>NC_051312.1:64895834-69695834 GCF_015220235.1 Choloepus didactylus
TGACTCCTCAAGTTGATTTTCTAAAGTAAATTGTGGTGAGAGGAGAACTTTAAGGTAAGCTGTTTTCAATCAGCCCATGAGCATGTGCTGGGGTTCTTTAGCACATTAGTAAGATCTTGATTTTAGACTTGATTTAGAAATGAAAAATGGTTGTGAAATAAGTAACATTTTAGAACATTTAAAGTTTGGAGCTAGGGATCACTGATAGGACAATAGTTTCTCAAATAGAAAAGCAAATAAGAAAGCTTTGAAAGGTATTGATGCATTTTACAGGATATGATAGCTTCAACTTTTTCTTTATAGTCAAATCACCTTAAGCACCTATAGCTATTCTATTATACTGAAATATTGCTTCAGTTTAAAACATTAATTCTGAGGAAATGGATCTTAGCCTCCAAGTTCTTGGATTGTTTTATTGAAAATGAAGTAAAGAGGTTAATAATAGGAAGTCTGAATGAGTACTGAATGGGTACTCTGCTATCCTTAGAAATGTAGTTCTCAGCGTCAAACACTGTATGCTTTAGTCTCTCCTGTATAAAGAGTGGTTCCCTCTCATCTCTACCCCTTTTGGGAAATGGTAGCACATATATTTTCACCTCGTGGCTTTGTTCTCTTGATGTGGTTCTAGTCACTGGTCCACTTAGCATTCGGTCATGCTATATTGCCATTGGAAAATTTCCGTTCCATGGAACTTTTATTTATTGTGATTTTTAAAAATTTAGAATCTCTTTCTTCAAAGATGTTTGGGTTTTGGTTGGGTCAGACTATTTTTCTGTGAAGTTTTCTTTAAAGGACATTAATATTCATTTAACATCTACCAATATAGGTACATATATTAATTTACTCTTTACAACAACTCTTCAAGGAAAATATGTTGTCCCTAATCTTACAGATGGGGGCATGGAGGTTCAGAAAGGTTAAGTAACTTCTTAAACTCACAGGTCTGAAAGTTAAATCCCTACCCTAGACTTTCCACTATCCCATACTTTTTCCTTTTGGCTGTAGTTTCTATTAACAATAGTAGCAGTTTTCTAGTTCTAGGCACCATGGATGCAAGTAAAAGATTTGCTTTAGAAGAAATCTCAAAAGCTAATAGATTAGGCGTAATGATTGTAAATGTTTCTGAGGAGACTCACTCAGTTTTGGGAAATTGTGAGATAGTACTTATCGCAGAAGAAAGAACAAGACAGGATAAATAGTGCAGGGTTTTTTTCTATAACAAACACAATTACTTGGGAAAACTAGTTCTGTGGCTTGATAGGTGTACAAAACGGTGCTTGGTAAAGAATCTTTTAATATGCAAGGCAGTGGATAGTCATACTTGAATTTTATAATGATAACTCAAACAATTCTGTGCAATGATTCATGGAAACAATTGGATTCTCATGTTCTCCTGGAGCTGTTTATGACACGTTATCAGCTAATGCAAGGGAGACATTTCAAGCAAATAGCTATAAAAAAGGGAGGAGATGGTAGAGGTAGGGAGGGAGAAATATAAGATAGCAGCATTTTAGTTATTCTCAAAACCAGACTGTTTGGTGCATATAAAAAATGTGGAAATTTGGTTTGGTGGTAAAAACCTCTCTTCAGTTTTCACAGACAATTATAATTTTTAAAAATGCATGTCCTTGTTTATGAGACTTTTCTATTTCTTTCCCCCAGAAGTTATGGTATATGTAATATATGGTAGTCAGATTTTAAGAGGATATCTAAATTACTCTGCATTCCCTGAAATGAACTCTAGACAGGTGATATGTTAAATACCTACTGATGAAGCTCTTCACCTTATTTTCCTTCAAGGATAAATTAGAACTCAACCCCTACTTTTGTAGGGGTTGTGCCTAATGCCATTCAATGCTGGAAAGTAGAAATTGCACCTCTTATTTCATTGGGCCGGGAAGTGAATGGGCGGTGACATGCTTATTTTATTTCACAATTGTCTATATAAGAATACAGTTAAATGTTGATCATCTAGGCTAACCAGGGAAAGCATGTATGCTTAAAAACTAACATGCATTTGTTAGAAAATTTATTGTAAAAAAAAAAACAACAGAACACAATGAACATCCTACTTCCTCAACCAATTTTGCTGTCAAAATGCCTAGAACGAGAGCCAAATGGATTGATTAGAGATTTACTTGCTCTCCTTTTTTCTCTATTAACCAGTAGATAAACTTTGGAAATGGAAAGGAAGGAAAAAGTAATGATAGAAAATCATTTGATTAGATTCTTATTAAATGAGTATCTTGAATATCTAACTGGATTATTCAAAATACAGTTCTATAGGAAAAGTTTAAATTAAGAAGGGATAATTTAGATGGTAATTGAAGAGAGTTAATAATTTAATTTAGATTTACTGTCAGGAAACTTTAACTCTAATAGAATCTTCCCTGGAGCTAGACATATCTGCCTTCTGTATTTACTAGTTATGACTTGAGGCATGTTTTTTTTTAAATAAATATTTTTGTGCCTTGATTTCCTTATTTGTAAAACAGGGATAATGACATTTCCAAAACTCCTAGAGTTGTTTTGAGAACTAAATGAGATAATACATGTAGTAGTTCTTAGCACAGTGACTGGTACTTCATAAGAGCATTTAGTAAAATACTGTTTATGTATCCTTTCAGCCATTTCTCCAATCATCTCTCCAACATCCATCCATCCATCCATCCATCCATCCATTATTTTAGTGTTTCTGACAATGTGGACTGATGGCTTTCTTTGCCATAGAATATGCAGAACTTTTAAAAAATATGAAATGAATTTAAGTGGCCCATGTGTGGGAAGGGAGGTGCCCCCTGAAAATCAAGTTATGTACAGATATCTAGAAATTTTATTTTAAATCCTCTTTCATGGTTACTTTTTTCTGGGTAAATATGATACCCTAAATTTCTTTCTACCCATTTATTTACTAATGTTTAAATAACTGGGAAAATATTTATTGAGTGTTTTCTTTGTTCAAAATATTGTGCTAGATACTGTGGTGAATACAGAGAAGTTTAGGATTTTTGTTCTTGCCCTTGAGAAGTTTGTAATTTGGTTTGGATTATGTATAAAAAGATAATAATAGAAAATATTAAGAAAGATTATATAAGGCAGTATCCAGTAAGTGTCAAAGAGTGATAGAAAACATAAGTTTTCAGAACACTTACTAGAAGTGTTGAGACAGGTGTAGATTACAGTAATCTGGAATAGACTCATTTGGTTTCCTTGTGATAAGAAAGGAAGGTAAGGGCAGTAGGGGAAGACAGGCAGAGCAAATGCTGGGAGACAGAAATAAATGAAGGCTGAGTGTATCATTAAACTGGAGCAGAAGGTTGAAGTAATGACTACTAGAAGATACATTTAGAAAGATTAGTTGGATCTGGATCAAGAAGGCCTTAATGCCAGAGTCGGGAGTTTGGATTTTATTCGGCCGTCGGGGGAGAACATGTTTCTTTATTAGGAGAGTGGCCTGATGCGGGGAGTTGTGGTAAGATTAATTCAGAGGGGGAGATACTGAAACTATAGAAACAAGTTCAGAGTCTGTTGCAAGAGTTCTAGGTATGAGGTGTAATAAGGCATGGTACTAAGGTTATTATGAGTATGTTGAGGAGGAAATGAGAAACATTATGAGAGAAAGGTTGATACGGCTTAATGACAGGCTGGCAATGAGGAACAAGGATAAAAAAAACAGGAGATGGATATGTTGTTCACGTTTTGAGCTTATATGATTGGGAAAATGATGTTCTTCTGGGTGTGGATGAATGAGGGAGGGTGTTGAGGAAAATAATGATGAATCTAATTTTGTGTTTGTTGAGTATGACATAGCAGAGTACATCTTGGTGTAAACATCTGGTCCTTTGAGGACTGTTGAATCTCAGAGATGAGAGAGAATTCAGGGTTGGGGGATAAATAGTAATAATCATATGGTTTGGGTGTTAAGTAGTAAGATAATTGATAAAAAGAATAGGGGAAGAATAAGGTTGAGGGTGGCAGCATTAATACGTGAGTGTTTCATGTGATTATCTGTTCACCTAATTTAAAAAGAAATAAGCTGTTTGCTCATCCCTCTCTCTTTCTCTGCTTTTCCCTCCCTCTTTCTTTCCAATATTATTTATTGTTCCTAATGTGTTGTGGACTGTGCTGGGCACTGGGGATCCTTCAAGGAACATACAGGATGAGCTTCTTTTTCATCAAACCAAATCTTTTAATGTTTTCTATTTTTCTTCCATTTACTATAAGTTTATGATAATATCTATGCAAGCATTTATCTCCCAGGGTCTGGAAGACATTCTCTGACAGCAGGTTTCCTTTTCTTCCTCTTGTTGATAATTTTTATTATTGCTATATTATAAAGAATATTCTGGAGGAGTATAATTTTAGGAGTGGATTAAATTGCCCATCACTGAAGTTCAAAAAAATACTGATTGCATCCCCTTTTCTGGAGGTTTCTGTTGTGTAATGTTTATAAGCAAGGTCTCCTGGAAAGAAAATTTATTACTTGAAAGTTGGCAAGGTCAAGGAAAAACATGCTTTTCTAGAAAAGTTTTATTTCTCACATTCTAACACTTGGATATTACACTTTATATCTTAATGATGTGAAATTGATCTAAAAATCACAATAAAATTTGCAGCTAACTGATTGGACTTCCTCTTTCTCCTGTTTATCCCAACCTTATTCTACTTCTAGTCACAAAGTCCACCCTATGTCTTTACCATTTCCTCTACCCTTCCATAATAAAATGGAGAAACAAATAGGAATGGCATGCAGGACTGACTGACTCAGATTTATAAAGGATTAAAGCATCATTCTGAGGGATGATATATCAGATTGCAAATGTATGAATTTGTATGCTGAGATTCAAGCTCAGGGAATTCTGTGCTGTTTATGGTCCTTAATTCATTCCACTTTACGTTTGTGCAGTGCACCCCTCCCCCTTACCTCAATTACCCAACGGGTCCACTTTTGTGTTAGAAGATTTTAAAAGATAGAATTTAGAACAGAGTTATCAGGTAAAAATGGAATACCAGGCATTAGCTGTAAGTATGACACACTTTTCTGATAGCAAGAGAGATACTATTGATTAAAGAAGAAAACTCCTATGCTGGTGGTATTTGAGAATGGGAAAGTTAGTTTTTGCCATATTGGAAAGAATGATGCAAATCTGAATGCTTTAAATTATATGTTAGATAGATACAAGATCACTGTTCTAAGAGAACTTTTAAAAACAGTCTGTTTGGAGCAGCAAATATATTAATGGCATTTATATAATTTGTGTCTTGGGAATATTCAGAGTATGGGAGAAACATGCCAATTTTCAGCGCTTTAGTATTAACCCAGCTTTGGGTTCCTGAGATCACTTTGATAGTGGGCCAATCTGGCCACCAAATTTGGAAAAGAATTCCAGATGCTGAGTGTTTCAGTAATAGTTGTGGACATTTACCCTATCCTTGGTTACTTTTCTAAACTTGGAGAGAAATACAAAATCAATTTTGTGAGGTGAATTTTCAATCCCAAAAATACCAGGCTACTTTAGAAGACAAAAATAAAGCATGCCGTTTTTCTATTAAGGAGAAATTAAGACAAAAGCCTTTGAGGTTGGATCCTGTGAGTCCTTTTCCAATTTTGGAAAGGTTTCTAGCCTAGAAAGAAATCTCTGAAAGTATGGTTTTTATAAGTGGACATGCTATTGGCATGCACTTAATGTTAACAGCCCAAATAGCACTGATATAATTTGTAGGTCTTGTACTATAACTGGAAAATGGTAGTGCCCTTACTGGTATTTGTATTCACTTTTATGTATTGGTCTTTCTTGTTGTTTTTCATTTTTATTTAATGTAAGACTAATAAATCTTATTGTTAAATAACATAAAGATTGCATCATAGCATTTAGTATTAAAATGCACTCCTTTTACTCTGTAGAGAGATTTAGATTTGATTTTTTGTTTTCTTCATGGTAATTATGTTTGCACTTTGCTGATCACTAGTTGTGCATTATTACAATGGAAGGTGACAATTTGATTGTCTTCAATTGGAGAAACAAGTAATTTTATATTCACTAAGCTGTCAGGTAACACTAACTCACAGTACTAAGAGCTCCTGGCAATGTGGCTTGGCACCTATATTTAACTGCTTTGATGCTTGTGTAACCTCTGCTGAATCAGAAATACTTTGCCTCCTGGAAATGATTTTCAGAATTGTACAATGAGGTTTTCATTAAGTAGACAAACTAAAAATGAACTGCGAAGCCATGGTTGTTTCTCCCCTCCCCACTCCTCCCCCTTCTTCCCCCTCCCCCCTTCTCCTCCTCCTTCCTTTTTTCCTCCTCTTCCTTCTCTTCCTCTTTCTCCTCTTCTTGGATAGTTACCTGACATTTATACCTTATTTCATTATATAAAAGAAAAGACTTGCTGGATCACTCTATTTAGCTATAGGAAAACCTCAGAGATTAATTTATTTACATAATTTTGTTCAGTATCACATGTGTGAGCTTTCATATTTTGAAATACTCTACTACTATGAATTTTCATTTTTCTCTTTTTTTCTGGCAATGTTAAATAAAGAATGAAAGTAGAGATAAGAATTGAAAAGCACACGCTTACAGCTTCCTTCCCTCTTTCTCTGAGAAGTCATTGTTTTGGTTTATAGTATTTTATTAATAATAGGATAAGATATCCTGTAATTGGGCTTATCTGTTAATGAATTGGTTTCAAGCTGACAGAAACATGTCTTTTATTCACTTTAAAAATTATGGTTCTCATTTAATGTGGAGAGGAGATTCAAAGTAAACATATATAAATAAATTCATTTTACTATTTTTTAGACAGCTTTCTTTCACTCAAGCCACATAGAAGGCTTTCAGTTGAGCTATAAAGTCATTGTGCTTGATTAAAATACTCTAAGTTAGTGTATATTTATAGCAGGCAGTGTTTGGTTTTGCTCTTATTGTTAAGTGACTGGTTTTATTTATATACTTTGGGCCCGGCTTTCCAAAGCAAAAATCCCAACAAATTACTGGTAGATACACTGTGAGGAAACTTAATATTATTTCTAGCAAGCGAAAAGTGTAGAGAGAAGCTACATGAAGTCAATTTGTTTTGATCCCAAGAAGAAACTGGATATACAGGGACACATGTGATTATTGTAGGTTTTCCATAGGCAGGCAGGCAGGCAGGCAGGCCAGTCTTTAGTCTGGTTGCCTGCGCCTTCCAATAGATACTAACCAATTAGACAGAAGTGGTTACATGATGTAACATTATCAGGAGAAATAATTCACAAGTCAAAGCATTCCAAGACATATGAGCTCTAGTCCAAAGAACAGTCTTAAGCTATATAATATGACAGCAATATTGTTAGCTAAATATAATCTCCAGAAACAAAATGATGATTTAAGAAGAATCTGTTCCCCGTAGTCCCTGTTTTATAAGAACATCAACCTTTGGAAGCAATTTTGGTACTTTGGGAAAATCTTGGTGTGAAAAATTGGAAACTTTCAACAGATCAAGATCCATTAATTTGAGACCCTTTTTAAATATAACTCAAGGGCCTCAAATGTATTTCATTAGGCTCATCTCTGTTGATTCTGATAGCTAACTCATTATAAGCGAGTTTTCTTGTAGCAGCTACTGTTTGTGTCATCATATGTGTTCTAAAAGAACCATTACAAACTCTAGAAGATAGGTTTTTAACTTTCCAAGTTAGCTTCGAAAGCAGTTACCTTCTTTTTTACTGAATTTTCTCAGTTGCCTATCAAACAGATGTGAGGTACAGAGAAGCCTGGCAAAAGCCTGGGGAAGTTTGGGAGTGGAGTGGGGGAGAGGAGATGGGAGAGCTGGATAAAACAATATAAGGAATCAATAACAACCCCAGCCTTTACCTGAGTGGAACTGGGAAAGTTTTAAAAGGAATAGATTTATTTTAATGTCTTAAATCAGTGTCGCCCCCAACCCCCACTCCAGGATCCTTAAACGTGGGAATTAGAGGTACAGGAAGAAGGTTTTTAAATCATTCTTTGCCCTAGGCTGGGATTGGCATCCTTTGTAGGGGTTCCTGGGTATTGTGCATTTTGGCAGCTGAACATATCTCTTACTCATGCTCCTTAAAATGAGAAGCACTGTGTTATATTTTTGGAAAATTAGTTGTTTATTTCTCAGTATCAGATCAATTGCAGCATTAAATTAACAGTGAATTATCTGACTAAAATAATTCAACCTTAGTAGCCTGGGGCTGAGCAGCAAAAATAAATGTGAATGTTGGCCTGGGATTTTAATTTTTTTTTTTTTTTTTTAAGGAAAACAGCCATTTAAATTTTGCTTTATGTTAAAAACAGGGCTTCTTTTGAATAAATGTAACATATCTAAAATGTGAATACCATTTGATAATAATCTTAAATGTAATGATAATATTTTTAAAGATCAGATTAAAAATATTGTTCCAGTAAGTTCAGTGGCTCGTTTAGATAGTTATGAAATTCCCAAATCATAGTTTTGAGAGATGGATTCTTTCCAAGCAATAGTTAAAAAAAAATTTTTTTTTTGCCTTACGAGAAAGCTGTTTAAAAATAATCTTAACTTTAAAAAATATACAAATAACTTTTTTAAAAATAACAACATAAATCAGAAAAGTTTAAAGTTCTAGAAAATACAATATTCTGAGATAGAGGACTTAACATATAGATATCCAGACTTGTCATCATTTTATAAAGTTTTTGACCAGATAATTTTGATTTCTTGTTAAAGGCAGAAAGTAAATTTTCTGTCTGAGTAGTCAGATTTTATACTGGAGTTTTGGAGTAATATAATTATCATCTTTCTAGAGGCACTCCTACTGACTTTCTAGAGAACATCATCAATTACTAGAGGCTTTATCTTCAGCAATCTCATTCTCAGAAGTCTTAAGCTCTGAAGTTCTTCCCAGTGGTTTGGCATCCTGGGAATTTGCTTGATCTGTTGGGCAGAGACATTTCAAACTCAGGGAATGCATGATGTAAATTTAGTTTTATGTGTCCCAAAGATAACTATTTCTCTTTGGAGGTTTTACTTGATAATAGCTATGCCCCAGAAAACCATCTTGTTTAACCAATGTGATAAGTTGACAATGTAGTTTTTCTCTCTGATTATAATGTACTCTGTGTAGTCAATACACTGGTACCATGTGAGTGTAATTTCCTCTTTTATTTTATCTCCAATGCACTGTATTATAAATAAACAGTTAAAAAAAAAAACACCAAACAAATCTGTTGCATCTCCTTTTAAGATTGTACCACTGTAGACACTTGTTCTAGTAAAGTAGAATTGGGCGCATTTGATTGCATTTAAATTTTTCATGCTTCAGCAGTTTGGCTGGGAGCACAGTAAAGAAAAATCCCATGAGCGAGGATAGTTTAGAATAATAGAACTTGATTTTGTGTATTATAGCGGCAACATTTGCGCTGCTTTAGTTAGGGTTGTGTCAGCACTTCCATTATAAACCCCTGTTTTCAGGGGGTATAACTAGGGAGATTTTTTTTTAATACAAATTAAAAAAACAATTCATTTGAATGATTTTTAAGTTATAATAGTACAAAAATAAAACAAAGTGAAGTCACATTGAAATTGACCATTTTCACATGGATTTTGATTCTTTCCTTTGCTTATTTGTTGTATATGGCAATAGCTAAAGTAAGGTACTATTCTGATACACTGGGGGTGAAAATTCTTGTAATGGAAAATTACTGAAATGGCATAAAAAATAAGCCTAAGCTTTCCATGAGACATTTAAAACATTAAAAATAAGCCTATATTTGATTTATGAGTTTGGAAAGGAGAGTAGCTATGGTGTAGTGGTTATAGCATAGGCATTCCCAAAAGTCACATGTCGGCAGCTTCTAGAATACAGTTTAGTTGGTCTAGTAAAGTGTTCTAAAAGGGAAAGCTAAAATAAACAAAATGAATACAGATGTAATCAATCTAAGGATTTTTATTAAAGTATGTAAAAATAATGAGCAAATCTAATCCAATAACCAGTAAATCTAAGACTTAATTAATAAAGTATGCATTAAAATTAGTTTGTGCCTACTTTCGTTTGGAAAAAAAAAACACAAAACCACTACCACAATCAACAACCAAATCAACAACAACAAAAAAATCTTAGGCCCAACAATTTTATTAAAAGAAATGCCCTCAGTGGAGCAATACCTTGCTTAAAAAATCAAAAATAACCTTTTTTTCTCTGCTAACAGCATATTTGAGCACTATATTAAAGTAAACGCAAGAACTTAAAATATATGGAAAAAAAACATCTTGGAACAAAAAGGGGGAAATTTTAAAGCTGAGTATGCCTTCTTTGGTTAACTAGCATTGTCCTACCTTCGCTGTTTCCATGTCCCCTGATAATGGTGTGAGCTGATGATGAACAGTCAGATTTAATATTGATATTTTTTGACAGCCTATCTTTTATTTGCACCCTCGACATACATTTGTATTTGTTGGTGCAAAACAAAAGACAAATTGTGTGATGTTATAAATAAGTAGTTTTCCTGAATGGTCACTGGAGGGATCACCAGAAGACTGTTGATGAAGTAGAGGTGAAGCCTTTCCTCACTAATTGTATTCAGCGTGTAATTTCTAAACTTCCCTCTGAATTTTGATTTTCAATTAACACTCCCCATTTGAAGATAATTTTCTATTTAATGTAATTGCAGGAAATAATTTATTGGCTGATTAAGACTGTGGGCCCAGCCTTCCTTAAGAAAACACTCTAACAAACCAGCTTTTAATCTAAACTCATAGCTCTGGACGGACTTAGTCTATTTTTACAGCTGCACAGTTATGTTTAATTAGAATTGTATGCTGTTGTTCATTGGTACAGTTTATAGTTGAAATTATTCTTAAGAGACTGTTTTCATTTTGGGTTTAGTGTCATGATGAATTTATACCAAAGAAACAATCACAGGTATTGCCATTGGAAGGAACCAATTCACTTTTTAATAAGAGGATGTCTGTTGGGGAGCTGAAGTCACTGTGAGTTTTTGGATTGTGACATTGAGTTGGGTTTAACTGTTTTAAAAAGCAGCAAACTTATTCTCTTGTTTTTAATGTGAATGATTACGTTATTGGAACTGTCATCTGAATTATGAAAACATTCTTGTTGTTTATGGCAAGCTCTTGATAAACTTACAGAACAGTTATTTTGCAGTTATAATTTGTCTGGTCTTAGTAGAGAATTTATGGGGCCAAGGAAGTAAGCTCTTGAGTTATTTTTCTCTACTAAGAGATATTCTTTGGTATCGTTTTCCACAAGGCCATATACATTTATCCATTTATTAGTATTGATGGAAATTGGTCATGAATAAATTTATCTGATTCTTTGATACAGTACTCTTTTGAACATTTAATTTCTTTCTCCTCAAAGAAAATATAGGCATTTTTTTTCACTTCCGTTCCCCCGTTTTATTTTCTAGTATGAAGCTAATAGATGAAACTTTCTTATTTGTACAGTGATTATTATAAATAGGTATCAGCATTTTAATATGTTTCAAAGCACTTCAAAAGCTTGTAATACTTTTATTTAGAACTGTGCATAATTAGATTAGCTGTTCTTATATTAATTTTTTTTCACTGTAGGATACAAAATCTGAGCCCCCTCATTAATTGTGAGAAATTTAGCATTAGCTGTTAAATCCTATGTGAAACATGGGCTGCTACATAAAAACTACTGTTTAAATTGGAATTAACTTAATTATTTTTCTTTGCACTTGATATTTCCTTCACTGCAATATTCATGAAAGCATGTGACAGATTTGTAAATTTAACTGTTAATCTCAGATTTCTAGACCCTTTAATCAGTATTTATTTGTCTGTAGAAACAGTACTAGCAAGTTAATGATTTGCTAATTTGAAAAATGCTCATGTGGTTTCCTATGTTAACTGATTTGTGCATTTTAAAAAAATGGTATGAAATCAATTAATGTTAAAAAGCAATTAAGGTGGAGATTTTATTCCTTTCATTACACAGCAGTTTTATAGCTGTAAAAAGTTTTAGGAAATATTCAATTGCCACTTCTTTTAAGTTATGAATTTCTTTTAGTAGTTTTATTTCTAACCATTTTACTAAGAAAATCATCTTGATAAAGTGATAGTCTAAAATTTTTGAAAATCTGTTTAGAAGTTATGATTTTATGATGATATATGAAAGTCCAGAAAGGAGAGCTTGTTGTGCTGAATGTAGTTGTTTTTATTTTTGGATATATAAGTGAATATTCAGTAATTGTTTTTGAATGTTTTTAAATATTGTGCATAGTAGGTATTTTGCAATTTTCATTGTAGATGCTTTGAACCTTGTATGTACTTTCTCATATAAAATAGAAGTATAGATATTTAAACTACTCAAGCAAATGGTACAAATTGCCTTAAGATTAATCTCACATTATCAGCCACTCAATCAATATGTCACTTAAACTTTTAGAGCAGTTGACATATTTTTAAAGTCGTTAGAAAAGGATCAGCTCGACTCTAAACGGTGTTAGGCCTAGCACTCATAATACAAGATGTAAGCCAAGAAGTCAGGACCAGATTTGCTTTGGAATTCCATTAGAGATCATTCACTCTCCTGATTATATTTTCCTATATAGAGTTCCTTCAATAAGCAGTGAACTCATTTGCCAGTTCATTCCTTCACTTTTTTTCATTGCCACCTGTCTTACTAATTACTCTCAAGAACCTTGGAATCTTAGAATTTAGTTGTGAGAACTGGAAGGAAGCACACACACATGCACACACAATATGCATTATGAAAACTTATTCCATACAAATTTCATTTGTAGATTGATAAAAGGAAATATGCAGTAATTACTGGGAAGAGGTTTGCTGAGTAAAGAGCAAAGATTGAAAGGCAGGGCAGTTATTTTTCAGCGGTTTAGACAGGAACATAAACGTCTCTAAAGTTAGAGAACTTTCCTTAATTCCTGGATTAGTCAGATGCAAGAGATGGTTTATTAGTTTGTCATTGACAGCCAATGTTAACCCATGCTATTTTCCTTCTTCTGCAGAAGAATGTCTTCTAAGCAAGCCACCTCTCCATTTGCCTGTGCAGCTGATGGAGAGGAAGCGATGACCCAGGATTTGACCTCCAGGGAAAAGGAAGAGGGCAGTGATCAACATGTGGCCTCCCATCTGCCTCTGCAGCCCATAATGCACAACAAACCTCATTCTGAGGAGCTACCAACACTTGTTACTACCATTCAACAAGATGCCGACTGGGACAGCGTTCTGTCGTCTCAGCAAAGAATGGTGAGCTTTTAAAATCTGGTCACATTTTATGTAATGAGCATGACCTCATGGCAAACAGATGTTTTAGAGAAAGCTCAAAATACAGAGCATTAGGGTTGTTTCTATTCAGGTCATGAAACAACCACCATCCACATATCATTAATATGCTGGTACCTGTGAAAAATTTTAGAATGGTTTGTGATTTAGTATGTGTCCATTATTAGGTCAACTTGCCAAAATCTCTCAACTTAAGGCAGTGAATTTGGTAGTATCACAAAATAAATATAATCATAATACACATGGCTGTGTATTAAAATAGAAAAATACTATTAAGCAAATATATCTATGTGAATGATGTCATGTGGTAAATTCATCTTCAGTGATAAAATTAAGATATTTATAATTCTGAATGGTCTTGCTTGATTTATAATAAAGCTTTTCTTACTTCTGTGCCTATTTATCAATTTCAAAAAGATATGCAAAGCTTCTGAGTGTTATTCAATCAGGCTGAAGGAGGTTGCCCTAAAGGTAGAAACAATGTCAAATACATGCAGCATATTACCCAGCTTTCCCATGTTAAATTCCACCTCTAACCATTAAAAAAGAAAGCAGACTGACATTAGTTAGAGAGTTTAAAGCAAAAAATATTAAGGATCTAGAACTGACTGAAACCTTAATATATTTTATTGGATTGGAAATTTTAAACCTGGCTTTGCATCTTAACTTTCTGTTAAGTTAATGAAAAATATTTTAAATGGGCAATAAGGAAAATCTTTATTCCTTAATAAAAAATAAGGTGATATTTAAAATTTTCTTTCCTACTAATAGCATATATTTAAATTCTTGCCATATACTTAATATCTCAGAGTCAATTCAAAGACTTGTTTCAGTAATTTATCAAGGCAGATGTTTTTCTTTTTCAGATGTTTTTGCAGACACAGTTGGTGCCCTGGAGCAGTAGGTGAAAAATAGAGAATTAGAAGATAAATAAGACTTTTCTAGAATGAATTTTAGGTTTTTAAAGGGGTCAACATTGTACAAGTAGATAGATCCCCTGAAGATTTACTTTCCTTGTGTAGGAAGAAGGTATAATAACAGATGAAAAATCTTCTGTTTTTCTCACTGAAATTAAGTTGTTCATTTTATACCTCCAAGGTAGCATGGGTGAAATCGATATACAGTCATTGCCACTTACTTGTTGATAAGATAATGGGTCTATGTTACATTTTCATGTCAACAAATATTTATTGAGCACCTTCTATGTGCCAACCATTCTGCTAGGTTCTGGCTGTATAACGGTAAAGAAAACAGACATGATTCATGCCTTCATGAAGCTTGCAGTCTAGGACAGGGAACATAAATAAATATATTCACAGATAAATATAGAATTAAAATTATGATAAGTGCTATAAAGAAAAAGAACAGAATGCTATGTGAGAGAACATAATGGTGCAAAACTAATTTAGAATGGATGATTAAGGGAATGTCCTCTCTGAGTTAAGAATGATAGGAGCTAGCCAGGCAAGGAATGGGAGGAAGAGTAAAACAGCAAGAGGAAACAGCATGTCCTTGAGGTAAGAGAATTCTAACTGAGTTTAAGGAAATGAAAGATAGTCTTTGTAGCTGGAGTGTAATGAATGAAGACGGAATGTAGCATCAGATGTGGCTAGAGAGATTGGTAGGAGCCAGATCAAAGAGGACCTTGTGGATGACATTATGGAGTTTTTATTTTATTCAAAGTGCAATGGAAAGCCATTGAAGGTTTAAGAACATTTCAAACAAATAATTCTGGCTGTGGTGTACTGTATGGATGGGTGGGAAAAAGCAGGAAGACCTAATGGGAGGCTATTTCAGAAGTTCAGGTGGGAGATTGATAGTTGCTTGGACAAATGTGGAGGCAGAGGGTAGAGGAAAGGTATAGATTCAAGATATAGTTTGACTTTGATGTCAAATATAATCATATAAAATAAAAATAACCTGTCTGGATAATATGGGTAGAGACAAAAATAATACAATTAAAATTTTACTTCTTAAAAATATATATATATATTTTTTACTTTTTTAAAGAACACTTTTCTTAGTAAAATTTTGTTTTTATCTTGGCAAGTGCCAAATTGCTTTGGTGATTTATTCTCAAAGTTATTTGATCTAAAATTTTGTTAGATAAATAGATATTTATTAATATGCTTACCAAATTTTTATTAAGTGGGAGTTATGGTAGTATAAAATAGTTTAAAGTATGTTTTTTATTACTGTAAAGGAAATCATACTGACTAGAAATGTTTTCAAACTTTCACTCCCTTTTTATATCAAGCATTGCTTTCCACTGTAGTCTTTGTGTATTCTGAATGTCTCGAAGCCAAAATATTTTGTTTTAACTCCCACTCTATAGTATTTCCCAGCTGTGTACTTATATGGTGTAATAAAAGGATTTAACAAATGGGAAATAGCAGCTGCATTTGGAAATTCCCTTTGTGTTCCCTTTTCATTTGATAGATTCAATAATGTGTAACAACTGTAACATTAAACCTGTAATGACTTATACTGCAAGTATCATATCACCAACCAATTTTTCTCTATAGGGGGAAAAAAAAAAAAACAATAGAAGGATTTTAGGTTTCCAGGGAGTACTGTAAGCCAACATATAGTATTTGTGTATGTGTTTGTGTATGTGTTGGCATGAGGACTGCGACTAAAGTAAAATTTAAAATAAACATCTACCTCATTCTTCTTTAAAATAAATATGAAGTCCAAAAGTATTGTTATGAAGTGAAGCAAAACTTGTAGTTCTCTTCAATGGATCATATTACGTACTCACTGTAATTGAACCCATAAAATAGTTATGGAGAAATAAAATTTTAAAGAAAATGTAAGAATCAAAAAACAAAATTTTGTCAACAACCTATTCAATTTCCATTGTTATTTTCTCTCTGTGATGGCTCTCATTCATAGACAGTTAAAAGTTTCTTATCTCCTAGGTTCAGGAAGGGTTTTTTTTTTTTTTTAAATATCAAGACATCAGAGGAGGTTTTGTAAAAGAGAGGGTAAAGACAAAGCAAAGAAGTCCTTCTAATCCCTACTTCCTGATTAGGAAAAAAAAAAACAAAACTATGAATGTTAAAATTCTGATTAATTATTTTGAAGTGGCACTCCAACTAAAGATGAGACTACAGTTTCAAATAAGGAAAATAATTCATTATGGCATAGGCAAAGGAGAATGGAAATTTTAGATATAAGAATTCAAGGACCAATTTGAGATAGAAATTTAAACTCTGATTTTTATTACAATTGCTTGTATTAGGGACCCCAAATTGTTCATTTTTAAATTAGTGTGTTGTGTTAATTGGTGAAATATGATTGAAGTTTGAAAAGTTAGTATAAATAAGAATTCCCTGTCCTTGTTCTCTAGGTACACCACTACTATTTTTGTCATGGCACCAGTGCACCAGCACCTTTTTTGCAGAGGAGTATTGACCCTGTGTACTGAAATATGTTTTTGTTCCCAACAGGAGTGATTTGTTAGGCAGGAATAAGTTTATGTAATTTTTTCATGGAAATAATGTATGCTATATAATTCTTTTTAATATTAATATGCATGGAGAAATTTATTTGTGTCAATGTTTAGTGACCTGCAAATGCTATTGTGTGTAATGATTACATGATTATGTGCTAAAGAATGCACCTGTAGAAAGATCATGTGAGCCTGCCTATATATTGTTAGTGAACTTATCTGCAAATTGTATACAGTTTTATGCTACAAATTATATATAGTAACTTGTTGCATCAAATGGATAAATTGAGATGTGCACGCTATTTTGAGCCTTTTTGTTTGTTTTAGAGTAAGTTTAGGAATTTGACCATCACCAGTTACTATTTTCCAGGCACAGGCAAGAGCCTTGCTATCCTAGAACTTAGATTCTAGTAGTGTGACATCCAATAAAGCAGTCTGAGAAAATTTCAGACAATGATAAATGCTATGAAGAATATTAAATAAGAAAACATGATAGAGAATGACTGGGAGGCTACTTGAAACAGAGCAAGGAAGCTGTGACATTTGGATTGAGTTTTGAATGATGAGAAGGAACCAACTAATAAATATTTAAGGAACGTATCAAATCCAGACTGCATAGTAAGAACAAAAAGCTTTTGGTTGGTGTCTTTGAGGAACAGAAAGCAAACCAGGGTGGCTGGAGTGGAATGGGTGAGAGAGTGGTATGAGGTGAAGTCAAGGCGGCAGATGGCAGATACAATGGGGTTTTGTAGGCTGTATGAAGTATTCGGACTTCATTTCAAGTGCAAGAGGAAGCCATTGGAAGATTTTAAGCAACTGATTAACATGATTTTATTTATATTTTTAAAAGATCACATTGGCCGCTGTGTGGAGAATGTATTGTGGGAAATAAGGTTGGAAAAAGGGAGACACTTAGGAAACCACTGAAATAGTGCAAGTGAAAGTTTGATAAGTAGAAGCGTGAGCTATTAGTGGAGATTATTCATTGAGGAGTTACTAGAGATTCTGAAGAAGACCAGATTCACACAGAGGGTGGGGAGAATATTTTAAATGATGTACATGTGGGCAGGAACTTAGTCATGAATTAATAAGAAACGAATTTGTCAAGAGACCAGGGTGAGGTGGGGGTGTGGGGTGAGAGTGTGGGGTAGGGTGGAGACATGCTCCTGGGCAGGGCAGAGAATGGCCTCAAGCAGAGAGACAGAGGTTTTTTACCTAAAAATGAACTGTCTGTGGGTGATTTCTGGGATAGGCCATGGTGATATGAGCAAGGGTTCCAACAGCATCTCTTACAAGGTCCAAAACATGGAATCAAGATTGTAAGTGGGACCTTGTACAAACGTGTGCACATAAGTACTTGCACGCTATTTTAAATATGTATTTTTTGAGGGGGAGGGAAATAGAATTAGATGCATCTGGCTTTTAACTACTAGTCTAATTAAGTAGATAGAAATAACCATACTGAATGAACATTCAGCCCCAGAATATCTGAATTTCTTATTTTAGAGACCTACTTGAACTCCCCAGGGTGAGTTTTAGCTTCTAGAAATGTTTTTAAATAGATTTTCCATTACAAATAAAATATGCCAGTAATGTCCTATGTGATTGAAAGAAAATAATAATAAATATGTTGCAAAATTTAATTAATAACTGTCCTGAACAATAGTTTCTTGCTTGTAAACAATTTGTCTCTTGCCTTCAATCCAATAAAGTTGCTAATCTCAACTCTGGAGTGTTTTATTTAGTCACTTGAAGTCATAAAAATTCTGGTGTGGACTTTGTAACATTTCTGGGAATGGAGCTGTAGTCAATATATGATAATATAGTCCAGGAATTTTGAGCGAGGATTTAATCCTTTTCAGCCATGCTTTTTGTTGTGACAGACTCTTAGAACACTTCTAATTATGTTACCTTTTAAAAGATTTTAAAAACTTGACTCGTTGCCAGGTTTTTATATTTAGTCATTTAAGATTGTAGGTAGCACCCAAATGAAATTTATTTCCTCACATTTATTGGAATTGTACTTTTGAAAGTGCACTGAAACCCAGTGGTTCACCTGTCCAAAGTAGTTTAAAATCTTATTTCTAAGGCAAGATTATACACATCTTTTGTGGTTCCTCAATGGCCAATGAAACACTGGAAAAAATCCACAAACTGACTCGTTTTGGACTTGTGGAGAAATTTAGTTCCTACTTTTTTCATCTTATGATTTTGGATATTCATTCAATGTGAATAAAGTTCAAACCTAGGTTTCTGGTAACAAGTTAGGATAAAAATGTCCATCCTTGCCTCAGAGTCATCCAACCAAATTCTCCAGAAAGCCCATTTCCTATAAATTGAAAATGATATTGATTTGCATTGTCTCTTTTTAAGCCTCTTTCAGAAATTCAGTGGCACGAATTTATTTACAATTTCAGCAACAACAAAAACAACAAAAAACATTTAATTGCATGGAATCTCGCAAAATACTTGGTATGGGGGGTGAAATAGACAACTAATGTTGTCTGTTGTTAATACATTGATCACGTTTATATTTGTATACCCTGCTTATATGCACTGTTTCATTCTTGTTATCTAAATAAATATGTGTATTTAAAAACCAATGATCCCCAAATCTGGGTTGTTTAAGTTAAACAAAAGTAGTATTGGCATGCTACTTGGAAATATCTTGATGTTGGGGGGATATAATATTTTTTCATTATTTTAATGATATATAATATATTCTTCTAAAGATACTTTTTGGAAAGTTTTTCTTTTTTACCAAACATATTATCAAAATCTTTATCAAAAGTAGAAACATTAACATGCTGTGGAATAGTTGGCTTTTTTCCCCCATAGGCAAGAAGGAATCAGGTATGCATGCTGATTAACACACTCCAGTCATTAACATGTGATTATGTGGGCTGCATATTGAGCACCTGCCAAAATATAAAAATCCAGCACTTTGCTACATCTGTGCAAAGACTTTTTGCATTTCTTTGTATTTTGAAAGTTGAAGGAAAATCAGACCCTAGTATCTTTTTTTCAGTGTAATAAAATGGTGTATATAGAATGTCTTCAAGGAGATGGGATATGCCATGTTTATTTTTATTTTAATATTTCAGGCTGCATGAGATCCAGTGACTTGGGTTTGCAGAGTGCTGTCTGTAACATGAATCTCTTAATGAACTCTCTCACTGACATTCACTTACAATTTGCAACATTCCTTCATGTTCATAAGGATTATCTTTTCTGGGATTCAGCCAATATTCCTCTAATTTGTTTCAGTTTTATGTGATACCTTTAGGTCTCATAAATATTTTGTTTTCTTTTCTCTCACCCATATGTTGCTAGTGTACACCTTATAGTAATGCCTGGGCTGTTCCTGTGCTTTTACTTTTCCAAGCTGCTATCCATATGCAAACATTCCTACATGCCCAAAGTGTAGCTTGGACTCTTGCATATGCAGACACTTAGGAAAAGTTGCTTTTTGTTATTTACGTAAAACAATACTTGATTACTAATAGAAAATCTAGTATGATTTGATCTAGCATGAACAGTTTGATCGAGCAGGCCCAATCCACTCAGCTTTTATTTTTCTTGAAGGATTCAAATGGCATTTGAATATAGAGGCTTTGGTTTTTGTTGTTTTTTTTAAAGTCGACCTCTTGTCAAAATTGGTTAAAATACTGAAACTCATCTCGGACACCATTAATTTTCTGATTAAAGTAGAATTCCACAGGTATGTTTCAGTTCATAGGTGGTTCTGTTTACTACACATTTTCTCTGTACAGAATTCCTTCTTGAATGGCTTCTGGATATATCAATATAATGAAATATGATAACTGGAATAATGCAATTTGTACATTTTTATAATGCTTCTAAGCAACACGGAGAAAATAATATTTTTATATTTATATATCTAGTACAGTCATTCACTTGACTAGTTTGAACTTTTCATGGTTAGAAGGAGATATGAATCTTAAGGTCCTTCTAGGTCAGTATAAGAAGGTCACGCCTGTGATAGACAGCATATTGCTTTCAGAGGTGGAGGCCAGGATTGTGTTTGCATCTTTTGAGATCTACCTTCTTTCTTTAATTTAGAGAGGATTGCTTTCCTCAAAGAGGTCTTTAACATAATGAATCCTGTTTGCACCATTCATTTGAAGATAAGATTGAAAGGGCCTTCTCTGATTATTGAGTCAAACCACCTGCATCAAGCAGGAAAGCCCCTACTCAGTTCCTTCCATAACATATCTAATCTTTCTTGAACGCCTCTAATGAATGTGCCTTAATTACCTTGATATGCAAATTATTCCACTGTGTGATTGTCCTCAGCAATAAAAAGTTTCCTTGCTTTCTAAGAGAAATCTAACCTTTTTAAAGAACAACTTCAAGCTATTATTCCTTCTGTTAATATAGCTTTCAATATGATGACATATTTATTCTTTATAATATTAACCTTTTAAGTATTATTTTGATGTTACTACATTCCTATGACCCTACACATTATTTTTCTAGAATATGCAAATTGAGTTCAATAATATATCTCTACATAAACCACATTCTCAAATCCAAAGTAAAAATTACGAACCTTTGCTAATAAAATTTTACAATCAGGTAGAAAATAGAAATGAATATTTATGCATTTCATCTATCTTTATATTTCATTAGCACCCTAGAAAATGGGAAACCTTATTTGATAAAATGATTGGAAATTATTTTGTAAACTTTTGCTTTCATTATAATTTAACAGCAATTCATTTCTGCTGCCAGTGTATAGAAGTAACTTGAGTACAATATTCTCAACATAGTGAAACTTCTGGGAGGAAATATCCCCCTATTCAAGAACAGACAGATTACAGTGGTGTAATAGAAGCATCCTTTACCTAGAAAGTGAAAGAATACTTAGAACATTTATGTGGCCATTATTTTTATTCAGGAGCCTGTTGGTCATTTCCAATGGTAAGTTAGTAGTTTTGTGCATTAGCACTGTAAATCATGAACAGGTTGAGAAAATATTTTTTTTTAAATTCAGGATTAATTTATTTTGCACCTGGTAAATTTCTACTAAAGATGCCTCTCTCATTTTTTTGTTCTTACACTGAAGTATTTTGTATGTGAATTTGTAGTTTATTGACTTTCCTTTCTGAAATTGACAGTAAGTTTAGAGTTTGGCTCTCCTTTTGCCTACTGTTCTCTTATACTTAACAGGAATAACATATATATATAGAGAGAGGAATGAATTTGAGTTTTAGGGTATTTGTAAGTTAAGAGAGAAAAATTAAAATCCACACCTTTTGCTTTTCCCCAGAGAGAAAGCATGGGCTTTATGAGTAACCCAACAATCAATTCAAGGCTGTGTGTTGCCTTCAAGTGGGGGAATGTACAACTTCCAGACCTTGGGGGCACCTGATGGAAGAATTAGATTTGTTAGTTACTTCTTTTTATTAAATTGGTGACTTTTTATGCCTGGTTTCCACTTTCCTGGAGATGCAAACACAGTTAGATGGATAAATTATTTTATAAGCAACGTAGTCTCTGAGGTATCCTTTTCAGTCTCTTTGTATTTGTTCTATCTGTAGGAAATTAAATCAGAAAGCTAGAGATGCTATTTACAAATTTTCTGGTAAAAAAAAAAGTTTCTTGTTAAGCCCATCTTGGTATATAAGAGGAAAATTTGAAGGCTCTCCCAGTAAAATTCTCAAAACTGGGAACCATCCTGGGCAAGATCCCAGCAAAGAGGAGATTGTTGAGTTCACAGAATGACCTTGAGGACTCAGTGTGTTTGACATATGGAGCAATCTGCTCTCTGGTCTCTCTTCCCTAGGCAAACTTGACTGTGGAAGAACTTCACTGTTAATGGAGCAGCAGCCAAATATAGGAACAAATGGATTTGACAAAACTTGATTGGGCTCTGGTAGTTTTTAATCTTAGAATTTGTGAGTTGAGTTATGATACTGAAGAGCATAGCCTGAGCTATTTCTTTTTATGTGACCCCAGGCTCATCAATCTTTTACAGACAACCAAGAGTTTAGTAATTATCATATTGATTCAATTTTTTTTTTTCCTGGGGACTTAATTACTTCTTTTTTCCTAGTCGATCCCAACTATCTTAGTTTTTTCTTACAAGTTTTTTTTTTTTTTTTGTATTATTTTCTATTTTTACTGAAGCTATTCTGATATCCTTGAATGATTATAGCTGTTCTCCTCCCCACCCCCATATTTCTGTCTTGAGGAGCTAGGAACTGGTTTCCCAGAAGCTGGGTTAAAGAACTCTTCAACAAATTACTTTGTGTCATACCACAAGCACTGCGCTTCCCTTACAAGGGAAGACACTCTGAGCTAGTGTCTTTCAACCAGGTCCTAGTACATTGGCTCTCCTATTTTCAAGGCTATTTGTCTGTCCTGGGCATAGGGTCAAGTTTCATCCTTTACCTCCTTTTCTTGAGATTCTTCTTTCTGATGTATGAGGCGTGTCCACTATCTCAAAGTGCCCTTCATTATTCGTCATTTTGATGATCCTTAAACAAAATGGTTTCCTGGTGATCTGTCCTGATATCTTGGATTTCCATGATATGAAAATTTAAGCTCTCACCATGGCCTTCAGTCCACTCAAAGCATCCTAACTTCTGATTATATGAAAAGGTACACAGTTATTTTTATAAGTTTGGTATCTATCAAATGGGGAAGGAAAGAAAACAATTACAACGGAGGAGAGCATGAGGATCCTAGATTTGACAATAAAATATATAGTTACCTCTTCAGAAAAGCTCCATGTGGTCATTTGAGATTCTCCGTGAATATCCGTCAAGAAACCTGCTCTGTGAGAACTTGTCCAATTATACTTCCCCAACTGCTTAATCACTCTCTTCTTCCCCAATGCCTTAAATTGTTGTGGACCTCCAAAAGACATGTTATTTCTAAATGCAAAAACATTCATTCCATTACAGTATCCCGAAAATCTTAAGTAATTTCAGAAACAATGCTTAGTAAAAGTCTCAACAAAATTGGTCTGGCCTGGGCACAATTCCCTTCTGTCTGTGGACCTTTGAAACCTAGAGAACAGGTTATCTGCTTACAATCTACAAAGGAGGGAGTAGCATAGGATAAGCATTTCCATTTCCATAGGGAGAAATTGGAAAGAAAATAGGGGTCACAGTTCCCAAACAATTCCAAAACCCCACAGAGCATGCTCCATTATATTTCAAGGTATGAGAGTCATCTGCAGAATGATGTTTTGTCTTCCGTATCTGATGGTGTGGCAACTCCACCCTTTCCAAGTGCTTGGGCAGTAGCTATGCTCTCCCCGAATACTGGAGTGAAGACTCCACCCTCTCCAAGCATTGGGGTGACAGCGAGACTCTCCACAATCCAGACTCTCTGCAATCTCCAGGGCACAGGCTACAACCTCTGAGAAGAGCACCCTTTCTGAACAATGGTGTGGAAGGCCTGCCCTCTCTAAGTGTCAGGGTGACTCACCTTTTTCACACACATGGGTGGACCCACTCTCTTGGCCCCAGAAGATGTCTTCAGTTCAGACCTCAGCTTCCGCAGTTCTGATCTTAAGTGATTTCAACTTCAATCTGTCCCTTTTCTGTCCCTTTTACTCCAGCTTGGCAGTGATTCTGTTCATACAAATCTTGCAAAACTCTTGTTGGTTTTGCATAGTACACAGGGGTCCACAACACCAGACAGAAGAACTTTCCACAAATCCTTCCTGGATAACTGCATTTCCAATCCTGATGTACACTGAAATGGCTGACTGGATCCATGTTCATTTGAAACCTCACATAGAGCACTATTCTCTGGGGACTTGCTTTTGGGAAGCTCAGAATTTTCCAAACCGTCAATTTCTGGTTTCTTTGTGCCCAGGAGTTCAGTTCTCAGCATTTCCCTTTCCTCTTGCATTTTGCATTAAGTAGCAAGGAGAAACCAAGCTGCATTTCCACACTTAGCTTGGAAATCTCCTCAACTAAATATCGAAGCTCATCACTCTCAAATTCTGCATTCCATCTGACATCAGTAGTCAATTTTGCCAAGTTCTCTGCCACTTTAAAACAAGGATTGCCTTTTCTTCAGTTTCCAATAACACATTCATCATTTTCTTCTCAAGCATCATCAGCAGTACCTTTAACATCAGTATTTCTACAGTCTCTTCAAAGCAATCTAGACCTTTTCTATCAAGCCCCACACAGTTCTTCCAGCTTCTAACCATTATCCAATTCCAAAGCCATTTCCATATTTTTGGTATTTCCAGTAGTAGCTCCCCACTCTCAGTACCAAAATCATTTTTGTTTCCTAGGGTGCTTCAAGCAAATACCATGTAATGGTTCTGCTTAAACAATGGGAACTTATTTGGTTATGTTTAAGTCTGGGAAAATGTCCAAATCAGGGCGTCATAAGGTGATGCTTTCTTCCTAAAGACTACCTGCTGGTGATCCTTGGCTCCTCTGCCACATGGCAAGGCATGTGGCGGCATCTGCTGGTCTCTCCCTTCTCTTCCAGGTTTTGTTGATTAAGGCTTCGTGCTTTTGTGGCTTTCTTTCTCTGTGTCTGAAACTCATTCGCTTCAAAAAGCCAGTAATAGAATTAAGACCTATGAGGTGGGCCACACCTTAACTGAAGTAACCTTTACTTACAATGGGTTCATACCCACAGGAATGAATTAGATTTAAGAACTTATTTTTCTGGGGTACTTACAGCTTCAAACTCCCACATTGTCAAAAAAAACTCCCACATTGTCCAATTCTGTGGAAATATTCCCCCCGGGGTACTTGGAACATAATTTAGAGGAAAGGATGTTACCCCATGGAAGGCCTGTGTTCATCTCTTGTTGCTTATTTGCTGTTTCACCTTAGTTAGGGAAGTTACTTTGTATCTCCTGACTTTAATTTCATCCTCTCCTAAATGAAAGATTTGACTATAATCACGAAATTCATTGCCACTTCTAACTTTCTTGGTTTCAAGGTTGAAATTGTCTTAGTTAATTCTACCTAGCCTGGTAGTGCTGATTACGATGAGTATCATACTGTAGTGTGAGTACCAATGAATTGCCAGTTGAAAGTGACTGCCTGGATTTGGTAGGTGCATAAATTGGCCAATAGCTGAAAATTTATAAAAAGTCTCTCTTTGTATGGGGAATTCACCATCAGTCCTGTCTGCTTTAAAGTTCTTACCCTTCCACTCCAAAAAATTATGAAGTATTCTCATCTATGAGACTGTATGTCCCATGGTGATACGTATTTTGAGCTTGGTATCTTTAAGGCAGTGACAGTGAGCTTTAATTCTTGTTTTTAGATAACCTCTCTGGGCCTTAATTTCCTTGTCTGTAAAATGCAAATTGATTACACTACTCTTGAAGAGAGAGAGAGAGAGAGAGAAGAGAGAGAGAAATTGAAACACGTTCAGGAGAGAGGGATCAAGATGTCTGAACACTGTTTTATGAGGAAGCAGTGAGGGAAATAGAATGTTTTTCCTGGAAAACGAGTAGACACATGGGTATTGTAATAGCTGTGTTTATGTATTGAAAGGGCTGCCATTGTGAATGTTTCCACAGGATGGAACTGTAGGTTGAAATTTTAGATTTTGTACTCCTATAAAGGAGAATTTTACAACAACTCTCCAAAGATGGAATGGAATGTTTGGGAAGTGCTAAGTTCCCTGTCAGTGGAGGTGTTTAAGGAGAGGTCAAAAGAACACTTGTCAGGGATAGTATAATAGCCACTACCACTACCACCACCACCACTACTACTACCACGATGTACTATGTAACAGGTACTGCTCTGTTTTATTTTCATTAATTCCTTTAATTCTCATAACAGCCCTATGAGGTGGATTCTGTACTGCTTTATTATCATTCCCATTTCACAGACAAGAACATTAAGACACAGAGAGGTTAACTAACTTGTCCCAAGGTTACAGGGCTAATAGGTAGAAAAACTGGGATTCAGAATAGAAAATCTGGTCTCAGAGAATATACTTGGTTAACTACTGTATTATACCACCTTCTCTTGCACAGGGGATTCAAGTACTAGACAGGGTTAGCAAATTGGATTTTTAAGGGTCTTTGAATCTTGAGATTCTGATTCTGTAGGTGAGATTGATAATGAATACATAATGCAAGGCTTTTCTATGAGTTTGTTTTGTGTTTGGGAACCGTTTCGGTTTTCTAAAGCTGCTGGAGATGCAATATTCGAGAAATGGATTGGCTTTTATAAAGGGGACTTATTAGGTTACAAATTTATACTTCTAAGGCCATAAAGGTTTACAAAATAAGTCATCATCAAGAGGATACCTTCACTGAAGATAGGCCGATGGCATCCGGAACACCTCTGTCAGCTGGAAAGACACATGGCTGGAGTCTGCTGGTCATTTGATTTCAGGTTCTGGTTTCAGAATGGCTTTCTCCAAAATGTCTCTGGGCTTCTGTCTCTCTTAGCTTCTCTCTCTCACCTCCCATGCATCCTTGCTTGTTCTCCCAGGGCATTTATCTCTGTGTCTGGCGGTCCTTTCTTAGCATCTCCAGAGCAAACTCTGTACTTTATCTCTTAGCTTAGCATCTCCAAGCATCTGATGTCTGTGTCAGCTCCTGAGCTCTTTTAAGGACTCCAGTAAACTAATCAAGACCCATCTTGAATGGGCAGAGTCACATCTCCATGGAACAACCTAATCAAAAGGTCCCACCCACCATAAGTCTGCATCCACAAGACTGGATTAAAAGAACATGGCATTTCCTGGGGTACGTAACAGTTTCAAACTGGCACGGGGACTTTAATGTTTTTTTCTGTATTTACTCTGTTCACTGTGTTTACTTCAATTTTTAAAAATATGATTGTGAGGTCATTTAAAATATTTTTGGTCTTGTGATTTCTTTTCTTTGAATCAAAATGACATTTTAAAAACAATAGCTTAATAAGCCAACTTGGCATATGAACTCACCGCCCTCACCCCTACGTGGGATCTGACTCCCAGGGGTGTAAATCTCCCTGGCAATGTGGGATATGATTCCCGGGGATGAATCTGAACCCAACATTGTGGGATTGAGAACATCTTCTTGACCAAAAGGGGGATATGAAATGAAACAGAATAAAGTTTCAGTGGCCGAGAGATCCCAAATGGAGTCAAGAGGTCACTCTGGTGGGCATTCTTATCTACTATATAGATAACCCTTTTTAGGTTTTAATGCATTGGAATAGCTAGAAGTAAATACCTGAAACTATCAAACTGCAACCCTATAGTAGCCTTGACTCTTGAAGATGATTGTATAGCAGTGCAGTGTACAAGGGGTGACACTGTGATTGTGAAAGGCTTGTGGATCACACTCCCTTTATCCAGTGTATGGATAGGTGAGTAGAAGAATGGGGACAAAAAACTAGATGAAATATAGGGTGGGAGGAGGGAGAATGATTTGGGTGTTTTTTTTTTTAATTTTTTATTCTTATTTTTACTTTTTCTGGTACAAGTGAAAAAATAGATTGAGGTGATGAATGCACAACTATATGATGGTACTGTGAACAATTGATTGTACATTTTGGATGATTGTATGTTATGTGAATATATCTCAATAAAATTGAATTAAAAAACCCAAAACAGTAGCTTAAAAAAAAACAGTAGCTTTTCCCTCTTAAGACATAAAGAATCATGGCACTGTAGCAAATATTGGTAATGAATCTATATCAACACTTCTGTGAATAATTTTATTGTTATTAAACAGTATGTAATAGTGTAAATTGACATATGATTCAGGCACTGAGACTGCTATGTAATGCAGTCTACCAAATAACACTTTAATTAAAGAGAAAAAGAGTATACTTTGTTTCACTATTAGTGGCAAATGATACAATTGCCAGGAATAATCTGTTGAAGATTAGAAACAAATTCAGCATTTTCATTTGTGTGAGCTTGTAGGCTTGTTTAACCCATTGCTTTTCCTTAAAATATGCCACTTTAGTGAAAAATACATTTTTTTCCTCTAAGAAAGAAGGCATAAATGTTAGTGATTTAGTTTTCAGCATATTAAAAATGTTAGATATCCTTTGTTTACAAGAAGTTATTGGGGCCTAGATTATGTAAAGCTTTTCTGTCAGTCACTCAGTAATACTATAGTAGAAGGCCTCTTATGCAGCAGAGGGGGGCAGAAAGTTTTTGGTTAATTTTTTTAAAAAGTTGTTTAAGGTGGGGAATCAGAAACACAATATGTACACTGCAATATGTACCTTAACGTAACATATTAAATATATGGAACATATAACTTAAACATTTAATTGTAACTTTATATATATAGTGCATACCAAGGGGAGATGGGGTAGTGATGGGAGTTGTCTGCCCTAGCAGAGAAGATTAATCACTGACATGGTTGAGAGTTGCCAGTGCTTGGTGATTTAAGACAAAATTTTAGTTGGTTTGATTATTGTTTTTAATTTCTTTACAGACAATGCATCACTTTTCAGTTCCCTCCAGCCAAACATGACTAGGCACATACCTGCAGTTGAACAAATTGGGTTTATTACTCATTGCAGTGAGGGAGAGTACACATCATAGGGAACCATAGAGTGTCCCTGTAAGAGAAGGTATTACAAAGAACTTATTTTAGGATTTGGGGTTGTTTTGGGTGATGTTGGGTAGGGCCTAAAGAAGCAGATTGGTTGCTGTCAGAAAGCAGGAATGAATCTATGATTGAGGGCAGAGTGGAGCAAGGATAAAGATGTAATTGGTAAAGAAGCAACTGTTACTCATGGTAACTAGGTGAGGGGAATGCTTGGTATTTTGTGGATTGCATAATGACTTTTTTTTTTTTTTCTGCTTAGACAGAATCATGAAGTGGCCTTACTTTGTCTCACTTTATTATGGTCTCAGAGTGACCTTGACTGATGTTGATGTTTTGTGGGATTGTTTATGTCCAATTGATGAATAAAATGGTCCAGCTATGAGCTCCACACTGGCATGTCAGACCCAGTTATTCTGTGTTGGAGACCTAGCTGTGTCAGACCAGATATTCTGTGTTGGAAGCTGTTCTTTCCCACCTTTATTGCCTGTATCCAGTTTTAATATTATTTTAAACACTTCTATAGACATTATAGAATTGAGAATCCAAAAATAAGCCCTTATATTTATAGTCAATTGATTTTTCACAAAACTGGCAAGGGAATTCAATGGGAAAGAAGTAGTCTTTGTAAATAAATGATGTTAGGATAATTGTATATACTTGAACAAACAATGAATGTGGACTCCTACCTCACACTGTACACAAAAATGAACCCAAAATGGATCCAGGCTTAAATGTGGGAGGTAAAATTACAAAACTTTTAAAAGAAAACATAAGGGTAAATATTTGTGAACTCAGATTAAGCAATGCTTTCTTAGATACATTGCCAAAAGCACAAGTAATAAAAGAAAAAAGTGATGCATTATACTTAATCAAAATTAAAATATTTGTGCTTTAGAGGATACCACCAGTAAAATGAAAAGTCTCCTGCAAATACATATTTACAAATCATATATACAATAAGGAACTTATATACAAAGTATATGAAGAATTTTTATAACTCAAAAAGACAAATAACTCAATTAAAAATGGACAAAGGATTTAAATAGACATTGTTTTCCCAAGGAAATACAAATGGCCAAGAATGAAAAGTTTGGAGCTTTGTCTCCAAGATATTCAAATAACCGTTAAGCATATGAAAGGATGCTCAGCATCATTAATCATTAAGGAAATGCAAAACAAAACCACAATAAGATACTGCGTCACACCCACAAGAATGATTATAAAAAGATGGACAATATCAAGTATTGATGAAGATGTGGAGAAATGGTAACCCTCATTCATTGCTGGTAGGAATATAAAGTAGTACAGCCACTTGGGAAAACAGTTTGGCACTTTCTCAAAATGTTAAACACACAATTACTATATGACCTAGCAATCCACTCCTAGGTATCTATGTAAGAGAAAACATATGCTCATGAAAAGACTTGAATGCAAATGTTCATAGCAGCATTATTCACAATAGCCAAAAAAATAAAAAACAAAAAAAACCACACGTTCATCAACTGGTGAATAGAAAAACAAAATGCGGTATATCCATATATTTTTATATTATTGGGCAATAAAAAAGAATAAATGAAGTACTAATAAATGCTACAACATATGAACCTCAAAAACTTTATTCTCATGGAAACTAGACACAAAAGGACACCTGTTGTATGATTCCATTTATATGAAATATCCAGAAAAAGCAAATCTATAGAGACAGAGAGAACATAGTGATTGGCTAGGGCTGGGGGTGAGAGTGGGAAGTGACTGTAAATGAGCATGAGGTTACTGTTTGAAGTTGGAAATGTTCTATAATTAGATTGTGGTGATAGTTGCACAACTTCATGAATGTTTTAAAAATCATTGAATTGTACACTTAAAATGGGTGAATATATGGTTTGTAAATTAATACCTCAAATAAAGCTGTTAATAAAAAAGAAATCTACAGATAATGCAACTCCTATTGCCTACAGCCAGGGTAATCTGATTGCATTCAGCCTAATAATCTTCATAGAAAAACCTTTTTTATATTTATATTTCATTGTCTATGTAACATTAAATTAATTAAAGTAATATCAATAATAAGTAAAAATAGCATAAGAGAGTTTGAGAATAAATGTGACTAACTATTGATAAGCATATAATTCAACTGATGGGTAATAGATGGATTCAGGCATGCTGGAGAGGAGACTACTAACCAGGACTAACTGAGCAGTAGGCAAAACGTCTGATTGTTTTATAGAAAGAATGAAAAGTTCTGCTTAATTGAAAGAATCAGTTAAAAGAGCTTCTGTTTTTTAATAGAGAAGTTGTGGTTTTACAGAAAAATCATGAATAAAATACAGAGTTCCCATATGCCACTCTACTATCAACACCTTGTGTTAGTATGGTACATTTGTTACAATGATGAAAGAACAATTTTAGAATTGTACTGTTAACTGTAGTCTGTGGTTTACATTAGGGTTCCCTGTTTGTGTTGTACAGTCCCATGTTTTTTAAAATTTTTATTCTAGTAACATGTATACAACCTAACATTTTCCCTTTTAACTACTTTCAAATATATAATTCAGTGCTGTTATTATATTCACAATGTTGTGCTACAGTTACCACCATCCATTACCAAAACTCTTCCATCAACCCAAATAGAAACTTTGTACTATGTAAGAAATGAGCCCCATCTTTAGAACTATGGTTAGTAGGAGAGGCAGTACAGTTAAAATGGAAAGCGAAGCGAAATAAAACAAAAACTTAAAACATATGAAGCAATAAGAACAAATATATTGTATTCAGTCTTCCTAACGGATGCAGGAAAGGGTAAGAGAGAATGATATTCTGCCCGGGCAATTAGTTTGGGCAGTGGATAGAGAAGTTGATTCCATTTCCGGGTCATTTCTCCCAACTGCAGTGCCTTCTACCTCCGTTATATAGCGCAAGATTCCATTCATGACCTTTGTTTTCTGTTTCTCTTAATTCTGACATTTTATCTGACTTTCACAACCCCATCCCACTGATTCTCTGTGCTTAGCTTATGACTGCCCCTTCACCTTCCTGGTCTAGGTGTAGTTGGCAACCCAGCTGAATCAGTAATGATGACCTGTGTCTGCCCTAGGACAGAGTGGGGATAATCCATATGCAGACGGGATAAGTGAGAATTGATAGTTTCCTTAGAAAAAATAATTACAAATGATAAGCTTACTGGAATTTTGTAAGGGACCAGATCTTTGTAGAATTAGTTTGAGATGAGTTCATTAAGGAAGTGATTTTTGAGCATTGATATGGAAGAGAGTAATGTAGATGCATTTATTATTCCACTTAGATGAAAAAGAACAAATAAAAACCTAAAAAAACATGTCATTGATTATCAACATTGTATTTTCAGAACCAAAATTTGAAATGAAGGCCAATTGGACAAAGTACATTGAACATAATAATGAGAGCAAGTACTTATTATGCTCTAAGCACAGTACTAAGTGTTCTATACATTATTCATTTTTCATGGCAACTATTTGAGAATATAATTACAATTTCCATTTTACTGATGAGACAGTTGAGGTTCAAGAATTATGTAATTTTCCAAAGGCATAACACATTTGTTTACTATTTATTAGACATCCTTTATCAAAAGGAATCACCTTGAAATTGGAACTGTCCTAGAAAATCCAAGACCTCTTGGTCACTATACCTTTAAGTTTTTCCCCCCCTGCAATTTTTATTGAGATATATTCACATACCATACAGTCATCCACAGTGTACAATTAATTATTCACAATATCATCATAAAGTTGTGCATTCATCACCACAATCAGCCCTTGAACACATTCAATACTCAAAAAAAAAAAAAAATACAAAAATAAGAATAAAAATAAAAGTAAAAAAGAACACCCAAAACACCTGTAAGTTGTGTATGGGGAGGGGGGTAGGGGTTTGAACAGGTTTTCCTGTTTATGGCTGAGTGAGTAGAGATGTAGTTAAGAGGAAAGAAGTTCTAGAATGATAACTATTTATTGAAATAATTATGGTTGTTTTATTTGTGTGAAAATGTGAGCTTTCAGGCTTTTGATATTTAGGTATGTGGTGGTTTTAAAATATGCCTACAGATTCTTGGCACCCCATCCTATAAAAAGGCAATCAATTCCTGTCCCCTTAACTGACGTCTATTAAATATAATGTAATACGGTGACACAGCATGACTTCCAAGGCTAGGTTAGAAACAATGATCCACCTTTTATCTGGATCTTACAAGGATATGCATCTTTGGAGCCCCAAGTCATCATGTAAGATGCCCAGTTACTGTGAAGCCAACATACCTAAGAGAAGAGAACATGTGGAAAGATCACAGAGATAGGAAAGATGTCCAAGGAAACCCCAATTGTTCCAGCCCCTGATCTTGAATTGTTGCCAGCCCAGGCCCCAAATTGGTGAGTAAAGAAGCCTTTGAGATAGCTACAACCTTAGCCAGTGGCAAAACTATTATCTCATGTGAGAACTTAAGACAGCACCAAATTCAGGATGCTCTCAAATGTCTGACCCACAGAAACCATTAAAGATAACAAACTTTGTTGTTTTAAGCATTAAGTTTTGGGGTGATTTGTTACACAACAATAAGCAATACAAGGTACTTCTTGTTAGTTCTTGGATTAGATTTAATAACAATGTATAATTCCTGCCTCAAAAGTAGTTAATCTCCTCTTTGGAAATGTAAGGAAACAAAAGATTTAGAAGGTGGGTGTGATTGGAATTATGTCATCTTTTACCGTTTGAGAGTGAGTATAACAGCGTGTTGGAATGGAAAAAAGCATTTATTTGGTGTCTGAAAATCTATATTTAGATTTTAGCTCTGCCACTTCTAACTGTGTGACATGGGGGAAGCCACTTAACCTTGCTGAGTGTTGGTTTCTTTCTTGCTGAAAATGAAAGATCTGGAACTTGGTGTTCATTTCTTGGCAACCCATTTTTGGAATGACATCTAGAGACTGGAGTGGGTCAGAGGAGAATGACAAGGGGTGTAGAAACCATGTGAACTGATAAATGGTTATAGAAACTGGAGGTGTTCCACCTAGTAAAGGACTATTAATTAGATTGTTCCCTTTGGATATTTGACCAATTGTAACATGGAAGAGGAAATAGATTGATTTTGTGTACTTCTGAGGGCAAACAGAAAACAACGGGTGGTATTTTAATTTTCTAGGCTGCTTAAGCAAATACCATGAAATGGGTTGGGGTTAAACAATGGGAATTGACTGGTTCATGGTTTTGAGGCTAGGAAAATGTTCAAATCAAAGCATCATCAAGGCAATGCTTTTTCCCTGAAGACTGTGGCACTTTGGGATTGGCTGCTGGTGATCCTTGGTTCCTCTGTCACATCGCAAGGCACGTGGCAGCATCGCCTGGTCTCTTTCTTCTCTTCCGGTTCCATTTCAGCTTCTTGCTTCATGTGGCTTCTTTCTCTTCTGACTGAATTTTATTCTTTTATAAAGAACTGCAGTAATAGAAATAAGACCCATCCTGATTGAAGTGGGACACACCTTAACTGAAGTAACCTCATCAGAAGGTCCTACTTACATTGGGTAAACATGTGCAAGAATGGATTAGATTGAAGAACATGTTTTTCTGGAGCACATACATTATAAGGATATAGATTTTAGCTTTTAAATAATTAGATTTACAGAAAATATTATTTGGGATCTCTGAACTGCATAAATATTAAGGAAGAAAGCTTGGCTATTTTTTTTTCCCCCTGGGTGCAATACAGGGAGACTGTAATATACAGGCTCTTTAGACATCTTCAAGGCCAAACTCTTTTTCAACTTCCCCTGAGTAGCTATTTAAAACTATGAATTTTTTTTTCTTTACTACAAAGCGATATGTTCATTGAGAATAAATTAGGATATACAGATAGATAAACAAGAAATAAAATAAAAATTACCAATAATCTCACCACCATTTAAGAATCACTATAAATATTTTAGTAGATATCTTTCCAGTTATTTTTATGTATGTGTATGGCCTTATCTACCCTATGCACCCATATAGCAAAACTGAGATTATACTTAAATGCTACTTTATATTCCCCTTTTACACTTACTGTATCTTTCCCTATACTATTTCTACATTTTTTGCTATTTATATTCAACTTCGGAAATAGTAATTATTTTCTGATTTAAAATATTGTTTATGATCAGATCCTTCCAAAATATAGAGAATTTAAAAAAAAAAGAAAAACTATTCATTATCCCAGCACTCAGAGGAAATAATTATTAATGTTTTGTTAGATATTCTGGTCTTTTTCTGAATATAATTTTTTTCTTAAAAATGTTTTTTGATGTTTAAAAACCCAGTTTTTTCATTAACAATACATTGTGAATATTCCCACATCATTAACTTTTCTGCAAAAATGTGATTTTCAATAGTTTCAATTATTCCATAATATGAATAAAACCATAATGCCCTTAAACCTTGCAATTGGACATGAAGGTTAACTCTAATTATTCATCACTATGAACAACTCTATATTCAGCGCATATATATATATGGTTATATATATGTATAAGGTTATATACATATATATAAAACATTGTTTTCAATGGGTATGTGGTATTCCATTGTGTAGCTATATCATCTTTTATTGAACTAATTTCTTAATTTTTAATATCTTAATTCTCAATATTTTGCTTAAATAAACAATCCTGGCATTGTTAGAGCAAATCTTTGCACTTAGTTTTAATTTTTTATGATTTCTGATATATTTGGTGAGTAGTTGTTTCAAATATCAGTTCATCAGCCAATTATGTACTTACTGTCTTTTGGTGCTCTGGAGACATATAGAAGCATGAGACATGGTTCTGAACCTAAAAGAGTTAAAATTTAGTTGCAAATATAACTAACATATACAGTATAGTAATACATAATTTATACCAGTGTATTATTAAATGCTAATTTGTATGGTTCTGATAAAGTTCAGGGGGATAGTGAGGATAGTTAGGACCAGTATAGTCAGAGAGGGCTTCAAGGATGAAATACAGTTTGATCTGAGCTTTGAAGATTAGGTTAGGTTCATAGTCAAGGATGATGGAGATCATTCCAGGGTAAAGGAACAAGATGCATAGGCCCAGAGGTCTAAGTTTGGTATATTCACAGTACCATGAGAAGGCTATTTCAGTTAGAAGCCTCTGAATGCTGCTGAGCAATCAGTATTGAATAACTTCTGAAAGTTGTGAACAGTATTTATTTTAGTATGTTTTGTGTTATTTTTTAATATTTACTTTTTAATCCCTTTAGACACTGGGATACATCTTAATTAAATATTCTTGATTTGTGAAAATTGCTTTTCCTTTTTAGAAACTCTGCCTAATGACTTTTTCATTGTACTACTATGTTTTCTGGTTATCTACATACATTTTATGTACTGTGTTTAACTGATTTCCAGAGAAATGCTCTTTAGATAATCTGAATCAATATCATTTTAGTCCTTGTAGTGAGACTGGAATTCTTTCAAATAGTATTTTGAAAATTTTCTTTACTGGTAGATTTGGTAGGGCCCCTGAGGTTAAGGTTCAGAGAAAACATTTACAGTAAATTTACTTAGAATTACCTTATGCTTACTAACTCGTTGCCTCATGTGCTCTGATTTTTTTGTGATGTTCATATGTTTAGTCATGTTATTCAGTCATTGTTTCAGAAGCAAAGTCAAAAGAATAATAAGGTTTATTTTTACATCACAGCTAACTAGGTGTCTTGAAAATGTTCATAATTATATCCACATATAACATTAAGGCAAAGCATATTTATTTCTTTGCTTTCTTAGAGAGCAGTGTTTCTTAAAGTGGGGTGAGAACCTGTGTATCAGAATCACTTGGGATGCTCATCAGAATTCAATTTCCTAGGCTCCACTGGGGAATGAAGGAATCTGAATTTTAACACACTTGCCAAGTATTCTTCTACACAATGAAATTTGAGAACCGCAGCTTTAGGGAAATATTGCCTCAAATCTCTGTGATTGTGCTGCAGTGACAACAATCAAGGCTTAACTGATATTATTATTGGTCTTGTGCCTCAATTGTTGTGTCATAGGACCTGTTTTGTTTTTAGGAAATTTAAAAAGAAGCTGCACTTTTTTTCTTAAGAAAATTTACAAATTAGCCTCTAGAAAAGATTAGAGATTGTTTTTTAAGTTGCTTTTTTTTTTTTTAATTTGGGACTATTGACTTTACATTATAGTAATCTCTTTATTATAAATACTTGGATTTATGTGTTACTTTAATATGAATTGCCTATAGGCCTCCAGTCACAAAGGACCAGTATTTATTAAGTTTTAGAAAGTTAAAAAGTGAGGGCCAGCAATGGTAACTTTATAATAAGTAAGGATTTATTATAAGGTGATTTATATGACTTAAGCCATTTATAGTTCTCTCTAATGCTCATATTAGTGATTTGGTGACATATTGCAAATGGTTCTTATAACTATCTAGCAGAAACCATGACTTTTCAGGCTCTTGCAGTCTGCTTCTTCAAAGTGTTGAGCCACTTTTTGCAGATTATGGGGCTGAGAACAGTATGAGCCATTGTTGCAATAAGGAACCCATGGTTATTATCTGTGGTGCAAGGTGACAACTGATCGCATTCGCATGACTAAAAATCAAGGAGCATGATCTAACAAGTGAGTGGCAATGAGTCAATAAAACTATTTTAAATTAGTCCTAAATGGAAAACAGTATTACTGTGTGGAGCCTACATGTGTAGGGCTCTGAGGACAACCTGAAGTTGTTACTCAGATTGGAGAGCCACTCCTACTATCTTTCAATTTCAATTTGGGAGTGATGGGGAAATCCTCCTTATTATGGTCAATGGTGAGTCATTTGTAGCTAATTACAGCTAATAATGCTGTTTTGACATGGTCTTTAATCCCCTAGGTTGAATCAGGGTTTTTTGTTTTATAGGCCATGATGTCAGGATAGTTTGCTTTTGAAATCAAACGACTGGAGCATGAATGATCAAATGATGATTATTGATTCAAAAAAGCATAGGTCAAATTTCAGTACAAATGTATTGAATGTCTGCTCTGTACTAGTGAGGGAAATGCAGAAAAGGTTAACACTTGGCTTGGAATATTTTTTAACTGCTCTATTGAGATATAGTACACATACCACATAATTTACCCATTTAATGTATCCAATTCAGTGGAATTTGGTATATTCACAGACTTCAGAATATTTAGTTTAATTCAAGATCCACATCAACATTTTTACTTCACAGTTCCTCAGATCCAGAGGGAAGAAAAACCTCTTTGGCCTTATTCCTACATCTGTTCCTTCCTTTGGAATAATAGTACTAACCATTTATTAAACACCACCTCCTGTGAACTTAACACTGTGCCTAGGCACTTCACAAGGTTATCTCATTATATGCTCCCAATAACTCCGCAAATAAGTTTTATTCCTACCTTATATACAATGACAATGATACCCAAATACCTAATATTTACAATTATTATCATTTAATATATGTGGAACTTATTCTCTAGACTTCATTTTCCTTTTCTCCTTGCTTCCCACAGTTATTAGCTCTGTATCTTTTGCCTCATGCTTCTTCTTTTTCAGTTCATGAAGCTTGCTGGGTTTCTTTTCTTTGTGGTGAAGGGGAGGGATATGGGAGAAATTGGGATTTTCAAGCTTTTATTGAGAATTACAAAAGACTACATGCTTTACACATTTTATAGGGAGAGAGAACACCCATACACAGACAGATAGGGTGAATACAAGACTATAGAATGGCTAAGGCCAAATAATAGTTGCTCCCAACCCTCAGTTCTGATGTACAAACATTTCCTTTCTATGAACTTTTAAGTGAGTGTTATTTTCAATCTAAGATTGGCTTTTCCTCCTTAGGTGATGGATCTAACCCTCTTACCAGTTAGCTAACTCCTCTGTACTATGACATAGTTCGTGTGCAAATGTTTCTGTAATAACCTTGTCCTTTTAGAAGAAATGTTTTTAAATGTCACATGAAAAGTATGTGCTGAAGTATCATGGTAAAGTTAAAGGAATAGAAAGAGGCTTCTGTAAATTTGGACAGATGTATAGCTAAGAAAAAACATAATATCCTAACCCCAGCATACAGAATCATTCAAGTTGGCAAACTTTCTGGCATTGATTTAGATGTTTTATTTATTCTGGGGGGGTGGTGGTGGTGGTGGTGGTGGTGGTGAACAATTAATATTGGATAATGAAGTCAATTAACCTACTGGTTCTAAATGCAAAAGATAATATTTTTGTAATCTACATACTTTTTAGGTTGTGGGAAGGTCATTACTAATAGAAGTGCCTTATTAAAAGAAAAATCTTGTCAATCCTAATAATTATTTATCAAATCTGATCTATTTTAAATAGAAGGTGTAAATGAATAAGAAGTTGAAGTGTCTATTTTAAAGTTAAGTTTTGGACAACTGAGGCTGATTTATAACTTAAAAAAATAAATGGAAAAAGTAAACTTCTGCCGTTTCAGGTAATTTCTTTGATGCTTGCTTATTTAATGTTTAGTATTTTTTAAGCGGAGATAGTTAATATAATTTATTTGTCCTACTTAATGTCATATACTCATTCTGGGTTTGGGATTTTTCTCCACCTCTAAGCAAAGCAACTTATATTCTAATTATTCTGTTTTATTTTTCTAGGAATCAGAGAATAATAAGTTATGTTCCCTATATTCCTTCCGAAATACCTCTACCTCACCACACAAGCCTGACGAAGGGAGTCGGGACCGTGAGATAATGACCAGTGTTACTTTTGGAACCCCAGAACGCCGAAAAGGGAGCCTTGCCGATGTGGTGGATACACTGAAACAGAAGAAGCTTGAGGAAATGACTCGGACTGAACAAGAGGGTATGTGTGGCCTTAACTATTAGGCTTTTTTTCCTTCTAAAAGTTCCAAGCGTTCTAAAAAATAAAATGAGTGGGATTTCAAGGGCCAGAGAAGTGCATAATTGGCACTAACTAGGAAAAAGTTGTTCAGAAGTTACCATGGTGATGGCAGATTGTGCTCTGTTAGGAGTGCTATGCAGATAGCTCTGTTTTTCTAAAATTTTGTGCATTTTATTTGGTTCTTGTGATAACAAATCAAGGTTTTAAACTGATTGCGAGCTTTGCCCTGAAAAAACGTAGTATGGGAATTTTCCTAGCTGCAACTTTATTTTTAACTTATTGTCCCTTTTTTCTTTTTAGTGGATAGTGTTTCATTATGAACATATCAGCTGTTTAAAAGCCAAAAAGAACTGTAATTTATTTTTACTCATTTTAATAAATATTATTATTTTATCTCCAAATGTGGAATTGAGAGTTGAAGGTTTCTAATATTGTTAAGGCTAAAAATGTTCAAGGGGGAGTTCTTTGACAGGTGACATCTATTGTAACATTCCACATCCACATTCTCTCTTCTTTCCCCTAGAATCCACTTAGGTTCACTTTGTTAAAAAACAAAGATTAAAGAAGACTCTTCAGTAATATTTTAAAACTAAATATATTGTCTAAATGATTTCTATACTACATATATATATTTTTAATGTTCAGATTTTAGGTCTTAAAATGTAGAGTAATTAATGACTCTGGTTTTTTGCTAGCATTGTAAGTTAAATTTAGACCTTGGCACTGTAGAGAAATGGGGATTTGATATAAGGGAATTTTTCATGTAACTTGATTTTATTCTTTTAAGGGCTCAAAAGTTTAAAAGTTTCAAATTATTATTGGTGGAAGTCATTCTAAAATGTATTACATACTTCCCTGTCTTAATAACCAGTTTATACAGCACAAAATGTAAACTTTTTTTTTTTTTTTTTGATGACTCAGAGTCACAATGTGGTAGACTAGGAACTCCAATACCTATCTAATAACTATGTGACTCTGGGTAAGTTCTTTAACCTCACTGAGCCACAAAATTTTAAATGTGGTGTGGTACTAATACCTGCCTCGACAACTCACACTCTTTGAGCATTAACTATAATAATAATAATGATGAATATCAAAGTCTCTTCTGAACTATAAAACTCTATAAATTTGAGGTATTGTAATGGTTATCAGATTATAAATATCTATTATCTTACTGTGCTTTAATATAATGATGTCCCCTGAGATCAATAAGATGATTAGGACTATTTGGCTTTATGGTTATTTCCCTACAATTACTACACTTTGTAATTCTTATGAATGCTATATATATTTTTTCTTTTCTTGGTGTGTTTGTGTGTGTATGGATGTGCTGGTTTCTCCCTCAGTATCAGGTTGCAGACTGTTACTTCTTGCTGAGTTGTGAATACTTTCTAATTTGCTCATTCCAGTCATATAATCATTATGAAATTAGATGAAAATGACATTCTGGACTATATTTAAATATGAACAAATATGTTTTGGGCAAGTTGCTGAAAGATTCTCTTAAATGTATCATCCATAATCTTTTGTGCGTGTATTTCATGCTTACTCTTCTGACTGGAGACTTTGTTCTCCTGGATCTAGGCTATGTTCTAGAATAGTTGAAGCTGCCAGATCAATGATCTCTGAATAAGTGAGATTGCTAGGTTGCTTGTAAATGTGATTCACCAAATAGGTGATTTTAGTGCTATAAGGAAGTGATTTTTAAAATACTTTAGAGGGCTCCTTAGTGTAAAAATATAGAAATTGATTTATGATGGGTTTTTTTTTCTGGATTATTAGGAAATTTGACATCATTTTCCCCCTGAAATTAATGGTTAGTTTTCTGTTCTTCCTTTTCATTACTGTGTTTTATAGTTGATTTGATACAAGAGAGGCACTTACAAGATGAAACCACACGTTTAAAAGTCCTTTATCACTATATTCCAACTAGTGAAGAATGTTTTTTTATATCCATCACAGAACTTTGTTTTCTATGGTACATATATTTTAGGCATCAGAAATTAAGGTATTTTAATGTATATTAATATATATTATATAATAAGTACAAATATAAAGTGATAGAAAGATGCTTATTAAATTTAAAGGTACCACAGACATGGGAGGAATAGTGAATGTAACATATGAAAGAAACAAAATCCAAAAGATTTTGATAAGCCAAAATATGAGCTTAAGGCCAACTCATCAAGATAAAATTTAAAAGACCTTACTGTCAACTCTACAAGTTGTGACCAAAACCCCTGGTTGCACAACTAATTACTGGAGGAAATTCAAAAAACAGCCACATGAATGGGAAAAAAAAGCTTATGAATTTTAGATGACAGAATGCTCAGTGGAGTCAGCATGGTGAATATTGCCAGAAAAATGTCAATGCTGTCTCAATCAACATTAATAAAAGTACTGTATATAGCGTTCAAGAAGCGTACTTCCATTAAACTCTTTGCTTGATCCAGTGTATCTGAAGTATTGTGTTAAGTTCAGAATTACCACACTTTGAGAAACTCAGAAGCATTGGGTTGTGTTCAGAGGAGAACAATTGGCATGATGACAGATGCAAAATTATATAATAATAAGGGGAATGGTTGAAAGAACTAGTAATGTTATCCCTAGAGTAAAGAAGATCAAGGATGACATCACGATTGTCTTCAAAGATTAAAGTCATGTGGAGGAGGACTTGGGCTATATAGCTTCTTGGGAGTAGATTGGCAGGTCAGTAAGCAGTTACAGGGAACCAGATAATGGTTTATATCAAGACCAACTATCTAACAGTCATAGCTGTTCATGTATGGATTAAGCTGCTTTGGAAAATAATAAATTGTGTGTCCTTGGAGGTATATAGCAATCTCAACTGCCATTTAAATAGAGCTATTATAGAGGACAGAGAATTAGTCTCTTTCAAAAGCCACAACTATGCATTTTTTAGGAAGTGTTCTGTTGTTCATGATGTATCTTTTATATTCATAGTCAAGAACTAAGAGCAATGTGACAAATTTTACTTAAGTGCAAGGTACTGTATTAGAACTCGAGGATTTCTACCTTCTTTACATATCAAGTAATTTGGGCAGGGAATAACAATGTATTTGCAGGGCCCCCTTGAAGAACTGGGGAAAAATGCAGAAATGTTAAACTTCCCCACCTGGGGAATTATTGATATTCTCACAAGCATTGGGAACTACCAATTTATTAGGCTGAGCCTTTGATCTTGGGGCTTGTCCTTATGAAGCTTGTTTACTGCAAAGGAGAAGCTAAGCCTACTTATAATTGTGCCTAAGAGTCTCCCCCAGAGAATCTTTTGTTGCTCAGATGTAGCCTCTCTCCCTTAGCCCACTCGGCAGGAAAACTCTCTGCCTTCCCCCGTATGTGGGACATGGCTCCCAGGGGTATAAATCTCCTGGCAACGCAGGAATGACTCCTGGGTATGCGCCTCGACCTGGCATTGTGGGATTGAGAAAGTCTTCCTGACCAAAAGGGGGAAGCGAAATGAAACAAAATAAAGTTTTGGTAGCTGAGAAATTTCAAATGGAATCCAGAGGTGATTCTGGAGGGTATTCTTAAATGCTATAGTGATATCTCTTTGTAGTTTTTAGTGTATTGGAATAGCCAGAATAAAAATACCTGATACTGTAGAACTGCAAGTCAGTAGCCTTGATTCTTGAAGATGATTGTATAACTATGTATATTACATGGTGTGACTGTGTGATTGTGAAACCCTCATGGCTCACACTCCCTTTGTCCACTGTATGGACAGATGAGTAGAAAAATGGGGCCAAAAACTAAATGAAACACCGGGTGGGATGGGGAGGATGGGATGTTTTAGGTGTTTTTTTTACTTCTGTTTTTATTCTTATTCTTATTTTTACTTTTTGGAGTAATGAAAATGTTCAAAAATTGATTGTGGTGATGAAGCACAACTATACAGTGGTGCTGTGAACAACTGATTGTACACTGTGGATGACTGTATGGTATGTGAATATATCTCAATAAAACTGAGTTTAAAAAAAAGATCCCCTGTGCTAGATGATATGGAACACCCATAGGGAATAACTTAGTCTCTAACTTTAAAGAGTTCATATTATAGTAAGAAATATAAGACATATACAAAGTAAACTCTAATTCAATGTCTAATATATGACAAGTTACATGAAAGCTATATGGATAAAATGCTATGGCAGTTTACAAAATAGAGAGATTGCTCTTGCCTTGGAAGCCATGGAGAAGGAAGTTCTAAAGGGAAATGAGTCTTCACTGATCTTGGAGCATGAAAGGATGTATATAGGCAGATAGGGAGGGGAGGGGCATTACAGGCAGAAGGAATAGGCAGAGAGCTTTAAAACAGCTGCCAGTTCAGGCTCTGACTGAACTGAAAATGTATATGGGTTATATGACTAAAAAAGTAAGCCTTGTTCAGATCATAGAAGCCCTTTAATTCTAGGCTAAGATGTTTGAACTTTATATTGAAGGTAACGGAGGAACCATTGACTTTTTTTAAATCAAAATAAAATGATGAATTAGAGCTTTCTTTCAGGAAAGTTAATATGGCAACGCTGTGTAGGATGGATGGAAACAGGAGAGACATTAAGGAAATTGTTTCAGACTAGAGATAATGAGGACCTGAACAAAGGCAGCAGAAATGGGAAAGGGAAGGGGAAGGTACATATAAAAGAAAGGAAGAGAATATATCTATACACACACATATATAAAGAGAGAGACAGACAGAGAGAGACAGAGAGAGACAGAGACAGAGAGAGAAAGATTTTAGGAGATAGAATTGTTAGCACTTGACATTTAAGTGTGGAGATCAAAAGAGAGAAATGGTTTGAAGTTTGGTTAGAATTTTTAAAATCTGGGATAATAAGAGGGTGGTAATACAATTAATAATAATAATGATAAAGGAAATGGAGAAACATGTTTCAGAGATGGAAGAAATGAGGATATCCATTTCATAATTCTAAGTTTGATGTTCTGAGTCTGGATTCTAATTTTAATTATCAGCTTGGAGCAATAGAACAGAATAATATAGAGTGAGAACAGAAATAATTATAGAAAAAATTTAGTTTCCCAGAGATTTCTGATTCTATGATAATTATATTCTGAATCTAAGGAAGTGTAAGAGCTCCACCAATAGTTTCTTGACTTTGAGACTTTAAAGCTCCAGATCCATCTCCTTTTTTGGAACATCTCCTATCTCACGGGACATATATATTTTTCAAATATATTATCTACTTCTTCCTCACTACCTCCTGGTTTGTGGGTCATAACTCATGATTAGCTGATTGACAAGCCTGTGTAGTTGACACAATAGATGATGATCTTTCCTAAGTCATTCTTGTCCTGGAGAATATTTTGACTCTATCAGGGAGACTCTTTATCCTCCTTATTTCCTCTCAGATACAAGGACTGATGTATAAAAAGTTTATTATCATCCATTTTAAAATAATGTCTACATAATAAAACAAAAACTCTCTACTTAGAAAAAGAAAGGTTATTCTCTGATGAGGAGATTCCTTAATCAACCAATTTATTGTCCGGTTTTTAATCTGCAATTACTTCTAGAGATGCCCTCCCCAGAGCAGTGATTTGACCAAATTGCAGAAACGCTGATAAACAAAGGTGTTCTGTCTGAAGTGCCCCCCTGAAAGTTAGGTTTCTGGAAAAACAGTCAAGGTTTCTGTTTTGTAGTAAATTTAACCTTGATTTAGTGTCACAGATAGATGGCTGAATGGATGGATAAATATATAGGTAAAAATAAATAGATGGATAGATGGAGAGAATGAATGAATATCAGAATCTGCCTTTTAAAACACTGTTGAAAATGGTGGGCAGAGTATGCATACAGGCTTTGAGTTAATAGATTTAGGTTAATGCTTCCAAAATAAAAATCTTTCTGCTGTGATAAAATGATGAATTTTAGTTATCCTTGTATCACCCATCCTGTTGCCAGTGTAGCTGGGTTCAAACATAAGCGACAGTTGTCAGAAAATGAATACTTTAAAAAAAGGACTTCTATATCTAAATACGTATATTTAATCAGAGTGTCCTTTGGCTTCTGAAAATAAGTTGTCTAATGAGAATTTCATTTGAGCAGCTGCGACTGAGGAGGTCAACAGACATCGCCTAGGAGAATATGGCCCAGCTGGTTAAATCTGGTTGTTGTCGTGATTTAAATGGTCAAGTGCTGCTTGTAATCCAGGACCGTCTGTTTGTAAAGGGAAGAGTGAGTGCTTCAGCATAATGTACAGCTGTTTTAATCTCTCTTTAATAATAGTGCTTCAGCCACTATCATGTCTTGTGTATCATACTACTAAGTATAAGATCCTAGGCCGAGTGGACTGTTTTGGGTCAGGTCCTGGAGTCATTTGAGATTGGAGGGAAAGGGACACAATGATAAAAGCCTCAACTCTCTCATGAAGTAAGAAGTTTCTCTCACAAAGAGTTTCTTTCTGACTCTTTGACTCTTTTTAAGATTTATTCTTTAGGTAATAATTATTGTGATTAGGAGGGAGTGACAAAGATTGTAGTTAAGTAGAACTATTAGAATAAGTGAGCTCTCTTTGAATAGTGGTCATATAAACTTAATGGAAAGTATGCAGGATTTAGGCACAATTCTAGAGGACATACACTGACCAGAAATTAGAGTATTTGTCCAGTGGAATTGAGGGCTTTAGGATATCATGATAACAAAAGTATGTGGATTCATTTTATTTTTCATGTACAGAAGGGGCAGGAGGATTTGAGCTTTGGATTGCTGGTGGGATAGGCTTTCCAATGGATTATGCAGCTGTTTCTCAGCAGAAGAATGAGCATGTGTTTATGTGTATATCTGATGGATTATTATCACTATTCAAATCTCTACATAATCTACTTGGACTTCTACATATACTTGCAGTGAAGTATATTTAGTTAGCATATATGCTGGTGTGTATACCTCATCTTATGGCTTTTGTTGTGCTAAAGGAGGAATGTAATAAAGTTTAAACAACAAGAAAACTCATTTTTGATAGTCATGTTTTTGAGTGAGCTAGATCTATGTTTGAATCTAAGTTCTAATATTTAGAAAGGCAGTATAGCATACTGATTAAGCAGGTGAGCTCTGGAGCTAGACTGCCTGGGTTTGAATCTCAGTTCAGTACATACCAGGTAGATGACAAGGGCAAATTACTTAGCCTCGCAGTATTCCAGTTTTCTCAACAACAACAAAAAATTGGTATCATATTGTTAACTTCATAAGGCTATCATGAAGATAAAGAGTTAACTAATGCAGCTAAAGCATTTAGGACATTGCCTAGCACATAGTAAGTGCTTGATAGATGTAGACAACCTAGTTCCTAGCTGGGTGACCTTGGACAAATTAATTAACCCTTTTGTGCTTTAGTTCTTTCATCTGTAAGACTGGATAATACAGAATTGCAGAATTGTGAAGATTATATATGTATATCTAAACACATATCTTCTACAACTATAATTATTATTACTACTGTTATTATAACTGCTATTGCTATATTATTACTTGAAGAAACTGTTTTTTTCTTTTAGGAGAAATATTGTAGGAATCTCAACCTGTGTCACAGACAGAATTATAGGATATGTCCCCTGAATTTAGGGTATTTGGCAGCAATGAGGTTCTTATGTTCTGGAAGGTTAATTCAGTTAATTCTCCTTTCAGGCCTTTTGAAAAAGCTGATACTAAATTTCCCCATTGGAAACCAATCTTCCCTGTTGAGAAATATGTGGAATGTTATGAGCAGTGAGACAGGTTGGTAAAACTATGGATGAGGTTTTTAGATGGTACCCAGTTAAGAACAATGTGTTCTGTTAAAGTAAAAATCTGTTAAAAACTTTGCAATTTTATGCACGATAGTTCTATAAACCCACAAGTTCACTAATAAAGAAAAAAGAAAAGGGGGGGCATGCTAGAGTATTGAAATAGTCTTTTAACACAAAATTTAGAGATATAAGGTTTTTACCACTGTTCTGATGGAAGGTTATACCAATGACACATTTAGAATATCCCAGATTCAAATCCTTTATGTTTCTCATTCTTGGGAGAAATTGGAAGGGTTTGGGATTTTTGCATAAGAAACACATGAAGTATTCATTACAAAACCCCCACAATTATTATTTCAAATAAGTTGGGGATTTTAAGTCATGTAAATGCTGAAGTCCCCCAAGACCACTCATCTTCTAGGTGAAGAAGCAATCTGATATTCAGAGCAATACTGATGCAACTTCATTTAAATCTATTCTTTTCGTCTCTGTAAAATCTTTTCTCCCAATGGTATTTGTATCCTCATATTTGTTTTAAAGAATCTGTATCATATCCATAGCAAATATTTATCTAGTACAAGATAGTTTAAATAAACAAATGTTTTCTGAAAGTATTGTGCAATGCTATTTAGGAATCATAATGAGAAGCTAGCACTACTCATTTTTGAATTATCAATAGCTGAATTATGTTTAGTGTATTTTAGTGTTACATATATATGCATTCTAATTCTTTGGAAACCAGTCATCTCATATAACTTGATAAAATATATAATCTGCCAAGAATCCTGTGAACCCAAGACATTCTGGACAAAACCGGTCATCTCATATAACTTGATAAAATATATAATCTTCCAAGAATCCTGTGAACCCCAGACATTCTGGACAATTCTTGGTTATTGCTATTAGTTATTATTTTGCAATTTCCATTTACAGGTTGACAACATACTATTTGATTGAATCATTTTCGTAACTTCATTTTGTGTGTCTCTGACTTGAAAGGATACTTCACAGTTCTTGGCGTATTCCTGTCTCATCAGATTTAAAATTATTTTCTAGTACCCTTTCTCTAAGAATGTTGATAACAGATTCAGGTGATTGTTTCTGATTTTTCCTTTTACTGACCTGGGAAGGAAGAAAGTGCTTTCCTGGCATTTTGTTACTTAGAAAGAGAATGCAGCTTTCTGAAGGTATGATGAAATCAGTTATTTTCATATAATTTCTAAAACTTTGGAGTGTGATTGGATCATTAGTATTTTGCGTTTTTCCATTGATAATTCATTAACTTGACTTTTTAAGGATTTATTCTGGGATGCTCAAGAAGGAAGAGGAGATATATTTTGAATCTGAATTCTTTCCCTTTGTACAATGAATAGGAAAAATAGAAAGAAAAAAGTAAGAGCAAAAGAAGAAATAAGCAAAACAGTTTATTAAGTAATAGTTGGTACATAAATATACATATATAATCTAATATTATATATAAGGCACCACCCAACTTAATAAACATTAAAAATACTTTTGAATCTATGTTTCCTTCATCTGTGAAAACCAAGAGGTATCCACTGTCTGATTTTTGTGTTTATCATTATCTTCCTTTCTGTTTTAAAATCATTTTGTTTTCTTCCCTAAATAATTTATTGTTTAGTTTTGTTTGTTTTAGAACTTTATAAAAATAGTTTCATGCTGTGATTCTGTGAATCGCTTTTTTCACTCACATAATGTTCTAAGATCAGTTTTAGTGTGCATAGTTTTAGTTCTCATTCACTTTTGTATACTATTCCTTATATTATTTCATGGAATACTTTACAGCAGTATCTTCTCCTATCTGTTCTTTTGTCTCTAGATATTTAGACTATTTCCAGTTTCTGCTAATACAAATAATGTATCTGTCTTCTGATGTACATTTGCATGAGTTTCTTCTCTAGGGTGTATCCCCAGGAGTGAAATTGTTGGTTATAATAATGTTTGTACTCTTTTTCTACTCTGTTAGAAAACATTACACAAAGAGGTTGCTGCTGCTGCTGTGTGTGTGTTTGTATGTGCAGATGCATTGTAATTCCTGAAAGCTTAACTTAACTGTCTATACCCTTTGGTTCCACCTTCTTCCAAATATCTAGTACAGGTTTCTTTTTATCACTGAACTTTTCAGATGCTCACAGAGTCTTTGATGAATGCTTCACTGCAATTTTCCTTTTTTCCTTTTGTTATATCTTAATAGAATGCCTTTTGCCCTTCTTTCAGCTATGAGCACAAGTGGATTGTTATTCTCCCACTAGACTATGATTGCTAAGTTTGTTAGGAAGCATGTTTTTTGATTCCCTTTATAGATGTTTCCAGATCAAGGTGTGGCTTTTGAATTAGAGTAATTCCTGATCTTTATATCAGGTTTAAGATCACTATTTTCTTAAATATCTCTTCAAATTCAAAATTAACTAGCAAGCCCTGTTGATTACTGCCAGTGTTCTATCCAGTCATTTATAATGAAATAGACATTTTTTTCCACATAAATAATCAGCTGGTTAGATGGAAATCTTCATCTCTGCCCTTAGAAAGTTTAATTTGAGAATCCTTTTGCATATTCACCTGAATTTGATGTGCATTCATGTCCTGACTCTGGTAACTTACATGGTAGTATCTTATAATTACTTAACTGATTGATTGATATAAGCACTAGTTTCTTAATTTATAAAATTAAGAAGTTGGACTAGATAAGCATTAAGTGCCAAATTCTAAAATTCTTTGTTGCTTTGATTTTCTTTTAGAGAGTTTGTATCCAAATTTCGGAGTTAGCCATCAGTATTTTTCTCTTTCCAACTGTTTTCAGATGAAATCAGCCATCTGAACCAATCTCATGACTCATTTTCTTTTACTGTGCTTGAAACTGTCCTTTACTATTCCCAATTTCTTCTTTCTGATATTAGAATTTTTATGAAGATAGAGGTAACAGCTGCCATCCAATTTTGATGTCTGAAAAAAAGTCATTGTCCAATGCAATACTTACAGACAAAGCAGTGGAAAATTAGTTCATAAAGTGCTATCTATGGTTTGAGAGATTGAGATTGGTAAACAGAGGGTGGCTTTAATACAGTCTTATGACCCAGAGGAAGGTAAAGGCTGATAGTGCTACTCTTTGGGCTCTTATAGAGGAGATTCAGACATTAGAGGGATTCAGGCCTATGATGGGAGAGTTGAACTAGGTGACCTTTAGGATCCCTTTTAGCCATATGAGGCTCTGATTTGATGCTTAATAACTGACACTTAGATCTATCCTAGCTTTTGTATGTGGTTTCTTGGAAAGTTAAGTGTAACTGAGCTTAAGTGTAATGTAGCACTGAGAGGGCAGACAAGTATACACCCAATGAAGTCATAGAATATAGGCCAGTTCACTAGCATTAGGTGTGAAGTTACAGGCCTGTGGATTTCTCTAATTGCTCTCAATAATGAATTGAAAGTGAGTAAATACAAGTCAATGACTAGAAAAAATTTGGTGAAGGCTTGATGATGAATAATTACAAAAATGTGACATGTTGAACTATTTGCAACAATAACAGCAACAGCAGCAGAATCAGTATGCTAATACATGATATTTGAATGAAGGCAACCTATAGTCATAGGGCGGTTTTTTAAAGAGTGGCTAACAAACTGTGTTCACTGTGACTCCATTCCACTCTACCAGAATGCAATAATGAACTTACCCAGCACTTTTTTTTTTAGTAGATCCCCTAGAAATACCTGTTATCATGCACTTTTTGGTTGCATCATAAATCAGGAAGAGATTGTCTTAAAGTTTAAGAATGAATATGTAAGTAACATGTTGTTTTGGAGATAGGGCCCTCTGTTTTCAGGTGGAAGATGGAGACTGGGGAAGAAATACACTCAATATACAAAGACCAAAAATTTATTCTTTGATCTTTTTTATGATAATACTGTCACATAACAATGTCATTTTGGAATAGAGAATCCAGCAATAAATTAATATGGTTTCCTTATAATTATTAGTGTCATAAAACTCATGTGTACAAAAGCTTTTGCATTAACTATATTTCTCTATAATTAATTTTGATTTAACTTTTAAGTCTCTGAGGCTGAAAGTTTGATCTCACTACAGGTGAACTCAATTACTTTGGATTTCACCTCAGTCAATTAGAATTATGCCCTTCTCACTTCTTCCTGGGGTTATCTGATTTCCAGAGGCTTTAAGCACTATCTTGTCATTGGAGCATTGATTTCTGACCATCTCTATTATTTTTGGAATATAATTCATTGTTTAAAATCCAAACCCCTAACTCTTGTATTGCTCTACACTTTTCTCAGGCCACTCCAGCTTCACCAGTCCCTTTCCTTTGTTTTCTTTCTTTCCCCTTCCTTTTCCCTTTCTTTTCTTTTTTCTTTTCCTTTCCTTTCCCTCAAATATGCCTTAGGATCTTTGCACTTGCTTTTTTTCTTGTATCAAGAATGATTTTCCCTTGTATACTGGCTCCTTCTTACCATTCAGATCTCACTGTAATTATTGCTTCCTCAGAGAAGACTTACTTAACCTCTAGTATAAAATAGACCCCATTCACTGTTTAACATGTTATTCTGTTTCATTTTCACCAAAGCATTTTCACTAACTGACATACTCTTGTATGCTTGTCTTATTTATTGTCTTTCTTACTCCACTGAATGTGAAACCAGTGAGAGCAGATACCATCTTCAACTTGTTCATGGCTGTATTTCCATTGCCTATAATAATGACTGGCACTTAAAACTCTTAGCAGTTGTTTGTTGATTGAATTAATGAGTGACTAGATTGTTAAATGATCTGGAATGATGCCTCTTATTTTTACTTCAACCTCTCTTGTCTTTACATTTTTCACATTCCATTAGTCCTCTCTTAAATGTACCTTTGACTTTAATAATATTGCAGCTCAGTATAGGAAATCAAAATATTTCCCTTTCTGTAGCCTTTTCTTCTCTTTCTTGGCCCTCATTATCTATCTGAAAGTCATACACTGCCATTGGGAATGTGATTCTAAATATGATTCCATTTTCTATTGTCTACTAGGCTAGACACATACTTCTTGACTACTCTAAAACTACAACCTTTCTGTTCTCAATTCATTAGAACTGTAAGCAGAACTACAACTCTTTCCATGAAGTTACACAAGTGAATAAATTTCTTAGACATGCACTAATTATTTCAAACCATGGTAAACATTGAGAGTCACTGTCTTTCATTCTTTGTGGCTACTCCACCCTTTGCTGTGTGATACTAGCTTCAAGGGTATTTTGTTTGCTTGGCTACTGAAAGCAGATACTATAAAATGGATTGGCTTTTAACAATGGGAATTTAGTAGCTTACGAGTTTACAGTTTTGAGTCTGAGAAAATGTCCAAATTAAGGCATCATCAAGATGATGATTCTTTCTTCTGGAAGACTGGCTGTTGGTGAACCTGGACTCCTCTGTCACATGGCAAGGCTCCTTTCTCTTCCAGGTATTGTTGCTTTTAGCTTCTTGCTTCCCTGGCTTCTCCTTTCTCTCTCTCTGTAGTCATCCCATTTGTAAAGGACCTCAGTGAGGGTTAAGACCCACCCCAGGCCATGCCTTAACTGAAATAACCTAATCAAAAGGTTTACACCCACACAAATGGATTAGCTCTAAGAACTTGATTTTCTGGGGCACATACATTCCAAACCATCACAGGGGGTTAGCAGTTATTTCTGTCTACCTGATGGAGACTAGCTTCTTTGATTTTTTCTAGCTTAGATTTTCTTCCGACAGTAATACTTCAACAGTAATACTTCATCTTCCATATCTGCTGTACTTGTTTCTATTTGTTTTAATGTGAATATAATTTGGACATTCCTTAGTCACATTAGAACCACTAAATATCATTATAATTTGGTTCCTGGAGTTCTTTTGTAATCTTTCTCTAGTGAGCATTTTGATTAAGAAACTTGAAGATGAACGGTCCCAGGACATGCTTTCTTGTCTAAAGAGTCAGCATAGTTAGTCAAACACATTTCGTCTTCACACATTATCCCTCCTACCCAGAATAACCTTTTGTCTCCCCTCTGATTATCTAAATTTTCCATTTACCCATTCATTATTCAATATACAAAATCCAGCTTGTATCTGGTCTTTTAATGAACTACTTTAGCCTTTGTGACTTCTTCCTTCTCTAAAATTATTAATATTTAAAACTTTACCACTCCATTTATTGATAAACTATATACCTAATTGTTTATTTGCTATTTTTAACTGAAATTTTTATTGAGATAATTATAGGTTCACATGCAGTTGTAAGAGATAATACAAGAGATCCCTTGTATACTTTGCTCAGTTTCTCCCAGTGGTAACATTTGGCAAGATTATAGGATAATATCACATTCAGTTTATTGATATTCATGCAATCCACTGATCTTATTCATATTTCCCCATCTTAAATTGTACTCATTTACGTGTGTGTGTGTGTGTGTGTGTCTGTGTTTATAAATTCTATGCAATTTTACAATCTGTGGCTCACCTATTTAGGCTCATGTATCCACCACCACAGTCAACATACTGAATATAGTTCCACCGTCACAAGGATGCCTTGTGTTGCCCTTTTATAATCTCACCCATCTCCCTCCCAATATAATACTCTTCACCCTTCTTCCCTACCCTGGCAACTACTAATATGTTTCCATTTTTAAAACTTTGTCATTTCAAAAATTTTGTATAAGTATAATCATATTATATTTAAATTTTTGTAATTAGCTTTTCTTCACTCAATATAATTCTTTGGAGATTCATCCAAGTCATTGCATGTATCAGTAGTTCATTCTTTCTTTAATGGTAAGTAGTATTCCATGGTCTGTTTGTATCACAGTTTGTTTAAGCATTCACCAGCTGAAGGGCATCTGGGCTGATTTCAGTTCCTGGCTATTACAAATAAAGTTCTGTGAACATTTGTGTACAGAATTTTGTGTGAGTATCAGTTTTCATTTCTCTGATGTAAATGCCCAAGAGTGCAATTGCTGGGTTGTATTAGAATTGCATGTTTAATTTCATAAGAAATTGGCACCCTGTATATAAGCATGGCTGTATCATTTTACATTGCCACAAGCAATGTAAGTAAGTTTAGTGTTGTCATTTTTTATTTTAGCCATTATGGTAGGTGTGTCATGTGGTTTAATTTGCATTTAATTTGCATTTCCCTTATGACTAATGATGATGAACATCATTTCTTGTGCTTATTTGCCATCTGTATATCCTCTTTGGTAAAATACTTATTCATGTCTTTTGTTCATTTTTTGATTGGATTTTTTTTTTTTTTTTTTTTTTTTTTTTTTTTTTTTTTTTTTTACTGTTTCGAGAGTACTTCTTTATTCTAGATACTAGCCTTATGTTGAATATGTAGTTTGATTGTCTTTTCATCCTATTCATTTGGGCTTTCACAGACCAAAAGTTTATAATTTCAGTGGTCTAACTGATAATTTTTTGTTTTATGGATCATAGTTTTGAAGCCTAGGCTTAGATCCCAAACATTTTCTCCTGTGTTTTAAGGTTTTTTTTGTTGTTGTTGTTATTTTGTTTTTGCCTGTGGCTATCCAGGTTGCTCTAGCAACATTGGTTGAAAAGTATCATTCCTCCATTGAATTGCTTTTCAGATGCCATAATTGTTTATGTAGAAATTCTGAAGGGATCTGAAGAAAAAAAATTTAAAAAAACCTAGAACTAATAAGTGAGTCAGCAAGACTGCGGGATACAAGATCAACAAATAAAAATCAATTGCATTTCTATATATTTGCAATAAGCCTATGAAACCAGAATTAAAAACACAATAACACTTATAATTGCTCCAAATAAAATTAAATAATTAGGTATATATTTAATAAAACATGTACAGGATCTTCATACTTAAATTACAAAATGCTGATAAAAGACATCAAAATAAATGGCAAGACATACCATGTTCATGGATTGGAAGACTCAACATAAGAAAATGTCAATTTCCTCCAAATTGACCTATAGATTCAATGCAATCCTTATCAAAATCCTAGCAAGCTTTTTCTGAAATTTAAATGGAAAGGAAAAATCCCTAGGATAGCTAATACAACCATGACAAAGAAGAATAATGTGTTTAGAATAACTCTATACCCAATATTAATGCTTACTTAATTAAACTTATTTGATCAGCTATAGTAATCAAGATGTGGTATTGGCAGATGTGCAAATACACAGATCAACAGAACAGAATAGGGGACCCACAAATAGACCCACACAAATATGGTCAACTAATTTTTGACAATGATGGAAACTATTATTTGCTATTTTATATTTATTGATCTTGGCTACCCAAGAAGAGTTTAATTTTCTTGAGGAGACAGACCATATCTTTAGTCCGTCTTCACAATGCCTAGTAGAGAGCTTAGCATACTATGCATTAACCTAAAAATTGTTGATTTATAAAAAAGTTTCAGAGAGATGAATGATATTATGTCTCAAAGAAGATGTACAGATTCCATTTTTAGGAAGTCCTTCAGTCAAACAAAAAAAAAACATATATTCACACACACATATATACATGCATACATACTTAAACATACACATACATATGCCCATTAATTTAATAAGCATTTATTAAGCTCTTTCATTTGGTACTGTAGTGGACCTGGGATGGGGGGTAGAAAAGGGGAGAAAAAGGAAAGGAAGGAGGAAGGAGAGGAGGAGGAGGATAAGGAAAAAAGGAGAGGGAGAATATGAATGCAAGGATGAATAGGTATTACTTCTTAGTAGTTCATAGCTTAGTGGGGGAAACACAAATAGAGTAATTATATTATAGTAAGTACTATAGCAGAAGATAGTATAAGATGTTATGGGAGCACAGAAGAGGGAACTTTCGTTTTGTCTAGGAGGTCTAGGAAGGTCTTTATAGACATTTGAGCTGGATTTTAATAAACTTATAAGTTCATGAGAGTGAACAAGAGATATAATGGAACCCCATATAGAGAGAACAGACTCTTTGAAGTTTCAGTGGTATGGATAGACCTGTAAGTTTGGCAAATGTCAAGAAATTTGGCAAAGCTGTAACAGGACACATGACTGAAAAAATAGATTGGAGCTATTCTAAAGAGTTTGACTTTCATTCTCTGAGTAGTGGGGAGCATTTACAGGCATTTTTAAGTAGAAGGATGAGTGACATATTGAGTAAGTTTCTTAGAAAAGTAACTTTGGTGACATTTTGACTCAGTTGGAATGAGGCAAGGCTGAAGGCAGGAAAATGTTCATTTAATATTCCAGGCATGTACTGATTAAAGTCTAAACAACCTAGGAAGTGACAAGGGATAGAGAGGAGGAATAAGCTTTTAGAAACATAATTGAGGTTGCTCATTAGGTGTGGGGTATGAGTTGGGGAGAGAATCAACGATGACTGAGACACCTAAGGGAGAAACTTGATTTTCCCATTAAGACAGTAAATATAGACAGATGAGCAGGCTTAGGGAGAAATTTGATTTTAGATATACTGAGTTTGAACATTTTGTGATGATGGACATATACAGCAGGCAGATTTATGACTGACTATCCTGGAGATCAGGAGAGATGAAGACACCTTGGCTCCTTTCCTATCAAAATTTTTAATAACTTTTTTTTTTTTTTAAGAGAACTCACTGTAGTCACTACTGCTTTTCAGGTGGTTTCAAATGTCTTATATTGTGGAAGCTCTGTAATCAGTCTTTCCATTCATATAGAAGAAGGGAAATGCATATAGGTTTGGCCCCAATAGGAGTCTTATCTGTTCAAGTGAATTCAATTAATCCTGTTGCCCAGTGTTTCTCCAATTGTCAACAGCTTCAGTATCACCTGGGAACTTGTTAGAAATGCAAATTCTTGAGCCTCACTCCAGACTTACTGAATCAGAAACTGTGGCATGGTGCCCAACAACCTGTGTTTTCACAAGCGCTCTAGGTGACCCTGATGCACACTAAAGATTGTGAACAATGGAATAGCAGCTACACTCTACTCTAATGGAGTTCAATACATATAATATGATAAGATGCAATCAACTGCTGACTGGGCCACGTATTTTCAGCCACCTTTGTGATAATTAATTGTTTAATAATTCAAAAAATAGTGAATTTATTTAATTAAGAAGGGCAGAAGTACATGATACAGGCCATCTATTTCAAGGTGTATAGATATTAACTTTTCATTTATTACTTTCTTTAACTCTTATTTCATATAAATTTTTTCTCCAAGTAGCTAGGAAATCAAATTGAGGTGATATTATGAAGAAAAATGAAATTTGGTACTGCCTTAGTGATTCAGTGACAGTTAAGGTGAGGCCATTGGGGGTTGAGTTTAGGGAAGAAAAACTAATGAGGGAAAGAAGAAAATGTATTGTGTGACTTCAATTGTATTAATCTGGATTCAGATTTTATTTGTTTCTGTACCTTGATCAAGGGCATACCACTCTGTTCATAGCATATGACCATTTCTTTATCTGATGGTGCTTAATAAATATTACTGGATGATGAATCAAATTTAACATGAAAAACAAGGCCCCAGTAGTTAGGCTTTAAGAGATTAACATTTAATTGTCAAAGAAAATCTTGTATCCTTGTTAGACATGTGGATCTAGGAGTGTTCAGCTGGCCTGGGCAGAAGTGGATTTCCTAGTTGTTTAGGTGAACAGCCTCAGGTTTCTTTGGTGATGAACTTTAGTTTTCGTTAGCCCCACTTGCTCTGCCATTCCTGCTGTTTTGCAACGGGGCTTAAAAGTGCTTTAAGTGCTTGTAACCGTGGTAATGAATGAAAATGTCTTTCCAGCACTGAGAGGATTGCATTAGACTGAATAGTCACCTCACTTGTAAAAGCACTATTAGAGTGGGGCAGCTGTAAGTAAGGATAACGATTTGTGTCCACTGCTTATTTACTGAAAATTGTCAATGTATTATTTATTGAGAGCTCTCCAGACAGTGCTTGTCAGAATAAAAATGTCAGCTCTGAGCAAAATGTTATAATACATAATAAAAATGCTAGGTATGCATTTTAGGGAGACAACTAATTAGACTTGCTTTATCTTAAGGAAGGGACAGTAAAAATGTCTAATAGTGTGTACTTTCTCCGTTTGTATAATTCCTTTTCTTTTCTCCCTACTCAGCTTAGTATTTGGTTTAGAAACTTATCACACCTGAGAAATAATTTGAACAAGTTTGTATTGTTGTCATTAGACACCCCAAGTAGTGGGGAGGCTTGCTGAAGGAGGAAGGGCCTGGCTTGCCATCCAACAGTAAGCAGCTGCCCTCACCTCCATGTTTTGTCTGAAATTAGATGTCACTTCCTTCCTGAGCAGTGCTCATGGAAAACTGCCTCCAGTGTAAACAACATAAAATTATTAAGCTTATTCCTCAGCCGTGCTAATTAACCCCAAACAAATTTCACATTAAGGAAACAGAATTCAATCAATGTAAATGTTATTGCTGTGTATTACTGTAAGCAATAATATAGTGGCTAAAATAATTAATTATTTTATATTTTTTAAAGAAAATATTCTCTTTTTTTTTTTTTTTGGTGTTGCAAAATATTTTGCAGATTTCCCTCCTTTTTTTGGCCTCTTCTGGCAGGGAATGTGAAAGACCTGTCTGGTAAAGCATGGGTAACACACAGTCATTTTTTACGGGAAGAGAAGAATGTATTTTGGAGTGCTTCAGGTTTACTTAGTCTAATGTGCTTTCATTGGCAGTACTTAGGCAGATTTTGTTTCCTTACCTATTGTATTTCCTACTCATTGTAGTAATTTCCTATCCTTTACCCCACCAATCTTAAATGAAAGGACACAGGGTGATAGTAATGGTGGTGGTGGGGATAATGATAAAGAAGGAAATTAAATATAATCCACTTACGAGGAGGAAAAAAATGTAATGCCATTTTACTGTATTTCAGGTTTGGGGAAGCAATTGCCAATAAAGATTTTCCCCTGCTTTTTATCTGGTCTCACATAGGAAGTCAAATTATCCTCTTCAAGTTAATTTTATTACATTAAAAAAACAAACAAACAAGATTTCTAAATAATTGTTTGGTTATGCCTGTGATAACCAGGGATAAAATTTATCGTTATTGTCATCTTCATCTTCAAAGACCTTAAAAGATATGAAATGCAGAAGCCAGATGACATGTAACTTATTTTTCATGCATTTAAATGGAGATTTGATTAATATGGAGTTGTTTATCAATTAAAGATAGCATATTCTATGTTGTGTAGAACACAAATCAAATGCTATTTGTATTAAGATTATTCTGAGAAATGTCACATCCTCTAACCAATATATAATAGTGTTAAATTATTTTGAAATTTACAGTAATTTAACTAAATGAGTAACATGATAAAACAAAATGTTATTTTTTGCAGATTTAACACCCATAATTTCTTTGTAATTTCACCGTCTTCTAACAAATGTCAATCCTTGTCTTTCTCCATCCACAATTACTGTGGTATCCTATTTCATGGTAATTCTTAATACCTTACTTTTTTCTGTTAAAAGTGCATCTTCATCTTGGTTATAGCATTTAATTTTTTCATCATATCTTAAATATCTAACAAACAGGTTGCTATTAAATATTTACAATGAGACCAAAACTAATAACAAGAACATAAGTGTTCCAAGGAAGAGCTGGAACATTCTACTATAAAAATAAAAATAGTTTTTTATACCACTAGTTGAAAAGAAATTAACATCTTGTGCATGTTCTGTTTTGAGATAACATCTGAATGTGCCATTTATTTGATTGTACATTTTGGTTTCAATTGATTTGTTTCTGATTATTGCTTTATATTTTGGTCGATTTCTGTAGTTTCAATAACCAGATAGCTATTTTCTTTTTGATTTCTTTGGACATTTATTTTTACTTTTCCAAACAGTAAATAACTTTAGATTTTATTTAGTTGCATAATATAAGTAGCTGATAAAGTATGATAGATTATAAGAAGCTATAGTCAGTAATTTTTAAAAATCACATAAAAGATAATAAAAAATTTGCATTGAACATTTCTATACATTTATAAAATTTTATGTCTTAATATTTTAGGCAAAAGCTTTAAATTATCTACATGCTATAGCAAAGAATATAGAATTGTTAAATACGATAATTAGCACTTGAGTAGCCTTCCTATAATCAGGACATTTAGAAAATATTAAACTGCACAATTTCTATTATTAATATATTCCTAGAATTTAAAGTTACCCTGTAATATCAAACCAAAAAATGCAATAAAAATTTAAAATAAGGGTCTTAGTTACAAAAACCTCTCTTAGTGTATTTTAAAATGAGAATCAAAGGGTTTGCATCTAATATTTTATTCCCTTTAAAAAGACTATAATTGATAAACTGCACTAATCAAGCTTTTATGTGCTTTGCCCCTTTACTGATACTGAATTCAGTTCAAAAACGAAAATAAAAAAGGTAAAAACAGACTCCAGAATTTTGAAACCTAGTGGTCCTGAAGTGATGGGAAAATAGCCAAGATGTCACAGCTAATTTCTGACCCTGTTTTATGAGTTCTGCTGTTCCTTATTCCCCCTGTCAGCCTGGGAATCCCTGAGGCTGTGCAAACTGGCTGAACATCACTCAATCCCAGTTTTATATCCCCTTTTAATAATGTTGAGTCTATTCTGTCCAACTTTGATTCAGACAACCTGCTTGTCTTGAAAAAGTGATATATTTAATCAGTGACTCTGTCTCCAGCATAGCTCCCACTGCGTGTGACTAGAGCCAGAGAGTAGTGCAGTGGTCTGTCACTTCTGTTTGAATGGGTAATGTGGAGCCCATCAGCTGAAAAGACAGGAGCTGGAACTGCTTGTTAGGACACATGATCAAAAGCCACTCTCTGCTTTCTGCCAATCAAACCTCATGTCGCCTTGTGGGGCAGACATTAAATAGTTTTTTTTTTTCTGCCTTACACTGTGGGCATTTTGCCAGTTTGACATGTGAACTGTTACAAAAGATAGCAGAGTTTCGACCGCTTGCTGACTGCTTTAAAATATTACTGAACACTTGTAAAAATGAAATATTCATAATGCTATATTATGATCAATCCATTGAAGTATTATTCAGTGTCCTTATGTTGTAATTTGTGGATTTTTTTCTGGTGGGCAAGAAGAAACAATAGATAATTGTTTTTTGGGTTAAAGTAAGGAAGACAAAACCATGTAAAGTAATCCAACTGCGAAGGCAAAACAACTGAATGACAAATAGTTTTGAATAAGATGATTATTGCTTTGTGAAAATAACATTAGTAAATTAAATGTTGTTTTGTATTTTCTCTCCTTTGCTTTAAAAATTGTTTACTTCTAAATTAGGATAGAGGAATATTTTCAGTGTTATATTTTAACCAAAAACATTAAAAACTTTATTTGGACATTTAATTCAGGATTGTATTCCTTCTGCCTAATGATGGGCAGATTTCTGAATCTATTTTAAGACATTCTCTGATTTGTGATTCCTCCTGATGAGTATTTTTACTCTGTGGCTACCTCGTCTTTGAACCCATGGCAATCCAGTAATGATGGTGGCATAGACCTAACTTCTAGACTTTTTAAGATAACAATGAGTACCTAAGTTCTTTTGACTTAAAAGGCCATTGCAGTTGGCATTTCCTACAATTTCCAAAACCCCACATAACTGTTCTAAAGCTGTTAAATCTTAGTTGCTTCGATATCTCCAAACTTGCCACTTGGTTCTTTCTGTTTCTTCTCTAATCGTTTTTAAAGGAGTTAAACATTTTCACCAAAACATACCATGGCAATCTAGTGGAACTCATTTAAACAGTGAGCTACACATAAACAGCTGCTCCTTCAATAAGCCATTCTTTATAATACCCTTATTACCTTCTAGTGTCTCAAATTCTGATTAGTCAACAGTGCTGATTGCTGCACGGCATTCTGTTGCCCATCTTCCTTCTGCTCAGCTGCTCATGTCTTAGTTGTTATTTGATTACAACACAACTTGTGCATTGTTTTTCCAAGTTGCTCTTCATATTGTGTCTTAAAAACTCTGAATTATCCAAGAAAACTGGGATGGTGTGAGAGTGACATGTTAAAATGTCTGAATAAAGCATGGTATAAAATACATATAACCATGGAACTCTTAGGTTGGAAAGAATATTTGTGACCTACAACTCAGTACTTATGATTGAATCATGAAATAGACATAAAGTCTGTGGAAGCAAAAAGCAGATAATACTTTGCAAAGGTAAAGAGTTGTGAAATTATTATATTATGATTGTTAATTTCAGTCAGATAAAAGCTCTGGGAGAGGGAATTATATATGTAGAATCCACAGGATTGGCCTAAAGGACTTTGCTCAGGACTAGATGGTTTTAGTCCAATTACTCTTTAGCACCAATGAGGCCCCACTAAATAAGACAGCATGTTGGTAGTTTAAGTCATGGTGAAATAAGTAAGGGTGGGAAAAATCTCTAAAATGAAGTTTGAATTTCAGCAATTCCTTTGCTGTGACCCCCTGGAATCTACTCATGGTGAGTAGAAAATGCTGACACACTAGAAATGCAACCCCAGTAAAGGCCCTAAATCTGTCGTTGTGCTCTGGAGTCTGCTCTGAAAATAGCAAAGCTCTTTTGGTAAATTAAAATCGGTGTGAATGGGAACAGATGTTGACATGCTTTACTTTATCTTCAGGGATGCCAGTTAAAGAGGAGAGGGTCAGCAAGGTTAGATGGGAGGAAATACAGCAAGTATGCAAACTTGTTCCATAAAGGGAGTTCTGTTTTGGGATGTTAGTCAATATAATTGTGTTTATCGTTGCTAATCCAGGTAAGCATTATACCTACATTACTGTTGTCTGCAGGAAAAATGAAGGGACGGTATTAATTTTGGAGAGGGCCATCTCTCCTTGATGTTCTCTTGTGATTGCACCTTTTCTGCATCAGACTGCAGTGGTTATAAACTGTCTCAGACTACTATTAGGTTTTACTTTCCAACGTCGTTTTGGCATAGTTTCCTAAAGTATTTGTTGAACCCTAATGCTACAGTACAGTCTTTGTACTGCTATTTGTCAAAAATAATGAAAATGGTTTATGTACTAAAAATGTACAATTTATCAAATAGCTTGTATAGTCAATTTAAATAAGTCTCATAGAAGTTTCAGTCTTGATTTGAAAAAAATAGCATAGGATGAATTTATTTATAAGAACCTTAATAGTTTCTCTCAATTCCTTTTACATTTTAGATTACCTTATAATTTTCTAAATCTACATGAACAATAATGATCAATTTTGTCAGTATTATTCACACCTTTTATTAATTTAACATAGATGAATAAATGTGAATGTTGTGAAGAGTTGATTGGGAATAGATTTTAAATCTGACAGTTAGATTACAGGGTACCTAAGAAAAAATGGCTCTTTCACTAGGTACCTAGTAATTTAATTCTTGCTTGAAATTATTATAATTTATTACAGTGTGTGGGTCCTAATGAATGTCTACTATTAAATGAAAAGGAGAAATTGAAATTAAGATTATGAAATTCTTTTAACTCATATCTTAAAATCCTCTTAAACAATTCAGAAGACATTAATAAGCTATGTACGTTTCCTTCTATATTCTGTAATGACAAATAAAAATATATTTTTCAGTCTTTAAAGATTCAGGAACATGCAGAATGCCATTAAGCCTCAAAGCATGCAGTCTTAGAATTTTATGAAATGGTAATAGCCATTATAACAGCATAAAAATTGGCAAGTGTATTTTAATATTTATTTGAACTGTACACAGACTTTTCTAGCATTTAAGTTTTCTAGAAAGACTGGGTTTCCTTAGTGTTAAACATTTAAATGTAAGGCTATTTGAGACTTCGTAGAGCTGTAAACCACCCCAGATTAACATTTTAAAAATTCCAAATACCAAGGAGATTTTTAAACTGTGAGTAAAAATTCATACGTAAAATAAAGCTGTCCAAATACCCACAGGCATTAAAGTTGTCATGTACTCCTATATCTAAATAAAGTCTGGCATGTACACAAAATTAAGACCAAATCTTTAAAAAATGATAATCCTTGGCCAAAAACAATGAAATCATTAGTATGACAATATTTTTTAGCCTCATACGTTATCTAAAGTGTCATTTCGAAGCCCATTGAGGACTTTAGCTGGGAAGAAGCTCCTCTCTTACAAATTTGACCATATGTATTTGTAAGTCATTTAAGAAAGAAAATCAGATTGCCCCTTTGAATTTCAAATTATTAATATGCTAACCTAAAACCCCTGAAGTTTTGTTTCCTAATTTCTAGAGCTTCTTTACTTTTTTATTGAGGCCACTCTAATGCATTTTAAGCTAGTAAATAGTATGTATAGAAAAAGAAAAAGAAATTGAGCAAGTTGGTCATAAATTTACATCAGATTGCAGAAAATAATCCTGCTTTAGGTTTTTAGCAGCTTCAGAACAATGCTGGCATAGGAGATAAAGGGCCTGGCCATCTCTTACTGTGATCACCCTCCTACCAACCCTGGTTATGAGAAATAACATGTAATTTCTTCAGAGAGTGGTTATTTGGGTAGATTTTTGTTGGTTTGATTTTCACATGGGTTTCCTTTGAGGTTATGGAGCCTGTGCCCTTAGGCCTGTAAGAGTCACATCTCCATTCTTCTGCTTTGTAATAAAAATCTCTTTCTCCCTCCCCCTGCTCTCACCCCTGCTTAAGGATATACTGCCAAAAGAATGTAATGAGAGTGCTAGCTGTTTTTAGATGGGAACGTGATTTGTTGCCTCCGATAATCTGCTTGTTGAGCTCAAGTTAGCTCAGGCGTCTGAAATAAATAAACGGCAGAAACAAGAAGGGCAGATAGTGTCTTAGTAATGATCACTGCTCTCTTTTAAAAATGTTTACAGTAGTTGTTTAATAAGGAAACAATTGGAGAGAATGTGTTCTGCTTAAGTTTCTATAAATAACAAACCCTTTTCTCATCTATCAGTAATGTTCACTAGGTTACTGTTTATCACTGTAACTAGTTCCAACAGTTAAATTCCGGTGTCTCTCATCTACAATTACAAAAGGCTATAACACTGGCCAAATACAACATGGAGATAGGTCAGGAAGACATCACTTTCTCATTATGCAGTTTGAGAACAGAGTAGTTGTGCTGTGAAAAACTGGTTCTTTAAAATATTTTTTAATAGTTGAATGCATTAACTTTAAAATGTTAACTTTTAAAAGCAGTGGTGATTCACAGAACAAAATCTAGTGTTATATTTAATTAGATTTTTTTCTCCTCTTTGCCTATTTGAGCTCTGAATGAAAAATGGAAATATGTTTGTTCTAACATATTTGATGTGATTGAGATGAGATTAAGCGGTTTAAATGATTTAAAAATTATATTTACTTTGGTGCAATCTGTTAGGTCCAATGCTAATCTGTGGCGTAGCACACCAAGCACTGAGGGTTAAACGATTCAGCGATGGGTAGGGTTAAAATCTGGGTTCCCTCTCTGTTTCCCAGTTCCTGAGTTCTTCAGGCAAAGTTGTTTGCTGCTCAGACGTTAGCTGCTCTTCTTCACAACGACCTTGTGAGGTAGACAAGCATGGCACAGTGGCACTTTCCAGCTGTATTCAGCCTATCCGTCGGGGTATAATCATGCTCAGTCCCAGCACCGCAGGCTTGGACATATGTTGAGTTTTATTTCTTTCTTCTGACATTAATCCTATTCACCAGCTGTTCTGCCAGCTGCCATTCTTCAGTTTAGAGATTACATTTTGGGGGATACCAACAAAGGTCTAGTTGACCACCGCTTTCTTTTGTCCTTCTTCCCTTATTCTTTAGAAATGATTGGATTTTGGAGTTAGGAGAACTCATTCTTTTCCCACTATTACCTCACTTTTCTTTGGATCCTAGACATTAACATGATTTATGATGCCTTTTAGGATGTTGTAGATAAGCTTTCCAAGGAGCAAGATTACCACCTTACTTATTAATCCTCTTTCCATAAAAAGGTTTTAAGTTTACATTGAAGGTTATAATTAATGTTTCTTATGCTACTATATAAACTATTTTAATTAGTGGCAAGTTCTTTTGATGTCCTAAAACATATTCCCGCTGAAAATATACTTCAGTTCATTTTTCCCCTGACAGGTTCGAGAGCCTATCTCTGTTAAGATGATACATTTTTTTTTTCCTGAGCTATGGTTTCACTAATCTTGTTTGAATGGGATATTAAATCTCTGTTACACTCATAATATATACTAATAAGTAGTATAGATTTCTCACTTCGTATTCCAGATGATCTGTCCATAAGCAGGATGTTAAACATCTGTAGTTTAAGCCTTTTGGGACTAACAAATGCATTCATGCCAGAAGGAAATGTGGCCTGGACAATAAGGTCACAGACTGTGTTGTAAAGAAGCATCCCCAGTATTATCAAGTTTACATATATTCTTCATTGTTAATCATTCCATTTTCATAAGGGCAAAAAAGGGCTGATAGATTTCAGTTGTAATCACTTACAGCATATGTTTATTATATTAATTCCAGGAAATGCAAAAATCCCATGTGTTACATTTCTCCCAGCTGATATTTTAAAGTTGTTTACCCCGCATGCCTTACTATAGCATTCTCTTAGCCTTTAATTTACCTCTGAAGGTAACAGCAATATTTGTTTACTGAAAAATTCTGCTTTTTTCTTTTTATAACTTTATGGCATATGCAGGTCATAAATAATGATAAGAAACTCAGTTTAAGTCAGTTTGAACAGCACCTTTAGGCTGAAGTCATTAAAATTAAGAACACCTTACTGCTCTTTGTTTTTTCTTATAACTAATGGTGTATTTTAGATGGTAGGCTTATGTATGTATGCATGTATGTATGTATGTGTTCCATTGAGCAGGCTATATTACTTGTTGAGCCATATAAAAGAAAACAGTATCTTATATTTACCAGATATTCCAACTGTTCATATATGTAGAAATCTATAGAAAAATCAGAGGAAGTTTACAACTTGCTTGCTGAAAAAACACTATTGATTCCACACCGTTCCCCAAGTTCTCCCCCCAAATCTCTGACAGTAGTGAACCCCGTTTACTAAATATGGGCATTCTATTTATAGAAATATTCATATTTTTATTGGTGGCCAAAGCACTGCTTATAGGAAAACCTACAGGTGACTAATAGGAGTTGCTCACTAAGTGGAATAATGAATAGTATTAGGTGTCAATTAAATCAAGCTTCCCCGAGGTGCAGGTGCTCCACAATGTACTGACACATTTCAAGTAGCAGTGCCACTTCACCCATGCATATGAACAAGCACATTTGCATATTAAAAAGCTGAAAATTATTTAACTGAAGCAAAAGTCTTTTAGAGATGATGGAGGTTATTAAAACTGTTGACAAGAAAGAAGGTAATTGCCTGAAAATGAGAGATGACATTCTGCTATACACAGGGAACGTTGTTTTTGTTGTATTGTGCAGCAGTGCCTGGGTGTATAACCTATTACATTGAGATTGCTCCTATGCAATTAGACCCTTTTTGTCCTCACTTCAATAAGGCTATGATTATGAAGGATTGAAGAACACTTGGCATATTGAATGTCTGTTGTTTTTATAACTTCGTCAGAAATGACAAAACACGTTTTGTGTCCTGTTTTTTCTTTGTAGGCTTATTGATTCTGTGATTATAATATTCATAAAAGACAATGTGTTCATGGTTGAGCACTCTGTCATTTATACAGGTTTTATTTTTTCTGTCTCAGCATAGTATTTGTTTGAATGCCAAGGTGTTAGTCAGAAGATGAGCAGATTTTTTAAAGTAAAAGATGAATAGGTGAGAAGTTTATCATGCTAATAATCCCAAATATTACTATTAAAAGTGTCATAAAAATGTATGATTTCATAAGTTTCAGATGGAAATAATTCACCAACTAAGAAAACTTGAAAGCTGTTTTATTTTCTCTTTGATTCTGAGCTGTTTATTTTCACTCAGTTTTTTTGAGATATCTGTGCTTCGGGTGTTTGTCAGAAGTGAAGATTCATAGCCCTAGAGGAAGGCACTTTCTTAGTATTGTAAGAGGCAGTGGGTCTGGGTTGACTTGCTCCATTCTGTAGGTAGTAACTGAAACAAATACAGTGAATATGACAATTGAAACTGAAACATGACAAATTATTGCAGGTGTAGGAAATTTCAGGTTTTATGCTTTATTAAAATTATGCTTGTTAAAAGACGGTATGTCTAATCACCTTAATTAGGGTGCAGTGTGATACCTTCAGCTCCCAGCAGAGTCATTGTAGCAATGCATGAGGTCCATTTTCATCATTATATTCTTCCCTTTAAGATGAGTTTTGGTGTTCTTTGGGACATAGCCATCATAGAGGATTCAGCTAGACTTTTAGGCCCACAATATGAACCATATTCCCTTTTGGTCCAGTCAGCTTCTGCTTTTATTTGTTACATGGATTTAAATCCAGTATTGGTTTGTCAGAGACAGAATTGACAGCGTCTGAATTAAGCCCAAATTTACACAGGAAGTTTTCTGGATGGTTTGTCATTTATGTGTCTCTTTATTCTTGATTCGGATGTATCTGAGCTTTGGTAAATGAAGAGGCACATTTAGGGTTTCGGTTCCAAGGTATATAGTGATTTATTTAATCCAACATGTTCATTTCTTTAACTTGAAAGGGGGCAATTTCTTTAGGCATAGCAGTCTGACTCTTGATTAAAAGGATAAAAGTGAGATTCCCCCATTCTTTTCAAACTCACATTATTTACTGCTTGCTGAAAATCTTAACTACTTAAAAGATGAAAATGCTGATGTAGCCATGCTCAAACAGTGAATTATAGAAGTCTACAACATATTCCAAACTTGTTAGTTATCTCATGTATACAAACCTGTTCATGCACCTTGTACCTCAATTTTCACTGATACAACCTGGAAGTTGTATGAAATAAAATCATTTTATTCTGGGAAATGATCAGTGATATTGTTTAAAAGTGTTGAAAACAATCTTAATTTTACTTCATGTAACAAGTTTAGTAGCTCTTAATAATTGTTTTTAACTATACAAAAACAGTTAATGGACTTTTTTTTTCTTGGTTCATTAAAATTTGTTTTAATTCTTGTGATTTGTTTTGGTACTATTACTTTTTTTCTGAGCACATTGATCTAAAGAAATTTGTTGATAAAATTTGTTACAGTATTTTATCTCACCTTCAAATAAACATCAGTCTGTTGGTAGGGTTTTTTAAAAGCAAAGGTCAAAAATTTGCTTCCATTTTCAGTTTTATGAAATTATACATTGGGTGTATGAAGACTGAGAAATAAATGTGAGACAAATCAGAATCATAGATCTCTGGATGTGTTCTGGAAAAGCAAGTATTATTTAAAATATTCACCCTTTTTCAAAGGATACCTTCTATGGAGACATCATATAACACTGGAGAATCAAGGGTGTACTTTTTGACAGCTGAACCATTATGAAAATTCACTGCCTGGTGTACTACTGACAAGCCCTCATAGGCTTATAGATAGTAAAAGCTCATAAATACTTTTTAGGATATATGTATAAATGAATGAGTGAGCCCTAAAATATTTTACTTAAAGGTGTATAGGAATGTAACCATGCTTAGTCTTTCAGGGTTTGAAGAAAATCCTAGCTTTAGATCATATCTGCTCTCTCCAGCTTGATATCAACATTTTTTCTTGTATATCTAACACCTCCACAAACACACACACAAAGCCCACAAAACCATCCTATTATGAGGTTGGGAATGGTAAAATGAGACTAAAACTTAACACACACACACACACACACACACACACACACACACACACACACACACAGCAAAAGAGCAGGTATACCAGGCCATGTGGACAGAAATGTAATGAAGTATATAGATGGCTGATCCAGAATAGGATAATTTATAAATTCACATATACTGATAGACCAGACTTAAGCATAATCTAGAGTTGAGCATGGAGTTAAAGAAATCATATATGTTTGGAAGATAATCTTCTGAATCAAGACCATACTGTGGGAATATTGGACCCTTGGGTAATTACATTGTACTCCAGCCTTTTCTCCACTCCCTGTCTTGAAAATTTTTCAGGTTAAATGAGGTTAATACATAGCCAGTGTAACCTTATAGAATGAAATGCAACATAAAACCTGAAGGGTATATATGAAGGTGGGAGACATTGTTGCTAGGAAGCTTGGCTCGGTTCCTCCCTGCCTTTTAAATGCAGATTCAATGTATGTGAACTTCAAAACATCTTTAATTTCATTTACAGCACAGCTTTCCCCTCCTTCCTCACGATTTCAGAAACAGTGGAAAACTCAGGAACCTCCTGACACTACCAGCAGCCCATGGCCCTACATAGCTGCCATGTATGGGGTCAAATGTAATGGCTTTATTTTATATAAATGAATGCAGCACAAATTCTCTGGGACTTAGTTTTTTAGGTTAACAGTACTCTAATTATATACAGTCATTTACAGTATACAGTAGTTCACATAAAATTTTTGAGAGGGAGGAGGGGAAGATATCCTTACCCTATTCTAGAAGTGAAGAATTTAATGATTAGTGTACTGAATAGCTGGTAAATGGGAAGCTGGAGTAAAACCTTGGTACCTACTTCAATCTTCTTTCTATTCTTCCATGTTGCCTTTCAACATGGTGTCCAGGTGGAGCAGTTAGGGGAAACAGTTCCCACTGAGCCAACTTGCATTGCAGGTTTATCTGATTAGGACTGGGTAACTCAGTTGCCCTATGCTTTGATCATTTGTTTTCAGATTGCAAGCTGGTTCTTTTAGGACTCAAACAATCAGTCTAGGAAGAGCCTGCATGTGGTGAAATATTTGGAGAGAGGGAGGGCGAGAGAGAGAGGAAGAGAGAGAGAGAGAGAGAGAGAGAGAGAGAGCAAAATGGCATAGCACCTCTTAGAAGGTTGCTTTGCCCCCAAATACCTAAATAAATAAATTAATGTTCTTCTCTTGAGTGATTCATTTAGTCAGAAAAGCAAGTTTACATTTCCGGGATTCATCTACATGACTATGTCAGCAACAGCAACAAGAAAGTATATTTGTATTTTCATGTTGCTTGAAACACTGCCAGGTTTTAATATTTTCTTGTCTTTTTCACAAAATCTGTTTTTTTCCCTTAAAAATACTTTCATTGTGGAAAATTTTCAAATTTGCAAAAAAGTAAAGAGAATAATATAATGAGCCCTTGTGTACCTATCATCCAACTTGAAAAAATATTTCATCTATCCCACCACTTTGTTTGTTTTGGTTAAAGTTTATTATTTTTTTTAAATGTGTATTATGAACATGCCAAACATATAGAAAAATAATAGAATAAACACCCAAATTTCTGTTGCTGCTATTTAAGGATATTAATGTTTTTACTTGCATTTTTTTATCAAGCATGAGTCAGACTTGCAATCATTGAAAGATCAAAAATAGAGATGGGGTGCTGGAAATAGGCAGAATGCAGTAGTAGAATATTTAAAACTTTTCAGAATATGTCTGCTACCACTGATTTTTATGACAGCACTCTGCATAACAATTCATGTGACCAATAAATGCCTTATTGAACACATTGGCCATCATATTAGAGATAGGAATATCTTAATTAAGGCAAGTGGACCTGCAGTTTGGGTCATAAAGTTGTCTTGGAGTATTTCTGTCCTTGGTATCATAATTTCTTGCTGTCAGATGTAGCTGTTGGGAAGTCTCTGATAGTGCGTGAAATCTGGGCTGTAACTTCGTTAGACTATTGTTGTTTTCATTGTTTAGGGCTAAGCTGCAGCGATCCCAGTATACACTGTTATGCGTTTATCTAGCATCTTATACTGAAAATCACAGTGTACCCTGGAAGTCAGGAAAAGGTTTTCTTTTATTAGAGAAGGAAATCCTCTTGAGAAGCACTGAATAAGACAATGAATAGAAATTTTATTTTATTTGGCTTTAAAAACTAGGGTTATTAAGCCATATTTCAAGAAATTCAGTTTCTTGCATTTGGATACTTTTACCTTGTTATAATATATCTTGTCATTTTGTAAGGCAGATAACATAAGATGCTTTATAATTTTATTTCTGTACCAAAATTCTGGTTACTTGGAAACTCAAAAGATGAAAATATAAGCAAATGGATATTATTAGTTTATCAGTATGGTTTATGAGAGGGTTTATTGGAAAACTCATGTATTTCTATACTTATCCAAAATGTTAAAAAATTCTTTCCATAACACAACAGTATAGGGAATAAATTGAAGGTGTAGGTTTCATTAACTCAGGATCATGCAGCATTTAGGAGTTATAACTGAGTCTCTGTGTTCATCATATGTTACAGCAGTGAGTGGGTTGTTATTTTTGCATTCACAGATATTGATTGATATCTATGTGCCAGGTGCAGTGCCAGGTAGGCACTGGAAAGTTGAACACCTAGAAATAATTTTCTTTAAAGATTTTTTTGGAAGTTTTCTATGGTTATTCTTTTTTTATCAGCTTAATCTAAAAAATCTAGTTAATTAGGGTCCCTTTTGTTGGAGTCTAATTGAGATTTTGCTAATGTCATAAGCTTTATTTGTTTTGCATATTTAATGGAAGCAAGCTGGCAGGTATGGTTTATTTATAATTTCTAATATAATTTAGAATTGTAGTGTAGTGCTGTGTGAGCTATGATGTATATTAGATATATGATGATGGACATAAATAAGGGGAGGTAAGGAAGAATTTGGAGTTTAGGACACATCCTTGATCATTATTGCAAGATAATTCAAAATACCATTTATTCATTCAATGAATTAAATGAGCACAATGCTAGGCACAAAGGACAATAATTAGAATAAAATGCAGTCCTTTAACTGAAGAGCCTCACAGTTTTGCATGGGAAGTGGTAGGATGTAGGTTTGATATGGATGTGGGAGCAGACTGACACATGGGTTATTATAGCAACTGTACTTCCATTGCATTTCTAACATACTTCTTTATTTGCCTGTTTGTGTGCCTGTATTCCCCACTAAACTGAAGCTCAGCAGGGGCAGACACTTTATTTTCCATTCATTTTTTTTTTATCTCCAGAACTTAGCATATTGCCTGAGATGTAGGAAGTAATCAATAAATACCTGTTGGCTGAGTGAATGTAAAGAATAGTATTAATATAAAATAGGTCTATAATAGAGGCATGAATAAAGAGGGGAGTATAGAATAAAGAGTAGAAGAGAACTGAAGCATCTTCTCTGAAATGTATAACTTTGAAGATATTTCTATATCTAAATATGCTATTAGTTTTATTTGATTTCCATCAGAACACTTTTAGCAGATATTTTTACCTATAGATTTGTCAATATTTACAAGATTATCAAATAATTCCTGAAGCAATACAATATTGAATTATGTTCAGTAGTAAATAATAAAAATTCTCTGAAAATTAATAACCCATGACTATAAATATAAGTAACTCTGTTAATTAGATTATTTGATTAACAGGAACACCCAATTCTTTATTACAATAGATACCAGAGGCAGTTTGGTAGACTGGAGAGAGAGTATTTATGTTCTTGGGTTTTTGTAGTTAACATTTTAGGGTTGGAAAGAACACTTCTTTGTTGTCAAATATTAACCTATGAATAAAAATTATTCCATCTCATTATTAAATGTAAGCACATTAAATAAATATAAGTATTAGAATGCATAATTATGATCTGAACTTGGTCATCATTTTAATTTTTCATTAATCTTATCTTCCTTTCAAGATATCACGGGAATTTTAGTTGTTTAAACCATAGCTGTTTAAGGAAGAATTACACAGACCTAGAGAGTTTTTTTTTTTAAAGTAAATGAAATTACAGAACATTATTACCATTGAATGATGCTTCCTTTTTGGCATAACAAGATGATAGAAAATATGACAAATATAATCACTCTTAAATATAGATTTGTTTGCATCATTTACTTGAGAGGATTTCTTGTGCTATATAGTGTTTAATAGCATAAAATCAAAATAAAAAAGATTTAATAAGTTTTAGCAGCCTTACTTGAAGTAAAATTAAAAACACAATTAACTTTTTAGTGTTTTAAGAAATGTTTTTATGTTTGTGTTGTGTGTGTGTATGTGTGTGTATATGATCCTTTTTGCAAATTATGGTTTAAAGAAAATCATCTTCTGATTAAGTATTTAGAGGTACCCTATTTGGAATAACTAGTTGTTTCACTTTTTAGCATGAATATTTTGGACACCTCTATTTTGTAACACAAAAATCATCTACTTGTTATAAAATCACACAGTAATTATTTACAATATTTTTGATGTTAAATCATAATCTAGTATTTGTATCAAATATATTTTAAAAAGAAAGTTGCCACATTCTCTTGTATATAAACTGTTTATAGATAATAAAAATTGCCTCTTTCTTGCATGACTACTATTTGAGTCGTGTACTACTTGAAATTTGGTTTGGACATTTGCCATTCAGTTGATATGAATTGAGTGGTATCAATATAGCAAAATAAACAATAAACTCAACATTTTTGTATTTGACTTTAACCCTCAGTGAAGCTGTATATGAAAAGATAGTGTATGTGTCATACACCTCTCTCACTCTCTCTGGTGCATCTTGTCAATGATGTATATCATTTAAATCAAATCAGATCAAATCAATACATTATTTAGCTCTATGCTATTTGATTTTACCAAAATGGGCTCAATATAAAAAGTAAACAGTAATAATATACCACCCCTAATATTTTGGTAAGATAACAAATACAACTGTAAATAGCCCATATCAAAAATGGTGGAATCAAAATTCTTTGTTTTATTAACATATATTTATGTGTATAATCAGACTTCAAGTATTGAGAGCATTTATGTTAGAAGGGTATCTTGAAAATAACCTTAATTTTCATAGCTGATAAAGTAGTAATGAAGTATCAAAATGAATAGCTTTTTAGACATATACATGTTTTAAAAATTGAAATTTAGTTTGAATTTTTAAATAACCCCAAATTCATACTTTTTGGGGACTCTGATGTAAATAATAAGAAAAAAGTAATTCAACAATAGTGTAGTCTTCATATATTTTTTAGAATGACAATTAGGTATTCAAAAACTGCTCTGGATCAAAGGTTCTTACAGAAATATTTTTTTCTAACTGCTATTTTTTTAAGAAAATATGTAGAATTAGTGGTAGTTTTACCTTGTGGTCTTTAACTGGAATAGTTTCCGTATCTATTTTTGAACATTATAAATATGAGAGTTTCAGAGTTTATGCATATACATTATTTTTAAGAATTAGATTTTATCATAAAACAATTTTTTTTTACAACAAAACCAGCTACTTAATATTATAGAACCAAACCTTTTATCTAGCATTGGATAATTTTTATGATGCCTAGAGATAATAGTTTTGGTGAGTTGAATTTGTTACTTTGACTTCCCACAGTGTCTCTTCCTTCTTAAAATTTTGCTACACTGAAGCAATTGATTGAAAACATTCTTTAAGGAAATAAACATATTGGTAGTGAATTTTGGCAAAGGAAACGTTTTTGCATAAACTTGAAAAACAGACTTTTGGTCATTTTAAACCAAAACTATCAAGAAACAGTTGTAGCTTACTGATTTGATAGTGTTACTTTCCACAGTCAATAAAATGTATAAATCCTCACTCTCCAACCATTCTATTTGTTAAGGTTCTAGTAGCTAAACTACTAAGCATATTTTTAAATAAACCTTACCTTGATTCCAGAAAACCTGTGAGATGAAAAGTGAAATAAATGAATATCTGTACTTCTTCTTTTCAAAAGACTGGCACGCATGATCTTATTATTCTTTTATCAAATGAATTAAAAAGTTACTTGGTTGCATTATCCCCTCACTTCAATGGAAGGGATGAATGTCAGGCATTTTATTTTGATTTTGTTGCTGTATATTTTATTGTGGAATGAAAATGTAAAAAGATTGTTGTGAAAATTATTACTTGAGATTCATGAAATAAGGCACCCTAAATTAATTTTTTATTAAAATACTGTTTATTGTACATCCTGCATTAACCAACTCTGTAGTATTATTTTTATTATAAGGGTTCATATATATATAATACTAATTATATATATTATAACTTATTTGTATATTAATGTTTATATCTGTGTGTGCATATGGCTCACTGAAAAATATGCTTAATAATACCATGACTTTTTAAATCTGGAGATAGGAATTTGTATTGTAGAACCTTAGGAAAGTCACTTACCCTCTCTGACTCTTCTATAATATTGGAATGTTATTATCACTGACTTGACAGCATTAATTAACACATTGAATGAGATTAAATAAGATTAAGTACTGAAGTTGACTTGTCTGACTAAAGTATTTTATTAGCAGATACTATTATGGAATCTATTGTTTGATATAGTCACTATAGGATCTATTAAATATCTATTTTATTGGTGACTGAGAGCAAATAAAGTTTTACTGGGTTTAGAGTTTCTGTTTCTATCACATCTGAAAGCTTTAATTTTGTTTTTGAGAACCAGGAAGTAGGAAAAATTACACACACATATGTATGTATGCATGTGCAAACAAACACACATGTACATGCTATCATGCTAGAGTATATTTTGTTCTTGCTGAAAATGGGTTTGGTTTCTATCAATATGCAGCATTTATATGACAGAAAGAGGGGGTCATTAAGGAAAAGGAATTTGTTGAAATGGAATGTTATTGTCTTCTCTCATATATGATGTATGTTATATATATATGTATGTGCATGTGTGTGTTATAATATGGATAAGGATTGTTTGATCTTGTAGTAAAAAGCCTACTCATATCTTTGATATCAGTAAGTCATGTGTCTTTCATTTAAATCTGCAGATAAACAATAGAAAGCTTGTTTGACATAGTAGCTTCGGTCCTGTTTTATTCGTACATAGAGGGGGTGGAGAATGCAGTGCAGGCGAGTTTGTAATGGAACATGTACACCAAATGTAATTTGAAAAATTATAACTTGTGTACATTTGAATCCAATTTTTTACAAGGAATTTTTTATTGTTGGTATAGATGTTTTTAGCCTTTACTTCTCCTGACCCTGGGAAACTTCTTTGGAAGGTCAGGTACAGAATAAATAAAAGAGTTGTCTTCATTTAGCACTTTTGCGCGATAGTAACTACAAGGAGTTTCATCCTCTTTCCACTATGCTATTCTGTTGGGGGTTGATTCTTTCAGATTGCAGGGTTGATTTAATCAATTGTAAATAAACTGTCCTGCTATCATGCTAGAGTATATTTTGTTCTTGCTGAAAATGGGTTTGGTTTCTATCAATATGTAGCATTTATACGACAGAAAAAGGGGGCCGTTAATTAAGGAAAAGGAATTTGTTGAAATAGAATGTTATTGCATTCTCTCATATAAGAAATTATGAAAAATGTGTTTTGCAAGTTTATGCATATAACCATACAATACACAATCCTTCCTTGTTTTTAAAAATGCATATCCAGTACATAAAGAAATCAACTGTATACAACATACATGGTTCCCTTTAATTACTGGTGTGATTATTCACTTGGTGAGAAAGTAGCTTATGGTTTATAAGGGAAACACAACAATTTCATTTGGATTGGAGTTTAAATAAGTCATTGTTTTATTTGGAAAATGTGAAATCGGTGAATGGGCTTGTTCTCTTTGTAGAGGATTACAATAACACACGGAAGCCTATGAGTGCTTCTGACAGATGTGTTGGCGGTTTGCCACAAAGCGAAGGGTGCGGCCCTGACTGACAACTTGCAATTATAATATGATGAATGGTTCTGATGTGTGTTCAAGAGAAAACCACTTTCTCGAAAGTGAAAGTCACACATACAGTTCCTATAAAAAATCAGCTCATATAAAGTATCATAACTTTCCATTTTATTTTAGCATTTTTGTGGGCTAACCAGCTTGGGTGCTCCTCCTCTCACAAAGGTTTCTGTTTTTGATAAATCAAGGACAAAATCCAAAATTTATGTGGGTTATACTAATTTGATTCTATTTTTGCATGGAAAGTACTCTATCTGCAGTTTTGACAAACTAACATCTCCAAAGAACTCTCTACCGCTTTTGGAAACACTTAAAACATACACATGTCCATGATGTGTCCAATAAAACTATTGGAATCAAGCATTCAGGAGGAAACTGCTCTTTATTGCTCAAGTCATTTCACCTACATTCAGGTTTTGCTGTTTGCATTGACGTCGAAAGACATTGTAGTCAAACAATATGGGTGGACCAAAACTTTGGCTCATTTTAAAATGGATTCACTCCTCTCTGATTTAATTTATCTTAAAATAAATCTGAATATGACATTAGAATGCAGATTTTACAAAGTTAATATGTATCATCAATATAGAATACCATTATTCAGTGATGAAGCTATAATGTTTAAACTATGTTTTACCCAAACTGGCATTTTTGTCTTCATGAATTAACAAAAGTTGACTGATTTTTTAAAATTAAATAAAATTAAAATGTGAAATTAGATTCTGAATGTCTTTGATTGTACAATACTTAAATTATGCAATTTATAACAACTTTCAGCATATCTTATTTAAAATATTATTGTTTTAAAAGCTTATGAAATAATATAGCCACAACAGACAAACTCTTCAGAAATAATCATATAAGTCAGGTGATAAATAATATTATTTTCAAAATGCAGCCTAAAAATGGGAGAAAGAGGGATTTTTGACACCCTAAATTTCCCAAAATCCACTAGATTTTTTTTGCCTTGATAAGTTAAAATAAGGTCATATAAAGGATTTAAATAGTCCAAAAATAAGTTGCTAAGGAATTTGAATGACTTTAGATCTCAGTTTACAGTATCCAAGTTTTGTTCTGTGGGTCTTATTTTCCCCTAATTCCCTTTGTGACATTTAGTATGTGTCAAATGTGGTATTTTAATATAGGGATATTTTCATTCCAGTAAGAATCAGGATTCTAAGCAAGAATCAGGAATCCTGCTATTTCATTGTAGATAGAACTTCTAAGAGAAAAGAAGACATGCATATAAGATTTTTAGTGTTTTAGCTCAGTTCACAATAGTCTTCCTGTGCTTTCTTTTCCCTGAATGGGACTGACTCATCCTTTACCCTTCAAACCTATACATATAAGAACAAGAACACAAAGTCTTGATCTACTAGTGTTTCTTTTTTGAGTTTCCATTTTTGGAACCCTCTGAGTAGGATCAGATTTAGGTATTTATTCTAGCCTCGTTTGATAATACACAAGATTTTCTGTCATTTAGCTCTTAAGCCTTTATGTTAAAGTGGTTTGTATTATCTTTACCTATGTCCAAGTTGTTTGGTGAAAACACTTTATTTTCACCTTTGGGTTTTCTTTCAGCATTTAGATGATTTAAACCTTCTCATTCCACACACACACACACACACACCCACACCCACACACACCCACACACACCCATCTTTTTTCCCAAGCTATAAACTTGGTGTTGGTGCTCTGGGATCCCCAAACTTTGTGCTTGATTTAGTTTTTTACCTGGAAGAGGAGCATTCACCAGCCATTTGCGGGTGCAAGTTAAAGCCTGTTACAAATTAAGGCATTTAAGCTATAAACTCTGAGTAATATCTTCTAGCATATAGTTTTGACCAATGGAGTGTACATTTGTGGGAAGAAAATAGGTTGTATTGTTTTATGTTTGTACCATAGTTCATAATTACTGTAGTGTTTATAGGATAATGAACTCATTAGGCAATTATGACTTGTTAAGGTATTTGAAACATTATTTGTTTTTAACTTGAAAGCTCTTAGGTAGGTAATAATTAGATTTCATTTGGGATACTTTATTTAAATGGAAGGTACCTGAAATAAACCACGCATTTTCTTTGCTTTTAAAAAAATTCTGATTCTTTGGGCATTTTCAAATTGAGCCAGTAGAAAAAGAGGTAAAGCCGTTTTCCACTTAAATGGTTGAGGTGAAATGACACAAAATTTTATAAGGTTTGGGCAAAACTTGGTGCTTTTGAAAGGCAAGACTGCTCATGGTTCGTTTTAGGGGCTGTTTTGATTGTGACATTTATCAATACTTTCTATCATATCAGGCACTGGTTAAGTCCTTTTTATACATGATCTCATTTAGTCCTCATAATAACCCCATGATGTAGATACTATTATTATCCTTACTTTGTAAATGAAAAAAAATTACCTAATCAAGGCCACAAAGATAACAGTTGCAGAACCAGGATTTGAAACTGTGTTGAATAACTCCAGATCCAAGGTGACTGATATGCTCTGTAGTATGCTATGAAGAAAATTGGCTACCTAGTGAGGTTTAGCATCCCCTATTTTCCAGAAGGGGAGGGAGATAAATAAATGTAGGATTTTCTTCCTCCACTCTTGATCCAAAGAAGGTTTGGAGCCTTTGGGGAAGTTACTTCTCTAGGATGAGAGATGAAAGGAAGTTATGTAGACTATGAAGCGGTTTTACCTTTTGTTAAGTACCTGTCGAAGTTGCTGGATTTCTTAAGCATTACAGTTTTTCCTCCTGTCCTGTCAAGCTGATCTCAGTCTTCCCACATCCCTTAGGTGCTTTGCCCTAGAGCTAGGACTCTGTGGTGACAGTGGTTAACATTTAGCTTCTTCCACTAAAGTATTCTTTGATGCCAAGCATAATGAACATTTATGGCTTAGATTAAACTATCTTTTACCAGGCAATCCATTGTGTGTGAAATGCTAAGTGTTTTTCAAATGATATTTCATTTAATTTTTGCAGCGAATGAGGAAATTGAGGCTCAGTTATGCTTCCAGTGGCATAACTATTAAGTGGAAAAACGTGTATCAATTAAGAATGCTTTAGGCTACAAGTATCAACAAAGAAACAAAACAAACAAACAAAAATATCCAATCCACTCTGGCTTAGAGAAATAGGTATTTAATTTTCTCACATAGCAAGGAGTTGGGAGGTAAGTGTTTTGTGGTATTGGTACAGGAGGTTAACAATGTTAGGACTTGGCCTGTATCCCAGCAATTCTTCTGACCTTCCCTTCTTCATTGTAAGGTAGCCAGAAAAGCTCTATATTCTAAGAGATGGAGTAGGATAATGCATGGCAGAGCATTATTCCACATGTACCCCTTTGTTTTTTAAGTCAACCTTTCCCAGAAGCCCTGTATAGCAGACTTCCTCATATGTCTCATTGTCCAGAACTAAGTTATATATGGCAAACATTCCTAGTTGCAAGGGAAACTAGTAGAACAAATATTGTGCTTTTCCAAACTCTAGTGGAAAGCACGTGAGGGAGAAGTGGAATGCAAGTGGCTTTTGGATCACCAACCAATGGGGTCTGTTATGGGCCAAAATTCTAACAGGTGTTTTGATTTAATATTCTTGCCTCTGTGGCAGAGTCTCTAACATTGCTGAGGGAGGACTTCTGCATATTTTTGAAAATCTAAACAGTCATATTTCTGTGTCCTCTCTGACAGCGTTTTGAGTGACATTTACAGAAAATAGTAGAAATAGATTTGGTAAACATGAATGAGTGGTTAAGAGCAGATCCTGGACTCAGACTGCCTGAGTTAGAATCCTGTTTCTACCTAGCTCTATTTGATTTTGAGGAAAGTTCTCTGTCCTCATCCTATAGACTTGTAAATATTAGTGGGATTCATACATTTAAGGCACTTAGTTCAATGTATGTCATATTGCTTCAAGCGCTATCATATCAGAACTCATTATGGATAGACAGAAAACGAAAGTCTTCCAGGAGGCTGCAAGTATGAAGTAGAATATGAACCCATTTATATTTTGCCCAATATTAAGACAAATTTCCTTGGCTCCTCAAGTAAATACCATGCAATGGGTTAACTTAAACAATGGGAAATTAACTCATGGTTTTGAGGTTAAGAAAAAGTCCAAATCAAGGCTTCATCAGGTTGATTTCATCCTGAAGACTGGTATTCTGGGGCTGGCTGCGAGCAATCCTTGGTCCTTGGCTCCTCTGACACATGACAATGAACATGGCAACCTCTCCGGGCCTCTCCATTCTTTTCTGGGTTCTGTTGAATTTCAGCTTCTTGCTTCCTGTGACTTTTTGTCTGTCTGAATTTCATTCGTTCCACTTATAAAGACTCCAGTAATAAGATTAAGGCTCATTCTGATTGAATTGGGCCATGCCTTAATTGAAGTAATCTCATCAAAAGGTCCTACTTACAATGGGTTCACACCCACAGGCTTGGATTAAGCTTAAGAATATGTTTTTCTGGGATACACATAGCTCCAAAAAGTGTTTACTGCATGCTCTGGGGGAAGTTAAGACAGTGAACGAAATGATTTCAAGTGATACCAAAAAACTAGACAAATTTTCAAGAGAAGCAAAATACGTATTTGGTGTTCTTATATAAATTTCCAATTGCCACTCCTACTTGAAACCTGTTTCTGTCTCTGGCTATCCTTGCTAAAATGCTCCATTCTCTAAAATTGCCTTGGCCTCCTTTCGTCTATCAAATAGGCCATTTGAATTGTGGTCTTAGGCAGTGGGAGGGAAAAGGTCTAGTTATTTGATTTAAATAATTCACATTACAATGTTAATGACCAATTGGCCTAACTTTCCAAAGGAGGAGGTGTTTTGTTTTAAAGATGAGCTTATTAATTTAGAAAGAATCATACTTTGTGTAATATATAAGGGGGTTTAATAAAATGTTTTATTAAAGATTTCAAGCATTTACAAAGGTAGGGAGAATGGCACAATGAATCCTCATAAACCCATTACTTAGATTCTAGAATTTTCAATATTTTGCCTTGTATTTTCTTCTGAAATAATAGGAAGATTTTAAAAGTACAAGGTGTAGCTTTCCAGTGCCTCTTTTCTAGTCTACCTGCACACAATTACTTCCATGACAGAAGGATAAGGACTGGTTATTTGTCATTAAAGAGCTGAAAGTTCTAATTATTGATCTAGGGGCAATGATATAGTTGCGATTTTGCCTATTTTCCAGGGGTTAGCTATCTAAAAATACTTGAGGATAAACAAGTCTGGTTGGGAACTGTATGCCACTTTTTGTGTTTAGGATTAACCTCAGTTTCTTGCTGCATGATGAATACAGTCCCTTTAATTTTTTGTTTTGTTTTGTTTTGTTTAACAAATTCAGAAAAGAACAAAAAAGAGAATAATCATTTAGATTCTTGACACCCCAGCTTAAACATGGTTAATAGCTTGATGTATTTTCTTTAGTTTGTTTTTAAAGGAAAAGTCATTTTAATTTATGTATAAATGCTTTTGAAGAAGAAATTAAAAATGCATAAAAGCCTGAAAACAAAAAATAGAAAAATTAATACTACTATTTAGAAACTATCATTATTAATATATTAGATATCATTCTTATATATTTATACTAATAAAAGAGTGAGTGGGTGGGCAGATGGGTGAATAGAAAGATTTTGCAAAAATGGGTTCATACAATAGATGCTGTTATACATAGAAATTTATAAATTTTATTTTACTTGACTCTAATAGAAAGAAAAGAAACTGAAGTGAAACTGAAGGGGTTGCTGAATCCAAAAAAATGTTTATTTTGAGCACTAAAGATAATATTTGCTAAAAGATTCCCCTTACAGTTTAAAAATGGAGGGGGGCATTATGAAAAATTCTGTTTTCTCATTATTTTCTTTTTAAAAACTAAGTGTTTACTTTAAAAGTAACAGCTGGCTTTCTCCTTTGAAAGATGATTATATTATGCCCTCTTACACTTTCTCCCAAATTCCCGCCACAAACTTCTCAATTTTTTGTAAGTTATTTTACTGCTTTTGCATTAATTATATAGCATTTACATTTTGTTTTGTGACCGTAATTCCATAGTTATTTAGTATAAGTTCTAAATGTGTGTGGGTGTGTATGTGTATAGTCATTACCACTGGTTTTACCACAACTTCTTTGTTTCTGACTTTATTTCCCTTTCTCTCTTAATTGTCTGGATTTCATTTCCAAGACGCTTTTTTTTTCCTCCCAAGATAGGTAAGGGGTATAGTATTCCCAATGTTCTGTCATATTTGCAGCTGCCTTTCATTTTCATATGTGAAAGACATCTTTCTTTAGCATAATATACTTGGCCATGCTTTCTTCCCCTCCCCAGGATTTTGTAGATATGTCCCACTTGCTAGTTATTTGCTTTTTCTGTTTGAGAGTCTGAGGCATTATTTATCTTTAAATCAAGAACTAATTAATATATAACTGTTGAATATTTGATATCAAATTTTACTTAAATTTTGTGGATTCTTTCAATCTTCTGATTCAATCTGTTCTTAAATTTGTCCACATTGCTGAGTCTTTGCATAACCCCCATCCCTGACACCATGGCTACTTTGTTCTAGATCCCACTGGGCAATGATGGGAGTGACTAGGGAATGAGGCTGACTGGTATCCTTAGAAAGGGTTTTCCTGTCCACTTATGATTAAAATCCTCCTCTGTTGAGGTCACCCTTTGGTGAACATTCACATGGAACACAAATATCGTCACAGTTTTTGTCCTATAACTCTTCCACAGACATTCTTTTCACCAACTTTTCAATTGTGTTCCTTCTAAGTCTCTGACCATCCAGCGATTGGCCACAGCTCATGGTTTGCTTTAGACTCATACCAATTCCTTCCAAGCAAAATGAACAAACAGGGGCACTCTCAAAGTTCTTTCCACTGTGAGGATTTCCCTTCACCAGTGTTCTTCAGGTATGTCCCAGAAAGAGGCTGTAGTGCTGTCTCTGTCCAGCAGGCCATAGGGAAACCCTCCATAGGGAGGGACATATATGAGGATTGGGAGAGAAAAGGAGTAGGGATCAAGGGCATTTGGGCCATTTCCTTATGTTCACCTAGCAAAGAACCATGACCAAATGAGGTGCCTGCTTGCTTGGGCCAAAGAAAATATCGAATGGGTAGTGTAAGAAGATAGTTAGAAATACCAGCTATGACCATGTGACCAGTTGCAGAAATGAGGACTGTAATAGGTTTGAGTATTTCTTCCTTATTTGTTACCAATATGTTTGCATATAATTAAGCAAATATTTTTTCCCTCTCTTATCTCTTTTCATCTAACATAAGATGTTTTAATAGTAATTAACTTTGGTTCACAGTGTTTAATTTATAGGATATCAAAGAAAAGAGTAAACATCACTCAAAGACTGAGTTTCTCCTGGGGAAAGGGTGAGTGCATTTTCAGTTTTACACAGAATGGTTGTATCATGTTAAGTAGAAGTATGACTTTGTTATCATCTTTATTTAGAGATCAAGTATGGCTTAAGGAGATGTATATGGATGCAAACTGACCATCGTATCTTCTTTCTTCATCCATACACTTTACAGCTTCTAAATTTTAACACTGTTTATCAGCAGTTATCATTCCTTCCTTTTTGTTTTTTGTAGTTTTAGAGCTTATTATTCATTTGACTTGGGCTTAGGAGAAAAAAGGAAATGATAGCAGATATTCATTTCACTATATTTAACCAGAAGCCTTTTGAATGATTTCTTGATTTTCTTCCAATGATACCTAAAGTCAGTTTGTTTTTCCTTCCAAGCTGTGGAGTGAGGGCTGGGTACTTAGTGTTTCATCCACCTTTTTTATGACCTGATGGAATGATAGGAGTGAGAAGACAGTGGGATAAAAGTGAGACAACAATATGTAGCAATGTGTAGTCTTTGTTTATGGACTGAGCTGTGACTCTCCCTATTGCTCTGAGATTTTGTGACTTGGTTATATCATTGTTCACTCCACCTAATTTAGAATGGGGTCAGAGTATGCCATTCATTTAGGGAAATACCTTTTGGATCATCTCCCAAATGTATTATATAGACCTGGAGTCTTCACATCTGTCAGACATAAATAGAACTGTTGTTTACTTTCCCCATTTCATCTATATCTTACTTGTTTCCTTTTTGCTACATTTCAGGATGAATGAAAAAGTAATAAACCCATTCAGTTTGCTTTTCTCCTGATTTGGGAATATTAATGAGAATTCTTAACATTTCATTTCGTTTTTTTATGGTCTCTGTTTCTTTCCTTGGTTTCCGTGTTTGAAGTTTATTACATTTGGTTAATTCACTATTCTTGTTTGGTTGCTGTTGGTGAAAATTTTTTGTTGACTTTCTATTAATATGTAAATTTAATTAGTAATTGGGGAAGGGAAATTTGTGAGCTAGTTCCAATATGCCTTCATAATCAGAAATCATATGCATTTAATTCTTGATGGGAGTACATCTGTCTAGCATTTGCAAGTAATATTTTGACTCAAACCATAAGAAGACATTAGATCACAAAGCTATGAGTGTCATTTTTGTATATCTCAAAACCAGCATCTCCTTCAGGGGCTTTGCTGCTCAAAATAGCTCTGAGTAGGAAGTAGTTATCAGATTCACAGTAGAAAGATTGAAAATGTCCTCAGAGGACATAATACAAGTTCCTAGAAATACTTTTGAATATGTATAGAAACTTAGTTTGATCTGTCTTATTTCACTTATTAAAATGTATTTTGGGGCCCCATCTTGATCAAGACATCAGAGTGAGACACTTCAGAACTCTGTTCCTATGTAGAAAGTGAATAACCAGAAAGAACTGGCAGAAACATCTTTCTCAAAGTTCCTGAACAGAAATAAATGACTGCAATATAAAACAAGTGCTAAATCAAGAAAAAGGCTACTTAAAAATGTTTAAGTGGTGCCTTTGCATCCCTTCTCCACCCCTCACTGGCTCAGCATGGAGCCAACCTGTGCTCCCAGTATGGATTCCTGGTGGAAGTTCAGAAGGAAAAGTAACCCCCGTACACATACTGGGAGCATGCATACCTGGCCTAGCCCATCTGATGGTGACCTGAGCGATTTGCCATCCTAGAACTTGCCCTGCTTGTAGAAAGCAGCTCACAGAGCTCTCCTGCAGTGAGTGATCCGTCAAGCTGAGCTGCTTGGGGTAAGGAGTTGCTGGCTATAGGACATCCAGTGCAGTGCCTTGGACTGTGAGGAAACTGTTTTCTAGGGAAGAGGGGTTATTTGTATTTGTATAAAAGGAAGATTCTTAGGGCCACATGTGTGCGTGCAAGAGAAGATGCATACACAGAAGGCATCAAGGAGACCTCAATGCTTTGGCCTGAAGCTATTCTCTAAATTCATGTATAGATTAGCTTTGAAGGACAGTGCTTCCTCAGGTCAATCTGCAAAGACTGGGAAAGGTGTTTCCTTTTTTTCCTCTTCTTTTCTTGGTTAGCTCCTAGAATTCAAGGAAAGCTCTGGCATAACACTAGCTGGATCCAAGCTTACTAGGACATGTGAAAATTCAGAATCTAAATTCCAGCAATAAAACCTAAAAATATCTAAATGTCCAGGTTTCAACAAAAGATTACAAAATGTACAAAGAAACAGGAAGCAATGGCCCTGGCAAAGGAGAAAACTAAGACATTAGAAGCCAAAACATGGAGGTCAGAGCTGGGACATAACAGACAAGGACTTTTAAAACATGGTTCTAAATATGCTCAAAGAGCTAAAGGAAAACATGGACCAAGAACTAAAGGGAAACGGGAAAAAAGTTGGATGAACACAAAGAATATCAGTAGAGAGATGGAAATTAGGAAAAGGAACCAAGCAGAGCTGAAGATCACAGTAACAAATTTAAAATTCCTTAAAGGGGTTCGACAGCAGATTGGAGCTAGCAGAAGAAAGACTCAGATACTTGAACTTGGAGATAAGTCAATTGAAGTCATCCAGTCTGAGGAGCAGAAAGAAGAAAGAATGGAGAAAAGTGAACAGAACCTGTGGAACCTGTGGGATACCATCAGATGTACCAAATATATACATTGTGGGAATCCCAGAAGAAGATAAGAAAGAGTAAAGAGAGGAGAGAATGTTCAAAAAAAATTATGGCTGTAAACTTCCCAAATTTGATGAAAGATACAAATATACACATCAAAGATGCTCAACAAACAAAACAGGATAAACCCAAATAGACCCACAGTGTGACATTTTATAATCAAATTGTTGAGTGCCAAAGATAGAGAGTTCTGAAAGCTGCAAGAGAAGCAATTTATCACTTACAAGGGAGTTTCAATAGGATTAAGTGTGAATTTATAATCAGAAACCATGCAGGCAAGAAGGCAGTGGGAAGATGTATTTAAAGTGCTGACAGCAAAAAATTGCCAACCAAGAATTCTCTATCTGGCAAAACTGTCTTTCAGAAATTAGGGAGATATTAAGACATTCTCCAGAAACAAAAGCTGAGCAGGTTCATCACCATTAGACTGTCCCTACAACAGATGCTAGAGAGTTCTGCAGGTTGAAAGGAAAGGACACTAGACAATAGATTGAAGCCACATGAAGTAATAAGGATCTCCAGTAAGGGTAATGGCATAGGTAAATATAAATGTCAGTATGATTGTATTTTGGGTTTGTAACTCCTCTTTTTATTCCCTGCCATATCTAAAAGGTTATATGCATAAAATGTAATGATAAATCAGTGACTTTGGGCATAATGTATAAACATGCAATTTGTGACATGAACTACATAAAAGTGAGGGAATGAAGAATTATGGGAACATAGTTTGCACATAACATTGAATTAAAGTCAGTATCGAAGCAATGAGCACGTTATAGATTTAGGATGTTAAAATTTAAGCCCCATGGTAACTACAAATAAATTATACAAAAATATGCAAGCTCATAGAGACAGAAATTAAAATACAAGTAGTTGGAGGGGAAGGGGTGGAGGAAAGCTGGGGGAATGGGGACTTAATGTATAATTGGCGTAATCTTTCTGTTTGGGGAAATGAGAAAGTTTTAGTAGTGGAAGGTGGTGAGGGTACTGCAAAAGTTTAAATGTGTAATACCACTGAATGTTATGCTTGGGAGTGGTTGAGATGGGAACATTTTTGTTGTATGTATGTTCCCGCAATTAAAAAAAAAAGTGCAAGTAAAGATACAATGACAAATGCAATACATGATCCTGGATGGGATCTAGTAAGAAAGGAGAAAAGACTCAAAGAGATATATGAAAAATTGGTATATAGACTAAGTTTTCTATCAATGTTAAATTTCTTGAACTTGATAACTGCACTTAATGTGGTTACATGAGTGAATATCCTTGTCTTAGAAAATGTACATGGTAGTATAGAGTATTCAAGGATATATATACAACCTACACTCAAGTGTTGGAAAATGGATTGATAAGTAGAGAGACAGACATAGATGGGTAGATGGATTGATAGATTGATGGATGATAAATAGAATGATACAGTAAATGTGTTAAATGCTAAAATTTGGGTATCTGGTGGGATAGAGGTATGATGGAGTTCTCTGTATGAGTTTATTTTATTTTAGTTACTGTCTTGTAAGTTTGAAAGCATTTTGAAATGAAGTTTTTTAAAGGCATTTTGGTTTATATATGTGTCCATATTCTCGCGAAATATTTGCTATCAAGGTTTAAATTCAGTTCACCTATTTCCCCACATTAAGATAATTATTGTAAGTATAAAATTATCGATTTGAAATGATGGCCAAATTGCATATTTCACTAAAGATTGTGAAATTAATTTAGTACATAAGGAAAGAATAAGCTTTTTTATTATAATGATATCAGAAGTAATATACACACTTTAAATTATTTTTTGAGAGTTTATTTCTGCTATGCATATTTTGGTTAGGTGGTCAAATTCAGTATAGTATAAAGATTTTGTAAAAGAGAAGCTGAAAATATTCAGAAACAGTAATTGATGAATTTATTATTTGTGAAGTGGGTAGTTTTTTTTTGTTGTTTCCATGTTCTTAAAATCTGTTTATCCTGGTCTAGGAGGGTCTTATAATGAGAGGGATTTGTTATTTAGGGTGAGTGAAATAAAAAAAACTTTTATCATTAACACATTTTAAAATCATAGGCCCTTGCACATGGATTAAAAAAAAAAACACTATTAAACAACTCGAATAAAATGGGAAATATTACCTGAAATTACAGAATATCAGGAAAAATAATGATAAAGAAAACACTACATATTAGAAACTATGAGATACATTTAAAGTGGTTACCAGAAAAAATTCAATTTTATCAATAAAATTCATTTTATCTGAAAATTGAAGAATGAAAACAAATGAGTTACATTCCATGCTCAAAAATACTAGAAAAAATACTTGTAAATAAACTAAAGGTAAGCAAAAAGAAAGAAACAATGAAAATAGAAGCAGAAATTAATGGAGCAGAGAAATGAAAAATAATTAATGAATCAAAATTTCATTTTTAAAAAATGTAAAAATACAAGCTTCTAGTTAAATTGATAATGGAAAAGAAGGTAAAAGCATAAATGTACATAATATCAAGTGACAAGGGCAAAATGACAAAATAGAGGAAATTATAAAAATCCAAAGATACCACTTTTCTACTTGTATCCAAAAAAAATTTGAAAACCTAGATAGGAAGGTACAAATTACCAAATTGACCCCAGTAAATATAGAAAGCTTAATGAGATTAGTTTTCATATAAGAAACAGAGGAACTTATCAAGGAAATACCATATAAAGGAGTACTAAGTCCAGACGGTTTCGCAGGAGAATTCTACCTAATCTTCAAACACAGATAGTTACAATCCTCCATAATTCCAGAGCATTGAAAATTTCCTAATTGTTTTTGAGGTAAATATAATACTATACCTAGACTGATAAAGACAACACCATAGAAATAAGTTATAGACCAATTTAATACTAAATAAAACATTAGCAAAGAAAACCGAACACCATATTAATAAAAGATTACACCATGATGAAGTGGGAGTTATTCCATGAATTCAAGTTTGCTCCAATATCAGAAAATTGCTCAATAGAATAAATCATTTTATGGATCTAAGGGAAAAATAATTAGCATCCATAGATGCTGAAAAAGCCTTCAACACAATTTGATACCATTTTCTGAAAAAGTACACAAGAAAACATTCATGGATGGATTAATTCTTAATATCATAAAATATATATACTAAATTCCTAAAGTCTGCAACTTAGTGGGAAAATACTAGAACATTTCCATCAAGATCAGGGACAAGGCTGGGATGTCCACTGTCTCCACTATACTCAACATTGTTCTGAAGGTATTGTCCAATGCAACTAGACAAGAGAAATGAATTAGAGGCATAGTAATTGGTAAAGAGGAAGTGAATCTATCTTTATTTGTGACTGTATTATAGCATACCTGGAAAACGTAAATGGACTTTTTAATAAATGTTGCTGGAACAGCTGAAAAGCCATTTGGGAAAAGATAATATTAGATTTATACTGCATCCCATTCCATAAAAAAAAAAAAACTCCAAATGGATAAAGGTTCTAAGGGTTAAAAATGAAACTATATACTAGAAGGAAAACAGGTGAATTCCTCTTGAATGTGTAAGGAAAGCCTTTGTAATTATGACTCAAAATCCAGAAAGCATAAAAGAAAAGAACAATAGATTTGAATACATAAAAATAAAACTATTTGCATGTCAAAAAGCACAATACATGACCCAAAAGGTAACTAATAAACTGGGGGGAAATATTTGCAACATATTAGAGATCAAGGACTAATATCAATAATATATAAAGAATTCTGAAATTTTGAAGGAAAGGCCAGAAATCTCATAGAATAATGAGCAAAAGACTGGAGTAAACAATTTAAATAATGGCATTTAAAATGGCCCTTAACCCTATGAAAGATTTCCAGACCATTCATAATTAACATATAAATTATTTCCTTTTTAATTTCTTCTTTGACCCATATGTTATACAGAACTGTTTCATGTATTTTCCAAATAGTTGAGTAATTTCAGATTTCTTTGTTATTGAATTCTAATTTCTTTTCATTGTGATTTGAGATTATATGTTGTATGATTTACATCCTTTTGAATTTACTGAGACTTAATTTGTGGCCCAGAATATCATCCTAGTAATTCTACTATTGTTAAGAGTATTATTATGTGAATGTGAATTAGGTTGTGTTGATTAATAGTGTTGTAGACATCTTCTATGTCTTTAATTATTTTCTATTTGTTGTATCAATTATTGAATAAGGATATTGAGGTCTCTGACTATAATTGTGGATTTGTCTATTCCTCCTTGCATTTCTATCAGTTTTTTTTTCTTATTTTTAACTTCAGTTTCATTGACATATATTCATATATCATACAATCAACCATGGTGTACAAATCAACTGGGTCATTGTTTTTTTTTTTTAATTCAATTTTATTGAGATGTATTCACATACCATGCAGTCATACAAAGCTTACATTCAGTTGTTCACAGTACCATAATATAGTTGTGTATTCCTCACCAAAATTAATTTTTGAGTATTTTCATTACCACACACACAAAAATAATAAGAATAAAAAAAATTAAAGTGAAAAAGAACAGTTAAAGTAAAAAAGAACACTGGGTGCCTTTTTTTTGGCCCCCATTTTTCTACTCACCCATCCATACACTGGACAAAGGGGAGTATGGTCCATATGGCTTTCCTAGTCACATTGTCACCCCTCATAAGCTATATTTGTATACAATCGTCTTCAAGATTCAAGGGTTCTGGGTTGTAGTTTTGATAGTTTCAGGTATTTACTGCTAGCTATTCCAATTCATTAGAACCTAAAAATGGTTGTCTATATTGTGCGTAAGAGTGCTCTATCAGTTTTTGCTCCACATATTTTGAAGCTTTGTTATTAGGGGTGTAAATACTTAGAATTGTCATATTGTCTAGATGAATTGACCCCTTTATCATTAATGAAGTGACCCTTTTTATCCCTTGTTATAGTCTTTGCTCAAAACTCTACTTTGATATTAATATAACAACTCAAACTTTAAAAAAATTTGTGTGATCATAGTATATATTTTTCCATTTTTTAATCTTCATCTACATGCCCATCTATTGCATCCATCTTTTATATTTTAAGTCAGTTTCTTGTAAGCAACATATAATTGAATTTTGCTTTTTTATACAATCATATTCTCTTTTAATTCAGGTAATTTATGTTTTTTGTGATTTTTTTATATAGTTGTCTTGAAATCTAACATGTTGCTATTTGTCTTCTGTATGCAACATCAACTCTTTATTCCTTTTCTCTTTTTATGACTTCTTTGGATTGATTGATGATTTATTTTATAGTTTCATTTTATTGAAATATATTCACATACCATAAAATCATCCAAAGTATACAATAAGTTGTTCACAGTATCATCATATAGTTGTGCATTCATCATTACAAACAATTTTTTGAACATTTTCATTACTACAAGAAATAAAAAAATAAGAATAAAAATGAAAATTAAAAAAAAAGCAAAAAAGAATTCCCAAAACATCTCATACTCCTTTCCCTCCCCATTTACTCATTTATTTTGTGTCCCCCTGTTTTCTACTCATCTGTCCGTACACTGGATAAAGGGAGTGTGGGCCACACGGTTTTCACAATCACACAGTCATCCCATATAAGCTATATAGTTATACAATCATCTTCAGCAATCAAGGATACTGGATTGCAGTTCAACAGTTTCAGATATTTCCTTCTAGCTATTCTAATACACTAAAAACTATAGAGGGATATCTGTATAATGCATTAGAATAACCTCCAGGATAACGTCTCAACTCCATTTGAAATCTCTCAGCCACTGAAACTTTATTTTCTTTCATTTCTCTTCCCCCATTTGGTCAAGAAGGCTTTCTCAATTGCACAATGCTGGGTCCAGGCTCATCTCCAGGAGTCACATCCCATGTTGCCATGGAGATTTACACCCCTAGGAGTCATGTCCCAAGTAGAGGGGAGGGCAGTGAGTTTACTTGCAGTGTTGGTTTAGAGAGAGACAACATCTGAGCAACAAAAGAGGTTCTCTGGGAGTGACTTTTAAACATAATTATAAGTAGGCTTAGCCTCTCCTTTGCAGTAACAAGCTTCATAAGGGCAAGCCCAAAGATCGAGGGATGGGCTCACTACAATGGTAGTCCCCAATGCCCATGAGAACATCAGAAATTCTCCAGGTAGGGAAATTTAATATTTTCAATTTTTCCCCAATCCTTCAAGGGGGCTTTGCAAATACTTTTTATTCTATGCCCAGATTACTCTGGGATATATCATGGTTTCATGCTCACCTGTACAAACCAACCAGATCTCACCCCCTATTCAAGGTTCCATGTAAATATGGTATTTGAGTAAACTGACCATACAAGTTACATTATATAGCATGCTACAGAAAACACAGATTTTCCACCAAATAAACATCTCTTCCTTTGGTCTCACACAGAAGTCAAAGTTTTAAAACACTGCCAATATCATTCTTTACTGTTTAGTCTGGTTTACGTTAGTCCTAACCAAGTCCATTTTGTTCATATCTCTAATTAAGGTCTGATCTCTTTTTCAGCTTCTTTTAACATTTGCTGTATGGGGTTGTGCCAGTCTGAATGTATTATGTCCCCCTAAATGCCATTACCTTTGATGCAATCTTGTTTGGGTACTTATTAGTGTTGATTAGGTTGTAATTCTTTGAGTGTTTCCATGGAGATGCAACCCACCCAACTGTGGGTGATAACTCTGATTAGATAATTTCCATGGAGGTGTGGCCCTGCCCATTCAATGTGGGCCTTGATTAGTTTACTAGAGCACTATATAAGCTCGGACAGAAGGAGCCAGCTTGCTACAGCCAGGAGAGACACTTTGAAGAACATGCAGGAGCTGAGAGAGGAGTTGCAGATGAGAGTTTGAAGATGGCCATTGAGGCAGACCCTTGTTCTGGAGAAGCTAAGAGAGGACAAATGGCCCAAGAGCAACTGAGACTGACATTTTGAAGAGGCGCTGCAGCCTAGAGAGGAACATCCTGGGAGAAAGCCATTTTGAAACCAGAACTTGGAGCAGACACCAGCCATGTGCCTTCCCAGCTAACAGAGGATTTCTGGGTGCCATTGGCCATCCTCCAGTGAAGGTACCCAATTGTTGATGCATTACCTTGGACACTATGGCCTTAAGACTATAACTGTGTAACCAAATAAACCCCCATTCTGGTATTTTGCATAATAGCAGCATTAGCAAACTAGAACAGATTTTGGTACCAGGAATGGGGTGCTGGTGCTGCTGAGTTTGCAAATACCAAACATGCTGGAATGACTTGTTAAATGGATAAGGGGAAGATTCTGGAAGAGTTGTGAGGAGCTCGATGGAAGAGGCCTAAGTTGCTTTGAAGAGAGTGTTGGTAGAAATATGGACTCTAAAGATACTTCTGATGAGGCCATGAGCAGAAATGATGAATGTGTTGTTGTGAACTGGAAGAAAGGTGATCCTTGTTTTAAAGCGGCAGAGAATTTGGCAAAATTGAGTCCTGGTGTCAGATGGAATTAGAGAGCAATGAGCTGGGATGCTTGGCTGATGAGATTTCAAAACTAAAAGTTGTGGATATAGCAGTGCTTCTCCTTGCAGCTTATAGTGAAATGTGAGTGGAGAAAGATAAACTGAGAACTGAACTCTTGGGTTCACAGAAACCAGAAACTGATGGTTTGGAAAATTCTGGGCTTCAGGAGGTGGAACCCCAGAAGTTACAGCCCCACATGAGGATTTAACCAAACATGGAACCCAACTGCTATTTCAATACAAGCCAAGGTTGGAGATGGAGTTATCCAGAAAGGATTTGTGGAAAGTCCTATTGTCTGACAGCTTTGACCCCTGTGTGCTTCATGTGAAGCCAACAGAATTTTTGAGAGATCTTTTAGACACTCGGAACCACTGCTGGTCCGGACTGGAGGAGACAGACAAGGAACAAAATGAAGGAAAAATTTCTTCAAAGACAGAGCCATGGAGGTTGAGGTCTGGAGTCAAGAAGTCTCAGGCTGGGAGAGTGGACTGGCCCACATGCATGTAGAGGGTGAGTTTGCCCTGGAGGTTGAGGGTGGACCTTCTGCCTTGATGTTCAGAAAGAGTGCTGTCAACCCAGGCCTCAGAGAGTGTGGAACACATTCCCCAGGGACTGGGGAGATCCTAGGTGCCACCCCACTGTTCTGAAGGGGTTGAGCATGTGCCCTGGAGATGGAAGAGATTCTGGATGCTACCCCAATATTTGAGGAGGGTGGGGCTGAGAAGGTGATCTCCCAATGTGTGGATATGTTGGAGCTCTCACCCCAGCATTTGGAGAGAAAAGGGCTGCCACAAAGGCCTTTAGGAAGGGTTAGACTCCCGCTCTCTCAAGCCCCAAGGATAAACCATCAGTCTCTAAATGACTCCTAGACTTTGAAATCTAATGGAGTTTGCCCTGCAGGTTTTAGGAACTGTTTTGGTCCTGTTAACCCTGTTTTCCTTTCAGTTTTTCCTTATGGCAGTGGGAATGTTTATCCTATGACTGTCCCTCCTTTGTATATTGGAAACACATAACTTGTTCTCAGTTTTGCAGATCCACAGCTAAAGGAGAATTATGTGTTAGGACTGACCATGCCTATAATTGATTTTGATGGTATCTTGTGCTTAACTATTGTTACTGAAATGATTTTAGTTTCTGTCATATTGTGATGGGATAAATGTACTTTGTATAGGGAAAGATCATGTTTTTCTGGGGTCCAAGGGGTGGAATGTACCAGTTTGTATATATTATGACCCCCAGAAAAAGCCATGTTCTTTGATGCAGTCTTGTGGGGGCAGACATATTAGTGTTGATTAAATTGGAACATTTGGATTAGGTTGTTTCCATGGAGATGTGCCCAACCCAACTGTGGGTGGTAACTCTGATTGGATAATTTCCATGGAGGTATGGCCCTGCCCATTCAGCGTGGGCCTTGATTAGTTTACTAGAGCACTATATAAGCTCAGACAGAAGGAGCAAGCTTGCTACAGCCAAGAGGGACACTTTGAAGAATGCACAGGGGCTGAGAGAGGAGTTGCAGATGAGAGACAGTTTGAAGAAGGCCATTGAAGCAGACTCTTGCTCAAGAGAAGCTAAGAGAGGACAAATGACCCAAGAAAGGGACATTTTGAAGAGGAGCTGTGGCTTAAAGAGGAATGTCCTGGGAGAAAGCCATTTTGAAACCAGAACTTGGAGCAGGCAGCAGCTGTGTGCCTTCCCAGCTAATAGAGGTTTTCTGGACACCATTGGCCATTCTCCAGTGAAGGTGCCCGATTGTTGATGCATTACCTTGGACACTTTATGGCCTTAAGACTGTAACTATGTAACAAAATAAACCCCCATTTCTGGTGTTTTACATAATGGCAGCATTAGAAAACTAGAACTCCATCCATTTTCAACACCTTGCAGTGTTTACATAAATTCATTTGTTCTCCCACTTTAAAAACATTCATCTATTTTTACATTTAATCACCATCATTGACTACTCTAGGTTTCACTAACTTATACAATCCCAGTCTTCATCTTCTATCTTTCCTTCTGGTGTCATACATGCCCCTAGCCTTCCACTTTCAGCGATACTCACATGCATCTTTGTTTAGAGTACTTACAATATTGTGCTACCATCACACAGTATTATTCTATCCATTTCTGTATCTATACAATCAGTCCTGTTGAACCTTGTGTATTCCTTCAGCATCAAATGTCCATTTTCTAACTTATTTCTATCTCCCGACAATATGTGTTCTCAACTTTCACTCTCAAATTTTGCTCATCAATGGTAGTTCATATTAGTGAGTACATAGAGAATCCATCCTTTCGTTTCTGGTCTAATTTCAATCAATGTAATGTCTACTATCTACCATTTTGTCTTTTGGATTTTGTATGTCATCTCTTATTTTCATTACCCCCCTCTCTTCTCTCTCCTCTTACTGATAGTCTTCATTTCTACTGTCTTCACCAAACCTCTGTCTCCTCTCTTTTCCTATCTACCTGTAGTGCTCCCTTTAGTATTTCTTTTATAGCAGATCTCCCATTCACAAATTCTCTGTGTTTGTTTTTCTGAAAATATTTTAGGCTCTCCCTCATATTTGAAGGACAGTTTTGCTGGATATAGTATTCTTGGTTGGTGGTTTTTCTTTTTCAGTATCTTAAACATATCACACCACTTCCTTCTCACCTCCATGGTTTCTACTGAGAAATCCGCACATAGTCTTATCAAGCTTCCCTTTGTTTGTAATGTATGCTTTTCTCTTGCTGCTTTCAGGATTCTCTCTTTGTCTTTGATGTTTGATAATCTGATTATTAAGTGTCTTGGTGTAGGTCTATACAGATCTATTCTGTTTGGGGTATAATGTGCTTCTTGGATCTGTAATTTTATGTCTTTCATAAAAGATAGGAAATTTTCATTGATTACTTCCTCTATTATTGCTTGTGCCCCTTTTCCCTTCTCTTCTCCTTCTGGGACACCCATGACACACACATTCATGTGCTTCATGTTGTCATTCAATTCCCTGAGCCATTGCTCATATTTTTCCATTCTTTTCCCTATCTGTTCTTTTGTGTGCAGTATTTCAGGTGTCTTTTTCTCCAGTTCCTGAGTGTTTTCTTCTGCCTCTTGAGATCTGCTGTTGTATGTCTCCATTGTGTTTTTCATTTCTTGTGTTGTGCCTTTCATTTCCATAGATTCCGCCAGTTATTTTTTCAAACTTTTGATTTCTCCCTTCTGTTTGTCCAGTGTTTTCTTCATATCCTTCATTTCTTTTGCCATATCTTCCCTGAACTCATTGATTTGGTTTTTGATTTGATTTGGCATATTTCTTTGAAAATCTTTAGTAGATTGCTTCATTAAAGTGAAACAATATCTCAACTGTATCTTGATTGATGTGTAAGTTTGTTCTTTTGACTGGGCCATATCTTCATTTTTCCTAGTGCAGGTTGCAGTTTTCTGTTGTCTAGGAATCTGGTTTCCTTGGTTACCCCAGTCAAATTTTCCCAGACCAGAATGGGTTCATTTCTCAGAATGGGTTATATTCAGTTTTAATTTTCCCTGTGGGTGTGTCTTAGATATTGACAGACTTCCCTGTGAAGTCTCTAGCCCTTGTGCTTTTCCTAACCTGCCCCAAAGATGGTGCCTGTCAGCCTGTCACCTCTGACTGATGTCAGAAGGTGTGGCCCTTTAGTTTCTGTTTTGGCTGTTTTCCCCCAGGCTCTGGGGTCTGGTTCTGAAGGGAAGACCAATAGAGGAGCTTGGCCCCACCTCCTTCCTCTTAGGGAAGATACACCCCCTAAGGAGTTATCATCTGCATTTGAATAGCCTCTTTGTCTCCCTGGCTCTGTTATCTCCACCCCTGTCTGGGTTAGAGCACCGTGAACTAAGAATGGCTGAGGCTCTCTCCCCTAAGCCCCTCAGGTTGAGAGAGAGAAAAATGGACAAAAGCCCTCCTTCAGAACAAGTCCACAGCCCCCCAGCTTCATTTGTCAGCCAGGGGCAACACTTCTGTCTGCTTGTTAGAGGTTTGCAGTTTGTATTCAGCAGTCCACATTTGTTAATTGAATCCCTAGTTGGCATTGGGCTGATCTATATTCACTTGCTCAGAGAGTGCTGCTTTCTACCACAGCGAGGTTTTGCATCTCAGCCTGCCATGGAGGAAGGGGGCTCCTGGCACATTTCCACAGTTTTTACTTACAGATTTTATGCTGCAATCTAAGGTATTTCTCCAAATCCAGGTTGGTGTATGATGTGTGGACAGTCATGGTTGTCCACCAGCAGTTATTCCAAATTATTTACTAGTTTTTCCTTATTGTTTATTAGTTTTTCCAGGGGACTAACTAAATTCCACTCCTCTCTATGTTGCCATCTTAGGTCCTCTCCAATGTCTTTATATCCTTCATTTCTTTTACCATATCTTCCCTCATCTCATTAATTTCATTTTTGAATTGATTTCACATATTGTTTGAAGATTTTTAATTAGTTGTTTCAACTCCTGTATCTCATTTGAAGTTTAAGTTTGTTCCTTTGGATGGGCCATATCTTTGTTTTTTCTAGTGTGACTTGTAATTTTTTTGTTGTCTAGGCATCTAGTTTCCTTGATTACCCCAATCAGATTTTCCTAGACCAGACAGGCCCAGGTCTCAGGAAGAGACTGTAATCAGGATCAGGTTTCCCTGGGTATGAGACCCAGAAAATTGTCAGACTTTCCTGCGAGGCCTCTAGATGCTGTGCTTTTCCTATCCTGCCCAGTACCTGGTGCTTGTCAGACCGCAGCTCCCCACTGGTGTAAAGAGTTGTGTTGCCTTTAATTTTCAACAGACCCTGTCCCTCCCCAGGGCTGAGAGTGTTAGAAGCCAAGCTTAAGCTGTTTCTGTTTTTTTTTCCCCCAGGCCCTAGGGTCTGAGTTCTCTGAGGGAGGCAGCCATTTGAACTGGGCCCCACCTCCCCCTTTTCTTAGGGTAGATAAGCCCTTTAGGGATTTATCTCCTACACTTGACTACTTCCTTTGACTCTCTCTTAACTGAATGCTTGCCTGGATCAGCAGTGACAATTGAAAATGCCCTAGGCTTTCTCTAATAAGCTATTTAGAAAGAGAGAAAAAATAGGAAAAAAGAAAAAAGTCCCCTTTTACAGCCTGTCCTCAGCACCCCAGTTATCAGTCAAGAACCAGAGTTGGTTCCCAATTCTGTGTACCCCTTTCCTTGAGACACAGCCCTTTACCAGTTTCCTGAGCTCAGCCTATCCCCAAAACCTGTTTTTATTGATTTATGTATTTTTTTTCCATCATCCCTGCCTCTTCTCTGCCAGGAGATATATTCTGGTTCCTTTCCTGCTTGCTATGGGTTTTTCTGTTCTCATAGTTTGTATTCAGTAGTCCCAATTTGTTAATTAAAACCAAAATTGGCACTTGGTTGAGCTACCTACCCTTCCTCCTAGTAGACTGTTTCTTTTTCTCACCGGGAAGTCTTCCAAATCAGCTTACCATTCCAGTGGGGGAGGGGCAGAAGCTCTGCAGTTTGGGAAGCTTTACTTAAGGTTCTTATGCTGCATTCTCAGCCATTTCATCCATTCCAGACTGTTGTATGTTGTTTGTCCAGTCACAGATGTCCTCTAACAGACTATTTACTCATTGTTCCTGGCTATATGCTAGTTGTTCCAGAGGACTAACTAAATTCCCTATCTCCTTATGCTGCCATCTTGCTCCCTGCACTTCCTTTTAACCCAACAGTTCTACTTCTGGGAATTTATCCTGAAGCTATACCTTCAACAATCTGAAAATATGTATGCACAAGGTTATTCACTGCAGCATTGTTTGTGATTAGAAACAAGCTAAATATACATACATAGGAGAGTCACTGAATAAACTATGAAACAATTACATAATGGAGTACTGTGTACTACAATAAAAGATTGAGGAAGACATCTATAATTTGATTTGGAATGTTTTCCAAAATATACTAATATAAAAGAGTATTCATAGAATGCTGTCTTTTTTGTAGAAGGTTGGGTGTGCTGGTTTCAATCTATTATGTACCACACAAAAGCCATGTTCTTTTAATCCAGTCCTGTGGGTGCAGACTTATTCTGTGTGGGATCTTTTGATTAGGTTTTTCCATGGAGATGTGACCCACCCAATTGTGGGTGGGACCTTTTGATTAGATTGTTTCCATGGAGTTGTGATCCCACGCATTCAAGGTGGTTCTTAAATAGTTTACTGAAATCCTTAAGAGAGCTCAGGGAGGGATAGAGAGCCCAAAGCCAACACAGACCCAGATTCTTGAAGATGGAGACAGAAAGATGTTTGGAGATGCTAACTAAGAGATGAAGCCCAGAGTTTGCCCTGGGGGAGCTAAGTTAGCACCCACAGACACATAAAGAGAAAGCCAATGGAATCAGAAGCTGAAAACAATGCAACCCAGGAGCAAGGGACCAGCAGACAACAGCCAAGTGCCTTTCCAGCTGACAGAGGTGCTCCGGATGCCATCGGTCTTTCTTTCTTCAGGGAAGGTATTCTCTTGTTGATGCCTTAGTTTGGAAGTCATCATGATCTTAGAACTGTAAATTTGTGAGCTAATAAATCCCCTTTATAAAAGCCAATCCATTTTTGGTATATTGCATTTGGAACAAAGGGGGAATAAGAAAACATGGATATATCTGCTTAGTTCTGAAAAATGAATCAGAGGAAGAGTAAACCAGAAAATACCAAGACTGGTTACTTTATAGATGATAAGTATGAATGTAGTAGAACAGATGCTGGTGACTCTTCTCTGAGTATACTTTTTTGTATAGCTTTGACTTTGTAAAAGTCACTGTTTCTCATAATAAACAACCAACCAAAAATCAAGCACAAATCAGCAAGCCAAATGATGTAAACAGATACAAAGAGATTATTTCACCATGTTTCAAAGTAACATAACCACAATGAAAGTGTGTGCATGTGTGGTGGGCAAGTGGGAAAAACTCAAATAACTTTAGAACACAGTATTTTCTCTATATATTCTAAGGCTAAAAATAGAAGATCTGAAAACAAATGTATTTTAGTTAATAGATTTGTTTTTCACAGTGGTATTCCAGGATCAAGCAAATAAAGAAATATTGTGGATAATGAGTGCCAGGTTTCTTGGTTTTGGTGAAGTTATAAATAAGGTAAAGGCAAAGTTAGAATAATCCATAGGGTATTGAATTTTGGAATCGGAAGTATCAGTATGAGTTCATGATCATTGTATTCAATATCTACATCTACTCTATATCCACGTCTAGTTCTCTATCATTCCTCTCCCCCCCACCTCCCCCCCTTTCTCTCTCTCGCACGTGCGCACACTCACGATATTGTATATGATATATACATGCATGTCCTAGCTCAATCTCTGAGAGGGCTTAGATGCAATGAACATATATATTAGGGTTTTCCAGGGAAACAGAGACAGGATATGTGTGTGTGTGTGTATGTAAATATCATGAGATTTATTGTAGGAATTAGCTCACGTGACTGGGGGGATTGACCAGTCCAAATTCTGTAGGGCAGTCCACAAGTTGGGAACTCTGATGAAGGTTTCAATGAATTCTCAGGAAAAGCTGGCTGGCTGATGAGGTAGAGAGAGATGTTCTTTCTGACTGCTGAAATCATCAGTTCTCTCTTTAAGGCTTTCAACTGACTGAATGACATTTCTCTCTTGTTGAAGCAATCTCCTCGGTTGATTGTAGATGTAATCAGCCATAGATGCAATCAACTGTCTACTGATTTAAATCCTTGAAACTATCCTTACAGTAATAATCAGACCAGTGCTTGCTTGACCAAACAACTGGACACCATAACCTAGCCAAGCTGACTAGGTTGATGATGAACTTAACCGTCACAACAACCTAGCAATCAGGGGGTACAGTACCAGTGAGCACAGCTAGCACCTAGATCTTGCTTTTTAAATGCCATTTTCCAATAAAAAGAATCAGAGATTTTTGGAGAAATGACTGATTTTGTGGCTGGGCAGGGAGTATACATGATGATCCTGAAACATCTTGTGATGCTAGGATATAATAAAGTGCTTAAAAAATGATGACATGTCAAAAGGACCCTGGAGCAACATTGAAGATGCTCCCATTGGCCAAATCTGGTACAATATGAATAACAAAATAAATAGTGATAGTAATGAATTATAATGCATACACTAAAGCAAGAATCCACAAGCTCATACTGACATAAACAAATGAATAAATAAATAAATTGGGGATAACTAAAAGCTCTTCCTTACAGTGGAATTCCAACTAATAAATGTGGAAAGTATAACGGAATTAGTAAAGCACCATTTGGCAACCACCTCAGTAGTGATGGTTTCAGGCAAGGATCATTAATGGATGCTAAAATTAGTGGCCAAAAATTATGATGAGTAATTGCATATTGTGTAGTCTCAAAGTTTCTCCCCACAAGACACTTCTTTTTACAAAGGGTAAAATAGTAACTTTGCAATGGAAAACGTGGCAGATACCATCTTAACGAAGTAATTAAACCAGTAATAAAATAAGTTAACATTATGTACCTTCTGATATGATACACTGAACTTACAATATAATTTCTGTGGTAATCCTGCCAATAATGCGTAACATAGACAACTGAAATTGAAGAACATTCTGTAAAATAACTGACCAAGGTATAAAAGACAAAGAAAGATTAAGGGGCTACTCCAGATTAAAGGAGATTAAAGAGACATGACAACTAAATCTTGTATGATCCTAGTTCCAGGACTACAAAAAAGGTACTGGTTGGATAATTGGTAAAATTAAAATGTAGATTAGATTTTATTGTGTCAATATAAATTTCCTGATTTTGTTAATTGCACTGTGGTTATGTAACCAAATGTCCTGCTGTTTATCTGCAACATACTCTAAATAATTTTGGAATTATGATATATCTGTATAATGTGTGTGTGTATGTCTGTGTAGGGAAAGAGAGAGGAAAAATGAATGATTAAGCAAATATAAAGTGTTACAATTTGGGGAATATAGATGAATGAAGGATATGCAGGAATTTTTTTGTTATTTTTGCAACTTTTTTTTTTTGCTAATTCTGAAGTTACATCAAAGCAAAAAAATTTAAAAAGAAGAAATGTTGACCATGAATTTATATGTGCAAAATTCACTGATGAATGTCCAGAAGAATTTTTAATGGTTACTTTTTCCAGTCAATTAGGCCTGAAAACCTATTCTGATATTCTGCAATGACTGAGATTGCCAAGTGCTCAGTGGCTGTTACAAGACCTTAGGGAAACAAATATATGAAATCCCAATTACCCATGGATCATCCCTTTCTCCATATTTGACAGAACTAATTTGAAGTTATTAGTTGGCTTAAAATAGTTCCTCACAAAAGTTTAAAAAGGAGGCAAAGAATGCTTTCCCTTTCTGTAATACAATTGAAACTTGGAAACTGTAAGTTGGTCAGGAAGGCAATGGAGGTGATTAGGTTTCAGTTGATATTATGATCCAGAAGAAGTTACATCTAACGGAACTACAGGTTTCCTTGGGAAATTATGAATTAGGATGAAATCAAGGCTGTTGTTCTTAGCCATTTTATCTCTTCTTGATGGCTCCTTTACATTTAGAGCTTACCATCACTGTTATTAATTTTGTTATTGTTGCTCCCCTTGATGGAATCCACTTGAGATAAACCCTCTGATCAAAATGCTTAGTTTTCCTGCAGATGTTTAAATTTTGGATTTTGGGAACATCTTCCAAAGACCAAGGCAGATGAGCTTGAGGGAGGAAAATAACAAGTGGATAACTTGAAAAGACTTGTGTGAATTTTGAGAATATAGCCAATGTTAAGAAAAAAGTTAGCAACTGATTGAAGTGCTAGATTTTCTGGGTATGGAATCTCGTATAGATTGTGGACTCTTCTTTCTCAGCAACTAATTATCTTGCCGTTCAAAACTCTTACATCAAACTTAGGAAGGACCTAAGAATTCTTCTCTGCACTTTGATTTTAATGCGTCATTGATCTGACCATAAGATGTTACCAGTTTTTTTCCTGTGGAAAGTAACAAGGGTAATTTCTTGCGGTAAAGGCAATGAATGCATCTATATTTCAAGCACAGCACATAAAATAGAATTTCATGTGTAAAAAGCTCTATGTTGCCTGGCAAATGTAATGACTCTAAAGATCATACAACTACAGATACTATCATCCTTGTGACAGTTTGTTGATATAGTGTGCAGCTCTCTTCTTTAAATATTACACTTTTGTGTGTGGTTATAGGCAATGATTTATAGAACTTGCACTCTGAGAAATTTTCTCTTTACTTTAAAAGAGTACACTTTTAGACTGTCTTCACTATTTTGTTTGTTCAGCTATGCCACATTTCAACTAAGGCTTCAGGTATCCAAAGAGTGTTTCTTCTGCTCTCAGAAGAAGGAGTTGTATCTTCTTCACATCTTCTCAGTACCAGGCCTATGTTTATACATTTTACTATCATCTTTTCTATAGACAATCAAAGCAATAGATGTTCACAATTTTTGAATACTAAGCACTGACTTATTTTCAGGACTGCATTGTTCATGAAATTACTTGCCATTTAATGGCAAGAAATTGTTAAGCATACACATTTGATGTTCATAATAGGACCAAATCTCATAGACATATAAAATTATCAGCTTCCAATTTAGTTTATAGCTGGATTCCCTTTGACACCACCTAACTGTTGCCAAACTTGAATAGAGGATAAAGAGCCACTTGGAGTTCCTCTTCAAAGCAGGGGCTGTTAAAGAGCCTTTGTGCTCTTAGGTAATCAAGAGAACTGGGCAGTGTTTGGAATTTGCACTGAACAAAACTTAGTTGAGAATTTGCTATGATTTTTCCTGTTCTCATTCAGAATAATAACAAGGGGTATCATATTTGAGTTTCGGTTTTGCTTTCTGTGGCTACAACTTGTTTTCCTCTTCAGAAAAGATAATTTTAGCTTTTATTCTCCTTCCATTCAAAATGTAAATATTGAAGAAAAAATGATAGAAACTTTTCATTTAGGTGGAAGTTTTAAAAATTTTAGTGATTGCTTCATTTACTACCCTAACTCTGAGAGAAGTGGTTCTTCTGAAGACAAATGGCCCAACTCAGCCTACTTTGAATTTGCAAGCTATTATTATTCTGCAGTTCACTTCTTCTTATAAAGGACAGCATTCTGTTATTGTGAAAACCACACAAAACTCCAGAGTTGAGAGCAGAACTCCAGAAGGAGAAGTTCCTGGTAGGGTGGGTGCGTTTACAAAGTGCTCTGGATCCCCCACCTTAAGTTGCTTCTTCCTCTATAATTTTCTTACTTGGATTTCTACTATCATCAGTACACTGTACATTAGGGATCTGTGACTCTCTTTGAAATGTTCCTTATCATAGCCAAGACATGCTGTATATTAAAGACAAACAAACCATGAAATCTACAGAAGAACCAAAGGTAAATAATTATATAAAATAAAAATAATTATATAAAACAAAATTAGGGTTCAAAATACTATTTGCTTGTTAAAAGATCTCTGTAAGATTTACTTCACCCTAAATCCTCCCGTCATTCATTAATTCATCTATTTTCATTGATTCCACACACTTTTTTTAGCATCTACCATGTGCCTATAGCTATGCGAGACACTAGGGATAAAGTAGTGAACAACACAGATGTGTTTCTTGGCCATATGGAGCTTATAGTCTGATAGAGAGGATTGAAGATGAAGTAATTATAATAAAGTATGATAAAAGTTATTATTTATGAAGTCTAAGAACCTAATAGAGTCTGTTGAGGGCATTTCTGAAGAAATTAATTTTGAATTGTGACTGAAAAATTGAATAAATAGGAGTTAATTGGTTAAAAGAGTGTTGGAATGTTTCAGTCAGGAGAAAGAACACATGTAAAGGTCAGAGATAGGAAAGAATTTAGCAGGTGGTAAGTTGTGCTTTGGAGAAACTGAAAGAATTTCAGTATGACACACTATGAATTAGAAGGAAGAGAGTAAGAGTGGTGAGAAGAATGAAGTGGGTTCCAGAACATAGAGGACCTTATAAGCCAAAGGAATTTGGTCATTATTCTAAGGGTAAATGTTTGGAGGATTTGACACTAAAGACTAGCAAAACTTTGTACCTTTCCTGGCTTCCTTCATTCCTACTTCCCTAACTACTTGTCTTCACATGATAATGGTCACAAGGAAGGTATGACCTTACTTGACCCACAGGAGCTAGAAAAGTTGTCCCTTTTTGGACCAAGGCAAAGATACATTTTTTTTCAGACACTCCGCAATCTTTATTTCAGTTTCTGTTCTGAGGAGCCTGGCTTGTCCATAGACAAATATCAGATGACCCCTTCTTGGCTTAGGTGACACATTACAAAATGTTATTCATTACTGTTTCACAATATAACATACATTCCCTGGAAATTAGTCTGCATATAGGGTAATAATTCTTCATTTTAAATTTTTTGCATTGAAGTATAACATGCATATGGTAAAATGCACAATCATAAATGTTCAGCTTGATAAGTTTTTATGCATGCATATACACATGTAACCACCATCCAGAGCAAGATATAGAACATTCCCAGTATCCCCGAAGTTTCCCTCATTCTCTCTCCCAATCACAACCCCTGAAAGATAATCATTGTTCTGACTTCTATCACCATAGATTAGTTTTACCTGTTCTTGAACTTAATGGAATTAGAAAGTATATGCTTTCCTGTGTTTGTCCTTTTTCATGCCATATTTTGTGTTCATTTTTTTCTTGAGTGTATATTCAGAAGTGGAATTGTTGGAATATTGTATAGCGTATATAATACCAAATAGATTTCCAATTTTGGTTGTATCATTTTACACTCAAGATATGAGGTTTGTAATTGATTCATGTTCTTGTCAACATTTGAAATTGTCAGTCTTTTTAATTTTAGCCATTCTGGTAGGTGTGTAATAATGTCTCTTTGTGGTTTTAATTTGTATTTTTCTAATGAATAATGATGATGATCATATTTTCATGTAATTTGAGGTCATTTGGATAGCCTCTTTTCTGTGGAAACTTTTCAAGTAATTTACCCATTTTTCTAATGATTGTTTGTCTTTTATTGATTTAAAGGAGTTCATTATATATTCTAGATATGATCCTTTGTCAGGGTATAGCAAATGCCTTCTTTCAGTTCTTGGCTTTTTTTTTTTCTTTTTACTGTCTTAATGATGTCTCTTATGTACCAAAATTCTTATTTTTGATGAAATTTGATATATTGGTCTTTACCTTTATGTAAATCTTTGTCTAATTCAAGATCAAAGAGATAGTCGGCCATTTTTTTCTTCCAGAGGCTTAATTGTTTTATCTTTTACATTTAGATTTATAATCCATCTGGAATTGGTGGTGTAAGGTAGGAGTTAAGATTAATTTATTTCCCTATGGATATCCAATTGATCGAAGAAAAGACTATCCTTTCCCCTCTACATTGTATTGGTATCCTTGTTGTTAATCAAGAGATCATATATATTTCTGGATTATCTCTTCTATTTCATTGGTCCATCGGTTACCTTTGCACTAATGCATACTCTTTACTAAGTGTAGCTTTGTAATAAATTCATATGGTAGTGTATAAACTTTTAATTTTGATCTTCAAGATTGTCTTGGTTCTTTGTGGTTCTTTATACTTACATATAAATTTTAGAAGTACAAGTCTATTTTTATAAAAAAAAATGCTTGCTCGAATTTTAATTGGGCTTGCATTGTATCTAAGATCAATTTAGGACAAATTTGCATCTTAATAAAAATGTGACTTCCAATGCATGAGCATGATAAATCCCTCTATTGATTTAGGTTTTTAAAAAATTATTTCAGTAATGTTTTGTAGGGTTTTTTTTTTTTGTATGTGTTTGTGTAGAGATCTTGCATATCTCCTCTTCATGCATTCTGATTATACATGTGGAACACTCATAGTTTTCAGGGACCATGAGGCTCTGTTCACTTTTTTCCTGCCTTTTTTTTTTCCTCTTCACATCTGTTTGGGTAGTTTCTAATGCCCTATCTTTAGTTTTATGGACTGTTTAATTTGTAGTTTTTAATCTGCTCTTAAATGCTTCACATATCTTTAAAATCTCATGTTTTTTCCAGTTCTTGGATTTCTCTGTGTTCTTTTTATAGTTTCCATTTCTCTTTTCATTATATTCACATTTTCCTTTACATCCTTGAATATATTTATAATAGCTGTTTAAAGTCATTGTCTGCTAATTTGAGTAAAAACATCTTTTGAAGTGGTAAGAGAAAGAAAAAACTATCAACCTAGAATTCAATTTTTACCAAAAATATCCTTCAAAACTGTAGGTAAAATAAAGACATTTTCAGACAAACAAAAGTTGAGAGAATTTATTGCCCACAATTTTCACTACAAGGAATTTTAAACAGCCTTGTCAGGTTGAAGGAAAATAATACCTGATGGAAACAGATTTTTAAAACTAAATGAAGAATGCTAGAAATGGTAAATATGGAGGTAAACATAAAAGACATTTGTATTTCTAGCAATTAATTTACTTAAAATATAATTGACTATAGGAAAATCAATAGTAATGAATTATGGGGTTTAAAACACATACAGAAGTACAATGTATCACAACAGTAACACAAAAGATGAGGGCATTGTAAATTTCTTACATTGTATTTGAAGTGGTAAATTGTTTGATGCTAGGCTGTGGTAAGTTAAAGATGCATATTGTAAAACCTGGATCAACCATTAGAATAATAAAATAAAGAGATGTAGCCAATAAACCAATAGAAAAGATAAACAGGATTCTAAAAAGTGTTAATTTATAAGAAGGAAGGAAAACAGAAAAAAAGGAAAAAGGACTGATGAAACATTTAGAAAAAATAGTAAGATGGTAGACTTGAACTCTATTAACAATAATTATATAAATGTAAATGGACTAAACGTATTAATATTTAAAGGCAAAGATTGTCAGATTGGATAATAAAAGGCCCAATTAATATGCTGACTAGAAGAAACAAATATAAAGAAATAGGTTAAAAGTAAAAAGATAGGCAAAGACACACCATGCAAACACTTATGATAAAAAAGCTATAATGGCTATATTAGTATAAATTAGATTTCAGGAGGAGGAATACTACCAGAGATCAAGGAGGACATTTGGTAATCCTTAAAGAGTCAGTTCATCAAGAAGATGTAACATTTCTAAATGTGTATGTACCTAATAATAGAGGTTCAAAATACAAGAAGCAAAAATTGGCAATACTGAACAGAGAAATAAAGAAAGAAAAAAAAAAAGACATATTCACAGTTGCTATTGGAGATTTCAGCATGCTTTCAGAATTGATGAAAGAAGTGGACAGAAAATCCAGAAGGCTATTGAAGACCTGAACATGCTGAAATCTTGCATCTTAGCAGTTCTATTGACATTTCCAGTAGCTCCCATTGACACACACACACACACACACACACACACACACACACACACACGCACACACACACGCACACTCACAGTATATTATCTAGTAAAGTGTTTGTGGAATTAACATTTTTCCTGGAAGGAATATATCCGATTTAATGACCCAGTCGTTTTAAGGCAGCACAACAGAATTTCACAGGAACTACATCTATTTCTTCACACCGATCATGCATGTTTTACTAGAGCATTGAGTCATTAGCATGTTTATAATGGTTCTAATTTAGCACAACATTTTCTGAATTTTATCCTTGAGTCATTTACAAATTGTTCATATTGAATAAACAAAGGAAACAGATTGCATTTTATACTTAGTAATTTATCTGAAAGAAGAGGGGAGGGTTAATTGTTTTAAAGTTTGGTCTGTTTGGGGAAGTGAGCCTGCTTTTTCATTGCTAAGCATACAATGCCATTTCTCAAAATCTGGTTGGGGGGGGAGTATTATGGAGGAGTAAAATGAAAAATTAGGGCCAGGACAAGTTTGGCCACTCCCAGAGGGGAGTGTGGAGCAAAAGGGGAGCTGGCACGAGATTATCCAAAACAGTTGGTGCATTCCTTAATGATCAAGTGCTTGAGAAGTCCAGCTCTTCTGGCAGAGCATCTGTGTTGATGTTTATATCTTTGCCCTGCTGTATGGGAAAGGCAAGCTTTCTCTTGCTGCTTAGCTAAAAATAGGGTGGACTATAGCATTGTATGAGATATTTTAAGATAGCAAAAACATTTAAAAGGTTAAAGGTTTGGCTTTTGGATCAAAAGAGATCAGTGATATAACTTGTGTTCCTTGCAGACTAAATTGTATCTAGAGTTTGTCAGTGATGCGAACTCTTGGTTAGGCAAGTTATTCTAGAGTCTTCTTTGGTGCAGTCTGAAAACCTCACTCTGCTGTCTTTTCTGTCAGCCTAACAGCATGAAGAGCAGGCTGAAAACAGTCTCTATTTATACCCCCTTGTTCTTATTTGGAAAATCAGTTGTTTCATCGGAGAGGGAGAGAGAAGGAGAGCATGAGCAGGCGTCAGGGAGTGTAGTTTGCTTTGTATGTTATAGTGACTTCAAAATAAAACTGGCACAATTTAGTGTCTAATTATTTTTAGTGAGTTTGGAGGGTTTTAATTAAAATTTAAGAGTGCTCTTCAAGCTCTCCAAGCTCCAATTTTATCCCACTGTATTGTGGAGCACTTGTCACTGTGGAAAAATGTACAGTAACTGGCATGTGAAATCTATGTTTACTAATGAAAAATGTGGGATGGATAATAAGCAGGAATTAAATATATATATTGTCAGAATTAGTTGTAAACCAAGACCAGTGTACTTTGGATAAGTTATCATTGTTCTTGGATATACAGAATATTTATTGCATTTGAAATGCATGATTCCTATGGTAAAAATATAAAAGGAACTGCTTTAATATTTTCTTAAAAGATTTAATAAAGCAGTAGGAAATCTGCAGAGAAGGGTAGCAATCATTTTGAAACTTAAAGATATTTAAAATATTTTAAAGAAATTTTTTCCATGTTATGTTTCTAATATTTTAGCATATTTAACTTTCAGTATCACTTTTATTTGCGTTTTCTCATAGGTATACTGTTTAAAATATAATAAAGATATTTTCCTATTATCCTTTCTATCATTTTTATAATGCTTTCATTCTTTATTCTCTTTGACCCATTTGAAATACCCTTATTTTGTGCAGAATAGGAGTTAATGTTGCTACAGCTTTAGAATATCATCATGCAGACTAGGAAGTAAATTTCTCAAATACCGTTGCTTCAAATTTCTCTTGTATCGTGAAATTACTAGCAGGCAAAAACATTACCAAGCCATGATGAGGCATTCTTGACTCACCCTGCTTGAAACCTAGGCACTTAGAAACTAGAAACATTGCTTTTCAATCCATTATACTGAACCTTCCTGGTTTTTAGTTCCGAATTGTATTTTTCCTTTTTTTCTTAAAAAGTTTCCTTGAAAAAGAAAATTTCCTTTCTTTGCAAAGAAAATGAATATAAAAACTTTACCAGTGAGAATCAATCTATAACATATCAAAACCTTTTACAACCTTCATTAAAATATAGAAGAGAACTGAAGCCCGGCTCTTGATTTTTGAACCCGTTTTAATTACACTTTACTTACAAAAATTAGACAAAATAAATATAAGGTCCTGCATTTCCTTATGTAGGTACTAGTTTACAGAGTCCAATTCTTTCAAGGTAAGAGGAACTAATTTTGGCATTTTCCATTTTAATATTGAAATGCTATGACATGCATATATGTGACAATTTTTATGGTATAGAGTTGTGCTTCTTTATCTCAATTTCCAAAAGGTACATAGTTCCTTTCCTGTTTTTCAGCCAAAAATAAATCAAAGGCACCAAAACTTGAATAGTCAAACTAAGATAATAAAATATACTGTATATTCTTGCATTGTTTTGAGGACTGTGCCACCACCATAACTATATTGGTTGTTTTCAAGACAATCATTTAAAACATACATATCCCTGTAAAATAATCCAAGAATATATGGGACCTTTTAAGTCCTTTTTTGTTTGTTTGTTTTGTTTTCATTTGGAATTCTGCATGACTACTGAGTTAATGTCATTCTGTGTGGTATTATTCTTCCCGTGTAAATAATGCAAGCTGTGTTTCTTGAACTATTTTGACCTCTTTATTTTTTGCATTCGTGCAAGATCAGAATAGACCAAAGTCTGATCTGATCAGTTGCCTCTGTAAACAAGTATCCTGTTTATGTAATTGAATGTTGTAGCACAAAGGGAATGATTCCTTATTTTTAATTTGCACCCTTACTTGGATATTTTTGGGGGGGGCAGGGAGAATTTGAAAATATAATTTTTCATTTATAACTTTGTATCCAATATATATTTCTCATTTCAATTCAGAGACCTCTTGGTGGTGGCAGCAGTGTCCCCTGTCTATACGGTATATAGTAATAATCTGCTTTTTCTGGTCTTTTGTTTTCTCTCACCTTACTTGCTTCACATTATAGCATGGAGAGTGTGCTTAGCACTAATTGTTGTACACCCTTAGAGGTTGGCAGTTAGATAATTAGGTGAGAAAGTTGAGAGTTTCTCAAGAGAGACTGCCTCACAGTTTTGAGTCTTCCTGGAATCTCCTAGAAATGAGATTAAATGTTGATAAGGTTTATGTCGTGATGTATTTTTCTGTAGATAAAGGCAATCAATGATTGTTTTTAAATACTTTCATGGGCTTTAATGTAGACATGTTAAAACTACTTTATTTTTTCCCCTCAGTTTCTTCCACTGAAATGGGAACTCATATATATAGATTAACTCAGCATTATGATGAGGATTAATTTTCTGATAGGAATGTGAAATGCTTTGAGGTTGTTAACCATTCTATTGAGTGGTTTTTATGTAAAGCTGTGTCTACATGACTTGATTTATGTTTGAAGTGTGTGTTCCCGTTGTCCATATAGTTCTATTTTTCTCCATGAAGTGTCTTTTCCTGGAGTTCTAAAAGATGTCACATCTATTTATAGAAAGGAGAGACATAGTTTAGACTGTTTTACATCCATGTGTGTATTTAATCCTCATTTGGGAACTGCTCTGAATTTGTGATCATTGCTAATAAATTGGGCTTTTGTTTTTGCCATTATAATATATGCTCTCAACTCAAATTTTAAATAATTTACACTTGAGCATTTGTATCAGTAATTATCAGTTTAATGTAATGTATACCATATGAAAGAGTAGAATAAAAGTAACAAGACTGAGTGGTTATGAAGTTGATGTTTGTTTTTTTTTTATTTTTCTTACCTGTGATTTAATGTTATATTAATTTCTCTCAGAAATTTAAGCCTAATTTGAGAAAACTAATCTCTGACAGGTGTGCTTTTTAACTTTCAAACTTAATTTTATCTTTTTATTACTTTAGCATAAAAACAAAACTTGTATAGAATGCAACATATGCTTCCTTTCTGAATTTGAAAGAAAAAAAAAAAGAGACTATTGTGGCAAATGAATCCAACCTAAATTTATGCATATGCATGAAGGCACTATTGGAAGGTCACTCAGAATCCTGTTTTTAATCACAGTGATAATTCCGTTGCTGAAGCCTGAGGAAACATTTAATATGAAAGATAGGAAGAAGGAAGAAAGGAAAGATTGAAAGAGTGAAGGAAAGGAGGGAAGAAGTGAGGAAAAGGGTGGGGAGTTTTCATATAATAGGATCAAGCTGATTTCTTAGAAAGAGCTTTAGCTTCTTTGATGGCAAGCTAGTATGGTTGTTCTTCATCAGCCATTTCATGACACACTGATCTGGATTCCATCCATTCCTTGATTGATTGATCATGTCATGGAGAAATGTTAATTATTTTCACCAATACTTTCTAACCATGAAATGTTCTTGCCTCTTACCTAGGGCTCACTGCATTTTTCTAAATCTTATCTAGCTTCTAAAACCCTTCAGATTCATCTTGACCTTATGGTCACACTAAAATTCAAGGAGTATTTAGAAGCTAGAAAAAAAAATGAAAGAGGATATGTTAAAGAGATAGTTACTGATACGAGAGAGAAAAAGCATTTGGAATTGGAGTAACCATTTGAAATATAATTTTTAAAAGAAGTTATCAGAAATTTGAAACTTGGAATGTTACATATTAAGGATTTAGAATTTAAATCTGCATTCCTTTTTGGAAATATGGCCTATTTGTTAAGATTTGAGGCACAAAAGGTACAAGTAAATTGTCATAAGCAGTAGCTCCAGTTGCAAATCGATCTGAATAGAGAGAAAAAAATAATTCATTGAGAAAAATTTGGTAATTATTAAGACATTCTAAAGTTTGGATTTCTGTAAACTTTTTGAATCTTTACAAAAGTAGTATAATCACTCCCTATAATCAAGCATATTATTTATAAACATAATAGGACAATTGTTAATATTTAAATAAGTATTTTCTTTACTAAAAATATGTATTTCTTTATATGAAAAAAGTTTTAGCAATTTTTGTTAATGGGGGACAGTGATTATCTTGTCTTTATTTTCTTCCTGCTTTGTTTTTAAATGGTTGTTTTACAAAAGTTGGCATGTGTTTATTTCATTTTTATGGACTAAGTGGTTACAGGTTGATTGGCTTCTTCTTCCTTTAACATGTCATTGTTACTTGAATAGCACATAAATTTTGCTTAGGCTTAAAAAGATCACCTGGATTAAAAGGAATAGCATCTAAACTTAAATCCATAGGAAATGAGCCCCCCTTTCTGTTAATCTAAGAAATGATAAATGCTGATTACGTATTAATAAAATTATAATGATAATGCCAAGATAAGATTATTGGGTGTTATGTTTTCCTAGACAATAGTTTCAATAATCTGGTAAGAGATGATTAATTATGGTATTTTATAATAGACAAAGTAATGCAATTTTCTATAGCCTAAGGTTAAAGTACACAAAAAAACAGTTTTGTGTATTTTTAAATGGGAGAATTTCTCCATAAACTGGCTTCCTGTATTTATTAATATACATATATTTTAATACTCACTTTTGTATTTTAATAGATTCCTCCTGCATGGAAAAACTACTTTCAAAAGATTGGAAGGAAAAAATGGAAAGACTAAATACCAGTGAACTTCTTGGAGAAATTAAAGGTACAATATACAAAATATCAAATATATCCAGTAGAGATGTTATTTTGTATAGCAACGTATTTGCTGATCCTCTATACTCTAACACTAAATTCTTACCTCTAGCATCTGTTTATATGTGAGAGGGTAAATCTGTAGTGTGCCCTTGAAATTTCATTTACTCTAAGGTTTTCAGAATGAAATTTTTGCTCTCTCTTTGCATTAGTTTATAAACATTAAATTTATAGGATTAATTACACTAATTTACTTAGCATTAAAGTATGTATAAAAAACAATTATATCAAAAGATGAGTAGCAAATTAAGTTAATCTTAGTTCTTCAAAATCATAATAGATTAATTTATGAATTCAATTCATTAATTTGAATTTATTCTGATCAAAGGAGTCAAATGTGGCACCTTTAAGAAAAAGCTTATAGAACATGCTGTATTTTCTGGTAAACATAATGATTTATGGATGGATTCTGAGGCCCATTTACTTGGGTTCAAATCCCGGCTTTGACAATAGATAAGTGAATTTGGGCAGTCACTTACCTTTTCTGTTTCACGTTCCTCACCTTTAAAATGGGATAATAACAGTACCTACCACATAGGCTCATTAAGAGAGTTAATACATTTAAAGCTCTTGGAACAGTACCTGGCACTTGAAAAAGCACTCATGAGTGTAAGCTGTCATTGTTATTTAAATATCCATGGGGTCATAGATTCATTTCCATCTCAAACACATTTCATGGACTTAACATTTCCTGACTTTCTACGCTGATGAAGATGAGTGTATTTTTGAGGATATATGAAACTATTTTGAAGCATGTTAAGTGGACAATCCCAATCCACTACAGTATTAAGTTACTCTATCAGTCAAGAAATTAACTTGCCTAACCAAACTTGCTCTTGTTGCTTCCTCTATGAAGCTAAAGTACTGTATTGGTAGTTTTTATCATGAATAGGACCCATGGTCATTCATTAGTTCTATCAGTTATCCCTTAGAGACAGACAATCATCATTCTGACTTGTACCAATAATTTAGGAACTTAATTGCATATTATTAAACAACTTTAGGTGAAATCTTCCTATTAGTTCTGGATATTACCTCATTTAAGATGAAAATTTGGCAATAACTATCTGATGAAAATGTTGTTTTGAATTTATTACAGAAAATTGCCTAGTATTCAGACATGTTATATTCAAATCAAATGAAGAGAAAAGGAAGTCATTTCTTTTCCAATGAATAATTAATAACTCATCACATTAACTAATACAGTGTCAACATCAAGTGGGGAATTAGATATTATTTTGAATTGCACTGCTTGTGTTTTGCACTCATAAAGGCCATTTGCTATTTTGGAAAAAAACTCAACTTGTAACTGATGGGTAGAAAGAAAGTCATTAGTGACATATTCTCTATCCAGCTGCAATAACATGGTGTATGCTACTTTGCACGTCATTCTCTGTTTTCTTCCTTTTCCAAAGTCATTGGTTTTATAACAGTGAGAACAGAAATGGTTTATGCAAAGGCAAGCATTTGCCCAGCACAAATGATGGGGTTCTTAGTAATGTGGAGGCTAACATTTTATTATGTTATGATTCAACATCGAGTTTTTTATGCTTCAGGGTATCCTCCCTCCACTCACCCCCATTTTCCATCTTTATTTTTAGCTCTAATTATGAATTAAAAATTAAAAAATGTTTTAGTCTTGGTTACTCAAAATGTCTAAATCAAAAGTGTAATACATGCAAAATTACACTTTTCAAAAATTTTAACTTTTTTTCAGATTATGTGATATGTGAACTTTTCTTTGCAAAAGTCTGCTATTCTGAATTTCATGGGCATAGAAGATAAAATTCTTACTAAATTTCCTATTTTGATTTACTCTACCCAATTGTCTCTTCTTATGTCCTAATATTTTGTCACATATACATTATATATTATATTATATACTATAATTAAAAATGAAAAAATTATTTAAAATAGTATTCCAATAGTTCGATTCAGCCATGACTAAAACTCAAAATACATTTTTAGTCTGAGTGACACCAGTTCCATTATTAGCCACTTAAATTAGTCATCATTATTCTTAAATTTTAAAGTAACCTAATATTATCTTTAAGAATACATACTATTGTGGTTTATATCTATATCTATATCTATATATATTTGATATTATATCTCAAGAATTCCTTTTAAAGACTTATTAAAGTTTCCTCTGATAACAATTTCCTCTGATTACAAAATTTATACATATTTATTATAAGAAATGTAGAAATGCACACAAAAGAAAGTAAAATTGTCTTTCTTTCCTACCCAGATTTCACTGTATATCTTCTTTTCCATTTTTCCTAATGGATATGCATGTTAATTTTCTCCCATAAAATTAGGATCAATCTTTTACTGTTCTTTTGTAATCTGTTTTTCCCACTTATTTGTATATCATGAATTTCCCTTGATTAGGTCATCTTCTAAAATAGTATATTTATTGGCCAGTATTTGCATAAAGCAGAAGTGCTATAATATAACCAGGCCTTTAGTCAACATTTCAGTTATTTTTACTGTTTGTCATTATAAAGAAAGCCTTGAACATGAATAACTTAAAAAGAAAAGTTTAGCTTATTAGTAGTTATTTTCATAGGATATATTCCTAAAAGTAAAATTTCCGCACCAAAGAGTATGTTCTTTACAAAAAGACTTTTGATTTGTATTGCCAGATTCCCTTATGACAGGTTGTAGTGTCTTGTGGTCTCACCCAGCAATATCTGAACGTGCTTTTTCTCCCTTTCCTTCAATGATAAGTATTATTACTTTAAAAATTTCTTGCCTGTTTGATAGGGGGGAAACAGCATACTGATACAGATTTAATTTTAATTTCTTTGATTATTAGTTAGAATAAAGAGTTTCACATAAGTTTATTTTATATTAAAAGTCTCTTCTTTTGTGAATTGCCTGCTTATGTTATTTACTCATTTTTCCTTTAAATGAATTGTCTTGTTCTTATTGATTTGTAAGAACTCTTAATATATATTTTAATATTAACCTTTATCATATTGTTACATTTTATTGTTTGCTTTATTTTATGGTTCTGTCCTCAGATTTTTCCATCTCTTTCTTTATGGTTTCTTCTGTTGCAGGTTTGTTTGGAAAGGCTTCCCCCTCCCTGAGATTAAATTATTATTCAGCTATATTTTCTTCCAATTCTTTGGCTGTATTTTAAACATTTAACTCTTTAATTCCTCCTGAATATATTTTGATGTATAATGTCAAGTAGAGATGTAACTTAATTTTTTCTTGAGCAGTTAACCAATTACCCCTGTACCATTTATTAAATAATCCTTCTTATCCCCTCTGATTTGAAATAGCATCTTTTATTACAGACTGGTTGTGTATTTGGAACCATTTCTCAGATTTTGGTTCTATTCCATTAATCTTTCTAAGTTTTATTGATACTATGCTATTTTAATTACTGTAGCTTTTTAATATCTTTCAAAAGTATTGCAAGACCACATTCATAATTTTTCTGTTTTCATACTTCTTTAAAGCTTAGACTTATTTTATCAAGGTGTTAATATCTCAAAACAATTTTTAATTAAATTAAATTTACATAAAACTGTGGGATGAACTGACAGCTTTACATACTGAGTCTTTTCATTCGAAATCATTTATTTGATTTTTTTATGTTCCATAACTTTTTGTTTTTTAAATACAGAATCTGCACATTTCTTTTGATGTTTTCTCCATAGTATTTAATATTTTTGCTTGCTCTTATGAATGAGATATTATTCACTGTTTTCTTTTTGTTACTATATTTAGGGATGCTAGTGAATTTTGTATCTATTTTTTGCTGGTTCATTTTAAAACTTCCCTTTTTGTCGCACTTATACCTCTAGTCATATTCATCTGATATGTTTTGTCCTCCTTTTTGGTAGCTATGTATCTTTTTCTGCCTTCTCTTATTACCTTGCCTAGAATATCAAGAATAATATTAAGTAATAGAAATGATAGCAGGCAATTTGTTGTTTTAATTTTTGGAATTGTTTATAATATTTCACTATTAAGTATTATGTTGAATATTGATGACATATTTATCACTTTAAGAAATGCCAGTCTATTCACAGTTTGTTAGGAGTTTTATGAGAAATTACATTTTATTTCATGGCATAACTTATTGGTTATTGTTTTTTCAACTTATTGATGAAATAAACTCTGTTTTGTCATGTATAGTGTTCTTTTTATGTACCACATGATTTTATTTGCTCATGTTACCGTTGTTATTTTTGCATCCTAATCATAAATGAGATTGATTTGTTTTCCTTTATTTGTACTGTTTTGTTACTTTTTAGTACCAAGGTTCATAAGTTGAATTAGAAAGCTTCTCCTCCTTTTCTAGGTATGTAAATACGTAAATCAATTACATGTTAATTACTTATTCCTTGAAATTCTGAAAAAATGCACTCATGAAATATGTAGGCCTGGAGTTTTTATCTGAGATAATTGTATTTTGCATTTTCTTCTCCTTAAATCAGTATTGTCAATAAATATTTTTCTTAGAAAATTGCATTTGTCACTGAAATTTTCAAATATGTTAGTATTGATTTGTATGTAACATCTCTTATTTTTAAACCTTCTATTTATCTGCCGTTATATCTTATACCCATTTTAAATTTTGCATATTAATGGTTTTTCCCTTTTGTCCCTCAATTTTACTTGCCAGTGGTTTGTCTATTATATTGTCCCCCCAAAAAGATTCAGTTTTTAAAATTTATTGTTATATCCACTGTTTTCCGGTGTACCAATTAATTAATTTTACTTTTACCTTTATCTCTCCCATCCTCATTTTTATACCTTTTCTTTATTTGTGGATGTCCTCTAACTTCCTACATCTAATACTTCATTTTTAAAAATTTCTCTTTTATTTAATAATAAAGGCAATTGTGGCCATGTTATATTCTAGAAATAGTTTTAACTGCATCTCAGAAGTGCTTCTAGAGTTCTCATAGTCATTATTTTCTAAACAGTCTGTATTTAAAATATTTTCTAACTCATCTGTATTTATACATAATTCTTAACTTTACATTTTCTTTGGATTACAGAGTGCAGTAAAACTGGGGAAGGGAGGAAACACAGTCTCTCCTACTATTATTGGAAAATGTTATGTGGTGGGTTGGTGCTAGTGGGAGAATTAAAGTGTGGGCAGTAGAATAGATTAGAGCATTATTGACGACTGTATCCTCAACCCAGTGAGCTTAATATTACAATGAATTAAGAAACAATAAGCTAACAATTTGCTCTTTATAGTTTACTTTAAAGAACAATACTTTGAAATAAAATTCTTATATCTAGATGTTGTAGAACAATATTTCTAAAATCCCTCAATAGGAGTTGGAATACTGCTGAAGTCTGAGAAACACTGAATCATAGAACTTTCAATAAGTCTGTTTCTGAGTCTTACCTAATATTCTTTAAGAGACAACCCTTCTCCCAGCTGCCTACCTGTTTTCACAGGAGCCTCCTTCCCAATAGCAGCAATAATTGAGAGTACATTGTTGTAACTGACATAAACTCAATAGCAGTAATATCAAAGCAGTGTTTAAAGAAGGCTAACATTATTACAAGTATTTTTAAGATCTTCAGAACTTAAATGAAATATAACATAAAATGGTTAAACTCCCTTACTTTGGTATGATTGTATCTGAAGTCTTCTTTTCCAATGTGAGTACAATAGATCCATATTTTTAAGGGCTCTATTGTTGGATTAGAATGTATCAGAAAGTGACTAGAATGTTGAAGAGTCTTGGACATTTAATTTGAACAGCAGTGAAGAACGGGGGAGGTTTGACCTAAGACATGGTGGCTGGTTTGAAGTTTTGTTGGATAGAAGAGGATAAGATTTGTGTTGTATTAGGAGGTTAAGGTAGCAGAGCAATTATCCTTAATATAGAAAAGCACTTAGGAACAATTATGACTGTCTGACATTGATATCATTGGACTGTATTGAGTACCTCAAATATAGTAGGTATTCAGTAAATATTTGTTGAATGAATGAAAGAATAAATAGATAAATGGATGAATTAATAAAATAAAATGAATGGAAATTAGGCTCCAGAACATTTTAAACAAAGATGTTATAGAATATTCTGACTCCGGTGCTATGTTATTTTTATGACCTTCTAAGGTTCCTTTCTAATTAATACTAGTGTTTACTATATTTTCTTAATTCTAAGCCTGATCTTCAAAATATCATCTATTTCCTGTCTATAAGGAATATAGTAAGTAATTTTTGAAAGATGTTTTATTATTTACAAAGCAAATAATGTAATAAAATACATACTTTATTTTATTGATCCCTATGACAACTCAGTGAAGAAGATATTATTATTTTCATTTTACAAATGAGTAAAAATGAGACAGAGTAATTAAGGGTCACTCAGAGAGCTGTGGAGGTAGGGTTCTAGCTCTGGTCTTTAAAGCCACTGTTTGGTACAATGCAGAGTAGTACTCCAATTCTTTTTCAGAGCCTTCAAATTCTGCAGTAGGGGTAAGGGAAATAAAGACCATGGGCTGCTCCCCCCACCCCCACCCCAACATACAAGCAAACATAATAGTTTCACTTTTGTTCATTTATATATAAGTGAGGCAATATAGAAATAAGTGGGTATAGGTAATATACTTTCTTTCTAATAGTAGTAGTGTTTATCTTGATCTATACCTGAATGAGAGATAAACAGGGAGTAATATGGTAGAAGAATATAAGGGAAGACAGAGGTACCATAGAGTCCATAAACCATTTTGTTGTTTGTTTAAGTTTAATGAAGGAGTGAGGTTGTTATAATTATCAGACATTCATAAACACAATGGCAATATTCTAAATGATGTGTAGCATTCCAGATTCCATCCTCTGTCTCAATGGATGGGTCTAACCTGTGGTTTGTATAAGACAATCTCAGCCATCCCCCCTATTTTGCACACATGCCCCTGTAGGCTGTGACTGGCATCTCTTCCTTGGTGTGAAATCACCTCCCTGGGCAGTGTGCCAGGGAAGCAGTAGTGTTGGTTGTTAAAGTTAGAATGGTTTTGTGTTTGTGTTTGTCAAACACCGAGATGATAAGAGAGACAAAAAAGTTATGTGATATGAACCAAATAAGGAAAATAGTGTTTTCTTTCTTGGTAGTTTATGGTTGATTATTTCAACATTTATATGTAGAGATTCAGGTATATGTGCTTATAGGTATATTCTCATGCAGCTTAGAAAAACAACAATCTCTTCCTGATAGGAAAAAAAAGTGATTAAGGAAATGCTTTTAAATGCGAAAACCTACAAAGGATTCCTGGTGTTTTTCAAAGCCAGTCAAAACATAATTACTGATTAAAGTTATTTAACTATTTCTAAAGGGTTTGGTTCTAGAGCCTAAATGTTATTGCCATAGTTCCCTGTTAAAGACTGGAAGCATTACTCCAGTAACTTCATTGGGAATGTCTCTAAGAGAAGTAGAATTAAGAACTGTTTTACATCAAATAATGCAAGCATATTACAATTGTTTTTGGCATAAACACTGACTTAAAAATGGGAATTTATTATAATACTGCTACTGTATGCCATTGAGAGCCTGGTAGTTTTTGGTTTTGATTGCAAACATAAATCTTTGGAGGAGCATGCAGGAGCATAAAAGTCATGGTTTTTTTCAGCACATGGTAGATCTTTGAAGATCAAATAGTGTAGTTTATTCTTGAAGTGACTTAAGTAGTGTTGTTATCACCAAAGAGTCAGAATGGATCTAATAGCATTCCCATAGAATTAGTGTTCTGCGTCAAACGTTCCTATCTTAAATACCAATTCTCTCTCTTACTTTGTTCATTTTTATAGTAAGGGCCTAAGCTTATTTCTTACTTTGCCTTTTGTACAGAATACTTTATTTAGTAACAGTAGTTATGGTTACTGGTGTTTTATATTGTAGGCAATCACAGAAGGACCAGAGTGGTTTTCCAACATTTCTTGCCTTTCTACTTTGCATATTTGTTTATAAATGAGGTTTTTTTTTTTTTAATTCCAATTTGCAAATGTGCAGCAAATTCTTTATCTGGGAGAGCTTTAAAATGTCTGGAAATGCTGGGAGGCAAATCATCTGCTACTTTTCAACTCCAATAAAATCAGCAAAGTTCACATATCTAGTGATTCTTGCATTCTCAAGAAAAAGGGATGAAACAGTAATACTTAGGTTTCATACATTTTTTAAAGTTTTAAATTTTTATTTTTAAAATAAATTGAATATTGCTCTAGAGACAAGCTTGTGAAGGAGATTGAGAGCACAGATGCGATTTTCTCACTTTCCTGTTTGTATGAAATAATGTAGAATGTTTGTCACTGGATTTGGTATAAATCTGTGAATTATAGAACTTCAGAATAATATCTAGAAGCATAGAACCTAAAAAAATTGGAGCTGGAGAGACTTTTCCTATTATGTAAACCAACTTCTTATTTTCCAAATAGGGACCCAGATATTCAGAAAAGAAAATTTACTCCTCTAGATCACATAGTTTATTTCTAAGGTGGAAACTTAAAGATTCCCCCCAAATAGCATATGTAGCCCATTTCACATTATTGATTATTGTAATCAATAATGTGTAATTATTGCAGAACCCATGGAATCCTTTTGCTAAGAATAAATGCACACAGAAGCTAGTTTTATAAATTTATATGCATTATAGCACAGAAACACCCATAGTTTTTAAACTCTACTACTTTGCATGAATGTAGACATTTCAAAGCTTCCCTTTATACTCTCTGTTATAAACATTTTTTACTTCTTTTGAAGTCGGTGTAATGCACATACAAGCAATTAAATTCTCCCCCTATTTGGGGTTGTAGATACAAGGTCTTAATTAAAACTCAAACAAAAGCTAACAGCAAAAATTTCTACTATATGATTAAGGTCTAAAGTATTGTGATACATTAGAATCATTGTTAACTGTTGGGATTAAAAGAAATCAATATGTTGGGAGAAGATCAGTTGGATCTAATTAGTGAAATCAGTGTTTACATAAAGGAAAATACTGATGTTGAATAACAGGTTCTGGTTATAAATATTACACTGGCTAAAGTTGTTCTTAGCTATTATTGCATTGACCACATAATCATATTTTAAATTAATTGAATAAGAATCTGAAACTTCTGTTTTAGTCATTAATTATTATAATTAAAGACATAAAACTTTAAAATCATATCTGGCTTGAAAAATCTCAATTATATTCTTATATGTAAAAATAGTCATCAATTATAGAGACTATCCCTATTGATTCAATTTTTTAAAGTCTAATTTTAGCAATGGCTACAGCCTCGAGTGCGAAAAGAGGCAAAGATGGTTACAATAAAAAGATGTAAAGTATTCTTACACAGTTATGATTCATTAAGTAGGTATTAGTACATTTGGTGACATATTGAAATAAAATGAATACATTTTAATAGCATATAAACCCAAAACATTTTTTTTCTACCTGATTGCTGTGATGAAAATAAAACATTATAACTAGAATGGAGAAGATAAACTATTTGAAGTTTAGATTTTAAGTAAAATGAATCATTAGCAATTTCCTAGAAGCTGTTCAGATGCTTGCCAGGAACTGGTTACTAGCAGGACATCTATAATCCTCCTGTGTGGAATTAGTGAAAACATACTGGATCTTTAATGATGTGTGTTAGATTTAGGCTGATGGGGCAGCCTTTCTCTTTCAAAGTGACTTGTCTTCTTTGAATAGAAATCATTTTTATTTCAGTATTAGGGTACAAACACATAATTGACAATAGCCATTAACATCCATCCATCCATCCATCCTTCCATCCATCCATTTGTTAACACACACCTGTAGATTGGAGTATGATTCATAGTGGAATAAGAGATGATAGTATAACATCAGAATGATAAGAATGTAGGAGTGAAATGTGTTTGGGTAATGTAAAAGAAACTTTTCCTACAACTTGGAGTGCTGATTTCACCTTTTGGGGGGGGGTGAATTTAGTCCCATTTTTAGTAGCATCTTCTTATCTCAGTAAAGAGATGAGCAAAGCTGAGTGTGAATGGCAGTGACTTCCAGGACATAAATACAAGTCTGACTGTGTATTATGGTGGGAATAATTGGGTCACTGACTTGGAGGCTTTTTAGCTTTTCTATATTACCTGAATAATTTGTTGTCTTAAAGAGGATGAAATCTCTGGAACTATTAAGAGTGAAGGAGAAAAACTGAGTAGAGATGTATGCTCTCATTTGTGTGAAAATTATGTACACACAGAAAAATCCTGGAAGGATATTTAATAAAATGTTGATAGAGGTTGACTATGTAGTGGAGAATGAAGGGTATAGGGTGGGGGCTGATTTGTTACATTTGCACTGTAGAATTTTTTTTTTGCCATGTGTATACATGGCTTTTTCAATTTAAAAAAAAGTTAGAGTTACAAAAATAGATTAAAAAAAAAGGCAAAGTGAGTCTGCAATAAAAGGGAAAGGGATTAATTTCCTTATGCATACAAAAAAATGGATGATACTACCTCCTTAGCTTCTGGATTTTGTTTAGAGGATTAGAGAGAAAATATGTAGTGTTTGGGATGGCATGGAGTAGGGAGTCAATAAATGTTATAGGTAGGCACATATTGAAATATTTTATTGCTCGAAGCAGCCAGTATTTATTAATTGAATGCCAAGAACTGTAGTTCCCAAACTTTTTTTGCAATCTCAGTACTCATTTGTACTCTTAAAATTTATCAAATACTCTGAAAAGCTTTTGTTCATGTGACACCTATTGATATTTATTGTATTACAAATTAAACACGAGAAATTTTAAAAATATTTATTAACTGGTTAAAAAGTTATAATATTAAACCCACTACATAGTTTTTCTTTTAAATACAATTTTATTGATATATTCACCGAAGATACAATCCATCCTAAATATACAGTCAGTGGCTCACAGTATTGCCATGTAGTTGTGCATTCATCATTAAAATCAATTTTAGAACATTTTCATTACTCCAAAATAAAGAAAAAAATAAAAATAAAAAATACCCAAAACATCCCATACCACTTAGGCCCCTATTTTATATATATATATAGGGTGGGGCTAAGAGTCATCCCCAGAGAACCTCTTTTATTGCTCAGATGTGGCCCCTCTCTCAACCAACTCTGCAGGTAAACTCACTACCACCCCCCTATGTGGGACATGACCCCCATATATATATAGTCTTTATTTGATTACTCATCTGCCCATATACCAAATAAGGAGAGTGTCCATCACATGGTTTTCACAATCAGATGGTAACTTGATGAAAGCTACGTAGTTATACAATCATCATCATCAGGAATCAGGTCTACTGTATTACAGTTCAACAGATTCAGGTATTTCCTTCTAGCTATTCTAATACACTAAAAACTAAAAAAGAATATCTATATAATGAACAATAACATCCAGAATGGCTTCTCAACTCTATTTGAAATCTCTTAAGCACTGTAACTTTATTTTGTTTCATTTCTTTTCCCCATTTTGGTCAAGAAGGCATTCTCAATCCCATGATGCCAGGGCCAGGCTCATCCCTTGGAGTCATGTCCCACATTGCCAGGGAGACTTACAATCCTGGGGGTCATGTCCCACATAGGGAGGTGGTAGTGTTTACTTGCAGAGTTGGTTGAGAGAGAGGGGCCACATCTGAGCAACAAAAGAGGTTCTCTGGGGATGACTCTTAGGCATAATTATAAGTAGGTTTAGCTTCTCCTTTGCAGGAATAAGTTTTATAAGGGCAAGCCCCATGATCAGGGGCTTGGCTTATTAATTGGGAGCCTCCAATGCTTGCAAGAATATTAGGAATTCCCCAGGTGGAGAAGTTTAATATTTCCACATTTTTCCCTGGTCCCTTGAGGGGACTTTGCAAAAGCTTATTTATTTTCTGCCCAAAATACTCTGGGATGTATCGGGGTGTTACAGTAACCTGTACAGAATAACACTATCTCATTCCCCTATTCTAGGTTCCATGTAATTATGTTGTTTAAATAAACTGACCATACAGGTTAATTAGCATGCTACAGAGAATAAAATTTTCAACCAAATAAGCATCTCTTAAATAACAGTTAAAACTCTGGTATAGATGTGACTGCTATAAGAGCTTACAATCTAGGAACCTTTACAATAAGCCTCATTGAACATTCTGTACTCCATTGTTGATTGCCCAGTCTCTGCCCACTTTCTATCCCCTGATAGCCTATGCTCTAGAATTCAATTCTCAGCATTTGCTCATTATAGGTAGTTTATATTAGTGAGGACTTGCAATATTTGTCCTTTCATTTTTGGCTTATTTCACTCAACATAATGTCCTCAAGGTTCATTCAACTAGTTGCATGCCTCACAACTTCATTCCTTCCTTTAGCTGTTCAATATTCCCTCATATGTATACACCACATTTTTCCCTTCCGTTCACCCATCAATGTACGTTTAGGCCACCTCCATCCATTGCAAATTGTGGATACTGCTGCCATAAGCACCAGTGTGCAAATGCCTGTTTGTGTCTTTTCTTTCAATTCTTCTAAGTATATATCAAATAACAGGTTTGCAAGATCGTATGGCAACCCTATACTTAAACTCCTGTGGAACCACCACACTGCCCTCCAGAGGAGCTGCAGCATTCTACTTCCCTACCAACGGTGAATAGGTATATCTATCTCCACATCTTCTCAAGAACTTGTATCTTTCTGTTTATTTTGCAAACAGTTTTATTTACACACAATACAATTCCCCTGAAGTGAACAGTCAATACCTCCTGGTATTATCACAGTTAAGCATTCACCACCACAATCTATAGGAGAACATTTCCATCTCTTCCACAAAGAAAGAAGAGGAAAAAAATAAAAGAATAAAGAATAAAAAAATAAAAAAGGAGAAACAACAAGAATCCCTTACTTATCCCTTATATCCCACTCCATTGACATTTAGCTTTGGTATATTGCTTTTGTTACAATTAATGGAAGAATATTACAATGTTACTGTTAACTATAGACTCCTAAGTTTGCATTGATTGTATTTTTTCCCATATACCATTCCATTTTCAACACCTTGCAATGTTGACATTCACATATTCTCCAAAATTTAAAAACTTTCTTACATTTCTACATTTTAATTACCATCATTGTCCCCAGTTTCTATCCTCTATCTTTCCTCCTGGTGTCATGCACACCCCTAGGCTTTCTCTTTCAACTGTACTCACACTCAGCTTTGTTCATTTTACTTACAATATTGTGCTACCATCACATAGTATTGTGCTATCCATTTCCGGATCTTTACAGTCAATCCTGTTGAACATTTTGTACTCCTTCAGCATCAAATGCCCAATCTCTGCCCTTTTTCTACATCCTGATAACCTGTGTCCTCAAGGATCATCCAGGTTGTTACATGCATCATGACTTTTTTCTGTCTTATAACTGCTTAAGATTCCATTATATGAATATACCACGGTTTGTTTATCCACTTGTCCACTGATGGACATTTGAGCTGTTTCCATCTCTTGGCAATCATGAATAATGCCACTATAAACATTGGTATACAAGTGTCCTTTCATGTCCTAGCCTTCAGTTCCTCCAAGTATATACCTAGTAATGGGATTGCTGGATCATATGGAAGTTTTATGCTTAGCTTCCTGAGGAACCACCACACTGCTTTTTCAGAATGGTTGCACCATTCCACATTCCCACCAGCAGTAAATAAGTATGCCTCTTTCTCCACATCCTCATCAGCACTTGTAATCTTCTGTTCTTTTTTATTTTTATAATGGCCATTCTAGTAGGTGTGAGATGATCTCATTGTGGTTTTGATTTGCATTTCCCTAACAGCTAGTGAAGTTGAGCATATTTTCATATGTTTTTGAGCCATTTGTATTTCCTCTTCAGAAAAATGTCTGTCCACGTCCTTTGCTCTTTTTTTAAATTGGGTTATTTATCTTTTTGTTGTTGAGTTGTGGGATCTCTTTATTTGTTCTGGATATTAAACCTTAATAGGATATGTGATTTCCAACTATTGTTTCCCATTGCATTGGCTGCCTTTTTACTCTTCTGACAAAGTCCTTTGAAGCCCAAAAGTGTTCAGTTTTGAAGATTTATCTACTTCTTCATTCATTGCTCATGCTAAGGTCTAGGAAACTTACCTCCTATCACAAGACCTTTAAGATAGTTCCCTATATTTTCTTCTAAAAGCTCTATGGTCTTAGCTCTAATGTTTAGGTCTTTGATCCAGTTTGCATTAATTTTTTTTTTTTGAAAAGCACTCAATATTTATTAGAGTAGTTGTGGGTTTACAGAAAAATCAAGCATAAAATACAGGATTCCTATATACCATCCTATTACTAACAGCTTGCATGGGTACAGAATATTTGTTACAATTGATGAAAGCACATTTTTATGATTGCACTATTAACTACAGTCCATAGTTCAACTTAGGGTTCACTTTTTTTTTTGTTTTGAAATAAATTCAAAGTTATATGAACAGTTGCAAAAACAATACTAGCCCCATACACAGAATTCCATCATACCCTGACTCCCCCTCCCCCAGTAGCTCAATCCACCAACTTTAACTTGCTGTCACATTGCTATTTCTTTCCCTGCCTCCCTCCCTCCCTCCCTATCATCCATCATCTATTGCTCTGTCATCTGAACATATGAGAGTTAGCTGCACACATCCTTGAGCATTCACTATAATTCACATATACACTTCCCATGAACAAAAACATTCTTTCATGCAATCCCATTAAGCACAGCTAAGAAGTACAATAGATTCAACAATGATAAAAAGCTTACATTCTATATTTCCTTTTCCTTATGTCTCAACTGTGTCCCTTTGAGCCACCTGTCCTCTATCTTCCTGTCCCATCCAAGTTCATCCTTAGTATTCAATTGTCATCTAGTTAGATTGACTTTTTTTTTTTTTTCAGCTGTGGAAACATATATACAGCCTAAATCTTCCCATTCCACTCCCTCCCTAGCCTTTCATTAGTGGAATTGATCACGTTTAGAATGTTGTAATGCTCTTTCCCACCATCCATTACTAGAAATTTCCCTTCACCTCAAACAGCAACCCTACACTCATTTCTTAACTCCCTATTGCTCTTCCCCCATTTCTCTTAACCCAAACTCTACTTTTCATCTCTATGGTTATATTCTCTGATAATTTCTTTGTGTTTACTGTGGGGCTTAAAATTAACCTCTTAAATCCATATCAATCTTGTTTTTCTTACCACCTTCACTTCAATAGGACACATAAACTATGTTCCTATACTCCTTCATTCCCCCACCTTTATATAGTTGTCTAAAATTACATATTTTACATTGAGTTCAAAACCACTGATTTGTCCTTAGAGTTTGTGTATTTTATATCATGTAGGAAGTGACTAGTGGAATTACAGTTCAAAAATTATTGACTTCTATTTGTATTCCATTGTGGTTGGAGAATGTACTTTGAGTATATTCAATGTTTTTTTTTTTTTAATTTCTTGAAGCTTGTTTTATGTCCCAGATTATGGTCCCTTCTCAAGAAAGTTCTGTGATCACTAGAGAAAAGTGAGTGTCCTGGTGATTGGGGATGTAAGGTACTATATATGTGTGTTAAAATTCTCTATATCTCTTTCTCCTTTCCCTGTCTCTCCTCCAGCAGGGCTCCCCTCAGAATCTGAAGTAGGGCAGGTCTTTCATTGGCAAAGTCTCTCAGCATTTGTTTGTCTGTGAAAAATTTAAGCTCTCCCTCAAATTTGAAGGAGAGTTTTTCTGGATAAAGTATTCTTTGTTGGAAATTTTTCTCTCTCAGAGTTTTAAATATGTCATGCCACTGCCTTCTCGCCTCCATGGTTGCTGCTGAGTAGTCACTACTTAATCTTATGTTGTTTCCTTTGTATGTGGTGAATTGCTTTTCTCTTGCTGCTTTCAGAACTTGCTCCTTCTCTTCAGTATTTGACAGTCTGACCAGAATATGTCTTGGAGTGGGTTTATTTGGATTTATTCTATTTGGAGTTTGCTGGGCATTTATGCTTTGTGTATTTATATTGTGTAGAAGGTTTGGGAAGTTTTCCCCAACAATTTCTTTGAATACTCTTTGTAGACCTTTACCCTTCTCTTCCCCTTCTGGGACACCAATGCGTCTTAAGTTTGGACGTTTTATTTTATCTATCATATCCCTGAGATCCATTGCGATTTTTTTTATTTTTTTCTCCATTCTTTCTTTTGTTCTTTCATTTTCTGTTCTGTGGGCTTCTAGGACACTGAAATGTTGTTCACCTTCCTCTAGTCTTGTATGGTGAATATCCAGGGTCTTTTTAATTTGGCCAACAATTTCTTTTATTTCCATAAGATCTTCTGTTTTTTTATTTACTCTTGCTATGTCTTCTTTATGCTCTTCTAGGGTCTTCTTTATGTAGCTTATATCCTGGGCCATGGTCTTCTTGATGTCCTTTAAATCCTTTGCCATGTTTTCGTTCCTCGATTGTAGATTTTTGATTACTTTTGCAAGGTTTGTTTTGGTTTGTGTGTTTGGAGTTGGATTCTCCATATCTTCTGGTTTTATCATATGCATTAAGATTTTCTGTTGTTTTTGGCCTCTTGGCATTTGTTTTGCTTGATAGGGCTCTTTCAAGTTGTAAAGAAAAAGGGATATTGATCTAATTTTTCAGGAACACAGTTTGGTGACATACGCTTTCTCTAACTAACCAGCAGATGGCGTCTGTGAGTCACCTATATCCCTCAAGTCAGTTCTCAACCTTTTTTCTGCTTTGTGTGGGGAAATGATTCTTGTGGGTTCAGTTGGAGAACTCAGTTTGGGTGTGTTGCTGGAGCTGTCCACCCTGAATGTGGGGCGTGTGTACGGGTAGCCAGGGAGGAAGGGCAGTTCTAATGTTCAAATCCCCCAGGATCCTGGAGATTCAAGGCCACCGCAAAAGACTAAGCCTTCATTTCAGTTCAGCCCCAGCCTCTCTCTCTCGCTGATCCATAAACCACCGGACTTGGTGTAGCGTCCCTGGGTTCTCTGAGCAGATCCCCCTTCCCAGCTGCGCTCCTCCAGTAGCTCAGCCAAGGGAAGGCTGTGCTACGTCATCAGTGTGTGCCGTCCCACAAGGGAAGCCCTGGGCCGCCGGGCTGTGTGGCGGCGCACTCCCAGCCTGAAGCAAAAATGGCCGAGCGGGACGTCTCAGCCCCCTCCTCCTCGCACAGTTCCTCCTTCCCAGCTCTGGGACAACTGGCGGGGCTTTGGGCTGTGGGCACAGCCCGAGGCAGGAGTTTATCCAGCCCTCCAGGGGCTAGCTGCTAGCCGCGGGGTTTCTTTCTGCTGTCCGGCTCTCCCCTCCGTTCCCCTGAACCCAATGGTATCTGCTGCAGCCTATCTTCCCTGCCTGACAGCAAGAGGCCGGCCCAGCCCCCTCTTGCTGTGTTTTACTGCGTGGTTCCCACAATTGCTACTGGAGCCGCTCCTTTTTTTTTTTTAAAACAGCCAGTTGGTCTCCATACACTGAACCCTGGCTTCCCCAGCCCGCCGCACAGCTGCAGGTCTTCCAGCCAGCTTACTCACTCGTTTCAGAATGCCGACTCCCGGTTTCACCAATTATACAGCTCCTCTGGAGCTAGGAGCCCTCATCCAGTTGGTGCATCACTGTAACAGGTATTCTACGTCACTTTCTGGTTTTTAGCTAGTGTTTTTCACGGAGGTGTTTTTTTCGCCATCTCAGCTAGCCGCCATCTTAGTTCCCCCTGCATTAATTTTTATATAAGGTGTGAGATAGGGGTCCTCTTTCATTCTTCTGGATATGGATATCCAGTTCTCCAAGCTCCATTTGTTGAAGATGCTGTTCTGTCCCAGTTGAGTCGACTTGACTGCCTTATCAAAGATCAATTGTCCATAGATGAGAGGATCTATTTCTGAACTCTCAAGTCAATGCCATTGATCAGTATATCTGTCTTTATGCCAGTAACATGCTGTTTTGACCACTGTAGCTTTGTAGTATGCTTAAAAGTCAGGTAGTGTGAGACCTACCATTTCATTCCTCTTTCTCAAGATATTTTTGGCTATTTGGGGCACCTTGCTCTTCCAAATAAAATTGGTTATTGTTTTTCTATTTCTGCAAAGTAAGTTGTTGGGATTTTAATTGGTATTGCACTGAATCTATAAATCAATTTGGGTAGAAATGGCATCTTAACTGTATTTAGTCTTCCAATCCATGAACACGGTATGTCCTTTCCATTTATTTAGGTCCTCTGTGATTTATTTTAGCAATTTTTTGTAGTTTTCTATATAGAGGTCTTTTACGTCTTTGGTTACATTTATTCCTAAATATTTGATTCTTTTGGTTGCTATTGTAAATGGAATATTTTTCTTGATTTTCTCCTCAGATTTCTCATTATTAGTGTACAGAAATGCTGCTGATTTCTGTGAGTTGATCTTATATCCTGCCACTTTGCTGTACTCATTTATTGGCTATATTAGCTTTGCTGTAGATTTTTCAGAATTTTCTACATATAGGATCATGTCATCTGCAAAAAGTGAAAGTTTTACTTCATCCTTTCAAATTTGGATGCTTTTTATTTCTTTTTCTTGCCTAATTGCTCTAGCTAGAACTTCCAGCACAATGTTGAATAACAGTGGTGACAGTGGGCATCCTTGTCTTGTTCCTGATCTTAGAGGGAAAGCTTTCAGTCTTTCCCCATTGAGTATGATGTTAGCTGTGGTTTTCTCATATATTCCCTTTATCATGTTGAGGAAGTTTCCTTCAATTCCTATCCTTTGAAGTGTTTAGAGCAAGAAAGAATGTTGAATTTGTCAAAGGTCTTTTCTGCATCAATTAAGATCATGATGTGTTTTTTCCCCATTGATTTATTGATGTGTACTACATTAATTGATTTTCTTGTGTTGAACCAGCCTTGCATACCTGGAATAAAACCCACTTGGTCATGGTGTATAATTATTTCAATGTGCTGCTAGATTCAATTTGCAGTATTTTGTTGAGGATTTTTGCATCTATATTCATTAGAGAATGGTCTGTAATTTTCTTTTCTTGTAGTATCTTTGTCAGGCTTTGGTATTAGGGTGATCTTGGCTTCATGGAATGAGTTAGGTAGCTTTCCCTCCTCTTCAAGTGTTTTGAAGTGTTTGAGCAGGATTGGGACTAATTTTTTCTTGAATGCTTGTTGAATTAACATGTGAGGCATCTAGTCCTGGACTTTTATTTTGGGGAGTTTTTTGATGACTGATTCAATCTCTGTACTTGTGATTGGTTTGTTGAGGTTGTCTATTTCTTCTCAAGTCAATGTTGGTTGTTTATGCTTTTCTAGGAAGTTGTCCATTTCATCTAAGTTGTCTAGTTAGCATATAGTTCATCATAGTATCCTCTCATTATCTCCTTATCTCTTCAGGGTTAGTAGTTGTGTCCCTCCTCCCATTTCTGACTTTTTTTTTTATTTGCATTCTCTTTTTTTTCCTTTGTCAGCCTAGCTAAGGGTCCATCAATTTTATTGATTTTCTCAAAGAACTAACTTCTGTTTTTGCTGATTCTGTTGTCTTCGTATTCTCAATTTCATTTATTTCTGCTCTAATCTTTGTTATTTCTTTCCTTCTGTTTGCTTTGGGGTTAGTTTGCTATTCTTTCTCTAGCCCCTCCAAGTGAGCAGTTAAGTCCTCTATTTTTGCTCTTTCTTCTTTGTTAATATAGGCATTTAGGGAAATAAATTTCCCTCTCAGCACTGCCAAAATCCCATAAATTTTGATATGGTATGTTCTTATTTTTATTTGCCTTGAGATATTTGTTGATTTCTCTTGTAATTTCTTCCTTGTTTAAAAGTGTGTTTTTTAGCCTCCATATATTTGTGAATTTTCCAGCCTTCCGCCTATTATTGATTTCCAACTTCATTCTGTTGTGATCCAAGAAAGTGTTCTATATAATTTCAATCTTTTTAAATATGTTGAGACTTGCTTTGTTACCCAGTATGTGGACTATTCTTGAGAATGATCCATAAACACTCAAGAAAATGTGTATCCTGTTGTTTTGGGGTGCAATTTTCTGTAAATGTCTGTTAAGTGTTGTTCATTTATCACACTATTCAAAGTCTCTGTTTCCTTATTGATCCTCTGTCTAGATGTTCTATCTATTGATAAGAGTGGTGTATTCAAGTGTCCAACTATTAATGTAGAGCGGTCTTCTTCTCTTTTCAGTATTGTTAGTGTTTGCCTCATGTATTTTGGGGCACATTGGCTCAGTGCATAAATATTTATGATTTTTATGTCTTCTTGGTGAATTATCCCTTTAATTAATAGTGTCCTTCTTTGTTTCTTTTAATTGCTTTATATTTGAAGTCCAATTTTCTAATATTAGTATAGCTACCCTCACTCTTTTCTGTTTGTTGTTCACTTGAAATATCTTTTTCCAGCCTTTCACTTTCAACCTACTTTTGTCCTTGGGTCTAAAGTACGTCTCTTATAGAGCATATAGATGAGTATTGTTTTGTAATCCATCCTGCCTGTCTATATCTTTTGATTGGGAAGTTTAATTCATTAACATTTAATGTTATTACTGTAGAGGCAGTACTTTCTTCTACCATTTTGTCTTTTGGATTTTATATGTTCTTCCAATTTGCTAATGCTGCCATTTGCAAAACACCAGAAATGGATTGGCTTTTACAAAGGGGGTTTATCTGGTTACACAGTTACAGTCTTAAGGTCATAAAGTGTCCAAGGTAACACATCAGCAATCGGGTACCTTCATGGGAGGATGGCCAATGGCATCTGGAAAACCTCTGTTAGCTGGGAAGGCACATGGCTGGCATCTGCTCCAAGTTCTGGTTTCAAAATGACTTTCTCCCAAGACGTTCATCTCTAGGCCGCAGCTCCTCTTCAAAATGTCACTCTCAGTTGCTCTTGGGGCATTTATCCTCTCTTAGCTTCTCCAGAGCAAGAGTCTGCTTTCAGTGGCTGTCTTCAAACTGTCTCTCATCTGCAGCTACTCTCTCAGCTTCCATGTGTTCTTCAAAGTGTCCCTTTTGGCTGTGGCAAGCTTGCTCCTTCTGTCTGATCTTATATAGTGCTCCAGTAATTTAATTCAGACCCATCCTGAATGGGCGGGCCAACACCCCCATGGAAATTATCCAATCAGAGTCATCACCCACAGTTGGGTGGGACACATCTCCATGGAAACACTCAAAGAATTACAATCTAATTAACACTGATAGGTCTGCCCACACAAGATTACTTCAAAGATAATGGCATTTGGGGGGGCATAATACATTTAAACTGACACATCTGTGTATCAGTTTCTTGGGACAACTCTAGGCTAGTACCTCCAAAGCATCGGCAAAACTCTGCTTTCAATTGCTGTCCTCAAAATGTCTCTGCAAGTTGCAGCACTGAGTTTCTTCCATTTGTGCTCTTATGTAGGGCTCCAGTAAACTAATCTAAGCTCACGCTCAATGGTTGGGGCCACATCTCCATGGAAATTATCTAATCAGAGTTATCACCTACAGTTGGGTGGGTCACATCTCCATGGAAACAACCTAATCCAAAGGTTTGAACCTAATCAACACTAACACGTCTGCCTCCACAAGTTTACATCAAAGATAATGGCATTTTGCGGGACATAATGCATCCAAACTGGCACATAAATCATATTTTTTTCCTCTTTTTTTACCATTACTGATAATCTTCATTTCTGCAATCTTCTTCAAACTTCTCTCTCCTGCCTTTTCCTATCTGCCTTTAGCACTCCCTTTAGAATTTCTTGTAGAGCTGTTCTCTTATTCCCAAACTTTCTCAGTGTCTGTCTGAAAATATTTTAAACTCTCCTTCATTTTTGAAGGACATTTTTGCTGGATACAGAGTTCTTGGTTTCCAGTTTTTCTCTTTCAGTATCTTAAATATGCCTTACCACTGCCTTCTCACCTCCATAGTTTCTGCTGAGAAATCCACATGTAGACTTATCAAGCTTCCCTTGTTTGTGATGGCTCACTTTTCTCTTGTTGCTTTCATAATTCTCTGTCTTTGACATTTTACAATCTGATTATTAAGTGTCTTGGAGTGGATGTATTCAGATCTGTTCTGTTTGGATTACACTGTGTTTCTTGGATCTGTAATTTTATATCTTTCATAAGAGTTGGGAGATTTTTCAGTGATTATTTCCTCCATTATTCCTTCTGCCCCTTTTCCCTTCTCTTCTCCTTCTGGAGCACCCATAACATGTATATTCGTGTGTTTCATGTTGTCATTCAATTCCGAGACCCTGTTCATATTTTTCCATATTTTCCCTATCTATTCTTTTGTGTGTAGTATTTCAGATGTCTGTTTTAGTTCACTAATACTTTCTTCTTCCTCTTCAAGTCTCTGTTGTATGTCTCCACTGTGTTTTTCATCTCTTCTGTTGTGCCTTTCATTCCCATAAGTTCGACCTGTTTTTCTCTCAAGCTTTCCAGTTCTTTTATATGGTCACTCAATGTCTTCTTTATATCCTTCATCTCTTTTGCCACATCTTCCTTCAGCTTGTTAATTTGATTTAGAAGATTTGTCTGAACATCTTTAATTAATTGTTTCAACTCCTGTATCTCATTTGGAGTGTTATTTTGTTCCTTTGAGAAAGTCATATCTTCGTGCTTCATGGTGTGACTCATTTTTTGGTTGATGTCTAGACATGTGATTTCCTTGATTTGTTTATTCTGGTAGTTACTTTCTCTCTTTTACCTCAGGTTTTCTTGTTGGTTGCCTTTGTTCTTTATCTGTTCTTTGACATTTAGTTCAACTTATTCTAGACCTCTAGCATAGCTTCTGTTTAACTGATCAGCTCTTGTTTTCTGGTTTTTGCCCCACCTATTCAGAAGTTTCTTTTGAGGAGAGTCTCCCCAGATAGGATTAACCCAAATGTGATTTTCCCAGACAAGACAGGCCCAAGACTCAGGAAAATGGTGTAACCAGTATCAAGGTTTCCTGGGGATGACATCCAGCAAGGTTCCAGTATTTCCTGTGAAACCTCTTGGTTCACTGCTTTTTCTGTCCTGCCCAGCAGGTGGTACATATTAGTCTGCAGCTCCCCACCACCATAAATTGGTACAATACCTTTAATTCTCAGCAGACCCTGTCCCTGCCAGGGGTGTGGTTGAGACAGATAGGGAGAGAGAGGGCTTAAATTGTTTCTGTTTTCCAGCCCCTGGGTCCTGAATTCTCTGAATGAGAGCTGCCACTTGTGCTGGGCACAGCACCCCCCTTTCCTGGGGAACATACACCTTGCAGGGAATTATCTCCTTCACCTGACTATTTACCGTATCTCTCAGATATTCCTTAACTCCTCCTTTGCCTGTGGCAGTACTGACAACTGAAAAAGTCTGCTGCTTCCTTTATGCTAAAAAGTAAAAAAGAAAAAAAAAATCCTTTTTAAACCAGTTCCCAAGTCCCCCAGATCACCAGTCAAGAGCCATAATTGGTACTTGGTTCTATGTGTCTCTTTTCCTGGAGTACAGCCCTTTTCTAATGTTCTGTACTCAGCCAACCCCTAATGCCTCTGTTTTTTTGTTTTGGTTTGTTTTCATCAGTCCTGCCTCCTCTCTGCCATGGAGACACCTCCTGTTTCCTTTCATGCTTTCTCCATGTTTATCTGTGTTCATAGCTTGCATTCAGCAGTCTTAATTTGTTTATTAAATGCACAATTGGGGTTGGTTGAGCTACCTTCCCTTGCTTCTAGTAGAGACTACTTTTTCCCTTATGGAAGTGATTCCAGACAGCCTGTTGTGCTAGTGTGGGAAGGGTGTTCACCTCCACAGATTGGGAGACTTTACTTATAGTTCTGTACTGTGATCTTCGCCCTTCCACCTATTCCAGACTGGTCTTCGATGTGATCTCTGGCCATGGAAGTCCCCCAAACAGTTGTTTCAGACAGTTCTTGGCTTTTTACTAGCTGCCCTAGAGGATGAATGAAATTCCATACTTCCTGATGCCACCATCTTGCCCCACCCCTCTCCCCTGCTACATATTAACATAAAACACATTTTTATGAAAAATAACTATATGTCCTAAGACAGAAATAATTTAGGTAGAAGAGTGACATTGTTTTACATATTTTCAAATCTCTTTAATATCTGGCCTGATAGAAGACAGCTGGACTCTCTGTCTGCTTCTGAATATAATCTGTTGAGACGTGTTTTGACTAAATATATGAAGAAAATCTGGCCTCCAATTGATGTGTAGTTGAAAAAGGGAGGAGTATCTTGCAGTGTTTTCATATAGTTGTGAATATTCTGCTTTGAAACTACACCAAATTTTGCATATGGTAGTTTCTTAAAGGTTAGATGAAATGTAGGATTGAAACCATCTCAATGAACTTTTTGTATTTGCACATTGAAATCCATTGGTCTAACATGAACTTTGAGTGAATCTTTTACTCTATGCATGATTTTATAATATAATGCATTGGCCTTTTAGATTATATTGTTTCACTCGGTTACACACATCTTCTTTATGTTGACCATTTCTTATCAAAATATCACATCCATTAATATTATTACTGATCTTATCAGAAAAGACTAAATATTTGAAAACTGTCATGCTTACAGTGATAGATACAAGTTTTCCAAAATTCTAATTTTCCTTTGAAAGTTCAAATTACATAATTTGGCAACCAGTACTGTTGGTTGTTTTTCTTGAAGTGATAGGTTCACTGGCCACATATTCAAGTCTGAATAATGATAGTCGTTCTCTCAAGTACAAGTAGTGTTTTATGAAAAAGGTATGTGAAAGTTCATCTCACAACTCAATCATACAAGTGAATTTCCTTGAAACTGATTATACTTAGGTAGCAGAAGTGAAATGGAGCAGAAGTGCTTCCCATTTCATTACACAGAATATTAAAAAGATGTGTACTTAAAAGCCAATATTTAATAAAATAAATAATTTGTGTTGTTTCATGAAGACCCTTCTTAAGTGAAACTGGTTTTTGGTTTTGGATTTATTAAAAGTGTGTGGTGGGCAAGAATATAATAACTACTAGTAGATTTGTGCCACTGTCTTTGATTCATGAATGCTAAGGGACCAGCAGTTTTATCCACCATTTCATTTGCACCGTTGGTGCATATGTCAACACTGCAAAATGCAAATAATGTCTTATTTTTATTACAAAAACAGTATTGAGCACAGAGACACCTTGAAGAGTTCTCTGGGATCCCCATGGGTCCATGGAAACACTTTGAAAACTTCTGGGCTAGAACCTTAAATTAGAGTAAGGTTGAGTTTAAATTAGATTAAGATTAATTGATTGAATTAGATTAGCATATATGTAAAATTGCATGTACGTAAGATTGAAAGAAAATTCCAACAGTCCAAAGAGTCAGAATTTTTATACATTTCAAGTTTACAGTATAGTTTGTGTTGCCAATGTTTGCTTAACCAAAAATGATACTCAATTTATTGATAATTAGTACATTTTCCAGATAAGACAAGTCTAGTGAAAACTAGCCCTAGTCAGCTTCATTCCTATAATATTATTACTGATAGTTTAGCTATTATATGTCTCCCCAGCTTTTGGATTATTACTAATTCACTTTATTTAAGTACAGGTCAAATTTTCTTACCCAAAACTTTAAGAGATTTTCCATATAATTTTAGTTCTGGGATCTTATTTCAGTGGTAGCTAAAACTTAGAGATCTTCCTGTTAAAATGGGATTTTCACGTGTAACATTTCTGGACACACATTTGATTTGCAATTTTTTTTAGTGTAATGTTTGTGGTAGGTGAGATTTTAATACATACGCATTTAGTTTCTTATAATTAAAACCATACATGACATTTTAAATAAATACAAAATAGTATGAAAAGTATTTTTAAAATGTATTCCATTATTAATAATTTTGTCTATTTCACTTTAGTCTTTGTATTTTGAATAAATGCATATAGTTAAAAATGTAGATTTGTGATAACATTTATGTTCAGTTTTGATTCTTGAAAGAGAAATGTAAGGTGTAGTAATTAAACTCCATGCTGTTTATAGGCCCAGGAATGTTCTCTGTCTAGCAGGTATGGCTAGCCTGGGTGCTATGGTGTGCTTTGGGTATTTCCTTAATCTACAGTCAGCCTTGACCAAATGCTCATGGGATATCTATGTCACATTAAGAACTGGCCCATAGCACTAGACCTCCCACACACTTAGTGTTTAGGTCTTTTGTCTGAATTAAAAAAAAAAAAGCCAGGCTAACCACTTAATAAAATGTGTGTATTTTCATCCAAATGGTGTTTTTATGAATAAGGCCCTTGAAATAAGCATAAATTGTACATTATTCTCTACATTTTTAAATGTGTTGCTACTGTTGGTAATTACTACTGAGTGCATAGTTAATGCACTGAGGAAATTTGATGCAATTATTCAGTTTATTTGTGATTCCCCTTCAATTTGAATGTCTGCATTAAACTATTGAAAAAGAAAACTACAGAGAATTTAGTTCGTTTAAAAAACGCATGAATTTTCTGAACTCTGGAAGTAAACTTGTTTTGCACTAATCAAGATAAAATTAGAATGGACCTGACATTGTAAAGGATAGGATTTCAAAGTTCAGGTAATTATAAATAAAATTATGTTTTAAATATAATCTTAAAGAGGCTAGGCCAATTATAAGACTACCGTCTTTCAGAAGCCAAAGAGATACGTGTTGCTGACCTCAAAATTCAGCTGGTTTAACTTCAAACAAATTATTTTTCCTCAAGTCTCTTTCCAGTACTTAGTAGTTGATTGCACCTGGAAATGGACTGAAGAGACACAAGTTGGTAGCTCTTAGAAAGTCTGTACAAAATGACAGAAACCACAGAGGTAATGTCTGAGTCTGTCTCTTCCATGAGTGCCTAGCATTTTTTAAAGCCCAGGGAATTTGGGTACTGAAAAACTTCTCTAATGCTGAAAGGGTCTACAAATAAGAAGAGTGTAAGAGGCTTTTGTAGGCCGACTTTTTATTTTCTCCTTTGATCATAAGCTGGTTGGAAAAATACACATTTCACAAAAATGATCCAATATCATTAAAATGCTTTGGTCAGGGAATAAAATAAGCCTGAAGAGCACAGGTATTAAATTGGGAGGAAGAACTCCACATCCATTTTGTTTTGTAGACATCATCTAGGTTAGTTTCCCTTTGAGTTAACATGCAACTATTTGTTATACATGTTATTAATAATAATTTTAAAGATTCCTTTAGGACTATGGTGGAGATGAGACTTAAAATTATATTTATTCCATAGCTTTAAAAATATGTTTCTTCAAATAATAGTAAGGAGAGACTTGTGTTCTTATGCTTAAAGCAAAGAGTTACATTCCTATTAACATTTGTTTAACTAGGTTTCCATCACAACAGGTGCACAATTATTTTTATGAGTAAAATATTATCAGCTTTCAAAATTAGCCAGGGCAAAATGCAAGTTGTCTGATTAAATAATCAGAGCTGATACTTAAAATACATTTGATTTCCACAGGAATTTTAAAATGCTAAGTACCAGCCTCTTATTCTAGTGTATAGAAGTTGCAATTGTTTGTAGTATATCAGTAGTAGTTTGTATTGTAACTAGTTTGATATGTGTCACATAATTCAATCAACGTTATGACACAAACTACTAAAAATATAATAGGTTATCACTTCTAGTCTAACATTTTAATCTACCAATGAAGGTATTACGTTTTTCATTAGATCAGTTATAAAAGTAACCCTTTTCTTTTGAAGACTATTCTGCATTCAATTAAAAGGCACACAAGTTTAGAAAATTTATATATTTTGTGTGTTTAAATTTAATTTGTGGAGGGTAAAAAAATCAAAATATAAAGTGCAGTTTATAAAATGTATAGATCATCAGTAAAACAAAAGTTACTGAGTATCTTTGTGAACAGTAAAGACCCCCAAATGACAAAACAAACAAAAAAACTGAACAGAAAGCTTATCTAGGTGGCACCTTCGCCTTGTTTTAGAAGTGCTACAACAGTGCAGCTGTTAGAAACCAATTATAGGCAGGTAACTGTTTGTTTTCATATCTAAATCTGTTTGTCAATCAGAGGAATGCAATGAATCAGGAGGGGGATCTCAAATGCAAACCACAGAGTTAGGCAGAACTTCTGGAATGGGTCCAAGCCACAAGAATTAGGGCAGAAGTATAGATGGAATCAAAACCATACGTGTGCACATGGCTCCTGTCTTTCACCATACATTTCAAATAGTCTTAGTAGTAGGGATTATTAGAGAAAATTTTCTATTGGGAGCAGTATGGTTTTTAAGGTCTGTTAGAAACCGTATGCTCGTTTCTAAAAGAGTGATTGTAGAAGAAATCATCTACAGATCTTTAGAAATGTAAGGCATTTCTAAAATTGGCTAATAACTGTCATCTTAAGTGAATATTTTATTTTTTTAATTTGGAAGGGCATTATAAATAACTCTGATCATATTATAAATAGATAGGTTTTCACTACTTTGAAAATTAGCTATGGCCATTTCCAGTATATATACCTGTTTATGAAAAAAAACTTTAGTTTTATCTGGACCCAGGAGCACATTTTTACTCAAGTTTGTAATACCACTCTTACTGTTCAAACATGCAGCTATTGTGCTCGGATTGCAAGATTTCAAGAGACAACGAAGTACACAAAGAGTGCTTTACATAAGTCTATATAACTTGAACTTTTTCCATGCTGAATATGGGAAAACCTACGGGGACCTTGAAGTTTAAGTTGGTAACGTCAAGGGAGCATAAATAGAAGTTTATTAAGAAAGCTAAAGAAAATGAAATGGGCACGACCATGCTGTGGTTTTGCTTAAACACAGGCTTTCACATCCATTGAGAGCCCTGGGTTTCTTGTTAAATCGTTACTGAAAGGAGCTCTTTTATTTTTCCAGCCATAGTTTAGTGCCAATAGGCATTTGCCCGGAAGCATGGTGGCTGTTCTTTAACCCCCACAGTTGACTGTGTATTTCTCATCCATGTCTATCCTGGTTTAGAGTTGCCCTCCCAGATGGATGCTGAAAAGCAGTTTACTGGAATAATTTTTACTCATCCCTGTGCATACTATTCAATTTTAGTGTTAGGAAGAGGAGTTGGGGATCACTACTACTTTATATGGTGCTCTGTACCTGGACCATGTTTTATATATGTACAAAGGCTCATCTGAGATGGAATCAGAATGAATGATGAAGAAATAAATAGGTAGGAAGTGAAGAGTGAGATGAGATGAAATCCTGAAGGAAATACTTATGACTTCTTCCAGTCTGAAGAGAGTTTGCTAAAGATTGCAGAAGGAGTTCTGAGGAAATTCTCTATATTGTATTTTATAAAGAAAACTGGAGGTATGACCAGAAAAAAATTACTCTTTTTTCTTTATAATGAACATATTCTTATTGTGGTTGACACTGACGGGATCTTTAGAATTCATCTCATCCATTCTTCTGCTTTAAAGAAGGAATGCAATTGTAGAACCTCATTCAGTCTGTATATCTTTTTTGTGTACTTCTTATTTACCTATCATTGTGTCAGGCTGTGTGGGATTTATAATATTTCATGTTTTCTACCAGCAAAACATGAGACAGCCCTGTTTTTTAAAGACCTCTAGAGAGGAAGAAGAGGAGGGTGCTGACAAAAGTAAGGACTAATATTTATGAGGCTAATACTTTGTGTCATAGGACTTTTGTGTATTTTAGATCACTTAATTCTCAAGCCAGTGCCATGAGGTGGGCATCATTATATTCCTTTTATAAAAGAGAGGAGTAAGGCTCAGGGAGATCAAATAATTTGCCCATGCCACCAAAAAAATAATGGCCATGCCAGGATCTGAATCAAGGAAAATATGCTACTAAAGCTTATGTTCTTTCCACCAAGACATGCTAACATCTATTCATAACGTCATTATTGGCACACATTTCCTCATGCAGTTTCCAAATCCCCCATACTATTTTTGGGATTAAACAAAAACAAAACAAAACAACAAAAATAGTGATTATTATCTTTTGTCAGAGAATACTCTTAACTGTGAATTTACTTTTTTGTTGTTTTGAAAATTGTGGTATCTTTTCCACTTTTTAATACCTCCAGATTTTGTTTTCAAATTATGCCACTGTAAACTTTCCCTTTTATATTAGTTTGATTTCTTCAGGCTGAGTCTCTTACTTGTCTTTTAGTGTACTTTGGATTCTCTAACTTGCTTTCAAGGATTACTTTAGATTATTCTGACTTTCTAAGGTAATCTGATCTGCAATTCATCAGTGAATCATCCCTGGCTATTGGACAGTTGACAGGGTGCCTGGATATGTCATAAGAGTAATTGTAGAATATAAGCATTGGAAACTCTGGACACTGGCTAGACTACTGAGGTCCTTAAATTTCTAGCATACTGTTTTATACGTTTCTGCATTTACTGCAAAAATTTATGAACCACAAATAGAAAATTAATAATAATTTGTACTGTGGTTAATTATTAAATTAAAACTATGAGAATTAGTTAAGGGAAGATTGTCATCTCTCTTACAATGACCCATTACTACTATGCCCATAAACTATATCTCTCACTGGCATCTGTTAATCGTTTGATTGTTTTAAAATCTTTCAATTTGCCCTACAATTTTCTATGATACCTCTGAAGATATTTTAGAAATCAGCTTTATTCTCTTTTGCTCATCAAGAAAAGCTGGTACACATGGAATGACAAGTGTTTTGAATTTGGGGGCATAACAGAGGACACTATTATTTTGAGGATTAAGTCAACAAATTCTGTTAAATAATTGCCATTTGAAAAGGTACATTTCTTGGGCGTACAACCAGGAGAAATCAGACCCAGGTGTTGTGGATTGAATCATGTCTCCCACAAAAGACATATTCACATCCTCACTCCTGACCCTGTAAATGTGAATTCATTTGTAAATAGGATCTTTGAAGATGTTACTAGATAAAATAAGGCCAACTGGATTAGGGTTGGCCTTAATCCAACATACTGGCGTCCTTATTAAGCAGAGGAAATTTGGACATAGGAAACAAATGGGGAGAGAGATGGCCAGATGATGGAGCTGGAGATTGAGTTTTGGATTGCTGGCAAACCACCATCAAAAGATTACAGACTTCAGAGGAAGCGTGGCCCTGTCAACACCTTGATTTTGGAATTCTAGCCTCTAAAACTTTGGGACAATAAATTCATGTTGTTTAGGCCAACTACTCTGTGGTACTTTGCTATAGCAGTACTGGTAAACTATGATACAGGAGTGTACTTAGAACCATTGGTTAGATAGAAACTTTAGGTCTGGAATAGGGGTGTGAATACTGAGTCTTCTTATGGAGAAATAGACATTAGGTAGTTGACGCTGGCAGCACAGGAGAAGGGGGTAATGGTTATTTAAGTAGCTGAGTCACTCTAGGGGATCAAGCAGAGATGTCCAAGAGCCCATGTTAGGAAACACGAAGAACATAAAGTCAGGCTCCTGAGCACCAAAGCACCTGTAGACTAAATAAGAGGAATCAAAATGCAAGCTTTGTTGTAAATGGGAGTCAGGACTTAAGGCACAGAAGGACTATATAGTAGGGACCCAGTGATTCAGCACTAATAGGAGGAGAAAAATAGGTCACCACAAATGGTACCTGAAAGTGTTGTGATCCCCAGTCTTAGGGGAGAGACTGTCCAGTCCTGGACATCTGCTTAGTACAGTTAAGAGACCAATGCTTGTGGCAGGATAGAAGCAAAGGTTTTCTCGACTTTTCCATGTCTGTGCTGTCCAATATGGAAACCATTAGCCGCATGCCACTATTTAAATTTAAATTCAAATTAATTAAAATTAGCTAAAATTAAAATTCAGTTCCTCATTCACACTAGCCACATTTCAAGTGCCTCATAACCACAGGTGGCTAGTGGCTACCATATTGGAAAGCAAAGACACAGAAAGTTTCCATTATCATACAATGTGTATTGGACAGTGCTGTTCTGTATTATAATAACCATAAAGGGCTGTCTTTTGTGGATTTCTAATATTGCTGAAATGTAGTATCTACAAATATCTATAACAAGACAATTCTATGGGAGTATGCTCTAAAGAAGTCAAGAAATAATATGTTACATTTAGTAAGGCTTCTGGAAATAGGTTTTTGATAGAGGAATTCAGTTATATGAAGTTAGTTTTGAAATTGGTATTCATAATTTTTAACTAATTTATATATTGTAATAAATACATAGACATTTTTTCACTGAGGAAAATTTATTAAAATTTTGTTGAAATGGATCCTAAGTTATATAGAGAAGTGCTAAGGTTATATTAAAGTCTGTTTTCTTCACATACATACTATGTGCTTGGTGAAGCATATCGGCTTTAGTGGGTTACTTGAAATTTTTTCATCTCCACTGATGGCTGCTGGGAAAGTTGATCCCTTCTGTCTTTCCCTCATCAACTGTCAACACGGGAGCTTCCTGTTCTGAGTGCTATTTTCATAGTATTTAATACCATATTTTTATGTGTGCATTTTAAAATTGTATTTAGTATCCCTTTTGTTTTTAAGTATGTGTATGAGAGAGATAAAAACATACGTATACAGGGAAAGACAGAAAGAGAGGGAGAGAGAGATTAGACATGCTAAGAAAATGCTAAAGAGGAAGTGAGTAAAATATTATCTTTTTTTCCTTCAGCTTAAATAAAACTCTCAGAAAATGGAAGGATATTTTGCATTTATAAGTCAGTGTCTAAAATTTCCTCTGATATCCTACAACCATGCCAGCTAGGCTTTATGGGCATAAGGTTGAGACACTTGTAATTCTCTTGTATCTTCCTAGCATACTGCTCCTTGTGCTGCCTTAGAGTCAGCGCTAACTCTAGCGTTAGTCGGACTAACAAAAGTCACAAAAAGGAAAGGGCTAAGACCAGAGGAAGATTTTAATAGAGGGAATGTCAAGGTCCCCTGAGAGTCACCACCATTAAATTTCTGGCCTCTAGAAGGAAAATTCAAATCCCTTTGCTCAGAGATGCTGCTCTTTGGCTTTGGCATAAAGGATCTTGAACAGACCTTGCCATTGACATGGAACCAAAATACATGTGATAGACATAGTTCGTTAAGTCTAAACGGGCTCAAAATTAAATAGGCAATTCACAGGAGAGTATTCCTGAATAAATATATGAAAAGATGCTCAACTTTCTTCAGGGATATGCAAATTAAAGCAACAATAAGATACCATTATGCATCCATAAGATTGGCAGAAATTTTGAGGAGCTCATAAACTATATGTAGGAGTAAAAGTATGTATAGCTACTCTAATAACAGTTTAACTATATCTAGCAAAGTTGAGGATAAACATACACTATGAACTAGCAATTCAACTTCATATATTATATATCCTAAAGCAATTCTTGCATATGTACAAGAATGATCTCTGTAGCATTGTTTGTAATAGCAGTCAAAATAAAGAAGCAGTAAAAAGAAAGAAACAAGAAGTATATGTATCAATGTATATAAATGTAAAAACATGATCTTAAATGAAAAGAGATACAAAATAATATATACAGTATATAATATAATTTATATGAACTCTGAAAACATGTACAATACTATAAATTTTTTCTTATAATATGTAGTAATGCAGTAATCATATGTAGTAATAATAGTATAAAAACATGTATTGAAATGATAAGCACTAAATTTAGCAAAGTAAATCTTGAAAAAAAAACAAACAAACAAAAATAGGCTTTGCCTCAGCAGCACAAGAAACAATCAAATAAATGTGGCTGAGGGTATCCAAGGATGAGTGAGGGTATCCAAGTCTTCAAACAGTAAATTGGAGGAGGTTCTTTTTACAAAAACAAAAATCCTGTCATTAATGTGACATTTTAGATTGTGCCTTGGGGATACCCTACAAATCCCAACCCTATTTTCATTCATTTATACTTTCATTAACTCCACTCATCTGGCAAACATTTCTTGAGAGGCTATTATATGCTAGGCACTGGGAATACAATAATGACTAAGAAATGTTTCCTAACCATAACAAGCCACTATCTGTAACTGCACACTCAGATAAGTACTACATAAATTTTTTAGCACATGCTTTGAATGATGCTAAATAGGAATTGATTAAAATATGATTTAATTTTTTTCCTTCAAAATAAAAGGATTTTTCTCTTAAAGAGAACATTTTCATTTATAGATCAGTGTCACATTTTCTTTGATATCTCAAACACATGACAACTAGGGTTGATATTTATACTTCCAGCCCATACATTTTTCCTGAGCTCCAAATTTATGTATCCAATTTTCTACCCTTCATTTCTACTTGTATGTTTACTATACATTTTTAAATTAACATGTCTAAAACAGAACTCCTGCACCTAAAGTCTTTCTCATTTTAATTGGCAGCTCTGTCCTCTAGGTACTCAGGTCAAAAACTTTGAAACCCTTCTTGATTTCTCACTATGGGATATATTTTCTGTTTCCCCCTCCCTATTCTTTCTAAACTCACTCTGTGCTCTGGAAGTGGAACTTTTATGGACTGCCTTAATGAGTTCCCTTCCTCTGGCTACCTGTTGGGTTAGACCAATGGAAGACACTGTCTGAGAGATGGAGGAGAGTGAGGTCCCCTCACCCAGCTCTTTCCTTCCCATATTATTTTAGGTTGGTTGTGACTTCTCCATTCAAGAACATTCTCTGGGTTCTGAGAACCGTTCTCTTCCCTTCTCCCTTTAGGCCTGTTTATGATAACAGCTTCATCCCTTTGGGGCGTCGCTCTCTCTTCTTGTTTTCCTTAAATCCTGACCTCTATCTTTGTAAGTAGTTTCTTAATTAACTCTTCTCAAACTGTGCAGTTTAAATGCCACTGCCATCACATTGGCCCAAGCCATCAAACACTTTTGCCTGGGTTACTGCAATAGCCTCCTGGCTGATATCTCTGCCTTTTCCCTGTTTTCCATGCAGCAGCCAGGCTGATCCTTTTAAAATGTAAGTTTGTTCATGTCATTCCTGTGCTCAATAACCCTGTAATGGATCCTTGTATTAATCAGAGTAAAGGCCAGAGTCGTTATGATGGCCCTTAAGGACCTACAAAATAGATATGCTCTCCCTCTTATCTCTCTGACTTCATCTTCTCTTACTCTCCCCTTGCTCTTTTTGTTCTTGGTATATTTACCTTTTGATCATCCTCAAACAGTCACCCACCTCAGGACCTTTGCAGTTATTAATTCTTCTTGGAATGCTTTGGAACTAAATATTCTCATGGATCCCTTTTTCAGCTTCTTCAAGTTCTTGCTCAAATGTCATGATCTCAGTGAGGCCTATCTTGACCAACATACTTACAACTGTAACCTCTTCCATCTACTTAACTCTACTTTTTCCATAGCATTTACCACCTCTCTCTGGACCCTTTAATTGATTATTTACTTTGTTCAGTATCTGAGTTCCACTGCTAGAAAATAAGTTACATGAAAACAGGATGTGTGTGGGTTCACTGCTTGGCCCAAGGTAGATACCTAATACATATTTATTAAATGAGTGATTGAATGAATTTGATGATAAAGAGGTACACAAGAAGCCTGTGAGTGTCATAGAAGGTTTTTTGGAGAAGTTGCTTTTATTCTTCCTTCTCCTCACCCTGGCTTCAGGGTATGTACCTGCTTGTGAATGGGAATTCTATTTAGTTTATTCTTCAGGACCCACAAGATCTGTATGCTTACTTATGCCAATAGGCACATCTAAAATTTCAAACTCAGATATGAAAAGTTCCTCTTTTAACTAAGTACAACAAATCTAAGACTGTAGACAAGTACATAAATGGTTTTCTTTTCATTGAAAGGAAGGGTAATAGTTCTAGAATGAGTTTTGCTTCCTAATATGATTATTCTTGAAATATGTTTTGCTTATATAACCTAGATGGGAGTTGTTTTGAAGGAAGCTTTATAATTAAAGGATCTGCAAGACCAAGACTATATTGTACAATGTAACAATTTTATTATTTAAAAGAAACAAGAGCTATGAGACAAAGATGACTTTGTAAAAATTTTTCATAAATAGCAATTTAAATAGGAGAAGTTGTCAGTAAATTGTTCACTAATGATTTATGTATAATAAAAGCAGTTTTATTATACATTGTATTCAAGATTTTTCTGCTTTTTTCTCAAACATGCTTCACACTAGGAAAACTCATTTGAAACACTAACATTTAAATCAGATTTAAATTTCAGTCAATATTAGATAACTAGAAGAGATGTCAGAAAGTTCATCCTGTTATTATTTGTTTGTATTTCACAGATATTTTCGAAAAAGGACAGTTTCTAGCATAATAACAATAATAGCTAGACAAGAAGATATGAACCTCTTTTGGGAATACATTTTACTGCTTGTGGTCCATGAGTGTAAAAATTTTTCCTTGGGTCTAACCCTTGTGAATTAATTGCCTTAGGTTTATTGTCAATTAATTTTGAAAGATTTTGAAGACGAAGAAAGGGAAACTAGTATTTATTGAGCTGCTATTCCAGTATGTATCAAGCAGTTAGCTAGGCTATATTCTTTTATTTAATTGTTTTTGGTAACAACTTTATTGAAATATAATTCATATAACATACAACTCACCCATTTAAAGTATAAAATTCAATGGTTTTTGTTCAGAGTTGTGGAACCATCACTACAATAAATTTTAAAACATTTTTATTACTCTTAAAGAAATGCTGTGCCCTTTTTCTACACCTCCAGCCCTAAGTAATCACTAATCTATTTCCTGTCTCCTCTGGACATTTCATGTGAATGAAATTATAAAATATGTAGTCTATTGTGACTGACTTCTTTTGCTTAGAATATTTTCAGGTTTCATCCATGTATCAGTGTTCTAGTTTGCTAATGCTGCAGAATGCAAAACACCAGAGATGGATTGGCTTTTATAAAAAGGGGGTTTATTTGGCCTACACAGTTACAGTCTTAAGGCCATAAAGTGTCCAGGGTAACACATCAGTGATCGGGTACCTTCACTGGAGGATGGCCAATGGCGTCTGGAAAACCTCTGTTAGCTGGGAAGGCACATGGCTGGCGTCTGCTCCAAAGTTCTGGTTTCAAAATGGCTTTCTCCCAGGACATTCCTCTCTAGCAAGCTTGCTCCTCTTCAAAATGTCACTCACAGCTGCACTGAGTTCCTTCCCTTTGAGTCAGCTCATTTATATGGCTCCACTGATCAAGGCCCACCCTGAATGGGTGGGGCCATGCCTTCATGGAAATATCCCATCAGTTATCGTCTACAGTTAGGTGGGGTGCATCTCCATGCAAACAACCTAATCCAAACGTTCCAACTTAATCCCCACTATTATGTCTGCCCCACAAGATTGCATCAAAGAATATGGCTTTTTCTGGGGGACATAATACATTCAAACTGGCACAATCATTATTTCATTCCTTTTTATTGCTGAATAATATTCCATTTTATGGATATACTACATTTTATTCATCTATTCATCAGCTAATAGACATTTGGGTTGTTTCCATTTTTTGGCTATTATGAGTAATGCTGCTATGAACATTTGTGTGTAAGTTTTTGTGTAAACATATGTTTTCATTTCTTTTGGGTACATAGACCCAAGCGTGGAGTTGCTGGCTTATGTAGTAACTGTTTAACCTTTTGAAGAACTGCCAAACTGCTTTCCAAGGCAACTAAACAATTTTGCATTCCCACCAACAGTATATGAGGGATCCAGTTTCTCTACATCTTCACTCTTTCATTTAATTTTAATAATCATCTTGCTGGATAGTTATTATAAATATCTATTATGTATATGGTAAAATTAAGGTTCAGGAAAAAGCTTAAATAATTTGTCCAAACCCACAGCTAGTGTTAGAGCTAGTTTTTAAACTGAGCTCTAATTGAAAACCCATACTCTTTTTATGCATTCTAAAATATTATTCTATCCAGAAATATTTTTGAGGATTATTTCACTCAGCACATATTTTAATGTCTAACATATCTTAGGAATTGGGGGAGCAGTGAACAAGTCCCAGTTTGCTTACAAATTAGTGAGACTATTGGCTCAGAATCATTTACATATAGATCAGCAATTCTCAAGCTTTTGGTCTCAAGACTCCATTTTACTTTTAAACATTAATGAGAACCTCAAAGAGCTTTGGCTTATGTGGCTTTTGTCTATTGTTACTACAGTGTTAGAAATTAAAACTGAAAATTTTAAAATATTAATTCATTGAAAATTATAAAAAACCTATTACTTGTTAAAATAAATGACATTTTTATTAAAATAACCGTAATTTCTAAAAATAATTTAGTGAGAACAGTGGCATTGTTTTTAAATTTTTGCAAATGTCTTTTATGTCAGGCTTAATAGTAGATGGTTGGATTCTCATGTCTACTTCTGCCTTGAATCTGTTGCAATGTGTGTCTTGGTTGAAATATACGAAGCATCAGCAGCTGTGTATTTAGAAAATGGAGTGTTTTAATAAATTTTTCAGATAATTGTGGATATTCCTTCTTTTTACCTCACCAAAATTTAGAAGTAGTGTAAAGGTTAATTGCAATATAGATTATGAATCATATCAATGAATTCTTCATACTTTATTACATGTTATTAAAATCCACTGGTCTAGCTTTAGTTTGCACTTTGAATGTATGTTTTACCAATGCATGATTTTGTAACATCATTTATTTGTCATCTGAAAGCTGGGTCAGTCAGTTAGATAGAGCTTCAAAATGTTGACACATTTCGCGATAACTATTTTAAAAAAAAATCACATGATTAAAATCACATACGTTAATTTGAAAGCCTCAATTTTATTAATGACAACAAATAATGTCAGTTGTTTCCCTTGTGGTGAAAGGCTTACTTCATTTTATTTGTGAGAAATGTCTGTTAAAAACTCAAGTGTGAATAACCATTCTTTGTCTGTCAGTCATTCTTTCAAGTAAAAATAGTGTTTTATGGAAAAGCGGCTAGTTCAGGTCTCAAAAAATCGCATAAGTGCTTTTCCTCAAGACAACCATTGTACTTAAGTATGCAGCAGAAATGCTTTATATAGTACTTCCTATTTGGTTACATGTATTATTTTATAAAGTGTACACAAGTTAGAGATTTAATAAAACTAATATTTTTTACTGCTTTATCAAGTATATTTTAAAGTGAAACTGGCAGACTTCAGTGACTACTAGTATAGTTTGGTGCCACTGCCTTGATTTCTGCTAAGGCACCAGCACTTTTACCCATCAGTGCTTTTGTAGGCTTAGTGCAAATATCAATACTGTGAAAAAGGCAAAAAATCATAATAACATTATGATAGGCATAATAGTTTTATGCCTATAATTTAGGTATATGAATATGTTATAAAAGTCCCCAACAAGTAGTCCAAAATACTTTTTGGAAAGCATAAGAAGAGTTGAATGTATGAAAGTCAAATGATGTATGTGTAATGTTGGTGAAGGGAATACTCTTTGCAGAAATTTAGATGTTTATTTTTTTAAAATATTTGATACATGATTATTTAAAACATTAAATAGAAGGAAGCTAATTTAAGTATCTTCTTAACTCAAATTCTATTCTCTTAGTTTTCTCTTAGTGACATTTAGGAGGAATATATACATATATTTTTGCTACTGGGGAGAAAGAACTTATTAATAATGACTTAAGATTGAGCAAGAGATGCCTTATTCTTAATAATTCCAAGAATTGCTTTATATCATTGTAACAAATTCAACCAAGATTGAAATAAATGAAGAAAAATGTAAAATCATAAAGTTCTCTCCATCCTCTGCCCTGCTAGCTTTATAGATTGTCCCACAGATAACAACTGTTGACAGTCTGTTGTGTATGCATAATATGCCTACACATAATTGTTTACTTTTTATGAAAATGGGATTGCTTTTATAAAAATGTGTATCAACTAGCTTTAAAAAAAAAACACCTTAATATAGGTTTATCTCAATTTGGGGGATAAAACTTTTGTCTGTCTTGCTCACTAATCTCCAGAATCTAGAATATTACCTATTACATAGAAGGTACCCAACAAATATTTCTTAAATAAATTAATTAATTATCTAAATAATCAATGAACAATAATCTGTTTATCCATTCCTCTGTTGAGAAGCACTTGATTTATTCCTATGTTATCACTTTAAAAATAGTACTATAGTTGAAAAGGTGGGAGGAAGTATGTTTTAGGCAATGGGGATAGCATGAGTAAAGGCCCAGAAGCATGAAAGAGAAATGACTTTTCTGGGGAATTTCATGTTTTCGGTGAAAATAGAGTATGCACGTGTGTCCATTTGTACTTAGGGTTGGGTGGCTGTTAATGTTGGGGATACAGAAGTGAGAGATGAGGATAGTTGAGCAAGCAAGGGCAAGATCATGAAGTGCCGTGTAAGTCATGTTTAAAAGTCTAGACTTTATTAGTGGTGAGCCATGGAAGAATTTTAACTGGAGGAGGGACATGATTATATTTACCATGCCTGAATTTCCAACTTTCAGGAAGTTGACATAAACAGACATTTTGAAGTCAATGAAAGTGTCTGTATGTAACTATAGATTTTTATTAAACATTGGAAATAAACTAAATTATAAAATTTCTATATTATGTAACTTGTTTTCTTTATTGTTAGGATAAATTCTAAAATGGATATTAATAGAGACATTATATGACAATCATGGAAACATTAATTGAGGGCTTACTATGTGAAAGCTTTGTTCTAAGTGCTTCATGTGTGTTAATTTGAATTAGCTCACTTGATCTGTACAATGCTCTATTACTATTTCAATTACAAGAGAACAAGAAGACCAAGATTACAGTCCCAGGAAATGGTAGGCTGGGATTTAAAACAAGGCAATTTGTATCTACAACACCCATGCTCTTAAACACTATATCCTACTGCTTCTGCAAACTGGTTATTATTAAAATATACCAACAAAACTCAGCAAACTTACTTATAAAAGTATTATACATCAAAAAATTAAAAGTTATATTTCTTCATTGTAAGTTCAACTTATGTACATGCTTTTATTTCAGTTTTTTTTATTTTTGTAAACATAAAGATAAATAAAAAATGTATTTTGGGAATTAGTGAGTTTGCTGGCCAAACTGATATTAATTGTAATGCCATATTGTAAAAGAAATCAAATTTTTTTAATCCTCAGTGCAGTTTTCTCTCAAAGTTAACTAAAACTTACCTCTGTAAAGTAAATGCTAGGTTATAAATTAATACATAATATTAAGTGAATGAATATATGTATGTGTGTATAAAATATGTATACATATATATATATAGTTTTAAGTGATGTGAAATTTTTTCATGCTACCAAGATATTAATGGTCTTTATAGATAGACAAAATTGAATGATTTTCAAAAAAATTAATATTGCAGAGGATCTATACTCAAGGAATGTTTGTAGAAGCCTCCTTTTAGGTTATCTAGTCCAAACACCTCTTTTTACAGGTGGGGAAATGGACTGAAACTAGAACTCAAGTCTCTCGACTTAGAACTTCATAGGTAATAAATTATTTTATATTCTCTGATAGCTCCTATTAAATACCTTGAAAATTATAAGCAAGACGAGCACCATATTATTTTTGAATATCCATTTATTTTTATTTCTATATTTCTCTGTTATTCTCTACAGTACTAACAAATTCTTGCTAAGTATATAGTTGGGTAATTTATCTGGCCTCAGCTTCTGGGTTTTGGCTGTTGAATATCTCTAACTATCAGCATTTTTATTGCCCTGTACTCCCAACAGGCCACCATTTTTTTTTTTTAAATAACTTTTGTGTAGTTGTTATTATGATACGTTTTTTCCTGAGGAACTTAGTCTAGCATTCTTCATATAGCCCTTGGTCTTATTTAGAGGAAGTTAAAGATTTGGAGAAAGGCACTCAAGTTTTCAAATAGATGAACTAATAAAATGCAAAGATTCTTTGACCCATAAGATTCCAGTTGTTAAATTTGATCCATGGTGGGCACTGAGGTCTTTCCAAGTCCATGTAACTGTTTTCCACATAAAACATCCTGATTTCCTATTTCTGAAAAAGTGCCATTAAACTATGATTAACGTTCCTAAACCAGGATATATGAAAACCCATAGCCTAAGAACCAGAGAGATTCTGAGTATCACTGAATGAGTAGTAATTTCTTAAAATATTTTCTTATTGATTGCTTCTGTCATTTGATTGGCACTTCATTGTTAGGTATTATATGATAGACTTGTGGAATTGAAAATATGCTAACATAAGTAAAGAATCAATATTGCTTCTTAAGTGGATTGAAGAAAATGATTACCAAATCAACATTCTTCCAAAAGAGATTTAAAGTGGATTATTTCACTTGAATTTTTAAGAGGTGGAATGTTACAGTGGAAGGAGTCTGTACTGAGAATCAGGATTTCTAGGTTCTAGTCCTAAACTGCCATTCATTAATTAACTATGTGACATCAGGCATGTCACTTTCCCCTTCTGGCTTTCAGTTTCCTTATTTGTAAAACTTGGGGATTGAATAATCCCTTTTAATCCTTTACAGGATCGATTTTCTGAGTCTATGATTGAAAAGAATACTTTAAAAAAAAGACATTTACAGTTATTTATTTTTAATAGATAAAAAAGATTATTTTTTTGAATTACCTCCAGATGTAGATTAATTGTGATAGAATCAGTGACAGAATTTAGTGGGAAGGGAATAAGCTGGGTTGGTTGGGGAAGATGCAGGTTTTTTTTTTTTCCTATAACGTTCCTTTTTTCCTCCCAAAAAGCTCAGATATGCAATGAGCTTTGTGACAACTGTTGTTTTAAGTTAAAATTTAAGTTCAAAAGCTTTTGATACATACATATACTAGATATACCCCCCCAAAAAAAAACAAAAACAAAAAACCCATGTACATATATATACAGGCACACCCCTTCTCCCTTTCGACAGTTTTCAAGCTTACAGGATCAGACTGGGACTTCAGGTTGGGAAAAATAAGCACATGGTTGCTTTGGTACTGAGAATTGTGAAATTTCAAGATAAGAAAATTTATTGTCAGAATATCCAATCTAGAAAAATCAGCTATTTAGAAGTAGAAAGGGAAGCAGTTTTCAAATTAGGGTTTAAGTTCTGGCTGTGTGATTTTAGGTAAATCACGTGTCCTCTCTGTGTCTGTTTTGTCATTTGTAAAATGGTGATGATGATAGTAACTACCTTACAAGGTGGTTTTAAGGCTCAAAAACCCTAATGGGTATGAAAGCACTTCCAAGTATTTTTTGGTTGTGTTGATTATTATTATACCTGTCTTATTTTAAGGTATGGATTAGCTGAAACGGTGCCTTTACTCATGTCTGCTCACTTTATTCAAAGTAAATATTTAATAACTTTATGAACACATTTTGGCATAAACTTTTAGGCTAACAGACCATTTTATGATAGATTTTTATCACTTTACTCAACTAGAAAGTCAGTTAAAATGAGTAGCTTAATACAGAATAATAACTTATTGTGTATTTCTATCCTGGAAGAGAGTTGAATTTCAGGGTTGAATTTCTACCCTGGTTTTTGCTTTATAATGATAATGAAATTTAATGATTGTAATAATAATATCACCTCACCCTTGCTCATGATCCTTGCTTTATATTTTCTGTGTTGAGAGAAATACTCTTCTTGACCTTAAGAAGCTGCTGTTGATCGTTGAGTTCATTTGAACAAGAGTATTTGTAGTTAACTCTTGATTACCTGCTCTCAGTTGCATAGACAATTCTAAATAGCAGTTACTTCAGATGTTTATATTTAGCTCATGAGTGGATTTGGGTGTTTACATTTGAATATAACCATGTCTGACATTCTGGGAATGCACTTGTCTTTGGTTTGTTGTAATGAAAATTACAACTTGGAATTATTTTGCCTGAGCCTAAAATATATTTTATTACCTAGAATACATTGACCAAAAATTCTTACTTGTCACGTGAATCTTCCTGGGAGAGTCTTTATTAATGTTCCCTTCATCTCCTTTCTGCATAGAAGACTAATAAATGCTTAAGTTTTTCCTTCCCTTTTCTGCTCTGAGTTAGCTAATTTATTCTTTTCTTAAGGAATGATGCTGAAAAACTAACTTTTTATACAAATACTAATAGTCGTTGTTTAACTGAAATTGGTTCCAGTTTTTAATTGAAAGGAAGGAAGGAAGAGAAGGAGGGAGGGAAGGAGGGAGGAATCTAAAATGCACCAAACCTCTATTTTGTTACATTGGGTTGTAGTGGTCACTTACCTTTGGGTTTTTGCAGTCCTTAAAATTCTTAATTGATACTCAATTTGGTATTTCAGATATTTTTCTTTTTTTAAACTCTGACTCTACTGCCTCTGATATAGCTTTTGCTACTGCAAACTAACCCAGTTTTAATATAACTCAGGGATGCCTATAAAGCAGTGCTTGATAAGCTCCAGAAACGGCAGAACCCTTTTTCCCAAATCACTGTTAGTAATTTTCTTCGTGTTTTTGGTGTTTGCTTGTTTTCACATGTCCTTGTTGTCTTCTCCTAGATTTGATTCTCCAGTTTGCTTTTTTAAATTACAGATAGTCTTTAATAATTAACTACACATTATTAAATACATTTATTTGGGGGATTGGGTTTGAAATTATATTCATTTATAACCTTCCAATTCCTTTTTTTAAAGGTATGTTTGTAAATGCCTGGCTAGAACTGCTTATGTTTAAGCTTGAAATTATAATTAGAACACAAGTGTATACCTCCAGTTCTGGAGGTATAGATAGTTTCCTTTCATACTCCTACTAATATAATTTGGGAATTATTTTTCAATACTAGTGTGAAATTGGGTAAATAATGATGCTGTTAATTTCTTAGAAATGTATAACCTCTCTGGAATAATTGGAGGCATGTAGATTTTCTAATACCATCTTACAGGACTGGGGGAAAACTTTTTTCTGTGGAATTTATTCAAAGGCCATTGTTGCTATGGCTTATGCTAAATTTTATGTATTGTCTTCATTTCCAAAAAATATGATTGAATTGTCTACTTAAAATAAAGTAGGAAAGTTTTTTTTTCCTGTTTTTATACTAGACAGGACATTCCATTAGTCTCTTTTTATATTAAATTTCATTACTTCTTCATTATGTATAACCCAAGGCCTTAGAATCTTCAAAGACAAATATAAGTTTTTCCCTGATTTATGTGTTTGTATTTTCATCATATGAAAGATGAACATGTACTTAATATCAAAATTAAAATTCATGCTGATTTAATGCTGTAAGATTTAGATATTTTAATACTTACGATTTTTTTTCTTGGGCATTTTTGTGTTGCTTAGTTAATTACTAAGTAAAATTATAAGTTTGCCTCTTCTAAAATTGGAGAAATCAACATGACCTTAATATCCCTTAATTGGGAATTATATTTCATGAAAAATGGATTGCCTATTTCTATGAATATTAAATTAAAACTTTTCTTTACAAAATACTTGGCAAAAAAAGGAGCATTGGTATTAACCTCACAAAATCAAGATTATGAGAGCCTGTACATTGTTAGGTTTAATCCAGATAAGGGGAATACACACAGACACATATATACATATATAAATGCATATATACATATGTATAAATGTGTTTCTACATGTTCTCAACAGTGATGAATTGATCCCAATTCTATAGAATTGCGCTATCTATATTTAAGGCTTGCCAACTTACATAAAAGTCATGCCATGGGACTTTTATGAGTTTATCAACTATAAAGTTCTGATTATGTCATATTACTTAGTCAGAAACTGAAATTAAGTGAGAGTAAGTTATGCCAATGGTACCCATGTGTCCTGGTTTACCTGGGACAGTCCTGGTTTTTACACTTGTGTTCTTAATATGATAATTAACAGTATTCCTTTTCACTTAAAAACTGTCCACTTTGGATGGTGAAATATATGAATAACTTCACGTGATAGAATTCCTTTCAATGAGTATTTATTGGGGACCTATATATGCCAGGAACTCTTCTAGGTTCAGGGGAACAGGCAGTAGTAACAAATTACAAGGCAAATGCCATATTAAGTAACTCAGAATGTTTCATAAATTATTGTTGCCGAAAAGGTAATCAGGTAAATTGTCTTTGACAGGGAACATAACAACATAAAATTTCTCATCGGTGCATGGTAAGTGAATACTGCTAGAATCACAGCACATTAAACATTTAGACAGAAAGGAACCTAACATTTTAGAAAGAGTTAAGAAATATGCTGTAGATGTGCCAATATGATAGAAAAATGCAATGTTTTTATAAAGTCAATGAGCATTTAAAATTTTTCAATTTTGTTTTAAATTTGTAGGTATAAAAGAAACAAGCTGCACTATTCATTAATTAAAATTGATTTTGACAAGTGTAATGAAACTCTCCAATGGGGATGCTTATAGCTTGTAATAGCTTATTAAGTGTACCTGTTATTTTGTTAATACAAACTATAGAAAGTGAATCAGCTGGACAAAATCTTGGCTAGTGGGGGTACACAAAATATAGAGTAAGAAAGATGAGCAGGAGGCATAGATTAAAAAATGTTTGGGAAATTATCTGGATCAATCTGTAGTGACACAGTTAGGGTCATTCTTCCAATTTTGAAATTCAACCAAAGAATGGAGTTTGTCATCTAATGTATATATTTTTAAAACATCCTCCAAATAAAAATCTTTGGTGACCTTAGGGCAGGTAAATGAGTTCATCAAGCATTTCCAATTCCTTTGGCATTTAATTCTCTGAGCAATTAAGATTTAGAACCCGTTCCTTGATTACTGTGTCATTGGCACATGATTCAATTTTATTGGAAGAAGGTGATGTTAGAAAGGGTTAATAAAGTAATATATTTCTTTGAAATGTTTCCTGTATAATTACTTCGTCTGTGTAATTTATATAGGCCTACAACAGATTCTGCCTTCTAACTTGTCATTTGTGTTCAGAGACTGTTAATTTGAAATTTTTTTATACAATTGAAAATTGGTTTTATAGGTGTAACATTTTCTGATATTGAGTGGAGAATTTTCTAATCTGTTGATGTAGACTGAGTTCCGTTAGCCGTAGACTTTATTTACTATTCACAAGATCTTAATTAATATTAAATAGTAATTAGTAATTATCCTAAATATAAATTAGTTTGCCCTTTGAGGCCACAAGATATCTAAATTTTAAAAAGTGCAGAAGGACTTCATGAAGACTCTGTGTGAAGTCAGCGTCTTAAACAATCTAATCATCATCTTTTTTTTTTTTCCTGGAAACGTTTTTGGTTTACTGGAGGAAAGCTTGGCTTGGGAATCACACACACCTGGCTTAAAATCGTGGCTCTATTGATTATAAGCTTTATGATCTTAGACATATTGTTAACTTTCTCAAGCCTCATTTTTCCAAGTTTATTGAAATAGAGATAGAAATGCTGAGTGCTAACCCTAGCACATAGAAAGTATTTGGACCATCATATGTGCTCAAAAAAATATTTATTGAATCTGAATCCACATTTCTTTAGTTTGAATTTTGTTCTTTATCTCTGCCTATAAAAAGGCAGGTAAGAGTTGATTTTCTTCTGCATTTCTACTGGGGGATGGCCAATGAGTTCAGTCAGTTACAATGGTTACCAACCTGGAAGCTACTCAGATATGGCTCAAATTCTTCTGAAGTTCAGAACAGTTCCATCTGGCTTGTTCACTGCTGTGACTGCTATCTCCAGCTCTTCGGGGAACTACTGATTTAAAGTTAATTTTATTCAGCTCATTTCAGCTGTTCTGAGCACAAAGTAAGTCCTAGGTACTGCAGTTGTATTTGTGCTTTGTCATAGAGACACATGTGACATAGACCCTTCCTTTAAAGAGGTAACAGGTAGGAGTTACCCATTATTGCCTATCATTTGCTATTCCTCCCCAAAGAATTTCTCATTAGAATTATGAGTAGCACTAGAATAGATTCTTACCTAATTCAGAGTGTCTCTGTAATTCTTTTGGGACCAGTGAGGCTGTGACCATTTTAAATAAGTAAATATCTTTTTAAGTATCACCCTTAAATTGAACTATTGCAGTCATCTTCTTGTTGACTTTTCAGGTATTTGACTCTTCAAAAGGTAGCTTCCATCTCTGTGAGGTTGTCAGTACTACCACATTGACTGTGGTATTCTCTTTAATATATGGCTCAAGTATGAATACATATTTAGCACCAGTAACAACCTGGTTCACTCAGATGTCCCCATATCTAAAAACAACATAGGAAAAAATAGTGGACTGTTCTGGGCTCTCTAGATTGCTGATCAAGTGATTGGGAGCAGGGATGAGTTTCATGATGCCAGACCTGGAAGAGGGGATTTGTAGAGGAGCCAGAATGGGGCACCAAAAGCCAGAGGACCAGCCAAGTCTATCTGTTGTGGAAAACCAAACTTCCAATATTTGAGAGTCCAGGTCCAAATACCACCTCCAGTGGAGTTAACCACAGGAAACAAGGTAGAGGGTCTCAGAGCCAGGAGTTCATAACTTGGAGGAAACAAGATCAGAGTAAGAGAAAGAGAGACCAAGAACAAGTATGAGAAAGACAAGGGCTATTATAGATATCTACCCAGAAAAATGCTTTCATTTTAGTAAGGACCTCAGGGTACAGATTATAGTTCAAAATATATTGTAAAAATATTATAAGATGAATTTCAGCCACTTTGTTAGGTGAAATAATTTTGAGATAGTGGATCACTTAGGAGTACCCTTCTCCAGTTATCATGGTGGTTAAGAGGACAGACTCTGTATCCAGACTGCCTGATTTTGAATCCTACATATACCATTTAATAGCTATAGGACTTGGCAAGTTGCTTAACCTTTATGCCTCAGTTTCCTCATCTTTAAAATGGTGATAATAGGACTTATCTCATAAAATTGTTGTGAGGAATTAATGAGGTAATATACTGTGGTAGATTGAGTTATGTACCCAAGAAAACACTAATCTTAATCCATTCCTGTGGGTGTGAACCCACTGTAAACAGGACCTTTTGAAGATGTTCTTTTTAGTTAAGGTGTGGCCAACTGAATCAGGATGGATCTTTATCCTATTATTGGAGGCCTCATAGAGAAGGCCACAGAGGAGCAGCCAGAAGCTGGAAGTCATTGGAACTCGGAAGAAAAAGGGGAAGATGCCTACAAGTGCATTGCCATATGATGGAAAAGCCAAGGAACCCCAAAGATTGCTGGCCAGCCAGAAGATACCTACCCCAGGAGGAAGCAATTCCTCTGGACTCTGAAACCGTGAGCCAGTAAATTCCTGGTTTTAAGCCTACACATTGTATGGTATTTGTTTTAGCAGTTAGGGAACTAATACACTGTGTAAAGCCCTTCCTAGCACAAAGTAATTCCTATTAAGTGTAAGCTATTATTCTTATTGTAGGATTAGGCATATTGGGCCAGGAAAGACTCCCCTTGATTTACAATTTGTAAATACATCTTGGAAATGGACAAGGTATATGGTGTGTTTGTGTAGGCAACTGTCCTAAGCCTTTAGTTTTACTGGGAGGTTTCAGAAACCTTGTGAGACTTACTTCCTAGATTTCTCCATGTAGCAGCTTCTTGGCTGGCACCTGACACTCTCAGCCTGCAAGCACACTGGGCCCCAGGGCAGCAGCACTCGTGTAGTGTGTAAATATTTGAGTTTATTCATCAGGCCTTTCAGGGGTGTTGTAAATATTGTATCTAGAGTGTTGGAGAATGCTTTGGCCTGCATAATCATTGTATTTGGGCTTGGAACCAGGAGGCCATATGCTGTTTGGGGAAGGCTGGGCTGGGGAGTAAGCATAACAGAAGATCTTGACTGCCAGGCTGGGTGCTAATTTCCTAAGTAACTTTCGGGCGTGTGACAGTGTCAAAATCTGTTTTCACATCTGTAAGATGTTAAAGTTCAATTTACTGCCCTCTTTATTTGTCTGATTGTCTAGCCAAGCTCTTTAACCTCTTATTTTCTAAACAAAGATTTATTTACAGAGAAGTTGCATATTTTAAAGCTCACATGGCATTAACATTCTAGGCCCCCTGTGGAAGTTGTGAAGGGGGCCGCAAAAGCATTGTTTCCAACTTTTAGAAATTCCCTGACTATGCATTCCATGTCTGGGTGAGGGAACCCACCTTTCCCTTAGACTTCAGACTTCCTTGGATTAGGAATCAGAAGAAATGAACACAAATCCAAGTCATATGTTCTGTAATTTGGTCGTTACTTTACCTCTCTAATATCTTAATTTTTCATCTGTAAAATGAAAATAATAATGTGAATTTTAGGGCGAGGATTAACTAGGATAACACACAAGAGCTTTTTAAGACAATGCTTAGTTAATATGGTCTATTTTTCTTACTCCTTTCCATCCTGTCCCTAACTGATGGAGCTTCTAGAAAAAGAGCTAACCCTACAATATGTGGGGGCAATACTGAGAACAAGAATTTTATGTATTTTTTTTTTCCCAAAGGGCCAAAGAATTCCATATTTCTGAAAAGCCAGATATTTTTATGTTCGGATTATGGAGATGTAGCCATTGACTGTCATCTATAGAAAACAGTAATGTAAAGGCAGATTATCATACTGAAGGAGAGATGTTTTGGGATACCTTCATTTCCAGATCCAGGAAGGACACGCTCATAAGGCAAATGGGTTGAAGAGCCAGCTGTGAGGTTGGGAGACTATATGGCAGAATTCCATGGATTGTTCTTGATCTGCAAAGTGAATAGACCTCAGCTGATCTGGAATAGACTTCCCTTTGCGACCAGAAAGAGGGATAGCTGAAGGAGAAGTGAGTGTGCCTGGTGAAGACAGGAGAGTTTGATCTTAATTTAGGGAGAACCTGGGTATCTTTGTCTCGTTTGGGCACAGTAGATTTTAATAATCCTTAACATGATTCAAGGAAATGATAGAGGAAATTCTTGTACATTCAATGGGGAAAAATAAATAGCCTGTGTAACTCAATCCATGAGGCATGCTTCCTGTGTAGTGATCCCCAAGTGATTCCTAAGAGCACAACTGCTGCATTTATTAAACATTTTATTTACTAACGAGTGGACGGTAGCATATGGGAGCAACGACAATAGCTAACTGATGAGAAGACAAAGAAATTCCAGTATTCTCTGTTTTGAAAAAAATCATTCAGCATTTAGTCATATTGGTTCAGCTGTTGTAACCAAAGACTGATAAGATAATAGAGGTCTTTGTGGTGGTTTTGTACTGAAATCCTTTATCTTTATGATGCATGGGGCCCTTTAGAGTGGAAAGCTTTTAAAACTGATGTTGGATTCAGAACTCAATTAGCTGCTGGTACATTGGGACAGGGGTTCCTTTCTCAGGTAGTCACCACAAAGTAACTTTTATCAGGGAAACTTCTGATAGATTGTTAGTTTCTTCAGTTTACCCTATTTATTTTTGTTGACTTTTTGCTGCCCTATTTTGTGACATTTAAAGAAGACTTTATAAAAACAGGCCAGTGCTAAATGAGAGAGTTTGTGAAGACTTCACAGCCCATCTGATGTATGAGGAGACTGAAGTGTAAGACTCAGCAGTTAACCAGGTTATCTGTGGGCAGAAAAGATCAAATGTAACTTTCTTTTATGACTAGCATTGTATCTTGGCTTTCTTCTTAAACAATGTCCATTAAAAAAAATTAGAAGTGGCTGGGGAATTGACTTCTAAGAACTTTTCTTTTCAACTTTACTTAAAATCTTTCTGGATTGTTGGCTGAGTTCCTTGATGGATGTTGCTTTGGAATTGCTTTAAGTGCTTTAATCTTTCTAGGATTGATGTGGAAAAGTATATCCCTATCAGCACTCTACTCGAGATCACTGCCACTCCTTCCATCTCTCTAAACAGAGACAGTTTTTAGTAAACCAGGCTTCTTGTAATTTCATTATTAAAGTCTATTAAGTTCATTAAAGTGGTGTGTGCAGAGATCCAGTAAAGGAGAATGATTAAGTGGAGGTCTTATTTTAAATTTATTAGGACACATTTCCAGATAATGCCATTTGTTGATTAATAGTTTTATTTGTCTTGGTATGATATTGTGTTTTACTATCATTACCCTTCCTTACATTAGAGATGAAAAACATACAAAGAAATTCACAAAATTTAATTTGCTATTTCTATGTTGCCTCTCCCTCCCCCCATCCCCTCTCTTTCCCTTTCTCTCTTTCCCTCCCTTCTTCCCTCTCTTTCTCTCTTTCTCTTGTTCTCCCTCCTAGCTGCCCCCCATTGCTGTGATTTTTTTTTTTTTTCCTGGTTTTTCTTATTAGAAAAACTTAGTTATAATCACATAGCAGTGATCCACTTTCAGGGGACAGCTATTAAGAGACCGACCAGTTAAAAATTTTTATTGTAGAAATCCAGGTATGAAAATATTATAAAAGAGGTAAGACAACTCTCTACTTAGTAAAATTTCTGCAAGTTGCCTGCGTTGTCCATATCTGGAGTCTTCAGTGACTTCCAATGCCCAGAATTATTTCTAGCAATGCTGATAGTAATTATATCTATTTCATATGGGCAAAATTAACTGGTGTATTGTAATGGTGACTCTTGTGAGCTAATGTTAAACACACACACACACACAAACTTTAAATCAATTTTAAGCCTGGTTTTTAATTTTTATTTTTCATTCTATATCAAGAAAGGCATTAACCTAATCATCTTATTTTACCTAAATTCTCACCTAATTTGAATTTCTTCTTTTAGGGACAGGTAGTTATAGTTAGTAAAGTTTAAAAAAAAAAAGGTCTATTTTAATTAATTATTTTCAGATTCTTAAGATTATGGCCAAAAAAAGGCTGGAGGGCTGATTTTGAAACTGTTATTATGAAAGGTGGTATTTGAAAACTTTTGATGAGGGAAATTGCCATCGTATTTACATTTTGAAAAGTGTTTCCTTATTTACGCACTATTGACTTCCTATTGAGACTCAAAATTTTAAGTACAACTGGTAAAGAATTCAATGGATCAAATTCAGTAAATCTGAAGTCACTGGAATAAAGGGCCCTAAGAAAAAATGTGTCAATTTTAAAGGTCTTTCCTAACTGAAGACCATTTTGTGATAGAGCCAAAGGTTAATAAAATCAGTAGTGAATGTAGCAATTTTACAGATAAGCTATTCACAACAAGTGTAGTTACTTGAATAAAAAGCTAATTCAGTTCTAAAATGCCACATGCAGTAGCAGTGAATAGCTGCTTTTAGGTGCTTTCTGGAGGAGGATGAAATACAGAATCACGGCACTCTTCTCTTCCAGTGTCCCTGGCTGCCTGTAAATTGCTGTGAATGGGGCTGTGGGCTGACAGGCTCTATTAAGACAAACTGCCTTTCTCATTGGAGAGATAAAATAAATCAGGTGTTTAGTCAAATTAAAATACTTCAGCTGGAGCAGGCCCTGGGGAGCACTGATCCACCTGACTAATCTGAGAGAAACTCAAGACAGATGTGGTTTGGGGATAACGACGACCCCATGGAACAAAAAAAACAAAACAAAAAAAACAAAAAAAAACCTGCTGTACTGACTGCACTGTCTTTGGAGTTGGAGAATAGAATCAATTCATAGCAACGAGTGTCACTGTGATATTGGATAAAAGCAGGCACTCTGATTTGTAGAGATGTGTAGAGAAGCTGTTTTGCTGATTCTCTTTTTGTGGTTTATGAAACTACCTCTGTTTTTGTTTGGGAGGCAGAAGAGGCTATTTTCTGGCAATGCTTTTTATAGAATCATTTTAAGATAGCCTGAAGGATGTGAAATAGGTGATTTTAGGCAGCTACTGATGACCTCTGCTGGCCTGGGCAGATTCTCAGAAATCTGGTCTTTTTCTTCGAGTTGATTTCATCAAACCTCAAAACATGATTTAAGACAAGATTTTCTACATAGTGTTACGCTACCTCATAAGAACATTCTAGATAATATTTTATCTTCCTGAACATTATTTACATAGTGTCACCATGTCCCATAGATTGTCTACTTTTTCAGCAATTCTGACAGTTGTAGTTCCACTGACATGGCAAAGTTTTACGTGTTATTAAACTGGTATTTTTTAGATGAAATACAAGCATTCATAGGTTGGTCAGATGATTCAGACTTGATGTTATTTTTATTACATCAGCATAAATACTTGCTATTAATTAAAACAAAAACCCAGCATGGCAGGTTTTAAATCCCTGGCTTTAAACTAGTATATCTGAACAAATACAATGGGCACAGAATAGAAAAATGACCACACACACAGGCGTGCGCGCGTGCACGCACTCACACACACACACACAATTAGCCACACATTTAGAGAATGTAAGCTATTATATGAGATAAATTAATTTCTCCTTAATTTGACGCCCAAAGGTCTCCATAACTTTATATGTAATTCCCCATTCAGGAACTTTTAGATTTCTTACATCGATATATTTCACTTTAGCCTCATTTCTTATGTAACTCATATCTATTCAAAATATGTATGTGCTCCTCAGTTTTTTTAAAAATTACTTTATCAAATTAAAAAAAAAAATTTCCAAACAAAATAAAGCAAAGCAATGGGAAAAACAAATATCCTGAAATAATTTTATTCCTGAATGCTTACAGTTAAACGATTTGAATGTCATGACAATTTTTAAAAAGATTCAGTTAAATGGTTTTATTTTGTAGATTCAGATATTCATATATATATATATGTATGTATGTATGTATGTATCTGTTAGCATTGCAAATGCTAGAACATATTTGGATCTGTTGGTTTCACCTTGACCAGAAGGGGCTAAGAAGTCATTTATATGTTATCCTCAGCTTCCTTTTATCTGTGCGGAGGAGAAAGGGGAATAAATTGAAGACTTTTGAAAAGATTTTGTTTAGCTTAGGAGAAGAGAAAATTTTCCAGTTTTTACTTGGGAATCTAAATACAAGATCCAAGTCTTGCATTGGTCATTGCCCTGAATTTTCTTAGAAAGAGGAATGCTCTTCTTTATTAACAAAGAATTGTAGTGTAGTAACTTTCCTAGTATGCATAAGCCTTCTCTTAACCCAACTCAAATAGATAGGTATAACAAAAAAAGTTACACCTAGATCAGAGTATTGCAGAAAATATATGTAATAAAATATGCACATATCTCATGCATCTATTTGCATAACCTTCCAATCCATTGTTCACATTGCAGCCAGAATGACCACATCATTACCTGCTTAAAATAATTTAGGAATTTTGAATTATTCTTAGAATAAAAATGAAGATCAAACATGGTCTATAAGGACTGAATGGTGTGATCTTTTCCTGTGTTTCTAGCTTCATCTGATAGCATACTCCCTTTTATTTTCCATGCTCAAGTTTTACTGCCTTCTTTTGATTTCTGGAACACACAAACTCCTCCACACCACAAGCCTTTGCATTTCTGTTTCTTCCTGGAAAGCTCTTTGACTACCCCTCAACTCTTTGCCTAGTTAACTCCTATTCATCCTTCTGTTGATTTGTTACTTTTTCAGGCATATCTTCCCTGACTTCAGGCCCCTCAAACTCATTTAATACCCCCCACCCCAAATATTTGTCTTGTTTGTAATTCTTATCAGTTGTAATTTACATTTTGGATGATAAACTACATGAGAGTAGGAACTGTGTCTGTTTGTACTTGCCACTGTATCTTTAGTGCTTGATAGCACCTGAAACATAGTTGCCATTCAGGAAATATTGACTGAATTATGAATGATTGAAATAAGTAAATAGGTTTCATACTTTTCTTGTTTTGTACCTTCTCATTCCTGTATATATTAACATATACATTAGTTGAGATTTTCATGCTTTTAAAGAAATTTTATAATCCTCTTGGGAGTCTGCTTTTTCATTTTAATATGTCTCTGGATCAAGAACTTCTTGCTTTTTACCTAGCTAAAATTCCTATTGCTGAAATTGAAACCCATTTTCTTTTTAATCAGTTCCAGTAGTTAGAATAGCTGGTTATATCCTTGATACATTATTTGTTATCTTCTCAGTGGAATAAATTTTCTAACATTTTTCCACCAGTGAGTATTTAAGGGATATTGACAGTTCTTTTCTTTTGCTTTCTTTTTTCTTTTTTTAAGACTCAGGTTGGCATTAAGTATCCCAAGGTAGCCCTAAGTGTAATAGCTTCTCTGCTGCCATCCATCTTAACCTTGTGGCAATCACAATTAGCAAATACTAGCCAGAATTCTCTGAAGGTTCTCTTTCTCCATTTAGAAAAGGGGGCCACTACTAATTAAAATATTTTTAGTTTGTCACATTGTCCTGGTACTTTCTTAGTAACTTTTTTGGGGGTGGGGGTGGGGGTGATATTTCATAAGGAGATTGGAGATCTCCCTTTCTACAGACACAAAAATTGATAATCTTTGTACCCTTTGATAGCTGGTGGCATCCTTCTGAAAAGCTTTCAAATCATAGATTATTTCTTCATAATGAAACCCTGTGGCTCAAATACAGTGGGTTGAAATTCTTATCTTATGCTACAGTAAACTGCTCTAATTAGATTCACAAAAGGATTCTGTTATCTTTTTACTTACAAGAACTATGCAATTTGCCCATGTAAAAAGACTGTTCAGCACTAAAAGTACATACCATAAATGTTCAGTGGCATCATCTTCATTAAACAGCATCTCCTTATGCATAACCTTTTTACTCTTTGAAGATGGACAAATGAGAGAGGGGTGAGGAAGCCCAGCAAGCAACATGGTGCCTTTAAAGGAGAACTTGGGAACGTTGGCTTGATCCCCTCATGGGAAAAAAATCAATCTGATGTAATCCTTTCTTACCTGAGGTAGTTTTGATTCTCTCTGTAGAACTTGTTCCATTGACCCCTGACTTCTGAGTTTCAGAGACAGATCTTTGCACAATAGAAAAAATTTGTTAGGTCAATGACTGGAAAATTCCTTAAATAGCATTTATTAAGCACCTACTATATCTTGAATACTGTGTCAGTCACTGAGGATAGAGGTGTTTAGAATATTAATACAATCCATAGTTTCTAATCTTTGGTACTAGATATCAGAGGTTACATAGCTTGATCAGATAGATTTGGGGCAGGACTGTGGTAAAAGGGAGAGAATAAGTTAGGTAGTCCTGCTTTTTTTTTTTTTTTTTTTAAGTGAGAGGGAAGAGCAAATGAGAATTTCATTGTTGACTGTACTTGTTCTTGGCAGAGACAATGAATAACCCTGGTGTTCATTCCATTGCTTTAACTACTCACGATGTTCCTCTACTTACAATGGACTCCAGTTGTTCTAGGTCTTCAAGTGACTTGGGATAATCCATTTCTGAACTCTGTCTCCTTTTATCCAGTTCACTCAGTCTTTCCTCAAACTTGTGAGATATCATCTTGCTTTCTTTTTAGGGACACCTGAGAGCCTGGCAGAAAAAGAACGACAGCTCTCCACCATGATTACCCAACTGATTAGTTTACGAGAGCAGCTCCTGGCAGCACATGATGAACAGAAAAAACTGGCAGCCTCACAAATTGAGAAACAACGGCAACAAATGGACCTTGCTCGCCAACAGCAAGAACAGGTGAGCCTGCAAAAGGAGCTGACGAATTGAAGATGTGGAACGAGCCAAGCTTAGCAAGTAATCACATTGATTGGCTTATTTGTCATAAGCTTCCCTAAAGGAGAGAGAGAGGGGGGGGGAGAAGAGGGAGAGGAGGGAGAGGAGTGATAGGGGAGATAGGAGAGAGAGGGAGAGAGGGAAAGAGGGAGAGAGGGAGAGAGGGAGAGGAGAGATAGAAGAGATAGAGAGAGGGAGAGAGGGAGAGGAGCAATAGGAGCGATAGGAGAGATAGGAGAGATAGAGAAGAGAGAGGAGAGAAAGGAAGGAAGGAAAGAAGCATTTTGGAAATCCAGGGTCTTCAAGAATGCTGAGGGAATATGTTGAGGATGCAGAAAAGCATCACGGCAACTGGGCATTATTGAAACAACTCATTTCAGAACACTTGGTTTTGATAATTACCAAGAGATACTTAATTACATAATTATCAGATGTAATCCTAGTGTACCTTAACCATGAATAAGTCACTTCTTTTCTCTGGGACTTACTTTCCTCATCCAGAAAAAGAAATACCTGACTAGAAAAACTTTGGGAAATCTGTCACCTCTCTCTGGTTCAATAGTTTTCTCTGACTTTAAAGCTAGGGTGACAATAAATTTCAGTTTTCCCAGAATAACCCTAGTTTATGCCTGTTTTCCAGGGTAATTATTAATATCCCCCCTTTCTACTCACAAAAGTTGTCATGGTTTTGATGATGAATTATACAGTCACTGTATTTCTAACATAAATATATCATTGAAAACAAATTCTCACGTCTCCTATAAGAACTTGACTTGATTGTCTTAGAAGTAAGAAAGAAGAAAAAGATAGCAAACTTTAAATGTCCATCTTTTAAAAATAAATCACATCCCCAAATGTCCTTCTAGTCTTATAAGATTACATTAATTTAACAATGATCCTGTAAAGTATTCCCTCATGCTTTAGACCAATCAGTTCTGAATTAATGTGCAGTTTTTAGGAATCTGACATTATTACTGGAATTATCTTTTCAGTTAAATGTATTTTATAGGAGTATATAGAGCAATATATGCTCTGTTGAATTTAATGAGTTGTGACGTCTGGTATTTTATATGCTTGAATATTTGCCCACATGTAGGAATATGGACTCAGCCCCTAATGGAAAATAACATAAAGGAACACTGTAAAAAATCAGAAGTTAGAATGTCATTTAGCCATCCAGAGATGACACAGTAATTAACTATTGACACTTGTGAATAAGCTAGCACAAATTAATCTTGACACATTTGCAGACGAGTGATATCTTACAGTGAACACTTTGTAATTATATTTCAAAATGAAAATTAAATGACACTTAAAACTAGGTTGTCATGCTCAATGAAGCAAGCATGTAGCTCAACCGATTGGCAAATAAAATTCAGAATTTGAGCCACATGATGCTTATGTACCATACTTCACTGTGTCAAACTGATACATCTAGAGTGGATGATAGTAATTGCACTGTGGTATTTTGGATGCGTTTCTATGCAGCACTTTATCATTTAGGAGGGACCATCAATATTAGATGCCTGGTAGTGTTTTACTGGTTTTCTAAGAGGAAATAAATATTCAGAGGATCCAGCATCCATACGTAGAGCTGCAGAATGAGTTGTCCATTTCTGATTTGAATGGTGACAAGCAGAGTGGGCCATTCCAACCTGATTAAGTACTGTTTTCATTTTACCTGTAAAGCCTTGGGGAGGAGTGGTCCCATTTCTCAAACTGTAGCCCGTATTAGGGGCAGCTTTACTACAGTTTTCAGCATGAACCAGTCACCACCAGAAACCATAAAACAATATCCGGGAGCAGACTACCATGTTGTGATCTTGTGCTGAATGTAATGTGATTTGGGTGTTTCTACCTGCTTTAGACTAAAGCCCCAAAAAGGCCCAGGAAGTTCGGGTGGGGCTGGTCTCATTTCCACTTTCAACATTGTCCACTCTGGAAAACTGGCTTTTGGAAATAGGGAAAAATAGGAAGAAAAGGCCCTAACTCTTGCCTTTAGAGTACTACTAAACCAGTTCTTCTTAGTGCTCTCTGATTCTCCTAGTTTAGCAGTGAGTGTACTCTTACTGGGGAGCATTCCCCTTAGCTTCAAGCTTAGCAGCTCAGCTTTTGAGGCATCAAGCAGCCCAGTGCTGACTCATGCCTCATGGTAAACACCATTATCCTAAGGAAGTTGTTTGCCTTCCTGAAGGACAGATTCAGTCCTCAATAGAGCTTGTATTAAGCGGTTAATATTTCTTTTTATAGAGCAGATGACATGCTAAGATGTTGAATTTGATTGCTGAATGAAACAAGGGAATATAAAACTTTCATGTGGATCGTGTACTATAAAATTAACACATTACTATTAAAAGCATAAATGGATAAATGTTAAACTACACATTAGTTTGTTTTAAATAATGGTTGATACATCTTACACAACATCAACAACAAATATTTTTGACTTTTTTGATGTATTTTCGGTACTCTTTTGAAAATATGTCAGTTCTGAAAATTTTTCCTCAGAAGAGGCTTCAACCAAAGTAAACCATCTTGTTCAGTAATAGAAGAGCTCTTTCCTGTCTTAACTTACGGATTTTAATTTTTATATCCAAGTGAAGCTTCTTAGGACAATGCAGCTAGACTTGTCCTGTCTTCATTCTCTATGGATCGGATTTGTAAATTCACATTCTTTTCAGATAGACAACCAGTGCAGAGATAGGTGAACTGCTTACTAATGCAATACAAAGTGGTCGTGTTCACATACAGATAAAGACTTAGGGGTGAGCAAAGAGATGGCACTTGGTTGAAATTTTTTATTTTCTCCAACTATCTGAATCTGCCTTTATCATTTTATAGGAACCTTTTTATACAAAAGTGCAGAAAAGTATTCTTATAACACCAAGAGAGATTGCTGAAGTAATGGCAAAGGTGTAAGCATTTCATTTTAACTTAATGAAACTTTATTTTTGATAGATTGCAAGACAACAGCAGCAACTTCTGCAACAGCAGCACAAAATTAATCTCCTGCAGCAACAGATCCAGGTCAGTGTATTTTATTACTCTGGTCTGATTATACTTAGATACTTTCTTCCTTGAGAATGGAATTTAAAATGCTGTAACGCACTCTTCTCTTATAAACAGTACCAATAGAGCTGTTATTCAAAGATGTTATACACAATTGTGTAAAAGCATGTAGGAAATATCAACTAGGTGGTGGTCTAAGCATTCTTCAAGGAGAATAAACCTTATCATTGTTTCCTTTTGCCATTTACCTAACACAACCTAGTGGAAACCTAGTTTCCAGGGTAGCATACAGATGCTGTTTTTATTACCCTGAACCACTTTCTGCTTTGTATTATGGGGAGAAGCTTACTTTTATTTACTTGTTAGGGCTGTCTGATTGGGTCAATTATGAGAAGAATCTTATAACATGAGAAAAAGCTGGTAGTGATTATTTTGTTCTTTAACAATATTAGCTCCTTTCCTGTTTTCAGGTGTGCAATTTGCTAGGCGCTGAGGGGAATATAAAGATTAATGAATAAGAGTCTGTCTTCAAGGAGCTTATGGTAGGGAAAGGAAAAAGAATATGCTCATGCATATTTATAACAGTTTAAGGAGGTCACTTTTTCTTGTAGGGTAACAATATATAGATGTAATTTCAGGGAAGGGAAGGTAATGGTCTATTATTCCTGTAGATACTTGATGGTAATTCAACTAACAGCTATTTGAGATAGGCTAGAGAAGTGATCTCCATTTCTGAATGGAGACATAAGCATGTAATTTCTAGAAAGCGCTAGACTAAGGAACTGGTTGTCTGGTGATTAATCCTTGCAATACTGATCCTAGAGTTCTATGTCTCCTGCCAGAGACTCTGTTGCTTCTCATGGTTGCTGTGGATGTTTTCTAACCTGCTGCAATCTGTGAATCTAGTTAGGCTAGCCTGTTCTAAATTATATTATACCTTTCCTTGAGTTTTATATTATACCCTCTTGTATTTTTTAATCAGCAATATAAAGTCATATCTTACTCTAGCATTCTACCTCATTGATGAACACCAGTGATATAAACTTAGATCCTTGCTTCATTTTGTTAATCATACTTAGTGTTCCAAGAGTAGTCATTACTTTTTAAATACCTACTGATTTGTTGCCTGAGGAAGTATCTGTAACTTATTTAGCATTTTGTCCAGCTATCTTCACTAGCAAGTTTTAGCCAGTGTTTTTATGGTTCTGACTCTATATTCCAAATCCAAGTCTATGTGTTTCAAAACAAAGAGTCCAAATGCAGAGAAGATGGAATGTCTCTGGCATTTTTGACTGTCAGCTTTTACAATTAAATGTTGGAATAACTTTTCATCCTGATATCTCTTTTTTGAGTCATACTGAGATCCCTAATTAAATAACTGTCCCGGTGTTCCCTTGTTCTGCCCTTATTTGAATTTTCAGTGAGTCTCCCGCTGTGAAGGTCAAGATTTTTAGCCTGTGGCTTCCTACATTTATTTCTAGAGCCCTCTTTAAAAACTCAGTAGGTGTTAAATAATCTGATCATTTAGTTCTCTCTGTTTCTTCTGTTTGTACAGCAGGAATGGTAAGCATTCCCTGATATGCTCTCATATTAGTTACTTATTAATGTTTTTTTTACTGTTATTTATTGCTTATTTATTTCTAATATATTTCACTTCTTAGTCCAATGTTGTTTGTAATGACTGGCTATCTTAATTGATGTTTGCCTGTGGTATTGAGCATGAAAAGCAATCAAATTAATTCAGAGCATTTTCATGAAACGTTGTTAAGTATTTACTGATCACATATGATCTTATGGTTATAACCTGACTACATGAAATGGATGTCATTTTTAGGAAACCATAGAACATGGACTTAAAACAGAACTTCATAGGAATGTTCAGTTAAAATTTGTGGTTAGTTCTTATTGTTTAAATTTTAAAAATCAAAGCTAATTAGCATTTGAACTCAGCAGTATGAATTACAAAATGATAGAGAGACTCAAAATATCAGCATTACATACATTTTAGAAATAGAGGACTCTTTGTAATAGGAATTCATATTTTAAAATTAAGGATGGCTTCCAGTCGACAGTTGCACCAGTGGTATAATACACTCCAGGGTCTGTTCCCTGACAGTTTTTGAACAATTAGCAAAAATTGTCAGAGTCATCATCCTCAGAACTCTGGAAAAAAGAGTTAAAGGGTTGCAGTAACTGGTGACTGCCAAATAAAGAAAACTCAACTTTAAAAACTTGCAGGAGAAGCTCCTGGCTCCTTTGCTGGCCCCTCATCCACCCCCTACCCTGGCTCGGAGTGGAGTGACGTGAACTCCCATTTGGGTTCCGTGCTTTGCTCCGGAGGGAGCAGAGTAGCCCATAGGCGCATCCTGCAGTACTTGTATGTCAGTGCCTATCTATCCAGTGGAAACGTGACATAATCAGGAACCTCTTCTCTGGTTCACCTTCCCGGAACCTGCCCTGCAGGCAGAAGCATTTGCAGATAGCTAGAGCTGTGTAAGAAACAATTAAGTCAAAGCAGCCTGGAGGAAAGGATTTCCTGCTTTAAGTCATGTCATAGAGTACCTGGGAGGACAGGAAGTCTATTTCATAGGGATTAGAGGGGGCATTCCAATTTCTGTACAAGGAGGAAATCCTAAAGCCACCAGCAAACACAAGCCGAGGATGTGACACAGGCTCAGAAAAGCAGGAGAGGACCCTGCAATTCACATTTACCTTGAACTGATCTAATTGATAAGTGAGCTCAAGTCTGAAGGAGAGCACCTGACAACACAGAGTTAATTTGCAAAGACTATAAAAGGTGTGTGTGTGTGTGTGTGTGTGTATATATATATATATATATATATATATGAGTTCATCACCACAAGACCTGCCCTACAAGCAATGTTAAAGGCAGTTCATTACACTGAAAGGAAAGGACACTGGATAACAAGCCAAAGTGGAATAAAGAAATAAAGAACTCTGGTAAAGGTAACCATATAGGTAATTATAAATGCCAGTAGTATTATATTGATTTTTTTTGGAAAGTAACTCCACTTTTTACTTATTACAGGTTCTAAAATGCAAATGCCTAAGAAGTAATGATAAATCTATGGTTTGGGACATACGGTGTATAAAGATATAATTTGTAACAAGTACAACATAAAGGTGGGATTGGAGGCATATAGGAACAGTGTATCTATATGCTATTAAAGTTAAGTTGGTGACAAATTAAAAGTGGTTGTTAATAGATTTAGGGTATTAAATTCTAGCCCCATGGAGAGCATAAAGAAAATATATTAAAAATATATACAGAAAAAAATGAGGGGACTCAAAATAGTACACTACAAAAAATCAAATAAATATGAAAGTAGGCATTTGGAAGAACTGAGAGACAAAAAGGTTTAAGAAACACAAATAGCAAATAGCAGATTGGCAAAAGAAAATCCTGCATTATCAGTAGTTATGTTAAATGTAATTGGATTAAATTCTCTAGTTAAAAGGCAGAGATTAGCAGAGTGGATTCAAAAAAGCATGACCCAATTATACGCTGTTTACAAGAGACTCACACTGAATTCAAAGACACAAGTAGGTTGAAAGTGAAAGAGTGGAAAAACATATACCATGCAAACAGTAAACAAAAGAGAGCTGGGTTTACTAAACTAATATCCAACAAAATAGACTTTAAGTAAAGAACTGTTTACAAGGAACAAAGAAGATCATTACTGTATATATTAATAAAGGGGTGTTTTCAACAAGAAGATATAGAAATTAGAAATATATATGCACATAATAGCAGAACCCCAAAATATGTGAAGCAAATACTGACAGTTCTGAAGAGAGAAATGGTTCTACATTAATAGTAGGAGACTACGATATACCACTTTAAATAATGGATAGAACATAAAGTCAGAAGATCAATGAGGAAATAGAAAACTCAAATCATAGTATAAACCAACTAGACTTAACAGACACATATAGAACGCTTCACCCAACAGCAATGTAAACACATTATTATCAAGTGCACATGAATCATTCTCCAAGATAGACCATAAGCTAGACAACAAACAAGTCTCAATATATCCAGAAATACTGAAATTATTCAGTGCATCTTCTACTAAAATGGAATGAAGCTAAAAATCAGTAATAGAGAAAGGGAAAATTCACAAATATGTGGAAACTAAATAGCACACTCTTAAACAAAGATTGAAATTACCAGGAAAGTTAGGAAATTTCTCAAGGCAAATTAAAATGAAAACACAACATGACAAAGCTTATGGGGTGCAGCAAAGGTAGTGCTGAGAGGAAAATGTATAGCTCTAAATGCTTACATTAAAAGAAGGATGGTTAGAAACCATACTCACAACTGGAGGATCTAGAAAAAAAAGAGCAAACTAAACACAAAGCAAGCAGAAAGAAGGAAATAACAAAAGTTAGAGCAGAGATATGTGAAACAGAGAATAACAATAGATGGAATCAACTAAACCAAAAGTTGCTTCTTCGAATAGATCAATAAAATAGACAAACTTTAGCTAGACTGACAACAAAGAAAGAAATAAACAAAAAACAGAAAGGATGCAAATAACTAAAATCAGAAAGCAAATGGGGGGGTATTACTACCAACCCCACAGAAATAAAAAGGATTATGAGAGGATACTATAACCAACTGAAGATCAACAATTCAGATAACATAGATGAATGGACAAATTCCCAGAAACAAAAAAACTATGTGCGTTGACTTAAGAAGAAGTAGATGCTCTCACCTGACCAATAATATGTAAAGAGAATGAGTCTGTCATCAAAAACTTCAGGACCGGATCGTTTTACTGGTGAATTTTAACAAACATTCTAAGGATTAATACCAATCCTGCTCAGATGCCTCCAAAATTGAAGAGGTGGGAACACTTGACAACTCGTTTTATGAGGCCAACTTCAGGCTAATACCAAAGCCAGATGAATATACCACAAGAAAAGAAAAGTACAGACCAATATCCCTTATGAATGTAGATGCAAAAATCTTCAACAAAATACTAGCAAACAGAATCCAACAGTACATTAAAAGAATTATACACCAAAATTAAGTGGGATGTATCTCAGATATGCAAGGTTGGTTCAAGATAAGAAATCAATTATTGTAATACACCACATTAATAGAATGAAAAGACAGAAAACAATTAATCATCTCAGTTGACCCAGAAAAGTGGTTTGAAAAAAATCCAGGACCCCTTCTTGATAAAAACAACCAAGAAACTAGGAATAGAGGAAAACTTCCTCAAAATGTTAAAGGTCATATATGAAAAACTCACAGTTAACATCATACTCAATGGTGAAAGTTTGAAAGCTTTTCCCCTTAGATCAGGAATAAGTCAAGGATATCCACTGTCACCAACACTATTCACCTTTGTCTTGGAAGTCCTAAGAGCAATTAGGCAAGAAAAAGCTATCTACTTTAGAAAGGAAGAAGCAAAACTTCCCCTATTTGCGGACAACAGGATCTTATATATAGAAAATCCTGTAAGTTCCACGACAAAGCTCCTAGAGCTATCAAACAAATTCAGAAAAGTGGCAGGATACAAGAGCCATATGCAAAAATCACTAGTGTTTCTATATGCTAGTTGTGAACCATCTGAAGAGGAAATCAAGAAAAAAAATCCATTTACAATAGCTATTAAAAGAACTGAGCATCTAGGAATAAGTTTAACCAAGGATGTAAAGGACATGTACACAGAAAACTACAAAATATTGCTAAAAAAAATCAAAGAAGTCCTTAATATATGGAAAGACAGTCTGTATTCATGGTTTGGAAGACTAAATATTGTCAAGATGTCAATTCTACCCAAAGCAATTTATAGATTCAATACAATCCTAATCAAAATTCCCACAGCTTCTTTGCAGAAATGGAAAAAACAATCTTCAAATTTATTTGCAAAGGTGAGGGGCCCAAAATATCAAAAACATCTTGAAAAAGAAGAACAAGGTTGGAAGATTCAAACTTCCCACTTTAAAAACTTAGTACAAAGCCAAAGTTGTCAAAACAGCATGGCACTGGCACAAAGACAGACTTATAGACCAATGGGATAGAATTGAGAGTTCAGAATCAACCCTAACATCCATGGCCATATGAGTTTTGACAGGGGTGCCAAGACCATTCCATGGGGAAGAATAGTCTCCAACAAATGTACTGGGAAAACTGGATATCCATATGCAAAAGAATGAAGGTTGACCCCTACCTCACACCATATAAAAAATTAACACAAATAGATCACAGACCTAAATATAAAACCCCAAACTATAAAAATCCTAGAATAGGGAAGCAGCTTCTGGACCTTTTGTTAGACAATGGCTTATTAGACTTTACATGAAAACCCAAGAAACAAAAGAAAAAAATATATTAATGGAACTTCATCAGAATTAAAAAAATACATTGTACATCAAAGGACTCTATTGTAAAAATTAAAAGATGACCAGTAGAATGGGAGATAATATTTGGAAACCACCTATCCAATAATAATTTAATATCCAGAATATATATTTTTTAAAAACCCTACAAATCAAAAACAAAAGGACAAAAAAAAAAAAAAAAACCGGACAATTAAAAAATGGGCAAAAGACTTACATAACCCAAAGAAGGTGCACAAATGGCCAAAAATCAGAAAAAGATATTAACATCCTTAGCTATTAGGGAAATGCAAATCACAACACAATGAGATATCATTTCATACCTATTAGAATGACTACTATCAAAAAAATGGAAAATAACAAGTGTTGGAGAGGATGTGGATAAATAGGAACACTAGTTCATTGTTGGTGGGAATGTAAAATAGGCAAGCACTGTGGAAAACAGTTTGGTGTTTCCTCAGAAAGTTAAATATAGAATTGCCATATGACCTGGCAGTCCCACTTCTAGATATATACTTACAAGAATTGAAAGCAGGAACTTAAACAGATATTTACACACTGATGTTCATAGCATTATTCACAATTGCCAAAAGATGGGATTAACCCAAGTGTCCATTAACAGATGAATGGATAATCAAAATGGTAAATAAATGGAATATTATTCAGTCATAAAAAAGAATGAAGTTCTGATACAGTCAACAAATTGGATGAACCTGCAGGTATCATGTTGAGTGAAATAAGTTGGACAGAAAAGAACAAATATTGCATAATCTCACTGATATGAAGCAATTAGGTAAGCAAATTCATAGACTTAGAAACTAGAATATAGGTTACCAGGGGCCAGGGTGGGGAAAGTGAATAGGGAATCAATGCTTAATTGGTACATGGCATTTATGTTTGGGGTGATGGGAAATTTCTGGCAACGGATGGTAGTGATGGTAGCACAACATCATAAATGTAATTAATACCACTGAATTATATATGTGAATGTGAAATTTTAAGTTGTGTATATGTTACTGTAATAAAAATTTTTAAAAACCATAGGACTTTACCACATAGTGAACTCTACTGTAAGCTATAGACTATCGTTAATAATATAATTATATTGTTTCATCAATTGTAACAAAAGTACCCAATTTGCAAATTGTTAATAATAGGGAAAACTGCATGTGTGAGGGCGGGTATGTGGGAACTCCGTATTTTCTGCATGGTTTTTCTATAAACCTACACCTTGCCTAATTAAAAAAAAAATAAGGAGGCAATAGGAACCATATTTCTGTTCATTCTATCCTGAGCTGCTACTTTACTGCATATCTTGTCAGTATTTATCTTATCAGTAAGAGGCCATTCAAAGAATTTGTGAATACTGAAAAACTCTTACTCCTTACACTATATTTTCAGATATGGTTTTTGAGAAACCATAAATGTGATCAAATTGAGGAAAGAGATTATTGTTGAGATAACTTTAATGTAATTTTTGAACAGAATATGAGATTTAAAGAATGCTTCAAACATTTTTTTATCAGGAAAAAGACACTTTCTCACATTTGAAAATAAATCAGAACAAAGAATAAAAACAGATGATTAAAACAAAACCTAACCTCTATTCTAAAAGCAAATGAATGCAGAGATCATTGAACAAGTAAGATTTTTTGTTTATTTTTTTAATCTTGAGTCCTAGAATTTACTGGCTAAAATTGTCAGCAAGATTAAGCAATAGCAATTGACTCTGGGTGATGAGTATCAGATGGTCACATTCAGGACTGTTCTTTACTTATATTTCAGAATGCCAATTTTTGAATTAGTACTGTATTTTTGGAATTTGCAAGCTTTAATAGAAAGAAATGGAAGAGTGTATAACCTCTTGAACAACCCATCACAAACACATCTGGACCTTTTATAACTGAAAGAAATGAAAACCTCAATGGTCTGCACAAATTGAAAAATAGGATTTTTCATTAGATATAGGAAAAGGCGTGATTAAGATAGTATTGTAAAAATTTCCACACTTATTTTCTTTTCAATCTTCCAAAGTTTTTATGTGCAGATAAAAATAGTTTTGTTTATGTTATATTTTTTCTTCCTTAAATATAATTTCTAACGTAATTTTGCCTTAGTAAATCCTAACTAAACTTTTAGAGAGATACTTCTAAGACCATGTAAACCATGTTGAAACAGTACAATGAATGATCTTACATACTATTTTTGTATTTTTGCTGAGTTAATTTTTAACATTTAAAAAATCAGGATAATTTTAAATAATTATAAAAATGCTTCAAAATTAATACCTTTTAAGAGGCTGCTTAGTGAATTCAAATCTTCCTGTTTGTACTTTGGGGAAAATTGTGATACCTCTAATTTTTTACATTTTAAGCAATTTACCCCTTTCCCTCTATGTGGACTTCAGAAAACAGTTAGATGTTTTTTGTTTTTCCAGGACATAAATAATACACTTTGTATCAGGTCTCTGGAAAGCAAAACTAATAATAGATCATGGATTATGGATCCTTGGAATTGCGAATATTAATTTTTATTTTGTGATTCTTAAGGATAGATAACTGCTTCAAAAATTTCATCCTCTTTCCATTCATTGCACGTAGTAGCCTAGCCAATCTTTTGAAGAATATTGCTTACAAGCTACATTAACTAATAACAAAAATTCACTTTTAATCTATATGACAGTTGTAAAGAGATCAAAGTATATGTACAGTATTTAGTTAACCACTAAGTATTCTAAGCAAAACAAAATATTTTATGAATCCTGATTTATTGATTCATTCATATATTTATTCATTTGACCATATCATGGTTTTTGAATCTAGAGGAGACATTCTTCATGGACACAATATACCACATTCTTTGGTTTCTATACCATATCAATAGGAACGCATTTAATGATGGCATTTTGCAGCTAGAACTTACTCTTTGCACGGTAATTCAGCTCATTAAAATATCACTGTGAGAAACTTACATTTTCGGACATGAATGGTGTTACTCAATTATTCATGTCTCTTTGGACCCCAATTTTAGAGTTCTTCAAGTGGCTCTTGTATTGTGTGCATATAGGCACTGTCCTCTCCTCACATTACTGACTGAACAATGGTCTTTTAATAATGGACTGGCTGGTTGGGATTTTATTTGGGCATTTGGCTTTCTGGACCAGTGCCAATGATTTGGTCAATACATTTACATACACCCTTTTGGGCATAATTGTGAAACTTGAAATTGTTACCGCTTTGTTTTCTTTATGATTAGTATACAGTGTCTATTGTCTGCCCCTCATCATTTAATACATGCACCAGATGGCAAACTCAGTCTGTGGAAGGCCTGAACTAAATGCCATTGCTGTTTCTTTGTAGAACTTTGTCTTATCTGAAAACTTTCTCCTTTAAATGCTGTAGTACGTGTTGTTTATTTACTTTTCCAAAAAAATAAGTATTTTCATCTTCACTGTAGCTTCATCTGTCCTTAAGAGTATATGAATATTTTTCATATACAGTGTTTCCTATTTTCATTATAATAAATTCCTGTGTACTGTCAGTGTACTTTGTGTGTGTACATATATTTTGTCACATGATAGAACACTATTAAATGTGTGTTCTTTCTTCCCGCCCGGTAAAGGAACAGGGGCTAATATAAGCAAGAAAGTGAATAAACAGAACAATTTGAGATGTTCTCACCTTTTAAGGAGGTAACCTTGCCTTTGTTTCTTGCAGTATGGTTAACTACAGGTATTCTGGGTATATGCTGAGCAGAATAAGGACTACCATTTTTATGTGAAATAGTTGTGTAAAGATCAGAAATAATTACTTTGCACATTAGCCTTCATGGCCTGCATGACCTGGTTAATTAATTTTTTGCTGGGTTAATAATAATAGAAATGTATTTGAAGATATGCTTCATCATTGAGTTTTGAACTGACCTCTAATTTTAAGACCTGGACCTTCCATTTATTGTCTTTTGAGGATAACTAGAGCAGCCAACACAAAGAACAAAAAGTCAGGAGGTGACTTCCAGTCTTTATTTAGTCCCTCTGTCTTAGATTGTACCTGTTTTATTTAGCGTTGATTAACAAAAAGCAATTACAGTGCTCCTGTTTTGGCTCTAGCAAATAGTCCTTTTTTTGTGTTATTGATCAGGACAAGGATCCCCTTCCGGCAGCCTCTGAACAGGACCAAATAAATGCATTGAAAGTAATTTGATACTTCTATTGGCACTGTGCATGCATCTGATACTCTCTTGCAAAGTAATAAGGGCTATAAACAAAGCTTAGAAGTCTAGGATTAGCCCCCAGCTTCAGCAAACCCTTAAAATATTTTGTAATTCTATCTTCAATCATGAATTAGCCAGGAAAAACAGACCCTCTCTCCTCTTTCTATTTCTCTGCTGTATGCTGTTTTTAATTGCCCACAGGCTGGCTGTTGTGATCTTCTTTGGAAGTTTAAAACCAAGATAAAAATGCAAATCTAATTATTTCTTTTATGTAATCTAATTAACTCTTTAAGTAATGATAGATGCTCTATAGCCTGCTTCAAACATTTTAATAGTGAAGTTTCTGGATTATAAAGAATAGGTAAAGCTGCTGTAAAACATGAATAACAAGGACTATAATGGCTAAAAAAAAATAAATTCTTGTGATTAGAAACTCCATTTTAGTCAATCACGCTAGACTGTTTTTTTTTTTTTTTTAAGTTACAGCGCTTCTAGATGTAAGAAGAGGTGACACCTGACCAGATCCTATGAGCTACTATCTGGAATTATCAATCAGCTTGCTATCTGTTTCCTAAATGTGGCCTTATGACAAAGATCTCATTCAGCAGACCAAAACCTGATACTGAATCTCATTTTCATGCACTGTACTTCAGTTTATCAAGCTCCTCTATGTAGCCCTTCCTCCTTTATCTACTTGTGCTTCTCTCAGACCTCACTGATCAAGTTTCACCTAAATAAGTGATACTAAAAATTCAGGAAAACCAAAGTCTGCTTATTTCTGGGATTAATGAAAGTGGGAGAGTGTCTTACCTGTTCAGGTATAGGGTGGTGTGTAGCAGCATGGGAGTGGGGCAGAAGTTCAAAGTGGTGTCAGCATGTGACATTACATAACATTGAATCAATCCCCTAAGGAAAGAGTGGTTTCTTTTTTTATTGTTTCTTGATCTTTCTGATTACATTGAGTGTTATTTAGTATTAGTCTTTACTACCATTCTAGGAAGTCCTAATCTTGATTTTTAATGGAAGGAGGTGGGGAATCATCTTAGTCTTGGAGAGTTTGGAGGTGAAGGAATTTAGCTAGAATTTAAATAGAACTGTTTTCTTTTCATAGTATTTATTTCATGACTACCTTCTATTTATGACAAGTGATTTTAGTTTTCTTTGTGTGCTATTGATATAAAATTTCTTTTTGAAATAAAAGTAAAAATCAACTTAAAGGTGGGGAATGGGAAGTTAAAGCTTATAATATACAGGGTTCTTATTTATTTGGAATGATGGAAATGTTTTGGTAATGGATGGTGGTGATAGTGGCGCAATACTGTGAATGCAGTTAACAGCACTGGAATATATATCTGAATGTGATTAAAAGGGGAAATGTTAGATTATATGTACGGTAATATAATAAAAATAAATCCATGAGAAAAAAAGAAAAAAAAGTCAACTTAAATAAAAACCTCAAGCAAAAGTAATAGCTGGGTACTTGAATATGACAAAAAAATACTGATGCCTGGATCCCATCCACAGAGATTCTGATTTGAGTGGTCTGGGGTACAGTGTCAGCATGGAGACTTTTTAAAGCTCTCTAGGTAATTCTAGTGGTCAGTCAGGATTGAGAAATACAGCTTTATAGAATGTAATGCAGATTAAATATGAACTCTTAATTGTTTAGAGTATCTTTATCATCTATCTATCTAGACAAAGGGTGGGGCATAATTTAAACAGATAATTCTTGAACAGTTGAAATATACTTTTTGTGACTTTGGTCATGGCTATTTTACTTAATAGCTAGAAAGCTTATAATATGCCAAGTTTTAAACAATTTTAATAAATTTAGTTTTTCTACTGACGATTTATATTTATATATGGGATACTGGCGAGACGCAATGTGCAGATATCAGAATATTTGTGCCTTTGGGAGCAGATATTGGAAATAAAAACGAAGTATGGTCTTTCATAAAAAGACAAAAAAATTTAGAAAATAAATTCTCAGATGTCATTTGACTGCTAATTCTTTAAACAAAATGAATTTTGCCCTAGGACATCATCTTGTTACTTATTTTAAATAAGTTTTTAAAATTTCTCTAAGGAATTGATTACATCTTGACATATTTGAGGAATATATGAATTTAAATGCAGTTTTAAGCTAGATTTGTATACCATAAGAAGAAAAGTATAGAAAGTATGTTGTTTAAATTTTGTGGAACCAGCACAGGAGTTGGAGACAAATAAATCGGGGTTTAAATTCCAGTTCCACTATTTATTAGCTCTGTGATCTGTTTTGCTACTTACTGTTTGTGGGACAAGTTACTTAAGTCTCTGAGCCTGAGTTTTCTAATTCCTGAAAAACAGATAATGATATTACCTTACAGTAGTTATGAGATAATGTGTATAAAGTCCCTAATAAGTGCTCAATGCATTTCTGTCATTATAGACTGATTATTGTTGTCATTGATGTTGTGGTTGTTGTATGACTAGATATAGGAATCACTCAAAGTCCCTGGTGGAGAAACATACTCATACATATTTTGTATGTACATCTATAAGCATATTTGTATCCATATACATGCATATTTAAAATGCAGGAATTAGGTTTATGATTATAGGATAATCAATGTGTATGCACTATAATCATTATCACCATGATAATCTAGAGAAAAGAAAGAGCAACAAGTTATCTGACTGCCAAATGAGAGCTATTTCAATTGTCAGTGAGAGGAAAATAAGGTTTATCAAGCACACAAAAGGAGTTGATGGAGTTGTCTGGGGATAGTTCCAAAGGGAATAGGACATTTCATTCTAGAAAAGCAGGGTCAGATTCTCATCTTTCACACTTAAATGGACTTTGCTTTAAGATCAATAGTGTTTGTGAAGTTAGAGAGATAGTAAATGAACCTTTCCAATTTGTTGTATAGCTTTTTATAAAAACATAGATGAAGTTATGTGGTAGCTCAAAATGCACAAGTCCTTGTTTAAAATAAAGTTGTGTGTATAAATCTTAAGTATACCATCTCCTGTAAGCTAAGTATTTGCCCAGCTTTTGTGAATTATGTCTATACTTATAATTTAAGAAGTTAAACAGTATGCATACCAGACTTCAGAGGTGGAAAATAAAAATTGATATACTATGTGGCACTTGATATAGCACAGGGAAATATCTTTTAAATTCTGAGGGAATGTACTGACATAACCATTTTTAATTCATATATAGTAACTCCCACTCAGGGCTATTAATGTCAGAGTCAGATATTTTTACTTGTTCAAAATAAAAGAAAATAAATGACACAAAAGGTGAGAAACGAAATTCATTTTCTCCACCAACCCATCCATTAAGAAAATGTTAAAGTTGTAACATTAAACAATGGAAGTCGAGGAATTCACAGGTCAGAATAAAGTAAAAATCCATCCTCAGGTAGATCATAGCTGTAACTTTTGTTACATGTACATTCCATGGAAAATTTTTCTCTTGAAGTGTTTTCTGCAGTTCCTGAGATTAGCACAGATAGAAAGGCCTCTCGCTGGGCTGGCTTGGCTGCTTCTCTAACATCTGCACAAGGTGGCCAAGCTATTCTAATGGACTCTAACAGGCTAGGCTTGATTGTAATGTAATAGCATCATTCATTTCATAGACATACAGATGTTGGCTCCTCCTAGTGTATTCTTTAGCTGGATTATACGTAGGAAAAGGGAGAAAATGAGAAAACTGATGTCCGTTTCTACTGATTGCCTAATAACTTTTGTTCCTTTTCAAAAGCTGTGATGATATCAAGGAAACAAATGGAAAAACATTCCTTATGTAGTGGTTTTCAATAAAAGACATCAGTCAGTCCTGGATTGGTGTTTCCTTTTCTCATTCTGTGGCTATCAGCCCCTACTTCCTTCTGACTTATACTTCACTAAGAAAGGTGAAACTTCCCAGATAACCACATTAGTAGGTGGAGGCTGGGGTTTGGAAGAATCAACATGGGTAACAGTAGAAGAATGGTCTGGGTAGCAGTAGATGGAGAGGAGCAAATGAACATAGACAGGGAGCTATCATCTTGCTCAGTGGTGACTAGTAGATGTTTAAGACCAGGTATAACTTGTTCCAAGCTTTTCTCTCTACCCTAATTTATAGTACTTTGTGCATACTCAGGTTTTTAGATCTGCTTGAAGGCAAGATGGAAAGGAGCCACCATTAGATGACCTAGTATTTTTGTCTACAGAAAAGCTCAGAGGGGCAGGCAAAAGTGAGCTAGTAGTATGCATTATGGAGTCTAGCCAGGGGTTAACCTTAGAAGATCAGGTAGTGCAGGTCAGATTCAGAATGGTGGAGAAAATATGTAGTCTACCACTGGAGAAATTTGAGCCATGGCTGGAGTATCTATAATGCAAGGGTGGAAATCAGAGCAAAAGAAAATGAAGTTGGGCTCTTGAAGTTGGCATCCATACAACATCTGTTTTCCTGTTAAGGTTTTCTGAATGAGTTCCAGTGTGGATCGTCAAATCCAGTGGTCTCCGACATGGTCTTTCACTGACAGTTTTAGGATGACAGTACACTCTTGGAACTCCTACATATCCCTTGTGAGAGGGAGAGTTCAGATCAATGGCTGCCCAGTAGAAGAGGGAATTGGAGCTCTATGTTTAGAACTGTGGTCTCCTTATCAATACAGTATCTTTCCTTCTTAGAAGGAGCAGGCCCTGACCGGAGAGACCCTAATTTGGGATTTACTGTATACATCAAAGTGTATACATTAAGAGTATAATGTCTGGTAAATGTCTTTGGGTAGTAGAATTATGGTTAAGCTATTTTTTTCTTATTTTATTTTATTTACCTTTTTAATACCTATTGATTTTGTATGAGAAATAATAGAAGATAGTTTTAAATTTTAAAATGTGTATTGAAAAGAGCCTTATTTTCAATATTAAGGAAAGTATTACATTCATTGTGGTATAGTCAGGTGATAGGCTGTCATAGATTATAATAATTATGTTTACAAATACTTTTAATGGTTTGACATAATGCTTAAAAAATCCCATTAGGTAGGAGGAAAAAACCCAGAATACAACAATGTAAATGTAGTATGACCTCACCTGTGTAAAAATAGGTGTTGATAAAAAGACTGGAAAAGAATGCATTACTTTAATAATTAATTTTTTTAAATTAAAAAATGCAGGTAAAAAAAAAGGGGAGCAGGCATCTATCATGTGATCTTGTGATCACCCCTGGAACAGACTGTAGTTACCAAATCCAGGACTTGACTGCTATTTGTGATTTCTGGTTGCTTAGATAGAGCTTCCAGTTAATCAAAAATAACCATGTTTCTAGATAGATGAAATAACCACTCAGGCATAGATCTTCCAGTGCTTACAGACTGTTTCACTGGTATCTACACTTGATCCTAACTGTTAGTCATTCTCCCAACCAACTTTGCCTGAGACACTGAATTCCATGGATTTAAATGTTCTCTTTGACTCAGGGAGGCCACAATTTCAGGCCCAGGAAAGAGAAGGCATAGGAACAATTACTGATTCATTCTTGGCAAAACTTCAAAAAAAAAAAAAAAAATTGCATGGTTCCTTGTTCTTCTCCCTTCTATGGAAAGTATTCAGCCCCAGCTTGGGGCAAAAAATAGTATTTGAGCAGCGTAGTATGGCAGAAAGAAGCCGCCACTTGGACTCAGGATGCCTAGTCTTTGTTCTGCTAGTAACTACATGGCTTCTGGCAAATTACTCTTCTGCTTTGGTCCTGACTTTCCATATATTTATAACAAGGGTTATTGTTCAAGATTATCACTAAAGTTTCTCATGACTCTTTCCTCTTTTGATTCTAGATGATGGGGATTGGCTAGTCCTTAGAAGAGAGAGAGTAATAGATAATCTTGCTTGAAGGCAAACGTCAAATTTGGCCACCCCATAAGTCATGTCCTCATTTTAAACAATCTAATGGATTTAAATTCTGAAGTTTCCTTTATGAGATATTGTGATGGCTTATAAGGCCTGCCACATGAATGATGGCTATGAGGGGATTTTTAGAAAAATACATTTAGGAGGAGTGCCTGTAAATGCCTTCTTTCAGGCCTCAGCAAGTACATTTCTGTAGCTAATGACAAACTCCTGGCATTAAAGCTGTATAATGGAAAGGTTGACATCAACTTAATTTTAGTGCAAGTAAAATACTATAAGTTTTGGAAAGAAATACTTATAGCTTTAGTAAGATATTAATTGCAGGAAATTACAGCATATCCTACTGAAGTATTATGTCAGTGGCATGTATAGCATATAACACCTTTTCCTAGTCTGTCTTGTTTTCACCCAAAGTTGCATTTTTAACTGAAAAGAGATGTGTTAAGTGGCAAGAACTTTGTCTAACTATGGGGGTGGTGTTGAGTGTGGTTCAGACTGTCTGAAAACAATTAAGCTGTGAAGGAGAAACTTCTTGGTTATGCATCCTAGAAATGGGTCTCCTGCTTGAAGGATAATGTTGATGTAGATATTCTTTTGGCCATTTCCTCATTTCTAACTTGTTATGTTTTGTCTTCTAGTCCCAATAAATTTTCCAACAACAGTTTATTTATTGGCTTCCAGATAAGAAATGAGAGAATTTCACTTCTGATATGTGGTATAGCTTAATATGGTTTTCTCATTTCCTTTCATTTTGTTTGAAGTAAATAAGGTAATTTCTCACTAAAATTCCAGTATCTTTCAGAGCTTTAGGGATGAATCTAAAACAGAAGCATATAATGTTTTATTTAAGCAAATCCATGTTCTTATTAGGCGATTCACCTTAATGTCATTTTTTATAAATAAACTTTATTTTATTTTTTCACGGGTTACTTAATTAATTTTTTTGGTACCACCACATTCTGACATCTGCGTCTGCTAAGGCCTTCAGGTTGTGATTTGTGGTTTAAAAATAAAAAATAATTTATTATTTGAAAATTGATAAATCATTTGAGAAAGGTACTTAAATATGAATGTAAAAGAGTCTGATGCATTTCTATTTCAATTTTTTTCTTTTATACTGAGGCACATATAGTTATCTGTGTTTGCACAAAGCATTTGTACCAGTTGTACATCTAATTAATATCTAACTAGATATGCGTGAAACCTATTCTGGAGAAACTACTGCCAGGCTGGCTTCTTGGACTGTTTATGTTCCCCGTTAATTGCAGGGCTTTACCAAATAACCATTGGGTAAGTCTGGTTTTACTTATCAAATCCAGATCTGCTTTTTCTCTCCTGCTGAGCAGGATGAAGTTCCTTGTGCTACCAGCTTTTTATTATTTTGGGGTACACTACATACTGGGGATTGGAGCCGTCAGCCCTGGAACCCGCAGTGTTTCTATAGAAAGATTAAAATTACTAGAGTAAGCCTTTGGTGAATTTGTTCTATATGTAACACAATCAGGTTAAACAAGCATTTACTTTTAAAAGACATAGTTATTTTCATAATTGTAGACAAATATTCATTTGCCCACAGCCCTTCCCCCCTCTACTTTGGATAAGAATAGATCTAAACTGAAAGGCTTTTAAAATCTGGTCATTAGTCTTTCACCACAGCCTCCATATTTTTCACCAGAGGGGAGGAGTAAGTAAGGCAATAAGGTGGAGAAAATCTTTTCTCTATAAGAAAGTTCAAAGAATATCATACTTTCTTTAGAAATTAGAATATATTTTGACTAGGCTTATAAGGAGGCCATTTCATGTTTCCTAGTAAAAGGAGTTGCTAAGTAGTCGTTCTAATCTCCATCCTGAAAGAACATGTTGGCCATGTGCTCCAAAGGGGAAAAATGTATTGAATTAAATATGACAGCAAGTCTATCCCATTCTGTTCCTATACCATTTCTGTTTTAGCAGGGTTAGCTCCTACATCTAGATTTAAAAGCAACTGGGAGATGTCCTGGCAATTCACAAAATGAGTGTTCTAATTATTAACCAGAAAAAGTAGGAATGATATCTGGGGTGAAATCTAAGGAGACCCTGCCTCTTCATTTATGCAGACAGTGTTTGGGGACATCCTCATTACCTTTTTAACTAAAAAAGTCTATTGCATTCTGAAAAATGTAAACAATAAGAGGTTGTTTTTTAAATTATTTAATTAACTGTGAAGTTGTATAAGAAAGAGAAAACACTTTGAAAAATGCTCAGAGCTCGTATGTATGAAGCACAGCAGATGAAATGATTTATTGGGTTTTATACACATTCTGTAAAGGGTCAGCATTGCTAACAGAATGAGTGGCAGCCTCTGGGAGCTGAACAGGCCCCAGGGACTCGTCTTTGTTCCTCTGGTCTTGACAGGCATGTGTCTCTGTTAAATGAGGGCTTAATTTCTCTCATATGTGAACAATTTCCAAGCCCCAACAAAGGCAGCCAGGACTGGAGCTATTTAAAAGAACCAGCACAGGAGGAAGCATTCTTGAAGAAAGGGGATGCTAAAAGGCTAATTACTCACCATGGCTTAGCAACTATTTTATTTTTTCCCTAAGCAAGGTTTATTAACATGGGTCTGCCATTTTTTTTTAGATAAATACACATTAAAATTACCGGGGTATATTTTTTTCTTTGTGAAATAGCCATTTGCTGATCTCTGCTCATTGAAAAGCAGTGCCCCCATCAGTAGTGATGGTGTATATCATGGAATATATTAATTCACTGGAGGGGGAAGGGAGAAACTAATATACTTTGGATCTTTTCTCTCTCAAGTGAAAGGAATTTAAACTATTTACTAAGCAGCATCCTTGGCAACACTGTGAACCCTTTCTTTAGACAGTAAGTGCTTAAAATGTAGGGAGTTTCTTATTCAACGTTTTCTGTGGGTGTTTCAAACTCTTTTAGTTTGTCTCAATTTCTGAACTCCAGTATCTGGGGAAAAATCCATATTGTTAAAGGGACATATCTAGATTGTGACAGGTGTATCTCTACTCACACCGTTTATGTTTTCCTAAAAAGGTTTTAGAAACTGGTTCCTTTTTCCCTTTTGATTAGTGTTATAATCCTCATTAGACCTTCATCTTAATTTTGAACTACTGATCTTTAAATTTCTCTACTTTTCTTTTCAAGCTCTATCTTTTTTGGTATGCATGATGTATAAATAAACATTTAAATGTATTTATGTGGCACTATCGTATCATATTATAAAGGTAAGTACACTTAAATATAAATAATAAGCACTCTCCAATTTATTTGTTCTGTACATTTTTGTGGGAGGAAACACAACAGTTATTTGAGTTGTCTACAAAGAATAATTTTAGAAATGAAAAGTGTCTAAAATTTTTAATGAAGACACTAAATTGAATATTAAAATTCTGGACAAATTTGCCTTTTGGTTTATTTTAGAACTAAAAAGATACCTAGTTTCTCTTCATGCTTGTCACTATTTGCTGAATGACCTATGACAGATCATTTTATCTCTGGGGCTCCAAATGTTTTATCTGTTAAAGGTTTCTTCCATTGCTAAACTTCTATGTTTTAAGAATAAAATAAAAATGGAACTCTGAAATAAGATAAATGATATGATTGCAGAGTATCCTCAATATTTTATTTTTTAAATGAAAAGGAACTTTATTTCAAGTCCACATTTCCAATTTTTAATGTATAAAAATCAGGAAATCTTCAATTATGGCACCTTGACTGGTACAAAGCCAGAAATGCAATATTATCATTTCTTGGGAACAACATTCTACTGTGTGTGACAGGCTCTGTCTCTGTGGCACAGTAGAAAGGTGGGAAAATTGTTGATTTTAATTGTAATGATGGATGACCGACATAACTCTTCTGATTGTGTTTTTCATACGGAGTTAGCTATAGTAGCAGAAAAAACATAATTTCCACCCGCACGACTTTTTTGTCTAGTGTGGATAACTCCAGAAAAGTGCCTGAGCTCTGTGAACAGCCATAATGACCTAATTCTTAGGAGAATGAGTGATATCTTTACTTAGAATGTGAAATGGTTTGGAGAAGAAAAAAGTACAAGCCATTTCCTCCCAGGTGTTTTTTCTTAGCATCCTATTTTACTATCCAGAAGTACTGTGGTTTCCATAAGAAGGTATATGTTAGTAGAAATAACCCATACCTAAACACTTAAATTAATGACTATGTCATCTTTGTTCCCAATTTGGAGTACATCTGAATATGAAAAACAGTAGGATCTTCAGAAATGAGAGTCGAAGAAAATTTGTAGAACCCTTATTTCTGATATGAACTAATTTTATTAAGCTTTCTTTCTCCTTTTTTGGTTAGGATATTATCTAAAATGGACAGCCAATTATTATTTCTTCATAAGCCTGCTTCTCTTTTTACATTTTCTGTTCCTGTAAATGACATCATCATTTGAAGTCATATTTAGTACCTGCTTTTCCTTTATGCATCAAAGCCTAGAAATTACCAATTTTGGTCTAGTTTACCTCAAAATATCTCATATCTGCCTTCTGTTTTTTCATTCCTGCTGTTACTAACACAGTTCAGGTTATCATCACCTCATGCCCAAATTGTTGAAATAATGTCTTAGATTGTCTCCTCAACTTCAGTATATCCCTCTCCACTTCATTCTATACATCCATTCCAGAGTATTCTTCATAAAGGAAATGTCTCATTGTGCTTTTCATCTGCTCAGAAATCTCCAATAGTGTCCTATTGTCTGTGATTTTAATTTATTTAATAAATATTCATTGTTGTATGCACTTATAGGTTTCTGAAATTCTTGTAGTCTTTGAAGATATGTCAGTTAACAAAAATCTCTGTTTTACTGCACTTATGTTCTAGCAAGGGGAGGCAAACAATAAGTGAGAGAAATAAATAAAATATATAGAAAAGTAATAGCTGCTGCAGAGAATTAAAAAAAAAAAAACAGGGAATGGGGAAAGGGAGTGGGAAAGAGATACTGCAGTTTTAAATAGGGTGTTCTGGCAAGTACTTCTGGAGAAGATAACAAAAACCTGAAAGAACTGAGGAAGCAAGTCATGTGGATATCTGGAGAAAGACTATTTCAGGCTGAGGAAACAGCAGGTACAAAGACTCCTAAGGTAAAAGCATCCTAACTCTGTTTGAAGAGCATCAAGGAGGCCCTTGTGGCTGGTGGGTGTGAAGTGGTTACAGGAGTGAACAAAAGGGAGAAGAGTAGGAAATAAGAACAGTGAGGACTTTTAAATCCTTGTAAGGATTTTGGGCTTTAAGTGAGATGAGAGGCCTTAAAGAAAGACATGACCTGACTTGGCTTTTAACAGGGTCATTCTAGAGGCTGTGTTGCAAATAGACTGAGGGAGGCCAAGGGTAGAAACAGAGTGACCATGAGGAGGCTATTATAATAATTTAGTCTAGAGATATTGGTGGCCTGGACCGTGGAAGTGAAAGTAGTGAGAAGTGATTAGATTCTGGATATATTTTGAAAGTAGAGTAAAAGAGATTTGGGGTGAAAGAGAGAGAAGAAAGTTGAGTGGCTTCAAGGTTTTTGACCTAAGCAACTGGGATAATGGAGTCGCCATGCACTGAGATAGGGGACCTGTAAGAACAGGTGTCAGCAGGGATTGAGGGTCTGGGGATGGAGCACAGAATATCAGGAGTTTATTGTTGAACTGTTAACTTGAAGTACTTACTAGATATCCAGGTGGAGATGTTGCATAGGATATACTGGTCTGTAGGACATATAAGTCTGGAACTCAGAGGAGAGATAAGGACTCTCTCAGTGTATGGATGGTTTTTAAAGTTCAGAGTACTTAGCTTGAATTTAATGGTTTTCCATGGCATGGTTGCTACTCACATTTCTAGCTTTACTTTTTGCTAGTAAGTTAATTAAGTTTGTCTATGTTCTATCTCCTGAACAAGACCTGTGCTTTCTCATCTCCAAGTCAGTGGTCATGTTGTTTTCTCTACTTGGAATGCCATCTTTCTCCTCACATTGATCTTTAACTTTTAAAAGCCAAGAATTTCATGAAGTCTTCACAGATCATCACCACCCCTGCCTTCTGCCCCAGCTAAATCCCATCTCTGTGGTTCTGCAGCCCCTTGTGCCTTTTTTGTAGCACTTACTACATGCACTGTATTTTAGCTATTTGTGCATGTCTCTCTTGAAGGAAGAGATTGTATTCATTTTTATATTCCCAAAATGCCCAACTTGGTGCCTCACATATAGTGAGTATTTAGTGAATATTGTTGACTCAAATGGCTGAAATCTTAAATCATCTTAATGGACAAAGGAGACATTCAAAATTATTCCTTTTTTTTTCTTCTTTTGTATGTTCACCACTTAGTGAAGCAAACATTTCAAAAACACATATCTGAGACAAATTGTACTAAAATATTTGGTTCATGACTCCATTACTTAAATAGAGGGATGGAAATTAGGAGTTGGTTTGTTGAATTCCCCAGGCACTGATTTACTGACTGAAGTTAAGTCTATCAAGTTTAGAGATACAGTATTGTTAAATTGAATATTCAACTCCTGCCTGGTTAAAGTTGGTAATTTGGATGAAACAGTCTATAGTTGGCCCATTAAAAAATTGTTTTAGTTGCCTGTATGGATTGACTGCTAATTTTAATTAAAGTGCTTAGAAAGAGCAAATAGGACCTTGAATGCATTTATACTATAAAGTTTCATTGGCCTTCATTTCTATCTCTAAAAGAGTGAGTAATTTGTATTTCTAAAATATGCTTAAATACATAGCTAATATTGAGTACTTCTATCCTATAATTTGTTTACAAATATTACTTCTTTAAATCCTATGTAGTTAGTCCTTTACATTTTTCCATTCAGCATTATTGAACTTTACTATAGGTTTAGAAAGTCAAATAATGTATTGTTCCTTGGGGAAACTTCAAAAATGAGTAGTAAGGACTATGGTTTTTACAGCCTTATTCACTATCTAGTTTCTTTTTAAAGCTTTGTAACTTCTTATCAACATCTGCTTGGCTATACTCTGTTAAAACCAGAAATCTTGAATGGTAGATTTCATTCAATTCTTTAAACATTGTAGTGACTAATACTGAGCTAGGGATACTAAAGTGGAAAAGGTAATAACTCTGCTTTTAAGAAACTTAGGTTTTAGTAAGAGAGCCATTTAAACAATAATATTATGAAAAATACTGTTGAATTTCCTTTTTCACTCAATAAAATTATTTAGTTAATTTTGTTAACTGATCATAGCTTAAGTATTTAGCTTTGTCAACTTCAAATGAACACCCCTTAAATGTAATGGTGGTATTTCTGGCTTGCAAGTTATTTCACCAAGTAGAACAGTATCTTGCTAGAACTCTCAAGATAATACACTGAAAATTATTCCTCCTAAAGTATACTTTTTAGAACGGTTTCCTATTTTTATTTTAGTAACCGAAAATAGGAAAAAACCCAGTTAGTATAAGAAAAAAAGTTAGTCTCACAGCATTCACTGAGTATCTGTTCTGTGTGACAACTGTAAGGTAGTTATATGAAAGCAATATAGGAACTATGAGACACACTGTTTTCTCTCAAAGAATTTTTAAAGAAGTCTGGGAGACAAAATTTCCATATATTTTAAAATGTGAGAGCGACTATAGAACATGTTATCAGCAAGTACAAAACACTGATTATAAAACTGTACAGCCAAATGCTAAAGGCCCACAAACTAAATATAATGATTGAAAATAAAAAGAGACCATTAAGAGAGTATTTACAGATTTTTAATTTGCTTTAAATTGAAAGCAGTATCATACTGTACTTTTAAGCAAAGTATAGTCAATGTTTTATTTGAGAATTTCTAGAGGTCCAACTCCTCTTTGTCTTGCATCCAACTTCTTTAAGAAATGAAGAGTCTTAAACAGAATTAGCCCTGGTTCTGTGGTTGAGTCACAAGTACACCTGTCAATGCCCAAACTTTTAACAGGAGACAAAATACATACTACCTGATGACCTGCAGTTCACAGGAGCTACAAAGGAAGATATTGCAGGTTGTTATCTTGCTTGGATTAACATTCTCTTTGGGTTACACTTAGACGCCAAATCCATATAATATCAAGGCTCTGGGAGAATCGTTTAAGTGAGCTTCACTTAAGATTCATTGGCAAGATTTGTTTTTCAGTTTAAGGAGAGACACTTTTCATCCTTAGACTTGATTTGGAAAGTATGTGTGGAAAGAATTATTTTTTCCTCCTGCTTAAGATTTTGCTTTTCCTGAGATGTTGGCTGAAAAAGCCTGACTTAAACCTCTGGCCGATGATACATTTTTTGAAAGGTTAGGATTATATGTTATATCAGCAGTTGTGACTTTATTCAAGATATTTGTCTTCTATCAGTTAATTCTTATTTTAAATAATCTTTTCATTTATAAAATGTATAATAATAATAAAAAACTTGTGGGGTCTTATATTGCTATGGCTAGAATAACCTAGATGAATGGTTTGCAAATTTTTTTCAAACCAACACAGTAAGAAGTATATTTCACATCATTACCCAATAAACATACAGTTACATAGGAATATATAATAGATATATTAAATGATACTTAACTTACCACATTTGAGGTTCTCTGAATGAGATCTTTTCTTTTTCTGTTTCTTCTTTGTCATCTCTCCCCTACTCTTCTTTTATCATTTTCTTCTTTTCTGATCCTCTTCTCTTTCTTCCTTGCTTCACACTCTATCTTTCTATTCTTTTTCACTCTCTCTTGTTCTCTTCATTCACTCTCATTATCATTTCTCTCATCTCTCCTCAATCACCCTTTTCTCTCTCTCCCTCTTTTTTCTTTCATCTTCTCCACTCTCTCTTTACCTGTACACTCTTCTTCCCCCTCTCCTCCTTTTTCTTTCTTTTTTTAAAATCTCATCTCTCCCTTTATCCTCTTCCCTCTTCTTATTATATTTTAAAAAATGCCAGTGCTGTCCCACTGATTGTGATGCGAGCACATCATGGAAATTAGAAAATGCTCTAAATCACTGCTTTTATGTATGTATATGTGAATGTATGTATGTATGTATCTATTTGAGTGCTGGTTTACCAGTATATCACTGGGTGTGAATAAGGGCAAAAATATTAAAAAGCAAAGCAGTCAAACCTTTGAATAATTGATTCTTAAACTAAAGGTACTGGATGCTAATCAGTATCTTTGCTTTTGGATCAAGAGTTAAAAACTTTCTTGTAGTTTTCCTGAGAATTTGGAGTTAACTGAAGAATTAAAAGGCAGCTCAACTCCTGAGATTTTTACTAATTTAGAAATAATTCACAGCCAGAACTAATTCTCTTCCTAGGCTCACTGTGCCACTTTTGCAGATCCCAGGAAAGAAGGAAAATTTAGAAGTCTGAATGGAATCTAGCTTAAGAAAATGAAATACTTTACAATTAATATTTATCATTACTCCATAATTTCATTCCAACAGTTAATTTTCTGTGTTCTTTGATAAGTTTGTGGACTATTCTACATTAATATATATATTTTTTTACCTTTATATTAAAAGTAACCACGTTAGCGTCTATCCTTGTTAAATAATTTACCACACTAAGTATGATGCCATTTACTTGTATTTAAGAGAAGCCATTATGGTAGACACGGAGATGCTCTGCCCACATCCCTCTCTCAGGAAGGACTTGGTGTACAATCACAGGAGTATGTGTACAGATGGCCTTGAGCTGTCAGTGGCTTCAAAGTTTTCTTCAGCTGCAGAAATCTGCTTAGTGTCCCAGGTCACACCCTTTCCATGGAACCCCCATTTGAATGAAGGCCATGGGATGTGAAGATTGGACCTTTTAAGCCTGATGGTAGACACTCACTTCAGAACTTCCTGCTGAATTGGCTGAATTTTTTCCCGGTATCATAGTTCAACTTCTTCCCCTGGCCAGTGCTGTTTCTACCTGCTTCCCTTCACAGGTGTTGATCCTAGGAAACATCTAACTCTTCAAGTATTGGTCAGTATCTGCCTTTAGAGAAGCAGCCTGCAGCAGAAACATATGCATTTGTATTATGCCAAATCAATTTTATTCGGTCTTGTCACTACCAATAAGCCCTGCATTTCTGGCATGTTAGCCCTCTTCCATAGTTTTCCCCCCATGGCTTTGATTATGGCAGTACTTTATAAAAAAGCCGCTTCAGAGGTTTTACTCTCTATTTCAGGACATACCCCCCAAATTTTGCCACTTTATGCACATTTGGTAATGAAGTTTCATACATTCCAATGCTCGGTTGTATTAAGTAGAATTTTGTAGGTAAAATGAGACTTCTCACAAGTCTGATTGTTCTGTAAGCCTTTAAAAGTCAATAGAAGGGAGACTATTTTAATAGTAAATGTATATATTACAAACTTTATGACATTTTAAATTTAAACCAAAATTCCACTTGGTCAAAAATTTAAAAGACATCAAAGTTTTATTCATGGTTAGTTATTAGCATACTAAAATCCATAGGTATATATTTTAGATCTTACATTACTCAGAATACTGCATAAAGGTCTTTTTGTCTTCTTTCTTCTACTCTCAGTTCAAAAGTTCACATCACCTAAAATTTCTCTCTGATACTACCTTCTGATACTATAAGGCCAAATTAAAAAATTAAAAAGGAGGAAACAAAGTATTTACTTCTTTAATGGATGCAGACTCTTTCACATAACTCTTTTGGGGAGTTGTATGAAAATGTTGAGAAAGAAGATAGATAGAGAAGATAAGTAATATGATAAACAGTTATATTTATCCTTGGAAACACTGAACCAGTAGGTGTCAACCTAATCAACATTGATAAGTCTGCCCCACAAGATTGCATCAAAGTTAATGGCATTTTGGGCAACATAATACATTCAAACTGGCACAACATAGTATTCCTAAAAATGAATATATTTATATAGAGCAAAATCATTTTACATTAATACCTGCTTCACATTTATCAAGACCTTTTTCTGAGATCTCCAAATGAACACCAAGAAAAGCAACAAGCATACAAGAACTCTTCCATTGCCCCTGGCAGCCCTGCCTTCTGCCTCAGTACCCCGTCTCCACACACATACCCAGGCATACACATTTTCTTATCATTTGTCCTGCCAAAAAGATGAAGAAATTTAGAAATAGAAAATTTCTCATATTGCTATTTATACATAAATTACAGTTGGGATAAAGATGTTAGGACTCAAGAGATGTGTGAAAAGAAATAACTGCTGATGAGATTTACTTATTTGTTTGATTCTGTTTATTTGTTTTACATGTTTAATTTTGAACCAAACAGAGCAAGTCTCTGCCTAAGGGTCATATTCTGTGAAAGCCACAAGTACAAGATACACATAGTAAACAAGGGGTTTGGTGCTTTTTTGGAGAAATTGGCTTCAAGAAGGAAGGTAAATTGGAAAGAGCTAAGGAAGGTTTGGGGTAGATCTGGTTTTGCAGTGTCTAGATGCATTGAAAGCATCCAAGTAAGAAGAGAATGTAATTAATGTCAGGAAGGAGATTAATCCATTCAACAATTACTTATTAAATATCTACTATTCTTTGGACACTATCGTAGGAGCAATGATGTAAAAGAAAAAAGACAAATTACTTGCCTTTGGGATCTCACAGTCTAGTAAATGACAATAATATAGGTGCTAAGGGCTGTGATAGATGTATTCATTGACTACCACAGGAGGGTAGAGAAGGGGCATTTAATCCCAGTTGACAAAGTTCAGAGAAGTTTCTTCAAAGAAGTGACATTTGATATGCATCTGAATTTTGAAGTAGGAGTAGGAATGAACCAGGACGAGAGGTTTCCAGGCAGAGGGAAGAGTCTGTACAAATGTTCACATGGATCAAAAATATTTCCATGTTGTGGAACTGCAAATAGATTATTAGTTTGTCAATAAAACTGGAATGTAGTATGCAAGTGCAGGTATGGTGAAATGAAGCTGAATTGGTAAGCATGTGCCAGATCTTGAAGGACCTTGTATGAAAAATTAAGAGCATCATTTAAAAATTCAAGCAGCGGGATGAGATGATAGTTGCATTTCAGGAAGATTGTTCTAACAGCAGTGTGGAGAATATTTCTGAGGAGGCCACAAGTAGAGTCAAAGAAAACATTTAAGGTCCTATTGAAATAATTCGAAGAAGAAGAAATGGCAGGATCTGAGCTAATGCATTAGCAGTGGGAGTAGAGAGATGAGATGGATTTGAGGGATGTTTAAGAAATAAAATCTATAGGATGAGTGATTGGATGTAGGGAGGAAGAAGAAATTTAAACTAATTCTTAAGTTTCTAAAATGGTTTACAGAACTCAGTTTAACAGGATAGGTATTTCTTTAATTCCATAAATATTTATTGGGCACATACTTTGTGCTTAGGCACTGTTTTAAACACTAATATCATAGCAGTGGACACAACTGACAAAGTTTGGAGAATAGAGACTGTAAACAAACAAACATATAATATAATGAAGTGATAAGTTCTATGGAAAAAAAGAGGATAAGTTTAAGTAAGAGTATAGAGTGATTCATATTGCTAATTTATATAGGGTGGTCTGAAAGGCCTCCTTGAGGAAATGGCTGGAATCAACTAAAGGAATGAGACATGTGGATGTTAGTGCAGAGTGTTCCAGGGAGAGGGTTCAGAATTATAAGATTATGAAGCAGGACTGGGATTGGTGTGTTTTAGTGTATTTTAGAGGCAAAAAGAAGGCCTGTAGAGATGGAGTGGACACAGCAAGGAGGAGAGTGGTAAGTAATGAGGTCAGAGAGGGGTCTAGGGCCAGGATGATGAGCAGGTTTGGAGGGTTGAGTGAAATGAAGGGTTCTTTTTAAGACATTATGAATTATCCAGATAGCTATGTAGGGTTGAAACTTGGGAAAGGAGTCCAAGTTAGAATTATAGATTTAGGAATCATTAGCAAATGTGTGACAATGAGTTTCTGTATAATTATAGAGAGTAAGAAGAGGGTAGAGGGCACAAACTTTGGAAATGCTACCATTTAAATGATGGAATGAAGGGGGAATGGGGGCATAGGATGGAGCTTGAGAGGGAGAGGCAGTGGTGAAGAGACTGACTTACTGATCCACATTGGTTCAGCTCTGGGAGAGTCTATCACAAAATACTTATTGAGCACCTAGTATATGCTTAGCACTGTGAACATAAATGCAGTGGGACCCAGAATGGTAGGGTGGTAGGGCCCTCAGAAATAATCTACTTAAACTACTCATTTTGGGTTTGAGGGAAAAGTGAACAGAGGGCAAAGTGACATGCTCTAGGTCACACAGTTCAATACTGACAGGGACAGGACAAGAATCCAAGTCTTTAGACATTTGCTCTTCCTGCTATAATACACCTGAACTCAGAAAAGCAGAAAGCATACTAGATTGGAAGAATTGTAAGGAACTTTCTGGAACTTTCATCTTAAAGCCTGGGTTGAAAATCAATGTTTGTGTGGAAGGGAAAGGGTGATATGAGAGTGAATATTAAAGCAAAGAGGTGAGAGTGAACTTGGTGTGAATAAGCATATAAAGATGTCCTTTTGTTCTGTGGTAGAGGAATTTGTGTTGGGAAATAGGTAAATCTAGAAATTTTGGTCAAAATAGGACTGTACACTTCGAGTAAAATGATGTAGGGAATTATGGTGATATTGAAAAAACTGAGGCTTAAGAGAGGTCAAGCAGCTTGTCTAAGGTATCACAACATATGGCCAAGCCAGGATTCCTAGCTATTTAACAGTAGCAAACATAGTGCTTACCGTGTGTTGAATGCTTTTCTAAGGCTCTAGATACGTTAATTTATTGAATAAGCTTATAATAACCCTATGAGTTGGGCAAATGTTATCCCCACTTATAAATGATAATATTGACTCACAGAGAGGCTTAGTAATTTGCTGAAGGCCATACTGCACTGGGATTCAAATTCAGACAGTTTGGCTCTAGAATCTGTTCTCTTAACCACTGCACTCTGCTGCCTGTCTGTCTGTGTAAATCTAGAGCCTTGGCTCCTAACCACTATGTTATCTACATCTCTCAGAGTGTAAGTTTTGAGAGATCTGTGATCTTATTTGTCAAACTGGGAAATGAACACAGAAACAGACTGGCCCAGGAAATAATTTCAAAGGAAAAAAGGAAATTTTTTTTTGCTGATAATCAGCCTGACACATACTCCACAGTTAAGTAAAGGGAGTAATTCAAGGACTCTCTACAGAAAAGGAGGAGCAATACAGCAAATGGGAAATTTACTAGGTTCACAACTTGTAACAAGGAATGCATGAATAAGAACTAAAATATGTGTAGCCCAAACTTCCCACTACAAATATTTGAACACTCCCTGAAAGACTGGTTGCCCAGGAAATGCCTGGTTGAAAACTCAAGGTGCAGATTTATCAAGGTAGATGCCTGTGCGCTAGTCTGTGGCTGCTTGTACAAAGTTATACTTGGGGAAATGAAGACAGGAAAATTTGATGTGTATTTCACTGGAATTCTCTTGTTTTGTTTTTATGTAAAACAGCTTTACATATTTTTCATGGGCAAATATTAAGTGGCTCTAAAAATTAATTGGATTATGGTTCAGTGATTCAGAAAACCATTGTACTTAATTTAATTCAGACCTAGGTGATTAGAAAAGGTCTAGCTAAGGGACAGGGATGAAGAGGAGTCACATAAAAGGCAAAATAGGAGCATTAAAATAGAGGGACTCATCAACAGTGCATTTCTCTACGTTGCATACAATTTAAAGTGAAGCTGCCTAGGATGGTAAAAAGAATACTGCATGGGGATATGTGGCATAAAAGTGAAACTGCACGAAAGATGGGGAAGCTTTTTGTAATTTATTGCAGCAGGTAAGGGGGGGTTTTACTGTATTTTGATTGCTAGCAAATGTTCCCTCCTTTTATTTTTCCATTTGCACGGTTCAACTGTGCTTCTTACTTTAAATATTTTTCATATTCTTGTACAATCCACTTAGAATCCTGATTACAGCATATTTCTTTGATGGTAGTAAGAGTCGGATTGTGATGTGATTCACTGCTGGTCTCAGGCTCTCTTGTCTATGAGTTGTATTTGTCCAATATCAAAATATAGAAAACAGGAAACACAGCTTTTGGTAGTGTTCGGCCACTACATTCTCATGAAGATGACAATGTGATGTGAATCAGGAGGAAGAGGTTGCAACCTTACTTCACTGTGATACTCCTTTTTATTGTTCAGCAATATTGCCCAAAGCCTTGGGTAATGTACCATAATATGTTTTCAGAAAAGTAGCACATAATGTGATGCTTGATTTAGGATCAATTAGTGAGCTTGTGTGGCACTCCACGAAGAAAAGAAGTTGAGCTTTATTATATTTCACTGTGGAATTTTGCATTTTTGGCTTTTTAGAATATTTAGATTTTCATCAGCATTTTGACAGCAGTGTGCAAGCCAGAAAACTTATTTACGTCTTGCTCACACTATTTGAGTTTTGGGTCCACATATCTGTCTTACTAGCCTTTTGAGTTCTATGGTGTGGGCACTTTTGGCAGAAGTGACAACTGAAAGATTTAAGGATGTTTTGGGCATGGAGACCAGAGGTCAGTGGTCCTTATTGCTGAGACACAGTGAGATAGGTTGAGCTCTGATGGGGTAAGTGGGTTTCGGTCTCAGATGTCTTCAATTGCTCATATTGTGTTCAGGTTTCTTGTTCTGTTTCCTTTGGGGCACTTAGATGAGATATTCTGTTTGTAACTGACCCTATCAGAAGTAGTTGGCCCCGTTTTTTGTAGGATTAGAAAAACCTACTCTACATATCCCTGTGCATTGTTGCTTTGTAGAGTAATACACTGCCAAAAAACTTTGGAGCAACTGTCAGTGTGCAAAATCTTTCCCTTTCCCAAGGCTGTACCTATTTTTTTCCTTAAAATAGTAACTTTAATATATGAGCCCTGATAGCTTTGTTTTGGCGTGTATATGGCATATGTGAGTGTAGGTGTGTGTGTATGTGTAGCTAAAGTAAAGCATGAAGCCAGGAAGTAGACGGAAATGTAATAACAGTTAATTCAGTTACTATTACATGGCAAAATCAGTGCCTATCAAGAACATCTTAGCTTGCTCACTTAAAGCAGTAGTCTATATCAATGAGGAAGAGTATATTTTGACTTTAAATGCACATACATTCCAAAGAAAACAGTAATTAGTGTTTTTTTTAATTTTATTTCTGTAATTTAATGAAGATCTAGTCTGTATCAATGAGGCAGAGTATATTTTGACTTTAAATGCACATACATTCCAAAGAAAACAGTAATTAGTGTTTTTTTAAAATTTATTTCTATAATTCGATGAAGATCTAGTGTCAAATTCTAATGGTCTGTGTTGGGATACCTTTTTATTTGTTGTGGAGTATCTCCATTTCAGTGATCTCTAGCCAGCCTTGCGTTCCCCAGATGCTGAACAGAGTCGTCTGTGGGTGGGGTCAAACACGCCTGTGACTTTTGGCCATTGAAAATGAAGGAAAACATTTGTGGCAAGAAACAACAGCACATGCTTGACCTCCAAAGCATACACATCTATAAATGGATAAAAGTGACTATTTAAGGTTGCTTCAAAAAAGAACCACTGTGTCTACAAAGAAAGAAACCCTAATTCAATGTTTGAAAAAGCAAACTATGTGTGGGTGAAAGAACATGTTTTTGTCAAAAACATCTGTGGTGTTCTCTATGATCCTGGTGGTAAATCAACAAGGTTAAGTATTAGACAGAAGATTGAGTTTTGACAACTTATTATGTGATAAATAATATTAATCCAACCCAAAGGATCTCAAGGCTGCCTTTAAACTGGTGTTATTCTGACTAATTTCCAGATGGACAAAATTGAAGTTCTCACCTCCAAATTAAAGGCATTGCCTGAATTTGTTATCTAGAAGTTGCAGTTGTTTGATTGTATTCTTTCCACTCTTATTTTTATTTTTACTTTAGCACTGTGTTTCCTAGAGATGGTCTCCTCAATGTTTCTAGTTGCCAGTAGGCCTAATTTTATAGGACTGAGATTTTTTGTTTTTTTTTTTAATTTTCTCTTATTTTACCTAATGGTACTGTAGCATAATTCATAAACCATATTGTTTATATTTTTGAGTATCAAAAATATTTCGTTACCAATTTTATGGGTTATGTTTCTTCCCCCAAATACTGAATAACAAATTATGGGGTGAAATATCCCCAAATAAAATGTAAAATTCACAGATAAAAATCATTAGACTTAAAGTTTTATATCTGGGTAAATCAGGTTGATGAGATTAACTGAAGGTGCTGGTAAAAACAAAGTGTTTTTTGCTGTCTGCAGGGATTTTGTCAAAAGAAGCTAAGTTATGCTGCAAAGAAAATATCAGAGAATATGCAAATTCATAGAGACAGAAATTAGAGTACAGGTTGCCAGTGGTGGGGTTAGGGAGAATAGAGTGTTAATGCATAATGAGTGTAGGGAAAGTTTTAGTAATGGAAGGTGGTGAGGGTACCACAACATTGTGAATGTAATTAATCCCACTGAATGATATTCTTTGGAGTGGTTGATATAGGAAAGTTTATGTTGTATATATATTCCCCCATTTAAAAAAAGAAAGGACAACTAAAGAGACAATGACAATTAAATGCAATACATGATCCTGGGTTGGATCTAACAAGGAAGGAGAAAAGGCTCAAAAGGACATTATTGGGACATGTGGAAAAATTGGAGTATAGACTATGAACTTTATATCAATGTTAAGTTTCTTAAACTTGATAACTGTGCTTAAGATGGTTACATAAGTGAATATCCTTGTTCTTAATGACAGTATCAAATGTTCAGTGAGCCTGATGTAAACAAACTGCACTTGGGTATTCAGGAAATGGATTGATAGATAGGCAAATAGAAGGATAGATAGATTGATAGATGGACAGATAGATGCATGGATTGATAGATGGATAGATTAATATGTCAAATGTGGCAAAATGTTAAAAATGGTGGATCTGGGTATCTAGGGAGGGAGTCAGGGTATGTTGGAGTTCTCTGTATGGCATTTGTATTATTTTTGTAATGCCCTATAAGTTTGAAAGTATTTCAAAATAAAAAGTTAAAAAAGAGGAAGCTAAATGATGTCTAAAAAAGAGAATGGTACGAATTATTAGGTGATGAATTTTAAAAGTAGTGTCCAGAAGTAAATAGTGAAATCATTCAAAGTATTACTCAGCAGCTGCAAGAGCTGCAGGAAAAGCTGATGTGACAAATTTAGTCATCTCTTAATCACTTTCGTTAGGCACTATTGTCAACTCCAAGAGGCAAATTTTCATCTTGATTTACACCCATAATGCTAATAGTTGAAACCTAAAACATCTCAAAATAATTTGCTTGCGAAACACCTTTTAGATCATCTTGTATATTTCTGTGATCCAATGTCATAAAAATATGCAAAAGATACATTGCATATATCATCAAAGAAAATTTTCCATTCCCCGTTTATATGTTATAAAGGAGGTATTATTTACTGTATGATCCCAAAATATTAATTAGCTGCTTTGGTTTAAATAAAATTGATTGTTAAGGCAGAAAACAGAGGATAATACAAGTCCTGTTCTGCTGTAGCCTCCAATAAAAGAAGCAGTGACCCAACTCATTAGCCCTTTGATTTAATATATTGACACTTGGGTACGAATAATTCCATTTAGTGGCTTTTGCTTCCCAGGGATCAATTTAATTAGTTATAAAATGTGACTTCTTGTCAGGAGCTAGAAGAAATGCTGACGTTAAATAAAGTCATACGCGATTTAAACAATAAAGCTATCGATGCCTGGTTAAAAGTTAATGATGCAAAAAAATGGCTTAATAGAGACAACCTCAGCAGTGAAAGTGATGCTAGCAAAATTAAGCTAAGTGGAAGAATGAGGAATGGTGATGTTGTTGAACTGTTAAAACAAATTCCTGGCTGGCTTGATGGCTGGCTAGGTTGTAAGTATATTATCTTTCAGCCTGGGAGACTGAGCTGGTCCTTGATTCCTTGCTCAATACTATTAAGTGTGAGCTTCCTGTGTTTATAGGCTTTAGGATTCCGGTGAGGAAAGAAATCTTGTTTAAGATGCGTGGACCAGGAAACTTCTCAAACCAACTTCACATTTTAGAGAAGGATGTAGAAGTGTTACTCATGACCATCCCCTAGTGGCTTCCAAGAAGGAGTCTCAGAGGAACTCTGCTGGCTGTCCCCTAGCCTGCAAAATACTGCTGTAGGAGCATTGCCACTGCAGAGCCATTCCTATTTATGTGGAAATATTTGAAATTAACTGTGCGTCTCCACTTTGGGCTGGTGACTTTCATATTTCCCTCCTTCTGGATAGTGGTTACTGTGGAAGTAGTTCTTCCCAAATTTAGAGAAATACAACTTTCTTCACCCATGCAGTTAATGCCAACTCTTAAGTCATTTCTATAATAAGTTATTACTATTTTATGCCTTTGACTGCCCATACACTGGTTTTGCCACTAACTTGAATGATCTTTGTCTCAGTTTGTCTGGGTGCCTTAATAGTCTTAGCTGAAAAGTAAGTTAGCTTGGAATTTAGTAACTAGATGATCTCTAAAGTACTAGATGATCTCTAACTCCTTAATTTAATCATAGATTCAAAATCAACTGGTTGATTCAGTTAAATCAGTTGCTTTGGGAATAGTGTAGACAAAATATCCAGTTGGTTGACTAAATATACCCTGGTTTTAGCTAGTATGTGGATACATGTAGCCACAATAGCCTCTCTTTTGGCATTGGCTGCTGCTGGGTCATTAACACCAGTTAGCTAAATAAAAGATAACCACATTTTATTGTCAGACAAAATTTATATCTCACTTCTCCAGCTGTTGCCTCTCCATGTCATTAGCTCACTAGCTAAAGATGAGGCACATGTTTAAACTTGACAAGTTTTAATACTTACTCTAGTCAAAGGAATTGACATAAGTGTTCTATAGCTAAAATTTTTAAAAACAACCACAGAAATGTTTTCTTTTTTCCAGTTTTGCTCCTAGATTATTGACAAGTTCTGAAGTCAGTAGTTGCTAGGTAGAATACAAGAGCAATGAGTTGAGTTCAGAAAGGAAGTTAAAGTGGGGATTTATGGTCCTTAATGATCCATCAGACTCCTATTCTCCCCATTGCACTGAAGCATATATTCTCCCATTCCTTCTTCCTGGAAGGTACTGAAAATGTTCAAAATTGAAGATCCTGGGCAAAAGGTCACTGTTTTGGAAATGTTTATTGGATATTTTTTTTCCTGCTGGTTCAGCTGCCAAGGAAATTACTGTAGAGTCTACAGACCATCAAAGTGCAGTGCATCTATCTAGGAAAATCAGTGAATAACTTACTTTGTCCACTAACATAAAATAACTGTTTGAAGATTGCAATAAAGCATAAAAACTTTGAAATTCCAATGAAAAATGTATATTAAAATGTGTTGGGGCTGAAATGATTTGGAGTTTCATCTCTCATGCCATTTGTATAATATGTGCACACACTGACAGGAAGGACACATGGTAGTTAGCTTTGAGAAGGGACATTTTTCAGAAGGAGCTGACAGATCTTTATCCAACAAAATGACTTTCCTAAGACCCCTAGGGAAGAAAATATAATTTGGAGGCAAATGACCATGGTTACATAGTATTTGATAAAAACATTAACAGTAGCAAATATGTAAGAGAACTGAAGGGAACCTTGCTGAGAATAAGATCTGTGTTGGAGACAAATTTTCCCCTGGAGTTAAGGTTATCTTATTTTGTTTCTTCTTAATGTTGGGGGAAGGGCAATTAACTGAGGACAAGAGGGAAATTGTGGGGGACTAATGTTAGATAAACTATTTTGTCTTTGTGTTGACATTATATTGGCTACAGCCTACACAGAGGAGATGCCTGGAAAAAAGTAAGGAGAGGCATTAATACTTTTTAGTGTGTGTGGGTGCGCCAGCAGCAGAGGGGCCCATGTTTTCTTAGGGCTCAGATGGCAAAGCTAAGCATTCAGCCTACGGCAGGAAAAAAGTGCCTTTTTTGTTTTCTGACTGCAGAGTCCAGGCATTCCCAGGAGAACACAATGAATGGCCCATTTTGTCCAACACAGTTTCATAGACATAGATTTCTTGTTTTTTCATAATTATTCTTGCCCGTCATTGGGTGTGCACATGACATTTGAGCGTGTTTTAAAGTCTTAACACACTCATGTGCCTGCAATAAAGTTACTCATAACAATCCTGGCTTTCTCCAGACAACAGAGCAGGGTTTGTTGTTTTCACAAGTCACAGCAGCTGGGAGGCAATTGTGAAGACAACAGTTAAATCTAGCTGGAAAATACAGGAAGAAGAGAATATACACTAAATTTCCTCCCATATTTTTCAAACAAAGAAGAATTTTAAAAACTGGCTGTAGGTGGTCTTAATAACCAATTGGCAGAATACATTTTAAATTTCTATGGAATGTCATCTTTAAGTTAAGAATCTACAAGATAACATTCATCATATTTGTTAATCAGCTAAAAAGAAGGGTCAGCAGAGGTATACAGATACCTTTCAATCTCTATAAAAGGTATTACAGATCATTTGTTTTTTAATAATTTCAGTAGTGGTTTGTATAAAAGGATGTGTTTGTAGAAAAGAATGCTATAACTAAGTAGTTATGAAACAATGGTTAATCTCCTTTGAAAGGTGTGCTTTGCAGTCATTAACAAGTTTCACACTAAATAACAGAATTTAGGAGAGAGGAGAGTGATTTAAATCTGACCTGGAACATGGAGTGGTAAACTGGCTTCTCTTCAGAGTGGTAAACCCTGTGCTCTTCAGGATGCTGAAGTGACCAAGTCATTTTTATTCCATGTGGAGGTGAGGAGGTAAGAAATGTGAGATGTACAATAAGGAGAAGAAAATTTTCAGTGTTTAAGCTTTCTTTTGGGTGGGAGGGGGGAAATTAAGCAGGATTTTGGAAAAGAGGTCTTTTTATAAGCAAGATGTCTGACAGTGCTATGCTTAACTATATCAAACTCCATGCTCCCCATTTTTCTTCAAGGAAACATTTTGTGAAACAATATCTTGTAGACTCTTAAAAGAGATACAGTTGACATGAAAATAATGATAATAATGAATTTGTTCCATTTAATAAAATAAGAATTCATGAATCTACATTCTTTTTATATATAATAAGTATATTTTATTCATCATATGTATGTATATACACATTAATGAAAAAAACTATAGGGGGAGAGAAAGCTCTTGCTAATAGTAGAGTGCCACTAATAAATATACAAGAAATTATAGAAAGGAAATCACTACCCGGCAACCATCAGTAGTAATAAATTCAGTTAAGAAACATGATAGGATGCTAAAACTATTGGTGAGAGTTGAATGAAGAATGGGATATTTATATAGTCTCAAAATACTGTCAATGCTTAGAGAAATGCAAAGGGAGAAAAGTGTAACAGTATAGTGGAGAAGCCTAGCAGATACCACATTACTCAGGTGACATTAACTGTGGTTGGACAAAGTGATATCATATGTTACCTGATGGGATGCTGGAAGACCATAATTTCTGGGATATTTCTGCCAAAAATAAGCTGAATACAATCATAAGGAAACATCAGAAAAATACAGTTTAGGAACAGTCTGCAAAATAACTGGCTTGAAATCTCCCAAACCATCAAGTTCATGAAGGTCAGGAAGGAACTGAGTAACTGTTTCAGATTGAAGGAAACTAAAGAGAGGTGCCAACACGTGATCTTGGATTGGATCTTTTGCTGTCAAGGACATATTGGGACAGTTAGCAAACCTTTAATAGGGTCTTAGTTGAAGAGTATATGGGCAGTTCTTGGTAATGTTCCTGAATCTTTTCTGCAGGTTTGATGTTATTTGAAAATGAAATAAGGAAAAAAAGAGGAATTACCTTTGATTTGAAATAGCTTAAGAACACAAAGTCGTGTTCAGTCATTGTGATGGTTGGATAAATGTGATCTCAGTAGTGCTTAGAAGTTTTTTTGTGATAGAATCCTTGAAAAGAATACATTATTGATCTGTTTTAATGCCCTTTCCACTTTATTTGAATGCATTGGCTTTCATATTTGGAAGAACCCCATAAATGATGAGATAATTGGGCCTAGGCCAGTGACTTGGTCACTGCTACTCTTCACAGACATTTCAATCGTTGTTGTCTCCTTGCGTCTGAGATGCAGAAATGTAACTGCTGATATGATTTCAGTGTTGGTGAAATAAACTTCTGATAGCATCCTGTCAAGAGATGAACATAGCTTACTCTTGTTCCTCAGTAGAGTATTAAAGTTGGAAGAAATAGCTAATTCATTATTTCCATTTCTGACAAGAAAATGATGACCACATAATGTCTACCAAAGATGGAGCCAAATTTAAACTTTGATCAACAATTGGATCGTGTCAAATTTTAAAAAGTTAGAAAAACATTTGTAACCACAGAAAAATTCAATTTAGTGGTAGTTGCTTGGCTGATTAAAGCTTAAGCTCCCTTAATCTTCAAAGGCATTATGGTAAAATGGTATCAAAATCACTTGATTTTTAATCATGGCTTTGCTACTTAAATAACTCCGAGGCCTTAATCTTCCCGAGGCTCTGTTTCTTTAACTTGGAAAATGGCACAATGATATCCTACTGTGTTGTGTGGTTGTGTGGATTAATTGAGATAAAATGTGAAAGTATCTAACATATTGTCTGGAATGTAGTAGTTCTTCAAGAGTTGATATCTCATTTCTTAAGCTCTTTTATTCATAGAAGCAGTACTCTATGTAGACCTGTGGTGAAACCCCAATCTAAAAAATCCTGGCTTATGGATAAGAATCTATAGAAAAATGTATATTTGTAGAGTGCTTCATATTTTTCAGATAATTTCCTCATCTATTAGGTGGTTCTCACCTTAATTCCTTAAGGTAAGCAGTAGATATATTATTATCCCATTTAAATATAAGAAAATTGAGACCTACTGGTCCCAAAGTAAGTCAGTAGAAGAACCAGGATTTCAGCCGAGGCCTTATAACATTTAAGCACTGAGCTTTTTATTATACCAGTGTTTTTAACCTTTCAAAACCCAGATGCCCTGTAGATAAATAAAAATACCTCATTCAATTCTTTAACATTATATAATTTCAAATTAGATTAGTTTTGTGATGTAAGAAAGTTATTTTTATCTTCTAATATATACATTTTTTTACTTTGAATGTTTGTGAATTTCTCTAGGCAATGTGGAAGTAAGAGCACAAAGCAAGTTACTTCTAACATGATACCTATTGCTCTGATTTTTTTTCCTGATCCTAGATACAGAAAAACCAGAACCACAAATATTTGTTGAAGAAAATGGAGTTATGGTGTGGAGAGTCTGTACACTTATATATATCAATTCAAACTATATACACCCTGTCCACGAAATTTGCAAGGCTCTGCTTATCTCCCTCATCTGCCCTCGCCTCACCACTCTTACTACCATAATGTTGTCCCAGGCCCCAGCCTTGGAACTGTCTGCATCTTTAAGAATTGGTTGAGAATAGGACTCTGGAGCCAGACTTCATGGATTCAAATCCTAGATCCTCCATTTACTTGCTGTCTGACTTAAGGCAAGCTACTAAGCTTCTCTGTGCCTCATCTATAAAATGGAGATAATAACAGAACCATCTCCAGCAGATGTTTTGTAAATTAAATGAGTTAATTCATGTAAAGGACTTTGAAAAGGGCCTGGCACATTGCAAGTGCTTTTTGTGTGCTACTATTATTACTATTACTACTACTACCACTAATCATCATTATGACTGTGTAATTAACATAGTAGTTTGAAACAATGTAGTAACATATATATAATGTGACAATCAAATTAAATTGTCATCTATCATTAAGTCTCCTTCAGTCTATCTTATTTTTGTGCCTGATAAAATAATTTAGAATCTCTACTGTTAACTTTCCTTAGATATTTTAGTGAAAATATTGTCTTCTCTAATCATTTCTCTTATAGAAAACCTGTACAGGTTAGAGTAGACCCAGCTGTGTTTGTCAGAGCCTTGTCTCCTACTTTTACAAAGATGCTTTGGTGAGTCTCAAGTCATGTACACCTACCACCCCAAAGCTTAATCTGGGAAAACAGCAATAGCAGTGGGTAGGGTCACTCTTTTTCTCAGGACATAATGAATCTCCAGGGCGGGGGGATAAGGGGGGGACTGCATGCTTAATGAAGAACATAGACAAACACAGAAGTGTGCATAGATGCACACACACACACACCCATGATTCTGAAATGCTCTTAAAAAAGTGGTTTGCCCTCTTTATTTAACAGAGCTCTGAATTAGTTTTAAATGATCAAATTTAAATTCAGTGGAGAGTGTCCACTATGTTGTAGGCCCTTTAACATCATTTTCTCTTCACAATAACTTTGTGAAGTAGATGTTACTTTTAATGAGGAGAAAACTGAAGTTAAGCAATTTTTAAAATTACTGGCTCTAACCTAGATCTTTTGACTTCACTGGACTTATTGTAGTGCTTATTCTACCATATACTATACTACAACTGTTTCTGAATGAAATAAAGAACTTTTCACTCTTTGTTGGAATAAAGAGTTTAAAAATGATTGAAATCTATCTATTCTTGCTTCTTTCATCGGTATGCTAGTATCTTGCCATGTTGGGAGATCAGTTTCTGGGACTAAGGAATAGACTGTTGAGTTTTCAGTGTTTGGTATATTTGGGTGCTCTAGTAGTATAAAATTGATTAGGAATGGGTGGGACAAGGCTAAAGTTTTAACAAGTCAGTGTAAATTAAACAAAAACCAGACAGTCTTGTAGCTTAGGAGTGGTACATTTTGAGCCTGGACTTCCTGATGGGACCCTTTTTCTTTTTAATGCTAACGTAGAATTTTCCTTTTCACAAGGATGTTGTTAATTCTCTTTACCCAAAAAAGAAAGCCCCTTATCATGTCAACTTCTTCCTAGCTACAAAGATCAGTTATATTTCTTTAAGAGAGGCAGCTGCAAACATTTTGGAAAGAATATGGTCTGTAGAGCCAGAAGGTTCAAGTTTGAATCCTTCATCTGCTGCTTACTAACTATAGTCTTAGGTAAATTACTTAATCTTCCTTAATCTTAGTCATCTCCTCTGTAAAATGAGAAAATGCCTACCTCATAGGACAGTTTAAAATTTTTCTACTTTTTATAAGTTGTTTTCCCCTGCTTTATTGGAGTATAATTTATATACAATATAATCAATATAATTCACTCATTTTAAGTTTATGGTTTGATGAATTCTGAAAATTGTTTGCAGCCATATTTAACTTTTCAGTCCTGAAAAGCTTCCTCAGGCCCCTTAGCAGTCAGATCCCCTCCCCCAAACCCTGTGTCCCTTCATTGCCTTTCACTATAATCTTGCCTGTTCTAGAACTTCATATGTATGGAATAATACAGTACATAGTCTTTTATATTTTCTTTCATTTAGCATAAAGAATTTTAATATGTTCCTTCACATTTCTAGGTAGTATTCCATAGTATGGCTATACCATAATTTGTTTTTCCAGTCTCCAGTTAATGGACACTGGATTGTTCCCAGTTATTGGTTGTTATGAATAATGTTGCAAGTCTCCATGTAGACATAAACTTTCATTTATCTTGTATAGATATCTAAGACTGGATTGATTGCTAGGCTGTATGGAAATCCTTTGCTTACCTTTATAAGAAACTGCTATGCAAGCAAGTGGCTATATTGTTTTCATTCCCATCAGCAATGTCTGAGAGAGCCAGTTGCTCTGCATCCTGTTAGCACTTGGTTGTTAATATTTTTTAATTTTAACCATTCTAGTGGGTCTCTAGGGGTATCTCACTGTGATTTTGGTTTTTGTTTCTCTGATGACTGGTAATGTTGAGCATCTTATCATATACTTATTGGCCATTCACATATATTCTTTTGTGAATTGTCTATTTACGTCTTTAGCCCCATTTTTATTGAATTGTTTGTCTCTTTATTAAGTAGGAAGAGGTATTTATATATTCTGGAGAGAAGTACATTAATGACAACTAATTTGAAAATATTTCCTTCCAGACTGTGGCTTGCCTTTTTTTGTCTTTTTAACTGTGTCTTTCAAATAACAAAGTTTATAATTTTGTTGAAGTCCAATTTGTCATATTTTTTTTTTCTTTTCTGGTTAATGTTTTTTATGTCCTGTTTTAAAAATATTTGCCTAGTATTACATTATTAAAAGATTTTCTACTGTGTTTGGTTCTAGAAGTTTCAGAGTTTTAGCATTTACATTTTGAGTTAAATTTTGTGTATGGTGTGTGTATTAGTTAGGGTTCTCCTTGGAAACAGAACCAATGAGAGATGTCTCTTATTATCAAATTGTAAAAGTGACTCACGCAACTGCGGGAGCGCACGAGTCCAAATTCTGCAGAGCCGTCAACAAGCTGTCAACTCCAAGGAAGACGTCCAATGAACTCCTCAGGAAACGAACCGACAACTTTGACGAACTCCTCAGGAAACGAACTGGCAACTTCGACGAACTCCCCAGGAAATGCTTCACTGAGCAGCTGAAGAAGAAGTGAAGGTTCTCTAACCTTCCAGCTTATAAGCCTCCAACTGATCACCCAGACCAAATCCAGCCAATTGCATTCTCTCACTGTGGAAGCACGCCCCTTGATGAGTCATCAGTCAGCTGCAGTCAATTGACTGATGATCGGACAAACCAGCCCGTTGGTCCACCAACCAGCCTCAAATAGCCTCACAGCAATCGTCAGGCCAGTGCCCGCTTGACCAGACAGCTAGGCCACCTAGCCAAGTTGACACATGAACCCAACCATCACAGTGTGAAATAAAGATCTAGGATTATTTTTTTCCCACACAGATATTCATTTTTAGAATAACTGAGTGAAAAGACTCTCCTTTCCCCATTGAATTACCTTGGCATCAATGTGATGAAAATCAATTGACCACATAAGTGTGCATCTATTTCTGTACATTTTATTCTGTTCCATTGATTTATACGTTTATCCTTACACCAAACACCACCCTGTATTGATTACTGTAGCGATATAGTAAGTCTTGAATTCTTACTATAGTTCTCCAATCTTGTTCTTCTCTTTCAAAATTGTTTTGGCTGTTCTTTTCCATATACATTTTAGAATAATCTTGGCACTATCCTCAAAAAATCTCCTGCTGGGGATTTCACTGGGATTATGTCAAATCTATAGATCAATTTGGGGAGAATTTCAACCTTAACAAGATTGAGTCTCCATTCCATGAATGTGGTATAGCTCTTCATTTATTCAGGTCTTTTTAAATTTCCCTTTGCAGTGTTTTAGGGCTTTCAGTGTAGATGTCTTGCACATTAAAAAATTTTTTTTCCTAATTCTTTTTTCTAATTGTTCATTTTAAAATTTCTTTTTTCTAATTGTTCATTGCTAGTATATAGAAAGACAGCTGATTTTTGTCATTGACCTTGTGTATTGTGACTTTACTTAATTCACTTATTGGTTCTGGTTGCTATTTTTTAGATTTCTTAAGATTTTCTACATGATCATGTTTTCTGCAAATAAAAACAATTTTACTTCTTCCTTTTCAGACTGCATGCCTTTTATTTCTTTTCTTTTGCTTATTGCACTGACTAGGACCTCCAGTATAATATTGAATAGAAGTGGTGAGAAGATATGTTCTTTCCTGTTCCTGATCTGAGGTAGAAAATGGAGCCTTTCACCTTTGAGTATAATGTCAGCTGTAGGTTTTTAAAATATACCTTTAATCAGATTGAGGAAGTTCCCTTCTATTCAAGTTTGTGGAATTTTTTGTTTTTTTATTTATCATGAGTGAGTGTTGAATTTTTTCATATGCTTTTTTTGCAACTATTGTAGTAGTCATTCTCTTGTTTTGATGAATTAAATTGATTTTTGAATGTTAAACCAAACTTACATTCCCCAAATAAACTCCAGTTATCAGGATATGTTATCCTTTTTATATATTGTTGGATTCTATTTAGTTTGCCTACTTTTGTGCTAGTTTTTGTAAAACTAGTTCCCTGACTCTCAGGAAAATAGCTCAATTTGTATTTTGCTGAAATCTGTCTTTGTGTTCTATAGCATGAGGGCTATGGGGGGAGAAGTTATGATTCTGTTCTCAAAGCAGTTCATGATCTCCTATATTGAAAAAAAAAAGAATAATACACAACTGATTTTAATGTATTTCATCGGCATCAAACTTAGTTTTGGGGAGGGAGAGTAGAGAAAGAAGAGGAGGAGAGGCAGTTATCAGGGAGTCACTGTTTATTAGTGTTTTCAGAATGCCTTTGTAAAAGAAGTGAGATTTGCCTTCATCCTCTGTCATGTGATGTAGATTTATGTTTAAGAAAAAGTGTTTGTAATAAAGTTACAGGCAGAAAGGACATATATGTATTTAAGTTCTACTTTAAAGGAGACAGAAAGAAAATTGAGAAAGAAAATTAAAATTCCTAAACTTAGAAGATGTAATTCCAATCTTAGCTGGTTTTTTAAATATGTTACCATGGGCAAGTCACATTATCTCTGTGTGCCTCAGTTTTTTCCTCTGTAGAATGTGGTGGTTGGGCCTGAGGATTCAAGATTAACTGGTGAGCTTTTCCAGAAATATATATGTCTTCTCCTTTCTTGTCTGCATGAGAATCAAATCACTGGATTATATAATCTCTAGGTGTTTTCTGTCCTTCAAAATCTCTGATGTTATGATTTTGTGAAATTATTAAATGTCGAGATTAAAGACCTAGTTTTAAACTTTGGCTCAGCTAGTCTCAAGTTTGATGATATTGGAAGCCACGTCTCCTTTCTGGGGCTTGTTATTTTTATGTTTAAATGAAGGTATTGGAAAAATGGCTTCTTAAAACCATTCCAGTTCTAAAAATTTGTAATCTAAAGTCAGGTGAATCTATTTATTTTCTACATAGGTGTATGTATCAAACATGGCAAAGAACTTATTGTAGTGGGATACCTAATTATGATTATATCTTTTATATGAATGTATCCAGCATCCGTAAGAATCATGGAAAATATAAACCAAAGCCTGCACTGTTAAATTTATTTCTAATTTTTAATGGGAAAGGTGAATTCTCCCTTAAGTATATATTGAAGGGCTAGCTTTGTGTAGTATCTGCTCCCAATTTGAAATGCAAAAATCTAAGACTTCTGTATGTTTATCTAAGATATAGTTTTCCTTATTATTTACAGTCTATTCTAAGAAAGCTTCAAGGGATCTGTGGCATTAGAGCACTACATCTTTAACTAGCTGGGGCATAATACATGATTTGAGTCTCCAATATTTTCTAACAGTGAGGTTTGTTTATTAAAGAAACCCCATGCTGTGACTGAATCAGTCTAATAGAAACCAAGTTTGAACGTGAACATTCAAATATATGCCATATATCTTGGGCATATATCATACATAATGATGTGGGGTCTAGACATCTTTCTGGTTTGTTTATGTCTGTTATGGATTCCCCTCATTATCCATGCTGTTTGAGGGAGACCCCATGGATTCAGCTAGTTTATTGCATACTTTCTATATTTTGAAACTAGCTCAAGGTTCTGAGTGGCACATATGTTCCAACTTGGAAGATTATTTCCTCACTTTCCTGTGTTAAGATGGTGATTAAGGAAAAAATAAAACAAAATTTTAAGTAATGTGACATGATTGAGAGTGGCTGTTTGTAATCCTTTTGGGCACATTTCAAATACAATTTTATAATCTTTTTGTTTATTGTGCCTCTCTTACTATAAAATGGGAGAAGTTTGAGTTATAAAGTGTTTCTTATTTTTAAAACCATATTGTGCACCATCTGTTGTTTCATTAAGATTGATTATAACTTTTAGGATTCAGTGTAGGTAAGGATTTTAATGTTTAATTATTACTAATTTTACAGTGTATGTGTACACAGTACACTCAAAATGCTAGTTAGAATTGAATAAATATACCTAAGGAACAAAGTTTAGATTTAAAAACAAAAAAAAAGTATTTTTAGTCCCTATTATTAATTCAGAGCAAGGAATTCATGGTTGCTTGACTAGCAGCCTTCATTGTTTTTGTTGCTGTTGTTAAAACCTTCTACCTCTGACATGTACTCTATAAAATTGGGATCTCTTTGCATGACTCCTCAATTTTCAAGAAACAACTATTCATATTCTTTATACATTGTAAAGCTATTTTTTTCCTCTCAAGTGAAATAAGGAAATCAAATAACTTTATAAGAAATTACAATAAATATCGAAAGAGTGGGATTGTCATCAGAATTTATCATTATGGGTATTTTTTGAGGGGGTGATATAGCACTTGCTATAAATATTCATCAGGTTCTTAAATCTAGAGATATTCAGTGATTAGGTGATTTTATGCTTGTTTATGCTGAAAGGAACAAAAGAAACTTTAAAAATGGAAAGCATAAACATAATTGAACCACCCACTTAAAAGAGAAATTGGAATAGATGTTTTTCAGGGGAGAACATGCTTTCTATGTAAAAAGGGCTAGTGTAACAAGAAGTCATCTATTCTTGATTTCTTTAGACAGCTAGAGCTTTGTGCCTTGTCTAGTTTCTGCATTTTAAGAGCTTGTTCTGTGTAGTAGAAATAATACAATAAATGGGTTTAACCACATTTGTCTCAGCTAGACAGTCTGCTTTGTCAGAGATTGCTGGTACAACATAAACAAATTATGTGTTTGTAGTGCTTTTCAATGAAAGCCTATCTAACAGAGCTGAGATTGTGTTTCAGCAGCTGTAGATTTAATCTCCTACCTGTCAGTTAAAACAGGCATTTCCTGAGCTAGATAAGGACTGGTTGTAGAGGAGGGAAGTAGTCATTGCTGGACAAAGACCTATTGTTATTGGCTGATAATTTTCTATGTAGATTCAACTCCTTATTCTACCATGGAAACTACAGTCACAGTGCAGTTTTAAAGGAGCTAACCAGGCCTTTAAAAAAAAATGTTGAATCAGAAAGAGTTAAAGAAAATCAAAGCTGAGCTTTGTGTCATTCATTTTGGGGAACTGTCATGTGGGAATAAAAAAAATTATATAGCTTTGATAACAATGGTAGTTCATTGTGAATATAATAATGTCTGTTCACAAATTTGTGACTACATTTATAGGAATTCAAGTTGTAACACCAACCAAAATAAAAAAATTAAATCTATGGATTGATGCTTTACCATGTAATTAATGTATCATGGGTACTGTGGCTGTGAGTCCAAAATATTCTGGAGAGGACCTAATATTAACTATCTGTCCTGTAATATCCATGTGTACACTTCTACACTTTGACTTTCCCCTATATCCTAATTCTCAATTAGATAAACATGGCCACCATAGAGAATAATGGAAATAAAAGTGAAATTTTTTGGTTTTTCTTTGCTTTGTGCTTGTGTGTGTGTGTGTGTGTGTGTGTGTGTGTGTGTGTGTGAAGGGTAGAGATTCCCTTTCTCTTTTTTGTTTCAATTTCTTACCCATAGAAATTTATAAAGCTGAGTTGAAGTGTCTCAAACTTGGTAAAGCTGATTTGGAGAAAATATCTGTTTCTACATTTGGTTCAATTATTATGCAGAGTTCCAAGTCTCTGAATCAGGAATGGGGAATGGTAGAGCACCCTGATGGATTGGTCCTTGCATTTATGCTAACTTGGTTAGCAATTTAAATCCATATCTTTTCAAAGTTTAGTTTAAATTTCACTTAAAAGTAATCCATGAGTTCTCTAATTTTAAAATGAATAAATACGCTTAATGTTAATTAAATTTTTATAATCAAATTCTAATGAAAATTGTAAAGCAATTTCCATTTACAAGAAACTTTTTACATATATCATTTGATCCTCACAAAATATTTGTAAGTTAAGTATAACATTGGGATTCAGAATTTACATTCACTGAAGTGTAAAGAACAAGAGTGGGCAGTAATCAAGTCAAAATTTTGAATATAATAGATAGCTCTAGTTAAAACAAAACAAAACAAAACAAAACACGGTATCCTTTTTTTCTTTCTCCTTCCTTCCTTTCTCCCTTTCTTCCTTTCTTCCTCCTTTCCTTTCTTATGTTTCATATTTTTCTTTTCTTTCCTTTCTTATGATATCTTATGATAAGGGCAAACCTGTGCTAGTACTAATTTTTTTTTGGGGGGGGGATGATTGAGAAGAATGGTTTGTGGCTAAGATTTTATATTGTGCCTGCTTAATACATATGATGTTCCTCTTTCTTCATTTGCCTACCTTTAAGAATTGTCATCAAGATCTATGTAATATCATATTTTTGGTGGAATAAAGTAAGAAATTAATATATTAAAATAGAGGATAAAGGGATCTTAGAATTTTTTAGTATGATTTCTTAGTCTAAGAACATGTGGTGGATTCAATGTATTCGTTTCTCATTTTTAATTCCGGTTATTTTTTCTATCGACCTGAGTTGACTGGCAGCTTTACACTTCTCATTCCTTTTCAGCTATGATTGCGTTAGTTATGCTAATCAGTCCTAAACAAGGTTATTGGCCTATTGTCCCTTGTAACAGCAGACGCATCATGAGAAGTGAATTGCTGCAGCCTCTGGCTCTATACTGTGATTTCTAAACTTCATTTAGCAAATATGACATCAGCCTCAATGAAAAAAAAAAGCAAGAAAAGTTTACTGTTTGAACTAGTTTGCATCTTGACTAATATTTCTCATCTTGACTAATAGTTGACTTTTTTTTTCCATAGGAAAGTTGGTAGACAGCTTGAGTTATTTTAAATATTCCTATTCTCCCTACAAAGAGCCTAAATAAATAATTTGCATTTCCAGTTTCTGTCAATAAGCTTTTCTGCTACCTAAAATTTTATTAAAAGACCTACCATTTAGGGAAAAGAATTGCAGTGATGTGGCAGTATCCACTAACTCACTTTGATTTTAATTTCTTACACACTTCTTCCCTATAGGCATAAAAGAGTGCAAGTTCTTGAAAGTGATATGCTTTTACATCGTATAAAATCACTGGATGAGTCATGTTTTAATCAGTCACTCAATCAGTCAGTTATTTACTCTTTGCCTGTCTTATTTGGGGACACTGTCCTAGTGTAAAATGCATTCTTTCACCTTGAGAAGAGAGGATATATAAGATAGAGATAGACCACCACTGTCCCCTCTTTTGGATTACTGAGATAGTTCCCAAACTGGTCTCTTTACTTTCAGTCTTGCCCTATTGTAGTCAATTTTCCTCATAGCATCTAGAGTGAATTTTGTAACCTAAATCAGGTCCTATGCCACTTCTTTCTCTTAAAATCCTCCAATGGCTTTCCATTGCACTCAGAATAAAATACAAATTCCATACTATGCTCCTCAAGGCCCTAAACAATCTGGCCTATGACTCTCTTACTAATCATTACCCTACCGTTATCTCTGCTAGTTCTGCTCTGGCCCTACTGGCCCACTTATCCCAATTATCCCCTCCTCAGGGCCTTTGGATTCTCATGCCCTCTGCCTGAATTGTGTTTTTCCCCTCATATAATTCCATGCAACATTTTCTGAGGTCATTCAACCCTGTAATATATTACCTCCAAAGAGAACCCATCTGTGCTCATTTGAATCTATTATGTCCCCCACAAAAGCCATGTTCCTTGATGCAGTCTTGTGGGGGGCATACTTATTGGTCTTTTGATAAGGGTGGAACCTTTTGACTGAGTGTGTCCGTGGAGAAGTGAACTACCCAACTGTAGGTGAGACCTTTGATTTAATTATTTCCATGGATATGTGACCCCACCCACTCTGGGTGGGTCTTAATTCAATCCCTGGAGTCCTTTAAGAGAGCTCACAGAAACAAGAAGCTTAGAGAAGATGAGAGAAACATTTTGAGGAGAATCTAAGATACATAATCCAGAGTTTGCCCCTGGGAGAAGCTAAGAACCGACACAGACCCAGATGCTTAGAGAGGCTTAGAGATACAGACAGAAAGACGTTTGGAGATGTTAAGCTAAGAGATGAAACCCAGAGTTTGCCCCAGAGAAGCTAAGAGAGGATCCCCAGATGCTTAGAGAGAAATGCCCTGGGATAGGAAGCAAGGATGCTCAGAGGCTAAGAGAGAGAAACTAAGAGAGACAGGAGCTCAGAGACATTTTGGAGAAAGCCATTTTGAAACCAGAACCTGGGAGCAAAGGACCAGCAGATGCCAGCCACGTGACTTCCCAGCTGACAGAGGTGTCCTGGATGCCATCAGCCTTTCTTCATTGAAGATATCCTCTTGTTGATGCCTTAATTTGGACTTTTAGGGCCTTAGGACTGCAAATTTGTAACCTAATAAATCTCCCTTATAAAAGCCAATTCATTTCTGGTATTTTGCATAACAGAAGCTTTAGCAAAGTGAAGCATCATCCTTGATCACCCCTATCCAAAATAGTCCTCTCTACTGCCCAAGCACTACCTCCTACTCTCCACCCTCCATTCCTCATACTCTATCTCATTATCTTGCTTTTCGTCATAGAGCCTATTATCACCTGACACTTATTTTATATGGAGAGATACTCATTTGTATGTTGTCTGTCTTCTCTAGGATACGGGAGTAGGGAATTTTTTCTACTGCTGTATATCCCCAGTGTCTAGAATAGTGTCAATTATTGAAACAAACATTTACTGAATGAATTAATTAATGTATACACATGGGAAAACCATAAAATAATTCCATACAATATGTGCAATGTAAATTTAGAGAAGGGGAAGAAATTTATACTTCAGAATTTTTATAGAGGAATTTAATTTGAACTGAACTTTAGAGGGTAAGATTAAGTTTGGGTAGACAAGAGGAGAGGAATGATCATGATATGTAGTAAATGGAAGCATAGTATTAACAAAGACTTAGAAGCCATTGAAAGCAAAAAGAGAAAGATCAAGAAATAGGTAAAGAGTCTTGAAATGTAGGTTGAGAACATATTGTAGAGAGATTTCAATGCCAGCCTAGGCTGGGGAGTTTGGACCTTACCTTCTTTAATAGGGACATTTCCATCTTGTAACCAAGTTATTTAATATTAAGAAATAAAAATACAAAAATAAAAACTAAAGTACACAAATAAACTTGCTTTTAAAAAGTAATCATGTTTGCTTATCCTAAAATCATCTTCATTGTTGACTTGTACATTCAGGTGAGATGGCAGGTGTAGGCAAGCGAGTGAATGTGTGTGTGCGTGTGTGTGCTTGCATATGTGTGCATGCTGGCCGTGGGGCAGAGGTTACATATTACATTCCAAAAATGACATTCAATTTCATATCATTAGCTTGTTGCTCTAAAAAGACTAGAGTATTATACACAGTGAAAATCTGAAAGCTCTTCTTTGACTTGTGGCTATAGTCACTATTTATGCTTTATTCACTATCCTTTTCTTTTAAAGATAATCTTTCTTTACTCCTCTCCCTCCCAATCAGATATACAGGCATCATCTCTCATTGATACTTCACTGAGTCAACTCACCATGGCTGTGAATAGCTTAAACATCTTATTTATGTTCTGTTCAGAGTTTCCGCGGTATCTTGACCCTTCTTGCTCAAGATGAAACTGCTTCTGATTTCCATGATACCTGATGCTGAAATGTTTTTCTGTCATTTATTCTATATTGCATAACTAGCTTACTGTGACATAAAAAGCATTTATTTTATTATTCTGGAAAACTGTATTTCTGGCCCTTCTGGTGAGAACAATTTATCATTTCTGTCAGTAAGGATTATAATTGATGATGATGAAATTATTAAAGAAGTTTAGAAGCATCTCTAGATTATCCTATAGGGAAATTTCAGCAGATGTAACAAGAGAGCTCAATCATTTAAAAGTATCAATATATTCCATTCATATGAAAATGCAGAATAGGGAAATGTACAGAAACAGAAAGTAGATTAGTGACTGCTTAGTGCTGGAGGGGAGGGTGGTAGGAGGGTGATAGCTAAAGAATACCAGGGGTCTTTATAAGATAATGAAAATTTTCTAAAACTGACTATGGTGATGGTTGCACATATCTGTAAATATACCATGAACCTTTATATGTTTAAAATGGGTGAGTTGTATGTTATGTGAATTATATTGCAACAAAGCTGTTTAAAAATTAAAAAAAAGTATCGATATAAATTAATAAGCTCAATTTTTACACTTTTCCAACAAGTGAACTTCAAACTTGGACCATGGCATGACTAAAAGAAAAGATCCCTATGATGAAGTATGTCTGGAACAGATGTATATTTCTGAGGATTGTAAGTGATGAAAGGACTTTGAATTGATTAAGCAGATTAAAAAATCATTAGAATTGTAGCTTAATTAGTTTTTAAGTAACATGGAATGAATGTGTTCTTCAGTGCAATTATGTAACAAATATTGGCTAAATCTCTGTTCTGTACAGGGCCTTTTACTAAACCTTGGGGAGTTACAAAGTCCCTCCCTCTAAGTTGCTTATGCATAATTTTAACAAGACCTGTAGTCTAAGATGTAAACCTGCATTTCTGGAGGAGGTATTTAATAATTGAGCTTTGGTCATTGCTAACAGAATAACCTTGTGTAAAATACTTCAGGGGTAAAAGCCAGATTGCCTTCATTATGGGTCAAAAGTTTATGAAAGGTTTATATTTGAATTTGGCTGTTACAAAGAAAGGAATGCCAGATTCTTTACGAATGTTACCATATTTATATGACATTTATACACAATTTGAAAAATATTAATTTCCATATTGGCAAAATACTTTGATCATTGTGTATTTAATGGAGTTTCCATTTGAGAACAACAATCATTAGTCTCTAATATGTTTCATACTTCTGTGGCAATAAGACAGGATGGAATAAGAAACATTCATCTTCACTAGTCTTTGGGAATAGCTAAAGTAATTGACTAGCTCAGTCTTCTTTGATGGCCTGGTGACCACTAACTGTGACTATTTGCATAATAGTCAACTCTTCACTTCTGTAGTGATAACTGTTTGTACCTGATTAAAATTAAGACTCTTTTAGTTCTCTTGACTTTTCCAGAAGTTGCAAAAATTGAGATTTGCTGTTCTGCTTTAACCAAACAAATGCACACATGGGGATAACAATATGCTGAGTTTATGCAGATTTTACAGCACGAATCTGAATAAAATACCCACTAATAGATCCTTAAGGAGTAATAAACACACATGAATTTTCCTTAGTTGCACTTTAAAGTGATTTTAACATACTACTAGACCTTAACAATAATATTTAATTGACAAGATTATGCATTTGTATGGACTGAAAAGGTGGTAGATATCTAATTCCAAATGAACCATAAATTTTACTTTTGCATAACATGTTTTATTAATTTCTTTATGGCCAGGATGTTCCACTTCCCTCCTGGTGAGGGTTTCTTAAAACACAGTAAGATAATTTAAACACATTTAATTAACATTTATCATCCACTTTAAAAAGTAATCTAACTTTTTTCCTCATAAAAAACCTCAAAATTTTTTTGGCATATAGACCAGAGGAAGACTATGGAAAAATGCCTAATGGAATTTTTGCTTTAATTTCGTTTTCTTTTTAAGCAAGTTTCTCCTTTTTTTGTTGACCCTATTCCAAAGTAAGTTGACAAACTGAGTGATTTATGCTAGAATGTAAGTGAAAAGCAAACCTAACACCACTACCTGATGAAATGAGGCTATGGGCTTCTTTAAGACATTTTTATATTCCTAGTGCCTAGCACAGTACCAGACATATAGTTATAAGTGCTCAGTAAATGTCAGTTGAACAGTTGAATGAAGACAGACATGCTGCCTTCTCGTATGGACTCAACATATTTCTCTGGAGCATTAGTCATTTTATATTTGTGGGGCTCTTTATTTCAAGGAGTAAGGGGCAAATCAGGAGGAGTAGGTCTTAACATTTTTTAGTGCTAAATTCATGTTCTTTGACTTGAAAATTCAATTTTTGAACAGAACGAATAAAAATGAATGAGAGAGAAAATGATGACATTTGACCACTGATGATCCTGGTATATTGAAGAGATATTTGCTCACTTAAAAAAATACAGATAAAATGAGTGTATATAGTATGCTGAAAAGTATTAACACAAAGGGCAATTGACTTTTTCAGGCCTATTATTGTTCCTTCTCTGAATATACACTTAAAGAAGATTTTTTAAACATGTGCCATTGACCTGGTAGATGGAGTCATTATGCTCATATTTTCAAAGATCGTTCCTTTGCTGTGTAACCAAGCAAAGTGTTAGCCTGTAAAGTGGATTTAAAATAGCCTTCTTAAGGTGAAGCTAGCAAACGAATAGAATTGCTTTGGTTGAATGTCTTACTCTTGGTAGTGAGGATAGGGATGTAGTGAAATTAGTGACTAGATGCATCTTTTGCATTTCTTCTGTGAATATTTTAGATATTTTATTTAGAATAAGTAATAATGAAAATTAGTAAAGAGAAGTAAGCTACTGGGGAAGTTTTTTCTTTAACTTTTTTATTGAAGTATAATACATCTACAGAAAAGTATAAATAAATGTAAAGTTAGCTCTTCTCTAATGTTCAAACTAAAATATTTGACTTTGAGAGACCAAAGCCTGAGTTTTTAAAAAGATACTTTTAAACTATAGTATCTTGAGTTTGTTCCACTGGGTTTTCAGGGGATTCATGGCCTTTTAGTGAGGATTTTGAAGAGTGCTAGCAGTAGTATGCAAAGTTCTTTGAAGAAAATGCTTTATATTAAGGATGAATGTTAACAATGATAACAGAGTGTTTTATATATTGGGCTGGTGGGATCACTTTTATTGAGAGAGAGGGAGAGAGAGAGAGAGAGAGTTAATGAGAGATTGCCAATAAACAAACAGAGGCAGGATCCTCTTCTGGATGAAGTTACATTTTTTTGTACAGTGTGTGCACTGGATATTGGTGCGAAACATCTGGGAAGATGGAACCCTGTGTTCTGAAACACTCTAGATTATTTGTCTCCCAGAATTGCTCCTGATGAAATTCCAGCTTGATTATTCTGCTGGAGCTAGCCAGATTCTCCAGAAGCAAGGATTTGCTCTCCTCCATTAGCTGTAGCAGCCAGAGATTTGCTAAAAATGCAAATGAAAAGCAAACAAGGTGATACCAAGATATACTTAAAAATCATTCTGTTTCACTTTGTTTTTTGCCGTTCAAGTTTTTGTTTTTTTTTTTAAACTCATTCTTAAATTCTCTTCTATTATGAAAACTACTACAGTCCTATAACTTTTGTAGTTGCATTAACAAAACTAACCTATGGAAATTGGTCCTCAGAAAACCAGCTCTTAGGTCCCAGATGGTTCTCGACCATTGATCAGTTAACACCAAATGCCTACTGTGTTCTTAGTCCTGTGATAGGAGCAATTGGACATATAAAAATATAGAAGACACAGGCAATTCAGGATGCTGAATTTGCATAGTGAGAGATGATTAATGAATTGAAATGATTAGTGAATAGCCTGGTAGGCAGTATATAATTTAAGTCTCCTTTGTGTGCTTCAGACTATTGTCAACTAAGAGAGGTCCAATATAGTGACTGCTGCATTATGCTTTCTAAGGCAGAGCAAAGCAGAGTCATAACATTTTAGACAGATTTTAACAAAAAAGGATTGAAACCAAAAGAGTTCCTGTTTTGGCACTAATTTATACTGTAAAATGATATTGTTTTGCTCCTAACTTTCCAGGATTAACTGAGATCCATGTACAGTGGTTCAGCATGCACTTTTTGGCAATAAGACACCTCCCTGACTTTGAAGGCTTATATGTAATGATTTCTTGATTTCTTGGGCTTGTATTTCTTTTGCTCTAGATACTGCAGCTTCTAAAGTGGTAACATTTTATGCAAATGCCTCAGGGCTATTCCTTGCAGTAAGGAATATTGGCATTAACGAAATTGTCTCACTCTATTTCAGCCTGTCTATATCTGTCTGTCTCTCTCTCTTACTTTCTGTATTTTTCTATCTCTATCTTTCCTTCCCTTTTGTACACACAGTAGAAATATTCCTTCCAACATTTTTTAAAAAGCTTTCTCCAACTAAACCACAAAAAGAATGATTTTCTAGAAATAAAGCATTAAAAAATCCTCACCTAACCTTCTTTAACTCAATAATAAACATTAATACGTACATGATTTTCAATACAAATACTTACTACCCATCACTAAAAAAAGTTAAATAATCTTTGCAAAAGAGAAAATGAGCCCCTCTGAGTGTCCCTCTGTTTGCATATTAACATGTAGCTAGCTCTCTGCCAAGTTGTTCTCTGACTGACTGCTGCAGATGCTCTTTCTCAAGTATTCTGAGTCATATCTTTAGTGCAAGTCTTCAGGGACAAACAGTAGCACCTGTTCCTCACAAGATATCAGGCCAGTTAGCCCATTCATGTATCTTTAATGAAGCTCTAGGGCAGATGGCAAAAAATGGCATCATCAAAACTGAGCACAGAGAAAACAAAGGGGCTGAGTGTTGATGTAACAATGCTGTTTTACGAATAGGAAGACAGAACCTAAGTGTTTCACATGCATCTGCTGCTGTCTTGATTCTCTGAACGACATGAGGAACACCCTAGCAATGGAAATTTCTGGGCATGTAGCCTATTTGATCAAGAATGTGTTTCCCCACCCTCTCCAAAAGGGAAACACTTTGGTCAGGGATTCTGGACGTTTAGGATTAATGGACAGTTGTGCTTTGGGGCATACAGTTTATTTCTTTCATGATGCACTGACTGAGCTTCACCCATGGTAGAGTTCCTGGTTTCTCATTAGTCATTCAGGTTACATACCCAGCCAGTTAGTGCTTACTTCCAAAGTAATAAAAATAATGCTGTTTTCATGCTCAGAGATATATTTTTGGCCATATCAGGTTTTACTGTTTTTGCTAACAAAATCAGTTTTACCTCTTTACTTATAGGATATTAAAGAATCTGAGTTTGTGCTAAGGGAGAGCTACACCTTCAAGAAAAAAAAAATGCTACTTGAAGTTTTGAAAACATCATGGAGAAGACGTGGAGACTGGTTACTCTTAGAAGGAGTGAGGGGAATTTATTATTTATTTTTAGAAAAATATTTTGGGTGGGTGCTGTTTCCAATGTGACTACCTTTCTTGGCAGGTCATCAAATGGGAAACTAGGATGATGGGGAGGAAGTAGAAAGACAGGCTTACATTCTTCAGAGCAGGGTGGGATCTTACCTATCTTCAAAATTCATCTGCCCTCAACACTAGCATTCAGTGCAGTGAACTCCAACTACCCAAACCAGCTCTCTGTATTATTTATTACAACTGCATGTGAATCTACAATTTCGTTAATAAAAATTTCAGTTAAATAATTGGTATCACAAAGAATTATATTCCTTGTCCCTTTTAGGTTTGTTTAGTAAAAGATGACTTCAAGCTTATTATAATATGGTACTTAAAAGTATAGACATCAAGCCTGACATTACTGGACTCGAATACTGGCTCCATTATTTTTTTCCATTTTATTTTATTAGAGAAGTTATATGTTTACAGAAAAATCATGTTGAAAGTCCAGAGTTCCCATATACCACCCTTTTATTAACACCTTGCATTAGTGTGGTACATTTGTTACAATTCATGAAAGAACATTTTTATAATTGTGCTATTAACTATAGTCCATGGTTTACAATAGGGTTTACTGTTTGTTTTATATAGTCCCATGTTGTTGTTTTAAATTTTTTTTCCTAGTCACATATATACAACCTAAAATCTCCTCTTTTAACCACATTAAAATATATAATTCAATGTTCTTAACTACAGTCACAGTGTTGTGCTACCATCACCACCATAGATTTTCAAAAGTTTGTGATAAACCCAGATAGAAACTCTGCAGTTTAAGCATTAACTCTCCATTCACTACCCACATCCAATTCCATAGTAACCTGTTGTTCGGGTTTGCTAAAGCTGCAATTATGCAAAATACCAGACTGATTCCTGGAGCTTCCTATTCTGCCATCTTCCCATGCTGGCTCCCCTAATTTTTAATTGACCAAGTTACTTAGTCTCTCATGGCTTGGTCTTTCTCATTAAAAGAATAAGAGTAATAACAGTAAGTACCTCATAGGGTTTGAGAATTAAATGAGATAGGTCATGTAAATAATTTTCCCAGTGCTTAAAATATAACAAACATTAAAAATGCTAGCTACTGTTGCTATTATTACCATTATCATAATCATAATGATTATTACTTCTGTAATAAAGCTAAAAGAGGAGATTTTCATTATATTCTCCCATCCCAGATTCTGAATGGTTACTGGTTATTCTGGCTTATCCTCAATAGAGGCACTTCAAATTTTCACATCATTGTCTTACTTAAAATAAGTTAAGGGCAATTTCATTATATGGAGCTAAACACTCATTGGTAGTGAATGTATAATAAGAAATTATTGGAATTAAGACAGTAAATATTCAGATTGAATTGTATTTGGCTTCAAAATAAGAGAGGTTGGAAGGACTTTATGTAAAATTGAACAACATTCCTAGTATCCAGACTCCAGAACCACCCTAACAATATGACTCAGAAATATAAAAGTATTTTCAACTGTAGACCTCCCATTTTTCCTCCTTTTTGTTTTATCACTTAGGTCCTTATGATATAGTAGAAAATGCATTGGACAGGATAAATAGGAGCTCTAGACCACAGACCCAGTTCTGTTATAGGCAGTGTGGTATTAAGCTCATCTATTTTACTTTCTTTTGTCATGTTTCCCCCATATACATTTCAGAGTTTGGATTAGGTTGCTAAATTTCAAAGAATGGTTCCTGGACTAGCAGCATCAGCTTCACCTGGGAACTTGTTAGAAATGTACATTCTCAGGTTTCACCTCAGAACTACTATTCAGAAGCTCCAGTGGTGGGGCCAAAGAATCTGTTTTAACAAGTCCTCCAAGTTGATTCTGATGCACACTAAAGTTTGAGAATCTCTGCTCTAGATTAAGTTTTAGATTGCTGGATCCAGCCTCCCAAGTTTCTGATTCAGTAGGTGTGGGGTGGGGCCCTAGAATTTGCTTTTCTAACAAGTTTCCACGTGATGCTGATGTTGCTGTCAGATACCACTTTTTGAAAACCACTGAACATCATATGTAAGTCAATTCCAGCTCTATGATTCTGTCATTACTATTGCTTTCACAATATATTCTATTTCCTCTCCATATTTTCCTTGTTCTTCATCATATTGAAATGGCTTCTGGTCTAACAGTTGGTGTAGAAAGTTTCTAACATATCCTACTACGGAGCATGTGATGGACAGAAAACAGCTTCTCTAATTTCTTATAGCTCCTGTTAATTTGGCATTAAAAAAAGACCCTGGATTTTTTACTTAGTTATCTCATGAATGTACCCAGTTACAAAGGATGTTTCTTCAGACTCCAGATTTAAGAATTAAGGTCTGATGCCTAATTGCCATTGACCCACTTTTGTTGTCCCATTATCTGAAGAGCTTAGATAACTTAATGTAGAAATAAAATTGTGTTTTCACCCTAAGATGCTGTCTAATGAATAATACTAAAGATCCCAAATTACATCTTCCAGTAATCCTGTGTAATCCCATATCCATGTACCTGCTCAATCTTTAGTATAGATTAATGCTCTGTGAAGTATGTTGTCTGCTGAGAACATGACAAGCCTCTGCTTGCCTAACTGAATTATTTAGTTGGCTCATATTTTCTTTTTTGACGTAGGGTTATAGGTAAGACCACCATTTCTTGTTTCATCAGTAAATTTGATAATTTGCTAGTTACTGAACATGTAAGCTCTATAAGAAAAAAGAGAGGAACTAACATTTACTGAGCGCCTATTATGTACCAGGCACTGTGTCACGACTTTACTTTTATTGTCTATTTAATCCTCACAATAATCATGGGGAAATAGACTCAGAAAAGTTAAATAACTGTCCAAGGTCACATGGCTAAGGAAATGGCAGTGTATAGATTTGCACTCAAATTTGTTTAAAACATAATCTTTGCAGGTACATAGTCAGTTTTAAATAAATATGTGTTGAATGAATGAATAAAGGAATGACTATATCACACCATCTTTCTAAGGTTGACTTTTAAAATACCGTAGAATTATAAAATTGGAAAGGCTCTTATGTCATTATCTAATCAGGATTCTAGTAATGTGATCTCCTTTAAAGAATCTCTGACATATGGTAATGCAGTCTCTACTTGACCACCCCAATGAAAGAATACACACTATCTCTTTAATCAATCATTGTTTGATAACCCATTATAAAATTATTTGCAGTAAAATTTTCTAAAATTTCTCCCTATTTAGCCTAGTTCTGCTTTTTGTTACCACTCAGACTTAATCTGATCCTTCTTGCACACACCATTACTTCAAATATTGGAAGATTAGCCTTCTGTCTTCTCTTTATCAAGCTAAGTACCCCCCATTTTTTCAGCTACTTCTCAAGAGCCATGACACATAATAGTAACTTCATAAATGTGAATTAAATAAAAGGAATGAATAAATGAATATGATACCCAGACTCCTCGCCTTCTTGTTCTTTTTCTTTAGAGTGTGAAGCATCTGCACTATTGTTCTAGGTACATGCCAGGACCATATTTCTTCTAGAAGAAAATGAAATTATTTCTTTTGATGTGTTCTTGCACCGAAAAATAGTCACCCACAAAATAATTGTGTTTTTTATTTTCCTATCATAGAACGTTAGCCTCATCTTTGACATCTCTGGTTTGTATTAGGTCACAACGAGCTGGAGTTGTACAGGAAACCCAGTGCTTTTCTTCAGGGTTAAAGGCAAGACCTGGGCACTAGGGGATCAGCTCCAATTTAAGCAGGCTAACTTTGTACTCTTATGTACAAAATTAGGGCTTACCTCAGCTAAAATGGAAGAAATAGCTGCCCAAAGCTAGTTTCTTTCACGCCCCACTGGCAAGGTAGTAATTGCACAAAGACCTTTTTATTATAAGTTGATTTTCCTGAGAAATGAATTCAGAAAAATACTGTAAAGTGTTTATTTTTTGCTTGCCCTTTATTAACCCACATCTTAGGGCTTTCCCTAGAGAAAAGCTGTTGGTAAATGAAACCTCTTAGACCCACACGGAAGCATTTTTGTTCTGTGTCCCTGGCTGTGGAGGGAACAGGGACAGGATAAGGCAAGTTGGTGCTATTTAAACAGGGTCATCAGCTAGTATATGGAATTTTGCCTAAAGAGAAGATTTAGAAATTTAAACAGGGGAAGTGTTTGGGGTTGGTAGAATTACTCGTAAAGGTTTGTATCTTAAATAGGATAAAATGCAGCCCTGTCATACTCTTAATAATACAGAGGCCAAAGACCCTGTTTGAACTTAAAGACAATTCCTTTTCTTTAAATAAGAAAAGCCCCATAGTTCAACCTATAAAATTATGCTCTAAAAGCTAGAACAAAACCTTCCTGTGATGCTATCCTGGAATCAGGACAGCATGCATAGAGTAAAAAAGGGAGATAGGAAATTAAAATGTGATTTTCACAGGCATAATTCTGTCATAGCTCTTATTTTCTTTATATGGAATACAAATACTGATATAGAGTGAAGATTTTCTATTTTGCATTTTCGTGCTCTTTGATACATTTATTGAGGTCAAGTGAAATTTGATATAGTAGGATTTATTATGAAATGCTCTCTGAATACAACTCCATAATTACTGAGCTGCATGGTAGTGCATAAAACTGTAAAACTGCTTAGCCAGACAAGCAATTTATATGTTACATCAAGGTATGTATGGCAAAGAATATTAGTTTAATTGGGAGCCAAGATGTAGTAGCCTTAAATCTGAAGAACTATATGTTTAACCTAAGGTAGCGAGGCTTTGAAATAAGATACCTAAACTGGGGAGATAGAGCTTTTGGAATATATAACAATTACACATCATTTTCTGACAAGGATACTAAATAATATTTTCAAAATAAAGCACAGAATGCAAAGCAGGTGAAAGGGCAAAACCTCCCAACATTGAACAGTGTAAGTAAGGAAGCAAATTTATTTTTTCTAGTTGTTTAATAGAAATGAAATTAAAAAAAAAAAGTCAAGAGAAATGAAAGCCATTAACTACAGTTTGTTGGAAGCAGAGATGAGGCAAATTTGCAATGATGTTATGTATCTGGTGTGCTAATGGAATCTAAGAAAAGGGATTTGGTGGAATTTGCCCGAATTGTCTCAGGGAGTAGGTTTGGGATGAGGTTAGAGGTCGGTGCCTGTGTGGGTTCCAGTATACCACCAGGAGTGAAAAACAAATACTTCCTGGCACATATTTGCTCTCTGTCTGATCATAGACTCTCTTCTGTTTAGCAGGTTCAGGGTCACATGCCTCCGCTCATGATCCCAATTTTTCCACATGACCAGCGGACCCTGGCAGCAGCTGCTGCTGCCCAACAGGGATTCCTCTTTCCCCCTGGAATAACATACAAACCAGGTAAGTAGAAAGGGGTGTAACATTCTTTTGCAAATGCTAAGATCCACATGTTTTTTGCTCAGTAGTCACAACAAACACTGAAGCATACAAGGGAATATAAATAAAAGGATCATGAAAGCTTATTTTAAAGTAAAATGAGAATTGGGGAAAGGGGGCAGGGTAATAAACTAATTGGCTGCTAAACACATTTGCTTTCTCTTCTTCTACTTCTACTTTCCCTGGGGGCTACAAAATTTTTGTCAGCTCTCTGTCGTACGTTTACCATGAATAATTGTCTTTGGTTGAAGATCCTTTCCTCTTCCTGAGAGCTTTTATACTCTGAGACAGTGGTCACATACAGTATAAAATATGATTGTTTGTTGTCTGATTTCTCTTGGAAAAAATGTAAAAACTGGATTGATTTAGTTTGCTTACCACTAATAGGTAAAATTCTTTTTGGTTTTAGTCTAGATAATGAAGCATTCAGCAATATTTTTCATTCATCTTTGAACCTCAAAAAACAGGTCACATAACCTTGCAGTGAAATATGTTTTGAGATCATTTGGCAAATGTTATGATTTTTCTTTATTTCTCTGAGTTTGCTGGACTCCTGGGGAATTCAATTAGAGACATAATGGTTTGAAGCTTCTTTCAGCGCCTCCTTGTAAACAGGGCTTTAAATGTTTAAAGATACGTTGCCAAAGGAATCCAATGTAAGAAGATAGTCAAGTAAATAAAAGTCAACCTTCATTTCATTTGTGAATTCTTTGTAAATGACCTCAGCTCAGAAATAGTGACCTTGTTCAACTCATTAATGATTTCTATATCAAGTTCTTTTTAACATATTAACCTGATTATATTAACCACCAAATCTGAGTGCAGCAGTTTCTCTGAGTATGGGATTTACAGTGAGCAAAGGCATTTTAATATGCTTAAAAATAATAAAATGTAAATCACTTTGCTAAAATTCTGTTTAAGCAAGCTTACTAAAGAGCACAGAAACAAGCCTACTGAGTTGTAACATCTATTTAATTGCTTGTTGCCATTGATTATTCTTTTGCATTTGGTGTAGAGAGCCACCTTCATTGTGTGTTTGTGGCAAAACTCAAGGAATAGAGATGTTAACGGATTGGTTAAGTTAAGGACTGACTTTGAAAATTTCCAGATACAAATGAGTTTTTGAATACCCGAGTGAGAGAATACCGTGTCAATCAAATTGTTTAAATTCCTTTTTCTAGAGCAGAATTTTTAGAGCAACTTATATACTCCCTATGAAATTGGTATCCATATTAAGGACAGGAGCATGTTTTGCCAGAGAATATGTTTCTGTCAATGGAATGTCTTATTCCTTCTCTGATATCTATAATTGATTCTGAATAATTTCTTCATCATGACTTCCTTTGGAACATTCATGTAAACTAAATTTACTGGATTGCCTTCAGTCTATGTTGCCACCCTTATATCAATTCTAGAAACTTTTTAAATGTACCATCTGTGGAAACACTGTTTGATATCAGAGATTTTAAATTTAAAATTCTCCAAATTTCAAAATCAGGTATAAGGCCTTATTTTCTACTAGACATAGATGTTTTTGAACTATTTTAATTTCCTAATTTTGTTAAAACAAAAGTGCCATTTTCATGGAGGAACTATTCTTATATAAACAATATAACAATACTAGTTTAATATTAAATTTAGTGTAGTTTTCTTTTAAAGTCATTTCAAACACCATTTATGAGATTTTAGCATGGAAATGAGAAGGACATAAAGCTTGGCATTGTGCAGTTACCTCCTTTGAATACAGGTGCAGCATAGGTGTAGTATCTTGGACTAGCAAAGTCACATTTGGTTATCTTGGCTAAACTCTGTTAGTTAAGGGAAGACAATGAAATTGGACATATAGGAGGAAGATATTCAATCACAAACACGGCTGATACAAAACAGTATTTTCTGGTGACCTCTAGGTTATAACAGAATTTAATTACCCAGAACTCTCAAATTGTTAATATTCTGGCTAATCTAGCCTTTACTGGGTCTAAAGTTATGCTTAAAATGGATTAAAATAAGATTCCTGTACCCTATTAGTAAAGAAATTATGTATACAGGAGACTTAATCTATACAGTGTTCCTTTGTCATTCCCATGAATTGGGGGAGGAGACTACTATTTGACTGGAGTCTGGACAAGGAAAACTCTTTTGCCCCAAAGTGAGCTTTGAGATAACTTCACTTGTAATACATGTGGGATAATGGATAATGAGTACATTTTTGGAAGAGAACTGCTTTGTCACATATAAAAAGCCTTGAAATGGTGGCACTCAAAAAAAAAAAAAAAATGACTCTCCATAGGAGAATTATCCCCCTCTTTTTACTCACTACACCCTGAAATAAGTCCATGGTATTTGTGCCTCCAGCTGAATGAATAATTGTCTGGATTTCCAGAGAGCAAGGACAATCTTGAGGTGATATTTGGTGTTTATTAAAGTTAACTATATCTGAAACCATGGTGGGGTAGTCCAAACAAATACAGTTAGGGCCATGGACCTCCACTCCCTTTTAAGTAGATTGGCTCATTGCTCTGGACATTTCAGGACCCCAGTCTGCAGTTAACACAGAGCAAGCTCACCTCAGTGGGTTGCTGAAGAGGCATGTTGCCTTTAGGGATTGTGTAGCTTCAGGGGATCATCTTCAAGACTGATTCTTTAGAAATAGTAGGTTTTACCCCCTAAGTTTTTATTCTTATATTGGTTCTATAATTAGACTCATATTTCTAGAAAGGAACTCATCATCAGGGCGTAGGACACAAACAACAGACTTGGTTACTTTGGGATTTCATATCATGGTAGTAAGAGATGCAATAATCCATGGTAAGTTAAACACATTTGAGTACCAATATTTGAGGAAATTAGAAGATAATGCCTCTTTCACAGTTCCCAGTAAGCATATCATATTAAGACAGTCTTGCCTGGAAAAAAAAACAAAAACAAAACATTGAGTCGCCTCCTTTATACACCAGGGATGATACAGCTGACCCATAGACTTCGTACTGTTGCAATTTTGAAAATTGCTGCAGGAGCATTGGGCTAGAAGTTTCCTGGGAGATCCTAGGAGATGGATCTCTGCCTACTCCTGGCTCCTCCACTCACTTACCAGTTATCATATGATAATAGCTAATATTTATGAATAATTACTGTGTGCCAAGCACTGTGCTAAATATTTTATGTGGATTATTTTATTTAATTTTTACAACCTCTGAGATACATGAACATATCATTTAATTTTGCTGAGCCTCACTTTTTTGTCATCTGAATAATGTGGTATGACTTGTCCAGTCCTTGGTGTGGTTGTAAAGATTAAATTAGGTAATGCACATAGCATTCTTTGAAAATTTGAAAGTATTGGGATTGAGGTAAAGTCTGATTGTGAAACTAAGTAAATTTAATTGGCCTATTGAACCACATCCTTATTAGAATGTGATCCAAAAGCTGAACATTTGATTGAGACATAATATCCTCTGCCCCATGACCACAAGCAATTTCTTAAGTATTCCCAATGTTATGTGCATTCCCAAAGTTATGTATGTATATGTGTGTTATGTGTATATAAGTGTTTATTAAATATATATAGATTCATGTATAATCTCGTTCTCATTACAACTCTAAGATATAAGTGGTATTTTTTCAATTTTGTTAAAATAAAGAAACTGAAAGTCCAATAGTTAATTAACCTTTCCAAGGTTTCGCATCTGGAAAATAGGGGAGATAGAATTCAGACTGAAGTTCTTTGATATCATATTCCACACACTTGGAGATGTGGTCTATGTGTATGGTGATCTTAAGAAAAATCTAGCTTTTTTGCTTTGAAAAAAAATGGAATTTATGTGTGAGGGGTTATCCAAATAAGATCTTGTAAAGTCACCTATCTTCAACTCTTCCAGAATTTTGCAAGACAGAGGTGTGTAGCCATTATAGCTTTAATACTTAATTAAATCTATATACTTGAAATCAAACATTTCTGAGCATCTTCAGATTAGTTTCCTCATATAAAAATGAGAGTTTTGAGGTCCAGAAATAAAAATTTTTGTCCATGTAAAGTGATCTAGTCTTATGGAGATCAATCATTACTTTAAACTCCATGATATATGGATGAGCTATCATTAAGGCATGTACTTTTAGTTGATGTTTTGAGTTGATTTCTGGTAATGGACATGGGTTTAAATAATTTAATCTACACTCATGTAAATTGCATTGTGACAAGTTCCATGGATTTTCAAATGGTTGACCAGGGATTTGGATATAACTATAAAACAATAAAGATTGATCCTTGATTCTTACCCTCTTAAATGTATGTGAAAGAATACAAATAGTCTTAGAGGAAACTCTGGGATCGAGGTTCTTTTCATCATTGATCTATTCTTTAATGAATAGAACAGGAGAAATTTAGCAGGAGAAATAATAGGGGCACTGTGTTCTCGGCAATATATACTATAACCCTAGTCAATTCTTTTTGTCAGTTTGTCCTCAGAACAAAATGAAGGTTTTTTTTTCTTTTGGGGTTTCTAAATATGGCATCTTTTACCTGCTAACTTTTGCTGCAGTGTGATTTCTCACAAGGATAAATTCAAATCTATTATGGCATTCCCCAAAGTATAGGAGACTTAAAATATTTTTGCTAATCTAGGTACATAATCTAGGCAAGACCTATGCAGAGTGACATGTCCAAGTCCGTACTGGTGGTTGTGACTGAAATATTTCCATATTATAGGAAGAATGATGATTGCTCGTAAAGGTGGGGGGTCTGCCTGTAGGTTATTAGGCAGTTCAATTTACCGTCATCCTATGATACTAACATACAATAATCTGTGAAAAGGTTGTAATGTATGGTGTATTTTTCTTCTGTTTTGGAGAGTGGGAAATGAAATATGTGGCTGGAGTCCATCTATGGGCCAGTAACTGAATAATCCTTGAATACTGTTTCCTAGTTCAATGTTTCTTTTTTGTTTTTGTTTTTGTTTCTTTTGTACTTCTCCCAACCTCTCTAAATAACTTCCCTAATAGGTTAATTTCTGAAGTTAATATCCCAACAGGCTATAAAAATCCCTGTCTCTTGTCTTTCTGAAGAATGAGAATAAAAGGACAAGATTTTACTCAGAGGATTTTTGATCCTTTAAAAAAGTGAAATTTATATCTGACTTACACAAACTAGGAGAATTCTTGCAAGAGGTAGCCTGGGTCTAATGAGTTCTGGGTTTTCAGACCAAGCTTCCCTTTTCTTGTAGTCCCACTAAGATTTGCCTCCCACTTTCCCTGAAAACTTAAAAATTTACTTTCTCTCCATTCAGGGACTCTAGCTGCTGAGCTGCTTTGAATCCAGAGGAATGTTGCCTACTCTGACAAGTGAAACTAATGTTGAGCACATTTTTATTTAATAGGTTTTAAATGCTGTTTTGTATTTCTTCTGTTATCTCTAGATAAAAATAGTTGGAAAATTTAGAAAACTGGAAAGATGGATTTATGGAATGGGCATTATTGCTCAAATTGGCTTTTGGAGATTGTTTTTTTACACTAGAAGTAGCAAGGGCCAAATTACAGTAGCATCTAAAACCAACCTGTTCCAACAAGCTTCATCTTCTTTTGTACAGATTTTAAAAGAATGGGTCCTCACGCAAGCATTTCAATCCAGAAACAAATTTGAAAAAAATTGCTACAACATGTTGACTGATTCCTTGCCAAGTCAGCCACTTAGAACTTTTTCTTGATTGACTCTTACACAGAGAAAATTAGAAGGAAGAAAGCATGTAACTTTGTTATTAAAAAAGTAAATTTCACAGTACCTTTAAATTCCTCTCCTTATAGTTTTCTCTTCCACTTTTAATCCCTCTCTTCTGCTCCCTTATCTTCTCCCTTCTCTGCCTTTCTCCTTCTCTCTCTTCTAATCATACTCTGTGATATATTCTCTTGCTCTAATGCATTCACTCTTACTTTTAGCATTGATACAATGATGTGTTCTGGAGAAACAGCTTTCTAAAGATGTTATTCAGATATACAGATTCCATCCAATAGAAAAGTTAAAAACATTAAAAAATATGCTTGTCAGCAGTGGAAAGAAGGCTGTTTGTAGCCAGCAGGTGAGCTGGAGAGTACTACAGGGTGTGGTAGAGATAGTAATAAATTAACTGGCAAGCCAAAAGCTATAAAAAAAAAAAATTGGCTATTTCATACCACAGAAGCATGACAGCTATGAAAAAAGGAGTGCCCCAGGGAATTCTTTTAGAGTTTGATTTTTTTAAATATGTTTGACATGAAAAATGTTTTAGTACAAATAAAGCAACTGGTATTAAACTTACAGAGGGAGAGATTGTGGTTTAGAGTTAGTATGAATAATGCATGATATTTAAAGAAAGAACGGCTCTAAAATGTTCTGGGAGGCAGTCCATGTTGATGGTTGTAATGGTGATTTTTTCCTCTATTTTTGAAGCATCATTAATTCAGCATCATTTTGTGATTTTTTTAACCTGGTAAGATATCGACCAAAGAAACACTGTTTGATTTAGATTAGGATATTCTTTCTTCAGATAATTTAGTTTAAATATGAAGAAGATCAGTAGAATTATTTAAGCATAAAGCGACAGTCATTTACTGTAAAAAAAAATAATTTGGCCTAGTTATCTTTTTTAAAAAGCTCATATAGCATTGCAAACCAAAATCAACCTTATGGAAGGGGAAAAACAAGATCAGATATTTTGAACATTACTCCATAGGAGACCAGCACAATATAGTGTTAGTGAATGCATTGTAGCAGCTCTCCATATGCAATCAGAAGCCAATTGTTACTGGACTGTGTACAAGCACACACTGTGCTCAATGGTCTGATGAGGTATTATGGATATGATGCGAAGAGACTGTGTAGATTAGAAGCTAACAATTTGTTAAAAGTGAAAGCAACTTAACATTTACATCAGGCCAGCTGAGTAGCACTTCATGTGGCAAGCAGGATGAGTTCCAAGGAACCAGGGGCTCCAGGAAGGCTCCAGGTATTAGTGTCCATGCAGAAAAAAACGAGAGGTTTATTGCTTTCCAGTTGAATACCTTTATTTCTGTGGTCCTTTCTGTACTGTCTCTTCATTATGATATTCAGCTTTTAGTATGGAAAAGTTCATGCAAAACAGCATGATTATTATAAATGTCAAAAATGTGTGGAGGAACAGCCTATTAAAATATAGCCTAGAGATAGTACATAACACTGATTTTAAATAAGTAGCTGAAGCCAAAGTGATACTCTATTAAATCACTGATGTGGTGTAATTTATCCACAAGTAGTAATTTTGATTTCATTTACCACTATCACAATGCACTCTGCATCACTTTCTCTTGGTTCTTCGGGTCACAGCATAAGCCTTAACCTTAGGTCACAGAAGGTACTTCAGTTCCCCCTATTTGAGAATGAGCTGAAAATGTAGCACAGTTCTCTGCTGAACCATGCTCAGTCTCTGCCGGGCTTTTGATGTGGATGTCCCATATTAAATGTTTAGTTACTTAATCAAATGATCATCAAAGAAGGTTCGATCAGTGCCTAGTGTGCCTGGTTCTGTACTAGGTTCCACTGGAAGTTAATCCAGAAAAATACGATTTCAATTCTCATTGGGATACCAGGAACTGCACGGAGTGTTGGCAGATAAGAGTAGCTGCTCTCTCACCCCACAGTATTGAAGAAGTTGCATTTAAAAGTTTTTTTCTTTATTTTTTTTAAAGTTTAGGGTTATGGGCAGTCGCTAGCTCATAGTCTTTTTTGAACTCTAACACTCTGGCTTGACTATCAAGCCAAAATGTGTTTGTCTTTCTAATATAAAAGCCTCAGTGCTTTCTCAATGTACTGAATGTCAGCCTGGCTTTAAGATATTTTTTTTACTCTTAAAAAATGATGTATTACAAGATTTGTAATAGAGTGAACATGCTTGAATTGCACATTTAATTTTTTTTAACACCATATTCATGTTTTGCCAGTTTGCCTACCAGCTATTTGTTAACAAAAAGTTCCAAGGCAGCACGGCAAGTCTGTGCCCAACTAAGCCTTTTGTTTCTGCAGATGTTTGGGCTTAGAGCAACACTGTAAAGCTCAGGCAATCCAAGGACCATGTTTGTACTTGTCTGCTGTGATTCCCTGTGCATTGTCTAAACGTGTATGCATTGTTCTCTCCGACAGGTGATAACTACCCCGTACAGTTCATTCCATCAACAATGGCAGCTGCTGCTGCTTCTGGACTCAGCCCTTTACAGCTCCAGGTAAGTGCCAGAAGAAAAAAATGTGGGATACAAGCCAGTGCTTTAGTGGAAAACTGCTAACCAGCTGTATGCTAAATAATGGCCTGAATGTTAAATAATTTTTTAAGCATAGCCCAAAAGGATTAACACCTTATGTACTTAACCATACTGCAAATAGAAGAGAAAGCTGCCAGTATCAATATTTTTAAAGGAAAATTGACATTATTATTTAGTACTATGTACTCTCTATCAGGTGAGTTAATAGTTTTACAATATTTGTTGCTAGTTGTTACATGTTAGCTTTTTCCATATCTATTTTCATCCATGTTTCCATTTATGTACAGATTAGGTTTTACAAATGGGCATCAAAACAGAATTTGTCCCCAAATATATGTATTTTCATCCTTTTCAGGGTCAATGGTCTGGCCACAGTGTCTGACCAAGATTAGTGGGATTTTTTTTTTTTTATACTTATAAAGATAAATTTGGAGAGTAAGTGTTTCAGAAGCTGAATAAAGAATCATTTACGCCTTATTTTCTTCACATGTAAAATGAGGAATTTGGAATAGAACTAGATGATATTCACACTCTCCTAGTACTGCCATTTCAATAGGAAATTGACTTTAAAAATTAGATATATATTTCCAACAAATAAAAGCAAAAAGATAAGATCATCAAAATACCTGTCAAACCTTCAGTATTTGAACATTTATAAAAAATAATTAACAGCTTTAGTTTCAGTATAAGGGAACGTTTATTAAAGATAGTACTTTGTTCTTAAAATTTACCAATGATTATGTTTTAGTTTTCTTAAATGCTCTTAGGGAATTGCATCTGTTTAGGTGTTTTTATTTCTACATTGCTATTCCCTATATGGCTTGAACAAAATGTACAGATATTTTACCAGGAAAAATAAACACATCATTTTGAACATTTTCAATTGGACCTGCAAATAAAGTATTTTTCCAGCACTTTGAGAAGTGTTTGTCATAAGTCTCATCCAGGAAGCCATGAAGATGTTACCCATTAAAGACTTCCTTGCAAAGTTAGAAGTTTTGCCTAACAAGAGCTGTAGCCCCTACCTCTCTTCCGAACCTTCACCTTACCCTCTACTAACCCTGGAACTCACTGCATTTGGTAAAAATCTAAAAAGGAACCTTACTTATAGTAAACCTAATCTATTTCTTCTTTACTCATAGCTATACTGTAGAGTGTCTTCTTGAATCAGAGACAGAAAAAATAGTACCATTGTTTGATTCTATAACCAAAGGAGCCTCTGGTTTCTGCAAAATAGAGAGTCCGGGGTCTAAACCTTCCATTTTCCGTTCTTTGGTGTGGTCAATACCCTGGATTTAGAAATATATATTCTGTTTTATGAGTTCTGACAGTATGTTTTGTCTTTTTTTTTTTTTTTTTTTTTTTTTTTTTTCTGACTATGCTACTAAACAGAAGGGTCATGTCTCCCACCCACAAATTAACCCAAGGCTAAAGGGCCTAAGTGACCGTTTTGGCAGGAATTTGGATACCTTTGAACATGGTGGTGGCCACTCTTACAACCACAAACAGATTGAGGTATGAATGCTTCCATTGGTGCTTCATTGGGTGGGGAACTGGATTGTTCAGTCATATTCTAGGCCTTCTTTTAAAGTGGCAAGCACTCAACCTAAACACTAAAGCCTAATCTTTCCCTTTCTCTCATTCCTAAAGAGGCTCTCTTTTTGCTCCTTTTCATCCAGAGAAAAAAGCAAAGCCCCAAACCAATGCCCCTGAATTAATTTATTGCTATATATTCAGGTAAATTTGGTTTCTTTACATTGTGAGTGTCCTCAATGTCATCTTTATGTCTCTTATTCTTTTATGTTTTTTATACATAGTATTGTATAGTGTTTAAAAAGTACTGAAACATTTTTTATTGCATGTGACCATATAACAACCCTGTAAATTTGAAAAAAATTAATTAGGACTTTATAGATTAAAAAGCTGAGGCTCAGAGAAGCAAGTTATCCAATCAAGGCTACAAAATATTTATGGAGTCAGGGTTGTTACCAGTGAATCCTAACTCTAACTAATTCAGATTTCCTAACTTTGTTTGCTCAGGCTGAAGTAAGGGTGGGTGTCAAGGTTTGACTGGTTGATTTTTGTGTCATAAGTTTCTGTAGTATCCCTCTTGTGTTTTACCTTCCAACAAAGCTCTTTGTGGGTTTTGTGGGATATTCTTACTACTTTGGAGAAGGTGGCTTATAGGGTTCTTTGAAAATCAAGCCCCTTTCTGCTACAGAGACCTAGTCATCTTCTCTCCAATTTCGTGCTTAATTACTCTTCTGTATCACTGAAGTTCCTCCCTGAGACTATCAGATATTGGAAGATTTCCAACTATCTGTTGAGTCAAAAAAATGGTCACAGGTTACATCAAATTGAAACACACTTAAATTTTCTGGGTTAGATCTAATACCAAATTTTGTATCCTAACCTAAAATGGGGAACTCAATCCAACAAAGGAAAATAATAACATCTAGCAAGGTTGTATATTCAGCTACTCTTGGCTCTGTCATTCTATACATATCATGGTTACTATGTAACATGACTACTGTGTAATCAATAAAGGGTCCCTTTGACATCTTGTTCCTTTATGCATTTAAGTCTGCCTTTGGGAAAATGATAGGGAAAACTCACTCTTAAGAAGAGGAAAGAGAACAAGATCAAAGGATACTTTGGTAGTAGCTTAAGGAAGAGTTCCAGAGCTTATTGTCTGCCTTCTCCGTTCACTTTCACTTTGATATAAGAGGTGTGTACAGGGGGTTTCCACCCAGCCATGACCAGACATATGCTGTCAGAGTGTCTGTGGTCTTCCATACAGCCAGATAGTCTTGGCTAAGACTATTGTTTCACTATAGAAAGGGTACCATATTTCTGAGGAATTCTAAACAAAGAGATAGCTGGACATTAGGGACAAGCTTTTCTATATGATGATAACTAGCAAGCTTACCCATGCAGGACAGCTTGAGAAACTTTTAAATACTTGGAAGAATGTGAAAGCATGTGGCCTTGGCTGAAACTCAAGACTTCTGTTCCTCTTTACTTTTCATTTTCTCTTGGGGCTTTGTGTTCTGCCCATAAACCATCTCTTAGCCAGGTTTCTACCCAATCTCTTCTTTTTTAGGTTTTTAAATTTTTATTTATTTAGCTTTTCATTTTGAAATATTTCAGATCTACAAAGAAGTTGCAGAAATAGTACAAAGAATTCCTATATACCATTCACCCAGAATCACCAAGTGTTAACATCTTATATAACCACAGCACAATTACCAAGAACAAGAAATTAAAATTGAAACAACGGTATTATCTAATGTACAGATCTTATTCAAAATTTGCCAATTGTCCACTATCACTGATATCATTTTTTTGCAGGTCCAGAATACAACTAAAATCACACTTTGCATTAACTAGCCATGTCTTCTTCATCTCTTTGAATCTATAACAGTTTCTCAGTCTTTTACTTTTTTCATTCTTCTTTTTTAACTAGAGAAGTTGTAGGTTTATAGAAAAATCATGCAGAAAATACAGAGTTCCCATATAACCTGCCTCACACATGCAGTTTTCTCTATTATTAACACTTTACATGATGTGGTACCTTTGCTAAAATTGATGAAACGATGTTGTTATAATTATACTATTAACTATTGTCCATAGTTTATATTAGGGGTCACTGTGTTGTACAGTCCTATGATTTTTTAAAAAAATTTTTGTTGTGGTAACATATATACAACCTAAAATTTCCCCCTTTAACTACATTCACATTTATAATTCAGTGATATTAATTATGTTCACAAGGTTCTGCTACCATCACCACCACCCATTACCAGAATTTTTCCATCGTCACAAACAGAAGCCCTGTACCAATAAAGCATTAACTCCTGTTCCCTACCCCCAACCCCAGCCCCTGGTAACCTCTATGCTAGTTTCTGATTGTTTGAATTTGTTTAATTATTTCATATCAATGAGATCATACAATATTGTCCTTTTCTGTCTGGCTTTTTTTATGCAACATGATGTCTTCAAGGTTCATCTACATTGTCACATGTTATCAGAACCTCATTCCTTTTTATGGCTGAATAATATTCCATTGAATATTGTTGTGTGTGTGTATATATATATATGTAACATTTTCTTTATCCAGTCCTCTGTTATGAACTCTAGAGTTGCTTCCATCTCTTGACAGTTGTGAATAATGCTGCTATGAACATTGGTGTACAAATACCTCTTTAAGTCCCTGCTTTCAATTCTTTGGTGATATGTACCTAGAAGTGGGATTGCTGGGTCATATGGTAATTCTGTACTTTTTGAGGAACTGCCAAACTGTTTACACAATGGTTGCACCATTTTACATCCCCACCAACAGTGAATGAGTGTTCCTTTCCTTCTCAGATTGTTCATTACTAGTGTATAAAAACACTACTGATTTTTGGATATTAATCTTTAAACTTGCCACTTTGCTAAATTCATTTATTAGCCCTAGTAGATTTTTGTTGTAGATTTTTTGGACGTTTCTATATATGGAATCGTGTTGTCTGCAAAAGGGGAAAATTTTATTTCTTCCTTTCCAATTGGGATGCTTTTTATTGCTTTTTCTTGCCTATTTCTCTGGCTAGAACTTCCAAGACAATGTAGAATAGCAGTGGTGACATTGGACATCTTTGTCTTATTCCAGGTCTTTGAGGAAAAGCTTTCAGTCTTTCACCATTGAGTATGTTAGTGGTAGGTTTTTCATATATGTCTTATCATGTTGAGGAAGTTTCCTTTCATTTTCTAAGTGTTTTTATCAAGAAGTGGTGCTTGATTTTGTTGATTCCCTTTTCTGCATCAATTGAGATGATCGTATGTTTTTTCCCCTTTGTTCTTTTAATGTTGTGTATTACATTAATTGATTTTCTTGTTTAACCATCCTTGCACACCTGCAGTCAATCCCACTTGATCATGGTATATAGTTCTTTTCTTTTTCTCTTTTCTTCAGTTCTTTCATTATTATGCAGTATAGGGTATATTCAGAAAGGTAAAGACTTTCAAAGCACATTCAATGAGTAGCTATAGAGCAAATTTCAAAGTGTGTTATAGGTTACAGTTCTACCGTGTCATTTACCTCCTTCCAGCTATTCCAACACCCCAGCATCTAAAAAAGATCTATATTTATATAAAGTTTCAGTATTCATAGACCTTTTTTTAATAATAAAAAAACTACATTTCAAACAAAACCAAAACAAAGAAATAAGAAAACAAATAACCTAAAATAACTATATTGCTTCCAACATGTTCCTACCATACACCCCAAAATTAGCAAACCATAGTCGTTTCTGAGCATTCCCATAACATTAAGATTACCCTCTATAACTTATCTGTTCTAATTAGATTATCATTCCCCCTTCACTATTTGCTGTTGCTAGGTCCCCTACATTCTGCAATATAAAATACTTATTTTACATTTTTCACAGAGTTCACATTAGTGGTAACATACAATATCTCTCTTTTTGTGTCTGGCTTATTTCACTCAGCATTATGTCTTCAGGGTTCATCCAGGTTGTCATATGTTTCACGACCTCATTCCTTCTTACAGCCGCATGGTATTCCATTGTATGTATATACCACATTTTGTTTATCCACTCATCTGTTGAAGGACATTTGGATTGTTTCCATCTCTTGGCACTTGTGAATAACCTCTTATGATTCTTTTTATTTCTGTGGGTTCAGTGATCATGCCCCCTCTTTGATTTATGATTTTAATTATTTGTGTCTTCTCTCTTTTTGTCTTTGTCAGTCTAGCTAAGGGTTTGTGAATTTTAGGATCTTTTTGAAGAACCAACTTTTGATTTTGTTAACAATGCTCTCTGTTGTTTTTTATTCTCTATTTCATATATTTCTTCTCTAATCTTTGTTATTTCTTTCCTTCTGCTTGCTTTGAGTTTAGTTTGCTGTTCCTTTTCTCTTCCTCCCAGTATGTGGTTGGGTCTTTGATTGGAGCTCTTTGTTGTTTTTCAGTGTAAACTTTTAGAGCTATGAATTTCTCTCTGAGCACTGCCTTTGCAGTGTTCCATAAGTTTTAATATGTTATATTCTTATTTTCATTCTTTTCAAGATATTTGCTGATTTCCCTTGTGATTTCTTCTTTGACCCATTGTTTGTTTAAGAGTGTTATTTAATTTCTGTATATTTGTGATTTTCCAGTTCTCCACCTGTTATTTTTTTTTTTAAATTTTTATTGGGATTCTTCAGATACCATATAGTTATCAATAGATCCAAAGAATCTAGTTGCCCCTGGTACCCTCATACAGCTGTACATCCATCACTGCACTTAATTTTTGTTCAATTTTTAGAATCTTTTCATTACTCCAGACAAGAAATAAAGTGAAAGATGAAAAAAGAAAAAAAACAAAAGAAAGAAAAGGAAAGGAAACTCAAATCCTCCCATATCCCTAACCAACCCCCCTCAATTGTTGACTCGTAGTGTTGGTATAGTACATTTGTTACTGTTTATGAGAGAATGTTGAAATACTACTAACTGTAGTATATAGTTTGCAATAGGTATATATTTCTTCCCTATATGCCCTTCTATTATTAACTTCTAGTTGTATTGTCATACATTTGTTCTGGTTCATGGAAGAGTTTTCTAATGTTTGTACAGTTAATCATGGACATTGCCCACCATAGGATTCAGTTTTATACATTCCCATCTTTTGACCTCCAACTTTCCTTCTGGTGACATATATGACTCTGAGCTTCCCGTTTCCACCTCATTCACGCACCATTCGGCACTGTTAGTTATTCTCACGTCTTGCTACTGACACCTCTGTTCATTTCCAAACATTTAAGTTCATCCTAATTGAACATTCTGCTCATATTAAGTAACCGCTCCCCATTCTTAAGCCTCGTCCTATATTTTGGTATCTTATATTTCATGTCTATGAGTTTACATATTATAATTAGTTCTTATCAGTGAGACCCTGCAATATTTGTCCTTATGTGTCTGGCTTATTTCACTCAGTATATTGCCCTTGAGGTTTTGTCATCAACCCATTTTTTTTTTAAGACGGCTTTGTTCACACACCATACATTCCATCCTAAGTAAACAATCGATGATTCTCTGTATGGTCACATATTTATGTGTTCACCACCTTCACTACTATCTATGTATGGGCATCTACATTTCTTCCACAAGGCAGAAGGGAGAGTCAAAGAAGGTAGAGAGGCAAAAGAAAGAGGAAAAAAAATGACAGCTAGGAAGTTGCAAAAGGAAAAGTAACCTTAAATCAAAGTAGAATAAAGAGTCAGATAATACTACCAATGTCAAGTGTCTAACATGCCTCCCCTATTCCCCCCATCTGCATTTACCTTGGTATATAGCCTTTGTTACATTAAAGGAAGCACAATACAATGATTCTGTTAGTTACAGTCTCTTGTTTACATTGATTGTATCCCTCCCCCAGTGCCTCCCCATTTTTAACACCTTGCAAGGTTGACATTTGCTTGTTCTCCCTCATGAAAGAACATATTTGAAAATTTTATCACAATTGTTGAACACTTTAGATTTCACCAAGTTACACAGTCCCATTCTTTATCTTTCCTCCTTTCTTCTGATGTCTCACATGCTCCCAACCTTCCTCTCTCAACTGTATTAATAGTTATCTTTGTTCAGTGTACTTACATTGCTGTGCTGCCATCTCCCAAAATTGTGTTCCAAACCATGCACTCCTGTCTTCTCCTATCACTCTGCAGTGCTCCCTTTAGTATTTCCTGTAGGGCAGGTGTGTTGTTCACAAAGTCTCTCATTTTCTGTTTGTTGGAAAATATTTTGAGCTCTCCCTCATATTTGAAGGACAGCTTTGCTGGATATAGGATTCTTGGTTGGTGGTTTTTCTCTTTCAGTATCTTAAATATATCACACCACTTCCTTCTTGCCTCCATGGTTTCTGCTGAGAGAGCCGCATATAGTCTTATTAAACTTCCTGTGTATGTGATGGCTGCTTGCAGGATTCTCTCTTTGTATTTGACATTTGATAATCTGATTATTAAGTGTCTTGGCATAGGCCTATTCAGATCTATTCTTTTTGGAGTATGCTGTGCTTCTTGGATCTGTAATTTTATGTCTTTCATAGCAGATAGGAAATTTTCATTGATTATTTCCTCTATTATTGCCTCTGCCCCTTTTCCCTTTTCTTCTCCTTCTGGGACACCAATGATACATATATTCTTGTATTTTGTTTCATCCTTAAGTTCCCGGAGACGTTGCTCATATTTTTTCATTCTTTTCTCCATGTGCTCCTTTGTGTGTAGGCTTTCAGGTGTTTTGTTCTCCAGTTCTTGAGTGTTTTCTTCTGTCTCTTGAGATCTGCTGCTGTATGTTTCCATTGTGTCTTTCATCTCTTGTGTTGTGCCTTTCATTTCCATAGATTCTACTAGTTGTTTACTTGAACTTTAAATTTCTGCCTTATGTATGCCCAGTGTTTTCTTTACAGCCTCTATCTCTTTTGCGAAATATTCTCTAAACTTTTTGAATTGACTTAGCATTAGTTGTTTAAATTCCTGTGTCTCAGTTGAAGTGTACGTTTGTTCCTTTGACTGGGCCATAGCTTCATTTTTCTTAGTGTAGGTTGTAGTTTTCTGTTGTCTGGGCATCTGACCTCCCAGGCTGTCCCAATAAGGTTTTCCCAGATGAGAACAGGCTCAGGTCACAGAAGGAGGAAATATTCAGTATTTGGTTTCCCTGGTGGTTTTTCTTAGAGGATTGTTACAACTGTGCTTTTCTGCCTGGCAGGTGCACCTGTCAGCCTGTCACTGCCTGTGTAAGAGGGTGTGGCCTGTGGCTCTCCTCCTTCAGGCTTTGGGGTCTGGTTCCGGAAAGGCAGACAGTAGAGCTGGGCCCCTCCCTTTCCTCTTGGGAAGCTATGCCCCCTCCAGAGAGGTCAGCTGCATATCAATAAGTTCTTTGTTTCTCTGACTCTGCTGCTTTAAGTGTTTTGATTTTCAAATGGCTGAGGCTGTCTTTATTGCGAAGCGCTGTGGGCTGAAAATGGCTGAGGTTTTCTCCACAGAGAGAGAAAGGGACAGAAAAGCTCCCAGGTTCACCTGTCAGCCAGAGATAGCATCTGATCCTCTGGTCTCCTCGTCCTGAGACAGATATGTCCCCCGACTCTCCCAAGGTCAGTTGTCACCAAAAGCCTCTGTCTGCTTATTGAGGATTCACTGTCTGTATTGAGCAATTAACATTAAAACCCCAGTTGGAGCTGGGCTGAGAGAGTGCTGCTCTCTAGCACCGCAAGGCTTCCATGAGGGAGGGGCTCTCGGCTCTTGGCTCTCAGCTCTCAGCATGGGTCTGCGGTTTTACTTACAGATTTTATGCTGCGATCTCGGGCATTCCTCCCAATTCAGGTTGATGGATGATAAGTGGGCAGTCACGTTTGTTTTCCCGCAGTTATTCCAGGTTGTTTAGTAGTTTTTTGGTCATTTATGGATTGTTCTGGGGGGGCTAACAGTCTTCCACTTCTCTCTATGCCACCATCTTAGCTCTCCTCCACCTGTTATTGATTTACAGCTTCATTCCACTGTGGCTGGAGAAGATGCTTTGTATTTTATTTTAGCCTTTTTAAGTTTACTGAAGTCTTTTTTGTGACCTAGCATTTGGTCTATCCTAGAGAATGATCATGTGCCCTTGAAAAGAATGTATATCCTGCTGTTTGGGGTGCAGTATTCTCTATATGTCAGTTAGGTCTAGTTCATTTATGACAGTATTCAAGCTCTGTTTTCTTACTGATCTACCTGTTCTAGCCATTAATGAAAGTGGTTTATTGAAGTCACCATCTATTATTGTAGAGGTGTCTGTTTCCCCCATTAGTTTTGCCAGTGTTTCCCGCATGTATTTTATGGCACTCTTTGTTAGGTATATAAATGTTTATGGTTGTTCAGGGGAGTGAATCTCCCTGGCAACGTGGAATATTACTCCTGGGGAGGAATGTAGACCTGGCATCGTGGGATGGAGAACATCTTCTTGACCAAAAGGGGGATGTGAAAGGAAATGAAATAAGCTTCAGTGGCAGAGAGATTCCAAAAGGAGCCGAGAGGTAACTCTGGTGGGCACTCTTACGCACACTTTGGACAATCCTTTTTAGGTTCTAAAGAATTGGGGTAGCTGGTGGTGGATACCTGAAACTATCAAACTACAACCCAGAACCCATGAATCTCGAAGACAATTGTATAAAAATGTAGGTTATGAGGGGTGACAATGGGATTGGGAAAGCCATAAGGACCACACTCCACTTTTTCTAGTTTATGGATGGATGAGTAGAAAAATAGGGGAAGGAAACAAACAAACAAACAGACAAAGGTACCCAGTGCTCTTTTTTACTTCAATTGCTCTTTTTCACTTTAATTATTATTCTTGTTATTTTGTGTGTGTGTGCTAATGAAGGTGTCAGGGATTGATTTAGGTGATGAATGTACAACTATGTAATGGTACTGTGAACAATCGAATGTACGATTTGTTTTGTATGACTGCATGGTATGTGAATATATCTCAATAAAATGAAGATTAAAAAAAAATAATCACTATGAGGTCACAATAATTATTTAACTATCTGGCCTAAAACTCATGAACTCAATTTCATCAGGAAGAACCTCTGATAAAAACACAATGTGAGGAATATTCTTTTAAAGAATGGTTCAGTTGTATCCTAATTTATACAGATTAAGGTTATTATTGACATATATTCAGATGAAAGAGAATAAATATACTTGAAATAGAAATGCAATGTTTGGTATGAAACTGAACACTATTATAGTTTTCTTCCTTTTTAGGTTTCTAACATTATTATTTCTATTAATATTTTGCTTGTTCTATAGGGCATGATTGGGTAATTATTGGGGGGAGGGGTACCAGGCCCCGAGATGACATATTTTTACTACCACCATGTTTATTTAAAGATTCATAATGTTCCTGTGTATAAATAACGGAATTCTCTATTCTTAAGTGAAATACTACAAGAATAATTAAAGAAAATGACATTTTTTAAAGTATAAATTTCAAATTGTTAAAGACAACCATTTTATACAATTAATATGAAACAATGTTAACATGGTGAAGAAATGAATTAAATGCACTTAAAATGTGAAAAAAAAATGTTTATGGTTGTTATTTCTTCTTGGTGTATTGAACCTTTCATTTATATACAGTGCCCTTCTTTGTCTCTTGTAACAGACTTTTACTTAAAGTCTATTTTGTCCAATATTAGTATACCTATCTAGGCTCTCTTTTGGTTACTATTGGCATGGATTATCATTTTCCATCCTTTCATTTTCAACCTATTTGTGTGTTTGGGTCTAAAGTGAGTCTTTTGTAAACAACATATGGTTGGATCATACTTTTTTCCTTTCTGCAAATCTGTCTTTTGATTAGGGAGTTGAATCCATTAAAATTTAGTGTTATTTCCATAAAGGCAGGACTTACTTCAGCCCTTGTGTCCTTTGTTTTTCTATATGTCATAACTTTTGCGTCTCTTTTCCTTTATTGCAGTCTCCTTTTGTGTTTAGTTCTTTTGTGGTGTATCTGATTGATCCCTTTCTCATTTCCGTTTCTGTATATATTTTAAATATTTTTGTGATTACCCTGGGGTTTGTATTACACAACGTAAGTTTATAACTTACTAGTTTGAAAAGATATCAACTTAACTTCAATATCATATGCATTCTCTGCTCCCATATCTCTCCATTTCCCTTCTTTATTATTATTATTTTTTTGTCCGTATTACCTCTGTATATTTTGTAGGTCCATTATCAGGAAATACAACCGTTTCTCATTCAATTGAATTCCGTCTTTTACAGGAATTAAAGAGTAGAACCATATATTGAAGATAGTATTAGGTTTTGCATTTATCCATTTAGCCACCATTACTGACAATCTCTACTTCTTCATACTGTTCCAAGCTACTCTCCCCTGTGTTTTCCTTTTAACCTGAAAAACTCCTTTTAGTATTCTTGTACGACAGGTATTTTGGGGATAAACTCTCTCAGTTTTGTTTATCTGTGAATGTCTTAAATTGTCCCTGAATTTTGAAAAACAGATTTTCTGGATAAAGAATTTTTGGCTGGCAGTTTTCTCTTTCAGTACTTTAAATATATCATACCACTGACTTCTTGCCTCCATGGTTCTTGATGAGAAATCAGAACTTATTCTTATTGAGTATCTCTCATATGTGATGAATTGCTTTTCTCTTGCTGCTTTCATGATTCTCTTTTTACCTTTGGCATTTGACATTCTGATTAGTATTATTTTTCTTAGCGTAGCTGTATTAGGGTTTATCCTGTTTGGAGTTTGTTGCACTTCTTGGACATGCATATTTATGTCTTTTCTAAGAGTTGAGAAATTTTTGGCCATTATTTCCTCAAATATTCTTCCTGCCTCTTTTCTAATCTCCTTCTGATACTCCCATGATGTGTATGTTGGTATGCTTCACGCTGTCATTCAGGTTCCTTAGACATTGCTCTATTCTTTTCTCTATCTGTTCTTCTGACTGTATGATTTCAATTTTTCTGTCTTCTAGTTCACTGATTCTTACTTCTGTGTGTTCCCATCTGCTGTTGAATGCCTCTAGTGTATTTTTAATCTCCATTATTCTGTTTTTAATCACCATAATTTATTTTTCTTTTTAAATCTTTCATTTATTTTTGCTTATACATTATCTTCTTAATATTCTTTTAGCTCTCTATCCATATTTATTTGTATCCATATTTTCCTTCAACTCCTTGAATTGATTTAGGAGAGGAGACTGAATGTCTTTGAATAGTTGTTCCAAAGTCTTTGTCTCCCCTGAAGTTTTAATTTGTTTCTTTTACTGAGCCATGTCTTCCAGTTTCTTAGTATGACTTGCAATTTTATGTGCTAACTGTGAAAGTCAATTTTGCCCTCTTGCTGAGGGTGTTATGGTAAATTGGCTATGTGTTAGGCCTCTTCTTTAATGCCTGGTCCAGCTTATCCTGAACCTTTAGAGCAGCTTGTGTTTTAACTGTCCAGATTTTCTCAGGTCTGTTTATTATTTTATTGCCCTGGATATGCCTATTTATTGCCCTGGATATACAGTACTACTTTTAAGATTGACCTTTTATGTATGATTGTTTCACCTTCTACAGAGGCTTCCTTTCCTCTGTTCCTTTTCTGGAAGTCCTGAGCTTTTCTATTTTTGTGCAGATTTTTCTTCCTAGCTCTTGTGATTTGCTCAACTGTTCTCCCTCACTCAATACCCCCTTTTCATTACACTTTTCAGTCTGGGGGCCCGTCCTGTCTTATAGCAATTCAGTTTTCCCTTTTTTCTGTGAGACTTTTCTGTCCTCGCTAACTTCCACCTTAGGATATCCTGCTCTGGGAAGCTGGATGGGGTCAGTGTTCAGAATCTCCTGTTTCCTTTTTGGTGTTTAGGTGCTCCAGCAATTATAGACAGGGTTGGATGCATGCACCACTTGCAACGGTTCCTCTGCAGGTCTCTTCTCTTTCATGGGGGTCCTTTTGTTTGCATGGCACTCACCAACTGCTTGGGTTCTGCTCTGGTTCTATGTGGCCTTGGGTCTCTGTGCCTGAGTATGCATGAGGTTCTAACACACAGCAGTGAGTGGCTCTGCAGTCTGAGTCCATGGTGGGAGGTGCTTGGGGGTGCTTGGGCCAGAGTGCTGCCGCGTGTGACCCTTAAACCACACAGTTGAGTGAGGGGGTGGGGTCTGGACTGGCAGGTCCAAATAACAGATCTCTTACCTGCTTTTTTCGTGATTTTTTTTTCTTCGATTAACATTTGTGGAGTCCTTCTCCAGTATCTATCTTACTTCAGAGTTTCAACAGGTGGAATTTGTGCTCTTTTTAGTTGTTTCTGAGGGAAGACTTTTCTGGGGCATGCCTTACGTTGCCATCTTGATGACGTTGCCTCCCTATTATTTTTTAAAGTAAGTTTTTAGAGTTTTAAGTTTCCCTCTCAGCACTGCCTTTGCTGGAACCCATAAATTTTGGTATGTTGTGTTTTCATTTTCATTTGCCTCAAAATGTTTCCTAATTTCCCTTGTGACTTCTTTGATTCTTTGGTTGTTTAAGATTTTTTTTTAATTTCTACTACTTGTGAATTTTCCAGGTCTCCCTCTTTTAGTGATTTCTAGCTCCATTCTTTTGTGGTTGGAGAAGATACATCATCTGATTTGAATATTTTTGAACTTATTGGGACCTGTTTTGTGACCTATGGTCTATCCTGGAGAATGATCCATGTCACTAGAGAAGAAAGTGTATTCTGCTCTGTTGGGCAAAGTGCTCTTATATATGTTTGTTAGGACTAGTTGGTTTAGGGTATTCTCCAGGAGTTCTATTTCTTTATTGATCTTCTGTCTACATGTTGTATCCATGATTGAAAATGGTGTATTGAAGTCTGTTATCACTAATGTAGAGCCGTCTATTTCTTTCTTCATATTTCTGATTCATATATTTTTGGTTTCTGCTGTTAGGTACTTATATGTTTATAATTGTTATGTATTCTTGTTGAATTTACCCCTTTATCAGTATACAGGACTTTCTTTGTTCCTCATAAAAATTTTTGACATAAAGTCTATTTTATCTGATATAGCTACCCTGTCTCTCTTTTGGTTATTATTATATGATATTTGCTTTTCCATTCTTTCCCTTTCAACCTACTTGTGTTGTTGAATTTAAGTTGAGTCCCAATCTCTTCTTTTGCCTAGTTTGTCACTTAGGTTGGCTTCTCTTCCCCCTACCATCTCTGGCCCTTGATGCTATCAAATCCAGCTTTTCTTGGGTTTCTCTGAACCATGATGTCATATATATGAGTGCCAGATCTGCATAGTGCTGTGTCAGTGCTGATCTAGAAACACAGCGTATAGCGCAAGTCTTCCACGTTATTTGGCTGAATAGGGAACCCATTAATGTGGCAGTCCTCATAGCTTTGCAAATTAAGTTTGAATTGGTTTGAGAGTTTACTGTTTTTTGTTTATCCTTGCTCTATTCTCTGGCCTCCATTTTCCCTCCTTTTTCCTGCATGTTAGGAAACCTTTGAGCTCTTTGCTTCTGTAGCACATTGGTTAGAAAAGGTTGACCTTGTTTGAAAGGCAAGTTTTACAAACTTTACTGGTATGACTATAACATGTTTTTTTTGAATATCCAAGAATAACATAAGAGAAATCCATATTTAAGCTGCTGCAGACAGTAACATTTTAAATCTTGAGCAAAAGTTTAGGGAAGATTGCATAATATTTTGCTTTATTGTTTTTAACATCTGCTTTCATTTCTGGTTAGGGGGTTTTCTCCTTCTTTGACAAGCAGAAATATCCCAGCTCTGTCAACAATCATGATAAACTGTAGAAACTAAGGAAGCATTACAATTATGTTAACTGTTTTTATTTCTAAACAGAGATTCCTAGGAATAAAAGCTCACAACACAAGCACACATACACGCATCCTGCTGCATTACTCAGATATTCAGACCTGGTCCTCTCTACCTGATGTTGCAGTTAATTTTTCCTTAAAAATTTGCCACTTCTAATATTGATGGACCTGGGTAGATCTTAGCAGTATTTATAGTTGTGCCCCGGAAGCCTAAAATTTTGTTATCAAGTGGAGAAAAGATATTTGAAATAGAAAGACCCTCCTTGCATTAGCATATACCAGTTCTTTCTTTGAAATAAGGAAAATGCAGGAAAGACTCTTTTTTGGGTGGTGAGGGGAAGTTCTACTGTGCTGATCTAAGGCATGGTTTTCTCTGTCTCAGGGGCACAATATTAGGAGAGAGGCCAAAGGATGCTATTTTTAATTGAATGGTTCAGCAGATGGAGGCATGAATACTCATATATCTGAAGGTGGAGGGGCTTGAACCATTAATTTTGATAATGTATTTAACCCTGGGAACAATCAGAAACTGTAACTCTAAGGTTACAATGCTTTTGACCTTTAGAGAACAGAGGGCACTTGGTACAGTACACAATATATTATATTGCTATTTATTCCAGTTCTCTCACCCTTATAAATTTCAGGACCAGTTGCCATTTGCTTTCCTCAGCTATGTTAGCATTGGTCCTTCAAGTAAGTAAAAAAGAATGTTAAGGAAAGGAGACCAGTATAATGAGGCAGTCATGTAAATATGGCCTTTAAATAGCTAAGATGTTAGATTGTTTCTGAAGAAATATTGTCTCAGAAACTAAGCTCTTAGTGACTTTCTTTTTAATGAAACAGTGGTTTCATTGTATTGATTCATTTTCTGTGGTTACTCTCAATATGATAGATCCTTAAATTAATTTTGTTTTGTTGTTTTTAATTGGGAGTAATGTTGCCTCATAGTTGTAGCTTATATTAAACACAATCTGGTACTGTACTGTGCAAAGTGATGCACCTGTCTCATGCCTTCTTATTAAATGATGCATGCTTCTCTTCAGCAAATACAGCAGTTAAATATCACACAGTTTAAGAATTTCTAATTAAAATATCTCTACGTGTCAGCATATTGGTAATGTATTATTTTAATCCATTTATTTTGTTTATGAAACAGTGACATATGTTTAGATTGTGAAATATATGAGCCTTAAAAATCACTTTATTGAAGACAATTAATTCCTACAGTACTGTCTCGGTAATGTGTTCACTCACCCAGTCAGTCACTGGCGGCACTGCCAGTCTTAATGTTGGTAGACACACTTACCAGTTTTATCTGCATAACAGTCTTGGAAATAAGCAATAGCAGTTCTTTCTCTTAGCTCCCAACAATAGGGTTTTTCTTTCTTTACTTTTTTTCATACTCATTAATTCAGACTTGCCCCCCCCCCACAGAAAAAACATTTTTTGTTGCTTTCTTAAATACAATTAAAGATGGGACTGAGCATATGTATAAGGGATTCTGAAAGACCAATCAAAATTGAAAACAAGCTAGTTACCTTTTCAAAGTTAGACATAGTAATTTGTTTGTCAGCCGGGATATGTTTGGGTCAGCCCTGAGATAAAGTGACTGTCAGCAGTTATTCCTACAAGACAAGTAATTTCACTCAATGTATTACTGACAGATTGCTCACTTCTTTGGCTCACCAGAGAAAACAAACTTAATATTGATACAGGCAGAGTTTCTGTCTTCATTAGCCTCAGAGAAATGATTTTTATCGTGCATTCAAAGCCCACCATGCTTTAGTTGGAACTTATTTTAACAGACGAGTTCTTATAATGATAATATGAATAGTAACCTAAATGAAAAGAATTGTATGTGAAAAATTTTAAATATCAATGAAAATACATTTTTACTTTTATTTTGTATAGTTCAGGAGAAATTTGAGGAAAAAGCATGTAATTAAAGCCTTAAAACACTAGAAAAACCTATCAGCCATAAGTTATCCTTAAATGAATCCATTAGTCTTGCCAAGTTTGCAAAAATGGAGAACAATTGAAGTTTTGCAAAGGTGAATATAAACACATATTTTATTTAAATGATATTGTCAATTTCCAGGGTACAGATGTAAAGAAGTGCCTGTTAACATTGGGAATGCTCTATTTCTATTTAGATGCTCTGCTCTGGCTCAAACCCTGTCTTCATGTTTGCAGTCTTAAATCCGCCTCAGTTTTGTGAGGGAGCCGGAGGGTAGGCTAACTTTCCTGCATAGGTTTTGGAGGTTGTGATTTCTAATGGAGTAGAGGGTTGAATAAGGAGTTGATTATAGTGACCGGTTACTGACCGCCCAATGAAGAAAGAGGAATGTACTGATTCAAAGCTTGTTTTGAGGATGCCAACCATGAGGTTTTGATTTAAGGAGAAAAGCTTGGTTTTCTCTCAGTCAGCCTTCACTCACTGTCTCTGACACTTTCCTCAACTTTTAAGTGTGGTAAAACTTGTGAGGACCATTACAGCTAAGATTAGACAAGCTGTGGGTAATGGAATAAATTCCACGTTTGGAATCAGAACCTTGTCTTAGAGCTTCCACTGTTACTTACTTACTATGTTGTCTTGTACTGTTCTCAAATTCTCTGCTTATCAGTTTCTTTTTTCTCTGTTAAAGGAAGATTAATGTCTATTGTCAGGTTGTTGCTGTTGGGATAATGAAATATGTATTTGATGTTCCATAAATGTCAGCTGAACCATCGTCAGGATAGATTAAAAAAGAAAAAAATTCCCAGCATCCCAGTAAGCATTAAGACAATTCTACATGTTTGATAAATATTTGGCAAATTAATATATTAATTATATTGTTCTTGGTAAGCTTTTTGTGTACGAAATAGTTCACTCTTGAGTGTATGAGTCCTTTGCTAAGAATTCCAATTATTCTTTCACATTAGAGTATATCATACTTACAGACATTTTAAGTCATCTGTGTAGTCTACCAGTTGCACAAGGAAGGCCTGTTAGCCCTCCAGATTGAAAATGTATGTGACTTTTTAGAGAACTGAAGTGAGATTCACCACCATTCAAGAGGTTGGCAGCTGATCATATTTACTGCTAATAAAATTAATGTGTAAGAAAGATTTAAAAAATTAATATATTAATGAATTTCATCCTTAGTGGCCATCTGGGACCCAAGCTTCTTTGAAAATATTTTTGTATATGTTCAGTTAAGTGCTTCTGTAAGAGGCATTGTTTCATGTGAGCAACTTTTCATTTCTAGGAAGGCTTCCTAAGAAAAAATGCAGGGACTAAGTAAATTCTGATGGAGGCCAGGGAAATAAAGGCAGATCATAAAAAGGGTACAAAATATGAAGATGGTTTTTAGTGTTTGGGAATCTGATTTGTCATTGTGTTCACTTAAGCAGAAGTTTATACCCACCTATAAATGAAAACATTGGGTAAACTGAGTTTTCTTTTGGAAATTTGATTTTCAGCTGGTTTTGAAGGTAATACCTACAAGTTGAGAGAGTTGGCTCCTCTCACCTAAGCTCTAATAGACACTGAATTTAAGTTATTTGATTGGTAGGATATTTAGGTAGGCTCTCAGAGATTGTTCAGTAGGAGCTCAGGACCCTGGAATTATAGGACCAATGCAATCCTCTCTCCATGATGTAGGATTCTCACCAACAGCCATTTAACTCCAGCCCCACTAATTAATCCACTCAACAGGGAGTTACCAGTGTGTGAATATTTGTATTTAAACTGACTACTTGTAAGATGTAATGGTTTCTAAAATGACAGGTATTTTTATTCCTGCTTTACTAAATAGCGGTTCTAAAGTATTGTTGGTTGGTATTATACATCTTATACGTGTAGGTGTATGTGTTGTAATCAGCTAGGTTGGAATTCAGAGAGGAGATGTTGTCGAGAATATGTTGGAATGTTTGAAAGCAAAATATTCTAGTGTTTTAGGAAATGCTTCATTCTAGTTTGCAATATAGAATAAGTCAGGATATGCAACATTTATGAAATTTACATCAGAAAAGGTGAGATTAAATATTTAATATGTCAGGTAATAGACTGAGGAAGACAAAAATGTATTTTAATGATATGTTAATTAAAAGGGATTGAGAAGCTACAGTTGAATGGGATTCCTCCCACAGATATGCCCCAGCTGAGGGATAAAGATTCTGACCAGTAGAGCTAGCACATAGTTATTACTGTCTGCCTGCTGGCTCCTCCTTCCTGTTTTATATGTTATAGGTCTGCATGTTTGTGTAAATCCCTATAAATTATAAATTCAGGAAAAAATTATGATTTAAACTCTTTGTACTGATTTGAAAACATCTTGCTTTATTTTGGCTGTACTAGATTATGAAGATAGGAATAATAACTATATTCTCTCACATATCTTTCAAGCTTAGATGGGACTAATAAAAGATTCTTTTCTCAATTAAATATAAACAAATATTAATTAAACATATACTGTATACTCTGTACTGGATGCTGTGTGGATGAAAAATCATTGTGTATTCTCCCCTCTTTCTTTCTTCCTTGTGATTGATGACAGCAGTAGGGCCAACGTTCTTTTCCAGTTTTATGAAGACCAATTCCTTTATATTCATAGTCATTTAATGTGGGTTTTGCTATGTTTTTGCATTTAATAAATTTAAAAATGGAGACAAAGTAGAACCAAATAAGTTTCCCAAGGCTTCCACCCTCTTGGTCATTTGGTGAGGCAAAGATTTAACCTAGAATTCTTAATTTCTGGTAAACTACACTGAGTTCATTTCTCACTATACATTTCTCTTCAGCACCAGATATTATACCTATATTAACCCTTGATGCCATAATATCTGACTTAACCTAGACCATGATCCTTGGTTCCTTGTCAGTGATTTCCTAGAGCTATTGAGTAGTATGAACGAAAACAAAACATTTATTGCTTAAATCATATCCATGTGTTTGACTATCTCAAAGCCTACAAAAGGTGAGCATATAGTATGCATTTGAAGCCAATATGAAATAGAACTGGTTGAACCAGAAATTCCATTTGGGGGGAATTCAATAAGTTTTAACTCTCATTTAATGTTCATTTAAATTGAGGAAGAAATGAAGTATTATATCCTTTCTTTTTTAATTCTTCTTACTTGAAATCATACCTGGTTAGCTTTAAATGTGAGTGTTGCAGTGATACAACACTTACTGTATCAAACTTGTATAAAAATCTGCCTTTAAAAGGGAGTTTAGAAAATGATCATGCTCAGAAAATATGAAAAAGTTTGTGTGCAAATATAAACATAACAAATTTAAACATTCAATTACTCACCAATTTTTATTTAGTGACTACTGTATGCTAGGTACATTCTTGACCAGTGGTCCTCAACTGGGGGTGACTTTACCCCCACTTCCACCAGAGATCATTTGACAATATATTTGGAGAATTTTTGATTATTACAGTTGAGGGTAGGGGGTAGGGGTGGGATACTATTAGATGCTAGATACCATTAGGCATCTAGTGGGTAGAGGCCAGAGATGCTGCTAAACACCCTACAATGCACAATATAGTCCCCCACTACAAAGAATTATCTGGTCAAAAATGTCAGTAGTGCTGAGGTTGAGAAAACCTATTTTTTCAACCTCAGGAAATACTCAACCTGAGGAATACTGGAAATACTCAGGAAATACTCAACCTGAGGAATACTGGAAATACTCAGGAAATACTCAACCTGAGGAAATACTGGGGAAAAATCAGTGAATAAAACAAGGTCCATGCCCTCATTGTGTTTACATTCTAGTGGGGTAAAGAGAAAATAGGGAAATATATAATGAAGAATTGGGATTGTAAATCTTATTTATCAAAATGGAAATATCCCTACCTACCTATATACCTAGCCACCTGAACCTGAATGGGCAGATTATTAAAAATTGAGACCCATTCAATTATTTAGCCATGTTTCTTTGCTTCACGTTGATCTTCAAAACTAAAACTTTTATTCTAACCAGTCACTTTTGGCTACAACAGTCACACTAGCCTTATCTTTTTAATTGTATTAAGCACTTCATGTACTCTGGCTTTTAGTAAAGGAATATTATTTCTGGCTTTATTAGTATATAAATCTGTCCTTCAGAATGAGGTAAATAAGAAATTTGGGGAAGACCTGGGAGCTGTTCATTAGTTTTTATAGGATGCTATTTACTGAGATCCCATAGGATGAATGGAGTCATTCTTGGCAGAGAACCTGTATTTGATATGTGAATTGGATATTACAAAGGAAGCCTGAATTTTCTAAAACAAAGAAAGAAAGAAAGAAAGAAGGGTATGAATATTACATACATATATATTCTATATACACACACTCATGCGCACTCATACTTATATATACATGTATATATAAAATCTATTGTATAGCCTTTTGCAGTTTAAAAAGCAATTTATATTTAGCCTTTGTAACAAATGTCTTTTATTATTATCCCCATAATTTAGAAAAGGAAAGTAAGGATCAGATGGGTTAAGTGATTTGGACCAGATTACTCATCTAGTAAACAAAATAACATTATAATAGGTAAAATAGAAATTTACTTCTAGTCCAGGATTTTTTGCTTTAAACTCTGCTGAATAGTATCTAGGAAATACAGTCATTTAGAGGCTTTCTTGCCTGACATATTTCCCTCTTATTGTAAAATTCAAGTGAATTAAAAATAAGTTAATTAAATTATAAAAGGGAAAAATTTAAAGTTAGCCTGATATTCTGAGGATCCCAAAGAGTTCATGTATTTTCACATTCCCAGCTGTGTGGAAAAAACTTCAAGGCTAACAGAATTTAAGGATAAAAAGAACTATGATGAAAACTCATCTTATCCTGTAGCTTTTCTTTGAAGAAAATTCTTACAATGTTTTTGCTAAATGTTTTGCCAGAGCCCTACTCATTTGAGAGTTGCTGGGCTTCTCATAATTTCTAAGTTTTGATGCATCTCCGGGAGTAGGTGGGGAGTTGTGTCCTTGCCCATCCCTAGCGTGTGTTGCCCTCTGAGCGTGTGCAGCAGGTTGCATGCCAGCAGATGAAGCAGATGTTCAACCATACTGGTATGGAGCGCCTGCTGCATAAGGAGCTGGGCATTCCTCTTGACATCTGGTTGTTGCTGGGTCGGGATGCCTGCCTTAGGCCAGGAGACTGCAGGAGCTATGGGGCAGAGAGCACAGAGTCTTTCTGCTCTTTAAGCTGTTAGTGCACTCAAGCAGCAATAATGCTGAATTATCGCTTGGCTGCTTTCTGCTTGGGAATCTTGGGACAATAGGAGAGTCAGGAAGAAGCATTTACAGTAAAGTCATGTTCAGAGAGACTACACTAATTATAGAGTATTAAAGAGCTTTATTTAAAATGATTTAATGTACAAATAACTCTTGACGGTTTATTAAAAACTTTTTTAGAACCATGAACCTAGTAGCTGTCAGAGGCTTTTATAATTTAAAATGGCTAATATAGAAACATTATTTCAGTATTTTTTCAGTTTTAGAGTCTGGTCAAATTGTGCTACAGAATATACAGCATCTGGTAAGAAGAGAAAACACACCAGTATTTGTAGCTGCTGGGGAAAATTTCTCTAACTTGAGGTAATTTGGGGGAAGGAAGATTTTTAGGTTAGAGACTGCCTGAGTTTTGTACTGGCTTTTACAGTTTTACTTTACCAAACTGAAAACTGGGCTGCATTTGCTGCCCAGAGCTGAAACCATCTGTTACGCCAATTTCCTTTATGATATGTGTTATTTAAGCACAATGGATGTGGAAATGGGTAGTTTAAAATGTATTTTGCGATGAACAGTTGTCACATTATGTTGCTTTTCCTCTTATAATTTTTCATTAGTGAGACCTCTGTGCTCAAAGAAGCCTTCTTATAAATAGATTATGGCCATTTGTGTTCACAGTAATATATTAGAGAAGAACACTATGTTGCTCTCACTTAACCTGTCGTATTCTAAGGGGGTTATATTTAATTACCACTGGTGAGAGGCTGACCTGAAAGACTGTGAAAAGTGATTGAGCTGCATTTTCCAAGTGCTGCTCTAGTCAGCTGGGAGAGAAATTAAAAAAAAAAAAGTACTATTTTCTGAAATTCTCTCTAACTAAGCTGTATTTCAATGGGCCATTTAATGCTCAAATGGACAAAGGTATTACTTCAGTCATTGAATTGTATCAAACTCTTTCTCAGAGGCCCAGTTTAAAAACTCTATAGGAAAAGTGGTTTAGCATCATACTCTCAATGGATTGTCACTTGGTCTGCTTAGAAAGAAAAGCAAATAAATGAATTGTTAAAAAATGAGAAACATTGTCACTGAATGGAGTGGAGCATGTACCCCAGCCGGTTCTCACTGTGTCGGGATTGCTTTCCAGAGTTCAGGAACTACTTATCCCACAAAGGAAAAGAAACTTCTGTCTGCAGTGCTACTTTTGTTTACCTGCTCAGAACATCTTCCCCATGTCCAATGAATTTGTTGCTCCAGGGCCCAAGGGGCAGTCCCTGCATAATGTGCAGTTAAGTCATTGGCTCAGACACAGCATGAGGTGTGTGTGGGGGAGGGGGGGAGGGCAGAGAGAGGGAGACGGAGGGTGACAGAGGGGAGATGGAGGAAGAGGGTGTGGGGAGAGGAGGAGGAGAAAGGAGAAGAGAGAAGCCTTATTGAGAAGGTAGAGTAATAGAGGCCAGGATGTGACTGATTTATATGGAAATCCTTCACTGCTCCATCTATTTTTCTGATGTTTTAATAAAGAGGCATTTCTTAATTGCAGAACAAAACAGTCATCCATATTCATCTATATTTAACCATACTCTTACTGATTTTAGATCCTCCTCTGACCACATTTCCTGATTATGAAACTATCACCAAATACAGATATTCCTCACTATGAAATAGGAAAGTGACACTATATCAGGTGATGATTCGTGGCCATTTATTAAAACAACATGCTTACTCTTATTTTTTTTTTCCACTCTCATGTGTGTTCTAGCAAAACTCCTCCTCCCCAACTTGTTCATTGCTTGTTGGCATTATTTATGAGTTATTGCCTCTGCTGTTGTGATGTGACTCTTTTCTGCAGCCCAGACTAACTTCTCCATTTCCTAAAGCCAGAAACTTTCTCCAGAATGCCAAAAACAGTGCTTATGCAGCTGGCTTGCTCTCTCATGTGTTTTCTGACTTCACAATAGTGATTGGTTTGAAAGTTTCAAGAAAGTGGTGCTTCTTGGTTCCACAAGACCTCTGAAATTAAAAGAGCTGTGTGACCTTAAGCTAAGTTCCCCTGAACCTCATCTGTCTCCTCATCTGTGAAATGGGGTTAATGATGTCTCCCAAAGGGTTTTGTGAGGATGAAATGAGATAACATTAGCCACTTGCCTCGCACAATGTGTTACCTGGTGGATGCTTGGTAAACATAATTCCTCTCCACATATACTCATGTCTCTCTTATTCATTCATTCATTTAATAAATATTTTTAAAGCATGTATTATGTACTTCAGGTACTCTGCTAGGCAAGCAGCTAAGCAAGTTCCTGTCCTCATAGAATAATAGTCTAGGGAAGAACTCAAATAAGCAATGCTTCAGAATGATATGAACATGTGATATAGGGCTGATAATTTGGTGTATACAAATATAGTCATCCGTTGGCCAACTAGGTTGTATACAGGCAAGTTGAAATCCTTTGACCTGATAACTATGCCTGATGACTGCTCCTGAGTCCAAAGTGTGTGTGGCCCAGTTATACCAGTAGGAAATGTGGGCCACTTAATGGTTAGGGTAGTTTAAACTGGATCTCTTACTAATCAAGAAAGAAAGAAAGAGAGAGAGAGAGGAAAGAAGTAAGGAGGGAAGGAAGGAAAGAAGGAAGGGGGGGGAAGGAGGGAGGGAGGGTGGAAGCTATGATATAGAAAGACAAGCTTTCACAAAGAGACAATACGATTGTAAAGTTCCACAGACTTCCAGAGCTAAAAAAGACTTGCAGAGAACTTAGAGGTCAAATCCTAACTCTACCACTGCTTCCTTGTATTTAGGCAGATTAATCTTTCTGATACCCAGATTCTATAAATGGTGTTTGGAACAATCCTTACCCTACAGGGCAGTTTTGAGGAATAAATAGAAAATTCTTGGGAAAAGTGCTTTACACACTGCCAAGTGCTATGTGGATCTTTTAGTTTTACAATTGAGAAAACCGAGGCACAGAGAGAGGAATTCACTTGGCCAAAGCCACACGGCTAATCAGAGGCCAGGATGGAATGTGCAGAATTGTGAGGCCACAGCGTGAAGGGCTAGATTTGATTGCTTCTTGTAAATACATGTTGGCTGTATTGGACTGACTTGAAATAGATGGCTAAGAGGACAGTCTATCTCATGCTTCTACCTATTCTTGTAGGGGAATGAGTTTTTGTAAAGATATATTTTTGCAATTGAATGTACCAATAAAGAAAACCCATTTGAAAAAAAAAAACCACACACACACAGGCATATTCAAAGTGTTAGAGCCTGTTACAGTGCTGGTAGTAGTGACAAGGCCAGAATATAAACTTATATTCACATGAAAAAAAAGGATTAGTTATTTAATTAGTTCACTCATACATTAATTCCCCAAATATTTATTAAATGCCTCCTGTGTAGTAAGCACTCTTTTCTATTTTGGAGATATGAAGATGACTAGAACTTGACCCCCACCCTCAGAGAACCCACCATCTGGTAAGCAATGTGATAATTGCTAAAATAAATGTGTGCATAGAACAAAAATGCTAGGGGAGGAGGAAGCATTTAGCTTTGCTTGATAAGTCCTGGAGATCTTCATGGATGAGATGATGTTAAAATTGAGTCGTGAAAGGAGAGTAGAAGTTCACGTGGGTTATAGGGTGGGATGCGAAGTGGCGGAGATTGCACAGAAGAGGAGAAAGGTCTCCAGATAAAAAGAATAGCATGCATGTAAGTGTAGAAACAATGAGATTCAAGAAAAACAAACAATCTGGCACAGGCTGAGTGTACAGAAACAAAAGTAAGTGAGATTGGAAAGGGAAGCAAGAGGTCAGGACACAGTGCCTTTTATACCACACTAGGGTATTTGCAATGTATGTGATAGACATGATTTTCTTCACACCATAAATGGAAAAGTGGCATAAGACGTAGTGGACAACTTATGGTATGGTATTCCCCTATTAATTTTTGTTTGTTTGTTTCTTTTTGTTTTTGTTTTTTTTTTTCATTTTTATTGAGATTGTTCAGATACCATACAATTATCCAAAGATCCAAAGTGTACAATCACTTCCCCCTGGGTACCCTCATACAGCTGTGCATCCGTCACACTTAAGTTTTGTTCAATTTTTAGAAACTTTTCATTACTCCAGACAAGAAATAAAGTGAAAGATGAAAACAGAAAAAAAGAAAAGGAAACTCTAATCCTCCCCTATCCCTAACCAACCCCCCTCAGTTGTTGACTCGTAGTATTGATATAGTACATTTGTTACTGTTTATGAAAAAAGGTTGAAATACTACTATAGTTTGCAAAAGGTATATAGTATATAGTTCTTCCCTATATGCCCCTCTATTATTAACTTCTAATTGTATTGTCATATATTTGTTCTGGTTCATGGAAGTGATTTCTAGTATTTGTACAGCTGATCATGGACATTGCCCACCATAGGATTCAGTTTTATACATTCCCATCTTTTGACCTCCAACTTTCCTTCTGGTGACATATATGACTCTGAGCTTCCCCTTTCCACCTCATTCACACACCATTTGGCACTGTTAGTTATTCTCACATCTTGCTATCGACACCCCTGTTCATTTCCAAACATTTAAGTTCATCCTAATTGAACATTCTGCTCATACTAAGCAACCACTCCCCATTCTTAAGCCTCATCCTATATCTTGGTACCTTATATTTCATGTCTATGAGTTTACATATTATAATTAGTTCCTATCAGTGAGACCCTGCAATAATTGTCCTTATGTGTCTGGTTTATTTCACTCAGTATCTTGCCCTCGAGGTTTTGTCATCAACCCATTTTTTTTTAATATGGTTTTGTTCACTCACTATACATTCCATCCCAAGTAAATAATCGATGGTTCTCTGCATGGTCATACATTTATGTGTTCACCACATTCACCACTATCTATATAAGGGCATCTACATTTCTTCCACAAGGCAGGAGGGAGAGTCAAAGAAGGTAGAGAGGCAAAAGAAAGAGGAAAAAAAAATGACAGCTAAGAAGCAGCAAAAGGAAAAGTAACCTTAAATCAAAGTAGAATAAAGAATCAGACAGTCCCACCAATGTCAAGTGTCTAACATGCCTCCCCTATCCCCTCCTCTTATCTGCATTTACCTTGGTATATCACCTTTGTTACATTAAAGGAAGCAAAATACAATAATTCTATTAGTTACAGCCTCTAGTTTATGCTGTTTGCATCCCTCCCCCAATGCCTCCCCATTTTTAACACCTTGCAAGGTTGACATTTGCTTGTTCTCCCTCGTAAAATAACATATTTGTACACTTTATCACAATTGTTGAATACTCTAGATTTCACCAAGTTACACAGTCCCAGTCTTTATCTTTCCTCCCTTCTTGTGGTGTCTCACATGCTCCCCACCTTCCTCTCTCAACCGTATTCATAGTTACCTTTGTCCAGTGTACTTACATTGTTGTGCTACCATCTCCCAAAATTGTGTTCCAAACCACGCACTCCTGTCTTCTATCACCCTGTAGTGCTCCCTTTAGTATTTCCTGTAGGACAGGTGTCTTGTTCACGAAGTCTCTCATTGTCTGTTTGTCAGAAAATATTTTGAGCTCTCCCTCATATTTGAAGGACAGCTTTGCTGGATATAGGATTCTTGGTTGGCGGTTTTTCTCTTTCAGTATCTTAAATATATCACACCACTTCCTTCTTGCCTCCATGGTTTCTGCTGAGAGATCCGCACATAGTCTTATTAAACTTCCTTTGTATGTAATGGATCGCTTTTCTCTTGCTGCTTTCAGGATTCTCTCTTTGTCTTTGACATCTGATAATCAGATTATTAAGTGTCTTGGCGTAGGCCTATTCATATCTCTTCTGTCTGGAGTACGCTGCGCTTCTTGGATCTGTAATTTTATGTCTTTCATAAGCAATGGGAAATTTTCATTGATTATTTCCTCTATTATTGCTTCTGCCCCCTTTCCCTTCTCTTCTCCTTCTGGGACACCAATGATACGTACATTATTGTACTTTGTTTCATCCTTGAGTTCCTGGAGACGTTGCTCATATTTTTTCATTCTTTTCTCCATCTGCTCCTTTGCGTGTAGGCTTCAGGTGTTTTGTTCTCCAGTTCCTGAGTGTTTTCTTCTGCCTCTTGGGATCTGCTGTTGTATGTTTCCATTGTGTCTTTCATCTCTTGTGTTGTGCCTTTCATTTCCATAGATTCTACTAGTTGTTTTTTTGAACTTTTGATTTCTGCTGCATATATGTACAGTGTTTCCTTTACAGCCTCTATCTCTTTTGCAATATCTTCTCTAAACTTTTTGATTTGATTTAGCATTAGTTTAAATTCCTGTATCTCAGTTGAAGTGTACGTTTGTTCCTTTGACTGGGCCATAACTTTGTTTTTCTTAGTGTAGGTTGTAATTTTCTGTTGTCTAGGCATGGTTTCCTTGGTTATCCAAATCAGGTTTTCCCAGACCAGAACAGGCTCAGGTCCCAGAGGGAAGGAATATTCAGTATCTGGTTTCCCTGCGGGTGTGTCTTAGAAAATTGCTTCACCCTGTGATGCCTCAGGTCACTGTGCTTTTCTGCCCAGCAGGTGACGCCTGTTAGCCTATAATTCTTGACTGGTGTGAGGAGGTAAGGCCGTGTTCGCCCAGGGTCTGGGGTCTGGTTCTGAATGGAAAGGGCCCCACCCCTTTCCTCCTAGAGAAGACAGACCTCCCAGGTGGAGGTCATTAGCATTTCAATGGTCTTGTTCTCTGCTTGTGCTGTCTCCACCCTTCCCCCAGTCACAGCCCTGGAAACTGAAAATAACTGGGGCTTTCTCCACTGCGCCAAAAAAGAAACAGATAGTCCCCTTCAGACCCAGTCCAAGGTGACCCTCTGGCTGTCCAAGGTCAGTCGTCACCCAAAGCCTCTGTCTGTTTTTTGGGTATTCGTACCTGTAGTGAGCAGTTCACACTCGCTACTTAAAACCCCAGTTGGAGCTCAGCTGAGCTATATTTGCTTGCTGGGAGAGAGCTTCTCTCTGGCACCATGAGGCTTTGCAGCTCGGGCTATGGGGGAGGGGGTTTCCCGACTTGGTTCCGCAAGTTTTACTTACAGATTTTATGCTGTGTTCTCAGGCATTCCTCCCAATTCAGGTTGGTGTATGATGAGTGGATGGTCTCGTTTGTCCCCCCGCAGTTATTCTGGATTATTTACTAGTTGTTTGTGGTTTTTCGTAGTTTTTCCAGGGGGACTACTTAGCTTCCACTCCTCTCTATGCCGCCATCTTGCCCCCTCCCCTATTAATTTGATCTCTAGTTTACATTTCCCATTACACTAATTTTAATAGTTAGGGAACTATGCTTGGTAAGAATGATAGTCCCTTTAGTACAATGGTACCCTGTGGCAAGTGAGACTATACAAATAATGCAGTGGTACATGCTGAATAAACAAAACCATTTAAGATTGAAGCAAAGCCAAGGTCCAACCATTTCCCTGGGATTTGGGGAAATCCTGTAATCTGCAGTTTGTACTAAGCCCAATCATATTTAGCACATTGCTTCTTAGTGAATGGGCCTTAATACTGTATTTCAACCAAATGATGAAGCAAGGAGTAAAAAGATCTATAAAGAAAAGCTATGGTTCTTCTAATTGTTCATGCCTTGCAATTATGCCCCTTTCTGGAATAATAAAATGTTCTTTGGCAGAGGTCAGGATCTCTGCCACTGACTTATTTAACAGATCCTCTTAACATCTGTCCTGCAGACTGTGCACTTTATTAGTAGACAAGAGACCCAACAGACTTAGCCTGCTGTGTCCCTTTTTCACATTCACACAGCTGTGGATTAACTCAGACTTTCCAGAAGAGGACAAACCAGAAGGGATAGTAATGTTATTGGCTGATTCTAAAAAGATGGGAAAAAAAGAACAGAAACAAATGTTGCCCTAGCACAATTCAGTGTTTTTAGGGTGACAATTACCAGTCTGTTTTAAAAAGGAATAAAAGCAGCTATTCCACTAAAAAAGGAAAGTCTATTCATATCTGTGTGGGAACCTAATCAGGCTCTTGTTTCCAATGACGATGATTCCACAGTTGCACCAGGTCTGCGACAAGAATGCTCCTTTTGTATGCCGATAATGTGGAAATGATAAAATTTCCTTTAACAGACATATGTGTTTACATCATGAGATGTGTTATTTGACAAAATACTTTGTTCTCCTCATATTTTCCATGTGGAGTTTCATGCTGGGTTGTTTGGCTGGAAATCTTTGATTAACTAGAATTAGTTGATGAAATAAAGTAGACATTTTTGTTTTATGAGTCCTCTTGCTGAGCTGTAAATTATAGTAAAACATGTAAGGAGTGACAGAAAGAAGTGCTGATTTGAACCTCTGACCCACAATAGGCACAAAAACATAAGATTATTCCTTCAAAGAGTTGCATAGAGACATAAATATTCCACGGTCCACTCGTAATTATTCCCTCTTAACAAACTAAAGCTGCGATTTCACATTGTGTAACCAGAGTTTTCTAGGGGTGTTACAATAGAGTTAGAGGAGATATTGAGATTAAAAAAGAAGCTAACAAACAAAAACCCTAAATTAGGCCCTTGAATGCTTAAAGGTTTTTCTCTATCCATCAATGGACAAAGAAAATAAGAACAAAACTAAGTTTCTGCTCTCAAAATGAATAGCCAAAGATGGTTTCCATTTTTTTAGAAAGGTGATACTTTTCACAAATCTTAAGGCTTTCTGAAAGCCACATTGGCCCTTAGTGGGAACATCTTATTTCTGTAGAGCACAGCCTTTGGGTACAAACCTGAAGGAATGGGCTGGGCTCAGGGAGCCAATACTGAAAGCAGAAAGGAAACTCCCTTAGCCTAAGCACTTCCCACGTTGCAGGGGTGGCTCTCCGTCCTGCTCCGGATTATTTTTTAACTTGCAGCTAACCAAGTATCTCTTTCCAGGGCGCCACTGTAAGCAAAGCCTACCTAACTGTCCCCTGTCAAAAATAATTGCTGCCAGTTATGGTGTTTCGGTAGTAATTTGTAAATACTTCCATTATTCCATTTATCATGTCGTGTCTTTCTCCCTTTCTCCTTCCTCTCCTGTGAGCTCCTGAAAGACACATCTTTTTAGTTTTTTAGCCATAATATATTTTGGCTAAATAGAATAACAATATCAATAAGTGATTGTTTTCCTGAGTATGATTTTTAGGATGATTTTCTTGAAGAGAATGTATTAAGTAAACAATAAGAGCAAACAAGTATTGTTTTTAGTGTGCCACTGTTCTAAGTGCTTTACCTGTATTAACTCATTTACTGCATTCAAGAATCCTACAGAGTAAGGTGCTATTATTATTCCCATTTTACAGATGAAGGCATTTTAGGCGTAGAGAGGTTAAATAACTTTCCAGAGATCACACAGGTAAGTAAATAGTGGTTCTGACAAGAGTGTGCAATCTTAATCACTATGCTTTACTGTATCTTGTAGCAACATGAAAGGCATTACTTTTCTAAATTTATTCTGAGTCTTATATGTTGACCATTACCTCCTTCATCTGCTATAAGAATTTTTCAAGGTGGATTATTAAGATGTTCATCCATTATCTTATCAGTGACAATAAAGCACAAGTCGTATGCTCATCTCACACTATTTGAGACTTTTGCTATGGCTGCCATGTATAAGGTATCATTTCTTTCTACTAATTAGGGAGTAAGCCATGGGCATTACTGTAAGACACAGATGGCATATTTACATACTGCAAAATATGCTGAAATTCTCCAATTGACAATACTAATAATTTGCTGTTTAAAAAAATGACAGTGGAGTTGGCCCTGAAAGAGGGCAAAACATTTATTTGAATTTTTTGAAATACAGAAGAAAATATAAGATGGAAGTAAGAAGAGAATATTTTACATTATTTCTTGTCTTTTAGCTGATCACTTAAAATTGAATTCAAAATATATCCTTATAATAAATATAAATTTCATTTTAGTATTATTAATAGGAAAATTTATGTTTAGTAAATCTATACTTTTCATCATGGGTATGAGTTTCATTCATTAGCATGCTTCTTGTGTTCAGTCTTCCAAAGTCTGCTGAGAAATTAAAAGCCAAGTTTAGTTTAAAAACAGTAAATATACTTTCATTAATGAACCTGTTAATTTCCCAAAAGCAACGTTTGTTCTGTCCAATGATAAAAGTGAAAAAATAGCATTTAGAAGAAACTATATTTCCTTTTTATGCAATTTTGTTTTTCCAAATATATTTTTTTAACTATTTACACAAAACTTTTTTTCAGTACATACTTACTCATGCTTGTCTTCATTCTGTGTTGTTTTGGAGCCTTTGGTTTGGATGGAAATCGAAGGGCATAGAAGCTGGGCAGTTGTAGAATATTTTTCAAGCAATAGCATCTGGTTCTTTGGCAGTTATCATGGGCCAAGGCAAGGCAGCTCTGGCGAGTCTCCAGGTTCTCATGTGGGTATCGCTGAGGGATTTCCAAATCTGCCACGATGTTTTAATAGGATTTCCCAGAAATGCAGAAATTCAGAATGGAATTCAAAGTCCTTTACATAGTGCATAAAGTCTACATGATCTGGTCTTCTCAGTATCTTTCTGACATTTGACCTACTACTGTTCGCCCAGCTCACTGCTCCAGCCGTGTGTGCCTCCTTGCTCTTTTACAAACTTTCCAAGCACACCTTTGCCTCAGGACTTCCACCTCTTCTTTGCCTGGCATGGCTCACTCCTTCCTTTCATTCAGGTCTTTACTCTAATGTCTCCTTCTCTAAGAGTTTTTCCTGACACCTCTGTATTTTAAAATCCCCCTGTATTCACATGCCTGGGCACTTTATATCTCATAGTACATATCACCAGCAGAGTTACATATCTATGGCATATGTCTCCTCCCAAGGTCACTTTTCACTTCTGTTTTCCTCAAACCTAAAAAAGTACCTGGCCCACAGTGGCCAATCAGAAAAAAATTTTTGATTGAATGGATGAAAGGATGAAGGGATGAATGAATTCACCTTTTGGTTACAAAGAAACTATAGTTTTAAATATTGGGAAACTAACATTCATTTACTAATAGGATATTACTGACCTCAGCATATTTTCTCAAAAATGTATGTCCATTGAAAACTTCCCTGTGAACTTTAGTTTATGGGAAATAATGCTTAGATTTCAAATTCAACTTCTGGACTTGTTGATGAGTCCTTGTATCCTATTGGTAGATTCAAGATGCACTTGTTTAAGGTTTACCTGGTGTGCTAGGGCTTTGTGACTAGAGTTAAAGGAGTGTTACAAATGCAAGCTGTACCATTTGGAGCACAGAGAGCTGAATCTCTTCAGCATCACCTGCCCAGTTCTTGAAAAAAGACAGAAAACAATCAGATCTGTTCCCATGATGACGATTTCTAACGGCCCTCATTATCACCTCCTCAAATGTCTTGCCTGAGAACCAAATTACTAATTGTTTCAGTGACTGAACTTTTATTTCTATAAATAAGGCATTACATATTTTGTTTAGCGTCTTGAGAGATAAGATACTTGGAAGAAGCAGAGAGAAATTAAGGGTTTCTTGTTAAAACTATTGGGAGTTGCATTGTTTGCTCTTGGTTATTTGTACTTGTGCAATTTTATTCCATAAGAAAATGGATTCTGAATGCGTTGCAATTTAATTGGTGCAATTGGAGAATGAATTCTGATTTTTGTAACAAGAGAATTGAGTACTCTGTTGCCTGATGGTCTCCAATTAAAAAAAAAAAATTTCCTTATTGTAAAGATAGAGCCTCTGACCTGAGCCTGCCTCTTCTCTTCTTTTTTCTTTTTTAGAGCTTCTTCTCTCCTCCTCTCCAAATGTATCTTCCCTCCCTCTCCCTCCCCCCTCTCCCACTCCCTCTCTCCCCCCTCTCTTTCTCACAATTAGTTATGTCAGAGGAGTAAGCTACCCAGAGCTTGGGAAAATAGGCATGAGGACTTCTAGCCAGGAAAACTCTTCTTTCAATTCATTTTTCTTTACTTGACATTCTTTAGCAGGCTGCAGGGGATAATGAAATGAATTAAACTGGTCCTGACTCTCCAATGTCTTACAATCAAAGCTTGTCCCATATTTCCTTTGGTTGTGGTGGAAAGACATTTGACAGAAGTCTCAAAAGGTGTGAAAATACATTTGCTCTCACCTGAGACAAATTTTTGGCCCTTTATGTGTATTTGCATAAACTTTAATTTTAAAAATCTGAACACACTGTAATAGGATTATAATTACCTTAGTCTAATTACTATGGTTGAATTTTTAAATGTGCACATTTTAAAACAAATATTAAAATAAAATTCTACAAAGTAAATCATCCTATGGTACCCAGGGATTACTTTTCAAACACATTTAGGGCAAATGTGCTTATAATCCAAGGGGAATGGTAGAAAAACATCCTTTTAATGTAGTCCAAACCAAAAACTCTGATAGAAAGTACAAATCCTATTTGGAGTAGTTCCCTAGAGAACAGAACACAAAGAAAAATGAGGAAGTGTGAAAACTGGATGGGGAAGGCAGGGAACCTGTGTTCCAGATTTCATTGTACTTACTGCTCACCAGTGATATTGTTAGGCAGATCACATTACTTCTCTAGAATAGAGTTTTCTTCATCTGTAAAGCAAATGGATTGGATTAAATGATGTTTTACAATTCTTTCTTCTGTTAACATTGTTTTATCTGGTGTTTCTTTGGAAGAAAATCAGTGCATTACCTGGTGAACCTGTATGATGCTTATATCTTCTAGAAGATAGAAACAAAAAAAATGATCATCTCATCTCAAAAGGGTATGGGCAGAAATTATGGCAATTCTGAGAAGACAGAGGCAAGAATGGAAGTGAATAGGTTTTAATTGTCAGTGTTTACAGAGCATCTGTTAAATGTCAGGCATTATATTAAGTGCTAAGGATATAAAGATTAATAAGCTTCAGTCCTTTCTTTAAGGATCTCAAAATATGGTGCGAGAGAATGACACGAAAACAAATAAATTCTATAAAGTAAATCAACCTTGGGTGCCCAGAAATATGGTGGGAACACAAAGGAGGTTAGGGGTCAGATAAGGCTTCAAGGAGGAAGTGATTTTTGAATTGAGACTCAAAAGATGAGTAGAATTGCAGTATAAGCCCGGCAGAGTTAACAAAAAAAGGATAAGTATGGCAACAGAAAAATATTAGAGAGGCGAGGAGACTGACTTGGAAATTAACCCAATATGAGAAGAGTAGAAATGGTAGTTTTACCCCTATTTCTTCTCTCACCTCCTAATCCCAAAGCTGGTTGTCTTAGGGTGTCAAATATTGGAGGTGTACCTAAACAAGTACCTTCTATGTTAAAAACAAGGACTTCAGTTATTTCCTTCCATAAAACCACGGCTATATTTCCTGGATTAGTTTGTTGACATTGGAGTTTTAAGAGAAGTAAAAGTATTTGTGATCTATTTCAAATAATTATTTTTAAGCCCTTTCCCCCACCCCTTCTTCAGGCTGTAATGACTTGTTACTGACACACTTTGTTCCCTGTGCTGAACAAGCATTAAATCAGACTGCTTAATTACCCCCGTCTCCGTTTCCACCTCCGTGTTGCTGAACTTGTCCAACTTTGTAGCATAACTTGTGTGGCAGGCAGGGGGATGGTGATCAGCATTGTTCTGAGAAGGTAACAAAACCCAGGCTATTCGTTGAGAGTAGGAGAACTGACCCAGGCTTGGGGGCCTGGTATTAGGCAGCATCAATCAAGTAAATCATGGTATTTCCTTAAGGATGCCTCCCTCATCTGCCCTTGTTTCCTACAACTTCTGTTGATCCCCTGAGTAGCTTCTGGAACCAAAGAACAGGGTTTTTGTTAACCTGGGTGGCTAGGCTAGGGCAAGAACTTGGGCTCTCTAGACCCTAAGCCATTAGGTATTATGAGGCATCACAGAAAATGGGGTAAGCATAAACGTAAGTGTTAAAATCTTTCAGTAGCACCTATTGAATCTGTTTCTATAGAATAGCATATTTTCCTTTTCTTCCTTTCTTCCTTCTCCACCAATAGATAGGTAGTATTTGAGGGATATAATTTTTTTTCTTTCTCTCTGGGCCAGATTCTGACAGGCCTCTTTAAAATGTGCTTTCTAATTGAAATTACAAAACACGTGAGAATTTACTCCAAAGAGAATCCAGTGTGTGAAGTTGGGCCTGCTTTTTTACTGTTGGTTCCCATATACTGGAGCATTCTGGTGCCAACTGAAAGCCCCCCATCAATTTCCATTTTTATTGAAATTCAGAGGATTTTTACCCATACTCTGCATGATTATTCTTTCTTCTTTACCTGTCTTTTAAATATGTGGCACCAAGGTATTTAAGGTCAAAGATTGGCTGGAGTAGGGAGTTATCTAGACCTAAAATTGTGCCCTTGGTTCCTTCAAGGTGGCTGGTGTTACCAATAACCTTTCTTTCTCCATTTGACGATTGTGAAATGCCATTTTAGAAAGAACTTTAAGACGTCTGGATACACAGTTTGCTCTTTGAGAGTGCAGGGTAGCAACCACATCAGAATCTTTCTTCTCCTTGGACAATGATCCTTCTCTGGTGGCTAGGAATAGGATGGGTTTCATTGTGCTCACCTTATAGCTAATTTTAAATAATTCAGGTTTACCATATCGAAGCAGAAGGAGTATGGATTAGAAGTAAGACTGACTCCACAATGACTAATAATTCCTATCTCATGTAATTACTTTGAAGGTTAAATAAAATAATAAATGTAGAATTCCTATCAGAATACCTAATTGAGTTAGTGCTCAATATATGTTTATTGAATTGACACATGAATGAATGGGGTGATGGTTGGATAACTGGAAGACCAGATACGTGATTACGTGAAAATCAAGTGATTATGTGAAAATCAATGTGAGAAAAAAGGCCTTAGACCTTTATTCTGTGGCATTCTCCACTGGAGATTTTACATGATTTTATCAAAGAAGGCATGTATAAAAACATAAATTACACATTATGGTAAATATTGAAGCACTGTGACATCATCCATTATAAATTGACAGAAATCATGCTATATGGGGCGGGGCAGGGGGAGAGTGTTAAGCATGCCTCTCTTTCCAAATACAATAGTAACATAACACCAGACTCAGACAACATTTCTTGGGTGCACACACTTGCAGACACTCAAGAATTTCACCTTAAGGCTGAGTTTGGTTGGTAGGATCTACTACTTTGTGTTGAATCTAAGGAGGCTTAGTTACTAAAGTATCTATAAGACCCAAATGCAAGATAGATTTACAGTAAGGCTAGTCTTCATACACTGGACTCTAGGAACATTATCTGAGGCTTATATTTGTACAACTATGAGATCTTTCTAATATTTTCTTGACCCAATTTTTTTAACAGGTTGGTCAATTAATCAGTGGTAAAGCACTGCAAAGATTCTGTATTTCTTGGTTTTAGTTTCTTGCTCTTTCTAAATCCCTCCCCTGTTAGTAGAAAGTATGAAATTATTAATGTGGTCTGTAAAGCCCCACACCTTTCTAGCCTCTTCTCCTGCCACTCTACTCTCACTCAACAGTGTTGTCACATTGGCCCTTCTTAAATTCCTCAATAATTTTACGCTCCTCTCCACCTCAGAGCCATAATATTTGCTGTTTCTTCTTTCTGGAATTTCTCTATCCTTTCTACCTGGATAATCCTTATTCACTTAAAAGTTACTTCCTTAGAGAAATTATTCTGACCTTCAAACTTTAAGTACTTCTGTTAGGTGGACTTTGACATTCTGTACTTTTTATTCTCAGCACTTACCCTAACCAAAATTTTGTAGTTACTTGCCCAAGCATTGATTTAATATGAATTTCCCCTTCTAGCTCCATTTAGGTTAGCTTTGTTTGTTGTACTTCCAGTATTTGTTAATATTTCCAGTATTAATTAGTAGTGAGCATTTAGTAAAGTAAAACACTTAATAAAGCATTTGTTATTAAATGAATTTATCAATGTTGGAAATGTGGGTGAAGGGTACAAAGGTTGACTTATATATTCTTTTTTACCCTGCAATTTTATTGATATATATTCATATACCATACAGTCATCCATACTGTATAATCATTTGTTCATAGTATCATCATATAGTTGTGTGTTCATCACCACAATCATCCCTTGAACGTATACATTCCTCCATAAAAATAAAAAATAAAAATAAGAAAGAAAATAAAAATAAAAGTAATAAAGAACACCCAAAGCATCCCATTCCCCCCATCCCCTCCTATATTTCATTTACATTTTGTCCCCATTTTTCTACTCATCTGTCCATAGACTGGATAAAGAGAGTATGAGCCACAAGGTCTTCACAATCACAGAGTCACACCCTATAAACTAGAGTTATACAGTTGTCTTCAAGAATCAAGGCTACTAGATTACAGTTCAACAGTTTCAGGTATCTCCTAGCTATTCTAATACACTAAAGACTACAAAGGGATATCTATATCATGCATAAGACTAATCTCCAGAATAACCTCTCAACTCCATTTGAAATCTCCCAGCCACTAAAACTTTATTTTTCTTCATTTCTCTTCGCCCTTTTGGTAAAGAAGGTTTTTCTCAATTGCATGATGCTAGGTCCAGGCTCATCCCCAGGAGTCATGTCCCACATTGCCAGGGAGATTTACATCCCTGGAAGTCATGTCCTATATGGGGTGGAGAGCAGCAAGTCCAATGCCAAGGTGGCTTAGAAAGAGAAACCACATTTGAGCAACAAAAGAGGTTCTCTGGGGGTGACACTTAGGCACATTTATATGTAGGTTTAGCGTCTCCTTTACAGCAAGAAGCTTCATGAGAGGAAGCCCCAAGATCGAGGTCTCGGCCTACTAAATTGGTAGTCCTCAGTGTTTGTGACAATATCAGTAATTCCCCAGGTGGATAAGTTTAATATTTCCACATTTTCCCCTAGACCCTCAAGGGGGCTTTGCAAAGACTTTTTTATTCTCTGTCCAAATTACTTTGGGATGTATCAGGACTTCACACTAACCTGTGCAAACAAACCAGATCTCATGCCCTGTTCAAAATTCCATGTAGTTATGGTGGTTGAATAAACTGACCATATAAGTTAAATTGTATAGTGTGCTACAGAAAATATAGATTTTCCTGCAAGTAAATATCTCTTTCTTTGGTCTCACATAGAAGGTGAAGTTTTAAAACACAGTCAATATCATCCTTTAGCCTTTAATCTGATTTACCTCAGTCCTAACCAAGTCCATTTGTTCATATCTCTACTTGAAGTCTGATCTCTTTTTCAACTTCTTTAATGGTTGCTGTATGGGGAAATGCTGATATTTATAGCTGCCAAACTCTGGCTCTGAGTCTCAGGTGTCACACAGATACCCAAAGTTCCAGGGACTGACCAGGTTATACTCAAAGAGCTCATTTAGAAATAGCCATTGCAACTCAGGAATAGATGTAACTGCTGTTAAGAGCTTGCAATCTAGGAACCTTTACGTAAGCCTTGCCCTGATAACCTATGCTCTCAGATTCCATTCACAGAGTTTGCACATTACAGTTACTTTATGTTAATGAGGCATTATAATGTTTGTCTTTTCATTTCTGGTTTATTTCACTCAACATACTGTCCTCAAGGTCCATTCATGTATTTGCATACCTCACAACTTCATTCCTTCTTGTAGCTGCCCAATATTACATTGTATGCCTACATCACAGCTTACCAGTCCATTCATCAGTCAATGTACCCTTAGGCCACCTCCATCTATTGCGAATCGTGAATACTAGAGCCATAAACACCAGTGTGCAAATGTCAATTTGTGTCTCTGCTCTCAGTTCTTCTAAATATGTACCTAATAATGGGGTTGCAGGACCATATAGGAACCCTATGCTTAGCTTCCTGTGGAACCACCACACTGCCCTCCAGACGGGCTGCACCATTCTACTTCCCCACCAACAGTGATTAGGTGTATCCCCATTTTCTCCAGCACTTGTATTTCCTCTGATTTTTTTTTAAAAACAGTTTTATTCACATACCATACATTCCATCCTAAGTAAACAATCGATGGTTCCTGGTATAATCACATAGTTATGCATTCACCACCACAATCTATATGAGGACATTTTCATTTTTTCCAAAAAGAAACATAAAGAGGAGAAAAAAGAAAAAAAAAAGAGAGAAAAAAAAGAAAAAGGAAAAGAGATGACAAAAAATAAAAATTAAAAAAATACAATAAAAAGGTGAGACAATACCACCACCACCAAGAATCCCATAACCCTCTCATATCTCCCATCTTACAGACATTTAGCTTTGCTATATTGTCTGTGTTACAATCAATGGAAGCATAATACAATATTACTGTTTACTAAAGACTCGAGTTTGCATTGATTGGATTTTTCTTCAATATCATCCCATTTTCAATACCTTGTAAAGTTGACATTCATTTGTTCTCCCTCATGTAAAAACATTCTTATATTTGTACATTTATCACCATCATTGACCATTCTAGGTTTCACTAAGTTATACAGTCCCAGTATCTTCTGTCTTTCCTTCTAGTGTCATACATGACCCTAGCCTTCCTTATTCAACCATACTCACAGTCATCTTTGTTCAGTGTCCACTTGCTACTGTCACACAGTATTGTGCTATCCATTTCTGGATCAATACAATTATTCCTGTTGAACATTCTATACTCCTTTGGCATCAAATACCTGATCTCTACCCTCTTTCTGTGTCCTGATAACCTGTGTTCTCAGCTTTAACTCTCAAAGTTTGCTCATTAATGTTGGTTCATATTAGTGAGACCAAACAGTATTTGTACTTTTATTTCTGGCTAATTTCACTCAAACTAACATCCTCTGGGTTCATACACGTTTTTGCATGCATCATGACTTTACCCTATCTTATAGTTGCATAATAGTCCAACATATGTATATACCACAGTTTGCTTATCCACACTTCTGTTGATGGATATTTGGACTGTTTCCATCTCTTGGCAACAGTGAACAATGCCGCTGTTCATATCCTAGCTTTTAGTTCCTCTGAGTATATACCTAGTAATGGGATTGTTGGATCATATGGCAATTCTATATTTAGCTTCCTGAGAAACCACCACACTGCCTTCCAGAGTGGTTGCACCATTCTGCATTCCCACCAACAGTGAATATGTGTGCCTCTTTCTCCACATCCTCTCCAGCACTTGTAATTTTCTCTTTTGTTTTGTTTTGTTTTGTTTTTTTGATAATGGCCATTCTAGTAGGTATGAGATGATACCTCATTGTGGTTTTGATTTGCATTCCCCTAATAACCAGTGAAGTTGAGTATTTTTTTCATATGTTTTTGAGCCATTTGTATTTCTTCTTCAGAAAAGTGTCTGTCCATGTCTTTTGCCCATTTTTAAATTAGGTTTTTTGTCTTTTTGTTGTTGAGTTGTAGGATCTCTTTATGTATTTTGGATACTAAACCCTTATCTGATATGTGGTTTCCAAATATTCTCTATCATTGTGTAAGATGCCTTTTCACTTTACTGACAAAGTCCATTAATGCAGCAAAGTATTCAGTTTTAAGGAGATCCCATTTATCTATTTCTTCTTCCATTGCTCTCACTTTGGATATAAGGTCTAGGAAACACCTCCTATCACAAGATCTTTAAGATATTCCCTTATATTTTCTTCTAAAAGTTTTGTGGTCTTAACTCTAATGCTTAGGTCTTTGATCCATTTGCGTTGACTTTTGTATAAGGTGTGAGATAGGAGTCCTCTTTCATTATTCTGGTTATAGAGATCCAATTCCCCAAACACCATTTGTTAAAGAGGCTGCTCTGTCCCAGTTGAGTCAACTCAACTGCCTTATCAAAGATCAATTGTTTGTAGATGACAGGGTCTATTACTGAACTCTCAATTTGATTTCATTGCTCACTATATCTGTCTTTATGCCAGTTCCATGCTGTTTTGACCACTGCAGCTTTGTAATATGCTATAAAGTAGGTAGCGTGAGACCTCCCACTTCATTCCTTTTTTTCAAGATATTTTTGGCTATTCAGGGTACCCTGCCCTTCCAAATAAATTTGATTATTGTTTTTTCTATTTCTGCAAATTAAGTTGTTGGGATTTTAATTGGTATTGCATTGAATCTATAAATCAATTTAGGTATAATTGACATCTTAACTATATTTAGTCTTCCAATCCATGAAGATGGTATGTTCTTCCATTTATTTAGGTCCTCTGATTTCTTTTAGCAATTTCTTGTAGTTTTCTCTGTATAGGTCTTTTGTGGCCTTGGTTAAGTTTACTCCTAATTATTTGATTCTTTTGGTTGCTATTGTAAATGGAATTTTTTTCCTCATTTTCTCCTCATATTGCTCATTACTAGTGTATAGGAACACTACTGATTTTTGCTTGTTGATTTTGTACCCTGCCACTTTGATGCATTCATTTATTAGCTCTAGTAGCTTTTCTGTAGATTTTTATGGATTTTCTACATATAGGATCATGTCATCTGCAAACAGTTAAAGTGTTATTTCTTCCTCTCCGATTTGCATGCCTTTTATTTCCTTTTCTTTGTTATTCAGCACAATGTTGAATAACAATGGTGATAGTGGGCATCTTTGCCTTGTTCCTGATCTTAAAGTGGAAAAGTTTCAGTCTTTCCCCATTAAGTATGATGTTAGCTGCGGGTTTTTCATATATTTTTCATATATTGTTTTTATCATATTGAGGAAGACCTCTTCTATTCCTATGCTTTTTAATGTTTTCATCAAGAAAGGATGTTGAATTTTGTCAAATGCCATTTCTGCATCAATTGAGATGATCATGTGGTTTTTCTGCTTTGATTTATTGATGTGGTGTATTGCATCAATTGATTTTCTTGTGTTGAACCAGCCTTGCATATCTGGAATAAAACCCACTTGATCATGGTGTATAATTCTTTTGATGTGCTGCTAGATTCAATTTGCAATATTTTGTTGAGGATTTTTGCATCTATATTCATTAAAGAGATTGGTCTATAATTTTCTTTTCTTATACTATCTTTGTCTGGCTTTTGTATTAGGGTGATGTCTTCATAGAATGAGTTAGGTAGCTTTCCATAGTCTTCAATTTTTTGAAAAGTTTGAGCAGGATTGGTCCTAATACTTTCTTGAATGCTTGGTAGAATTCACATGTGAAGCCATCCGGTCCTGAGCTTTTCTTTTTGGGGAGCTTTTGATGACTGACTCAATCTCTTTACTTGTGAATAGTTTCTTGAGGTCTTCTGTTTCTCCTCGAGTCAATGTTGGTTGGTTGTGCTTTTCTAGAAAGTTATCCATTTCATCTAAGTTGTCTTCTTTGTTAGCATATAGTTGCTCATAGTATCCTCTCACTTTCTCTTTATCTCTTTGGGTCAATAGTTATGTCCCCCCTCCCATTTCTGGTTTTATTTATTTGCATTCTCCTTCTCTTTCTCTTTGTCAGCCTAGCTAAGGGACCATTGATTTTATTGATTTTCAAAAAGAACCAACTCTTGTTTTGTTGATTCTATTATTTTCATGTTCTCAGTTTCATTTATTTTTGCTCTAATCTTTGTTATTTCTTTTCCTTCTGTTTGTATTGGGGTTAGCTTGCTGTTCTTTCTCTAGTTCCTCCACTGAACAGTTAGTTCCTTGATTTTTGCTCTTTCTTCTTTTTTAATATAGGTATTTAGCACAATGAATTTTCCTCTCAGCAATGCCTTTCTGCATCCCATAAGTTTTGATATGTTATGATTTCATTTTCATTTGCCTCAAGATATTTACTAATTTTTCTCATAATTTCTTCCTTAACCCACTGGTTATTTAAGAGTGTGTTGTTTAGCTTCCAGATATTTGTGAGTTATTGAATTCCAACTATACTGTTATGATCCAAGAAAGTGTTTTGTATATCAATATTTTTAAATTTATTGAGACTTGCTTTGTGACCCAACATTTGGTCTATCTTGGAAAATGATCCATGAGCACTTGAGAAAAATGTGTATCTTGCTGTTGAGGAGTGTAGTGTTCTATAAATATCTGTTAAATTTAGTTCATTTATTGTACTATTCAACATCTCAGTTTCCTTATTGGTCCTCTGTCTAGATGTTCTGTCCATTTATAAGAGAGGTGTATTGAAGTCTCTAACTATTATTGTAGAAGTGTCTACTTCTCCCTTCAGTGTTGTCCATGTGTTCTGGTTTGCTAATGCTGCCTTTTCGCAAAACACCAGAAATGGATCGGCTTTTATAAAGGGGGTTTATTTGGTTACAAAGTTACAGTCTTAAGGCCATGAAGTGTCCAAGGTAAGTCATCAACAATTGGGTACCTTCACTGGAGGATGACCAATGGCATCCAGAAAACCTCTTTTAGCTGGCAAGGCATGTGGCTGGTGTCTGCTCCAGAGTTCTTGTTTCAAGATGGCTTTCTCCCAGGATGTTCCTCTCTAGGCTGCAGCTCCTCAAAAATGTCATTCTCAGTTGCTCTTGGGGCATTTGTCCTCTCTTAGCTTCTCCAGAGCAAAAGTCTGCTTTCAAAGGCTGTCTCCAAAATATCTCTGTAAGTTGCAGCTCCTCTCTCAGCTCCTGTGTGCATTCTTCAAAGTGTCCCTCTTGGCTGTAGCAAGCTTGCTCCTTTTGTTTGAGCTTATATAGTGCTCTAGTAAACTAATCAAGGCCCATGTTGAATGGGCAGTGCCACACCTCCATGGAAATTATCTAATCAGAGTTATCACCTACCGTTGGGTGGATCGCATCTCCATGGAAACACTCAATCAAAGAATTACAATCTAATCACCACTAATACATCTGCCCCCACAAGATTGCATCAAAGAACATGGAGCTTGGGGGGACATAATACATCCAAACTGGCACACCATGTTTGCCTCATATTTTGGGGCACTCTCACTCAGTGCATAAATATTTATGATTTTTATGTCTTTTTGATGAATTGTCTCTTTTATTACTGTATAGTGTCCTTTCTCTCTTTTAATTGTTTTACATTTGATGTCTAATTTGTCTGATTAATAGAGCTACCCCCACTCTTTTCTGGTTGTTGTTTGCATGAAATATCTTTTTCCAGCCTTTCACTTTCAACCTATTTTTGTCCTTGTTTCTAAAGTGAGTCTCTTGTAGACAGCATATAGATGGGTCCTATTTTTTAAATCCATTCTGCCAATCTATGTTTTTTATTGGGAAGTTTAATCCATTAACATTTAATGTTCTTACTGTAAGGGCAGTACTTTCTTCTACAATCTCATCTTTTGGATTTTATATGTCATATCCTATTTTTTCTCTCTCTCCTTTTACTCTTCCTGATAGTCTTCATTTTTCCACTCTTCTCCAAACCTCTTTCTCCTGTCTTTTCCTATTAGCCTGTAGTACTCCCTTTAGTATTTCTTGTAGAGCAGATCTCTTGTTCACCAACTCTCTCAGTGTCTGTTTGTCTGAAAATATTTTAACTCTCCCTCATTTTTGAAGGTCACTTTTGCCAGATATCGAATTCTTGGTTGGTAGTTTTTCTCTTTCAGTATCTTAAATATATCATACCACTGCCTTCTTGCCTCCATGGTTTCTGTGGAGAAATCTGTACATAGTCTTATTGAGATTCCCTTGTATGTGATGGATCACTTTTCTCTTGCTATTTTCAGAATTCTCACTTTGTCTTTGACATTGGACAATCTGATTAGTAAGTGTCATGGAGAGGTCTATTTGGGTCTGTTCTATTTGGGATATGCTGTGCTTCTTGAATCTATAATTTTATGTCTTTCATAAGAGTTGGGAAATTTTCAGTGATTATTTCCTCCATTTTTCTTTCTGCCCCTTTTCCCTCCTCTCCTCCTTTGGAGACACCCTTAACACATATATCCATGCACTTCATGTTGTCATTCAATTCCTTGAGACCCTGCTTGTATTTTCCATTCTTTTCCCTGTCTGTTCTTTTGTGTGTATGATTTCAGATATGTCTTCTAGTTCACTGATCCTTTCTCCTGCCTCTTCAAATCTGCTGTTGTAGGTCTCCATTGTGTTTTTCATCTCTTCTATTGTGCATTTCATTCCCATAAGTTCTGCCATTTGTTTTTTCAAGTTTATAAATTCTTCTTTCTGGTCACCCAGTGTTTTATTTATATCCTTCATCTCTTTTGCCACATTTTCCTTCAGCTCATTGATTTTATTTAGAAAATTTGTTTGAACATCTTAATTAGTTGTTTCAACTCCTGTATCTCAGTTGAATTTTTAGTTTATTCCTTTGTCTAGTCTATATCTTCATCTTTCCTATTATGACTTGTGATTTTTTTGCTACCTAGGCATATGATTTTCTTGAATGGTTTATTCTGGAGATTGTTTTCACTCTTTTACCTAGGGTTTTCTTGTTGGGTTGCTTTGTTCTCTTTCTCTTCTTTGGTATTCATTTCAAATTATTCTAGACCTATAGCATAGCTTCTGTTTAATTGATCAGAATTTTTCTGGTTCTTGTCCTGCCTGTATGGGAACTCTTTTTGAGGGGGTCTCCCCAGATATGATAGACTTCAATCAGATTCTCCCAGTCCAGACAGGTCCAGGTCTTGGCAGAAGAGTATAATCCATATGAAGCTTCCAATTCTTTGCTGCAATCTCAGCCATTCCTCCCATTCCAGACTGGTGTATGATGTATGTCTGGTCACAGAAATCTCCCCAAAGAGTTGTTCTAGACAGTTCTTGGCTATTTATCAGCTGCCCTAGAGGAGTAACTAAATTCCACACCTCACCATGCCACCATCTTGTGCCTCCTCCAACTGATATATTCTACTTTAAATTATATCCTAGAAATGATAGACTGACAGGAGACCTGGGTCCATCTCCTAGCTCCAGTACTAACTAGTTATGTGATCTTGGGCAAGAGCAACTTCTACACTGTGTACCTCAACTCATTGGCATAATGAAGAGGTCATACTACACTAAATGTTCTGTTAGGGCCCTTTTAGTTCTATATGCTGAGTGTGTGATTGTTTAGCTTACCAAAATTTTAACTAGCTACTTTATTAAAACTGAAATAATAAAAGTGAGACTTTTTTAGCCATAAAATAAAGTAACAGCATTTCTTCTTAAAGTTCTCCTATAAAAATGAGTGATTTTATAATTTCTAAAATATTTAGTGAGGCTGATTTTTACATGTAAGCACTACATTTCTTTATATAACTTGAATAAAGAAACAATTCAATATCCTAATTGCTGGGCACTTTGCAAAACTGAAATGGAAAAGTTTGTATTACTCAAGTCTTCCCCCAAATTTAAATGTTTATGGCACTTTGGCTGAGCCTGGTAAAGCTTTACAAAATTGTTGTTTTTATTAAACCTCAACTGTATTTGGGAAAAAATATTCATTATTGTCTTCATTATGGCTGTGAACAATGATCTGAGAATCCTATGTGTAATGATATTTTTGTAAAGCCTGTTGTAATAGCTAATCAGAGTTTAGCCTTTTTCTTCCTAAACCATTAGTCTAGTCTGCAAAGAGATTTTCTGACTAAAGTTATCTATTTAAATAACTAGTATTTTATATTCTTTTGAATTGATACAGTAACATTTAGAGAAACTTTAAATTTTAACTAGATTGAGAAGAAAAATTTGTACTACTCCTTAGTTACTACTCAAACAGTATAATTTGTGTTAGAAATGCAAAGTTTAAGATAGGTTAGTAAAGCCAGTCATTATCCATTAGCTATCTAGTCAACATTTTAACAAATGATTTCGGAAGAATCACTTCTTGTGACACAATTTAACCTGAACTGAATTTATTTTCCTTTTAATTTTTAAACTCAATACCATAAAATTATTCATTACATGTATAGTCATATACCACTTCTGTTGCCTCATTTGTGGAAAATATCTCTCCTTCCCAACAATGGTGATTTTATATAGTATGTTAATTAACTCAGATAGTATTGACTATATATTACTTGTAAGGCATTCTTTGTGCTAAGCATTCAAAATAATTAGACTGATCATGTCTTCAATAAGCTTACAGTCTACCAAGCATAAGACATATGTGCATAACTAAAAACAAGGCAAAACAAGTAGTAGGTACCAGAAGAAAGGTGCAAATCAAGTGTTAAGGAACTATATCTTAACATTTTCTCCAGAGCTATAAGCTTGATCCAAACCTTTTATCTCTGAATCCTCCTCAGCTGCTAACACAGCACCTTTACATATAGAACAATTTTAATTAAAAAAAAATTATTTTGTAAATTTATTCCTATTCAATTAATGGCATTCTTGTTATCAAAGTCAAATTTAATGTCTTCAGCTTGAAAAGCATGGCCTGTCTAAACCATATGTTTTCTTATGCAGAATATGAACATTTTGACTTTCAAGAGATTATTCTATCTTTTAGATTCCATTTTCTTATTTTCACTTGAAGGTTCATTGTAGTAAAGCTTATCTGATATCCTACCATCCAGTTTACCCTGCCCTGTAAGTTTTATGGAATGTGGCTATTTTTTCTCTGCTTCTAATATATCAGTAATCACAACTCGGAAGAATCAGGTCTGAGGAATCTCAGATTTTATGGGGTTTTGCCTCTCTTAGGTACCACTCACTGTAGAGTGGTATAAAATAAGTGATTATCAAAGTTTTAGAGGCAGCAGTTAACACTATTTCTACAAAGCAACTGTCTTGTTCACTCTGAAGGATTACTGTATTTTGTCAAGTTTTTAAAAAAATAGATTTGTTTCCAATGACTTGGTTTTCTGGTCTTTTCACCTCGTTGAATCTCTCTGAAGGACTCAAAATTGAGTAAAATTGACTACTTTGATCTTTTGGATTGTTGAGGTAAAATGCAGGCATCAATGACCTCTACAGACTCTCTCAACTCTAGGATTTCATGATTTTTTAATACTCAGTGGTAGGACATATTCCTCATGATACCACCATTATCTAGCTAACCCTTTTCCAGCTCTTGACTATCACCACTCTATTCAGTATAGAATTTTTCTTCACTGATTTAACCTGAACAGAGTTTTTCAGAAGCTTCACCTGTCCCTATTTTGAAAACAACTGATTGAATTTCAAAGGAAAGGAATGCAAGAGAGTAAATAGAAAACAAAGCAGACAGCCCCCTTTTTACCCTAAGTTTTAGCAGTTTGACTAATCTTACTTGTGAATTTTTCTTGCCACTGAGTCATTGCACATACAGAATTATGAAACTTTAATTTCTTTAGAGTCCTGTTTTATTAGAAAAATTGTTCCAAAGAAAGCAACAATCATGACATAAGCACATCTGGCTCTTGAAAATTATTCTTTATTAAGCTTTCATTTAATTGCATGTGCTGAAAGGTCTGTTTTTGATTACTGTAATTTTTTTTATTTGTCCATCTGAATGATAATAATGCTGGAAATTACATACAAACCACCTGTTTTTTCTGCCCTACTAAAATGGCAAAGTTTGAGCTATTTTCTCTGTGGTTGATGAACTAGGAAGCTTTCCATTTATTACGATAGAAATATGACTATCAAGATAATGGTTTAATCTTGATGATAAGAAAAGAAAATATTAGAATGGAGTTTTCAGACATTAAGTAGTGTTAAGATTGGCACAACTGACTTCTAGTTAACTGTAGCAGACTAATACATTCATTTATTGCCAGTTTCACCCAAAACCTACTAAATCAACAGTTAAGGATTATAGGTGTAAACCTAAGAATACAAATAGAAAGAGAAGGAAAAAAAATTTTGGAAGATGGGAAATGGATAGATAAGTTGTAACTATCTTAGCAGAACAGAGAAATCTGATATGTAAGCTTTAAGAGTGTAAAGACAAAAAGAATCAAGCAAATTGGGAACTGAATCTTTGAAATGTCTAGGAATGGAAGGTAATATATCATTAAAAGTTGAGGTAAGAAGTAGAATTGTAGACAGGATGATTGGTCGAAAATAGATATAAGAAACTATTAGAACTCCAGGTCCTTCCCCACCCCCAGGCAACCAGGTCACTACCATCCCTATCTCACTCCCACCCCCCTAACACAATCTGGCAGAAGACTAGAGGTTTATTCTCTTGAGAAATTAAACTTGAGAGGTTTTAATCTTGAGAATATCAGGTGTAGTGGGAGATGAGTGATGGAAACTACATGATAGACTAGACGGCAGTGAGATATTAAAAAAAAAAAGGGGGGGGGGCTGTCTATTTTACCCCAACCCAGACATGAATTTGAAGATATCTCTCTGGAAAAATGGTCTAGCCTAAGAGAAGTTACCTATAGTTATTGACATTTGGGAGTTTCCAAGGAAAAAGCTGACTCTCTGCATCATTCATTACCTTATACTGAAGCCCATCAATCAATAAGTCTATCCCCATACTCAGACTTTCTAGTCAGCTTGTGAGTATATAACTCTTATAAATGAATAAACAGTCAAGGAAAATCAGATACTTTAGAAATCCCTATAATATGAAAAAGCTCAAAGAGCTTAGGGGTAAAATGGGACAATGCAGAAAACATAAAAATACTGAAAACTAATCCCAATCCTGTAATTAATATTATAAAACTGTAAAAAGGACCCAATGAGAATAAGAAATTTTTAAAAACTCATAGGCAAGTTGGAAGATAAAGTTGAAAAATACTTGTCATAAAATATAACAAAAACTCAAAGAGATGAGTGAATAGGAGAAAAATATAAGAAAATTAGAGGATCAATAAGGAAGTCCAACATTAATATGAGTTCAAGAAAGGGAACATAGAGAAGAAAATTATCAATGAAAAATTTCCAAAGATTTGGGAAAAAAAAGTTCTTAGAATTGAAGGACACAAGTTACCAGATTGAAATGGCTGACCAAGTGTCCTAAACAATGAATATAAAAGAGTCAACAGAGGGACATCCTTGTGAAATTTCAGAACACAGTGTATAAAGAGAAGATCCTAAATCCTTTCAGAGAGAGAAAATTAATTATACACAATGATTAGAAATCAGAATATCAGACTTCTTTAATAACTACAGTAAGAAGACAATAGAATTCTTTGGAATTCTGACAGAGAATTATTTTCAGCTTAGAATTTTTTACCAGTCACACTTCAATCAATTGTGATGAATGTGATAATTTTTTTTTTTTCAGAAATTAACCTCACATGCACCTTTCACAAATAGCTCCTAGAGGAAGCTCTCTACCAAAAAGAAAGTTAACAAAACAGGGAATCCAGTAAAGGAGAGGCAAAATTCTAAGTACCGCAATTCTGCAGTAGGCCTAAAGAATAAACCAGTTCAGACTGGAGCAGGAAGATGGAGAGTTCCAAGATGGATGACTTCAAGGGCAAAAATAGGATGCGCATATTACCTAATGTATTCAACTGTATTGGGAAGAGTTTTGCTGTTCTTTTGGAGGGTTTGAGAATTAATCAGTGGTAGTTATATAAAAAATGAAGCAAAGTCAAAGAAAATATTAAATACAACAAAAGAAAGAAAATTAACTATAGTTCACTAAGTACCCCAACAGTGAATAGTATCTTCATAGAGTAATATTTTAAATTTGTGTTATTATCATTAAGACATTGGGGAGAGAAGCATGGGAACAGATAGGGGGTAGGTATTATAAGAAAGCTAAACTCTCGTCTTCAGTAGTAGGAAGTCAGTGGATCAGGAAAAAAAACAGTATTAACATTTAGAAATACTGAGATAAATGCCAGTAAAAAATTGAATGAATTGAAGGGGGCTGTCTTCACCAAACAGGGAGTGGGGTAAGGAGGAATGGAGCAGGAAAACCAAGGCCACCATGTGTGGTGTAAATGTTGTACACTGTACATGCTAACCGGGTAGATTCTTTTGGTTGTTGTTTTGTTTTTTATTTGATTTTTAAGCTTTGTAGTACAACTGAACTTGTAAAATTATATACAAGAATAACTTTGATAAAAATTAAAATTATATAAAAAGAGGTTGGCCTACCTGTCTTTCAGTTTTGGGGCTGCTAATTTTTAGATTTATAATTTCAGGTTGCCTTTTTATCGTGTCTCAGGGAAGAGAAACACTTTTAAACTAAGCAGATAAAATGAGTAAGAGCCGTGAAACAGCAATGGGAATATAATGAGGATAAATCTGGAGTCATGGACAAAGGGAGGGCTGGAGGAGAGAAACCAGGGTGCTCTGCTCTTGGGCTTGAAGGAGACACTTTGTCACCTGGTTTGGGATGAGAGTCAAATGGGCAGCTTCTGTCCTGGGAAAAAGAAGCTTGATTTTTTTTTTTTGCCACGAATATGGCCATAGTCTCTTGAGGAATATGTTATATGTTGCCTAGAAATAGGGCCCTGAGAAAAGAGTGACTGCCATTCGGTCCCAGTGATCTGGGGGCCAAGCATTCACATCATCCAGAAAGGCTAGCCTCCGCAGAGTTGGCAAATACTGAATAAGAAAGATATGCTTCTTCCAGGAGTCCCTAGAAAAATTCAACTTAGTGCCTTACTTAATGAATATTTAAATTACATGAGTAGAGGGAAAGAAAATTTAAATAACTTTTTATAACGATTTTAGGCACCAGAAAGAACTTTAGAGAACATTTAGTCAAAACTCCTTTTTGTACAATTGAAGAAACCAAGTTCTAGAGAAATCTAGTCCTTTGTTCAGAGTCATAAAGTATTACCAGAAAAACCGAGAACAGAACCATAGCTCCTATGCCAGTGCTCTATCTTTCTGTTATATTTTGTGGTCTCTCATATTTTCCTCTTTAAAAAATAGTGAAGGAGAGCAAATTGCAAGGCTGTCAGAGAAATAGTTATCTAACAATATGGTAAGGTTTTTTGGAACTCCATTTCAGCTGTATTTAAAGAGATCAATGTTTGTCCTCCCTGTTTTGCAGCAGCTCTATGCCGCTCAGCTGGCCAGCATGCAGGTGTCACCTGGAGCAAAGATGCCATCAACTCCACAGCCACCAAACACAGCAGGGGAGGTCTCACCTACTGGGATAAAAAATGAAAAGAGAGGGACCAGCCCTGTAACTCAAGTTAAGGTACTTGCTTTGCAGGATTGTGGCAGCAGCTTGGAAAATAGCACAACAAGAAATGTAGTGAACCAGTCTGTGTTGGGAATAAGCGGCAGGAAGCATAGCAACAAAAAGGAACCCCCCAAATGTTCCTCTTTATGGTAAATTTCATGATTGAGCATTGAGAAACAGGTGTTTCCCTTTTGATAACAATAGTGCCGTATTGTGAGACCTGAATCTGCAAACTCAATTCTCAAGAGTTTTTCCCCTTTGGATTCTAGCTTTTATTTTTTAATGTTCATGGGCATAAATGGCCATGGTTTTATTGCCAGTCTTTGTCACGGACTTGTGACACTTCCCTCCATAATCCTTAAACAGGGTGGGGAGCCAACTTATAGTATCAGAGTAGAAGGATCTCAAAACCTTAGATTTTAAAAAGGAGACAATAAGAACCTAATGTTGGGCTTTATATGGTTTGTTGATGAAGGCCTCTCCATCAGCTATAAATGTGAGATCTGAACATGTATGGTGTCACTACCTAATCATGCTTTTGATGCCTTACAGTTGGGTTAGGTTAAACAAACTCTCCCAAATTAGGGCAGAGAAATTAGTAAATGCCTTTCCTTGCTTATTTTCAGTGTCTTGAAACAAGGCAGCCAGGAGGCACTTGGTGACAGAGGGAAATTAATGTGCTGCTCCAACTTTGTGCTGCCGCTGGTACCTGTAGGTGGTACTGGGTGGCTTTTATGATTGCCTTTGTTTCCTATGTTGAATTACAAAATTCAGACAGTTCAGAGAAACAATTGTTTTGAATAACTGCCTTAACCTGGAGGGGTATGCTAAGCACAGATGTTTTATTGTAATGTGCTGAAAGTACTGCATTTGGAAAAACTTTGCAATTTTTAGATATTCATGTGGGAAACATCTGAGGTCAACAAAACGTAGCATTGCATACTACAAAATCAGTGAACTTGTTTTGTTTACTAAAATTTGCAGATAGAAATTTTGAGATTTCAGAAAAGCCTTTAAAAATACGGATCCCAAATATCAAAGATCGGAAAAGTGAGCATCATTAAGAGAGAGAGTTCTGCTCCTGTCCCCACCTGAAGAATTAATTTAATGCCACTCAAGTTCTTAGTTTCTCAAAAAAAAAAAAAAAATAGAACATTTATGTTTTGTTGTTAGAAATATTGAGATGTGACAATAGGCAGTTTACATTTTATAAGACAGCAGTACTTAATGGAAACAGCCTTTTATTTTGTGTTCTGAGTTTGTGTTTAATATGAATCAATACTACATTCTCAAACCAAGGCATTCTGTTTAATCGTAGTTCCCAGAGTATGAGTGTATCAAACATCAGTGACTTGAGCTATTGAGTATTAAATATTTTAATGTGAAAAAAAATTATTTTATAAGTGTGTTGGCCAAATGGAACTGAACCAAAACAAGCCTTTACTGGATGAATAAAATGTTCCCTGGTTAAATTCAAGTTTATATCTGCTTTTAACATTCCCTCTTTGTGGGCCAACTCAATTTTATTACTCATTTGACCACATGCAAATTCTTAGGGGGTTCTCTATATAATTTGATGACTATATTTTATGTTAATAACAAAATAAGCATTCCTTATACTTATTAGATTGTATGTTGTATATGTGGGTAAAAATATATAGAACAAGACATAAAGCAAGTGTTTTAAATTATTAAGAAGGCCAAAAGGTTCTTGACTATTATTGAAGTTCTGATAATAAACTCATAGTTTACTAATTGAAAGAATTATGGTCACCAAAATCTCTCATGTTTCTCTGGATATTCATTGTGTTTCCTCTCTATATTATGTGACCACTCATTTTACAAATATGACACAGGACATAATTGGCTGAAGGTAACAAAAATAAGCACAGATAGTCTTATGTACTTTCCTTCCCCACAATTTTTATCTACTACAAATGTTAAAATCAAAAGTCAGAGTATCTCTGTTCATATCCCAGCCCTACCACTTTTCCTAGTTGTCTCATCTTGCACAGTTAATTTCTTTCAGTCTTAGTTTTCTCCCTTATAAAATGGGATTAATATTATTAAGGGACTTAAATCATATCATACTTCCTCTAGCATATAATAAGCATTCCATAAATGTTACTGGTGATGATGATGATGATGATGGTGATGATGATGATGATAAAGGTGGTGGTGTAGTAGGAGTGATGATTGTGATTGAAAAAATGTAGTCTGTTCTGAGAGAGATCCTCACTAAGCACCTAGAAGGCTTCCATATTCAACCATGATGGAGGAAGGCAGGGATCAGATTGACCCTTCCACTTTAAGCAATGAAAACACATGAAAAAATATATAAAATATTAGTTTCCAGACATTAAACAACAAGCAGTACAGGACAGTGATCCCTGAGAGATGGAAAACAAGAGAAGTGAGCACTACAATTCTCCTAAGCTTACTATCTCGAGGGAGTTTCCAGGCAAGTACAGGTAGGGGATACCCAAATGGAGCTTGGAAGTTTCCCTGAGTAGAAGAGACAGAGTTGAGTTTAGGGATGCTGAGATAGATGGAATTTGTGAGGCAGAGTACCAGAGGGAAGAGCATGATACCGAGAGGGAGCACACTGAAGATCTGCAGATGGTTCCCCTGGGTCTATTTCTGAGTATTGATTAGCACAGGTATTGAAGAAACTACCTGAGGCCAGGGGAAAAAACATGAGAAAGTAGCAGGCAAAACAACTCCCAAAGCTCACACAGTGCTGGGAATATTTTACATTCCCATTAGCCAGAGTGGAAAGATCTAACATACAGGACATCAACTAAAATTCCTAGAAGGGTATTACCTCAGCAGTGGGGCCAAGTTAGCTCCAGACAAATGACTATTCTGGACCTGAAGAACAAAGCTTAAAAGTAAACCTAGAAAAAGTCAAATTATTCTGCATCTCAGAACAAAGTCCACAAATATTTAAAGGAAGCTCCAGCACCCAACAATGTAAAATTCACGAGTGGCATCCATTCAGTAATTACCAGGCTTTCAATGAAGCAGGAAAATATGAATAATAATGAGGATAAAAATCAATCAATGGAAACAGACCCGAAAATAATGCAGATGATAGAATAAATAGATAAGAAAGTAGAAAGCAACTACTGTAGGAGACATCTAGTTATAGCCAAGTGAGGAGGTAAATAAATCTGCTACCCAAAAACCACCTATAAAACTGGGAAGAATTGACAAAAATAACCATTTTGGTGCTCTGGAAATTGACCAAAAGCATACAACAATCTCAGAAGCATCTATGCTTCTTATATGTAAGAATAGTGGGAGGCTGTGGCATTCTTGATTAGGGCTGTTCCTAATTTCCCTACTCCCAGGTCCAGTTAGCACAAAGTTTCTGTCAGGGCAGGGCAGGCTGTGAGGACCAACAGCTTCCCTGCCGTGGTGGAAGGGGATTCACTTAGCTGGGAGTTGGCAGGTGATGTCCACGCTCAGTGGCATTGTTGGTGGAAGTGACAATCATTGAATTTTATAAATAAATAAATACATAGATAGATCATAGCATATTCAAGGCTGAAAAAAAAATCCAGATGTTATAAACTCCATATGTTCAAGAAAATAGAGGAAAGCATGAGCATGATAAGGCAAGACATGGAAAATCTAAATTGAACTTCTAGAGAAGGAAAATACAGTATTTCAGATTTAAAATATACTGGATGAGATTAACAATATATTAGACACTTCAAAAGAAAAGATAAATGAACTTAAAGGCATAACAATAATGAAACACATAGAGAAAAAAACCAGACTGTGGGACAAAATCAAATGGTCTAATATATAAAAATGGAGTCCTGGAAGGAGGATGAAGGGACAGAAACAAAATGTTTGAAGAAGTAGTAGCTGAAAAATTTCCAAATTTGATGAGAACTCTAAACCCTGATATCTAAGAAGCTCAAGAAACCACAAATAAAAAGAGCATGGCGAAAACTGAATAATATATAAACCACTATTATTTAAATATGAGTAAAGGAACAAGAGCAGTGGGAAGTAAATTACAATTAAATAAACAATAAAAATTTTAACATTCATAATGGATATAACTTAGTTTCTTGAGAACCTGTCCTAATGTCTAGATATAAAAAATAGTGCATTGCAATATAGATGTGCCAGATTGCCTATTCCCTGCCATGGAAATAAAACAAGAAATCTAGGGCAGTGCTGCCTTGTCAAACAAATGGCTATTTTCTCTGGTAATTTAGTAGAATAGGGACCTGGGATTTGGAATCCAGTAAAGTAGAATTCAAATTTTGCCCCTCCATTTGCTACTCACATGTCCTTGGGCAGGTGATTTAATCACTCTGACCTCCATTTCCTCATTTGTAAATTTTGAATAATGCTATCAGCCTCATGGAGATATTGATGGTTAAATGAGCTAATGTATGTGAAAATGCCTAACATAGTACGTGGCACATAATGGCCCCTCTGTGAGTGATATCTTTATTTTTTTCTTTCCAATCCTTCCTGAGTAATATTTTCTATCCTCCCTTTTTGTTCTTCCTTAATCACTGATCATTAGTAGAAGTGGACAACCGAGTTGTTTTACCCATGGAAATGTCGATTCGAATATTAATTTCGTCAGAGGACTTACTTCACTCATGAACTGTCTCCTCACTAGGGCTCAAAACCGACGCCATCCCAGGACGACTGAACTGGAAGAGACCTTAGAAATCTTAGTATCAGGCTCTCTTTTTACAGATGAAGAAATTAAGTCTTAGTGAGGTCACATGCTTACCAAGAAGGAGAATGTTCTGTTACCAAGCTCTACTGTGTGTTTTAAACAATGACATTGAAGGAAGTTCTCTGCGACTTCTCAGAGGCAAAACAGGAGTTAACATTCTCTGAAGATTTATTTTAGAACACAATAATGCAGATCTTAAAACTGAACATTTAAATGAATATGCTGATGTTACAACTGAATTTCCAGAATGATGGAAGTGTTGTTGTGGGTGTTTTATGGCAAGAGAAATGAGAGAAAATAGAGAAAAGTTGCTTAGCTTTCAAGCTCCTGGCTAAACTAGAGTTACAAGCCTGATATTTGAATACTGTGTTCAGTGTAAAAGGACATGCTGTCTTAAAATAGACAGATACTCTGGAAATATACGTAGCAAAGAGTATAAAGAGACATCACTTTAAATATGAAAAATAAATTGCATATAGCATTGGATATAAAATAATTATAATGTCTGCTTGCTCTTTGCAGAAATTAATTTTAAACATGGGATAGAGAATGGACTATAGACCATAAAGAATGCCCGCACCCAAAAAGCCACATAGAAGCCAGGCTGTGGCCTGTGACTCCCTGGGCAGGGGCCCAAGACATCAGAAGAAAGCTTTCCGTGTTTCCATTTTTAAAGTACTTGCAATTGTTTGATTTAAAATATATATTAAAAAATTAGCTGCAGAGCCTATTTATAGTTCCAGGAACTTTTCAGAGAGAATAACACAAAGGCAGTACAGAGCTGCTGAAATTTTAAATAATTCTTTGTAAATGCCCTAGGTTAATTTAGATCCCTGAAAACACATTAGGAAATTAAGCTGTAATGTGAGCTAATTCAGATTTTAATTTGGCAAAAAGAATGATCCAACTACACAGTTAATGTAAATAGAAGCATAACACAGGGAAATTAATGAGGTTTCCTTCCAATGAATCTTCAAGGAGGTAGATAATTAGCTTCTTTTGTTATTATTGTAGGGGAATGTGGCATTGTCTCTGAGGTGTAAAATAACTGTGGCTTACTAAGTGATAATGTGCTTCATTTGTCTTGTTTTTTAATAATTATTTATGTTAAACTCTTGTAGGATGAAGCAGCAGCACAGCCGCTGAATCTCTCATCCAGACCCAAGACAGCTGAGCCTGTAAAGTCCCCAACATCGCCCACTCAGAGCCTTTTCCCAGCCAGCAAAACCAGCCCAGTAAATCTGCCAAACAAAAGCAGCATCCCTAGCCCCATTGCTGGAAGCTTGGGAAGAGGATCCTCTCTAGGTAAATGGAAAGGTCAACACCAGGAAGAGACATATGAATTAGGTAAAAGAAGGCAAACCTGTGTGGTGGTGACTGATCCCTGTTTCCGAAGTGTTCCTTAGCAAAAGATAATGCTCTTATCTTTTCTACTGAAGTATACCCACTTTAGTATCTTGGGTGATTAGCAATTTTGGAAAAGGTCATAATATAAAGCCTGCTGTTATGGCAAGTTGTTCCCCAAATGGGTTCTTTAGATGATGATGAGTTAGAGCCTGCAAATCATAGACTTAGGAATTTCGGTGTTGGACAGTGCTTCACCACTGAAGAAACTCCAGACAGACAAGAGAGACTATAACCCTTCCAAAAGCCTAAAGGCCTGGCTGAAAGCTGCCTGCCAAAGTCTAAATTTCTTTGAAATTTTCTATTTTCTTTTTAAAATGTATGCAAATTTTATATTTTAGCCCATGTTAGTTTTGTGTTAAATGCAAATGATGCATTTCAGTGATGTAACATAAAAGAAATATTTCTAGGAAGATATGTGATAGTGATCCTCTGGCTTCTTGCACCCCCTGACATACTGCCAAATACCTCTAGAGATAGCCGTATATACCCCAGTGGGAGAAGTATAGAAGGAAAAACATGGATTTTAGAATCAGAAAGACTTGAACTGGGGACCTTCACTTACGAGCTATGTAACCCTGGGAAAGTTATTTAATATTTTTGAATTCAATTTCCTAATCTGTGAAAGGGAAATATTATTACCTAGCTCATAAGTTTTTTTGAGAATTAAAAGAAAAAATATGCATATAAAGTGCCTAGCACAGTGTCTGGCACATAGAAAGCATTCAATAAAATACATGGAATGAATAAATAGCAATATATTTGCATATATATGTGGAATGAGATAATAAATGTGAAAGTGCTTGTCAGCTGAGGAGTGCCAACTAAATATTTACATTATGGTTACTAAACTCTTTAAATCTCTGATTTTCAAATAAGGGCACAGATTCAGAGGGGTTAAGTCATTGGCAATAAAAGGACTAGAACTAGAATTTCTTCACCATACTGTCTTCCTTGAGTTGAGTCCTGAAGCCTGAAATATTTATTGTAATAGAGAAAGTAATGGGCAAGTATAACCACTTACCAGTTTAAAAAAAAAACATTCTTGCCTATTTTATCTCATTTGATTTTCACGAGAGTCCTATGAACTAGGTAGTCTATTATAATTACATATAAAGTAAATTGTGGTTTTTAGATGTAGGATGACTTGTCCATAGCAATGTGGCTGTTAATTAGCAGAGGCAGGACTGGAATCCAGACCCTGTCACGCAAAATTCATTGGGTGAGAGGTGTATGTAAACTCACAGTTGGAATATTTGCTGAACGTGAGTCTAAGTGAATCTTCAAATGGTGAAGTGTAAATCTTTCTCATTGAGATTTGAGACATTAGGACCCTACTCTAGCCTATTCTCATTTTCATGGGTTCGGAGGTTTTCACCCCAAGTCAGTGGTATATCTGTGTGGGAAGAGGGAGATGTGAATCATTTCCATTATGTGAATGTGAAGAACATATCTGGGCTGGGTTTTGGGAAGTTGGTGAGATAAGAAAAAAGCCACCATAGGATAAATAATAGATTTGACCTTGAAATGGCCCTCCTATAATCCACTTCTGAATTTTGTTTGGAAAGCATCTGTTTGCTGTTCTGAGCATCATGAAGGACAAAGATGATTATGTCTCAGACTCTGCTCTTAAGGAGTTTATACTCCAGCAGAGCATGTTTCTGATGCCAGGAGCAAGAAATTGGCTGAAGTAATAGCACCTGGGCCTTGACAGGTCTCTCCTTGGGACAATTTTGGATGGAAATGGTCTTTTTTTTAATCTCCAGAACAAAAGATGTGGGCTTTCTATATCCTAAAAGGTGATTGACTTAAAAGAATTTTTTTCCATAGATAGCTTTGGGAATTTTTCCCAAACTCAAGTGCACATTCATATGTGCTTCACACCCATAAACATGTGGTATGAGCTTGATTGTAGTCTGGTTTCTTCTGTCCTGAGCTGTACACACACACACACACACACACACACACAAACACACAAACATGCAAACATAGGGACAAACAGGTGGATCACATTAAATTTCACCACCATGTTAATCTTCAGCACAGCAGCTGAAATCTATCAATCAGCAAATAATTGCTCTCTTTTTGTCTAAAATTGGAAAAACTTATCCAAAGTATTAGTCTTACCTAAATTAAAATGCAAGATATGGAGGAAAATTGGTTGGTTTACATTTGAATTTTTCCCTTCATGTTGACTGAATATAATGAAAGTAAATATGTATTTTTCACTTTATTTGAATCTTTGTAGCTATGTGAAAACCACACATACAGCCTTAATATCATAGCTATAGAGAGCTGAGAGCAGTGGGTATTCAGGGTGGAGGTGGAGAATGAGTTGTCATCCTCTTAGTAAATAACTGAGGCAGCATGATGAGTAGAATGCTTCAGTAACCTGCCAGCAATTGGGGAGTGGAGGGTGCGGTATATTCGTTTCCACCCCCTCTCTCCTGCAGTGGACAAATGAACAATACACAGATACAGATGTCACTAAAATACACATGTAACCTCACAGATTTCTTCTGCTAGGCCAGAAACAGCTTTCTTGCATTAGCACACCAAGTATAATGGGTAGTTGAGATAGATCTCTCTCCTTCCAACCCCACCCCATATCCCCTTTTCTCCCCACCATTCCCCCGCAGAGGAGGTAGTATTGTATATAATTGTAAAATATAGCTAGTACAGATATCTCATCCCAATAAAGATATAATTGCAATCTAGGAAACTTCACCTGTGGAAGATAAGGAGGTGAGTAGGCAGAGCCCAGATAAACTGGATCCCCAAGCTGTCTTCCAAGGGCAAAAAAAAAAAAAAAAATCTAAGCTTGACAATCCAGGCTTTCTGTGCTCTATGCATTGTCTCTCTCCTTGTTTGGAAAATGCAACATTCTACTGGAGAATGGATGGTAGCAGTACTTAGTAAGAGTCTACTCACAAGCCCTCTAATAATGCATCCTGTATATGCAGATATCCTGTCCAGTCTCAACTCCCCTGCTCTCTTCGGGGATCAGGATACAGTGATGAAAGCCATTCAGGAGGCTCGAAAGATGCGAGAACAGATCCAGCGGGAGCAGCAGCAGCAACAGCCGCATGGTGTTGACGGGAAACTTCCTTCCATGAATAATATGGGTCTGAACAACTGCAGAAATGAAAAGGTAACACTCGCTTCCCTGCTTCACTGGCTCTGTGAGACCCATGGCTCACTCTCATCTGGTTCTTTCCAGGCTTCCAAGAATCAACCTGCAGCCAAAGAATTGGGCTTCTAGTTTGAGGGCTGTGTTGTATTTTATTCAAATCTGTCTTGTATTACATTCAGGCATTATTGTTGATTAACAAATACACTCAACTATTTTCCATGTAGTGTGGTTTACCTCCCAAGAAGCTTACCTACCTTCCTCTTGGTGTATGTTCCACATTCCAAAAGATTTACAAGTATCTTATAATAAAGGAATATACAGGTTATTAGAGTAAGAGTAGAATATCAGAGTATTAAAAAAGAAGAAAGAAGCAGATATGTTCACCATGAAGACTAATATGTATACTATGACTCACCATTAAATTTAATAGTGAACTTCCTATCAACCAGGGCAAAAAAAAAAAAAAAAGCACAACAATTTACAAAATGCGTTTGTTTTTTGATTCAGCAAATTATTTCTTGACTATTCTATGATAAATACTGTCCTAGGAACTGAGAATACATCAGTGAACAAATCAGACAAAAATCTCTGCTCTCATTGAACTGATATTCTAATAGGGAAACATAGACAATGAAGAAAGAAACAATTACTTGTATAATGCAATGTCAGGTGGTGAATACCTACTGTGAGGAAAATAGAAACAAGTTAAGGGAAGAGAGAGTAGGCGAGCTGTAGTTTAGATGGGGCAGTAAGGACTCTGAGGAAGTGACATCCAGTAGAGATCTGAATGAAGCGATGGTGCAGGCCAGATGAGGAGCTGGAGGGAAAGCATTCCAGGTGGCAGGAACCCTCAGAAGGGTTTTGTCCTGGGCTCTGACTTGATTTGATTTACAGAGAAAAGGATCATTCTGGTTACTGTGAGAGAATGGACTATAGGGCATTAAGAATGGAAACAGGAGGAGCAGTTGAGGCTATTGCAGTAGACCAGGTGAGAAATTCTGATTATCTGGTAGAATGAAATAGGCCTTTTTTTTTTTTTTAAGAGACATATATATTTACCCAGTGCTAAATCAGGAGGGATTTTTTTTTTTCACATAGAAACTTACATCGGGACAAATAAATGGTTGGCATGATAGACAATATATTTGGTAACAATTTTAGAATAAATTAAGAATATGATTTTCATTCATTCATTTATTCAGTAAAGGCTGAGAATATAACTTACTGAAGTCAGGACCAAGAACCTCCTCTTTGTTTCAGTCCTTGCTAATTCTAATGTGTCCTTGCTAATGTAGTAGAGGCTTCATTCTTCAGAATAAAACTTGTAGTTTCCCAATTCTTAGAATATTTTTTAAGTAGCACCAAGAAGGTGCTAGAGCAGTATGTGGTCATGTGGGCTATGACCCAAGCATTTGAACACATAGCCATAACCAGGATGTTTTTGCTTCTTTTCACCCCCACCACTGCCTCCCCCATCCCACCTACCATGTTCCCTCTTCAAAAGATATGGTGATGAGACAGTCTGGGGATGTGGGATGCTGAGCCATTGCTTACACTGAATCAACCTCTCACCCTTGATTATTCTCCTTATAGTCCTTGGTCACTGTAGGAGAGAGCCGGGGTGCAGGGGGCCTTGAAGGAATGGGAGTGTGATGAGACTCTCAAAGTGTATGTATGATCAGAGTCCTCACACAGATAAGGAAGTTCAGCTCTGAAAGAGTATTGGCTTCCCAAAGCTTTGTTGATAATTTGCCTTTGCCCTCAGTTCTCACTGCACTGAGTTACTGATATTATTAACATTGTTATCTTATATTTAAATTTGACTGTTATTAGACCCCCTTCTTCTGACCCTCTGAAACAAGATTGAGATCACATAGGAGAGAAACTATCTGGAAGAGTGGTGGGTTTTTTGGTGCCTATTAAGGGTTAAACTTTTGTTTACTTGGGGCTAATCATGCACATGCCAGTCACTGGCTCTGCTCAGTTAACTAAGTACCCTATTCCTCACTAAATGCCCCACCCATTTTGAAACCTTGGCATTAGGCCAACAAAGTCAGATTCCTTCTTTAAGAGCTTTTTGAATAGATGACTATGTATAGAGTGTGGTCTCAGGACCACAGAAGATGAAAATTCTTACCCCCAGACTTCTTCTATCATTCTGCTGTTAGAGAGAGTCATTCTTTTGACCTAAGATACTGTCTTTTGCTTAATGAAAACACCATGAGGTAATTAAAAATAGATTTTTAAAGTGAATAACTTTATAAGATCCTTTTCTGGGACCTGGTTAAATGAACAAGTTTTGGAGAGAGCAATACTGAGAATGGTTATATATACCAGAGACCATCTTCTACTTTACAATTTTGCCTAGAGTTAATTCTAAAATTAGTTTGAGAAGCATGTCACTGATTTACTTAATTCAGTCTTTTAAATTATTTTTATTTATTGGTTTTCCAATGAAAGTAGTATATGCTTAATGAGAATTTGAATAATACAAAAGGGATACATTGAAAGCTAATCACCCTCCCTAGTTCATTAACAACCATTAACAATTCAGAAATTGTCTTTGAGTGGTAACAATCATTGGTGGTTCAGAAACTTCCTTTGCATATTACCAGAAAGAATTAAAAAGTTTAAAAATATATATTCTCCTTTGAAATAGTGGTCACAGAGTTGTAACTTACCAGTGGTGTGTTATTGGGCAAGTTGAATAAGCTCTTTGCTCAACTTTAATAATAACTTTACATTCTTCATTATAACTTTAATTTCTTCATTATAAAATGAGGATGGTAGTCTGAATTATAATAAGATATATATGAATGCATCTAGCACAGTTTCTGGTGCAGAGTAGACATTTGCTTATCTTATGTCCCCCATGCCTTTTAAACTAAACCAAGGGAGAACCTTAAAAATATAGAACAAATATGCTGTTTTGGCACAGATACAAAATTCTCACATAATAATGAGAGGGTCAGCAGAAGGAAACAGATTTTTCAGATGTTGACATATTAGCCAACCCACAAAGTTTAACTCCTTTCCAGGTGAATTTATGCACAAAGCTATGGAAACTTCAGAATCTTGAAAGTATGCTACAGGGTGTGGATGGTTTGTTAGGTTAAATCAGTGTTTCTCCACTCAATATTATTTTGACATTTTTGGCCTGATAATTCTTTGTAAGGGTGGGGGTGGGGGTTTGTATTTGGCCTCTGTGCACTAAATGCCAGTAGCAACTCCCTCTCCTTGTTGTGATAAACAAAAATGTTTCCAGACATTGCCAAATTTCCCTGGGCGGGGGTGCGGGTAGGGGTGGGATGGAGGAGGAAACCGCAAAATTGCCCCTGTTCTAAATGGAACATATTTAGAGTCAATAAATTTCAGAAACTTCATTCCACACACATGCAAAAAAAAGTTGAAATAACCATATTTATTTTTAAATTATGACAAATTATTTGCTTTAGATTAATGTTATGAATGAAATATTTCTCTGAAAAAAATGCATCTAGAAAATTTTTGGAGTATTAACATAGAGAACATTTAAAATAGAATGTATATTCCATTTAGTTTGAGGGGGAAATGAGAAAGAAATTCAATATGTTTGCAGGATCTGCCTTTTGGGGAAGCCGTTCTGCTAGTTTAAATAGGCTTAGAGTAGCAGCACCCTGATCCCTGCACACCAGACATTATGATAAATTGGCATTGGACACAACCTTACTTCTCTGTTCTTCTGACACTGTGACCCTATGTTGTTCAATATGTATCATCAGTTGGGGTTGAAGTTCAAACTTAGACACTATTCACTTCAAAATTACAGTTTAATTTTAAGTATTTTTCATTGACTTTTTCTTTATTCATTTGGGAGGAAGAAGTCTGAGGCTCTGAAATAATAAAACCTTATTTTGCTTTTGAAAGACATGGGAGAAAGGTGATAGATAAGGTTAAGAAAAGAAAAATAAAAATCCAAGGTTGAGGTTGCCCTAAAACATCACATTGAATACGTGGCAAAGCAGTTTCTACAGAACCAGGAAAACCTGGTTGCCCAGAGGAACTAAGTTTAGTTGATAACTTTCTTAGGGTTGAATGTTGGGCACTGGGAAGTCCATTATATTCAGGGATGTTGTGTTTATAAGCGCTCCTTCACATGATCTCCCTCCTGAAAAATGTCATTGTTTTTTTGTGGTTTTGTAGGCCTTGATTAGTGTCTAGAGCTGCTCTATGTGTTTGTCAGGTTAGTTGCAGTCAGAAGAGTAAATTAAGAATAGTATTAAAAAGTCTCCTGTGATGGTAGCTATGGCTATTATAATCAAAATAATCAAAACATATATTTTAATTTTGTGAGGCTACATGGGGCACTGCCATTTCTTCTGAGGATCAGATTTTCTTCCAAGGTCAAACAGGGTAAGTTTATAGTGTACAATCAGATTGGTAAAATGGATTGTGGAAAATTTAGTATAATTGTCTTAGAGACTGTTCACCTTGGAATTATCTCTGTTTCTTTAAATATAAAGATCCATAAATTAGATTTATGAGTTTGTTCTTTGTAACTCACAACATCAGTCTTAGAGAATTTTTCACAGTGTTGCTCATAAAACCTTATAATTTATCAGGCATTTCTCTGCTGTCTCTTATTTGGATATTCTTTATTAAAGGAGGGTGCTGCAGATTTGGGTACCCTGGGCAGCAGAGTATGAGGTAGGGATTAGCATGCAGGTTTATTAGGGAGTGCTCTTGGGATAGCTACCTGGGGAAGGGAAAGGAATAAAGCAGAATTGGGCAAAGGGAGGGTTTGGGCTGCAATGTAGTCTAAACCAAGGCCTCAACCAGCTCCACAGGAAGCTTTGAGGCTGGAGTGGCCTTTCAGACTTGTCCTAAGTTGGGGACAATTTTTACACATTTTTATACATTTTATACATTTTTATACATTTGTGTCAACAAGTCCTTGCTTGAGAACTGCCCTGGGAAGGGAACATGACATTAGGGGAGGTGACTCTCTTCAGCCAAGGCAATTCTAAAGAGGGCTGACAGCTGAGGGCTATCTACCAGCAGCGCTCCTAGCAGCTAAGGGAATAAATCCGTCAGTCCTTATGGGGTGATCTAGACAGTGCATTCCAGTGTCCACTGCAGAGTGTCATTTTGCTTTGCATGTATCATAAATGTGGGTGAACTTTTCTACAAAGCATAAGGGGTGCTTGTGTCTTTATAATATACATGATCATATATATATGTTTACCCACGGTGATATCTCACTTTATTGCATAAATCCCATATTTGAGCCTGTTCTGGTTTGCTAATGCTGCCTTTATGTAAAATACCAGAAATGGATTGGCTTTTATAAAGGGGGCTTATTTGGTTACAAAGTTACAGTACAAAGGCCATAAAAGTGTCCAAACTAAGGCATCAACAAGGGGATACCTTCACTGAAGAAAGGCCGATGGCATCCATAACACCTCTGTCAGCTGGGAAGGTACGTGGCTAGTGTCTACTGGTTCTGGGTTGTATTTCAGCTCCTCTCTCAGCTCCTGTGCATCCTTAGCTTACCGTCTCCAAATGTCCTGCTGTCCACACTCCAAGAATCTCTGAGCATCTCTATCAGCATCCAAGCATCTCTCCGAAAGTCTGTCTCAGCTACTCTTGGGGCGTTTTGTCCTCTCTTAGCTTCTCTGGAGCAAATGCTGGGCCAGCATCTCCAAGTGTCAGCAAGCATCTGGGTCTGGTCCGGCTCTTTTAAAGGACTCCAGAAAACTAATCAAGACACATGCTGAATGGGCAGGGCCACACTCCACGGAAATAATCTAATCAAAATTATCACCTACAGTTGGGTGAGTCACATCTCTATGGAAACAGCCTAATCCAAATATCCCACAAGATTGGATTAAAGCATGGCTTTTGGGGGGACATGATATATCCAAACTGACACAGAGTCCTTTAAAATGAAGTGTTGTTGACTTGTTAGGCCAGAATGGCACCAACAGAGTTGTTCTGGTTGGCTATGTCAGGGGGGTATTCAGGGTCTGTTAGATGTATAGATTGTAGATACAATAGACGGTAACAGAGTCTTGGGAGCTGTTATGCGCCATCATTTAACGTAGCATGGATTGTGAGTGTCCTGGCAGCACAAGTCTAAGTTACTGATGGGGGTTTTAGCTTCCCACATCAAGAATACCCAGCCAGCTCCATCCCTGTTTAAGTACCAGTGCAATTAGATCATATTAGAGGTTAATTGCTTACCAAATGTTGTTGTTTTGACATCTCTAAGAGAGTATTTTAGTCATGACAATACACAGCACACTTTTAAATCAACTGCTTCTAAATGTCTTCACAGCTATGCAAGGGTATTGGGCTAGAAGAGAGGCCAATGAACAAAGTGTGTTCTGTGACTTTTCTGACCTTCTTGATGTTTAAATGCAGATTCCATGACTGGTTAGAGCAGTTTTCTGCATAGATATTATGTCACTTAGGGATCTGGTTATTTTGTTCATCATTACAATCTTGATGAGCCAGTAGATTGATTACCTAGTGATCAGAACTGTTTATAGATAGGCAGATAACTCATCTATATGCATGTAGTCTGACCTGCTACTCCCCTCATTTTATGGGAATCTCTTGAGAAAAATATTGACCTTATTGAATGGCACAATGAGCTATCATGGACACTGTTGTCACATCATACCTGCCTCTGATGTATATTGGTGGGATTAAGACTGTAGAATGAAACAACTGCAGGGGAATTACATTTGATCTTGTCCACTTTCTTTAATTGTAGATGGGAAAACTGAGACCTAGAGAGAGAAATTATTTATCCAAGGTCACATAGCAGATTAGTGGCAGAGCAAGAGCCAAATCTTAGTTTTTCTAATTCCTAGTTAATAATATTTGCAGTTACAAAACTGTGCCAGATTCATTTATTTATTTTTTGAGACCTTTAAACCAATTGCCTGCAAAAGGGGTATGTAGTTGTGCTGGTTTGAGTCTATTATGTCCCCTGCAAAAGCCATGTTCTTTAATGCAATCTTGTGGGGGAGAATTATTAGTCTTTTGATTGGAGTGAGGCATTTGATTAGGTTGTTTCCATGGAGATGTGACCCACCCAAGTGTAGGTGAGACCTTTTGATTAGATCATTTCCATGGAGGTGTGACCCCACCCATCCAGTGATTAGTTCACTGGAATACTTTAAGAGAGCTCACAGAGAGGAGAACCTCAGAGAAGCTGAGAGAGACATTCTGGAGAGAAGTTAAGAGCCAACAAAGATACAGACCCTTGGAGATTCAGGCAGAAAGACTTTTGGAGATGCTAAGCTAAGAGATGAAGCCCAGAGTTTGCCCTGGAGAAGCTTAGAGAGTATTCCCAGACCCTTTGAGAGAACCGACCCAGGAGAACCAAGCTGAGAGAAGCTATGAGAGACAGAAGCCCAGAGACATTTGGAGAAAGCCATTTTGAAATGCAACCCGGGAGCAAAGGACCTGCAGATGCCAGCCATGTGCCTTCCCAACTGACAGAGGTGTTCCTGACACCATTGGCCTTTCTCCAGTGAAGCTATCCTCGTGTTGATGCCTTAGTTTGGATACTTTTATAATCTTGGAACTGTAGATCTGTGAGCTAATAAATCCCTTTTAAAAAAGCCAAACCATTTCTGGTATTTTGCATAACAGCAGCTCTAGCAAACCAGAACATATTACATAAAATAAAAGGGGCAGTATTAACGTCAGTGTAGTACTGCAGTGCTTTTTACATTTGACATTCCAAACCTTTGGTGGAATGAAGCAGGACATAAATAAAATATTCTGAAAAAGAAAAGCATTGAGCCCCCTGCTACCTGTATACTTGTTACTGTCAGTCTGGGTAGGGGTATCCTTCCCTGACCGTGATGTCTATTGGTTCTGGATCTTGAGAGAATCAGGAAACAGGAGAATGGATGATACTAACATAGACAGAGACAAAGGAGTAACAGTAACAGAAGTGGAAGCCACATGGTATATTGGAAAGAGCATGGGTTTTGGAGTTGATTAATCTTGGGTCTCAGTTCTGACTGTGCTGTTTTCTAACTGTGTAACTCAATTACTTAAGCTTTCTGAGTCTTAATGACAATACCTAAAAAACAGAAATAATTATCCTTTCCTTAAAGGGTTGTTTTGAGGAAAAACATGTAGAACACCATCACACACAGGAGATGCTCAGTAAGTATCAGTTCCTTCCTTTCTTTAAGACCTCAGGCAGCTTGTCAAATCTGTTCTTAATTTTGTTGTTTTTTCACTCTTTGATTCTCTCCAATGGTTCAACTACTATTCCTTGGGGGGTGCAGGGGGTGATGCCTTAAGATAGAGTAGCAGGTTAATTAGAAGCTAACAGACAGCCTTTTACAAAGTCAAGATATGAATATATTTATACATATTCTTAGAATAACTTGTATGTGTTAGCTCCCTCCTAGAGTCTGGCCATTGCCAACCTAACACTGTTCAAATTTAATCATATTAGTACTCTGGGGAGATTTTTCCCTACTAACTCAATGTATAATATAATACATTTCCACAAAAACAGAATTTCAAAAATGATGTTTAAAAGTACTTAACCTAATACTTTATGACTATATACATTTCTCATGCAAAATGATATGTTTTTCAATCAAGTAAATGGTAAAGTAATAATCCAATTATTGAAGCTCATTGTAAACTTGGTCCTATTTACAAAAAGCTGTTAAATTTTCCAAGTGTAGAATCCTGCTCCTTGCCCATACTATGTAAAAATTTCAGAATAACACATCAGTATTACACTGATGTAATACTGCCCCCTTTTATTGAAAAAGAAAAGCATGCTGGACATCTGCTTCACATTGTCAATTGCTGCAGCTCCTTGTTTACTCAATTGATTCAGATATTCATTGTTGCATGACAGGATAAGTTAAGACAGAAGATCAATATAGCCGTACAACAATAAGTGAAAGGAGGTTGTGAGCAAATTATTTAGCAAGGTGTATTTGGAATGAATGAGCTCCTTATTTAGCCCACAAACTAGTGAGGTTTTGTTGTTTTTCAAAGATGTACATAGTACTGAGTAATGAGGACTGTTGTTTTTTGTGAGCAACTGACTAACAAGTTCAGTTGCAGTGCTTTTCTATGTCATCCTGTTCCCAGAATAACAACTTGTACTCTGAAGTGTGGACACATTTGAGATTTCACAATAAGGGGATAAATTCTAATTGTAATCATTCTCATTTGCAAAGCAGAGCCGTAGTTGATTTTTAAAAAACAGTAATTATTTTGTGTTGTACGTTTCACAACATGGCAAGGGCTTCTACATTTCACAAAGTATTATTACTTATATCGTTTTTCTTGAATCCTTCTAAATCCAGGGACATAGGTATTATTATGCCTGTTTCTCAGATGAGGAAACTGAGGCCAGCTCTAGGTTACTCTGCTCCACCATTCCCTCTCTGCATCATCTCATTTGTTCCCTACATTGCTGTGCGATTAACAGAGCAATTTTATTTAAAAAATAAAACAAGCCATACACCTGAGTTTCAAATATCAATTTTAATGAAATGAATGCTAAAACCATGAGATAAAGGAGTCTGCTGAGATATATGTGCCATATGCATATTTCTTGGATATGAATAACTTTATCTATACTTACAATAGTGTCTTATTAAAAGACCATATGCAGATTTAAAATGGTATAAAATTAGAAAGAAACAATGTAAGTTTTATTATTGTTGCATTTTGCATTTGAAGCAATAGTGTTGGACAACTATGCAGTGCTGCATGTAGGTCCTTGCTGAATGTAATCATTAAGTTCCTTTTATTTCTGTTGTCAGGGCTACTTGATTGGTTGCCTAGCTACTAGTTTAAGACCTAATTCATAAAAAACAATAACAAACTTGTTTGGCTCCTTTCTTCTCTGCAGTTTAAATAGAAAGAATGATGAGCATTTATATAGGCTTACAAGGTTCAAGATACTTCTTGGGGATAGAGATGCAAAAATAAGGCTATTAATTTTCTTTTTTGTGTGTGAGTGTTTTAAGTCAAAAGGCCATGTCCATTTGATGGATCTCCCAGTGAAAGAGTTAAAAATTAATATATCACAGTTAATAATTTTGCATACATTTTCTGAAAAAGTTGTTGCTTTTGTCATATATAGAGCAAATTTACTAATTTTGAAAATTTTACAGACCTAACTTTCTCCTATGGCAGATATTCTTTAAATGTATGGAACCACTTAATTCTTCTAAATCAGTGGTTCTCAACCTTCTTGGTCTCAAGATCCCCTTACAATCTTAAAAATTATTCATGACTCCAAAAGCTTGTATTTGTGTGGGGTATATCTATCATTATTTATCATATTAGATATTGAAACAGGAATTAAAAAAATGTTTATTAACTTTATTTAAAAATAATAATAAACATTTTACATGTTAATATAAATAATATTTTTAAATAATAACTCTTTTTCAAAATAAAAAATAGTGAGGAGTGGCTTTGTTTTACATTTTTTCAAATCTCTTTAATGAAGGCAGATTGATTCTCGTATCATTAACTTCTGCATTCTATATTCATGACAATCACAGTATCATGTAGTTTCTGGAAAACTCCACTGTGCACTCATGAGAGAATAAAAATGAAAAAGGCAAATCATGTCTAACATTATTCTGAAAATAGTTTAGGTCTTGTAGACCCCCTAAAAGTTTTTTGGCTATCCCCAGGCTAGGATAGTTTGAATAAGTCTATTCTAGATCACATAACACATATACATATATTATGTGCTTTAATTGTATTCATCTTAACTTTAAGAACACTGTTCACTGACCAAACAGCGTAAATGCTTAGAAATGATTAGTGGTTTTAGTCCCTTTGACTTAAGGAACAAAACAGTTAATAAAATTATGTTACTTGCATGTCTCCCTTGCCTTGATGCGCAAAGATTTTGGGGTGGTTTGCTAAATAGAGAGGAGACAGTGGCAAAGAAAAATTAAGGGTAGGAAAATAAGGTAAAGCTGGGATAAGCTAAGTGTACAAAAATGCTTGTCATATATATTTACATGATCACTAAAGGTAGGCCACACTCTTAATTATGAGCTTCTTGGGAGCCAAGCAACAAGTAATGTGTTAGAAGATCCACATTCTTTTTACTTTATAAATAAAACAGTTGTTCAAGAGAAACATGGATTTTCTCCTTTGGGTCCTCATAAAAGCTTGAGACATTCTCAAGAATGTTCCTGCATTAAATATATTGCAATAATTTTGCAGGGCTTTTTTTTTTTTTTTTTTTTTTAACAGACCTTGTCATTATTTATCTTTTGGATCCATTTTTACCTTGCTTTCTTTGTCTTGGTTTGGGTAATGTGACTAACACTGCATTCTTCTATCCTTTATCCCATGGACACACTTTTTTCAATTACATTAAATTTTTATTAAGTACTTACTAAGTATAAAACACAGTATTGGACATGTGTAGTGGATAGGTAATCAGGGTTCAAATCCTAGCTTTATCACTTATTAGATTAATGTTACAAAGCCTGTTTCCTTGTAAAAAATGTCAGGGTTTCAGAAATAGATGCAATATTCAACCTCCTAGTAAAATGCCATATATACATATATATTTATTTGTGTGTGTATATATATATATATATATATATATATATATATATATAAAACATTTAATAATTATTTCCTCCTTTTCTCCCTCCTTCCTGCTTCCTTTCCTTTCTTCTTTCTTTGCTTCCCAAACCACTTGAATAGAGTTGTAGATAAGAACAAAGTCTTTGGAGTTAGACTGCTCATGTTTCTCCATCCTAGGAATGGGAATATTAATAGCTTCTATAGGGGGTTGTGTGAAGATTCAATAAACTAATCCATGTAAGGGGCCTTGTCCTGTGCCTGGAATATAATACTAATTGGTAAAGAGGCAGGCTGAACCTGATCACTGCCATGGCCAGTTAGGTTTTATTTTTCTAGGTAACTGTGAGCCATTGAAGGTGTTTGTGGATGGGACACATTTAATCTGAACTATATTTTTAAAAGAATATTGTGGTGGCAGTTTAAACAATATATGGGAAAGACTTTTTGAGACATTGTGAACGACTGAAAAAAACATATATTTTAGTCAGACTGACCTGGACTTCAGATTCTTGGTTCTGTCACTTACTAGCCCTGTGACCTTGGAAAGGACACTTCACTTTCCTAAGCCTCAGTATTTTTATCTGTGATTATACTCGGTTCCCTTGGTTGTTGGAGGATTAATCAAGAAACTAGAAGCCAAGTGCCTATGATCATGCCTTAAAAAACAACAAAAACAAAACAAACAAACAAAAAACATTTCCTTATCTTTGGTAGGATTTGCAAGAGCATCTCTATAGGTGGGGCTCCATTTGAAATCTCTTTAAATCTACTTTGGACTCTTTTGCCTTCTTACCTTTCCTGAGCTTAGAGCCTGTCTGCTTGTATCAGAAGCAGGAGTTTTCCAGTGGAAAGACAACCAATATGCAGAGGAAGCATATATCACAAATTAAGTGACAAGTGAATTAACATTGTATTATCTCACATAAGGATCTTACTAAAGTATTTCTAAAGAATATTCAACCTCATATTCTCAACCTCCAAATTTGGTCAGTTCACCAAGATAGCATTTAGGAGCCACTCAATGTACTGAACAATTCTTAAATATCTGAGTTGCATAAAATTCAAAACATATCATGTTGGCAAGTTTTTTAGTTATTTTTAAAAATGCACATTAAAAAAGAAATATATATTTATATTTATGATTTCCAATAGAAACAAAATATTAGGCTTGAAGTCATTTGATTGTGAGGAAACTTTTAAAGATAGGACTTAATTTAAATAACATACATATTAAAATATCTAGTGAAACGTGAACATTTTAAGTTGGGTTCGGTTTAAAACACAACCTTAGAAAGGCTGAGCAGACTCTAAAGTATTTTACTAAGTTTTCACAGAGTTCCTTGAGACTAATACAAACTGCTTCCTAATGAAGAAAGTCTAATGAAGAATTTGTCTAAATTCTGATTTTTAGACTTCTTAGAGACACATAACCTACCACTTGGAAACACACTATATTACTGTACTGTCTGCATGCCTTTGGGGAACTGGATCCCCCTGGGTTCCCCTGAGCTAGGAGGAAGGCATTTTGTTTAAAAGCTATGTGAACTTTCTCCATAATTTGGCATACCATTTCATAGATGTTGGCTTCAGTATATCCTAAAGATTTTCCTCAGGATATTTGCCCTGGGAATTAGGGCTCTAATGTCTGCTATGTCTTTATATTTCTGGGGGACTCTACAAAAATTCTTAATCATTTCCATTCTTGCAGAATCATAATAAGTTGGTAGCATTTTCTCTGGTTTAACAAAGATAGATCTTTGTCCCTCAGTGATATGAAGTTATGAATTTTTTCATTTTCATGGAAGTATAGTAAAAACTAGTATATTCAGCATTCTCTCAACAGAAACTCTATTAGGCAGCACTTCTTGAATCTATCACACTATACAGTAATTGAATCAGAGCTAAAAGAGCCCTTAGAGATCATTCAGCACAGCCCCTTATTTTATAGATGAGGAAACTGAAGCAGAAGTGAAGTGATTTGCTCAAATCCAACAACAAGATAACAGTGAGACTGGGACCAGATCCCTGTCTTCCTGGCACTGAATCCTGTGTGCTTCCCAGATTCCATGGTAATGCTTAGGTGCTTTTATGATGTCTATAGTGGTGACTCTGACACATCATGCGGTCTCTAAATTCAGTCTTAGGGCTGCTTATAGTGCTATATTATAATCTTTGCCAATAATGATGCATGTACATTGTATCCAATGGCTAATCAGAGTATTTGGTTAAATGGAATATTTCATTTTTCAGCCATGTCCAGCACAGAGTCAAGCACTCACTATAATATTAAGTTAAATGCAGAAAAAGAATTTTCTATATCTTTATATAACATTTTAATTTATTAGAACTATTTTTTTTTTAAGATTTGCTTAAGTCTTCTTAGAAGTGGATGAAACGGATAGTACTTTTATTCTTTCTTTCCTTAAGAAGCTTTCTTTGCCAATCGCAGTCTTAAAAACATGGCAAAAATAACAATTCCTAAACCTTCAGTGGTTTTAATTGTTTGCACAGCATTTTTCCACATTTATTATCAGACTTAATCCCAGTAACCATGCCTAGAGTAGAATTTTTCTTATGCAGATGAGAATGAGGTTCAAAGAGTTCAAATCACTTGCTTATACCCACACAGGTAGTATCAAAGTTGAGGCTCTTCAAAGTCTCTGATTTCAAATCCTACATTCTTTCCACAACCACAGATAGACTTCACCTTCTTATCTAATACTAATCTCTGCCCTGGTGTCCTGGGGAGCCCTGACTGCAAGCTCCCTGACCACATGTTCTTTGTGGCTCTAAGTGAGTGTGTGCATGTGTGTGAGTGTACTATATGTGTGTATCTCTCTGAGTCTTTATGTGTGCCTTTCTCATTGTGGGTGTAAACCGTATGAGAATAATCTGCCTGTCTGTGGTCTGCTCCCTGTGCATAACTTTCTTTCTTTTTTTTTTTAATTCAGTTTTATTGAGATATATTCACATACCATGCAGTCTTACAAAGCGTACATTCTATTGTTCACAGTACCATTACATAGTTGTGTGTTCATCACCAAAATTAGTTTTGAACATTTTCAGTACCACTCACACAAGAATAATAAGAATAAAAATTAAAATGAAAAAGGACAACTAAAGTAAAAAAGAACACTGGGTGCCTTTTTTTTTTTTTTTTTTTTGCACCCCCATTTTTCTACTCATTCATGCATACACCGGACAAAGGGGAGTGTGGTCCATATGGACTTCCCAATCATATTGTCACCCTCATAAGCTACATTTTTATACAATCATCTTCAAGATTCATGGGTTATGGGTTGTAGTTTCAGGTATTTACTGCTAGCTATTCCCATTCATTAGAACCTGAAAAGGGTTGTCTATATTGTACATAAGAGTGCCCACCAGTGTGACCCCTCGGCTCCATTTGGAATCTCTCAGCCACTGAAGCTTTATTTCATTTCATTTCACATCCCCCTTTTGGTCAAGAAGATGTTCTCCATCCCATGATGCCAGGTCTAGATTCCTCCCTGGGAGTCATATTGCATGTTGCCAGGGAGATTTATACCCCTGGGTGTCAGATCCCACGTAGAGGGGAGGGCAGTGATTTCACTTCCTGTGCATCACTTTCTATGTGTCTTTGTATGCGAGTCCATCTATCTGTGTGCCTGCTACCTTTATGCATGTATGTGTGGCTGTCTATCTGTCAGTCTGTCTGTATCTGTGGGGATGAATTTCTGCTGGGTGCCTGTCTGTCCGTGTAAAGCTGTAAGTGTCTATCAGTATCGTTTTGTGTCTGTATGTCTATCTGAATGTGTATCTATCTGCATGTATGTGTCTGTGGTTTCATGTCAGTATTTCTCTCTGTATTTGCATGTCGTTATGTCTGTCTGTGTCTGTTGATCTGCATGTGTATGTTTGTGAGTATCTGTATGATAGTGCATTTGTGTCTTACACATGTCTATGTGAGTTTCTGTATGAGTGCTCTACTCTCTTTATGGTGTTAGGTATTGATATATTTGATTATTTTAATTTCAGCTGGTAGGTCTAGAGCTGGGTATAGAAAGTATATGTGAAAACTCTGCACATGGAGGTACTTTATACATTCTTTCTACCACTGTTTCCCTTTCTGCAGTGTCTTAAACCTGGTTGTCAAAAATGCACCATTGGGTACCCTCTGGCCAAAGTTCACTTTTATCTAGGATCCAGTTTGCAATCTTTGACATTTGTAACTAAGATTAGAATTTCCCAAAATACTGTCTTCCCAGTATGGATGGAATTGCTTCCTTTTAATTTTAGTACAGCCCTCATTTTCCCTTTTTAACTTTTTATAAATTATGTCAACAGCATTGGTTCTGAAATAACACAAAGGAGATATTGTAAGATGCATTGCTCAGAGGCCTTAGATCCCTGTATCTTCTAGGCTGCAAAATGCCCTGTAGTTCTCACTCACTCTAAGTTGTTTTATTACCATAGAGAGGACCAATGTAAATTTTATAAAAAGAGAAGCTATAAATCAGTGTCCTCTTGCCTATGTTCAATATTTTAAGCAAACTAATCTCAATTTTCCTACCTATAAAATGGGAACAAAAAGGTAAGCATCATCTCTACTTTAAAGGAATATTTTAGTGAACTTTTAAATTAAAAATCCATATCAGTTTATTTAGACCTTTCTATCATTTTAGGACATAAGTTCTCTAATATTAATCACACTCCTGCTAGTCTATTGATTTGCTTGCAGTGAAATGATTTTCCCAGATCTAGGCAGTACATCAGTAGCAGAAGAGGGAACAGGTCCTTAAAAATCAGTCATAACTAGGTCCAAATCTCAGCTTCACAGCCTAATTAGTGATCTTCTTACTTGAACAACACATGTATTTCTAGTTGTGTGACCTTGGGCCAATTACTTAACTTCTGTGCCTTTGTTTACTAAGTTGGAAGGTGCAAATGATAAATATACCATACAAATGTTGTTTTTAAGATTAAGTGAGATAATCTATGTGAAGTAAGGCAGTTGCAAATCAGTATTCTTCTGTTTCCCTTATTGTTCGCAAGCATATGACATCACAGGGCCTTAGCTAGGAGGTGGTCATGCAGCGTGTGGAGGCTTGTGGTAGATGCATTGGATGCACAGAAATATTGACTAGTCCTTTTCTTCCCGGAAGGAAAATAGAGTCTGATTTGGGAGACAGGATAGATAAAAGTAAACCTAACAAATGTAGGTTAGCTAAGTCCAAGGGCCAAATGAGTGAAACAATCTGCAAGGGTAATTAAGGTCATGAAAATCAAAGGAGGCCTTTATCGTCAGAGACTGCGGTGGAAAACGAGGCTCTGTGGGGCATGAAAGACTTGAAATGCCTCAAAGAAAGTTCAGACAGGGCAAAGGAAGCAGAGAGGAATGACCAAGTGGAAGTCCCAGTATGAGCCTGGAGGGAGCTGGTGTCTCAGGCAGGGAATAAAGGCTGGAGGACCGTTTATTCAGGAGAAGAGTGGGGCTCTGGGTTCGAGATGGGGTTAGGATTCAGCTACGGAAGACGTGAATGCCCGGCTAAGAAACTTAGCCCAGAGGTTGTGTGTGTGTATGTGTATATGAAAGAGAGGAAGAGAAAATATGAATAATAATGATGGGGAGGTAAATCAAGCATATTTCTACATATAGATAAACTTGCAGAAATTTAACCTGCTATGTAAAAACTACAGAGGCAACTGGTAAGTGATTTTCTTCTCAGTGGGAGAAAACTTAGGGTGTATAGAATTATAAATCCAAATTAAAATTTGAAATGATTAACATTAATTTAAAAGCATTTATGGCTGAAAGTATTTTTATACAAAAATCTCATTTGATTTTCATAAAAATCCTGTGAGGTAGGGATTATTGTTATCTACTCTTCTACCCTTTGCAGATAAAAACAGTCCAAGAATTCATGGAGGTAACTGTAGGTTCAAATACCAGCTGTTCTCCATTGAAAGCCTATGCTTTCTTCTGTAACACAGTGTAAGGATTGTTGGTAACTTGGAGGCAAAGCCCATTCTTGTTCTTTGCTGTTCCTCTAATACTGATACTAAAATGCTCAGTCATTATTCATTGATTGCTTGCTTGAGACTAAAGATGAGACTTTGGGAAAAGTAGTTGCCCTTTGTTGGAGATAAAAAGTAGTTGCTTTTTTCTTTTTTATGGGATAAAAATTTGTTTATTTTCACCTGAGTCTGTCTGCACTTTGTGTTCATTTGGACTTCCTCAGACAGAAGACATTCACATTATAGGATAATATCTTCTTAATAGACCATAGTTAGAAGAATTTTGAAGTCTCTTTTATATCCCAAGTTGCTTTGCCTCACTGCTACTTCTCCTCTGTCTTCTATTCTGGAGGTTGTAGAGCCATTCATTGCCCACAGTCTGAACTTCTCTGTCTCTGCCTCCTTGTGTGTATGAAAGTATATTTCCCTCCTGCCCTTTCTCCCTTTTAATTCTCCTTTCTGTCTCTTCTCATATCTCTCCCATGTCCTCTGATCTTTTTTCTTCTCTCTTTTACCCTCAATCCCTCCCTCCCTCTTTTCCTCCTTCTTGCCTTCCACTCTCACTGCAGTCTTGCAGCCTACTGCAGTTAGGGTACAGTCCTCTGACCACTGCTGAGGATTTCCCTCCACGCTCTTATATTTATAGAGCTGCTATCTCAGCATTTTCCTGTGGCAGGGCTCTAGTGTGTAATACCTGTATTTACCTAGCCTACACTGGTGTCCTTGGTAGTAACACGGTAACAGGAGCTGCTAGAACTGACTCTCCAGTAATAGGGCCTCTAAAACTTGGCATAAGATTCACCATATCCAAAGGAGGTAGCCAGTCCAAAAAGAGCTGGAGGCAACCATTACAAATCTATTCAGAATCTAATTCTGATTTTATTTATTTAACTAGCTAGGAAGCCTGGGACTTCAAGGGCTTTAGAAAGTTAAATTTATAAAAAGATAATTGGATGCACTGACTTGAAAGTTTTTGGAAGCCAGTTTGGTTTAGATGTTGATCTTCCTGATTTCATGACCTATACCTGTATGTGGGTCACGTATCATAAATTAAACTTTGCTAGACAGTAGAAGAAATTCAGGCTTTTTTTGTTTATAATATTTGTGGGTGGATTTTCTATATTGAGACCTGACTTCTAGGCCTACTTCTGACTCTCACTAGCTGTTGATCTTGGGGAAGTCTCTAATCTTACTGAGCCTCAGTATATTCTGTAAAATTAGGGTGATCATGCCTCACAAATGAGATAATATGTGCAAAAGGGCTTTAAAATTATAAAATGCTTATGGTCACCAAGGTTGAGTTTGGACAATATTGAATATACAGCAGGGGAACAGAGTCAGTAATTTCTGTTTATAAGAGAAGCTTCTTGCCGTGTATCTCCTGCCTCCCGTTTCAGGGGAATGGGTTGGGCTCAGAGGTGTCTTAGCCTGATAGCTTAAATAAGTAACATGTCAACACTTTTTTATATAAATAAACAATCTTTTTTTGTTTATAATATTTGTGGGTGGTGGTGGAAGGAAAGGATGTAGAAAGGAAGTGAAGTCTATTTCAAGTAAATCACGTTTGTTGTACCAAAGATCTCTGGAGTTTATAGGAAGCATTTATTTTTCCTTGAGGACTTAGCTGAGGAATGAGAATTAGATAAACTTAGATGGTTTTACTGATCAGCACAATATCGTGAGATCAAAAGACTGCATGAGTTAATAAATTTCATGTGACTTCTTAAAAACTGTTTTTCCAGAATCATTTGTGCAAACATATAATTTTTAAAGGTAACTTAATGAGATAAAAAATTATCAGCAATATTTAAGGGAATATTAAATATTGATTTATCTTCAAGTAGGAACTATATTAAAGAATGAAGTTTGCAGTCAAATCTGTTTATCCAGAAAGCAGAGTATGTTAATATTAAGACAGTGGACAAATGAATCTTAAAACAACTAAAAGTGGAAGGGTGAGCCTGCCAATATTTTAGCTAGTCCTTGAAGAAAAACTAATATTTCAAACGGAACAGTTCCTAAATAGATGACATTGTTTATATTAAGACTTGTTTATTTGATCAGAGCAATATAATTATCCAGCGCTTCATGTTATATTACCATTAAAAGAACATAATCCACAACTTGGAGACTTAAATAAATGACAGATTTTAATATGCTAGTCCTAAAGCAGGCAAGAAGGTTGACTAGCCATATAAGCAATTTTTGTTCAACTCTTTTGATTATTACCTCAGCTATAGATGCAAACTAAAATTTCCGTTATAAGATAAATTTGTTTTATTTAATCAATGAAAAACAGATTTATTCATTTTTTTAGGTTTTTCTCTTTGTGTCCAATTATACAGTAGAGTTAGATAAGAGTTATATTCTTAAAACTTTTATAATCATATAATTGTTACATTCATGCTTTGCTTTTCTTCAGTCATTAACTGGTTTGAAAGTACCATAAAAATTCTACAGAGATTTTTAATATACTGCTAAATAAAAGGTTCATATGGGAAATTATTTGTTCTACAAATAATTATTTTTTTCCTTGAGACTGAGCAAATCCATTTTTGTTAACTCTTATTAGACAATATTTAGGATTAAGTGAATGATACCTCTACCTCATCCTCTGGTTAATTTTCCTGATTTCTCCTTGTGTAGGCAGGAGATGGAAAAGGACAAAAGAGCTGCTATCCCAGCTTTAGAAATAAACATGTACGTGTTTATTGATGGTCCAATCTGAGGGCCCTTGTGAGTGTCATTTTTATTTCATTTAGGAACTTTAAACTGTGATCTAAGCACCATCCCTCATTCTGCAGGAAAGAGTGTATAATTACATTGACGCACATGGTTTTAGACCAGAAATTCAGATTCTGCATTTTTAATCATCTTGATTTTTTAATCCCCAAATTTGTATTATAGGACCATGTTCCAATTTATAAGCTAAATCATGCAGGTAGCACCAATATAGTTATTGTCTTGGTATTTTAAAACTGTTTGTTGAAACAAAGAGCTTAAGATTGACTTTTGAGTTTTTGAGAAGTAAAATTGGTGCGGTCTCTACCCTCACTGTTATGGCTTATATTACACACTGCATTTCAAAGTCTGATTTCTGAATGTGGACATAAATCCTTTTTTTTCTAATATGGTAAAAACAAATAAAAAGAAGCTCTACCCAAAATATACTTTAAATGGGACGTATTTCAAGTTTGTGCCAGTTAAGGTCAACTGTAAAGAGCAGGTGATTTTTGCCATTTTTGAACATAGTGGAAGGGAATAATAAGCACTTACACCCATCCTCTCTGCTGGCTCTCTGATGACAAATGGTCAATATACGGAGAACACATATCTCATTTACATCACATGCATAATGTACTCTATCTGGGATACTAGCTTCTTGGGGTTGGCAGTGCCATCTAACACACACGATGATCAGCACATTGTTTGAGGATGTAGTAATCAGAGGAATGTAGCAGTGATGTGGTAACAAGAGGAAATAACGTGGCATAATACTGTACCCATCATTGTTCTCTTGTCATCCTTCCTAACCAGTTCGGTTTCTCTTGGAGCCTAACAAAGGTTCATAAATTTAATAGACTAAAACGTGGAGTTAGGTGCAAGAATACTGCATCTATTCCAGAGCTCCACCGAGAAAAAGGGAAAATAATGACTACATAGAGAATAAGCTGCCCTGAAATCTTTGTGGGTCTTTGCATATGCTTACGTAATCTACAAACAAGATGTGCAACCTTTTACAAATGTGTCTAGTTTCATTTAATCTCATGTGAGTATTTGGGTACAAAAAAGGTCAGATATAGGAAAAAAAATCAAGTCTTCAAAATTATGCAAAACACAAATTCCTAACAAAATATTGTCTGCTACATTGATTAGCATCTTGTTTGCAAAAATATATTCATATCATGCTAACCTCTTCTTGGTTTTCACACATTTACTGAAATGTAATAATCTCACCCATATTGTTCAAGATTTTAGCATGAGTTCAATGCTGCATGCATTTTACAGAGCAGGGTTTGCCAGTTCCTGCTGTACAACCATTTGCAGTGTTCCCAAATAACTCTTACACATGAGTTCAATAAATAATTGGAAGCCCAGATGTTTGAAACGGATATAGCAGATACACTGTAGCTATATTTTAAATACAGCTACTTTCTCTTTGTCCTCTCATCAACTTCACAGCATTGCACCCTGCCATTTTCAGTTCTCTTCTAATTAAACCTAGATGCATGTTTAGTGTGTATGTGTTCCCACACATGCCCCTCACACATTTGGAGCATGTGGAAGCATCCTGTGTTGTTGCTGCTGACTTGAGACATCCCAAAAAGGAATTTTACTTCTTCAGATTGAACTGTAGCATTCTTTGTCCCTTCATTTCACCTCCTGATAAGGAAATTGCTCATATTGAGCAGTGGCTTACCACTTCACATAGCAAAATAACTAGAAATTCTGTGTAAACTTCCTTCTAAGACTAAACCTGTGCTGGAGCATTTCTGTGTCCTTCTATAGCACCATCAAAGCAGTTCAGTGTTTGATAAATGAAATTTAAAATATTAGGTATCAGTAAAAACGGAAAACATTCTAGAATTTGGTTTTAAATTCTAGCTGCCTAATTTTCAGGAACTGAAAGAAATGTGAGAAAATTCTAATATATGACAGTTTTAACTTATTAAATTTAAATTTTCATTGAAGCACACATCTCCCTTCCTATGTAGTTTTTAATCTTATAGATAAAAATTATTCTTTCTAACTTACATGCATTGGTTTCTCCCTCTTTGAAATAATTATATTAATTCCTGAAAAATTCTATGACATTATCAGAGAGAAAAGGTGTGTGTGTGTGTGAGTGTGTTTAAGAGATAGAAGAGTATTATGGCTACAATTGGGAATTTTTAATTTGTATGTTATTTAGTCTGGTGTGCAATGTGACACCAGTTAATTGTATGCTATTTTGTGGTAACTACATGTTAACTCTGTTGGAAGTAATGGTAATTATACTGTAATTGATATCAGTTCTCCCACATCTTTGGGAAACCATACAATTAACACATATCGCCACAGTTGGACACTATCTTTTGTCCTTTGTAATGTTGCCATATTAGAGTACTATTTTAAATAGGTTCCTAAATATTTGCTTCTTTCTTTTAACTAGTTTTAAAAATTTCAATTTTAAAATGACTTTTTAATTTTCATGAAATGTAAATATAACTGCAAAATTTTAACTCTATTTAATTTGAAAGAAAGCTTCTTCCACAAACAATCAAACTTAGACCTGGGTTAATTTTATTATTATTTTTTCATTTGAAAAGTCTTTTGTGACTTCCAATGACATTATTAATATTTCCCATTTCCCAGAAGGAGGATAACAAACTTGACATCAAGAGATTAATCAGTTTTTCTGAAGAGAGGCCCTCTTCTTAGCAGCAATCTTTGCTTTTATGTTACTTTTCTTTCAGACAAAAATGTATTCATTAGTACTACCATAATGAATACAAAATTAGGGGCATAGAGGCATGTTAAAGCCAAATTCAGATTAAAATGTTTCCCTCCGATTTTCCCTGCTTCCCTCTTTTGTCTTCTCCTTCCCATGTGGCCCTTTCCTTCTGCCTCTTTGGCCTGTGGTGGCGATGGAATTTCAGAAGTAGCAAACAAAACCTTTTTGGCCAAGTGTGGGCATGGGTTGTTTGGTTGACTTGTTGGACAAATGGATTATTTTTGAGTCGTTTTTCTTGAGATAATGAATAATTGCTCAGAATCTTTTATGACACGGCAAAGTGATTTTCTTAGTGTGTGCTGCAGTGTTGGTCTCAGAGTGCAAAAGACTCAAGTATCATAGAATCATGACATTTCAGAGCTGGAAGAAACCTTGGAGATAAGTTCAGTCAACGCCCTTATGTTACAGATGAAGTAACCAGGCACTAATGGAGTTTGTAAAGAGCAGATGTGATGCAGAGTAGTGTAGTGGGAGAAGCACGAGTACAGAGAAGTACAGAGATTCAGACCATGTTCTGGATCTGTTACTAGCTGGCTGTGTCACTGTGCTTAGGTATCCTCACCTCTTTGCTCTCAGTGCTCTGTGAATGAGGAGGCCTTTATGGTTCCTTCTAGCATAAAAGCTTTTTCATGCCCCATATATACTTCTTTAATAGATGCAAGTTATTTTTGTAGCACACGTTTCTTTAAATTATAAGAAAATCTCTTAGGTAATGTGATATATTAAATAAATAAATTAAATTAAAAGAAATACATGGTTGCAATAGCTTAACATTTTTCCGTTTTTGTGTTTACTTTATGTTCCTGAGAAAAAATCTTCAAATTTATCAGTTTGCCAGTTAAAATTGAAATAGAAGGTATATGTCTTGAGAAATGTTCATCTTAATTTATATAGCTTTGATGACTTCAACTTGAATAAATACCTGTGTTTCCACAAGCAGTATTTAACAGTACACATTGTAAATTTAAATGGGTATCTGAAATCAGATATGTACATTTTGAACAAATAGATTTCCCAAGGTGCCTTTTTTGGACAAAGACATTTGTTTAGCTGGTCATTGATTTTGACACTCTTTTTTCATATGATAAATGTTAGTATAGTACAGTTTTATTGGTGATTTAAGTGGAGATAGAATTCTGTGGTTTTTAAATCATGTTCAATTTTACTAGTTTGTATAATTTTACAATAGAACTTTTTGTGAACTTGTGACTGAAACAAATAGTTAATCGGAGAATATTCAGGAACAAATCTGCATCATGCCTCTGTACACGAATAAAAAGTTGGAAACCACATATAAGTAACAGTTGGGCTGCCACACAACTGGATATGCTTAAATCTGAACACTTTATAACTCTACTTGGGAGTTGCAAACTTATAAATAACCTTGCAATTGGTTAAAACCATATTAAAACCATATGAGTGAACCAGAAAGCATTTGGTTAAAGGGGTTCAGTAAGCACTATAATCCTGATGAAACGAATTTAATTCAGTGGTTTCCAAGTCTTAAAGGGTCTCATATCTTGAGAGTTTATGCTCCTTTATCATTTAACATTTGATGGTCAGTGACAAAAGTCTAAGTATGTGCTATAGGAGCTGTACATGATGCTGTCCTTGCCAGTTCGCACGAGAAAATACTTGCTTAGTTTGGTATACTCTTCAAATCCTGAGGGAAACTTGTTATACATCATTTGAGAATGTTTTTGAAAGTTCCCTAAAACATATTCACAAGAAGCTCTGTAGACATTTAGTTCGTTTCAGCAGCCATGTGCTGCATGTCTCTTCTGTGCTTGCAGTCTGAGACGGAGATAGAGAGGGTAGTGAGACATTCCCTCAACACACACACTCCCCCGTGGAGCTTTTGGTTTGGTAGAATATATCAGCATCCCGAGAGGTGATGTGAATGGCTTGTGTCAGTCTATGGACTCTATGTCTTGCCTCAAATATGAATCTTCTAGTATTTTGAAACCTTTTGTGAAGCCCTTATAAGTCTTCCTTCCCTTGAAAGGAGATCTTCTCTTTTGAGGACTTTATATATGGCTGACAACAGATAAAATCACCACTAGGTCCTAATGGCAAAAGCTTCCAAGGAATTGCTTTTGAATCTAATGGGACTTCATATCTAAAATTTGCTGCTTTATTATATGATATATTTTGGCCATCCACAAAGCCTGGTTTTATGACATAAGAGGCAAAAACTGCCACCCTTGCTTAGCTTGGGTATTCCCAAACTCCTGTGGAATTATTTTCATTATGATTGTAGTACCTACAAAACCCTCTTGACCAAGTGCTTTATGTCTCTGTTCATATGATTTCACCTGGATTATTTTCCCTAGAGATGTTCTTGTTTCTCTGGAGGAATTTAAGCTGATTAATATGATTCCACTTAACAGTTTATTCTATTATCCTTTCAAAGGTGATTAACATTTTTAACTAAATCAAGGAATGAATTGCTAATGGTGGTTTGCTAAGCAATGCATAAGATGTGTAAGGAGAAAATTTTGGATTGGGGGAGATGGTTGATGTTTTGGAGAGGATTCTTCATATCATACTAGGCAGATTTCCTTTATCTGTATACTAGGCTGACCCTGACTGAAGGTCTCTCTATTGTTTCATGGACTTACATATCTTTTTTTTTTTTATCTTATCTATTTAATAATCTGTCTCACTGCTTTTAGAAACTCTCTGAAAATTAATGTAATTTTATTTAAAGTATAATTAAAATGCAAGAAAAGAGGAAAATAATTTTAGCCGGAAATTATTCAATTTGTTGATTTTGCAACCAGAGTGCCTAATATGTGCCGATAGCATGAAAGGCATTGATGATAAAAAAATAGTAAGCCATAGATCTTACACTTAAGGATCAAGTTGGGGAGCTGTGTAAACAGACATATAAACTAATAATTCTGATACAATTTGCTATAAGCATGGTGTGGTGATGGGACAAAAGAGAGGGTGATAAATCTGGCTGTGGCTGCTAGAAGACAGTCAAAAAAGGATTTGGTCTGGAAGAAATGTTTTATTTAGGTCTATAAAGGATTAATTCTGATGTCACCAAGAAGTGAAGGGCATTCTAGACAAAAGGGAATGGTATATGCAAATACACGGGCGTGTAATATATCATAGCTTGTTCAGAAACTCCACGAAGTTCAACCTTACTGGAATATAGAATATAAACCAGAATCTGTAGGACATAGTATTGATGAGGACAGCAGGGGCCAGATCATCAAAGGTCAACAAGCTATACAGAGAAGTTTGGTTCTTATAATTCAGGTGATGGGAAATAATTGAAGGGTTATATTATACATAGAGAATAACAAGATCCAGGAACTGCATGGTTACTAGAATGAGATTTAAATTTAGTTCTGAGATGCTTAACAGTCAATATGAAAAGGAAAGCATCTCTGGTTATATAGGTCCATTCTTGCTATAGGAAAATGGATCAGGACACTATCTTCATTAGTGTTTAGCTTGGAAACATTTAGCAAACACTAAATAATATCTTTAACAGGGGTGGATACCTTTATGAGGTGCTTTATTGTTCCCAAATCACTTGCACATGTAATCGTTCATGTAATTATCACAGCCCTGCAGCATGAGCATTTTCAATTCCATTTAACAAATGAAGAAACAGGTTCAGAGAAACCATGTGGTAATTAAGTTGCAGAGCTATGATTCTAAACTCACCCAGCACAAATGCCTATCTAAATTTTGGTAAGAGACTTTAATAAAGTAAAAAAATTCTGAGCTTCACCTTCTTCTCTTGTAAAATTGATCGCAATGGTAGTATTTTCCTTGTAGGACCCATATGAGGATTGAAAGAAATGCTCATTGGAAAGAGCTTTGCACATAGTATATGATAAGTAAGTGACATTCTTCCCTACTACCTTTCCATTAGATATATTTGTGATGTGGGGCAAAAACAATTGGAAAATTCAGGTCTTAACTAGTTCATGAGTCTTGTATAATTTTGTTTTTAAGAATGAATTAAAAGCTAGACAAATTAATAGTTTTAGCTGACAAAATGTTATTTAACAATGAACCTCATTTCTCCCAGCCATAGCCTTTATTATCCTATTACTGCGTCTGAAACCATTAAAATGTCACTATGAAAGTAAATTCCAGTGCCTCCAAAATAACTCCTTCCAAAAAAGAGTCACCTTTTGAAAAGTCTATGTGGTTACTTTCAAATGTAAAGCCTACATTTTTATCGTTCATTAAATTACTAAATGTCTGCTACAGGAGCAATAGAGCTTGTTAAGTGAAAAAGGGAACCCAGGTGTGGTTAAGTAGTATTTATTAAGAATCACATCACAGTGAGATTTCTCCAGAGCAAAGAGATAGAGCAAGTCTTCACCTCTCTCAACATTCTACTTAGCATTGTACTCCTTTTTTTTTTTTTTTTACTATTTTATTTTGAAATTTATACCACTTTTTTAAGCCAACTATTTGTGGCGGTTAGTATACTCTTTTGCTAATGTTTTGCCAAGACTTTGCAAAGATACAAGTACTAAGCTGCAGAAATTCCAAGTTAGACTCAAAAACCTCTTTTTCATATAATCTTTTGTTTGTAATCAAATTGTGTTCTTTTGTGTTTTTCTAAAATTCTTCATTTCCTTTTTATACAAAATAGCTAAGATGTTGTTCTGGATTTCCTTCTTCTGATTATTATTGCCCAAAGATAAATCACCAATTCTGTGTGGATTGTTGAGTTTAAACATCTCTTTCACAAGCTTGCAACATTAGAAAATTTGTAATTCTTGCTTCTTTTGGACACTCATTTGTACAAGGTTTTTTTTATATAAGTGGGTAAATCTATTAAGCAGCCTGTATCAACCTGTTAGTATTTATGGGTACTAATACTAAATGTTGTGTAAGATACTGTAATGATCTGGAGGCCTTATGGACCCCAGAAGATCATGGTCTTAAAGTTAATCCATTCCTGTGGGTATAAACCTATTGTGGGTGGGACCTTTTAATTAGGTTATTTCAGTTGCAGCGTGCCCCAGGTGGGTCTTAATCTGCTTGCTGGAGTCCTTTATAAGAGGATGAAATTCAGAGAAAGGCACAAAGAAAAAAGCCACAGAAGCTGAGAAAGAAAGCCATAGATGGAGCAGCCAGAGCTGAAAGCAAAGAAACGTGGGAGAGAAGGGAGAGACCAGCAGACGTGCCATATGCCTTTCCGTGTGACAGAGTAGTACGAGATCACTGGTAGCCGGTCTTTGGGGAGAAAACATCGCCTGCTGATGCCTTGATTTGAACATTTTCATGGCCTCAGAACTGTAAGCTTGTAAGTTAATAAATCCCCATTGTAAAAGCCAACCTGGTTCTGGTATATTGCATCTTGGCAGGTATAGTGAACTAAAACAGATACATAGAAAAGATGTAAGATACAATCTATAGCTTGAAAAATCTTGTTTTATTGGGGGAGGCTTAGCCCTAAAAATGAACCAAAGCCCAATTCTTTACTTATGTGGATAGAATGCAAATTTTTGTATATCGGAAAGGAGGTAGTTCAGAGGGGTCATAGAGTCTGTGGAAAACTCAGGCTTTTCAATATGAGTAGCAGTTGTCACAGAAGAAGGGACAAGGAGGAATGTCCTAGCATCCATGAGGAAGAGGTGGTGGGCATAATTGGAGTATAGTTGTGAGAAGGTGAGTCACTGTCCACACCATGCTAAGGATATATGATGGGAAAGTTGGAGTTGTGGGAAATCAAGTTAAGACATGTGAGGAGCAGTGTATGAAGGACCTTTGACACCCAGGTAGAGGAGTTTAGATGAAAATGGAAGGGTTTGAATCAGAAACATAAAGTGGAGCTCTGTGAGGAGCGTGAGTGGACTGGGGTGGGGGTGGGGGGGTCAGTGCAAAGGATCAGGCAGACCAGAAAGAGGGGCAGCAGTGATCTAGGCATGCGGGACTGAAAGCATGTGCTAGAGTAGTGAGTGACAGCAAGTGAGAGGACATGGAGGAAAGGGAGCTTACGAGAGACTATATGAAAGAAGAATCAGCAAGACTGGATGATTGACTGGACATAGTGGATTAAGGAAAGCAGTAGGCAAATAGCACTGACCAGTTGGTATTGCTGTAGACAGAAGAAGGGAAAGGAAGTTGGGGAAAGGCAAAGCTATTTTTGTAGGGAAGAATTTACTTTCAGTTTAGGGAAGACTTCTTAAGTTGGAGATGTCTGAAAATATACAAGTGGTAATCAAATGTTTGGAAAAATTGAAGCTTGGAGTTGGGATGAAATGACAATATTTCTTTTGGGTGGTAACCAACAACTTAGACATAGCTGAAACTTTGAGGATAGATAGTATCTCAGAATATTGTGGTGGGCTTAGAGAATTTCAATTTATAATAGATACATTTGTTATTTCTTTTAAAATACTGCATTTCAGGGGTACACTGACATGACTGGTGGGGCTGTAGCACTAACAAATCTTTCCTGCAAAATTTCTTATTATTACACATTTGAACAATTTTAAGCCTTTATTATTTAAATTTTTATTTTAAGATATAACAACAAAATTCTCATTTACTTAAAAGAGAATCATGTCACAATCCCTGTGTAGAAGATAGGTGTTCTAAATTTGTGATATGAGCATAGAATTTTCTAATTGTCATCTACTGTGTATATATAAATAGAATATTTGACAATTACATGTATTTAATAACCATTTAATTTATTAAACATCTAGGTTTATTTAATAGTGTCAGTGTAGAGTATCCTAATTATGTATTTTACATATGAAGATAATATGAGATAATTTTTTTTTACCCATTTTAACCATGATATAGGTAATGACCCCTTATGCATATGTTCTGTGGCCGCCACAAATGATCCATATTCGGACATTCGTTAGAGATGGGTTTTTATATAAAGGTTGATAAAATATCTCTCATTTAGACCACTGGAATAAAATATATCTCATCATTGTTCAGTCATGTTTATATAAATGAAAACAAGGACAAAAAAAAAGCCTCTCAGCATGTGACATTTTCCAATTCAGTTTGTAGAATAGAGGACCATGTTGAAATAATTTGAGGCATGTATAGGTTGGTTAGACCTGGCAATCCAGAAGGGAGGATGACCAGTGCCTCATTATACTTCATGTGTTGTTTTTCAGGAGACGGCTGTAATCAGTCATCTCGCATATGATTTGGAGAAGACTTGTCTCACTGGCAAGCAAACTGTTATTTAAGTACACAATCCACTCTACTACTGAAACAGTTTTGCCAAACTTATCCAAGTATTCTCACATGCTTAGAGATGGTATAAATATCATTTATAGCTAGCAGTTTTCTTCAGACTATATGGAATGTCTTCCTGCTGCCTGATCTAAGTGTCCCAGTTTACATTATGGCCTTTACTGCCTCTGTTTGATGGAGTGATCAGTAAAAATTTAATGACACTATAAAATAATAAAAATGTCATTAATTTACCACGGATCTTGGATGCAGTGGTTGTAAAGTTACATTAATAAACAGAATATTTTTTACAACAAAAAGCATTGTTACGTGGGAACGTATAAATAACACACATAAATTTAAGAGCAATTTTACTGTTAGCACACACATTATTATGGAATAGCCAATAAGTGTATAAAACATAGTATATAAAATTTTATTAAAATATACTGTGCACATCAAAAATTCAGCTTTTATCTAAGTGCAAAGAAAAGCCATTATTGTGTGCTTACTGTTCATTGCTCTTCTTTCCCAAGATCACAATTTTATATTTGTTGCCAGTAAGAGGAAGTTGATTTTTCTTCGTAGATGAAAACAAGCTTCTGTTCTTTCAGTTACCCCAAATCTATTCTCTCTCCACCGATGCAAAGATAAAATTGATCATTCTTGCCATGGTAGGAAGGGGAAAGTTGCTAATTTAATGCAAAGTTAAAAATAATGTCCAGGGTTTTGAATGGTTTGTTCAGTGACTCTGGAAATAAGGGATAATAATGTAGCAGTCTATCTGTCATCACTGAGGCTGCCCCGTCATTGACACTGATAATATGTGAAGATGATGGATGCTACCGTCTTGTGGCCTGTAACATTTAACATTCATCAGCTCTCACTAAAGGGGGCTTTATCATTTAAATATCTTTATTTAATATGCAACATCTACCTCATACATCATAATTTCAAAGCACTTAGCTAGCCAACAGTCTTACAACACAGTAGAGCTGACTAATTTTTTTCAATAACTTTTATATTGCCTCTATGTTTGTGGCTGACAATGCATAAGTAAGTGTCTGGTCACATTGCTGTGTGTAAAATGTGCATTTCACTGCCAACATGAAGATTTGGGAATTTTCTTGGGGGGTTGGGATTAAATTAATATTAAGGTATTTTGCTTATATCTTCAAAATATCTTACTTGGGAGCTATGCTCATTATGGAACTAGTTCAAATGTGTGGAGAATTTGGAGTTAAGAGCTTGCCACCCACAGTTTACATTTCTTCCATATAGGGGCATCCCTGTTGGCACTTATGGCCAGAAGTTGAAGCCTCTTAACTAAAGTACCTTTGCCCTTCTCTCTCTGCCCACATCTACATCTTGGATTTACTAGGCTCATGTTCAGCCTCACTGGTGAAATCTAACTTGAAGACATCAGGTCCTCTTATCTTATGATTATGTAGCTGGCAAATAAATATTCTGAGATATTCTTTGATGAAAAGAAGGAAACCTTCTGGGAGCCTAGGTGGAAATTTCTATGAAAAGGCATAGCTTTGTTGGGTCCTTTTTCATCTCAAACAGAAGTGCTTAATATTACCAAATTTAAAATGCAGTCCTCTGCCCAAAACAATTTTTATCATTGATTTATTTTCTGCCTATTTAACAAGTGTTTCATGGGATATTCTTCCTTGACTTCTATTCTGTCAAAATATTGATATTTTATAGGGAAAGTATCTCTGCAGAAGAATCTTTTTCAATGAAGTCAGAGAAAATGTATGACTTCAAAGACACTGTGAATGTGTTGTTGAATGCTCTGGATGTTTTTTGTTATGATTAAAAACAAGCTGATACTACTGAATTGTGAGTGTACTTCATTTTTTTATAAAAGAAAAGATATTATCATCATGTAAGCTTTGTTGTCTTAGGATTTTACAAACCATGGCATGTAATTTTCCCTCTTCTCCTTCCTTGTCAAAATATTGATATTCTTTCAGGAACTTTATTTTCTTTCTTTTTTTAATTTTTTTTTTTTTACTGAGAATATTTTCCAGTAAAATCAAAGAGAATGAATGACTAGAAACCTACTTGAAATATGCATTTTGATAGGTAGCATGGTCTGTTGATTTTCAGAGAAAGCTGTTTTCCCCCCATGAAAATACAGTTAAAGGTTGTTCTTCCAAGAAGATTGCAGGTGTCACATCAAAACTCCTTTTGCGTTTAACATGGGGAAAGCATTCACATGCAAATATTTAAAATGTGAAACAATGTGATAAAACAAAGGTTGAATATTTTGCTTTCCCTGCTACTACTCATCTTCACTTTAATTCTTTTTTCTTTACATCATGACAGCCAAAAGTGCTACTTGAAAATAGAAGTTGGCTGATTAAAAGCAGCTGTCCTCCTCCCAGACAGAAACTCCCACATGGCTTGTGGTTGCTTTTCGTTGTGTCCTGCATCTGGGTTAATTTGTTCTTGTGCAGCAGTGTTTTCACATAAGATATTGGGGAACAAGACCCAATTTGGTTTTTATTTTCATTCCATTTTCTACAAGTGTCATATTTCAGAGGTTCTCCCCCCGCAACACTATTGTAACTGGTTAGTTTTACCCACTTGGGGAAATTCATTATTATAATTTTGTTGCAAATCTTTCATAGAAATGGAGCTAGATTAAAGCAAGGTTTATACTGTGTTTTCTTCTAGCACAGATTCCAACATATTCTATTATAAAGGGGAACTGGAAGACTTCCTGCACAATTTGATGGAAATTAATTATAGAAGTATAATGATATTCAAAAATAATCATATTAGAAAGCACAAATGTAGTGAGACTGTATAAATGAAGCACAGCCTCTATCAAGTAATTGTATGTTTGCTCTTTAAAAATATTTCCAAGTTTCTAAACATCTTACAGAAAAGAACACTCAGAGTGCTTCCATCTAATGCTGAACATGCTCAGTACAGAACTAGGTCATTGAACAATAGACTGAACAGCAATCAGCACTCTACTGCTGCATAATGCATTAAGTATAACATGCAGAAACCATTCCCAGTGCTGGAAGCTGCTATTTCATGTCTGTAAATTCAAGCTGACATGACATTTAATATTGTTTCATAGTAATGAACAACAAGGTTTCATTCATTCATAAACCTGACACAAAGTCAAATTTGAGTCTGGAGAGTAGCAAGGAGGAGAGGAGGGATGTGTGCTATGTTTCTGCATACAAGAACGCCACCTTAATGACGGTCATGAGCCCCCTGCCACGGATCTAGTGGGCTGTTGGGGGGGCATTCATTGTGATGCTTCAGACTCTTGTTTCTAAAAGAACTGGTTAACAAGTAAAATGTCTTCGAATTTTCCTCCTATAATGGCAGGAGTATCTAACTTTCCTGACTTGATGGCTGCCTAGGAATGCTGTCCTGCTTTTCAGTTCTCAGGAAGTCACAGTTGAAAGTCCTAGGCAAAATAATAGTATCAGTGCAACCATCTAGCTGCCTGCCTTGAAATATTTGTCCTTGAAATCCTCTTGCATAAAATTCTGATTTGTATTTTCCTAGGAATACCAATGCAAACTTTGATCTCTAAGTGGGAAAATTCCTCTCCCATTAAATTTAGCAGTTTATTTTATTAGGAACAGCCTTTCAAGTTTTGCATCTCTGGCTCAATCCTCTCAATTGCATTCCTTTTCCATTACTGGAGAAAATCCATCAGGAAAAAATATGTGCAGTATAGCTCTGGCAGGTTTCCTGTCACAGGTTTCCTTTCCTTACAGGTACTGTGGTTTAGATGCTGCCAGCACTGTCAATGCCACAATCAGGCTTTAATAGACTCTTCCTGAAAGATTTTCAAAGCCCAAGTTAGTCAGAAATGAAACATAGAAATCCAAGTTTTACCCATCGAGCGAGATAGAAACTAGAAGGAAAAAGTGGTTGCTCTGGAAGCTAGAATAAGCCTTCTGATTATTCTTTCCTCTAGGAAAGAACACGCTTTGAGAATTTGGGGCCCCAGTTGACAGGAAAGTCAAGTGAAGATGGAAAGCTGGGCCCAGGTGTCATCGACCTTACTCGGCCAGAAGATGCAGAGGGTGAGTGGCTTTTCCGTAGCAATTTTCTGCTGCTCCATGTGTTTCTAAAGATGTGTCTGAGTTAGATATAGGATCCTTATGGTCTTTCTTAGGAGTCACCAACTAGAGTTTCTAGGCAAAGCAGAGGAGTTGCTAATCTTCATTATTTTTATAGGTGAGGACTTTGAGAAGCAGTTAGATCCTGTATTACTAAGCATATGGCAATCCAAATTCTTCAAGATGCCATTTTAAAGTTTTAAAATCAAAGTACCCCCTATATTTCAATAAACAACAGAAGTCTGTGTTTCTTCTGTCTCGTTGCATTCTTATTTAAAAACACGCAGAGGAGGATTTTTTTTTTTTTAACTCCAAATCAGTTGATACTCAGGTGCAATCAGACCATCTGGGGGACTAAATGATAGTTTGCAGCAGATTTGACATAACATTAATTTCCTGAGGAAGGCTACCCCAGCCTTTGTCTGTGTACTAACTATTATTATAAAGTCTTTTGAAAGTCTGAGTGGAAACACTAGCTTCATTCTTAGTATGTTTACCCACAGCACTATCTATGCCTGTCTGCTCCTCTTCCTTTTTGTTTGTTTGTTTTAATGCACAAGCAGCAGATCAGCAGAAATTGCTCCCCAGAGGTTGGGTACAATTTATGAGTTGGTCAGCACTTTGGTAGTAACGTTGCCTGGTTATTTACAGTGTCACCATCACAGAGTAGGAACTGGTTTTCCCGTTAGCTGTTCCTTTGGCAAAATCCCTCCTACCAGACAGGGAAGATTAATTTGTTCTCTTTAGAGTAATACAATACTTTAACCCATCTCAGGTCCCAAGCCGAAGTCCTTCCTTCGGCAGGATTTCTTCCAGGATTCTAATCCCTTGAAAATACATGAAGACATTTCAAATCAGCATCTGAACTGGGCATGGCTGCTAGTGATAGCTTGGGGCCATCCCAGCAGTTCAGAAATCCCTGGCAGGAGACTAAGAGATGGGTAGTATAGGCATGAGGAAGCACTTCAGAGAGTTTCCAGGAGACAGACTTTTTCATACCAGTAGGACCAACTAATGTTTGATGGTAGTCCTGGGGACAAGGTGTTAACATAATTTCTGATCAGTCTGTGCATGTATGAGAAAGAGAGAGATTGATAGGGAGAGAAGAGACAAGGAGGAGGAGGAGGAAAAGGAGGATGAGAGGGATGAAGAAGACTCAAAACCACGGAAAAACGTCTTCTGAGAGTGCACTTGAAGGAACAGGTTTTTCCACTGCTGCAGACTTGTCCTAGGGAGCCAGAGGCCAAATGATGAGGCCTGCCCAATTAACCATCTGCCTGCAGCACAGAGACTGTGGCTGGCATAAAAGTCTGTGTGAAGGTGTTTCAGGTGCCTATCCCAGTTTGTTAGGAAGATTGTTCTGTAGAGTAGCTTGTCTTTGATCTCACTTATCAAAATAGATATTTTTCATCATTTTGGAGTATTTAGTCTGTTCGTTACCCATAGACTAGGAGCTGCAGAATTGTAGTACCTTACCATTGCTGTAACAGACTTTTCTTCATCCATCATTGACCTTTCTTCATTTTTGTTCTCAGCTCTACAATGGGCATAAAAATAATTTCCTATCAATAATAATGAGATAGTCTAGTTGACATCATGTGCTTAGTAGGCTAAAAATCATGGTCAGAGTTAGTAACTATTATGAAAAGAGAAAAGGTAAACCTTAATTGTTGAGAAACTTATCACATAGAAATATCTTTGGAAATTCCATTCATTACCCAGTCTGTAGTGAATGACTACAAATTCAAAACGTTTTTTAAGTAAACATTTGAGTCAGAGAATGTGCTGTTTTTTTCATACATTTTCTAATTTAAACCTTATACAACTCTATAAAAAAGTTACTGTTATGTTTTGCATTCTACAGTGGAAAAAATTGAGGCTGAGAGCAACTAACAGACTTGCCATAGGACTCATAGCTAGCAAGGATAGAGCTGAGATTTGATCCCAGGCAGCCTGGCTCCGGATCCTAAGCTCTTAAATACTGTGCTAAACTGCACCCCCATGTATATGCAGATAACTGTATAGTGCCTTCATTTTTCTGACCAGACGCCTTGTGGCCTTCCTCAGTATGGCCTGTTTCCTCTCCCCTAAATATAGCTGATCATGCCACAAACCAGCTCTCTTGTTACTCTGTCACACAGAGCAGCAACGCCTGATGAGTGTAATTGTAGAAGGGCTGGAGTGGCCCAGGAGCTTAAGGCGTGTGTGAAAACCTTCTTCAGAAGCTTGCTCAGAGTTGCCATTGAGACCTTGTGGGCTTTTGGGGGACTGTGAGTTCATGAATGGAATCAGGTTACCTGCTCTAATACGGACAGAAGGGCAATGCCTTTGCGAGGACTGCTGGGATGGAGAGCAGCCTTCTGCTGACTTGAGGATTATTTCCTGGCATCTGTTCAAGTGAGAGCTGATTGCAAAGTCTGCTTGAGTTACTTACAGTTCATATTAAAGTCAGAGTAGATAATAGGTACACATAATACTTTCTCCACTTTGCACCTTCATATTTCCCTTAGCAGGAAATGTAAGAAGTTACCAGAATAACTCAAAAATTCAATCACTCACTCAGCCTATAGTCCAAAAAAGCATTTATTAAATGCCTAGAATGTGCCAGCTTCTGAACTAGACACTGAATATACCATGGAAAACAAAGCAGACATGTCCTTGACCTCTTGGAGCACAGTCTAGTGAGGGAAAACAGAAAATTAAAAGGTAAATCAACAAGCACATACATAATTATCATTGAGAAAAGTTCTATGAGGAAGAGGACTAAATTTTCTTGGTGCTGTCCCAGAGAATTCAGAGAGAGACTTACTTAGTTAAGCGCAGTTGACATGTGAGTTCTGTGGTTCTAGCCCAGGATGTCCTCCTCAATCCATACATGGTCACCTCCATGATTCCTCTGGCTTTTCCATCCCGTTCACCCATGGGGCTTCTGAAATGACTAAATGAAGTCAGCTTAGAAAACAAGGCCTGTTCCAGCCAAGCTTCCCAGGAAAATGTCTGCCAGTCTTGAAAATGACAATATCACAAGTATGCAACTTGTAGACTTTTTCAAAGCACTGGGCATGAAGGCAGTAGGAGAAAGGTCACCAAAGGAAGCAGCTGTGCATGTATATTAACCACTCATTAAAAATCAAATGACAAAACCAGAAGCAAGGAAAATAGAAATTAAAAATATAAAAGGCAAATGCCTTCAAAACTTTATTTTTAAAGTCCAGCTGTTTTTTGGCTTGAATGTGACAAGACAGCATTTCTTGTTCACCATGATATTTATAAAACTACAAATTTGTTGGTGCTGAGGACTTAGGAAACATGTTTAACATCTTGTCATACTTGGAATCAGTTGAAGGCTTAGTATGTATTGAGTACCCAAAATTTGTTAGCTCCTATATAGGGCATGTAAGGAAGTGAGGACTGGATTAGTTGAGTCTGTCTCCATATATTTAGAGTGATAAATAGCCGTGTTAACTTCTCATGGACTTTTCTTATGGGATTCCTCCCTCCTTGTTCTGCTTGGGCAAGAGTGCAATTCTTATCCCAGCTCGCCTAATTTCAAGGTTGCATAGCATAGAATGGGCTCTGGTCTGGTTATTGGGAAATATGGATAGAAGTTCCTTTGCCAAGTGACTGCAAACAAGTGACTAATGCCTCTGGGCTTCAGTTTCTTTATCTTTTAAAGGAAGTATATTGGATTGGATTATCTCTAAGGTCCCAACTAGAGTACACAGAGTATTTTTCTTATAGGAAAGGCGATCTGACTATAGCAGTGTTCCTTAGTTTTTTCAGAGAAATAAATGTAGAGAGCAATTCCTTGGAGTGTATATTTGTGCCCCTTTTTAAATCCAGAGTTTTTAAGTCTCTTGAGGTTTCCACTTTTATTAACGAGAAGATTTCTCCAGTATTGTTTCCCAGTTACCTTTCACAGACAGGCCAATGCCTCCTTTTCTCTGCTCTGCTCTTGCTCAGCAGCAATAGTTGTGACATAGATTTTTTCTTATAGTCTTTCTACCCTGTTTCTCCTCTCTCTGACACCTGTGGCCTCATACTAGATAGTGTTTTTGTTTCTGTTTTGCAGTATGGCTTGGGTAAGAAAACATTATTCTAACCCCTCTTTTAATTTTCAAATCCAATGATTGGGTGCCGCCTCAGTTAGTGGCTGCACCTAATTTTGATGTAGGCAATAGTGGAATATAAGCCTACCATTTAAAGAGGAACTCTGACAAATAACTATCTTTGGCCAGATTTTTGGACCCTGGAGTGGAACTGTGATGATATTCTGTCCTTCGTGTATTAAAAACTTACATTGATTTGAATGGAAATGGATATATTACACCAAAAATAGCCCCTTTTAGTACTGTTGCTCTCAGATTCTCAGATTTGCTTAGAAGGGTTTTATGGATTTATACTGACTTTGTGAATTGGATTCCAGCCAGAATGGTGTTACTCTTCTGAAAGCTTCGTTTTGTGTATGAATTGATTGCTTCTAAGTTTTATATATCGGGATAGCTTTATTATTGTCAGCTTAAGCTCCCTCCCTGTTTATGGGCAAATAGCAGCCACTGCACCTTTTCCTCTTTTCTCTTCAAAATGCACCACTTGATATGGATGGACTCTCTTAAAATTCCTGCTCACCCTTTGATCCATCCACTAGGACATCTTAGAAGCTTTTCTCATCCCCCTTCTCCTCCCTAGATCCTTACTACTAGTGGAAAAGGAAGATTAATTTAGATGATACACAACTAAATCAACAAAGCAAAGAAAAGCTGTACAATAATCTGGGGTGGGATTTAAATGCTATAAGTGCTTATACTTTGGAATGTAACGGTCATTAGTTTAAGCCCACCAGGAATACAGTTCTTCACATTGCAACACTTAGTATCTCAGGATTAGAATAAAAGAGAAAGGTCTTCAACTCTAAAATTCCATCTAAGAAATCCTTTCTCATATCCCTGACAACTGATTATCTCACTCTGTTCGAATGCCTCAAATAGTCTGACAGAAAACTGAGTTTTTGAGAAGCACATTCCAATTCTAATTATTAGTACTCTATTATTTATAGTCAAAATTTGTCTCTGCTTCCTTGTAACTTCTACCTGTTGGTTTCAGTCTTACTTCTAAAAGAATAAAACTTATTTCTCCACATGACACTCCTTCAGATATTTGCTCAAGAACTAGGAAACTTAGTTGTTTCACCTGAGGCAAGGCACTTCCTTTCCCTAAATTTTCTCATCTGTAGATGAGGAAATTGATCTACATGGTTTCTAGATGACTGTTTTTTTAACTAATTTTACTGCCATATCATTGAAATCAACCATCTTGAAGTCTACTAGAATGTAACAAATATCAATATTAGAGACCACATCTTCTAAATGCATGCCCTTGCCGTAGAAATTTACCAGAGAAGAGATGCCTTTGTCTAAGAACATATCGAACTACTATAGCATATCCTAGGAATAAAAAATGGGAAATTGTACATATTAAAAGAAAAAGCCCAGATAAATCAGAAGAGAGACCAAACCAGAGCTCATGGGTTGTGGGGCATATGGATCTGTCCACGTATCTCAGGGAAAGGAATAGGCAAAGCAGTCACTATGGAACCAGCGGGCTGGAGTCTGAAGCCAGGATGTGTAACCAGGGGGACCTATCACATGGTAAAGACAGAGTAACAGCCACACCGGCTGGGAGATAAGCAAGTTCACAAAGCCTTTGGCTCTGGACTAACTCTGTTGTATGAGTATCACAAAAATGTATTTTACTGTGGATATAAACAGTTTTAGAGGATCCTGTACACCAGTTTATATCAGTACTATATATAAAGTGCAGCTCTCTTAAACAAGCAAATAAACTTCTCTTAAAGAAATATATTTGCAGTGTCTTAAAAGCTCCCAAATAACTTTTAATGTTGGTAGAAAACAATTTCCATTGAACCCTCCAAGTGATGAATAGTCCTGATGGGGCAAGAGAGTGAAATGTCAAGATTCTTGTATAACTCCATTCCTAATACTCCATAAAGGGAATTCAACCTGCTTCTCAGCGTCGCTGAAGCTAGAAATTGCTATCAAAGTCTCAGTCTCCCTTTAGTGGGAATGTTAGCCCTGCCCACTAGGTGCCTGCTCATTGGACTGCCTCCTCTGAAAAGATGTCAGTGACAATGTATATAAGCACCATAAAAATCTATCAATTTTTTTTTTTTTTTTTTTTTTTTTTACTGAATATCCTATACCCTGGGCAAGAAATGGTTGTCTATTCCATTACTAAATGTCCCCACACAAAAGTACTTCCCAACTTGCTAACAGCAACTGGGAGACAAAAGATTGATACCAGTAACCATGAGAATTAGACCCAAGACAAGAGCAGCCAACATGTTTCCCAGTGGGACTATAACATCGGTTCATGCTTCCTCAGCAGTTACATAGATCTGCTTCATATAAACTAACAAGTTGTAATAAACCATGGCTGATAGAGATCTACCTGCCATGCTTGTACAGACTCCGTAGCTTTTGCGGTGTGGACCTCGTCTAGTTCTCTGTCCCATAACTCCTACTCTCCTAGCACCAAGAGCCTCTTTACTTCCCACCTGACAGCTATAGAATTCCTACTAACCTTAGGCTGGTGGCATTTATAAAACATCAGGCCAAGTCTGAGTGTTCTTTCAATTCTTTCTTCCTAAGGTCAGGATTGGATTTAGAGAGACCAACCTTTCTGTTCTAACTTATTCTTAAAAACCAGTTACCCACCCAGCCTTTCCCATACCTACCCAGCCCTCCCACTTATAACACATTTTCTGTACATGAGTTCCTCTCCTTTTTTTTTTCTTTAAGATATTCTTATTTTTTCATGTCTTCTTCTTCTAAATTCCTTGTCTCATTTTACTCTGCTTGTCTAAGGTTAACTGTGCCTGCGTCTGTTGTTTATGCATGCTCTTTAGAGGTGCTTCTCCATAGACTGAATCTCGGTACCAGTACCCAGGTCTTTCCAACCAGCACCTGTCCCTACTTAGGAACTCCAATATTCAGTTTTGTCAATGTGATCAACCAAATTATAATTTACTGATCACCTCTTAAGTGCACAGCATTGCTATGGTCATGGGGGAAATATATATATATATATATTTTTTTTTGCTAGAATACCATTTATTTTCCAAGAGCTAATCATGTATTGGGATTACAAGGGTAGCACACATAGAAAGCAAAGCAACTTAAAATATTCTGTGTTGAATCATTAGAGAAACAGAAAAGGAAGTACTAATTACAGAAGGAAACTGCAGTATTTTGTGGACAGTAACGATTCTGGAAGGCCTGGTAGAAATTTGGCTGGAGAAAAGCTTAGATTTTGGGTAAGTATAGAGAAGGGGAAAAGTTTGAAGTTGAAGGAATAATCCAAGCAGATATAGAGATGGTAAAACACAGAGACATTCATAAGGAAGCTCCTGAAGGGAAGAATTACCTTTCTCATCTCTGTGTTCCCACTGAGCCCAGTACAAAACCTTGCGTATACTTGCGCTCTGTAAATATTTGTTGAATTTAATATTTTATAGAGATAGTAGTTAAGTCCCATATTGTGGAGGACCTTATATGCTAGGCTAAGGAATTTGGGCTTTGCTACCACATAAATAGGCATTAACCTTTAATTGTTCAAGATTGAGTTAGATTACATAGGGTAAGAATAATGCAAAATCAGCAGTGATATAGGTTGATCTTAGAGATCTGTTAGCCTCTTTATTTCTCTGTTCTCTTTAACATCCTCTGAGTGGGGTTATTTGACTAGGTCTCTTTCCATATTACATCATGAGTAAACTGAGCAGGTGTTAGGAGGGCTTTTCATTCAAAAATATTTAAAATTCTTGTTTCCTTCTCTCTTCCTGGATAAATTAATCATTTAAGTATGATTTTCACTTTTCTGTGACTGATCAATGCCTTACAAATCAGTCTTACACTTTTGCTTCTTGCTTAGGAGAATGATTTTTTCAATTGTTTTTGTTCAGTGGATGTTTACAACCTAGACATAATACTCCAAGATGGGTTATGGTACTAGAGAGAAGAGATTATGTAAGAATCCTTTAACATTTGCATTAAACTGTAGACTATTACATTTAGGAATAAGCTGTAAAAAGTAACTCTGAATTAAAACTTAATATCCCAAGTCTCAGCCCTGGAGAGAAGAATTTCATAAGCAATATATTCAACCATTTTAAATTTATACTAAAAATGCAAATTAAAGCTCACTGATGTATATATATATTTATTTTTTATTTATTTTTTTACTTTAATGGCAGAGAAATCACTTCATGCTGCTCCCATGTAAGGGAAGGTTGATCCTGCATGAGGACAAAATGAAAAAGGATGATAGCTACTCCATGCTACAGAGTTACAGATCTGTTAGTAGGGAAGAAACAACTTTCAAGTGTCCCTGAAATTCCCTTGCCCTCCATTCATTACATCTCCAGTCAATAATCCTAATCCTTTTTAATTAATGATTCCTTTGTAAAGATCTGACCCATATATTCGCAAGATAATATTCCCTTCCTTTTTTTCTGGCTTTGACTGGGTGTCATGGTCTTGTTACTCTTCCTACATATGGCAACTGGGGAGATATGAGATGATCTTTCTTGGTTGGGCCTTAAGCAAATTCACTGTGTTTTAGTTCTATATTGTAGTGAACCTTTTGAAAAATATTTTTAGCTTTTGGGCGGAAGAGAGGCTCCTTAAGGTGTAAATTGAACTTCCCAGCTAATCTGTGGGTACATTTTATAACTACTCTGAAAAACAGGGCTATGAAGTGTAGAAAACACTGCAAATGTATGGGGAAATACTAGAAAGGGAAGAAATATGAAGTAAGCACTAATATGTTCTTGGTACTGGAATAGGCATTCTATTACCACTATTCCCATTGCTACTGCTACTCTTTCTAAAGAGAACTACTATTTCATGAGTGGGTACTAGGTTCCAGTTACTGAGAAGGAAATTTGCATGTATTCCCATTCAATCCCCAAAAAGTTACTGCAAAGTGGAAATTATTAGCTCTCTTTTAGATAGAGGAAATACAGTTTAGAAAAGGGAAAAATTATGCCCAAGCTTCCTTAGCAAGGATAGATCAGATCTACAATTCAAACCCAGATTTATCTAACTATATAGTGTCTGAGCCATAACCGCCTTCCTTTTTCTCCAAGATGAAACTGATTGAGTTGGTCGCCTTTGTTGGAGTAGCTTTTCCCAATATTGATTTTCATTTAAAAGAATAAATTTTTTTTTGAGAAATAGAAATTTGTGAAAGTTGCTTTTTAAATCCTTAGAACCATACAAATTAGGTACATTTTAAATACTTTCACCAGAGTCTCAGAGTGAAGAAGTTTTGGTGACAAATTGGATTGATTGCCCATAATACTTGCACCGTCTCCTCCTATCACTATTTCCATGTCTGTAAACTTAAAATAAATTAGTTTTACCACACCCAGGACTGAATCTTTCGTTCTAATAAAAGACTGATCCCTTGAAACAAATGAAGTGTAATGAAGAATTTTTGAAGCCAAGTCTGGATTCCGTTCATTCATTTTGATGGCAAGTGTGAAGCTTTGGGGATAGTTACATTTGAATTCCCATTGTGATTTTCCCATTTAGTAACTGTGAAACTTGGGCAATTTACCTTAACTTCTCTAAACCTCAAAGTTTCTTCTTATGGAGTGAGACGTGTAGGCTAGATAATCTTTAAAATCTCTCTTATGTTAATGTTCTCTAATTCTATGAGTATGATTTATATATTTTTTAATGACTCTGCTACCTAGGGAAGGTCCCATCATATGTTTGTTTGAATGCTTGCATCAGTTATGTATTTTTACACATACCCCGCAGCATTAGAATAGCTTTCAGATTTAATATTCTCAAAAAGTTCAGACTTGCCGTACCATCCTCACAAGGTTCTCCTGGAAGTGAATAGGCTGGAATCTCAAAATTGTGCAGTGTGACAAGAAATAAAAGAAGTAAGATTAGAATCAATGATCTTTGATTCCCAAGCCATAGCTATGGATACATTTTCCCATTAAAGCCATTCTTATTTTACAGAGAGCTCAAGCAAGGTAAGACACTTAACAGAACATAAAATAAAATGAGATTTATACAAAATATGATCTCAGAAATTTTCATGTACTAATGCAACTTAGGGACATCTGACTCACTCTAAAATCCCCACTGCTCTTCCCTGTCTTGATAAACATTTGCATGTTTACCTTACGCCAGCCTGTGTATAGTCCCTGGGGATGCAGTTATCAGTAAGACACAATGCAATCTTTGCCCTTGTGAAGTGCACATCTAGTAAAGAAAGTGGGTACAAACAGCTGGAAATTTGAATAAAGTATGGCACATGTTAAGATGGAAGTTGGTGCAGGGTGCTGTGGGAGCCTAGAATACTTAGCCCAACCCAGCAACCAGTCAAGATTGCCTGAAGAAGATAATCCCAGAGGTTAGTCTTAAAGAAAGAGTGATTGCAAGGTGTATGGGAAATTCCAGGAAAAGGGAAAGCATGGATTCTCAGCGTGAAACAACATGGTGTGTAGAGAACTAGAAGTAGGTCAGTATTATAAAAGAAAATTTTGTCAAGCAGAGTGGCCTAAAATGAGGCTGGAGACATATTAGGGGGCCAGGTCATGGAGGGCCTTGTATACAGTGCTACAGAGTTTGGACTTTGTCTTCCAGGGATTAGGGAGCCATTGGAGAGTTTTAAATATCCGAGTGGCCTGGTAGAGTAGCATTTGTGATGGGTCACATGGCCTGAGATTAGGAAGAGCTATTTATGTGGAGGGTAAAGGAGTCAAAACTGGAAGTAAGAATGGCAGCCAGAAGGCTTGTGTTTATTATAGTCCAGCTGAGGGACAGTGAGGGCTAAGGCAATTGATGGATGTTAAAGACAGAAATGAGAGAATGGATTTAGTAGCATCTTTATTAACTCTGAGATTAATCTTGGTTTGTGCTATTTAATTTCATGTAGAATCTCTGGTAGTATATAAGATCAGATGAAGCCAGAAGTTTTTCTCCAGCCTCTGTATTCTCCAAGGGAATACTTGAACCTGAGCCTGGTTCTCCTGAAAACTTAGGAAGCCAGAACCTATTATTATCTTATTTCATCCCCAGTAGTCTCTGGTTCAAGCTTAAATGGCACCTTTTTGCCTGAACTCAACAGCTTATCAGCTTTCCTCCTGTGCATACCTACAGCACATAGATAAGTGAAATATTTAATGGTCTTTGCTACTTTCAGGTCATTAAAATAAAGAATTATATAAGCTATCCTAGCTTCCCTGGGATCCTATAGTTGAAACAAGATAAAGTGCTTTGTTTAGCTATCTGTGCAAAGCAAACATAACTTGAGAATTAAAAAAAAAAGTAAACATGGGTATTAAAACTGAATGTAAGAGACTCTTGAAAATACAGACTGGTATATCACTGGTTAGATTTTCTTTCATTTTGCAAAGGCACGAGCCACATGCATCAGCTCACCGCAAAGTCATTAAGCCTTTTTAAGCTCAGATGAAAAACATTAACAAATACCACAAAAGGCTTTAGTATAGCCCCTTTGTTCATTCACATATGGCACTTTATAACTCCTGCACCACTCTGGTCGTATGTTTGTTTAAGCTGCCTCCATCAGGCTGGTCCTGAAAGAACAAAAGACATCTTGAGCAATCCTAAGCAGGAAATGGACTAATCTAAACATGGTTTGTGACACTTTAAGTAGAATAGAAAGGGGAGGGATTGATTAGTCATTAATGTCCAATTGGCTCCATATGGATGTTGTGATAATGAAGCCTTTTTTCAGAGCAGTAGCAGTTATTGAATTAGAGGTTTATGTTTCCTCAGAGCTGACCTTAGGGAGTTCACTTTTGGTTTTTCTTGTTAATCTTTTAAAGAGAATGAAGTTTCTAATAGAAAAAATAGAAGAATTATCAGCAATAACACTTGCTCATAATCCTGCAACCAAGAAATGCATTAATTTAGCATCGTTTTAATTCCTGCTGTAATTTCTGCCCTTAGTGCTTTCTTTGCATGCACTTGCATCTTTGGTGGGGCAGTATTTCAGAGACAAATTGGAGAGTGGCACAAACTTCTTAACTGGTAATGTGGTCCTCTAATGTGCTTAGCTGTGCAGGGAAGTGGCAGCCGTACAGGGGGGAAAGTGATATTCCAGCTAAGAAATGATGGGCTTTGAAATTAAATTCTTTCAGATCACTGAATAGAGACTGGGGCAGCTTTGATGGAGGGAGAAATGTGCTAGACTTAAAGTCAGGAGACCTAGGTTTAGATCTGGCTATACTCCTTGTAAGCAAGTAATAGCAACTGATTATTTCAGGAAGAAGTAACATAACCTCTCTGTGCCTTGGTTTCCTCATCTATAAAGTGGGATAAATGATATCTACCCTCCTACCCATTTCAAAGGATTGTAAAGAGGATCAAGGTAAATCTATTTACTGAAAGCCCTTTGTAAATATTATTGCATGCAAAATTACTTCACACATCTGGTATTCCTATCCTGTAAACTGACCTTTGCTCTAGTATATCAAAAAAGAAAAATTGTTCTTTGGAAAATTACTTTGGCACTCATTATTGAAATGTCAGTTTCCAAAGGGCCCAATGTAAATTTTTACCTTATGGTAGTGTGTGTGTTTATGTATCTGTATCTATATCTATGCATATACTTGGCATCTCTCTCTATATATATAGTTTGTTCAGTGAATTTCTTGATGTAGATAAGTTGGATAGTTGAGGTAAGTAGGGTAATTGGTTTTAATGGAGTTAAACAACCTTAGAATGAAAACAGGGAAATGAAAGTTTGCCTGTGGGCTTCCCTTACATTGGACAATTGAGGAATAAACACCATTATCAAAGTACCACAAATAATTCATCTTTTGGTCCTGCACTATTGGTTTCTATTTTTTCGCCGGTCTCTAGTCTCAGAACTAGAGCTATGTATCTATACCTTGCAGTTGGCTGTTAGCCATACCTTCTTCAAGTCATTCTACTCATCAGTAGATTGCTCTTTGCTGACTTATCTAGCTAACTTTTTTCAAAAGGCACACAGAGAAAACTATACTCTCCACCCCTGGTATCCCCTCTTCTCAGAAGATGAACACATCACTTTCCTAGTGATTAAGGCACTTGCTGAGCCATGGAATGTGTTTTCCTGCCAAGTAAACTACTAGGATAGCCAATTTTTTTTTTTTTTTTTTTTTTTTCACAAATAGAAATCAAATTTGAATTCGAAGCAGCCTTCTTATACTGAAAGTAAGTTCACATTCTGGCAGTAAATGAGAATGAGAAGTTAGCAGAGGCTTCCATAATCATAGACAAACAGCTGTCAGCCATTCATACAACACAGTGAATTAGATTTGGTGGGGAGTAACATTGGTGAAAATATTCAATGTGTAATAAAAATGCCCCCCTTCTTTCCTATTTTTTCATATCCCCTTCTAAAATTCTTTCACCTTTTACATTTTTGTTTCTGATACATGCATTATCATTTTCTCTATTAGCCCCAAACAAGGAACTGTCATACTATGTAACTCTTTCCAAAATCCCGCATGTGAAAATCAACTAGTCTATCAATAGAGTGAAGTAGTCTGAAATACTGTGATTGTCAACAATTTTGTCAAGCAACCCAATCGTCTATATTTATGTCTCTTTTTATTAACAAGCAATAAGTAATGGCATTTTGCCCTTAATAATTCTTTTGGTGAGCATGACCGTCTTTTTGAATTCACAATGATCTGAGTATGCCACACACTTCTCAGGTCCCTAGAAAATAGAACCTTTCAGAAAAAGATCTTTTTGGCTTGTTTGCTTGGTTGGTTTTCTGTTTTATTTTGGTTCTTTTGTTTTTGTTATCTTTAAAAAACAAACAAACAGTTAAAACAGTTTTAATGGTGAGTGGTATTCCATTGTATGGCTGTACCACAATTTGTTTATCCGTTTTCCAGTTGTTTCCAGTTTTGGGCTATTATGAATAATGCTGCTATGATATTCTTATTTAAGTCTATTTCTGGACAAAAGGTCATTTCTTTTGGGTAAGTACTTAAGAGTGCAATTTCTGGGTCATAGGTAAGTGTACATTTAACTTTATAAGAAATTGCCAATCTATTTTCAAAAATGGTTATTCCATTTTACACTTCCACCATGAATATATTAGAGTTCCAATTGCTCCACATCCTTGCTAGCATCTAGTGTTGTAGGCCATTCTAGTGGGTATGAAATAGTTATCTCACTGTAGTTTTAATTTGCATTTTCGTGATGACCAATTATGTGTAGTATCTTTTCATTTGCTTATTAGCCATAACTACTATATCTTTTTTTGTAAAGTATTTAAGTCTTTTGCTTACTTTTAAATTAGATTGTTTACCTTTATGTTTTTGTTTGTTTGTTTATTTATTTTTGTAGAAGTTCTTTATATATTCTGGATACAAGTTCTGGTCAGATGTGTGTGTAGTGTGTATTTTTTCTCAATCTTTGCTTTCACATTTCGTTTTCTTAATGAGTTTTGATGGGCAGAGTTTCAATTTTGATAAAATTCAGATTATCACTTTTTCTTGCATGTTTAGTGTTATTTATGCCAAATCTAAAAACATCTTTGCCAAAATATTCTCCTATTTATTACTCTAGGGATATTATAGCTTTTGCATTTTATTTTAAAATTAATTGTTGGATTTAGTATAAGAGGTAAAGGGTTTTCTCCTATATATTTATCCACTTGTTCCAGTACTCTTTGTTGAAAAGATTATCATTTCCCATTTTAACAGCCTTGACCTTTATTGAAAATTGACCATATATGTGAGAGTCTAATTCTGGACTCTCTGTTCCATTGATCTATTTATCTGTCCTTATGCCAATATTATGCTGTTTTACAATAAGCAATGAAGTAAGGTTTACTGTAAGTCTTGAAATCAGGTAGCTTGAATCCTCCAACTTTCTTCAGACTTATTTTGGCTGGTATTACTGCTTTACTTTTCACATACCTTTTAAAATCAATTTTTCAATTTCTACCAAAAAAAAAAAAAGTCTTTATATTTTCATTGCAATTGTGGTGAATCTATAGATAAAATTGGTGAGACTTGACATCATAACAATATTGAGTCTTCTAATCTGTGAATATGGTATATTTCTACATTTATGTAGAACTCATAATAATAAACTCACAAATTTATTGTTTTCAATGTAGAGGCCTTGCACACATTTTGATAAATTTATTACTAAATATTTTATTGTCTGATGCTGTTAAGAATTTTTAAAATTATTTTCTATTGCTTGCTGCTGGTATATAGAAATATAACTAGTTTCTGTATTTTTATATTATATACTGCAGCAGTGCTAAATTCACTTAGTTTTAGTAATTATTTTGTAGATCTCTTAGGATTTTCTGTGTAAACACTTATGTTCTATGAATAAAGATAATTTTTACTTATCCTTTTCAAATTTGTATACTTTTTAGTACTTTACTTCCAAAAGAGTGTATTTTAGCAATGGAGGGAATGGACATCCTTGCCTTGTTCTTGATTTGGGGGGAAAGTATGAAGTAGTTTACTGTTAAGTATGATGTTAGCTGTGGAATTTTCTTAAGTGCCCTTTATCAGACTGAGGACGGGCCCTTCTATTGTTAGTTTCCTAAGAGTTTTGATCACGAATCGGCATTGAATTTTGTCAAACCTTTATTCTAAATCTATTGCAATGATCATATTTTTTTTCTTTGTTCTGTTAATGTGGTGAATTACATGGTCTGATTTTCAAATGTTAAAATAGTCTTACATTCTTGGGTTAAATCCTACTTAGTTGCATAATGTATTATCCATTTTAAATATTGCTGTCTTCAATTTGCTAATACTTTATCAAGAATTTTTGCATTATGTTTAAGTCTCTCCCAGGGTATTCTGGCCATATAAAATGAATTGGGAAGTGTTCCTTCTTCCTTTACTTTCTGAAAGAGTTTGTAGAAGATTGTTAATTTTTTTCATTAAATGTTCAATAGACTACCGGTGGAACAATTTGTGCCCAGAATTTTCTTTGTGGAAATATTTCACATATTGCACCTCTTCATGTGCTCTAAATCCCAAAACAGAATGTTATACTTTTGTATTAAATAGTTCCTTGTCTTTTAAAGACATTATACAATCAGTTGCTTATTTAATAAATCCAGGGAAGAAATATTTCTGGTGTTCTTCCTTTCCTCCTGTATATACAAGATTCTACCTGGTGTTATTTCTCTTCATCCTGAATAATTCCCTTTAATATCTTTGGTGAAGCTCCACTGGTAAGAAATTTTCTCAGCTTTTGTTTTTCTGAAAATGTTTCTGTTTCTCATTCATTTTTGAAGGATATGTTCACCGTATATAAAATTCTAGATTGATTTTTATTTTCTTTTAGTATTTGAATATGTTCCATAGTCTTCCAGGTTCCACTGTTCCTAATGAATAGTCAGCCATCATTTGTATTATTGTTCCTCTGTATATAACGTCTTTGTTCTCTGGAATTTTCTCTTTATCTTTGGTATTAAGCTATTTTACTAGTGCTTAGGTGTGGTTTCCTTTGTATTTATTCATTTGTATTTATTTATTTTTTCTTTGCATTCATTTCTTTGTATTTGTATTATGCCTGGTTTGCTGAGTATCAGCCTGTAAGTTGATGGTATCACCAAACTTAGGCAGTTTTTCATCTAGTGTTTTTTCAAATATTTTTCAGTCTTTATTCTCTCTCCTTTCTTTCTGGAATTCTAATTACACATTTTAGGGTACTTAATATTAACCCAAAGATTTCTGAGTCTTGGTTCATTTTTTAGTCTTTTTATTCTTTCTGTTTTAGACTGGATCGTTTCTTTTGATCAATTTTTAAGTTCACCAACCCTTTATTCTGCATTCCAATCTACCGTTAAGCCCATCAGTGAATTTTAAATCTAGGATACCCGTTTTTTTTTAATTTTTTTTAAAAAATACTTTCTATTTCTATGATTATTTTCCCCGGTCTTATAATGGCTGCTTTAAAACCTTTGTCTGCTACTGACACCATCCTGCTCATCTCAGATTCTCTTTTTGTTGAACTCATGTGTGTGTATGTGTGCCTGGGTCACATTTTCCTGGTTCTTTGCATGACTAGTAATTTTTTATTATATTTTTGTACATTGTGGTTATATAATAATATGATATAATAAAAAATTACTAGTCATGCAAAGAACTAGAGCCTTGTTCTATTATCTTCCTATAAAGTGTTGATTTTTGTTCTAGAAGGCAGTTAAATTACTTGCTGATCACCTTGAACATGTGGGGGTTTAGTTTTGCACTATTAGGGAGAGTCTGTTTTAGTTTTGCCTTTAATCATATGGTGACTCTTTAGTCCTGGGATATATCCTTTATTCCTAAGGAGTGGCCCCTCTAGAGTTTCAGTTGAAAGCCTAAGGTGTTTACCAATACCCTCTAACTCAATAATTCTAATTCTGTTTCCCTTGCAATGGTCAGTTGAAATTTCTGCTCAGATTTTTCAGATATGCAGCTCTGCTTTCCACCGGGCTTATTGTAGTCTTCCCTGTATATTTGAAGTTCCAGTGTTCAAGCCTTCAAACATCAAAATGTCTCCTGATATTTTAAGCCAGCTAGACCAAGACTTTCTGTTTGAATTCTAGACACCTCAACTATGTAGATGGGAGGGTGTTTTCAGGGGGAAAGGCTATGAAAACAAGGATCTCACTTAGTATAATTACTTTCTTTCTGGGATTGAATCTCCTCCAGTTTCTGCTTAATTTTGGTAGCTCTCAAGTGCCTTCAAATGTTGTTTTTCATATTTTGTCCATGGTTTGGAATTATTATCTTTTGGAGGGTTGGTCTGATATAAGCTATTCTGCCATTATTAGATGCCATTACTAGAACAAGATTGCAGAACAAGATCTTTGAGCTAATATTTTGTATATATCACATTCATTCTGTCTAACAAAGTGTAGGTTTTAGTGGGCCTGTGGAGTGGTCTTTAGTCACCTTATTTTCCACTATTCTTCAGTATCAATTCACTAGTAATTATTGAGGCTAATCAGTGGTAATTTCTCATTTAGTTTACATTTTGATTTCTTCCAGAATGTATTTGTTCATGTCACTCCCCTGCTTAAAACCATAAAGCCTTTTTGATGCTTAGAAATCTGGCTCCTACTTACTTTTCTAATTTCATCTCTTAGCCTTCCCCTCTTTTTCCCAAAAACCCAAGCCATAGCCAGCTTCTTGTTATTTTCTAAAACTAACTGTGCTTTTGTCCTGTCTCTACACTTTTATTCACACTGACTCGCCAGCCTGGAATACCTTCACAATTATACCTGCTGGTGAATTCCTATTCTTCTTTTAAGATACTGTCCAAGCACCATTTCCTCTTTGAAGACTCCCTTTCTTTCATCTCTGTCTACTCCAACAGTGTTACTAGCTCCTCTCCTCTGCTCTCATAGTATCTTTAAATTAAATTTGTTAGCATTTATACAGTTTTGTAACTTCTTATTTATGTATCTCTTTTCCCCACTGGACCAAATTCCTTAAAAACAAGGCACCTGTGTTTTTATCTTTGATACCATAACATAATACTGGCTACATCTGAAATTTGTCACAAGAGTTTGCTTACTTAATATGTAAATAAATTAGTAGGCACATTATGAATTAGCTCGAGTTCTTCCTTAGAAGAACTTGATATGCGCTTAAACTCACATCAAAATACTCACTCATTCACATAACCCTAGGAATTTATCCAAGAAGGTTCCTCTCTGGTAGGAGTTCAGGACTATTGCCAAAGGCTGTGATGATTAATTGGGCCTTCTTTCCAACCTACCTGGGAAAACTCAACGTTCTGTCTTCTCTTTAAATTGCTCACATCAGAGCTTCTTAACGAGGTCTTTGCCTTGGTAATTTCTATTTTCTCCCCATCAATTTACTGTCTTTCTTTATCTAACTGAAATTTTGCCCTTTACACAAACAATGACTTGGGAGATGAAGGATGAATTCGCCAATCTGAGCCTTGTAGGGAAGTTAGATAGAGCAGAATTTCCTAGATTACAGGGAAACAGTGCTTTCTCTTGGTGTGCCTAGGAGGGTGTTGACCAGCTACTGCCGTTTCGGTAGCTGTTATTTGGAACTGCTGTTGAGAGGAACTGTTGGTACATGAAGATTCCTAGGTGAGCTGGAAAGCAATTAGTCCACGAGTTCATAGCTGTGGGTCTTGGCTTCTTCCAGTCTCATTCCTTGAGTAGTCATGTCATGAACATTGAACTCACAAATGATTCTTCTGCTATTAAAAGAGAATAAAGGTGTCTCAAAGAATTATGAGCTATTCCCTTGGACAGTTCTGGATTCTGACATAGAACATTTATATTTTAGATTGAAGTGGTTTCTTTTTAAAAAAATTACATATGTTATTTTCTAAAATTAATGAAGCAGGATGAAGTCACATGTAGATTTTAAAATTAATTATAAAAGAAAGTGAATGTTAGGCTTTATATATACAGAGTAATAGAATAATTTTTAAATACAATTCTATAGTATTATATAGAATTTTCCTTATCTGTTAAAAAGGACATTTAAGATATAAAATTTCTGAATTTATGCACACATATACATTCATATGTATTTCTACTGCTACAATAGTAATTTCCCAATCTTTTTTGTGTCATGAAATGAACTTTAGGGAAGCTTGGGGATACTTTCTAAGTGTTCTCTTGACTTTGTGGTCTCGTAATACTTTCTTAAAATTCTGATTTTATGCTTAACTCAAACCCAGATTGTGAATTCAAATAATAGATAGGTTGCCAGCTTTCAAAGAAAAAGGAAATAGTATTAGAAGATGTTTTCTATCAAAAGATTCAGTCCAAGGAATGTCTGTCAAAAAGCATCTTCCTGCAAGTACTCATCTGGATGCTTCCATGAATTCCATAGTTGTATATGGCATTGTCACTGTCCTCAAAAAAGACAGAATAGAGGAAACCCTCAAAGTTTTGTTTGTTGGGGCTTTGTGATTTATGGCATTGTAGAGCCTATACCAACTCCAGATGGTAATTCAGGTATTGTAAACTCAGGGAAGGGTAGAGCCACTTTCTAAGACATTAGTGGTCTTTGTGACGACAAGGGTGAGGGAACATTTCCATGTGCAAAGCTGATTTTGTGTTGTTCTTGTTGCTTTTCTTTCACTAACTAGTTATGAAAGAGTGTGACATCCTAGACATTGTCTGCACAGTGGAGAGAAAGGAAGTAAAAATGGGAGGAGCAACGTTTGTCCCGGTTATGATTTTGAAAGGGGCCCTGAGCCCTGCAAATATATTTAATATTAAAATACTAATATTTTACTTTAATTTGTGCCTGATAAATTACTTTAATTTATGCCTGATCAGATACCAGTTCTGGTTTTAAAGGTGGTTTAAAACTTAGGTTTCCCCAAATAAGTCTGATCTTCCCAAATCTTAGTTCATCGGATACAATATTCCTAGTTTAGCTTAGGATGTCCCCATGTTTTTTTCAGTTCACTTCCCTGTGGAAAAGAGAAGAGGAGGCAAGAGAAAGGAGGGGATGTGTACATACCTTAAAGTATTTTTCCCGTTTTCCCTTACCTATTCTAATTTCTATAGTAGCCACTGTAGTTTAGTTCCTCAGTTTCTGAGGGGCATTCCTTGTGAGTCCTAAAGATCTGGTAGCTCAGTGTCAGTTGGTGTGGTGTAGATAATACGTGTTATGGGAGGAAAGAGCAAGACCAGTGTGGACAACTGGTAAAGGTGGGACCTGAGCTCTTTTCCTTGGGAAAGGTAGAATATGGTAAGCAGAAGAGAGTAGAAAGGATACTTTAAGAGGCTGAGGCTGATATACCACGATAAAGAGAGGGATTGGGGTTATATGTATGACATATCTGGGAGAATCAGTCAGTGTGGTGCAGAGGATCTAGAATGATTCTCTATACTAAAACCAGAGTCTGAACACCCACGAAGATCTCTATTAGCCTGTAAGAGATTAAACTTCCCATTCACAATGAAATACATATTTTAAATAAATAAGTGGAAGCTGAATATTTTGTTTTCGTAGAGGTGGAGAGAAAGTTCTGACAATAAAAGCAGATCTCAAATGTTAATCACCTGTGGCATAGTAGTTAACTTAGAATAATATTGAAATGTTTTTGCATCTGACAGTCTCCACAAACCTGTCTCCTTTTATGTGTATGCATGCAAGTATATAAATTGCTGAATCCATGTCAGTTGTAAAGTAATGGCACTGAGGGCCTCATAAATTGTCACGGTGATCCTCAGGAGAAGACACTGTCATATCTGAATGAGTATTTCACTTCCAGAGTAATGTATGCCTTCATCTGGCCCAGCAGTCAGCATATTGCCCCGTGTTGATGGATATTGTCAGCTGGAAGCTACACTACATTTCACTGCACAATAAACATGGTTGTCAAAGCCATATAAAGTGAAATCAATTTATCCTGTATGGTCAGTGCATTTTAAATGAAATTAATGTACTGTGGGTCTGGTGGCAAAAAGGTAGCATATTAGTTATGCATCCTGGGATCTGAGACTTTTCATATAAGGGATCATTCTGTCTAGTAAGCCTAAAAGAAGGGCTGTTTATAAACTATGTTATTTTTGCTTGATCTTTGGAAAGTGGCCCCTCTGTCCTCATTCATGTTTAGAAAATAATTTACAATATTACCCAATTTGGACCTTTTTTTTCCTGTCTTTTATTTTCAATACATGATGTCCATATTTCCCAAATAATAGTTCACTTTAATGTTCTTATTTATTACTGGCTTTGACACAAACAAATTCCTACTAAAGCAAGGTATCTAGAAATAGAGTAGAAGGGCCAGAGATTGATTGGTTCACGGTGTTCCAGTATTATAACTCCACTGAATTGAAAGGATTTACTTTTTCCAGACAGTAGAAATGTTGGTTTTAATGCATATTTTGCTTCTAAACTTTTGGGTCTAGGTTTTCCTGTTTTTGCAGTGGAAGCACTGGCTGAGGCCATCCGTCTAACCACTTTACATTTAATTATCGAAGTTCTCCAGCTATAGAGATATCCGGTAGTTGCCACATAGCAAAGCATACATCAATGTGTCATGCTGGTAGGGTGCATGAAAACAAAGCAAGAGCCTCATTCATTCACTCATTTATTTAACAAATGTTACTGATTGAAATTCTATGTGCTAAGTGCTTTACTGGATCCTAGGGATACAACAGTGAATAAGACCCAGTCCCTACCCTACCTTCAAAGAGCTTTCCATCTAGTGTGTTTAACTAGAGTTGGCTCTTAGGAAACTGTAAGTCATTAGGAATTTAGACATAGTATCATAGGCAGATGTTAAAGAGCTACCTTAAATAACAGGGAAAATATATCAGGACTATTGACATGAATACCTCTTAGTCTGATACTTTTTTACATGAGTTGAAAACCAAACAACCTTTTATTCAAAAAATATTTATTCAGGATCTCTTATGAAGGAAATCCTGGGAATACAAGAATGAGGACAATATTGCTAACTTTAAGGCTTTCATATTCTTGGGCATGTGGTGGAAAGATTAGAGGGAGATACTCTTACAAGTAAGTATATGAAAGAAATCAGAATGAAGGCAGCTTGGGGAGCCTCAATGTACATGTTGTTCCTCTTCCCATCTGTGTTTACCACCTCCCCATTCACCTGCTAATTCCTATTCATCCTTCAAGACTCAGCTTAGACATCATTTCTCCTAGGAAGCATTTAGCGGACCATCCTGTTTGGTGCTTTCCTGGTGCCCTGTTTACTTAGCACACTCTGTTATAATTCACTGCTCGGAGTCTGTCTTCCCTCTAAACTATGAGCTCCTTAAAAGCAGGGGATGTTTTATTCTTCATTGTATTTCCAGCACCTGGCATAAAGTCTAACTCAGAGTAATTACTCAATTAATATCTTAATTGACTTAATTTATGAAATACACCAACATCTGAATAGGATTTGAAGGATGAGTGGGATATAGCGTGAAGGAGTGGAAAGGTCTTCCAGGCCATGAGCAAAGTGTCTGCTGAGGCACAGTGATATGAAAAGACTTCTATCTGGGAGAAAGAGAGTTTGAAATGGTAGAGAGTTGTGGTGAATGAAGCATAAATGATAGGTAAGGGTCTGCTTTTGATGGAATGAATCACAGCAGGCAAGTTTATCTTAAAATAATGCCAGCCATTGCTTTATCATCACATGAAATTGATTGTAGTAAATACGCTAAGTGTATGAAAAATATGCTAAATTAATTCTGCCCAGTTTGTCTTTGAGATCTACATGCAGCGGGCCTATAGAATTGACATTTGAAACTGTATCCTGCTTCAAAGAGGATACTTAGAAACAGAAAAGAAGGACTTAGAAAAAAAGCTGTACCAGGCAGCAAGCCATATTACATTATGTGGATAATAATGCTTTGCACCCATGTTGTTCTTCCTGCCCTGACTTATAGGAAGTAAAGCAATGAATGGCTCTGCAGCTAAACTACAGCAGTATTATTGTTGGCCAACAGGAGGTGCCACTGTGGCTGAAGCACGTGTCTACAGGGATGCCCGCGGCCGTGCCAGCAGTGAGCCACACATCAAGCGACCAATGAATGCATTCATGGTTTGGGCGAAGGATGAGAGAAGGAAAATCCTTCAGGCCTTCCCTGACATGCATAACTCCAATATTAGCAAAATCTTAGGTGAGTGCAGCAGCTGATGCTGATCTTTTATCCCATAACAGCCCCTGAGAATGGGAAGTAGGGACATGCTTAGGGTTCTAAAGGAGATTGTGGTTTGCAGAAGTTAGGTATAGCTCAACCTGCTGCTGCAAGTCACCTATGTCATCTTTGCAAGCCTTTGTCATCTGTGCACCCTTCCTTCCCACTCTCCCCACATACAATGTGGCATTTAGGTTTGGGAAATTATTACATCCACTAGGTGCCAAGGCCCCAGGGGTGCCTAAAAACTTATTTTAGAGACAACACTATTTATAATACACTTGTTAATTCTGTGTTTTTGGCATCTCTGAGAGGTCACTAGTAAGTAGGAATAATGGAGGTAAGCTTTGTCCCCTTTTCTTATTCTGTCTTCTTAAATTCGTAAGTTGCTGTGAAGCTTTGAAACACTCATAGACCCTATAGTTTTCTGTTTAGTATTCTTGGGTCCGTATGTCCCATCGAAAGACTTCATCAAGGACTAGGGGTGGGCCAAAATGGGTGTGAAACTCACGGGAGTGCAGAATAGCGCCTCTAATGATAGCTTGAAAATTTGTACAATAAAACAGCATTTACTTTAATAAGATATAACTGGTTCAAATCTCATAGCAGTGAGTTGAATACATAGACCACAGAGCAGAGGCCCATTTGTGGTAAATTGCCTGAGTGGTTCTCCCGTTTCTCAGATTTAAACTCAAGCCTTGTTCTGTTAGTGTAAAGTTTGCCTAGTGTAGATCATACTGTTTGGAATTATTATGCTCAACATATTGAACATATTTTATTCAACATGCAGCATTACAGTCAACATGTTTCCTTTTTAAAAAAGAAAAAACACAGAAGGCACTGTTCTATTTAAGCTGTCATGATGTGACAGAATCTCAAAGGAAGCCCTTTAAGAACCTGAAAAACATTACAGACTTAAACTGTGGTTTTAATTTTTTAAATGTTTTGTTCAAAAGCAATAAATATTTAACCTGAATAAATATCAGTGATCTGTACATGCACAAATACACATGTTTTGTCACTGTATAAATAACTAGATTCTGAGACATTTTGAGGCAGTGACCTCTGAGAAAATTTAAAACATACATAAGATCAAATAGTGGTGAAATGTTAAAAAACAGGTTTTTCTTTTTCTTCCTTTTGACTTTTATTTTCAAGATGGATACTAAATGTCATTAACAATTATTTTTAGAGTTTCAGAGATTGCATATGGGATATAATTCTTTTAGATTTAAATACCTTTCAAACCAAAATGGTCTAAAAGGATCTATTTTATATTTTTTCACAATTAAAAGACATACTAAGAAGTCACCGTTTCTCTCTGCTTACAGTTTTATATCTAATTTAGATATTTTCATATTTTTTCTACCATTTTAGTAGCAACACGAGAAGCTTTCATATGGGCATAGAACCTCTCTGTATCCATTTTGGCAGCTGTGGGGTATTTTTTTATTATTGGTGTGTGTTCTGTGAAAGAAAAATTATCAGAAGTATAGTAAATGAATTGATTATAAGGTAAGCTTTTAAGCACAAGCATTTCAAAAGTACCAAGAATACCAGTGGAACACAGTGAAGTCTATGTACATAGACTTTCTATGCAACTTTTTGCACAACAATCAAGAAAGAAGAGGGATGGATGTGGTATTAAAGCAGACCAGGATATTGCTGGCTACAGAGAATATTTGTACAACTTTTCCATTTGTTTATGTATGAAAAATCTCCACTAAAGAATAGCTAACAACCAGTCAGCACAGCTGTAACTGCTTTATTCACCAGCGAGACACAAAAATGCAACTTGATACATGTAAAAAAAACACATCCCTTCATTGTCAAGTGTTTAGATAATTCTTTATAAACAATATTAGAGAAGTGAATTCTTTTCCTTCTTCCTGTATAAACCATATTAAAAATTTTTGTACTTTTATTGGTACAGCTTTGAATGAACGTTTATAGTACTTGAAAATGATATAATTATAACTGCTATTGCACCTTCCGGTTCTAAAGCCGTAACTTCCTAAGTAGAGTTTAGGTTTTTTAATTATCCTAAGCCAGGGGAGACAGTGTGCACAGTAGGTTATTTATGGAAGGATGTCAACAATTGCTGACATCTTATCAAAGAATTGCTTCACTAAAGATGCTTGATGTTTAGGAGATGTTTGACTTTCTGTAACCAAGAGAGTGCTTCCTGGGCATTTTCTATCATTACTAGAAAGTATGCTTAGGAAGGTTAGGTTTTTACCTTTTTGAGAGAGATAGAAAGATGGAAGGAGGAAAGACGGTGTAGGAGAAGATCTTTAAGTAGCAAGAATCTGTTTTAAAAGAATATACTTATTGTAGCATCAGCTTTAAATCATGGAGAGGAATAATACAGTAAATGTATCATACACAAAATTGTTCTTTGCTCTCTAGTCTAAAAGTCTGTAGTCAGTGGAATGTGGTAACAGGAGCTACTCAGAGCACAGGTGAGTGAAGCAATAGCAAGGTTTATTACTAATTGTGTTTGCCAGGACTATGTTGCCTTGACTACTTGGGTACTTAAGACTATTTCATGTCTAGGATCTCGCTGGAAATCCATGTCCAACCAAGAGAAGCAACCTTATTATGAAGAGCAGGCCCGACTAAGCAAGATCCACTTAGAGAAGTACCCAAACTATAAATACAAACCCCGACCGAAACGCACCTGCATTGTTGATGGCAAAAAACTCCGGATCGGGGAGTATAAGCAACTGATGAGGTCTCGGAGACAGGAGATGAGGCAATTCTTTACCGTGGGGTAAGTATTCCTGGATTTAGCCACCTGGGTTTTTCCTTCCCAGGATGAAACCACAAGATGGTTACTGGCAGTGTGTTTGGCCAGGGGATTACGAAAGGGAGGAGGTTGACACACTGAAGGGGCTTGGCTACGGTAATCTTTGCAGTGTCACACGTGCACAGCTTTGCGGCATGGTGCCTGCTCAAATCAAAACAAACCTGCAGCAGCTCATTCCCAACTGTCACCCCTTTCATTGTCTCCCAAATTAATCTAAGATGCTCAGTGACCACACACAGACTTTCTGGTAGTTTATTTAAACATGCACACAGGGAGAAGAAAATAAAAATTAAACTTCAGAAATCCCCAGAAGCTTTCTAGCTTCTCTGGGTGGTGCTTTGACTCTAATCATAATGGTCTGCTTTTGTTGTGGGATCTACCACAAGATAATCGGCCTTGACATTGGTTAGAAGACCTCATTTTTGGCATAAGATCCAGAACTCCTGTTGCAGTAAATTATTCTGTGGTAGAAGCAGTAACAATGTGGATTTTCTTGCTTCAATCAGAAACTAGACATGTTTTGATATCTTCAAGTCTGATTTCATGTCATTTTGTTTAAAAATTAGGTAATAGATTTCTGGTATAAGTTTCGACTTGGCTGACTGGCTGTCTGCATTCAGAAGAGCCCCTTCATAACCACAATGGTCAGGATAAGTGGGGATACAGATGCCTGCAGATTCCAACACACTCAGACCTGGAAGCACATGTCTGTCTTTCTACCGTGGTCCGTTAGGGGCTGGCAAACCAGAGGGCCATCCGGGAAGTAGAGGCCAGGAGCAGCTGAAACCAGATTGGCAAGACTCTTAGAAAGTTGTTTGAGAGGGAGAAGTACAGTAAGCAGAAGGGAAGCTGCATTCACTGTTAACTTGAGGGAGAATTGAGGAGCTGTGCTATGCCAGGAAAATAATAAAACTTCACTTAAACATGGAGAAAGAGGTACCTTTGAGGAGAAATAAGGAGCTATTTTTAAGGACCCTCAAAATGTAACCTAGTGAAACAAAAAGTTGGTTTCAGAAGCATGTGTTTAAAAGAAAAAAAATGAAATAATAAGTAGATTACAACAATGAAACAGAAGTCAAATGAAAGGAGTCTGGGTCATGAATCTATAATATACACTAGAGTGTTATGGAGATAAGCATGGACTTTGGAGTCTGACTATTGGGATTTGAGTACTGACCATGCCTCCTACTTGGGCATGTTATTTAACTTCTCTAAGCTTCTGTTTTCTCATGTGTGAAATGAAATGAATAATGGTACCTATCCTCTACGATTGTTGAGTGGATTCAAAGAGGCAATGCTTTTTAAGGTACTTACATATCATGTGGCAAATAATGAATAAAATAAATAGTAAATGAAAGTTAACTCTCGTCATTAGCATTGCTATTTAATATGTATTTACTATCATGGTAAAACTATATTTTATGTCACCTCAACAGATAATCAGTGAATTTCTTTGTGCTTGTGGCAAAACCTTTTCAAGGTAAAGAGGGGCTTAAATTTACTTTATTATTTGAGGATCCTGATATATTAACAAACAAAAACATGTCAAAATGAGATTATCAAACTCCTCTGTATTATAAATGTTTGCATTTTTAAAAAGTGATGCTTTTGACACCAAAAATACAATGCAATATAATTGGGCTAGTCACATGATAATTGGAAGATTTATGAAAAATACCAATTATAGTGCACTTTAGGTAGTATGGTCATGGGTAACAAAATACAATTTTAAAACTGTTTGATAAATGTCTTTTCATCCGGTTTCATGTTTCAGTTCCCTTGATACTTATTCAAAAATATGAGTCTGCAGTAATTCTATTTTATTTGGTCCCCTTTACCAAAGTGTACATTAAAACAGCTCTGGATCAAAATATCTCAACATATAAAAATGCATGTAAAATAGAAAACTAAAACAACTTAATAACGTCTACCATTTATTGAGTGCTTGCTGTATAGTAGGTGTTTTAGGTATACTAGACCATATAATCCTCAAAAGCAACTTAAAGAAATTGAGCCTCAGAGGGGTCCTATGTCTGCCAAAAGGTGAGAAAGAGCAAAGGTTCAAATCCAGTTCTCTGTGCCTCCGTCATACCAAACGTCTGTCCACCTAGTGCGGCATCTGTAACTGTCCACCGCATTGCTCTGGAGCAAAATGTCTTCTACTCCTATTTCTAGAGGAGTCATGAATATGGCTATACCATTTTAACAAGAGCTCCTGGAACCTAGAGAAAATGAGGACTTTGATTGTAGTGCATGATGGCATAAAAGGAACTTTGAAATTTAGGGACTGAAGATCCTGTTCTAGGCATAACTAGGAGAGTCCTTTATGGAAGAATTATTTTAGATTGTGGAATGGGGCTCTAGTAGTGCAGACAGATCATCAGAATGTCTTGTTCCTTAATCTCAACACTAAGCATTTTCCTATGACTAGCTTTGTATATACTTACAACAGAAAGTCAGGTATTATTTTTGCTTGAGAATTGCATTTTCCTTTAAGTAATTGTATGTGATAGATTATTAACTCCCTGGGGTTCATCTTTGGAAATTGATTTTCATTAGATGTGAGGCTATTACAAGAGGAGTAGGAGGAAAAACAATCAAGAAATTCAAAGATTGCTATTGACTTCTTGATGAGATGGGGATGAGATCAATTTTTATAGCTGATTTGCAAAGACATGCATAACTTTTAAGTCAATAAAATTACATGTATTGCTCAACATTATCATGCATTTTACTGACTATACATCTGTAGCTAATGAGTTAGTTTTTTTATCTTAGCTATTATGAAATGACTTTATCACTAACATGGAATGGAGTAAAGTTAACCCTTACCTTAGGTTTAATCTCTTCAATTGACAGGTTGTGTCAGAATTTTATAGTAATCCTAATAAGGGTACTATTAATGTTGAAATTATATTCATAGGGTACATATATAGTTATGATGGTGTCTTTCCCTAAAGAACTATAGTCAAATGTATTCCATTTATTTGAAATTACTGTTCAGTAATTTATCTGTGGATTAGTAGAGAATTGTGCAGATACCATAAAATATTAAATTGGGGCTACTTTTCAAGTAATAATAACTATAAATTATTGAATGCTCACTATATTATATATACTGTGCTGAGAGAATCATACAGATTATTGAAAATGTAACAAATTTACAAGATACGCAGTATCGTCCCTCTATAGGATTGAAAAATATAACATTCAGAGACTTTAAATAATTTTTCCAAGGCTACACAGCTAGTAAATGACAGAGATGAGATTTAAACCAGGCTTATCTGAATCTGAAACATATGTCCTTTTCACCATTACACATGCCTCTCAGTTAGAGCCTACAAATTGTTTAGAAGCTGTGTAGTGTAGTGGTTAAGAGCATCAGTTCTGGGGCCAGACTGTTTTTGCTTAAATACTAGATCTGATTCTTCCTGGCTCTGGGAACTAATGCCTAACAATCTTTATTCCTCTGAATTTACCACATGCCCCTGAGAAACTTATTTAAACTCTCTGTACCTCAGTTTCCTTCATACATAGAATGAGGATAATAATAATTCCTATATCAGAGGACCCTTGTGAAGACTGAATAACTTAATATATGTAAAGTGCTTAAAAGACTGTTTGGCACATGGTAAGCCCTAAATTAGGATAAATATTTTTCTAGAAAAGTAATGCTTCGTGACAAATACATTGTTATGTTAAATTAAGATAATTTTCTATTGCTTTCTTTTATAAGTAATTGAGCATTTACCATTTTGGTCCTAATCCTAAAGATGTGGAATCAAGCCTATAAGATACTTATATAGTTGAAATACCATAGACAAATCTACTATTTTCATTGACCCTTTAATTCAGAACTGCCCTCCTGTAGAGACAGCTGTGTTAGAACATCCAATAGGTCATGTAAAATGATTGCTGTTGTTTCCATTCCCTCCTGCAATATCAACTACAGAGATGTGCTACATATAGGCTTATCTCCTAATGAAATAAACTTTGCTACCTTCATTTATAAACCCTGAAGAATCAGCAAAAAATGGGGCTTTGCCAACAAAAATATGTAGTTCTTTTGCAATTGGCAAAGCTATACTACCCTCCAGGAATATTCTTGTGATTTGGAAAGCATGCAACAATGCTGGGCTCTGTTAGGGCCAGCTTATACTCTTCACTTGGGCTGAGAGTGAAGGTTCTTAGCCATCTCTGCTCATACCAGCTGCATGCATACACTTTTACAAGCTTCTGCAACTTTAGTTTTGATGTGCACATTCATTATTTGTAAAGCCCAATACCTGCCAGCAATTCCTGTTGTGAAATCTGCAGTGTTTGAATTTTGACTTTGCAATTGATCTGTAAAGGAAGGAAAAGTGCTTTTTAGGAAAGTAATTTCTGATAGACAAAGCTTTAGTTTGCTGGCTGGATTTTTCATTTTGTTAATAGATTAATCAGTCAGTTGGTAAGGGCCTATTTGAAACCAGCTATTTGCCCAGCATTGTATTAAATTGATATAATATTATTTCTGTACACAAAAGCTTTCAGGGAATGCTATAGTCAGAGAAGCCAGACACATACATGAGTAGATCAGTAAATATTAGTTTGTAATATACACACACACTTATGCAGAATACATAACATAATTCTGTGCATAATGCATAATGAAGTACTAATCTTGATTGTTTAGAAAAGATCAAGTGAAGCTCAAAGGAAGAAAAGGTGCTATGAATTAGGGCCAACAATAGGGCATCCTTGAAGAAGGGTCTTGCCGTGTAGGTAGGGTTGATGCTGATGGAAGGGAGGGGTAAAGATTCTTATTCTACCATGAACACATAGTGGCAAATGTGAAAATGATAAGTAATGAAGAAGAAGGCTGGCCTAGAGATTTTCCCTGGCAGTAAAAAAAAGTAAAATAGGCAGGATGGAGCACTATTTTGGAATCCTCTGAAAGCCAGATTTCTTCAGCTGTAATTGCTCACTTAATTTTTGTAGTCTCTTTTTATGCTGATAAAGACAATAAGATAACAAGATCTGTGTAACAGTTAGCTTATGATCTTGCATCTACAAAATCAGTTGTAACTTAGAAGGGGCAGAGAAGTCATCTATTTCAAGAAGCCAGCCATTGCAGGAGTCCTACAAGTTCTGATCAAACTCTTCTAGGTCTAGAGAGACAGCTCACCACTTCCCAAGGCAGCTAGTTCTTTTTGAAACATCTAGTACTAGAAAATTCTTTTATCTTAACTGTACCATTATCTGCCTTTCTGCTACTTTGTAGCTTGGTTCTAATACTCTCCTTTGGTCTCTCCTAGAACAAGTCTTAATTACTTGTGAGGACAATCATTAAAGCATTTAATATGGTTGTATTTCCATCCCTCTTCCTCCATCCTCCCTCCCATCTGTCTGGTTTCATTCATTACATCCTTGATTCATTACATCCTTCTGGATAGCATAAGCCACCCAGGTGTTTTTTTTGTTGTTGTTGTTGTTTTTATTCAGTTTTATTGAGATACATTCACATACCATACAGTCACCCATGGTGTACAATCAACTGTTCACAGTACCATACTATAATTTTGCATCCATCACCTCAATGTATTTTTGAACATTTTCCTTACACCAGAAAGAATCAGAATCAGAATAAAAAATAAAAATAAAAAAGAACACCCAACCCCCCCTCCCCCAGCATCCCATCCTATTTTTCATTTAAGTTTTATCCCCATTTTTATACTCATCCATCCATACACTGGATAAAGGGAATGCGATCCACAGGGTTTTCACAATCACTGTGTCACCCCTTGTAAGCTACATTGTTATACAGTCATCTTCAAGACTCAAGGCTACTGGGTTGGAGTTTGGTAGTTTCAGGTATTTACTTCTAGCTGTTCCAATATATTAAAACCTAGGAAGCGTTATCTATGTAGTGCATAAGAATGTCTGCCAGTGTGACCTCTTGACTCCATTTGAAATCTCTCAGCCACTGAAGCTTTATTTCATTTCATTTTGCATCCCTTTTTGGTTAAGAAGATGTTCTCAATCCCTCGATGCCATGTCCAGATTCATCCCTGGGAGTCATATCCTGTGTTGCCAGGGAGATTTACACCCCTGGGAGTCAGGTCCCACGTAGTGGGGAGGGCAGCGAGGTCACCCGCCAAGGTGGCTTAGTTAGAGAGAGAGAGAGGGCCACAACTGAGCAACAAAGAGGCTCTCAGGGGGAGACTCTTAGGCACAATTATAAGCAGGTTAAGCCTCTCCTTTGCAGTAACAAGCTTCATAGGGGCCAGCCCCAAGACAGAGGGCTCAGCACATCCAGCTGTCAGTCCCCAATGTTTGTGAGAACATCAGCAACAATTCAGGTGAGGAAGTCCAACACCTCTGCATTCTCCCCCAGCTCTTCAGGGGGGCCCCAAATATATATTTTTATTTTCTACCCAAATTACTTTAGGATATGTTGCTATTCCAATCTAATCTATACAGACCTAGCATAGCTCACTTCCTATTCAAAGTTCCATGTAATTGTAGTGTTTGAACAAACTGACTGTAGACATTATACTGTTTAGAGAATATAGATCCTACACCAAATAAGCATCTCTTCCCTTGGTCTCACATTGAAGTTGAAGTTTGAACACAGTCAGTTTCAACCTTTACCCTTTGGCCCGATTTGCTCTAGTCTTAACCAGATCTGCTTTATTCATATCTTGAATTGAAGTCTGGGCTCTATTTCAGTTTTTTTTTTGTTGTTGTTTTTATTTTTAACAGTTGCTGTATGCATTAATACTGATACTCATATCTGCCGAGCTCTAGCTCTGAGTTTCAGATGTAATACAGATACCCAATGTTCCAGAGACCAATCAGGTTATACATTAAGGAATCAACATCTCAGAGTTTGGAGATAGCCATTACAATTCAGGAATAGATTTGACTGCTGTAAGAGCTTACAATCTAGGGAACATTACAACAATCATTCCCCTGTTAGGTTGTGTTTTAAGATTCAATTCTGAGTTTACATATTGTAATTAGTCCATATTGGTGAAGCATTATAGTGTTTGCCTTGGTTTCTTTCACTCAACATGCTGTCTACAGGATCCATTCACCTCCTTGCGTGTCTCACAGCTTTACTTCTTCTCGTAGTTGCTCAATATTCCATTGTATGCATACATCACAGTTCACCATTCTCTTCCTCAGCCAGTGTACCCTTAGGCCACCTCCACCCGTTGCAAATCATGAATACTACCTCCATAAACACCAGTGTGCAAGTGTCCATTCATGTCTCTGCTCTCAGATCTTCCAAATACATACCCCATAATGAGGTTGTAGGACCTTATGGCCCCACATACTTAGCTTCTTGAAGCCACCCAGGTTTTTAATTTTTTTTCTTTCATTCACTAGCTTGTTCATTCTTTCATTCCATGTGTTCAACAGTTGTTTATCGAGTGCCTCCAATATTGCAGGTATTGTCTAGGCTAGAGACCGTATCAGTGAAAAGTCCTGGTCTCATGAAGCTTACAGTCTATTGGGGATGGCCAGAAAATTGATCGATTGAATCATCAATATCAAATAGTGATAAGTGCTTTCAAACATAGTAAAGTAGGGAAAGGGTTAGGGATTTTCATAGGATTGGGTGCACTTTTAAATAAGGCAGTCATGGAAAACCTCACTAAGAAGGTAACATTTGAGCAAAGGCCTGAACCAGGTAAAAGAGGAAGTCATGCAGATATTTGGGGGAAGAACTGGGCAGAGAGAACAGAAATTGCAAAGGTTGTGAGGCAAGATTATACTTGGCTTGTTCAAGAAATAATAAGGAAGGTAGAGTGACTGGAGCAGATTGAGTAGGTGGAAAGAGTAATAGATGTGAGAGGGGTAACAGGGAGCCAACTTGTGAAAGGGCTTGTAGCCCATTGTAAAGTTTTTGAATTTTACTGAATGAGATAGAAAGGCATTGAAGGGCTATGAGCAGAAGAGTGATGTGAGCCAACTTATGTTTTTAAAGCATCACTCTATCTACAATGCTGAGAATAGTCTGAAGAGGAGCACAGTCTGAAGCAAGGAGACCAGCCTCTTACAATAAGCCAGATTAGAGTTGATGGTGTTATAAACTAGGTTTGTAGGGGTGGAGCTGGATGGATTCTGGATATATATTCTCCCATGGGAGAACCAACAGGATTTTCTGATAGATTGGATATATCTATATATCAATTGGATATATCTATATATATATATATCTATATTTTGAGAGAAATACAGTTACCAAGGATTTTGGCCTTGAGCAATCAGAAAAATGAACAATTATTGATCAAGATCAGAAAGACCATGAGAGAAGCAGGTATATAGGGGAATAATCAGGAGTTCGGTTTTGAACCTATTAAGTTTGAAATGGTTTTTAGATATCCAAGTCAAAAAACTAGTTGTATGTATGAATGTGGAATTTAAGGATAAGGTGCTTGTTGGAGATATAAATTTGACAGTTGTCAGCACATAGATATAAAGCCATGGAATCGGATAAGATTACCAAGGGACTAAATGTTGATAGAGGAGTAGTACAAGGACTGAGTCCTGGGGCACTTCGATGTTTAGATGTCAGGGAGATGAGGAGGAAGCATAAAGGGACATAGAAGGAACAGCTAGTGAAGGAAGAGGATAACCAGGAGAGCAGTATCTTGGAAGACAAGGGGGAAAGTGCTCAACTGTGTCACACACTGCTCATGGCATAGGTTAAGTAAGATGAGAACCGAGAACTGACTTTTCGATTTAGCAACATGGAGTCCATTGGTAGTGTGACTTTCATAAGCACTGTTTCAGTGGAGTATAGGGAGTGATTGAAATGGATTTAAGAGAACTTCAGTAGAGGAGTATAGCCAACTCTTCCAGAAAGTTTTGCTTAAAAGTAGATCGGAGAAATGGAGCAGTAGCTGGAGGAGACTGTGGGTCAAGAGAGGTGCTTTTTGTTTGTTTTTAAAGTAGGAGATTATAGCATGTTTATGTGCTAATGAGAACAATCCAGGAGAGAGGGAAAATGAATGATGCAGATGGAAGACACAATTGCTGCAGAGATATCCCTAGTAAGGAAGAACAAATAGATTCAGCTCACAAGCAGAGAAACTAGAATGACTTTGGATTATGAATTGATTCAAAATACAGGAGGGCAGGCAGAGAATAGGAGCACAGGTATATGAAGGTGGGTAATTGTGATGATGGGAGCTTGTGAAAATTTTATTCTTTCTACTTCTAATTTTTCCATGAAATGGAAAGCCAGGTCACTGCTTGAGATTTAAAATGGAAGAGGAGGATTTGGTCTTCTAAGGAGAGTTGACAACATATGAAATAATTGTCTGGAAGAGTAGAAGAAAAGGGCTAGGAAAATACACAGGCATACCTTGGAGATAGTGCAGGTTTGGTTCCAGAACCTGGAAATAAAGCAAATATTGCAATAAAGCAAGTCACATGAATTGTTTTGGTTTCCCAGTGCATATAAAAGTTGTATTTACACTATACTGCAATCTATTAAATATGCAGTGTAGTATTATGTCTCAAAAACAATGTACATATCTTAATTGAAAAATACTTTATTTCTAAAAAATGCTAACCACGACTTGAACCTTCAGTGAGTTGTAATCTTTTTTGCTGGTAGAGGGTCTTGCCTCAGTGTTGATGGCTGCTGACTGATCAGGGTGGTGGTTGCTGAAAGTTGGGGTGGCTGTGGCAATTTCTTGGAATAAGACAACAGTGAAGTTTGCTGCATCAACTGAATCTTTCTTTCATGAAAGACTTCTCTGTAGCAGGTGTTGCTGTTTGTTAACAGTTTACCAACAGAAGAATTTCTTTCAAAATTTGAGTCCTCTCAAACCCTACCTCTGCTTTATTGTCTACATTTATGTTATATTCTAAATCCTTTGCTATCATTTCAACAGTTTTCACAGTATCTTCATCAGTAGATTCCATCTCAAGAAACCACTTTCTTTGCTTATCCCATGAGAAGCAATTCCTCATCAATTAAAGTTTTATCGTGAGATTGCAGCAATTTGGTAACATCTTGAGGCTCCACTTCTAATTTTAGTTCTCTTGTTATTTCCACCATATCTTCAGTTACTCCCTTCACTGAAGTCTTGAACCCGTCACAGATAACCTTGAGGGTTGGAATCAACTTCCAAATGCCTGTTAATGCTGATATTTTGACCTTCTCCCATGGATCGCAGATGTTCTTGGTGGCATCTAGAATGGTGACTCCTTTCCAGAAGGTTTTACTTTGCCCAGATCCATCAGAGGAATCACTATCTATGGCAGCTATAGCCTTATGAAATGTATTTCTTAAATAATAAGACTTGAAAGTCAAAATTACTCCTTGATCCATGGGCTGCAGAATGGATGTTGTTCAGCAGGCATGAAAACAACATTAATCTCATTGCATGTCTTCGTCAGAGCTCTAGGTTGACTAAGTGCATTGTCAATGAGCAGTAATATTTTGAAGGGAACCTTTTTTTCTGTATAGTAGGTCTCAACAGTGGGCTTAAAATATTTGGTAAACCATGTTGTAAACAGATGTGCTGTCATCCAGGCTTTGTTTTTCCATTTATAGAGCACAGGCAGAGTAGATTTAGCATAATTCTTAAGGACCATGGGATTCTCAAAATGGTAAATGAGTATTGGCTTCAACTTCATCTACATTAACCCCTAACAAGAAAGTCAGCCTGTCCTTTGAAGCTTTGAAGCCGGGCATTGACTTCTCCTCTCTAGCTATGAATGTCCTAGATGGCATCTTCTTCCTGTAGAAGGCTATTTTGTCTACATTGAAAATCTGTTGTTTATTTTAGCCACCTTCATCAATGATCTTAGCTAGACCTTCTGGTTAACTTGTTGCACCTTCTACATCAGCACTTGCTGCTTCACGTTGCACTTTGATGTTATGTAGATGGCTTCTTTCCTCAAACCTCATGAACCGACCTCTGCTAGCTTCAAAATTTTCCTCTGCAGCTTCCTCACTTCTCTCAGCCATCATAGAATTGAAGAAAATTTGGGCCTTGCTCTGGATTAGACTTTGACTTAAAGGAATGTTGTGGATGGCTTAAATCTTCTGTCTAGACCATTAAAGCTTTTTCCGTATCAACAATGAGGCTGTTTCACTTTCTTATTGTTCATGTGTTCACTGGAGTAGCATTTTTAATTTCCCTCAAGAACTTTTCCTTTGCATTCACAGTGTGGTTGTTTAGTTCAAGAGACCCAGCTTTTGGCCTAACTTGGCTTTCAACATGCCTTCCTCAGAAAGCATAATCATTTCTAGCTTTTGATTTAAAGTGACAGACCTGTGACTCTTCCTTTCACTTGAACAGTTAGAGGCTATTGTAGGATTATTAATTGGTCTAATTTCAACATTGTGTCTCAGGGAATAGGGAGGCCTGAGGTGAGGGAGAGAGCAGTCAGAAGACACACGACTTTTGTCTATTACGTTTTCCATTTTATATGAGTGAGATTCATGGCACCCCAAAACAATTACAATAGTAACATAAAAGATCACTGATTACAGATCACCATAACAGATATAATAATATTGAAAAAGTTTTAAATATTGTGAGAATTACCAAAATGTGATACAGAGATATGAAGTAAACACATGCTATTGGAAAAACGGCACCGATAAACCTGCTTGATGCAGACTTGTCACAAACCTTCAATTAGAAAAAATGTGGAATATCTGTGAAGCACAATAAAATGCCTGTACAGAATGATTGCTGAACAACATCAGGGGCTAATTTGAAGTTCATGCTCATAAATTTAGGGGATAGTCAACATGATAGTGTGTTTTCTCCAGCCAAATTCAGTTGAGTGGGTGCAGTCAGAGTAAGCAGCGAGTTAGACTAGAGTTGGAGTTTTGCCATGTAAGTGAATGGGAGGGCATATGTGAAGTAGTGATTAACCAGAGAATTTAAATTGGGTAAAGAGGGAAGTAAGGACACAAATGTAGGGGCAGGGTGGGGGGGGGCAGTAAAAGTAGATGGTAGGATCAAGGAATTATAGGTCTTTGTGAAGTAAAAGAATTGTTGAACTGGGATGCTAGAGGGAAGAAACTAGAAAAATAAGATGTGGCAGTCAGAGAATGAGGATGCTTGAAATTAAGTTTAGAGAGAGATTACAGTTGGAAATAACAAAGTCTGCTGGATGACAAGTGAGTGACAGAAACAGGGAGGTGGGGTCAGATCATGAGTGGACAGTAGGTTAAGAAACTGAGATAGCAAGATGTTGGAATGATCATCTATGTGGACAGTGAAATCATCAAGAATTATGTCAGAAGTAATGTTGGAGAGAACAACAGTGAAACAGGAGCTAACATCTTTAAAGATTTGGGTGGGAGTGGGGGTGGCAAGAAAGCAGTAGATAAAGGATGGGGGTCATGGGTGACATAGTCTAATGTCATGAGATCCAAGGCTATTATTTTTAAGATGGAAGAATAAAAAATAGCTTGGAAGAGGCAATGAGGAGCTAGGAAGATAGTTACCCCACCTCCAGGCCCATTAATATGAGGGATGTGGAAAGAAGACAGCCAGTGTGCTTAGTGAAAAGTAAATGCACCATGTGATAGTTTGTGTATGGTATACAAAGTCTACATTATAGATTACTCTGGCCAAATTGGTGAAATCTGTAAAATGGGTTAATGTCACAATAAAAGTTTCCACTCTACACTCATAATGTGATTAAGGGAAAATTTTTTTTTTGTAATTATCCAAATTGAGCAAAAAAATTAATGAGGCATTCGCTGCCTTGGGCACGTTAGCATAAAATTTAATTTGTGTTAATTTGCCCAAAACTAAGAAAGCAAGAAATATACTGTTTAGGATTTGATTCTCTGAGAGGGAAACCGGTATTTTATAAGATGTTTCTGCCCATAGATTTAGATTTACCAATCATCTCCTTCCTTCAGGTTATAATAAAAAAAACAAAAACAAACAAACAAAAAAAACGCCATGAGAATCACAGAAAATGGATCACTATCAGGTGTTTACTATCAACTGAGTGCCAACAGGCTTAATGGAAATCAGGAATTTTTATGAGATATAGTGAGCTTAGTGTGTCTGCATACTGAATAGCTATAAAGGAAAGTGTGATGGAATTCGAGTCAAGTAAACCTGGGTTCAAATTCTGGATCTGCTGCTTGTTGAATGTGTGGCATTAATTTTAGGCCTTATTTTCTTCATCTGAGAAATTAGAATAATAATAACTCAAGAGTTTGCCATGTTAATTGAATGAGGTAATATATATAAAAGCATGTTATGTTAGTCAAAAGTTAAGGAATCATTATTGTGCCTACCTAGTGATTGGAAGACACTGTTAAAGATGGTGTTATCTATTTCACACGGTGATTCTAGGCCATCTCCACCAGTTTTTCTTCTACTAGGCTAGAGGGCATGCAGGCCTTTGTGCTCCTTCTGGACACATCAAAGGAGAGCTGGTAACTAAGCTCCTTCTTCATAGATTCAGAGTATTGTCCTGTTAGAGTGAGTGGACAGAAAGTTTCACTGATAACATACAGAGTCAATAAGAATTGTCTAAGAGGTATTTCACGTGAAGCCACGAGTACAAAGTGGTGGAGGGACCGGTCAGGACTCCTGTGACCCCCAACTTTATAAATATGTGGAAACTGAGGCTCAGAAAGGATAGTTACAATAACATTTTGAAACAAATTTAAAATTGTAGTCACTGTACATAAAGATTAAGAAACAGTTGGTGAATATGACAGCCATGAGAATATTGTTTTGGTTATAGACTCTGAGCTAGTAGAATTTTAATTCTTGAATACCAGTTTTAATGCCTCCATTGGAATTGAGAGAACAGAGTAGCCACCTATCCTCACGGAGGGAGAAGACTGAAATTGATAAAGTTATTTGAACTAGGGTAACATTATGAAGGAATGATCTGGTGTGACTGGACCTGGCACCTGCTAGGATGTAGCATGAGCAATGTGCCCATTATTCTGTTGAGTTGCAGAGCTCTCACTGCTCTTTGCACCTGACTCTTCCAACCCTAGGCCCCGTTCCAGCTCAGGACTCAGGAATAATGATGATCAAGATGGTCCTTCCATAATTAGGAAAGTAGAAGCTTCAAGGAGTTACTCTACAAGCTCAGCATGGGCACCAAATAGATGCTTTGCTAAATCTGACTCACAGGGTCATTCTAAGTCATTTTGCCGTTTTTATCTTTCCTCTGTATAGTTCTTTAACCAAAGTGAAAATGACACAGCCTGTTTAAGTTCATTAAAATGTGTTTCATTCCACTATTTTGTATCTGTAAATGTTCTAGAATATTTTGAAAACTGGTCTCGCAGGTAATTTTGTGGAATTAACTACAGCATTTATTCCAGATGTCAAGTATTTTATAGGCTTTGCCATATGTGTAATATTAAAAGAACCCTCCTTTTATGTTTCAAAATCATCAATATATTGCTCCATTATAGTTCTTAAGCCCCAACCATAGCATCAGGGAGACTTGCAGGACTCTTCCAGGGAACACCTTTGTCATATTTTGTCATTTGCTTAGAAAGTCAAGCAGGGCCCTTTGGAATGTGAATGGGATGAATTCCAATACCACACAGAAGATAGATAGATAGATAGATAGATAGATGATAGATAATTTTCCACCTGTTTCATTTTATTTTTTGAATCTATACAGGCAACAGCCTCAGATTCCAATCACCACAGGAACAGGTGTTGTGTATCCTGGTGCTATTACTATGGCAACTACCACACCATCACCTCAGATGACATCTGACTGCTCTAGCACCTCTGCCAGCCCAGAGCCCGGCCTCCCAGTCATCCAGAGCACTTATGGAATGAAGGCAGACAGCGGAAGCCTAGCTGGAAATGAAATGATTAATGGAGAGGATGAAATGGAAATGTACGACGACTATGAAGATGATCCCAAATCAGACTATAGCAGTGAAAATGAAGCCCCGGAGGCTGTCAGTGCCAACTGAGGAGTGTTGTTTGCTGAGTTAAAATACTCTGACATTTCACCCCATGTTCCCCAACAAAAAGTTCTTAAAGAGCCCGCATGCATTTGTGGCTCCACAATTACATCAGCAGAATGGTCTTAATTGTTTCGTAAAGTGTGAGACAGATTAAGTTTTTCCTGATTTTTCATGAACTTGAGTTTTTTGTCGTTATTGTTATTGTTGTTGTTGTTGTTGTTTTTTAATTTAGGTGAAGACATATTAAATATGAGACACCAGGACTTGAAAACTTATCTCAACCCATAGCTGTCTTACAAGTCTTATATTTTTGTCTTACCTTTTTTTTTCCCCCTTTTGGATGTTGATAAAGGTTTAAGTTACTGTTTTAGATGGGGTTAAACATTCTCACTCAGGTATGCTGTGCCGGCCTACAGGTTGTGAATGTGTTTTGATTCTGAATTATTTTAGAGACAACTGAGGATTTCATATTGTGAAACAGAACAAGTCCACAGCGTGTGCAGCTGCATGTAGAGCATTTTCAAAAGGCCTCGGAATTCCACTTTTTTTTTTCCATGTGTAGAGTTAAAGTTCAAATGTGCCAAACTTTTTAGTAACTTTTGAATCTTAATATTTTAAAGTCTTAAAGGAGACACTGCAAAGTCTTAGACAATCTTTGACATCTTAAAATAAAATAGCAAACCACAAATTTTTTTTCCAGAAAATGGTAAAGTACTCAGGAATCTGGAGACAAGATATTGTATGGAATGAACAAGGTTGCCACAGTACATGTACCCAATTGTGTTTGCCTCTTGATGTGCCATCAGTGTGTGACGTGGCATGACGTATGCACACCAGAGCAATCACACCAGATACCAACACGGTGGCCTTCTCTGCCTGAGACCACCTCTCACTACATCCATTATCCCTTTGCCTTTAACCCTGACATTCAGTCTTAACACATTTTCTCTTAAATAATTTATTCATTCCAGAATGTCCAGGGTCCACTTACTATTTATTAAAAAACAAAACAAAACATTGTTGGTGGCATTAATTTAATAAATCCTGTTTTCCACCCTCCTTCCCCAAAGAACTTTTCAGCCCTTTTCACCTCCTTCTTCTGCTAGATACAAAAGATGTACATAGTGATTTTTTGTCCCCAGAGCATCTGGAAGCATTTCTGAAACAAGATACTATTAAATATCTATATTGTTGCTTTCAAACATGAGTGTCTATCTGGCTACAGGACTGTGTATTTAGATGTAAAGTGTATAAACTTACACTTAAACAGGCATGCTCCTGAGGTCCACTCTGAGCTTGAATCTTTTTCCAGAATTTCCCCCTAATACAGTTCAGCAACAAATAGTAGGGTCAGCCTCAGTGGCATTTCCCCTGTATTCAGTTCAGCAGCAAGAGTCAGCAGTGGTGACTGCCAGGCAGGAGAGTCCTGCAGCCCAGCCTGAAGCCCAAGGCTTGTGGGCCATGCAGGAGTTGACAGTGAAGCTGACACAGAAGGCACTTTTATGCTGAGTTGCCTCGTCCCAGATGGCATGTCTAGAGATTTCTTTGCAAAATCCCTGGGATGCAAGAAGCCACATGACAGCCTGAGAGCAAAGATAGAAGCAAATAGTCATGATGTGTTCAGAGAATGAAAGAAAACCATAGGGAGGGAGAAGGGGGGAAATACATTCCCTATGTGGGATATTCCTTCTGTTAACTCTAGGGAACAGATTGCTCCTGGGGCAGCAGGAGTTACTCTGGCCGACTGCTTGTATCTGTGGCAACATGGGGACATGCCTACGTGTGAACAAAATTAACTGCACTGGTCACACAAGGATTTCCCTGGAGATGCGCTGATGGGTTGGGAAGCAGTGAGGTTTCTTTCCCCATCTCATAAGTACAGGGAGCACTGCCATGCCATTGTGACCTTCCTGAAACCAGGACTGATTGCCTCTGAGGGACCTTACCCGGAGTGGTTCAGTGGGAGAATGTCTGTGAACGGGACTGTTCACCTCATGGAACAACCCAGAATCTCATCACCAGGACACAGGAATGGCCCTATCAGATTTCTTGAGCCATTTTTTCACTCGGATGAAAATAGTGTACCTACATATTTATTTAAAGAGTGCTCAAGGCCATACCTAATAGCAATAAATTGGTCTAGCCAAGATACTACCAGCTATGTCATTAGCTGGGAGTGCTCTCAATAAGCTGATTAAGGTACTGATAGAAACATTTTGTTCTTAATATTGGTTGGGGATTGGAACTGTGTTTTTGTACATTTATTTAAAATGAGGAGGGGGTCATTTTTTCAAAAAATGAGTATTTATTATTGTCTTACCAATTGCTTTGATTATATACCTCTCCTCCTCAGTTCACTCTCATATTTTTTCTCTCTCTCTGGCTTTTGCATTCACTCGCTCTCATTTCTTTTTTTATTTTGTGGCGTAGGTAGTGTGCTGTATGGCTAGCATTGTATTGTATGTAATTAATTTTGCACAGGGCAAACATTCAGAATGGTAGGTTAATTTTGTTTGTTTTTATGACCATGCCAAAATAATATTCTGGGCTGGTGGAGAACAAAGGACTGTTCTTTAGGATTGAAACTTGATTTTGCTTGTAGTAAAAAAAACAAAACAAAACAAAACAAAAACAAAAAAAACCACACACACTCACAGATGTTGTTTCATAAGTGTTATAAGCACTGGATATAAATGGTATTTTTTATCACTTCTGACTAATGTGAAACTGTTGTACGAAAACTACATGAACAAAAGTCATCTGTTTCGACTCGTGTGGGCTTGCCTCACAGTTGCTGGATTTGAGTCATTTTTATGTCTTGTTATTTCATTTATTTATGCAAAATACATGTGTGTATGAACGCTTTGTTTTAGCTCCAGCTCTGCCTCAGTACTGGGGTTCAGTTACTTCTGGCCATGTTCTTAAAAATGAAATGCTGTTCAGGAATGATCTGACTGTAAACGTCTCTTTCATTGGGTCAAACAGTGATGCTGTATTTGAATCTAAATTCTGTGCATAAGCAGTTTATTCTATTTATTAGCCAACTCTGGCTCTAAATATCCACGAAAATTAAGAATGACAATCATTGGGATCACTTCATTTTATTTTCTGTGGGGCTTAAAACAAAGTTTTTATGACTTTACCATCTCATTTTAGAATTTTCTGATCATGTAAATATAACATAGAAATAGAATTTTATTTTTGGTTCATGAATACTTAGTGAGGTATAAGTTATGTATTTCCTTTTTGTTCTCTAGCCATGTATGTTGGTCCAGACTAGAAAGTGACAAGTCACTGTACCTCATGGGGTAGTGCGTTATCAGCCGCAGTGAGAGGAACAGTGTTGGACCTGTAGCTGGAACAGCAAAACCCTTCACTCGGGTTTGCATGCAGTTTAGAACCCACTGTCCACAGACTTGGACTTTTACTTGTTTTTCTCATAGGAAGTTGATGAATTGAACATTCTAAATATCCATTTCAGCTGGGAGAGTCAATCAGTTTTGAGAACCCGCTTAAAATGTATAAAATAATTCTATGACCATTGAATAGCAAGAAGCATATATGCCACTATAAAGGCAAAAAAATCTGCCTCTGTGATTGGCTGTTAATAAAAGTCCCACCATGCCAATTATATTAAAGAATGTTAGTCAACTTTTTCAGTGCTCACTATTTTATGGTATCTTCAAATCAGAGATAAAAGTTATCTCCACCTTGTGAAAGAACTTACAGGATCAGGTTTTCCCTGTTGGTTAGAATAGGGACAGTGGTAGACAATCCTCTCCTTAAAAATGGTCTATACGGAAAAGGAAAGAAAGAGAAAGAAAGGAAGAAAGAAAAAGAAAAAAGAAAGAAAGAAAGAAAGAAAAAGAAAGAAAAGGAGAGAGAGAGAAAGGGCTGATCTGTGGCCTTGAGCAGCCAGCCAGGCAGTTTCTCTATTTCGCTGACCAATGTGATGCAGTATCTTTTTCCAGGAAGGTACGAAAGCTTTGTTGTTTTCATGCGTGTTCAGCACATCAGTTTGCTTCGTTTGGTATTTGACACTCTCCAGTCTTGTCCTCAGGCCTGATTTGATTTGCCAGGGTCCTGACACCGACTCCCAGGCCAAGTTCTAAATTCAGGTGTGGGCTCACAGGTTTGTTGAGATTGTCAAATTCTGGCCTGTCCCGAACATTAGCCCCATGAGAGCCTGGGGTGTTTGAAAAGGGTGTGATCACTCTAAGTCTGAAATTAAAGGCTGCTTTCTTTTCCTTATGAAGCTAGGCTGCTGCTTCGGAGCACACCCTCCTGAGCCAGAAGCACAGGCAGTAGCTGAAAGCGGGGATTGTTTCGAGGAAGCCTGTCTACCCCCAGCAAGAAGGCAGCCAGGTCACTCGAAAACCAGGGCTGAGGCTGCTTCTCTCAATTTACTCATTTTGCACAGAGATGACCTCTACCTACGCATTAGGGCAAGGAAAAAGAATCACTTCGTAGTTTTAAACCATGTGAAAAGTCCTGTACCAGGTGCCAACAACTGCAAAGACATGCAGCTAAAGGAATGTATTAAAGTATTACTGGGTCTTCCTTTTTAATAAGAAAATGACAAAAAAAAAAAAAATGGTGTTGTAACCTTGCTGATTTTGTACATTTTGTCTAAAGATTGAGTTGGCACTTGAGCTCACTTCTCAAAGTATAATAATATTGTATGACCTCATTTGTCCTTTTATAAAAGCACTTGCATCATTTCCTTAAGTCATCTGACCCCTGACATGTTTTCTTCCTTAATAAACAACTGTTATTCCTGCCGATCATGTTCTGTTTGTGATGCCATATACTGAGTGCACCCCTGTGCTTATATCATTGAAAGAGATTGATATGCAAACACATTTCCTTGTCATCCCCATGCCATCTTTTCCTTTGGGGACAGACTGCTTTCCAAAAGCTCATGAACAAGTATTCAGAATGCTGATTCCTTTGGGGCAGGGGTTAGTGTAGGGAGGGGGAAGGGACAGAAAGGTAATGCTTAGTGCAGACACTCAGACTGGTGTCTGTGACAACATGAAAGCTTGAAGCCAACTCAGTGACATCTTGCTCAATAGTTTTCCTATTCCTGAAGAACCACAGGCGTAAAAGCGAGGCCTCTGTGCTGGTGCTCTTGGAGTATGGGGAATGTGCAAATATTTAACTGTTATGTATGCTGCACGTTGCAGACCTGCTCATGTGCATTCTCCGTTTGTCTTCCTTTGTCATATGTGTTTTTGCTTTCTTTGAAAGTGCAGTCTTTATTGTACCCTTCTCCAGCTTGTAGCATATTAGTGCCTAGTGTTTATGTTCATTCATTATTGTATTTGCCATGTAAAATTTTTATTACCTTAGATAAACTTATAAGCTGTTACTACATAACTTATCTTACTGTAACTCTTATTTTCTGACATTGTAACTTGTTTGTGATGTATATTTTGAGATTGTATTCTATGTTAATTTAATCAGCACAATTCACTGACATGCTGGACTGACATGCTGGCTGCTGTTTCAAATTGTAAAGTTTGTGTAGGGCTGTTGGGACAACTGCAACTCTGTTGTCAAGGTACTGTGCTTTGGTTCCTATAGCAACACTGTGGGTGTAGCCCTTGAAATACTTAGGGCATTTAATGCACCCCCAAGCAAATTTTAACTGCAGATTTTCTTTGTAGAAATTCTATGTCTACCCCAGGTACCTACTTGGCCCATGGCTGGTAATTATTTGGGCAATTAGAAAAAAAACAAAACAAAACAAAACAAAAAACCATAAAAACTAGTGTCTATTGCTGCTTTGAATATGTTTGAAAGTCTGAAAATGTAAATAGTTTATCAAAAAAAAAATCTTGTACAGTCCAGTGTAAAGTTTTTAAATGACCTTAAGGGTTGCCATCACATACTTCTCACACTCTCTTCTTGATGATGAAAAAAAAAAAAAAAAAAAGGTTTGCTAAGGATTAAAGACATGGGAGGAAAAAAAGAATCTCTTCAAATTTAAAGGAATGAATCATTGTTCTTAGCTTTGTTGCATACACAAGCTTCTTGGATTTTGTTGTGCGGTATTGACGTGAGATAAGATTCAACATTAAATAATCTTTCAGTGGTACTTTTCAAAGTCTTCCCCTCCTCTGTCTCATAATTAAGGGAAAAGACAAAATTGAAAGACACACTGTCTTTATCTATTCTGGTGTATGTTGGCACCTTAGCTACTTTTTTTTTCCTTTTTTGCACAAGGTGCTTTCCTGATATGTTAAACATGCCATCTTTGGGTGATAATGTATATGCCATGATGGGGCTTAGGTCCCTCAGGGGAGTGTCTATAAGAACTGCCTATTTATGCTCATTTACCTCAAGACTGTCTTCTCTACCCTTAATCTAGTCGTCATCACTCCATCTTTTGTACTGCTGTTGACACTTACAAATTAAAGATAAATTTTGTTTTATGACTTCTGTGTATGGCCTTATCTGTGCTCTGCAAACTGTCCCCACCATCCAGCCAAGTAAGCCTTAGGCTTGCCACCTGCTTGCCGAAGCAGAGCTCTCCTGCTCCCTGACGTTGCTTCTGTCTTGCCCAGAGGTAGGTCTCCGAAAGCCCTCAAACCCCTTAGCTTGGAGAGACTTGCCTGCTTTTTCCATTGCTGCCCCAGGGAATGCTTGTGAATTTAAATGGGAGAATCAAGATCCAAGATGGATTTTTGTCAAGAGAAGATGAGAGAGCATCTCACTTCCTATTTGCCTGACTTCTTCATGAAAACAAAATAGCTTATAAAATCTCAGAGCATTTTGGGGTGTGAACAAGCTTTAAGGGCCAGCCTTCCAGATGACACCAACTTAGACAAACCTAGCAGGCAAGAGTGGAAAAAGCTGCACTTATGGAAGGAAACTTTCCCTCCAATGTGGTTGGGAGTGGTTGGCTGATTTCTCAGTTGCTTCTGCCTCAGAGAAGGAGATTGCCCACCTCACTGTCCAGCAATGAGTTGGGCACAAAGCAAAACTCTGGCTCCGGATGACATGACTTTTTAAAATATTTCCACAGCTATCATTGTGCTCAAAGTCTCAGGGATGCAGGTGGGGTCTTGCAATGAAGTTTGTGCAGGACCCTTACAGGAGACTTGCCAAACCAGCCAAGCCAGTCCTATGGATTCCAGAGATTAGTAACCAACACTTGGAGAATTAAACAAAAGTGTTCAAAAGGGAGCATCCCTTGGAGAGAGAGAAGAGGCCCAGCAGCAATTTGGATTTGTAGAACTTTATCTCACATTGAAAATTTGATGCATGCTGTATAAAGAGCTGAAAATCTAGCATTCCATGACCCTCCTGACCATGGGTTTTAAAGCTCAGGTAAGCATGGACCTTGGAAGGGACATGGGCTTTGGCATCACACCAACCTGGCTCTGCCATGTTTCAGGTATGTGACTTTCCTCTAGTAACTTCTCTGAGTCAGAGTTTGCTCCTCTGTAAAATGGGATAAAAATCTCTACCTCTCAGGTTTGGGGGGAATTTAAATGAAATGGCATGTGTGAAACCCCTAGCAGAGGGTCTGGCACACAGCACAGGAAGACTGCTTCCTCGGACCAAAGATGGTCAGAGCTAGAAACAAGCGATGATTCCACAGATTGAACAAAGTGAAGGACTTGCTTGAGGTCTTAGGAGTGCCTCCATTCAGAACCTGATCAAGTTCAGATTACCCCAACCTCCCTCTGAGGGGGTCTCCAGGCCACAGGTTTTCTCACTGCCAGTCCATCCTGGCTCCTGCAAATTATTTTCTATCTAAAACATAGACCTGATTTGTCCACCCTTTCTCATCCTCCCTCAAAATCTTCTTGGCTTTCCATTTCTGGCTTGATGAAACCCTCCCATCAACCCTGACAATCAAGCCTCAGCAGAGTATATCTGATTATGTATCTAAGTATATCTGTGCTTTATTCATGAAACAAGATTTTTCTTGGGAGCAATATTGCCCCCATTGAGAATGCATGCTCTATATCAAGTACACTTTAAGGTTTGGTCCTTACCATCGAGTTTATAACCGGTTCCCCACTACATTGTGAGTTTTGGATTCCAAAATGTTTGGCTTAGTAACAATGTTCCCCAGCTAGAAAACTCAAAGACGGGGGGCTGGAATAAACTGAAGGCTCATTCATTCTCATGCTTGGCACTAGATGCTGGCCGTTGGTTGGAACTTTAGCTGGGGCTGTTGGCCAGAGAACTCACATATGGCCTCTTCATGTGGCCTGGATGGTGGCTGGACTTCAAGAGTGAGCTTCACAAGAGAGAAAAATAGAGACCCAGGTGGAAGTTGGGTCCTCTTTTGTGACCTAGTCTCAGAAGTCATATAACATCATTTCCACTGCATTCTGTTCATTGATGCATTTACAAATTTGTGCCAAATTTCAAGGGCAAAGGAAATTGACTCTACCTCTTGATAAGATTCTGAATAATATCTGGGACTGGAAACATGCTGTGGCCATTTTTGGAAAATACAATCTACCACACTCTGTTACCTGCTTATCTGTGACTCTTGTGCTCTCCGTCCCTACTGCCCCATCTTCATAGGGCCTTACACATGGTGCAATATTGATATCGATGTATGAAATTTATTTGGATGCTCTAAGTTGAAAGAATGAAGCTCCAAGCCTTGGCCCATTCCTGCCATCACAGCATTTGGTTACTGTGGTCCAGAGGTCCCTGGAGAGGCCAGCTATCGGCAGATGTTCACTGGTGCACCAGGGTACCTAGAACTAATGGTAAGTGAGTAGCAAGCATTAAAAGGAAGATCCTGGTGAAAAGTTGTTGTTGTTGTGTTGTTGTTGTTGTTTTTCTCAAAGGCAGGCCAGTTATTTCTAGAAAAGTTCAACACACACACACACACACACACACACACGCACAGAGCACACAGGCCAGAATATTTGCAATAAAATTTGACTTCTACTCATTTCTACAGATGCCCATCAGGAGACAAATGCTGTCACTGATCACAAAATACCAGTCTATCCCCTTTGTCAATATATCTTTATTGGTACTTCTATCAACACTACTACTGTCAGTACAACAACAACAAAAAATGACAATAATCTTGGTAGGAGCCAGAATGTATATACAAAAATAATTTAGTTCTTTTTCAGACTTAAGAGATAATAGTTAGATGTTAAAATAGTTCCTAATATGACTTATAACATCAGTTAAACCCAAAAGGTTAGATTGGGTAAAACAGTGTCAACCATAAAACAATCTATTAAGTTTCTGCTTTTGGATTAACATTAATCAGCTAATGGATATTATAAAACATACCCAAACTGGGCTAAAAAAAACAAGGATAATTAACACATTCTTTTATTTGAATCTTGTTTGTATTTCTATTGTAAGTATTATTATATTTTAATTTTAATAAAAGCTCAGTATTTCCATTACAAGTATTATTATATCAAGAGATTAAATGAGGCTGGATTCTTACTGCGAAATTCAAAGTGCAGAATTTAGATCTACTTTTGGAAATTAAAAAAGGACTGATATTATTAATGAAAAACATAAGCAGTGGGAATGTGAGGCAAAAACAACCCAACCAGATAAATAATTATAATTTGACCACAGAAGAACAATCAGGATCTTAATCTGTAGATAAGCCAATTGTTTTTTCCTGATGTGGCTATTACACTACCCTGATTTGCTCTTGCATTAATATAGAAGTACTCTTATATTCTACACTGAGAAAGGAACCCTTATGAAATCATTTAAATGCATGCATTATACATTTTAAAGAAATAAATTCACATGGAAAAGTCACTTGCTTATTAATACCAAAAACAACACCTGCTAAATATATGTGAGTTTGAACTACTGAAGAATGGAGAAGTAAATGGAGAATGGAGAAACGGTGGGAGCATCTTTGGCTCTTGGTCAGCGGAGGTAGCCTGGACTCTGCACAAATGCCAGGAAGACAGGTAGCCAATGTGCTAGGGTGTGTCTGTCAGGCACGCCTGCCCTGGACAGAGCTATGGAAAAGATAAGTGATTCTGAACCTCAAACTGTGTCAGATAAGACATACCAAGGGATAAATACTGCAGCTATAAATACAGCCCAAGACACTGGATCACTTTTCAGACTGTTGAATTTCAAATGCCTGCCAAACAGAGTGCAATATCTGGGGCTCTATTTTTGCAACTCTACTGAAAGGAGTGGCTACAGTCCAATTAATTTAACCAAGAAAATATGGGAAGTGAGGACTACAAGAGTCAAATTGTCCAATGAAAACTTGGAATTGAAATTAATTTCACAAATTTTAATAAAATGTGTGAAGGAAGAAATTCACTTTAACACTTAATTTCAGGCAACTCTAATTTTCAGTCAACAACAGACTAAAGAAATATGGAGCATACTAAAGAAAAGTGAATATTGATTGATCTCCTCATTGAAGTACTGAAGTCAAACCACACATCTTTGTGATTTGCAGCAAGTTTTCTGATTGGCCGTCTGGGAAGATAATTCAGAGTTGAAGATACCTGGGAAACACCCACTTCTAAAAAAACAAAACCAAACCAAACAACAACAAAAATGCAAAAATTGTTGGGGCCAAATACTACATTGTTTCGATTTTTTGGTTACAAACGGCATAAACCATTCGCATGACTTAGATAGCCAAAAGGGATTTAGTGGCTCAGAGAGCTGAAAACGTGCAAGGAGAGTTTGGCTTCAGGCATGGCTGGATGCAAGTGCTCAAACAGAGGCATGAAGACTTGGTTTCTCTGTTTCTCAGCTCTGCTCTGGTGGGCTTGCCTCCCAACCAGGTGTTTCCCCCCGCCTCGCCACCGCCCAAGGCTCCAGACTTCTATTCACCCAGATTTAAGTTCAACAGAAAGAGGACTTCTCTTTCTCAAAAGTTCCCAACAAACTTTGAGGAAATTGAATCTCATTGGCCTAGCTTGGTCACATGACCAATCACTGTGGTCCAAGAAATGAAAACTCACAGGTCCACCCCTGCAGTCGGGCGCAAGCAGATCAACCCCACCTAAATCACACAGAATAGATAAACATTAGTCCCTCACAGGAAAAGTGGTAACCAGAAGGGGAAATAGGTACTGGGCAATATGTCTCAGAAATCCTGCATAGGATGGGGCATTATACGAAAAAACCTAATTGGAAAGTTAGACTAGACTCCTGCTACAGAAGTCACGCTGAGCACAGCTCAAGTGAACATGTGGCAGGTGGGACAACAGCATTTTTCCCATCCTGATTCCAGCTCTCTAGGATTAACCTTTAGGGAACCGAAGCTGGTTCATGGCAGCTGTCATATGGAATTGTCATTCTTGATGTGTCTATCATCCTTTAGAGAGTGGACAGTTTCCTTAAGGTCAGGATCTTGTTCATCTCATTTCTTCATACCTGCAGAGGGCTGGCACAGAGCAAATGCTCACTGAATCCGTGCTGAGTGCTGAGATGGTTTCAGGGCTTCTACTGCTATGACTGAAAGTCAAGTTCGTAGAATAGACCTTGGCCTTTCTTGCATTAAAATAATACCCTTTTAGACCTGGGCCTGTTTCAGAGGCATCAGGACCTTAGGCCTCTTCCACCTCCTTTTCCATTTTCACTTGCTTACAATCTGCACAGCTGCCAATCCCAGGGTGGGCCCTCTCCCACCAGCACCCACAGCCCTTCTGTCTTACCGATTAGTCTTTCAGAGAAATTGGGTTCCACAATGAGGAAATCCAGAAAGTCACAATGTCCTAGAGCAGGGGAGCAGGGCTCAGTAAACTGCACAGGAACGAAATGCAGCCCAGTGCCTATTCTTTTGTAAACAAAGCGTTATTGCAACACAACCGCTCCCATTTGGCTGGTTTTACAATACAAGGGCAGAGTTGAGTAGTTGTGACAGAGGCTGTATAGCCTGCAGAGCCTAAAACATTTACCGTTTGGCCCTTGTTGGAGATTGACATGTTCAAGTCTTAGTATATGTTCTGTGGGTGATGATCCATTTGTAAACAGGACCTTTGAAAATATTATTGAAGTGTGCACTCCTTTGTGAATGGGATCTTCAAAGAACCTAATTAGATGAGGCCAAGTTAAATCAGGGTGGCTTTAATCCATACAGCTGAAGTCCTTATAGGGACTAGAGACACAGACAATTGAGCAGGAGACGTAGAAGCCAGAAGCAGAAGCCATATGACGGAGAGAGAGATACAAGCCAAGGAACCCCAAGGATTCTGACGAGGCAGCCCCAGAAAGCTATGGGCTCCAGGAGAAAGCAGGAACTGTTGAGAACTTGATTTTGGACTTCGAGCCTCCAAAACCATGAGACAGTAAACTCCCATTGCTTAATCCAACCCAGAGAATGGTGTTTGTCATAGCAGCCCCTGCAAATTAAGGCAGCCCTTTACAGAAAGTTTGTCAACCTCTGTCAAAAGGGATGAGTGCAAGGCTTTTCTTGTTGTATGTGGGTCATGGACCACCGCAAGTTTCAGGCGTGTTCCTGGGGGTATAGGAAATTGCCCTTGATGTTCAGACACTTGCTGGTACTCAGGGAGACTGAGATTACTGAGAGGACAAGGAGATCCTGAGGCCAGCAAGGTGTGGAAAGGAGCAGGATGTGATCTCCAAAATATATGAGAAGAGGAAGAGCAAATTCTTAGGCACATTAGAAAAGCCTCATAGTCCAAGTAAGCTAATTCTGGCTCCACCTGTTGAGAAGTCAGGTTAAAGCAGTGCTTAGCAAACTCAGCTGGACTTTGGAATCACCTGAGAGGCTTTAAACACTTTACCTATTTGGGGGCTTTATATACTTTAAATCCCCAAAGACTCTCATTTAATTCAACAGGGGGGTGGCACGGGTTTGGGGATTTTTTTTAAAGCTCCCCCCTCCCCTAGATGATTCTAGCAGAAGCTGAAGTTGAGAACCATGGCGTTCAAGGTTAAGAGATGTGGGAGAGGCTGGTGCCAATCCTGGGACAGCAGGTGAGAATGCAGGGGTCAGGAATGGGCTACCTGGGAATTCTGACTCCACAGCCAAGTTACTGTGTATTGTTTGGCAACTTATTTAACCTCTCGGAGCCTCTGTTTCAATATCTATAAAATAGGAATAAGAATACTTACCTGGCAGTGTTGTTATGAGGATCGAGATCACTCATTTATTTACTTATTCAAGAAATTTATTGCGATGCCTGACAATGTTCAAAACCGTGGATGACACAGCTGTGAACAAATAAACCAAGAGGTCTGCTCTCATACAGCTTACAGCACCAGGGCACATGGTGGAAAAGCACTAAATAATTATGCAAAATAATTTCAGGGAGTAAGTAGCACCATGAAGAAAAGGCAAAGCAGTGAGATGGGATGAGATTGGGCTGGAGCTGTCTGGGGAATTCTCTCTGAGGAGGTGACACTTGGGCTGCAGTGACGGTGGGGTGAGGTGTGTTTATTCCAGGAAGGGGAGGAGGGCCTGTTGGCTGAGAGCATCCAGGGTGCAGGGTGAAGATTGGGGACACCAGACTGTGTAGACTTCCTGTAGGCCTTACAGAGGCCTCCTTCCCTAACTAGAGTGAGAACAAGTAACCCGACGATTTTAAGGAGAAGGGTGATCGATCCATTCACAGAAAATTGTAAAAGGTCTCTGGTTGCTGAGAGAGCAGTAGACTCCAAGGTAGGCATAAAAAATTGGTAGCTGTTGTTATTATGTATTTATTCAGAGCACATTTATTAAGTACTTCCAAATATGCTGGGCATTAGGTATAAGAAAATAATTAGCTACAGAGTTTTGTGGAGTATTTTTATTTGACTTTTACTTTAATCAAAACAATTCATGAATATTATTTAAAAAGTCAAATAGTTATACAAATAATGCCTGTTGAAAACAAGAACAGTCCCCAGCCACCCCAGCTACCATTTCCAGTTCTCTAGAGGAACCACTTCCACTTCTTCTAGCTGATTCTTGAGGGATAATTCAGTGAACAACATAAAGATTCACATCCTTGTGCAGCTTAGATTTGGGTTGTTTGTTTTGTTGCTTTCTTTAATCTTAGATATTTGCTGTGTCTGGTGAACCTTGATTCTCTGTTCATATTTAAGAGTAGGGTACAAGAAACCCAATGAGACGTTTTATGTGTGAGGGTGGGGATTGTCATCTTTGAAATCTACTATAGGTGGCTTGGCTGGACAATTTTTTTTTCCTTGGAGAACCTCTGAGGTCAGCATCTTTAGATTTTCTATAAGATTCCCCCAAGAGAAGACTTTGCAATCTCCTGTCTGGTAGGTCTAAGCCTGGCTGCCAGTCCTCTGGGGATTGAGTAGGGAAATATTCAGTGCATTAACTTCCAATAGCTTCCATTTTCTGTCCCCTTCCAGACCCCCCACCTCCCTGTTTTCAGTGGCTGATGTCTAGAGACTGTCTGTTTTACCCTTTTAGAGACAAAGTCTCCAGTTTTCTGCTGGAACAGGGGAAGGGCAGTTACAGGCCCTGGGCAGAATTGGGAAGAGGATCCATCTGCTTCTTAAACGGAATTTCAAGTCTCTTATTACAGCCCCACATTTACTGTCAATTTCGGGAGCATTGGTGGCAATTCCTACGCCTTTATACTCTAAAATCGAGAGGGTTCTGCAATGGAAGCCATTTGTTTATTCCTTTCCTAACTGCTGGCTTTTTTGGACCTGCAAAAGCAGTTACCATTTAACAGTCTGCTTTCTCCCTTCTAAAATTTCAGCAGTAAGGTCGCCTCTACTGTTTTCTCTGTCCTCTGGTTTTATGCCTTTAAAAACATCCCTTTACTAATATTTTAGTGATGTTTCAGGAGGAAACTGATCTAAAATGTATGTGTTCAATCCAACTCTGGAAACTGTCCTTTGGATCCTTGGTGAATATTTTAGAGGGTGAACAACTTTTCTATCTAGTATGGGCCAAATACAGAGCTAGGCATTTTTCCCTACACTTTTGAAATTTAATCTTCAACAACCAAGTTTCTAGAACTGGAAAGAGAGAGAGATTAACTTATTTGATGATGGTCAATTTAGAAATAATTGATTAAACAATTATGTGCTAGAAGCAGAGGCCAAATGAGTTAATGCTGACATTCAGTCATCTGAACCTGAAAACTTGGGAGTCATCCGAGACTTGTCTGTTGTCCTTCCGATATCCTACTTCTTTATCTCCTCAGTGTTTCTCAGCTGTGTCCTCCCCTGCTTCCCGGATAGTGCTGCCCTGGTTCAGGGCTGTGAGTTTCTTTTTCTGGACCCAGCAGTAATCTACTAACTGGACTCCATACCTCCCAGCCTTACCACCCCATCTGCAGCCAAGATGATCTCTCTAAACTGCACATCTGATCACGTCCCTCCCTTACTTAAAACCTAAATGTGGTGGACATTACTGCTACACAACAATGCCTGCCACAGCTGCCCTCCGTTTTCACCCAGGGAAGTATTTCATTCAGCTCATGAGTTCCTAGCACTTAGCGTAGGGCCTAGAATCCTAGTTCCTATCCATACACATTTATGATCTGAACTACACAGCATAGTCCAAGCCATCTTACGCTCAAAATCTACCTTTTAAGTGGATTGGAATCCACCTGGATTCCCACCTAGGGCTGGATGGTTCTGGACCTCCACATGACTTCCCTGTTGAGTCCGTGTCGCACCCCTTGCCTTACAGCCTTGCCCTCTCCTCGCTCTTGTGGGTGACTCAGTAAGGCCTCTCCCACTTACCCCTGTTCACATCCGTGGCAGGTAGCCTGAGGGTTTATCCAAATCCCAGGAGGGTGGAAAGTGAAGTTGAGGTGGCCCCTTGCTCTTGGTAAAGGCAGGACACTCTCTACCCCCATCCTGGGATGGCCATGGAGGCCCAGCTCAACCTTGTGTTCCGAATCTTCCACAGGTCTTCATGCTTTTGACTTCCATCCTGGGAGCAATTGTTTGGATTGCTGGGGGCAGGGTAGGGTAGAAAAAAAGTTTATTTGGTGTTAGCATTACCCTTACAGTATTAGGTGGGAATTTCCAAGGAATTATGTGACTGTGACATTATAACTTTCACACGATGGTTGGAAGCATTATAAAAATATTGCCTAACACAACTCCATATGGGCATATGAAATTTCATTCCATTTTACACATGTAATTAAGTGGTCCACATAATGAGGAACTGTGTGTGCAAAGAGGGAGATGCCTTTTGTAGGTGAGAGATAGCTGGGGCAGGAGCAAGACTGACATTTTAAAGGGAGAACAATCAACAAAGGTGGCTGACAATTATTACACTTCATTTTATAAACAACTTAAACTTGAGGGAGTTTTTCTTTCCCCTTAAAGCTAGTTTTCTGGTTATAAGCAAGACAAATACATTCAGTATCCTCCTTGTGTACTAGAGGTAGTGAGCAGAAAAAGTTTTGAACTTGGAACCTGACAAAACTGAGTTCAAAACCCAGCTGCCATTTTACTGGCAGTGCAACCTTGGGTAAGTGGCCAAGCCAGGGCTGCTTAAAATGTGGTTCCCCAGTCAGAAACATCATCTGGGGGGTTGCAAGAAATTCAAACTAAGGGTGCCCCATTGACCTACTAAATCAGAATCTCTGAAGCCAAGGCCCAGGAATCTGTGTTTTAACAAGCCCTCCAGGGTGATTCTGATGTTCACTGTAAAGAATGAGAACCACTTGAATAAATTATCAGAGCCTTGATTTCCTTCTCTGTAAATGGACCCTTTATTGTAATGGCAGGAAATCCAACTCAAAGCGGCTTAAAAGAAAAAGAATTTAAAGATTCACATAACCAAAACATCCAGAGGTGGAGATACCTTCCAGTGAGGCTCGATCCAGCATCTCAAACCATTCCACCCAGGATCCCTTCATTTTTTAAATTTCTGCACTCTTCATGATGGGGTGTCACTTTCAGCTCTGGATTTCACAGCAAGGCCAGGCTCTCCCCTAGGATAACAGAATGGCTCTCCGATTTCCAATCATCATTTCACACTTTCCAGTGGAGGAGGGACAGCCTTGCCCGGTGCCTCCTGTGGCAGAAAGAACAGAGTAATCCCGGCAAAAATTGCTTGTATCTTATTGGCTCTGATTGGGTTAAATTGGGCTTAATGTGCAGCCTGGTCCTGAACCAATTGGTATGGCCAGGGATGGGCTGCACAGCCTGGATAAGCCTGTAGGGCTCACCCTGGGTTCTTATTTGGTCATTTCTTTCCACGTGTCTGAGGATACAGGAAGGGTATTTTTTAAGGGTAGCCGAAGTTCTATTAGAAAGAAAACAGATACCGAGAAGAAACTCACGGATGCAGAGATATTAAAGCACTCCCTCAGAACCACAGGCCAGGAAGGGACATCCCTCATTCTGGGGCACTGTAGCACAGGCTGGGACCTAGACCCCAGGCTCTGGGTTGATCTGTTGCTCATTAAGCCCCGAGGAAGGGGTTTGGATGCCAAGGAGAAAACTCCCAGTGATGTGCCTCAATTTTGAAAAACGCTGGAGCTCCTCCCCTTTAAAACATGGTTGCAAAGGCTAGGAGAAGCCAGTGCTGCTGGCTGCAGGGTTGACTACATCTATCTGATATGCCCCCTGACTTCCTCACCAAAGCCCCAGGAGTGGAAGAGGGAGACTGCTGCCTTTCGCCACCTTCCCTCTTTCTAGGCACATTCTGATTTTTGGATCCAGCAAATCCAGGGAGAGAAGAGTGGGGAGTCTGAAACTGCATATTACTCAGCTGTATCTTCCATGGCACAGCACCAAGGTAAAGGGCTTCAGAGATGCCTTGGCCATCCCTCCTTCCCCTCTCCCCAGGCTGTATGGCGCAGCCTCCTGCGCTGAACCTGGAGAGGGTGCAGAACCTGGGATGCCCAGCAAGAACACCACCGGGTGGTCAAGTGAGGCAGATGTGCAGGGGAAAGAGCATGCGCTTTTGGGTTGGAAGGGCCTGGACTCAGGCCTGGCACCATCACTCACCAGCTGTCTGACCTTGGGAAAGTGCTTTACAACTTACGAGCTCCTTTGTTTATTGAGTGGAGATTATAATTCCTAGGGCAGAAATGACTCTGTGTGTGTATGGGTTAGTAGGGCAAGGCAGAGGAACCTTGGCCAGCCCCATAGAGTTCTCCCCCAGCCTTAAGTCATAAAGTTGCAGAATGATTTGTTTTCTTTGAGAGTGGCGCTGACTTTGTGGGGGATTCCACCAGACCTAAAGAGCTCTGGCGCCATCAGCAAGGAGGATTTGATGGCCACTTGTGTGGACCAAGAACTCTGCAGCAGTGGGCATCTGGCAGGTACCTGAAGATGACTTGGAGTATCAGCTCTTCCCCTGACCTCAATGCCTTGGTACCAGAGGAACTGGCAGGAATCCAAAGATCCTAGAAAAGGAATAGCCCCTGTGCTGGTTTGGATCTATTATGTCCCCCAGAAAAGCCATATTCTTTAAAAGCAATCTTGTGGGAGCAGAAATATAGTGGGTGGGACCTTTTGATTGGATTGACCCACCCAAGTGTGGGTAAGACCTTTGATCAGATTATTCCCATGGAGGTGTGACCCCACTGTTCTAGTTTGCTAATGCTGCCAGAATGCAAAATACCAGAAATGGATTGGCTTTTATAAAGGGGGTTTATTTGGTTACACAGTTACAGTCTTAAGGCCATAAAGTGTCCATAAAAAAGGGTACGTTCACTGGAGAAAGGCCAATGACATCCAGAAAACCTCTGTTAGCTGGGAAGGCACGTGGCTGGCATCTGCTTGCCCCCAAGTTGTGTTCCAAAATGGCATTCTCCAAAATGTCTGAATCAGTTTCCAAAGGCCATCTTCAAAATGTCTGTCTCAGCTCCAGCTCGCTATGAGCTCCTTCTGTCTGAGCTTATATAGTGCTCCAGTAAACTAAACAAGGCTCAGGCTGAATGGGCGGGGCCACACCTCCATGGAAATGATCTAATCAGTTATCACCTACAGTTGGGTGGGTCACATCTCCATGGAAACACTAAATCAAAGAATTACAATCTAATCAACACTAATATGTTTGCCCACACAAGACTGCATCAAAGACAAAGGCATTTTGGGGAACATACTACATTCAAACTGGCACATCCACCCATTCAGGTGGGTCTTGATTAGTTTACTGGAGTCCTTAAGAGAGCTGAGAGGCAACACAGACACAGAGGCAGGGAGAAGCTGAGAGAGATGCTTAGAGAGAAAATGCCCAGGGACATTTTGGAGATAGCCATTGAACCTAGAACCAGGAGAGAAGCTAAGAGATGAAATCCAGTTTGCCCCGGGGAAGCTAAGAGAGGACCGCCACATGCTTAGAGAGAAACAAGCAAGGACGCACAGGAGCTGAGAGAGAGAAGCTAAGACAGAATCCCAGTGACATTTTGAAGAAAGCCAAGGAAACCAGACGCTAACCCCAGGAGAGGTCCAGCAGACTCTGGCCATGTGCCTTCCCATGTGATAGAGGAACCCTGGATGCCATCGGCCTTTCTTCAGTGAAGGTATCGTCCTGTTGATGCCTTAGTTTGGACACTTTTATGGCTTTAGAACTGTAAATTTGTAACCTAATAAATCCCCTTTATAGAAGCCAATCCATTTCTTGTATTTTGCATTCCGGCAGCTTTAGCAAGCCAGAACAGCCCCAAGTGACTGAAATTGAATTCCCAACATCCTGGCATAATGAGGGCTCAAAAGAGAAATTCAGCTAAGGCTTAAAAAAAAAAAAAATTGCAGTTATTGCACACCTGAGCTTTAGAACTAATTCATATCAGTTACGTATTTACTGAGCAGCTAACCCAGGCCAAGCACAGTGTGGGTGATGAGACATGTTGATAGGCTACTCTATACTCCATCGTCAGCTTGCTTCTTGTTCCCCAACGCACTGAGCTGTTCCTTGCCTCCTTGCTTCTGTACATGCTGTTCATTTTGTCTGAATTGCCCTGCTTTGCCAGGACCAACAGGGGAACTTCCATTTATCATTCAGAAACTACTAGGACTCGGACTACTTTCTGAAGCTTTCCCCAGCTCCCTGCCAGTGATAATCTCTGACCATTTGTGCTCCGAAGGCCCTGATCATGCACTCTTTCTCTGCCCGTGGTCCATTGTGTTTATGTCCTCTGCCTTCCACCCTAGACAGGGGAGCTCCTCAAGGGTACAGCCCTTGTCTCATCATTTAAAAACCTCTAGCAGCTGGTACAGGGTCTGGAGTAATGCAGATGCTCAACATATCGTGTTGAACAGAATTGGCCATTCTTGGAATTGTGGGCATCTGTAGAAAGCCAAAACCAAGCTTGACACTGTGCTCTGCAGGAAACGGGCTGTTAGAACCCACCCTGCCATGCAGTCCCCATGGAGCTCTCAAAAGACCAGTTATCTCAATATCAGTTTGAGGAGTCTCAGTGATTATTTAGATTAGAGCAACACTGTGTCAGAGAACTTCCTGCAGTGGAAATATTCTGTATGTGCACTGATGCTCATGGAAGCCACCACCCACATGTGGCTACTAAGCTTTCAAGATGTGGCTAGTAAGGCTGAGGAACTGAGTTTTTAAATTTTATTAAATTTAATTTAATCTGAATTTAAATAGCCAAATGTGGCTAGTGGGCACTGTATTGGATGGTGCTGATCTCAAGGTTGACTTAGAGTAACCTGGTGAGAAGGGGAGTCAGGACATTATTCCAGACAGAAGAAGCAGTATATAAAGACTGCTTGGGAAACTTTAAACAACTCTTGCTGCAACTTCCAAAGCAATTTCAGTGGAGTGGCTTCCTGCCCCTGATTCTACCCAATAGTCCTGGGACTGCCAGATTTTCATCATCAAGTGAGTCAGAGCAGAAGCCAACAGCTCCTTGGAAGCTGGATTCCATTAATCAATCTGAATCAAGTAATCAATTGATTCCAGAAGATATTCATATTCCTAACCTGTCCTTTAAGAGTCTGTTCCCAATGCATATCTCTGAGACACCTGAAACTCAGAGCTAGAGCTCAGCAGATATGAATGTCAGTATTAGTGCATACAGCCACTGTCAAAAAAAAAAAAAAAGCTGAAAAAGAGCCCAGACTTCAATTAGTGATATGAATGAAGCAGGTCTGGTTAAGACCAGGGCAAGCCAGGCCAAAGGGTAAAGGTTGAAACTGATTGTGTTTTAAAACTTCAACTTTCATATGAGACCAAGGGAATAGATATCTATTTGGTACAGGATCTAAATTTTCTAAACGGTACAACTCTACAGTCGATTTGTTCAAACACCACAATTGCATGGAACTTTGAATAGGAAGTGAGATACGGTAGGTTAGTATAGGCTGGAGTGAAATAGTGACACATCCTAGAGTAATATGGGCAGATAATAAAAAATATATTTACAGCCTCCCCCTCCCCAGCCCCGAGGATCTGGGGGAAGGTGCGGATGTGTTGGACATCCTCACCCGGACTGGTGTTGATGTTGTCACAAACATGGGGACTGGCGGTTTGATGTGCTGAGCCCTTGAGCATGGGACTTGCCCTTATGAAGCTCATTACCACAAAGGAGAGCCTAAACTTCTATGTAATGGTGCCTAAGAGTCTCCCCCTGATTACCACTTTGTTGCTCAGATGTGGCCCTCTCTCTCTCTAACTGAGCCATCTTGACAGGTGAACTCGCTGCCCTCCCCCCTACGTGGGACCCGACTCCCAGGGGTGTAAATCTCCCTGGCAACGCAGAGTATAACTCCCGGGGATGAATGTGGACCCGGCATCGTGGGACTGAGAGTATCTTCTTGACCAAAAGGGGGATGCAAAATGAGACGAAATAGTTTCAGTGGCTGAGAGATTCCAAATGGAGTCGAGAGGTCACTCTGGTGGACATTCTTATGCACTATATAGATAACACCTCTTAGGCTTTAATGTGTTGGAATAGCTAGAAGTAATACCTGAAACTACCGAACTCCAACCCAGCAGTCTGGACTCCTGAAGACAATTATATAAGAATGTAGATTACAAGGGGTGACAGTGTGATTGTGAAGACCTTGTGGATCACACCCCCTTTATCTAGTGTATGGATGAGTGGAGGAATGGGGATAAAAACTAAAGGACAAATGGGGTGGGATGGGGGGATGATTTGGGTGTTCTTTTTTCACTTTTATTTCTTATTCTTGTTCTGGTTCTTTCTGACGTAAGGAAAATGTTCAGAGATAGATTGTGGTGATGAACGCGTAACTATGTTATCATACTGTGGACAGTGGATTGTATATCATGGATGATTGTATGGTGTGGGAATGTATTTCAATAAAACTGAATTTAATTAAAAAAAAAAAAGAGTCTGTTCCCCCTGTTCCAAATTCAGTGGGGTCCATGAAATACAAAGGTTCTGATATAATTTTCCTGAGTAGTGCTTCTCTCTCGTAGGCTCTATGGGAACTTGGGAATCCACAGAGGCAAACACTTTCGGAGGAGTCTGTGAGAGCTGGGCTTAGTGGGATGTGTGGGCAACACTAGGGTGGTGAATGGGAAGCTATCTGGATCAAGTTTCTTGTTGGGACGCCTTAAAACAGGTGAATAGACAAAGCAAGAAAGGTCCTTTGGGCAGAAACTTGGACTCTGTGAAAGAAGTAGCCAGTGTCTGAACATCCCCATCCTCCAGGTGGGAAGCCTGCCCTGTCTGGACTGGGCTCCAGGAAGGAGCTGGAATGATGGGGCTCACTTCCTGAAAGCCAAGGGGCTGAGCAGGAAAGGGAGCAGGTGAACCTGGGATTGAGCAGCCAAGTGGGCATATGAAGAAGAACCTGGAGCTGATGGAGGTCTGCAGGGGGAGGGCTGGACAGAAGGTGAGCAGACTGGGCTCAGCAGTCTGGCAGGCAAGCATGAGAGTCAGAAGCCAACAATGGGTGCTTGTGTGGTGGGAGGCTGTGATGGAGGGAGCCCTATGTCAGCAAAGAGAATGAATAGCAGTTCCAATATGCCATTGATTATAATAGCAGCTTTGGGGGAAAAAAGGCAAAAATAAAAACAAATTGAGAACAAATGTACACATTGTCTATAAGAAGCATACAAATACTAGAAATGTGAAAATGTGCAGTGTATCTCATAGAATCAAAGGACTTTTAGTTTCATCTCATATGAATACTCCAGTGATTGGTCCTGGTGGCTGGTAGACCTGCCCAGATTGCTGTTTTGAAAGGTTTATATTCAGGTTCAGCAGGAAAGGGTGCGTGGTTGATCAGTGCTGTCTGCCAAGGGTGTGGCAGGAGGCAGTGACAGAATGGCTCTTATGTATTTGCCCTCTCTGACTTTTAAAAAATGTTGCTTGTAGGAGACTTTTTTTTTATTTGGCATGGGGATATGTTACAGGGCAAGTTGACTTGATTTTAAAAACAGGTTAACAATTGATAGACTCTTTTATATTGTAAGAGTCGGGGTAAATTGCCATTTACAAAAACAGCTGCCATCTTAGGAGGGTGTATGCGAGTGCTTGAAAAGCTCTTTTTACCCAGAGTAAGCAGAAGGAAGGAAATAATAAAGGTGAGAGTAGAAATCAATGAAACAGAAAATGGACAAGCAGAGAAAAATCAATGAAACCAAAAGCCAGTTCCTTAAAAAGATCAATAAATAGATAAACCTTTAGCTAGACTGATCAAGAAAAGAGAAAACAAAAATTATAAATTTCAAGAATGAAAGAGGGAAAGGATAGTACGGAAATATTGTGAGCAACTTTTGGCCATTAACATTAAATTTGAAAACTTAGATAAAGGAGACAGATTCCTTGAAAAAAACAATTACCAAACTGACTCAAGAAGAAATAGAAAATATGAACAGTTCCACATCTTTTAAATAAGTTGATGTTGTAATTAAAAACCTTCCCCACAAAGAAAAGTGCAGGTCCAGCAGTTTCATTTGTAAATTCTTTCAAATATTTAGGGAAGAAATAATACCAAACATACACATTCACTTTATGAGGCCAACATTACCCTGATACCAAAACAAGGCAAAGAAAATAAAAATTACAGACCAATGTCCCTCATGAATATGGACACAAAACTTCTTAACATAAATCAAATCCAACAGTATGTAAAAGGAAAAAGCCATCATAACCAAAGGTTTACTCCAGGAATGTAAAAACATTGCTTTTGAAAAGTAACAGGTATATATTTATCATATTAATAGAACAAATAAGAAAAACCATATGATAATCTCAGTAGATTCCAAAGTCACTTGAAAAAGTTCAGCACTATTCATGTTTAAAACTCTTAGCAAACTAGGAACAGAAGGGAACTTCTTCCACTAATAAAGGGTGTCTATGCAAAACCTTAGCTAATGGTGAACTATGGGCTTAAGATGGTCAAGGAAAAAATGACTAAGGGAGTGCTGGTTGTGTCGGCCCCTGAAGGACAACATGGATCCAGCCAGCACACATCTGAGGGAGAACCTGAATTCCACAATACAGTGGACTAGGTGTTCACCCAAACCTGACCGTAGGGTGGTGAGCGGGTGGGTCCTCGGGGGCAGGCCGGGTACAAGGCTGCTGCACGATGACAGCTGGGTTGGATGGAGGAAGTGGCTGGTGCTTCATGCTGACTGAGCTCCACGGAGGACATAGACGGGTGAATAGTGTCCCTTAAAAATTATGTCCACCCAGAACTGCAAAATGGGAACTTATTTGGAAATAGGGTCTTTGCAGGCTTAGCTAAGGATCTCGAGATGAAATCATCCTAGATTTAGGGTGGGCCCTAAATCCAGTGACTGATGTCCTTATAAGAACAGGAGAGGACTCAGAGCCACAGAGCGGGAAGGGATGTGAAGATGGAGGCCGAGGTTGGAGTGATGCAGCCCCCAGCTAAGGGATAACAAGACCACCAGAAGCTGGAAGGGACAAAGCGGGCCTCCAGAACTGTGAGAATACATTTCTATGGCTTTAAGCCACCAAGTTTGTGGCCATGGGAAACTAAGAGAGAGGGCTTGGGCATTATCATAGTGGTTAAGAATTAAGAGCTCTCATAATAAAATAAGACCTTACATTTTGATGCAGTTTATAGTTTATTTATTATCATTATTTCCATGATTTACTTGATAGGACAGATTATTACACCCATTTTACATCTGAGAAAGAGTGGTGCCAAGACTTGCCTCGTTCAAGGGTGCATAGCTCATAAGTAGATTCAAACCCAGGATTTGTCCATGCTCTCAGCCAGTTGGCCACGTTCCCACTCCATCATTAGAAAATGATTAGAAAGTTCCTGTCTGAGAAAAACACAAATGCATTGATCAGTCGCTTTAACTTGGAAACATGCAAAGGAGGAGAATTTGCTGCTTCTCCCAGCCAGGCTGTTGCCCATTCAGCACGGCCAGGCAATTGGATGTGTGATGACCAAAAGCTCTCAGGGTCTCAATATGCTTATATCTAAGGTGGGAATAAAGTTCCAGGTCTTCCCCCACCCCTTACATAGTGCTAGGTTCTGAGGCTAGGAGAAGTCCAAAACTGAGGTGTTAGCAAAGAGATACTTTCTCCCCAAACACTGTGGAGTTCTGGGGCTGGCTGCTGGTGATCCTTGGTCCTCAGCTTTTCCTTCACATGGCAACGAACATGGTGGCATCTTCTTCTTTCCCTTCAGGGTTCTGTTGACTTCCAGCTTCTGACTTTTCTCTGTGGCTTCTCTCTCCCTTTGACTTTCACTCCACTTATAAAGACTCCAGCAATCCAGATTAAAGCTTGACTTGATTCATTTGGGCCACACCTTAACTGAAGTAACTGCTTGAAGAGATTGTATTTGCAATGGGTCCACACCCACCAGAATGTGGATCGAGACCAAGAACATGTCCAAACCTGGGGCACACAATCCAATCCACATCAATTACTGAACAGTTTATTGATATCTTCTTACATTTTGGGCCCACCTCACCTTGGTCCTGACCCTTAGGGAATGTGTGTATAAAGTATGTTTAAAGCACCTGGCACAGTATGGGACTCAGAGGAGTCCTCAGTAAAATGTGGTTTCTGTGGTCCTGTCATAATTTTGGTGGGGTAAATGTGCAGAGCAGAAGAACCAAGACGGAAGTCACTAACTCAGTCTTGGAGAGCAAGAAGGAGTGCTGTTTGAGCCAGGTCTTGAAAACAGAGTAGGGGTTTTTCAGGCAGAGAAGAAGAGAGGGCCTTCCAGAAGAATCCTTTGGAAAACAGCAAGACATTCTGCACAACTACAACCAGGATGAGTGGAGGGGCCTGGTGACAGATGAGGCTGCTTCGTGGGCAACGTTCAGCTTAACTGGACTGCAAAGCAAGGGTAAGGGCCTGGGCCTCTGACCCGTAGGTGTGGGCCAGGGCAGAGGCATTTAAACAACTGCATTTCTAAAGCACTAGTTCACTGTCCTCTCTAGAGCATAGTGCCTTCTCCTCACTTCCCTCAACCGCACAATAAGAATCAAGTGAGATGGTGAAAGTGAAATTTGGAATCTGTAAGATCTGCCTGTGAGTAAATATATCATAAGATTTCTTCACACTCCATGATTACTCAGTCCCCTTGCCTGAGATGGGGGTGACCCCTGTACACGAGTTCATATCAGATGGGGGTGCCATTATAATGATGCTGAAAAAGATTCAATCAACTGGGCTACTGGGTGGGGGGACAGCAGCCACACAAACTGGAGGAGGACTGAGAAGCAGGCTGTCCCCTCTCCTCTTCCTGCCCCCAGGGACCCTCCCCACCATCTCTGGGTGTCATCCTGACTCTGTTCCCAGTATCTGCTCCCTGGTTCCCCACCACCCTGGGCTCCATCACCAGGATCCTGTTCTCACTGCCCCATGCCTGCAAGACCAGCCAGACACTGCAGCGGGGGTAGGTGGGAGGAGTGCCCTCCTCGATTCTCAGAAGGGAGTCTCCACAAGATGAACTGGACAGAGATGAAGCAAATCATTACTGGCATGGTCAGCAGTTAGAGCAAAGGAGTTGTCTTCCATAACTGTGCAGAGCCACCAGCGAGTTAGGCGCCCTCTCTCATTTCTTATGTCACATCTCTAGATGCACTCGAGTGTCAGCCTGCTCATTCATGCAGGCACCCACCGAGATATTCCACCCTCACATTCACGGGTGACCAAATTCCATGAATGAGGGGCTGGGGGGCTGGGGGTGGGAGGTGGTAAGGAGGCCTTCATTTTCTTATGGAGTCATTTCCCCTTCTCAGGGAATCTCTGTCCAATTTTTTGGTTGGTGGCCACCATCTTGTTTTTCCTTCTTCCCCTTGCTTCTTCCTAGTCAGGAATCACTTCCTAGTCATGGAATCACTTCCTGGGCCACTTGCTCTTCCAGGGCTTCCTCTGTCCCCTCAATCTCCTTCCCTGACTGCTCCATACCACAACGTGTATCATAGTCAATAATGGCCCTAATTTATGTGCACAGCACTTCAGAGTTTCCGGACTTGCATTTCCACCACCTCACGTCGTTCTCAGAGGGAGGGTTTGTTATGATTCCCACTGTATGGAGGAGGAAACTGAGGTCAGATAGGTGAACTGCCCCTTACAAGCTCACGCAGTAGAGAGGACATCTATCGATTCTGCCTGCTTGACTTCCGGTCCACTCTTGGGCACTTCTAACTCCTGGCCCTCAGCTCCCTCCTTTGTAAAATAGGGGTGATTACAATATTGTGTAGGGCTAGACCAACAGCAGTCGGAAACCCAGAAAAGCTGATAATTCTGTGCCCTTTCCAAGGTGTGTGTTTCAAATATTTATTCTCCATTCATTTGGTGCAGGGAAAGTTTTGGAGATGGAGGAGCTTTTGTTACTTCTGCTCAAGGGCGCAGCCTGCTTGTGTGAGAGAAGAATCAGTTTACTCATCTCCAGTTGTGTGGAATTAGTTAAATAGGATTGCATTTCTGGTTTATTCTAGTGATGATTTAGTGCCCCTTAAAGACTGGGGTCCTGGGCAATGACTGGCTGACCCTCCTGAGATTTGTTGTTAAGATTAGATAGGAAAAATGAATTGGTATGCAGGGCAATGCTGAGTATACAGTAGGCACTTTATAAATAATGGTGGCTGAGCCCTGAGTTTTAATCCCCAGCCCAGGGCAGATGAGTTCAGCCCTTGGGGGGGTAAGGAAGGGGGCGGGGGTGGGTCTCAGTCCCCACAGAGCCCCCACCGCCTTGTCCCCCAGCGCGAGGAGACCTCTCTGGTTTTCCAAACGGGAGACACTCAGCCCCCAGGGCCGCCAGTGACTGTGCTTCCCGCCCAAAGGTGGATGGTTTGGCTGCCGAGTTCCCCGAAAATTGGTTCCGTATGTTGCCGACATCAGGCCCGAACGTTTGCTCAGCACACAGCCGTGAAGGCCTCCGGGGAGGCTGAAACCCCACACCAGCCCCGCCGTCCGCCCCCGGCCGCAGGCTGCCAAGCCACTGCCCGCAGCCAACTCCCAGGGCCAAGTGGTGGGAGAGCAGGGGACGGTGACTGGCAGGGGCCTGCGGGAGCCCCGCCCTGGCCAGCCCGGGCCCCCCAACCCCAAGCAGCATCGCTGGCGCCACCTTGTGGCTGAGTGGAGAACTCCAGCAGCATGGCAGCCTCTCTCTGGCCCCGGCCTGGGCACCCAGAGTGGGTGGCTGGAGGGCTACACTGTGGAAAGTGGTACTTTGCCCATTCCAGGAACTCCCAGGGAAGGGAAATGTGGTTCCCAAGGCTGGGCTATTTTTAAATGACGGCATCCCTCATGCAGATGCTCTGTTCAGGGCTGATGTTTCAAGCCTGTGAGAGAAGCTGCACATTTAACCAAAGGCAGATGCCAGGATGGGGGTAATTAGGGTGGGCTGGGACTGTCTATTCCCAGGCCCGGGCAGCCGGGCAGGGAGAGGGCAGTTGGGTCCCCCCGGGGCTAACGTTTCTGCTGGGCAAGGAGATTCTGGGCCTGGCGTCTCTGAGGGTCTATGGCCCCCAGGCCCGTCTGGTATGGCTCAGGGAAGTTTGTGCCTGTGTGTGTTGGTGGCGTGGGGTGGGGTGGGTTGGGGAGGACTCTTACTATCCTCCTCTTCCGTTGTCATCATTGTTATCAAAAGCCTTTGCCTACAATCGTGCTTTATAGTCTACAAAGGGGAGGCCTTATTTTCCCCATTTTGTTGAAGAGGAGATGAAAGATCTGAACCATTAAGATTCACCCAAATTCTAGGTAGTGAGGTCTTCAAAAGCTCGTTGTGATTTTTCCAACAGAGAATCTGATCAGATATCGTCTCCCAACCCCTCCCCTACCTTCCATGGCCTCCAGTCACTTTCAGGACTGTCCTCATCCTTCAGGGGCTGCTCTGCTCAAACAATTTGCCAAAAGAAAGCACCAACCTGCCTCCACAGTCCCTCCCCTGGCCTTTGCTCTTTGGACTTCCCAGTGCCAGCCCCAGGTCACCTCCTCTAAGAGCTTTTCCAGGAGTTCCTTCTTGGAGTTCCCTTAACTCTGGCCATTACTTCAGTGGGCCTTGATCTCAGAAACCTCTAATGACCTGATTCCAGGTGTGATGATTCCTTGGTCTTTGTCCCTCTATCACTGCCATTTTCTGGCTCAGAAAAAACTTTGCTAATGTTGTTGAAGGAGAAAGTGAGTGAGTATGTGAGCACCTCCCAGCTGCTCAGCCCTGTGCTAAGAAAGGGTGGAGCCATTTCAAGAGAAGAACAAGGCTGTGCCTAACTCCTTGAATCTAGGTCTCCATTGAGAAAAGTGTATCTAAAATAAGGCAAGGCAGTGTAAGTATCTGCCACCCAGGCTTGTGAGGTCAGGGGAGGCTTGATGAGGGGCTTCCTGGAGGAGGAGGAGCAGAAGGGTGGTGATGGGAGAGAATGGACAGGATCTTGAGAAATGAAACTATTTGGTGGGGGGTGAGGGGTAGAGGAGAGATGCTACCCCTGGAGGTGGGTTGCTCAGCAGGAATCCCAGTCCAAAGAGCCCCCAGACGGATAGGTGTGTCCTCTGGGCTCCTAAGTCTGGCTGGTTGATGCAGGCCGCATATCAGAGGCCTCAGCCCTCAGCCCATTCTGGAGGTAGGAGTTAAAGTGGGCAGCAAACCAGGCCTGGCTGAGGATTTACAGGAGGCTTTCCTATCCCACCGTCTGTCCTTGGTTTCCCTGATGGGCCCTGTGATTTCCACAGCAGCCAGGCCCTGGCTTAAACCCCAGCAGCTGGCTGAGTGAGGCCTTGCTGCTTCTCCAATTGTGTCTCAGTCTGGCCTGAAGGCCCAACACGCTACCCGTCACTCAGCTGCCCGGAGCTCCTACTGCCTGGGCCCTCAGCTGAGCTAGGCCGCACCCTGGGTCCAGGGCAGCCTCTATCCCAGCTAGGCCTGCCTGGAGTCAGCTTCTTTCCTCTTCTTCTGATGTCCCACCATGCTTTGTGCTTGAGAGTGGGTACCAAACTTGAGGAGCCTTGAACACCAAGGCAAAGAGTGTGGCTTCTGTGTGGCAGCAGGTTACAGAGCCATGGTGGGCTCCTGTAGGTGCACTGTGGGCAGAGAGGGTGCCTGCTGGAGACAGGGAGGCAGCAGGAGGCCATGGCAAAAAAGCTGGGGTGGATGAGGAGGTCCTGAAGAGGAGCAGAGGCAGGGGGTCCACAGGGAAAGGGTGGGTGTGTGCTGAAGGACAGAAGTCACCCTGATTGAGTGTAAGAGATAGGAGAACTGGGGACATCCACATCCTTTGCTGCATAGATGGGAACTAAAGATGAAAGAAGACAGCGTAATTGCCCACAGTTGCCTGGAACACAGATGGTGCTAGTCACAAAACTTAGCAAGAATATTTGGGCCTTTCAGCAGCTCTTTTGCACCTCCCTCATTTCTCCCCAGGAAGCAGCATGGTTGAGGCCAAAGCCTGAGCTGTGGACTGAGTTCTAGGTTTCTGTCCCAGCATCCCCGTTCACTAGCTGTGACCCTCTGGGCAGGTCACTTAATGTCTCTGAGCCCAAGCCTTGCTGCCTTTCAAATGGACAGTGCTCCCTTTCTCACAGGGCCATTAGGAGGATTTAATGAGCCAAAAGTCATTAGCATGCCCAACAGGGCACCTGGCACCTGGCAGGGTTTCCCCAATTCCTCTCTGAGACATTTTTAGCCTTGGGAGGATCCAGGGATCATTAGAAAGAGGCACCAGCTAGTTGGATGGGGCCCAGAGAGGGGGCATGAAGCAGCCAGGTTGTCCAGTGGCCCTGGTGCCAACTCTCTGGCCCGTAGGCTAGGAGAAGCCAGGCAGTGGGCCGTGCACCAGGCTCCAGGACCAAGAAGACATTCACCACCTCCTGTGGCCTCCAGAACTGCCACCTCCCCGCAGCTGGCTCTGCCAGGAAAAGCCATAAGGCCTTTGAACTGCCCCTGGCCCTGAGATCCCTGCTGGGCTAGGGCTGGTGAGGCAGATAGTTGGGATCCATGTGCTCCCTGCTGGATCGGCATGTGCTGGGTGGTGGGCGGGTGCCCAGCTGGGAGGTGAGTGCCCGAGCCAGGCGTGGGTGGTGAGCGGACAGGGAGTCTGCAGATCCCAGGTGTCTCCAGCGGAAACCCCCAGCCAAGGACAGAAAATGTCACGCGGGACCGGCACAATCCGTCTTGTTGTAATCCCCAGAGCTGGCGTCACCGGGCCTGCCCAAAAAAACTGCCGCACAGGGCCTGAACTCATGCCTGTGTGCCTGCCAGGGGCACAGTGGAGTGCGGCGGGGGCTGGATAGGCCGGCAAAAACAACCCAACCGTTTCATTTGCTTTTTTACTTTTTTGTTACAGACCACTTGGCTGCCCATACCAGCTGGGAGCTGGGGCCCAGCAAGAGCGCAGAGTTATGGGGCAGTGCTAAGTGCTTTGTTTGTATGAAACTGCCAAAATGTTAGTACAAAGTGGTAGGTGTTTGTGCTGCAGATAATAACTGATGGGCTCCCGGGTGGGGAGGTGGATGCCTTGTTATTATGGCCGTGGCTCTTCTGAGAAACGCTGCAGCCTCCTCGAGAGCAGAAGCAATATTTTCCCAAGCACATGGGGCCGGCCTGGCAGTTAACGGGCTCGCCTGGCCCTCGTGAATCAGCCCCAAGAAGGGTGGAGGCCAGGCCACTGGTGTTTATCTGATTTTTTGGGGTTTGTCCTCCCTGACCCTAAAGTCCATTCTCCAGAATGTTCTGGGACCACTGTGCCATGGAGGGAGCTGAGGCCCGTTTGGTGTGCCAAGTGCTTGGGTGTCCTGCTAGGGGAACCCGAGAAAGCTGTCGCATGGAGGGTCCCAGCCAGGAGAGGGCAGGAACCCAGGAGGAGGGTTCTGACTCAGCCGGGAGAGAATGTTTCCCTGGGTGTGAGGGTGTGAGAGTGGAGGGGAGTGAGAAGAGGCCCCTGATTTTTGGTGTCTGGGGGACAAGGACACTGCTTCCCTCTGAGCTGCATGCTACTTCTCAGTTTCTCAAGGAGAGGACGAGCCCACCCTTGGTTGCCTGATGGTTCCTAGGCCCTGAGCCGTCTCACTCCTGTAACCTTTGCACTTGTTAGTGTGCCTGCATGCACATAAAACTTGGTTCAGTGTCTTCTTATTTGGGAAGAACTAATTAAGACATTTATACAACCTGTTAGGCATTCATTCATTCATTCATTCGTTAATCCATTCTTAGACTTTACTGGGTGCCCACTTCTTGCCAGGCTCTGATCTGGACACTGGGGATACAACAGTGAACAAAATTAAGAAAAACAAAATCCCTGTCCCTATCAAAGCTACATTCTAGTGCATGAGACAGATAATAAAATGTGTGGGAATATAACATGTGGGCTGGCTCAGATGGTGAAAAGTGCTACAAGAAGGAACACAGCAGGGTCAAGAGACAGAGAATGATGGAGGAGGGGAGTTGGGGTGATCAGGAGATGCTGGTGTTAAAGCAGAGCACAAGATATCCAAGGTCCCTGCGATGAGCAGGGTTTACAATCGGGATGAAAGAGGAACAAAGAAAGGCAACTTTGCTGAGTGCATGATATTTGTTGAGTGCAAGAGAAGACATAGAGATGCCATGTCAATACCACAGCACATTGCCGAGTGTGGGGTGGTCATTATTAGTCCCTTAATACAGAAGAGGAAATTGAGTCTCAGAGAGGCTTGTTGGAGTGGTGGGGCCACCCAATTCTTAAAGCCCATGCTCTCCCAGCCCTTGGATTCCGCTTCTGCTATGGTGAATAAGTTCACCAGCTTCTGAGTCAGACAGACCTGCTTTAAATCCTGCTGTCCACTTCTTACGGGCTTTGTAATTTGCAGGAAATCATTTCACTTTAATCTCAGTTTCCTCATTTATTAAATGGGACAACAATACCCCATAGGGTTTTTGTGAACCATAAATAAGAGGCTTCTCTATACATAATATTACATAAAGCTGGGTGCCTGGTACAAAAGGACCCCTACAAATGGCTAAACTACTCTTGGCATTCTGATTTTCTTGAGGGAGGGCCCTGGTGGAGTGGAGTGCCATCATACTTCGAGAACATCATCCAGCTCCCCTGGTGCCAACGGCTGCACTTGGCCCTTGTCCCCAAGCAGTCAGTCAACAGTGCTCTGCAGCTAGACAGAAGCCCTGGCTGCATCTACCTGGACATCCCCCTTGCCAGCTCTGGTGTCCTCAGGCAAAGGCTATGATGGCACTGCCTCTCATTGAGGCTGGGGCACCCCTTGGTCCCCAGCTCAGAGCTCTGTGCCCTCTTCATAGCTGGTTCTCAGTCATTGTTCTTTGTAGACGGGAAACTGTATGGTGACAAAGACTGGTGACATTTGCTGGTAGGCGTGCCCCTTGTTATTAGTAAGTGCCCCTTCCCTGATGCCCTACCCTGAGCCCTGATTCTGGCCACAAGTAGCTAGTTCAGATTTCTGATCTGAGAGCAGTAAGGAGGTGTGGCTGGTTGCACTCCTGTGTCGATCTGCGTGAGACTGTATTTATTTGCTTAATTTTCTGACTTAACTCCAACAAGACTTTGCTAATTCAGAATTCATACTAAAATAGAACACTACTTAAGAGACCATTTTTAGCCCAAGAAGTTCCTCATTTCCCTTAAGTATGAAGGAGTGGGATAGTGCAGACGAGCCCACGCAGTGCTGAGGTGGAGTGCTCAGTTTAAAGAGGCTGGGACTAGCCAAAAATTGTGCCTTTGTGGATACTGTGGATACAGAAGAATCTACAAAGTGCCTTTTTGTAGGGCATTTGATTAACCTGTGGACATCCCCAGTCAGTGTAATAGCATTTCAGAAGAGAATGAGGTCATCGTGGGCTGGAAACTTTGTGCCTGCACCCCTTTGAATAAGTGTTCCCTCTGCTTAGGGGACCTTCCCTCCATTTCTACCCTGAAGGACTCCTGCCCACCCTTCGAGACCCCTCTCAACGTCGTCTCTGATGAAGGCTTCTTTGTCCCAGGGACTTGGTGATTCCTTCTTCTGTGACCCACTGACTACATGCGTCTCTTATACTTCTTATCCCAATGGTTACATTGCATCTCCTGCTCCTCCAGCCTCATCCCTGGGCTCTTGGGCACAAGCTAGTCTTATTTATTTCCATGTTGCAGACAGGCAGCAGCTCAAGAGAGTGAACTCTGGAACCAGAGGCTTACTCCTCTGTTTAACTGCTGGATCACCTGGGTGCAATTACTTAACATCTCTGTGTGTGCCTCAGTTTCCCCATATGAAAATTGGTCATAAGAATAGTACTTCCTCAGAGCATTGCTATGAAGGTTACAAGAGTTAACACACGCAAAGCACTTAGGGCCAGCTCACAGATGTCTGTCATCATTCTAGCACCAACCACAGAGGTCCGGGCGTGGTGTTGATGAGAGAAGAGCCAGAGTTGGACCTTTTAGGCAGAGTCAGGTTTAACCAGGAGGGGGAAGCACATTCCTGGCAGGGATTTCCAAGTTGTACAGTAGAAACGCACTCTGGTTCCAGTTCAAGGAGTGGTTTCCAAGGACAGCCTGGGCTTGCAGGACCTAGAGCATACAGGACCCAACTACCCCTCCCCAGTTCTATTCTCTCATCTCTAACTCCACACTTCTGCCTCATTCCCCTCTCTGCAGGACTGATCATTTCTATTTCCCACAGCCTGGGCTTGCATGTGGCTCTGGCATCAGCTCCAGCACCAACAAATGCTACTGAGACCTGCAGCCTGGGCCCTGTAGCCAATGCACACAGTGTCTCAAATGGAAATCCTCAAGGGTAAAATTCTGATTGGCCTAACTTGCTTCAGGGACTACGTCTGGACCAGTGGGCTGATGCCAGGGTGAAGAGGATGGTGCTAGCCTGTGCTCAAACAGGTCTGCTCAGGCTCGCCCTTAAGCAGGGAGGTGGTAGGGGTAGAGCCTTTCAGAGGAAGTGTGGTCAGGGGTGCTGCCATGGGCAACCCTAGTTTACAGAGGGACAGATGAGCAAGGCTCAGGGCCTAGAAGAGAGCACTGGAGCAAAAGGCACCATCCAAGTTTTATCTCTGAGCAGCCTACAGGAGCCAGGAACTGAGAGGCAGGCCTGGCTCAGCTTGAACCAGGGAGGAAGGCCTCCCAGTTGGGGCAAGTTCTCACCATGGCCTTCCTAGAGCCCACCTGTCCCCACCCTCCAACTGAGAGCTGAGAAACCCCTTGTTCCCTCTGAGGGAGACCCATGTGGTGTGTGTGGGCTGCTCTGGAGGCAGATCCATGACCTGTCATGGAAGTACTATCCCTGACATCAGCCCAAGTCAGAGGTGGCCCTAATGCCAGGATGGTCATTGACTGACCGAGTAGCCGGCCTTGGAGCTGCTAAAGATGCTGACACAGCCAGCCCCCAGCTCCAGACCCCCACTCCATCAGCATTTCAGACTCTTTAGATCCAACTCCTGCTTATTGGAGGCTGCACGGGGCACCCCAGGTGCTGCCTGGTTCAGACACTAACCTGCGGTGTTCATGATGGTGATGATTGTTTCCATCATCTGAGCAAACTGAGACTCAGAGGGGAAGGGGTTGCCCAAGGTCACCTGCCAAGCTCGTAAGTGGGAAATTTGGGCAGAGTATTGTAAACACGATTCTGTATTCTGTTCCCACACTGACTCTGATGGGTGGGAGCTAGAAGCCATCTGCTCTTGGGAACCATCCTTGTCAGTTCATTTCAGTTGGTTCAATAAACAGAACATGTTTACTGAGCACCTGCTAAGTATTAGACATAGGGGTTGCATGAGATACAAGGTTGAAAAATATGGATATCCCCTTCAAGTAGCTCATGATCTATTACTTGCTGAGATTGCAAAGGAAATGCTGAAATTCCTTAAGCAGAGAGCTTTTGAGTAGTCCCAAGCAGTCATTCACATAGAGCTAGAATTCCCTCTTCAATAGCTCTGTATTGCCTCTAGGATCAGTCCAGCCCCTTTGCAGAGCTCTCAACCCCCACCTCACTCTCCAGCCTCATTTTCAGTCACTCTCCATGCCCCAGTCAAGCCACCCTGCTACTGTTTCCCCAAAGGTGCCTGTTCTCTCTTTACTTGGCCTTAGCACCTGCTGTTTGGGGAGTGCCCTTCCTCCTTCGGCTGCTTTGTGTATTTTTCTCCTCTCAGAGAGCTCAGGCATGCCCTCCCCTGCAGGACACCACTGCCACCATCGCCTAAAGACAGAAAACCGCTCTCTTCTGTGATGCATCTGTCCTCTGCACAGGGACTGCAGGGGGGTGAATGATGACTCCCCAAAACATATATCCTCCCCGAACCTGTGAATGTCCCTTGTTTGGAGAAAGGGTCCTTGCAGGTGTAATTAAATTAAGGATCTTGAGACAAAATCATTCTGGATTAGTTGGGCCCTAAATCCAATGGCAAGGGTCCTTATTAGAGAAGAGGCAGAGGGAGATTTAACACAGACACAGAGAGGAAGAGCACATGAAGACTGAGCCAGATTGAAATCATACCATGGAATGCCGAGACTCCCAGCAGCCACTAGAAGCCAGGAGATGGGCATGGAACAGATTCTCCCTCAAAGCCTCCAGAAGGAACCAACCCTGCTGATACCTTGATTTTGGACTCTGAGCCTCTAGAGTTGTAAGAGAATAAAGTTCTGTTGTTTTAAGCCACCAAGCCTATGGTAATTGCTACAGCAGCCCTAGGAAACGAATACAGCATTGTCTGTACCTCACGATAAACATTTGTTCATCCACTGAGCCCTGAGCATGGGTCACCACCATCTCTGTATCCCCAGCCCAGGAGTTGTGCATCACATACAGTTGGTGCTAAATAAATGTTCATTGAATTGAATTGCCAAAGGGAATTTTTCTGGAAGAAGTAATTGAAAAGGTATCTGTTTCGTGGAGTCAAGCTTTGCCAAGTAATGAATGAAATGGCCTGTGAGCATTGGGCTTTAGGGGTGATCTGCATTTGGTGGCTCAAATAATACATTATTAAATGCATCTGGGGCTGTGTCCACATCCAGATAGATGTGTGATGCCTGCTTGTTCCTCACTGAAGGCTTTCAGGAACAAAATCCTTTTGGGAAAGGGAACAAGCAGGTCCTATGGAAGCCATTTTGCCAAGGGCTCCCTGTCAGTGGAGGGGCGTGTTTGTTTTGAGGACATGAATAGAGAAGTGGTTCCTTGAGAGAAGCTGAGTCCAAGGGCAAGGGCTTGCAAGCACCGGGAGCTTCGTGCATGCCTGTTGTTCTGCTCCCAATATTCCCGCACCTTTCTTCTGTTAAATGGAACTTTGAATGTCCTTTGGAAAATCATTGGTTTTGGGTTGTTTACTTTTTATTATGAACGTAACAAGTGCTCATGGAAGAAAATGAGAAAACATAGAACATGGAGGAAATAAAAGTCACCATAGTCCTGTGACTCAGAGTTAATCACTATCACCATATTCAATATTTAGGGTATTTATAACACAAGCTTTTGGCTTGACAAAGGGGTACCCCTCCCACGTTCACATGGTATGTGATATTAAAGTCTACTGAGAGATCTGTATAGGGACCATGAAACCTCTCAGGAGCGGGAGAGAAGATGGAGAATTTGACAGAGACTCAAACAAGCATTGGCTTAGAAGGAGGAGGGGGAGGAGGAGGAGGAGGAGGAGGAATTGTTATTTCTTGTGGGCAAATGTGGCAGTAAGCAAAACATGGATTAGAGGGCATTTCTGCTCCTCTTAGACTCCTAGCTCATGCTTCTCCATCCCTAGAATGTGGTTCCAGGAAGCTGTTACACTTCTGCTTGCATCCCAATAGCCAGAGCTTAGTCTCTGGGCCTACCTACCTGCACAGGAGTATGACAAACGTAGTCTTCATTCAAGATAGATGTCTTCTCAGCTGGAAGTCAGAGGTTTTACTACCATGGAGGAAAGGGGAAACAAATAGGGATAACTGGCTGGTGAGCCCCTGAAGGGGAAAGCTGTTTGGGGAGTGCTCTTCAGGTACCACAAGGGAAGGGAACCTGGACGGTTGGCCATGGCTCCACACTAGAGCTGAGGCTGCCCTGGGGTGGGGTTGATTGGGCAGTGTGAGATTGGGGCAGATGCCTCTCTGGCTTCCCCAGCCTAGCCCCAAGTGTGTGCTCTGGGGTTCTTGGCTCTGCAAGTGATAGCAAACTCAGGAGCTCAGGCCCATGGTGGTGCTGGTCATAACCAAGAGGACTCCCCTTCCTTTTTCCTCTCCCTAGCGCCTTCTCTCTAAGATGCTATTGCAGCCATGGACAAGGAGAGCACACAGCTGCCTGTTTTTAATAGCAACTCTGTGGGGCTGCAGCTTCCCAGGCTTTCCATTTCTTCTCCTTCGATGGCCCTGGGGACAATGCTGGAGAGGAGCAGCAGTGCTGAGCAGCGTTGCTTCCTATGAGTAGGCTGCGAGTTTATCTCTGGCTGCAACCAAGACTGAAGTACCAGCTCGAGGTACCTGATGATGAGGTGGGATGACCAGGACTGATTTATATGTGAAAGCAGCCTTGGGCATGGGATTGTTCCTAATCCAGGATGGGAGAATGAAGGAAAGTCTCAGAGTAGGGAGATGGGGGCTTAGACTATGCTAATGGGGTTATAAAGAAAAATCCAATGACAAAGAAGACATACTGGATATATATGGAAAGATTTTTTTCTAACACAATTCATATACATTTTTTTTAATGTAATTTGTCAACATTTTTCTGAAAATAGTCTGTGAGCTTCCTTGAGGGGTTCATATAATATTTATCTTTGAATTCTCAGCTGGATGCCTATTTCAGGGCCTGGCCTAGGGTAACTGTATTTATTGAACTGACCTGATGTGATCATCTAAACATCACTGTTAGTAGCTATATAATATCTCACAGAGGTTTTGCACTAATTTATTTAACTATTTTCCTAGTTTTAGACTTTTAGCTTATGTTGATATTTTTCTATTATGTAAATCACTGTGTTGAACATCTTTGCACAAAAGGCCTCCTATCTTGAAGATGATTTCAATGGATATAGCAACAAAAGGAGGATCCCTGGGTATTTAAAACATATATACCCAGAACTACCTGGAGCTTAGGAAGAAGGACCAGGGAGGGAAGGAGAAGAGGAAATTCCTTGGAACTTCAGTGTTTCACATGTACAAAGAGAGAGATGTGGAGTAACCTAATGATAGTCTCAAATTCTGGGTAACCTAAAAATAGTCTCACCTTTATTTTATAGGAAATAAGATTACATCAAAAATATGCTTAGGGTTTTGTCAGTGAGCCTTTTACCACTGTTATAAGGATGTTCCTGGCCTAATACAGTGGTTCTGAGTAGAGACTGAGTGGACCTCTAGCTCTGGGTGTGACGTTCTGCATGTCCAAAGGGCAGGGGATGTACAGGCAAGCAGAATTGGAGCAGTTCCTAGTTATTCCAAGATAAACTCACTGTGGAAACTCTTGTGCTGGACGTGGGGTTACTTTGTCATTCATTGGCTTTGGCCCTGGACCTGTGGGCTGATTTGATGGGTGGAGGAACCCAGAACCTCTGCCTCTGAGTGATTTGCTTTTGGCTGAGACCCAGAAAACAGAGCTTTTATTCAAGGCTCAATAACCTCTTCTCCCTGCTCTATGATGCACTTTGGTCATCAGGTCTCACCTGATTGCTCTTATGGTCACAATTCACTGTCTCCTTGGCCTGAAGGTGAGCAGAAGTAGTGCAGGGTTCAACCTGATATCATAGGACGTCTTGCTGGGCCATGTTGGACCCACTGCGGCTTGGGGGTATGTCTGAGGAGTCCTTAAAATGTCCTGCCACCAGGCATTCAGGGCTGGTGTCCACTGAACCTCTGCTGAGCAACTGGGTCTTCCCCAGTCCCCATTTGGCTTCTATACTCACTTATTAATCATCTTCAATGGGCCAGGGAGTGTGCTAGGATGGATGTGAAGGGTTTTGTTCTGAGAATCACTTGTTGATGGATCAAACATCACTAAGTACTTGTTCTGAGCTGGGTGCTGGAGTTAGAAAGAGGAAGAAGACAGAGGCTCTGCCCTCAAAGTCTGACCGCCTGGCAAAGGAGCCAACCATGAGGATAGAGAAGAACACTCAAGCTTTCTGCTGACAGTGGGCAGACCCAGGAAGACACAAAGGAGGGAGTGCTTATTTCAGTCTTAGGATGGGTGGAAGAGGGGGACTAAACAGGCTCCATCCAGCAAATGGCACTTAAGCTGAGTCTTGAAAGAGGAGCTGGTATTTACCAGGTAGACGGGGAGGAGGCAGAGGAGGGAAGCCAGTGGCATCGCTGCAGAGTGGGCAGCCCAGGTTGCACTGTGCTGCGTGTGGCTGTGGCGTTCAGGCAGGGCAACGAGAGAGAAGACAGGAGAGGGAGGAAAACCGGAGAGGCTGAGGAGGGCCTCGGGGGCAGCCAGCAGGGACTAGTGGGAACAAGGCTGGGCAACCCTTCCGTTGGCTCTGAGTCTTTGAGAACTTTGAATCACGCAGATGAACTCTGACAAAGAAGAGGGGTGGTGTGTGGGGGTTCCCCAGAACCACTGATACCAGGTGAGGACAACCAGGAGGCCAGGTGGCAGGGTGGGGTGAAGGGGCCGTGCCCATGGTTGGAGGTCTATTGGGGTATTTGGGAGCTGCAGGTAGGTCCAGAGATGGAGGTCTGTGGGGCCTTTGGCTTTGAGGAACCAAGAGGAGCCCACAAAAGGAGTGGCAACCTGACCAGCCTCACCCCTCCCTGTTACATTTAAGGGGCTCCTGCAGGTTCCTGACTGGGCTCCCTAGTTAGATTCCTGAGGCAGGGACAGTGTTAAATTTGGATTTAGGACCCAGATTTGAATTCTAGATCTACAGCCTACCTAACTTCACTGGGTCTCAGTTTCCTCATCTACAAAATGGGAATAGTGATATCTGCTTCAAAGTGCTGTGGTGATCACATGATTAAAGGGCAGCTGCTGGGCAAGGAGCCCCAGGCTGGTGGACTGTGAGGTGCTGAGAGGGTTCTGGTCTCCAAGAGGCAGGTTGGGGCTGGTTGCTGAACTGACTTCCTGGGGGTCAGTAACAGCCACATCCCTATGCCTGCCCCACACGCCCCCAAGGTGAGGAGCTGGCAGTGCCAGGCCCCTGTCTGGGGGCTGCCGGCTGTGCTGATTGAGCCTCCTTCACTAATCAGGCTGTCGCTGTGGAGTGAAGGAGCTGGGCCTGGGATGCACTTTGCTAATCAGTGTACATTCTTAGCTGATGCAGTTGAATATTTTAAACAGGAGCTTTCCTCCCCTGGGCTGATTGAGACATAGCCATGTCTCAGCCTGGGGCAGAGGTTACAGGGCAGAGAGCCAGGAAGGAGAAGGCTTGTCTTTTTAGGACTCTAGGAAGGAAAGTGGATCCCAAAGGGCAAACTGTTGACCTTGTTCCTTGTAAGTCAAACATCTAAGTGGCCAGTTACTCTGTTTGGGCCTATCATTTATAGGGAAAGGGAGTATTAATAGTCAATTATCCATGCATCTACCTAAAGAACCATTTATGCACTCGGATCACCTACCCATCTCTCGACTATACTTTCTCCCATCCATCCATCCGTCCATCCATCCATCCATCCATCCATCCATCCACCCATCCACCCAGCTATCCACCTACACACCTACCCACCCATCCACCTATCCACCCATCCATCCATCTATTAAAAATCTTCAGATTTCCATTCTTCAGGCTTCTAAGATCATTTTTTTTTCCTTTCCTATTAAACAAGATACCTTGCACCCTTACCTGCCTGACTAGAGGAAATCTCAGCTCCACCTGAATTTTCCTGAGGTTTTCTGGACAATGCTCATCTGTTGTAGCTGTTACTTGTCACCTCCTTCTGTGAACCGTGCCCTTGTCTTCTCCCGTTATACTCTCTGGTGTCCTTGCTTCCCTGGACCCTTCTCTTCTCCCTATAGTTTGCCCCAAGTACGGACACAGCAGCCTTCTTTACTCTCCAAGGCCCCGCTGACATACAGTGGTCATGGGTGATGGATTATCTCAAGGCTATTCTAAGGAAACGGTGATATCACAAAGGAAAACTTATAATTAAACCTCCTCCATTGAAGCTCCCAGGACCCATTATTTGTCACCCATCATGAGTTGCTGTTTACCAGTCCTGGTGGCCTGTCCTTAGCAGGCAGGGGATGCAGGAGAGGTGTTGCCACTTGCAGGCAGCTCAGTCTTCTCTCTTTTCTCTCCCTGGGCCCATGGCCATGAAACCTCTATGCTCTCTCCCTCCAGGAGAAACAAAAAAGAACAAAATGAAAAACTGCCAGTCTTTAAACACTAAAAGAAAAATAAACTATGGATATATGCCTTGTCCATAGGGTAGACTTAATTCTTTTGTAGAGACATTTGGCCCTGAATTTCCTTAACCTGCATTTTTAGATTAAGCCTGGGGCCTTGCCTTTATAAAATCAAGAGGCCAGTTTTAGTTTTTTTTTCCCAAGAGTAGAGTAGCTTGTCCCAAGAAGAAGACTTCTTCTCTACATCTCTTTGGATTATAAAACTGACTACATCCTTCTTGTCTTTGTCGTAATACACATTAACACATCCACTTGCCCTCCAATCCAATATTCATCAATTTTTCAATTAATACAACAGATAATTGTGGAATATCTTTTAGGGATCAGGCTCTGTACTAGATGCTAAGGATATAGCTGTAAATAAAACAGACACAGCCTGTGTCTTCATGAAGCTTACAGGAGAATAGACAAGGATATAGTAAATGAATATATCATATGTACTTCAATACAAATAAGTGCTAGGAAGAGAAGCTGACAGCCAAACAGACTTTCATCTAATTGACAGTTTATTCATTTGTTTGTTGCTCATTCATTCTTCTAGTCAACAAATACTGACTGAACACGTGCCATTTGTTTGGCACTATGCCAGGTACTGGAGACTCAAATATGGAAAAAACCTTGACCCTTTCCTCAAAGCATACATAGACTGGTGAGTGGGCAGAAACAGATAAATATTAAAGGATGATGCAGAGAGGCCAGGGCTGGAACAGACGGATGCTTGTGAACAGGTAGAAGCCAGAGAGGGGAGTAACCATTGTGCTTAGGGGCTTAGGGGAAGGCTTCCTGGAGGAGGTGTCATTTACTCAGGGCCTGGAAGATGGGTAGGAGTTTGCCAGGAAAGGGAAACCTCAGGGGAGGGGGGAGCAGAGGATAAAAACATTACTGGCAGAGAGGAGAACAGGCATTAAGATCTGGAGACTTTCCTGGAATGGGGCAGAGTTGCTAGTGGACAAAGGGTGTGTGCAGGGAGGAGGAGAAGTGACAGATGGTGTTGGGCAATTTCTCAGGCTCTCGGGAAACATACCTGGAAAAGAGGCCGACAGCTATGCCTATGAAAGTGGCATCAAAAGCGCAACAAGGACTGCAGAAGACAAAGGGCAAGAGAGGAAGAGGCTGGCTCTGTTGAGAGGAAAAAGAAACATTTCAGAGGCATCTGGAGGCCCCTAGCCTTGCACTTGATCCCTGCTGGGGTGTGTTTGGCTTCTATACGAGAAGCCTGTTGCTGCAGGGTAAATTCTCCCTGGTTGTCTGCACTTACCTCCCAGCGTGCTAATGAGTTCAGAGCTTCAGGAGATGCCAGGTTCTGTTGTTTAGTGTTTGTTGAGTGCAGCCACAAGGCTGGGTGGAGGCTCTGCCAGTTAGAGTCAAGGCTCCTGCCGCCAGCCCTGGCACCTGGTTCCGCTAGACCAGCCACGAGTCTGGAGCAGGAAGAACTCAGGGCAGAGCTGGGGCGAGCAGCTCTATTTGAGAGGAAGACGACTATGCAGGATGGGAGGCCAGGAAGGAAGTGCTCTGAATGTGGTGAGTCGGTTCCCAGAATTCTTGGAAACACCTTGGAGAGCAGCTCATGTGGCAGGATGTAATATCAAATATTAACTTTTGCATTTTGACCCCAGGACCTTTCCTCTTTGGGGCTGCTAGACATGAAAGGATGCTTGATGGGTAATTGGTTTTTTTTCTACCTGAGAAGAGATGAAAGCAGAGCAAAGCAAAATAAAAACAAAATTTCCCTGTGCTGGAAAAGAAGCTGGAACATGTATTAGGGTCAAGTCTAGCCGCAGAAACAAAGAGGCTTAAAAATATAGTATCATAAAGATGGAAGTTCTTTCATTCTGATTTAGCAGTCCTCAGGCGAGAATGCTTTAGGTTGGCAGGTGGTTCTGCTCCACAAGAACGCTCAGGGACCAAGGTTCTCTCCATCTGTTGCTCCATCATCCCCTAGAATAATTCTAATCTGCATGGGTCATAGCACATCCACATTCCAGTCTGTGGGAAAGGGAAAAGTACAGAAGTAGATTCTATTGTTCAGCAAATTTTCACTTCCTTAGGGGAAGTAATTCCCAAGCCTTAAGAAGCATCATGAGTTTCTTTTGGTTCCTCTGGGAGCTTCTGATCTCAACCCTGAGCTGAACCTGTACCTGGTAGCTGCTGTCACTCAACCATGGGAGCCAGAGTGAAACAAGTGGAGGAGGCTTGAACTCAACCCCATTCTGGGACAGAGCAGATGCTCAGAGACCTACAGACCTGGGAGCGAGAAATACATACCTATGTTTGTTTACCACGGAATTTTGGGGTGGTTTATGCAGCATTATGGTAGCAAAAGCTGATTGATCCAAAGTATAAATTAAGGGCAAGCAATTTTCTTTCAAGTAAGCATAAATGAAGTTTAAAAAATCAATTTCTCTCACATTTTATTCATGCATGGCCACACCAGTTGCAGGGGAGGCTGGGGAATGTAATCTGTAGGTGAGCATTCATATGCTCTTTCAAATCAGATCTTTCAAAGAAGCTATATGGATGGCAAATAAGCCCTCAAGAAGATACCCATTAGTCATTAGAGTTATGTAAATTAAAACCACAGTGAGATGGTACTTAGGGGCTGCTACCCACTATTATGGCTAAAATTAAAAAATCTGATCATGTCAAGTGTTGGTGAGAATCTAGAGCAACTGGAAACTCTCATACACCATCTATGGAGCAACCACTCTGAAAAACCGTTTAGAATTTTCTTAAAAGGTAGGCTATGATCCAGACATTCTACTTCTAGGTATTTACCCAAGTGAGTGGAGCATATATTTACACAAAGATGTGTACATGAGTGTAGCAGCTTTATTGTACTAGCTCAAAACTGTAAACAATCCAGGTACCCATCAGTAGATATAAACAAATTGTGATATATTTATACAATGGAATATTACTCACCAATAAAAAGGGATGGACTATTGATACATGCAACAACACAAATGGACCTCAAAATAATTTTACTGAACAAAAGAAGCCAGATTTAAAAAACAAGAGTGCATGCTGTGTTATTCTATTTATATAAAATCTAATCTTCAGTGACAAAAAGCAGATCAGTGACCTCCTGGTGGTGGGAGGACAGGGGTAGGAGGGAGGGATTACATAAGGGCATAAAAAATTTTTGAGAGGGATGGATTTGTTCATTATCTTGAGTTTGGTGATGGTTTCATGGGTTTATACATAAGTCAAACTCATCAAATTGTGTACTTTAAATACATGCAGTTTATTGTGTGTCAGTAATACCTCAATAAATCTGTAAAACAAATAAAAAAAAAAAAAGGACTCATTACGGAAAAAGCAGAGAATGGATTCTGGCATTCAACCAGCAGTCTACCACAAGGGGAGGAGAGGTATTTAGATGCTCTTGAGAGTCTCTGAAAAGTGATCCTAGGTCCTCTCTGGGGTGAACTCTTAATTTTTAAGATTGGCTTGGAGATCTGAAAGTAAGAGGGACCTATGATCCACCCTGCGTGGAATCTGGCGTGGGGTGTGTGTGTGGGGGGGGGGCAGCAGCCTTGTAGGAGTTTCCTATGAGGGAGAATGGAGAAGGTATAGCCACACTGGGGAGGGGGGCAGTGGTCATTGGCTCAGAGGGCTTGAGACAGCCTCACTCAAGTCTCCCTCTGCCCCCATGTGACTGGAAGGGAAAGGCAGATTTTTATAGCCCCCGAAAGTGTATGTTAGTCTAGGTCCTCCAAGAAGCAGATGCCAAGACAAGGGACAGGAGCAAACTGGATCCTGAGCCCCCATTTCCTGGGGCCCCAAGCTCACAAGCGCTAGGGTTTGGGTGGAGCTAGAGGATGTGGGTCACTTTTGTAGATAACCTGCTTTTCTCAAGACCCTTAACATTTGATGGGGTACCTCTTCCTTTGAGATGGACAAAGAAAGGCTCACTGGGTCCAATTCTTTACTCCTCCCATGTGGGCAAGGCTTTCTTCCATACCCTTGACTCTGGATTCAACCAAGTGACTCCTGTTTGGCCAGTGGGATGTCAGCAAGCATACCGTAAACAGAAACTTCCAAAAGCACTGGGTATTGCGGCTTGCTCTCTTGCCACTTTTGCTGCTTCATCATAACCATGAGAGCATGCCCAGGTGAGCCTGCTGGAGAGAGATGAGAGACGGGCAGAGAAGAGCCCAATCATGCCCACTGAGGCCATCCTAGACTGGCCAGTCCCCAGCCACCCACTAGCTGGCTGCACGTGCATGAGCGAACTCAGCCCAAAGCATTCGAGTCTGGCCCGATCAGCAGACTGTCTAGCCAACCCATGGTGAATGGGTGTTACTGTAGGCCACTATGTTTTTGGGGAGGGTTGCTATATACACATTGTTTGGATACAGTGTCCAAACCTCTGACCCACATGGCTATCTCGATTTGTCCCCTCAGCCATGAATACTTACTCCAGTCAGTGCTGTCCCCTGTCCTGGCCCATCCCTGAGCTCTGGGGACTTTCTGGACAGCAGAGGCCCTGTGTGTGCCTCTCTCCTTCCTCTCCAGAAAGCAGAGCACCAACCGGCTCAATGTGCACCACTCCAGAGGAAGCTGGAGTCATGAAGAAGCAGGGAAGTGGCTCAGGACGCGAATTCCACTCAGGGAAACGCACAACTTGATTACTACTCAACATTTGCAGTACCCAGATACTCCAATTAAGAGAAAAGGTCAATAGGTTAAATAAGTAACTTAATCAGAAAATTATGCAAAGTGCCACAAATCAAACATATTACACAGCCCTTGAGATCGATACGGTATGCAAATCGATCACCCAAGATCATGACAATTCAGCAACTGGAAGGCACAACTCAATCAAGGAGGGTGAGGAAATCCAGGCTGAGCTGAAGAGGGCTGGGGACCTGTCACCTGGGCCAGGCCACGCTGGCCCCGGGAGGGTAGGTGGAGCCTGGTGCCATTGAGGCACAGCTGGTTCCCCTAGAGAGAGACACAGTTTCCCCCGGGGAGGTCATTCATTTCTCACGTGTAGAATGGTGGATGGCAACATGGCATTGAGTGTGGGTTTTGGGACCCCAAGCCCTGGGCTTGGGTCCCAACTCTGCCTCTGCTTAGCTGTGTGACCTTAGACGAGTCACTTTACCCTCCTGAGCTTCATTAACAAAACAGAGATATTCAATACTGGCCTCTCAGGTTTTGGAGGGGTGTGTGTGTGTGTATTAGATGGTGATGGTCATGGGTCCAGTGAGATTTGCTTCCTCTCTGCCGCCTGTTTTCCTTCTTAACCAAAGTACTGCAGCCAGGTCACTTGATCAGAAACCAGCAAAAGGCCCTTAAATCCATTTAGGACGGTGGTTCTCAACTGGGGGTGATATTTGGCATATCTGGAGACATTTTTGGTCTGTGTTTGGGGGGTGCTACTGACATCTAGTGGGTAGAGGCCAGGGATGCTGCTAAACATCCCACAACGCACAGGACAGCTGCCCCTCCCCCAACAAAGAATGATCGGGTCCTAAATGACCACAGCGCTGAGGTTAAGAACCCCTGATTTAGGAGGTTTGAATAGCCCGTGGGAGAACGAGCAGAGTGACTAAGTAAAATGGACAAGAACCCTCCAGAGTGACCAGAGGACCTACCGACAACAGCTTGTCAGGACTTCAGAAACCACCTAAGGGACCCCTGCTAGTCCTCGCCCTTCAAGGGAGGCCCACCAACCCCAGGGAGAGACCCTGCTCCAGGCCCGAGGCAGGAAGTAAGGACACAGAGAGGACAGTGCTGGCTCTGAGCAGTGCTGCCAACTCAGCTGCAGAAGGGCCCAGCAGCCAGGCAGCTCTCCCTCGCCTGGAAACATCAGGCCTGGCCTGGCCATGGTGGGTGGGGGAGGCAGCAGTGGGGAGAGTGCCCTGTTCTGGCATATTCCCTTGTAGCCCGAAGGAATGTTATAGAAATGGACCCTTATTTGGGCTTGTTTTTATCCCCCTAGGAACGTTGGGGCTGCCTGGCTTTTCCCAGGCTTTCCCGCTGGCTGAGGAAGGGAAGTGGGGCCTTGGGGAGCTTCCCAGACCTGGGGTGGCAGGAGAGCACCCACCCCCCAACTGGGTACAGTGGGGAAGGCCCGGAGAGTTCTCTGTCCCTCTGTAGGAGGCCTGTGCTGCTGGAGAATCTGGGAAAAGAAAGAGTGTGTGTCTGTCTCCAAAGCTTCCTCTTGGCACCCAGGCCCCCTGAGGGGGGTTCTACTGGGGGTGGGGGGGCTGGAGCCAAGAGATCCAGCTGAGTCCCTGAGGGGACTGGTGCTGGGGGAGACCAGTTAGGGGCTCCTTAGGACAGGAGAGCACTGAGGACATTTCCTTCCAAGGAATCCCTCACCGCGTTGAGCCTCCTTCTGCCAAAACTGAAGACTTGGGCCTTTGAGGTCAGAGGGTATCACTGGAGACCAAGGCTGTTAGTCCACGTCAACCCATGGGCTCAGGTCTGGTGGAAAGATCAGAAGGGATGGTGAGCGAGGGTCAGGCATCTTCCTTTCATCCTCTCTCTCTGTCTGTCAGCAGCTGTCATCTCAGACCTGCAAAAGCCCCTTTCCTAATTCTCAAGTCACATATAATCAGAGCCATCCCAGAGTACACTTTAATTGTACAGATGGGGAAACTAAGGCCCAGAAACGGTGGGTCAGTGGCAGGCCCAAGATTGGAACCGAGGTCTCCTGACTTATCCCCTGCTCGGCCTGGCTTTTCATGAAAAGCACCTTTCTAGAAAGGACCTTGTATTCGTTATCTACTGTTTCATAGCAAATTAGTCCCAAACTAAGCAGTTTAAAACTCACATGGTTTCCGAGGGTCAGGAAATCAGGCACATCCCAGCTGGGACCTCCAGGTGTCGAGGTCTCTCCGAGGGATGAAGTGGTCGTCTCAGGGATTGACTGGCAGGGCCTTCCGAGCTCAGCCTTGTGGTTGCTAACAGACCTCAGGTGCTTGCTGGCTCTTGACCAGAGACCTGGTTCCTTGCTAAGAGAGCCTCTGCACAGAACAGCTCAGACCACGGAGCTGGCTTCCCTCAGAAGGAGAGAAGGAGAGGGAGGACGAGAGGGTGAGCAAGACAGAAGTTGAGTCTTTTTGTGACCTAATCTTGGAAGGGACAGCCCATCACTTCTACCACACGCTATGTGTTAGAAGTGAGCCACGCTGTCCAGCCCCCACTCTGGGGGAGGGTATTACTCAAGGGCACCACCCAGGAGGAGGAGATCACTGGGAGCCATGGTAGGGGTGCTTACCACAGACCCCGACGGCCAAGCAGCCAGGCAAGGAGGCCCATTTGCAGCTGCATGTCCTGGGCTTTTCCCCTCACAGGCCCTTAGCTCCCTCAGGTGGGAGAGGGGAAAGGGAGCTGGATAGTTCATTTATAGTCAAACTATTGGGGGGATACTCCCATATTTAAAACAAATTCACTAGAGCCCCAGGACCCCCACCTGCTGGACCAAAGCCTCAATCTTAGATCAGGTAGAAGATACTTTCCAGGTGCACCACTTCGATTTTACTCTGAGTGGAGGCAAGAACATTTGGTTGTGGGTCAGAAAGTCCAGGTCCTAGTCCCTCATTTAGGGACTCCCGACTAGTCCCTCAGTTCATGATTTCCTCATCTGCAAAAGGAGGAGCCTGGGTTAGGGGATTTTTGTTTGAGTGCTCTCCCATATTGAAATCGTCTCCTGCTTCAGGGACAGGAAACACCTACGTCCCTGCCTTCCCATCACCCTTCCTGGAGTTCCCACTCCTGGACAAGACCTGTTGTCAAGGAGGGTTTGTTGCAATCCTGGAGATTGTGGAGAAAAAGAGGGAGGAAGGAGAAGGAGATAGAGCAGCTGGGAGCCTCTGTCAATACAGCGCCTGGACAGCTGCCTGAAGTTAGTGATAGAGCCCGAGCTTTCTGGAAGCTCCTGAGCTTCCTGGGGTGGGGTGGGACGTGGTGGGCTTGCAGAGGCCCAGACATTGACAAGTTGGGAGGCCTAAGTGGAAGCCCTGCAGAGGGGCAGTGGACTATCCAAAACGGCCTCTGCCTGCACAGATCCACAGCCCAGATTGGCTTCTTTGTCTCAGCTTCGCTTCCCGGCCTTTGCCCAGTCTTGACATTTCCAACCTGATCCCCTCTTCCACACCCTGGGTCTGATGTGGGAGCACCCAGGCTGAGGGGGGAGCAGGGCAGGGTGTGGATGAGGGGATCGGGGTGTGGGCCCCGCTCCTGGCAGGCAGGAAGGTGGTGCTGGCCCGCGGACAGTGAGGAGGCGGTGAAAGCCGCAGCCTACGCCTCAAATTCATTTCTAATTCACTTTCCTTCTGAAGTGGTTTTGAGGAAGTGCGATATCTGAAATGGCAGCTAATGTAGGCTCTGTAATAGTACATCCATGGGCTGTAATGGACGGAGAGAGAGAGAGCAAAAGATGGATTAAGTGTCCACCGTTGGCTTGGAAAAAAATATCCTTTTGATCTCCTCCCCACTGCACAATGCCCTATTACCTTGTTGGCTTGCATCAGCCGGAGAGAGGATGTTTCTTATTGTGATTGCTGCAAATTGGCACCTGTTTCCCAGAGAGTAGCTTTCCCCCGAATTAAGTAGAGGACCAGGCTCCATCCCAGGTGATAAGGACCTCCTATTAGTGGGTAATGTCAGGGCTGAGCCGCCTCCTGTCTGTCTCGCCCGCCTTGGGGACTGAGCAGCTGGCACCATCCTTGAGCCCGTCTTCCCAGGCGCAGGTGCCATCCGGAGGGCCCTACACAACAGCCTCAGCTTCTCTCCCCAAGCAATGTGTTCAGCCTCTTGCCAGTTCTTTTCTGATGGCTGTGGTGGGCCATCATCCCTTGGGAGATGTAGTGCTGACGTTTCTCCAAACTTGGGCTTCCTAGGTTCTTCCTTTTATTTAATTGATGAATTTGATCAACAAATATTTATAGAGTGCCTACTATGAGCTAGGCACTGTGCTGGGTGCTGCAGATGTAGCAGTGAATGAGACAAAGTCCCCAGCCATAACAAAGCTAACGCAATCACTGTCATGTACTCGTCTATCCCCAAACCAGGAGTCACCATGACGACTTCCTCCCCCTCAAGTCCTGTTGTCTCAAAACTCCACCCCTTTTGTGACCTTGTAATTGTGGGTGCCAAAATAGATTGTCAACTTCTCTTTATCTCACCACTCTAGTTCAAGTCCAGCCCCTCTCACTTGGTCTCTTGCATCAGCCTCCTGTATCAGTTACCTATTTGCTGCTATAACAAATTACACAAACTTGGCTGCTTAAAACAACTCAAATGTATTATCTTACAGTTGTGTACTTCAGTGCAGGATCTCACTGGGCTAAAATCAAGGTGTCATCAGAGCTGCATTTCTTTCTGGAGGCTCTAGGGGAGGGTCTGTTTCTCTGCCTTTTCCAGCTTATAGAGGTTGTTCACATTCATTGGCTTATGGTCACTTCCTTCATCTCCTAAGTCCATAATGGTGGTAAAGCCCTTTTCATATTGCATCACTCTAACCTTTTCTTCTGCATCCCTCATCCACGTTTAAGAATACTTGTCATTACATTGAGCCCATCCTGATAATCCAGGATAATTTCCCTATTTAAGATCAGCTGATTAGCAACATTAATTCCACCTGCAAACTTCCTGCTCCTTTGCCATGTAACCCAACATATTCACAGGGCCCTGGGATTAGGACGTGGACACCCTTGGGGGACCATTAGTCTGCCGCCTGCACCTCCTCGTGGACTCCCTGCCTCCACTCTTATTCTACTTCAGTCCATTCTCCAAACAATAGGCAAAAGGATCTTCTAAAAACACAAGCCAGATAATATCATTTCCCTGCCTAGAACCTTCCCATGGCTCCCCCTTGCTCTTAGAACAAGATCCAAGTCTGTTACTGCAACCCACACAGCCCTGCATGACCCAACCCCCTGCCTCGCCAGCCCCATCACCTGCCCTTTTCAGCCTTGCTCCCCCAGTCACCATCACACCTGGTCCTTGCGGTGTCCGAGCTTGCCGAGCTCCTTCCTGCTTCAGGGCCTCTGGACATGCTATGCCCTTGGCCTCGATGACCTTCTTTTGGCTTTTACATTTTAGGTCTTAGTTAAAATGTCTCCTTCGAGAAAGGGCTCCCCTCATTCTCTCCCGGAGCGCCCAACATAGCCCCAACCCCAGTCTGTAATTATGCAACAACTTCCTTTTTATTGCCTGCCCCCCACCACTAGACTGGAAGCTGTGACAGCAGGAGCCCTACTGCCCAGATCTCGGCTGTGTATTGCCACGTCTCCTGGGTCTGGGCCTGGGCACAGCTGGACCTTAGTGAAATTTTATTGAATGGTTGAACGATATTCACTCTACCCTATTGAGTGGCACAAAGCAAGATGCAGAAGGATATGTACAGTTTTTATGTAAAAAAACAAAATCCTATATATGTGCGTAGTCGTATATATGTTTGTGTAAAGGGAAAAGGTCAGCAAGAATCTAATTTATTGCCATGATGGCCTCTGGGCAGGGGAGTAGATTGGGGGCTGAGAGGAGGGTGACTTCCCCTTTTTACATAATTTACTTCTGTTTTATTTAATTTTAAAATTATAGGCATATATATCCTTCTTAGAGGGAAAAAATCAAAACTAAACAAAAATGATTTCTTCCAATTGACTATAATCGAATGCCATAGAAACCAAACAATGTATTTCAGAAAAATGTGCCTCCTAACCCCCTCCCAGAGGTGTCCCTGTGTCTGCTCAGGTCTCGTGGGTGCTGGTGACTGTCCCTGCCTGAGCTTCCTGCCTTCATTCTCTCCACAGGGGACGTGAAGATTGGGTCTTGGTCAGAGCTGGCCATTCCACGTCCATCCTGTATGTTAGATCCCAGCCATGCTCTTCCTCAACTGAAGAACCAGTTTGGATCCGCTTAGCTGGGACCCTAGGGCTGGGATATGCGATGGGGGTGTGGTGGGTGCTGGGGCAGCGGTACTGCCAGGGTCAGCCCTGGCCCCCTGCTCTGTCCCTTAGGTGCAGCAACTCACAGTCATATGCCTCTGACATTTCACCTTTCTAGGTCTTCATACACATTGTGCTTTGCACTGAGAACGCTCTTCTCTGTCTGATTCACCTGGTGGGCCCCTGAACATCCTTTAATGCCTGGTTTAATGCCGTTAGCCATTCCATTCTGCCTTTCCTGACTCCTCCCTCTCCCCAAGCAGAGCTGGTCCCTCCTTTCTCTGACCACCCTTCTAAAGAAGCATCATGACATGGCTAAGGACATAGCCTCTGGCTACAGACTGCCTGTTTCAAAATTCCAGCTCTAATACGCACTAGCTGGGACTTTAAGCCGAGCCTCAGTGTCCCCTTCAGTGACATGGGTGATTATACCATTGCCTAAGGTTGTGGTACCCTTTGAGTGGGGTAGCCTCTTTGGATACCTGGTAGGGGCTCAGTGGACAGTCATCTTGAGGACCATACAGTGCAATCAGTGTGTCAGGGAATGCAACCAAGTCTTCCCGGAGGACTCAGGCAAGTCTTAGGAGGAAGCAATGTCTGAGCTGAGGTTTCAAAGGCAAGGGCTCTGGCTTGTGGGTGGTGCCACTGAGCATCAACCACACACAATGGGAGTCCAGAAAAGGGGTGGGCTGGGTGGAGTCATGGAGGAGAGAATGTTCAAAGTGGCCCAGAGAAAGGGTCCTGGCATTAGGCCAGTTTTCTGCTGGAGGGATGTGGGGACTCTCAGCTTTGTGCTAGTTTTAAGTCCAAGCCATTTGGGTTTGGCGTGAACACACCATAGCGACTGAAGAGGTGGCTGCAATTTTCCCTTTGAGCTCTCAGATGTCTTGAAATTGGTCCGAATAATTTTTTCCCCTCAAATTGTTCAAAATGTTCTGCTTCTGGCCCGAGCTCTTGGGTTTCATGTTGCCACATGGAAAGGGTCCTGGGACAAACTTGGAGGCCCTTGGGAGCTTAGTGAGTCAGGGTGCCCTCTGCCAAGCCCTCTTCTGTGGGCTTCTGATGGTGGGGGGTGGGGGCTGCTCTCTAAGACCCTACTTCCCAGGCCGCGGCCAATGCTGGCCAGCAGGAGCTGCTGGGAGTCCGGCCAGCTGAAGCCTGATACCTGGCTCCTGGCTCCATGGGTAGCTGCCCAAGAGGGTGGGACAGAGGGATGGGCCATCTCCTCTGGCAGCCTGGCCTGAGGGCGATTCTGTGACTCTGTTTGCCTTGGCTCCAGTGGAGCAAGTGTGAGGAGCTGCTGATAGCATCTCAGGACCTGGCCAATCTTTAGGGAGATAAGGCTTTGTTTCACCAGCATGGGTGGGCTCCCTCAGCCTGGTGTCCCCACCCCAAAACACACATACACACCATTCATCCATCACCCTTTTCCAAAACTTGACTTGAAACAGAAGCTCACGTGCAAACATTCTGGTGATGGAGAAGACATTAAGGGATCTGTGAGGAGTGGACACCCAGGCCAAGAGAGGCAGGGAGGTTCCTGGGTTGTGTAATCCCTGGCAGGGCAGGGTAGGCTTTGATTCTAGGAAAGTTCTTTTATACTCCCAGAGCCTCTACGGGTCTTGACAACTCTATGCCCAGTGACACCCAGGGCCACCGTCTTACGTTGCACAACCCCAGGAGGTGCCATTCACGTTGTGTTCCTTGTGAGTCTTGTGCCCTGGAGTTGAGGTGCTCATCTCGTAGAGTACACCATGAGGGCACCCCCCTGGAGTTGTGTCACAGGGTGGCCCTCATGAGAGCACTCCAGAGATTTGAATGGCTGCCGTGGGGAAGGGAAAGTTAGCTGACCCTCAGCCAGCATAATCTGGGGTCTGTGCCGTCCTGCAGAGGCAATCCAGGATGGGTGGGGAGAGCAGTCTTCTCTGTTGACGCTGATGACCAGAGGACAGTCCTTACTACTCCATGGGGTGACATGTCCATGAGTGGCTTGGAGCAGTGACAGTCCTTTCTTGAGAACCTCTTACCTTCCTGGATTCTGTCAGGCCTGGATTCTGGCTTGCAAGCACAGAAACCAACTCTGGCTAATTTGGGCAGAATGGGGATTTATTAAAAGGTTATTAGGAAACTCACAGACTCTCTGGGAGGGCTGGAGCACCCAGGGACAACACCTAAAATCACTTTGCAGGACCTACTGGCCCAGAGACAGCACCACAGCCGTCACTGCAGGACACTGACCTCGCAGGCTGAGGGATGCCATGGCCAGCCCTGGGGACTGGAAGTCCCGGAACCTTAGCCCTGGCTCATGGGGTGGCTGCTGCTGCTCTCTTCGGAATATGCTCCAAGCAGTGACTTCTTTGGTGCATCATTTGCTGTTCGATTCAAAGTGGAGTGTGGGTGAGCAGGGTCAACAGGGAGAAGTCGCGTGCTTCAGCCTTGGCTGCAAGGAAAGCAGGAAAGCACAGGTCTGGCTCCCATAGAAGGAGGTAGTCTTTGCCTCCAACCAGGACTTGGAGTGGGGAATTCCCCAAACAACTCTAAGCCGAAGCAGCAATTCTTATTCTTTTACCGCAAATGTTTCTGAGACCTAGTAGCCGGTGGGGCTGGGATTGCCAGCCATGGTCACCCCCTATGAAAAAAGGTGAAGAAGAGAGAAGGGGGTATACCAATGCCAAGGGGGCCTGGCCTGGGTCCTTCTGCTATACTTTCTCCCCACACCCTAGTGACATTCAGTGGGAGATGAGAGGTGGGGAGAGCTGCTTCTCTAGGATGTATCTGGGCTTGTTGGTCTCCCAGAGTTTAGTCACTCAGGACATTTACAGCCCAGAAGCTACCCTGGGGAGTTTCTCAAAGCCCTGGCAGCAAGATTGAAGAGGGGGGTCAGCAGCTATTTATCAATCAGTGCCTAGCTGGCTTCTTCCCCAGAAGACACTGACTGAATATTTGCTGAATGAATGAATGAAAGAATGATGACCCCTCACCCATGGCCTTGTATGAATGAATGGATAACCATCAGTCACCTTCTTGGTATGACTGTCATTGGCTCTAACAGTATTTCTGAGTCTTGGAGAGGCTCCCCAACCCATCCCAATCCAGGAAGTAGATCTGTTTCTGGGAAATCCCAGAATCCTAGCCTCATGGTTCTCAGGCTTTCCCCATGGAGGTCACCTGTCCTGTCCCCTCCGGTGCAGACCTCTCTTCTACTGTGTCCTGAGAGGTTGGGGGTGACTTGAAATCTGTGAGGAGGGACTTTTTAGACTCAGAGCTTCCCACAAGGGATGGGCACCCAGCCCTGCGGAGGAAGTGAGCCCGCTGTCCTGTCCATTGAGGGGTGCGAGCAGGCCGGCCACCAGGCAGACTCTGCCCTGGCTGTGGCCCTCCTTCTCCATCATACCCAGGTCGGGGGGGGGGGGCAGGAATGGCCTGTCCATCTCTCACAGTCTTGGGGTCTGGGGTCCATTGCTAAGATTTTCCTTTTGTTATGGGAGGGTCTGCCTGTCCCCTGTCCCCTCCTTGCTCCCCCTGCCATGGTCTTGCTCCCCAGGACACATTCTCCTTCACCCCCACCCTTTCATTCTTTCCCTCCCCCCAGTTCCCAGAAGTAGGACCCAGGCCGCCAGCTGCAGCCCGTCCAGGTTCCCTATCGGATTATGAAGCTTAACATTTTTTGTGAAGGAAGAAGAAAGCCTTCCCTCTGGGAAGCGATAAGAACATTCCATCCTCCTCTGGCTCCAGGGAGCCTGGGAAACAATTGCCAAAGGGAGAAAGACTCCCCAGGGACAGGCTTCCCGGACAAGGGGCAGGGCTGCCCTCTGCCGGCCCTCCCTGCCTCTCCTGCCCCCTCCCCCTCCAGGGGGCCTGGCCTTGCCTGTGGTCAGTGATGAAATCTTGAGCAAGGGGGTCTAGGGCTCCTCTGGGTGGTGGGCTCCTCCCAAACCGGGGCTGCCAGGGGGCTCTGGGGACCTTGGGAACCAGCTCTTTTGACTTCAGTTGTCGATCTGGGAGGCAGGGAGCACCCATCCTGGGAAGCACTCAGAAGAGACGGCCATGGTGGGGATTAACGAGCAGTGGGAGGTGGGCCCCATGCCTGGGGATTCTGGATAGCCCAGAGTCTGTGACATGGGAGGCACGAGAAGCTGAGCCAGTAGCTTGATGGGTTGGAGGCCTGAGGCAGGCTCCTGAGGGTGGCATGGTAATTGGAACATTGCCCAATCAGTGCTCCTTCTGCCCACTCCCTCGTCCCTCTTTCCTTCCCTCCTCTCTCTCTCTCCAAAACAAATTCACCAATGCCTAGTGGGTGCCAGGGCCAGCCAGAGAGAAAAGGCAATGTTGCCTCTTCATTCCTTGATGGAGGACACACCCCTGTCTCAGGGCCTTTGCACTTCTCTTCCCTCCACTTGAACTGATCTTTCTTTAGATATCTGCAACATTGCACTCAGGTCATTTCATAATAGCATCCTTTCAGGGAGGCCTCTCTCACCTCACTATCTAAAGTAGCAACCCAGCCCATCCCTAGTCTTTCCCGTCCTCCTTATAGCATCTACTATATCATATATTTTACTTCTCAATCATGTTTCTTGTCAGTCTCTTCCTGCTAGAATTTATCTCCATGAGAAGAAGATTTTTTTTCCTTCCTTCAGTGCCTAGAAGAAGGCCTGGGACAGAGCAGGCTGCATTGCTCAGCATCCTGGCAGGGATCAGGCAGTGCACTGAGGCAAGGTTGTGGGTAGGGAGCAGGGGCAGGGGGAGTGTTGGAAGTAATTTAATGAAGGAACTATTTAAAAATAGCATGCAGGGTTAAGGTTAACCAACAAGGGACATGAAGCACCCTAGGGTGTTTCTACCACCCAGGTGGGAGAGAGCTGTTACCAGAAGGCTGTTGGACAAGGCTGCCCGACAGAAGTGAGGTCCTTGCCCACTACAGCCAGCAGGGAAGGAGGCTGTCTCTGCCCTTGGCCTTTGCTATCTGGAAGTCACAGGGCAGGGATGCTTGGTCTCCTAGGACACCAGGAGAAGATCCACACATGATAAATAGCTGCATGAATGCCCTTAAGAAATTCATGTCTAGTTGGAGAAGACACACCTATTTATGTGTTTATTCACTCACTCATTTAAGGCAGAGCTCTTCAGCCCTGGAAGGGTCTTTGGATGCATCAGTGACAAGGGCAGAGACAGCCTCAGACTTCCCAGGAGCCCACCCCAGGGTGGACTTTCTGGAGGGATGGACACTGAGGGCTAGACTTCAGGAGCTGGAACCACTGGTGGCTCACACACCTGGACCACCTGCTGGCCGCAGTGTGCTGGGGGAGTAGCTATAGAGCACCCCTGGATGGGGGATGTAGAGGAGGCTCAATACACTGTGGGGTGGACAAGATGTCCTTGGATTCCCCCAGGACCTGTTGAGTCAGGCCAAATTGGGTGGAGGCACCATAGTTGGGGTGGGGAAGCAACACTTGTCATCTATTTTTCTAAACCCTGGGGATTAGAGGCTTGGTGAGGAGAAGGAGCTTGCAGAGACCAGGGACAGGCAGCCTCAGGATCTCTTAATCCTGACTCTATGGAGCAGTCACATGTGCCAGGGCTCTAGAATCTGATCGCCTTTAATCTGCTTGAAGGCAGCATTACTATGCCCTTTTTACTGGTGAAGGAAACTGAGACACAGAGAGGTTAAACAACTTGCCCATGGTCCCACAGCTATTGAGTGGTGAAGCTGGCATTAGAACCCAGGCAATCTGTCTCCAGAACCTATGTTACTATCCTTTATGCACAGAGACCTATGATGGAAGTTCTGTGATGGGGGAGAAGGGCATCCCTCAGAGGAAGATCTGGGGAGACTCTTGGGGGTTCCTCTGCAGGAGGAGTCCTAAAGGGAGGGGGCTTGGTTAGAGACCTGTGTGGACTCCAGGATGGGGAGTTATACTGGTCCAGTGAGGCTTCTGGGAGCCAGCCCTCAACTCCATCACCATCATTGCCATCTCACTCTCACCTGTAGTCCTGCAGTGGCTTCCTATTTGTCATGCTGCCTCCATCTCACCCTTGTCCCATTCATTTTCCCTGAGGTTTGTCTTACCCACTGCTCATGAACCTTCAGTGGCTCCCATTGGCCTCAGGATCAAAAGTCCAGCCTTCTCTCCACGACCCATTCCACCTTGCCAGTGTTACTTCTGGCCACTTCCTCCTTGCTTTCTCAAGTCCTTCTCCACTTCTCCTTCTTGCTGGGTCTTAAATATACCTTGTCATTCCTGCATCAGGACTGCTCTACTTGCTCTTTCCTCTGCAGGGAGCACTATTTTCCCAGGTCTTCAAATGCCTCATTCCTTCACAATATTCAGGTTTCTGTTCAAACGTCACCCTTGAGGAGTTTTCTGACCGCCCTGGCTCCTCCCCAGTCCTCTTTCTCCTTACTCTGCTTTATTTTCTTTCTGAACTTTATTGCTATCTGAAATTATTTCATTTAATATATGTGTTTATTCTGTATCTCTCTTTCCCCATTAGAATATAAGCTTCATGAGGGCAGGGAATTTTTCTGTTTCATTTAATGTTGTAGCCTCAGGACCTAGAACAGTGTCTGGCATATGATATATGCTCCATAAAGAGTGCCTGCCTGAGAAGTTGCCCTGCTACTTCCTCTCACTGGGCCTTTGAATGTGCTGATCTTTTTGCCATCCTTTTAGCTCAGTTAACTCCACTAACCCTATGGTTTTGAGGGGCTTTCTGACTCCCACTGCCTGTACTAGCCTAAGTCCTCCCCCTGCCCCCCGCAGTTCTCCCCTCCCAGAGCCCCTGGACTTCTGTTGTTGCACCCCACTCTTGTCCTTACCAGTTCAGTGTCTGTCCCTCCTCCCCGAGGGCAGGGACTGTGCCATATCCCCGCTGCTGAGCACAGCGTCTGGCATACAGTAGGCGCTTCGAGAGTATGTGTGGATGAGCTGAAGGGACAGCTTCAGGAGGGCCTCGGGCAGCTGTCAGAGTGAGGGTTCTGGTCTCTCCAGCAGCTTCAACCCTGAAGGGTCTGGAAAGCTCTGCCAGGCATTTTGACATACATGATCTCAATCCTTGCAACCCTCTCTCCAGGTGGGTAGCATCATCCCCCTTTATAGAAAGAGAGACAGAGGTGTAAAGAAGTTAAGGAATTTTCCCAAGGTTACAGACGAGACAGCAGCAGAGCTGGGACTCAAACTCAAAAGGAATGCCCTTTCCTCTGGGGTCTCTCCGGCCGGGGACATGGCTCTGGCATAACTAACGGAGAGAGCAAGCTGCAAGGTAGAGCCTGGGCAAGGTGAGAGCCAGCCTAGCCTTCTGCGCCCCCTTGAGGTTCTTGCTTCCCTGCCTTACAGCCTGAATTAGTTACCTATTGCTGTATAACAAATGATCCCCAAACTTGGTGGCTTGAAACAACGGTATTTATTATCTGTAGATCAGGAATCCAGGTGCAGCTTAACTGGGTCCTCCACTTCAGGACCTCACAGGCTGCCGTCAGGGTTGCAGCTGGGGCTGAGGTCATCTCAAGGCTCGACTGAGGCAGGAGCCATGTCCCAGCTCACTCGCTGGCTATCAGCAGGACTCAGTTCCTTGCTGGCTGTTGGCCGGAGGTCATGCTCAGTTCTCTGCCATGCAGACCTCTCCAACATGGCAATTTGCTCCATCAAAGCCAGCAACATGAGAAAGCAAGAAAGTGCCAGAAGACGGAAGTCAGTCTTTTATAACCTAATCACGCACGTGCCATCCTATCGCTTTTGCTGTATTCTGTTCATTAGGAGCAAGTCATGAGGTCCAGCTTGCACATGGGGAGGGGATTACACAAGGGTGTGGCTACCAGCAGGTGGGATCACTGGGGGTTGCATCAGAGATGCCTACCACAGAGCCCACCCTCTTTTGGCTGCTGTCAGAGGATAAATTCCTGCAGGGCAGATAACCAAGGGCATGCTGCAGGCATGCCATCATTCATGGACTCAATTTATTCAACAGACATTTACTCTGCACCTACTGTGGGCTAGATCTTGACTGCTAGAGTTACAAAATGGAATAGGACTCATTTCCTGCCTTGAAAGAAACAGATTTATAAAACAAATAAGTGAGATTCGGTGCACACTTATGGGGGCACTTTGGGAGATAACAGAGCTAAAGCTCATTTAGCACTTACTATGTGCCAGACATCAGTCTAAGCACTTTATCTATATTATCTCATTTAATCCTCACAATAATAGGTACTATTATCACCCTCCATTTTATAAAAGAAGAAACAGAAGCACCAAAAGGTTAAGTCTTTGCTCCAGGTCCCATAGCTGGCACATGGCAGGGCTGGGATTCCACTGCAGGCGGCCCGACTCCTGGGTCCCTCCACTGAGTGCTGTGCCAACCCCTCTCTTGAAGGACAGGCCCCTTGGCGGTGGTCATCCATCAGAGTGGTTCAGGGTGGGTGCTGAACCTGGGAGCAGTTCTTGCCCACTTTTCGGGGGCAATATATGGACAGATACTTTTTCATGGGCCCTGGTGAAGCTGCCCACTGGATTATTTAGGGTGGGGAGAGTGGCTGGAAAGCCTACTTGGCCTGCCAGGAAAGAGAGATATTTTGGTTTAAAAGATTGACATTTTAATAAACTGCTCTTAATTATCAGCACTTTGAAATTCTGAGTGGCAGGCCCTCCATTGCAAAATAACGCGGGTGGGTAGCTTCTTAGAGAGTGAGATGCTTGTGGGTGATCTCCCTTTTTGAAACAAACCCAGACCCTCCAGTCACAATTTATTTTTCATTCCCAAATGATCTTTACTGCAAATGTTGCTTTGGTTTGAGCGAATTAGAGATCCTGATTACACAGGCAGGCACTTTAAACAGTGCCCGGCTTGCCGTGCCAGCTCGGCATCAAAGACTCCTCTGGAATCTCTGATTGCCACCCAGGCTGTTACCCCCTTGGGAACGGGCGGCATCTGAAGCTTGGGCCCGGGCTCTGGGACAAGTGGGCTCAGGCAGCCCAGAGGCTGGGCTGCCTCTGTGCTGAGCTCGGTGCCTCCCTGATTCTGGAGGACGGAAGGCACGCTGTGGGCAGCTGGAGAAGGGAAGGGGAGGGGACGCCATAGTTGTCGTTGATGAACATCTACTATGTCCCAGGCAACTGCTAAGTACTTACCTGGGCATTACCTTATTTAAATGTTCCAAGAGCCAGGTTCAGTTGTTGCTATGAGGGATCAAGGGAGCTCAATAAACAATACCCCTTGTTCCTCCTTATTTGGATCAATTGAGAAATAAGACAAAAGAGTGAGGCGGCTAGGAGTCTAAATATTGTGCCTATTACTGATACTAAAGCTGGTGATGGAGAAGGTGATTTGTTTCTGCAGTTAATCAGGCTTTCTAATTCTGAACTTAGCAGTTTTCTAGTTCCTTCCCTGGGTACATGGGTACTGGGCTGGGGCAGGCCTCCTCATGTGGGAGCACAGATCTCAAAAATGTTTGGAGGAGAGAGAAAAATCCATGCATTCTGTGGGCAAGCCAAGATAGAAGAGCTGAACAGAGCATGCCACCTTTATTCCTACCAAATGGACCCGCTCACTTTTCTGGGACTGAGTGAGTGAGGGGCCGAGAAAGGCCACAAGGAAGGAGACATAGCAGGTGGGGAAAATTGTTTCCCATCCCTCCCAGCCATATTATTTTCTTCATTCTGGATCGGGAAGGGAAGTTCAGATTTTCCAGCCACCTGGTTAGTAGGAGGTGAAGCTAAGAGCCACACTACTCGTCTGATTTTATCTTCCCTCCAGACCTTGATCTCCTCAAGTTCAAGGCTATGTCTTGTTCATTTAGTGACCCCAGGACCTGGCACAGGGAATGTCTTTGAAGTGAACAGAGCCGATTCATTCTTTCATTCAACAATATTTATTGAATCTCTACTATATGCAGGGGTAGTTCTTGCTGTTAATGGAGTTTAGCTGGCTTTGGAGAATAGGAAGATGCCTTTGGCCCCTTCCAGGCATGGGAGACATGGGGAATGATGGGGGCAGAGGGGGTGGCTGAGGGCGAGAAAGGGGCTGGTCATCTCAGTAGGACCTGAGTCTGAGCTACTTTCTTCTGGAGACACCCTGGGGCTTCCTTGAAGTCTTGCACCTGTTTGCACTTGAGCTTGTCTTGACGGGTACAGAGATGACCCATGTTGCCCACCTGCTGACCTGCTGAGGAGGGAGGGTGAGTTCTCAGAGATGGCATCAGAAGGAGCTGGCTGGGGGCTAGGTTCTGCCTGAGGGCAGTGCTGGCTGCCTGATGAGCTCAGCTGAACTGATTTCAGTACCACACTGAAGTCCCACAGACTTCTTTTACGGCAGGCTCCAGGGAGACAGAACTGAGGCAGCAAATGCTGCCTGCAGTAATACTAATGAGCGCTAATACTAAGTCTTTGCTGCGCGTACTAGGCATTGCCAAGCATAGGCTGAGAACGTGACATATATTATCTCGTTTAAGCCTTCCTTACAGTTTCAGAAATGGAGACTTGATGACTTGTCTGAGGTCACTCAGCTAGTGACCCCACAGTTGGGCTCAGGACTGTTGGTTTTCACCCTGGCTTCACCTGGAGCATCATCTGGAGAACATTAACAAAATTCACAAGTCAAAGTTCTTCCCTAAACCAATTAAATCAGAATCTCCAGAGATATGGCTGGACAGCAGTATTTTTACAATTTATCCAGATGCTGCATGCGTTCAGCCAGGGTTGACAACCTCGTCTCTAGAGCCTATGGGTTTAACCACTGCACCCCTCAGCCTCAGTCATGCTTCTTTCTGTCACTGTCCCTGACACAACACATCACAATGACCCTTGAGTGTTTGCTTTATCCCACTGGGCCATGCCAGCCTGGGTTGTGGCTCCCACGGAGGTGTCTGACACAGGGAGGACCATGACAGTGTCACATGAGAGTTACACAGTTGAGAGCCCAGAGGAAGGAGAAAGCTGATCCAGCAGGGAAGAATCAAGGGGTTCTTAGAGAAGGCAAGTAAACTTGGTGAAGGGTGAAGGTTGGAGGGGCTGATTGGAACTTAGCAGGGGCTTCTAGCCTTTGTTTATTCATTTAACTCAATTTCCTAGGTACTGGGGAGCCATGGAAGTTTCTTGCTATGCCCTCCACCAAGAGGGAGGCTGGGAAATGGAATTAGAAAGGAAAATCAGGGTGTAAACACCAGGAAAAACCATCCTCTTGGTAACCCCCAACTCCCCTGTCCACATGGCAATTCTAGGATCCTGCAGTGCTCCATACTGTTCTGTTTCACTCTTCTTTGCTTTGTTCCCAGTTTCTTCCCTATTTATCAGACACATAACCGGACTCATAATTTACTTCAAAACCTGCTCCCTGGGGCTGTCACGAACCCTCCCAGGATAGATTTAACCCCTTCCTCCTCAGCCCTTTCTGTACAAGGGTTGCTTGGATCACCCCTGTCATTGTAATTGTCCATGTGCTTGATTTCCTTGCTAAAATGTGAGCTCTTTAAGCAAAGTGGCTAGCCATAATAGATGCCTAAAATATAAATCATTACTGGACTGAATTTCTCTCCAACGTTGAGGAGACTTGCAATAGTAGAATTTTAGGAAATGCTGCTAACCTCTTACTGTAATCTCTGCAATATTCTCTGTTATTTTCACTGCCTTGAACCAGGCAATTGTCTCAGAAGATCCCTTATCAAAGAAAAGAGAATTATTGGCATTTTGGTATCATGTAACTTCCAGGCAGCCATTCACAGTTGAGCCCAGCTCAGCTTGTGGATCAGCTACACCAGGTCTTGGAAACAAAGGCACACAGAGCTGGTAAGTTTTGATGTGGGTGAGGGAAGGAAGAAGGTGAGGCCAGAGCCTGCAGGATTTGTGTGAGGGGCGGGGTGGGTGCCAGTGTGTTACTGCTGCCAGGGGTGGCATAGGCGGTTTGGGGGCTCTCAGGAGGTCTGAGCGAGGGCTTTGCTCTACATGCACAGAGGAGGGAGAGGGGCATTTACAGGAAGACAGGAGCCCTCTGACGGGAAAGGGGAAAAGCACTGAGGACTCCATCCATGCAAGGGCTGGCATCATTCAGACAGGGGATGAGACGGTATCCACTGGGGTTCAGAGCCTAGAGGGAGTGTGTGCGTGTGCACGTGTGTGAGCGTGCACTCCCAATTCCCTCCACCAACTGTGGGCAGACCCAGGCTCCCAGGGCCAGCCAAAGAGGGGATTATTTTCTGATTCAGTAGATTAAATGCTGAGGTTTCCATGAATTAACCCCCAAGGCAGCGTTGGAATGTTTTCACTATCTCCACTGAGAAAATGAGAACTTTTTCATCTGGTAACACAGGGATAATAATACCCAGATCCCTGAGCTGCTGTGAGGATTAAATGAGATCTTGCTCGTCAAAGCCCCAGCTTATACCTGGGACTCCGCGAGACCTAATAAATGGTGGTTCTTAAGTAGGGCGAGGCTCAGGGTGTCTGGTTAGGGGCAAGCCTGAAATAAGAGACCTTTACTCCTTAAAGGCAGCAGCTAGGGCTCTCTTCTTTGGGATCTCTTGGTCCTTGAGCCTTTGTTCCTGGGGCAGCTGGGGCTCTGGATTCAATCTCAGCCTGTCCACTCACTAGTATGAGACTTGAGGCAAATTCTTTCATCTCTCTGAGCCTCAGTTGCTTCATAATAATAGCACTTATCTTATATAGTAGCTGAAGGATTTGATGAGCTCACCCACCTTACCTGCTTCTACCTCCAGTCTGTTCTCCAGTGAATGACCAGATAAGCCCTTTAAAACCCAAGTCAGAACTTCTTGTCTCCTTGCGCAAAACTTATTATGTTTAGAATAAAATCAGAAGTCCTCTCCATGGGCTGGCAGACCCTGTGTGATCTGCCCCCAGCTACCTACAGTTTCCTCTCACATCCACCGAGTTCCCCTGCAAGCGCTTTGCTCCAGCAGCTGGCTTTCTTGCCATTCCTAAACACGCCAGGCTCCCGCCTCAGGGCCCTTGCACTTGTGGTTCCTTCTGCCTGGAATATGTTCCCTGAGATAACCACATAGCTTGCGTCTGCACCTAATTTCTGCTCAAGTGCCTCTTCCTCCTCAAGGCTGCCCTGATTTCCCCCTAAAGCAGCGATCGCAGCCATTCTCTTCCATTACCCTGCTGTATTTTTCTTCATGGCACTGATCACTAGCTGGCATCATCTTATGGTTTGTCTACTGTTGGCTCCCTGGCTAGAATGTAAGCTGCAGGGAGCAGGGGTCTTCTTTGGGTCACTGCTCTAGGCTCAGGAACTGAATAGCTATTTGCTCAATAACTATTTGCTGAAGGAATAAATGAATGAGTTAGTGCCTATTTAAAACATAATTACTGCCACACAATGAGTGCTTATAATTATAAACTATCGAATGAAATGACCTAGGATCTGTAGCTTTGGAATCCAGATCTTGCCTTGTTGTCAACTTACTGTGCAATGTCAAGCAATTCAGTCTGCCTCTCTGGGTCTCTAGGAGAGCACTGGGCAAAAGTATACCAGTTCCTGCCTTGGCTGAGAGATTGGTGGGGGGAGGGGGGTGTCAGAGAAGGGTCAAGTTGATAAGGAGATGGTTTGCTAAGCAAAAGAAGCCCCAGGAATATGGAGAGGATCATTTTCTTTGAAAAAAGCCAGTTTCTCTAATTTCTCAACATGTTGCCAGCTGGGTTGTGTCAGGTAGTTGTAAGTAAGGGAAACAAAAGTCTCTTTGACTGAAATGGTGAAATTTCACTGCTTTCAAATAATTTCTTCAGGGCTCCCAAGTGTCTCCTCTTTTTCATTCATTAGCAGTCTACAGAACTTAAAGGGGAGACTCTAATTAGGGAGACTTTCATATCATTTACTTGGGAAAGGATGAGGAGGGGACTGCCTTATGGGCTGGAGAGGACCCTCTGAATCCACATGAAGGAGCTTTGGCTCCAGGCCTCCGATGAGCTCTGGAGCAAAGACTAAAGCCAAAGATAAGGAGGACAAACTGCCATTTGGAGTAGGCAGTCCTTATTATTATTTTTAATATTAATTCTAAAAAGTACACATGGCCGGGGCATCTAGAATGCTTGGGGTTGGGTCTGACACTTGCTTGTCAAAGAAGTGCAATTATTGACTCTGTTGTTAATGAGGAATGTGGAGTTTCTGGGCTCAGCATAAGGGAAGAGCAGTGCGGACAGCCTGAACTGGCAGAGTAGATTCCAGACACTTCTCTGCCATGTTCTGTCTCTGACATGCCTTCAGAAAGGGGCAGGCCAGCTCTCAGCCCCTCTGGTAGGCTGTGAAGGAAAATGAATGTTTGGACTCTTATGCTAGTAGAAGCTTAGTACATGGCAGCTGTGGGGGAGGTTGTCTAGAGTGCTGATGTGTTGAGTCATATCAATGAAGGTCGAGTGTGCTGGGCAAGGGAGGTGATGGTCCTGCCAACCTCTGTATTGGTCAGGGCCAATGAGATTGGGGTGTTTGGATGTGGTCACTGTAGCTTAGTAGGAACACAGACAAAGCAGTAGTCATGGGGGAGGGGTATAGGATGGCATGATTATTTTTGAAAACACAAATTAATTAATAATTGAGAGGCAGAAATAAGAAAGGGAAAAAAAAGCTTTCTGACGATCACAGCTGTTAGTCAAGTGGCTATGAGCATGACCTTGGAGGAGGGGATCTGGGACAGAGTATGGCTCCTCATTACTGTCTGCACAGTCCTGAGTGAGTATTTTCCTCTTTTCTTCTCTGTGAAAGGGAATGATAATGCTTTCTATCTCACAGGCTTTGGGTAAGAGTTAATTTGGTTATTCTATCATATGGAAGTCTTAGCACATATTATACATCCAGCGAAGAGCAGTTATAAGTATGATTACGTGTACTCTAGGAGAGTCGGAGCATCCTTGGAAGTGTTTGAGGAGTAGGATTCCTGAAGGGTCTTCCACTTGGGAAGGCAATTGGCTCCATGAGCTGGAGCTTGCAGCTTCTGGCCTGCTGAGGGAGACTGTGACCCCTCCCACCCCCCATCTTGCCCCCCACCACCCAGCCCATGATCCACTTTCTATCTCAGGGCTGTCCTGTCTCTCCTGATGGAATGTTCTCGCAAATGCTTATTCACAATGAGCTCTTAGGGACTTTGACTTCTCCAAACTTCCACATTTTAAAAGAGCCCAAAGGACTATAGCTTGAATGGCAGAGTTTTAGGCGGTGTCACAGGCATTCTGGAGGGGAGGTGACTCTCTTAATCCAGAGTCAACACTTTCTCAGGCTGCTCTATTTCCTCTCTTTGTCCTCCTGACTCTCGCCAGTTCCGTGGGTGGAGAGGCAATGGCTATTCTCAGATGTGGTCCCTAAAATCCTTCCTTGGATCCTTTTCACTGTGTTGGCCGAGGAGATGGGAAGCAGTGGCCTGAAGTGTGTTTAGAAATGACCTGGAAGATGAGAACCCTGAATGAGGTCACTGGGGGCTGCTGACTGCTATTCCAGTAGAGTCCAGAAAAACAGGCTTGGGTCTCAGCCTCTTCCGCATCTCCTTTGGTCTCCCCTGGGCTGCCAGCCCGACCTGGGGCTATGGGGACCCAGGAGGAAATGTGCTCCTGGGCCCTACCTGTACTCTTTGGCAGGAGTGTGAGCCCAGGAGGGTGACTGGGCTGTGGTTTCAGCCATTGTGGTGGCAGAAATGGGGTGAAGGGAAGTCAGAGAGAGGACTACGACTCAGGGCCTTCAGACATCCAAGCCATGACCCTATGCACCAGTGGGAGAGAGAGAAATTCTCATGTCCATTTTACTGATGAAAAAAATGCAGCTCAGAGAGGTTAAGCAACCTGCCCAAGGTCACACAGGTAGGGAGTGACAGAAGCAGTTTTTGCACCCAAGTCCTTGTCATTTCAAAGTCTGTGCTCTCTCCATCAAGACTTGTTTTGCTCCTGAAGGAGATTCCCGGGGAGAGAGGGAGAGTGGTCCAACTTTCAAGAATCGTGCATGGGCCCTTCCCAATGTCTTGGTTTGAGATACAGGACATAAAAGTTCCTTGAGAATGCGAATTGAGGTTAGCAAGTGAGGTGCCAGAGACTATTCCTGTCCGCTCCCTCCCTAAATCAAGGGTGGGTGTGGAAACCAGAGGCCCCTCAGGGATTCAGCTGTGGGAAGAGCTTGGGGCAGCAGGAAACTAACTGCCAACTAGTATCAATAAATTTTGTCTTGGTAAGAAAAGCCACAGCCTCAACTTGGCTGTGGCAGCAGAGACAGCAGGGACAGGGAGTCATGGGCAAGATAATCTGATACTGACTTTGCACTTTCTCTGTGGCCTTGGGCTTGCTACTCAGATGACCTCCAGGGGTGTTCTAGCTCTTATATTCTACATTGGGGCTTCCCAAACTTAAGAGTGCATGAGAATCATCTGGAGGGTCTGTTAAAAATAGGAAGCCTCTCAGGAAGGTTGGAGTGGGGCCCAAGATGTCATTTCTAACAAGCTCCCAGAAGGTGCTGATGGTGCTGGACCAGGGACTTCACTTTGAGTAACATTGTTCTCATCTTGGGGACTCTGAGCTATACTGGGTACAAAGTATAAGGGACCCTGGGTAGCTAGGAGAAGAGGGAATTGGGGTATTTTTTGCCCCTTATACGGAGCCAGAGTGAACAGACTGGGCTTGGTGCCACCACGAGGAAGTGTTGTCCTGGCCTTTCAGAAGTTCACAGGCTCATCTGCCATTTGGAGAATAACGGAGAAACTGGTGGCTGCCCTGATGGAACCTCAGTTCCTACTTTTCTTGTAAAACTCTGCTTCAGGAGTCTTCTCTGCTTCCCCTTCCACACTCCCCCAGATTGTTTAGGTGCAAAGTGGTTAAGAACATGGTCTCTTTTGTCAGGTGTATGGGGCTCATTTTCTGACTCTGCCCCTTGTTTGCTGTGTGACCTTTAGCTAGTTACTTAACCTCTCTGTGCCTTGGTTTCATCATCTGTAAAGTGGGGATGGTGATGATACCTCCCTGACAGGGTTGAGAAATAGGGGTGTTATTATTTGTAAAGCTCTTAAAGTGAGCTACTGCATAAAGGTTAGTTCTCCTTCCCCTCCTCCTCATTACTTCTGTCATCATAGCCTCCTTACTCTCAGCCTCCACCCAGCTCAGTCTTGCTCCTCTCTGACCCCAGTGCCCAGCACAGAGCAGTTGCTCAGAGAAAGTTTCCACAACTGAACAGACATCAAATCAGGAGCCTCTGCTGGGCCCTGGGCAGGGCAGGGGCCGCTTCCCCTAGAATGCAGATTTATGGCTGGGAGGCCAACATTAGGGCTGACTGAGGGATTCTGCTGAGATAACTGACTCCTCCCAGCAGCCCTGACCTTTTCTCATCTTATCTGGGAATTGACAGAAAGCAGAGGGTGTCACAGCTCCAGCCCAGCTCCGCTCTGGGGGCCACTGCCAAGGCCTTTGGGTTCTGGAGCGCCGGCTGTCCCGAGGGGTTTCTGCTCTGAGGGCAGCCCTCTCCCATAAACCACGCCGAGTGGGGGTGGGGCAGGGCATGCTTCAAAGCTGCCAGGAGGAGGCACCCGGACTAGGTCTGTTTAATCGCGGAGTCATCTGTCTTCTTGCCAAATGCTGGGGATTGGCAGCCCCTGCCTGGGGCTCAAGGGGTTGGTGCCATGCTTTGATAGAATGCAGTCCTCTTTCCAGACCCCAAGCTAAAAAGAAAAAGGCACACACACAAAACAAAAGCCCTGCTGCCTAACATAAAATATTGCTTCCTAATCCCAAGTGTGGCCAAGTGCACTGGTAAGATATTTAGAAGGCCCTTAAATTATTTCCACTTTAAAAATGTTTTTATGTCTCCCATTTTGTTCATGTGGCTGGTATAATTGCTCTCCTGGCCTGGACCTCGCTTCCTCACCGTTGGGGACCCCAGTTTTGCGTCTTGATATTAAGAACAGATATCGAGACCTGAATGGGGCATTGTTTCCTGGCCAGATCGGTAGCTGCTGCCTGCTTTTAGCGAGAGAGCCGTCCAAGATTAGCAGCCCACGAGACCACGTTGTGGCTTGCTTTGATTATTTGGTTCCATCCAGCTCGAATCAGGAACGGATCACACACGTCCAGATTTTTATTTGCTCTCCCTCCACCTACCCATTCCCCACAGTTGCTGATTCAAGGAATGGGTCTGGGGGGCTGGCCACCTGCCTTGATGTTTAGAGATTGTGTATTCCGGGGGCAGGGATGGGGGCGGGGGCTTCGGAGAGCTGCCCCCTGGGTGTGCCCCTGGTTAGGTCTTCGAGTCAAAGCAGAGGCCAGAATCTGCCAGTCTCTTCTGGTGACCAGTATGAGTTCTAGAAACTTCCCTCAAAACTGTGACTGATGAGGAACGCCTATTGTTCTTTCAGAACACAGAAATCCCCTGTGATTTTGCTCTTCTCACATGTTTACCAGATAGGTTTAAACACAGAACCACGGCCTTGCATTTTAAAACGATTTAGAAAGATGTTCTACTGGTTATTTAAAGACTCTGATCGCAAGTCTTTATTACTTCACCCCCTTTCTCCCTCTGCTCATCATGATGTTTGGTCATAAATGCCAAAAATCCAAATATGACTCTTTAAGCAACTAAAGAACAATGACAGGATGTTGGCTTTCAAAGAGTCAGCATTTGCCAAATAAGTTTATCCTTTATTTATTATTTTCATTGTGGCTTAAAGCATGCAACCCTCAAAGCCAAGCCTCTAAACTGAAACGTCTGGCAGGCCCGTCTCTGCACGGGGTCCACTGTCACCATGAACTTGGAGGCCTTTTTTTCCCTTCAATCCTCGCCAGTGATGGGGACCCAAGATAGTGTGTTTTGAATTTACTGAGAGATCTACTGTTTTGGGCTCAGTTTCAGTACTTTTAAAAAGCAATTAATAATGGCCAGTTTGCAATAAGAAAAATTTATGAACTGACAGGCAAAATGTAATTACGGAGGGGATTCCTTGCAAGAAAAAAAAGAGGTGATGTGAACAGTCATCCCGACAATCTGTTTGCACTCATTTTCATTCATATAAATGATGAAGTGCTTCTGGGTTGAAGCCGCGCTCTCCAAAGGATTCCCGGGAGCCTGGAAAAGTCACTGCCAAAGTTTTCACTAATGAAGGGCAATGACTCTTAGCATTAACTTCTCATTGTTACCCACAAAAGGGATTTTTCACAGTGTTACTTTTATGACTAAGGCTGTTATACCCAGCAGCAGCCTCTACACTTCATCTTCTTGGTCCCCCGAGGAGACCCCATTGCTTGAGAGCTTTCTGGAAACCAGGATCCTCAGTTCCCTCCACCTCTCACACCCCCTTGCCACATTCTCTTTACAATCTGAGGAGACACTTGGGAATTCCTGGTAGTAGAAGGCATGAGAGAGAAGCCCCCACCACCTGTACTTACAGACCGTCACACACAGTCCCATTTTACATCATAGATCTCAACAAAGACTTGAAAAATAATGATATCTGACAACTGTGCATTGCTTTTCAATGCACAAAATACTTTTGATATTCTATGCCCATTTTTATCTTCACAGTAATCTGAAGGAATATTTATTATTATACCCTTTGGACAGTTGAGTAGAATTATTTGATTTGCCCAAAGTCACACAGCTTATTGATATTTGAGCCAGGATTTGCATCTGACATTTCTCTGACCCCAAAACCTGTGCTCCCTCGAACATACCAAGAGTAGGAAGACCGGTTCTTTTAGAAAAATGAGGAAAAGGACAGATATTCTTGTTAAAGAAATATAGCTCCATGAAATTGTTTAAATTTGTTGAATGTTTTAGAGTGAGACCAAATTTCCCAGAAGTGAAAACTGTTTTACCATCTCGCATTTGCAGAGTGCTGAGTTTTCCAAGTGTTTCCACATCCTGAATTTATGTCACTTGAAGCTCATCACAGCTCTGTGAGGGTGATGATGGAGACCTCATTATCTCTACATCATGGAGGAAGAATAGTGATGCTAAGAGAGGCTAGTGACTTGCCCAGAGTGAGAGGGGAAATCTCTTGGAAACCAGAAGCTCCTGACCACATCTCCACAACTCATTGACACTCAGAGGGATTCTCTTCATCGCTTTTACAGAAAAACCTCAGGGTACTAGAAACAAAATAGTAGATTCCTTAATGATTTGTTCTTTTCTTCCATGCTCCCCTCTCAGTTGAAAGTCAAAAGATCCCAAATCAAGAGGCAGTTGAAACAAATAGCATCCAAGAAGGTCAATAACTTGAAAAATTCCTACAAGAGAGATGCTAGTCTCAACATAGCCCCATCCACATCCCCGACTGCCTGACACTGTGGTTTTGGCACCAGTAAGTCAAGGAGGTGACAGTCACATTTCACAGAGATTTTCAGATTTTCAGAAAACGTAAGGGGTCTGAGCCTTCGGTTACCTGGAGATCCATTGCTTGGCATCTTGCATTTCTCTGGGCATGGCTGCTGCTCTGAGGTTTGGTGTGTTTTGCTTTGTGTCCCCTCTGAGGGGACCGTGATAAGTGACGAGTGTGGCAGGGAGACAGTGTGGCTTTGGAAGAGGATGTCAGGATTATCCTATCAGCCTTTTCAGCCATGAATCTGAGTTTTTGATGTCCATCTGTATCTGTTCTTTGTTGCCAGAATGATTCTACAAAGTCCAAAACTTGGTGGTTTAAAAGAACAATCATTTCTTCTTGCTCATGCATTTGTGGGTCGTCTGGGTGTGGCTGATTTAGGCTGGGCTCAGTTGGGATCAGCTCCCAGGCTGTGGGTTGGGTTCAGTCTCTCTCTTGCCCTCATGGCATACACCCCAGGGAGTGAGATGGGGGCTGACAATTTTAAAGCATTTAAGGCATTTACTATGTGTCAGGATCTGTGCTGAGCTCAATACCCAACATCACCACCTTTAATCCTCACAAGTACCTTGCAAGATGGTTACTAGTACCCCTATTTTGAGGACAAAAAACTGAGACTCAGGGAGGGCAAATAACTTCCTGGCACCCTTCTTGCAGCCAGTAAGAGACACAGCTGATACTCAAATGTAGGTGTGTTGGACCCCGGAAGCTTTCTACCCTGCCACAGCCCCAGGCACCAAGATGGCAGTTTGCAAAGCAAGACTTAGAGAATCTTGGTTAAAGGTGAGATGAGGAAAGGGGATGGTAACAGGAGGTTATGGTGAATTCCAAACACTGGAGAGGAGGGCTGTATGCTCATGTGAGCAGAGTGTTCTGGGCTAGGGGTTCCAAAGTCATCTTAGAAGCACAGGTGAGTGTCCTGGCTGCAGAGGCATTTCTTCTCCTGGCCTGTCCAGAGGGGCAGAGAGGCTACTAACCTTTCCTCAAGAGGTAGGGAACTGGGATGTCACCAGAGGGATTACTGTGAGCGACACACCATTGTAGCCCCAGCAGCTCCCATCACTATTGTCAAATGCTCAGAGATATTGGGACTGAGACTAGCTTGAAATCAAAAAGAAATCTGGAAGAGATGTTAGGAAGCCCTTTTTTATTAAGAATGTGAGAATAAGCCTAGTAATTATTGGCAAAACTCTGGGCCATATCAGAAACAATTTGCTACCTGGCCTAGGATTGGATTCCCCAGCTCAAGCTAGATGTGCCCCACAGGCCTTGGCATGGCCTTCCCTAAGGGTGGGTGGTCCTGAGGCTTCCAGTTCTGTCTGGTCTTTAAGACTCTCTCTGCTGCTCCAACTCCTTCACTGTCTCTCTTCCGGCCTTTTCTCTTTATCACCCCCCCCACACACACACACACATATACACACACACACAAATCACACATGTGTGCCATGTACACACAAATACCTTCCAACCATAGCAACTATCTTGGGATTCATAGTGGGATCACTCCCAACTATAGTGGGAGGAACATAAATATATATACACAGATGTTCTAAATGGGCTTTTGGCTGAAGTCGTGCTTTGGAAGCTCCAAGGGTGTTGGGTCCATGGAGGCCATTAGTTGAGCACCTACACTATGCTAAGCACTCGGCTTGCCTACCCCGTTTGCCCAGGGTGTCTTCAGCCCATGGACCTAGATGGGGTCTTTGTGATGGTCATATCTCATGTTTCACTGGCTTCTGTCTCATCCCGCAGAGCCTCTCTGGTTCTGTTTGGAGGTCCTCAAAATGGTCTCTAAGCAGCTCCTAAACTGCTGGTTGGCTGTTATTGCCATGCAGCCTGAGTTAGAGCCTTCTTCTCCTGCCCTCCTGACAGTAGCAGTTAGAGCTCCGACATCAGTGACAAGGGCTGTGTTTCCAAATCCTCCCAGTTCTGCCCCACTCCAGGGACTGGAACATGACTGGACTCCATATAGAAGGACCCTTCCCTACCCCATCTGTATTGCTTGGGTCCCAGATTGCGATGGACCATGTTTCATCAAGTCCCTCTGGAAATCCATTCCTCTCTCTTCTGCCTGCAGCCCATCTCTCCATGGGGCTTAGTCTAAACTTCTTTCAGCTAGCTAGCCTGGGTGATCAATTTTCCCAACAGATGTCATGTTGCTATCTCCTTCCATGTTTTTGCTCCTACCTTTCTCCTCCTTACATTCTTCTTTTCTTCATGCCAAGAGGAGCCCATAATCTCTGCTCACCCCATCAGGCATGCCAAGACACGTCTGACTCCCAGTGGTACATACCACTTAATCTCAAGCTTGATTACATTTATTCCTCACATCAATATTTGAGGAGAGTGACCATATAATTTTATCATCCAAACCAAGGAGTTGGTGGTTGATGGAGAATGAAAATGACTGAGTAAAGATCATTGAACTGTGCTCCAAGAGTCTTGAGTTTTAGACCTGGTTTTGCCACTGATCTCAACGTGGCCCTAGGCAAGTTGTTTCTCTGTGGTTTTCTGAGTCCCTACCAATGAACTGGAGGCAGCAAAAAGATGGCTCTCCAAATTCCCTTTCAGCTGTAACAAACAGTGATGGGAGGATGATCTTGGAAGTTTTCTTGCCTATTTCAACAGACAAGCATGCATTCCCTGAACACCCTCGAAATGTGCACTTGGTGTTCAATGGACTGAATCAACTCAATACCTTTCCCTGCCCCAGTGGGAGCCATGTTGCTCTCTGCACTAATCTATGTCTTCATAATGGCCTTAGTTAATGACCTGGGCCCTCAGAACCTGCCCGACCTCCTCTCCTGCTACTCCGCTCCTCACTCCTCACTCTCCACTTTAGCCACACTGACCTCTTTGTTTTTCCTTGAGCACACCAGACACACTTCAACTTCACGGCTGTTTGCTCTACCTGAAACACTCTTATCCCACATACCCACATGGCTTGATCCCTCTGCTCAAATGTCACTTTCTCAGTGAAGCCTTCTCTGATCATCCTCTTTAAAGTTACCCTCCACCACTGCCACTCCTTAACCCCTTTCCCTGCCTTATTTTTCCCCATAGCACTTATTGCCATCTGACATACTTTGTATTTTACTTAGATTTTTAAAATGTTCTGTCTGCCTCTGTATATTGGGTGTAAGCTCCAGAAAGGCATGAATTTTGGTCACTTTTTATTTAGTGTCTTCTACTTAGCATCTAGATCTGGGGCTAGGACATTGCACAACTTCAGGAGGCACCATTCAGATAGAATGCAGTGTTGTACATAGTGCAAAATACTCTGCAGTGGCTCCACCTAAAACAGTGCCTGGCATGTAGTAGGCACTTAGTAGGTTTTTGTGGCATGAATAAATAAATTAAATCTCTTCGAAGCAGAATGTAATAGCCATAATTAAGCTATTCCATTCAAAGGCAATAGAGGTATAAAATAGGATGATAAAGCATTAGAAATGTAGAAGGAAACTTTTTTTCCCCAAGGATTTGGGCCAGTCTACTGCTCCTTCTCCATTCTCAGCTCTGAACCAAAAGATTTAACAAGTAGGGCATTGGAGGAATGGCTTGGAGGCCTGCAAGAGTGACAAAACACAGAGATTCCAGTTTATTCATCAACTCATCATTGGAACTCAACTCTCCTTGGCTCTCTTGCATTTCTGCACATCACATGAGCAGAAACACAGACTGCCTTTGTTCCCAACTATCTTTTCAAGGATGTTTGTATAGCTTAACAGCCTTGGAAGACAGAGATAGTGTCTCCCTCTGGAGCAATAGGCAGGTGGGCTTACTGCCCATTATAAAAGATTCAGGTACCCCAAACTTGGGGTTCTTCTCCTGTGATGCATTCCAATGGGTATGCAGATATCATCTTGGCCTTGTTTGCATTGCCCTGTGGGAACTGGGGCTCAGGGAACCTGCTAATGGTCTGGCTACTGCTGTTGGAATCTCTTGTCTTCTGGGAGCCTTCATGGAACTGTGGCAGCCTAGCAGGTAGGAGGAAATCTCCCACCCTTCACAGTTCTTGACATTTCTTGCACTCTCTCTCCCTCTCTCTCTCTCTCATGCACATATCCGCTCACAGATTTAATTTGGACTTTTTAAGGAAATATAAGCACTTAGGCTCTTATCAACACTTCTCTATATCAGCACATACAGATCTACCTCATTCTTTTTAACAACTACATATTCCTTCACCCATGTGTTTTGGGACATGGAATTCCATTTACTGAGTACTGGAACTACATGGGGGTGGAGGATGCCAAACCTGTCACTTTTATCAAGGCATTTTAAATATAAATATTTAAGTCAGAATTATCCTAATACTGATGGATTTCTACAGTGTAAATATTTTCAACATTAAAAGCTCCTAAGCCAATTGAAATTCTTGATATTTTTTGTACACGGTCTAGTTGAACCATTTCCTTTTTTTTTTAGTCTTAATTTTGTATTGCAAAAATGATGGTTTTTTTTTTTTTCCTGGCAGTTATTTTCAATGAAAACTTCACAATAGAGATCTAGTTGATTGATCAGTTTTTGATCCATAACAAACTAAAATGATTATAGACTCTGCTTTGGTGAGTTTTCTTTTCTAGCCGTTGCTTCTGTCTGGTTTAATCTTTCTAGGTCAAATTTTGCACATCTAATTCCATTGTTCAATTTGTTTTATGCTAATTATTTGTACAGATGATATTTATTAAGACTTGATACAAGACTTTATAACAAGTATTTATTTCTTAGCTAATCCTGAAGGAAGTTGTGAGCAATTTCCCCAGGGTTCCAGAATTACTTGCTTGTCTGCATTGGTCTATTATATTGCTAACACAATTTGTCTCTCCATTTCCCATTTCTGCGCCTACTGTGTTCTCGCTGGGTCACTGGTTAAACCAACACCAAACGAAGGAAACATGGGATCAACTATCCTTGTGGCCAAAAGGCTGGGCCAAAAGACCTTGCTTTGGGAACCTGAATATAAGACCTGCTTCCTGCCCTCTAGAAGAAGAGGAATGAGGTTTATGGATATAAAAGAGGAAAACAAATGGTGTGAGTCCAGCACTAACAAAATTGAACTCAACACTCCAGGGGTATAGAGAAGGATTCAACTGCTCTTTCTGGAAGAAGTTAGGCAAGAAATAAAAAACATGCTCACCAGCCCATCCTAACATGAAAAAGTGTGATTTCACAAAGTGTTTCAGGAAAAAGGCTGAAATATAGGTTAAGAAAAAAAAAAAGAGTTCTTTTGGTTAACTTTCAGTAAACTAGAACTTGTCAATTATCTATAATCCTCCCCATCTTTGCCCTTTCCTGAACACTTTGGTTAATCAAGGTTGAACTGTACATCCTAGGGGGTCTAAGAGAAGTGCCCTTGAGCTGACTGAACATTTGGCTTCAGAGACAGGAAGACACTTACATGTTGCTGTGTCTTTCAGGCACGACAGGTTAAGTCATCTTTCCTTGTCTCTTTTTCTAAACCAAGTATTTATTAATACAAAACCGTGTTCAGTGCTGGGGCTCCGAGGGGCTTGGCAGGAGCTGCTCTGCAGGCTGCGAGCTGCTGAGAAAGCTTTCCAGCCCATTATCTCCCGGGGCACAGCAGGAGCCAGAGTGGGTGTCATTAGAGGCCACTAAAGGACTGGTCTGCATCTGAATCCCACCCGAGACACACAAAAAAGGGTTAATTACAGGGAGGATCTGGCTGGACAAAGGACAAAAGGCAAGAAATTGTAAAAGGTGGGAAAAAAAAAAAGTCAAGATGAGATAACGTAGGACCAGATGGCAGTTCTCTAAACAATAAACTCAGAGGGAAGTTTCTGGGCCTCTCTGTAATTGTGGGAGCTGGGAGGGAAAATGAGCTTTTAGAATACGACTAAGATATAGGAATCTTCAAACCATGCTAAATCCTGTGGAGCCAGGACTAGAAAGAAAAGAGTTCCCCCTAGACTCCCAAGTGGGGTTCTTTCCATACACCCCATAGACTTCCTTATCTATTTAGATATTTAAGGAAAATACTGTAACTTTCTCATCTTTTGAAATCAGCCAACTTAATAAGAGTAATTACCTTCATTACCTCGCTTACCTCTTAGCAACTACTTTATAGATGTGCCTAGGACATGTCTAAATGTACAGGACCCAGGCTCAGCGTGGAATCACTACTGGTGTGTGTGCCATAAGCAAATCTTAGAAGGAATATCAAAGTCAGTAAAGACCTGGATTTAAATGTCAGCTTTACCACTTATCACCTGTGAGACCTTGGGTAAGTCACTATCTCTCAGAGCGTCCATTTTCTTCTCTGTAAAATGAGGAACAATGCAATCTGCCACAGTGAGCCAAGGAATGATATGATGACATGGAACCAAGTCTAGGGCTCCTTTCACTCCACCACAGCTGTCTCTGCCTGCCCTCAGCAGCCCCACTGCATTCATTGTATTAAAGAGCTCATTACAAATGGTGACAGTGGTGTCCCAATCAGAAATAGTGATGACAAGGATGGGAGGGCAACCTGAGGCTCAGAGTTAGTCCCCCAAAGTGGGATTTCTGACAAGAGAGCTTCACAGTCAGGGTAGATGGAGATGCTATTTTATTTTATTTTGTAATGTTTATTTTATTTCTTAACATTCAGAAATAATATAGTATTTATTTCTTAATTTATTTTATTTCTTAATATTTTATTTCTTAATATTTATTAAATTAGCATGTGTCTCAGCCTCACCTTTTTAATGAGAAGATACCTATGCTTTGAGGCTGCGTTTAGCAAGCCTGTTCTCCATCCCCATGCTATCATAGATGGTCATCTAGTCCAGTCTCTCTTCCCATGCTGGTTTTGCCTCTACAACATCTTGACAGGGGAATTTTCTAGCACCTGCTTGAATATATTCATTGACAAGGAGGTTACCAACCCCAGGGCAGCCTGTCCCATTGCATTAGGTCTGCTTTTTAAGACCTTATGTTGGTTGTGTCTTGAGTAAGACCTGCTATCTTTGCTGTAACTTTACCCACTGCTCTTTTTTCCCTTCTGGAGTTACACAGGATAAGCAGGCTTCCAATATTTGTAGAAAACTGTCATCCCTAAGGTTTCTCAGCCCCAATGTTAAATAGCCCCTCTTTCTCTAGGTACTCTATGTTGGATGTGCTTTCTGCCCCTTCAGAAAGATTCAGTGCACTCTCCTCTGAGAGGCATTCTCTGGCCCAGGTACCTCCATCATGGCTCTTGAGGAAAAAGAGGGCTCTCCACCCCCTCACATTTCGAATCTAGGTGAGGGGAGTGGCCATCTATTGCTTTCTTGTCTGTCTTCCTTTTGGAAAGGGTTCCGGTCCCACTCCTTGTGATTCTGATGAGGCTGCTGATCAAGAGCATTAACATTCTCCCCTCAGAGGAGAGCATGGGACCCCACGCAGAGGACCTCAGCCCACTGGACACAGTGTGTGGGGCCAGAATTTTGCAGGGGATTGAATTGGGTTCTTGAGCTGTTATTCTCATGTAGTTGAGGCTGCTGGAGGGCTATCACCACTGGAAGAGAGCCTAATAGAGGATGCTATTGGCACAAAGGAAAACCACAGAGAGAGAGAGAGAGAGAGAGAGAGAGAGAGAGAGAGAGAGAGAGAGAGAGAGAGAGAGAGACTCCTGACGATATAGATTTATTTGGAGTCTCCCGATGATATAGATTTATTTGGAGCTTCTGATATAGATTTATTTGGAGCATCTGGATTCAGCTGAGTTTGATGCTAACCCACTTCTGGACTTTTCCATTATCTGAGCTTCAAAATCCAATTTTGCTTGACTTGGGTACTGCTTCTACAAACAAGAGTCTTGAACAGTCCCACCAGTGCCCCACAATGGGCCACCCAGGAAAGCCTGGCTGTGTTCACTCTTGGACATGGTGGAAACTGTTGCTTCTTTCTGACTCTGTCTTCAGCTAAGGTCATGAAGATTCCTTCCTTCCCAACACCCCAACCATTGGCTCTCCTTGTTTCGCGTTGGTCACTTGTCTTGCCCTTCCCTGTGCCTCTATCTGCTTCATTAGATCTCTATTACAGAGAGGTATTGCTGTGTCATTTCTGAGGTCCTGTTCTCTCAAACCCATCAGGAACCGCTTTGGCCTAGTTGGTGTCTCCGTGCTCCTCAAATGGCAGCCACAGTTCACAGGCGCCAAGAAGTGCTGCATGCCGCATAAGAAGGCTCACTCCCATTCAATCCAGTTTAGCCGTATGAATAACAGAGTTGAAAAAACAATCTTTAGCAATCAATTCTGTGATGACTTATGCAGCAAATCATAAGCATCACCCCCAAATATTATGTCTACAGGAAATGGCCTTATGCAGCTAATTGTTAACTGGGAAACTATTTCATTAATTCAAACGGGTCAGAATTTTAAAATGATACTTGCATGTAAAGTGTGAAGGTTTACATGCTGATCACTCTGAGGTATCCCTTTTTTTTTTTTTTTGGTGAAGCAGACTAATGCTGTATTATGTTTTATTGTGCAATAAAATTATGTGCTAAAATTATGCTCATAAATGTACGCAAATGTAAACCAAGCTATTAGTTATGTTTTCACAGATAAAAGTCATTAGCATAGCTATCAAACTCTTCTCCCATTTGAATAACAGAATTATGTCTGGAGTCTCAGGCTGGCTTGCTGGGGCTCAGTCTTAGGAAGAAGTGTAAATCTTGCTGCCTGTCGGTTAAGGGAGAGCAAGCCTCCTGACCTGACTTCCGCCAGTGGAGGCAGGCTCTGCAAGGAGCTGGCTGGGGTCACCAGCTGAGGAGGGGCCCTTGCGGCATCTCTCAGCATCTCACATCCCTGGGAAGTCATTCCTAACACCTCCCCACCTACTTCCTGCTAATTAGACTTATCGAAAAACAATTGCAGATCTTTTGAGATTTCAGGAGGCTGACAGCATCTTTTAGCAACAGTCACAAAGAAACAAAGTTTCATGTATAATTCATGAGGTGTGTGGTCATCCTGGTGGGAAATTATTTCCTCTGACAGACTCAGCGGTGGTGGTGTCCTGTCAGAATGGCCTACAGTGTATAATTAAAATCTGAACAGAACAAATTAATGCTGATTACTTTATAAACAGTTTGAAAGCTTGAATTCTGTTCCCTGTCTTGCCAGAAGAAAACAGATATTTCAGAAATGTGTAGATTTTTTTTCCCTCCTTTCACTAATAGTTCTGCTAATAAAGGGCCCTTGAATAGATATTACAGTTAAAATGCTTTGTCCTCCCAATGTGCTTCCATGAAGTTAAACTGCACTAAGTCAGAGGGATCAAACCAAAAAATGTGGCAGGTGCTAGGTTTCCATTTTATCCATCTGTCCAGGTTGGTAAAAGCCTGGACAGAATGTGAGCACAGGGAGGGCCCCACCAGGCCAATCAGTCATGCCCCTTGTTATAGAGAGAAGGTAACTGAGGCCACCAAAGGTCAGTGTCTGGCCCAAGGTCAAGTAGAGCTGGGGTGAGATCACTAATGGCCAATTCAGTGCTCTTTCCAGGGCCTTGTTCTCCAAAATCCAGCCCTGTATCTGGAACAGCAATATTGAACTAACATTTTTGAATACTGAAGTACCAAGCACTGTGCTAAAATCACATTGAATTCTCACAACCCTATGAGGTACATACTAGTAGTATCCCCATTTTTGCAGACTGGAAGCCAAGGCTCAGAGACATTCGATTCCTTACCGAGCTGCATCACTTGATTGAATAAATGAATGGCTGACTGCTGGATCTTTTACTTTCCCTTGATCCTCACAGACACCAACCTTACCTGACCCCCCTCCACTTTTGCCTGAATTGTTGAAACCGTCATCTAACCAGGCTCTCTCCCTGCCTCTAACTTTGAGCTCTACAAATTTATTCCCCACATCTCAGCCAGAGCTAACTTTTAGAATCAGAAAATGGATTGTTTCACCTCCAGCATAAAATAACCAATTAAACATATATTTCTTTAGCTCCTACCATGTGCCAGGCACAGTGCTAGGGGCTGGCACAAGTTGGCCAAAAACCCAGACTTGGTGTAAATCCTTGTGGAACTGACCATTGGGTGGAGGGGACAGATGATGGCAATCTCCATTGTTCTTGGGTCAAGGTCCAAACTCATTACCGCAATTTAAAAGGCCTGCCAAAGCCTGGGCTCTGTCTTCAACTCCAGCTTCACCTCCAGCAACTCATCCTCCATCAGACCAGTTTACAAAAACAAGAAGGAAATAGGTCTCAGCTGACTCTCACTCCCTCACAGGCAAAAACCTGTGAAATCGAACTTCATGCCCTCCTGCCCTGTCTGCTCCACAAGGACCCAGAGCTGGAATCTCTTTTCAATAATGGAAGCCATACAACACAGCCTTGCATCACATCCCTCCTGGGTAAGCTATATTTCCATAAATGCAAATGGACATGGTTTGATGACAGGAACACTGGGCTGAGCCAGAAATGGGTTCAAATTCCAGTTCAGCCTCTTGGTAGTTGTCTGAACTTGGTTGGACATGTTGCTTTCTCTCTCTGAGTCTTAGTTTTCTTACATGTAAAATGGGGCTAATAATACCTATGTCTTATGGCAGGGCTGCTCAAACTTGATCATGCATCAGAATCAACCTGGAGGGTTTGTTAAAACACAGATTACTAGACCCCATCTCCATCTGATTCAGTAGAGCTGTGGCAGGGTCTGAGAATTTGCATTTCTAACAAGCTCCCAGGCACTGCTGCTGCTACTGCACCAGAAACCACATTTTGAGAACCATAAGACAGTGGATGTCTAAGGGTGTTCATGAGCTTTTCTTCTCCTTTGTTGAGGTATAACAGTGCATATGTTGTAAGTGTACAGCTTGATTAAATTTTACACTTATATATACCCATGTGAGCACTTCTTATTCCAACTGAGATACAGACCATTTCCAGTACCCCAAAAGGATCCTTTGTGACCCTTCCCAAAGATAACCACTATTCTGACTTATATTACTGTCCACTGGTTTTGACTGTTCTTGAGTTTCTATAAGTGGAATCATAACATATGTACTTTTTTGCATCTCTTGCTCATTATCATGTCAGTGAGAGTCATCCATGCTATTGTGTTTACTGTTATTTTGTTCACTGTTATATATAGTATCCGATTGTATAAATATACCATAATTTATTTATCTATTCTACTGTTGATGGACATTAGGTTTGTTTCCAGTTTGGGACTAATAAATCAAGTCACTATGAACATTGTTGGACCTTTCTTTTGCAGGACATAAGAACTCATTTCTATTACATATAAACCCAGGAAATAATTGCTAGGTCACAGGAAATAGCTTCCAGGAGCTTTAGTTGATACTATCTAATTTCCAAAGTGGTTGTACCAATTTACACTTCCATCAGCAATGAGCGAGCATTCCAGTGGCTGTATCCTCATCAAGCCCTGGTATTGTCAGTCTTTTAAATTTTAACCATTTTGGTGGGAGTGTTTGTGAGTTTTTAAATGTGAACTTTCCTTGGTTATATTAAGTGATTATAAATGTTAGTTTCTTTCCCTTTCCCTTTATCTGCCATAAAAATCTGAGAGATGACTAGTTTAAAGCCAAAACAAGGATGTATGAATGATGATGTATTAAGTTCTGGGACAGCACTTGGTGGGGAGGAGGAGGAGGAGAAGGGAAATGTCATTTCACATCTTCAAATCACAGCACCTCCTTCTTGCCTTTGTTTTCCCTGTTGTGGAAGAAAAGGAGCAAGCGATGTTGACAAAACTCATGCACTCACTCTGAAATTGGAGGAAGAGTCGGACTCTCAGGAAAGTGGTTCGTCTCCAGTTCCTGGCAGGGCTGGGTTCAGAATGGTCACTTCTGGGGCAGTAACTAGTACCACTCATCCCAACCAACCCTAGTCCCTTCCTCCTGCTGCATTACTGAGGGTTTCCAGTTTGGCTCCTTTGCTCTGAGGCAAGCTGGGGGGCATGGCGGATGCTGGGAGTGAGCTAGGAGCCCATGCTGGCTGAAGGGCAGGGGCACAGTGGAAGCAATATGGAAGAAAGAGCACTGGATGAAAAGTCTAAGATCCCACCTACCCTGGTTACCAGCTCAGGGTGTGACCCTGCCAAGTCTTCCTGCTTCCGTCTCCATTTTCCCACCTATAAAACGAGAACAAAGGTTCCTGCCTTTCTCTAAGTGATTCTGATAAGCAAATAAGATGAAAAATCTTTTCATGGCAAACACAGGCAAGGGAAGAGAATTAACTGCATTTGGACTAATGCATATAACCTGGACATCTGCTCTATTTCCACCCCCAGGCTTTTTCTGCAAACCAGCACCTGCATCTCCGCTCATTATTTTATTCTCTTGACCTGCAGTACGCACACTTCAGTAAATGCAGACAATGGCTCTGGAACCTGGCCCATTTACAGACAGACACCCCTTTTCTTCAGATGCCAATGGCGGCCACAGCCCAGGAGTCCCTGGCCCACTGCAGGCTCAGTGGGGGGCTGCTTCTTGACCTTGGGCAAGGAGCCAGGGGTGGTAAAGGCCACCTTTCATTTCTTGAAGTGTTTCCCATTTGGTAAGATCTCTGGACCTTGTAGAATCTAGAGAAAAGTCTATTTGCACCGTAAGAGGTGGTCTCCATATGGACAGAGGGGAACTAGAAGCACAATCAAGGATGTCCTGGGGTTGGAATACCTTTGGCTCCACTGGTTCCAGGAACACTTGCCCTGCTGTACTGAGGAGAATAAGGGGTGCATTCATATATCATATTCATTGAAGATTTATATATTTATTACACTTTTCTGGAAGATGGCAGGTAATAATGTATCTTGATGAAGGGGTACACAAAACGTTCCCCAGGCTGGTGGGGGTGCTGATCAGATGTTGAGTTCCTTCATCCGTCCCCCAGCTGCAGAATCCATTCTCTACCCCAAAGACCCACTCTGATGTGTGGGGTTCTTCCACTTAAGGCAACGCCTGAATGTGTTGTGCCAGCCCTTGACCAGAGAGCCAACTTCCACCTCTGGAGAAAATGGACTCAGCATCCAAACAGCCTGAGCAAAGTTGAAAACATAGCATTTAAAAAAGCTCTTCCTTCTAGGACCACGTGGGAAGGAAATGCTAGATGATAGTACAGGGCTTACCTCCCCACTTCCCCAGGCAGAAGGATATCTCACTCTGTCCTCTACGAATGGAGGGTGAGGTAGTCATTCCTCTATCTGGAGCCAGGACTCCTCCTTGGCTTCCTTCCTTGAGCTCTGGGGAAAGAGCCCTGAGCTGGGAACCTGGAACCCGGGCTCTAATCCCATCTCTGCCCCTATCCATGGACAAGCCATCTCACCTCTCTGGGACTCAGATTTCATATCTGTGATTGGATGGCAAGGTAAGTTGTATGATCTCAAAACACACACACACACACACACAACATCCCTTCTATTAAATTATATCCCAGGTACCTGGTGCATTGTTTTACCCCTTCGGGTCTCAGTTTCTTTTCTGGTGTTGAAAGGGCCCTGCTGGCCTGGGTTCTTCCCCGTTTGAATTTCTTCTACCCCTGGCATTGCTCCTATTAGCTGCTGACTTCATCCTAATGGTGTCTTGGGTGAGGCTTGGGTTTTAGGGTTTGTGTTTGATGTATTGACAGCCTCTCCTCAGGTTGTGTCTCCTGGTAAATTTAATTCATGCTGTAAATTTTTACATTTCTTGGCACTGAATCCTTACCAGCACTTTAAGTGAAATCCTCAGATTATTTTGTTCCATTTTTGCCTCTGATAGTGTGAGATCTTCACGGCACCAGCAGTATTTAAGAGCCAAGCCTGCGTAGGAGGGTGCACATCAGTGTGCTTGACAGGGCAATGAGAGGAAGCTGTGCAGGGGGTTGGAAGGGTATCTGTTCTGTGTCTCAGCAGAGCAGAGAGGAAGAAGAGATTCACACACACTTCAGCCCAAGAATGGAGATTATCCGCTATGGAGAATTTACTGAGAGCGAGGAATGTGGCCTTGCAAAGTCTATCTGCATGAATGCATCCAAGCATTTCTGAATGCCATCTCTGTGTGAGGCTCCATGCTGGGGGCTGTGAATGCAGAGACTGGCAAGGGCAAGACTCAGTCCCTGCCTTCATGGAGCTTAGAATGGGGGCTCAGGAGAAAGAAGCAAACAAATAATTATGATGTTTACAACACTGGACTAGCAAAGACCTTTTCAAGCAAGAGACAAAACTCAAAAGCCATAAAAGAAAAGGTTGATATGCTTGAAGACATCAACAATTTAAAGTTTGGTATAGCAAAAGACACCATAAACAAATTCATGATACACAAAAGATTGGTAGAAAATATTTGCAATATATATAACAAACAGAGGATATCCAACTGTGTTGTATAGAATGCTGACACATAAAAAAATAGAGAAATGGACAAAGGGTATGTATTAATCTTTTAGTGCTGCATAACAAATGACCCCAACATGTAGTGGCTTGAAACAACATTTATTACCTCTCAGTTTCTGTAGGTCAGGAATCCAGGCATGGCTTAGTTGGGTCTTCTTGTTCAAAGTCTCTCCGTGGCTATAAATGGGTTGTTGGCCGGGCTGCAGCCATGTCAGTGCTTGACTGGGGAAGGAGCCACTTCCAGGCTCACTCACGTGACTGGTAACAGGATTCAGTTCCTCACAGGCTGTTGGACTGAGATCCTCTGTTCCCCGCTGGCTATTGTCCAGAGCCACCCTCAGTTCCTGGCAGTGTGGGCTTCTCTATAGTGTAACTCACAATACGGCAGTGTGCTCTATCACACTGAGCAAGCTAAGAAGAGCCAGACAGAGAGAGAGAAATGGAAATCAAAGTCTTTTGTGGCTTAATCTGGGAAGTGACAAGGTATCATCTCTGCCATATTCTCTTTATTAGAAGCAAAACCACTAGGTCCAGCCCATCTTCAAGGTCATGAATACCAAGGCAGAAGATCATTGAAGGCCATCTCAAAGTCTGCCTACCACAGGATACAAATGGGCAATCCACAGAAAAAGAAATGCAAATGACCCATAAACTTATAAAAAGGTGCTCAACTTCACTTATCAGGAAAATGCAAACTAAAATGAAAAAGAGAAATCATGCTTTACCCATCATGTTGGTGAAAGTTAAATACTGATGCCATCTAGTTTTTTGTTGTGCGTGTGTGTATTTTCTGTATGTGTGCTCCTTAAAAAAGTTTATTATAGAAGTTTTTGTGGGTTTATAGACCAATCATGCTTAAAATACAGGATTCCCATACACTACCCCACCTCCAACACCTTGCATTGGTGGATTGGTGTGGAACATTTGCTACAACCAATGACAGCACTTTTTGTAACTGTACTAATTTTTTTAACAGTAAGCTACCTTTGTTACAATTGATAAAAAATTATTAAAATAGTACTATTAACTATCATCCAGAGTTTACAGTACGTGTATTTTTCCATACACTATTATTAATATAAATATATCAATAATATATAATATATACACATGTATCATTAATAGAATATATTTTTAATATATTATTAACTCCTTATATTAGTATCATACAGTTGTCATAATTTATGAAAGAACATTCTTGTACTAAAAACTATAGTCCATCATCTACAATAGGGTTCACTGTGTTTCACAGTCCTATGCTTTAATTTTTATTCTAGCAACATATATGCCCTAGAGATTCCCCTTTTAGCCACATTCACCTACATAATTCAGTGCTGTAAATTAAACTCACAATAATGTGCTACTGTCACAACCATTGGCATGTAGATTTAACAGTAGTTTTGGAAAATAGGTACTGTCATACACTATTGGTAGAATAGCAATTTGGTAAATTTAGAAGGAAACTGACCATAAGAATACATGTACCTTTTGACTCAAGGGAACTTCTTAAAATGTACCCCAGAGAAATAACAGGAACACAGTGAGGCAAGTTCAAAGATGCTTATTGAAATGGTGTCAATGAAAGTGAAAAACTAGAAACCACAGACATGTCCATCTATAAGGAAGTTTAGGTAAATTATGAAGCATCTAATCTTGAAATTCAAGCCAGAGCTAAGGAATGAAGTAGTTGGAAAGATCATTAGAACATGTTTTTAAGTGAAGGAAGAAAGTTGCAGAATAATTCACATAATGACATTTATGTAAAAATAAAACAAAAGCATGCAAAAAAACCCAAACCATTATTTTTCTATATGCATCTACATGTCTGTAAACACATATTAAAAGTATGGAATGGCACAGACCAAAGTGACAATTGTTATTACCTGTGGAGATAGAATGCAGAAGGACAGCTAAAGGGAGTTTTCCCTTTATCTGTATTGTTTAGTTTTATGATAAGAATGTGTGCATGCATTAGTTGTGTAATTTTAAAAATTCATGAAAAAGCTGGTATGTTTAAAACACACAATTGCTATCCATGGAATAAGTATTATTAGAGAATTATCTTGAGAATCTAACATTCCTCTTCCTAGGAAAAGAGGGCATACTGTAGCCACAATTCTTGAACTGGGTCCTGAACATTCTTGAAGAGTATAAACTAGATAAGGTAAAGGAGACTAGAAGCTAGAGTGGCCAGACATTAAACAGAGATGAGTCTGATAGGCAAGCAAATTGGAGGGAATTCCGTGAACTTTCAGATCTGCTCACCCCACTTCTCTGACCTCACCTCCTCAGGGCAAAATATAGAAGTTTGGAAATGCCATGTATTTTACAAGATGGCTATCTGATTAATCCTTTCATTCCCAGCTAATTCTTTGGAATACTCCTGATCAGGTCCATGGGTCTCTTTGCTTGGAGTCGGTTAGAGCCTCAATGAACAGTGGAGACATTACATAAGCGTCTGGATCCCTTTTGGCCCTCTAACATTCTCAGGGCTGTCATTTCTGAAAAAAATTGCCTAACATATTAGAATATTTCCATGCATGTTAGTAAATAGTCACTGTCTTCAGGGCCAGATCCCTCCCCCTCTTACAACGGGACACCTTTATCTCATCATGGGCCTGCACCTCCCCATGGATCAGCAGGTAAAGCAGAAAAGCCTGGGATAGCAATGCTTGATATGCAAGCATCTGTTCCAATTGATTGATGCCCAAATTGATCTTTGTGGTTAACTATATTTACGTTTTGGGTGATTCAGGATGGTTGATGTGTGGATGGGTTGATAAGGATACCAACTTATCTGGAGTCTTAAAGAAAGCTACAGGGCTACTGGACATGTCTTTTTCCTTCCTCCCCTTTAGATGTTGGTCATGATGGTGATGGGAGGAATAGAACTAGATGGAGATTAGAGAAGTTATATTGGGGACTATAACATTTTCATAAAATTTCCTCTCTGAGTTGGTCTTGGCTCAGACATGCATGATGATAGATATGCTATTTAATGCATCCTAAGATTCTTTTCTGTATGCCCATGTAGATGAAAATGATAATGCAATGCTGTGAGTGCTATGGTGAAGGTATGCATATGCATAGAGTGCTAGGGGAGCTCAGAGGAATGGGAGGATGGGTCTGGGAAGGCTTCCTGGAGGAGGTGATGCCTGAACCTGCCTGACCTTTGGAAGACACATGAATTCGGTAAGAGTGTTTCAGGCAGTGAGAGAAGTGAATAAAAAAAAAAAAAAAATGAAGTCTTGAAGGAGACTTGGCTAAAGAAAAGAAGTGTGGATCATGGACTGGGGGGAGGCTGGAAATAGAAGCCAGGACAGGTATAGGGAGGAGAATTTGTTGACATAACAATTTCTCCCTGCATCAGGAGAAATGCACATTGCTGGATGTAAGCAAGAATGCATTTCCCACTCTTTCTAATGCTGCTTAAAAACATCTCTTTAGTCTCGATTCTCTAGAAACCAAACTCTGTGCTCTGCAACTCACCACACCCCAAGCCCCCAGGAACAGACTGATTTTGCACAAAAGCGCTAGCACATCTCAGGCAGCAACTGCATTCATGGCTTCTCTTGCAAAGCTGGGCTATGGCTCTAAAATGACTGATTTAAGATTATAGGTCTTGACACCAAGAAGCAGACAGAATTCATCTGAGACAGATGAGTAATTGTTGACTATGGAATTCTAGGTCTGGAAGGGCTTGTCTTAGGGGAGAAGGATGGGCACATCTACCCTACGTCACAGAATCAGAGTCTATAGGGTGACCTATCAGGGAGGCTCTCCAAAATCAGCTATCCCACCCACCTTGCTCCACTGACAAGCATGCTGAGGGAGGATGGGACTAATCCAGCTCTCGTGAGTGCAATTTGTTGGAGAGAATTCTGGCTGATTGCATTTCTTTAGCCACTTTAGTAGTTACTGGTGAAGATACCATAGGCAAGTTTAAATTCCCTAAATTTCAGATTCTTCGTCTGCAAAATGAGGGAAAGCCTGTTGCTAGAAGCCCTGGGATTACATACAGCAGGGGCAGACCCCTTTTTCATATCTTCCAGCATTCTTTCCTGTTGCTCCCGGAGATGATGCCATTTTTACAGGAAGTCTGTGCTTTTATTTTTGTGCCAATCTTTTGATGGACTTTTTACTTTTTGATTGCTTAAAGATGATACCTAGATCCTCTTCCTAAATGGTGAGGTTGAGACGTTGAGAAGATAACTTACTTTGCACTGGGAGCAGAAATGCTTCTCGGGATAATTTGCTGGACTGTGGCCAACATGAGAGTTGACTGGCATGAGAGAAAGGAATTAATTAATCAATCAATTAATTAATTATCCTTCTAGCAGATCCACAGAGAAAGCTGAGCTACCTAGGAGGAGCTGTACCCCAGAAGATGACGTGGAGGCTGGTAGGGGGGCTGACGGGGAGGACACCTGAGGTTTTTCCCTTTTCACCGAGTCCAGATCAGTTTGGGGAGGTGTATTTCAGGAAAGGGGCACATGGTCCAAGGCCCTCCATGGCAGGGGAGCCCTTGCAATATGGTGGCAGGAAAGGAAGGAGTGGTCTAAGGAAACAGAGGTGCAGAGGGGATCCCCCATGGAGGACATGCCTGGTCATCATCAGGAGCTGTGATGCCTAGGATTCAGCTGAATGTTTTTTCTTTTCCCTTTTTGCATTTCTTTCCTCCTGATTATTCTCAAGCCGTTACTGATGTTCTGCTAAATGTTTATGACTCCCTAGTCTTACTAAGCAATGGAAAATTAAGTCAGAGCCAATGTCTACACTTGGGGAAAAGAGTCCTGGGGAGAATGTGGCTGCAGCTGTGTGAGGCTGGAGTTACAAAACAGCTAGAATGGCCCCCAAGGGGGTGGACAGTGATCCTAAGTGAAGAGCTGGCTAATGCCAGGAGCGTGCAGGTTGCATTTTGGTGAGAACATTCTCCTTTGCCCTGCAGAGATAGTCGGGCCCAGGGAAACTGAGGATAGGTCAGACTTCCTGGAGTCACCCAGGAATGCGGCTTGAACTTTTAAGGTGGACGTTGTTGGTGTTCTGTGATGCTAATTCTTCACTTCCTTCCTTCCTCCAGATTCTGAGAAATAGACACAGGGGACAAGGGGCAGTGTCAGCACTCCCACTGACAGATGAGGAAGGATGAATGCAGCTTGTACCTGGCACCAGAACGATGTCCTCATCTGCCTCTTTATTCTAGATTGGGACCTGCCTGAGGGGAGAATTGGGTCTGCGAATAGACCCTGCCTGAGCCATTCACTTGGAGGATCACAGCCCCCCCAGCCCCTCACAGAGGTTCAAGAGCCTTGGTGAGTGAAGCCATCCATCACCTCCACCTATTGAAGGATGAAGCAAGTGACACCTGCACCCAATGAAGGGTGACATCCCACCATCTCACCCACCAGACAAACTATGTATCCTCTGGGAAGGAGCCTGAGAGAGGGTGAAGAGGAGGGCACAAAGTTTCTTCCTAACATCTTGGGATGGAAGAGGAAGTTCCTGTCTGATAGTCCATAGATAAATATGGGGATGGGGGGGAGAATGGTTCCCCCTATATGAATCAAGAGTAAGGAAGAACCTCAAAGGAGGGGGACACTAGAGACCTATATTTAAAACTTTAATTATGAGACACAGATACATGGTGGTTAAAAGCACACAGTAGTCTGGGGTTGATTCCTAGCTCTGCTCCTTACTTGTGACCTTGTACACAGTGCTTAATAACTCTGGAACTCAATTTCCTCTTCTGCAAAATGGGGATGATAATTTTACCAACTTCATTATTATTGGGCTTAGTCTGCATTGCTGCAGGAATTTGATAAATTAAGACAGGTAAAGCTACTAGATCAGTGCTACTTCTTTGCTTTAATTCTTGTGAGTGCTTAAGTGTTCAGTGCAGTGCCCAGCACATAGCTGGCACTCAGTAAATGTTGGTTGCATGTACTGTTTTACCTTTTAGGCAGAAATCACCACTAGATATCCTGTTGGGGAGTGGGAGGAATCACAATGTGCTAAGAGGGGTACACAAGGTGGTTCAGAGAAAGTGTAATGAATTGTTCCCATAGTAGCAAATGGAGAGAAATTCCTTTCCCAAGTGGGCAAGTGATTTATTCCCCTGTTGTAAATCTATTATATTGCCAATGTAGTGTGTGATTCTAGCTCTTCTAAACTTTCAGTGTCTGTGGAGTTTAGCAATCCCTGTCCTCTCCTAAATGTCTTGATAGGGGGCCTGTCTCTCCTGCCCCAACTCTAGCCCCTGCCTGGGGCCCTGTAATTAAATGGCAGCCACCGGGTGGAAACTTTGAGCCCTCAGAGTCCTTGCCAAGGGGAGGCTGGGCTCGGGTTGCCTGCTTACTTACTGAGCGCAGGACAAGGCGCTAGGCCAAGGTGATTTCCTCTGTTTTACTGCATCATTAAAAAGCATCTTATTCTTCAGGCAGCACCTCTTGAGTGCTCATGTCCAGACAATGATTAGCAGATAATCTCATAAAGGTCTGCGGTCCCTTCAGGCCTGCAGCCCAGCTGCCAAGACCCACCTGTGGGAGGAAAGAGACGGTGCTTCCCACGGCCTCAAAGCCTTGTTTTCTTGAAGTCACTCCTTTTCTGTCTGGGGGTAATCCCAGCCCTCTTGTTCCTTGCAGTCTTGGTTCCCTGACAACCATTTTACTCTCTCAAAGAGAGCCACACCTCCAACAACCCAGGCTCTATAAAGAAAGAACCTCCTTCTCTGACAAAATCATAGAAGTATGGAGCTGGGTAGCACTCTGGAAATTATCCAGGAGTAAAACCCTTTCATTTGACTGATGGGAAAAATGAGGCTCAGAGACACCAAATGACTTCCCAGGGTCATACCACAAAGGGAAAAAAGAATAGAAATCCAGATTACCTGACACTCCTTTGACACATCCATTGTCTACACCCAAGTGACCATCATCTGAGCCTCTTTCTTGGCTGCTGTTTGTTACGTTGGAGTCACCCAATAGACACTGCTTGGATGGGATCCAAGTTCCCAGGCAGCTGGCCCTGGAACCATCTTGAGAAATCACTGGAGTTGTCCTTTTGTCTGCTCAGCTCATACCAGACACCCAGGAGGGGCTGGGGTGTTCATTACTATGGCAGGCAGCAGAACCCTCAATGGTTGCCAGACCCTCCGTTATAGTCTGGACACAAAGAAGTCCTTGTAGCACTCAAGCGGCACATCTGCAGACCCTCTGAGACCTAGTTGGAGTTATGGCTGTATCTGGACACCTGTGGGTGTCGAGCACAGGCCACTCCTCTTCCAGCCTAGAGACAATCCAGGGCAGAGGAAACAGCGCAGGCTTTTTGTGAGACAGACCCGTGTTGCAGTCCTGGCACTGCCACTTTTCAGCCTTGTGACATTGGGTAACTCAATTCACCTCTCTGAACCACATTTTAAAACTAAGAATAAAAATATCATGCCTTTTTGACCAAAACGGGGAAAAGAAAGGCAACAAAGTAAGGTTTCAGTGGCTAAGAGATCTCAAATAGAGTCATGAGGCTGTCCTGGAGGTTACTCCTATGCTAGCTTCACCTAGATATGCCAAATGACCACAGTAGGATCGGCCCAAGTCAATAGGAGTCTCAAAAACCCTAAAAAATACCCAGATACATATCTGAGAAACTCTATAAATAAAGTTTTACTCACTAAGTTTATTCTTCAGAAATTTAAATGCTCCAGAGAACTCCTACGCCAGTTAAGTCCCAAAATTCAGAGGGAACAGCCTGTTCGAGAATATCAACCAGTTGCGTCCCCTTTTCCCATAATGTCAGCATCCCTTTTCAACTTGATCAAGTTAGGGTGGTCACTGCCTAGACATCCCTGAAGATCGGGAAAGTGATTAAACTAGAGGAAGGGGTAGCAACAGACAAGATGGAATTTGGCAAAGGATTATGAATACTGAATCTCTAAATAATTTTCTTCTTCTTAGTTGCTAGGGTATTAGAATAGCTAGAAGGAAAGAACTGAAATGGTGGACCCGTAACCCATAGCATCCTTTGAAATTTGTTCTACAGCCACTTGTTAAATTGTAATTTGAAAGTTATCACCTTTTTGTATATATGTTATATTTCACAATAAAGAAATAACTGAAACTATGGTACTGTAACTCAGAACATTTTTGGAAATTTCCTATATAATTGCTTGTTAAATCATACTTTGAAGATATTACCTTTTTGCATATATCTTATATTTCACAATAAGGAAATAACAAACTGTGGAAATGTAACCCATAACATTCTTTGAAATTTGCTCTCTACTTGTTAAATTGCACTTAGAAAGTTATTGCTTCTATGTATATATGTTATATTCTACAATAAAAATATGATTAAAAAAAAGGTTGTTGTCATCACGAGGCTGTTGTGAGGATTAAGAGGGACAGAGCCGGGCTTGTTGTTAGACTCAACACACAGCCATATTATCGTTATCATTATTCATAGTATTGTATTATTATTATCACTCCTACTGTATGAAATCAGGGAAATCACAACCTCTCTGAGCCTCAAATTTTTCATCTAAAGTAGTGAGAGAATTCCTGCCCACAGGCTTAACCAGAACAGTTTATGTAAAAGCACCTAGTATGTTTTCCAGTTGGCCTTCCATCTGGCAAAGCCCAAGAGGGAATTCTGCTAAACAGAAAGAAATGCAGGTTAACTGAAGGTTAAGGCTCCCATTCTATTATTTCCACCCTGTGTCCCTGGGTGCTAAAGATCTATACAACTATATCTCTGTCACCTCCATCATCTCTGTCATCTCTATCATCTCTCTGTATCTGTATACCTATGTCTGTATTTCTATGTATATTGGCATACAGGCTTCCAGCCATTTTTCTTCTTTGTTAAAAATAAAGGCAAACCATTTGATGTATTTGAAAAAAGACACACACTCATCATAAATAGCTGAAATAATAGAGGAAAGTTTAAAGATGAGAGTAGTAAAATAACCCCAAATATTGCTACTTAGAAATAACCCTTGTTGAGAGTAAATAAACATCATGACTGTTATCTTTCTATTCATATACTCAGAGAGAAAAATAGTTATCTAACAACACTAATAAAAATGAGATCATAACTCTACATGCTATTTTTAAATATGAAGTATTAAACTTGAACTTTACTGGAATTTAACAGAAGAAAATAAACTAAAGTAAAACTACCAAAATTACTGAATAAATGCTTCCTTACTATATTTTTACAGGATAGTATTTTCTGAAAAATCCTTTTAAGATTAACCAAAGTGATTATGTAAAACATCAGGAGATGGCAGTCATCATTTCTTTTCAAACCACGTTTCGATTTTAGTATCAATTGTATCTGGGCTGTAAAAAATAAGGACATGCGCTCTCTCTCTCTCATTTCTTCCATCTCCCCTCCCTACAAATATTTATTTTTGTTGATTATATTATTACTTTTACATTGTTCAAGCTTATAGCTTCTACTTTCTGCTTTATAACTGGAATTGTTCTCATATTTCATGTGATTATTCAATCCAAGCCTTCCTTGACTTAACTTCTATGGGGGAAGGAAGACAGATAACAAATCACATACAAAATATATATGGTATGTTAGAAAACGGTAAGTGCCATAGAATAAAAGGAAAAAGTAAAGCAGGGTGAAGAAGATCAAGAATTCTGGGGATGGAAATGGGGGTACATTTTGCCAGAGAAAACAAGGCAATGAGGCAGGCTTCTTTGAGAAGGTGTTTAATAGTCATAATAAATAGATTTGTTGCCCACCGTTATTGCATTTTCATGGTATTTCAATTCTTAAGTTTTTTTCCTTCCCCTTTTATTTCTTAATTGGCCGAATGTCATTGTTATATAGTTTTGTTCAACAAGGGCTCATGGGTGCTGTATGCCCTGGGTTTTCCATGTTTGGGGCAGTCTGTCTGTGGCATATATATAAAAACATTCTTTTGTGGCAATAATATCCTGGGTGCACTTTCTTTCTCTTAGAACATTGTGAACACTGTCTTTTGGCATTAAATGTTGGTATGGAGATGACTTAAGAGAGCCTGATTTTAACCCCTTATAATGATCTGCTTCTCATTTCTGAATGGTTGAAGTGTCATTTAACTAGTACATATCTATCTTGGGCTTTCGGTATTAAATTTTCCTGGGATATAGGATGTCAAATTTGCATATTCAATTTTTTTCTTTATTTAGATAATTTTTAAAATGCTATCTTTGGATAATCATCTTTAATGTATTAAATGCTTTTATTTATTATCTTCTCTGTACTTGCTATAATATCTTTATTTTCATCTTCAATTACTGTGATTATTTCAGAACACTCACCCATATAAATAATTTATTTTTAGTGGAATATACCTGCTCCTTGCTCTTTCTGTATTAGTTTTCTTATTAGTTCTAGTGATGTGGTTTGGGTCCTCAATTTGTTTCTTTAGATCCTCAATCTCCTTTTTGTTTTTGATTTCATTATCCTGTCTTTCAGCCCTTATGTTCCTGAGTTTATATTCTTATTAAGATGTTCCATAGCATGAAAGAATTGTTAAAAATTTCCTTTCATTTCTTTGCTTTCTCCTAAATTGATTCTCCCATCACTCTCCCTCCTTCCCTCCCTCCCTCTCTCTTTCTGTTTCTTCTTTCTTTCTTTCCCTCTTCCTTCCCTCCTTCATCTTTCCCTCTTTCCATCTCTCCCTCTTCTCTCTCTCTTCTTTCTTTTTTTCCTCTTCTTAATATGTTTGACAGTTCTTTCATGAATGAAAAAAGAATTTTTATGTTGCTGTTTCAACTCACCATAATGTTTATGTAACGCTCCCTATAAAGTGTCTGATTCCATTTCCCTGCCTTAGAAAATACCAGCTGGGGAACATGTTTGAATCTATCTTTGTTGCGTAAGACTCTGGCAGAGCCTCAGGGCCTCCGTTTCTAACCATTTCCTCCTCTGTCCAGGATGGTGGGCTGAGGCAGAAGGTTTAGACAGAGGACGATGTGGGGGCATTCTGACTGCCAGGTGGGTTGGAATATAGACCAGAGCAGAAAATGCTGGCCCCAGAAGCTACAGGAGCCTGAGGAACTGACTCCAGGGAGCCAGGAATCTGTTAGTTTCCAAGCTGAGAATTCAGGATCAGCTAGGTAGCATATGCTCTGGAGCAGACAAACTGGTGTTTCAGTCCAGGTTCTGTAATGGTTTTGATTCTTTGGGCCTCTGTTTTCTCATCTGTAAAAAGGAGATAATAGCAGTATTTTTCTCATAGAATGATTGTGAGGGTTAGATGCAGTAATAAAATGAATCCTTATCTCAGTACTGCAGATTTAATAAATGCTAGCATTTTCTATCATTCTTATACACATAATTTGATAAGCATTGATATCAGAGAATGCCAGGTCAGAAGGAGATACTGAACAGCAGGAATCTGTACTGAAAGTGACATGAGATCAATTTGACATCAGCCACAGTATTTAAGGCTATGGTTGATCATTCCTAGTAGGACCTCAGACTCCACCTTGGAGGCCATGGAAGAGGGCTCGACCTCCCTCTTACCTGGTGTAGTGAGAGGTGTGGGAAAAGGGCAAACTCAGGAGCTGAGGGCAGGGTGTCTTGCCTTAGCCCCGAGATTTTCAAAGTGAGGTGTCCAGTCCAGTGACATCAGCATCACCAGGGAGTTTGTTAGAAATGAAAATTATTTGGCCATGGTTCAGTTTTTACAGATTCAAAAACTCTGCAGTTGAGACCCAGAAATCTGTGTTTTAGCAAGTCCTCCAGATGATTCTTATTCTCTGAAGCTGGAGAATCACTCTGCCTTCTCCTGTTGGGCTAGTGTTTGAGGAGTTGAACAATGAGTCAGGAAGGAAAGTCAGGAAACCTAAAGTACCTGTGTCAACAACTCAGAAACCTGGAGAAGGCTGCGACTTTGTGGTCAGAATTACTTGAGTCAATAAGCATTTAAATAGACATACAGTGGACCTATGTATTTATTCTTTTACATACAATTCTTCATTTCTTCTATATCGATATGGAATACTGCTATTCTTAGCTATTTTTTAATCAACTATAATTTTGATTATAAAAAAAAGATAAAATATAGAAAACCATTTGACTTCCATGGTTAAGATAAAAATCTGGAGTTCACCATGAAACCAGAGTGCCATCTACCATCTGGTGGCAGCGTACCCCATTACAGGTTTCAACAGCAATAATTAGAAGTCAAAGGTTTCAGAGAGATGGAAATGAGGTGGGAGTCTGGGGTTTGAAGGAATTAGGGAAGGCTTCCTACCATGTGATGTCATTATGGTTCCCTTTCTGAGAAGTGAGGTGGGGTTGGGAAGGACGTGGACTTTAGAGTCAGACGAAACTGGGTTAGAGCAACTTGGGAAAGGAACTTAATCTTGATGAGCCTCAGTTTCCTCATCTTGAAATGCAGATGAAAGTAATAATAATGCTCCATCTCCAGATTCTTTTGGGGGTCAAATGAGGGAATTAGTTGAAAGCAGCTGGATGTGTTTAGAAAACTATTAAGAGCTGCCCAGATGTGAGTTGTGTGTTATTTATGCTTGAAATTTGCTTTTTAATTGTGGAATGTAATGTCCTCTGTTGGAGGAATTCTAGATATTAGCAAGCAGGTGTAGGAGCTTTTGGGTTTGCCTATGAATTTATTTTAAGAGGAACACAGAGGGGGAGACTGTGCCCTGAGATTACCTTATCCATGATTCAGGAATGAAGGAGACAACATCCAACTCTGTCCTTCATGGAGGTGATGGGGCAGGAAGGAAAACAAGAAGGCTGGCCATAGCCATTCTGTTCCTCTCTGTTGTGTCTCCCCTTGGGGGAAGGAAGTTAAGAGAGACAGAGAGAGGGAAAGGGAGAGGGAGAGAGGACTGGATGGAAAGTTGCAGGGACAAAAATGATGGTAAAGAAAAGAAAGAGAGCGATGTGGAAGAGGAAGGGAGAGATGGGGGCAGGAGGGAGAATCAGAGAGAATAAAGGAGTACTTGGAAGGTTAAAAAAGGTCACATAGTGGGGAGAAGGGAGAACATCTGCCCCAGGGCTGGTGCCCTCGTTGGTTCTAGGCTTTTCCACTGGAAGTACTTCTGTGAGTCTGCTTTTTGTGACTGAAATACTTCTTTTTTTCAGGGACCTTGTGCTTTTGTACATGTGAAGTGTTCGGATCCAACGTGCTAAGTGAAAGGGAAGAGTCATGCATTGCTGGAAAAAGAGACCAGATGTCTTTGAAATCATCTAAATTGTCTCTATTTTTAAAAAAAGTTACTTTTTCCATTGCTGCCAGATCTGAAAGTCCAATTTGCCAGGATAATATATCCGGTGTGGATAAAGATTTCCAAACTTGAAGTGTCTGTTGCTTAGCAACCCGGAGGCGCGAAGGGCCCACTTGGACTTGCCATTCAACCTTCTGGGGAGACCAGGGTTTCCTGGGCAGCGGGAAATGGGCTCACTCAGACCCGAGGTCCCACTCTGCTGGGGCACCTTCCCCCCTCCCCTTCTAGACCCCCTTCCAGGTACTTGTGGCTGATAAAATCTAAACAGAGGAAGAAAGGACAGCAGGGAGAGTAGCAGACAGGAGAGAAGAGAGAAAGGGAGCAGCCTAAAAAGAAAAAGGCCCACGGATAGAAGGAACTGAAAAGAAAACAAGGAAAAACAAAACCAAACAAACAAACAAAAACAAACAGTTGTGCACATGATTAGATTTCTGGCATTCAGCACAGGTCCAAATAACTACTTCTCAAGTGGTTTGGAACAAGGAGATTTTTCTTCTTTCCAAAGGCAATTTTTGATAGTGTTTATCTTTCTTACTATACACATTATCACTGTTGCTGTTTTTCCTGTCATTGTTTAGAAAGAACATTTTTGGCCCTCACATGGTGGGTTGAGCATTCCTCTCCTTACTGGCCCAGAGTCCAGTCAAAAGTTGTGGCCTCAAGTTTCAATGGAGACTTGCTCATCCACTCATCTGCCTTCTGCTGGAGATGCGAAGATGAGGAGCGGGCTACAGCCCTGGCACTCTGTTGTTTCCCCAGCCACCTGTTTCTGTTGGTAAGTCCTCTGGGTTCCGAACCCCTCTTCCTTTCTTGAAGTCCTGGCCTTTGTTTAGGTGTCTTCTGGTTGAACTTTGTTCTCATGATTTCATTTGAGCTTTGTTCTTTTGGTTTGGACAGGTGGCAGCAGTCCTTTTGGTTGTTTACAGGAATTGCTCCTGTTTGGTGAGTACTCAAATATTTGGAATCTCTTCTTTCTTTCCTTCTCTGTTACACAGAGGGCCGCCTCCCTAACATTTTAATTGATCTCTGTCCTGAGTGAGAACAATCACACAATCATTTTGGTGGGCATCGTTAGGGCATTTAAACACCACTCGAGCGCCCATCACCTTGGCTTCCAAAGACTAAAGAAGGCTCCATGGAAGGATAAGGTGGTCACAGATGGGCGAAATTAACAATAGGTTGCCTACCGCCCTCAAGACAATTTCCATGCAACTAGGACTACCTGGTCAGGGGCCAGACAACCGGCAGCACAGGCTGTCACCAGGTTAAAGAAGTATCCCCTATAAAGCACATTGTAAAACTTCTCATTAACCCAATCCTAAAACATATCCTGTCAGGTTTTTGGCTTTAAGATTGCTCTAAATCAGAAACAAGGGTTCTAATTTTGCTTTACAACTCACTTTATTTCTCAGTTGACACCCCCAATAGCCATTCCCCCTTCTTTGGGTAATTATTCTGATTTTTGGTCCAGTTTCCATCCTCCCTGCCTTGATGCAGCTCTTGAACTGGGAGAAAGATGAGTCTATCTCTGGGGCATGTGGTTCAGACCTAAGAAATAGACACTGTCCCATCTCCTGACCAGAGTTACTGGGTCAGGGAGGGACTTGAGACCCAGTTCTGGCTTCTGAGCTTTAGAAGAGGAATTTCTTGGGGTTACTGGGGGAGTACTTTCTCACTCCTCTGGAGAAACTTCTGGGTGTGGCCTTTTTTTGTTCTCCTTGTGTGCTGGTTTGGATGTATTATGTCCCCCAAAATTCCATGTTCTTTGATGCAATCTTGAGGGGACAGATGTATTAGTGTTGATTAGATTGGAATTCTTTGATTGTTTACATGGAGATGCGACCCACCCAAATGTAGGTGATGACTCTGGTTGGACAGTTTCCATGGAGGTGTGGCCCTGCCCATTCAGCGTGGGTCTTGATGAGTTTACTAGCACTCTGTACAAGCTCAGACAGGAGTGAGCTTGCTGCAGCCACAAGGGACACTTTGAAGAATGCACAGGAGGTGAGAGAGGAGCTGCAACGCAACCTGGGAGCAAGCAGACGCCAGCCGCATGCCATCCCAGCTAACAGAAGTTTTCCGGATGCCAATGGCCTTTCTCCAGTGAAGGTACTCTTTGTTGCTGGACACTTTATGGCCTTAAGACTGTAACTGTGTAACCAAATAAACCCCCCTTATAAAAGCCAGTCCATTTCTGGTGTTTTGCATTCTGGCAGCATTAATGAACTAGAACGCCTTGGATACTTGGTAGCAATTTGCAGACCATGAAAAGGACACTGCCTTGAGGTGAAGCTGATTATATGAAGGGCAGGGTGAAGAAACAGGGAGACAAATGAAAGAACAAACAAACAAATTCTTGACGACTTGGTTAAGTCCCTGAATCCATCTTACTCCTGAAACCCACTTTTTTTTTCTTTTACCTCCTTTTAAATAAACCAATAGTTTCCTTTCGTTGTTCAAAACCTGCTTGGATTGAGTTTTCCGTTACTTAGAATCAAACATTCCTTACTGATACAGTAACATTTATTGAGCACCTGCCATGTCTCTGGCACCCTGTAAAATGCTTGTATGTGTATTATTGCCACCTAATCCCCAGAATGGCCTGGCAGGAAAGTATAACATTCCCATTTTTCAGCTGAGGAAAACCGATGTGGAACCGGCCTGGGATGTTTAAACCCGGGCAGTCTGACTCCTGCGCTCACACAGATTCTAGGGTGCTAAGCAGACGGCCCTAGGTTCAGACGAACTGGTGTGGACGGGGTCGGGCTGTGGCCAGCTTCTCCTGACAGCAGGTGGCACCACCTCTGTGGCCAGCGACAGCTTGCTTTCCAGGCCAGCGCTCTAGACACAGCGAGGGATATCAGCTTAATAAAAACGTCTTTTCCCTATAAACATTTGCAAAAACTTGTGAAATTTTCTTCCTTAATCCGTGTTTCCTAATTTAATGTCCTTCCTTCCATCTCCCTCTTCCAAGGCAAGACGTATCATCAAACCTCTGGAATGGCAAAGCCACTGGGACATGATGATCCCAGTTAACGTTCGAGGATTTGGTCTGATCCAGCACCTGCTAAATGCCTTCCATTCATACCCATCCGTTACAAGGTGGTACTATTGTCACCCCTACACAGGAGGGCACCGAGGCCCAGGGAGGTGAAATAGCTCACCAAGGTCACACAGCTAGAGCCACACTCTTACCCACTAGGCTATGCTGCCTTTTCCCATGGACAGAATTAACAGAACCTCGGCCAGCATTCTTGGCAGATAGGATAGAACAGGTGTAGTGATAGATTGGACATGCCTGATGCTAACTGTCAAAGTGTCAGAATAGTACTATTCAGTATGGAAATGACCCCAATGTGTTTTCATTCAAAGTGAAGAGTTTTTTTTTTTTTTTTAAACACAGCACACCTTTCATGTATATTACTACCATACTTTTAAAAGTTATTCTCCACTCCATACCCTGAGTTCTGGAAGAAAAGATCAGAAAAGACTATGAGAATATTTGAAAAAGAAAAATGGTGAGAAGCAACTGGCACTGTCAGACATTAAATACACTACAGAGCAGTAACAATTAAAACACCACGGTTCTGCAAACCAAAATAGACAGATTAATGGACCATTGCTGAAAGCTCCTCAGTACCTATTATTTCGTATGTAACAAAAGTAATATTTCATAGGCAGAGGACTGGGCAAAAGACAATGCCTGGAAATATATTAATTTGGATTCTTTGTTCCTCCCATATTACATTCTGGATTGATTAAAATGTAAAATATAGAAACTGAGGCCACCAATTACCTATAAGAAAATTTAGGATCATGATTAGGTAAGGCTTTTCTAAATACTGTGTCAACAGCAGATAATATTTTTAAAAATTTATAGGTTTCACCATATAAAATTAAATATTTCTGTATGGAAAATATACCATAGAATATATAAAAGACAAAGGGCTGATGCCTTAATATATAAAGAACTCTTATAAAAATCAGTAAGATAAAATGATTAATATAGCAATATAGAAAAATAAAAATATCAGACCACTTTCATAAATTGTTAATGGAAGTATGAATTTGTACAAGATGAAACACAATATGGCAAAATATATCAAAGATCTTGAACATTTGACCCAGTAATTCCCCTTCCAGAAATTTATTTCAAGAGAATGATTGGATAAATATGCCAAGGCATTTGTATACAGCATGGTAACCACAATATCATTTGTGATAATTAAAAACAAATAAAATAAAGCTTAATGTCTGAAGAGAGAATAGGTAAAACAAATGACAGTATCTAGTCAGAGGATAATTAACAGTAATCAATAAGGATGATATATTTGCTGACATCAAAACATATTCTTGTTTTGCTATTAAGTAAAAAAAGGAAGCTACAAAGAAGTACAAAAATATCACATTTTTATGTAAAGATAATCCTTTTCCTCTCTCTAGGTTTAAAAATGCCTGACAAGCTAGTCACCTAAATATATATATTTGGGTCTCTGTGCTTTCCAATTTTTTCCTAAACTAATATTCATTTCCTTATAATAAAAACAATAAGCTTAAATATCTTAGCATATTTTGGACATATTAAATAATACAAAATTAAAAAAAAACAAAAAGTCTGAAGATGTGCCTATAAATAATAAGACCTTTTCTTTTCTCATTTTTCTGACCTGAGTAACCCAGAAAGTTGCAAGGAAGAGCACGGGCTTGCGAACCACCTTGGCCTGGGTAGAAACCTCAATTAGTCTCTGACATACCAGTTGAAAGAGCACAGGTTCTCCTCTTTACCTCCCTGAAACTCAGCTTTATTTGTAAAATGAGAATAATATTTACCTTGCTTGGTTATTGTGTGGAATAAATTAAAACAATAGTGCCCCTAACTCAGTGACTGGTACATAGAAGAGACTTAATAACATCAACTAATATTATCCTCCTTTAATACTCAGCTCAATCTCTCTCTGGGTATCTTCACCAACTACCCCAGACTGTTGGTTCTTCACTGGCAGAGTTTTCTCCTAGCTTTTTATACTCACCTGTGATAGCTCTGCTACAGTTTGCCCATTTCTGTGTCCTAAGTACCTTGCTTCCTCCTTGGCAACAATGAATATCTGCCAAATGAATAAAGGAATGAGTGAATGATAATTATGATCAATGACAACAATGTTGAAATGAGTAAACATTTCCTTAAGGGAACAATTTCGGTGACCTACCCTCACAGGGGATGTACATTATGATGTACTTTTTAAACCACCCAAACTTTACTTTGGAATCCCATCTCATAAAGAAGACAGTGCATGATAACAATAGCAATAGCAGATATTTAATTGAGAACTCACAGTGTGCCAGACACTATGCTAGGCACTTTATATGCATTATTTCACTCATTCTTCTGAAAAGATGAAAAGATGAGGAAACTGAGGATTAGAGGGTATAAGTCACTTGCCTCCAGTATCTGGTTGTGAGGGAACTAGGAAATGAACCCAGGTCTTTCTGGCTGATTCTGGATCCAATACTGTTAACACTAACCCTCTACAGAAGGACCTTCTAAGGGCTTGATTTGGAAAAATGAAAGCTCATGGAGCAGCTGGACTAAGGGATGTCAGCAGCACCTTAGAGAAGCCCATCGTAGAGGAGGGCAAGGAAGACGACGACGATGGGTGTTATGCTAGGAGGTGACAGGAGACAAGGATGGGGGAAGGGGGCGGGTGGGGGTGGGGTGGAGTGGGGTGAGAGTGACAGGGAGGAGCAGGAGGGGGTGGTAGATGGAGTGAAAAAGCAGCTCTGCTGACCCCTGTGGCCTGCCCTTTTGGGAGGCAGCCTTTTTACTATTTGGGCACAATTGTGAAGCAGGTGATACTTGTGGCTTAATCAAGGCAGAGATGAAGACCATATTTTCCAATCCTCTTTCTGGAACACCTGGTGAGACCCAGGATGATATCTGATTTGTGAATTAATTTAAATGTAATGATTTCAAAGGTATGCAAATAGCGTTTCATTTTGTTTTACCATCTTTTTTTTTTCTTCCTAAAATCAACCTTTATTGAAATAAATATATTGCTTTGTCATATTGAATTAAATCAAATGCACTAACCAGGAAAATCTTGGCAATAGGAAGAGGTCGTTTTACCACCTTTCCCAACAAGCCCTAAATCCTACCCCCACCCCACCCCCTGCCAGCCCCCCAAGGCTTTTCGGGTGTTCTGTTTCTGCTAATCCTTGCTAAGAAGCAACTGGTGAGCAAGAGGTTAACTTATGGGGTCTCAAGGTGTGACCTTTCCCAGGGGTATTTGCATGTTAATAGAGGATCCTGGGAACCCAGGAAAAGCCTCCAGGTCTCAAATGAAAAAAGTCCTGTAGGTGGAGGAGAGGGCTGGGCCAGGCCTCCAGAGGCCCCGCTGTGTAGGCCACCTTGACTCCCCCTGTGTGGACTTCGCTGGTCTGGGCTTCTCTCCAGCTGCTTTTACAAAGAAGTGGTGTGGAGAAGAACAAAGCGATTGTATTTAGCCCCCGGCAAATGTCCCATTGCCAGGACTGCGTGAACAGTGCCCAGCTCAGAGTCTGGACCAAGTACGCTTATGCTTAAGGGTTATTTGTTGAATGAATGAACTGCCCTGCCCTGCCCCATCCCACCCCATGCCATCCTACCCCTTTAGCCCTATTTCCTGTGAGCCCCTTAAGCCCAAGTGTCCAGGCTCAGACCTTGGCAATTTCTTCCTAGTGATAAGAATATCACCAAGAAAGAATTTCTACCATTTGCATTTTATTATTGTTCCTCCTTATAACCAGAAACCTCAAAACTTGTGCTGAATTGCATGACCTCACTGACCATGTTTCATGTTCCTCGCTGAACTGTGGTTAAAGCAATCTCCTTCTTAGCTACAGCCAAACTGCAGAAAATAAAATCCCTGTGCAGACACCTTCTCATGGGCAGGCGCACATTTCAGGGTCCTGGAGAAGGAATGGAGGTGGAGAATGGGAGGGGGCAGGGAGGGCAAGACTACTTTTCTGTTTGGCTGAATTCATCAAAAATGTCCAAACCCCATACTGAACATTCATCACTAATTAAATCCTAGCACCATAATTCAGAGAAAACAATTACAGCATTTAGAATTTTTAAAGGAACTATTATTGCTGCCTTGGCCCTTTTAAAAATTATGCTCCCCAAAGGACAAAATGTGATCCATTAATATGTATGTATTATTACTTTTTTTTGTAACGGGAAGACTGCTGATGCCAGTGAATATGGAAGCATTTATCGGTTGCCGACAGCAGCTTAGTTGACTTGCAGTTTTAAGCGCAGTATTTTCTAGACTCTAAAAGGCTATAACATTAATTACCTTTTGCCTTCAGCTGGTGGCCTTCTAGTGCCTTTCTTGAACTGTCTCCTCTTACCTTGCCCCTCTGATAAACCGGACAGTGAATTAGGGCGTTGAGCAGGCCCAAGAGGAGTCAAAACCATTATTGGGAAAGATCATATAGTAATTCATTCAATTCAGGGCAATTTCTCCCCTTTACCTTTGGTGTTCAGGAATGAATCCCTGCTTTTCATTTTTCATTCGAGGACCCCTGTGTGCTGGGTTCTGTGCTAGTCCCCGAGCCCAAGGCATCTGGAATCTCTAAGTCAATCTATGATTCTTCCATGATGAGTGTTTGTTCCCATTAAACCGGGAACTGAAACTTTTTTTAATTTCCCCACCCCTTTCATTTTAGTCTTCTTATCCACAGGTTTCTCTGTCTTGATAATTCAACAGACTTGTTGAGAGGTGAGTTATCCAAGTCTGACATCGTGCATCACACTTGGCCTCCGTTAAGATGCACTGTGTGCTTGACTCGTGTGTGTGCGTGTGTGTACGTGGGTGTGTGCAGACATGCACACGTGCATGGATGTATGCATTTGTACATACATAGAAGCAGGGCTCAGAAATCCCCATTCTGCTCCCTGATCAGTCTATTGTCACATGCATTTGGCATTCATTATCCTTGAGCCTCCGGCGCCTCTGGTCCTGTGCCCTGGCCAACAGTGATTTGGTTTATAGAGATCATATGGCAGGGGAGCAGACCTTGAAAGACAGGGCTTTGAGAAGCACATTTGATGAATTTCCTATGATTTGAGTCTGGGTTTATTCTTCCCTGTGGCAGGGCAGACACCCCAGAGCACACACAGCCAGTCCGGGACCCAGCGAGGAGTGGAGGCTGTGACAATAACCACACTGTTTTTTTCTTCACACGTCTCGGGTTGCATTTCCTATCTGGGAAAAAAGAAAAGGGAGCCTTGTAAAGGATCCAGAATCTGGGCAGGAAACCACACAGAGTGAAGGTTGCCATTGTCATTAGCAATTAATGTAACCACGAGGATTGGAAGGAGAAAGCTCTGCCAAGGCAGCGGGGTGGGGAGGTGTGGGGGTGCTGGTTGGGGGCCCCTGCTCACCCCCACTCCCCAGCCATGGCTGGTTGGAGTCCCAGGCACTCCCGAGAGAAACCACAGTACTAATTTTATTTTTTTTTAAATTTTAAAACAAGGTGCCCAGGACTTGGTAAGTTATAAAATGTCACTTCCCATGGCAACGTGATCAATTCCTTGGTCCTCTGGGTAAGTGATTTTTTTTTTTTTTTCTGAGTCTGGTGAGATTCATTTATTTAACCGTATTCATCGAATGCCTTCTATGTGCCCATTGCTGTAGGGTGCTGGGCATGATGGTAGTGCTAATCTATAACGTGTTGTGTGGACGTATGCCAGGCCTGGTGCTATGTACTTGCCATTCATTCTCTCATTTATGTATCACTACAGCTCTGTGAGCTAGGTTTTCTCCTTAAATCCATTTTACAGATAACATAGCTGAAGCCGAGGGAAGTTCATCAATTCACTGTTTCAGGTCATAAAACCAATGCCTGGGCTAGCTGGAATTTCAGCTCAGGAAAATTCGCCTCTTCAAAACTGCTGCTGACCCTGGTTTGTGCCCTCAAGGAGCCCTTATTATAGGGAAGGTTCAAGCAGGTCAATTTGTGATTAAACGACAGAGTGATGCCAGCTATGAGTAAAAAGCACAGGGTCTCTGGGAGTCCAGAGAAGAGACCCGTAATCTAGCCTAGGGAGGGACTCAAAGAAGGCTTCCTGGAAGAGATGAGTTTGACATTCCTGTACTCACTGGTGTTCCAAAGTGATGTGAACTTGGGAATGTTAATGCATTAGTATGTCTGTGCTGCTTACTATAGAGATGTTGGCATGTTCTGCAGATCTGCCCAGTCACTGAAAATGCCTGCTTCTTATGTCTTACTCAGTGAGGCCCCAACTGGGTTGACAGAGCTGGGACTCCCAACGTTTTTTCCATGCTTGAGATGGATTCAAACCCCTCCCCCCTCCTCCCCCTCCCTGCTTTGTCTCTCTTCTTCTTCATCCCACCCCTCTCTGCTCCCACCCCCTTTCTCTTTCTTTCTGGTAGTTTAAAAATGCCACTTTTCATTAATGTGACCAAAATGTCATCAAGTAGTTTAATGCTCTTTAATGTCCTTGTATCGTTTACGTTTTGCGAACAGCGTGGAAATGAATCCCATCTGTGAGTTCACGAACATCAAAAAAGTTGGACAGGCTATTTAGACGTGCTACTTCACATTGCATTAGCATGTACAATGTCAGGGGCCGAGCCAAGCGGGGCCATCCGCCCGCCCCTTCCCCAGGCCCCGGTGACAGACACTTAGCTCAGGAATTCAGAGTCGATCACGGCCATGGAGGTCTGGAAGGCTGCCTGGAGGCCCCGGGAAAAGTGTGAAGCCTAAATAAGAAATGAGAACTGATTCAGGAAAATCTCTTTCCTTCTGTTCCAAGGCGCCCCAACAATAGCTTTTTCATCACTTTGGTGAGAGGCTGGTTAAAATGCTGTCTGATTTTTTCAAAAGTAATTAGCTCACCTCCCTCTCACTGCTTTCTTCTCAGTCCCCAGGGAAGGAAGCTCTGGGACCAAAATTAAGTCCCCAGTTTGTAAGAAGGAGGCAGCTATAAACCAGCAGTGACTGGAGAGTGTCAAGTTTCTGGTCCCAGAGCTCATCTAAGAGGTGCTCCTTATAGGACCCTTAGGAGAGGTGAAAACTAAATCTACAGGACCGAGATTTCCGAAGGGCCCATTAGCTGTAGCATCCTGGTTAAGGGTGCTGGTGCTGGGTCAACCTGCCTGCACTTGAATTCTGGGTCCGCTACTTTCTAGAAGTATGGTTTGAGCAAGTGGAACCAAGAATCTCGGTTTCTTACCTGCAAAATGGGATATAATGATATCAACCTCATAAAATGAGCTAATGGACTTGAGGTGCATAGACTAGTGCCTGGCCCTGGTCAGCATGCGGTAAATGTTAGTGACCAGCCGTTATCAGTACTGCCTTGTTACCCTGCTCTTGCCACCTAACTCCACCTACTTGCTGCCCTTCAGATCGATACTTCCAGGTGGAGCCAGCCCCTTTTCCCTCTCAGCTGAGCTCTCAGCCTGAGCGCTTACCTCCCCCTCCCCTGCAAGGGGCCCTTGACTCCAAAATATCCTGGCTTTTCTCCAGGTCCCTGGAAACCCCTCATTCTAATGCATTCCCTGGAAAGAAAGACGTGGCTTTTTAGTTAGGGAGAAAAAAAAACCCCAAACAAAAGCTCCTATTCTTCCCCAGACTTGGGGAACAGTAATAGTGGATTTTTAACTGTTAATCATTAGGACTGAATGAATAATAATCCACCTCTCTGAAGGCCCTCAATCCCTTGTCAGTATTGTACCCCTTTATTTTGTATTTGCTCATATGAATATCCTTAAATTTTAAATGTAAATACAAGCAAATAACTTCCAGTTGTTATTTCATGATTTTCAAGACAAGGTCATTGTGCTTTAATTCCTAAATTAAATGCACACACACACACACAGACACACTATCTTCTGCCCTTACCAGAAGCACTACTTACTTCTAACTTCTTTATGGGAAGTATAGAGAATGTTGTTCCATCAACCTGTCGATTACGCTAAGATAATTTGGAAATCGCCCATGGGGGCTGGAGTCTGCTGGGTACATTATGAGCACAGCTTAGAACGCAGCCACTGCCCTAAGCCCTTGTGCTTGCATTCCTGAAAAGGATGCTGGATTTTGAAGAGTGACAGAACTGGCTTCTGTGGCCTAAATCACCCCTTCCTGGCTATGTGACTTTGGACAAGTCATTCAGTCTTGCAGAGACTGAGGTTTTCCGTCAATATATAATGAGGCTGGTCAATGTCTGCCTTGTGGAGTTCCCAGTGTCATTGAGACGGTTACTTGCACTCATCCTTTAGGCCTCAGCTAAAACGGCCTCTCCTAACCTCCTGCTGGGTTAAATGCTAGAGCCTTCCTTGGACCCTCTACTTTCCCTTTTAGTTCTCACACTGTTCTTGAGAGCAGTGATGATGGCCAAGGGCATAGATTCAGGAGCCAAACCACCTGGGTTTGAATCCTGGTGCCGTTGCTTACTGGCTGGTGCCTCTGGATAAGTTGCCCAACTTCCACGGCTAATAATAGTATCTACCTCAAAGGATTGTTGTAAGGATTAATTGAGTTAGTATGTGTCAGGCACTTAGCCTGGCGCCCAGCCCATAGCAAATGCTATACATAAGTACCTCGGATAATAATAGTTCTTCAGTTGTCGAATATCTCTCTTGAGTACTACACTGAGAGATCTCTGAGGGTAAAGGGCCATGTCTATTTTTGCCACCATAACCCTGCACTAAGCACAGTGCCTGGCACCTGGAAGTCTCCCATTATATATTTGTTGAATGGAGTCGAAGTGAAATGAAGGATGTAAAGATGCTTTGTAAACCACCAGGCAAGAAATTTTTATTATTCGCTCTGGAGGGAGGAACTGCTGCTGCTGGTGCTGAATGTAATAAAGTTTTGATCATCAGTTGACTAGTTGCGTTATGAACCACCCATGTTGTCAGTCTTCTCTACCTTCAGTTCTTTTCTTCCTAGCTTGGGCTGAGTGGGTCTCTCAGACACAATCTGCCCCTTTCCAAGCTCATAGTTCTCTGAGGGGGGCAGATGAATGAATCTGAATCTGGCCACAGTACTAGATAAGCACCTGAACCCAGCTGGGACAAAGTCCTTCCTAGGATTTTATCTATGGTGACTGAGAGATGCAAGTTCTCTCTTGCCTTAGTGGTTGATAGCTGGTTGAATATAAGTCTGGAGCTTATAAGCTTAGAAGTCTGGAGGGAACCCACCTGCAGTAGCAAATGATAAGGACGACCCACAAAGTGAAATAGGGAGAGAGGAAGAACTTTAAAGGTTCTTTGTTACTGTAGCAAACCAAGCCTTTCTCAGCTAATATAAGCTCCATCAGTCCCAAACCTCTTTGGGATGACATATCCCAAGACCTGAAATTCCTACCCTTTGAAAAGTTTAGGAAATGAATTAATGGATTCCAAACCCATGGAATTCACAGGAATGCCAAGCAGAATTCTATTTGTATCTGCCTTGTTGTTGATATCTTGGTCCCTAATGAGGTCATTTGGACACCTGTAGTATATCTGCCAAGAGCGAGTTGACTGAAAATGACATTGGTCACTGTTCGCACAGTGTCTCTTCCCCCTTTCTCCCTTGGATCTGTGATTTGGCTCCAGCAGAACTCTGAGATTCTTAGGTCCTGGATATCAAAAGGAGGGATTGTGCTGTGAAGTTTAGACAAGCAGCCCCTATCTAAATGCTCTCACCTCTCTGGGAGCAACATTTTAGCCTGCTGGTCATCAACCTTTCTGATACTGAGGACTCTTTTTGTTAATCCCCCTCACCTGTGTTCACCTGTGACCGATCGAGTCTTCAAATATAAAGCTGATTAAGCCATAATATACTTATTCTCCTAGCTATCAACCTTCCTGTGTAACACTGATCAGATAATGCCAACAACATGGACTTGCTATAATTGCAGAACAAAGAAATTCCAGTTAAACTAACACTGCATTATACTCTACCATTATTGCTCACTGTAATTAGTTGGCACCCATGGGGCATGGACACACACTGAGTGCCAGGCCTGCGCCAGGGGCATTATAGTCTTGAAAGCTTTAAGTCATCCTACCAGCCCTGTGGTGGGCACATAGGTGTGACTCAGCAGGACCAAGTTTGGGATTCTTAGGGTAGCTCTTAGCTCCTGGGCATAAGCTGCCAAGGGAGGCCAAGAGCCCCAAAGGCAACCTTTTTGTCCTCAAGAAGAGCTAGTGCCCAAGCTGACCAGCCTCTGAAAGAAAAAGCTTGGTCCTCCAGGTTTTGTATGTGTGTGTGTTTATAAGCACCAAGAGGTTGGTTTCCTCATGAATATTGTCTTCCTGGGGGTTCTGACTATTTCCATCAAAACAAGTAATCTGGCAACTATGCTATGACTGAATGGAAATTAATGCTGGAAGTTTCCAGAGGTCACCATTTCAGAGATGAGGAAACTGCAACACAGAGAGGAGTCATCATATGACTAAATGCTGGCAGAGGCACACCAAGTAGAAGAAAGTCAACATTTATGTCAGAACGTCTGGTTCTAAAGCCCTATGTTCTTTGCAGCTTCATACGAATGTCAGAGCCAGTTGGCCCACAGAGACCATCTTAACCCAATTTCCTCATTGTAGGGGTGGGAAAACAAAGGTTCAGAAGGGCATTGCCCTTGCCCAGGTTGCAGTTAGTAAAAGAACCAGAGATAGAACTCAAGTCTCTTAACTGCAAGTCCAGTGCACCTAAAGGAATCAAGTGACTTCAGAGATGAATAAAATCTTACAGATGTGTTCATTCCATTCAACCTTAATTCCTCATTAGAAATGAGGAGACCTTGCCCAGAGGCCCCCAGCAGCCAGGTGTCATGGACCAGAGCTGTATCCCAGGCCAATGCATAAACCACTCATTCGCAGGAAACAGGGTTGGTCTCTCTCCTGAACTCCATACCCCCATACTCAACTGCTACTTACTGAACATTTCCACTTGGATGTCTAATAGGCGCCTCAAACTGAACTCATCTCCATCCAAACTCTAGACCCCTTTCCGCCCACCCCCAGGAAGTGCCCCTCTCCCAGTGCTCTTCATCTCAGCTAATGGCACTCTTATAACTTTGGAGTTATCTTCTTTCTCTCATTCTCTGCACCAAATCCATCAACAAATCCTTGTGCCTCTACCTTCAAAATATTCTCAAACCCAACCAGTTATCACTACCTCCCCTGCCACTGGGCAGGTCCACCTCTCCCATGTCTCACCAGCTTCCCCTCTTGCCTCCTGCATTAGTCCGTTTACCACATGGTAGCTGGCACCATCTTCTGGGAAGGTAAATCTGATCAATTCTCTCCCTTACTGAAAGGCCCCAATGACTTCCTATCACATTTAGAACAAAATCCAAAGTCCTTTCCATGGCCTCGAAGGCCCTCCACAACCTGGCCCTGCCCACATTGCACCAGCCACACCGGCCTCTGGGTGGCCCTCGCCAGGCTGCGCTGACTCCTGCCCTGGTGCCCGTGCACTCTCTGTTCCCTCCAACTGGAACACACTTCCCCCAGATACTCGCAAGGCCCTTGCCCACCCTTCATTCACACCTCTGCTCAAGTATCACCTTTAAAACAGCAAGCCTATTTCTCTCCCTCCCTTTATCTAGCCATATTTTTCTTCCTAGCACTTATCATTGCCTGGCCTTACATTGGATATGTGTGATACAATATATATTTGAATGTTTATTTTCTGATGCCCTAACTAGAACTAGGGCTTCGGGAAGACAAAGACAGTTTTTATTCACAATTATATCTTCAGAGCCTAGAATAAATGCCTGGCATGTGCTCAATAGTGTTTGTTGAATGAATAAATGATTGGCTTAGACACATGGGGATCCAGCCTTTGTGGGTGGGTATGGGCCCACCTCTTCTAGAGGAATGATAAATGGATGTTGAGGTATCTGCTCATCAAGATTGCCCAATGTCTATTATTACAGTCTCTGAACACTTTTGGGTGAGCCCAATTTGTCCAGTCTGTTTTATTTAAACAAGGCTGTCAACAGGAGGGTTTCATTGGCTAGCTGGGGATGGCTAGGATGGGAGCACTGGCTGTCTCCTATCCAGGCCCACAGCAAGGCCAAGAAATGAATTGTGACTTCCTGGGGCAGCAGTAACTCAGGACTGGGTCCCATCTGTTATCTCCCCAGTGACAGTCCAGTCTCCAGTGATGTCATCTGAACATCTGCAGGCACCTCTGCCAGGAGCACACTAACTGGAAATGACATCAACTACCAGCAAAGTGACTTGGGTGCCCGGCAGACACGTCCCACTGATCCCCTGTCTGGAGCTCATCTCCCAGCCTACCTGGAAGTCTTGTGGCTGGCACTTTGGCAAACAAAGAGGCATTTGAAATGGATTAGGTTGACTTTAAAAGATAGCCTCAAAGTGTTTCCCAACACATTGGCGCTTGCATTGAATTATAGGTGCTAATAAAGCTGTCAGGTGCTTGGCACGAGAAGCACTTCCAATCTGAGGGATCCCGGGGAAATGATGAGAATTCATCTGGGCCTGGAAAGTCTGTCCCTTTCCCAGCTGGAGGCTCACACACCCATTATACGGCCAACAAAGGGCTGGAACTAATCATTCCAACTGTTCTGCTGATTAGCCCAAAGGGCTTACCATAGTCTTAACCCAAAATTCAGCTTTGCTGGATTCCTCCATATTTCATTGTATTTGGGACTGCCTAAATCCTTTCCTTCTAAAATACTCAGTGTGGCCATCAAGCCTCGTTGGCTATCAGGATTTGCAGCAAAGAAGAGCAATGTTTAGAGTATTCAGGAAAAGGAGACACTGTAGAGCACGTGCCCTGGGATTTACCCAAGGTTGGGGACCTTAGTGTCTGTTTCCGTTCTAAATACACGCAGGGAGTACCAGATCTCACACAGAGCTCTATTTCCCGGGAATTTATATATGTGAGGGCTTGAACCAAGTTCTTTACCTTCTTGATCTTTTGAAAGCATCCCACAGCCCTATGTGCAGTTGCATTTATTTATTCATTTCAACAAATATTTAAAACTGCAAAGCCCTGGGCTAGGCTCTGAGAATACAGCTAGGTACAAGATGGACATGAATTACTCGAGTGAGTAGTAATCATTAACAGCAAATTACAGGTGCTGTGAGTATGAAGCAGGAGAATGCTGGGATGGACATCCTAGGACGCTGTCTTGAGGAGATGAAATTGAAACTAAGAACTGAAAAGTAGGTGGGAGGTAAGGAAGGCACAGGATATGAGGGAGAACATTACTGGCAGCAGAAACAGCCTGTGCTGATACCACTGCATTAGTTTCCTGTGGCTGCTGTAACAAAGTACCACAACGTTGCCAGCTTGAAATGACACGAATACTTTCTCTTACACTTCTGGAAGTCAGGAGTGCAAAGTCACTTTGAGCTGAAGGCAAGACGTCAACAGGACTGGAGGCTCCCAGGGAGAATCCATTCCTTGGATACACAAACACCTTTGGTTTGCAACTTGGCTTAGAGCTTCCTCATGTCTGACTTTGGACAACTTCCTTAACCTTTCTGTGTCTCAATTATAAAGTGGGGATAATAATAATACCGACTTTAATAGGGTTGTTTAAAGGGTTAAATCGGTTATTTCAAGTAAAGTACCTAAAAACAGTGCCTGTTACATTGTATGTGCTCTATAAATGTCACTTTTTCACATTATTAACTAGTTCTTAAGGAATTGAGAGAAGCAAGGAGGAGAGTGGCTAGGAAGCCAGCAAGGCAAGCAGGATTTAATTTTAGATAATTCAGAAACTTGAAGCGCATTGTATGATTTTGGATCATTATCCTAATGATGATCAGAATCACAGAAAAGTTGTAAGGGGAATGAGTGACATAATCTGATTTAGGTTTAAAGAAAGTCATTTTGGCTACAGTGTGGGATATGGGTTAAGATCAGTTAGGAGGTTCTTGCCATGGTCAAGTAAGAGATGATGGTGGGTATTATTCTTCACATTTTGAGGAGGAAGCTGAGGCTTTGTGAGAAGAAGCAACTTGTTTAAAATCACTGACTTAAAAAAAAAAAAAAAAGTGGGAGTTAGTAACCAGAGGTGGGATTTGAGCCCAAGAGGGTTCGATTCTGAAGTCTCTGCTCCTTCCTGTACCACATGGCCACCATCGCCACGGTGACATAAATGAAAGACTTGCTGCTCCCCAAACACACCATGAGCAGCTATTTTATGAACCTAATGGGAGATCCCTATATGGGGGAAGTCCTGGCCAGGAAACAGGTTGAATCCAATTAGGCCTAGAGTGGCCTTTATTTTCCTTCTCTTTGCTCTAGCTCAGCGTCTCTCACATTGGAAGAGAAATGTCTCTCCAGCTACAATAAATTGGCATCTCCATCTAATGAACCTTCCACTCTGCTTCCAGATTCACCCTTTGCCTTGTCCTCCCAAGTTAGACTCTCTTGGTCCTTGACAGCTTGTGCTTTATCCTAAGAGCTCATTCCTTTGATGGCTTCAGTGACCGTTCTGTAGGTTATGACTAACATCCACAGCTCACTTGGACCAAGGCCCCTGTTTTATACAGGAGTCTTTCAGATGCTCATGATAGAAATTCAATTCAAACTGCCTTAAGGATGCAAGGGAATTTATTGGCTCATAAAACTGAAAAAAATGCCAGGATGCTGTGGCTTTGGCCATGGCTGGATCTAGGTGCTCAAATGATGCTGAGAATGTGCCTTGTTTTTTTTCTCAGCATTACTTTTATTTGTGTTGACTTTTTTCTCTGGGTGACACATTTCATGACAAGATGGTCAATGATACTAATAGCTCCTGGCTAACATTCTGCTGGCTCAGCAAGTTCAGTATAAAGAGCAGCTCTTTTACAGTAGATACAGCAAAAGTCTGAATATTAGTCTCATTGGATCTACGTGAATCACATGCCCATCCCTAAGCCAATCTCTGGGGCAAGGAGAATAAAAACTTAAATTGGCCAGGCCAGGACCCTCTGTTTCCTCTGGATCTATATGAGGTGGGATCAGTCCTATCCAAACCATAGGGACTGAGAGTTAGGGAGTTGTGTTCCCCAAAGTTTTGAATTGAGGTGCTATTACCTGAAGAAGGGAAATTGATGGTGGGTCCTTCAGAATCCAATAACTCTCCACTCTTCTCACAAACTCTCTGTGCTTTTCAGTCTTTCTACCTCAACCTACTGTCCCTTCCACCTGAAACATCCTGCCCTGACAGTAAACCTGTAGAAATCTTCTTCTCAGGGCCTGACTAAATTTCTTTTCTTTTTTCAAGGAAACCTTCCTTTATCTCAAGGACAGCCTCCCTCTCTTTCCCTGCCCCTGTCCCCTTCACTTCATGTCATTCTTTGGGCTCAGGTAGCCTTGCATTGTAGTCATCTGGGGTGGCCTCTTCCAACTGCCCTGACCGTGCCTAACCCCAGCAGGGACTAAGACATCCACATGGCTGGATGTTTCTTCCTGGACCAGGCACTGAAAACATGGTCACCTGATATTGCCAAATCAATGATTGATACAGTCACGAGAACAAAGATTTCAAAGACACGATTTATAATAATACTTCAGCTACCGAGTTGCAGTAAAGCATTTGCTCTCTTCTCACCCTTTCCTGCTGCCTTTCCTGCCTCCCCACCCCCCTCAGGCATCCCCACTTCATCAAATTGGAGACCTTTCTGGAAGAGAGTTGAGGGAGCACGGAATTCAGAGGCAGAGCTTGGCTAGACCTGGCTCTCCTGACAACCAGCTCAATAGTCTTCCCATTTTGATCCATTTTTCCTTTCCTTTGGAATATTTCAGTTTTTCCTAACCTCAGTCTTATAAAGAAGGTATTGTTATTCTTCTATTTTATGATGTGGAAATTAAGGCTCAGGAAGATGAAGTAACTTGCTCTACTCCAGGTTTCATTTTATAGTCCTTCCTCTTATAGTCTCCTCATCCGGTCTTCTTAATATATATGCAATTTTATTTTAATTCTGTTTTCTTCTATTATGTTGAAAGTGTCTAGGTGCACCACCTGGAAACCATTTTGTAAGGAAGTAGGGTATAAACAAAAGCTGATATAAAGAGTAGTTCACCCAAAACACACGGGCCTGGAGCTGAGGTCTTGGCCACTCGGAGGCCTGGGCTCTGTCTACTTCCTGCTGTCAGAATGTCCCTGCATGCTTGGGCCCAAAGTGGAGGTTCCTGGGAGGTGGGGAGGAGGATAGGGTTACACTTGGAGCCGAGAAACAATATGATTCACTTCCATCAGCCCTCAGATCCTTTTTCCTTTTCCCACTAGACATGAGCTCATGGAATTCTATTTCATGTTCCTTTCGATAGATTTTCCTTTTCCTGGAGTAAAGCTAAATGGAACCATCACAGGGAAGCATTCATCAGGAGCAACCATTGGATAGTAAAAGGATAATTGCTCCAGCCCTGGTACCACAGAGATGATAGTTAGTGTTGCTTTAAGAATGTATAGAGGTCACATTTGCATTTTAGGGCAGCCTCTTTGAAAACTTTGGCATAGGTCCCCAGCACTGTTTTCTTTCCCGCAGTGTGATGTGAGAACACTGCTACAGTGCGTGCCTTGTTTAAGCACAAGCCAAGCACTGTGTGGCCTGGGAGGTGAATTATGTCCCAGATGAGTGGCGGAAAGCCTTGGCAGGGATGGCTTCAGTTCCTGCGGACTTGGTGTGTGTATATTACAGTGCTGTGTTGCCCACAGACTCCATGGTTATCATTCCAAAGCAAGAAGCAGCCAAATGTAGAGGAACAAGCAAATGTTTTGATTATCCAGATTCTTGATCTTGATATTCAAGGCCCTCTGCATTTTGGTCCAATCTTCTTGTCCAGACTTATTTTTCAGTTTAATGACACGTAACTTAAAAGCAAGATGGCAGATGGGTCTCATTCTATATGTCAACCCTGATCGCTTGGGAGTGTCTGTCTAGAAAATTGCATTGAGAAGGATTCTGAGGCCACGTCTTGACTCAGCAGGAAAAAGTTCTGTGATTGATTACTGAGGTCTGCTACAGGCAAGGGTGAGGAGGTGAGAGCACGTACAACTGCCATTCTCTATCTCTTCCCAGCACATTAGCTTTACTGAAGAGTCTACAATTTTTTTTTTTTACCTCCCTGGCTTTTCCAGTCTTTTTCCCACTTGTCAGGAATTCTTTCCTTGGGGTTACACTATTATATTATCTCTATTAATATTCTTCATGAACCATTGCAAACTGCCACTTTTCTATGAAGGTGTTATCGAATCCTCCAAATTAGGTGTAGTTTCATTTCTTTGCCACTCTTTGGACCTTTGGTAACTCTCTTAGCTAAGTAGCATTTTCAAGCTTAAATTGGAGAGTTATGTATGTATGTACTTTATTTCTCCTGCAGGAGTGTAAACTCCTTAATGGTAGAATTCAAATCTCTTTTATCTTTGTATCCCCATGGCCAGTTGTTAAAAGAAAGCCTAGAATCCAAGTCTGGGTGGTAGTTCCTTTGGTCTGGTCTCTGCATTTTACAGATGGCAAAACTAAGACTCAAGACAGATTTGGAGAGTTGCCGAACGTAACACTGAAAGTAAGAAACATTGATTCTGACTCCAAAACTCAGACTCTTGGAACACTAGAGTTGGAAGGATTCTCAGAGGCTGCCTCGTTTAGCCTTGGTAGTCAGGAAGCTCTTAATGAAAGGATATCTCACTTTTGCTCATTACTTCCTTATTTGGGGTTTGATGTTCTAGTTTCATTGTTGTAGCTTTGTGTAAACTTGACTTTATTGTGAACCATAACAAATCCCTTTTTGGAAACAAGCTTGGAAAGAATGGTAAACAAATAAATATAAATTGAACCCTTCATCCATTCACTCAAAGAAAATGATTGACACTATTCTAGATCCTGGGAAAATAGTAGTGTACAAAACAGACAAAAAGCCATGCCCTTATGAAGCTTAAATACTAGGAGTGTTTGTGTGTGTTTGGTTCTACTTATATTATCAACTTATTAAATCCTCACAAACTACATTTGATAATTAATATTATAATCATTCCCATGTTGAAGGTGAGAAAGCTAAGGCCCAGAGAGTTTAAGTAATTTTCCGGATGTTGCACAGCTAGAAAGTGATGGAGGCAGGATTTGAATTCATGTAGTTTGGCTGTGGACCCTCTACTTTTAACCACTGCTGCTACATGTTGCAGAGAGGAAAACTGACAGAGAGAGTAGGCAACTAAGCCAAGGCTATACAGCTTGTTTAGGGGCAGGATTGGGCCATCCAACTCTCAGAGCAAATTCTTTCCAGGCCACCAGTCTGTCTTTCTTTCCCAAGCTGTGGGAAGGAATGGGATAGACCGACTCAATGGGTAAAAAGGCTGGGTAAGATCTAAGAACAAACAATTTCTCCTGCAGGATAGACATGGGCTACTTGTTTCTCACACTGGTGAGAAGGTAGAAGGGTGGGGAACAGACTTCCAACACACCAAATATTACCCTAATTGGCTCAAAGGCCATGATTGTATCAAGTTCCAGAAATTATGAACAAACCAGACAGTTAGGCCACCGCAGCTGGTTGGCAAATTATTGGCTCAAGTGTTGTAATTATTAAATGCAGAAGAGAGAGAGCAAGAAACTCAGACACTTAGTCTGGGATAATTGATCCAAAAATTATGGGTTCCAAGAAGGCCAACACTTGCTTAAATTTAGATTTGGACCCAACTCCTGTCACACACACACAAGTGACTACTGTTTCCTGGACACCCACTCAGCACACACAATCGTCCCCCTCAGCTCTGCCAGCCTGCAGGAACAAAAGGGATTTTGATTCTGATTATTTTTAAACTTTAATGACAAATCCTTTCCTTCTCCACATTAAAAAATAAAGGCTGTGTGTAGTACCATTAAGGGGCTGCTCGTTCCTGCTCAATGCTCAGAGGCACTTACGTTGTTTAAATTTTAATTTCCAGGTTGAAATTTTTATTGAAAACATTGCTGTCTTTCTAAACAACTAAAAAAAGAGTTTATTCTCTTGTCTCTGTTCTAGCTGCTTCTTTCGCCTGCTCTCGCTTTGCCTCCACAGGAAACCCGCCTGCCTCGCTGTGGCTTGTGACTCGCCTGGCTGTCCCGCCTCCAACAAGAGATCTTTAGGAATTTATTTTTCCCTTTCTTTTCTAAACCCAGAGTTTAGCTGTAAGCTTGAACACTTAAGCCTGCAGATCCTTGACCACTCAAGGCAGTGCCCCCTAATAACAATGATCATGATGACTGTGACAGTGACGATGACATAATGATAACGATGAAACCCTGCTTACATTGCTGAGCTCTTCCTACGTGCCAGGCCTGGTTCTAAGGGCTTGTCGTGCCTTATCCCCATCCATCCGCACACAATACAAGGAAGCTATTAGTATTCCCCATTTTGCAGAAGAGGAGACAAACTCCAAGAACTCACTGCGCACCGGGGAAGACAAGATAGACGCAATCATTTATGGTTCTGGAATAATGTTGACAGTAACAGATAGCACTACAAATTCAGGGGGCAGGATCTAGTGAGTTCAGAAGAGAGACTTTTTTAGTTAGATGCTAGGATAAACCAGGAAGACTTCACCACAAAGAGGGCATTTGTGCTAAATGTGGAAAGCAGGGTAGGGTTTTTGACATGTGGAGAAAAGGCCAGAAAGTGTCCTTAGTAAAGATAAGAAAATTGAAGGTAGGTTTGGGATTAATCAGTGGAGCCAGTGGTGGAAGATGAGAAGGGGTGTTCAGGGCAGGATATAGGCGGTGGGGTTAATTCTTAGAAGACCTTGCATATCAGCCTAAGGATATTGGTCCCACCCCTACCCTGCCAGACATGAAAAGTCATCCAAGACTTTGAATCATGGGAGTGACAACAATGGAATTGCAAATTAGAAACATCTCCCTAGGAAAGGGTGGACGGGAAATTGGAGAAGGTAGGACTGGAGGTAGGGAGACCAGATGGGAGGCTGTTGGAGTAGACTTCCCAGCTCTATTTCCGGTATGGCCCTGCCCTTCCTGGTGACTGGCCTAGGGCCCCAGCCCTCCACCTTGGACACCCAGCTGACCATACTGGGCCCAGCCTGACCCTCAGACAGCTCTCTGCTGCCCCCAGCTGGCCCAGGCAGCCCCTGCCCCAGTTCACTTGACGGGCCTGCCCCAGATATCTAACATGTGTTAATATCACTACTACTAATACAATTTCTACTACTCTTAGGTAAGATACCAAGCATTTGCTATGTGCCAGAAGCTGTTCATGTCTTTTACATGGATTGAGTCACCTATGCCTGATAGGAACTCTTTGAAGTGGGTACTATTGTACCTTTCACTTTACAGGTAAGGAGACTGAGCACAGGTCTGTTATAGCCCCAGCATGGTGCGATGTGAGGCTTTGCCAGAAGCCTGCCCCAAGGTCTGGGGTTAGAGCCATTTCTAACCAAGTCCTGTGAGGGGACATTGCCTAGGAGGATGCAGTAAGGATGTGACCTCTTCAGGGCTGGGGGGTTACAGTGGGGAGTGGAGAAAAGGGAGTGTGATTGTGTCTGGGATTGTAGCACTGAGACATATGGCCAAAGGGGGAGATGGGGCATCCCCTGGGAGATGGGAAGGGGAGACCTGGGCAGACAGAAGCAGGAAAAGTCAGAAAGGAGCATGGGGCGGATCAGAGGCTGTGACTGATGTGTGGGTTTGGGGTTGGCTTTGTGTGGCATTGGTTTCTTTAAACGGACATGGTTCTTGTTGCTTAAAGTAACCTTTCCAACTTGACAATATTTTGTGGTTAAGGCTCTGCCTCTTAGAAGATTCCTGTTAAGGATTCAAAATCATTACTAGAGGGGAAGCCCACTCGCATCTTCCAAGCAGAGAGCAGGGCCCTGAGGAAGCAGGAGACAGAACTGGTCCATTTTAAATGGAGGTGCAGTGGGATTGGAAAGAGCCAGCATGGGGAGCAGCTGGCGGTCAGCAGAAGGGAGCCAAATGAAAGCTTCTCCCACTTCCAAGTTTTGCCTGGGGCCAGCCTTGGGCATAATAATAACGTTTCTAAAGCACAATTCTCAAAAGCTGGTATAAGGGGTGAGGAGCACCTTTCCCCAGTTAAATGCATGCTGCCAAGTTAAAGACTTCTCTGGGATCAGATGAGATTGTGAATGTGTTGTGAGTATGCTTGAAGTGTGAGCCCATGGGTGGGAAGAAAGGTGGGAGTGTGCGTTTGTGTGTGCACATTCTCAGTGTCACAAGTTTCTTATTCTCAATAGGTCTTCTCATTTCCCAAAATGGCTACTGCCTGCTGAGTGGGTGGTGAAATGCAGCAGTAGCTGAACCCCCTTCCCAGACAGACTCATGAAAAGATGTGAGTAAGAGTAGAAAAGAAACCTTTCAGGGAGTGTCACTCAGATTACTCTTGGCAAAAACCAAAGACCATCTCGAGGCAAGAGAAGTTCATTGTAAGGATGTGTGTAGACTGGAACTTGCCTTCAAACCAAGGCAACCCTGGGGACCTGCTGCTCTCCTGGTCTCTCTCTCATGGGCTGTGAGGTCCTGGGTTCACAGCATCTCTGCTTCCATCTGCACCAATCAGAAGCAGGATCAAGTGGCTAATTACATGCCTTTATGTTCATAGGCTCGAGTCCTATTTGTGGAAGGAGTCCATGTGACTGGGTTTGTTAATCACTATTGCTCCCTCTGGAGAGTGTCCTTCATGACAGCCTCTTGGGTCACTCTCCAGCCAAGAGACAAACCGTGGGATGTCCACTCTGAGCCAACCTCTGATCACCGGGCACTGAGAACAGCTTATGGCTGTTTCCCTCAGCAGGGGTGAAGATGGGTTGGTTTTGGACCAGAGAGCTGGATGTCAAGCACCATACAAGACGTATCCAAGACAGGAATGCATATGATTTCTAGCTCTGTGGACAAGTCATCCCAGGAATGGGAGAAGAAATGAGGAAAGGGAGGAACCAGAGGGACATGCACAGGAACTCAAAAGTATATTCTGGAACTACAAAAGTCAGAATTGAAACAGATTTTAAAGAGAACCTGGTCAAATTTCCCCGTTTTATGAATGGGGAAACTGAGCATCAGAGAAGGAAACCAACATCCAGGATCAAAATCTGTTCTTCCTTCATTTCTAAGATTGCTTTTCCTCCTCCAAGCCAGCCATTTGGTAGAAGAGATTCCTCAAAGCAGATGATTTAATGGGTCAGCCATCCTCTTTCTACATAAAGGACAGAGCTGTACCGTTTATTGGGATTCACTGAGAAATTCTTAAGTAAAGACCTTGTCAACAAGGGACATTTGCAGTAATAGGATTAGGAGTTGCATATAAAAAGATCAAACCACAGAAATGAAAGAAAAAATAAAATAAAATTTTGATTAAATATTTGAATAAGGAATGGTTTGTAATCTTAAAACCAATACACGTATAAAAGAAAAAGATTGATATATTTGACTACATGAAAATATAAGACTTCTGTATGTAAAAAACTAACAGAAACACATTACAGTGAAAAAAATTGGAAAATTATTACAAATGTCAAAGGATTAATGTATTTACTGTATGGAGATTTCAGAGAAATTGATTAGAAAAACACTAAGTTCTCAATGGATAGTGGGGGGAGGATATGAACTTGCATTTTATAAAAAAGGAAATATATATGGTTAATAAATAATTGAACAAAGTCTGTGCTACACTAATCAGAGTAACAAAAATTAAAAACAGCACTCATATGCCTCCCTTTTTTTTCCTATCAAAATTATCAAAGATTAAAACTATATCCCGGGCAGGTGTAAGTACAATGAAACAGCCATTCGCCTACTCCAAGAAGAGGAGTTTGCAATAATACCATCATTTTGTAAAATAATTTGGAAATGTGTATCTGGGGTTTTATGAAAAGGAAATAATCTAGAATTCAACGATGCTCATTAAAATATTATTAGAGTGAATCATTAGTAAAGCCTGTTGTGCCACAACAGAGGAATGTTTAAGTAAAGCATGGTTCCCTCTATGTGAGAATATGCAGCAATTAAAATATTTTTGAACACTTATGGAGATGCTGACACCATCGTGTCAAAAATCACAAAGCTGGGTACAAGCCTGTGCACACAGTGCAAATATAAATGAGTGCAAAAGGCGCAGCAGAAAACACCGACCTGCTGAAATGTTTGCATCTGTTTCCTGTGCATAATGGACATTCTGGGACATTCTATTAATTTGGTTTGTTTTGCTTTGCTTTGCTCTTCAATATAAATGGTTATCCTTATAATGTAAACAAAATAAATCAGAAAAAAATGGGTGTGAGATTTCATTTGAACTTGACAGCTGCAAATATAGAAGATTGAGAATGTGAAGGAGGAAAGCTGCGAGGGATGCAGTGTGGTGGATCCTGTGGCTGGGTTACCCCAATCTGTGTCAGACTTGCAATTTGTGACTGACCCCTTCTTCGGTGATGGGGATGGGTCAGCCATGGTAATCCCCCCTCCCCACCTTGCAACACCTTATTTTTGGTAGCTGGGGCTCAAGTCAAAGAGTCCATGCTAATTCTGCTGGGGTTGCAGAAGAGCTAAGCAAAGCTCTTTGAATTCATATTTGTAGGATTCCTTCTCTCCCTTCCAGATGTGAACAAGGAAGTGTGTGGCCCCAGTTGATTGTCATCTGGACACTTTGAAGGAAGTCAAGCTGAATGTAAAGCCAACACCAAGAGAAGGCAGAAACTGGAGGGCTGTACAGAAACAGTGTTGCCACTCCCTCTATCTCCGGGTTTTTTGATTAAGTGAGCTTATGATGCATTATGATGATGGTTGAGGTTTTGCTTTTTTTTAATGAATGTTAATGACACCTGCAAGAATTCCTGATACAGGGAGCATCAGAGATTGCTTCCCTTAGACAGAGCACACCAGAAACAGGAGAAAGGAATACAGGCAAAGGTGAGGACATGTGTCTGATCTCACCCTGGGAGAGAAGGGCCTGAGAAAGAGTCCTAGGAGGCCTAGAAACACACAGTGGAAGGAAAGAGGTGGAAGTCACCTGGAAGGTGAAAGCTCTGTATGGATAATGACCAGCACAATACAAATGCAGCCTCATCTCAGCTCAGCTCAGCTCAGCTCCTCTCAGTTCAGCTCAGCTCAGCTCAGCTCAGCTCATCATGTCATCTTCTCTCTTCTCATCATCTTACTGATCCTGTTAAATTACAAAGGCTGGAGGAAGAAAGAAGGAAGTTTCTAGAGAATGTTTTTTTTCTGCTCTTGACCTGCTAGCCAGGTTCTAGATGGTCTCTGGGAATTAGGATGTGCTCAGCTAGCCATCTGGATAAATGCTGATGCCACCAAACATGGGTTCCTTTGACGTATACCAATGGTCCACGCTCCCCTGATATCTGACTCCACCAAAGAGCTGCCAGTTAGGGATGGAGGCAGAGAAAGCTTTGCAAGATCTCAGTTACCTTTGGCTTTGGATCTGATAAAAGCCTCAGCTTTTGAGGAAGAAAATTCTCAGCCCATCTAAGCAAATCTCACTTTGAAATTAAATACAAGCTGCTGCCCAGGTTTAGCTGAAGAGTTGAAAAACAAAAACAAAAAGTAGGCCAAATAGCAAGTTCCCTATTTGAAACCATGATTTCCAGGAGATCTCTATGTACCTGGTAGATCTTATTCTATTCAGTAGTCTGATCATTCAACTGTTCATCCAATCATTTATTCATTCAACAAATGTTTATTGGAGATTTACTCTGGCCATAGATGGTGCTAGGGACTTAAAAATAAGTAAAATAATAAATAAAATATATTTATTTAACCCTTACTACATACCAGCACCATAGTAAGTTCTTGCCTTGTAGTATTATTTATCACATTCCAACCACTGAAACAAGCCTATAGTTCAGCACTATTATTTTTTCCCCAATTTTATGGGTTAGAAAACTGGGAATAAGACAGATAACTTGCCCAAGGTCACACAGCCTCCAAGAAGTGGAACTAGCATTCAAATCAAGAGCTTGCACACCTTTAACTCTGATCCAAGGGGAAGACAGTAGTCCTAAATAGTTAATCTTCCATGGGATCCATGTCATAAAAGATGGGTGTATATGGGGCTGGCAAAACTGCAAAGGTTGCTACTAATTTAGTTGGTGGAGGCTTGAAAGAAATATTGTCATTTGAGCTGGATCTTGATAAATAGGAAGAAAGAGTAGGAGGAATTGGGGAAGAAATATATTCCCAGCAGGAGAGCAGCTTGAGGAAAGGGGTGGAGGCAGGAATGAGCACTGTATGCCTGTGCCTGGGGGTCACACCAAGTTGGGGTGTCTGGAGAAACTAGGTCAGTGGGGCAGTAGGAGGAGAAAGGATGATGGGAAGAACTTTATTGGCCAAGCTAAGGAGTTTGAACTTTACTTCGCAGGCAAGGGGAGTCAACAGAGGTTTTCCAGCTTGGGGCAGCATGATCAGTTTTGTGTTTTAGAATGTTCTTTTAGGTAGCCAGTGTATCAGGGTGGATTGAAGAGAGACCAGATGTACAGAAACTTGTTGGTAGAGAACTTTGCAAAATCAAGGGCACAAAATAAAGGGATTTGAGCTTTCCAAGTCCCTGCCTCACAATCATTAGAAGCCAAACCTAATTAGAGTGTCCATTTCTCTAGAGTTAGAGCTATAAATGGAGAGGCAGTGTAATATAATAAAGAGAGCTTTGGTGTCAGACCCTCCTGCTTTCAAACCGTGGCTCTACCACTTACATAGTAATGTGTGACCACAGAGCCTCTCTTTGCGTGTGCAAAAGAAAACTCATAGGAGGTTGGGAATTAAGTGCAGTAATTTATATAAAGTACTCAGCTTAAAGAAATCCAATAAATGGGAGTTCCTTTCCCTACCCACTCATACCGAGAAATGACAAATTTGTGCCCACAGAGTAGTTAGAAGACCTTCCACGTACTGGCAATTTCCAAGGTTGAATAAAGTCATTTAGCCTTCTGACCCTATATGATTTTTCCCTACATTGATTTACTAAATTGATTAATTTTAGTACTTTTTTCTATGACTCTAGCTGTATTAGTCAGGATAGACCAGGATATGCTACAGTAACAAATCAACTCTGAAATCTCAATGGCTTAATCACGCATGCACTTTTATTTTTCACTCATTTTATATGATCCACCCCAGTCATCAGGGGCTTTATTCCATTTAGTCACTCAGGGACCCAAATGGGCAAAGGTCCCACTATCTTTTAGCTGCACAATCTGGAATGCAAGGTCTCCAACGGTCCTGTGGAACTGGAAAAGAGAGACAGAGGAGGTACACAGGCTTTTAACTGTTTTGAATCGGAAGTGATGCATGGCACTTCTGCCCATGGTCCATTGTTCAAACCAGCTAATGGTCCAAACTTAACTGCAAAAGAAGTAGAAGTCTGTAAAAGAGGACCCGGAACATTTGGTGAGCACTAACTGCTCTATTACACTAGGTGTAGCCATATAACAATTGTTAAAGAGGGAAAAAATTGCATTTTCTTCTGGTTAAAGTCTCAAATCATCCTTGACAAATGAGGTTTTCTTCCTTGTGTTAGTTTTCATCATACTCCTGTGCTTCAGCATAGCTCATCGTGAGGTCTCCTACACTCTTCATAATGAATGTCTCTTCAAATAACAGAGCTAGAAGCATCTCAGAAAGAATTTTCAGGTCAATGTTTGCATGGAAGTTGGGTGTCCTTAATTGGTAAGTGACTCACTAAAGAATAAATTTTGTTTTGACTCTAGCTGCTTTAACAAGAGAGTGACCAGTGGTTGGCATGGGATGGGGTAGAGCACAGGTGGTTAACCCATGGAAGACATCACCCCACACACAATCTCTGAGGGTAAATGGACTCTTTCGTGCTTCTAAAGCCCTATTTCTCCTATTTGGGAATGTAATACATGCTGTACCAGAATCACAGTGGTACTTATTAAAAATACACAAATCCAGCCCTACCCTAGAGGTACTGAATCAGAATCTATGGAAAGGGCCCAGGAGTCACCCAGGGTTCACCCTTCCTCCAAGATCATATTGGCCTGTGGCAGAGATTGAGACAAGCCAGGTTTTGTTCAACAGGCATCAGCAGTGATAAAGAGAGGGAAGTGGCCCAGTGTCCCACAGCAGCACCATGTGGCAGGGAAGAGCTTAGACAGCAAGGATGGCATCTGGATAGCAGATACTAGAGCTCTTGTAGATTTCCTTTGGACCCCTTTTGGACTGTGTAAGCCCTCAAGGTCCTTGGACAATTGGAGAGTGGAAGGCTCAAGGGTGTCAGGATGGATGTATTATCTATCTAGTGGCTGGAAGCTCAAGCTCATTTGAAAGAAAGTTTGGAGAAATAAAGATGTGAGCAGCTCTGACCCTGAGCGTTATGGAGCAATTCATACTGATTATGCCCGGAGGAAAGTCTAGAGAGGACTTTCCTGGGCTGAAACAGCAAAGAGTGGCAGAACTGGCTTCAGGCCCAAGTTTCCTTACTTCTTCAGTGCTCTTTCTGTGGAACTAAGCTGCTCACTGAAAAATCCTAGAAGTCTAGATGGTCTCAAAGCACAAATCTGTCTTCCTATTTTCTTCCCAAATCTCCCCTCTTCTTACTTTCCTTCTTGTCTTTTTCCTCTTTCTCTTGTTGCTTCTGGCTCAAATAGGCTACTCTGGACCTGGGGAGGGATAGAGGTGGTCAGGACAAAGGTAAAGAATATAGAATGGGCATTTAGGAAATCCGTTTGGCCAGATTTGAGCAATGATATTAGGGATGCTAAATCAACATAGATGAACTCCTTGGTGTCTCTGAAGCCATTGCTCAAATTTGGCCCCATAGATTTCCCTAAATGACCAGGATCAATGGCTTCATTAGCAACTTTATTCATGCAATTCACACTCCTCCTCATGAGACATAGGAGACCATGAAGAGGGCCAATGGAGTTAGACATGTGATGGTGTGTGAAAATCATTTGACCTCTCCAAGCTTCCACTATCTGTAAAATGGGCACACTTATAACTGCCTTGTGGGATTAAGCAAGACGATGTATTATGGTGCCTCTTGCATATAGTAGGCCTAGTATATAGCAGACATGTAACCAATCCTTGGTTTCCTTCTCTCCAAGGCTCACCCTTATTGATGAGGAATGCTGAAACAGGAAGCACCCAGGAAGCAGGGATCTCAGGATTCCTGCTGCACTCTTGCCAGCCCACATGCATGCTTGGCATCTCAACACCTGAAATAGCTAATTCTAAAAGTCAGATACTATGATAAAGAAAAGTGGGAGGAAAAGCTATTGACCTATTTCCTGGAGAAAGGAAAAAAAAATCTGCCAAAACAAAGATGTTTCCAGAGAGTGGGTGGTTTTGATAAATAATTAACTTGGGTTGGCTTCATTGTATCTGGAGGAGTAATTACAACAGCATGTTCACGCCCCTGGAGTTCTGTTGTCACATTTTCCACGATAAAATCTCCTTGGAAAAAAATGTGTTCAGAAGCTTGGCTGTAAAACAGTGTTCTAGTCTGAAGGATGCCATGAAAACTTTCAGTTTATGAGCAACATTTTTAATTGAATCAAAAGATGCTCTATTGTTTCCGGCTGGCCTCAGTTAAACCAAGGTGAATGGAATCACATTACTGGAGGAGGTATTTCATGGCTACCAAACACAGTAGAATGCCCCTCCTGTTGCCCTATTAAAATATTGCTTCATTCAACAGGCTGAGGGCCTGTCACCCTGTAATATGTCTTGCTCTGAGGGATGGGGTGAATATAGCAGGAGCTTTCTCCAATATTGAGTTCACAATATGATTGAGGAGATGATACATTATGACATAGTAGAAAGAGTTTTGAACCTGAGATATGGATTCAAATTTCAGCTTCTCCACTCACAAACTCTAAGAGCTTCTGGGTCTCAATTTCCTTTTCTGTGACTTGAGATAACTGAATTAGGTGGCAAATAGGTTTGAATTCTTAGGTCAATTCTGGTGGTGTTGCCTGACATATCGAGCAGCATTCTGTGGTTCTGTTCACACTAGATGGGAAAAAATGTTATGAAATAGCAGAAAAATGCTTAAACTATTCTATACAAGACCATGAGAAGTAAGAATGGGGAGGAGGAGGGAAAGAAAGAAGCATGAGAGAGGAGCAAAAAAGATTGTTAACTGCATTCCCCCAGCTTCCCCTACAGTTTGGTGGGGTCATGTGACTAAGTTCTGACCAACAGACTATGGGACAGAAGTATGTTCCACTTCCTGATTTGGCCCCTGAAAGCTCCTGTGTGGTTCTCCATACTTGGTTCCCCACAATCTCTTCCTTGTCTTCCACTTGGATGCAGAAGATCCAGAGGAGAACTCTGAGATGGAACCATTAGAGAGAAGAGGATTGGATTCCTAGATCACTGCATAAGATTTCACAACTGGACAGTGATATGAGCAAGAAATAAAACTTTTTTATTTTAAGCCACTGAGATTTGGGGGTTGTTTGTTATAGCATTCAGCTTGTAGTGGTGGAATTGTAAAGGTAATTTTTGGCATACTTACTACTTAATTTGAAGTAATTTACCCAGCTACAATGGAAACCCTCCTTCATCTCAGCCCCACTCTTAAATCATGAGTGCTTTGTGAGAATCCAGTTTTTAGTGAAATTTCACAAAGTGACTGAACATTACATTGGGTTGATACACAAAAGAAACAGCACTCTCAAAAACAGCAGCCCAGAGGCAAATATGACCAACGTACGTAAGTCCTCTGGGAATTCGCACTGGACTCACACAAGACACAAAATGAGGTTTTGACTCTTTTTTGTCTAGACTATAATGGGGCAGGAAGACCCCAGCTGACTGTGGATTTACCAGGAGTTAAGGTCTAAAAACAAACCAGCGATCTCACTAGCACTAGAGCACATGTTTCCCTCAGGCCTCTGCGGGGCTCCCAGCCTGGCTCCCATTTGCCATCTTCTTCTCTACCTTTCTCTGCTTTTTCATAACCACCAAACCACAGGAATGTCATGCCCTGGGGAATCTTGCCTGTCAAGAAATCCAAGGACCCTGCATCCTTCAGTGACAGGATTGAGTCTGACTCCAAATTTTGTGTAAATGAAATAAGACGAGATGTCTGTGGAGCAGGACAGCTTATTCTCTCATCCTTGGGGATGTGGCTGCTTATGAAACAGGATAGGGCTCTGTGAAATTCCTGGGATAGATACTTGTCTGTTTTTTTAAATCTACATTTAAATCAGGTTGGATTGGCTATGATTAACTCCCAATGAATTACTGCCAATGGACAGTAGAAAGATTTCTGTTGGATCGAGTTTCTCCACGACTCTCGAAGAGCACACATTTTTAGATGTGAATTTCAGATTCCGAGTCTCCTCCTTTTGCTACTAGTTCAGGAGTCTTGCCAAGTGGATGCATTAACTCTCCATGCAGAAGGCAGAAATCTGAACCATTGTTTTTCTTTGAGTTTGTTCATCAGACTCCTGAAGACTCAGGGCTGGGGCTTCAAGACGCATCCCCCATGCTGTTCACAGTTTGTGTGCCCTCAGAGCCAGGGTGATTTAGTCACAGATCAGAGCCCAACACCTTCCTCCCCCTAAGCCCCACCCTGGGCAGCCCTGAAACCAAGGATGGTGGCAATTCTCAGAAATCCGGGTTTAGTATTGACCCTTTGATGAACTTCTAGCACTGGGAGGGGGCTCGAGACTATCTGAGCAAACCATTCACTTAACAGCTGTGGAAAATGGTGCCCAGAGAGATGAAGTAATATGAAGAAGGCTACACAGTAAGCCTGACTCATAACCAAAAAGTGAAAAATGATAGTATGTTTTTTTAAATTCATGTTTATTGAGATATATTCATGTACCATGCAGTCATACAAAGCGTACATTCAATTGTTCACAGTAACATTATATAGTTATGCGTTCATCAACAAAATTAATTTTTGAGCATTTTCATTACCACACACACACACAAATAACAAGAAAAAAATTAAAGTGAAAAAGAAATCTTAAAGTAAAAAAGAACAGTGGGTGCTTTTGTTTGTTTGTTTTTGTTTTTGTTTTTGTTTTTTTGCCCCCAATTTTCTACTCATCCATCCATACACTGGACAAAGGGGAGTGTGGTCCATATGGCTTTCCCAATCACATTGTCACCCCTCATAAGCTACATTTTTATACAATTGTCTTCAAGATTCATGGGTTCTGGGTTGTAGTTTGATAGTTTCAGGTATTTACTGCTAGCTACTCCAATTCATTAGAACCTAAAAAGGGTTGTCTATATTGTGCATAAGAGTGCCCACCAGAGTGACCTCTCAGCTCCTTTTGGAGTCTCTCTGCCACTGAGGCTTATTTCATTTCATTTCACATCCCCCTTTTGGTCAAGAAGTTGTTCTCCATCCCACGATGCTGGGTCTAGATTCCTCCCTGGGGACAATATGTTTTAGATGACAATATAACTTTACTGAAATGCACTGTAAAAAAGTGCAGCTTGATGATTGGTCTCTAGAACATTGGGTATCTGTGTTATACCTGAAACTCAGAGCTACAGCTCAGCAGATAGAATATCAGTATTTAGGCATACAGCAACTGTTCAAAAAAAAAAAAAAAAAAAAAGGTGAAACAAAGCCCAGACTTCAATTAGAGATATGAATAAAGCAGATCTGGTTAAGACTAGAGCAAATTGGGCCAAAGGGTAAAGGTTGAAACTGACTGTGTTCAAACTTCAACTTCCATGTGAGACCAAGGGAAGAGATGTTTATTTGGTGCAGGATCTATATTTTCTAAACAATATAACTTCTACAGTCAGTTTGTTCAAACACTACAATTACATGAAACTTTGAATAGAAAGCTATGGTAGGTCTGTATAGATTAGATTAGAATAGCAACACATCCTAAAGTAATTTGGGTGGAAAATAAAAATACATATTTGGGGACCCCTGAAGAGCTGGTGGAAGATGCAAAGGTGTTGGACTTCCTCACCTGGATTGTTGCTGATATTCTCACAAACATTGGGAACTGATGGTTTGACGTGCTAAGCCCTCTGTCTTGGGGCTGGCCCCTATGAAGCTTGTTGCTGCAAGGAGAGGCTAACCCTGCTTATAATTGTGCCTAAGAGTCTCCCCCTGAGTGCCTCTTTGTTGCTCAGATGTGGCCCTCTCTCTCTCTAACTAAGCCACCTTGGCAGGTGACCTCGCTGCCTCCCCCCTACGTGGGACCTGACTCCCAGGGGTGTAAATCTCCCTGGCAACGCAGGATATGACTCCCAGGGATGAATCTGGACCTGGCATCATGGGATTAAGAACATCTTCTTGACCAAAAGGGGGCTGTGAGGTGAAGAGAAATAAAGCTTCAGTGGCTGAGAGATTTCAAATGGAGTCGAGAGGACACTTTGGTGGACATTCTTACGCACTATATAGATAGCACTTGTTAGGTTTTAATATATTGGAATAGCTAGAAGTAAATACCTGAAACTACCAAACTCCAACCCAGTAGCCTTGACTCTTAAAGACAATTGTATAACAGTGTAGCTTACAATGGTTGACAGAGTGATTGTGAAAACCCTGTGGATCGCACCCCCTTATCCAGTGTATGGATGGATGAGTAGAAAAACGGGGACAAAACCTAAATGAAAAATAGGGTGGGATGGGGGGTGATCTGGGTGCTTTTTTTTTTTATTTTAAATTTTATTCTGAATCTGATTCTTTCTAGTGTAAGGAAAATGTTCAAAAATATATTGGGGTGATGAATGCACAACTATAAGATGGTACTGTGAACAGTTGATTGTATACCATGGATGACTGTATGGTATGTGAATATTTCTCAATAAAACTGAATTTAAAAAAATGCAGGTTGAACTGAAAAATAAAAAAGGAAAAAAAAATTAAAGGTTTTGGAATTAGAGTGTGAAAAAGAAATCAATAAAGATGTCCTGGAAAGAAGATTCATAAATTTTGTTTCCTCTCAAATAAGAATGAAGAACTTGAAGTAAATACAGAAAATGCTCAGCCATAAACCTAAAACTAGGGAAGGATCCCAAACTCTTGCTGATTATGTGAAAAATAGTTTTCAGAGTCAGAATGACTTGCACATAGCTGAAAGATAATGCCTGGCATGGATGCGTGCATCCCCTTAAAAACAACATTGCAACAGACATTAGAGGGCAAAATACAGTCTCTGAAGAAAGGAAGCACCACAAGTGGGATAGAAAAAGTATTCCAAGACCTAATAGAAGAAAACTTTCCAAGTTTGAAGGAATAACTGATTTCCTAATCCAAGGGTTCACCATGTTCCAGGAAACTTAATAAGAAGCAAAAATCCATAAACTAAAGCCCAGTGAAACTAATGGACTTCAAAGAGGAGGAAAAAATCTTTTAAAATCAAAGAAATAGGTTATCTACTGGGAAAAATAAGTGAGATTGACTTTAGGATCCAAGAAAGTAATTGAGCAAGAGACAGGAAGTGTATAATCAATTAAATTGCCACTAATGTATGAAACCAACAGAACGTTGTTCTCAAATATAAAAGGTCTTGGGAAATATTTTACCCACCTATTTTTTCTGAAAAAAATGTACTTGAAGATATAATTCAGACTGCCAGGAGAGTCTAAAAAATAGGATCTCAAGAATGGGGAAATCTTAGTATGAAAAGACTGAATTGCGCATTAAGTGTGATAAATATATAATTACACCTAAAGAACCATGGTAATTATAGTTATAAATTGTTTGTAAATACTATAATTCTTAAAGAAAAATAATGTTAAAATAAAAACAAACTGACAATAACAATATCTCAAAAATAACATTGTAATAGAATGAGGGAAATTCCCAGAGTATCCCAGGGTAATTACTTTTCATTACTATTTTACCACAGTAGGGGGCGGGAAGGATTGATGACTGCCAACAGTTTTGGTTTGAAAAATATATTTTTATTTCATTTACAAATATTGATGTAAAAATAAAAAACAAATCAAATATTAGCAAATCAATGAACAGAGTAATTTAACAAATATTTATTGAAATTCTATTATGTCCCAGACTCTCAGTATATAACAGTGAATATAACAGAAAAAAATCCCTGTCCCTCCTGGAGCTTACATTCTACACCATGATCAAGAATGCTTTGTACCCAGAAAGCAAAGACAGGTTATTAGCATGACATCATTAATATAAATCAGAATCTAAACAAATCAAAAGAGAATAAGCCACATTATTCTCTTGACAGCTTGATGAAAATTTGGTAAAGCACAAATTCTGTTCTTGATTCTAAAACAACAACATCCTTAATAAAGTAGAACTAAAAGGATATTTCCATTTCCTGCATATGTATATATTTAAATTTGCTTATTTGTAAACCACTAGAAACAGTCTCAAGGTGAGGAACCAAACAAAGATACCTACCTTCTCCACTATTGTTATGAAATTCTGTGAATATGAATATCAAAAAGTAAGCAGCAATCATTACTTGGAGATGATATGGTTGTACAGCTGAAAAATCCAAGAGACTCCACAGATAAACTATTAGAAAATATCAGGAGTTCAGTAAAGAGGATTATTTAAAGATTAATGTGAAATAAAAAAATAACTTTTTAATATTTCAACAATAAATTGCAAATATGATAGTAACAAAGAACCCATTTATTGCATCAAAAGGCCATAAAAACAGAATAAATTCAACAAGAAATATTTGGAAAAATCTAATAGACAGAACTGAGCAACATAAAATAACATGAATTAAAGGAGATATTTGCTTTGTCTGGCATTAACAATCTTAATATTGTAAAGTTTCTTTAAAAATTAAATTCAACACAATTCCAAACAACAGATCCATTGGCTTGGTAATAGAAACTTGTCCAAATTATTCTCAAGTGCATTATTGATGATTACATATGCAAAATTAACTAGGAAAAACAGCACAATAAAAAGATTTGTTTTACAAAAACCTATAAAGCTATATTAATTAAAAGTGTGGTAGTATTTCAGGGCTAGAAAGACAGCTCAACTGACCAGAACTGATTAGTACAGAAATAGATTGTAATAAATATGACATTGTATTATATGATAAAATGATGTTTCAGATCAATGATGGGAGATAAACTGTTCAACAATTAGTGTTGAAGTAATTGATTGCCCAGTTGGGAAAATCATAAAACTGTATTAATAATTTTATCTTACATAAAAATAAATTTCAGATAACTCATGTCAAAGAAGTATTAAATAGTGAGGAACATTTCTATTTTCCTGGGAATAAGGGGACATAGCAAAGAACTGATTAATCATAAAGGAAAAGATTAATTATGTTAAACATTTATGTATAGAAAAAATATGTAAGGTCAAAATTTAAAAAAACAACTGTGAAACAAAACTCAAAGAAGAAAAATACCAAATAACCTAATAGAAAATTGGGTAAGAATTACAGGCAGCCATTGAGGAAATAATATATATGAATGCCACAAAAGCATGGAGATACATATTAAACTTGACTTCCAATAAAATAAATGCACATAAAACCTACAACATGCTTTCATTGTAGTTTATCAGATAAGTAAAGAGGGAAAATAGAGATAACATCCAAGATTGGCAAAGATGTAGGGAAATGGGAATATTCAAGTATAAATTGATAGGTGTGAAAGTTAGTACAATCTACCTGGATGGCAGAATACATAAGATTTAAAATGTGCACGTCCTGTGATCCCACTAATGTGAAATTATTCTATGGAAATAATTGGAAAAGAAGTAAAAAATAAAGGCATATTTATTGAAGTATTGTATGTAGCAATGAAATAATGGAAAAAATCTGAATATCCACAAAAAGAGGAATGTGTAAGTAAACGTTGGTACCTCCAACAATGGAGTACAGATGAAAAATAATTATATGGATTTATATTTATCTAATAGTTTCTCAAGCTCCATTAAAACCTCTCTTCCCTTAAAAACATGTAAATATCCTTTTTTTAAATTATTTAAGGATGTAATATTGAGGGTTCTATAAAACTGTTTATCAAAAGCTTGATGGTTTCAGTGGACAGTAAGGGTTTGTTATTGTTTGTTTGTTTTTAAGGATTCTTGTTGTCTTTTGTATACCTTTACACAGTTTTGGATTTTCTACAATGAAGGTATGCTTTTTATCTTTGTAAGCAAAAAATCTTGCAGCTTATACAATTGAACACACAAAGAAAAAATTCAGATGCTTCATTACAAAGCAACGACTCTGTTAAAATCATTTTGTGAATAAAACATTTCATATACTTGGAACTGTTTTACAGGAAAAATGTTGAATTGTCTCCTTACAGATTTCCTACTGTGCAAACTTTTAAAGTAGAAACAATTGCTTTGAGTTACTAGGTGTACAAGAATTGTACTTTGGGCTGCTACGTCTGCTACATGCTTTAGAACCTTTTTCAATATTCCCATTTTCTTCAATATTCTCATGGTATCATGGTGGAGAGATCATCTCTGGTACCCCAAATGTTATCACAAAGTGAGTTAGTATATTTAATAATTAACCCAAGGAGCCATAGTATTACTGAGGTTAACTAAAACTTATTTCCATTAAATTCATTTTACAGTTAGGGAAGATAACGCTTGGCAGTGGCATTGCCTAAGCAGAGATCAAACAGCAAGTTAGTGGTAGTTCTAGACCTGTACTGCAGGGATGATTTGCAAATCATCCTGTGATATATGTGTCCTCATATTCCACAGAGTTTTTCTTAAGGGCTGCCATGGATAGGGCGAGTTCCATGCAGACAACCCTCAACCAGAGCAGCTCTGCCTTATTCTACTTTATACACGGGGCTCCGCCAACATTTAAAAAGCCCGTTAGGTCACACTATCCCTTCTTAGCAATTTTCCCTTTGAATATAAGCCAACCCAACTGTGATCCAGCCAAGGGCACTTTCAGACTGAGGTTATTGTTATCATTTATCCTGTGATGGTTAATTTCATGTATCAACTAAGCTAGGTTACAGTGTCAAGTTGTTTGGTCAAGTAAGACTGGTCTGATTTTTACTGTCAAGGTATTTCATGGATTTAAATCATTAGGCAGTTGATTGCATCCAAGGCTGATTATACCTACAATCCACAAAGAAGACTGTCTTCAGCAATGACAGGAGTCTCTTCATTCAATCAGTTAGAAGCTTTAGAAGGAAATGATAAATGTGTTATTGAAAACTGGAGGAGAGTCAATCCGTGTTTTAAGGTAGCAGAAAAGATAGCAAAGTTGCATTCTTGCATTGGATAGAAAGGGGAACTTGTAAGTGATGAGCTTGGATATTTAGCTGAGGAAATTTTCAAGTGAAGTATGGAAGGTACAGCCTGGTTTCTCCTTGTGGCTTATATTAAAATGCAAGAGGAAATACATAAGCTGAGAATTAAATTCTTAAGCACCAAGGAACCAGAAATTAATGATTCGGAAAATTCTGAGCCTATCCAGATAGGGTGCTGTAAGATTAGGGCCAGATATGGCTTTATCAAGGACCTCCCTGAACCAATAGGAAATGAGTCCCAGTGGACAGAGCTCCATGTGAGGATTTAGCAAACAACCCTTTGCTAAAGAGTGCATGGCTGAACATGGATCCAGTCAGACATCTCAGAAGAAGTGAGGATTGGACATGCAGTTATCTAGGAAGGGTTTGTGGAAAGTTCTATTGTCTAATGGTTTGGACTGCCTGGAACTGCAAGCAAACCCAATGATATTTTTCAAAATTTCTATGAAAAGAAGCAATGCCTGAAATGAACAGAGAAGGGACAAATTAAGGGAAGAATGACATCAAAGGCAGAGCAATGGAAGCTGAGGTCTAGACCAAGTCCACCCATGTGAGTGGAAAGGGTATGTCTGTCCCTGGGCTTCTGCCTTGAAGTTCTGGGAGATTTTGGTCACCACCCCAAAGCTTGGAGAGAATGGGGTCTATGCCCAGGTGTTTGGAAGTATTTGGTTGCCACCCCATTACTTGGAGAGGGTGGGCCTACACTCCAATTTCCAGGCTTCAGACAGGGGGGCCTAGGCCTCAGCACTTGGGGAGAGCAAGGCTGCTGCACAAGTATTTGGAAAAGAAGGGGCTGCTGCTCCAGCAGGCCTGGAGGACAAGGCATTGATCCACAGATTACACTCAGACCTTGAAATCTAATGGAGTTTGCCCTCCTGACTTTTAGACTTGCTTGGGACTCGTGGTCCTTGTTTTCCTTCCAATTTCTCCCTTCTGGAATGGGGATGTCTATCCTATGTCTGTCCCACCATTGTACTTTGGAAGCAGATAACTTATTTCTTGGGTTTCACAGGACCGTTAGATGGAGAGGAATTTTGCCCCAGGGTGAGCCACGTCCATAACTGATTTTGATGAGACTTTGGAGTTGTTCTAAAATGGCTTAAGCCTTTTGAGATGCTGTGGTGAAATGAATGTATTTCACATAGGGAAAGAACAGGCTTTTTTGAGGCATAGAGGGTGGACTGTGGTAGGTTGAATTATGCACCTCAGACAAAAACATGTTCTTAATCATAGTCTCCTTCCTGTGGGTGTGAGCCCATTGTAAATAGGACCTTTTGAAGATGTCAATTTTAGTTAAGGTGTGGCCCACTGAGTCAGAATGGGTCATAATCCTATTAATGGAGTTCTTATGAGAAAAAAACAGAAAACAAAAACAAAAAACCATGTGGAGGAGCAAAAACCTGGAAGTCATCGGAAGCCAGAGGAAAAAGGAGAGGACACTGCCATGTGATTGGAAAGCCAAAGAGTGTCAAGGATTGCCAGCCAGCCAGAATGCTGATGACCCTGGGAGGAAGCAAGCCTTCTAGCCTCTGAAATCATGGGCCAATAAATTCCTGATGTTTAAGACAATCCGTTGTGTGGTATTGGTCTTGACAGCATGGAAACTAAGAAATGTCCTCAGAATCTGGCCTAAAGTCTTAGGCTGGTTGGCCAAGGGCAGACCTATACCTGTGTAGCTGACTAAATACTCCTTTTTCTTAGTCTTTTTTTTTTTTTTTTTTTAATTATTGGGGAGATTTTGCCTCTGGATATGTTGCAGCTCACAAGCCTTTAGAGTCTATACCTTGTGGATGTTCCTGAATTTCATACCTGAGTGTATGCCTTTTCCCAAGGTAGCAGAGAGGAGCATGAGGGCCGGCACAGACCTGATCCATGGTTTCCGCTCTGGTTCATATTTTTGTTGAGGACTTTAATGAAGCCATGGGTATCATCCTGATCAAGCTGTGGATTACTTGAAGTTGGAAGCGACAGAGAATACTTTGACAAGAAGCAGAAACCTAAGGGATACAACAGCATGGAACACTTAATTCTAAGCATTGTTTAAGGTCCTTTTCAAGGTAGCAAAGTTTAGAAATGCTAAATTGGGGACTATTGGCCATTTGTAGGGGGGGTGCAGATGAGATTTTCTGACCTCTGATATCCTTCCCACCTGTGAGATTCTAGTCCAGTATGCACAGTTCCCTTTAAGAAGCAGAATCTGTGAATTTACCTTAATGTAAGATGGAAATGGATCTTTTTCCATGTTTATCCTAACAAAGAACCAATAGGAAAAGTGTCAGTCAGAAACTGTAACCAAGGGCATAGGATTCAACAAAAGGAGATTTTAGAGACTTTGCAGGCTATTTCTTGGTGGGTAGACTTACACCCAAGCCCCTTGTTTGATGAGAAGATTCCAGGCTGGTGGTGAAGTTATGGGCAACTGGTAGACCTAGGAAGGAAGACAGGCCTTCTGAGGAACAGAGGGGGAGTTAGAAAAACAGAGTAATGGTGAGGGGGCTGTGGCAATCATGGTGGTTGCAGTCTAGCTCACCATCTCCCCACAATTCACAAAAGATAGCTCCAGGCCTCTTGAAAATTTCCTATCAAGAAAGGTAGCAGGTTCCAATTCTACTCAATTGGGAAAGAGTGGTCGCTTCAACAAATGGTACTGTGAAAACTGGATATCTATATGCAAATGAATGAAGATGGGCCCTTCTCTACTTACACCATATACAAAAGCTAACTCAAAATGAATCAAAGATTTAAATATAAGACCTGAACTATAAAGTTCTTAGAAGAATATATAGAGAAGCATCTTCAGGATGGTAATGGTTTCTTAGACTTTACACTAAAAGCAGGAGCAACAAAAGAAAAACTCGATAAGTGGAACTTCACCAAAATTAAAAACTTTTGTGCATCAAAGGACATCATCGTGAAAGTAGAAAGACAAACTAGAGAATGGGAGAAAATATTTGGAAACCACATATCTGATAAGGGTTTAATATCCAGAATATATTAAAGACATCCTACAACTCGACAACAAAAAGACAAACAACTCAATTAAAAAATGGGCAAAAGACTTGAATAGACATTTCTACAAAGAAGATATACAAATGGCCAAAAAGTACATGACAAGTTTCTCAACATCATTAGCCATTAGGGAAATGCAAATCAAATGAGATTCCATTTCACACCCACTAAAATGGATACTATTTAAAAAAAAAAAACAGATAATAATAAGTATTGGAGAGGACGTGAAGAAATAATTCATTGTTGCTGGAATGTAAAATGGTACAGCCACTGTGGGAAACGGTTGGTTTCCTCAGAAAGTATAGAATTACCATAAGAACTAGCAACCCCACTTCTAGGTATACACCATTATCTAATAAAATATATATATTCTGACTATGGTTACATGAATCAATATATGTGATAAAATTTATAGAACTCTGCAACAAAAAAAGTCAATTTTACTGTCTGATAATTAAAATTAAATAAAATAAGAGACGACCTTCAGAGGGCTCACAGCTAGAAAGAAAGACACATTTAAAAAGGCATTCACACAAAATCGTGCTTGTTTGCAAGAACACATACAAACAAAAGCATCCCACTATGATCCCACCCTTCTAGGAGCTCCCAGGCTAATGTGGAAGAAAATAATATGACTACAATATCACCAGGACTTGTGCAAACATCTAAGTCATTCTCTGACCACAGAGGAAGGAACAATTTATAAAGCCTGGGGAAACCCCTGAAAGCTGTCCCTGAAAAGAAGATATGTAATTTGAGCCTACAAAGTTGTGTAAGAGGAATTCAAGGCGTAATGTAATATGATCTCTCCACCAGAGAACAAGGAATGCTTAACCCAAGGGAATGAAGTTGCAATGGTGGGATTAGGTGCTAAGGGAGGAGACAGAATTGGGCAGGGGTCTTTCCCGCCTGAGTATTTGTAATATTTATTATCTATAAAACCTTACAGAAAAAGTTTGCTGACCCCAGTTTATTGTACTTTTCAACTCACTTCAGCACTTTTTATTGAGATGCCCTACTCTCCAAAGCCCAGGGATAAATATTAATTCTATTGGTGTTTTTACAAACTTTTTGGCAAGTTGGTTATTTGTAGATGTAAATATTCTGGCACAGTTTCCAGCACATGTGAGCTCCTGAATATATGCACCATAGAGTATATATTCACACCCTTTTTACAAGGCTTGCCTGCAGCTGTGGGGGAGGGATAGTGTTCTGCTTTCTCTCTACAAATTCTAACTCAGGGGAGAAAACAGGATTGCTGTGTGGTCCAGGGGTCTATTTTCTTTGCTGTTACTACTGGTGGACTCAATAAGGATTTGCTAAGGTTAGTGAGCAGGTGTCCAGACAAGAATGAATCTTTGGCTTTATTGTGTAGGAGCCCTGAGGTCTGAAAGTATTAGCTTAAAGCAGAAATCCCAGGACTCTTCCCAGTGTTGCATAAAGCCCAATGTAAGACCCCTTTTCAATAGCGAAAACCAAAGAACTGACTTTGTTTCCATTTTTCCTCTGTTTTGCAGGATGTTCTTAGCTAGAAGCACCCACGTCAATCCTGAGGATTGCTGTATGTACAGTCTTCTTCCTCTTGGTCTTGATTTTCTGTTTGTACTTATGTTTTGCTACTTTTTCATTTCACTTTATTTTTATTTCAATATTTGCATTGATGCTGTGTGGTCACTTCAAATGCTTAGTGGAAAGAAATGGGGCATGAATGCCTACAAATAAATATTCAGATTTATAAATATGCCTAATGGAAAGTATACATTTGCCCAAAGTAAAGCCAAACAGCCTACAAATATGTCAAATGTCTGTGCTTTGGGATGGGATTTCTTTGACTGTGTGTGGTAATCCCGGTTATCGCACATGGATCAGAAGTTCTGATTGCCAGCTGCTGCCATTGTAGGACTTTCTGAAGTCCTTGGGGAGAAACATGAAAAGTGGTCCTTGGCACTGAAAAGCATGGGCACCTCTGGGTTAAAACAAGTCTTTCAGACCCTGACCATGGCCACATTGTGGCTGTGTTTTCCTTGGCACAGTCCGTGAGCAGTTACTTTGCGAATGCATGCAGGCATGTATTAACAGTTCCATAGCAGAGTAAACCAAGGCTCATACAATTATTTGGAGAACTGAAAATTGCTATTTGAAACTTTGGGAAGAAGAATATAGGTCTAAAAATTATACATAGACTTGGCTTTGGGAAACAGGTGTGAAATTGATCCATTGCTCCTTGATCCTTATTTAGTACTTTGCCCCCACTTTCATCTTCTGGCTTTCCCACTGTGATAACTCAACCTAGATTGCTTCATCCCATCTTTGACTTGTCCCTCCTTCTTCTCCCCTCATGAAAACTTATCTGTCCCTTAGAATTTTGTTCCATGCTTGGGCTAATATGATAAGCAGATCTATGTACGTTATAAAGCATGTATTCCATTTGTATTAATCCAGATTAATACAGGGATCTGTTATGAGGATCTATTCAGAGGCAAACACTGGGGGTTTTATCATTGTAACAATCAGTAAACCTGGGTAGAGTCAAAGAAAGTATGCTAAGCCAGCCATCACAAGAGCTGGGTTTTGTACCAGCTCAATCATTAATTTCATGACTGAGCAAGTCATTGAAACTCTTCAGATGTCAGGTTCCTGATCTGTAATATGGGGTTAAGAATCCTAAATGGACAGAGTTGTTATGAGTATCAGGTGTCTTAATTACAAATGTGAAAGCACCTTATAAAATCTAAAATTCTGAGTAAATATAAGATACCATTATTAATTTAAGTGACTGCATTTTAAATTTCATTCCATTGTGACTGTTGATGCAAGTCAATTGGGAAAACACGAAAGACAATTTTAAATAATGTTTAAGTACATCTTTGAGGAGCATCCTGTTTTTCGATATTTAGGCAGACTTGGAGCAGTACTACCATAGACAGGGCAGAGATGGCTGTCTACAAGGCTTTTAGTCAACTGTGGGAGAAATTATAAAGTGGTTAAATTGATTTCCAGCTGTTTGAACAATTTACCAAAGTAGGAAGTAAAGCTAATATTAAAGTGCACCCTTTATGTGACAGACATTTTTCTAAGCATTATCTTAAAATTATTTAATCCTCACAGTAAAATCCTGAAGGGAAGGAATTAAAACTCACCAACTTACAAACTGAGACTTGACTATGCTCTAGAGCTCTTTCCAGCATGCTAGGCATCAGCTGTGTTAGATTGGGCCTGGTTTTTCCAAATAGTGAGTCTCCTGCCCCATCTTTGACTTATCTAATTCACAAACATCACATTCACAAATGACAGAAAGCTCAGAGTAATTGCTGAGGCTTTCGATGTTAGGACTAAGAGTTGGAATCATATTGGAGGGCCAAAATGATGGGCCTGAAGTATAAAAAGTAATGTGACAGGATGAATGCCAAGTTTTATACAGTAATTAGCTTTGAAAAATCAATTGCGCAATGATAGTATTGAAAAACATGTTCATGTGTGGGAGGGTCCCCTAATCATTTTAGATAAACAAAATTCCAATAGGAACCAACAGTGTGCTGTGATTGCTAAGAAAGCTGAAAGGCTGCATTTATAGAAGTAGATGCTCAGATGAAAGGAGGTGATGCTGCACTGTTACCTGCATTGAGCAAGCTCATGAGAATGGTATTGTCTTTAGATCTAAGCCATTCTTAAATAATTCTGATAGGCTAGAGATCATTCAGTGGTTGACCAAGCTGGAGAAAAGATCAGATATAACATGAAATGAGCTGCAGATGAGGTGGTTACATTTAGAAAGAGCAGAAGCAAGAGCATACGTACCTTAAGGTATACGAATATCTGTCACAAGGAAAAGGAATTAGGCTCATTGTTTAGATGTCAGAACCAAAACCAAAGGGGGAAAGTATTAGGGATTCAGAATTTGGTTCATATAGGAATAAATTCTTTTTCTATTTTTAAAACAAAAAGCTTACTTTCACTGAAATGAAATAGCTGCTCATTATAGAATCTTTATATCATACCAAAAATTATAAAGAAGAACTAAAAATGAGCATCCAGAGATGGTCACCGCTGACACCAGGACTGATTTTCTAAGAAGCTGAACTGCACAAAGCTGAATGAGTTCTCCTTGGGGGCCGGTAGTTTGGGAAGGTGGAATAGCTGAGGGCTGTTCTAAATGCTGAGATTCCATTCTTTAAGATTCTGTAGAATAAATTCAGGCTAATGCATACTTGTCAGAGAGCTTATTTACATCATTTCCACAGGGATCATCTCTGTGTTGACCCAGGGCCAGGACAGGTGCTGAGCATTCCAGACTTTAGGACGTGGCCAGTGGGGTAACAAAAGAGGAAGGCTATTTTGTGGGTCCTTCAAATAACACATGGTGGTGCTTTTCCTGTCAACCTGATTGTATCATCTAACACCTAAGTTTAGAATCCTACAATATCTTTGCTTAAGCAAAAACCCACCCACCCCCACCCTCTTAGCATCAAAAAAAATCTGAGAATTCCATGATGTCACATGTGAGTCAAGAAGGGCACAACTGGGAGTGGAGTCGCAGCAAGCAAATATCATGGCTATCTAGGAGGGGAGGAGGCACGTGGAGAGGCGACATCCAATGGACAACTTCAGGATCAGGAACCACAGACTCAGGGGCCTGAGAGGTGAATATCAAAGTTAGCATTAGGGAGAGGGCCAAGGTCAAAACCTAGCAAGGGCTAAAGAGGTAGTAGAAAACAAGACTTGAGGAGAATATCAGGGCACACCACATAGCACCCCTCAGAAAACGTTTTACTTACATGAGACTCATGTTTGTGCTTTTGTTTTCCCCTCCCCTTCCCAGTAATAGAGTTTTTTATTAGGACACCAAATTATAGTGCCAATCTCTAAATACTAGATATGAAATGGAGGGGTGTGTAATTTAGAGTAAGAATTGAAGAAAGGAGTCCTTGTAAGTGGAATTTGTTTCATATTGCATTCTAATGACATAGAGAAGTGTACACAGGGAAGTGTGTTCTCCCCCCATTGTCTTGTTTACCAAGCGAGAGTCTGTCCTTTGCTTGATGGAAGCTAATCCAGGTGCTGGGATGTGGTGGGGATTGGACAGTCACCCCTACCCTTCTCTCACCACTCACCAGTGTCAACAGTTCTTTCCAGTTCACAGTTTCCAAACAATAAACTGACTAATTCAAATGCTAAAAGAAAAACAAAAGGAAAGAAATTGTCGGAAAAAGACCATTACCAAGGCTCTTTTCAGTCTACATTTGATTTTTTTTTTCCTTCATGGTTTAAGTAGAAATACTGACTCTGAAACTTTTCTTAGAGTTTAAACCTTTACATGGGTATTCATGGTTTTGTTGTTGCTGTTGATACTTATAAGCAGTGTGGAATCAAATGTCCTTGTAAGTGCCTCTCATTTTACCTTTGATTTCCCCGATGGTTGGCAGGATCATTATCAATAATTGAATGCCTACTTAAAAGGGAAGGTGGTATCGACTCTGGCTCTCTACTTCTCCTTGACCCAGGGCTCTTTTTAAAGGCTAGGAGTGAGCCTCTGACGCGCGATGATGTCTGTGATACACATAGGCAGAAAATCAGACAATCAGAGAATCATTGATTCAGAACAGCTCCTAGTTGTAGAATTTTAAAGTCCTAGAGTCTCAGATTGGGAAGGGGCATTAAAGGTCTTCCAGTATCCAGCTCAGCCCCCTCCCATGGAAAGGATTCCAATTGGAAAGAGGGGGACAAGGAGCCCAGCCAAATCGCAGTAGCTCCACCCGGAGGGATTTAATCCATTTCACTTAAATTTAATTTATGACCGCTTCGGATTGGTAACATTGTTGGTAACGAAAGCCTAAAATATGACTTGGCCGTTGATTCCAAATAATATCAGATTTCTTCCTCCCTCACAGTGGTGGGTTTATTTTCTGTTATTGTTGAGCTTTGTTTTTAATGGCCAAATCAAAACAGCCAATCAGCCAATCTTTTTTTTTTTTTTTTTTTTTTTTAATATCAGCTGAGGCGTCAAAACACTCAGTATGGATTTTAGTAATGAAAAGAAACTTTTAGTAAGGTAGAATACTTAGCAAGGGCATTGGAAGCTACGTGCCACTATAAAGAAGCACGTCTGGTTTGGCCAAAATCCTGCCTTTGTCTCCAGAGCTATTTTGCTGTAAATTTAGAACAGAAATACCCTTTCTGGAATAAAAATGCAGCTTTGTTGGCTACAAGTGCATGTTTGCTGCTTCACAATTTTAGAATTAGACGATGGACTTATTTAGTAGACATTGGAGGGTAAAAAGCAAAAGCCCATAATTTAAAACATTCCACTCCACCACAGTCCAAGAAAAACATGGACCGGTGAACAAAACCAGCAGTATTGTAATAAGAAAAGAACTAGGTGCATTTTTTCCAAAACCTAAAAACCAGGAATCTAAATGTATGAGTTACTGGCTAAAAATTCCATTTTCATGTCTCAGTTTTGAGCTGGAAAAACAACCTAGACCTGATAAACATCATTTTAAAAAATGCACAAGTCCGACTGCAGGCCGAGGTGTGGACAGCAGACTTGCATCCATCTTTATGTACTCAAGGGCACTTTCCATTGCCTGCAGGGATCCTGAGCTAAAAGGATTTTACTTTGCAAAGATTCATAGGCTTCCAGTCGAGCCGGTGGTGACTTCTGAGGCTCCTTCTCCACAAGTTATTTGGCAATGCCATTAAGGTATTTTATTTTCCCCCTAAACACTTTGAATATCTGTTCAAGGTCCGTGGAGTTTTCCAGGGCAAATGATGCGGTAACTCTCAGGGATGCAGGTGGGCTAGCCCAGGCTGAAAGGCAGGAGGGGTTGGTATTTCTTCAGGAAGAGAGGCGAGGCTGCCATACAGGCCTCTGTTCTGAGACAAGTATAAAATATGAGGAACCCAATCGGTGGCACTTCCGGTGTTAACATTCAAGAGGATGTGTGCAAATGTGTGTGCGTGACAGCATAGGCACACATGACTGAAGATGGCTGAAATGGGTTGGAAACTATCAACAACAAATACAGCAAAAGTCTACAGGTTAAAAAAAAAAAAAAAAAAAAAGCAGTCTACCTGAGTGTTAAAATGTTGATTATATGATATTGGAGTTTTAAATGAGGCTGCGGTCTGAATTGAAGGCAGAAGAGCTCTGGCAGTATTTTAGTGTGACATCTGGTAACATAAAATGTCAAGGAAGGTCAAACTTTTGTGAGGAGGAGGAAAAAGAAAGGAACTTCCTAAGAAGATGAAACTTTCAGAAGGAGCAGAGCTTTCTCTCATTGTTTTATGCATGTGATTGGCCATCCACCTGTGGGTACAGGTAACAGATGTGACACCTGAATGAGTACATCTATCATTTGAACATATGATATCAGATAAATATATGTTGTACTTGGAAAAGTGTGCATAGAGATTTTGAGTCCATAAATTCTTAAATCAGGATATCATGGCAAATATAATTTATATAACACTTCCTGTGAAAGAAAATCCCCTGCTCAACAAGAGTTTTGACATAAAGAGGAAAGGACGGAAGAGATTTAGATATGTGGGATGATGAAAACAAGGGGATCTGTTTGGGAACCCATGGGTGGGCTCTATTTAAATGTAGGCTGGCTTTTTGTTATTCTTGCCTCACTGCTCAGGGACTGAGTCGGGGTTGTTTTGCTCCCCTCTTTTTCTTTTGCACATTTGTTGAAAGCCATAATGAACAGTCCCAATCACCTGTCATTTAAACTAGAGGGGGTTTATTAGCTTTAGCCAGTTGTCACGGCAAGTGTGCTGTACGTGTGTGTCAGTGGAGGCTAAGTTCCTAGGTGCTTGGTTGGCTTTTCTGGTCTCCAGAGAATTCCTTTTCTGTCTCCACTGCCTGCATGTCTGGAGTCTGCCCCCGTGGAGTGTGGGCAGCAGACAGCCACAGGCTGAGGTGCTGCTTTTAAGGTGCATACTGAGATGCATGCTTCCTGCCTCTGGGAACCTCTACCACTTTCTTTATTACTCAGTTATGGTTCTTCCAAATAGAGGGTCCTATTAGAATGACTTCATATCCTCTACTATCCGCTGGCTGGTTTAGGTAGGAGCTACAATCACTCGTTTGACTGCATGGAAGGAAAGGGGATTAAAGATCACTCCTGGCTGGAAATTAGGCAGCTGATACAGTCTTGGACCACAAGTTGGTGTTGTCTCAAGCAAGATGTTAAGGAGATGAAAGGATATTGACGTAACCTGTTTCATCAAGACCTCATCCTTATCTCTTTTGTCTGAAGACTAACCACAGCCATTTCTCTGGTTAAGGACCAATCTGGTTAAGGACCAGGGCATTATGTAAGTGGGCAGGCCATCCAGGCCATTCAGAAGGGTGTCTATCAAATATTTGAATGTGAGCTTGAGTGCAGTAAGGGCTTGCAACTGACATGCTAGATGACGAAACACTGTGTCATAATACTTTTCTGCAAAGCTGTAAAAAGAATCAGCATTTCTAGAAGGTTTTATTAGAACAGGAGATGAGATAATGGAAATGCATCCAGAGAATAACTTGAAAACAATTATCTGGCTGAAAGCCATGTTTTACTCTATAGAGTTCAGAGACAGTACCCCATCTTACCTATAGGACTGCCTCCTTGTGATAAGAACCATTTCACTACCATCCTCTAGCCTGTATGGCCAGCTATCTACCAGTCTTCAAATCTAGATCCCCTAAAGAAAGGGGGAGTCTTCTCCCACATGCCAAAGGGATCCTGTTTATTGCAGGGGACCTACTGTTTTGCAGGATAACTGTGCCTGGTAGACCATATCCACTCACCTGATTTGTCAGATTTCAGTAAAATAGCTCCTTTTATGATATGTCACATTCATACTCAGAGATATGCAAACACTAGTTGAAGGTAGAGAAATTCCTTACTTGAGGCAAGTCACTTCTTTCTAGCTCAGAGTGAATTGGACTAAGAGCCAGGTAGGCTATGGTATTCAGGAAACAAACTCATAACTGTTCAGCAAAGATTATCCAGCTGCCTTAATATGCTGACATTATTTTTGCATTTCACATGCACACTTTTGTGATAAAGAATCAAATTTTGGAATGTTTCAGTGAAAACATTTTGTACGCACAATCCCATTTACTCTTCTGTCTTATGAAGAGAAGGTATTAATTATCCCCATTTAACATTTGAAGGAACTGAGACTCAGCACAATGAAGTGACTTGTCCCAATTTACACAGCTAAGTGACAAAGCAAGTATCCAAACCTAGCTCTGATACTAATAGGCAGGCATGTTCTACCACATCACCCCAAAACAGTTGAAAGGATGGCAAACGAGCTGTTCGTTATGACTATTCCTATTATGCCATGATTACTGCTGTATTAATATATTGCCCTTTAGAATGTAAGCTGTATGAGGGCGAGGCTCGCGTTCAGTTAGTCATTGTATGTATAGTGAAGCAGACATAATATTTGTTGAATTGATGAATTAATAAATATTTTGTCCAGCATATCAATAAATTAATTACATATTTTATAATGTTGTTAAAATGAGGTTCATTCATACGACACTTTTCAAAAGCCTTTCTTTTTTCCTAGTATAATTTGTCTTGGGAGGACAAAGTAAAAGTTAAGGGCACAGGCACTGGGAATACACATTGGTTTCCTAATCCCGGAATAAGACCATTAATCGGAAAGGAGACAAGCCTCACAAAATTGCTTCTGCAGCTTGTCTTTCTGGACCATATGTTCCAGGTTCTTTGGAACAGACTTAGTTGCTCTGTCTATTCTATTGTCCCCATAAGGATATTCTTTCTTGTCTACCATGTGTAATGATTTTTAGTTTGTAAAATACGGTCACCATATGCATGTTATAAAATTTGAGTCCCTGGGCTAACTTCACCCTTCAGTGCAGGTACTGTCAAAGCTCATATCCTGTTAAATTTTCTACTTGTGTTTCAAATAAGTACTGATTCCAGCCCCTTGCACTGATCAAGAACAGATACATTAATAAGTCTAATTTAATTAACTTAATTTTCCATGGAAAGCTGATTTCAATGACTAATTAAAAATGCATTTTCCAAATCACACTTTAATTATTTCTCTAAAACAATACCTTATTTTTTTTTAATTAAATTTGAATATTTGCTGATTTTCCTAAAATAAAAGGTTTATGATGACTCTGATATGGATCAATGAAATTAATAATATCTTTACCTATGTTGAATTGTTCTTTTACATATTTCCCAAATAAGAATGAATAAATACAACTAAATATATTTCATATTATGGATTATCTGATTCCGTGGATACCTTGGATAAATTTTAGAGAGAGGGTATGGTATAGAGAAAGCTCCAGGTGTGAAGTCAGAACAGACATTGTTTCTGGTCTATGCTATGATTCCAATTGGTTCAAAAGGTGTTGGGCAAACCATTTCTGTACTCTGGGCCCCAGTTTTCTTCTTTGTAAATTCAGTGACTTGATGTAGGTCAGAGGTTCTCTGACTTTACTCTGTGGAGCCTGTGAGTCCCTTGGAGACCTAAAGGTCTACCTTGGCAAACTCCCTCCCCTGCCCTTACTTCACCCAGAGCAGCTCGGTATGTATCTGTTATTTATGTAATGGACCATTGTGTAAGATACCGTTTTGGGAAAAAGTCTTTTATGGATTGTGCTGATTTGGATGTATTATGTCCCCCCAAACGCCATTATCTTTGATGCAGTCTTGTGTGGGCAGGAAATGTATTGGTGTTGATTGGGTTGGAGACTTTTGATTGGATGTTTCCATGGAGATGTGATCACTCAACTGTGGGCAAGGTCTTTCATTGGATTATTTCCATGGAGGTGTGGCCTCACCCATTCAGCATGGGCCTTAATTAGTTTACTGGAGCACTATATAAGCTCAGACAGAAGGAGCAAGCTTGCTACAGCCAAGAAGGACACTTTGAAGAATGCACAGGAGCTGAGAGAGTAGCTGCAGATGAGAGACAGTTTGAAGATGGCCGTTGAAAGCAGACTCTAGCTCCAGAGAAGCTTAGAGAGGACAGACACCCCAGAGCAATTAAGAGTGACATTTTTGAGGAACCGCAGCCTCGAAAGGAACGTCCTGGGAGAAAGCCATTTTGAAAACAGAACTTTGGAGTAGACACCAGCCATGTGCCTTCCCAGCTAACAGAGGTTTTCTGGACACCATTGGCCATCCTCCAGTGAAGGTACCTGATTGTTGATGTGTTACCTTGGACACTTTATGGCCTTAAGACTGTAACTGTGTAACCAAATAAACCCCCTTTTATAAAAGCCAATCCATTTCTGGTGTTTTGCTTAATGGCAGCATTAGCAAACTGGAACATGGATAAACTAGTTTTATGGTCTTTTTGTGTCCATTTGACTATACACATCTACTTTGCTTCTCCATTAAAATATCCTTGTGAGTTTTATAAGGCTTATTGGGCTGAGATGAGGCTTAGGAATGCATATAAGGGATGAAATAGGATAAGAAATCTTTTAGTATAACTGTTGGAGAAAAAAAGGCAGTGGTTAAGAATATTATCATACTGGGTGGGGTAAAAGTAATCATTGGTTTACAGACCTTCAAAGGGAGGATCAATGCGGTCAAGGTAAAGTTTTAGTCTGGGGAGGCTCTTCGGTTCTAAGCAGGTAGGAGGGGAGAGATTTGCGGGTCATTAGTTGCACCACTGAAATGGACTTTAAAGTTTATCAAATAGAAAGATATATGGAAAGGTGGTCCCTGCAGAACATGAGCCAAGCTTTGATATGATTATTTGCATGCAGAGGTTGAATGAGTCTACTAAAGCAATTTCCATAAAACTGGAGGAAAGTGAGAGCATTCTATCACTGAGATTATCATCCTTGCTTTCTCAAGTTGTAGGCACTGGTATCTTCAATCAGACCCATCCCCCTGAGGCTATTCTGACCGAGACTGGCAGGATATTTGAAGGCTCAGTCCCTAGAAACAGCCCAGAAATAGTCTTGTTTCATTCAGTCCCTTAGTCAGTTGGTCAGGTGGTCATTTGGAGCCCCCCCATGCTCTCCAAATTGCTGGTTCCCCATTATTCCTGATATACAGCTTCCATTCAAACTGGATTTCTTTTTGCTATATTTTTCCACTGAATAGATTTCCTTTGATAGAGACACCAGCCTAATTCAATCTTGGGTTCACCACCATCCATTTGTACATTTAAAAAGGCCCTTCGGCTTTCCCAATCCAGTTATTCTTTCTTCTCTACCCCACCAGTCTTCACGGCTGAGGTCTCTCCAAGTTTTAACCATGAACACCTCAGCCTGAGAGGCTCAGCGAGCAGCAAGGTTTTGGCTGGAACACTGAAGCTCTGCCTATTGTAGAGTTCACTAAGTGTAGGGAAGGGATCTTTCATGGTGCCAGACCAGACACATGGAGGGGTCACTGAGAATCCAGCTCAGTTCCAGTGCTAGCAGGTTGTCCAGAATACCCGATATAGTGGTTCCAGCCACTGTGGAGTCATCCTGACTTCTGAGCCCACTGTGACCACAATGTCCAGGAGTGAATTTCACTTTCCCTCATTTATTATTATTATTTTTTGTTCTTGGCATCACACACTTTGAATCAGTGGTGATCTCTCTCTATTAGTGTATCTCCTGTCTTGCCCCTGCTGTGGCTCTTTCCCAGGAACTCTGGTTCTCTCTCCAAAAAGTAGAAGGCATTTCCAGGAGCTGAAGGTTATTTCAGAAGGTAATTGGTTTCTAAAAGTTACCCCTGTCCCCTGAGAACAGTTGACCAGAGTTCTTGCCCCCTGGGGAGAGTGCCACGTCAATTTGCTTTCTCTCCTCCAAGATCCTGCTCCTTGGAGTGGAGTTTCACCATCAGAGCCCATGACCAGCTCGTTGATTTCTCCAGAATATGCTGTAACGAATCTGCCTCTCCTAGGAGAGGTGGTGTGACCGCCTCATTATGTGTTCTGACCTTCAGAGGCACACACCGTCCACAGCAGCAACCCCCAACCCTGCCCGTCTTTGCTTCCCTTCCATCCCTGTCATTCTTACAAGAGCTGAGTGGGAGAATGTCTGACCATACAGTGTCATTTCTGTTCTGTTCTCCAATGGGAGATACTTCAGGACACGGTCAACTTCCCATTCTCTATTCTATCCATCACAGAGTTACTGAGCTCAATACTCAATACACATTTTTGATTGATGGACTATGTGATGACTCAAACCCACTTGTGTGCTTGTCTAGGGTTAAGAAGCACCTTCCGAACCATTATTTCATTTGACCTTTCACAACAGCCATGGGAATCAGGAGAGGTTGGCTGGAAGGCTGGACTCAGCTGGGATGCAGATATGGCTGCGATGTTTCTCTGTTTTCATGTAATCTAGGGCTTCTCCTCTTGGTTTCTCCAAGTGGAATTTCCATCAGGGGAGCAAGACTTCTTAACTGGCATATCAGGGTTTCTAAAAGTGTAAAAGCAACCAGGTATTCTTAAAGCTTAGTCCCAGAACTGGCAAACATAATTTTGCATTCTGTTGTTTAAAGCATTTCACAGGCCAATCCTGATTCGATGTGGGAGGAGATCACAGCAAGGCATGAACACTTGGAGGCATAGTTCATTGGGGGCCATCTTATCTTTGAAGACTAACTACTGCAAACTATGATAAATTTCTTGGATACAAGGCTCTTACTGCTGTGTTACTCTCATAACTTCATGGCTGATGAGAGGAATGGCAAGTAATTAAATAAGCAACATAACAGTCTCCCTCTTGGGTAATCCTAGAGTTTAGAGATAAAGACTGATACTTCACAGGATGGTGCTCTAAGATCAGACTGATGACATGGAGTCCTTCAGATGAAGATGAAGATTACCTGGGCATGTATTCCAGGTTAGCTTTACTAAATAAGTAGGCCATGTTGCTCCTTACAGACAATATATTTGAATGCACAGCCAGAGATGAGATAGTGGTAAACTGGAATTTGCCTGGGCTTGTTTTCCTGGTCCTCCAGTTAGGCACTAAAGCAATGACTTTTAGAGGTGTGTGGTGTAGTCAAAAGAGTATGAGCATTTCAGTGAGACAACCTCGGTTTTGATCTTTGTATGATAGCTTAATAGTTGTGTGTTACAGTCCCTGCTTCAGAATAAGAATTTAATATACATTAGATTTTGTTTTAAACAGAGCCTTTTGGAGTTTAACATAAACAGCAACAAACACTTAGAGAGACTCCACCATGAGTCAGATAATGTTCTAGTTGCAAGAATATTTTTACTTGGTGGTTGGAGGGTGTAGGGGGTGAAGGAGACGGGGAAGTAGAGATTACTCATCTATCTATTTGTGGCTTCAGGAAGCCAAATAGATGGTAAAGTCATTCACTGCATTGAACAATACAGCAGGAGAAAGGCAGTGTCTTCCCTCTTATAGGGTTCCTGGTTCTTACAACATCATCCCTGAAGAACTGGGGCCTTTCCTTTGAATTCACATTCCTGGTGTGTAAATCAGCTTTCACTAGGCAAGGCTCACATTACACATAAGTAAACAAACAAACAGAAAAAAACCTTTATTTTTAAAAGTAACTGAAGAACTATGGCCTTTTCTAGTGAAGGCTGACTAATATAGAAATTAGTACCAGAAGTGGGGTGCCGCCATAACCAAACCAATAAAAAAAAAAAAAAAAACAAATTATGTGGCATTGGTTTTAGAGTCAGGCAGTGGGTGGTAAGTAAACTATTATTGAAGTTGGAAATGTAGTGACTCATGTTAGTGCATTGTACTTTCCATCTTTCCATTCTTCCTCTGTACAAATGGGAGAATTTACTGCAGTTACCCTGGTGCTGTTCCACCAATGTACAGTGAGTTTTGGGAGAAGAAAATACATATATATTTTTAAATTTTTTGTATTTTACTTTTTGGTTCATAGGTCTCTGAATCAGAAGGAAATATATTTTGACCTGATATAAACACTATTATAAGAACCTGGAATTTGAACTTGATATCATATCCTATCAGAAATTTTTGGGTGTCTCCCTTGGGGAATTGGTATAATTTTTGTGCAGAAAGGAGCAAATATTTATAAGCAAGATACCTTCTGTTGAATATTGTATCATTGTTCCCAACTTTTTGCTTCCTCCTTTCCAAGAAGAGGATTATATATCCCTGCCTCTTGCCGTGTAGTTTGTAGAGCATCTTTGTGAGAGGAGTACATGTTTTTACCCCATTTTAGGTGTGGCCATGTGATTTCTTTGGTCAATGAAAGGAGAGTAAAATTGTCATGTTCCTTGTATGAACAGAAGCTTTAAGAACCATTTCATGTTTCCGCTAGCTCTCTTGATCTTTTTCCTTTGCCACATACCAAGATAGAGGGTGCTTCCCCCAGGCTAGGAGGAAGACTCATGGAACTGAATCTCCTTCTGCAGCTAATCTGCAGTCAACATGTAATGCATGTAAGAAATAAGTCTTTGTTCTTATAAGACTTTGACATTTTGGGATATTTGTTACTGCAGCCTTACTGCAGTCAGATAACTGACTGATACTCCTGGATACTAGACTGGTCCATCCCCAGGCCATCTGCACATGCCATCAGCCCTGGTGTTTCATGAAATGGTTTTGACCTAATTTCCTTATTACTCAGAACTTACCTCCTGCCCCTCAGAAGCTCAAGGAAGTGAGGGGTACTCTTTTTTTCTGAAGGAAGCAATACATGGTAGAAGAGTAGGTAAAGTACAATGGGAATGGTGTTAATGGAGTGATATTAAAAACTTTATTTCATGTATGTGTGTGTGTGTATATCACATATTAACTACAGATATAAGAAATATGAGAAAATATGAAGAAAAAAATTATTCCACTCCCCAATACTAAATCTTAAAAGCACAAATCTTTCTATTTATTGTTCTCTCATATTCCCCAATGTTAACATTTTTCCACATATATTTATCATTCTTGCTGTATATATATATACATATATATATACATATATATATAAAATTATTTTTTTCTGAACCAATCAAGAAGTTGGAAACATGATGCCTCTTTATTCCTAAATTCTTCAGTATGTATTTCCTTTCATTAAAAAAAGAAAATATTCTCTTAAATAACTAAAGTATGATGATCAAAGTTAAGAAATCAACATCAGTGTGACTGCTGTTATTTAATATATGAACCTTAATGAAATATCTCCAGTTGTTCCAATAATGTCTATTATAGCAAAAGAAGAAAATTCTGGTCCAGAATCTAATCCAGGATGGGATTGCACATAATTGTCATGTCTCTTTACTGTCCTTTAAATAGAAGCAGTTAGTCCCTTAGTATTTTTTTTTCCTTTAATGATCTTGATGCTCTTAAAGAGTGCTGGTCAGTTATTGAAGGCTGCTCCTCAATTTGGGTGTGACAGATTTTTTTCTTCATAACAGGATTCAGATTACACGTTTTGGCATGGACATCACAAACGTCAACTGTGTCCTTCTCACTGCATTATGTTAGCCACAGGATGTCAATTTTCCCCCTTGCTAAGGATGGTAACTCTGATCACTTGGCTAAGATGGTATCTACAGGCTTCCCTGCTATAAAGTTACTCTTTTTCCCTTTGAAATTAGTAAGTATCTTGCAAGAGGATATTTTGAGACTAGGTAGATATCCTATTTCACATCAAACTTTCACCAACTAGTTTTACCATACTAGTAATTGATAATTCTTGCTTGAATCAACTATTTCTGTGATTGCCAAATAATGTTTTTTTGTTAGTTGACATTATACTGCAAGGGAAAAACTTTTAATTTATTTATTTACTTATTTTCATTCATTTATAGTGGTATGAATTCATGGATTCCTGTTTTATTCCATGGGTTATAATCCATTACTATAATTTATTCCAATTCAAAAATTATATTAGATTTAGCTCCTATGTCCTTTTGATATCCCCCTATCATTTCTGTGAGCACTTCCTTGCTATTGGGGACAAGAAGATGCCCCAACCACATCTTGTGCTGCTCCAGTCCCAGCCCTGGAATCAGCCATTTCACCAAAGGTCTCAGGCTCCCTTTAGTGGAGAATAGTATATAGGAACCAAGATTTGAGTGCTAGATGTGCTAGTTGCTACCAAAGAAGATGTCACTTAAATATTTACTATTTTAGTTAACATTTTGGTGCTTCTTTGTATTTTTTTCCACACTGTTCAAACAAAGTTGAAATTGCACCAGGCTGAAACTTTTATTCTTGATTTTTTATTTAAGGGTATGACATGAGTATTTGCTGGTTATTCTAAGTAACTTTGTAGATGATTAGATCATTTGCATAAAAGGATAATGCCAAAATTTATTTAACCCTTTCTGCATTGTCGGATTATTGTTATTTCCGGTTCTCTTTTTTAATTCACAGTAATAATGAATAATTTTGCTTTTGAAGTGCTTTTTAGCAGTTTCTACTTTAATTCTCATGACAATCTGTGAACAATTCTGGTTCCCTTTTTCAGAGGAAGGTCCTGGGACTGTGTGGCTCAGAGGGGGTCCACGATGAGCCTATGCTGAGTGGAGCTGGGATCAAGCCCAGGTGCTCTGGTTGACTTACAGTCTTGGTCCTCTGCTTGTGCGTATTCATCTTGTCTTCCTAACTTAATTCTAAACAATTTGGTGGCAGGGGTGATGTTATAATCTGTGCTGTATCCCCACAGTTCCATATGTGCTCAATACCTGTTGATCACTTGGCTCAGAAAAGGGTCTGAAAAGTCTTCAGTCCAAACAGATTCTTGGGAAGCTTTTCCACTTGGAGTTAGTTATAAAAGCATATCTCCTTCCTTTTGGGACGTCAGTGGCCAGACTTCTTAATTATTACTATTCTTTGTAGGGGCAGGACATAAGCAAGAGAGGAAGAGAAGAGCAATCTATTTGGCTAGGGAGGGGTGAACCCAATAAATTTGCTAGCTGCACTTGCTATCTTAGCAGCAAAACAAGCCATCCCCCACTGCCTTGTAACTGCAACACAAGACAGAGGATACTGTGATACACTACTCCATAGTAGGAATCCTTATCTGCAGTAGATTACAGACAAGAGACCACATGGGGACAAATCTGTCATAAATGATATTGTTCTAATTAAGGCCTGGTTCAGTTGAAAATTAAAAGCACAGAATGAAAGTCCCTCCATCCTTAGCCACTTCCTTGCAGACTTCCGGACCAGGCGGCTTTTTGATGTTGATTGTCTCCTTGCAGCTTTCAGTTGAGAATGCGGCCAAATTGCGCTGCTTGTGTCAATTATCCCTCTCCTGGGATTGCAAAGTTCCTAGTTAATCAGAGAGTCAGGCCCAAGCTACTTACTGAGTTTCCAAGGTGGCAGCTCTGTGCTGGAGACATGGACCAGTGTAGACCACAGCTGCCAAGGGCCACCAGCATGAACATTTCCTTCTGAGTCCATTTACCAGGAAAGCGAAAACAGGGGAAGGACCTTAGGGCTTTGGAGAATAAGTGGTCATAATTAGGTGCTCTTGCAGGAGAGAGAAACCCCCTCCTTCCCTGCATTCCCTAAGTTGATGGCTTCACAGTCCTCCTGGCCTCTTCCTTCTCACATTTCCACATACATCCTCAGCATCTAAGCATCCATCGAGACTTGTTGCTTATGCTACTTAAACGTTGCTCAAATCTTACTCCTCCTGTCTTCACTGTCTCTGTATTTAGTTCCTTCACTCCCCAGGGCCATAAGGTAACAAGAAGTAGAATAGTTCTTGAACCTAGAATTTAGGGGCCAAGTCTCCTATTGTTTGTCATCTGGTATGTGTTTTTCTTTTATGTAATTGTTAATCTAATTGGAGTAGGATTAAAATCTAATCTGGTAGGATTAAAAATAGTGTGGGAAACACTGAATCTAAAGGTTTTTCATAATATGCATTCCAGATGGAAAGGGCTTAAAGAAGAATTCCTGGCTGCCTAATTATGGTTAGGGTGCAGTGGCTGTCATTGGAAATTTTCTATAGAACATCACAGTGAAGCGACAAAGGATTTGCATTGGCCGGGGCTCGGTGCCCCAGAAGGCTGACCTTTCTGGACTTCTTTGCTCAGGCTCCCTTGCCCTCTGGCTGTGGCTGGGTTTGGTCAATGGGAAGCATCCACAGGAGAAAGGAACGTGGGACCTTTCTCCTTCTCTGCCGGGTCACTGTGAATCGGTCCTATCCCTTTCTGAAGGCTTCAGCTCCATCGGGTGACCCTCTTTACTGCAGCTCTCTCTTTAGGCTCCCATAACCGCTCCCTCCCTTTGTCCTTTCAGGCCTTGGAGTGGTCCTGGACCCCACTCTTGCTAGCCCTGGGGTGCTGCACCACCCCTTTTTGATTCCCTTAAACTTGCCCACTGAATTTTCCCTAATAACCTATTTGAGTGTGCCATTTCTTTCCTGCAGGGACCCTTGCTGATTTAGGGGTTTGGATAAGTAACTTGGATCTATTCTAATGAAGTAGAGATGCATGGGCAAGGATCATTTGTGGCATTCTTGATTCTAATCAAGTACTGAGCCCTTAATACAAGAGTTGAGAACTTCAGCAAAGTAAAATGACAGTAGCACTGATAAGAATAATAGCAGCAAATTTTATTGCACTCTTACCATGCCATGCACTGTTCTAACCATTTAGCAGAGTGTTAATTTATTCTATCTTCCTGACAACTTTATAAGATAGATACCATTTTTATCACTATTTTATATATGAGAAAAATGAGGCACAAGAGGTTAAGACTCCTGCTTAAGGTCACACATTCGTGTGTGAATCAAAACCAGATAGTCTGGTTCCAATTTCTGGTTCATAATTTCTACATTTTACTTCTCCACATGGACAAGAGGTTGGTGTCAATGGACACATAATGAGAGTGCCTTTAATGGCCAATATGAGAGAATCATCTGAATGTAACTTTTGGAGCAAAAAATCCATACATTTGAAAACAATTTTTAACTTTTGCATTTCTAACATAAATGCTAATGCCCAGTAGTGCCATTTTTAGCAACTTGCAACTTATTTAAGCAGATGGACATAGGTATTGTTCCTAGATTTGAATGTTTAGGCATCACAGTGCTGTGAAAATGACCCAGAAGATGGGTGTCACCGTTCATTGGCTGGACAAACTTGAGTGATACACTTAGTCTCTTGGAAACTCTATTCCCTCTCAGATATTCCAGGTCTCTAGCCCACCCGCCATCTGATGCACACCTTCCCTATGTCATCATCAGCAATGCAACCACCACAGGCCAAAACCAACAACTAATTTCATTTACTAGTGTTGACTTACAAAGCCAGGGTATATACTAATTACAATTTTTAAGCAAGGAGATATTCTACATTAGCTTAAATACTTACAGTGATTGGGATCTTGTTACCTCACAGGGACCCAGCCTCTAAAGATGTCCTGACTATTTATAGAAAAGTTTAAGCACCTGTAGAAATCCAGATGAAGATGACACTATGGTCAGTATAGTTGAGAAAGAGAATGAAGAAGGGGTTTTGATGAAGGTTCAGGGGGGTATGCAGTGGCAGGCTACCCAAGGTTGAAGAGGATGCTTTAGTACAAAATCTCCAGGTCACCCCCCTTGAAATGAACACATGTTACCTGTGAAGGTGTTTTATAATTAGATGACTCATTTTTCTCTGAACTTTTCTCCTTTTCTACCCCACCACACCTTTGTTCAGGCAGTACAGTCTGTCCAGTGAAATGCTCAAGGCCAGATGATACATCTGATGCTCCATGAATCCAACCAGAGGTAACACCTCTTCCATCCTCAAGTCCTGAAATGTTCAGTTTGGACCTTGTCCATGACTCTCATGTTATGTCATGAGCCACTGTTATTTGTATACATGCTGAGAATCCTGCTTGAGGTGTGAACTCTTTGTTTCTGATTTACATGCATGTCTATAGTGTATGGAACTAGGCTGTATAATCTTGGCCAGATATGTGGAGGCATCAACAAAGTCTATTTCTAATGCTTAGGTTGAACACATACACACACGCACACACACAGTCACACGTACGATCCACACACTCTTAAACACAAATTTGGCATTTAGAATACCCGGGAGGGCATGTCCATCAATGGACCTTTGCATTCAGGAAACTGGCCTTAATTTTTACCTCTACGAGATACTGAGAGATATCTTGGTAAACTATAATGAACAGGGGTATACTTTACTCATAAGTTTATGTGCTTTGTATGACACTTTAATCTTAGCTCAGCCAGGCCCACTGGTGATGCCATCCAATGTCAAAGCAGCCAATTCTGCAATGACCCTATTACGTCAAATCCTGATAATTACTGATTTCATACTCTCACCCCTGCCTTGCCTTGCTTGCCTGTCATTGTAAGGATACCTACCTCCATGGTTGGACTGACCAGTGTATGAATAGCCAGAAACATTTTTGAATGGTGATTCTTCCTATTCTGTAGAAATTGTAAAATTAATACAAGCAAAGAAAACTTTGAAGTTGCTGAGGTTCTAGAACTGGGGAAAGCAGTATTTCACCTCATCAGCAGTTTCTGAGTTATCTTTTTTTTTTTTTTTGGCTACACTCCGGGGAAGAGAAGCCAGCACCTGACAGCCTTACAACTGAGAGGAGAAAAAAGTAAAAAAGTAGTGTTTATGGAAATCTTGGTGGTACACCCAGCTCACACCTGGAAACTTATCGGTATTTGATAAATACAGGATTTCTGTTGTAACAATTTCCTTTTAGTTTAAAGTGATAAACCTCCTCTTGTTCAAGTAATTGTTACTTTTTCTCTTTTGGAAAACCCATAAAGAGGAAGAGTTGATCAGCAATGTCTGGAGGGAGAGAGGAGGTGTCAGAGGCTAAGGCCGGGCCCCAATGAATCCCTGATAGCAAAACAGGAGTTCCAAGGAGTGGCTCTTCTGGCCCAGGGCAGACACAGTGAAGTCTTGGACCTGGTTGGCAGAGACCAGAGCTGGATTTTGAAGATGGAACCCGGGGTAAAGGGAACTCTGGAGCATGGCAACAAGCCTGAGTGGAGAGCATTGGGAAGCTGGGGTGGCTTGAGCAAGCTGACATGACTTTGTAGTTATATACTTGTTTGGGGGAACATTGGATTAAACACTGTTTCCCCACAGGACCTTAAGCACCAGAAGGGCAGGACTGTCTGATTTAGCTTATCTTTATATCCCCAAACCTGGCACATGCCTGGTAACCATGTTTCCTATTCACAAACTCATGTCAACCTTTGCTCAGAGCTTAACGTGTCCCAGTGACCTCTCAGCCTGAGCCAGACATCCTCTCTCCTCTGACCACATACTTACTCCTCAGGGACCCAACTTGATCTTGGGCAGCCCCTCGTCAGGGCCTGGGAAGGGCACAGAGTTTTCACTTGACAAATGTAGGCTCAGAATCCTTGTCCAGTCTCTTGGGAGGTGTTTACAGAGAGCACCAGCCCCTCCTCTTGGCCCCTGAACACTTCATCTGCACTGGTACATTTTTTTCTGCAACCCTTAAAGGCTAGAAGAGGGAAAGGCATCATGCAGGACCGTGCTTGCCGAGCTAGCTTCTGCAGCTCCTGGGAGAGGAGGCCCAGTGGGCCGTTCCCTTCCCTCCGGCCCTCAGGTGCAGGATCAGAGGGTCTGACAATCATGTTTATCAGGCGGCTTTGTGTCTTTAAAGGGGAAGCAGAGAGGCATGCATGTGGATGTATGAAAAGCAGGAATCTGCAAGCTGTGCTCAGCTCAAACCGAAGCTGCTGTCCTCCTGCGTGTAGTGAACCGGGTTGCTCCTTTCCAGCCCCTGCCAAGGCCAATGACTTGAAGTGGAAGGTCTCTCCCTTAAAGAATCGCCTGGGAAAAGATGGCTCTTCCCACTTCAGTCTTTGTGATCAAGAAAGAGAATTCTGGCCGTTTGTGACTTCAAAGTGAAATACTGCTACTAGTAGTGATTGTAGCTGACATTTATTGAGAGCTCACTTTGTGCCAAACACTGTTCTAAGTGCTTTGTTTATTGTCCTCCCTTTCCACTCTGGAGGAGCACAATTATTAAGCTTGTTTGTAGATGAAGAAAAGAGGCACAAATAAGCAACTTGCCCACAGTCACGCAGCCACTCATCAGTAGCATCAGAAGTTGAATAGCGGCAGCCGGGTTCCAGGTTCCCACGGTTAAGCGACTCTATTCTGCCCTGCATGGATCTCTTGTCATATCTAAAGAAGTCCTATTTTGGAGTGTTTTGATGTTTCACTGTATGGCTGGTCTCTCTCAGCAGTCAGGTCCCAGCATAAATGTCACCTCTTTAGAAAACCTTCTCTGATCACCTGCATTAGTCTCCTAGGGCTGTGTTCCAGTTTGCTAGAGCTGCTGTTATACAAAATACCAGAAATGGATGGGCACTTATAAAGGGGATTTATTAGGTTACAAATTTACTGTTCTAAGCCCATGAAAGTGTCCAAATTAAGGCATCAACAAGAGGATACCTTCACAGAAGAAAGGCCAATGGCATCCAGAACACCTCTGTCAGCTGGGAAGGCACATGGCTGGCATCTGCTGGTCCTTTGCTCCTGGGTTGTGTTTCAAAATGGCTTTCTCCAAAATGTCTCTGGGCTTATGTCGTAGTTCCTCTTTCTCAGCTCCTGTGTGTCCTTGCTTCTTTTTCCCAGGGCATTTCTCTCCAAGCACCTGGGGGGTCCTTTCTTAACTTCTTCAGGGGCAAACTCTGGGCTTCATCTCTTAGCTTAGCATCTCCAAATGTCCTTAGGTCTGCATCTCTAAGCATCTCTGAGCATCTCTGTCAGCTCCTAGCTTCTCTCCAAAATGTCTCTCTCAGCTTCTCCAAGCCCCTTGTTTCCATGAACTCTCTTAAAGGACTCCAGTGATCTAATTAAGACCCACCCAGAATGGGCAGGGACACATCTCTGTGGAAATAATTTAATCAAGTTCTCACCCACAGTTGGGTGGGTCACATCTCCATGGAAACTTTCAATCAAAAGGTCCTACTATAAACTGGATAGCCTTATACAGCAAAAACTTATTCCCTTCTTGTCCTGGAGGCTAGTGGTCTGTGATCAAGGTATTGGCAGGGCCACGCTCCCTCCAGAGGCTCTGTGGGACAATCTGTCCCATGTTGGCCCTTCTGGAGAGGGCCAGCATTCCCTGTGGTTCCTTGGCTTATAGCTGCGTCACTCTGATCTCTGCCTCCTTCTTCACATCACCCTCTCTTCTGTGTGTCTGTTTTCTCCTCTCTGTCTTAAATCTCCCTCTGCCTTTCTCTTAGAAGAACACCTGTCACTGGGTAATCCAGGAGGATCTCTACTGAAGACCCTTAACTTAATTACACCTGCAAAAATCTCTTTTTCCAAATAAGGTTCCATTCACTGGTTCCAGGGATTAAGATGGGCATATATGTTTTCCTTCAACCCACTATGCCCCCCAATCTAGAGCAGAGCCCCTAACCCCTCAATCTCATCACCCAGCTTTCTTTCCTTCATAGCGTCTTTCACTATCTGGAGACTTCTCATTTCTTTATGTGTCTTCCACCATGTTCTCAACCAAGGCGCCTCCAGAATTTTGAGCAGGGCAAATTCTTCCTATGCAGAAATGAGACTTTCATTGCAGGACATTAGCACTTAGCATTCCTGGCCCAACCTCAATAACAGAGTGGGGGCAGGGTGGGGAGGGAGAGTCTTTAATGGCAACCAAAAAAGAAAAGCAAAACATATCTCCCACAGATACTCAATGCCCTCACCTAGCAGGCAGAACCAGCCCAGGTTCAGAACCACCCTGGGTTTATGTGTTAACCACCTGTTTCCTTTTGCTGGAAGAAAAGCTCCATGAGGGCAGGGTCCTTGTCTTTCTTGCTCATTGCAGGATCTCCAGAGTCCCAACCATGCCTGGCCCTGGGAAGGCACTCGATATACATTTTCAGAATGCACATATAAGATAGGAACCACTCTTTCTGGAAATGTGTGACGGATGTTTTCCTTCAGGCCACTCCAGCCAAGAAGGAAAAGTCAGATGACATTGGCCTCAATAACAAGGAAACAAACAGCAAAGTAAGCCTCGAGCCTGACCCTGGCGGTCCTTCCTTTCCTTCCCACCCCCCACCCAGTCCTTCCTCTTAGAGCCATTCCTTTAGTCCTCGTCTTGCCGTGCGTTTCCCTTACTGTTGGCCTGAAACAGTGTGTGAAGCTACAGCTCCTGCAGTCGTCTTGTGTATCAGGTCACCTGTGGTCATCTTCTCCCAGCTCACTGCCACCAAGTTAAGGCATAAGCTTGAGGCCAGGGTCCTGTGATCTGGCCATCTGGCTGGGATGCCGCTTCTCCACCCCTGGCCAGCCACTGGAGCAGAGATGCCAATTTACTCACTACCTGTGTGAACACAGAGGAGTCACTCTACCTCTGGGATCCTCAGAAACTTCATCTATAAATCAGGAATGATATTTGGTGGATTTATCAGCAATCAGAGCTAGGTCCTGGCTTATAGCAGTTACACAGTAAATATTTATTTTCTTTGCCTTGCTTTTGTAAGGGAAAGAGAGACGGGAAGGGATCCAAGGAGTCCCCCACTTCTATCGGAGCATAAAACATTTTAAGTTGGAGGGATGGTGGAGAAATCCAGACAAGGGCTAGAGGTACAGATTCCTGTATGGGATCTGATTAGATTGGTGCAGAAAATGAGGAAGGCTGTGATGCCTAGTGGCTAGCCAAAAAGGTTTAGAGTCAGTAATCCCAAATGTGACCCTAAGCAAGGAATCTGTCAGAGAAAATAAGTAACTTGCCCAAGGTTATACAGCTGGATATGGCAGAGCTGGGATTTGTACTTCACAGAAGTTTGTGCTTCCCCTAGCACACCGTCCTCCCTTCCTTACACAGTGTCTCAGAAACAATTGCTGCCACAGGCTCCAGGGCTGAAAAGCATCCAAGAATGGTTTTGGGCTTGCCAATGTCTGACTGATTGAAGGAATGCTTCAGGTTTTTTGATACATTAAGAAGCAGAGGCACAGATGATAGAAATCAATATGCACTCCCCAGGGTGTATGTGCATTTGGCTGTGGCAATCAGTTGAACACACACACACACACACCACTACCACACAGTCACTGTGCCAGTTTAGGCCAGCCTTGGAAGTCAGCACGGGCCTGGGCAACCTCAGAAAACTCAGCAAGATGAGGCAGAAAGCTATAGGCAGGTAATCGAGAGGTGATTGTACAGGGATCATCGCCTCCATTTAGGTGTCAATTATGTAATTTCCAGCTGTTCCTCAGCTCAACATCTGGAGTTCAATATGCTCAGGGTTTATCTGGAGGCCCCCAGCCAGGAAACTCAAGATTTAGCTGGCTTCTAGGATCCAGGAAACGCTGCTACTATTGCAGCAAACCACAGAGGAAAGGTTCCCTTTTTTTCCATCCACTTAAGCAATGGTGGCTCTTTGGGAACAATATTGGTGCTGCCTTAATATGGCTGGTCTAGAGCAAAATAGAGCTTGGGGTGGGGGATCCTAATACACAGATGTGATAGGTGTGCTAATCCCTTTACATGGATTATTTCATTTTGTCCAATCCTGTGGTATTGTAGAACTAGTTTTCCCATTTTACACAAAGAAGGTAAATAGCTTGTCCTGTATCAACCATAATTTGCAGAACTGGATGCTGAAAGCTGATTTGTCTGTCTCTAGAACCTGAGCTATGTATTCCCTACTAATCTGAAACAAATCTCCAGGTAGGCTCTGCCCTCCTTTGGAAAAGTGCTATCATCTCAACCAGGTTCTGCCACTTAGAAAGTGGGATTCTGCCCCCGGGGTGCAGGAGGAGCTTCCTGGAGCAGAGATCCCAGGGAGCTGAGAGGAGCACTTAGCTGTGTCTCAGGTGGAAGCCCAGGATGGATAGGAGTGAAGCGTTACCTATCACACCAAGCTTGCATCTCCTCTGGTGGTTTCAGCAGCGTCATCAGAGTAACTTGGAGGTGGAATACAGGGGCTTTTATCTCTCATCCCACCTTTGATTCCTATTGCCCATTCTCTGTCCCCGTTTACAAAACTAAAATGCACATTTCCTTCCTCGCTCCTCCTCCCGTCACTTAATGATTTTGCCTGGGGTAGCAAGTGCTCGTGTCACACTATGAATACCTGAGCCCACGGCAGGCATTACTAATTAATCACAACACTCTCTCCCACAAAAGCCAGGCCCTGCTCCAGGTCTCTTGTGAAAGCAGCACTCTAGGAAGTTCCTTCTGATAGATATGGGCCCATGAGCTAAAACTGAATTGATGTGCCTGAGCTAGTCGTTCACTTGGTTTTTCATTCCCCATCAACAAATAAAGGAGTTATTATGTGGTGGGCAGTGTTTTGAGCACTAGGAATTTAGCAGTGAACAGAAACGTATTCTCGGAATATATATCCCAATGGTACAGACCAATCACCTCAAATTATAGATGGTGAAATGGACTCTCAGAGTAAAGGTGCTGGACCTTCAATTCCTGAATCTAAGCTAACATAGGGCAAATGTCACATAATTTGGGGATGATGGGCAATGTTGTGAGTGATGGAAGTGATGGGATTGTCTCTCCAGCCTGTAATTACTGGCCACAGGCCTTATAGATTCACAACTCTGGAAAAGCATATCTGTATGTTGACCCGAACTAGAAATAAGGGCTTCTTGGGCTGGGGAATCTGAGCTCCACTGAGAGCTCTGCCATTAACTTGGTATGCCCGTGGAGCTTATTGGGCCTCGCTTCACTTTAGTTTATTGAACTGTTACAAGCACCTTCCATGGCCTACCACACAAATACAAAAAGACACTCATAGTGAGGAAAGATGGGGGACTGCTGAAACAAGTACTGTTCTCAGTCTTGCATTTCTCTTTAGTAAAGAGGGTTCAACTAAGACCACTTTCACCTCTGACACTCGGTAACAGTTGGGGTAATCATCTCGGTAACATGACTCCTGGATGCTGACCAGGGGTACAGGCCATTCTGCATCCTGGCCTTTCACTGATGTTGCTGAATCCAGATGGCCTTGTGGTCAGGGATTGCTTGCATGAGAGCCAATTGTACCCTTACCCCAATCCTTCATAATATTGCTCATTATCCCAATACTGTGACATTTGCCCAATTTTGGCAGGATACTTGCAGCTGTCATCTCTTGCTGACTCATCCAGAATCCCACACCTACAGGCTCTTCATTAGATGAGAACAAGTCAGGGCTAGTGTATCCTCCTTGTCCCCTCCCTTCCACAAGATGATCTGTAGGATAACTTCTGAGTATACCCTTCCTTTGAAAATCATACCAGAAATAGTAACTAACACAGAGGTAATTTTCAGTGTTGGTGTAGGGTGGCAGATCTGTGTGTAGACTCAGATGTCAGTCGATCTATCAGTGAAATCACCAAAAAGCCACTTGTAGTGCCTATGGCCCAATCAGAAGGAAGAAAAATAAGAAAAACACTGTGTGCATATGTGTGTAGTTAGAAGGTGGCACAGGGATAAAGTACAAGGCAGAACATAAGCATTGTGAATTCATAAGTGAGTATAAAAATAAATGAATTCCATACAGAATAGAAAAGAAGTAAGAAAAGAGAATGGAGAGCCATTATCAAAATATCCCTAGATGGTGGAAAAAGGATCTTGAAGATTTTCTGCTGCCAAAATTCAGTCAGATTAGATTTGCAAGGTTCTCCCAGGGCTGGGTTATACCCCTTAGGCAGCATGCCTACAAACCAGTGAGCAATGTGTATGATAAGGTAGTAAGGCATCTCAAAATCTGAATAGACCCATCTAGACCCAGGTCCTAGTCAATTATCCTCTGCAAAATACATCTCCATATTTATATAATTATATATAATACAGAGAGTCTATATCTTTTGAAATGGGAATTATAGAAGTGCCTTATCAGGCCTGTTTCATGGATCATAATAGTTCAGCATGATTTCTGGCCTTTGGTTGGGGTTCATTAAATGTTCCTTGAATAAATGAGATTTGGAATAGTCAGGTTCTTTATCTGTATGTAGTGATTCCTCCTCTCCTCAAGGGGCAGCCTATTTGAAGTCCTGTACAAATGACACATTCAACCCTTCTGTCCCAGCTCCGGATGATGTTTATATTTCACTTGTGATGCCCCTACTTATATAGCCCTTTTAATGTGCACAGAATCCCAGGGCCCACTGAAATTTTTGTGTGATCCAATAGGGACAATAGTTCACCAAGGAAAAATTTACAGAAGGTTTTAACTTGTTGTGAGCAGCCACCTTCCGGATTTGGCCTAGTTGTTAAGCTGCAGCCTGCCCTTGAGTTCCCCCCGCCCATCGAGTGGTGTCAAGATGGCGCCCACATCCTGCTTCCGCCTTTCGATGTATGTAACCACCCGCTGTATTCACCAATCATGCTTGTGTGCGTGGCGTTAGCCCATTGGATATACGTAAGGTTTATAAGAAAGTTCCCGGGCAGAGCTCGGGGAGACAGCCCACAAGGAGCCGTACCTGACGGCCGCATCGAGGTTGTTCTCCCCCGAGGTGTCTCGCCCCGGGTGGAACCTGTAAAGATGATGATTGCCTAGTCCCATTAAAAGTTTATCTGCTTTACCACCGCGAGTCCTGAGTGATCACAAGTGCTCCGGGTAAGACGTTGTCCGCACCCTCTCTCCCCTTATTTCTCTGGTCCCCATCGCCGGCCGACCGAGGACTCGAGGCGGGGCGGAGAAAGCGCCGGACAAGTGGTGGCCCGTACGGGGAACCTCATTCGCGTTCCCCTCGACCCGACGGAGACGTGCTCCCGGGATCCGTGGCTTGACTTCCGCGACTGATCACCGCGAGAAGGTAAGCACCCCCTTTTTTTTTTCGTGCGAGGACTAGGGCCCGTGGGCGTTCAGGTAGCCCCGGGGACTCGGAAGAGCTCTCCGAGTGATTAAGAGATAGTGCCGACTGCAAGCATGGGGCAGTCTGGGAGTTCACCCCTATTGACCCCCTTAAAGACCCTTTTGAAACAGCGGGGTATCTCAGTTAAGAGAAGTTCTCTCCAGCGATTTCTTGATGATGTGGCCACTTTTGCCCCCTGGTTTCCTTGTTCTGGCAGCCTTAATCTGCCCTCTTGGATGAAACTTGGTCGTGATATAGACCGAGCGCGCCAAACGGGTGTCTGTTTGGACCCGATTCTAGTCCTTATATGGGAGACTGTTCGTGCAGTACTTGAGTTAGAATCAGCCACAGGCCTAACTACGCCTACCGCCTTGTTGCAGGCGCGACATGCACTCCAAGAGGCTCAGTCTGTTTCATCTGCGGAGGGCTCCCATAAGGGCAAGCCGCCGGAGTCGAGTGCTAGTTCTGATAATTCTGACTCAGAATCTGAAAGTGAGGCAGATGAAGGGCCGGAAGCGCCTCCGCTGATTGACCTAGAGGGGCCTCCTGTCTCACCCACGCGGCCCTCCGCCCCACCAGCAACGGCTGCTGCGCCTCAGAGAATGCACCTGCATCCGGTGGACGGTTTCAGCGGTTCCGTAAAGGGCCCTTATAGAGGGCTCCCTCTGGCGGACATGCCGAGTACATACCCTAACCTTCCCGCGCAATGCCCAGAATCCCCACCCGACTACGCGGACCCTCCGCACCCTTCACCCAATAGGAGGCATTTTTGGAGGTGGAGCCCTTTTATCACATTCAGACCTTTTGGCGTTCTTGGCGGCTACCAACCGCTCGAACCCGAACCAGCCTCCGAGATGTTCCCAGTCATCATCAATCACCAAGCTCGTCATCATGAATCCTATGATTACAAGCTCTTGAAGGAGCTAAGGCAAGCCGTCCATCAGTACGGCCCTAACGCCCCTTACACATTGAATATGGTTGAAAACCTCTCCGCCCTAAATCATACACCTGCGGATATCCTTCAGCTGGCTCGCTCTTGCTTGCCACCTGGCAGGTTTATCGATTGGAAGGCGTGGTTTGAGGAGTTAGCTGAGGATCAAGCCGCGAGAAACGCTGCGGGAAGGCACGGCGGGTGGAATGTGGATATGCTTTTAGGGAAAGGTGCTCACGCCCAGAATCAGACTGGGTACCCCCAGGAGGTTTATGCCCAAATTTTCCGCTGTTTCATAGGGGCTTGGAAAAAATTGACAGGAGAAGGAGAGGCGCAGGCTTCGCTCAGCGGCATACACCAGGGTCCCACAGAACCTTTCGTAGATTTTGTGGCGAAAATGCAGACCGCGGCTGAAAGGATCTTCTCAGATACAGGGGTTGCAGAAACTGTAGTTAAGCAGATGATTTTTGAGCAATGCAATAAGGAGTGCAAGGTTATCCTGGCACAAAATAGGGGAAAGAGCTTGACAGAGTGGGTTCGGCTTTGCAGGGACGCTGGCAGCCCGTTAACTAATGCAGGGCTAGCTGCTATGTTAGCCAGCTCCTTGCAAGTAACTGCAAAAGACCCCGGAGCCTTGGGGGTACAGCCAAAAAGATGCTATGGCTGTGGCCAGTCTGGGCATTTTAAGAGAGACTGCCCCAATAGAAATCAACCGCCTGCCGCTCAGCACCTCCGTGGGCCACGTGCAGCCGTTAAGCTGTGCGGCCGCTGCCACAAGGGACCTCACCGCGCAGAGGACTGTAAGTCAGTCTTCAGCGCGCAAGGAGCTCGCCTTTCTGGTCGTCCTGAACAGGATTCAAAAAACGGGCAGAGGGGGTCCACCCTTGCGGTGGGCCCCCAAACACACCAGCGGGCGATGCGGCTCCCATCCAGACCCGCGCATCTCCCGGATCAGCAGGATTGGACCTCTGTGCCACCTCCAGGCTCGTACTAACCCCAGCCATGGGAGTCCAGCTAGTGGGGACCTCCTTCAAGGGGCCCTTCCCAGCAGGAACTGTGGGACTCATAATAGGGAGAGCATCCACAGCACTAAGAGGGTTAACAGTTATACCAGGTGTTGTGGACTCAGATTTCACGGGCAATATCCAGATTATGGTACAGTCTCTGCAGGGTACTCTGGTCATTGCAGAGGGTGATAAGTTAGCACAGCTTCTGCTCTTGCCCAGCCTGCATTCAGTCTTTCCAAGCAAGCCAGGACAGAGGGGGAATAAAGGATTTGGATCCTCCGGAGAGGTTTTTGAGGGTCTTCAAATGTCCCTGGAGTCTCGACCCATGCTGACTCTTAAAGTGCAAGGCCGAGCCTTCCTAGGTCTGTTAGATACCGGAGCAGATAGGTCGATTATAAGACAGCAAGATTGGCCCCCCGCTTGGCCAACGAACCAGGCGGAAGACACTCTCAGAGGGATCGGCCAAATCTCAACGCCCATGATGAGTGCCGTTACCCTCCACTGGGCGGATGAGGAAGGACACCAAGGCAGTTTCCAGCCTTATGTGCTGGCCCTGCCTGTTTCATTATGGGGAAGAGATATTCTAGCTCAGATGGACGTGACCTTAACCACTGGCTACTCTCCAACTTCTAAACAGTTGCTGAACAAAATGGGATATGTCCCGGGCAGGGGGCTGGGGGCCTCCTTGCAAGGGCGCGTGAAGCCCATTCAGGCTGACTCTAACCCCGGTAGACAAGGCCTGGGTTTTTCCTAGGGGCCACTGAGGGTGCATACCCGCCTACACCTATAAAGTTAACATGGAAAGTTAAGGCTCCAGTCTGGGTACCTCAGTGGCCCTTACCTCAGGAAAAACTTTCAGCATTGCATGCTTTGGTGTCAGATCAGTTGGAGAGGGGGCACATCGTCCCTTCCACGTCACCCTGGAACACCCCTATCTTCGTCATCAAAAAGAAATCAGGTGCGTGGAGGCTTTTACATGATTTGAGGGCCATAAATAGTTGCATGGAGCCTCTAGGACCTGTCCAGATGGGGTTGCCCCTTCTCTCAACTCTGCCGGAGTGGTGGCCTGTTGTCATCATAGACATTAGAGATTGCTTCTTTTCTGTCCCACTTCACCCCGAGGATACCTCAAAATTTGCTTTCACAGTGCCCTCCCTAAATCAGGGGGAACCCTGCCGTCGTTATGAATGGACAGTTCTGCCTCAGGGCATGGCTAATAGCCCTACCATGTGTCAGCTGTACGTGGCCAAAATATTAGTTCGCACCCACCAGCTTTTTCCCCAAGTGAGGATCCTCCATTACATGGATGACATTCTGTTGACCCATGGACAAGTAGACCTCCTCAAAACCACATTAACGCATTTAGTTCTAACACTCCGAGAGGCCAACTTACAAGTGGCCCCGGAAAAAATACAAATGACCGAGATTGTCACCTTTTTGGGAGCAAGGCTCACGCCCACCCACATCTCACCCCAGAAAGTTACACTCAGATTAGACAATATACACACACTAAATGACTTGCAAAGACTTATGGGGGACATAAACTGGATCCGCCCATACTTGAAGATACCCGATGCAGATCTATTGCCCTTGTTCGAGTTGCTGAAAGGGGACCCGGATCTAGCTTCACCTCGACATCTCACCCCTGCGGCTAAGCAGTCGCTGTACCAAGTAGAGCGGGCGCTCAGCAATGCTGCATTAAAGAGAGTGAACCCCAGTGAGCCTTTTGATGTTTGCCTTCTACCGACAGAAGCACAACCCACCGCGGTGCTGTGGCAACAAGGACCATTACTCTGGGTCCACCCCGGAATTTCCCCAAAAAGGATCTTAGAACATTATCCCACTGCAGTCGCTGATCTGGCCCTACAGGCCATCAAACGGGCAATACAACATTTTGGCCTGCAGCCCAAAAACCTCAGGGTGCCTTATTCTTCTCAGCAACTTGAGGTGCTTACTGGATGTGTAGATCAATGGGCCGTTCTCCGATGCACCTTTTCGGGATGCATTGACAATCAGTACCCCAAAGACCCCCTTTTACAGTTTGTCACCCGACACCCAGTGATTTTTCCCAGGGTCACATCGCCTGGACCGATAAAGGGCGCCCTCACTGTATACACGGATGGTTCCAGCTCCGGTACAGGAGCATATTGTGTGGAAGGAGATGCCCCCAAAACTGTTTTCTTTCAACCACTCAAACCTCAGTGGGTTGAACTGCAAGTCATCATCACAGTCTTGAAAGAGTTTTCAGACCCTCTGAATATTATCTCTGATTCCATCTACGTTGTTAACTCTCTGCGAATTTTGGAAGCTGTGGGCATTATAAAGGGTTCCTCCACAGTGAGCACCCTCTTTCACGAGCTTCAAACGGTGATTCTCGCGAGACGGCATCCCTTTCATATAGTTCATGTTAGGGCTCATACGGGCTTACCTGGCCCCATGGCACGCGGTAACCATTTAACGGACATGGCTACTCGGCAGCCGCATGTCTTTCCCGTGCTGACACCATACCAACAAGCCCGAGATTTCCATAACAGATTCCACGTTAATGCGGGTACCCTAGCTAGACGATTCGGCATACCTCGAGCAATAGCTAGGGACATAGTCCGCGCCTGTGGAAGTTGTGCTACTCAAAAGGCTATCCCCTCAGTAGGAGTAAACCCTAAAGGTCTCGTCCCGGGAGACATTTGGCAGATGGATGTCACTCATTTTGCCGAGTTCGGTAGGGTCAAGTATTTGCATGTGTCAATTGATACCTGTTCTCAGGTGATGTTTGCCTCTGCCGAGACAGGGGAAAAGGTCCATCAGGTTATTGCGCATTGCCTTGCAGCTTGGGCAACGTGGGGCAAGCCAAAAACCTTGAAAACAGACAATGGACCGGCTTACGTCAGCAAGGCTTTCCAAAAATTTTGTGATGTTATGGAAGTTCACCTAAAACATGGCATCCCATACAACCCTCAGGGGCAGGGTATCATCGAGAGAGCGCATAGAACCATTAAAGAACTATTACAAAAGCAAAAGGGGGGAATAGGTCATGGTCTGTCCCCCAGGGCCCAATTGTCTGCCGCCCTATTTACATACAATTATTTAAATGAAAACGCATCAACCATGACGCCTGCCCTACAACATACCACCCCAGGTCCTCCGCATAGAGGCCTGGTCCGTTGGAGGGATGTTCTGTCGGGGCAATGGAAAGGTCCTGACCCAGTGCTCAGCTGGGCCAGAGGCTCTGTTTGTGTCTTTCCCCAGGAACCAGGACGCCAACCAGTGTGGGTACCGGAGAGATTGGTGAGAACCGTGCAGTCGCCTGAGAACACCAAAGAACTGCAGCCTGACGGGTCGTTAAACCCCCAACGTGACCTGTTGGATCCAGTCCTCAACTCGCGTGATGAGCGGTCAAATGATGTCGACGGTGTCGACCACTCCCCAGCAGACCGGAAAGAGAGCCAGGAATATTCCCTCCTGGTTCTCTTGGCCTAATCTGACCAACTGGGTTCTTCTTGCTGTGGGGTTATTAGTAGGTTTGATCATTGTTAAGAGTTTGCTGGAGCGTTTGTTTCAAAGACAACAGCAATTACGTGTTACCGCCATGATGGCCATGTCCTCTGCCTGTAACCCTCCTGATGACTATAGTCCCTCTGCCCAGCACCTATCCCAACCACTCGAAGCTGGGCATTCGGGGGTAAGGTTCGCAGCTAAGTATATGAAAAAATCTCGTATATAAACATTCGGTACCAGTGGCCCTAATTTTTGTCTCAGGTGGACCTCTTACGCAGAGTCCTAGTTGTGGCCAGACGGGACCCTTGGCGTTTGCACAGAGGCTCCTAGTGACGCCCTCGGCACTGGCTACCTTCTCCTAATCCTCCTGTCCCCCAGTTGCGAGACTGAGTACTGCAAGGAGAGCCACGTGGTTTCCGGCTCACGGGCTCTCCGGTCTCTATATGAAGTGAGCATTCTGGTCGGTGCCAGAGGTCCCACCTCAGTATGGCCGGGACCTAGTCCAGACTCCCCAAAGCACCAAAAAATACGTTGTGGGCCATCTTGGTCCACGGGAGCACATTCATCACTGGAGACACTGGGGCATAAAAAACAAAAAAGGGGGAGATGTGAGCAGCCACCTTCCGGATTTGGCCTAGTTGTTAAGCTGCAGCCTGCCCTTGAGTTCCCCCCGCCCATCGAGTGGTGTCAAGATGGCGCCCACATCCTGCTTCCGCCTTTCGATGTATGTAACCACCCGCTGTATTCACCAATCATGCTTGTGTGCGTGGCGTTAGCCCATTGGATATACGTAAGGTTTATAAGAAAGTTCCCGGGCAGAGCTCGGGGAGACAGCCCACAAGGAGCCGTACCTGACGGCCGCATCGAGGTTGTTCTCCCCCGAGGTGTCTCGCCCCGGGTGGAACCTGTAAAGATGATGATTGCCTAGTCCCATTAAAAGTTTATCTGCTTTACCACCGCGAGTCCTGAGTGATCACAAGTGCTCCGGGTAAGACGTTGTCCGCACCCTCTCTCCCCTTATTTCTCTGGTCCCCATCGCCGGCCGACCGAGGACTCGAGGCGGGGCGGAGAAAGCGCCGGACAACTTGTGGCTTCCAGAGAAATTTTTTTCTGTGAAACAGGATTCATTGTGGAATAATTATATAATAATAATAGTGGTATTGTTATTATATTTATATTAATAATAATGTCTGCCATGTCCTTAGAGGATATACTGTGACGTAAGAACTATGCTATATACTTTTCATATATGAATCTTTACTGCTACTCCTGTGGTTGAAAGTATTCTTAATATTATTATTATTATTTACATTATTGAGCCAAGCCATGTGCTCATAACTTTACATATATTATCTCATCTAGTCCTCACAACAACTTTATGAAATAGTCATTATTTATCGCATGCAGCCAGCAAAGTGGAAGCTCAGAGAGGGTGAGTTACTGACCCCAAGTTACACAGACCATAAGTGGCAGAGCCAGAATCCGCTCAGGTAAAGCTGTCTCCAAGGTCTGGCATTTTCTAGTACGGACTGGATGCGAGATGTGGTGGAAAGTGTGAGGGTTTACAGGTCATAGCCTCAGGTGGGGAAATCACCACTGTGGCACTTCCCAGGTTAAAGGCAATTCTGTGAGTCAAGTGTCCAGACTGGCACAGGTAACTGGTAAATTCTCAAGCAATGATGTTTCGTTCCCTCACCCCATGGAGCAGCGAATGTGACTAATGAAATAGCATGAAATCTCTAGGTGTTTTCGTTTTTTTTTTCCCTGAGTGACATGCAGACATTTCTAAACCAGTTTTGATGGCAATTCATTTTCAGTGGCCGTAGAAATACTCGTAGAAATCCCGCATTAGCCTCCTGCCTCTGTTAGTCTCACATGTTGATCCTCACGGCAGAGGTTATGATGATAGACCAACAAATAATAAAGCTAATAATAGTGAAGTGGCAAACCCCCAAACTTTTTAATACTGTAAGCTTTCTGTCTGCAAGATGTCATTTCTTTCAAAGGCTTCAAGTTTCTTCAAGGCAGAAAACCATTGAAGCTGCAGCATACCTGAACATCTGTCTTATCATGTGGGCAGATATTGGGATTAAATTAACTAGAAATGAATAGAATGATGTGTGACAGGGTGCAGATGTCCCAGGCACAGTGTGATAATTTCATTGCAAAACTATGTAATGAATTCCATACATTATGGAAGTACAAATGTACCACTTTAGGTAATTGTGATGAAAAGGTATAATGTGCAATGCGTAAACAGAGTGTGACCCTGGGGCGTTTCTCCTCTGCTATTTCTCTTTAGTCATTTCAGAATGACTTTATTTGGTTTCATGTAAGCCTATTATTATTATTATTAGAGCCTTATTTTTGGGGGGTGGCCCCCTCAGCATTTCCTGCTTGGTTGGTGTAAGAAGTATTTGGAGTAGAGGAATAGAATTTGGGCAAGTCAGAGCTTTGGCCACCTGGGGAGTCAGGGCTGGAGGCAGCATTTACAAAAATATTTTGTTATGAGAATTTAAAAGGAGGAGCTTCTTTCTCTCTTTTCCTCCCCCTCTCTTTTTGTTTCTTTCTTTCTGATAGGCTGGGAATAGAGTTTCCACATCTCTTGCTAATCTCTGCATGGGACTAGGGTGGCATAATGGAAATAGAAGTGGGTTTAGAGCCAGAAGACCGAGGTTCCTCTTCTGACTCTGCTCCTGGCTGCTGTGTGATCTTGGGCAAGTCCTCTACCTCTCTGAACTGCTATCACTTCATGTATACAATACAGCTGATACTCTAAATGAGGGAGCTCTCAAAGGATAAGCTTTGAGAGGGTAAGGACCATGTCTGTCTTGTTTGCTGTTTTCTCCCCAGTAACCAGCAAAGTGCCTATACAGAACAGGCACAGGATGATAAATAAATATGTCATTCATTTACAAGAAAGTGCCTAGTACAGCCTGGCTCATTGGAGGCATTTAATCAACATTTCCTGAATTTTGGCTGGTTTGAAGGAGCCTATCTACCTAGACCTTCAAGTGGGGTTTTGGTAACACATTCACTGAACAGCCTGTTGCACAGTCACCACTAACAAAGCACCAGTTACGGCTGAGGCCAGAGGAAATGCGGCTCTTCTGGGGTCACATGGGGCATTGGCAGCAGGGGCAGGGCCAGAACCAGGTCTCTGACGGTCAGCTGGTGCTTGTCTGCTGTGTCACGCTGCCTCCCGGCTGGGATAGAGGAAGCCACCGTCAGGTCTGGGGTGGAGCAGAGATCTCCTATCCCCAGTAGAAGCACACCTTTGCTGGCCTATTTCAGATCAAAGAACAAGAGAAAGGTTTCCTTTTCAGCTAATGGCCGGCCCCCAGTCCAGCGTCCCAAGTGAGGTTGAGGCCCCCACAGTCACAGCCGTGGCCAGTCCCAGCCCTGTTTTCCTCTCCATCCCGCTCCTCTGTTCACGCAGGCCCTCTCTTCCCCTTTAAGTCTCCTCTCCACCAATTATTTGCCTGGGGTGACATCAGTGGAAAATGTGAGGAGATGGCAGCAGAGCCGAAACCTTAGCCTTCCCTGGGAGGCCAGAAAAGCCTGTTTTTAATGCTCCGATTGGTCCCTGATTTCCCCAGCTTGTTTGTGCCGCGGAACGCTTTCGGCACAGTTGAAGCAGGATGCTGGGGTGATCTGAGGCCACTGAGGGCCTGGGGCCTGGGTCCTCCTGCCCACAGCACAGAGACTACACTGTCTGGCCTCCTTTCTTAGCCAGGAACACCCTGAAACTAGCCCTGAGGAGGGCTCATGCAGTGGAAAATTCACGTGGTGGAGATTCCTTCTTCCCAATCAAATGTCACCGTATTAAAGCTGTGGGTTTGGGGTTTGTCACCACATACCTTCCTTTCCCTGCTCCAGTCTTTCTGCCCCCACCTCCTCTCCCACAAAAGGCAGCGCTGTCTGCAGGACCCGGATTTTCTTGCCAATTTGGATGCCTTGAAAGGAACATTGTTCAAGATAGAGACTTGAGGAAGGTGCTAATCTGCTGCTGCTTATCAAATTTGAGCAAAAAATGTTGACATCCCACTTTCCCAAGTGCTAGCTCAGCTCTTTTGTGTTCAACTGCAAGAGATGGACCAGCTGTGTGTCTAGCAGGGGATAGAAACCCAGCGCCGACTCCCCAGATCTTTTTACCTGGTGCTGCCCGCCCCAGAGGGATGCCAGGGGATTGTGGGTGGTTTGGATGCCCCTTCACCCCCAAAAGCACAGCCTTGTTTTATTCCAGGAGAGGCATCCCATTTATTGCTTCTGCTGCTGCTACTGCTTAAACTCTCAAGGAAATAAAAAATGCTGCTGAGAAGTTACCGCTTTAAGTGTGGAAAGAGCTCTTCATTTTCTCACGATGAAAGGTGTATTTGGGATCATCTGGTTTTCCAAGCAGATGCCCAGTTTATCTCACTTTAAATCAACTCTTTCTAACTGGACCCCTTCCTGGATGAATTAATTGAGCGTGGCTAAAACCAAAATGCTCTTGCGATTAAGGAGCTAGGCAAAGGGGCCTTGTGTCAAGGATGTCAGCTTGCGAGGAGGGTGGCGAGTTGTTTACTTCTATTCTCATAACAGAAGGAACAGGCAGGCTCAGCCCACTGGAAATAATTTTGAATAATCTCACTCTATTACTCGAAGCGAAATTGAGTCTGCTCAAGCTACCCTAGTGATCCGACATTTCAGCGAAACAGGGAAACTAATATCCAATTCATGCAGCATAAAATAAGTGACATAAGGAAAAGCAGGATGAAGTCTGGAAGTTTTTAGTTTTCAATTTGTACGGCTTGTCTTCTATTACTGGATCAACTCACTAATGCGGTTCACACAAGAGGAGGGGGTTTCATTAAGCGGCTCATCATTAGTGGTGGTGGGCGGGCGTGAGAGAGTGTGTGTGTGTGTGTGTGTGTGTGTGTGTGTGTGTGGTGTGGCTATTGATGCCTGACACTGATATCAGGCATGCATTGCCCTGCATAAATCAAAACTAGAAAGAGAATTTGTCTAAGAAATGGAAGTTGAGCCCTGACTTACCAACTGGGGCTCTCCTGGCTGAGGGGGCAGATGGCCTGGAATTTAGATTTGACCCTTTAGAAAATGCTCCCAGTGTGAGGGGAACGGCTCATTAGCTTCACTCATCCACCAGCCCTGACAGGGTCTGTGCTCCCATGTACATGCTCTCTGCTAAAGGAACTGTCATCTTCTGAGCCAGGAGGAAAGGCTGAACATCTCTCTTAACTCTTTCCTCCATCAGGGCCCTCGCACCTTACCAGTTGTTAAGCAATTTGCTCTGGCTTCGAATTATCTGTTGCTTCCATTCCTTCCTCTCCATGCCTAGTTAAGACCCTGATCCCATTTTTCTAGTAATCCTAATTGCTCTTTATCCTGTCCTTGTCTCCTTGCTTTAAGCATCCTCTTTCTAATTGCTAAATCACCCTAAGCTCACTCTGATTATATCACTCCCTGCTCAAACACATTCAATGACTCCCTTTTGCCTAGTAACTAAAAATTCAAACTCCCGAGTCTACCATTCAAAACTCTCCACAATTTGGCCCCAGTCTTCCCTTCTAACTCAATCTCACATGTTCCTTTTCATGTATTCTGTACTGCAAACAAATGGAAGTAATTCTGGTTTTCTTGCCTGTGTGGCGTTTTCTGCCTCTGTGTGTTTCTTCACGCAGTTTCCTCTGCATGGCGTGCCCTGCCCTGCCTGCCCATCTCTGCAGGTCCTGATCCTCCCCATCCTTCACAATCCAGCTGAGGCGCCACCTCCTCCAGGAAGATGACCTGGACCCTCTGGTGGGAAGCAGGGCCTTCGTCCTCAGGTCTGTCATTGCCCTTTGTTCTTCCTCAGTGGATAATTATGGCCCAGCAGCAGTATGTTGGGTCGTAATTAAATGCATAGGCAATGGAGTAAAAATGTCTAAATGAGAATCCCAGCTGTGGGAACTTATGCATGCCACTCAAATTCTCTGTGCCTCAGTTTCTTTCCTGTGAAACTGGGCTAACAATAGTATTTACCTCTCAGGAATTCTGGAGGACCAAAGAGGAAAGTCAGTGCAATGAACTTAGCATGGCACTGTGCACATGGCAAGAGTTCAAGTTTTCTTTTTCCTTAGCCACCTTTATACTCTGCCATAGTGCAAGTTTTTCAAGGATAGGCCCATTGTTCAACTCAGCATTTATTGAACACCTGCTAGAATCTTACCCTTTGCCTGGATTTGGAGCTACAGAGAGATGAATCAGATGTAGTGCCTGCCTTTAAAGAGCTCATGGTCAATGGTGAAGATGAATGAGTGAGCAGAACATGGCAGTACATTGGGATCGGAGTCCAATAGAAGTCACACAGGTGAGGCAGTGAGGTGCTGCAGCTCTGCCTTCAGCTCCGGAGCCAGGCTCCCTGGGCTCAAATCCCATTTTAGTCACTTCCTGGCTGTGTGACCTTGAGCAATTACATAACCTCTCTGTGCTTCAGCTTCCTGTCCTGTAAAATGGGGATAGTAAATGGTGCCTATCTCAGAGGATGCTTGTAAGGATAACGTGGGTCGAAAACTGAAATAACCTCAGAACAGGCCCTGACACATTGTAAGAACTCAGTAATGGTTAGTTATTATCTTGGAACTCTTTGAGACCTGCCTGATGCTTTGGCTTTGGGCAATTTCTTTCTCTGCTAGATTGGTGAGCTTTTATGAGGTTAAAGACATAATGGTTCAGAGAAGCCACCATTGGAGGGGGCACAAGTCTCCTTGGCTGTCTCTTTGGCAGTGCACTTGAAGCAGACTTAACATTGCCTTACCAGAGCTCAGAGGCCTCCCCTTCCTTTAGAACACACACTACTCCAGCCTGTTTCTTGGACACAGACACTGCTCCCCTCCCCCACCCCACCTTTTGCTGGGTGTGGTCAGGGCATGCCATTGTCCAGAGTCTTTTGCCTAATCTCTTACAGCTTTCTGGTGCCAGGGAGACCTGTCCAAAGTGTTTACAATCAAAGAATACCACCTCCATCCCTTCACTGGGGATGGACATTGAGTTCCTAGAAAACAGGCATAGAGTGAAACTTTATCAGGCAGTTTTAACTGGTCTCCCCTCAGGTATCTGCTTCTGTGACCACAGTGAGCTGTCCTTGAGGAAAATAGAACCCCCTCCGTGGTGTATGGTTTCATTCTCCAAATCCTGACCCTCCTCATAGCCTAGAGTTCACTTTGGTTCAGGAAGGCCTGGGTTTCACAGCACACGGATCCTTTTGCCTATGATTGCTTTGGGTCCTTCATGGTCTTGGAGGACAGATGAGGACATTCCCGGGCAGCACCTCCCTGGGGAACTTTTTGACCAAAGCCGGGCACATCCACCTCTGACCTGAGTCTGTGCTCAGTTCCGTCCCTGAAAGAAGCATCTGAAAGAGATGGAGCCTGCAAAGACTGGAAGGTAATGTGTGGTGAGTGTTGGAAGTGGAGTGGAGAATTGGGGAGATAAGATGGATGATTACTCAAAGTAAATCATTTGAATAACAACTCCAACCAGTGCCTGGGAGCAAAAGGCCCTTTTTTATTTCAGAAAAGGCAGTCTCTGCTATAGCAGAATGGGTCTAGGGCTCTGTGTGTGTCGAGGGTGTGCATATGTGTATACGTCCATGTGCCCATCACTTGTGGGAGGAGAGGGTAAAACATAGAAAAGTTACCCTGAACTCAACGCCTAATTGTGCATCCCTTGTTTCTCTAGCTCACCTGTACTCAAAAAGGAAAATCCAAGTGTAAGTGTACGTGGATGACCCCTGACTCCCTGACCCTCATGACTCACTGGAGCTCCTCGGTCGACATTTGGGTTCCTCAGCTCCAGCTTTGGATACTGATTCAGTGTTTTGGCCTCTCTTGCTCTCAGGAAGACGAACTGACCCATCATTGTGGCTGGACTCAGACTGCTAGTGCCCAGGCACTGCTCCCACTAAGATGGAAGAGGATTTTCTCCCCTGGAGTCTCAGCTCATTTATTTAGTCTTCCTAAAGGAAGACTTTACCCTTCTCACACATACTTCTTTGACTTGAGGAACTTGAAGCTGGATGATCAGAAGACCTTTGAGGGATGACAACCATCATCCCAGTTTAAAGCCCAGGATCCTGGGTTGCCTCCTCAATCATAAAGCCCTCTCTGTCCACCTGGGTAACTGGAGAAGCCAATGGTTCCGTGGGTGAACACACGGATTTGGACTTCCTCTAGCTGTCTGGACTCCTTGTCAAGTCTGGATAGGAGCAGCCTCCAGGACGGCAGTGCCCATCAGCCTGGGGGAGCCCCATGCAGCTGTGTCAACAGAGCAAGCAGGATTCCCCTCCCCAAGAGGCAGTTCGATGTTTGGGAGCCTGGAGCAGAAGCAGGCAACCTAGGTTCAATGCCCTGTTCGAGTCTTTCCTAAGCACGTAATTTTAGCCAAATCATTTAATCTTTCCAAGCCCCATTTTTATTATTTACAAAATGGAAATTAAAATAAATATCTTCCCTGCAGGATTGTTGTGGGAGTTAGTGATGATGCCTGTAAAGTGAATGGCCTGGTGTCTGGCAGGTTGTAACAGTGATAATAGCAGCCTCCATTTATTTAGTTGCTTACTAAGTGCCAGACACCATAAAAAGTTCTTTACATATTTAGTAGGGATGGTTTTCATAGGCCACGCACTCAACGAGTCAAATAGATATAACTTTTTGCATATTTTTGCTGTAACTTTATTTCTTTAGTTTTAATATTTTTATTTGTTATTTATTTCTTTATAAAATTTTATTTCAAGCCTCCGTTTTGCATGATGGCAGATACCCAATTCTAGTCATCACCGGGTAATCACAGTCAGTTTACGGTTTCTAAGCTGCTTTGGGTTTATGCTCAGTAAATTCAGAATTTTTCCCTTTCTCTCCTTCCTGTTGGTGTGGCATCTGCCCTCTGGAGGCTGAGGAGTATCCAGGTGTGGGCGTGAATGAGGGAAAAGTGGAGCCTTCTGGCCCAAGGTCATTCTTTTTCCTAAAAGGCAGCTGCCAAGATGTGACTCCTGGTCTTGCTTGAGCCACAGGCCCCCTTCCCACAGGCACTCACAGATGTGTTCTACCTGGCTGGGAGGTCTACACTGTTTTCTGCTGTCGCTAGACTTTTCTCAGGGCCCTGAGACCCTGTCAGGGTCTCCAGTGTGTGTAAATCTTTCTGTCCTAATTGTAACACCGTTCTATAGGCCATAGGAAAATCTGCTGCCTTCTCACTGATGGCCTGATGGGGGCAGGGCAATGATCCTTTCCTCTTGGATCCGTGGTTCTCTTGACTGTTTCCCCTTTTGTAGCTGACACTAGGGTGAGGGAGGGTGGTGCAGAGTGGAAAAGCCACTGGTAAAGCTCTCTCCCTTCCCTTCTACCTTGGAATATTTTATGGGGATGGGTGGGGAAGAGACAGATTCTACTTGATCATGTATTTGCCTAAATCTTTCCTGCTTTTACTGCCTTTCTTTTGGACTTACTTCTGAATTTAAAAGCCAAGAATGTGACGTTTTTGTTCTCTGGTTCTACCATGACAGCTTTCCTAAATTACCAGGGGCTTCAGTTTAACTGTCCTAATGGGGTAGGATTGAGATGGTGACAAGAAGTGCAAGGTGAATGCGTAAGGGGTCTACCATCTTCCCACCACACAAACACTAATCTTATTCCAACAACCCTATGATGTAGTTTCTATTATTAACCCCGTTTTATAGATGATAAACTGAGGCCAAAGAAGCAACTTGTCCAAGGTTGCTCATTCATTCAGCCAACAAATACTTACAGGACATCCACTACGTGCCAGGAACTCTTCTTGGTTTGGGGGAATATAGCAGTGAACAAAACAGGTAAAACCCCTATTCTCATGGAGCTTACATCCAAGTGGTGGCAGGAGGGGGCGTCAAGGGGAAGAGAAGTAGGGGAGAAACAGACAGAAGGAAGATCAACAGGTAAACTATCTAGTTTATCACATGGTGATAGGGAGTGCCAGGAAGGATGTGGCTTTCAAGAGCGTGCCTCACTGAGATGATAAAGCTGATGACGAGAATCCCACATTGGAGGGACAAGCATCTCAAGCACAGAAAAGAGCGGGAACAAAGGCCCTGAGGGGACAGTGCACTTGGCTGACTAGCTCAGGAAAGGGAGGGCCAGGATTTGAACCCAGCTGGTCTGACTTCAGAGCCTTTATACTTCACTGCTATCTGATAGCACTCAAATTGTGGTAGACACCGTTACTAAGTCTTGGACGGGTGTTGGCCTGGCATCTCATCCCCTTCCACTTTCAACCATCTTGGTAGGTGGTTGAAAATGGAAAAAACTTTCTTTCCTAGCTCTCCCTGTAAGGATAATGGTTTTATGCACAAGGTGTCACCAACAGAAATATCACGTGGGCTTCAGTTCAGGTGCTGCTAATGCAAGCCGGGGCAGGAGGGAGAGTTGCTTGTGGCTCTAAGGTGAGTGTGGCGATGGACGTGGCCCACGCTGGTTATGTCATCAGCATCAGTGGCAAGGTCAGGGCCAGGTGAAGCAGGATGTGTGTCTGACCTCGACCCGCTCTGTGGCGTGATTCTGCATTGCCCTGAGCCAGGTTTCTTGAGGCTCCGTGGCCATTTGTTGAATTAGCTGTTTTTCATCTGCTTTCTCCTTTAAAAATAACATAGGCTTTATTTTTTAGTTCAGTTAAAAAAAAGACTGGATGACAGAAGCATCTTCTTTTTCATTTCTCCACCCTATCTCCCAAATTTGAAGTCTGCAATTTTTATAAGGTTTGCATGATGATAAATAAGAAATAGAAATGTTATTAAAATTGAAGTGAATTTCCTTTTTGGCTGTGGAAAATAATGAAAAACCTATTTTTTTCCATCTGTTTTCTTTCTTATTTCAAAATATAAAATGGAAGATGAGGCTGCTTGCTGTTTTGACATTGTCAGGCATGTCTCAAGTGCCCTCAGTAGTTCTCACGTTACTCCAATAAGGTCTTCGAGCAACCAAAAAAAATAGTTCCTATTCTCCTATGCTTTGTCTTCCAAAAACAATAAAAAGACCAATACCTCCTTGGAACATTTCACTTCACTTGCAAAACAATTTTTTTTTTTTTTTTGGTTCCTAAAAATATATTTACTGAAATGAAATAATTTAAGTAGGAAAATATTAACATACCTTCTTGGGATACATTGCTCCAAAACAGTATAATACTGTAAGTAAAGTCATAACCCAAATCACAGGCTTCTTTCTGATGCTATATTCCCCCTTCAATTTTTTTAATTAAAGTATTTTAATAATGGACAATATTTGAAGAATCAAATAGCTTCTCAAATTCTATTAAACCAAGAGAAGTTCCCTGTCCCCATCTCTCCATCGCCCGCTTCTCAGAGACAACCACTTCACCCTAAAAGGCTAATAGTTTTATTTACTCCCATGCCTCTCAGTAATATGTTTATGCTACTAATTTCTGAGTGTTTAGTTTAGGCATTATCTAAGTACTTCCCGGGATGGAAGATGAGAATTCAATTCTCTTTGCTCCCCCTGGTCTAATTCATACATATCTCACACCCACATCCTCTAATTATAATACAGTAATATTATAATTTTGAGAGATAAGTATTCAGTATCTATATTACTATACCCAGGTAATGATCTTTACAGGTGATTCTTTTAGCAAACCGATTGTTTTTCCTTTTCCTCACAACATTTAGTTTATCTTAGAGTTAATATTTGCCATTTTTTCATTTGCTTTATATTATATGTACATGTCAGTAATTAAATGCCAGACTTTTTGCCAAATGTCTAAACCCCCTCTCAAGACTTTGGTTTATGTGAGGTTTTCTATCAATTTCTCTATAGGAGCTTCACGACTGACCTATTTAAACCTCCTCTGCCTTGTGCACAGCAATAGTCCTGGGATCTATCTTTACCATCATTTTTGGGACTACCTTCACCTCTCTTTTGGGTTGGCTCCCCAATTAACTGTTCTCCAAGTCTTCATATTACTCTGATTATTCCCTCATTTTGTTGGAGTGCATCCTGTAGTGGCTTACTGAGAAAGTTTAAAGTAAGATAATATTTTTTTTTTTTACCTTACTTGTCTAACAATGTTTTTATTTTACCCTCACACTGTATTAATAATTTATCTTGGAATAGAATTCAAGATTGGAATTTGTTTCCCTTCAGAATTGTGAACGCATTGCTCCAACTTCCAGTTTAATGTTAGTCTCATGCCATTTTGATTCCTTTTATATCTGTTTTGTTTTTTCTCTGGAAACTTGTGGAATTCCTTCATTGTCCCCATTATCTGGATTTTACATTGATATGCCTTGCAATAGGTCTTTTACTTTTTCTTGTTCTTTTTTTTTTTTTTTTTAATCCATTGTCCTGATGAACCCTCTTGATCTGGAAACTTAGATGTTCTTCAGTTAGTGGAGATTTTCTTGAATTATATTTTTGATGATTGCATTCATTTCATTTCCACATATTTCCTGGAAATTCTATTTGATTATTAATCTCCCGGACTTACATTTTAATTTATTTCATGTTTAACTTTCCATTTTTCCTCTCTTTGCCTGAGAGATTTACTCACATTTAAACTTTCCATTGTGTTTTTCTTTTTGTTTTCATATTTTAATTCCAAATCATCTTTTTTGTTCTCTGAATAGTCTGTTTCCAGGTTTTGGTTCATGGTTGTAATATTAGCTTTCCAAGGATATGAGTGATTGGTATTTTTAAAGTTTTTTTCTCCCAGTCTTTATTTCTTCCATGTCACATCTTTTTGTTTTTGTTTTTGTTTTTATCATATCTATTTCAGAAGCTTTCCTGAAAGCTTTTCCTTAGACATCTTTCCTTAGATGTCCAATAGTCTTTAGTTGATTGACCATATCTCAGCAAAGATGAATATAGACTTTAAGCATATTTTGAGACTTGTCTACTGTGAGCTTACAGGTTGCATCATCTGGCTGCTGTTTTTGTTGCAGAACCTTCTGTGTCAGTAACTGAAGGTCTTTCTTTTGTCAGATTCCCCAGAGAAGACACTTTTGGTCTCTTTCCTGGAGTCTATATATTTAACCTCTACTCATGAAGTCAAGGAGGAAAGATGCTGAGATCTCAACATTCAGCAAGTAAACTTTCACTAAATCCCACTATTTTCAATAAAGAACATTTCAATTATTCCTAATGTTCTGCTGTCAGAGACCTTTTGTTTTAGAGCAGTGGTTCTCAAACTTCACCTGGTCGGCTTGTCAAATCACAGATTGTGAGATCCCCATCTCTAAAATTTCTGCTTCAGTAAGTCAGGAGTGGGGCCTAATAATTCACCCCTAGCAAATTCCCAGGGGGTGTTAAGGCATCACCTGGTCTGCAACCCACCCTAGTTGAGCTACTGCTTTAGAGGATAAACCTCCAGTCTTCTGCTGGATGAGGAGGTGCAGCTTCCTAGCTGAGAGAAGTGGTATGGAATTCAGTTGATTCCTAAATAGACTTTCAAACTGCTCACCTGTTTTTAGCCCCATTTTCACTCCAGGACTTAGCTGCTGTGAACTCTTGAGATTCCATGATGTAAACTGTGTTACCTCTTGACTTTTCCTATACTGGTTTAGGATTCAGTGGTCTCAGATTTGCTAACACCTTCTACTTATTTGCCTTCTAGCTTCCAGAATATTGTTGCTATTGCCTTCTTTCCTGTTCTTTTTAAATTTATGGCTTTTACAAATCTAAGTAGATTTTTAGTCATTTTTCTATGATTATAGTGAGATTTGGGGAGGGATGAAAGCTTAAATGCATTATGCAAGCCTTTATCAGAAACTCCAATTAGAGGTAGGTTGGAACCTCTCAAATTGTCCTTTAACTCTCTCAACTCTTCTTTCCATTAATTAAAAAAAATCCTTTTTGTCTTTCTGCTGGGTACTGGATGATTTCTTTGTTGTTACCTTCTACTTAGCTCTATTTAATGAACTCTTATTTCAACTTTGATTTAGAATTCATTTTATTATATTTAGAGTATTTTATTTCAACAACTTTTTCATTTCTAATAATATGAACTGTTTCCTTTTTGTAAACTTCTTGTTTCATTTCCTGATAATTTTGTTTCATTATTTCTTTCTCTTTAATGGAATTTATTTCTTAGGTTCTCTCTTTGAGAATTCTAAACACTCATATTTTTAATATCTTTGGCAGACTGATTTAATAAAATGAATTTTATGTGGAAAGAACACATGTTCTGATTTTTTGTTTTGTTGAATGTTTATTAGCTTTTGCTTTCTTTATATGTTTTATAGTTTTGGTCAATAGAATAATTTTATGGGGGAGGTTTTATTTTTGGCTTTTTAAAGTGTATTTCTTCCTTAGTGCTTCCCTTTCCCTATCTGGTGGTTTTGGGGGTCACCTCTACTGGGCTCCAACTCCCAGTCAAGAATCAGGTCTCCTGTTACATGGTGATACTCCAGGGCTTCTATCACATGGAGGTATTGGACATATACCTGCAGATTAAATCATTGAGCTAGCAGTTTGCTTACTTCTTTTTCCATTTGGAAGGCTATAACTGTGCACTCTCAGCTCCCTGGCTTCACTCAGTGGTTGGAAAATGTTTCTTTTTTATTTTTCAAGTTGAACAGCTACACTCCGGCATATGTCTTCATCTTATCTTGAGCACTCTCAGCCTTCTTTCTGAACTCAGTACCTCAGCCTGCTTTCTGACCTGGAGCCCAACACGCCCATGTGATCTCACTCAAGGGTTCATGTTTGGGCTCTGCTTCAGGTACATGGCGAGTTGTATTTGTTTTGCAGCTTGGCTATGCCTTTTTGGGTTATCCATTTTTGTATTTTATCTATCAAGACCATTGGATGAGAATCTAGTTTCCCCAGACTTCATGTAGCTGGAGCCCCATTGGAGGGGCATGCCTGATGGTCACACCTCTTACCCACTACTCCGCAGAGGGAAGAAAAATGATTTCATGACTGGTGGCTTTGAAGCTGAAGCTGAACCTGGTCTCAACCCCTTCCTCCATCTCTCTTTTTTATCTACCTCCTGCAGAAAGCCTGGAATCTTCTCTGCTTCTCCATGTCAAAACTCTTATAGGGGCAGACTCTGTCCCTAAGGAGGAAGGCCCCAGCTGTCTAGCACTGTCAGGGATGAGCAAGTTAGTAGAACTCTGGATTCAGTTCCAGGAAGTCTGTGTTGCTGCACACCTAAGAATACAACTGAGCTGCTATCAGTAATAAAAGTGATATTTTGGTCTCCACAGTAAGACTGCTATGTCTGTGTCTTGACCTGTACTGAACTTGGTGGGGAGAGAATTATATATTTGCCCTCTAAAAACCCTAATACTGCCAATGTGATTAGAGCAGAAGAGTCTTATGGAAGCTTGAACTTAGAAATCCAACTTTATTGGAAGTAATTTAATTTCCAAATAGGCTTTTGTTTTAAATCCAATATGACAATCTCTGTCTTTTAGCTTATGGATTTAGGATGTTTATATTTTGGGGAGGGGGGGCTTACTATTTATATTCTATTTCTATTTTCTTATTTTGTACTTTTTTATATACTCTGATTTTTCTATGCTACTGGTTTTCTCGACCCCTGACTTCTATTTAATTTGCCAAGTTTCTTTATCTCCCCCACCATCATTTCTGGTTTGGAAATTTTGCATTCTGTACCTATTCTTTTAGTGATTACCATTAAAGTTTTAACATGATTACCTGATGTCTTAAGAGAACTAAAAAATGGGACATTAGAGTGCTTCAATGACAATCATACTTATCCCATTTTACATGTTATTTACCTGCATTTTAATTCACCTTGTTGTTATGCCCCCAAAGTGTTGCTATAATAGTTGTTTAATGAGTTAGTGCATATTTGGATTTGCCCACACATTTATCAACTTTGTTCACCATTCAGTCTTGCGACTCACTTCTTCCTTCTGATTCAATGTTCTTCTTGAAGTATAGTGTTTCATTAAAAAAATTTTTTAATGAAGATCTATTAGTGATAATTCTCTTAGTCCTTGTGTGTCCAGAAATGCTTTGTTCTCAATGTTATGATAACCTGGGCATAGAATTCCAGATTGACAACTACTTTTTATTTTCTCTGAGTACTTTGAAGATATCATCCGACTGTGTTCAGTTTTCTCTTGTTTCTATTGATAAGTCTCCTGTTGGTCAGTCTATTCTTTCTCTCGCTGCTTTTGAGATATTTCCTTTGGAGTTCTACAGTTCCATTATAACACATCTTTTCTGGAGACTTTATATATAGTTTGTTCGTCATTCCATTCTAGCATTTCTAAGTATTTTGTCACCAGAGGATTTTAGATTACCAGTTTAAGGGTAAATTTACTGCTTAAGGGTATTTTCCCCCAATGTCCTCTTTATAAATCCCTCTCACACTTTTAATTTACTTATATTATCCAAAATTTATTTCTGCTGCTATCTCATATAATTTGTATTTTAGCATCTGGTCCCCTAGGCCTGGGCCTCATCCTTGGTGATCCCTGAATTGAATATCTGGCTAGAGAGTTCCAGTTAGAGGCTGACAGATAAATGCTCCCAGACACTTGTTGTGATTCCCCACTAGAGCAATTCATAAAGGCAAGCATGTTCCAAGTCAACTTAGGTATTTCCCCAAGAACTCACCATTCCCATGAGAAGACCATGTGGAACTCCAACTCCAGAACTTTCTCCTCTCTCCCCATCTGAGACCAACTATTTGGGATTTTCTGAAAACATATCAAAAACTAAACCACACTTGTTACTTAGGAGGGACTGAGATTCAACCCACTGATGTCAAACGCACTGAATAATTAGAATTTGACTGTAGGGTTTTGGAGCACGGGGATGAAAACATAGTCATTTCATCAGGGTTGGGCAGGCCCCAAAAAGCCTACAGCTGGGGCAGACCTGGGCCAGACACTTCTTTGGCAGACCCTGAGTGGCCATGGGTCAGCAAGAAGGCACTGGGGAGGAGGGTGGCAGAGGGTGCACGTGCAGTTGAGTTAGGGGAGGTGGGCTCACCGGCCCTTTGGTCTAGCCACTTTGGGCTCACTCCCCTCCCTTTCCTGGCATCCATTCCCTTAGTCAGGAAAGGGCGATAAGGTTGTTAACCGTGCCTATCTTGGAGTGCTGCAAGACTGTTGTAACAAACAGCACATGCTTGGCTTACATGGGAACTGAATAGCTCATGGTTTTGGAGGCTGGAAGTTCAAAATTGGGAGTCAGCAAGGCCATGCTTTATCCCCCAAATCTGTGGCATTCTGATATCGGCCTGCCACAGTCCTTGGGGTTCCTTGGCTTGCATCTCTGCCTCCACCACCTGGTGAGCCCACTCTCCTGTGCCTGCTTTTCTGGTTTCCTCTGACCTACAACTTCATTCTCTGAGGCCCTGTCTGGCTGACTGTGTCTGGATTTTTTCTGCTTGTAAAGGGCTTCATAATGCAAATTTAGGCCCACCCTGATTCAGTTGGGCCACACCTTATCTAAAAGGAACATCTTCAAAATTTCCAATTTTGTTACAGGAGCATGGATTAAGATTAAGAATTTATCTTTCTTTGGGAGAATCAATTCACCCCACCAGAGACCTGGGATACCTCACAGATACGGTGCATGTGTGGGAGAAAGGAAATCGAGGCTTAGAGAGATGGAGTGAGCTCTCCAATTCACCTTGCCAGTGAGTGGCAGAGCTGGGCCTCAGATCTCACTCCCTTTCCTCAAAGCCACCATGTATAAATATAATATAAAAGCAGGAAAAAGGGAGTTAAACATTTTTGAACACCACCTATCTGCCAGCTACTTTATGCACAATATATCACTTACTCTTCATGCAACAGTCTGACATTAGTTTCCTTACACATAATTTGCAGATGAGAGAACTGGGACTTTCCATGATTTACCCAAGGCAACATAGTAATTTCAGAAGCCAGGATTTGAACCCAGCATTGTCAGATAGCAGACCTGTGCTCTTTCTCCCTCTCAGTTTCTTTTTACTATCCTCTCCAGATACTGGTATGCGCCCCTAAAATCCATATGCATTTAGACATGGTTCAAATCAATTAGTTCACACTTTGCTGCTGAGGCTCCTTTGTGCCAAAGGTGATCAAGGTGCTCCCAGTTTCATGCATTCAAACCCAATGAGGCCTCTTTCCTGACTTCTTGCATGACAGCCCAGAATTGAGAACCACCGTGCATATGGTGTTTGCAAAATGCTAGTTGTGTATTGGTGTTTAAACTTTAGTTTTGCATCTTTAATTTATTTATGCAAGCAAGCCGCCTTTCATGAATTTTAATCTGAGCTGCCTTAAAGAAGTGCTTTCCAAATGGGACAGCATTTGTGATCACCACTAAGCCATTCTAACTGCTTGCAGGCCTGGGGAGAGAGGCAGTGGAGAATATTAGCAGGCTCCGTGCAGTCCCTGTGTCATCCCAGGCATTGTGGCGTAAAATGCGCTTCGTGTCTGGAAGGGGAAAAAAAAATGTGACTTGAGTCTTTGGTTATTTTTAATGCTGAGCATTAGAACCACAGGGAATATTACGAGTTCCAAGATTTCTGACAGTCAGGACTTGCAGCCGAAGTGCTTTCTTAGGAGAGAGAGAGAGAGAAACAGACACTGCTACAAGTCTTTATTCATTTATTTATCATGCTTCAGTTCCCGAAAAAAAGAAAACACTTCTCCTGTGCGGGGGAAATTGCTTCAATGGATAGATTGCATTTAAATAATTAAAGTATAAAATTACTCGAACAGGCCAACTGATATCTTGAAAACGAAACAGTCACAATCACTTAAGGGGGCTGGCTTAGTTCGTGCATTGGTGCGTAGATGAGGTATGAGAAGAGGCTTCTGCCTGATTCAAAGAGGGATTTCCATCCTGCCCCACTGACTGCCCCATGTCAGGGTGGTTTCTGTCTCGAGACGATGTGTCTTGCAGACCCCAGGCCCTTGAAGGAGAGGTAAATAGTTCACAACTTTCAACACACACACGTTTGGGTTTCAGTCTTTGAGCAGCTCGCTGGAGTAGCAAAAGCACTGAATTTGTGTTCAGAAGGCTTGCAACTTGTCTGAATGCAGTTGTATGGCCATGAGCTCATTGCCCAGCCTCCAAGGTCCTTGAGTTCCTCATCTGTGCAGTTGGATGCTAATGCCGACCTCATAGGGTTGTCACGGCCAAATTGGGTATTAGCTCCCAAGAACCTCTAGCACCAGGCCTGGCCTGTGATAGTCCTTTGTGGGATGTTTGCAGCATGTTCTTCTCTGTCTCTTGGGAGGCTTCTCCTATTCAGATGTCATCCACGCTTAGAGTCTCTCCGTGCTCAGGAAGACTTCATCCATACCAGTAAAAGTCCCTCTCTCCTCTGTCCATTCACGCCTTTGTCCAGCTATTTAAATATTGTCAGACCGAGGAAGTTCTGCCCCTTGCTCGTGCAGATAACATTTCTTCAAGTTGGTTTTACGGTGCCCTAGAAAGGCCTGGCAAAGAAACGGCTTTGTGGTCAAACGCATTTGCAAATGCTGCATGCTGTAGATCTCCTTTTGGGGATTCACCATGCACACCGGCACCCCCAAAGTTTCTGACAAGTCCTGCAGATGAGAAACCTTTTCACTTTAGATTCAATTTAACTCTGCACTTTTCCATCTTACTCCACCCCCCCACAACAAATACCCCTTAATATCCTTTGGAAATAGGATTTGTTGAAACTACTTAGAGAAACTCTGACCTAAAAAGTTTCCTCCTCTTTCCTGCCAATCTATTGCCTTTGGCCTTATTTGCCTCTGCACACTGAGAGAACCATCTTTAGGGGTTTTCACGGTCATCTTTGGTTTACTATTAATTGATTAATTAAGCTTATGCTGTAAGTGCTGAGCTTCAGATCAATAACGTATTATCTTTACCCTCATGAAGCAAGGCCAAGAGGGAACAGGCAAATAATCTGAGACGGTTGATTCTTCGTGCTTTGTGTTATGAGTGGCTGTGAAGTAAGTGCTGGGTTGGGGGGCCGAGGTGGGGATGAAGCAAAGCACCTCATGACACCTGGGGGTGCTAGGCCAGGCCTCCTGAAGGAGGAGTCTGCATCCTGTTGTCTGTCGTCCTAGGTGCTTGGGGGGGATAGTGCCTTTGAGGCATTTAGGGGAAGCAGCTCCTGCTGGCCTAGGCAGCAGCTTCTTAGCGGCACCAATGTTTACTTTGAAGAGAAAATGTCTGCTTTGTAGGCAAATGTTTGCAGTATGGAAATGATCATTGCAATTGCTGTGGTTGTCACAAATGTTTCATCAGAGCCGATAAAGCAGCTGAGTGTTGGCAAAATCAATGAAAACATCTTGAGAAGTGTTCGCTGCCTACTTAGCCGTCTGTGGCTCATCTGGTGCGAGGAGGAGGGGAAGGAGGCGGTGAGCTGAGGCCACGCACGAGAGTTTCAGAGGCAGTAGGATGTGGCGGATGGCTGTGCAGGTTTTGGAGCCAGATTGTCTTGTTTGATATCCTGGCTCTGGCTCTTGGGAGCTGTGTGATGTTAGACAGGTGTCCTAACTTCTCTGTGCCTCCATTTCCTCGTTTGTAAAATGTGAATAATAACAGTACCACTTACGTGGTGTTTTTATAAGTATTTAAATGAGATGACATATGTAAAGTGCTTAATCACTCAATCAATATTATCATTTGAGTTTCAAAATCCTCACACCCATTCATCTCAAATGACAAAGAGGCTTTACACAGCACCATTCATTCAAGTATTTATTGAGTACCTTCCAAGTGCCAGGCTCTGTTCTAGGGTCTGGGTACTCAGTGGGGAATGAGAGAGGCCAGGGTACTGGTTATTTTTTGGGGTGTTCTTTCTACTGGGGTAGACAGACAAATCAAACAGAACACCAAAGAAGATACCTACAGATAATGATAAAAGTATAACAGACATAAATTGGAGTAATAGAAAGAAGAATATTTTGGAGTCATATATTGCCTACATTATACTCAGATGGACACAGAGAAAATATCAATTTAAATTTGTAAATTTCTCTGATATCTTCATGTACCACCTGATGGTTAGCATAGAAAATAATTAACTTTCTTAGTCCAATCTGTCATTTTAATCGGAGGCAAGCATTTAAAGGGTCTCTTTAGGATTTTCCTTCCCTACCTTTGGCTGCAATTCAAGATGGCATCTGGGCATATGGGGAGGGGAGTGTCTTATGGGACCTGGTACTATGTGAGGAGAAGGGGTCCTCGGATCTGTGAACCTTTCTTCTATTCTCCTCTAACTTTTCTGGTCTCTGATGCAATTCCTCCTCTGCCTGATGGCACTCAGCCTTTTGGCATTTGTGGCTGGGTCCAGTGTGAGTGTTTCCTTAAACTGGTTTCTCTCTCATCCTTATGTGGATCTGGTGGTCCTCCCTGGCAGACTGATCTTCTTCTCAGCTCTCCTTAGCACTGTATTCCCATCTGAGATTCTGCCTCTGCCAAGATGTACCCTGACTCCGGTCTCCATTCTGCATCCTCTGCTGAGAGTCACTTCTACTTTTCCTAGGGTAGACTGCATTGGCTTCCAAATCAACTGCTTTTTGAGTCTCCTTTCAGGAATTTCTGAGTCTTGAGCACACCCCATAGGAATCAAGAGTCACTCAGAAAAGCTGTAATCTAGCACCTCATTCTACCTAACCAGCTTGCACTGCCTGAGCAGTTGAGGTGGTGGGGTGCAGCTGCCAGAGGGGCACTCTCTCCCCAGAGTCCTATAGCTAAAGCAGGACAGGAACCCCCCATTTCATATCCCCCATACCCACATCTGAATGTTTCTTGCCAATTAAGTGCAGCCTTGAGATGGGGAAGAAGGAAAATGAAAATTTTTGCAACAGAAGTTTTCTTTCTCTCCCTCTGTCTCTTTCCCTTAAAACTCCTCAAGTGGAAAGCGGTAGAATTCTCCTAAACCTTTTCTACCCTCGGGTTAAAAATCTCATGGCCAGACTTCTGATTTCACTCTGACATGTGAAGAGCTGGGACACCATTGCTCCCTTCCTTACAACAAGAAAAACACTGAGAAAATTGAAAATCAATGACTTTTTTTAAAAATAAATTTTTAGTAGAGAAGTTGCAGGTTTACAGGAAAATAATGCAGAAAATACTGAGTTCCCATATACCCCCTTCTCACACATAGTTTTCCCTGTTATTAACTCTTAACAATAGTACGGTAGCTTTGTTATAATTCATGAAAGAATATTATAATAATTGTACAATAGATCATAGTTTACATTATGGTTCACCGTTCATGTTATACAGTTATACAGTTGTTTTAAAAAATATTCTAGTAAACGTATATACAACCTAACATTTCCCCTTTTAAGCACCTTCACTGTATAATTCAGTGGTGTTAATAATATTCACAATATTGCACTACCATCACTACCATCCATTACCAAAACTTTTCTTCACCCCCAACAGAAATGTGGTTCAATTAAGCATTAATTCCCCATTCTTTACCCCCACACTGGCCTCTGTTAACCTGAATTCTAGTTTCTGACTTTATGAATTTGCTTATTCTAATTATTGCGTTACCAGTGAGATACTACAATATTTGTCCTTTGTGTCTGGCTTATTTCATTCAACATAATGTCTTCAAGGTTCATCCATGTTGTTGCACATATCAGGACTTCATTCCTTTTTTTGAAATACATTTTTTATTGTGAAATTTAACATATATACATAACAGTGACAACTTTCAGAGTACAATTTAACAAGTAGTTAGATAGGAAATTTCAAATCATGATATGGGTTACAGTTCCACCATTTCAGTTATTTCCTTCTAGCTATTCTAATACCCTAGCATCTAAAAAAAATTATATAAAGATTCAGTATTCGTAATCCTTTATTAAATACTATCTTCTACATTCCTTTTTATGGCCAAAAAATTTCAATTGAATGTACATGCCACATTTTGTTTATCCATTCATTTGTTGATGTACACTTGGGTTGCTTCTATCTTTTGGCAATTTTGGACAATCCTGCCATGAACATCAGTTTGCAAGTATCTGTTTAAGTCTTTGCTTTCAATTTGTTGAGTATATTCCTAAATGTGGACTTGCCAGATCATATGTTAATTCTATACTTAACTTTTTGAGGAACCACCAGACTGTTTTCTATTTTACAGCTGCACCATTTTATATCCCAGCACAATGAACTGTTTTTTCACATCCTCTCCAACACTTGTAATTTTCCATTTTTTAAATAGTAGCCATTCTAGCACATGTGAAATGGTAACCCATTGTGGTTTTGATTTGCATTTACCTAATGGCTGATGATGTGGAGCATCTGTTCATATGCTTTTTGGCCATTTGTATATCTTCTTTGGAGAAATGTCTATTCAAATCTTGCTAATTTTTTAGTTGAGTATTTTGTCTTTTTGTTTTTATTTATTTTTCTTTTGTTGTTTGTGCTTTTGATGGACTTAAATTTAACATCCTAAATCTATAACAATCATGTTTGATATGATAACAACTTGACGCTAATAGCATACATATACACTGTTCCCATACTACTCGCCCCCCGTGATGTTACAAATGACGTCTCTATATGTTGTATGTCCCAAACCATAGATTTATGTTTGGTCTGTATACATTTTCATTTTAAAACCTGTAAGAAGTTAAAAAGTGAGTTATGTACCTAAAAAATGCAATACATTATAATTACCTATATGGTTACCTTTACTAGCGGTCTATATTTCTTTATGCCACTTTTATCCACTGCGTGATGTCCTTGACATTCAGTGTGAAGAACTCTCTTTAATTTTGCTGGTAGGGCAGATCTAATGGTGACAGACTCTCTCAGCTTTTGTTCATCTGGGAATGTCAAAATCTCACATTCAGTTTTTTTTAAATGCGATTTTATTGAGATATATTCACATACCATACAATCATCCAAAGGACTATAATCACTTGTTCACAGAATCATCATATAGTTGTGCATTCATCACCACAATCAATTTCTTGAACATTTTCATCACTACAAGAAATAAAAAATGAAAATAAGAAGAAAAATAAAAATAAAACTATAAAAGAACACCCAAAACATCTCATACTTCTTTGCCACCCCCCTATTATTTATTTACTTTTTGTCTCCCTTTTTTCTACTCATTTGTCCATACACTGGATAAAGGGAGTATGAGCCACAATGTTTTGACAATCACACAGTCACACTGTTTAAGCTATGTAGTATACAATTGTCTTCAAGATTCAAGGCTATTGGGTTCCAGGGACTCACCAGGTTGTACACAAACAGCTCATCAGCTCAGAATTTAGAAGTAACCATTACAACTCATGAATAGATGTGACTGCTGTAAGAGCTTACAATCTAGGAACCTTTACCATAAGCCTTCCCCTGATAACCTATGCTCTCAGATTTAATTCTTAGAGTTTGCACATTATAGTTAGTCCATATCAGTGAGGCATTCTAATGTTTATATTTTCAATTCTGGCTTCTAAACATACTATCCTCAAGGCCCATTTACCTAGTTGCATACCTTACAACTTCATTTTTTCTTGCTGCTGCTCAATATTCAATTGAACATATACACCACAGTTCACCATTCCGTTTATCAGTTGATGTACCCTCAGGTCACCTCCATCTATTGTGAACAATGAATACTGCCGTTGCAAATAATGAATAATGAATAAACACCAGTGTGCAATGTCCATTCATGCCCCTACCCTCAGTTCTTCCAAGTATATACCCAATAACAGAGTTACAGGACCATATGGCAACCCCATAGTTAACATCCTGTGGGACCCCCACACTGCACTCCAGATGGGCTGCACCATTCTACTTCCATAACAACAGTGAATAGTTACATCTCTCTCTCCACATTTTCTCCAGCACTTGAATCTGTATATTTTTTAAACAGTTTTATTTGCACATCATACAATCCATTCTAAGTAAACAATCAATGATTCCCAGTGTAGTCACAGTTATGCATTCTCCTCCACATCTATATGAGGACATTTCTATTTCTTCCACAAAGAAAGAGGAAAAGGAGAAACAAAAATGAAGAATAAAAATATAATAGATAGAAGAAAAATAAAGTAAAATACAACGAAAAGTTCAGACAACTCCACCATCACCAAGAATCCCATATCATTCCCTCATAACCCACTCTTATAGACATTTAGCTTTGGTATGTTGCCTTTGTTAAAATTAATGGAAGCATCCTACAATGTTACCACTAACTATAGACTCCAGTTTGCATTGATTGTATTTTTTTTCCTTGTACCATCCAATTTCCAACACCTTACAATGTTGACATTCATTTGTTCTCCCTCTTTTAAAAACATATTTATGATTGTACGTTTAATCACCATCATTGATCACTCTAGGTTTCACTAAGTTATAAAATCCCAGTCTTTATCTTCTATCTTTCCTTCTGGTGTCATACATGCCCCTGGCCTTCCTCTTTCAACCATACTCACACTCATTTTTGTCCAGAGTACTTACAACATTGTGCTACCATCACACAATATTAGGCTATCCATTTCTGGATCTATACAACCAGTCCTGTTTACCCTTATGTACTCCTTCAGCATCAAGTGCCCAGTTTCTAACCTCTTTCTATCTCCTGATAACCTGTGTTCTCAAGTTTAACTCTCAAGTGTTGTTCATCAATGTTCATTCATATTAGTGAGTCTGTAGAGTACCCGTCCTTTGGTTTCTGGCTAATTTCACTCAGCGTAATGTCTACTGTCTACCATTTTGACTTTTGGAATTGAATTGAATTTAATTTAATTTTGTTATTTTATTTTATATTATTTTAATTTTCCCTCTCTCTTTTTACTCTCACTGATAGCCTTCATTTCTACTCTCTTCTCCAAACATCTGTCTCCTGTACCCCAAACAGAATAGATTTGAATAGACCTATGCCAAGACACTTAATAATCATATTATCAAATGTTAAAGACAGAGAGAGAATCCTGAAAGCAGCAAGAGAAACGCGATCCATCACATACAAGGGAAGCCTGATAAGACTATGTGCAGATTTCTCAGTAGAAACCCTGGAGTCAAGAAGGCAGTGGTGTGATAAGTTTAAGATATGGAAAGATAAAAACCACCAGCCAAGAATCCTATATCTGGCAAAACTGTCCTTCAAATATGAGGGGGAGTTTAAAATATTCTCTGACAAACAGACAATGACATAGTTTGTGAACAAGATACCTGCTCTACAGGAAACACTAAAGGGAACACTATAGACAGAAAGGAAAAGACAGGAGAGAGAGGTTTGGAACACAGTTTTGGCTGATGGTAGCACAAAAATGTAAGTATACTGAACAAAGATGACTGCGAGTATGGTTGAAAGAGGAAGGTTAGGGGCATGTGGGACACCAGAAGGAAAGGAGGAAAATGAAGACTGGGACTGTATAACTCAGTGAAACCTAGAGTGCTCAACAATTGTGATAAAATGTGCAAATGTTTTTACATGAGGAAGAACAAATGAATGTCAACCTTGCAAGATGTTAAAAATGGAGTGATATTGGGGGGAAAATACGATCAATGCAAACTAGAGATATAGTTAACAAAAACATTGTATTATACTTCCTTTAACGTGGCAAGGGTGGTGTGCCAGGGTTGGGTGCCTGTAGGAGGGGCTTTAGGGGAGGGTTGTGAGACTCTTGGCATTGGTGATGTTGTCTCTTTTATTGTACTTTATTTTAATTCTATCTTTTCTTTTGTTACTTTGTAGCTGTCATTTTTCTTTCTTTCTTTTTCTTTTCCTTTTGTCTCTCTACCTTCTTTGACTCTTCCTCCTTCTTTGTGGAAGAAATGGAAATGTCCTTATATAGATAGTGGTGATGGTGGTGAATGCATAAATACATGATACAGGGAACCATCAATTGTTTGCTTAGGATGGAATGTATGGTGTGTGAACAAAACCATCTTAAAAAAAATATAGGTTGATGAAGAAACCTTGAGGGCACTATATTGAGTGAAATAAGTCAGACACAAAAGGACAAATATTGCAGGGTCTCACTGATGTGAACTAATTATAATATGTAAACTCACAGACATGAAATATAGGTTACTAGGATATAAAACGAGGCTAAAGAATGGGGAGTAGTTGCTGATTATGAGCAGAATGTTTAACCAGGTTGAACTTAAGTGTTCAGAAATTGACAGAGGTGATGGTAGCACTTTATTATGAAAATAACTAACAGTGCTGAATGGTGTGTGAATGTGGTAGAAAGGGGAAGCTTAGAGTCACATATGTCACCAGAAGGAAAGTTGGAAGTTAAAAGATGGGAATGTATAAAACAGTGAATCTTGTGGTAGACAATGTCTCTGATTAACTGTACAAATATTTGAAATCTCTTTCATGAACTAGAACAAATGTATGACACTATAACTAGAAGTTAATAATAGAGGGGTATATAGAGGAAAAATATATGTATTGCAAACTATGTACTATAGTTTGTAGTGTTTTAACATTCTTTCATCAACAGTAACAAATGTACTATACCAATACTATGAGTCAATAATGGAGTGGGAGGGTTGTGGGAGAATTTGAGTTTTCTTTTTTCTTTTTATTTTTTTTCCGGAGTAATGAAAATGTTCTAAAAATTGGAAAAAATTAATTGTGGTGATGAATGCACAACTATATAATGGTACCATGAACAATTGATTATTCACTTTGGATGATTGTATGGTATATGAACAATCTCAATAAAATTGAATTTTTAAAAAAACGCTATACCAATTATATGACATTCAGTAAAAGACAAGCCTAAAGAGATGTCAGTGGTTGTCAGGGGTTGAGGGAGAGAGAGGGAGGGTTAAATAGATGAAGCTCAGGGGAATTTTAGGGCAGTGAAACTATTCTGAGTGGTATTTTAATGGTGAGTATATTACACTTGGCATTTGTCAAAACCCATAGACATTTGTAGCAAAAGAGTAAACCTTAATGTATGCAAATTAAATTACCATTTAGGAGTTCTGGAGATCCCAGGTTGTGATGAAGAATGTGACAAAACAACCTAACTTTTTTACAAATGTATGAAACAACCTCATTGAAGAGGGTGGGGGAAGAAAGGTGCTGGCCTAAATAAGATTGGAAATCAGTGGCATCTGTAAGACTAAAGGCAAAAGAAACTGTACATTAGCCCAGTACTATAGTTGATTCCCATGGTGCAGGTTAACAATTTTGATACTGCTATACCTGTATGAATATGAAACTGAAGAATTAAGTAAGTGGGTAACAGAGGATGGGAACCAGATTTTTTTGCTATTGGAGTGGGAGGTAACAGATAAGCAAGAGCAAGAGGCTAGAATGGTCCATGTGGTAATTGGTAGGGTTAGAGAAATCAACATAAACTCATGTTTAGCTTAATACAGATACTGATGTTTACATATAGAAATATTATACATATACACAGATTGGTATATAAACATTTAAATCCTCGCACTGTCAGCTTAGGGAGCCTCAAAGCAACTATACCCCAGTAGCAGTGAGCACATGTAGCACTCATTAGAATGGTTTCTAATAAAATAAGAAGTGAATTATTCTAGGAATTAGGGCAGAAAATATACAAGATGAGCCTGAAGCATCTTGTAGAATCAGAAGTTAAGGAAATGCTAAAGCATGTGCACGTGCGCACACACACACACACACACACACACACACAATGATGGGGTTATGTCAAAGAGACACAGAAGCCAACTGAGAAAGCTCCAAATGGCCAAACCTGGAACAATTTGTGCAAAAAGTAAAGTAGCATTGGAAAAATAAAATAGCATTGGATTATAACTCAAAGTATAAAATAATGATTCATGAGTTTGTACTTAAATAAATGAGAAATGAATGACAAATCTCCCATGCAGAAGAATTCCAAATAATTTATATAGTTCCTCCACTCTCCAGGATATGGAGCAGAAGCCTCTCTTCCTTAAGTATGGGCTGCACATAATTACATCCTTCTAAAGAGTAAAGTATGGAAAAGGGGGCTGGGGGAAAGAATAACTTTATGGTACTCTTTACAGTTACCTGACAAACACTACCTTAGCCAGATGATCATGCTTAACGTCAACACTGATGAGTCTTGTATGCATCCTCAATATGAAGTGATGAGAATGGCACCTTATCTTTGTGGTCTTTTTCCCAAATACACATAACCCCAGTGTAATAATGAGCAAAACATCATACAATTCCCAACTGAGGAATGTTCCATGAAACAACTGATCAGAGCTCCTTGGAACTGTCAAGGCCATCAAAAACAAGAAAACCTGAGAAACTGTTGCAGCCAAGAGGAGACATGATGACTGAATGTACTGTGGTATCCTGCATGGAGTCCTGGAACTGAGAAAGATTGTTGGGTTAAAAACTAAGGAAATCTGAATAAAGTATGGACTTTAGTTAGTAACGTATCACTATTCATCAATTGTAACGAATGTAGCAGACTAATGTAAGATGTAATACTAGGAAAAACTTGGTGCAGAATAGTACAGAACATAGGAATTTTGTCATGTGCAAAGCAAAGCAAAATAAAATGAAATTATCTCATGGCCTAAATATGAGGGTGGAGTGGGAAATATGGTCTAATTTGGCATGCTAAATAGGGAGATAAAACATTTAAAAATTCATTTTTCTCTACGATCTTGAAAAATTTGACTTGCAAGTCTAAAAGTTCTGCAAAATTCTGTTTTATAAATATAGAAAATTCCTTCCTTCCTTCCTTCCTTTTCCTTCTATAACATTCCTAATCCTCCTTCCTAACAACCCCACCTCCACATGCAGAGTGGCAGATGAAGGAGAAGGTCATGGACATAAAATCAAAAGAGGAAGGCACACGAATATTTTTCAAAATGTTTTCCTATTGTAAAAATGAATGAGAGTGAAGAAATGATTATATAAAGTATTCTGGGAGGGCCTATTCGAGAAAATGACATTTGAGCTGAGCCCTTCATGTTTAGGAGGAAGCATCCATTTGTGGATACGCCCAGATCAAAATGGAAGAGGGGAGGAAAAGTGTGAACCAGGGAGATGTCACAGGTTAGAATCCATTACTGTATGAGCTCTGAGGATGGCAGCTAAAAGGTTAGGAGAGTGAGAACAGAGTTAAGCGCAAGTGGTTCCTCAGGAAGAAGGAACATCATGATCAAAAGTGTACAAAAACATGGTGTATTTGGAGACTTTTCCTAGAATTTGATTGAAGACTAGGGAGTAAAAAAGCAGAGAGGGAACAGGGAAATCACATGATTGGGTTATTTTTTTCTCCTCCTCCTCTTTCTCCCACCCTGCCCCCCGCTTCTTCTCATTATTTTCAGGTGCTAAGGAATAGATAATGGAGAGCAAGTCTGTGTCAGCAGAATGGCCTTACAGGGGCCACAGATGAAGTCTGCCTGGGCCCAGATTTCTGTTTTGTATTTTCCTTTTCTTATCCTTGTTTCCTGGCTGGAAATCCTGACAATCTTTGATGTAGCTTTGAGTGACTCTGAGAAAGCCCCTTGCCTGGAGACTGTACACCCACAACACCTGAAGTGATTTTTTTTTTCTGTGTCAAAATGTCTAAAACTTAGCGATTCATATTAATTGACTGAGAGACAATATAGTAAGTTCTGGCAAGTCGTTCAAAACAATTAAACAAAAATTTAATCAGATTGTTTTCCATACAGCAAGCTAAGATTAATTCTCCAACTTGGAGGGAAGAAAGAGAAGGGGCCTTTTTATGAGAAGGGAGAGTAAAGAAAGAAGAGATAACTTTTAAGCATGAGGAATGAATGGTAAAATAGTGAACACTTCTCTGGCATGGTTTCTGCATCTAAACATAATAATACTAACTTTCATGTTTGTTGTGAGGATTAAATGAGATAATAATAGTAAATAACATTATTATTACTATTATTCTAACAGTTGTGTATTTCTGTGTAATTTTATCCCTGGGTTCTATTAACAGTTGTATCTCTATTACCTTCTATCTGATTTCCTTATCTCCTCCTTTTATTCTATTGTGGTATTTCTAAAGGCTGTTTAAAAAAGTAATTGGAACAATGTCCTTTATAAGTAAATGGTATAAATGTAAATAAAACATATACACTATTTTCCATCTGGTGCTAACCTCCATGGAGGAATCCCGGAGCAGGTAATCTTTATACTCAGGTACCATATGGTTCAAGGATAGAGAAGGCATTTGTACTGAACGTGGGAGGAGAGACTCTGCTCCCACACTTTGCAGTGGCTTGTCCTTGGGCCAGAACTCAGCTCAGGCCTGGGAGCAGCTGCAGCAGAAGTAGGGTCATGCAGGGCAAGACGCCTGCCAAATGCATTTGGGACAAAGAGGAAAGGAGCATCCAAAAGAAGGCCCTGCTTTCAGGTGGAGCCAGGCCAATGGCTGCTGATGGAGAGAATTGGAGACAGAATAAGGAGAAAAAGGAAGTCAAGTTAAAAGAGTAGAATGTGGACAATGAATAAGAAAACAAGCTATGATCATAATAATCGCCATAAGGAAGTGAAGGTCGTGCTTCATAAACTCTCCTTTGTTGGATACGTTGCTGTGTCCCAATTTCTTCCCCTGTGAAGTGGTGATTGGGGTGAAGGGCAGATCTGAATCACATGTTTTATGTCATGGACCCTGATTCAGTTTGCCAGAGCTGCGATGACAAATACTTGACAGTGGGTTGGCTTAAACAGTGGGAATTTACTGTCTCATGGTTTTAGAGGTTACAAATCCAAAATCAAGGTCTTGACAGGCCCTGCTTTCTCCAGTCTGTAGCATTCTGGTGCTGGCTTGCTGCACCTTGGGGTTCCTTGGCTTGCGTCTCTGCCTCGGTCACATGGCCAATTGTCTCTTTAGTCTCCTTAGTGGCTTCCTCTGACTTACAAGGGCTCCAGGATTATGGATTAAAGCCCATCCTGATTCAAATTGGCTCATTTAACTAGGATCTTCGAAGATCCCATTCACAAATGAGCCCACATCTTAACTAATAACATCTCTTCAAAGGTCCTAGTTACGAACGGGTCCACAGTCCTAGGAATGCCAACTAAGACTTGAACATGTCTTTTGTGGGGTTTATGATTCAATCCCCAACAGACCCCCTTTGGTAGTCTGTTGTCCTATGGGAATGATCTCAGTTTGGGTTCTCCCAGTAGCAGACCCTGAGCACAAGTTATTTATTTGGGAGGTGTAGGTAATACCCATAGAAAGGTGGGACAGGAGAGGTAGCCAATGAAGTGGACAGCTGGAGCGTACTCCTGCAGGGATACTATAAGACAAGGTGAAAACCATTTCTCAGAATTTTTCCACCTGATGGTGAGAGGGCTGGGTAATTATACACCTGCTCCCAGGGGTGTTGGTATCCCAGCATTCTCAGCCGGCCACGCATGGCCACCCAGGCATTTGCTGCTTTGCATGTTTGGTAGGGGGGTGGCTGCAGCCCAGAGATGCAGACACTACACTGCAATTGGAAGCCAGCTGGAGCACACAGAAAGGTTTGGGGGATCTGCAGAGGGCCTCTGCCAGCATCTGCTAGTCTCCCTTCTCAGAATAATGTTTTGAAATACATAAAATAAAATACATTGGATTACAAAGAAAACCAATTATATTGAAATTCAGTTCTATCCACAGACCCCTTGGGGGACCCCAGGTTAAGAACCCCTGCTTGAGTTTCTTTTCAACATGAAATTATATGGTTTTATGACCTAAGAGCATGGATTGTGTTACTCTGCCAGGAGGTGGTTGAAGCAAAGCTCTGCATACTCTCTGCAGAAACTATTTCAGAGGAAAAATGCACTCATCCAACCCGACAATCCCCTGCAGCTCAGGGACTATAATGATGCTGCTGGTCTCTCTCGCTCTCTTTTTATTTTTTTTTTGCAATGTTTGTTTTGCTTTGCTTTTGTTTCTCGGTTTTTAATGTGTCCTTTGCAAGCCTCCAAAGCACTACGGGGCAGCAATTTGCCCCCATCGCCCTGGCAGCCGCTCTGCCCTCCTGGGTGTCCCTGGGGAGCTCCGTCTTTAAAGGAGCCCTCGAGGCCTTCTGCCCTGCAGCCACGGAGAGCCGGGGTCCCTCATGCTACATCACGGTGCCAACAGGTGGCTGCACGCGGGGTACAGGAGCAGCGCCCCTCTGGGAGCTGCACGCCACTGAGACACCATCCCACCTCCTAATGTGACTCCGTGGCTCTGTTACTCACAGCTAAATTACAGTATTATGACTTCATTGTTGAGTCCCAATTCTCCTAATTATAGCCTAGAGATCTATTATTTGATTTGGTAACACCAAGTGCTTCTTTTCTAAATCATGTAATCTCTTGTAGCTTATTAATGTCAGGTTTGTGCACACGCAGGGACTTGGTTGTTTGCCAGGCAGAATCAAATTTTCAAATTTTCGCTGTGTTATGTTACAGGGCTTTGCTTGTTACAATCTAATTATATTGGCACTGAAATACCGAAAACCAATTTATATCAGAAAGCACTTTAACTCTTTCTTTGGAGTGAATTTACATGCATAAGTGTCTGCCACACCATTAGTCTTTTGTTTTTCCACTGGGAAATTCCTTCTGGAAAAGAAGTTAAAAACTAACAGTCCCTTTCTATTACAAGTTCTGGGGCTTATGGAAAACAACTGAATGTGGCCATTCTCTAACTTGTTTGATGCGTGGCAAAGCAGGCACGCCCCTTCCATCTCCTTGTGTCTTTTCCAGTCCTCCCCTCAGTGGGTGTCCCTCTCCCCATGCCCCCAGAAACTGTTCTCCTGGTGTGTGTCACCCCTGAAACTGACCTTCTCAGGACCATCCCCAGCCTCGGACTGTTTTACCTCTTCCCCATCCCCTTCTCGCCTTCAGCTGGCTTTTCCTCTGCTCTGTTTCCCATTGGGAGCAAGACCAGGGGGGACGTGCTGCCTGTAGGAGTTGTTCCAGCGGTGGAGTCATCCTCCTGCCCCTAACTAGTCTTCGCAGGAGAATCCTGTGGCTGTTGCATCTGACCATAAGGATACTGGTCTCACCACTCTATCATTCTCCCAAGTAATGACTGTGGCTTTCTGACCCCTAGGGAGCACTGTTGGGTCCATGCAGCCTGTAATAACCAGGCCACACTCTCCAACTCATCCAGCATGCTATCTTTGAAAAGAAGTCCTTGACTTCCTTGCAGCTTTGGATTCTCTTCTGCCCAGCAGGTTCATTCTTTTTCTTTAACCATCGACATTATAGACCTTGGTCCCACTGACATGGTGCAGGTAGAGAAATAATAGGGGAAGTAGGTATCTCAGGAGGCAGCAGAGGCTCAGAAAGAACTCACGGGGGTTGGTATCCTAATGGAATATTCTCATCTTAGCCTCTGGTTCTCAGCTTAGTACATCCAACAATTTGGTTTTTATAGTGTATCCAGGGTAATAAGACCTGAAAATTTACTCATGCTACTCAGACTCAAAGGAGGCTACTCGATCAAGCAGGAAATATATATTACTTTAAAGTGAAAAATAAAACTACCAAGTGATCAATAGAGTACAGGTTAGCAGCTCAGAGCAGCCTTGCATTGTCTGCTGATCCATATGGGAAGTTAAATGGTAATCAACAGGTGGTTGGTGAGCATGGATGGGGCAAGGGGGATTGGGTGGAGGCTCTTGTCAAATGGATTTATTTATCTGAGAGGGAGGGCCCAACTCTTGTGTTGCCTCTATAAGGAATTTTCCTCCTGAGAAATCTTGCCAGACTCGGTACATCTGTCTCTTTAAGCGTAGCTGACACTCCCATCACCCCAGCCTTGTGGGATTTGAATGGAGTGGGTCAATTTGCCAGGGCATCCTTTCCTAGCACAGTGTTGGACACAAACCAACACATCGTCTCTAAACTCTTGGGCTGACCTCAATGTTGTCCCCTCATGGTAGCCATGTGACCAGGTGGTCTGAGTCCCTTTTCCTTCCACCACCCTGGGATCTAGAATCCAGCTACTGGCTGGCTAAGTTAGGAAGCAGTTTTTATTGGGGGTTTATTCTTGATAATTGCTCAATATTTTCCACTTCCTGGAGAGTGTTTACATATTAATGAGGCCACTCAATGCCAGAATATGAAGAAGCATGTTGTGGAGTGTTCCAGGTTCTGTGGGAGGCCATCAGGAGAGAGATTTTGGAGTGGAAGAATCTCACCAGAGCCATCTCTTGGGCATGCCACAATGCTAAGCTTTTCTATGTGAAGGAATACTTCAGAATTTTCTCTGTAATAATAGAGTGAATGTGACAGAATCCTTCCAGAGTGTGAAGGCAGCCTTTAGGAGAGAGAGAAAGTGGGGAATCAAGGTGAAGCACAGGAAAAAAACAGATATTTAAGATAAGATATAGAGTTCCAAAGTTTCAGTACTTCCCTAAGGTCCTCCTGTGTGTTCCTGACTTTTCTTATACTAAATTTTGCTTCCGTGCATAAGAAAGTTTGAGAAGGTATCTGCTATTTGCAACCCAAAGTAGGAAAAAGTGATTAGGAATATTTCCTGAAGTCTGTCTGTTGTTGGCAAAAAGAAAACAATGTTATGGGGGCCCTAACTTCCCTTGAAGTAGCAGGAATAGTTTTTGCAGTCATTCCTTATTGGGCTTTCACAGACTTAGACTGTTCTGAATTTGTGGCCATGGTGGTAGATATACAGGTGAAACCATATGAGGTGAAGCTAATGGAAAGGGCACTTTGATTAAGGAAATATCACGAGCAAGGGCTCAGAGATATGAAATAGCCTTGTTCTTTCGTGGAAGTGACGAGTAGTCCAACGTGGATAGAGGGCCATTCTGTAGGAGGTTACTCGTTAGAGATGAAACTGAGAAGTTACAGAGGATGCCAAGAGGTGCAGGAACTCCCATGCCCTGCAGAGTCCCTTGGCTGTCATTCTAGAGGCCAAGTTGGAGAGGGCAGTGAAGATTTTTGAAGAGGATAATAATGATTCAAAATTTTAATGTAAATTGCATTTTTATAATGCAATTGACAGTGTAACTAATGCAATGATATTGGAAGAGGTCACTCTCATTTTTTTAATTTTTTTTTTCTGAAGGATACTTTGAACCTGTACATATTTTTTATACTTTTTTTCCCCAGGACTTTTGGCCTATCTGCAAACTCTTGGGTAAAACAAAACAAAATAAACAAAATGGGAAACTAGCCTCTCCTAAAAGTTCTACCCTGAGATGAGTACTCAAAATACTGATATCAAATAAAAATATATGACCACAATGTTATTTAACATTTTCTAGTAGCTACATTTAAAACAATAAGGTCTTACTAAACTAGTCATCTTATTTAACTCAGTACATCCAAAACATTTTCATTTCAACATGTAATCAATACAAAACAGTTATTAATAACAAGATATTTTGCATTCTTTCTTTTTAATTCTTGGTCTTGACAATCCAGTGTGTATTTTGCACTTATTACAGATTTCATTTTGGACTTGCCACATTTCAAGGGCTCCATAGCCACATGTGGCTAGTAGCTACACTATTGGTTAGTATACACTCAGAGGAATGGAAAGAGCAGAGGCTTTAAAATCAGACATACTTGGTTGGGAATCCTAGCTCCTTAGCTTACTGCCGTGCATCTTGGGCAGGTTATTTAATCTTTCTGAGCCCCTGCTTCCCTCCTTTCTAAAACAGGTATCCCTACCCTTACCTCATAGGCTTTTTGAGGATTAAATGTGATAATGTAGCAGAGTTCTCGATCAGCAGGAAACATTTGATAAAAGGCTCCCTGTCTCTTGAAAGCCCTTACTTCTTGAGCATAGCCTCCAGGTCTTTGTGGCTCCAGAGATATTTCCAACTCAGGATATTTTCTCCTCCTACCAGAGTCTGTTGGGCCCTGCCCCAACCTATGGCATGACTTGCATTTCTGGGCTGTAGACTTCTTTTTGCTTAGCTGTAAATTCATTTTTCTAGAGACGTGACGAAGCTGGTTGAGGTCTCGGGGTGCATGTACTGCAGCTGCAATGGGCAGAGTTTCATCCACTGACATTTCCTGTGCAGAATTAATGTTGTTGATCAAAACCATAATTTGGGTCCAAGACTTTTGCACATTCTATCTTTTTTATTTTATTATTTTTCATTATGAGTATTTCAAACATACTGAAACGTATAGCAAAAACTTTAACCTATACCACATTCTCACTGCCCATCTTTATTAGACTTCACATTGTTTCATGTTTGCTTCCAGCCTTTTGTTTCAAGTAGAGTTTCTGCCCCTGTGTCCTCTTTGATCCATTTTTGATCCCACCTTTCTCAGAGGGGACTGCTCTTCTGAATTTGGTTTTTATCATTTCTGTGCAAGTCTAAATACTTTTGTACATATGTCTATATCAATAGAACATGCCTAGTATACTTTACTCACTTTATAAATGGCATCCTCTGCAGAAAATGGGATTAGACAGAATCTGCCACTTCAATTCTTTCAGCCTCCACTTCCTCATCTGTAAAATGAGAATGACAACACCTCTTCACAGGCTTGCTTTGCATAAAGGACCTGGCACAGTACTTGGTGCATGGTGGGTGCTTAATAAATTACTGCTGTTATTATCAGAAAGGGATTATATTTAATATTTGATAGTTAACATATACTTAATTTGAAAGTTCTTGGTAAGTTCCCCTATATCCCCTTGTTTAACTATTTACAATGAAAATTTTACGACAAGTACAAAAATAGATAGCATAACACAATAAACCTTCAAGGACCCATAACTGGGCTCTGATGGTGAACGTTTTCCAAACTCCCTGCATTTTCTTTAAACACAGGATAACTTTCAGTATGGAGATTTTTTATCAGCTGGCAGCCGATCCCTGCGCTGCTCCAGGTTGTCGGACACAGCAAAGGCACATATCCATCCCCGAAGGAAATTCTCACACTCTCCAATCCTGTGACCGACCTCTCCTCTGCTCGGGCAGAAGGTTTTGCTGCAAGGCTTTGAACGACTGGAAATTCAACTGCACATTCTTAGCTTATGAAACAATGCAAATGCCAGTTGGAGGGAAGTGGTCTGATATTCTGAATTTAGTATGATGGCCTTAAGCATTGTTTGATGATGACTCCCCCAACTTCTTTCTCCATCTCCAAGCCCCTTGAACATGTCCAAGACTCAGCTCCTGCTGCCACTAAACAGTCAGGCCCCTGACCCCCAAATTTCTTCCTCTACAAATCATCTCTGTCTCACTAACGGGCACCAGCCCTCATCAGGCAGTCAAGCCAGAAACCTGGGAATAAGCCTTGATTCCTCCTTTACCTTTACTTCCCAAATCAAATCTATCAACAAGTCTGGATAAATTCTATACAAAAATTATTTCCTTGTGCTTGCTTCAGCAGTACATATACTAAAATCGGAATGATACAGAGAAGATTAGCCTGGCCCCTGCACAAGGATGACAAGCAGATTAGTGAAGCATTCCATGTTTAAAAAAATATATATTTCCTGGATCTGAACATTCTTCCCCACCTCCATTGACACCAGTATCTTCCAGTGCACCATCTCTTGCTTAGCCTGTTGGGTTTAGTCCCCAAATGAGCCTCCCTGATTTTTTTATTGTCCCTTACCCCCACCTATTCACCAGAGTAAACAGAGTGATATTTTCAAAACCCTCCAAGAGATTCCCAATGGGCTTAGAATAAAATCCACCTTCTGGCCTTTAAGTATGGTATGAACTAGCTTCAACTGCACTTCTGCCTCCCTTTGAGCTGTGCTCTTGCTCATTCATTAACCTCAGCCACAAAGCATTGTTCCAATTTCTCTTTCCACTTTAGAGTAAGTGTACGCATTCTTTTCTCTGAATGGAATGCTCTTGGCATTGCTGCTGTGATGGTTAGGTTCATGTGTCAACTTGGCCAGGTGATGGTGCCCAGGTGTCTGGTCAAGCAAGCACTGGCCTAACTGTTACTGCAAAGACATTTGTGGCTGGTTAATAAACCAGAACGCTGGGTTATTAAATCATCAGTCATTGGCTGCAGCTGTGACTGATTACGTCAATGATGGGCAAGCCTTCCACAATGAGAGAATTCAATTAGTTGGATTTAATCCAATCAGTTGAAGACTTTTAAGCGAGACAGATAGAGGACCTTCACTTCTTCGGCTAACCAGTGAAGCGTTTCCTGAGGAGTTCATCAAAGTTGCCAGTTCGTTCCTGAGGAGTTCATCGAACACGTTCATCGAAGTTGCCAGTTTACTGCTTGAGGAATTCATTGAACATCTTCACTGGAGTTGCCAGTTTGCTGCCTGCCCTATGGAATTTGGACTTGTGCATACCCACAGTTGAGTGAGACACTTTTATAAATCTTATATCTGTAGATATCTCTCGTTGATTCTTTTTCCCTAGAGAACCCTACCTAATACACTGGCTCCTTCTTATCCTTCACATCTCAGATTAAATGTCACTTTGCTAGGGAGAGCTTCTGTTCTAGTTTGCTAATGCTGCGGAATGCAAAACACCAGAGATGGATTGGCTTTTACAAAAAGGGGGTTTATTTGGCTACACATTTACAGTCTTAAGGCCATAAAGTGTCCAAGGTAACATCAGCAATCGGGTACCTTCACTGGAGGATGGCCAATGGCGTCCGGAAAACCTCTGTTAGCTGGGAAGGCACGTGGCTGGTGTCTGCTCCAAAGTTCTGGTTTCAAAATGGCTTTCTCCCAGGACGTTCCTCTCTAGCAAGCTTGCTCCTCTTCAAAACGTCACTCACAGCTGCACTCCATTCAGTCTCTTTGAGTCACCACGTTTATATGGCTCCCCTGATCAAGGCCCACCCTGAATGGGTGGGGCCATGCCTCCATGGGAATATCTCATCAGAGTCATCACCCACAGCTGGGTGGGGCACATTCCAAGCAAATCTAATCAGCACCAAAAGTCTGTCCCACAAGACTACATCAAAGATAATGGTGTTTGGGGGACAAAATGCATTCAAACCTGCACAGCTTCCTTTCCTTCTATTTAATTAGGTGACCCCCACTCCCACACCATTTCTTTTATTCTACCTTGTATTTATTTGCTTTCTACATTATTGTCTCTCCTCATCCACAATTTTAACATCCATGAGGGCAAGGATTTTTGTTTTGGTCACCACTGAACCTGGTACATGAATGAAGATCAATAAATTATTGTTGAGCAGAGGAGTAAATGAATCTCAAGAAATGTACATTCTTTGTCTTTTAACATAGAAGAACAGGTACATTCCAACTCCTTGGACTCACCTGACTCCCCCTCTTCTCTAGCCAAGTGGACCTTCTCCACTTTCCCTGAGGGTTCGGGCCAGCAGGTCCCTGCCCCTGAGTGGGAAGTGGAAGGAGTCATCACAACCTGGCACAGCCAGGGCTCAGTGTCTCCATCCCAACTTTCTCTGCTGAAGCCTGAGCTGGCGACTCAGATCCTGCCTGAAATAAATGCCGCATCTTTCATGGCTCCTTCCTTTGCCCTTCTTAGAAGGTGGTTCTCCTGTGGTGTCAGCATGTGTCCCTGGACCAGTGGGGTAGTGACGGCAGAGAGCCCAGCAGCAGCCAGGTCAAGGATTACTCTTAGGTACCTGTGTAAGGGATGAGATGGTGTGAGATTGAGAAATTCCCTGTCAGGGAAGTTACTGGGTCACAGAAGGGGACACTCCCAAACCACACTGCTCCATGGAAGAGAACCCATAAGAAGCAATTAAAGCAGTAAATTATGCACCAGCCGTGGCTCTGAGTAAGACAGTTGTGGAGTTGATCTGTGGACTGATGTGGCTGTTTAACCTGAATTCTAATAAATTGTTGATCAAATTTATGAAATTAGTTGATTCCTTCACTATTTTGCTCATTCCTCTAGAATTTTCTCCATAGAAGTGATGAGCTGAGGGATACTGACTCATGCATAAGTACAAAAGAAGCCCTCCTGACACATGGGAAGCTGAGGGCCCCTCTCTGAGTCTGTGGACCTCTCAGAATCTCTAGGATGTATTAGGGAGTAGAGAGGTGCCCTCCACTCAGAAACCCCAGCCAAAGACCACAGAGTAAGAGGGATCCTTCTGCCCAATTCCCTGCATGCCTAAGCTTGGAGTGGAAGCATTGAAACACCTTTCACAAGTCTCTCTCTGACTTCTCTCACTCAAAGAATATGGCCTGTTTCTTTCTCACTGCCACATTCTTTGCCCAAACTGCAACCTCTGCATGGAATGCCCTCATGCCCCCATCCAATTTCTGCTTGTAGAAATGTAACGCATCTTTCAAGGCCTGTTTGAAAAAGCACCTTCTCAGAGAAGTATTCTCAGATCCATCTGGCAAGAACGATACCCTGTCCCCACTGGCCCATGGTATGTTGCTTGTACTGTTTATAGCTAGGATTGTCATACATCCCAGCTTGCTTGGGATAGTCCCAGTTGGTGCCTGTTTTTCTAGAATCCTTATTAATAGCACCTTTCACTCTCAAAAGTGTCCCAGTTGAGCAATAAATTATATACCAGAACCTTGCTTGTAGTCAATAGAATATGGCTTAGGTGGTGGGACAGTCACTCCCTTGAGTATGTTATCTTACATAAGACTGTCTTAGAAGACTGGAGAGAGAGATTGAAGCTGCAAGCTTCTATGATGTGAGCTGCCTATGGAAAGAACCTTGTGGCAGGGAACTGTGGGTGGCCCATGGGAGCTGAAAGCCTCAGCCTTAAGATGCAATGCATTGAAATCTGCCAACAACCAGGGGACCTTGGAAGAGGACCCTGAGCTCCAGAAAAGAACACAGCCTGGCCCACAACTTGACTGCAGGTATGTGAGATCCTGGGGAGAGGACCAGCTAAGCTGTACCCAGACTCAGATCCATGGAAATTAAGAGATAACAAATCATTGTTTGTAAGCCACTAAATTTGTAATCTTTTGTTTTCCAGCAACAGAAACTAATGCATATGTTTACACTACCTGAGAGTTCAAATTGTCTGATCTCCCTGCACACTGCTATTTCTCAAAGTCAGATCACATATAGTATTCATCTCTCTAGTTGCCCTATGTTCACCCAGACTTTCCTGCTTTCCAGGCAGTTTTGCATAGTACTTAAAAGAGCAAGGTCTCTGGAGTCAGAGTGCCTGTGTCTGAATCCCTTGAGATCTGTCAATTACTAGCTATAGGACTTTAAATAAACTATTTGACTTTTCTGGGGCTTTATTTTCTCATCTATAAAATGGGTTTGCAAAATAGTACTGTCCTCTATAAGGTATGATTGTGGTGAAGGCAAATTGAGTTCCTGTAAAAGTGCTTACAACACCTGGCACACAGTAAGTACTGTGTGATTTTGTTATTACTGCGTTCTTTGTTTCATTTAATCTTTATGTCAAATCTGCTATTATTATCCCCACTTATATATAGATGAGGAAACTGAGGCTCAGAGATATTGAGTAAATTGCTCAAAGTTATATAGCTAGTAAATGGCAGAGAGAAAATTCAAACCAAATCCTCACTTGCTTTTATTTCTATAGTGTCCACACTTGCATCTTCCTCGTGGATGTACACCTTGGAAAAAAACAGAGAAATGTTCCCAGAATTCCATAGTGAGTTCCCCAAGAGCCAAGGGCTCAAACCCAAAGATTTCACATTTGGCTAAGGCTTATGCTCTAGAACCACCCCTTTAGGAATGGCGGTGGGTTTCTGGAAGCACATGCAGCAGGCAGACAATTTAGACAGTTCAGTGGGATCTGGTGACCCATAAATGAGCTCAGGAGACCATTAAGCTGACATATAACCTGACAAATGACTAGGGACTTTTAGACAATTCCAGGCTACTGAAGACTGGGTATTTACACAAGTAGATTATCAAGGCCCTTAGATAATTTGCTACCTGCTCATTTTTAATGTGTTTGTGAACATGCATGAGAAACTCATTAATTGTAAGTGTCTGTAAGCATACTGTGTTGTAAACCAAGGCTGACAGCACGATAGGCACCACTAAAAGGAGGTGGCCTTTCTGCCAGCCAGTGTTGGAGCTGAGAAGGAGCAGAAATGCAAATCAGCCCAGGAGTGATTGACAAGATCGCCGAGATGAACACAGGCCCCTTGTCTTTATGTCTCTGTCCTTAGGTAACAGGCGGAAATGCCAGCTGCTGCGATCAGGGTGATTCTAACCACATTTACTATGGTGGTGCAACAAGGGTCAGGCACCAAGGCCCAGTAATCAGGGAGATCCGTGAAGGCCATGACCTGACAAGGCTGAAATCTATTTATTATTCTCTGCTTGGAATGCCCTTGCTCTTTTTTCAGACTGGTGGATGAGTCAGTTCCTCCTTGGAGCTTACTCTGACTTCCCCAAGAAAAACATTTCCTCTTTTGTTTTCCCCAAGCCCCTCACAAATTCTCTGGAATGGCTCTAATTACGTGAGTATATGAAATACCTCCCCTTTTCTCCATGCCAGATCGAGTGCAGAACTGAAAACTTCATTATGGCTGCCCTCCAGAAATACATGTCTTTATGGGTGCCCTACTCAAACAGAAGCATCAGTGATCAGTGCAGATTTCATGAATAATTGGGAGGCCAAGCGGATGGGATCATGTCATTCAGTACCTCAGCTTTCACCGTTTAGTTCACTCTTTTCCCCTTCTGGGTCCTCAGGGAGTGTGTCACTCTTCTTCCTCAAAGCTACGGGGCCACAGAATCATAAGCCCTGGAAGGTTAACTTCTGCTCCTAGCAGGCATTTACTTTTTTTGTTTACAAAGGTGAGATTTTAGAGAAAATTAGATCATTAAAGACCAAGAGAATATATGTTTTTTAAATTCAATGTTATTGAGATATTCACTTACTATACAATCATCCATGGTGTACAATCAATTGTTCACAGTACCTGTTGTAGTTTGCTAATGCTGCCAGAATGCACAACACCAGAGATGGATTGACTTTTATAAAAGGGGGTTTATTTGGTTACAAAGTTACAGTCTTAAGGCCATAAACTGTCCAAGGTAACACATCAGCAATTGGGTACCTTCATTGGAGGATGGCCAATGGTGTCCAGAAAACCTCTGTTAGCTGGGAAGGCACGTGGCTGGCGTCTGCTCCAGAGCTCTGGTTTCAAAATGTCTGTCTCCCAGGATGTTCCTCTCTAGGTTGCAGCTTCTCTTCAGAGTGTCACTCTCACTTGCTCTTGGGGCATTTGTCCTCTCTTAGCTTCTCTGGAGCAAGAGTCGCTTTCAGTGGCCATCTTCAAACTGTCTCTCATCTGTAGCTTCTGTGCATTCTTCAAAGTGTCCCTCTTGGCTGTAGCAAGCTCACTCCTTCTGTCTGATCTTACATAATGTGCCAGTAATTTAATTCAGACCCACCCAATGGGTGGGCCAACACCTCCATGGAAATTATCCAATCAGAGTCATCACCCACAGTTGGGTGGGGCACATCTCCATGGAAACACTCAAAAAATTACAATCTAATTAACACTGATAAGTCTGCCCACACAAGATTACATCAAAGATAATGGCATTTGGGGAGACATAATACATTCAAACTGGCACAGTACCATTACATAGCTGTGCATTCATCACCACAATTTTCGAACATTTTCATTACCACATACAAAAAAGAATCATAAAAGTTAAAGTAAAAAAGAACACCCAAAACATCCCATACCCCCATCCCTCCCTATTATTCATTTACTTTTTGTCCTCATTTTTCTATTCATCTGAAGAGAATATTCTTTTATTGCTCTTGTTGCATATATTCATGGTCAATATTATTCTCCAGACAATGTGAGACTCCAGAGGGGCAAAACATCCATACCTTACATTTAAAATAAATATCCCATTATCTTCTTTAGTGCAGGCTAATCTGCTGAAACAAATAGAACCAAACTTCATATAATGGCTCAAGCACAGTGTAATTTTATTTCTCATTCACATAACGCAAAGTAGATCTTCAGGGTGTAGGCGACTCACTTCCATGCAGCAATTCAAGGATCCAGCCTCCTTCCATGTTGAGATTCTGTTATCTCGTAAGGCCTCATCCTAGTCTGCACCAAACTGACTGAAATGGAAGGAACCTGGAGCAGGGCATGAGGGAAATTTTATAGCTCAAAGCCTGAAAGCAGCAAACATATAGTTTCCACTCGCACTCAATTGGCTAGAACATAGTCGCATGGTCATGTCTAAATGCAAGGAAAGCTGGGAAATTACATTTGCTGTGTGCCAAGAAGAAGAGGAGATGGATTTGAGTGAAGAACTGGCTGTCTGTGCCACCTCAATGTAAGTTAGAGTCCTCTCTGTTTCCTCCTCCTCGTACTCTGCAAAGGAGGTAGAGCTCTGAGTGCACACAGTCCCTACCACAGATGTCCCTCGTATTCAAAGAATTCCTGAACAGCTCCATACTTCCAGGTATTTTTTATATTAAACTGTGTGTTTCCCACTTTTTCTGTAGTGATTTTGGAGATATGTTCCTAAATGAAAGAAATCATACACAGAATACAAGTCACATGTATGAATTCTTATACTTACATTGAGCAGTACCCCAACTTTGCCAAAAGAATTTGATTCCTCTCATCCAAGTCCTGCAATTTGGTAGCCAAATGGATGATTGGTTTCTGTGATCTTGCACATCTATTTAAATGCCCATGTTACAACATAGCATAGAGCAAATGTCCATTTCCCTGACTCCATGGGGATTGAATTATCCATCGGCCACAGCTGCTTGGACTTCATTCCAGCAGAGAGCAAGAATCCCTACCTGCAACAGCTTCTTGAAGATGATATTCTCATGCCTTTGACAGGCAATGAGCTTATTCTCTCTCTAGGTGGGGATTCTGGGTAATGGCCTTTGGATGCTATGAGTGTTTGGCTAAATATTTGCAGAGTTCAGTGAGCAAGCCTTCTGCAACTGTTGCAGGGATGGCCAACATGATCTATGCAAAGCTAGGGTTCCTAGAATGTGGCTGTTGTCAAACCATGATTTGCTAACAAATCATGTTAACAAAAACATGATGAGCTGAAGGGAAATATAGCTTTTTGTTTTATGTTTAAGGATGCTTTCACCTGAATATTACAGAATGTCCATCTAAAAATGGCTTAAAAACATTAATACATCTCACATAACAAGAAGTTAGGGCACAAGGGTTTGTTTGAGTCAGCTTCTGTACAATTCCTTGGGCTTTCTCCTCCTGGTCACAAAGTGGCTGCTGCAAGGACATGCATCACATCCTCACACAACAACATTTAAAACAGGAAGTAAGAGACAGGACTTTTTCTTGAAGTGTTCTCTCTCATTTTTTTTTTTTTTTTTGGTCAGGAACATCCTATGCACATTCCCTTCTGTTCATTGCTCCTTAAATCTCATTATTTGTTTCTAGACCAAGCATTTAATGTGGGAATGGAATTAGTATGATTATCTTAGAACTAGCATGATTCATGCCTGTTACCTGGACAAAATTTGGGTTCCATAGAAAGAAAAATCAGGAGTCATTGTTAAGTAAAGCAACCAATGGTATTTCCCACATTCCTCAAGGAGTTTCTAGTTTATTCCCCATACAAAGCCAGATTTTTAAAAAATCAACGCTTTTCTCAAATATTATCATGTGTGTTCACTAGCAGAAATGTTTTTATGAAATCTTTCTTCATTTCTTCCTTCTTTACCTCCCTCTCACCATATTCCAGGACCCTACTGGTCACAGCAGACCACAGAGATGAATCAAATATGCAGCTATCTGTCTCTAGGAAACAATAGTCAAATAGAAAAGACAAGTATATAAGCAAATAGAAACAGAACAATCTGAAGGGTGCATGCAGATTAGGGGCCAGGGAGGGTTTCTCAAGGGAGGAGATGTTGTAATTTGAAAGAGTAAGGGGTCAGCTAGGCAGACAAGGAAGGAAGGAGCATTTCAGATAAAGACCACATCATGTGCAAGCAAGTGAAGGTATGATCCAAATGTTTGTAGTTCAGCAAGACTGAGGTCTAGGGTGCAAGAAGTCGGATGTGGAGAAAAGGCTCAAGAGCTAAACAGAGACCAAATCAGGAGGCTCTTGCACATAAGCCTAAGAAATTGGGACTTAATCTTCATGGGAATTAATAGATGCTGGAGGATTTAAGTAGGGGCCTAAAATGTACTGTGGACCTGGTGTTGTAGAGGATGATTTGAGTCAGAGCAGGGTGGAGGTGGAGAGACCAGTCAAGGGCTGCTGTAATAGTCCAGGCAAGAGAGAGATCCTAGTGTCTGAGCAAAGGCAGCAGCTATGGTGGTGGAAGGATAGAGGTGAATTCAAGAAAAACCCAAGAGAGAAATAAGAAAGCCAAGATGTGGAGGAGGGACATCTAAGATGACCTGGCTGTCTGGCTTGGGTCACTGGGAGTGGTAATGCCTTAGTTCAGGATGGGGGTTCAGGCTGGCAGCATCTGGAGGTGCCCATACTTTAGATGCAGATCTATTTCCCTTTCTGGGAAGTTCTCCAATGCCACCATAGCCTGGGATCTGCAGAAGCTCACGATTCATCCTGCATGGATATTTTTCCTTTTCTTGCTTCCAAGTGAAGTGAATCCATGCTCTGCCTTCCTGTATGGCCAGGGCTGCCTGGGAAAGAGCACAGTAAATGGCTTCTGAAAAGCTTTCCAAGCCATCTGGAACACAGGTTGAGGGGAAGGCCCTCGAAGTCGGCCCAGCTCCAAATCCTGGATCCTCGGCTTCACACCCCCCTGTCTGCTGTTCATAAGAAGCAAACCCTCTGCTGCCTCACTTTATTATGATATTAAAATTGTTTCCAAGGACCTCTAAGGGGGGAAATGAAATTGTTTTCAGCTTTGATTGCAGTCATAATGAAATAGCTGTTTGGGGGGGATTGTGTTATTCTTGGATAAATGAGGAGCAAAAATAGTTTTTTACAGTTTTCCATAAAGAAAGCAATAGAATTTTTCATAAGACAAACACAATCAATGATTCAAGGAAGATGAAGGCATCTATATTTGTTCTTCTTTGGACATCACGCACAGTGGGATAGTTGGTCTCTTCCAAGCTGGGAAATTGGCAAAACAGGCTTCTCATCTGCTTTCCCAGTTACACCAGTTCCCTCCAGAGCTCAACCCTGGCAGCTGGCCCCAGAGTGTCCGCCAGCCACAATAGATCCTCCTCCCATTTACTTTGTCCCATACTCCTCTTTTGTACCTCACTCCCAGCTTCCTTGTTGAAAGTAGTGTCCAGAGCCTGAATCAGATTATTCAGTTTACTTATACTTAGCACTGCATACACTAAGCAGGTACAGAATGTAATCATATGTCACCTCATCTAATCATTTTAGCAAGTCTATAAAGTAAGGAAGACTATTCTTGTTTTCCAAATGGGAAAACTGAGACTCAGAGAGGTTAAGTGCTCGCCCCAAATCTCACAGCTGCAAAGTTAAATAAACAGATTTTAAATACAGATCTGTCTAAAGCCTGGGTTCTTTCCCTTATTTCAAGCTGTCTCTTCCCCCCTCAAGATCCAGGTCCTTGTAGGACACCACTGAGTGACACTATATAATGGAAATAATGCAGGATTTAGTGACAAGTGACCAGCCCTGTGACCTTAGAAAAGTCACTCCGAGACTTTTCACATCCTGATCTTCACATTGGTAAAAGGGCAAGAAACTATCTCTACTTTAGAGGGCTGGATTTCGTAAGGCATACCTTTAGAACATACCTAAAATGTCTATCAAAGAGTTAGGGCTCAAAATGAATTAGTTCCTTCATAAGGCTATTTATTAGCTTGTACTAGGGTGACATAGCTCCAATGAAGAGGCAAAAAATAAATAAAAATAAAAAAATTGAAAAATATAGCACTTAAGGAAGGTGATTCCTGTGTGGTATCCCAGCACAGGAAGCAGGGGGTACTTTGGGCCCAGTGACCACGGAGTTACCTAACAAATCCCACCTACTCATTCAAAGTGACAGAGCAGTGCACCCTCTCCCTGCCCAGCCTGGGCTTCCAGCCTGTGTCCAGAGACAGAAACCAGCAAAGTCACTTCCTCTTTTCCATTCCAAAAACAAAGGAACAGTTTGGTCTATTTCAAAATGCATTATGTACTGTCCGAGTTTGCCAGGGCTGCTATGACAAAAGCCACACAATGGGCTGGTTGAATGACAGGAATTTATTGTCTCACAGTTTTGGAGGCTAGAAGTCTAAAATCAAGGTCTCAATAGGCCGTGTTTTCTCCTGGAGTCTGTAGTATTCTAGTGCTGGCTTGCCTCATCCTACAGAGTTCCTTGGCTTGCATCTCTGTCTCCATCACACAGTGATCTGCCATCTTGGTCTCCCGCTATGGCTTTTCCTTGACTTCTGGCTTTTGCTGACTATCTGTGCCCATGTAGATTAAGGCTCACCCTGATTCAATTCTTCTCACCTAACTAAGATCTTCAAAGATCCTATTTGCAAAAGCGTCCACACCTTAAAAAAAGGTACTACTTTCAAATGGGTTCACACCCACAGAACCAGGGATTAGGACGTGAGCATGTCTTTCTGGGAGATATGATTCGATCCCTAACATGTACTATAGAAGTATTTCTAAAACTCAGGCCTTAATTTCAGGATAGTGTTCACCTCCCAAATGACCCAAAGGAATAAACCTTTGTGACACTGCCCACCGGTTTTGAAGAAAGGTTGAATTTTCAGTCTCCTGAGTTTGCAAGATACCATTTCTGACTAAGACTCTCCAGTCTGCTCCCTTCAAAGAGCTTTCATGAAGACCCAATCCTGCCTCCAGATCCTGACTGTGGAAGGAAAGAAGGTGAAGGGAACTATGGCAGTGTGCACACAGCCCAACGGATTTTCTCTGTCTCCACTTGTCTCTAACTACTCACCTGGGGTAGCTCAACTTTGAACAAGCAGGGGACTGTGAAAAATGCTCTGCATCCTAACTCCCAGCTCGGGGTTTTCTGGCCTGGTTCTGAACCTATAGATTTGAGTTGTTGGCAAATTGGATACTTCCCCCTTTAACATCCTTTTAAGTCTACACATTTAAAGACATGGCCTGGAGTTCAATGCCATAAAGTGTTTGGGATCTTTGATTTTCCAATAATAAATAAACCAAAGATTAGAGTAAGAGCTGCTGAAATCTCAGAAATCTGCCCCGAGTTTATCACAGCTCTCTTTATGTATTCAGATACTTTGGACACATGTTAAAGTCTTCAGCCCATATTTATGATTTTGAACATTGCCTTGGCTTCTGCAAATGCATCAATAATTGGAATGAGAATGGGGAGGGACCCACTTTAGCTGATACCCCAACTGCTGGCCTCTCTTGACAATAACTCCTCATAGTTATGAGTAATCAAGGATGATTTGCATGAATGAGTCCTTACTTTATTCCCGAAAATATACATGATGGCAGAACTCAAAGTGAGAGGGGTTATGGAACTTATCTGAGGTCCCGGAGCTAGTGAGGGGACTAGCTTGAATCTGAATTTCTATCATTTCCTTTACGGAAAGTGATCAAGCACAGTATGTGTGATCCCATGTTGGGGAGACTGAAGGGGGTTTCCTGCACGGATGAAGGCTCATGCCAGCTATTCTCTGAGGAGCTGTGTGCACAGTCCTGGTGGCCCAAGGAAGTGTGGCTGGAGTGCTGAGGGCTGGGAGAAGAAGGGAGGAGGAATGCTTTGTGGGCAAGTCATCTGTTTAGCAGAGTGAAATGAATGGCAAATGGGCCTCCCTCTGGGACTGATTCCCTCCAACTGTACCCGACAATAAAATGCTTCACAAAGAAACTTGACAGTTTAGTTGTTAATTCAAAACATCCTTCTCCAAGCTGCCAATGACTACAACCTAATTGTTGCAAGTTGGTGGTTTATGAAAAAACGAAAGTAAAGAAAAGAAAGTAAAATCACAGTAAATACAAATGTGTATCTCTGCTGCAGTAACTCACTCGGTTCTCATGTTCATTTATCCCTATGCTCTTTCATGTTACCATTAGATCAAAATCTACACAATAAATGCCTATTTCTATAAAAATTCTATGATCATTTCAAACCTTTAGAGGCTTCCCACTGTCTCTTACAAGAGGCAACATATTGGAAACGGTGTGAGACTAGAGCCATAGGACCGGATTTAAGGCCTGGGATCCAACAGTAATTAATTGGCTATTTAACTTAGGCAACTTATTTAACTTCTCTGAACTTTGGTTTCCACATCTGTAAAGTCAGATAACAATATCTACATTGTAAGTTTGCTGGGAAGGTCAATAAAAGACCCACTAAAAGGTTTTTAAGCTCTAATATATAATACAGATGTTTGTATTTAGTTTATCTCTCAGAGATCTTGGCCCATAAGGCATTCTTTTGCTCCTGAGACACTTAAGGATTCACTAATCCATCATCAATCTGTCCATTCACCCATCCATCCATCTGTCCAGCCATCTGTTCATCCATCGATTCACCTTTCTATTTTATTTCCCACCTTTCTATTTATTTAACTAATGTTGATTTAGTCTTTGCTATGTACCAGATGCCAAATCAGGAACTAGGAATAAAGGCATGAATAAGATATTGTATGATTCCTGCCTCCAAGGATATTCTGTCCAGAGAGATGGGCAGACATATTTATAGATAATTATGCAATGAAGTGGCCATGGATAATGTACATCCTGTACCATGGGGGGAATGTAGCCATCTCAAATTATTTTATTTTTCTAATTGTCTATTAAGAGTAATGAAGAACATAGTGAGAATTTCAAGTGGTAATTATAATAGAAAACAGAACAGTCCTTGGAAATAGAAGAGGGAGAGACTTTCTCTGGGTTTGGGGGCCAGATGGGGATGCCACAGGGAGCCTGAGGAATATGGTGGTGGGTGTCAACTGTCTCTGGCTCATGGAGGCAGTGCCCCTGAGGCCCCAGTTCTTCCCTCTCCTTGGGCCACCAGTAACAGCATCAGGGACAGTAGCTATGGTTATAGTATCTTGACACACAGCAATTCAGGGAGCCAGGAATAATCCGATGGCTTGCAGAAAGCAGATCACCACCCCAAGATCATGGAGGAGAGCTAGTTCCTAGAACAGTGTCACTGTCAACCCCAGCCACCCCGGCACAGTGGGTGCACCCTGAGAAAATGGTATATATGCCTGTGAAAGATGATCCTAGCTAGTTACATAGATAAAGCAACTAGAAAGGGGTGATGTAGTTGTCAGAGCTCCAACCAAGTGTTCTGGATGGAGGCTAGAGCTTCTGACTTTAAAGGAAACTAGAGGCAAAGCAGGAATTAGAGGAAGGGGGATAGACCCGTGAGATGGACCTTTGAAGTGGGGATTAGGGAAGCAGGGGCTTCCACCAAGTCCTAGATAGCAAGACTAATTACACCTGCTAAGGGTGAAGGGGGCCTGATGTTCTTCCAGGTGGGTTCTCATTGACTTAGGGGCATGTGGAAGGGCTTCATTCTCTGCATCTGCGCTGGATAAGATAGGAGCTGGTCAGATTTTAAATCACATTATCCTCTTTATGTCCTTATATGCCTTCTTCCTACTCCCTTGTGAATACACATGTAAACACACAATTTTGAGGTGTTAATATAAGATTTAACTTCAGTCCACATCATTTCCTTCTGTGTCATGGTAGACACCTTTTATATGTCACTTATTATATGCCAGGTCCTATACTAAATGCATACCCTTGTAAATAAATCTGTTAAGAGTCTTTAGGTGGCAAGTTATAGAAAACCAACTCAAATTGGCTTGAGCAGTAACCAAGTAGTCCATTCGCTCATGTAAAGGGAAAGTCCTGAAGTAGGTTTAGTTCAGGGGACCAACGATATCACCAAGACCCAGTTTCTCTCCATCTCTTTGCTCTGCTTTCCACTGTGCAGCTTCATCCTAAGATTGGCTACATGGTTACAAAATCTGTACCAATAGTTTCTGGGTTTATAGTCCTCCTTGGTCCATGTCCAGAGAATCTCTCATCCAACTAGCAAACAGTTTGCCTTCCAAATTGGACCAACTTATGTGCCCATCCCTAAACAGTCACAATGGCAAGAGGGACGAGATTGTGTGGCTTGGCTTGGACCCACAGCAGTTCCCAGCTCAGTAGCCAGTATTGGCTACCTTCTATTCCCTGTCTCACCTTCCTACTCCTCTCCCAGTGCTTCCCGAGGTCAGTCCCAAATAAGCTAATGGCACTCACTTCATTCTCTCAAATTCTGCTTTTGGGGGAACTACCCTAAAGCAGTATCTTCCCCTCCTGTTCAGCTATAGAAATCTCCAGCCATCTCTACTGCACCTAAGAAGGTGCCATGCACCTTACAGGTGCTCAGTAGGTATAGGACAGATGGGTGAATCCCAAACCAGGAATGTGGTGACCACATACAATGACACTTGGCCCCTTGTGGACACAGAGAGAATAACCACAACCACCCTCCCCATTTCATCATTTCCTCTTTCTGTTCAAGAGTAATGTAGGGAAGACAGAAATTGGTCTATTTTTCTACACCTTAAGAGATTGTTTTGATCTGAAGCTTCCACTGACACCATGGGAGCAAATTACATCTGGTACCTGCTTACAAGTTGATCCCAGAAAAGGGATATTCACTGAAATTTTATAGAGGATTTCCCACAAAAATAATACAGTAGCTTATCTGGTGTCCTCTCAATTCATCCCATTCCCAATATCAGGACAACTCAATTCCTGGAATAAAGATGGAGGAGGGGGCTCTGACCTTTCTGACATTCCGGGAGATACTGCACTGCCAATTAAGCAATTTGGATTTAAAGTATTTCTAACCATTCCAGACTGCCCATCAGAGTGTGTAAAGAAAGTTCCTTAGGGAGCAATGAAATATACATGAGGAAAATGGGAGATATAATAGAAGCATTCTAAAACAATTAGCAGAGGGAGGAACATTTGAGAAAATAATGCCATATCCCTGGTTGGAAGATTAAGAAACAGTTTATAATTCAGTACAGTTTATGCTTCTTTTGATTCTTAGATTTCTACATGGCTAATATTAGGCCTCTATAATATTTACAGAAATTAAAGACCAGAATGGATGTTTTTGTGCATGTGCATTCACATGTGTATACAGAACTTCTGTATTTTAATTCAAGACTAAGTTGTAGAAAGTGTAATTTATGATGAAAAGACTTATCCCAGGAAATTAAGATGCTCCCAGATCTTTACCATCCCAATTTTTTTAATCTATCCACATTTTTCTGAAACACATTACATAATACTTAAAATTTATTTTATGAATAATAAAAATATACAGTTTGGATATTGTTACCTGGGCTTAATCACAGGAGCCCTCTTATTGCAATGATGAAAATATGTCCTCAAGACAGAATGATTTAGGCAGAAGGAAGGTGGAGTGGAACTCCACATGTGTTATATTGAACAAGCAAAACTCAGAGAGTAAATTCAGAAAGAAGCATAATTATTTTTAGTGACAACTTTCTTGGGTGGTGTCTTAGTTTGCTAATGCTGCAGAATGCAAAACACCAGAGATGATTGGCTTTTATAAAACGGGGATTTATTTCACTACACAGTTACAGTCTTAAGGCCACAAAGCGTCCAAGGCAACACATCAGCAATCGGGTACCCTCACCGGAGGATGGCCAATGGCCTCCGGAAAACCTCTGTTAGCTAGGAAGGCAGCTGGCATCTGCTCCAAAGCTCCGGCCTCAAAACGGCTTTCTCCCAGGACGTTCCTCTCTAACAAGCTTGCTCCTCTTCAAAACATCACTCCCAGCTTCACTCTCTTTCCTCTTTGAGTCAGCTCATTTATATAGCTCCACCGATCAAGGCCCACCCCGAATGGGTGGGGCCAAGCCTCCATGGGAACATCTCATCAAAATTATTTCCCACAGCTGGGTGGGGCACACTCCAAGCAAATCTAACCAACACCAAAACTTCTGCCCCACACAAGACCACAAAGATAATGGCATTTGGGGGACACAATACACTCAAACCGGCACATTCCACCCCCTGGAACCCAAAATGGCATTATCTTTCCAAATACAAAATACATTCATTTATCACAAAAACTTAAATCATTTCAGTAACAAAAGTTAAGTACAAAATCCCATCAAAATCAGTTTAGGCTTGGTCAGTTCTAAGGCATAATTCCCCTCTAGCTGTGGATCTGTGAACCTAGAACAAGTTATGTGCTTCCAATATATAAAGGAGAGACATTCATAGGATAAACATTTCCATTGCCATAAGGAGAAACAGTAAGGAAAACAGGGTTAACAGGAGCAAAACAGTTCCTAAAACCCACAGGACAAAGTCCATTAGATTTCAAAGTCCGAGAGTCATTTACAGAACAATGTTGCATCCTTGGGGCTTGAGAGAGTGGGAGCCTAACCCTTCCCAAGGGCCTTTTCTGCAGCCCGTTCCTCTCCAAACACTTAGGTGAGTGCTCCAACATTTCCACACATTGGGGAGACCACCTTCTCGGCCCCACCCTCCTCAAACATCGGGGCAGCTCCCGGATTCCCTTCCATCTCCGGGTCACACGCTCAACCCCTTCAGAACAGTGTGGTGGCAGCCAGGCTCTCCCCAATTCCCTGGAAATGTGCTCCACCCTCTTTGGGACCTGAGGTGGCAAAACTCTTCCAGAGCATCGAGGCGGAAAGCCCGCCCTCGACCTCCAGGGCAAACTCACCCTTTCCATGCATGTGGGCTGCTCCGCTCTCCCAGCCCTAAACCTCTTGACTCCAGACCTCAACCTCCATGGCTCTGTCTTTGAAGAGATTTTTCCTTTAATTTTTTCCTTGTCTGTCTCCTCCAGTCCAGACCGGCAATGGCTCTGTCTATAAAGATCTCGCAAAAATTCTGTTGGCTTTGCATGAAGCATGCAGGGGTCAAAGCCATCAGACAATAGGAGTTTCCACAAATCCTTTCTGCTTAACTCCTTATCCAATCTTGGCTTGTCCTCAGGTTGGGCTGTAGCTTCTGGGATTCTACCCACTGGAAGCCCGTAATTTTCCAAGCCATCAACTTCTGGTTTCTTTGAACCCAAGAGTTCAGTTCTAAGTTTATCTCTCTCTGCTCGCATTTTACTATAAGCTGCAAGGAGAAGCCAGGATACGTCCTCCACACGTAGTCTGGAGATCTCCTCAGCTAAGTATTCCAAGTTGTTGCTTCCAGATTCTTCCTTCCATCTGATACCAGGACTCAATTTTGCCAAATTCTCTGCCACTTTAAAACAAGGATCGCCTTTCTTCCAGTTTACAACACATTCATCATTTCTGTTCAAGTCCTCATCAGAAGTATCTTTAGAGTCCATATTTCCACAAACAGTCTCTTTAAAGCAGTTTAGGCCTTTTCTATCAAGCTCCTCACAATTCTTCCAGAGTCTTCCCCTTATCCATTTAAAAAGCCGTTCCAGCATGTTTGGTATTTGCAAACTCAGCAGCAAAAGCACCCCACTCCTGGTACCAAAATCTGTCTTAGTTTGCTAATGCTGCAGAATGCAAAACACCAGAGATGATTGGCTTTTATAAAACGGGGATTTATTTCACTACACAGTTACAGTCTTAAGGCCACAAAGCGTCCAAGGCAACACATCAGCAATCGGGTACCCTCACCGGAGGATGGCCAATGGCCTCCGGAAAACCTCTGTTAGCTAGGAAGGCAGCTGGCATCTGCTCCAAAGCTCCGGCCTCAAAACGGCTTTCTCCCAGGACGTTCCTCTCTAACAAGCTTGCTCCTCTTCAAAACATCACTCCCAGCTGCACTCTCTTTCCTCTTTGAGTCAGCTCATTTATATAGCTCCACCGATCAAGGCCCACCCCGAATGGGTGGGGCCAAGCCTCCATGGGAACATCTCATCAAAATTATTTCCCACAGCTGGGTGGGGCACACTCCAAGCAAATCTAACCAACACCAAAACTTCTGCCCCACACAAGACCACAAAGATAATGGCATTTGGGGGACACAATACACTCAAACCGGCACAGGTGGTATAATTCACCTAAAACAAACTGCACATATTTAAAGTGTAAAATTTGATCACTTTTGACGTATGTATATACCCATGAAACCGTCTCCACAATCAAGATAATGCAAATAAAAATCACCCCCCTCCCGAAATTTCCTCGTGCTCCTTCGTAATTCCTGGAAAGCAATTTAGTTTTTATTTCTCACTCTTCCTTAGATTTCTTTGGTGGGACCAGTTCACCCTCTGTCCCTCAATGAAAACTTGGGCTATCCTTTGAAGTTACTTTCTCTTGACTTGAGGTAAAGGTAGAAGTTCCTTCCAATTCTCTCCCTTAGGAAGCTGAGACTCAAAACACATAAATAAACTCCTCTATAAAATCCATTTCTAATCTCCTATGTTTAACTCATTTTTATCTTTATTGTGGGTAGGTGAGAGTGAAGAGTTGTATAACCATGTTTTTGTACACCTTTTGCAAATCCTGCTTCATGGCTTTTTGCTTCTCTTTGGAATGTGGTATACATTGTCTTCAGCATATATTGTTGTCTTGGTGCCCTGGCTGCTATGACAAATACCACACAATATGTTAGCCTAACAACAGGAATTCATTGGCTCATGATTTCAGAGTACAGAAGGCTTGCTTCCTTCTGAGATTGGTTGCACTCTGGCTGGCTGGCACTCCTTAGGTTCTTGTCTTTCCCATTACATGGTCCTCTCCTTTCTCTTCCAGATTCCACTGATTTCCAGCTTTTGGAAACTCCCCATGGCTTTCTCGTGGTAAGTCCTCCAGTAATAAGATTAAAACCCATCCTAATTCAGTTGGCCACATGACCAAACATAACATCTTTGAAGGGTTCTTTAACAATGGAGTCACACCCAGAAGAATGGGATTAAGATTAAGAACATGTTTTTCTGGGGTACATAATTCAACCCACTACAATTGTTCAGCTGCAATTAAGAAAGGAGAGCCCCATTTTAGCTTTATTTTAGATAAATTTCATATCCTGGAGGCTAGATGATACAGATAGAACATGAAAAATTGTGTTCTCTTAAAGGTCCAAGTTCTTTGATTTTTCATTATTTCTCTTCAAAATAGTAAAGAAGGTATGAAATATCAGCTGCTCTCCACTGCAAACCTCAGCCTGGAAAATCACGTGATAGTGTTCCTTCCCTCTATCCCTGCCAAAGTTATGCTTCTAGATACAACAGAAAATAATATGATGACTTTTAGCAAAATATGCCTGAAATAAATGAATGAAGTGTTAAGCAGCACACAGAGGGTCAATAAATAGACTATGTGTCAAGGGTTCTCTTCAGTCCATGACTGATTCACCTCTGTACCTCCTCAAGCCCTTGACACAGGGCATAGCTATTATAAGGATTTGTAGATGTGATTGATTTGTCCCAAACTCATTTTCAGTGGTTGACTTCTCAGTTATGGACAAGGGCAGTTAGCTCTACCATTAACATACCTGATGACTATTTGTCTTGATGGCTAAGACCAAGCAATCTAAGAGCACCCGCTCACTCTAAGAGCACATGAAGCCCACATTTCCCACCTGCAGTTGTCACCTACTGACTTCCAGTTGTCTTCCTTTCCTTTATTGAGGACTTTGGGGTTCAGATCAGAATCTTTTCATTCCACAACCTCAGGAAATTTCAATACAAATGTACACCACCTATCAAACAACCTAGCTTCATAATTTCTGGACATCTTTGACTCCTTTTACCATGCCCCTGCTCTACTTCTGAGCCACATCTTCTCACCTAGAACTGTTCCCTCAGAAAAGTCAATCTCCTGCTTCTTACTTGGACCACAACCCCCAATCCCACCCAACTCTCCCATCCCTTCCCTCTCACTACACCTACATATACTGTCATTCCCCTGTCTGGCCATTCTCTCACAAGCAACCAGCCTCTCCTGGACTCTTCCTTTCTTGTCCATTGAGGATCCATGACTTTCTCAAAGGCATCCCCAATTCCTTGCACTCTTATCCTTCTTCCATGTCACCTGACAAATCCCTAATTCTAGACCACTTTTACTATCAATACCAGGCCCTTCTAAGAATGAACTATATTTCCAAGAATACCCTTCCCTGTAGAGTTTTGGGTGAATTTGCCAATGCGAGGCTCTTGCATGAAATTGGGAAGGTGGAAGTGAAGTGGTCTTTTTTTTTCAGAAGGTTGTGGTGGTTGAACACAGTAGGCTTCTGGACCTCTTCTCAAGTTTCCACTTCCCAGATATAGTAGTTGGAGAAATTCCCTGCTCCATGCCTCCAGCTTCATTCTAGTGAATGTTTCTCTGGTTCTTGGACGGTAGTCTTCCAGATCTTGACTCCCCTAACTCTTCCCACATTTGTGTAAGCCCCAATTCCTATACTAATTCCCTCATTCCACTATTTTCTTGACTGAACCTATTTTCAAAAAGAAGCTTAATATGCTGGGCACTGGACAGCTTCTGAAAGTTCTTGACTAGAACTGAATCACATCATAAAAGGGACATTTAAACAAAATTTCATATTAGAAAGCAGGTGACCCATCCAACAGGTATTGTTAACTGCCTCATTTTCTATGTGATCCTGCTCTGAGAATGTCACCTAGGATGGCTCTGATTTACCTGAAGGAACTCTGTTGTCATGCTCCTTGTGCCAGTTTGAATGTATTATGTCCCCCAAAACGCCATTATCTTTGATGATTAGTGTCGATTAAGTTGGAATGTTTGGATGGGGTTGTTTCCATGGAGATGCACCCCACCCTGCTGTGGGTGATAACCCTGATTAGATAATTTCCGTGGAGGTGTGACCCCACCCATTCAGTGTGGGCCTTGATTACTTTACTAGAGCACTATATAAGCTCAGACAGAAGGATTAAACTTGCTATAGCCACGAGGGACACTTTGAAGAATGCACAGAAGCTGAGAGAGGAACTGCAGATGAGAGACAGTTTGAAGATAGCCATTGAAAGCAAACTCTTGCTCTGGAGAAGCTGAGAGGACAAATGCCCCAAGAGCAACTGAGGGTGACATTTTGAAGAGGAGCTGTGGCCTAGAGAGGGACATCCTGGGAGAAAGTCATTTTGAAACCAGAACTCCAGGCAGATGCCAGCCAGGTGCCTTCCCAGCTAACAGAGGTTTTCCAGAAGCCATCAGCCATCCTCCAGTGAAGGTATCTGACTGTTGATGCATTACCTTGGACACTTTAAGACTGTAACTGTGTACCCAAATAAACCCCCTTTTATAAAAGCCAATTCTGGTGTTTTGCATCCCGGTGGCATTAGCAAACTGGAACACTCCTCTTCCCTGGATCTAGTTGAAAGTGTGTCAATAAGTGTGTCTTTGTGGACTGGGAGCACATGACGGGAAGGCAGCACAGCTCTTTCTGTTTATACCTGGTTTTGTCATAAGCCCAGGAAAGACAGCCAGCATGAGTTTCAGAAAACCTGGTTCCTGTTAACTGTGCGGCCTTGAGCAAGTCACATCCCTGCCTGCACTTCAGTTTCCTCATCTGTTAATCAGTCAAGCAGATTAATTATTGCATGTTGTCTTTTAACCCTACCTAACATTCTAACATTCTGAATAGCAGCTTGATTTCCTGGGATCCAAGTGTACCTCTAGGCTGAACCAGGGACAGGGTCAGCAATGGCTGAGCCAGATCTGGGAGCTGAAAACTTTCTCCTGGGCCTATAGGAGCTAATTTATGGACATCATCTCATCCTGCAGTAGACAGCCAGGGAGATGAGAACCCACAGGCACTGGGGAAGTAAACAATTGTGCCCACCATGTCTGAGCCCAGGGCAAGGTTGGCCACCTCAGCTGCTGACAGACAAATGGTGGACACCTCTCATCCTTGCCTTATGGCCCTTCCTTTGCTGGGGCTGCTGACTCCTCTCACAGCGTGATGATTAGGCTATGGATAAGGCACACTGCAAATTTATGGCGCTTATAACTTTCCATGTTTTCTCAGAGAAGATTCTTTCACCAAGGCAGCCTCCCCTTTTCCTTGTCCCAAGGCCTCAGGCCTAAGCCACACACAAATCTTGATTTCATCAAGATCTCTCTGTTCCCTTGGCTGCTCCTGTTTTCCCTGTGAAGACACACATGCCCTTTCCTAGAAGTTTTATTGTTCCCCCTCTCTGTCATTTCCTCACAAGTTCCTTCCTGGGGAGCTGGGACTCAGCCAGCCGCTTCTTGTGGGAAATAGGCTCAGCACCCACAAGAAAGCCCCCTTCCCACTTCATTATGTCTCCTTTTGTCATTAAAGAAAGAAAGACAATAAAAATCTCTCTTCTTCCTTGTTGCTCTTTATGGATTTTCTCATTAAGAGAATTAAGAACAATCAAAGCCAAACCCATGGCTGCTTTTTTTAGACAAATCATCTTGAAACTCTTAGCCACGTGAGTTAAAAATGATGATTGTTTACTGTCAGGACTGAACTCCCAGGGTTGGTTTCTCCATCATCTTCTCTTTGGTGCAGACAGAGGAAAAGAGTTACACAAGTGGTGGCCTATGAGGGTGCATGTTTCTACCCATCAGCTACACTCCTCTAGGGTACAAGGGGAGCTCAATGTTTGGTTTCTGACTCAGTTTCCGTGAAGGTTGCTATCCAGACCCAGGATAAGTGCAGTAGTGAGCTCCTCATTCCTGGAAAAGTTCGCATAGATAATGACCACTCCTTTATTAGCTGAGAACTTAGACTGGGAAGACTGTTGAAGTCTCCTTTGTGTGAGTGCCCTGAATCTAGCTCCTATTCACCATCACTTTCACCATGAGGTCAGAACCACAAGTCCACCAAGGAAGGATCCGATGGGACATAAAGCCTAGGCACAACCATCAGGGATGGGTGGGTTGTCAGAGGGGCCCCTATGGCAGGGCTCATGTTTGTCCAGGCTGAGATGTGTAATCGAATTCTCTGCAGCCAAACCAGAATTCCTCAGGGCAGTGGGAGCTAAAATATGACATATGCAGTGCCAGTGACATATTGTAGTTTCCAGTACATGCTGAAAAATAGCTGATGTCATTAGCAGAGTGACTGTGAGACACTAAATTATATTGGAATGTACAATGATCTGAGAGTCAGGAGAACTTGATTACTGTTCTCTTTCTCTGTGTATTTTGGGGAAGTTATTTTCCCTTTCTAGTTTCAGTTTCCTGCTCTGTAAAAATCCAGAATTAATCTATATCTGCATTTCACAAAGAAGGTTGCAAAAAAACTTAGTCACATAAGATACTTTTACATAAAAGGATTTCATGGTAAAAATAAGCTTGGAAATCCTGCATGCAATGCCTTCCTAGAGAATAGCAATGCTGATGTGGCTGGGAAAAGCTCTAAGAGTCCTGCAATAGACATCTATTTCTCTTTGTTTAACCTTGTGTTTCCAAAATATCTTTGAACGTAGAAGTCCTTTTTTTCCCCTAGTGCATGCTTTCATTACCCAAGGAATCAATACTTCTCAGCATGCACTCTGGAAATAGCCCTCTAGATAATGTCTATGGTTCCTTGGTCCTAGGACAATCTGTTCTCTGATTAGCAGAAGCATTTCTAACAAAAGGCTTAATTGTTAAGTACACGAGCAAGACCCGCTTGTCCAAAATGTGGGCTCCTTAAGTTTGCATCTCTGATCTCTGCCTCTATGGGCTTCTGTCTAAAACACCAGCCAAACTTTTTGACAGGCTAATTCAGCCTTCTCATCGCCACTTCAGTGCTGATACCTCTAGGCCACCTTCTGGGTTAGGTATCTGTTTTATGTGTCTTTGACTTTCCAAACCAGGTTCTACACTAGAGTAGAAGGCAGGGGTCATGTGTTTTATGTTCTCCATCCTATCTCCAGTACCTAGTTGGTACTAGTGTTGGACATACAGGGGGCACTCACTAAACATCTATTGAATTATTAGATTCATCAGTTGGGATTGCTCCCTTAATCGGAAGGGTGGAGGCTTGCTTTCTCTTGTTCCAGTGAAGAAGTTACAGGTAAGATGTCAGAGTTGTTCAAGACAGAACTGGCTGCCTCAACTGGGAGAGAACTTCTCATGACTGAGCATGGTAACCGATTGCAAACATAAAGGAGAACTACATAAATAAACTGGAATTTTGAGCCAAATGACTTTCACATTCCCTTCTAATGCTAAGAATCCAGGATTTAATCCTTCTTTAACAAGTACTCTCTGTGATTTATATATTCCTATAAAACACAAGCTCTTTTGTTAGGTACTTTTGATACTTAGAACTATGACTAAGTTTAAACAATAATTAATTTACTAGCAATTGATTACATTAATAATAGCAATCTAATGCATTAAGAAAAATGCAGCCTAAATGCTGGAGTCAGGGAACAATTAAGCTTTATTATACAGCTCTCGATGATAGAGACTGTAATATTTTTTAAAGTTTACGATATAATGTTAATTGAATATATAAGATTTGTATGACTATGATATGAACATTGTGATTACAACCTTGTTACATGCAGGGGAAAAAAAAAAGATGGGGAAAAAAGAAAAAGATGCAGAGTATTTGGGTAAGAAGTTGGGGCCAGAAGTAAAGGCGATTTGTTTTTTAATTTCCTTTAAATTTTTTGTGCAATTCTTTTTAATATGTTTGTCTTAACTGTGAATTTTTTAAAACATAAAAACAAGGCTAGAAACAAAAGAAAATCTGCTGCTGGTTTCGCGATTATTTTGATTTTTTTCCAGCTGAGGTTTAAGGGCCTTATTCAGAGTTGCCTGGACTGGAAGAAGAATTTGTCCTTTCCAGCTGTTTTGAAAAGTCCTTCAGAACAAGACAGAATGAAAACGATCACCCTCAAACTCAAATAATTCCTCCAGTCATTGACAATTGTCAAAGACCCTGAGCTGGAAACTTGCCTGAGATTGAAAAGTTGAGAAGTTTGGGCTTTGTCTGTCCTCATTTCCATTTGTGGTTTAGGCTCTGATGGATTTTTTGGAGGTTGGGGGGCAGCTGGTCAGGGCAGTTGGCCCAGGAACTTTTGTCTTTGCCCTAAATTAAATCCCAAAAGTTATTACCGGGAAAAAGAAAAAAAAAATACTTTTTTTTTTTTTTTTTTTTGGTTTCTCGGGTCATAAGCAGCAATCTGGGCTGACAGGCGTTGCCGGTGCACAAGATTTAATCTCCACCAGGTTTTCTTCCCATAAACATCCTTTCAGCTGTTGTGGCCCAAGACCTCTTTCCCTTTGTGGGGCCATTGTGTGGTTTTCGATGAAGTGTCCTGCCTCTTTACTCTTAGTGGACCCACTTCTCATTCTGACCCTTCATGCCTGGAAAATCTCAGCCCATTCATGCTTGAGATATTTGGACCAAAGACAACCCCCAACTTGGTGGTTAAATAGAATTCAATGAAACAGTGAGGGCCGGCATAGGAAGAAGAGCATGGCTTTGGGGAACCAGAACTTTCTAAGTTTGTATCTCAGCCCCTTGGATTACAAACGGTCTGACTTTGGTTAGACAAGTTATTTAACTTCCAGAAGCTCTCAGTTTCTCCTTCTGACTAAATGGATAATTATTCCCACTTTGAGGGTTGTTTTGTGGGTTGAATACAGTATCCCATGCAAAGTTCCTGGTAGAATAGACCTGAGTTCCCATCCCCTTGGTCACTAGTGTCACAGACTGAAGCATTGGTATTTTAAAAATACCATTGATCAACTAGAATGAGCCCTACGGAAACTAATCAGGACGGTGAGAGGTCTGGAACCCAGACCATATGAGGAATAGGGGAAAGAATTGGACACATATTTAGTTTAGGGAAGATATAATAATTGCTTTAAAATTTGAAATGGGCACAGATCTGGATGAAGGAGGTCACTGATTCTATATTTATTCTTTTTCCCCTATTACTAAAGAAATGTTTACTGGATGTCTTCTGTGTGCCAGACTTTGTGCTTATCACTAAGGATAGTCTTGGGAAAAAGAGATTTCCTGCCCTCCTGGACTTACAGTCTGGTTGGAGAGCTAAACATTGAATGTGTAATTGTAAGTGTGATTGCTAATAAAGGAGAGGAGAGTCAGGGGCACTGTGGGGGTTTATAAACAGGTCAGAATTAGGGCTGATGGTTGAGAATTACAGGCTGATTGGTTTCAATATAATACCCAAAAGAAAGGTATGTAGTTGGGCAGTTTGCAAACTGCACAAATGTTCTGGCTGAGAGATAAGTGTGGAGTGAACACTAGACCTTGCTATGTTTCTCAAAGCATACATCCACAGGGCTCCATCTGTACAGAGGTGCCATCTTTTTTTAATTTGTGCAGAGGCACCACACAGGCTAATAGTGGTCCTTCTCTGAGGTCTCCAAACGGTGGTCCATAGCAACATCTGGGCTACAGATATTCTTTTTGTTCTGTACGTTGTTTATGTTTTTGTTTTAAGTTTGAATTAGTTGCCAAATCTTACAGGTCAGCAGATTTCATATTAAAATCCAGATTTTGAGGTTCTATGGAAAAACTGGGAAATCTGGTTACATTGGCTCCCACGCTCCTATATGGAAAATTAACTGGAGGTGAGTGACGGCTGCTACATTTAGGAAACTGCAGATGCCACTTCCCTCACTCTCCCACTCCCCCTTCCTGAAACGTTTTACTCAATTACTTTCCCTTCCTGGAGACTGGACTCTTGAGTTTGCTGCCCTTGTTTTTCAGGTACCCAGAGCTGGATGGAACGGAAGGTTCATTGAGACGATGGATTCCATGCCTAATGCTAGTCAAGCAATGATTGCAGGTTCCCAGGCAGAGCTACAGGAGCCTTTTAAACAAGGTAAGGAATTTTGACTGAACGTTAGGTTTCCTTGATGCCTGAAACCCTATGGACAATTGTCTCACATTGGTCTCATGATATAGTCATTATGAACATGGCTCCAAAGTATGATCAAAATAATAACTTTCCTTTATATGCCTGTTTACATGGACATGCCAAACATCTGAATTCATTCAACAAACCTTTAGTGAGTTCCTGCCATGGGCCCAATACTCTATTATGTCATGTTAGAGGAATTACAAGCTTAGTTTATTTTAGCTTTGTTATCCTGTCTACTGAATGACTGAATGATCAAATAACTAGCGAACTAACTAAATAATGCAAATCCTATTTTCTGCCCTCAAAGCAGTGTTATTATAAGAGGAAAGGCTTGACCTGTAAACATTTGCATAAGTAGCAAGTGATCCAGAGAGAACTGGATCACATCACTTCACTATTTTCAATCCTCCAGTAGCTTCTCCTTGCACTTAGAATAAAAACTAAGCTCTGTTCTGCAGATGTCCTAGCATGATCTAGCACCCACCTGCTTGCTCTTCTTTCTGCTTTTTCTACAAGCTGAACACCAAGCTCTTTCCCACTTCATTTTCTGTTCTCACTGCCTGAGACACTTTTCCATCTTTCTCATAGAAATGCACACTCATATCACTCCCAGCCACTGCTACAGGAAGGGGAGGTAAAGGAAGAAGGAGGAAGGAACTTCCACTTTCTGAGTACTTTCTGTATTAGACACTATTCTTAGTGCTGTACATACATTTATCTGAATGCAAAGCTTTGTGAAATAGGTAATATTAATCTCACTTAACAGATGAGGAAACTGAGGTTCAGAGAAGTTGCAAAGCTTAAGTAAGAAGGGGGGATGGGATTTGAACCTTAGTCTGACTTACTGGAGGGCCCGCCCTGACTTTGTCCTATCATACTGCTGTCCACAGTACCTGGTCTCCTACCTGCTGCTCTTTTACAGAGTTACTGATTTGGAGTCCTTCCTTTGGTTTACATAAGGCTTTCTATAGGCTTTTCTGTTACATGCAAATGACCTAGCAAATCCCCACCTTCCTCCCTCTATGTACTAAACTTAAAAAAAAATCTGTGCCTTTATTTAACCTGTCACTTTCAGAAGACATTCTGCCTTTGCCTAGGCCAGAAGGAAGGGAGATGAGCAGGGGAATGAGCAGAGAAAAAAGAGAGGAGAGGGCACACAGGACAGAAAGTTGAATGAGGCAGCATGGAGTTGGAAGGGCAAGAAGAATTGGGGGTCCAGATTCTTGGATTCACACCCCTGCTTCACTTGGGCTAAATTCTGTCACTTCATCACCTGAACTTCAGTTGGAGAAGGGGAACAGGAGTAATGCAGAAACCCGACAACATGGATGTGAAGCACTTTGTAAATGATAAAGATGAGAGGTATTGCTATTATTATCATTATTTCTAAGAATGTTCAGGATGGAATGAACCCATACTCATCACCATGAAACAGAAGCAAGTCTTGAGGAATTTGACTTGGATGTGGAGCGATTAGGGGCCTGAAAGGTGACCCAGGGCATAGAGTCCCAGGGATATAGAAAATTAAGCTTTATCCCAGCTTTATCAAGGAGGTTCAAGCTGCTGAACAGAACTGGTTTCCTAAGCAGCTGGTGGTGACCAAAGTCTAGCAGGAATTGGCACTGAGTTCTGAAGGGTCATGTCATTCAGAGAATGACACCAGTCAAGAGTCTGGGGCACAGTGATTCTCTTCTGGTCTCCACAGGGGAAGAAGGGTCAGAAGAATAGGACAGCTGTTGAGTCGTGGCCAAACAAGCCAGTGTTTAACGTGGGCTATGGTAACGAGTACACTGAATGGGAAACTGAGGCCAAAGTCCACTCAGATGGATAGCAAACTGTAGCAGATGCTGCAAATTGCTTCCCAGTTCCTCGTTCCATGAAGCATTTGCTGTCTCAGTTGCTGAGAGTGCTGTTGGCAGAGGGACCCTCATATGCTGGTCTCTTCAGGATTGCTTCAGTTGCAGAGATCGCCTTGCCCAAGGCCACACCTTCTCCATGGAGCCCACAACTTCTCCATGGAGCCCACATTCAATGATTGATCAGTGCAGGAATATAAAGGCCTGGCCATCTCAGCCCACCTCAGGACCCCTATGAAGGGCCATTCTAGCTCCCCAGTGGGCTGGCTGAGGCTGCCATCAGGCCTGCATCACAGCTGGACTTCTCTGTCTGTCCACTCCTACTTTCTTCCCTCCCTTTCACAGATGTTGAACTCAAAGGCACCCTTCAACATCCTGTGTGCTAGACTTTGTCTCAAAGCTCACTCTCTTGGGAACTCAACCTGAAACAAATATCCACTGAGGTTAAGGAAATGGGTAGATTTGTGGGAAAGCAGAGACCAGGGCTCCTGTTTGAATAGAAGACACCAAGTCTGTGACGGCATGACTTATTCCAATCCCTGCAGGCTGGTCCATTCTGTCATTCTCAGGGCTGGCTCGGGGAGCAGGCAACACTGGGTTTGCAAATGGAATTCTCAGTAAATGCAAATTAGCAGGGCTCAGAAGACAGGGGCAGAGAGGAACAAATTCGCAGAGATTTGCCATTTCACTTTGCTGAGGGTTTCAAGCATAGAAGCCTGATAACACAGGCACAGTGCTTGGGTAGTGCTACTTACCAAAGTCCAGTCTTCTGGGCCCAGGGTATGTGATGCACATGTTCTTCCTGGCTGCCAAGGTGCAGGTGGGCACAGTTCTACTCTGTGCCAGGTGTAGTTCTAGGTAATTGAAATATACCAGTGAATAAAATAGCCACAAATCTCTACACTCATGGAACTTACACTCTAGTGTGTATCTTTATGTATATTTGTGTGTATGTAGAGTGGGGAGGGGGCATCAGTAAAAATAGACATGATAAACAAATATGGTATTTTAGAAAGTGAGAACTGCCAAGAGAAAACAAAAATAGACCTGAGAGTAAGGGAGATAGTGTAGGGCTTTTCCATATTAAAAAGCAGAGTGAGGGAAGCCTCAATGAGAAGTGGCATTAGAGCAGATTGCTGAAAGAGAGGGGTGTGTCCACCACAATGATAACTGGGGAAGGGTGTCCCAGGCAGAGGGAACAGCCAGTGCTAAGGCCCTAAGGTGAGAGCATGCCTGGAGCTCCTTAAGTAAGGAGGCTGGTGAGGCTGAGGAGCATGAGCGATCTGGAGAAGATTAAGAGAAGAGTCTGAGAGTTAACATGGGTAGATCATGTAGAGTATTGGCCATGGTAAATGCTTTGGCCTTTCTCTGAGTGATCTTGATGCTAAACTAAAGTCACTGGGTTTTTTGGGTCTGTTTTCCTAACTGACTCTCCAGAAATGGAAACTTCCTTATTGATATTTAATTTCAAGCATCCAGCAGGTTTGCTTACACAGCTCAGGGTCTCATGATATGTTTGATAAGTGAACAAATGAATGAATAGGGCCCATGGGTTGACAATGCGGGGAAATTTCAGCATATTTTAAAAGAAAGTTCTAACAGTCAGAGCTGTCCAACAATGGAAGAGGCTGTCTTGTAAGGTAGAGAACTCCCCATCCTAGGGGGGTCCAAGCAGAGCTAAATAACAATCAGGCAGGACAAATAAAGATAATCCGGTGGAGGGTTGAATTAGAGTTCCTGGGACCCCACTAATTAATGATGATCTTGTGTAAGTTCTATCTTAAGGACACAATAAAAATACAACATTTTATCTGTGTGTTCAGAGGGAAGTTTCTGGGGTGGGGAGCATGTTAGCAAGGGTTTACGGATAATACCAGATTTCACCCCTCTTCATACTGTAGGTGAGAACCACTTCAGAAAGAGAAATGCAGGTAAAAATTAGCATAAAGCTGATTGGAGAAAATGGCTTGGATCACTATCAAAACTGCCTCCTAATACCTCCCCCTCTGAACTGGAGTTTCCCACTGAACTATGGGTAGAGGTTAACAGACAATCATAATCACCCCTGGAGGGACTCTGAGAAGGGGGAACTTAGAAGGGGCAGATCTGAATGTGCTGGGGTCTTCCTTCCTCATTTCATCTCATCTTGGGCAACAGAGAGTGGGCTGGGGAAGGGGTCACATTTTTCTCTCCTTGGGAGTAGAATGGGAATTTGAGGAGGGACAATAAGGAATCATTGTACTGCCCCCAAACATTGTGAATACAACCAGAAAAACTGGGTTCTAAAATGAGGATCCTTTGTCAGTATCCCTTTTCTGAAAGTGCTGAGACCTAAGAAGGGTTAACAAGCAAGAGCTGTGGTTCCGTTAGGTGGAGAGGGAAAGAATCCTGCATTCAAAGCTTTTACATTAAGACACAATAAAAGACACTGACATGCTGTGTAAGCATTGTTCCTGGCTGTAGTTATTCCAATTATTTTTTATGTTTTCTCCTTAAATGAGAAAGATATCAGACACTAACTCAAACAAGGAGATACCTATTTATGCTTCAGAACAAACAGTTTAAGGGCATTATATACAGATGTCTAAATATTTAGAAAGTGTCTGTTTATGGGAGTAAAATGAAAAGTACCTGTTTTCATTTGAAGGATTTTATGTGAAATTTGCATGTTAAAAATAAAGCAGCCCCAGTGGCAATGGAATGTTATAGATGAAACGTGTGCAGCATGGATTTGGGGGAAGGGGGACTGGAGAAATTGTGGGGTGGGACTGCCCTCAGCTATCACAGGGCCCTGCTCTGACCCAGAGTTGCAGGGAACCAGCAAACTAAGGTTGGGGTGATACTTCTCTTTAGGTTGGGATGCATAAATGCCTTGAAGACATTAGGAATTTTTAATGACCTGAAATGGGCTTCTGAAGTTTCAATTTTATCTTCATATCAGGCACTCTGCTTAACCGCAAAAGGACGTTTAAAGAGAAATAGGATTCTGGCTGCTTTAGAAAAGTGTAGTAAACTGAGGGATTATTAGACTACCTAGGGGTGAGCTGAGGGATCATGGGACATTAGATGGAAGAAACTTAGAAATAGTGTAACAATTTCTCTCTATGTGGAGGCAGGTTTTAGCTCAATGTAAGGTAGACATAATATTGAGAAGACACTGTGTATGGCTTAGGGAGATAGTGAATTCTCCGTTGCCTAAGTATTCTAAAATAGGGTGGCCTCTTCTCATAGGTGTTTTAGGGGATTGGCTGGATTTCAGTGTATCTCTGACTCTTGCAGTTCTCAAGATTCTGAGATCAGATGATTCGGAATAGCCAAAGAGGAACTGTCCTCTTCCAGGTCTGTGTTTCCTAGGGGCAGCCTTCCAGCCCTGCAGCCTCTGAGCTGGGGGCTCCTCAGCAGCAGATTGGATCTGAGTAAAACTGAGAAAGCCAGAGCTGATTCTTGAGTAAGGGAGAAATGCTCCCCATCTTCTTTGCCCCTTGGTGCCCACTGCAACCCTCACTGGCCCCAGGTCTAAAGGTCTACAGTCCCTCTGAAGAAGTCTTCTTCTTGCTTGACTTGGAGGGATGGGCTCAGACTTTTCCCTTCCCCAGATGGGGTGGGATCTAGGAAGGAGAGATCTTAGCAGAGTCATTGACTTCAGGGTCTTGTGAAGACAAGGACCTACTGCCTAGGGGAGAATTTCTAGGTTTTCTACCCTTCTCTGTCCCAGCTCAGAATTCTGCTGTAAGGGGGCACTGCTCATCCACGACATCAGAAGGCAATTGGGAAGTGCTGAGTGCCACCAAAAGCCTTACTGTGCCCCCTCCCCCTGTCCATCACAGCATGAAGGTTTGGTGTGTGTTTGGGGTGGGACGGGGGGTGCAGCTGAATTAAACCCTGGGGCTAAAGGCAGTGGTTCTGCCTGTCTAAACAGGCCAAAGTACCCAATGGTGCAGTCCTTTCCAGTCATGGTTGAGAGTTGAAACTAAAGGTTGTCCTTGGAGACAGTAAAAGTGGCCTGGGCATCTTTTCAAGGGCTGGCAGTGAGGGCAGGACCTAAGGATGAAGGTCCCAGAGCTCACCAGATTGGAGCATGACTCCCCACTGGCAGATCCAGCCTCAGAAGCCTTGGTCAGAAGGTGGTCAAGCCAGGGTGATAGAAAAACAAAGGTTGGGAGTTAGAAGTGGTATAATGGAGAAGGAAGACTTAGGCTGAGAGGGGAATTGTTAGGCTCAGTGAGAGGAGCTCATCAGAGAAAATGAAGAATAAGGGAGAGATGAATAAGACTGAAATTTCAAATGCTTTGTTCACTCTGTGATTGCCTCATCCTATGGAAAGTGAGCTCTAAGGCTAGACATTCATCCTTTCATTTATCCATTCAGTGTTTCTTCAGTGGCATGCATGAGATAGGCCCTATCTGTATTCTGGAACGCGGTCCCTGCCCTCAAAGAGCTGACCAATTAGTGGTAGCTGTAGTTACCACATCTGAGTGAGGATTTTATATTTATTTGTCAAAGTCAAAAGTAACTGGCATTTGGGAGCTCTGTCCTCAGGTAGAAGGCCCCAGAGACCAGCTGATATGAGGAACAGAATTGTACTCATGAAGAGGGGCTGGCAAAAACAAACAGGACCCCTCCTTAAAGGAGAGCAATGACTGGAGGAGCCACCAGAACTTGGGGCCAAACAGGCCAGTCCTGAATGAGGAAGGCCCAGCTCAAAACCTGAGCTGGTGGGAGGCAAGGGGAAGGCCAGCACAGAAGCCAGGCAATTACCACAGACCATCTCCCAGATCAGTCCAAAATGGGGATGACTCAGGAAAAAACAGTGGAATCCTGAACTCAGTGCTGGGGCAATGACTCACAGACCGTGCTAATAAACAGAGTGAATCAACTGTAAGCCCCACTGGATGGGGTCCTGGAGATGCTTAAGGACTTCCTGCCTCTGTCAGATTTGGCTCAGGACTGGGCCTGCAGGTGGGAATAGCAGCAGCCCCAGCTGTGGGCCCTTCTGACCACTTTCTCTCTCCACTAGGGAGAGAGAAATATAGAGTCAGTCAACTGCTGTTCTTGGGGAGATGGAATTCAACTGACTTTACTTTGTGCTTGTCTTCACACCTAGACATGGAGAAGAGAGAGACAGCCTCTGCCCCAAAAGAGGCAGCAGCCAGCAGGGGAGCAGGCTTCCTAAAGAGCCCATTGCAATGCAATGTGACAAGGGCCCTGTATAGATTTGGATAAATAGCTCTAGGGGCACACAGAGGAAGGAGCCCATTATTCTGGTATAGTGAGCACCCAACTAATACTCACTGAGTGAATTAATTTATTATGTGTTGTTATTATTATTAATTTTTGGTGTGGGGAAAGATAGGTCAAGAAGGGCTTCATAGAAAAAGTGAAATTTGATCCTGGCCTTGAACGATGACTAGGTAAAGAAGATAATTCCAGGCAGAGGGAACTCCATAAGGAACAACATGGAGGCTTGACAGTACACAGCCAGGCTGGGACACTGGTGAGTTGTTTGGGGTGGCTAGAGGGAGATGACACTAGACAGGGTGAGTATAGTCAGATTGAGCAAGTGGTCTTGAATACAGTATTAGTCAGCTTTTTCTGTGTAACAAACAAGCACCGAATATCAGCACATAAAAAAGAAGCATTGATTTGTTGCTCATGGTCCTGCAGGTTGCTGGGATGGCTCTGCTTCAGGCTTGGAGCCAAGTTCAGGTCCCACATCCCATTTTGAGCCAGACAGGAGGGTTTCTGTTATCTGGGGCATGTTCTTCTCATGAAAGAGATCAGACACTCTCAGGGGAGCCAGTGGAAACATGCAGTGCCTCTTAAACCTAGGCTTGGAACTTAAACACTGTCAATTCTACCCAAGCAGGTCATGTGGCTATGCTCAAAATGAATGGGGGTGGGGTGCGGTGGGGGGTCCTTTTCCCATAGGCAGCGGTCATGGGGAGTAAGTTTATAGTTGTTTACTAATTATCCAATCTTCCATAAATACCTTGCAATTTTGTTTTGATTCTGGAGAAAATGAGTTGTTGCTAGTTCCTCTTTTTAGGTGAGAGAGCCCCATTTTAATAAGTCCAGGAACACGTGCCAAATTCAAGGGAACATTTTTTTCATAACTGGATGTAATTACCATGCTCCACTTTGTTTACATATATGAGTTTTTGAAGTGCAGCAAACATGATTCATGTATCTCTATAGCCTCAGCACTCAGCACAACTCCCAGCATAAAATAGATGTTCATAATATTTGTTGAATGGATGAATGGCCTTGCATTATCCTCAATGTGCAGTTGAAATATACTCTGAAATGCACTTGTCTCTGCCTCCATTGAAAGTCCAAGGTAAGCTAATGCTGCTGGAATGCAAAACACCAGAAATGGATTGACTTTTATAAAAGGGGGTTTATTTGGTTACACAGTTATAGTCTTAAGGCCGTAAAGTATCCAAGGTAATGCATCGACAATCGGGTACCTTCACTGGAGGATGGCCAATGGCGTCCATAAACCTCTGTTAGCTGGGAAGGCACGTGGCTGGCATCTGCTTGCTCCCAGGTTGCATTTCAAAATGGCGTTCTCCAAAATGTCTGCATCAGCTTCCAAAGGCCATCTTCAAAATGTCTGTCTCAGCTACAGCTGTGAGCTCCTCATGTCTGAGCTTATATAAGGCTCTAGTAAACTAATCAAGGCCCATGCTGAATGGGCGTGGCCACACCTCCATGGAAATACTGAACCAATAGGTTCCAACCTAATCCACACTAATACGCCTGCCCCCAAAAGATTACATTAAAGAATATGGTTTTTCTGGGGGACATAATATATACAAACCAGCACACGGGGGGATAATGAGTAAAGAGCCTATGACCTACTCAGAGGTGGACTTGAAAATGCTAAGCAGGTAAACCAACAGCAGCAGGAAGCAGCTGGTCCAAACTCCATCTTCTCTAGTCAAGGGGCAATTTGATAATGAGAGTCAAGAAAGACTCCTGAATAATGGGACTTCTTCCAGGTAACCATCAACTTGAAAGATATATATCTCTAATGATAATAGCTAACATATATTGAGTGTCTCCTATGTGCCTGACACAATATTAATATGTTTTATATATTATTTCATTTAATTGAATCCTCTCTCAGACCGTAGTTATTAATGGGGGACATCATTGAAGAGAACATTAGAATAGCCTATTCCTGTTGTACTACGGTTGCATTTTCACATCTGTGGCAAAGAAGGACAAAAGAGGCTAAAGCAATGTAAATATAACTGAGTATTGTAAGCACAGAGGATGAAGTCAGTAAAATTGAGGCAAAGAGAAGTTGAGCAATCATAGACTGCAAACAGACTGCAAATAGTTTCAGCTCGTAGAAAAACACAAGGCCAGGTCAGTGGACAACAGAGAATGAGGATAAAAGAAAAAGAAAGAAGGGACCAGAAGAGGGACTCAGTCACTGTTGGTTCAGAATTCCACCAGTGTTCTGGTGAATGGGAGCTGAGGTCCCAGGACCCTGTTGTAGCATATTTGGACCCCCAGACCCTCAAGGGCAAGGATGATGTTGTTCACTTCTGAGGCCCCAAAGCATGACACTCACCTTGGCATGTAGTGTCAACACAATGCACTTCAAGGATCTGAACTCTGGCCTGTCACAGGGTAGAAAGAGGCTTAAGAAAATGCACCAGACTCTAACTTTGTCTTTTCTACCCTCTGGTAGCCTGCTAAGTGGTGGAGGCACCATCCTTCCCAGGAGACTTTGGGTAACTATTCTTCAGTTCTTTCTTTCAATATGAGAACCTAATCTTTTCTCCAGTCACCTCCCTACCCCCTCCCCCACATCTGACCCAAGGTCCTGACATCCAGGTCACAGGCTGATGGCAAGAGGTCGTTGGGTAAAGGCCTCTTGTGCTCTGAGTAGTGAAGTCCATCACTAGAAAGGGTATTTATTGCTCCTAAGCCAGTGGGAATATGCTTGGAGTCCAGAAGATGGTGCAAAATATATATTTTTAAAAACTCCTCTCCTTAGGGATTCTTCCAGTTTTAGCAGGTTCACCTTGAATGGGGCTTCCCAAATCGCCTCCATCTTAATCTCCCTTTCTCCTTCTTTTCTACCCTCTGCAGAATCTGGACTGTATCTCCTCCAGTACTCCTGTACTCCAATCTGCAGGTTCTGTTTCATGTGGTTGTCCCTTGAACCTGAGTTAGAAAGTCCAATTTATTTTTTAATTTAAACACAAAAGGGATTTATTGGGCAGTATCTGGTAGTTTACAGTTTGAATGAAGAGGCTAGAGAGCAAGGAGATTCAGGCAGGAAACAAGAGATGTCTAGTACAGACAAGACCCTGCTCAGAATAGTTTAGGACACTACTGATGGAGCCACTGTGTCAGGACACTTGTCACCCTTTGGGCACTTCTGAACATTTTTCCTCCATGCTGCAGCCCTTGAGCACTTGCAGATGCAGCTGGAAATGATCCCTGAAGGCAAATCCTTATTCATCTTGCATTCTTCAGAGACTCTTATATGAGGCTAACAAACTTTTAAAATAGGGATCATTTGCTTAGCAATACCTTGATGTATTAAAATACCAACACACACACTCAAAAACAAGCAAACCTCCCAGACAGGAGTATGGGAAGTAGGAGTAGGTAGGACTAAAAGAATGAAGAGGGTGGAATACCTGGTGCTCTTCCTTGCATAAAGCATCTGTCACTTACCAGGGGTCCACAGGTGAATGTTTCACTCTTTCTTTACAATCAGTGCTGAATGGTTTACCTGGGGGGAAACTGTCTTATGGGTTTTAAGTTTTGACCACACTGATCTCTCCTTGGCAGATGGGCCTGGTTGCATTAAGAAAACTGAGGAGTCGGCTGATTTTGCTCCTTGTTGCTGAATGTTAGGAAAAATCATGGGGTAGGAAACCAGGCAACACCAATGAGAACAAGATGGAAATTGCTCCATGCAATTAATGTTGCAACCATGGCGATAGAAGGCTAACACCTCATTCCCTTATCCATTCATTCAGTATTTTTGAATACTTCCTATGTGCAAGATGAGCTGCAAAGTCCAGAGAATATAAAGACACCGCCTCATGGAGATAGCCCTCTAGTGGAAGAGTCAAGGAGGTAAATCGTCAGTTATCATGTGACATGTTAAGACGGAGGTATCTGCAGAGCATTAAGCAGGCACAAAGTTGGGACAGCCTTCACAGTAGAGGTGTTACTGAGCCCAGAATTTTTTAAAAATGTCCACATTTAATAGTCTGACAAGAGTATGACTTGCATTCCAGGTAGAAGCAAAGGAAGTTACAGGGGCATGGAGGAATGAAAGAAAATGTCCTATTCAGGGAACTCTACTTATTTCTGTTTGGCTACAATGCAAGGTCTTCACCTGGACTTGGAAGAAAGACAGGCACAGGCTGCTCTACATCTTGGGGAAATTACGTGCCATTTCTGACTTTGTCAACGCGTGAATATAATTGGACTAGAGTCTTCATCCTCCCTAATCCATAGGCTTTAGCTTTAAGAACTATAAAGGGGAAAATTGAAGAGACTTAAAATTCATCTAATCCAGAGGTTTGTAAACTGTGTTCCTAGGGAATCCTCAGGGATTTGGGGTCAGCTGGCTTAGGGATGGGGACCTCAAGATTGCCCAAATAGGCAGAGATCCAAGTCTTCAGCTTCAGTAAGAACAGCTGTGCTTTGCATATTGGGCTTCTGTGTACGAATTGTTTTGAGAAAAAAAGGTGAGGTTCTACTGCTAAAAGGTGAAGTTTGAAAATCATTAGACTAGTCCAACCCTCCCACTTTATGGATGAGGAAAATTGAAATGCAGGAAGGGCAAGGAAATGACTTGTCGGATCCAATGAGACAATCTATAGACTTTGAGAAGACTTGGGGTTGCATTTTATTGAAACCACATTCCCATGCTCATTTTCTTCTTCAGATCAATCCTGGTGTTCCTCTTCTGCCTACAAGATCTTCCACAACACATAACAGACAAAGAATCAAAGTTGAAAAACAAATGCTAATGATCCAATCCTGCTGCCCTCCTGCTGGGCCCAAGGGTTCCAAGCTTCTGGACCTGGAAGGAAAAGCCCAGCCCCTCTCCAATCACCTGAGCTCCCTGCTGCTCCTCGGGTCACCACCTCCCCCACGCCTCCTTCTCTGTGGCTTTCCAGAGCCACTCGGGTCTCCTGACACACTGACCAAAGAGGACCAGCAGCTCTGTCCCCTAAATAGTCTCCTTCCCTTGGATTGGCATCTGTAAACCTGTGTTGGCTGCAGCAAATAACTCTTCCATCTGTTCAAGATATGTTTACAAGGTGTAGGCAGAGAAAAGGATTGGAAAGTACACACTTCAAATGGCTGAAGAATTTTGTTACAGCATTCTGTGTGTTTTTAGGCAGCCCACTCCAATTTTCTGGATCTCAGATTTCCTCTTAGAAAACGAGCAGCTGGAAGAGTTGTTTCTAAGGTTCTTTTCGGCTGACAAATGCAGCTCAGCCTTGTTCTTTTCTATTCTCTTAAGGCTTTCTTTGAAGAGAGTTTTCCCACGAGGAAGGCGCTTCAGAGGGGAAAATGTGTCAGGTATGAGTGCCCCGTGGTTATCTTTAGGACAGTTTGGAGCAGAGCACTTGTAAAGGATGGAAAGGGGAAGGGGAGGGGAGAGTCATGCAGAGGCTGCAGCGGGAGCTTGCTGTTCTGTTTGGAGAATGAAAAGGATGGCTGTGCGGGGAGCTGGCCTCTGGGGCCCTTTGGGAAGCCAAGGAGGCCCAGCGATGGCTTGATCTGCTGAGGGCTCTACTTACCCAGAGCCGGAACCCTGACGACTCTGACTCCATTTGACTCCGGTCAAACTAGAGTAGGGAATGCTTTCCAAAATTTGATAACAATGAGTGCAAGGTGAAAATTAGTGAAGCCACCACTGTGCCTTGTGCTTTTGTAATTTCTCCTATGTACATTCTGTTTTTAATGCTAATAAAGACATGTAGGTGATTAAGTCACTTTTATCCTGTTATTTCAAAAAGCCTCCTCCAGGCAGGAATGATACACACCGGGTTCACACAGATAGTGCCAAATGGGTTGTTTACACACAGTTTCTGTTCTGATTGGTCGGTCAGTCCCATGCAGCACTGCAGTCCTGGGTTGTTACATATTTTGAATATCACCTGAACCTCTGTGAATTTTAACTTGGGATGTTGGAGCAGGATACTAGCAGAGAGAAAAAAACCCTCAGGAAGATTTCTCTTTCTTCACCAAATTTACTAAGCACCTACTTAGACAAACATGCAGTCCCTAAATATCAGGTCTTCCAGGGTATGGTGCTATAAAGATCATCAAATGCTCTAAAGGACTCAGTGAGAGGCAAGGCTGCGGAACTAGAGTTCCTCATGCTGCCCTCAGAGGTGGCCTGCCATCTCCCCATTGCCTTCTGGGAGGAGCCCACTTGAGCCCTATTCTACCAAATTGTTTGCAATTCCCTACACAGTGGGCTGCCTCAAGCCTCTCTATATTTCTGTGTTGACTTGGCCTGAAATCCCTTCTTCACTCATGTTTTGGAATGGGGTTATCTCCTCTTTGAAAGTCCTCCTCTCCCTTTCAGATCCTTAGAGTTGATTTTGCTCTTTTGTGCTTCCACTGCTGTTTGTACATCAGCTGTCACAGTCACCATAGCACTTTACTATATTTATTTGTCTACAGTGTTTATCCAACCAGACCTGGTCTCCTTCAGGAAGAGACCAAGTATGATTTGACTTTGCCTTCCCAGTGTCTAAGAGTGTCTGGAACATAATAGGGTCTTTATAAATACTTGTTACATGAAAAATTTGACAAATAAATATATAAAAATAAATGAATGAATAAACAAACCTGTTCTCAGCCCCCTGCTCCCTGATAGGTGTTGTGCTGCCAATCAGGCTCCTGGTGACATTTGTGTTCCAGTCCCCTGCTGCAGGTGATAATTCATTAGAATTAAGATCAGCTGGAGTGTGAGAAAACCCTGAAATAACAGTGGTTTAATCAGAGCAGAAGTTTCTTTCTTTCTCACGAGAAAGTTTGGAAGAAAGAAGCCCAGGTTTGGTATGGTCCTCCATGGTGTGTTTCTATCCTGCTGCTCATGACCTAAGCTGCCGAGGTTATTGTCCGGTCCAGGAAGGTTACTCCAGCTCCAGCCAGCACATCGGTATTCAATAATGAAGAGGGAGAAAGCAAAAAGGAGGGAACTTCCCCACCCTTTAAGATCATAGATAAAAGCCGCACCCTTCTTTTCTAGGTAAATCACACTGGTCAGACATGAGTTACACGGCCACATTTTTCTGCAAAGGAGGCTGGGAAATGTGGTCTTTATTTGGACAGAAGAATAGGTATTGGAGAATGACTCATATATTCTGCTGTGGGAATCATTTAAAAGTTTTGTTCTGTTTTTCTGCTTAGGGAGTGACTGGACCAAATTAGTAATTTAGAAAGATCAATAGGGGGACTGGAAAGGAGAAGGGATTAGAGAAAGAAGGGAATGGTGGCAAGCAGATTATCAGGGGGCAGCTGCTCAAGTCCAGAGAGAGGCAATGAGGACCTGACCTAGGACAATAGCAGAGGAGATGGAAAGGAGGAGACAGATGAACAAGGCAGTTTGGTGGTAAATAGGCAATTCTAGGTGACTATGGCCATGAGGTGAGGGGAAAGTAGAAGTCTAGAACTAGCCTTCAATTTCTGACCTGGGGCCCTTGGAAATGGGAATGCCATTTGAGGAAAAGCAGGAAGACCTTGGGGGTGGGGGTGGGGCTATAAGGACAGAGGTGAGCACTGCACTGGGAGCACTGATCTTAACTTGGGACTCTTAAAAAGCTAGGCACCTCCCCAGAAGGAACCTCTAGGGGTTACTCTGAGTAGTCAGTAGGGAATGGGCAGTTTGTCCATTTGGAATGAGTACAATAGAGCAGGAAGCACAGTTGGGGCTTGGGAACATCAGACATATGCCTTCAGGGATCCCTGCCCTCTCCCTGGTGCTGTCAGTGGGACTCTCACTGTTTAGGGGCTGTCAACCAAATCTCCAAAGAGTTCCAAGACAGAAGTAGTTTCAAATTCCCTCTAATTAAAAGGAGTATATCAGTGTGTGTCTGGAGTCCTGCTGCTGCTGGGGCGAGGGAGGCAGGGGGGTTTCCCAAATCCACAGCCAAGCCTCTAGGCAGCATCCTGACTCTGGAGGAGCTGGGGTGCCTAGGAGGGGCAGCCACGTGCCAGCTGGCTGTGCCAAGTGAGGGAGCAGCATGCCTGGGGTTCTGCCATGTGTTTGTTTATTTGGTTTGGCTGATGTAAAACATACACACACACACTCACAGCCTCAGGGCCTGTGTGCAGAGCCCACATTCAATCCTTCACTGAAATCAGAAACAGCCTAGGAAAAAGACAGAAGCACAAAGTAAAAGAATACAACCAGGTAGCAGAGTTCGTTCATTCATTTATTTGTTCATTTACTCAGGAAAGGAATGTCAGGCACTGTGCAAGATACTGGGGCTGGAAAGTGAATAAAATGCAGTTCTCCAGGTACTCAGAGACAGGGTAAGGGAACACAGACAAGGAAAGCAGCAAATTCAGTACAAACTGACAGGTGCTTGATTCAGATCACAACACATCTCTGATCTGGTCATTTCCCTACTTAAAATCTGACAGGGGCTTCTATGCCTCTAAACAAACATGCAAGGACCTGACAATCCCACCCCCAAACCCTCACCCAAGCTCAGGAGATTCCAGGTCGCCCCAGGATCTCGCTCTCCCCCAGTCTCCTTACCTTTGCACACTCCATTTCCCCTGGTTGCAGTTTCTTCCCCCTATTCTTTGTCATTTCCCACTCAGCTGTCAAGGCCCAGTCTAATCTGTTCTCCTGGGGTAGCCTTTGACGATCATCCTTGGATTCTCACTGTGTTTCCTGTCACTTTTACAGTTCATCTGCCCATTTCCCCCATGCCCTGTGAGCAAGCTGAGCAGAGACAGATCTTCTCTACATCTCTATCCTAGCAGCTAATCGATGCCTGGCATGGAAGCACCCCTAGTAAATGCCTATCTAAGTGAGTGGACATAATTTAGTGCCACCGAGGATAGCCTCGATGTGCTGCAATTAAAGTATACTTGGGTCCCAGAGTCAAACTCAACTGCAATTGAGCTTACTCACATCCAACTAGCAATTTCTCCTCTCTGAGACTCAGTTTCTTTATTCATAAGCTTAAGCTAATAATATTTCCTGGATGTGACTTAGGTGAAAAATGCTTTCTTTTATGTACACCTTTCTTTTATTAGTGTACATGGAGTACTGATTTGTTGTTGTTTTTTTTTTATTATCATCATAAGTGGAAGACAGGACCTCGCTCTAAATGAGTGAGGGCAGAATCTAGAAGGCAGAGGACTCGCTGTGTGCAAATACACAAAGTCTCCAGGCCTGTTCCTCTAGGACTCTCCCCTATTTGCACTTTCCTGACTGCCAGCCACTCTGGCCACCTCTCTGTAAGCATTATTGTGAAGAGGTTAAGAGTGTGGTCTCCAGAACCGGACTATGTGGGATCAATTCCTGCCTCAGTTGAACACCAACATTACATCCTTCTCAAATCCCCTTGATTGTCTCCTGCTTTCTCTCGCTCCTGATCAGGGCACTCGTCCAGTTTTAGACTTGGGTGAAATGTCTCCCAACAGGGCTTGGAATCTGGCTTCCTGAAAGTATCACCCTTACATGGGGACACTTTAGAGGGTTCTGCTCTGTCCTCCCTCCCCATGGCACTCCCCTTGGAGTGAGGAATCTGAGCAGCCAAAGAGATGTGTCAACTCAGAGCCCCCCATCCTCTCCTCTTAGGCCATGCTAAGGGTGTCCAGGATTCCAGAATTCACAGCCTAAATGGTCCTGAGTCTGCTTCTAGGGCCTACAGTGGCCTCTACTCCCTGCATCAAATCCTAATGGCATCTGATGACACAGGCCCCATGATTATACCTATTTCGTAAGTGAGCAAAATGAGACTCATAAAGATCAAATGATTTGTTTGATGTCATGCAGTTGGTGGATGGCAGAGGCAGGATTTGAGCCCAGATCTGCCTATCTGAAAATCTGACTTCTCCCCACTAGAGCCATAGTCATATTCACGTTTAAGAAAGATCCCTCTGTCCCTGGTACAGACAGGAAGTAGAGGCAGAGGGTCAGTTAGGACACTACTGCAGTAATTTTAGGGAGATGTTGTAATCTCCCATATCACAAAAATAAAGCCTATGTTCCATAAACTTTCTATTAACAAACCCACCCTTGACAGAAATTTGTTTCTTAGTTCAGGCAGGTTTCCCTCTCTTCCTTCTCCCCATGGTTGCATATAAGTTCGGAGAGGGGCGGGGTTACAGGGTATCAGGCTGTGGAGTGGTGACAGGATGGTGGGGGTGGGGAGGCAAGGCAGTGGCCATCAGCTCTTCATGCTGCCATCTGCTGGGACACATAGTTCCTATCTGGCCTTCACATGGGCCTTTCTGTGGCCTTTCATCTTCTAGATGGGAAGGTCTCGTCAGTCTATGACCCTCAGATTTTACTCTCTCGGAAGCACCCTGCCTCACTCTGTGGGGAATGCCATGGTTCTGAGGTCTTAGATGGCCCCAAGCAATGACACCAAACCTCCCACTTCCATTCCCCAGTGGATCCCCAGAACAGTCCAGGAGGCCACCATCTTCCCAAGCTGCAAATGGGAAGTGAGGCATGGGCCTTCTTTGCTTTTGGATCTTGGAACTAAATGGGAGAACTATCCCCCACTGCACCCCCTCCCCTGGGCTCAGCCTAGGCAGGCAGGCACGGGGACCCTTCTCAGAGAGCCACAACAGCATCCGCTTTATTATTTTCCTCCCTGACTCTCTGGCAATTCTCCCAGCTCAGTTGGACTTTAAACTTACAGTAAATGTTCTTTCTAATCTATTGTTTGGACTAGGACTTTGGCTGTTAAACCAATAATTAGCTTATTTATTTGCTTTGTGTTTGTACTATAACTACATCTCTCTGAAGCAATGGATGCTCAGTCTTTATGTTCTAGTTTTAATGGGGAAAAGACTGTGGGGTGGTTATAAATAATAATAGGAAAAAAGCACTTGGGTTAATATTTCAAAATATTATTCTGCTCTACATACAAGATATTTGAGGGCCTGAATTATGATAGCGACTGTGGGGAAGGTGATGAGGGGATGAATTAGAGAGAGCTACAAGGAACAGAATTCAAATGTTTTGGTGACTAGTTAGACGTGGAAGATAAGGGTGATTTCTGGGTCTCATTCAGGTGTCATTTAGCTCCTCGTGCTAAGAGGACTCAATGAGATGATGCAGATCCTGGCAAGATTAGGCACAGATGAGGTGTTCGGTTAATATTGGCTGGTCCCTAATGCAGCATGGTGTCTATCACCTTCTTTGCTTTGTGCATGTGTGTCTTCCCTCCCTCCCTTTGCAAGAGGTGGCTTAACAAAGTGTGCTGGGCTATGCCGTCTAGAGCCAAATTGGAGGTACTAAGTTACCATGACTGTACTCCAAATCTGTTCTCCTTTTGTTATTTATTCAGCCCCCTGACTTTTTCTGAAACTTAAAAAAATAGTAAAGCCTGCTGGGGAATAGCATAGAAATCAAGGTGGATCAGTCCAGAACCTATTTCAAAGTCTAGGATCCATGAGGACCTCAGGAATGGGGACCAAGTATAGGCTCCCAATAAAGCTGTTGCGTGTGTGATCCCATAGTCAGAAAAGAAGGATCTAAACATGATGAGGTGGCTGTATGGAAAAGATCTCAATGTTAAAAGTGTGGGGGAAGTAGAAAGAGCCTCTGCTCAGGGAAATATAGATCCTCACATCTGGGCCTCCACTGGGGTCCCAGAAGAGCAAGCATTGGGGATTTGCTGAGGAGGCCAAGGAGCAATCAGAAAGACAGGCTATTGGGATGCAGGGAACAACTCCATGTTATCTTAAATCACTGACAGTGAAACAAGGATCATGTAGGCCTTCACACCTTCCATGACGCTCTCAAACTGCAACAGTTGCAAGAAGAGTTGACCTCAGTAACTGACCCCAGACTCTGTCAACCAGGACTAGTGACCTGAAAGTCAGAAACTGGGGAGGAGGCTTATTTCTTGCTTTTAAGATTCCTGTGTGGTTGTGTATGTGCACGTATGTGTGAAACCCCCTACGGCACTCTTCTTAGGGACAAGCTGATGAGCCATGGGCAGTGGGCGGGGAGGGTGGATGAGGTTTGGAACACTGGCCCATATGATCATATGAGCAGAAGGCTAAAGTGGCTCTGCCTTGCACACAGACATGATCTGCCCACTCCCTCACCCAGCTTTTGGAGCACTGTTTGTTGTAAGCATGGATCTCTTTGCCTCATAAATGCTAGTACTTGAACCCTCCCTCGGTTTTAGAATTTATACATAATTTTTTCTTTCTGTTTCATTACCTCCTTTTCTATCCTTGGTGTTTTGTTTTTATGGTGGAAACATCAACTGGCTGCTTGAAGAGAAGACCTGAAATGAATGGGAGCATGAACATAAGCTGTTCCTTTATGAGGGCCTCGTGTCGATGGCTCAGAGTAAGGAGGACATGGGGCCTAAAGGTCTGATCCCATGGACCCTGAGAATCTTGTTGAACTCACTGATTTCTCTTCTTTCAGGCCAAATGTCAGTAATTAGAAACCTTTGCATGGATGTGGCACCTATGGCTAAGTAGTCATGCCTTTGAGGTTGGTATCATATAGTGATAGCTTTCAACAACTACCTCTTATGGTACGTGGTGGGGTAGTATCGTCCTTACTTTATATAGGAGGAAACCGACACCCAAAGAGGGGAAAAGGCACTTGGTGGAGGCCACACCATTAGCTTCATTCATTTATCCATTCATTCTTCTCAAATATTACAGAGTGTCTGGCCTGGTACATGCCAGGCTCTGGGCTCTATAGTCATCATACTAAAATAAGATTCAAGCCTGACCCCAGGTTGCTCACAGTCTAGTGGAGGAGACAGGCACAACAAAGATCATTATAAACCAATTAAGTTAATCAATAAATATTTATTGAGCATCTGTTAAGTGTCTGGCGCTGGGGATAGAGCCACAAGCAGATGAGAGTCCATGCTCCCTTGGGGCTTATATTCTGATTGGGAAGACACAGATAATAGATACATACACGATGTGTCAGGTGATGATAAAAGCTACGAAGAAATTTCAGCGAGTAAGGGGGCAGATGTGGGACTTTGGCATTTTACATAAGGGTTAGAAAAGGTCTCTCAAATAAGTTAACACTTGGGAGAGGACCAATGAAGTAGTGGATAATCCTCAGGAGTCCCGGAAGGGGAACATCAAGTGCAAAGGCCCTGAGGTGGGAGCAGCCTTGGGTGTTCATCAAGAGTTGAATCAGGGAGACAGCAGAGGGCCAGGCCACGGGGGTCCTTGCAGGCATAAGGACTTTGGATTTTTTTAATTTTTGTAAGATAGGAAGCCACTGAAGGGTTTTGAACAGAACACCAATGTGAGCTGTGTTACATTTTGTGAGGATTACCCTCATCATTGTGCTGAGAATAGACTGAGGGAGTCAAGCATAGAAGTGCTGTGACCATTTGGAGACTACTGCAATAAGGGGGGGAAGATGATAGTGACTTGTACAGGAGAGGTAGTGTTTGTGTTTGCCAGGGCTTCTCTAACAACTATCACCAACTGGTGGGCTTAAACAACAGGAATTTATTATCTTATGGTTTTGGAGGCTTTAAGTCCAAAATCAAGATGTTGGCAAGACTGTGCTTTCTCTAAGGTCTGTAGCACTCTGATGGTGTCCTGCCAGCGATTCTTAACTCAATCTCTGTCCCATGGCTGTCTGTCTTCTTCTGTCCCCTCCACCTCCTCTGGGTCCCAATTTCCTGTGCTTATAGGGACTCCACTCATATTGGGTTAGGCACACCCTGATTCAGTTTGGCTTCATCTTAATAGGATATTTGAAGACCCGACTTACAAATGGGTTCACAGCCACAGGTCCAGGCATAGATTTGAACAGATCTTTGTATGGGACATGATTCAATTCCTAACAGGTATTGATGGAGATGATGAGAGATGATGGGATTTGGGATATGTTTTCAATGGACTTGCTGATATTTGGGTCTGGGCTATGAGAAAAAGAGGAATACACAGGAAAGTGGAAGCTCTAAGCAAAGGTGTGGCAGTAGGTCAGGCTCATGGGGAGATAGATTCTGAGTCTCTGGGGCTTACATGCAGGAGGTTTATTGGGGAGCGCTCCTGGGAACAACCCCTGTGAGAGAGTGAAGGGAGCTGGAGGGAGGAAGCAGTTGCACTGTGCTACAGTTGTATCAGAGGCCTCAGCTGATCCCACGGGCAGCACTGGAACTGGGACAACCCTTTATTATCCCATTTGAGGTAAAGGGGCCAGACCTTTGTACCCAGGAAGGGGCTATAGCCACGGGGAAGTGGCTTCCTCCAGCTGAGGGCAATTCCTAGAGAGAGATTCTGCTGTGAGCTGTCAGCAGCTGAAGGAGTGAGGGCCTCAGTCCTGGAGGGGAACCTAGGGGGCACACCCCACTGCCCACAACAGTCTGGTGGGAGGAAGGTTAGGGAGGACTTCTTAGAGGAGTTTGAAAGGACCTCATGCTACTTTTCTCAGTCATGTGATTTTGATCATGAAAGAAAGGTGTTTGAACAAGACCCAAACTCAGATACCAAAACTGCTCTTGTTTTACTCATTTGCTAAATCTTAAACTAAATTGAACTACAACACAATTGTCTTTTACACTAAGGTTTCTCCAGCTCTGAAGATTATTATAAACTCCTCTGAGTTACAGTTAAGCATTATACTTTTAAGAAAATCTATTGATTGCAACCATATAACTATTTTCTGGGACAAATTTGATATTTCCAGTGGTTCAAATTTCTGGCAACCAAATATTTTTCAATAAACAGAATTCTAATGTTCTGATATTTTAAATAGCTCCTACTGGCAGGAAGTCCCTTCCAAGAGCTACCTATTTGCTACAATTTTGGACATCTCTAGATTTTTCCATAGAAGAGTTGGAGAATGGCTGGCATCAGGATCTGGGAAATTGGCTATTCCAGCACTTAAAGCCTATTTACAAGGATGGTTCTTACCCTTCTGATAGGGAAATCTCTGATTCAGGTCCTGAAATCTGTCAGAATATATTATAAAAATGTATGTCCAGTGTATGAGTAAGCACGTATATATGTATTTGTGTCTTTAGATTTATGTGTATCTGTGTGTATGTGTGCACACACATGTGTGAACAAGTGTGGTGAGTGTGAGGGAGAATTTTTGTTTTTTTGTGTGTGAGAATCTGCACATGTCGGGGCTTGGCTATATTGCAAGTCTCTCTGAGTGGATGATTAGGTATGTGTATATATTTAGGTTTATGTACACATATTTCATGTGTGTATATATGTGGGTGTGTGAGAGTAAGCATGTGTGGACATGTCAACAATTCTCTCCAGTAACGTCAATCATCAGATTGCATGACTCTATGGCAGGAATATAAACGACAGTGTCAGGTTTCTTGCCTGCAGCAACTTTACTGTAGTGATCCTAGTCCAAATATTTTCCTTGGGGACCTCTCCAATTCTTCCCTCTCTTCCCACCAGGAATCAAGGCTCAAAGGGGCCCCAGGCATCTTCCTGGCCTTTGGAGGTGCTGCTTTGATGTCTGCCCCAGGAGACTTGCCTATGGCAGTCCTGTCATGTTGGACCCTTGGCTGTCACTGCCAAAGTGACAATTGATGATCAGAATTGGAGCTGCCCAGAAACTCAACTTCTGCACAGGATCCTCTGATCTGCCCTGATGTGGTGGGGAGCAGAGCTTGACACAGGTAACTTTGACGGGACCTGGCCAGCGAGGGGATGGTAGGCTGGCACTACCCAGTCCCCACAGCCTTTGATGCCCACCCCACCCTACATGGGTCAAGTTACAGAAGCAGGCAAGTTGGGGTGGGAATCAGCCATGCTAAGTCTGTGCTGCTGTCGCTCTGGAATGTCACCATCTGAGTGCTTGCCTTGGTGACACGTGGATCTCTGAGATTCAGAAACTAATTCTTAGAAACACTGCTCTTTCAGTCACCCAATGGTATTTAACTAGTGTTTATGGATCACTTATGGTCGGCAGAGCAAAGCCATCTGTTCTAGTTTGCTAATGCTGCCGGAATGCAAAACACCAGAAATGGATTGGCTTTTATAAAGGGGGTTTATTTGGTTACACAGTTACAGGCTTAAGGCCATAAAATGTCCAAGGTAACACATCAGCAATCAGGTACCTTCACTAGAGGATGGCCAATGGCATCCAGAAAACCTCTGTTAGATGGGAAGGCATGTGGCTGGCGTCTGCTCCAAGTACTGGTTTCAAAATGTCTTTCTCCTAGGACATTCCTCTCTAGGCTGCAGTTCCTCAAAAATGTCACTATTTGCACTTGGTGTATTTGTCCTCTCTTAGCTTCTCTGGAGTAAGAGTCTGCTTTCAACAGCCATCTTCAAAACGTCTCTCATCTGTAGCTCCTGTGCTTTCTTCAAAGTGTCCCTCTTGGCTATAGCTCCTCTTCCAAATGTCACTCTCAGCTGCAGTGAGTTCCTTCTGTTTGTCAGCTCATTTATATGTCTCCAGTAATTCAATTTAGACCTACCCTGAATGGGTGGGGTCACACCTCCACGGAAATTATCCAATCAGAGTCATCACCCACAGTTGGGTGGGACACATTCCACAGAAACACTCAAAGAATTACAATCTAATCAACACTGATACCTCTGCCCACACAAGATTACATCAAAGATAATGGCGTTTGGGGGGACATAATACGTTCAAACTGGCACACCATCACATGCACAGCCAGAGTCAGAATACTTAGATTAAATTTAGTTGGTTGTTCAAACTTGGGCAACTTCAGTAACTTGCGTGTGTCCCTTGTGCTTCCATCTCGTCCTCCATTATGGGGTAGTTGAAGGCTCAAATTAGATATTGAAAGTAGGGTGCCTGATACAAATTAAGCCCTCACACTTATTAGCTGTTATTTTTGTAGTGTTCAGTGGTCAGGATGCACCAGCTCTGAAGTTGTAGATCTGGGTTCAAATCCCAGCTCCAAATCCAAGTATCTGCTTTCTAGCTGAGTTACCTCCCAGGGTTCTTCTGTGGATTAAATGAGCTAATACATATAAAGTGATTAGAATAGTGTCTGGCACAAAGTGTTTAATCAAGGGCCTGGGCTAGGAGCCATCAGGTTTTTTGCCTCAGGAGTAAACCTTCAATTGTTAGTTTTCTTCTTTGTTTTTTCCTGGTAGATCACACAGAATCCTATGGTTTTAAGCATCCCTCTGACTCCCAATTCCCAAATTCAGTCACGTCACTCCCCTGCTTAAACTACCGCAGTGAAGTCCACTATCCAGACAGTAGTCCAAACCACTTGACCTGATATTCAAGGCTCTCTACCTTCTGTCCTCTACTTAATTGCTTTAGGATCATAACTCATAAAACCTAGGATCAGACCCTGGCCTCCCTTTCCACTCTCACCGTTCCGCATTGCACCCTGTGCTCTTGCCACACCTGTCCACTCATCCTTCCAGAATATGCCAACCTATTCCCACCACCCTGTCACTGGACAGTTGGCCCCTGGGCTGCTTGGAATGTCCTTCTCCCACTTTTTCACCTAGATTTTGCATCCTCTCCCTTGAAACAGTGAAAATACCACTTTGTGACACCCTTCCAGACCCTTCTTCTATACCATCCCACCAACTCCTGCAACCACCACACTGAGCTGGTTGTTCCTCTTGTGTGACCTTACAGCACTTAATAATTACCTGGCCATGCTATATTGTGTCTATTCTGTTTTAAAATGTGTTTATCACACTGTCTAGACTATGATCCCTTTGAGAACAATTGTATAAACTCGGCAGAAGTTACCAGTCCTCTCTGAGCCTCAGGCTCTTCATCTATAAAATGGGGATAACCATTCATTCCCCACAGGGGTCAAAAGGCTTAAATGACACAACGTGGGTCAAGGATCCAGACTCCTAAGAGACATTTGGTGCAAGAGTTATTTTTATGGTTTTTGCTGGCAGGAGTGATGCCTGATAGGAGAAGCTTCGAGAAATGAGAGCCCAGGGAGCCCACAGACACCCCAGCTGAGCTCTCAACAGCTTAATGGTGCTTTCATGTAGGCTTTGTAAAATGGCCCCATCAATTTCTTCAACTGTCTTCAACTGAGTGTGCTAGTTATCTTGCCTCTCTGTATCTCAGCTTCCCCACTTGAAATATGGGGGTAATAATACAGTACTCATTTCATAAGGCTGTTGGGAGAATTAAATGAGAGGAAGCACGTAGGTATTTGTGTTAGCTATTGTTATTATTAATGAGCAAACACCATAGAGTGGCTGGATCTACACTTAGATGATGCTTCATAAATAAATTAGTATCATAGTGTGGCTACTGAAAGAGATGTGTCTTTGAAGAGATGGAAACTTGGAGGTTCAAAGTCAGTGAGAAACATGGTTGCAAGTAGCTCCAAAGTGAGCCAAGAAATCCCTCCCTGGGATGGGTGACTCCATCCCTGCTGGCAGTCTTGAAAAGAGATGAGTGGGAAATGTTGTCCATTGCGTGGCTCAAACCTAGATAGGGATAGGAAGACTTTCTGCAGTAAGGCCAAATGGCACTAGCCTTCTTCCCTAGTCTTATAATTATGGGTCAAGCCTCACTTCCTCTTTCCAGTCCAAAAGGCCCTCTTCTACCCTCACTCTCACTTCCCCTGAAAGGCAGAGGACTCTGACCATGCTCGATGCTCGGGCTTTGCTCAAAAGCTCTTGCTGGCTGCCGGTTCTTACCTAGCCTTCACCTTGCACCAGCCAGCAAAGTCATTAAGTGTGGGCACTGAAACCAGACTCCTCGATCACAATTACAGTTTCCCACTTTCTAATTATGATCATGGGCAAGTTACTTAGCCTGTTTCTACTCTGTATTTTGACTGTACGGTAGAGATAATATTAGTGTCAACCTCATAAAATTGTTGTGAGAATTACCTGTAATTAATACACATGAAGACTTTAGTTTAGCATTTGGCATATAGTAGGTACTCAATAAATGTTAGCTCCTTTGACCAATTGCCTACAGGTTAACCCACCCAGAGCCTCCTGGTAACAGTGTAAAGCCAGCTGGTTCATATGTTAAGAGACCTCAGCCCTTCTTGTTAAGTGGCAGGAGTGTTTTCTGAATGCTTTATCAATGCCAGGGCATGTTCAGAAGAACAAAGTCCACATTCCTTTTTTTGGCATCCAAGGGTTCCCAACACTGTCCTCACCTCCAGCTTTATCTCCAATGACCTTGGTTCACATGCCTGACACCTCATCCCTACTGGGCTCTGCCAAGTGATCCTCCCCAGCCCTGCTCTTTCCTGTTACTGGGTCTTTGCTTATAAGGTTCCCCCAACCCAGAAGGCCCTACTAGCTCCATTTTGCCTTTTTTAAATGTCACCTCTTCCCTGAAGCCCCTCTTCATTTTTTTTCCAGTGAGATGAAACCACCCACTCCTTTGTCTCTTTACTGTGTAGTTCAGCCTTACTTCCTACCTTGGCACCCCACATTTACTGGATTGTATGCTCCTTTGTGGAAAAAGTTTTAGCTTACTCATTGCTGTATCCTTGGCATAGGACCCAGCACAAGGTAGTTTGGACACATGGCATTTTTTCCCATCATTATATATCTATCAAGGAGAATTTGTGAGCTCCCCAAATCTCCCTGCTTTGAGAAGGATGAAACTGTATGGGTGGATGACCGCCATTAGCTGACGGTATTTCAAAGTCTGGCTTCTCCCCAAGCAGAGCCTGGGTTAGCTTCAGGATTTTAAGGAGATAATTCCAGCAACCAGGAGTTGGGAAGAAAAAGCCAATAGAAGGGTATCTTATTAAGGTTGCCACCTGAGGCATCAGGGGCTGTATTACACAGGCAGTGTCTGTGTAGCAGACAGAAAGCCTCCAGGAATTATTCAGCTGAAGTGCAGGAGACTGGAGAATTTAGCCAGTGGCTCCATCCCCGCTCAGTTGAAGATTTGTTCCCTAGAGGCCATTAGCTCCTCTGTACTTCCAGGCTCTGAATATGTAAAGGCCAAGTGCTTCTCAAGGAGTTAGTGAGGACCCTGGGTCAGAAAGTGAAAAGATGTATGGCATGTGGTTGAGGTGGAACTCGGCAAGTTTGAGTTGCCTCGGAGCTTGCATGTAAGTATCCACTGAAGTTGTAGCTTCAGAGGTAGGCTTGGCGGATGTAACATGAGACCGTGACTTGGGTCGATTCCTAGAAACAGACTCTAAGGTAGAAATACATTGGTTTTTTGGGCAGTGTTCTGCACAACAATAACTCTAAGGGAATGAGAGAAGCAGGGTGGGACAGAGGGAGAAGTTGAATGGTGATAGACTTGCAACAGGGCCTCACACCACCCCAGATGGAACTCTGGGGCTGGAATGGTCCTTCAAAGATGTCTCAAATTAAGGCAGGGGGCCTCTACCTTTGTACCCCTACATCAACCAGTCATTGAAAGTATGTTGCCCCACAGAGAAAGTGTAAACTAGGGTGAGGCAGCTCTGTTTAGCAGGGGGCAGCCATCAGCAGGCAACACTCTCAGCAGCTGGGTGCTGAGTGTTCTAGTTCTGAAGCAAGGGTCTACCTGGCGCACCATGGCATCCGCTACAGGCACCAAAGGTGTCTCCAGAGTCCACCTTTGCACCGCTCAGGTCAACTTGTACTTTCCATTAAGTCCATTGTCAACTGAGACTTCAAAGTGCTTTTTATGCTCAGGAATGACTATGGTTCATTAATTTTCTTGTGGTATGGTAGGAGCATATTGGAAGCAACGAAAGTATTTTGGGATATTTGTTTGTCTTATTCCTTTGTTTTGTTTTATTTGGATTTTTTTTTTTTATTTTCTTGATAAATAAAGTTATTTAAATTTTTTTAAAGTGCTTTTTAGCTTCAAACTCTGTAAAGAACCTAACACAGGAGGGTTGGTTGAATAAATTCCACTCCTCACTGGATTTTTTTAATTGATTTTTATCATTTCCCTCTTCTCCCACCCATTTTTTATTTCCTTCATCCTTGGTGTTCGGGTTTGCTAATGCTACCGTTATGCAAAATACCAGAAATGGATTGGCTTTTATAAAGGGGGTTTATTTGGTTACAAATTTACAGTCTGAAGGCCACAAAAAGTGTCCAAATAAAGGCACCAACATGAGTATACCTTCACCAAAGGAAGGCCAATGGAGTCCGGAAAACCTCTGTTAGCTGGGAAGGCATGTGGGTTGTGTTCCAGCTCCAATATCAGTTCCTATGCTTTCTTCAAAATGTTGCTCTTGGGTGTTTTGTCCTCTATTAGCTTCTCTGGAGCAAACACTGGGCTAGTATCTCCAAAGTGTCAGCAAAAGTCTGCTTTCAGCAGCCATCTCCAAAAGGTCCCTCTCAGCTGCTCTCCAAAATATGACTCTCAGCTGCTCTGAGGTCCTTCTGTTTGTCAGCTCTTTTATAGGACTCCAGCGATTAAATCAAGACATACCTTGAATGGGCAGGGTCCATATCTCCATGGAAATAATCCAATCAAACATTTCACTCACAGTTGGTTGAGTCACACTCCATGGAAACAAAGGATTCCAATCTAATCAAACTAATACAACTGCCCCCACAAGATTGCATTAAAGAACATGGCGTTTGGGGAAATAATACATCCAAACTGGTACACTTGGTAAGCACTTCAGCTGCTCAAGGTTACTTGCCCATTTTGATAATCTAGGCTTTCATCTCTGATGATTCTGAACCTTTACTTGCCTTGTTCTTGTCAGGTCTTGGATGCCGCAATTGTCCATTCACCATTTTCACTGGATATAGAAGAACCAAAGACACTCCCTGTGAATCCTCTGAATTCTAGCCATGTTCCTCCCCACTCCCATTTTATAGCAGCAACCCTAGGTCCCTGCCAGTACAATAACTCCTTTCTTTGCCTGCTGCTCCACTAGCATGAGGAGTCCAAAGTGACCAGTTGATAGTCATATGTCAGGTTTCATGGGACACTTACTGTGTCCCCTGGTGGAAATGCTCTTTCCCTGGGAATGAGGACTTCTAACCTGGCATAACCTATAGTTGCGGTTGCACAGATTCTGCAAGTAGGTCACTGAGTGTGAAAGGGGCCAATCCTACTTCCACCCATTGTCTCCTGGGCCTTATTTGCCAACTATTGGGGACTGTAATAGGCTGAATAATAGCCCTCAAAGAGAATGACTCCTGCTCCCTGGAATGTGTGTTACCTTATATGGACAAGTGTCTTTGCAGATGTGGTTATGTTAAGGATCTTGAGAAGGGGAGAAGATCCTGGATCATCCAGGTGGGCCCTAAGTACAATCACAAGAGAGAAGACTTCAGGAAAAGGTAATGTGAATATGGAGGCAGAAAATAGAGTGGTGTGGCCACAAGCCAAGGAAAGCTGGCAGCAAACAGGAACGGGGAAAAGCCCTGAAATCTGTATTCTCCCTTAGGGCCTCCTGAGGCAGTGTGGCCTTGACAACCCCTTGAAATTGATTTCAGACATCTGGTCTCAAGAACTGTTTTGAGAGAATAAACTTCTATTATTTTGAGCCACCAATTCATTACAGCAGTTACAGAAATCTAGTATAGGAACACAGCCCCATATATCATCCTCTGGTTTACATTTATACCACATATTGGAAAACAACAACTAACATCTCAGTGTTTTGCTGCAAACTGATGTCTAGCTGGGATTTTTATGGGCTATTTCATTATTCTATTAGACCTGCGTCTTCTGATTCATCACCAGTATTTATCAGAAAACAGACCTGCATAGACATTTAAAAATTCTATTTATTATTATTTTAATGCAATTTTTTGAGATATATTCACACACCATATGATCCATCCAAAGTATGCAATCAATGGCTCACAGTATCATCTTCACAGACATTTTGACAACAGCATTTCTGAGCCCACTGGATCTGAGTCTGTGATAACTGGTGTGAGTTTATGTTAAGGTGCCTCTTTTCAAAGTTTCAGAATGACTTAGGCTCCAGGTAGACAAAGGGTAAATGAGACCTTGAGCGAGAATGTGTCTTCTACTTTTTTGGCTTTCTCCACAGAAGGCTCAGATCAAGTGGATTTCTGATTTTAGCTACCGAAACATTGCTGATGCATCTGCTTTAGTTATAGAAGTTTGCACTTTGTGTATGTTCTATTTTCCACCCAGGTGCCATGCTGAATTTAGGAGTAAAACCATCTGAACTTCAACAAGACTCTTTGTTTTCCTTCTTTTTTTTTTCCCTTCTCCAATGTGGAAGGATCATTATAGCTTAAATCTTCCTCTGCAAAGCAAAATGAGTCAATTTATTCTCTGGCTGACAGCCTAAGCCTGCCTCCCTCTCTGTAGCTCGGAGTGCACGTCCTAGTTGGCAGAGAGAGAAAGAAAGGCCATTGAGTACATTTTTTTTCCCATCTGATAAAAAAGCATGTTTATTTTTGTTCATAGATTTAAAGCCCAAAATGGGCCAGTACTGTAAATAAAACATGCGATCTCATTTGAAAAATTTATTACAAGGAATTTTGTTTATGATTTCATGTTCTCCAGTAATAATTAATTGGAGGTCTCCTGTGGTCCCCACAGACCAACAATCATTCAGATTGTACGAAAGGATGCTCCAACACAGCCTCTCTTCTATCTCTAATCCACAGCCAAAGGAACCATCTCTGGTTTCGCTACTGCTTTAGCCTATTTTGGGGAAAGTAAATTTATAAAATGACTCTCCTGTTAGTCTGTATGCGAACTGGATGTCAGAGCACCTTTTCAGAAATTTCTCAAGTCAAGAAATTCTACCTTTAACCTTTCCTGATAGCTTAGGGCCACATCCCACTTTGATTCTCAAGAGCTGTGAAGGAAAGGTTGTTAAAAATGTTTGGCTCAACAAAGGAAACACACACACACACATACATACATAATCACACAAATAATGATAAAAATAGGCACAATTACACAAATGATAAAAATAACTAATATTTATTGAGTATTTTCTGTGCGTTGGACACCATACTAGGAACTTTTTACATTAATTATCTCAATCTTTACAAGTGTTTCAGTCAGGACACTTTGGGGTATGCTGTGGTAACAAACAACCTCCAAATCTCAGTGTCTTATACAGACAAATCTTAGTTCTCTTTCGTGCTACATGTGCATTGCAGGTTGGTGGGAGCTCTGTTTCACCATGCACATTGTCCTCTTGCTGCAAATGAGGCAGTCAATATCTGGAACATGGCCTTTGTAGCAGAGGAAAAGAAAGTTCTAGAGAATCTCATATTAGCAATTAAATGTCACATATCACTTCTGTTCGCAACTTATTGGCCAGAATTAGTCTCAGGACCCTTTCCATTGACAAAGGGAACAGAAGGGGCAGTCCTATCACCTGCCCCCAAAAGTGGGGACAAGTGGATATATTTGGTGAACAGAATTAGTAACCAGAGAATTACCTTACAAGGAAGGTACTTTTTAAAAATTTTTCCATTTTATAGATTTACAGATTATAGATTAGGAAATTGAGGAACAGAGAGGATACAAAACTTGCCCTAGGGCACATATCTAGTGGGGAAGCATGTTTCAGACTCACACACTTTGACAGCCCCTTCCCCTAACCCCAATGCATGCAATTGCACATGTGCACGCATATACATGCACACACACTCACATGCTGGGGTGCTGGTTAAGTGGGCCAGGAGTTGTGGTTAGGTTAGTACATGCTGAACACACTGTCAGGAGTGGAAACAGAGAGGTGAGTGTGAGCCAAAGTCCTTAGAGAGAACTGAGGGTCAAATCAGAGAAACTATGTTGAGACACTAAGTTCAAAAGGCAGGATCAAGGCCAAAGAGGAAAAAGGGAAAAAATTAAAACCAAAGGTCAAGGACAGGACAGAACTAAAATGGGAATATGGTTGGCAGCAAAAAGGGGCTGGTTCTGTCTTGGACACTGACCAGAAAAGAGGCCAGAGCCTGTTGCTTTCATGAGACTTTTTTTCTGTAGCGTGGGTGGGCTTGGCTGGTTAAAAGGTCGAGGGAAGAAGCAGAGCATGACAAACGTTCTCTAAAAGCTGTCTCACCCAATTCCCATTCTCACTGGCGGTGAGCGTCCTCCCCAACTTGCAAAACAAATATGGAAGATGGGCTCCTCTTAGAGAACTGGACTTTGCAGTACCACTGCTCAAGGAAGTTGTCTGGGTTAGCCCTTCACCTGGAACTGGTTTGCCCCTTGTTATAATGGATTCGCAGGCAGACACACTGCTACACCCTGGTCTCTTTACTCTTTGATGCTACTACTTTGATCTCTCTTTCTTGATGATGGTCAAAGAGCTTTTTGAGCTGTATCTGGCAGTGTTCCCTCTGTCCGAGAGAGACGATTGAAGGAATTTAATGAAGGGACTATTTACAAGAGAGTGCACAGAGTTAAGACAACTAAGGCGGGATAATGAAGCACCCTGGGGCCATCAGCAGCACCCTGATGAAGCATGCTGTTACTTCCTGGGGCCTGGAAGAGCAGGGAGAAGGAGCTGTTACCAGACATGGGTAGAGGTAGAACTGTAGGAGAGCATCACCTGAGAGGGGTGAGGCCTTCAGTAGAGAAACACGGCAAGAAAGGAACCAGGGGAATAAATACCCTGACTTCTCTCTTCCTCCCCTCTGATCTACTGATAAAGCCTCCCGTTGGCTGAATTCAACCAAAAGGCAAAGGGAAAGGAAATCTGGCTGATAAGTCTGTAAAAGTCCCAGGGTACAGAGCAGGGTGGAGAAGGGTAGAGAGGGGCAAAACTATCCAGCACCTGTGCTGCTCCGGGTTCTGGTCTCGGAGCTGTGATGAACCTCCTCCCATCAACCCACACCACCCGTCACCACCTGTGGTTACCTACCACTGTGACAGCAGCTGTGGTCAAAGTAGTCCTTTGGCTGCTACTTTAGGATCTGTTGCTTACTCATCCATTCAGTCAGCCATTAAAAAAGGTGTAAGCCAGGCTCTGCTTTAGATTCCAAGATCCAGGGGTCAACAAAACTAAGCTTACATTCTAATGAGGAAAACTGACAATGAGCAAATTTATAAAGAGCTATGTTGTAGAATGCCAGCTAGGAAAATGAGTCAGGGCAAGCAGACAGAGTGATGGGAATTGTTATTTTTGATCGAGTTATCAGGGAAGTCCCCTCTGAGGAGGTGATTTGCCAAGTCACCATGTACCCTGCACATAGGAATGCAATGGCATGTCGTGCACACACAGTCTCTACCCTTTAGGAACTGTTAACATCTTTGGGAACAAAGGCATTCACATAAAAATTGAAAGAGCAAAGGTTAATCAGCAATTCAAAAGGAATATTTCACAAGGCAGAATGTGGTTAATAGCTAAGAAAATGAGATAGTCTCTGAGAGCCTAGAATTCAAAAGGATAAGTCACTGCTGTAGACAGATCAGGGGAGACGTCCTGGAGGAGGCAGTGCTTTGAAATTCCTTGGTGGACAGGAGCATTGACTAGGCAGGAAGTTGCAGGGAGAACATTGTGGAAGTCTAGGGAGGTGGGAGGGGAACAGAGGGGGAAAAGGTGCAGAGGTGACAGCGAGTTAGCAACATTGAGGGAGCATGTGAACAAGCTAATGAGTTCTGCAGGCTGCAGGCAAGGACTCTACATATGCTTCGAATTACCCTCCAGCCAACTGGCATGAAAATGTATTAGGGTAGTGGCTGGTTTAGTAGCAGGCTCATGCTTAGGTTCAAATTTCTTTTCTGCCTATAGTTAGCTGTGTAACGCTAAGCACATTTCTTGGCTTCCTTGAACTTCAGTCTACTCATGGCTAAAGTTGGAGGGAAATACTAATTTGGATGTTTATTGTTGTGATTAGGTGTGGAACATTTGGTGTATAGTAGCACTAAATGACTATTGTTCTTCTTGGCTAAAGAAATGACCAATGAAAGGAAAGCTGCTTATCTGGACAAAAAATAGCAATTAAGTTTCAGGTAGGAAGCAAATTTTCAATATAGTCAAAACCACAGGTTCTGGTTTTAACCAGCCCCTAGGAGTGGAATATCTTGATTATATGGTAGGTGTAGGTTTAACTTTATCAGAGACTGAAACACTGTTCTCCAGAGTGCTTTACTACTTTTACACTCCCACCAGCCAAGTACCAGAGCTCCAGTTGTCTACATACTCACCAGCACTTGGTATACCCAGTCTTTTAAATTTTCACCATAATAGGTATGTAATGATATCTCATTATGGCTTTAATTTTTATTGGTCAAACATCTTTTCATATGCTTATTTGTCATCTATACGCCATCATTTGGGAAGATCTGTTTAAATAGTTTGCTAGACTTTCATTGGACCATATTCTTCTTATTGCATTGTAGGAAGATTTTTTATATTCTAGATACAAGGCCTTTTGTAATATATACACACTGGAAATATTTTCTCCCAGTCTGTGGCTTACCTTTTCATTTTCTTTATGGTGTGGTTCAAAGAACAGACATATTTAACATTGATGAAGACCAATTTTATCAATAATTTCCTTTTGTGGTTCATGCATTCTGTGTTGTGTCTGAGAAATATGTGTCTCCCCCAAGGTTTTGAAGATTTTTCTCCTAAATATTCTTCTAAACTGTTTATAGTTTTCACTTTTATGTTCAGGCTAGTGATTAATTTCAAGTTATGTTTTGCATATGGATTGAGGTATAGGAGTTGAGGTTCATTTTTTTCCATCTAGTCATTCCAGCACCATTGGTAATGAAACAAACAAACAAACAGAAAAACACTCTGGTTTCCCCACTGAATTTATTTGGTAGTTTGGTTGAAAACTAATTTATAATGTAAGTATAGATCTATTTCTGAACTCTGCATTTCCTCCAAAAATTGACTTATTTGCCAAAATAGATTATTATTATGCCCAAACCATACTGTCTTGACTACTACAGTGTTGCTGTAAGTGTAAAAAACTAGTGTAAACACTCCAATTTTGATTTTCTTTTTCAACATTGTTTTGACTATTTGAATTTCAATATGAATAATAGAAACACTTTTTCAATTTTCTCAATGAAAATCTTCTCAGATTTTTCAAATGGGATTACATTGAATCTAAAGACCAATATAAGGACTATAAACACCTTAATACTATTGCATCTTCCAAACCACAGACAGAGCATATCTCCATATATATTTAGGTCTTTATTAATTTGTCAGCAATATTTTGTAGTTTTCAGTGTAGAGGATTTGCCTTTTGTTGAATGTATTCTGAAAAAAATTGATGTTTTATGATGCTGATGTAAACTTAAAAAAATTTTTATCTCCCATTATTCATTGTTTATATATAGAAATACAATTTATTTTTGTGGATTAACTTGGTATTGTGCACCATTGCTAAATTCCATTTATTAATCCAGTAATTTTAATTGTAGATTTCATGATATTTTCTATGTACACACTCATTTCATGTGAAAATAACAATTGCACCTATTTCTCTCCAAACTTTCATTTTCTTGTCTAACTGTACCAGCTAGACTTCCAGTACAATTTGAATACAAGTGGTAAGAGCAGATATTCTTACCTTTATTCTGATAATAAATGGGACAAAATGGCCAGTTTTCATCATCAAGATGTTAAATATAGCTATTTTATAAAAACACTATCAGATTGAAGAGGTACTTTCTATTTCTCATTTTCTGGAAGTTTTTTTTCATGAATATATATTGAATTTTGTCGAATGCTTTTTCTGTGTCTATTGAGATTACACTTGATTTTCTTCTTTATTCTGTTACTATAGTGAATTACATTAATTGATTTTCAAATGTAAACCCTACCTTGAATTCCTGGAGTAAACCCAGCTTGGTCATGATGTCATATCCTTTGCATATATTGATGAATTCAATTTATAATGTTTTGTTAGAGGTTTCTGTGTCTGTGTTCATGAAGTGTTTTGGTTTGTAGTTATTTTTCTTGCAATATCCTTGCTTGGTTTTGGAACCCACATAATGTTGGCCTCATAAAACAAGTTGGAACATGTCACTCCACTGCTGAAAGAGTTTATGTAGAATTGTTATTATTTCTTCCTCAAATATTTGATGAAATACACCAGTAAAGTCATCTGAGCTTGAAATTTCCTTTATGGGGAGGTAAGTTTTTGATTATGAAAGCAATTGCTTTAATAGATATAGGACAATTTAGATTTTTCTATTTGTTTTTGTGTCCATTTCTTATTGTGTCATTTTTTCAAGGCATTTTATTTAAGTTTTTGAATTTTTTGGCATAAAGTTGTTCATAATTTTCTTTTATTATCCCTTGAATTTCTTTGGGATCTGTAGTGGTGTCTCCTCTTTCCTTCATGAAATTTGTAGCTTGTGTTTTATCTCCTATTTTCTTTATTAGTCTTTCTAAGGGCTTAACAATTGTATTAATCTTTTTAAAGAACCAAATTTTAACTTTGTTAATTTTCTCTACTCTTTGTCCATTTTCTATTTTATTGATTTCTTCTTTTCATTTTCCTTCTATTTATTTTGGATTTAATTTGCTCTGCTTTCTCTAGATTCTCAAGGAGGAAACTTAGATCAATGTTTTTATACTTTTCTTTTTTACAGACTTTCTAAAAATTTAGTTTTAACATTAACATACAGTAAAATTGCTTTTTGTGGTGTATAGTTCTATAAGTTTTAACACATATACAGAGTTGTATAACCACCACCACCACAATCAGGATACAGAACAGTTCCATCACCTTGCAAAATTCCCTCACATTTTTGGTTGTCACCCTCTCCCCAACCCAAATCCTGACAACCACAAATCTATACTTCATCATTCTACCTTCATCTTTTTGAGACAATCATAAAAGTGAAATTATATGGTATGTAACCTTCTGAGACTGGATTCTTTACTCAATATAATCATTTTGAGTATCATTCATGTTTTTGTGTGTATCAATAGTTCATTTCTTTATATTGCTGAGTGATGTTTCAGTTCATTTAACCACTCCTCTGTTGAAGGACATTTGAGTTAGTTCTGGTTTGGGGTAATTGTGAATAGAGCTGCTGTAAACATGTGTGTATAGATTTTTGTGAATACATAAATTTACACAAGGTAAATAGCCAGGAGAGGGACTGCTGGATCATAAGATAAGTATATATTTAACTTTATAACAAACTTGCAGACTTTTCCAGAATGGCGGAATCCCTTTGGATACCCCCAGCAATAGATGAGAAGTCCAGTTGCTCTGAATCCCCACAAGCACTTGGTATTTGCTGAATTTTTTAATTGGGCCCTCCTAATAGGTTTGCAGTGGTATCTTGCCATAATTTCAATTTACATTTTCCTGCTTATAAAGTTGAACATCTTTTCAAGAACTTATTTGCAGTCTATATAACTTCTTGGATGGAGTGTCTGTTCATGTCATTTGCCCATTTCCAAATTACATTTTTGTTTTCTTACTGTTGAATTTTGAGAGTTCTTTACATAATCTGGATAAATCCCTTTGTCAGCTATATTAGTTAGGGCTCTCTAGGGAAACAGAATCAACAAGAGATATCTAAAAACATAAGAGTTTATAAATGTGTCTCACACTACTGTGGGTATGCATGAGTCAAATTCTGTAGGGCAGACAGCAAACTGGCAACTCTAATGAAGATGTTTGATGAGCTCCTCAGGCAGTGAACTGGCAGCTTCGACAAACTCCTCAGGAAATGGTTTGCTGGTTAGCCAAAGAAGTGAAGGTCCTCTGTCTCACTTAAAAGTCTTCAACTGATTGGATTAAATCCAGCTGATTGCATTCTGTCATTGTGGAAGACACCCCCTTTGTTGATGTAATTAGTCACAGCTGCAGCCAATTGACTGATGATTTAACAAACCAGCCTTCTGGTTTATTCACCAGCCACAAATGTCCTTGCAGTAACGGTTAGGCCAGTGCTTGTTTGACCAGACACCTGGACACCATCACCTGGCCAAGTTGACACATGAACCTAACCATTACAGTCCACCCCTTGTCAACTTGGTAGCTGTACACAATACCTTAAACCATACTTTACCTCTAAGTAGAGAACAATAACAGACATATATTTTGCTGAACTATACTCCACTGTAATGCATACAACCCAAAACACACTAAATCTCCCCAGAATAGGATGCAAGTCCCTGGGTGACATTAACTCTCTTAAAATTTATTTCCTTCAACTTAAATTCTGCAAAATGAACAATGCAACTTATGTCATATGATAAGGGGATAAGATAGAGAAGAAAACAAAGATATTTCCTTTGAAGACAAATACAAACAAACTCATAACAAGGAGGAAATTTTCATGCCATCATAGTCGTCATTTCTGCAATTGGTCATGTGGTCATAGTTCATATTTATCACAGCCTTCTTCCACTACCCATTCCATGTTCCCTTTACCCTCAGCAAGCACTTCAGCTGCCTGTGGTTCTTTGCCTGGTGGGGTGACCCAAACCTTCATTCCTGAAGTTTCTTGACCACTGGTAGTCATGCCTGGATTGGGTTGTTGCAGTTTTCCATTGACTTTATCCACAGGACATGGTAGTACTAAGAGGCACTGAAGGGGATCTCCTGTATTCCAAGAAAACTCTTCTTTACCTCCACTGTGTAGTTACAGTGCTATTTCCCCTTGATAGTCAGAATCAGTCACCCTAGCTAGTACAGTAATCTCCTTCTTGCCTGTTGGTTCCAAGGCATAAGAACCAAAGTGGCCAGGTGGCAGTCTTAACTTCCAGTTCAATGGAATTATTGTGTTTCCTTGTGGAAGCACTCCTCCTTTTGGAACTAAGACTTGTAGACTAGCAGAACTTAAGCTTGCAGGGACAGGAAGCAAAAATTTTCCTAGTGGATCACTAGGAGTGATAGTGAGTGGTGTCACTCCTATTTCCACCCCTTGATTCCTGGACCTGTGAATCCTGGCTATGGGAGGAATAGCACCATAGAGTGGATGCTGATTCAGAGCATCATACACAGCCTCCTAGAGAATACTGCCCAGCCCTGCAAGGTATTGCCACCTAGTTGGCACTGTAATTGACTCTTCAACCAGCCATTCCACTCTTCTATCAACTTAGCTGCCTCTGAACGATGAGGAACATGGTAAGACCAGAGAATTCAATGAGCATTTCATTTGCTGTGAAGTGGGTTCCTTGGTCAGCAGCAATGCTGTGTGGAATACCATGATCATGGATAAGGCATTCCATAAGTCCACAGATGGTAGTTTTGGCAGAAGTATTGCAGACAGGGAAGGCAAACCCATATCCGGAGTCTGTGTCTATTCCAGTGAGAACAAATCACTGCCCCTTCTTGATGGAAGTTGTCCAATGTAATCAACCTGCCACCAAGTAGCAGGCTGATCACCTCAGGGAATGGTGGCATATTGGGGACTGAGTGTGGGTCTCTGCTGCTCGCAGATTGGGCACTCAGCAGTGGTTGTGGCCATATAGGCCTTGGTGAGTGGAAGTCCATGTTGCTGAGCCCATGAATAACCTCCATCCCTACCACCATGACCACTTTGTTCATAAGCCCATTGCGCAATGACAGGAATGGCTGGGGAAAGAGGCTGATTGGAATCCACCAAACAGGTCATCTTATCCACTTGATTACTGAAATCTTCCTCTGCTGAAGTCACCCTCTGGTGAGCATTGACATGGGACACAAATATCTTCATGTTTTTTGCCCACTCAGAAAGGTCTATCCACATACCTCTTCCCCAGACTTCCTTGTCACCAATTTTCCAATTGTGATCCTTCCAAGTCCCTGACCACCCAGCAATACCATTAGCAACAGTCATGAATCAGTATACAAATGCACCTCTGGTCAGTTCTCCTTCCAAGCAACGTGAACAAGCAGGTGCACTGCTAGAAGTTCCACCCACTGGGAGGATTTCCCCTCACCACTGACCTTCAGGGACATCCCAGAAAGGGGCTGCAGTGCTGCAGCTGTCCACTTTTGGGTGGTGCCTGCATATCATGCAGAACCATCTGTAAACCAGGCCCGAGTTTTCTGTTCCTCAGTCCCCTAGACACCATAGCTCTGGGCTGAGAAAGAGAAGGTAAAGTGGAAGGAGTGGGGGCCATGAGTATTTGGGCCACTTCCTCATGTAATTTACTTGTGCCTTCAGGACCTGCTTGAGCTCTATCTCATATATGCCATTTCCATTTTATGATGGAATGCTGCTGTGCACACCCAACTTTATGGCTTGGTGGGTCGCATAACACCCAGCTCATGATAGGTAACTCAGTTCTCTTGGTAACTTCATGGCCCATAGTTAAGCATTCTGTCTCCACTAAGGCCCAACAGCTGTTTCTCAAATGAGAGTAGTTATCTGCAGAGGATGGTAAGACTTTACTCCAAAATCCTAAGGGCTTGCATTGTGATTCTCCTATAGGAGACTACAAAGGCTCCAAACAGCATCTGTATTTGCCACTAACATTTCCAGCACCATTGGATCAGCTGGATCATATGGTCCAAGTGGCAGAGCAGCTTGCACAGCAGCCCGGACCTGTCACAGAGCCTCGTCTTGTTCTGGTCCCCACTCAGAACTAGAAGCTTTTCTGGTCACTCAGTAAATGGGCTGGAGAAGCACACCCAAATGAGGAATATGTTTCCAAAATCCAAAGAGGTCAACTAAGCATTGTACCTCTTTTATAGTAATAGGAGGGGCCAGATGTAACAGCTTATCCTTCACCTTAGAAGGGATATCTCAACATGCCCTACACCACTGGACACCTAGTCATTTACTGAGGTGGAAGGCCCTGTATTTTTGCTGGATTTATCTCCCATCCTCTGACACACAAATACCTTACCAACAAATCTAGAGTAGTTGCTACTTTCTGCTCACTAGATCCAATCAACATGATATCATCCATATAATGGACCAGTGTGATGTCTTGTGGGAGGGAGAAGCAATCAAGATCCCTGTGGACAATATTATGACATACGGCTTGAGAGTTGATATACACCTATGGTAGCACAGTGAATGTATACTGCTGGCCTTGCCAGCTGAATGCAATCTATTTCTGGTGATCCTTACTAACAGTTATTGAGAAAAAGGCATTTGCCAGATCAATGGCTGCATACCAGGTACCAGTGGATTGCTGATTTGTTCAAGCAATGATACCACATCTGGAACAGCAGCTGCAATTGGAGTCAGTACCTGGTTAAGCTTACGATAGTCCACTGTCATCCTACAAGACCCATCTGTTTTCTGTACAGGCCTAATAGGATAGTTGAATGGGGATGTGGTGGGAATCACCATACCTGCATCCTTCAAGTCCTTAAGAATGGCATTAATCTCTTCAATCCCTCCAAGAATCTGGTATTGCTTCTGGTTTACTATTTTACTAGGCAGGGGCAGTTCTAACAGCTTCCACTTGGCCTTTCCCACCATAATAGCCCTAACTCCACAAATAAGGGAACCAATGTGAGGATTCTGCCAGTTGCTGAGTATGTTTATTCCAATTATGCATTCTGGAACTGGGGAAATAACCACAGAATGGGTTTGAGACCCACTGGACCCACTGTGAGACAGACCTGAGCTAAAATTTCATTGATCACATGACCTCCATAAGCCCCAACTCTGACTGGTGGACCAGAGTGACATTTTGGGTCTCCTGGAATTAATATCACTTCTGAACAGTGTCTAATAATCCACAAAATAACTGATCATTTCCTTTTCCCCAATGCAGTTACCCTGGTAAAAGACCATAGGTCCCCATGGGGAAGTCTGGGAGGAAGATTAACAGAGCAAATTTTTGGCAGTGTAATGGTGTCCTTCCCCAAGGGTACCCAGCCTTCCCCTCGTTCAAGGGGCTCTGGATCTGTGAGCCATCTCAAGTCTGGGAATTGATTAAGGGGCTGTGACTCTCTGTTTTTGTAATTCAAGGTAGACTTTTGTTCACTTGACCTAGAATTCTTCTGCTTATACAGTTCAAACAAGAATTTAGTAGACTGCCCATCTATTTTACTACTTGGTACTCCATGATCTACTAGCCAATTCCATAAGTCTCTGTGAGTCAGATTATTTTGACTAGTGCTTTGAACCTGTATTCCATTATGGTAGCAACGCCCACCTTGTTTTTGGTGATTAACTGCTGCCACATGTCTTCTGCTTATGAGATCTGATTATCCCCATTGTGTTTAAAGATTTTAGCTCAGTGACAGTAGTTACCACAGTAATACCTTACCTACAGAGAAGGGCAACTACAGAGTTCTTCAGGGATTATGGAACTAGTCTCACAAAATTATTCCTCACAGTCCTGGTAAAAGGTGTGTCCTCTGGACATTCTAGGGGTGTGTGAGCAGGTCTTCCATGATAAATCCACTCTAATATTCCAATCTCTCTAAGGCTTTGAATCCCCTCCTCTACATTATACCAGGGCAATTCTGGCATTTCGATGTCAGGTAATGTTGGCCACCTTTTGATCCACATTTCAGCCAACCACCCAAACAAACTGTTAATGCCCTTTTTAACCCCTTGAGCTATAATACTGAATATAAAATCTCTGCCTAGTGGGACCATATCAGTAAATTCAGCCTGATTCAACTTTATATTCCTTCCACTGTTATCCCACACCCTTAATATACATTCCCACACATATTCCCCTGATTTCTCTCTGAATAAATTGGAAAATTCATACAGTTCTTATGGAGTATAGCATACATCCTCATGGGTCATACTTTGTACCTCACCCTTCAGGGCCTATTGGAACTTTAGTCAGTCTAGTTATAGGTCTTGAAGCAAAGACTGGTGGTGGGGGTGAGTCATGCAAAAAATTAGAAGTATCCCTCAAGCCATTTAGCTCAGGACATTCTGTTGCAGTTTTGTCTCATGAAACAGAGTTAATCTCTCCAGACACAGGAGTGAGGGCTGCTTCCTCAGGGGAGGTGATTACAGGTTAAGCAGGCACTGAAGCATTCATCTCTTTAGATGGAGGTTGGATGGCAGGTTCCTCAGGGCAGACTGGAGGTTGGAAGCTGTTTCCTGAAAGCACCCTGGAAGTTGGGTAGCTGTCTCCTCATGGCAGACTGGAGGGAGGGGGGGCTGTTTCCTCAAGACAGACCACTGCAGGTGTATCTAACAATGACTCAGCAGAATCCAGGGTTCCAGGGTCCTCACTGCCATTATTATCAAGCCATATGTCTCCATCTCAAGTTTCAGGATCTCATTATTTTCCAATCAGTGCCTTTACTTTAACAGCAGACAACCTGTGAGGTTGAGATTTTAGTTTACATTGTAAATCTGCTACTCACACAATGAGACTATGGGTCTGGTTTTCAGAAATCTCAAGTGTGCAGCCACAGGAAATACGATTTTCTTTCAGGGCACACATAGAAACCTTTACATCTGTCATACAGCATTTAAGTTCCATATTTGAAGCCTTCAGCTCGTCCCTTTCTCTTATAACTTTAACCAGGGTATCTAAGAGCAATCAGCCAACATCATTACACCTATTAACTCTGCAAAACTCTGTTAAGGTGTCAAAAACACTGTCACCCAGAGCCTTGCTTCATACAAGAGTATTATTAGGAGAATCAAATGGTGATATTTTGCCTATCTCCATTGCCGACTCATGCCATGGACTGTCAGTGCCATCTTGATTATTGGAAATGCAGTCATTAGTGCCTTTGAATCTAATCAGAGTAGAAAAGCAATTGTAAAAATCCATTTTAAAATTCTGTTTCTTTAGACCCACTCCCGGTACCAAGTTGTATTAGTTAGGGTTCTCTATGGAAACAGAATCAACAAGAGATATCTATAAATATAAGATTTTATAAAAGTGTTCCATGCAGCTGTGGGTATGCATGAGTCCACATTCCATAGGGCAGGCAGCAAACTGGCAACTCCAATGGACATGTTCGATGAACTCCTCAGGCAGTGAACTGGCCATTTCAATGAACGTGTTTGATGAACTCCTCAGGAAATGAACTGGCACTTCAATGAACTCCTCAGAAAACAAACTGGCAACATCAATGAACTCCTCAGGAAGTGCTTTGCTGGCTAGCCGAAGAAGCGAAGGTCCTTTATCTGTCTCACTTAAAAGTCTTCAACTGATTGGATTAAATCCAGCTGATTGCATTCTCTCATTGTGAAAGAGACGCCCTTGGTTGATGTAATCAGTCACAGCTGCAGCCAATTGACTGATGACTTAATAAACCAGCCTTCTGGTTTATTTACCAGCCACAAAAGTCCTTGCAGTAAGGGTTAGGCCAGTGCTCACTTGACCAGACACCTGGACACCATCACCTGGCCAAGTTGACACATGAACCTAACCATCACATCAGCTATGTGATTTGCAAATCTTTTCTTCCAGACTTTATACTTTGCGTTTTAATTCCCTTAAAAGTATCTTGCACAGAGAATAAGTTTGAATTTTGATGAAATCCAGTTTACTAATTTTTATTTTAGACAATATACTTTTGGTGTCATATCTAAAACTCATCACCAAAGCCAAGGTTACAGAGATTTTGCCCTATATAATTTTTAATATAATGTAGTTTTAATTTTTACTTTTAGATCTATGATTCAATATTAGTTAATTTTCTATAAGGTGTGAGGATAAGATCAGAATTAACTTTTTTGCAAATGGACTTCAAATTGTTTCAATGAACTTTGTTGAAAGACTATCTTTTTTCCATTGAGTAGACTTTGCATCTTTGTAAAAAAATGAATTAGCCATATTCTGTGCCTATTTCTAGACTTTCTTTTTTATTCAATTGATCTATTTGTCTATTCCTTCATCTATATGATATTCTTTTGATTGTAGCTTTATATTTATATGTAGTCTTTTAAAAGGGTAGTGTGATTCCTCCAACGATATTCTTTTAAAAATCGATCTGGTGGTTGTGGTTCCTTTGCATTTCCACATAAATTTTAGGCTTTGTTTGCCAACTTACAAAAAACCCTATTGATATTTTGATTGGAACTACACTGAATCTATATATCAGTTTTGGGAGAATTGACATCTATATATGTTGAATGTTCCAATCCATGAACTTGTTACATCTCTATTTTTTTAGGTTTCTATGAATTCTTTCAATAGAATTTTGTAGTTGTAAGCATATAGATATTTTGTTATATTTCTACCTAAGTATTTTGTAGTATTTTTGGAGCTATTGTAAATATTACTGTCCTTTTAATTTTGATTTCTAGTCGTTCATTTCTAGTATGTAGAAATCTGTTCAATTTTTGTCTGTTCACCTTGTATATTGTGACTTTCCCAAACTGATTTATTAGTTCTAGAGCATTAGGAGGTTTATTTTATTTTATTTTATATTTGGCATATTTAAAGGATTTTTAACATAGATGGTCATGTCACCTGTGAGTAAAGACAACTTTATTTCTTCCTTTACAAGCCATGTTTTTTATTTCTTTTTATTGCCTTATATCACTGTCCAGAACTTCCAAAATGATGTTGCATAGGAGTGGTGAGAGTGGCTACCCCCCACCCTGTTCCTCATCATAGGGGTATAGCAGGCAGTCTTTCATCATTAAATATCATAGAAGCTGTAGGTTTTCTTGTAAATGCTGTTTAGCAGGTTCCGTCTATTCCTAGTTTTCTGAAGGTTTTTTATTATGAATGGATGTTAAATTTTGTCATATTTATATGTTCCTGTAGTTTTTCTTGTTTAGGCTATTAATAAGGTGGATTATATTGATTGACTTTTGAATACTGAATCAGTCTTACATTCCCAGGATTAAGCCTCTGTTGCTGGGGTTTCACTTTTCTAATTTTATGTTAAGGAATTTTAAATCTATATTCATGAGGGCTATCGGTTTTGAGTTTACTTTCTTGTGATATCTTTATCTGACTTTGATATCAGGGTAATTCAGGCCTCATAAAATGAATTTAAAGTTTTATCTCCTCTTCTATTTTATGGAAGAGATTATGTAGAATTGGTGTTATTCCTTCTTTAAAAGTTTCCTAGATTTTCCAGTAAATCATCTATCCTGAAGATTTCTTTTTCAAAAGATTTCTAAGTATGAATTTAATTTTTTAATGGTGATAGGACTATTCAAGTTATCTATTTAATTTGTGGGTTCCAAAGAATTGGTCCACTTTATCCACATTGTCAAATTTATATGTGTAGAGTTATTTGTAGAATACTTTTATTAGTCTTTCAATGTCTGTATAATCTGTCATGATAGTCCCTCTTTCATTCCTGGTACTGATGATTTGTATCTTTTCTCTCTCTTTTTTGTTTGTCATTGTTGCAGTGGGAACCAATGTGCATTCCAGGCAGCCCTCTATCTCTCTTGGTAACCACAGGCCTTAATATATCGCACCGGGAAGTCCACAGGGGCATCTTTCCATTTAAAGACAAAGATGATTGACTCAGTCATTGTGGCAAAGTCTAAGTGTAAGTCATCCAGATCACAAACCCCAAAAATCTTATTGGGGACCCAGAGGTTTTCTGAGGCTGAAGAAGAGCTGAAGGGATAGGATGAGAAGAAAGAGGTGCATTTGTGGTCACTGTCTTGACTAATCATCTGACAGGGCATAGAGAAGTAAGTTGGTGCAGACTGAACACTGCTCCTCCAGTTCCAGGATAATTATAAAAATATTATATACTTAGAGGCTTAGAGATAGAATCGTCAGAATTCACCTCAACATAGACATCAGAGATGGGATTGAAAAGGAGCTCGTCACCCTGGACCCAGACCAATATCCCAGCAAGAAAAAAGGCAAAATTAAGACTAAACTGTAAGTCTTCAGATTCTTCATCCACTGCTCTTTTTCTTGTATCACATTGTCTTTCTACTCCTAAAAGTCATAAATAATGGTGGAAGTCCAAAATGTTGGCAGTTACCTTACAGCTTTGGAGGGAATTGAGGTCAGTGTCCATCTGTTTTTCTCAAACACCTATAGGGAAAATAAGGAGATCCTAACTGAAATGGTGAAAAATCCTGTTTGTTTTTGGTCCCAGGAAGACTTTCTGAAACATTGAAGAGGCTGAAGATACTGGTGAGAGATGAATTTCATGAGTTGTAAAAAGTTGTATATAACTTTCAGAGCTCAAGACATTAAATTAATGTTTAATGTGCCAGTGTATGCTTGGAAATGTATGTGCATGTGTGTATGCCCATAAGCATGCATGTCTTTGTATGTATATTGTGTCCATGTAGTTGTGTGTGTGATACCTGCTCATACTGATATATGCTGGTACCATATCCACATACATGTTTTACATGCAAAGCTGTGGATGTGCATGTAAATGTCCTTATAATCATATGAGAGCACATGTGTTGATGCGTATGCATGTATTTTGGTGCATGCATGTGGACTTAACCCATAGTACTTGTCCTCAGAGCTGCAGGTACAGGAAGTGTGGCAGATGCTACCACTGAGCTTCTTGGCTGACTCCTCAGTCCTCATTAACATCCACAATTGTTCCACATACTTCCAATCAATAGACTGTCCCAGTTGCTGGATACCTGCCAATTGGAGGATTAATACTCCTGGAGATCAACATGTCTATCTCCATCAGCTCTCAGTCACTCCAGGGCCAGGAATATTCACCAGAGTCAGCAGGAGAGAATTCATAAAGTGAAATCAGTCCCACATCTGAAAGTGCTCTCCTGCCAGGCTCCTTACTGGTGCCCCTCCTAGCCATCAGGCTCCTGTGCCTGCTACTTTGGCCCTCTGCCGAGCCGGTTCTGTGGACAGGCTGGGCCACAGACTTCAGCCAGATTGTGCCAAACTCGTCCTGGAACATGGGCCCCTTGACAGACAGAAATGTGACCCTGGTGGTAGCAATTCCTTGCTGTGGGGAACAGCTGAGAGGGTCATCCGAGAGGGTCCTTCCTCCCGCCATTGCTACTTCTCAAAATATGTTGAATAAATTACCAATTCACTTACTGGATGCATATGGATAATGTAAGCTGAGATAAAAGATTGGGCACTGTTTAAGAAAAGGGCTGAGCTCTCTCTGACTTGCATGTTCTCTTTGAGGCTCTGTGAGCTGACACAGCTGGGGTTAGAAATGAAGTGCAGTGCCATTCAGTTTAGCATTTATTAAGCACCTAGGATGGTCAATAGGGAGAGCTCCTTCCCTCAAAGAATGTCTCAGTGTTTGGGTTGATTGACCCAGATTGCCCATTTATTAAATATCACCTTTTCCATGAAGACGTCCTGGCATTCCTTAGATAGAATTTGATACACACTCTTTGAGCTACTATAGCAATGGCTTTTCTGATTTTACTGTGGCCTTTGTGTGTTTAGACTACTAACTTCCTTACCATTCTGAGGTCTCAGGAGCAGGGCTTCAGGAGTTCAATAGTCTAACTCTACAACCTGGTAGAAATGGGTGCTATTTCTTATCACCTAGGAAAGCAGTAAATCCTTGATAAATGGATGAACAGATGGATGGATGGATGGATGGATGAATGGATGGATGGAAGGAGAGAAGGAAGGAACTGATCAAAATTGACAAGTGGGAGGAAATCAGTAGGAAATACTTCTGGAGGATCCTGCAGTGCTGGCAGTGAGGATCTATCCTAGACCCAGCCCATAAGTTGCCATATTCTTTCCCTGGAGCCAGTGTATGTGAAACCAGGAAAGGGTTTTCAAATAAAAATCCCAGAATTGAGGTTGAAAATAGTCACTGCTATCCTTGGCCCCCTGAAGCCCCAAATGTATCAGGGTCATTGCTGGATGGTACCCCCAATCCCAAACCCCTGGTTCAGAGCTTTTCTCTGGTACAGCCAGGCTGCCCACCTGGCCCCACTGCCCAGCTCTCCTGGGTTTCTGGGGTCGCTTTTCTCACCTTTCCCACTCCCCAGGCTCTAGGGCAGAAGTCCTGCCAGTACCACCACATCCTAGAGTGGTTTTGCCCTTTACTCTTGCCAGCCTTTTTATCCAAAGTCTGGCCCACTTTCTGTGCCCTTTGCCTTCTCTCTGATGTAGTTCCCAGAAAGACCAGCTTCGTACCCAGTGTCATGTGAGGCCGTCTCCTCTGGACTTTCAAAGCTGCCCCCTCCTCCCTCAACCTGTCTCCTGGGTGGCTTCTCTTTGGTGTGCTTGATTCAGAATGGAACTGGAGCTGCCTCTTTCCTGTTTGGACACTTTGTTCGATTGCTTACTTCCTGCAAGCAATCCTGGTCCAGCCCATCTTGCTTCTACTTTCCCTTGCACGGGCCTTTCTGGGCCTGCTGGAACCCGGGCTCCCGGGAAGCAGAACACTGGCAGTCTGGCTGTCTCCCAGCAGGCCCTGTGGAGTGTGACTTCAGGTGGCCCCTAAGTGTAGAGGCACCAGGAGCATCCCAGCACCTCTCTGACCATCCTCAGCTCTACCAAGGGACCTCACTCCAGCAAATAGAACTGTGGCCCAGACAAAGCCATTAGACATCACAACAGCTTCCATACCCTGCCATGTTCCTGGCATAAAGGGCCCAGCTAAATACCTTTGCAAAACCCTTATTGTGCTGTATCCTGCACCGCCTTCCCGGCCATCCCCTCACTATCAAATCTTTCTGGGGCCCTTTGTTGTCAAACCAAATATAGCCCTACATTGTCTGGCCTTCCACCCATTCTGGCTGGATAAAGGGGCCCGGTCCCCAGACTGGGGGCGCGCGGCTCCGGACGGCCTCCTCAATGCTATCTCGCCGCCACAGCCCACGCCGGGAGCCTGCTGCTCCCCCACCCACCCGCTCTGCTCCCCGGGGCGGGTGGCTGGGCCATTGATGCTGTGTGTATTCTTTTCCATAGGTTCCCACGAGCATGTCACTAACCATTTCCTGGGCCTTATCACTGGGAGGAAAAAAAGGAGCATCTTTGAAAAGTGGAAACAAAACATCAGGCCCCATTGTTGTGTGACTTTCCCGGCCACAATCTAGGCTCTCCATCACCCGACACGCAGAGACTACAAACACGGCCTAATACAGATACTCCAATCGGCAATTTGACCAGGACATTTATTGTTCTGTATCTGCAATCTCTGCTCCGTGTGTTTGTGGTTTTTAAATCATCCTTTTCATTTCTTTCTCTTGGCTCTAGCAAGTCAAAAGCCTTCGACTGCCACAGTCACCAGGAGAGGCAAATGAGTCAATCTGCAAACTTTGATGTGCCGGCTTGCTGTCTCAGCTCAGGAAGGCTCGCCACACAGGTGGCCTTGCTCCCCTGGCCCGCTCTGTTCTTGTTCTCATTCCTCCTCTTTACCCCTGTCCCTTTCTTCTCCTCCCTTTTCTATTTTTATCCTTTCTTCCATTCAGTCTTGGTCATGTTTAGCTTCATTTGTCAACTCTCACTCTATACCTAAATGATCAGCTAGAAGTGGAGCTTCTGGTTAATTTCTTAGGAATGAACAAAGGGGAAGTCAGGATTTGATTAAATATTGCTCCTTAGAGATGCACACAATTCCAGAGTATTGGATCTGAGGAAACTTCAGAAATGAACTAATCCAAGCCTGCATTTTAATGGGGAAGAAGCTGCAGAGACTCTGAGAGTGAAGGGACCTGTCACACAGTGAGTTGGCGGTGAGCAGGGCTAGACGCGAGGTCACCCCAGTGCCTGACCATTTCCAGGAGGTGCTATGTCCCAGCAGGATCACAGAGTCTCTCTGAGAATCTTGGCGGCATGTCCCTATGTTAGGTGTCTGTTTGAGGTGTGTGCTTACAATTAATGTCAGTCATTTCCCATTTTAGAGACATCTGAAGAGCATTTCCTAGCAGTAGAAAAAGTGGCTGAGGGCAGACTTTGGATTCAGAAAACCCAGGATAGAATCTTGGCCCTGTCACTGATCAGCTGTGTGACTTTGGGCAAGTTTCTTAACCCCTCTGTGCCTCAAATTCCTCATTTGTAAAATGGACACAAAAGTAGAACCTGTCTGAGAGGGTCTTTGTGAGGATTAAATGAGTTAATTCCAATATAGTGCCTGTCACATAGTGAGCACTACATAAATGTCAGCTATTAACAGATCCCTGGACAGAAGCCTGTGTTAAAATGATCAGCCCATTTTTATATCAGCCACACTCCCATTCTGATGTCTCGTAAGCATGGACTTCTCATAGCTTTTCTTATAGTAGGGTCCTTCCAGATGTGTGCTTAATTGATGCCTGAAGTTAGGGCCCCTCCTCTCCATTGCAGCAGCACCCTGCTTCCTCTCAATAAACACTTTCATTCATTCAGCAGTATACACTGAGCACATATTATATGCCAGACCCCATAGGAAGTCCTTTTCCCTGTGGAGCTTGTGGTCAAGCTGGAGAGGCAAGATTAAACAAACACACACATCAATATACAACTACAAGTTGAGACATAAAGGAAAAGTCCAGGCTGTGATTAGAAATGTTATCAGGGGGCCAAATCTCTATTGGGAGTTTAAGGAAGCCATCTCTGAAGGAGTGACATTTGAGTTGAGTTCTAAAACTATGGCAGAAGGCATCCTGACCTGTGGCAAGAGGGCACACCTGGAAGAGGCTAGATGGGTCACCTTTGGAGAGCTGATCGGGAAGGTAGGCCAGCACGGCTGTCACAGAGAGGAGGGGGCAGGCAGGGAGGCCAGCAGAAGATGCACAACCACTCAGGGCCACACACAAGTCTGAGTGTTTCCCCCGCTAAGGGCAGTATGAAGTCTCTGAAAGGCTCTGAGTAAATGTTTTGGCTGCTGGGTAGAGAATGGATTGGAGTGAGACAATTCAGAGTACAGTAAAGCAGCACAATCCAGGTAAGAGAGAATAGGAGCTTAGACCAGATTGATGGGTGTAGAATTGGAGACAAAAACTCAAGGGATATATTGGAGTAGAATTTATAGAACTGGGTGATGATTAGACCATGTGGGGGAGTGGGGAGATCAGTCGAGTATGATGCTCATGCTTCTGACATGAGTATCTGGGCTTAGGAAGGCATCATTTACAGAGGAGGAGATGCCTGGAGGAAGCTCTGGGTATCAAGAGCTTGAGTTGTGTTTGAAATGCCAAGCAGGCAGTCAGCTGCTTGGATCTGGAGTTCTGAGTAGAGGTCCAGGTGGGATGTGTACATTTGGGAGTTAACAGCATTTTATGTGTTGTGAGTGCACTCTTGGATGAACGAATGAATTACTGACAGGATGAAGCTAAGATCTGAACCCAAATTTGTATGACTTAAAAGTCAAAATTTTATACACTATGCAGTCACCTTCCAGTTAACTAATCTCAATAAAAGTGGCTCTTCTGGAGACTGTCAAGTTCAGACCAAGAGCTAGTGACTGCAGGGTCAAGAGAGCAGCCTGGACTCTCAGGAGAATCCCTGAGAACCAGCAGGACCAGACAGTCCCTAAAGCCAGGAGTTCTAGTGTAAGGTCTAGAGGTGGGTGTGCACAAGAAGAAGCTTGGGGGAGGTAGAGATACCATCCAAACTGCACACCTCCAAACTGTACCTGGCCAAAACGCTCCTGGGGCAGACATTTGGATTCAAAAGATTGTTTTGAGGTTATTTATCACAAAGAAACTATTGCAATACTGGGCCCATAGAAGGTCTCAGTGTATTAGTCAGGCTAGACTAAACTATACGGCAGAAAGAAATAATCCCCAAATCTCAGTAGCTTATTCAACAAGTCCCATATGGGCCAGGCTATTCTCTTGGAGGTTCTTTTCCAACAACTCAGGGATTAGAATTGTTGCCATCTTTCAACTCTGATCTCTTGACATTCTGTGCTTCTTGCACTATGGAAGGGCAAGAGAGCATGAATTCACACCTGCTCTTAACAGCTTTTAACTGGTAATTTGACACAAATTACTTCCACTCACAGCCTACTCACCAGGCATGCAGACCATCTAGCTGCAAAGGAGGCCAGGCAATGGAGGGACTCAGCTAGGACTACTTGTCTCTGCCTGGTCAGTAAATGCTCGTGCTCTCTCCTTCGTCCAGTGAGAGAACTAAAGATGGGAATGGGATTGGGAAAGCCAAGTGGGAATGGTCAAAGCAGAGGATGATGGGGTTTGAGCAGAGAACTGAGCCCAGGTAGATCAACCTTTGGCTCTAAGAGCTAGGAGCAGGAAAGTCCATGCCTGGAACCTTGTCTGTTTCTGCACACATGAATTCCATTTCCTCCTATTCTCTATCTATGCTTCTCACTGGAAAATGCTACTGCTATTATGAGCTGAAAGAAATGTTATGGTGATTTACCACATTGCAGTCTGAGGTCTGTGCCCTCATGTGCCTATTGACAGCCTGGAACTGGGTAGAGATGAGAAAGGATGTCTAGGAGGGTAAGACAGGACTGTCCCTGACTGAGCAGCATCCCATATCCAGAGAACATCCCATGGGCTCCTCCCAAAGGAACAAAACCTTCTCGAGCTAGTATCATTGTCTCACTGGGACTGCCAGTTTCTGTACCCTTCCAGCATAGCAATCTTATCAAAGCAGATTAAAAATGAGAATGGGCCTATAAAACATGCCTTATGGTCTCTCGTAGCCTCATAAAGCTAGATAAATGCTCTGCTTCAGAGGCCCCTAGATTGAGTTTACACCTCTCTCCCTCCCTGTAATGGAATCCTCAACAGCAGATAAATGAAGTTAAAAAGAAAAAAAAAAATCAGTTACTTGTAAAGTTCAGCTCAGCAGACTGATTGGCCTCATGGATTGCCTGGAGTAAATGTGGATCGTGCCAGAAGAGACCTTGCTTTCCTCAATACAAAGTGGTCGTTCCACATTTTCCATAAGAATTGAAGCAAAGACATGGAAAGAAATCTTATGGGCTGCTCCCTGTTTCTGGGCGGTTCCATCCCCCCCTTCCCCACCTTCCCTCCTGCTCATTCATGCCTGAGCTCCCAGCCCGGAAGGTAAGGAGCTTCAATTCAGTTAGCAGCTGAGCTTCCCACAAGTCTATCTCCCAGAGAACTGACTGGGAAGAGGGAAGGTAAATAATCACATGTCAGGTTCTGGTACCTGCAGCCTCTGTACCCCCAGCTGAGGATACGTTACTCACAGATTTTGGCTCAGCCTGGCCTTCCTGTTCTGAGGCAGGGAGATTGAAGGCGCTGGTGTTGAAGAATGAGCTTAGTTCTTGCAGTGTTCACCAAGCCTCCACCTTGAAACCCAGGCATGCTGAGTGGCCTGCTCTGAGTTCCCTGCACCTTGAGTCCCTGAATCTATAGTGTATCATCTGCGAACCGAGACTGTTCTAGGGGTGGATGGGAATCCTACCTGGGTTTAACCCAATCCAACCACTGGGACCTCCTCCAAGTCTACTGCCCCCTCATCCCTGAAGCTCACTTTTTGGGAGACTGGCCCTCTTCCTATTATTTGAATAATTCCTTCTACTCAGACTCCCTCATGGCAGTGATCCAAGGTGCTGACCCAGCCAGGTTTGGTGCACCTCAGTCTACAAAGCTCAGAGTCCCATTAAGGTAGAGAGAGTAAGAAAAGGAAGGCACTGCCTGTGAGGGTTTGGGGTCCAGTTTCATGGCTTTTCTTTGGGTATGGTAGTTCAGCCAACATAGATATAAGCCCAAGATTCCTCTACCAGGCCAGAAGAAGACACATTCCTCTTGACCTTAGTATTCAGATTCTTCTTACCATACCTCCTATGACTAGATACCTAAAGTTTAGACAGCATCTGTGCAATGTATCCCTCACCCTTGGCCAGTCAACCATAATCACAATCTCCAGAACGGTCCTTAGCCCTGTTGCACTTCTGTAGACTTCTGATTTATACCCAGTTATTCTTTATTGTTAATATTTGCTTACACATCTGTCTTCCTGACTAAACTGTGGGCATGAGAAGGCAAGGATCAGCTTTGATTTATTGTTGTTATCTCTAGTGCTTTACAAACGCCTGGCACATAGTACGTGCTCAAGAAATATCTGTGAAATGAGTGAACATATTTAATTGTGTCTTTTTTGCCGAAGTCTAAGCAGGTGAGAACTTTTGCATGGTGTTGGGACTGTTTGCCCATAACCTGCATGGGGTGGCACACTGATTCCGTGACCTCCCGTGAAGGGCTCTAAAACATAACTGAGACAGAATAAATGTCTGGCTGTTCTGTTTTGACTGGTGACAAGAGTTGCAAGTTGATTAATACATTTAAAGTGGTGATCAATTTGTCTTATTCACATCCTCTTATCCTGATTGTAATGAGTAGATCTTTTAACATAATGAAAACTGCATATTTCACTCAAATTCACAGTTTTGCATTCCAGAAGAGATGAAATGCTTTTTTTTTTTTTTTTTTAATTTAACGTTAAAATGAGGTGTAGGCTCTTGTCTTGGGAAGCTAGGGAAGGTGACAGAGAGCCTCCCTTATTGAAGATCAGAGCTGTGGCTTCTCTCTGAGAACGTTTGGATTTCACTATGAATATTGGTTCCCAGAAATGTGGAATTGGGAAGGTAACCTTTTCAGTCACCTTGACAATCTCTTGCCCAGTTTATGAGTGGTATATATAAATCATTCCCGACTCGTGGTCTTCTAGCTTTGACTTTAGTACTCTCCAATGATGGAAAGCTCACCATCATTTATTTTGTTTTACAAAGGCTCCAAATGTAAAAATATTTCTTATATTAGCCCAAAATCAACTTCACGGTCATTGCTATTTCTGTGGACTTTCTTTCTTCTCTTCCTCTTTCTCCCTCCCTCTTCCTTTTCTAACTTATTATGAGTTTTCCCTAAAAATTTTTAATATCTCAATATTCCCCTACAATTTTGCAAAGGCTTAGAGTTTCTGTTGTGCCTTTCACACGGCCTTGCAGAGTTGGGTGAAGTGGTTTCCTGTTGGTCTCTCTGCTCACACCCTTTCTCCTGCAGCTGCCCGTCCTAACTGACAAGAGGGACCTGTCTGATGTGCACACCTTCCTGCCTCATTCACTGCTGGTCACCAGCACCCAGCACTGCACCTGGCATGCAGTGGACTCTCAGTCAATGGCTACTGAATGAATGCATGTATGAATGAATGGTGGTGCTGGGAAGGCATTTTATCACATGTGGTCTGTACTCCTGTGCACAGTTGTTTGTGTAACAGGCAACCTTCCACCTAGCAGTTAGCATCACACAGGGACAAGATGGAAACAGGACAACAAGAATTATTCATGCTCTCTTCTATGGCTGCGCATGTGTAGGAAAAGTTCAGAAGTGGTAAGGAGGTCAAGATTATGCCACGGGGACCAAAGAAGGGCAGGGAACCCGAAAACAGAAGCAAACAGCAGGTGCACAGAGAAGAACAGAGATGAAAAGCAGAGTGCTAAGGGCTTCCCACCCCTGGCTCTTCATGGCTGTCAGTGCCAAGCCATATCCCTGCACAGGGTCCCAGGAGGTGACCCAGCATCTGTACCCAGATTCCCCTTTATTGCTCAAGCTAGCCCAAAGTGGTTTCCTTTACTTGCAACCAAGCACTGCCAAATAAATATAGGAAGACATTAAGGCATCTGTTTCTTAGCCTTGGAAGGGAGGCTCGGGAGAGTAAGAAACACTCCCAAGGTCAAGGTTGCACAAACAGGCGTGGCAGAGACCGGGCTAGATCAGGTCCTAGACCAGTGCCCTCCCTATTGCTTTTTGTTCTGTGTGGCCAGTGAAGCGTGTCCCTGTCCCCTGCTCGTGCTCTCCCCCTGCATCTTGCTTTTAACAACAGAAAGTCACTCCTGGAGCAGCCAGATGTAGCAGAGCAGTGGGAACCCAAACCAAGAGGAATTTACTCTCCATAAATTATGCTTTAATAGACGTCAATTATTAATTCCTAAATAAATATTTGTTAATATTCAAAAGAGTTTGCCTACTAAGGAAAACTCAGGCTACACAGAATAATTAGTGCTTCTTACTGTGCAATGGCTGAGGCCCATAATGATTTCTTTTTTCCCATTCTGCATCTTTATTTTTCTGACATGTGAATGCCTGACTGTCATGTTTCCTGGAGGGCTTTGACTGTCCCTTCTCCGAGTTGTGTGCATAGGAAGGGTGCAAGAAGCCAAATGTCCCCACTGAAGTGTCCATACTGGTCAGTGGGTCTTTCTCTTTCTACTTTGTAGCAAAAGATTTCATGAAAAGCTGAAGCTATCTTACAAGAGGAAATTGCAGATCTGGCCAAAAAACTGGGGGAAAAAAATGTAGTTTAATTTAACAAGTATCCCAAGTAACATCACAGCATTGAGCTCGGTGTTAGGACTGGGTTAGCAGACAAGGGCGGGGGTGGACACAGAACAGAATTCATGTGTCTACAGGGTCCAAGAAGTGTGCAGACTAACAGGGAGAGGTTTATGATAAATTCTTAGCACAGAAAAAGCTGAACTCAATCCATAAGAGAGAGTTTAACAAAATGCCAGGGGACTCAGAGAAAGTTAGAAATCACAGTAAATTGGGAGCAAGGGAAGGGACAGATTCATGAAGGGAGCAGAATTTGAGACAGACCCTGTATAATGGACAGGATTTTGTTGGCCAAAGATTGGCTTAATTTGAGTTTGGGAGGGCATTAATTCATTCATTTACTCATCCATTAAAGTTACATTTATTTGGAGCAACTGATAGGTATCAAGCCCCGATCCAGGGGCTGCGGGTACAAAGCAAAATAAAACTGGGTCCGTGAACTTAGAGTCCAGTGACATGTAGATATGTTCATCATGAAATAGAGATCCAACAGAATGACCACCTCCACCAGGACATCAGAGAAGTCTTCAAAAGGTAGGGGCTCTTGAAGAATCTAGATCCTGAACAATTAATTCATTCAATTATTCACTCACAGCAAATAGTCCCTGAGGGCCTGCATGTGCCAGGCCCTCTGTGTGCAAGGATGGTGCAATGAACAAAACAGACTAAGCCCTTCTCTTGTGGAGCTTACATTTCTAAGAGTTCAACAAATTAAGGTTCAGTGGGGGGCATTTCTAAAAGAGAGAATAGAACATACAAGTTGTCAAGCTGTGAAGGACCACTTTATATTGTGGGATGTGGCTATACCTGAAGGTGCATGGGGAAGGGAGCTGTCAGGAAGTGTGATTGGAGAAGGAAGCAGGGACCATGTTAGGAACAACCTTTCAAGCCAGGTTAAACACTTGCAACTTCATGCTGAGCCAAGGATACTTGTTAAAGCAGGGTTTGAGGAAGGTGACGTTGAGAACTCTACAGAAGCTAGATTGGAAAATGTTGAGGTGGGAGGCAAAGAGGACAGTTAGTGATTGCAATAGCCCAGGATACTGGTTATGAGATCCTGAACCAGGGCCCTGCCAGTGGGGATGGAGAAGAGATTTGTTTGAATTGGAAGAGTAGCTCTTAAACATTTTTGTGGGTGTCTCTAATCTCTTGCAGAACTACTGATAGCTTCTGACCCCAGAGAAATGCTCATACTCACCTACATATACTATTTTGCAAACAACTTCAAAGGCTAATGAATCCCAGGTTAAGAACCCCTGAGATATAGGGAACAGCTGCTGTGAATGGGAGCTGGGAGGTAAGACGCATAAAGCAGGAGGCTGCAGTGATGGCTTGGGCATGGATCTGGTGCCATTCCAGCTCCCCTGTCAGGACTCACCTTCTTGAGCCCTTCCTCTGCCCTCAGAGCATCGCCTGCCTTTGGTGGGCCCAGGCCCACAGGACCCTGCAGCTTACCCATAGACTTGCCTGTCCCTCATTTCTACTAAATCAGGCCTGTGCCTGAATCTGTCACTCAGACACATGCCTGATCCTGGAAAGAAAAGGGCAACTTCCTTCTTGTCTTTCCCCTCCTGAAGGTAAGTAAGGGTATCTCCCTGGAGGTGCCAAAGCTCCTGGCCCAGACCAAAGAGCACTTCCTCACAGAAGACCAGAGTACTAGAGCTGGGAAGCCCATCAGACAAACTCATCCAATTCCTTCATTGCACAGATGGGAAAATTAAGTGCCAGAGAGAAGGAGACAGTTTTCAAGATGACATGGAGTGAACGGCTGAGTTAGAACCACATCCTAAGATCTCAAGGACCTTTGCCCTCACAGGAGGTAGAGGTCCCCTTCTTTGTGCTTCCAGCAAAGCAGCATGTGCCTTGCTGATAGCACTGATCACCTCCAGCCCCTGCACCAACTCACTAGATAGTGAGCTCTGCGAGGGTGGCCTCACCTCTTGGAGGGCTCCGGGGACATGGAATGTAGGTAGTGAGAGAACAGGGGTTTTGGCTGCCCCTGAGTGCTCACCGGTTTGTTCTGCCTACAGGAAGATCGGCTTCACCTCACCATCCCATGCCAGGGAAAACAGCAGCCCTTGAAATTGACCTCCCTAGCACCAAGATTCCTCAACAATGAGGTTGCTAATACTCAATTCCCAGGGGTGTTGGGGTTATTAAAGGGAAAGAATATGTGAACGGACTCGCACAGCTCACTCGGGAAGCACTCTTTCGTGCTTTTTTTCTTGGCTCTTCTTCCTACACTCACACTAAACAGAGCTGTGGCAAGAGCTGGGGCCAGGGAAGGTTGAGTTTGTGGTCAGAGAAGAAAGCAGAGGTTGAGTTTTGTCTTTGTTGTGGCCCAGAGCTACATAATTTGCCATATATTATATTTCCGCATAAACAGAGGCAGACACGTTTAAAGGGACACAAGTCAAAAAGAACTCAAGTCAAAAAGAGCAGTACGCACAAGAAGATTGGGCTGGAATGTTCCTGGCATAGGCTGCAGGGAGGCTGAGGGCCTCGTAGGCTGGTGGGGCCCGGGCCCTGATAGGCAGCATGGAGAAAATCTCATCTCTGCTGGACTAGACGACTTCCAGTTGCATCATCCTGGCCCCTCCTGAGGGATCTCACAGGTTCCTGCTCATAGACAGGGACAGGTCCAGGGACCAGTGGGAGAAGGTGGGGTCCAGAAGGGCAGAATATGGACCTTAATCTTAGGGAGGTTTGAAGTTTTGAGTCTGGAGCCTGGACATGAGGAAGGAGGGCTTGGGTTCAGATACTGGCTCATCACTCAACAGTTGAGTGTGCATCTGGGTGCGTTAACTCTGTAAGCCTCAGTTTCCCCAGCTTCCCCATCCAGAGGCTAGGGATAATAACAGGATCCACCTCAATGCTGGATTGGGGATTAAGTGAGATAAAGCATGTGAAGCGACTGGCACAGGGCCCAGATTAGTTAATGGCTGAAAAATCCACCAAGGCAAAAGCAAGAACTGCAGCACATAAGGGCAGGCCCTCCTGGAGCCAGCTGGTGTTGTCTGTGACTCGACAGCTGCCCGGACCCTCCTATAGCCTTCTCTCTTTTTTTAAGTAAACTTTTTTAAGGAAGTAAAAGATACATATGGAAAAGTGTACAAATCATAAGTCTTCACTTAGTTATGGGTAAATTTTCTCAAATTGAACACACCCATGACACTGGCACCCAGATCAAAAGAGCCCCCTCATGTGCTGCCAGGTCAATCCCTCATCCCCTTTGGGTTAGGGTAACTACCCCCCTGGCTTCTGTCACCACAGATCAGTTGTTGGCTTACGGAGCATAATATGTTGGAAGCATACAATATGTACCCTTTTGGTTTCAGCTTCTTTCCATCAGCATTGAATTTGTGTGATCCATCCAAATGTTGTATGTAGTGGAAATTTATGTATTCCCTTTGTGTGCACTATTCTGTTATATGGACAAACCACAACTTAACTGTTGATGGGCTTCTGGGCAGTCCAGTTTTTGACTGCTATAAACAGTGCTTCTGGACCATTCTTATACAAGACTTTTGGTGGACACATATATGTATTTCTGCTGGTTATATATTAACTTGAATCAAATTAAGTTGCCATTTTCGTAAATCAAAGGCAGTTGAATATTGGCAATTTCACATCGTTCAACTTAGGAGTAGAAATGTTGGGTCATCGGATATGTACACTCAGCTTTAGTAGATACTGCCAGTTTTCCAAAGTGGTTGTACCATTTTACTCTACCACTGTAGTGTGTAAGAGCTCCGATTTCTACAGCCTTTTAAACAAAGTCTACCCAGGTCTTCCTGCTGAGCTTCATCTACTCACATCTTTTGTTCTTAAGGGCCCTTTAAAAAATCATGAATTCTCAGTATTTCCTGTGTTTACTTCCCCCTTTGGAAGGTCTTTTCGACAGTTGTGTGACTGAGCCACGTTCAGTGTATGAAGAACGTGTTTCCACATTGGACCAGTGTGGGCCGGGGTGGGGAGGGGGAGATGGTGGAAAGAATCAGAGCAGGAAGACAAAGGAACAAAGGTTACTCCCCTTGCAGTGATGACCTGGAGCACTTGAGCTTGATTGGTACTAAGTAGGGTGATATCCCTTCACAAGAACAGTTTTCAATCTGTCCCCAAAGAGGAAATGGAAAATGCATGGGCAGGAGATGAGGCTCTGCCTTCTTGCCCATCTCCAAAAAAGTCAGATATTTCCAGGGGTTGGGGGTTGTTGAACAGAGCCAACCCACCAAATGGAGGCAGAAAAACATGCACTCTTAGGTCAAAGAAAATGTTTTCATTTCTAATATTAATATATTCATATCGATGCAGTCATAAAATATACTTATTTTTATTTTTTATAGAGGAAGGAGACCACAAAGATAAAATTGCCCATGGTCCATGAAAGTCATGTGGCCTGGGGCCTGGGCCAGAGCACCAGCTATATCCTCTGCAAGGTGGAGCATCTGGAACCATGGCACTGTCCTTGTTTAATCCCCCTTAGGAGTGTCTTTTTGATCGTCTGTTCCTCTCAGTCAAGCCCAAGGGTAGAAGGAGAAGAGAACTGGGCCCACATTTGAGCCAAGACAAAAAAGGGAGCACTGGAATGCTCTTCATTTCACTTTGTAGCCCAGAGTAGGATGGGGTCTGAGGGTTCCTCGACCAGCTTCCCAAGTTGGCCTGAAATCTGAATCTTCAGTCAGCATGGACACCACCCCCTTGGGAGATCTCTGGAGAAGACAGGATTGTGTTCTCTGGCTCCCAAGAAGAGCCCAATATGGGCATCTGGAACTTGGTCATGGCCAGACCTCAGGCCTGCTTTAGTTTGTGTTTGTTTCCTCCTTTGTTCTTCCTCCCGTAAGCGTACACACACCCAGAGACTAATTTAGAGCCTGGAGGTTGAGACATCAAGGTCCTATTTCTTCCAAACATGTCTCTGTTGGGCTGGGCCGTCAAGAAAACATTGGATGATGAATAGCTGTTTCTGACTGGAGGAATTTGGGAAAGACAAGCTATTTAAGGCTCTATGAAGAGCAACCAGATTGGGAATATGTCTTGATTCAAAAGGAGGAAAAAAAGAGAAATTTTGCGAAATGCTAATTTATTTAAAATATGCCCAGCATGAACTGATTTATTTTTTATTTCTATATTTATGTTTTGAATAAAAATAGAGAAGGAAATGGACAAGGATACCAGTTCAGTAGAGTAGCAAAGAAGAAAGTAGAGGTTTAGAAACAAAGCCAGGGAGCCAGGGAGCACACCCAGTTTTGCCACAAATTTACTGTGTGATCTGTGAAAAAGTGCCCAACCCCTCAGAACTTCAGTTCCCACATCAGCAAAAAAAGAGGGCTCCAGATGTGGCCTCTTCTCTCTCTCTAAGCCAACTCTACAGGTGAACTCACTGCTCTCCCCCTTATGCAGGACATGACTCCCGGGGATGAGCCTGGACCCTTGGACCAAAAGGGGGAAGAGAAATGAAACAAAATAGAGTTTCAGTGGCTGAGAGATTTCAAATAGAGTTGAGAAGTCAGTCTGGAGGTTATTCTGATGCATGATGTAGATATACCTTTGTAGTTTTTAGTGTATTGGAATAGCTAGAAGGACATACCTGAAACTGTTGAACTGCAATCCAGTAGCCTTGATTCTTGAAGATGATTGTATAACTATATAGCTTTTAAGGTGTGACCGTGTGGCTGTGCAATTGTGAAAACCTTGCGACTTATACTCCTTTATCCAGTATATGAACAGATGAGTGAAAAAACAAAGACAAAAAATAAATAAATAATGGGGGGGTGGATAAGAGGTATGGGATGTTTGGGGTGTTGTTTATTTTTATTTTTTTTTTTATTTTGGAGTAATGAAAATGTTCAGAAAATGATAGTGGTGATGAATGCATAACTATATGATGATACTGTGAACCACTGATTGTCCACTTTGGATGGTTATTTGGTATGTGAATATATCTCAATAAAATTGTATTTAAAAAAAGAGAGAGAGGGTTCAAGAACCCCAAAGTTCTTTTCCAGCTTCAAATTTTGGCACATCCTAGATGCTCCATCAGTAAAGACTGAGTGAATCAGTGAGAGTGTGAGTGTAACCAGACCATTGTCACACACGTGTGAAATCGGATGATGGGGTTTGTGAGTGGCAGCAACAATAGTGATGAGAATGGGAAGCTGAGCCCATCTCTATAAAGCATTTGTACTGCCATAAAAATAGCATAACAAGATTATATTGAAATATCCCACTATTTAACTTAATAATTTAAATGTTTGCCTAATCAGGTGGACTTGATTGGATTAGGGCATTCACAATTAATTTTGATAGATCATTTTACACATTGGAGGTGCATTCTTCTGAACCAGGAGGTGGAACAGAAGTGCAAAATGTTTACGTTCAAACGAGCATGTGATTTTGCAGAAAACATTAATCCCAGATCATGCACACTAAGTCAATTTCAGAAATGGCTTCTAGATATATTATTAGAAATTGCTCTTCAAGTATAAAAAGCTTGTAATAGAGTTCTGTCCATTTTTCCTTTGGCTGATGGAAGTTGTTTTATAAATATGCCTATGATATGATGTTTTCTTTATCCAAGCCTTTTGGTACTAATTGCAACTTTTTAAGCAGTGTAAGTAGTAGCTGCCATGAACACTTTGAATACTATCACAAATACCTATTTCTGAACAATTTCACATCTAAGGGTGCATTCTTTCTTCAACTATTTTTAACTACTGTATTTTTTTTTCTGAAAAGCACTTGACCCCCCTTTTTAAGGAGAAGATTTTATTATACAGCAGGAAAATGATTCCACCTCCCACCTACCCTCCCTCAAAAATCAAAGAGCCAAGAGTGGTCACAACTGGCCCCCTGGCCAAGCCTTCCTTCTCCACCCCCCACCCCATACACACACCCCAGTCAAGAAGAGTAAAGGCAGATGGCATCTAGAACGTCAGATTGGAGTGAGGCCATCAAATCCATGCCAGGGTTCTAGGAAAAGGGGAAAAGTGCCTTCCTCAGCACCACTGCTGTCAGATCAGTACTGCATCTCTGTTTTCTTGGAAATCCCAAATTACCTGATGTAGGGTGTTTGTGGGCAAGATGCTTCCTAGGGAAGTATTTGGGTTTGGGAAAATGGAGATAAATCACCCATACCTCAAACCAGCAGACGTTGGAAGTCCCAGACACAGCAACATTTTGAGAGAGCAGTCAATGGTGGAGGCACTTCGTTGGGACCAGACAGGCAGGCTTCAAATCCTGGCTCTGCTCTTATTAGCCGGCAGCCTGAAGGAAGCCACTTACCCTATCTGAGACTCAAATGCATCATTTGGCAAATGGAGACAATCACACCTAGATGGGAGCGTTGTGAGGTCCCTGATGCATGAGAGCAGCTCAACAAGTTTTGGTTCCCCCACTCCCCACCTCCAGTCTTCTCTCAGAGAAAAGCAGTCCCTGAATTCAAGGCACAATGGCCATTGTGGGTTTCTGTGTTTGCTCCCCAGAAGGCTATGGCACTTAGCGCATATGGGCTCAGTCGTGCTGGTCAGAGTGGGTAGATGAGGTCTGCTCTGCCGATTTCAAGTCCCCTTTCCAGGGAAAGGCACCTGAATCTGCCTTCTGCCTCCTCTGAGATCCAAGATTTGTAATGAGATGTTATTAAACTCATCCTTTGTGACGTTTCAGTGCCCTTCATGATAAAGTCCAAATGCCTTTGCATGGCATTTAAGGACCTCAATAACCCACCCTCCGCTTGCTCCTCCCATTTTCTTTCTCTCTCTGGATCACTCTCTTTTCCCATCACAAGCCACTCCTCTCTGCTCACAAAACTCTGAACATAGTGTCCCCAACCCCAGGGCCTTTGCTTACACTGACTGCTCCCTCATCCCTTTCCCCGTCTTCATTGAGAATAGGTCTCCAATTTCATGGTCTAGCCCAGTTGCCACTTCCTCCCTGATGTGTTGTTGAGTTTCACCAGATGGCTTATTCCAGTCCACTTCAGGGCATTCTGTGTATGACAGACTCCCTCAAAAGCTGTAATGTCTTTTCATCTTCATGTCCCCAGGATCCTCAGAAACCAGGCTAAACACAAAGCTCTTAAAAATCCTTCCAACAACCTATTGAAGAAGACACTAATACTAATTCATTTTTGCGCATCAGGAAACCAAGGTTCAGAGATGTTAAGCAACTTGCCCAGTCACACAGCTAGTGGGCTGTAGAACAGGGATTTGAATGAGGAAAATCTCTATTCAAAGTCTGTGTTTTTTCCCACTATTTTATAGGCATCTCTGTGATCTCCTTTGATCTTCAAAATAACTGTGAGGTAGGCATGGAAGGCATCACTGTGCCTTCCTTACAGATGAGGAAACTGAGGCTTTGACAGGAGCAGTCCCTTCCCAAGACTAAATGACTAGATGCTGGTGGAGGTGACTACAGTCCCGATTCTGCTCCTTCTTCTGAATCTGGGCCTCTCACACAGCCGCGGGTTGCCTGCCTCCCATAGTGACCCACTGACTCACCTGCTGGAGCGAGCAGATGGCAGCAAGGAAGGTGGGGCCTGGGATGTTGCAACGCCTGACAAATTCATGTGCCTCTCGAGGCCTCTTTGAGCCCCCTTACCACAGAGGTGACGAGTAAATGATAAGGGACATCTCTGTTCCCAAGGGATTCCAGTCATGCAAACTCTGCCAATTAAGGCTGGAACGATGTCATCTCCTGAAATAGCATTTTAATGAGTGATGGCTCTGGGATAAATTGTCAACTTGTGATCTCTCATTAGAGAGCTTAATTAGATCCATCATAAAACATATTGATCGATGGCACCAAGCAGGTCTGCCGGACATTTACTATCCGCTGGTCCTTTCCTGCTCACAGACTGAGCCACCGTGGAAACAGTTCCCATCCCTGAGAGCTGCCTGGGCACAGGTCCTTTCTGAGCCCCTGGTCACCATTCCCCTCACTTCTTTGCTCCCTCCCTCCTTCTTTCCTTTATTTAGCATCAGCTATGTGCCAGACACTGTCCTGGCTGCTTTACATGCTTTAACTCATTTCCTCTTCACAACTAGCTGTTCTTTTCTTATTTTGCAAATGGTAAAAACTGAGGCTTGGAAGCCCAAGCTGCCACTTGGAGCAGCCCCAGTCAACTGAGTAATCTTTTGGGAAATTTCTGGGGGAGTCGCTTCACAAAAGGACAGAAGGAAAGATAAAGGAAGAAGTGGATTTGTATTAAAGTCCAAATGCATACCAGGCATTCTGCTGGGGTTATTCTCCATGAGGTGAGAATTTTAATCTTCATATCTTCATCTTACATTTTATGGTTGAGGAAACTGAGTCTCAGAAATGTTGTAACTTGTTCAAAATCACACAGCCAGTGAACAACACAGCTGGAACTGGACCATGGCTTTGAAAACTCCAAATCCAGACAGATGTGGGTTCAAGCTCTAGCCCTATTATGTATGAGCTGTATAATTTGGGGCTAATGAAATAAATCTTCTGAACATCAGTCTCCATAGCTATGATATTGGGGGTAATAACTGGGCCTATCTCATAGAGTTATTGTGAGGATCAAATGAAATAATGCCTATGAAGTGTTTAGGTAATACCCGACACACTGAAAGTGTTCAGTAACTATTAATTATTTTTCAGTGAACACCCCAACTGTTTCCCCTTGGAGAGAGGTTACCTGTTTCCTCATCTATACAATGGGTGCAGTAATCTCTGCCCTGAAACAATTCATAGGGAAACACTTTACAAAAAGTAAAGCACTCAAATTACACTTATTCCTCAACTTCTGTGTACATCTGGGTGGCAAATCCCTTGGAATGACTATCTACTTTATGGGCTTCCAGAGATGCTAGGAAATGTTCTCAGGCAACCATTATTTTTAAATTCTTAGTAATATAACATATTTGCCCAAAAGGGGAGGGGGTAAGTATGGGGAAGTGGATCAGGAGAAAAGGTGTTTGTTGGGGGGGGGGGGTGGGGTGTGGTAATAAGATCAGAGCACTGAGACTTCACGGAGAAGCAAGAGGTTATTGTGGTGGTCCCAAAAGTGTCAGTAATGGGGCATGACTGTGTTGATTCAATGGCCTGGACTCAGCAGGATGTGTGAGCATTTGTGGTGTGTGCATGTGTCTGTATTATGTGTGTGTGTGTGTGTTGGACCTAGTGTACTTAGGATCATTGAACTTTCCATGAGAAAGACACTGGAGATCCAGCCAATGGCTTGTGCAAGTGCATGTGTGTGCACGTGTATGTTTATGTGTGTACATCTCTGTTTATATGGAAGCCATTTTCCATGAAAGTGTGTCTTTCTTCACCTGTGTGCACTTGGAGATTTTTTTTTTTATTATTACAGTAAATGTAGCTTGAAAGCTGGGGATAGCATGCTTTTCCCCGAACACAGATCACATCATATAATTTTTCTTTCAGAGAAAAATGCCACAAAATACTCTGCAGCTGGTGTCTCTTTCTTTCTCTCTTGCTCCTTCTGTCTGTCTTGCTCTTGCTCTCTGTGTCTTTCTGTCTCTTTCTGCATCTTTCTCTATCTGCCTCTGTTTCTCTGCCTCTGTCTCTGAAGACCTATTTATAGCTTAAAATGCTTTCGTGTTCTCACACTTAGCATATAAAATCTCTCTGTTCTACATAATATAATGTGCATTCGGGTTTGTCATCAGATCAGTGTTTCATCCTAATCTTCAAAGATAACCATCCTGGACATGGCCCCTCACTTCCTACACTTACCCACAAATATTGCAGGACCCTGGTATCCTTCCCCAACCTTTCCCAGGGTTTTGTTTCTCCCAACTCCTGATGACAATCCTCCAGTTGACTGCTCCAGCTCCCTTTCTGAGCTCTCCGCGGTGGGCTCAGCCTTTGGCAGCCGCAGCTTGCAGCTCTCCCAGCAGCGCGGAGCTCCTCTCTGCCCAGAGCCAGCACAATCACCCCATTAGGGAAGCCATCAGAATTCCTGAACGCAGTCACAAAATTCATTCATCTAACCTGCCTCATCACAAACACTACCCAGAGGGAAAGAAGCGATGGGTCGCTTTTCCCTAAAACAAGGAAAAACAATTACTAAAAAAAAAAAAAAAAAAAAAAAGCAGGGAAAAAAAGTCAAGATTCATTTCTAACCAATCTGGACATGTGTTAAGGAATATTGTTGTGAACAATTAGGGACGTATGAGTGAGGGGTTTATTTCTCACTTGCTTGTCAGGTCAGGAGACAATCTGTTTATTTTCCTGCTACAATTTTATTCAATAAACTGAAAGGATTGGAGCTGGGAAAGGGGCTATGAACAGGATGTGTGCTATCAATTTGTCAAATAAATAATTGTGCTTGAAAACAACAGATTTTATTAATTAGACAGGATGGTGTATTATTACCATTAAAGTGTTATATTGCATTAATTTTTATATTTTACTCGGTTACTAATTACTGTAAAAGATTTCGGGAATGCAGCAAAATAAAATCATGCAGAATTATACATAATGTAAAGATAGAAAGCATGAATTAATTTGTCTGCTGCTCCCCGCCTGTCCTCTCTAGAGGCATGGTGGCAATCTTCCCTGCCTTGTGTGCTGCCAGGAAGGGATCTCTCCTGCCTCAGCTCCCCCTGCCTTGCTGAAGGAGGCAGCTCCACCACTAGGGTTCACAACCCCTGTGGGCCATGAACTTGCTTTTCACACTTTGGCAGATCACCAAGCTGAGACCTCAGTTTCTTCATCTGTATATGTAAATGCCCATTTTCTGCCTGCCTGGGGATTGCTGTAGGGAGCTCACGAATTTCTGTGAGTAAAAGTGCTATGTAAGCTTTAAAAGAGGTGGGGGAGGGGGGAGCGGGAGCGGGATGTTGAGACCCAGGAAAATAAGGGGAGGTAAATAGAGGTGAGGGGGTTCAGAGGTCAGAGCCTCCAGGGGCAGCTCTGGTCAGACTCACTGCTCAGAATATTGCTGTTGCAGGGAGGCTGAGCACGGAGGAAGAGGGGTAGTTAGGGTTTGGGGTGGGAATTAGGGCACTTAAGGCTACCCCAGGTCATCTCAACCTTTCCCCCATCCTGAGTCCGGGCTCCACCAGCCCATGGCCACACCACATGTAAATGCAAACCAGTGGGTACCCCGTATTTGCCCCAGACATTTTTCACAAAGGAATCCCCCACTGGGTATTAGCAGAGTGGAAACAAAGCACGGACTCTCGAGTCAGACAGGGCTGGGTCTTAATCCTTGCGCAGCCACTGCTGAGCTGAGCTGTATGACGACAGGCAAGTCCCTTAACCTCTCTCAACTGCAGTTTCTTACTCGGTTTTAAAAAAAAGAAAAAAGTTGTTTGCTCAGGAACTAAATTCTCACGCCAGCACACATTCTGGTTAAGGAGGCACAGGCTGGACCCTCACCAGGGTCCCCAGGGACACCCCATGGCCAGCACAGTCGCGTGTGTACCTGGAGCCCGGCGGAGCCCTCCGCGCCCTGCTCCAGGAGCTGCCCCCCCCAGCTCCTTGTTGACCTTCCCGCGGGCAGAAGCCGCTGAGCTCCACCCCGGGACGCGCGTTTCTCTCTGGCCGGGCGGCCGCCGAAGCCCAGCCACGTTTTTCTCCAGGCTGGGTCTCGGGAGCCGGGGCCTGGCGACGGCCGAGATTTCTCACGATCCACTGCCACCTACTGCCCGCAGCTGGGAACTGCAGGGCCGAGCGCTGCAGGCCTCTGGGAGGCTGCCAAGTGGCCGGCGGACCTGAAGGTCAGGGTCAGGCTCCGGGTTCCGCCGGGGAATAGAAGCAGCGCTCAGGTCCCTGTGTCTGGAGCCTTCATTCCGGGTTTGTCCTGCGTCCCGTGTTGTCTGGGAGCAGCTCAGCCAGGCGGCCTGAAGCCCTGGAGCTCTGGTTGCCCTGCTGCTGGAGTGACTGGGCCCCTCAGGGCACCGCATCCCCATCTGCCTACAGTTCCCTTTAGGGGTCTGAAAAAGCTGTTTCTGAGTTTGGTGTTTCCTGCTACCCAGCTCAGACTGAATGGCTGTCATCCCTGTTTTTGTTTCTGAGGTAGGACCTCACCTGCCCAGGAATTCTTACCTCAGTCTGAGCCCTACCCTTCTGTGTACTCTCTCCATCCCTTACTCTGCCCTCTCTTCGGGCATGCATCAGTCAGTCCTGCAGAAAAGCACTGACTCTAGAGCCATCATCCCTGGTCCCAAATCCCAGCTGCTCCACTCACACCCCTTCTGACCTGCGGTAAGTTACTTAGCACCTTTGTAATTCATTTTCCTCGTCTTTAAAATGGCAATAATAATGGTACCTTTTATATAGTCACAAGGATGAAATGAGTGAATATATGCAAAGGACTTAGAACAGGGCCAAGCACACACAGTAAACCCTATGTAAGCTTTTGGATTCATTATAAGTAGTGGCATCATTTGTACACTTCCATTTGCCTGTGCATTCCATAAATGCAGAATTCATTTCTGAGTCAACTGTGAGTCCACAGCGTCTCGCACACGGAAGGAAGCAGCAGCACTTATCTATCGATCCATCCATCTGTCCATCCGTTATTTTATTCATTCAACAAATATTTATTCTACTTTGTCCCAAGCACTGTGCTCTGGGGTTACAAGAGTATAAATGAATGGCAATGCCCCTTCCCTCAAGGAGCTTCTGTTATCTGGAAAAGAGAGAAATAAAACAAATAAATAAATGGATGAAAGGTTACAGCTTGTGATAAGAGTTAGGAAGAGAATAACTAGGTGAGCTGCAAGACTAATGGTTGAGAGAGGTGCAGGAGAAATTCTGTAGATAGCTGGCCAAGGAAGGCCTCCCAAGAGGTGATAATTAAATTGTTATCTTGAAGGATGAAAAAGAGGAAGTTGGTAGTTGCCTGGGGTCTGAGGGTTAAGGGAGAGATTGACAGCAGAGAGGCAGGGGGAAACTTCTCTAGGTAATAGAAATGGTCTATATCTTGACTGTAGTAGAGGTTGAATGAATGCATACATTTATCAAAACTTGTCAAAGTGTACTCTGAAAATAACTGAATTTTATTTTATGAAAATTGTATTTCCATAGAGCTTAGTAAAGTTTTTAAAAAAGGCAGCCAAGTGAAAAATTCAAGTAAGAGAATTCCAGGTATAGGGAAGAGCTGACACAAAGGCACCTGAAGTGGGAAAGATCTTGATATATCCCAGGATGGCCTGTGAGGATGAAGCATGGTAAGAAAGGAAGGGTAAGGGATGAGGCAGGAACAGGACATCCATGACCTTGTGGGGTTAAGATTTTTTTCTAAGTGTGATGAACAGAAAGAGCCTGTGATTTGCTATCAAAAATCCTGAGCATTAATCCGGTTTTCCCAGCTGTGTCATCTTACAAGTCATTGTACTGTTCTGAACATTAAGTTTTTGTGTGTTTGGTTTTGTAATCTGAAAATTGGCAAAACAGTGATATGCAGGAAGCCCATCTAAGAGGACTGCATGCAATCTGACAGCTGGGGATGTGTGCACGTATTTTGGGGGGCACTCAAAGGCTGGTAATTGAATCAAGGTAATAGGAACATAGAGCAGAGAACTATGGCCTTTTGAACAGCAGTTATGGGGGAGGGGTGGGAAGCAGGGAAGATGGGGTTTTGTGTCCTTTAGTGTGTCCTCACCTCACATACCCAATGCTGTTTTCCTCTCTTGCAGAGAGAACACGTGTCACAATTTATAATTACATATTTAAATACTCTGTGTGTTTATTACATGTCTGATTGACTGCAGACTTCAAGTGACCATGTCAGGTCTGTGAACCACTGCACCCCAATGTCTTGCACTGTGATTGGCATATAGGAGACATTCAATAAATAATTCTTAAATGAGTGAATGCAACCATCCATTTATCCAAAGGCAGTTAACTATCCCTTGGGTCCTTTCTAGTTCTTCCCAAAGAATCCATCCCTTTTACCCATAGAGATCTTATTAGTTTCTTTCCATCATCCTCATCCTAGACTCAGAATCCTCCCCACCCCATACACACAGGTTCTTTTTTAACAGACATCTACACAATGTTAAACTGGAAGAGTGCTGATGACTATATTTAACTTCTCATTGCATTTGCCCTTTGCCTGTTATAAACTACTTTCACCTCAATTTAATCCTCAGAGTAGACAGGGCAGTATTGAATACTGTTCCCATTTTCCAGCTGAGGAGTTAGACAGTTGAAGAGGTGAATTGACTCATACTTGGTCATAGCTAGTGAGTGACAGGGACACAAAATCCGAGCTCTTATGGTGCCCTGTCATATGATCTTTACCCCTTTGGTGCTTCTCTGGTTGATGGTCCTGTGTGCCACACAGTCCCCACATCATGACCTGGGGGCTGATGGTTCATGGAAAACCATGTTGAGGATGGTTCTCCAGGAAACAACTAAGGAGAAAAGATGATGAAGACTCTCAGACACACTATTCTCTATATTTTAAGCATCAATTCCACTTCTAAATGTGGTCATCAGGGCAAATGGAGGCCATTTCAATTCCAACACCTGCATAGCTCCCAAGTAAGGGTTCTGGAGTCAGATCTGCTGCGTTTGCATATTGGCCCTGCTACCTTCCAGCTCCATGACCTTGTGCAATTTACTTACAGTTTCTGTGCCCCAGGTTATCCATCTATAAAATGGGGATAATAACGGTGCTTACCTCATAGTTGTTGTGAGGATTAAATGAATTATTGTGCAAAATGCTTAAAAGAGTGCCTATCACAAAGGAAGTGCTCAATTAATAATGGCCTTTCTCTTTCGTTTCTTCCTCTGTGCCCTCCTTTTTTTCTTTCCTTCTTTCTTTCTTTTTCTTTTTTCTTTCTTTCTTTTTCCTCCTTTTCTTTTCTTTTGTCCATTTATTTTATTTTATTTTTCTCTTGTTCTCTGTACTACTTTTTCAGTTGCTAAAACAGTTACCACAAAATGGGTTGGCTTAATATCAGGAATTTATTGGTTCATGGTTTCAGAGGCTAGAAAGCTTGCTTCCTCCTGGGGTCAGTATCTTCTGGCTGAAGAGAAATCTTTGGGATTGCTTGGCTTTTCCATCACATGGCAATGCACTTGATGGCATCTTCCATTAACCTTCCAGCTTCTGGCTGCTCCTGTGGCTTCCTTTCCAAATCTCTTTGCTTATAAGGACTTCAGCCATATTGGATTAAGGCCCACCCTCATTCAGTTTGGGCACATCTTAATTATTAACATCTTCAAAGGTCCTACTTACAAATGGACCCACAGGACCAGGAGTTGGACGTGAATATGCCTTTTGAGGGGGATATGATTCAATCCCCAACACTCTCTGGTTTTTATTCTCCATAAACTCCTGTCTCTTCTCTGAATGTAGCTTACTTCACTATAATGCCTACACACAAAGAAGGTTCTCAATGAATATTTTCTGAACCAATAAATAAATGACTCAGGAAAAATTAAAAAAAAGAAGAAAAGAGAGCTGGTGTGCATGTGGCAGGGAAGAGGATGGCATGAAGTGAGGGTAGAACAAAACAAGATTATCTGGTGTTTTATTGTTCCCTTTTATCTTAATGTAACAAGAGCCAAGACACCTCATATGGAGCCCAAATTCCACTTCCATCCTGTGCTACCTTGGTCAAGTTAAGCAACCTCTCTGGGTTTCCATTTCTGCAACTGTAAGACAAGAATGTTGAACTAGATCATCTCTAGTGATTTTTCCATCTCTGACTCCATGAGACTGCAATTCCGTCATTATGAAATGGGATGCTGACTAAACCTACCACTTGAATGAAGTGGGGTGGAGGTGGGGAGAAATCAACTGTGCATGTCCTGTTGACCTGTGGTACCCATAGGAGACTTTCCAGTTGATAACTTGTTTTAGAATCACAGCAGTGCTGAGTTCTATCTCCTGCCCTGCCTCTTAATAGCAATGGGACTTGGAACAAGTTACTCAACATCTCCAAGCTTCAAATTCCTCTTCTGAACAATGACACTAAATGAGATAATATATGTAAGATGCTTAGCACAATAATTGACACATAGTAAGTGCTCATTAAATTGTAACTACTGGTAATATATGTATGTGTAGATGACCACAATCTTTGATGAAAACCACTCTAAGGCTAAATGAGAACGAGCTTCCCATTAGCTGGTATGTTAGCCATTTCTTTCAACATGCATTCATTAAATATCCACTAGGTGTTAGAATCTGAACCAGGTGATAAGGTAGAAAAATGGGTGAACCATGGGCTCTGCCTCCAGGTTTCAAAAGAAGGATATGTTTTATTGAGGTCCTAGTATATTCCTGGTACTTTCCTACAGTCTCTCCTTTAATGCTCATAAAGACCCCACCGTAGGTTTTCTTTGAGCTATTGGCATGGGTTAAACAGAGGACGCTGCAGGGGTGGAGCCTGGGGAGCGTGACCGAGAATTCACAGGACTCAACCTGGCCCACACCCAGCTCTTTCCGCCCTCACAGCTCCTTTAAGCTCCAATCAGCAAATATTCATGAGTACCCAATGTGGGCACAGTGTAGACATACCCACCAGCCCTCCAGGGTGGGAAAATAATGAGTGCCCCCAACCCACCCCCATGATTTCTGTCATCCCTCTCTTCTGGCTTCCTGCCTCTTCTCTCCTCTTGTTTTGGGAAAGGTTCAGGCATCAATAATCTCTACCTGAGCATGAATACATATTGGAGATGGGCTTCCCTCTCCCAAGTGCAGATTCACTTTTGCATCGTGAATGAACTCTCACATCTTTTGGACCCAAACTCAAAATCTCCACATTACTGCCTAGCTAAAATCCAGAGGCCTTAGCCCAACACGGCCTGCCCGCCTCTCCCTCACACGCCCACTGCAGGCAGCTTGCCCACAATTGCCCTTCTCTGATTCTAGCCAGAAGGCCCTGGACTACTTGTACACACCCTCACACTTCCCATCTCCAAGAGTCTGCTGATGCTGCTCCCCCTGCTGGGATATGCTTCACACACCCCAATACTGCCTCTTCTTTAGGACCCAGTTCAGAGATCACCCTTTCCCAAGACAGCCTCCCTGACCTCACAGCTGCAAATAATGTTCTCTCAGAGAAACTACTAGTGCAGCATTTCACTCTCTTGTGCATCTGAATCAATCCGAAGAATTTAAAAAATGCAGATACAGACACAGTAGGTCTGGGATGGGGCCTGAGATTCAGCATTGCTGACACGCTCCCCCAGGATGATGATGTTTCACCGTGGAGTGTAGCAAGTGATCCCCAAGCCTGGCTGTGTATCAGAAGCCCCTGACCAGCTTACTGAGATTCCAGATCCCGAGGCCAGAGGCTGATCCAGGTTTGTGTGTGTGTCTGAGCTCACTTGCAATGGAAGACCCTAAAAAAATGAATATAAAAATGTGGGAGCCTCCTCCCAAGGCCCTGGAAGGTGCTATGCTTGTGAGGGGGCCAAAAGACTGAGCTTCATTAGCTCCAAAGTAAGTCCACCTTAGCCTGGGGCCCCTGACAGGATCTTAGGAAGGTGGGCCCTGGACATATGTGTGTTTCGTTTTGTTTTCAAAATTCATCCCACATGACTCTTAGTAGCCATTTCTGGACCCATCCCCACCTTTGAGAACCATTGTCCAGAAGTACTTGATCTCTTGCTGTGTGTCTGCTCACCTCCTAATCACACAAGGATGAGCAAAGTGCAGGCGCTTCCTTAAGGAGATAACAGTCTCCTGGGAAAGTGGTCACAGCTCCACAGATTGATCACTGCAGTGGCTGTCTGTCCAGGTGCTGTGGGGGCGAGAGGAAGGGACAAAGCTCAGCCAGGACAAGAGAACATTGAGGTCACCAGACAGGCAGGAGTTGAGCTGGGTCTTGCAGATAGTGGAGCTCACCAAGCTCAGGAAATGGCCTATATGAAGGCAGAGAGGCCTGTGAGAACATGTTCTCTTCAGGAACTAACTGATGAGATCCTTGTGGCCAAAGAGGAGGGCATGTGGTGAGGACAGGGGTCGGGGATTGTGAGAGATGGGTCTGGAGAGGTAGCCAAGGATCTGAGCGTGGGGGCTTCACAGGGAAGGGAGGGGAGAGCAGCGGAAGCATTTGGAGCAGGGCAGTGGCACGACCAGGTCTGTGTTTCATGCAGACATGCATGACTTTCAACCTCCAACTCTATTTAATTCTATCTATGACGTATCTCACTGTTAGACCCAGAGATCTTTAATTCTTTATTTTTTAATGCCATCACTGTATGTCAGGGAGTGTGCTAAGCATTTTAATCTCACTTAATCCTTCTACCAACTTTGGAAGATACATAAAGTGATCTCTATTTTACAGACAAATAAACTGAGGATCCGAAAGTTTAAAGGACTTGCCCAAGATAACAGAGATAGAAAATTTAAAAAGCTCTGAGACTCAGAAGACCATCACAGTGCTGGGTATACAGCAGGAACTAAAAATATTTGGAGAATTAGTAGGTGAATCTGAGTGAAAAGACCTTCACTTCTTAAGGAAGTTTTGGAAAGCATGTTTTAAAGAGTTTGAGGGATATTACACCTTCCTGTTTTCCTGGAAATGTTAGGTCCTTCACTCCTCCTGGGGAGGAGCATCTTTCTCGTGTTTGTCGTTCCTTGTATTTTCCATGGGTTCCTCTACCATCCTTTTCCAGCAGCCAGGCTCCTTCCCACATTCTCAGCCTCAGAGAAAATGTTCAGTGGTAGGACACACCATGGGACTTTCTGAAGATGGTCATTGTGGTTACTTTTAAAGATTTTATTTGTGTGTGTGATGAGGTGGATTTTAATTGGGTTTTGAACCCTCTCCATTCAATTCAATTTCATTCATTTCATTCCAAGGAAGAAAAATTAATTTAACTTAAAAAATATTTAGTAAGTGCCTAATATTGCCACTGTGAGGAAAGTGACAGAGAGAGTGAGAGCCGTAGGATGCTGGGGCTCTCTGGAAGCAGGATTTGAACCTGATGTAGACCCTCAATTTTATCTCCTCCTCCTGGAACACATTCCCATCTGCAGCAAAATGTGGTCCCTCCTTCATGATTCAAACCTCCACCCACTTCCTCCAGCAATTTCCACCTCATACCCCATTCTCAGTGTCAAAAACGATAATGATCATGACATTTCATATAGCATGTAATAGGCACTTTTTCGTATTTCACCCTAGGGGATCCCCATAACAACACGAGGAGAGAAGCAGAATGAGAAGTTCAGAAAGGTTCATCAACTTGCCCTGTGCCACACAGCTAGGGATTTGTGGCGCTGGGACCAGAGTCTGGATGTCTAATGCCTCCTGGTATGCAATTCCAATATGACATTTTTGGTGAGTTGTGAATATGACAGGTAATAAACCTTCCCTTAATGACATGTTCACTTAATGACATGTTCTCTCATCTGCTCATATGGGTTAGTTTTCTCTTCTCAAATAAACTCTAATTTCTAGGAAGGAAATATGTCTTATTATTTCATTTTACACACTTGAGCTCTCTCTCATATGTGCCAAATGTTGTGAGAGATACCATTGTGGGAGGTACTAGGGATACAAATTATGGATACAATTATAGATGACATATATACATCTATTATATATATAATTCTCTAATGGAATAATATTTTATGACTTTCTGAAATTTTACTAAATGTTAAATTTTTTGTTCACCACTTTTCATATGAGTACATTGAGATACCAGGAAATTTGTCTAGGTTCCAGAACTGGGGATTCCCACAGATTCCCTAAGTAATTCAAACCAGGGCTGAACCAACATAGCTTAATCTAGCAGAGAAGAACGTGGCTCTCAAAGTCAGAAGGTGAAGTCAGACAGATTTAAATCTCAGCTCAGCCAATCACTTGTGTGGGATCTCAAGCAAGCTATTCACCTTTGAACCTCAATTTCTGCATCCACAAAGTAGGAATAATAACAGCCAGCTCCCAGTTTTGTTATATGGATCAATTAATAAAATGAATGTAAGGCTCCTAAATAAACACCTGATACAGAGCCAGAGCTCAATAAACGGTAGCTGTTGTTTACTGTTATTCATAGTAAGTGGAAGATGCAGTACAGTGGTGCGTGCATTTCTGTGCATGATATTTTGGTGGCCTCTTCTTCCCCTAGAGTTTCTCAAAGTGAAATGCTTGAAGCTCTCCCCACCCCAGCTGCCCCCATTGCCAGGAGCACAGATCTCTCACATGAGCAGTCCCTGGGTCCATTTCTGTGACCAGTGGATGCCAATGGCCTCTCACTGGAAACAAGGACAGGAGAAGTGTCAGGATGCAGAAGTTGCCAACAGCCTTCCGAGCCCTGCCAAGCCCTCATGCCCGCTTGAGCAACTGGGGGAAGGAGGACTGTGGCATAAACACACGTTTGCTTTCATTTGGCTTAGCTGACTGTGTGTTTTGTTAAACAAATTTAGGTTTGGAAAAGATTATTTTTGGTACACTGCTGCATAATTAGATGAATTTTCATGAGTTTATTCTTGAAATAAACTTTGAAATTGTCCATGTTTTACTGTTTTTTAATCATCTGCAGATACTGTTTTTTGAGACTTAGCATGGAAAAAAAAAAACCTTGTTACATATCAGTTTAATTTAGATTCAAATAAAATAATTTTTTGAATTTGCAGCAACAACAAGTCTGCGAAAGTGGTTGTAACTGGTGCTGAGTTGTTTGAGGATCAAGATAATTACAGTATAAAGGATAAGAGAGAATATAATATCCTGGCATCCAGTGCCTATTCAGCTAATCCCCAGCCCTTGACAGATGTTCCAACACAGTATTTTTAAAAGCTGACTTTTTAAAAAACAGGGCGATTCACTTATTAGATATAAACAACATGATAAGAAATTCAAAGTCTGACTCCCTGTCATCCCTGCCCATGCCGAGAAGCATGAGAGACAAGGAAAAAAGTCAAACGTGCTAGGCTCATTGCTCTGATGGGCACCTAAGGCAGGGCTGGTGTTGCAGGAACGCCAAGCCCCCACTTTGCTAGGAGCACAGGTTCTGTGTCTCCCAGCCCCCAAGGAGCAGAGCCCTGAAGGCAGCGTCCATGTGCCAGCAGCCTGTGCAGCAGGACAGCCTCTCTCTGGTGGCTATTTCAAGGCCAAGTTGCCAGCAGCCAGCACCAGGACAGTTTGGCTGGCATTGAACAGCAGCAGCATCATATTAAGTGGCCCAAATGGATGGCCAAGAGGAGGGAGAGGTAATGAGCAAGGCATCTGTTGCTCCAGCATCACCCTGGCCCTGGCCCCAGCCACTGCTGCGCTTGGTCATTCCACAAACATTCTCCCGAGCCTGAGTATGTGTCAGGTATCAAGATGGCCCACTAGCCTCTAGGGTTCAGAGATGAACAAGACCCTTTTCTGTCCTGCCTCCAAAATCTCACTGCATCAAGGAGATGCCACATCTGTCGACAACAGGAACCACAGTGATTATTGTTATTGAGCTTTGTCTATACGCTTCGTTCTAAGTGTTCTTCCTATTCCCACAATAACCTTATGGAGTTGTAATGCCCATTTTACAGATGAGGAAACTGTGGCACAGGATGAGTAAGTATGCGATTCATTATTTCTCACTGGAGAGGGTGCATGGAGGAGGAGCTGGGGAGAGTTTCATGGAGAAGGTGGGATTGGGGCCCCTAAGGACAGATGGGGTTTGCAAGCATGGTCATGGTGGAGAAGGACATTCAGGGCAGAGAGAAGAGTGCAGGGAGAACAGCAAAAGAATTATCCGGTAAACTAAGACAACAAACTGCACTAAAGATGATATGAAATTGTTCTTTTTACCTTTTTATTTAAATGGAGCTCTGTTTGAAGAGCCCTCAGCACCTTGGGAAACACAGACCCTAGCAGAGGCTGGTGTTTTTCCCTTATGTGCCAATTTTTTTTTCCTAGGGTCTTTGAAACTGCTTCTGTAACAGCAATGGCTCCAGGATGGCGAAGTGCTTTGGAGAGAAAAGCTTCCTTCAGGAGAACTTCTGCAGGAAGCTTCTCTCCCAGCCTGTGCTTGGAGACATAGGCCTGGGGCCTGGGAGTAGCCACCTTCAATATCAGGGAGTGTTAGTGAACTGGGGCTGGGACTGGGGCCGTGGCCAGGGCCAGTGCTGGGAGCTATTTGGAGTGCCAGCACATTAAAAGACACCTGTTTCTTGGTTTTCATCTGATGCTTCCATTATATATTTTATTCCGCTACCGCTCGTCTCTTTACGGTGTTGTCTTAAGAATTGCCTCACTGGCATATTACTTTTTAATTGTTGAAAAGGATCCACTTCTGGAGAGTATGCTTTCCTTGGTTCACAAAGCCCATCCTTCCAAGAGTAGCCACCCCAGGGCAAAAGAGAGGGGATTACACATACACATGCATATTTATTATGTCTCTAATATATATGTCCCCTGCTGTGGGATGGCCAGGGTCTAACATGCTTTAGAGCTCTAATGGTTGGCTGTCATGGCCTCAGAGAGAAGAAGGTGGTGAGCTGCTGGTTAAAGCCTGCACTCTGGGAGTTTGCCAGGGCAAGAATTACTTGAGCACTTCTGGGGACCAGATGTCAGCCACTTGTAAAAGGCAGCCTGTATGGGGATGTTTAAGGTCTTGCCCAAGTGGGCCATCTGGAGGGGCTGTGAGGGCACACAGCGTGGAGAGAGGATTAACTCCTCCATCTCACACTTAATGCTCTGGGTACCACCTCAAGGGAGCAGAGGCCCTCACTGTGGTCTCACTTGTGCACTCTCCTGGCAGGCTCCAGAAATGCACCAGGCTTCCAAAGAGCATCTCAGCCCTGGCTTAAGTTGTGGGAGGAGACAAGCTCCTGTGGAGGTACTGCATGGAGCCATATTCCTGCTCCTTTAACCCTCTGTGAGGTGTCCTCTGCTCAGGATGTCGATGTCACTCACGCTCCCCAAGCTTCCTATAACCAAAATAATTGTAGGATTCAAGGATCCAAGGCTCAAGTCATTGCCCTCTAGCCCTTTTTACCTGTCTCTCTCTGACCGTACATCCCAGATTCTCAGGCTCAATTTCAAAAGCTTCATGTCATTTCCCCAAAAATAATAATATTAGCCAACTTTCAGGGGGTATATCCTAGGTACCGCTCTACAGTTTTACATATATCATCTAATTTAATTCTGACAAAAACCTTAAGGGTGGAACTTGAGGCGTACATGTATTCTGGGCCCAGTTAATGCTTATCCTTCTTACCGCTTATTAGAAATTTCATCAAGGATGAAGAATGAATGACTGACAGACTGAAACAGAACAAATAAATGAACTGTGGGAGGGAGGAAAGGAGGAAAGTCACCAAGAACAGAGTGAAGGAAGCACTCAGACACATAGTGGTTATTGGTTGGGGATAACTTTGAACAAATGTTTTTACTTCTCTGAGCCTTTGTTCTTCCCTTTGAAAAAAGAGTTATTGGCACTAAGAGAAAGGAGAGGTTTTGGATGTGAAACTAATTTGCTTATAGAATGTGCTCATTTGTTGTTGTTAGACTAGATTAGAATGAATTATTCATTGACTGGAATGAATCTAATCTAACTTTTTAAACTTAATTCTGGGACTGATTCCACGTTCCTGTGTGGCCTGCCTTTGGGTATCACAGTCCCTGGGAGCAGTATAAAAATTTTGATGTCCTCATCCACATGCAATCAGAACCACAGCTTCACACAATTTAAAAAAAATGACTATCCAATCTGTACTTGAACACCTCCAGCAGTAGGTTACACACTGCTCTTTGAGACATTCTAATCCATAGTCACACAATTCTTGTGGTTGACCAGTTGATTCTTGCTTTGGGCTGAAATTTCCTGTCTGCCTAATTGGACAAGGAAACTGAGCTTTCTTGGGCTGGCTTCAGCTAATCTCTATATAGAATGGAAAAATATTGATTCACAGAATGTCAGCACTTAAAGGGACTTAAAGACCCCTATTCTGGGGCCATAATTCATATGTTGAGGAAACTTACCTGCAAGACACAATCTTTCAATTGATCAGAAAGAAAAGAATTTCATCATTCAAACTGGCTAGAGTAATGGACTGAATGATTTCTCCTTGGAAAGTCACTTTGGCCTTAGGTATACAGGTGCCTATTTCAGACATACTTCTCCCAGAACAAGTTCTGTATTGCTTGTGGTAGATTTTTACAGCAATGCTTCCTGATTGGTTCACACCTCCCCTGTATCCACACTCTTGGGAAGCTCCCCTGTACTTGCAATGGTTTGGCTATTTGATTTGTTTTGGCCATTGTGATGTGAGCAGATACTTGAAAAGTTCTTGTGGTATTGGCAACTATCCTTTCTCACTTCTCTTGGAACCCCTGCCTGCCACCACGTTATCAAGCCCAGTCTTTTCTTCTGGCATAGTTGCCCCCATCGCCCCAGCCAATAGCCAGCTAATCCCCAGAAGCAGAGCCACCTAGCTGACTGGAAGCTGACTGCAGATGCATGAGTGTTCCCAGCCGGGACCAGCAGAAGAACTGCCCAGCAGAGCCCAGCCCAGATTGGAAACCCTCAGAGTCATCAGATGGATGAATGGTTGTTGGTTTAGACCAGTAAGGTTTGGGGTGTATTTATTTGTTAAGTAAAATTGCATGGGCCATTCCTCTCACTAGCCTGTTGGTCAAGCCAGAACAGCCTTGGAATTGAGCAGCCAGTAGTTACGAAGTTTAAAGCTCATAAGAGAGGTGTTCTTTTTCTTGCACTTTCACTCTTCAGTGGCAAAAATACACAGGCACACATAGATATACATGTACATTCTGAGGTCCAGAGATCTTATCAAAGATCACAGAGACAGCCAGTTACCGTCTCTATGATCTTTGCTGCTTGTCTCTCTGCCTTCATTGTAGATCAGGAGCCACCAGAGCCTTGAATCAGAACCAAATTCCTAACTCGCCACGTGACCCTAAGGGAGCGCCATGACTCCTCTTTTGCCTTCCATTTCTGCTTCCATTTCCTTCTGTAAAATGAGGCCGGCGATCTGGTTCCCAAACTTAGACTCTAATCTTGCAAAGGAGCCCACCAGACACTTCATCAGGGTCTCCCTTGAGGTCTGTCTCTATGCTGGGCTTCTGACATTTTTATGAAACCTGCTTTACTAACACCACACAAGAGTGGGAACCATCATAGATGGGGTTGATGCCAAAAGAGAAGGGGAGGAAGAAGTTCATGCCAGACCCTGCGCTAATAACGATAATCACATTTATTGATCATTAATTAAGTGCCAGGCATTCTTCTAACCTTTCTGACTAAGTCCTAGCTACAATCAACTATAGGTAATATTACTACCTCTGTTTTGCAAATATTTAAGTAACTTGGCCAAGTAAATAGAAAAGCAAGGATTCAAACCCAAGTAACTGGCTTTGGAATCAATGACATTCACTGCTGTGCTGGGCGGCCTCTTGGCTGGTATAATTGGAAGGAGATCTGCTCAGGTAGCCTTCCAAAATCCATATAGCGAGGAAATCTACAAGATTAATTGCAGATACTGGGGTCAGTGTTTTCTGCTCTGAGACTTATTTTGTGTGTATGTGTGTGTGTGTGTGTGTGTACATGTGTTTTTTTAAATTCAGTTTTATTGAGATCTATTCACACACCATACAATCAACTGTTCACAGTACCATTATAGAGCTGTGCATTCATCATCCCAATCTATTTTTGAACATTTTCCTTACACCAGAAAGAATCAGAATAAGAATAAAAAATAAAAATAAAAAGGAACACCCAAATCATCCCCCCATCCCACCCTATTTTTCATGTAGTTTTTATCCCCATTTTTCTACTCATCCATCCACACACTGGACAAAGGGAGTGCGATCCACAGGGTTTTCACAATCACACTGTCACCCCTTGTAAGCTACATTGTTATACAATCGTCTTCAAGAGTCAAGGCTACTGGGTTGCAGTTTTGTAGTTTCAGGTATTTACTTCTAGCTATTCCAATACATTAAAACCTAAAAAGTGTTATCTATATGGTGCATAAGAATGTCCACCAGAGTGACCTCTCGACTCCATTTGAAGTCTCTCAGCCACTGAAGCTTTATTTCGCTTCACCTCACATCCCCCTTTTGGTCAAGAAGATGATCTCAATCCCACGATGCCAGGTCCAGATTCATCCCCAGGAGTCCTATCCTGCATTGCCAGGGAGATTTACACCCCTGGGAGTCAGGTCCCATGTAGAGGGGAGGGGAGTGAGATCACCTGTCAAGGTCGCCTAGTTAAAGAGAGAGAGGGCCACATCTGAGCAACAAAGAGGCACTCAGGGGGAGACTCTTAGGCACAATTATAAGCAGGTTTAGCCTGTCCTTTGCAGTAATGAGCTTCATAAGGGCCAGCCCCAAGACAGAGGGCTCAGCATGTCAAGCCGTCAGTCTCCAGTGTTTGTGAGAACATCAACAGCAACCCAGGTGAGGAAGTCCAACACCGCCGCATCCTCCACCAGCTCCTCAGGGGGGGCCTGAATATATATATGTATTCTCCACCCAGATTACTTTGGGATGTGTTGCTGTTTCACTCTGACCTATACAGACCTACCATACCTCACTTCCTATTCAAAGTTCCATGTAATTGTGGTGTTTGAACAAACTGACTGCAGAAGTTATATTGTTTAGAAAATATAGATTCTGCATCAAATAAACATTTCTTCCCTTGGTGAGACTTATTTTTAAAATCACCTCTGTATCTTTTGCAGACTACTTCCCAAAGACTAGAAAGAAGAACACAGTGGCCAGTCCCAGGTCCCAGACCCACAAAAGATTAAAGCATATTTTGGTGTCTTTTTATCACTGTAGTAGTGACTATACTAGGTCACCTCCACATGATGTAGCTCACGACTCCTTACCACCAACCTGAGCCATCAGCACGATTATCCCCATTTTATGGATGCCAATTAATAGCAAGTCCCAATTGACAGAACTCCGGATAAACCATATTTTACTGTAATTGGGTACTTTTCTGGGGCCGCAAGATAATTTGTTCTCTTTAGCTGAGTAAACATTTCTCCTCCAATTTTGTTTGCTTCATTCATTTGCTTAGCAAACTCTTTTCCACGGAGGCAAAATCCTGTTAAGAGAAAGCTCCAGGGATATCCAAATTGTTTTATTGGAAAGAAATTCTGCTATAATGAATATGTGACAGTAATTCTTGTTCCCAGCTTCAGGGATCTGGAGATGCAGACAGGTTAAACATCCTTGATGCAGAGTCCCAACTCCAGTGGGATGAGTGGGCCCTCTGACATCGGTGATTTACTGAACAGTCTCCAGCCCCACCCACAGAGCATCTTCCTCATTTTCTTGTTGCCCTTCAAGTTCTGTTGGTTTTGTTCAGATGTTTTTAATGAGTTTGTCCTGCGGCAGCCGGGGAATGGCTAACAAGTCTTCTGGGCCCTTAAAAACTCATTAGAATGTTATTTCTTACGAAGTGAAAAACTAACCTCATGCCAGATGCAAATAGGGCTCAAGCCATCAGAAATAAAGTTTGATTCAGAAGGAAAATTCCACTGAGACATGAAAGTTCCTTAGCTTGGGAAAGTAGTTTTTGATGTCTCATCTGACTCAGCAGCCTAATGTGATTATTATGAGCAGGAGGGCTGGGGAAGTTGGCCTGTGTTCAGATTCACTCCCTGTTACTTACTAGCTCAGTGATCGAGGGCATGTTGCTTGCCTTCCCTGTGTCTGAGTTACCTCATCTGAAAAACCTCATAGAGCTATCGGAGGATTCAATAAGATGTTATAGAGTGTTTTAGCTTCCCAGTTGCTAAAACAAATACCACGCAATGGGTTGGCTTAACAACAGGAATTTTATTGGCTCATGACTTCAGAGGCTGGAAGGCTTGCTTTCTCCTGGGTTCAGTATCTTCTGGCTAGACAGCAAGCTTTGGGTTTCATTGACTTTTCCATCACATGACAATGTATATGGCGGTGTCTTCTCCTTTCTTTTCTAAGTTCCATCGGTTTCCATTTTCTGGCTGTTCCTCCGTGGCTTTGCTCTCTGTGGCCTTTTTTATAAGGCCTTCAGTAATACCTGTAAGCCCCATCCTGATTCAGCTGGGCCACAGCATAACTGAACTAACCTCATGAAAAGGTCCTATTTACAATGGGTTTGCACCCACAAGAATTGATTAAGAATAAGAACATATTTTTCTGGGATACATAACTCCTAGAAATCACGTTGGTGTGTTGGTTGGTATTACATTCAACTGCAATAACAGAAGCCAAAAATACTGACTTAAATTAGTAAAGGTTTATTTCTCTCTCATATGAAAGTCAATCTAATGTTGGCAAGGAATCTCCATAGTTGGCAGGGACCCAGGCTTCTAACTTTCTTTAGAAAGTTTCTTTAGCACCAAGTTTCTTTAGCACCAACTTCCTCAAGATCACCTCATGTTTCAAAACAGCTGCCAGGGCACAAACTTTCAGTCTGTATTCTAGACAAGAAGCAGAAAGAAGGATGAAGGGAGGACAAAAAGGCACATCTCCCAGATGAGTCAATACCTCTGTAGGAAATTTCCCGGCAATTCCAACCAAAAACTTCTGAGATCTTTTGGGCTCTCCTACTTGCAAAAGAAACTTGGAAATGTTGATCTGTGGTTGGGCACATTGCTGTTCAGAATAAAAAACTGGGATTTTTGTAAGTCAAGATGGGGAGAATGGAACTGAGTGTTCAACCAACAGTCCTGGCCCTAACTTTTAAAGTGCTCAAAATGGTGCCCGTTAATGTGCTTCACTTTGAATAAACCTAAGCTGTAAATGTGGTGCCTAAAGTAGAAGCCAGCCTGTGTGGCGAGTTGATGGCAGACTTAGAGTCCAACTCCTCATGGAAATGTTTTCCTCTGAACTTCAGCATTCTTGGGTGTCAGATGCAGTAGCAAGTACTGACCTTTTGGAATTTCTAGGAGAATAAAGGTGTGAATGAGTATTTAAAGGGTCCAGCTCATAATAGATGTTCAGCAAATAAGAGTCCCCCTCTCTCTACCCCACCCCACTAGCCTTAGCACAAAAGTAGTCTCAGGGGCGTAACGACAGCATGACAGGGTACCCTGGGAAATGGTCAGAAACCTCTCAGAAAACAAAGCCACGCTTCGCCCCCAGGCTGCCTGCTCTCTCCCCACAAAGTGCTAAAGTGAGTGAAGCCAACCCTGTAATCAAACAATACCAGATACTTTAATTATAGTTTTTTGCCATGATCTGAATCACTGTTTTCATGTGCGTTGCTGTGAATTAATCTCACAACAGTGGTGTTAATTCCTTGATGCATAAAGGAGTGTTTTAGCTACTGAGGTGTTCCACAGAGAAGGGAAGGGAGTTCACATTTAATTAAGCTCCTACTCTCTGCCAGGAGCTGCACTAAGTGCTTTATAAACCCTATCTCATTTTTCTCTCACAATAACTCCGCTTGGTAGCTATTATCATCCCATTTTATAAGTGAGAGAGCACAGGGACGCAGAGATGTTAAGTAATGTGTCCAATGGCACACAGTTTAAACAAATCCTAGAGCTGGAATTTGAATTCACATTTGTCTGATTCCAAAGCTCATGTTCTTGCCACCCTATCATGCTTGCATCTCTGCTCTTCCAGGCCCCCCTAGAAATTGGTCTATTGAGGGAGTCACTGGAAGAAAGAAAAAAAAGACAAGGCTGGGAGTCAGCTCATTGCTTCTGAGTCCTAATTCTGACCTTCCGGCTCTGGGACCTGGTGAGGCATTGTCCCTCTGGGGCTTCATATTCTTGTCCATAAACGTTGGCCATGAGGGTTGAACACAATGATCTGAGATCTCCCTTGCAACTCTGAGATTCTGTAATTGTAGAGTGCATTGACACACCCTCATTTCTGCATGTTCCAACACACCTACCATGAGTTAAATCCCACTATGGGGAAAATAAAGGACAAATAAGATGTAGTACCTGTCCTAGAAAAGTTGAGGCTAGATCCCCGTGTGATAATGATGCTATTACAATACTGAGAGTTTGGGCTAACAGGTGAGTGCCTAAGATTCTTTCCAACTCAAGAAGCCTTGAGCTCAACAACAACAAAAAATCTGTTTAAACACACACACACACGCATCTCTAATACATGGTCATTGGAAAGGAATTCAAAGTATATACACACTTTCAAAAAGATAGCTCCCACACTCACTTCCCTTCCCCCAGTACTATTCCCTAGCTATAGAATATTGTGTTTTCTTCAAAATTCTTATTCCAGGATATTATTTTAGTAATCATGTGTCCAGAAATTTGCTTCTATTCATCATGAACTTTCTTACATGGTGGTTCACAGATGATCAACTTTGTTCTTTTATCAGCTGCATGGTGCTCCATAAATGACAGACCACGGTTTATTACCGATTGTGTATTTTATGCGTTCTATCCTTCTCTGCTCCTCCCTCCATCTTACCCTGACTTTTGCTAAAGACTCTTTTTTTCATTATTGACTCAGAGTAATTTTTTAAGCTAAGTCGGTTATTGTTGCTTTTTTATAAAAAAAAAAAAACACACAAAGCTTTGAGAATATACATGGTCAAATATGTCAGTATTTTCACTTTTGACTTCTGGATTTCACATGTTGCTTCATAAAACCTTTATTATTCTACCTTATGTGGCTATAGTCACAACAAAGCTGAGTAACAATCCACTCAAAAATATAGTGGCTTACAAGAGTAATCATTTATTCTCACTTACATGTCTGTGGGTTGTTTGAGTATAGGCTGATCTAAGCTGGACTTGGCTTCAAGCTTTAGCTTGGGTTCATTCTACTCCAAGTGTCTCTCATCCTCCTCAGATCTATGGGCTAACTGGCGCTGTTCTGTTTATGGAGATGGCAGATGCACAAAATATTAACCATGCAAGCATTTCAAGCCTTTGCTCATTTCACATCTGCTAACATACTATTGGCAAAGCAAGTTGCACAGCTAAGCCTGACATTAATGGGATGGAAAAACATATTTAGATCACACTGCGAGGTATGTATGTGTGTGTTGGGTGGGGGGTGGGGGGAGAGGTGGAATGAATATCACATGCCCAAGTTTTTTTAAACTATCTCATATATTTTCTTTTAGTAGTTTTATAATTTTGCTTTTTGTGTTGTTCAGATCTTTCTTTATTCATATTGGGTGTGTGTATGTGTGTGCACATTAGAGATCTAACATAAACAAGGGCATGAACCTAAGGTGTGGTGTCAGGAGGTGGCCAAGTGTGCTATAACGAGGGGAATGCTAACTATGGAAGATGATGGATCCGTCAGACCTCCAATTTCCAAACTGGAAGGCTGATGCTCTATATGGAGGGGTTCATTTAGAATTTCAACTCAGAGGACTGATCATAGATGATGTGGGTCTAGGTATAGGAGAGGTTTGCCAAATGGAGGGGCCTATAGGAGATTGGTGCTAGGGCTTTGGGTGATGGTGGAGAACCTTACCCAGGTTGGGCCCAATCAAAATACAACAATTTTCACAGCAAGTTCACGGGAGGCAGTGCTATGGGAACTTGGGTAATTTTAGATTGAAAAACTGGAAATATAAAAGCACTAAAGAGACATCCAGATTGTAGTTCTTTTCTTTTTGTTTGTCCCGGGAAGGATGACAATCCACCCTATCTTCCCTCCAAACCCCAGACCTCAGGAAGTGAGCGGACTGCTGACTGCCCATGAGTAGGACAAAATTATAATATGTGGCTCCACAGGCAAGTAAGAATTTGGCTTCCCTTCAAACCCACAGACTTAGAATATTTGTTCAACATTGATTTACATGGAAGGGTTGCCCATTGCAGGGTTCAGACTCTTCTCTACCATACTGAACTATTCTGCTTGGCCTCAAACTGCGTACTTCACTCAGCAGAACAAAAGTCCCTCTGTTAACGAGGTCTGCCATCCTCAGGATGCAGTTAAGCACAGGTCTTTGGGATCCTATCCTGCACCTGAGAGGGTTATCAAAATATTCCTTTATTTTGGAGGCTTTTCTTCACCACATAGCCTTGTTTCACTGTTGCATACTGCAGATTGCTATCTGAATAGCTTTCTACAATCCGACCCAATCATTGTCCCACCACCAGAGAGGTGGCAGTCTCAGGAGCCTGAGAAATCAACTATGGTAGCCTTGTAACTTTGGCTAATGCTAGCTCGCTCTCTATTTATACAACACAGTGGCTGTTTGTGGCAGGAGCATAACACAATGGTCTTAGGGTACTCTGCTCTAACTTCCAGCTTAGAGAGCTGGTTTAAATACTTTCCCTGTGTGATTCTATGTGCCTATCCCTGTTCAATGCCTACAAGCAGATGTCAGACAAGCAGGAGATCTTCCTGAGAGGACACCATTTATTTCTCTTTGCAAAATATCCTACCTTTGGAGAATATAGGAATATTGCTGGAATAAGGCATATCAATATCCAGGATTTTGTGAAGCAGAGCTTGTCAGGCGCTTAGTTCCAGAACTGTGTGCCAGGGCTCGTATCTGCTCTGTACATCTAGTTCCTTCTAGCCACATTCAGTAGTCTCTTCAAGAGGATTCTTTTAAATACAATTCTCTCCATTCTCTTCCATTTCTCAAAAATGTTTAGCATCTGTCTTTTGGCACCCCTTGGATATTGGCATTGTGGACAACTTTTTACTGACCTACCCTTTCTCTGCTTGGGATCTTACAGTCATCAGGGTCCCTGAAGCCACAGCCTCTACCCTTCCGAAGGCTAAGAAGGAGCTTTGTGTGAATAGAAAAATTATAGAGGGCTCTGCATCCAACCGGTTGTGCTGAGTTTTTGCTGACCCAGCCTGGGAGAGGAGCCCTAAAGATAGGAGCTTGGCACATGCAGCACCCCATGACGAGAGCTCATTGAAGTTCTGTAACAAATCTGATCCCTTTCTTAAGAAGAATGAGTGATCTAATACTTTTCATTTGGCTGTGGAAGTGTTTAAGTGTGACACTTTGTAAACACACTAACATTTGCTGAAATTAGAGAAGCTGAGGATTATTTTGAGTTTAGCAAGAGACTATATTTGGAATTATGGATTTATTGATAAAGGCACTGCCTTAACATTCCGTTTTCTGGATTCCATTTAAATCATCTTTCTTCCACCACAATTATTTTCTTGGATCAAGTATTGGTCAGGATTCTTGGAGTAGGAAGTGACAGAAACCCAACCTCTACCAACTTGTGCAGAAAGGAGAATTTAAGTGGGGCTAGACTCAGAGACTCCAAGGGCTCCCACAAAATTATCAGCAGTTTTCTGACCTCCCCCTGCCGTGTCCTCCCCACCCATGAAGTGGCTCAGCTTCTCTGTGTGTTGGCCCTATTCTTTCCTCCTACAGCTTGGCTTCCTCCATGTGGCCAGGGATGTTGGTGGAATGGAGGCTGGCATGGCTATGGACAGCTTCAAGCTTAAAGGGCCCCCACTTAACACCAGAAAGAAAAAAAGAGAGAGAGAGAGAGAGAGAGAGGTTATCTCAGAGTTTGAATGCGACATCCCAGGGAAGATTCCTAAATGGCCTTGCCTGAGATGAGTTCTTATCCTGCAAATGGATGATTCACAATCCTATATGCACATTTGTCTGGCAAGCTTTAAAAAAAAATGCAAGTACCTGAGTCTTTACTCCCAGAGATTCTGATTCAATTGTTCTGGGTGTGGCCTGTGCTTCAGCATTTTTAATAGCTTCCTGCAAGTGATTCTAAGGGGTAGCCAAGATTAAGAAGTACTGCTTTATTCATTCATTTAGTCTTCAGGAAAACATTGTTTGAGCACCCACCCTGTGCCAGACACTGTACTAGGAGCTGATAAAGCAATGAACAAGACTGATAAAGTGTTCTCATGAAGCTCACACTCTACAGGAGAACACAGGCAAGAAAGCCACTAAGAACTAAATGAGCAGTGCTACTAAACAGAATAAATAAATAAGCAACATCTAGAGATTAAGAACAGGGCTGAAGTCTGGGTGATGGGAAAGAGCCAGCTGTGAGCAGCTCTAAGGGAAGATTGTTCCAGACAGAGGGAACAGCTAGAACAAAGGCTGAGAGACAGGAACAGGCTTGACCTGTTCCAAGAGTGGAAAGAAAGACAATGCTACTGAAATATGGTGAATGAAGGAAAGAGGGGCATGGGAGGTCAGAGAGCTAGGCAGCAGCCAGCTGTCCTGGGACTTTGTAAAGCAGGCTAAAGGCAATGGAATTTCAACAGAAATGGAGGAGTGACAGGCTCTGATTTATATTTTCAGATGTTTTCTCTGCCTGCTATGTATGGAGAAAGGACTGGAAAGACAAGAGTGAAAATAGGTAGAGTAAGTAGGAGACAAAATATGATTGTCCAGGTGAAAAATCACGTTGTCTCAGACTAGTCGGTTTTGGAGAAAACCAAACTACATTTTCAAAACTGAGTTGACAGGACATTAGATGTAAACCCCTTTATACATAGTTTCTTTTGCATCCCCAATATATAGGGTAGTGGGTGTGGGATAATTCACTTGAGCCAATAAATGCTGAGAAAATATTTGTTGGATGATGAAACCAGAGGCCAGGGGCATGAGGATGGAGGAGTAGGGAAGGGAATAAAACTCTGAACTTGCATAGCCAGAGAATAGAGTCCTCTGAGAGAACCCAGTGCCCAACACAGTGCTTAGCACACAGAGAGGAGGAGTGGATGGGAACTCAAAGTTTGCTGGAGGAAAGTCTATTTAGTGACTCTGAGGCCTGTAAAGGAAAGAAAATATATAGGGGACAGATGCAGAGAGGACTTGGAGCTCTGTTTCTGGCAAGAGGTTTGACATGGGAAGACACCACATCACCATTGTGGTGGTGTAACACTACAGCTGTTCAGGAGAGCAATCAGATTTCAGATGGTGCCATTAAGTAGATATGTACCCTGTGATCCAGTAATTCTAGGCCTTGTTATATTTTCCCAAGAAAGTTGTTGTGCTGGTTTCCGTATAGTATGTCTCCCCAAAATGCCATTATCTTTGATGCAGTCTTGTGTGGGCAGGAAACATATTGATGTTGATTCAGTTGGAGATTTTTGATTGGATGTTTCTGTGGAGATGTGATCACTCAACTGTGGGCAAGATCTTTCAATGGATAATTTCCATGGAGGTGTGCCCCCACCCATTCAGCGTGGGCCTTGATTAGTTTACTGGAGCAGTATATAAGCTCAGAAAGAAGGAACAAGCTTGCTACAACCAAGAGGGACACTTTGAAGAATGCAGGGAAGCTGAGAGAATAGCTGCAGATGAGAGACATTTTGAAGATGGCTGTTGAAAGCAGACTCTTGCTCCAGAGAAACTAAGAGAGGACAAGCGCCCCAAGAGCAACTGAGAGTGACATTTTGAAGAGGAGCTGAGGCCCAGAGAGGAACTTCCTGGGAGAAAGCCATTTGGAAACCAGAACTCCAGAACAGACGCCAGCCACGTGCCTTCCCAGCTAACAGAGGTTGTCTGGACACCATTGGCCATCCTCCAGTGAAGGTACCTGATTGTCAGTGCGTTACCTTGGACTCTTCATGGCCTTAAGACTGTAACTGTGTAACCAAATAAATTCCCTTTTATAAAAGCCAACCCATTTCTGGTGTTTTGCATTCTGGCAGCATTAGCAAACTAGAACAGTTGTATATGGTTCCACGAGGGACATGTCTATCATGGCGTGTTTTAGAATGGAACAAAAGCAATACAGGACTCCATCAGTGGGAGAATAGCTAAGTAAAATGAGGTAAATGCAAACTATGGAAGAAAATGCATTTATTAGGAGTATCAAACTCAATATATATAAAATAACGAGAGGCTTTAAAAACATAGTGTGAGTGAAAAATGTAAGACCAATACCATAGCTAGAACATAGAACAAGGCCATATTTGTCCATTAAAAGCCTACACACTGATGGCATACTTCCAAGGAAACATGCATATTCCAGAGCATTTGTCAAACACATTAGAGTCAATGCTGACAAGGAGAAGAAGTGAGAGTGGGATTGGAGGTCATGGTAGGAAAAATGACGTGCCCCCAAAGATGTCCATACCCTAATCCCTGGGACCTGTGAATAAATTGTCATATGGCAAGGGAAGATTGGGGTTACAGATATAATTAAGGTTGCTAAACAGCAGAGAGGGAGATTATCCTGGATTATCTGGTTGAGCCCAATTTAATTATGGGTTCTTGAAAATGGAAGAGGGAGGCAGGAGAGTCAGTCAGAAAAAGAAGTAGCTAAGAAGGAGGGGACCAGCAAGATAGCAGTGTGAGAAGGACTTGGCTTAAGAGGGAAGAGGACTCTGGCTAAGCCAACTTGAAAGGTGAAATCACTGCCCTCCCCCCTACGTGGGATCAGACACCCAGGGAAGTGAATCTCCCTGGCAACGTGGAATATGACTCCCGGGGAGGAATGTAGACCCGGCATCGTGGGATGGAGAACATCTTCTTGACCAAAAGGGGGATGTGAAAGGAAATGAAATAAGCTTCAGTGGCAGAGAGATTCCAAAACGAGCCGAGAGATCACTCTGGTGGGCACTCTTACGCACACTTTAGACAACCTTTTTTAGGTTCTAAAGAATTGGGGTAGCTGGTGGTGGATACCTGAAACTATTAAACTACAACCCAGAACCTATGAATCTCGAAGACAGTTGTATAAAAATGTAGCTTATGAGGGGTGACAGTGGGATTGGGAATGCCATAAGGACCAAACTCCACTTTGTCTAGTTTATGGATGGATGTGTAGAAAAGTAGGGGAAGCAAACAAACAGACAAAGGTACCCAGTGTTCTTTTTTACTTCAATTGCTCTTTTTCACTCTAATTATTATTCTTGTTATTTTTGAGTGTGTGCTAATGAAGGTGTCAGGGATTGATTTAGGTGATGAATGTACAACTATGTAATGGTACTGTAAACAATCGAAAGTATAATTTGTTTTGTATGACTGCGTGGTATGTGAATATATCTCAATAAAATGATGATTAAAAAAAAAAAAAAAAAAAAGAGGGAAGAGGAAAGCAGATGAGTCAGGACTTGAGAGATGGCATCCTGAAAAAGACTCCATTGGCCATGGAAGGTAGAGGAAGAGGCCGTAAGCCAAGGAAAGCAGGCAATCTCTAAAAGCTGGAAAAGGAAAGGAACAGATTCTCCCTTAGAGTTTCCAGAAAGAGCTACACCCACCAAGACCATCATCCTAGCTCAGTGAGAGTCAGGTTGGACTTCTGGTCTACAGAACTGTAAGACCATAAATTTTTGTTGTTTTAAGCCACCAAGTTTGTGGTAAGTTGTTACAGCAGCAAAAGGAAACTAATAAGGGATGAAGGGATTTACATGGACTGATGATTACTAACATACTATGAATTGAGGAGTCTAAATAACCCTGTCCTCTTTATTTGTGGTCCAAACAATAACAATGCTAAAATTCAGAATAATAAAAGAACACCCCCTCAAAATACAAACCCAGATTCCATGGAAAACAGCAGATCTGAGAGTGAGTACTCAGTGGATCTGGAAGACTGAGCTGAGAACTTTACAGGCAAGACCTCATCCATGGCTGGCTCCCGGGGTACTGTGGATGGTGTACTGTGACTGGCCAAGCAGGCTCAGAGGTGGAGGGAGATTATTACTGTAATTCGATGAAGCCTTTCCACTCCTCTTCCTTCCACATGCATCATTGTCCACCTCTTTAAACTCTCTTCTCTCCTCCCTATCCCAGCCCCAACCCTCCTCTCCTGGACTACACTTGGCACCAAACACAGATCTCGGATCATAGCGAATCTGGCAGGTGTGGAACGGAATCTCTGCCGAGTCCTTGGAACGCTCCCATCAATAATGTTGCCCACCACATCCCAGAGATCTCCCATTAGTGAGTCCATTCATAAAAGAGTCCTGGGACTTCCATGAGCTGTTTATTCTAAACAACTTCGGGCAACCCTCAGGGCCCCAGTGTGATGTTTGCATCTAATTTCCGTGAGCTATTGATAAGAGCCCACTCCAGCCAGCTAGTTGTCAGCCTCAACTCCAAGGGCTTGGAAAATGTACTATTTGCAATTACTTGAAAAGAAACTAATTAGCTTTAAGGAGGAAACCATAGGTAGAAATGACTGAAATCAGATGTTCAACTGTGCTTGGCAAAAAATGAAAAGGAGTAGGCGATCATACCTCACATTTATCTCATTTGAAGGAAGAGTGAGAAGGGTGAGCCATGCCCTGGTGGTTTCCTGTGGCATTTTCTCTGTAGGAAAAAGCCTTGGAGCAAATGCTGTGTCAGCAGCCTTGGTGTGAGGCTGAGAGGTTAAGACGTAGCCTGGAAAGCTACATTTGGACTTGATTCAGTGGCAGTGATGGAAGTGTTGGTCAGAAGGGGAGGCACTTTAAGAGATGGCAGCCCACGCCAGGACAGGTGTCGGGGTCACCAGCAAAAGCACAGCACACACAGGCTCTGGTGGAAAGATGTTTTACTCAAATGGCGAAGTGACGGAGCAAGGTCAGCTTCACTAGTGAGCGTTGGTTCCCCATAGCCAGTGGGTCTCAAGCTGTGGCCAACACAGGGAAGTGTCTACACAGAGCACCCCTCTCTTGTGTGTGTGTGCTGCAAAAGTGGGGTAACCTGCTCCCTCCTCACTAAGGGCAGATATACCACCGGGTGTGAGCCGGATGTCCTAAAACACGCCTACCAGCTTCAGGCTGTCTCCAGGGAATATTTACACATCCTCCGGATAATAGGGGGAGAAAATGGTGCCTACAGTCCCCTTTTTCTACTAGAGGATTGTGTTCGATCCCGCCAGGCTGGCACACCTGGTCCTGAGCACAGGATGCATTTGTGGGTCCCAGGGAAAGGCGGCAGGCTGTGCTGGGATGGCCCCTACCACAGGAAGGTATTTGCAAGGGGAAGGTGACAGTCAGCTCCGGACTTTCAAAACAAGAACTGATCCAGAGCTTGCTATGTTCTATGCTTTACTGGTATCAACCACGGTTATTTTCATTTTTTCTCTTAAGGAAACTGAAACTTAATCATTTGTCCAAAGTCACATAGCTAGTAAGTGGTAAGACAACTGTTCTGTGCTCAGGAGAAGACTCTGAAGAAAGGATTTGGGTGCAAGTAATTTATTTGGGAGGAGACTCCAGGAAAGAGTAAAGATGTGAAAGCCTGAAATAGAGAAGGGAAAGGAGACAATGAAAGTTGAGTTATCAAGTGATTTATGGTGATGGCAACTGGAGCTCAGTCCTGCTGGGGAACTCGGGAAAGAGAGTAGAGCTCTTTGCAGAGTTATTATTCCAACCTCAGGGTAAAGATGCCAGGGTGTTTATCCACAGATTCCCCACCTGCCAATGGTTGATGCTTATTGGGGGGGCATTAACTCTCCCCTTGACTGCTCTTCCTGTGCTCCAGCTGAGCATGTTCTGAAGATGCTGGCAGTAATCAGCCCTCAGAGTGGAGCGTGAGATCCAAGGATAAGGGCAGGGCACTCGTAGCATCTGCTACAGCAATACTGTGTCCAGTTTGCCTGGGACGGCCCAATTTATTAGTTATTAATTCCCTCTTTCACTCTCAAAAGTGTCCAGCTCTGGATGATGATTTATATGGTCACTTTTTGGAAGGGAAAGAACAGAATTTCAAATCCTGGTAACCGTGGCTCCACCACCCCTGCTTTTTATCTTCTCACCTTCTGTGGGTGCAGTTGTGGCTTTCCTTGTCAGGAGCGAGGCACTAGCCCTGGGTGAGGCAGCAGAGCTACAGGAGGATGCAGGCGCTAGACAGACCTGCCTGTGCTCCCCAGCTCCCCAGAACCTGGAGTATTACTTCTCCAGGTATGTCCTGGATCTCCCTTATCAGCATCGCACAAGGTGTCTTTTAACATGCAGGCTCCTGGGCCACGCCCCTAATCTACTGAATCAGAATCTCTGGGACCTAATCTGCAATTTTAGCAGGCTCTCTGGCTAATTCCTCTTCACAGTAAAGTTTGAAAACTACAGGCCTAGCAAGGGGAGACAACGAGAACTAATGCTTTCTGAGGGGCAGCAAAGAGAGGTGCTTTACCGCAGAGGCCCTTAGCCAGCCTGCCTGTTTCAGATCCCAGCCCCGCCACTTATCAGCTAAGTGATCTAAGCAAGTTCCTAAACTTCTGTGTACTGGAAAATGAGGATAATAATGGCATCTACTTTATCAAGGTTATTATGAGGATTAGACAAGTTAATCCATATAAAACCCTTAGAATAGTGCTAGGCACGTAGCAAACACTCGAAAATGTTAGTAGTATTACTGACTTTAAGCATTATGCCAGGGTCTTAACTAGGCTGTGATGTTAATCCTCAGAACCACACATGGCAGGTGTTATTAACGATTTGGGGCAAGCAAGTTATGTGAGGATCAGAGGTTAAACCAGCAACTGGGTTTTGGAGGTGGGTCTTGATCCCAGATATGTTAAATCTGCCTTCAAATTCTTAACTTTCATCCTGATATCAAATTGCCCTTGGCAGGCCCGTTCCCCTCCTCCCGTGTGGCATCCTGGTTTTCGCCCCAGCCCTAGGGTTCAGCTGGGACTGCTGGGCATGGAGAGAAAGGAGGCCAGCATTTTGGTAGCTTTTACCTGCTGCATTGAGTTTGCCTTGGCTGGGCTGAAGCTGCTCTCTGGGATCTGGTTAGCAGCTAATGATCAGTGGGCTCTGGCTATAATGATCGGATTAGCTGCGCTTTAATCACTGTCTATTGTTTCAGCAGGGAGAGAATTTCACAGCTCATTGACTGTTCTGACTCCTAATCTACACGGAGGAAACAATGTTGCAGCTCATCAAATGCAATCAGCCGCTAATTGAAAGGAAATGGAATTTTACAATTACAGGCCACCTTTCAGCGCTCAGGATTTCTAAGCACTTCTCCCCACCCTCCTCTGCCAGCTCAGCACTGGCAGGAGCACTTGACAACCTGCTAGAGACTTCCCTGAGAGCTGCATTTAGGACCTCCTGGCCCATTTCTTCCCAGCCCCAGAGCTGCAGCAGAGAGAAGCAGTGACCTCTCCAATTCTGGGGTGTCCTTCAAGGATGAGTGCAAAGGAAAAAGCCCTGGGCTGGGTGTCTGGAGAACTGAGTGCTGGTCCTGGTTGCCTCTCCCACATCCTTGTAGCTGTGTGACCTTGGGCACGTCCCCTTTCCTCTGTGGGCTCCACTTTCCTTTTCTACAAAATCAAGAGGTTGAGTTTGATGTTCTCTGAGGTTTTTAACAGCTCAGGTGATTCTGTTTGCCCTGTTCTTGCTAATGTCCCCATCCAGTGGAGAATATCTAAATCAACACCCCGGTTCTTGTCCATATATCCGCTTTTCCAAAGGCTTCCAAAGTGACTGCCATAGGCCTCTCAAAGGATTCGTCCTAATGAGATTTTAACGAGACAGAAAGAAAATTTGGGAAATATCAGACATCTCTCTCCCGCTCCTGGATCCACTCACTTCCTTGGACAAGTATCAGTCACAATCAATTCTAAAGACGGCCTCAGAGATTCTTCTGGGTTCTGTCTTTTTCCCAGTGAGATGCTGCGGAGACAAGGCTGGGATGAGGGCTAACAGCCAGAAAGACCATTGCTGTCTTTGACCCTGTCTCAAAGCTCTGTTTCCAGCTGGCTTTTCCTCTGAGAACAGGACAAACTTGCATCTGCCTTGAGCTCTGGTCTGTGTCATCCCACAATAGCACTTGTTCTGTGCGGGAACATATCCGAGGCGCTTGTAACCCCACAGTGCTATTTTGTCTTGGTTCCCAGGGTTTGTGGGCTTGTCTGACTTGCTTATCAAACAGACCCTGGAATATCACCACTTTCCTTCAGGCAGATGAGTTATGGTGTGTCTAAAAAAAAAAAAAAAAAAAAAAGGCACAATCAAAAATAATTTTTGTTCGGCCAAGGTTCATTTTCAGTCCCATTTCCTTTTCTGATCAGAACTACACTGCAGCAGGCTCTTAGTCTGACCTGTTGCCTAGAGAGATGGGCTGCAAACAAAGAAAAAGAAAGGCAGAAAATGGGCTGGCTGAATCTTCCCTCTAACGACACTGCACTGGGCTGGCAGGGAGCCTGGGTGCCAGGCAACTCCCGAGGTCTTTCTGGAACCCTGGCTCTGGGGAAGGCAGTGGGGAGAGAAGACAAAGACTGGGATCTGAATTGGGATTAGTGGGGCAGGACGATGTAAAGGAAACCCTGGAGGCTGGAGGGCCTGCATTGTAATGTGCCTAGGGCAGAAGGGAGTCCAGGCTGGAGGCAGAAACAGGATCACTCCGGCAGATGCCTGATGTGAGTCTTCAGGCCAGAGTGTCAGGGTTTGGAAAGCCAGTTTGGGGGGTGGGGGGGCGGAGAAAGAATGCTGAGAGTGAGAGTCAAATGGGCTAAAAGGGAAACTAAGACCATGAGAGACGTCAGAGGTCAGCAGGTATACTTCAGGGTTGAATCAGGCAATAGTAGCCCACTGTGACAGCAGGCAGCCTGCAAATGCCCCCTCATCCTACCAGGAAAGGCTGGCTGGTGGGAGGCCTGGGACTGGGCTGGCCACTAGAGTGAGCACCAGGGGAAATTCCTTTCCATAGGCAGAAGGCAGCATCCGGAGAGTATGAAAATAGGCACTATACAGTATTTCAGAGATACATTTGGCATTTGAGCTCTTACCCAGATTCCCAAGGTGTTCTGACAGTGGAGTGGATGAGATGATGGGAATTCAGCAGCAGACCTTGATCAGAGAGGCAGCCCTGAGACATCTCAGTGTGTCTTAAATATTTTTTAAAAGAGAAATTAATCAAGGCACATTAAAGAAAGCTTTCTATCTTTTCCTATCTTGATCACAATTCTATTAAGTGAAAAGCTTGGCACTAAAATATAGGTATTTTGACAAAGGTGGGGATGCACTGAATTTAGAACAACCCCAGAAGTGTAGGCCAAGACACTTACCTGTAATTGGAATATTTAATGAGATGACCAAAATTTTTGAGAAACAGTAAGTGGCCCATGGATAAAATTCTTACATGTCTGCTGACAGATTTGGCGTGCATTCGTTCATTCCGCAAACACTGAATGAACACTTGTTACATGCTGCATAGTCTTCTAGCTTCTGGGACACATCAGTGCACAAAACAGGCAAAAATTTTTCCTGCCCTCTGGAACTTACGTGCCAGATCTAATGAAATTTTTATTTAAATTACCGTCGATCTTCATATTGTTTTATCCAGTAAAATGTTTAACATTTTCTCTCTTCTATTAAGAAAGAAATGTATTTAAACATATGATATAAAATTTTAGATGTCAATCTAAAAATGTTCAAGTCAGTATAAAATTTTCAATATCTTTTATTGATATTGAATAGATGAACAAAAGTGCTTGAAATACACTTTGTCAGTCCACACCCCCCCCACCTCCCACACCACCCCCCACAGAACAGAAATCTTTTCTATAATGTACATCTGCCAAATAGTTGTCTAACTTCTGCTTGGTCTCTCCCTTGATAATGAAGCATCACATTCCGTTCCACACAGCTCTAAGCAGGCAGAAAGTGCTTTTTTTTTTTTTAATTTTTATTGAGATATATTCACATACCATGCAGTCATACAAAGCGTACATTTGATTGTTCACAGTACCATTATAGAGTTGTGCGTTCGTCACCAAAATTAATTTTTGAACATTTTCATTACCACAGACACAAAAATAATATAAATAAAAATTACAGTGAAAAAAACAAAGTAAAAAAGAACACTGGGTGCCTTTTTTTTTTTTTTTGCCCCCATTTTTCTACCCATCCATCCATACACTGGACAAAGGGGAGTGTGGTCCATATGGCTTTCCCAATCACATTGTCACCCCTCATAAGCTACATTTTTATACAACTGTCTTCAAGATTCATGGGTTCTGGGTTGTAGTTTGATAGTTTCAGATATTTACTGCTAGCTATTCCAATTCATTAGACCCTAAAAAGTGTTGTCTATATCATGCATAAGAGTGCCCACCAGAGTGACCTCTCGGCTCCTTTTGCAATCTCTCTGCCACTGAAGCTTATTTCATTTCCTTTCACATCCCCCTTTTGGTCAAGAAGATGTTCTCCATCCCATGATGCGTGGTCTACATTCTTCCCCGGGAGTCATATTCCACATTGCCAGGGAGATTCACTCCCCTGGGTGTCTGATCCATGTATTGGGGAGGACAGCGATTTCATCAGGCAGAAAGTTCTTCATGTTTAGCTAAAACTCTTTTCCTTTAACTTCCTCCCATGGGTTCTAGCCCTTCCCTGAGGGTCACCTAGAGCCTTGCCACATAATTGTGGTTCTCAAACCAGCAGCATCAGCCTCACCTGGAGGCTTGTTACAAATGACGACTCTCAGGCCCCATCCCGGGCCATTCTGAATTAGATTCTGAATTTTTACAAGATTTTAACAAGATACCCAGATGATTTGAAGTTTGAGAAGTACTCATATAGTGTATGTCTGCATTTTATTTCACTTCACAGCTTTTTAGCTGAGACTGATCTTTTCTTCTCCAAGCCAATTTGTGGTGAGATGGAAACTACAAGTGGAAATCAGTGCTTAAGGAATTCCACATGAGCGAGGCTTGGCCCCGGCACAGAGAAGCCAGGACTCCCGGAGCGGCCACCAGACCTGCCCTCCCAATCTCTGGCTGCTGAAGTCGCTGTGGACCTTGCCCCAGGCCAAACCGGGGAGCCTCATCGCTGACCAACCCTGGTGGGTACTTGAATTATGTACCCCAATGGAAGACATGTTCTTAATCGTAATCCGTGTCCCTGTGGGTATGAATTCACATGTAAATAGGACCTTTTGAAGATGTTATTTTTAGTTAAGGTGTGGCCCAACTAAATCATCGTGGGTGTTAATCTGAATTACCAGAGCCCTTTCTGAGCAGGAGAAATTCTGTCAGAGGAGGCCACACAGGAAGAAGCCAGAAATCAGCAGAAACCAGAAAGGAGACATAAAGGGGGCAGAGATGCAAGCCAAGGAACCTCAAGGATTAGGCGAGCCAGCACCGGAATGATACAGACTTCGGGGAGAAATCATGGTCTCACTGACGCCTTGGTTTTGGACATCTAGCTTCTGAAACTGTCAAACAATAAATTCCTGCTGTTAAGCCAACCAGTGGGTGGTGTTTGTCTTAGCAGCCTGGAAAGCTAAGGCAACTGACTAGCTCCCAGACCCAACTGTTGAATAGAAAGGGCCATGACCTTTGAATCTGATCCGCACTATTTATTAAACCACGTACTCTTTATTTTAAATTAGACCATCTCTAATAGACTCTCTAGATTTAGCAGAAACACATTCAGTGGTTTTGGTGTAGTGAACAATGCAACTAGAGTGTAACGTGGAAAACAAAAAGTTTCTCAGGATCCAGGAATGGTTCTAGAGACAGTTGATGGCTTCTACCCTCTTGTTGCTACCAACCAATTACACTGTTCTCTATTCTGGGTCAATTGCATCTCTGTCTTACTTGTAGGTTCTGCTTAGTCATAGCTTCTGATGTCTCATGTTGAAGTTGGATTTCTCCTTATGTCTTTTGCCTTTGCTCCTGGTATTAACTGTCTTTCTGTACATCAAGTTCAGATATTTAAGAAAGAAGATAGTTTTTTAGTTCGTGACATTTCCTCCATTTATCAGCGTATTCCTGAAAGTCTAGCTCACAAAATACTATCCAGGTAATAGAATGTCTATCCTTGGTCTGTGCCCTCCCTAGATCCAATCAGCTATAGACATGGGATGGGACTTATGAAAAAGGAGCTCCTTAGAAAGGGCTCTATGTGTGTCAGGACAATCAGTACATGCCACATCTCGTTTACTCGTTCTTCAAATATCCACTGAGCAGGTATTTTATCCCAGGCTCAGAGCCTAGGATAAATACAAAGATGTATCTAAGGCATGGTCTCCTGTATTACAAAGTTTACAGTATAGCCAGGGAGGTAAACAAATAAATAAATTCTTTCTTCACAGGACAAATGCTATAAACAGAGATCTGTAGAGGGTGCTGTGGGAATGGAGGAAGAGAAATCAGTTTTACCTGAAGGCAATGAAAGAAGACTGCAGAAAGGATAAAACAAATGTGGCAGGAATTAAGGATGAGTAGAAGCTTTCAGGCTGGTAACTGGTAAGCTGGGCAGAGTGCGTTTGGGGAGGGAACTGACCGTACTATTTTGGTATGGATGGAGTGTAAGGTTGGGGTGTTGAGCCAGCAGTGATGTAGCAAGATAGGGGTCAATTGCTAAGGGCTTTGCAGGCCTTCCAGAGAAATTTGGCTACATTCTGTGGAACAAGGAGGTGGGAGTGGGGGTAGGGGTGGGGAGCACTAAATGATTTTAATATGGGAGAATGTCAAGCTCAGATTTATGTTTTGGAAAGAGACCACTTTGGTGGAAGAAGCAAGTACAGCATGGGGTTGAGTGACAGTTGAATATGGAGATCAACTGGGAAGCTATTGCACTGAATGAGAAAAGGAGGCTCCAGGCAAAGAATGGCAAAATAAATGCCCTACATGCTGCTGTTCCCCAGTGTCGATGGGATGGCAGACATTGTTAATTGATCATGGCACCCTCCCATACCGAGCCCAGATGAAATCTCGTGATCCTACTCAACTGAGTACATGGGCAGACATTACCAAAGGATCAGTAGGTGAAAACTCTTTACAATCCTGAGTCTAGTCCAAGTCACTGATGGTGGAGGAGAGAAATGTGGAAAATGTTTACGAACCTCCCAAACTTTCAAGGAAACCTTCTCTTTGAGACATTCCTGTTACTACTAGCTAGATGTGTGATCATTTCCTCCATCGCAAACCAATTACAAGTGGGTAATGCTTTATACTTGTAATATATTTTCATATTTTAATTCTCACTATAACCCTGTAAGGAAGGCAGGGAATGCAAATGTTGCTTTCCTTTCTTTACAGCCTAAAACACTGAGGCTTTGAGCACCTAGTCCCCTATTCACTCTGTGTGCACTGTTCTCAGGGCACTTTCATCCTTTCAACAATCATTGACGGAGCAACTATTATCCTCAACTCTGTTCCAAACCTTGAGGATATAGCTAAAAGTGACTGGCCTCCTGTTGCCCATATTGGATATATCTGAGTATATTTGTTTTATACCTTCTTCCAGATTGTCAGTTCCCTGAGGGAAAAGTCTCTGGAAAATATTACTGCTTCTAATCGCAGCCTGGATGCCGCACACGAGAACACCCCACAGAGACCAGGCACGCGGCCTGGATTTGCCTAATCTTGGCACAAACATCAGAGCTCCGGGATCTAGTTGCAGATCAGCCCAGAGGTGTGTTTCTGATCAGCTCACAGCCATCTTTAATGCCTGCCAGTCATTTAACTTGGCAGAGCGTAAAGGTCTATCCCCAAATGGAGTGTAAAACCACAACCACCAGGCATGAGACCTTGAGATGTGCAAATCCAGTCATTACCCAATGGCAAGGACAGGTTTGCTGGGAAACTGTCTCTCATATACCTTCTAACTCCAGATTCCCTTTGGATGGTGTGATGGTTAGGTTCATGTGTCAACTTGGCCAGGTTAGGCAAGCAATGGCCTAACCATTACTGCTAGGACATTCGTGGCTGGTTAATAAACCAGAAGGCTGGTTTATTAAATCATCAGCCAATTGACTGCACCTGTGACTGATTACATCAACGAAGGGTGTGTCTTCTACAATGAGAGAATTCAATCAGCTGGATTTAATCCAATCAGTTGAAGACTTTTAAGGGAGAAAGAGAAAGAACTTCCACTTCTTTTTTATGCTAGCCAGCATCTCCTGAGGAGTTCTTCGAACACCTTCATTGGAGTTACCAGTTTGCTACCTGCCCTTTGGGATTTGGACTCGGGTATCCCCACAGTTACATGAGACACTTTTATAAAATCTTATATTTACAGATATCTCTTTGTTCTATTTCCCTAGAAAACCCTAACTAATACAGATGGCATTACACCAGCTAGATATGGACACCAAGAGATGACAACCCTCTAGCTTTACAGACACAGATAATTTCAAAACTCTGAGATGATTTTGAAACTACATGCTTCTTAGGTCTCAAATGATCAGATCATGTGAGGATTACACAAGAAAGAGGAGCTATGGGATTAGCTGATGATGACATCACAGCCAAGCCAGCACTGCCTTCCAAGTGTTTGCCTGCCTCTTGGACCATCCCCATCCCCATCTTGATTTATACATTATATTTTATAATGGCCAAAGTGATGCTCAAAAAATTTTCCTCAGCCTCAGCCTCCTGCCACCACCCCAGGCGTGTAATAATGGCCCAGGAATATATGGCCTGTCATGTCTTATTACTTAAATTCAGGCCTGAGAAGCTTCCCTATGCTATAGCAGGATGTGTCTGCTACCCAGGATGCCCCAGGGGAAGAGGGAGACAAACACTATTATCCCAATGTTCTTAAGCAGACTTATATCCTGGCACCACTCCAGGTAAAGCTGCAGCCATTGTGCCCAGTTCTCTTTTGTGGATTGTCAGGGTAGGAACACAGGGATATGGACCCAGAAGACCTGATTTGTGCCCCAGGTCCACCACTTCCCGCCTGATTGTCTTGGGAGAGTCACGTTTCTAGATCACAGTTTCCTGCTCTGTAAAATGAGGGGTAATGGTACAACCTGCCAGGCAGGGTTTTTGAGAGGGTCAAGTGGGACAATAGATTGAAAAATGTGAAAATACTTTGTGAAATAGAATGGCACAAATAATAATTAAAATAATAACAATAATAATGATAAAATTACATCCTTCTGGCCCTGGTGAAACATCTATTTTAAATGCAATGATAATGTCAACATTATGTATGTAATATTTAAAATTATACAAAGGGCTTTGATATCCATTCTCTCATAATTTATTATTCCTCATTTACAAAAGAGGAAAGTGTTTCTCGGCCCCTTCTAGTGAATTGCACAAATCCCACAGACAGTGAAGAGGCAGAGTCAGGTCCTCTGAGTGCAAACCCCATGCTCTTTCTCATGTGCTCATCGTGGAACACATGCATGTGCATGCAAACACAAATATGACAGAATAAAAGACAAATATACACTACTCAACCTTTGGCTTGTTCAGGGATGCCTCTGGTGCCCACTGGCACTTTGTTATCTTTATAGGTTTTCAAGTTCTCCAAACACTGCCTCAGCAGACTGCTGACAGCTGGTGGAGTGACCCCCCCATTTGGTCAAGGACTCCTGGCTCTCCAGCACCCCTCCCATGGTTATGTCTAAGTTCCCCAGCAGATCAGGTTTGGGGCCCCTTCTCTATTGCCCCCACTACCCATCCTCACTATAGAAATGATTGTTTTCTGGGATCAGGTCTTTGTCACTTCTCTTTCTCCAGGGCCCCACCGTGGCTAAGGCCTAGCAAAAAGCTGTCACTAAAAGCAACTGGAGTCCTCCAAGAGACTGTTCTTCACCCCCTTGTGAACCCCTCCTCCCCAACCAGCCATCAACATTCCTGTTATGTGCATTATCTCATTTAATCTTAATGGTAATTCCAAATAGCTATTTTTTAAATCCCCACTTCACAATGAGGAAACTGTGTCTCAGAGTGATAACTACTTTTGGGGTCACCCCCTAGGAAGTGATGGAGCACAGAAGGCTCATTGTAAACCATTATCTCATGGACTGCCCCTCTACGAGTCTCCATGGAACAAAACCCTCCCCTACCTGAGAAGACCAAATGGCATCCCACCTCCACCAGGGAGCAAGGAGACACAGGGCTCTCACCCCACCTGGGTTACTTCAGCATGACAGGTCCATTCAACTCGAAGGACCCCAGAGATGGGTTTGTTGGCTAATGCAATGAACAACCACAGCAGGGTTCCAGGATTATCAGACCAATCATACTAGTGAAGGCTTGCTCGAGGCTGGTCAGACATCTGGTGAATGATGGGGGAACCCTTGAGTACAGTAGTCTAACCTAGCCTCTTCTGACTCTATAGTCCATGATCCTAAACCCACATCACAGATTTACTGCAAAACAGGTTCCATTGTTCTAAATATTATGAACTATAAAATAATAAAGTAATAAAAAGGAACTCATTGAGCTATGTCTTCAGCATCAGTTTAAAAGACAGCTGTGGACATTTTCAAAAGAACAACAATAACAAGTCTTGGAATTAGAACACTGGACTTTTGGTCTGGCTCTGATACTTGCCACACCACTAAGCCTCAGTTTCCTGTGCTATGAAAAGGGAGCAATAGTAACAGTGTTTCAGGGTTGTTGTGAAAATCAGAGCAGTTCACTGATTGAAGGGAGGGCCTGCCTGTGACCCGTGGGCTACCCAGGGCAGAGAGCTGATGGGAACGATGGCCATGTGCCCTGAGTGTCACTGAGTTTTGACCCCTGATGGTTTGGTCTCTACCTTCTTCTCCAGCTTAGTTCTGAAAGGCTTTTGCCAATTTCCAAAAATAAAAATCATTCCCCAAGATCAAGGCTGTCTGAATTCAAGGAAAGCAAAGGGCTCTGCCAGCCCTGAAGGCCATCCCCAAAGAGGTCCGGGCTGGCTTCTGGCCACAGGACAGAAAATATCCTTACAGCTCAAGCAATCTGCCATTTGGGGGTTGACGGGGGTGGGTGTGCTGGGAAGATTTACTCTGCAGCCTCACACTCACTTTTGGGCTGTCTGCAAAATCTTAAGGAAGATGTTTCTAGTTAATATATATTTTTCCCTACCGAAGATGCCGTGTTGAGGTTCCCTGTTGCTAGTGTTAATTCAGCCTCCGAAAACCTGAGACTGAATAAAGGGAGGATAAGGCAGCACAATTTCTTCACCTTAATTTCTCTATTTTTAAACATTTTTATTATGATATAATTCACATGCCATTTAAAATGCACAATTCAATGTTTTCAATATGCTCACAGGGTTGTGCAGCCATTATAACAATATAATTTTAGAACGGTTTATACCCACAAAAAGAAATTCCATACCCATGAGTAGTTTCTTCACACTCAGTCACCACTCTACCCCCAGCTCTCCAACTTTTAATTTATTTTTTATTTTTATCTTTTTATTGTTGCAGGAGTGGCTGGAGTAGGAGGTGCAGCTACAAAATGTGAAATGGCGTGTGGCAACCCGTGGCCTGAGCAAAAAAGGCCTACAGATCTTTGGTGCACAGCAGTCTGCATGACCTAGGCAGCTAAATGTTTAACCTATTGTCTTTCTAAGCCAGTAAAGAAAAAAAAGGGTAGATTGACCTTAAAATGTAACTTTATGCAAGCAGGCAGGAAGTGAGAGACTCTTAGTCTCACAAAAAGAGCAAGATGTAATTGTTCGAGTGTTATTCTCGACCTTCCTGCACCACCCCCTAGGTCAGAATGACCTATTCCTGCATCTATGCTCCCCCCACCCTTTGGAAGGCCTTTGTCTTAAACCCTTAAAAAAAGCTTTCTGCCCTTTTTTGCATCACTCGGTTGTCTTCTCTGCGAACGCAATGCCTGCCCAGCCTGCGAGAGCTGTCATGATCCCTCCACGACTTCTCACCCTGTAAGCAAGCCCTGAATAAAAGTTCATGTGTCAGAAAATGCTCGTTGTCCTCTTTGGTCTTTGGTCTTTGGACTGGCATGGCCTTCTTGGGCTGCGACACAGCGCATAAGAAGTGTGCATAGGAGATGACTTCTGTCCTCAGAGAAAGTCAAATGCTTAGTTCTACTGACCAGCAAGGTCTTAGCCCACAAAGCAAGTAAGAGTGGGAGCGATGGTGGGTGTCACTTGTGTGTGGAGATGCAGGAGACTTAGGGACAAAACTGGCCAATCACCATGTCCACCCCAGATACCCTGGGTTCTGGAACCTCCATGCTGAGGAAACCCTGGGCCCTGGCCCACTATCCAGAGGCAACCGCTGTGCCTGAAGCTTCTGTTAGAAGTGACTGTGTTTATGAGTTTTATCGTGCTATAGTCCCTGGTCCTCTGTACTGTGGTACCTGTGTCATCTGGACTAATTTTGCTGGAGTAACCCTGCCACCTGGTTCTTTAGTGCTGAAAAAAATGTGTGAAGAAGACTGTGCTGAGGTAGTGCCGTCCCCTGGTTGGTCATTGTGTGCTCAGACAACCGGGTTATCTTGTCCTTCTGGGCTAAGGTGTCTCTGGCTTGTTCCTTTTGTTCTTAGGAATCCATGTCGTCCAGTTCTTCCAAGTCAATTTTTTGGCCCTTGAATTTTTCTGAGCATAATCCTCCTAGATGTGGGTAATTCCTGAGTTCCCCTGGAAACAGTGTCTGGGGCAAAGGTAGTTGTGTGCAGTTGGCTTATTTGGGAAAGGAGGGAGGTGGGGTGAGGCACGCAGGAGTGAAACCGCCTAGGACGGACAGCCAGTAAGAAGATGTGCTAAGCAGCTGGTGGCTGTCATGAGCAACTATGCTCATCCCACCAGGGCCTTGAAGGAGCCTCATGAAATGCTCAATGGAACTGTCAACTCAGAATGTATTTATCCATCAGCTTCTCTCTTCTATTGTTCAAAGGTGGTCCTTCAGCCATTTACTTCCACATACTTCCAGTTGCACATGAGTATGTCAAGCAAGTTCTGGGATTGTGCCTCACCTTTTTATCAAAGAAGTCCCAGGGCAGGGAAAGAGAGGTCTATAATGTGCACCTGGGAAAGGCACTGTCAGGTAACACCTGTGAGCATCTGGACAAGACCTGAGCAGAAGTGAGGGCAGTAAGAGTGACTGGAGTGAGAAGTGGAGCTGATACTCAGCATCGTTAGCCATCAAGGAAATGCAAATCAAAGGGTAATGAGATACCACTTCACACCCATTAGGATGGCTATTATTAATTACTAAAATGGAAAATAACAAGCGTTGACAAGAATGTGGAGAAATTGGAACACTTGTACATGGGTTGGTGGGATTTTAAAATGGTACAACCACTCTGGAAAACAGTTTAGTGGTTCTTCAAAAAGTTAAACATAAAACTACCATTTGGCTGAGCAATTCCACTTCTGGGTATAGACCTAAAATAATTGAAAGCAGGGTCTCAAAGAGATCTTTGTATACCAATTTCATAGCAGCATATTCACAATAGCCAAAAGGTGGAAACAACCGAGGTATCCTTCCATGGATGAATGGATAAACAGAATGTGGTATATTTACACAACAGAACATTATTCAGCTGTAAAAAGGAATAAAGTTCTGATACATGTTATAATATGGGTGAACCCTGAAAGCATTATGTTGAGTGAAATAAAGTGGGATAAGTCAGACAAATATTGCATGAGTCCACTTATATAAAATAACTTAAATGAGCAAATTAATAGAGAGAGAAAGTAGATTGGAAATTGCCAGTGGCCAGGGAGAGGGAGAATGGGGAATTACTACTTAATACGTGCAGAGTTTCTGTTTGGGGTCAAGAAAGGGTCTTGTTAATGGATGGTAGTGATGGTAGCTATGAAGATAATTAATACCACTGAAGTGTACACTGACAAATGGTTAAAATGGGAAATTTTGTGTTATATGTATGTTACCACAGTTGATGAAGAAGAAGAGGAAGAGGAGGAGGAGGGAATGCTGCTAACCTTAGCAAAAGTCTCCAGAAAGGGGGAGCTGAGACAATGTGAAGTGGTGCACAGGAAGTGTCCAAACCAGAATGGTCTCATGTGGTGCTTCTGAAGATCATGATTTCAAGGCAGATACCCAGCTAGAGCCTTTATGCTGGCATCTGGATTGACTGATGCAAGACCATCAGCGAGCATTGTCCCCTTGGCCACACACCTGCCAAGCTGTGGCTTGCAAGGACTAATACTTGAATTGATGCAGATGTTGAATGAGTTTTTGATTCCAGGGTGACCAGCTCTGACAACACCAGCCATTAAGGATTTAATAACATGATTATAACAAGGCAACCTAGTGTGGGAAACAGAGAGGCACTCTGTAGACTCAACTGCATGCTCCAGGCCTCACCGAGGGCCACTCCTTCAAATGAAGGGGGGTGTTGAAAATGCAGTGCAAAAAGATTGATAATTATTTGAAACAAGCTTAAACATTTGGATTGCTCCAACAGCCTTAAATCACTCTGCCATATTTATACTTGACTAGTGTTTCAAATCAAAGACTTTTGAAAATTTCAATCACTGTGTTTTGAAGTGATTGAGAGCTCAGGGTGTGAGCAGTGTAGAAATAAGGCATATTAACATTATTAGTGTGACAAATTTCCTGAAGTAGTTACATTAAGAAATGATCAAGGCCTTAGTCTCTATAAAGGAGAGGGAGTGACATGTGTCTAAGGCATTTGGTTTTGAAAGGATCTTAACTCTTTTGATGCTGAGAGGAGATCAATGGCCTGAAAATTGTTAATTCCAACTGAATTTTGTTGTCAGAAAGAGATCTTTTGTCATATCAGACAAATGGAGGGGAGGTGTGGGGTGGGGGCTGGGGGAAGGAGTAGCACTGGAAGCAGTAATAATGGATCTTATTTGGAACTTATTCTATGCCAGGTGCTATTCTAAGTGCTTTACGTATGTTAATAAGTGATACTTATTAATCCCATGATTAATCTGCCCATAGGTAGGTGCTATTGTGATCCCCAGTTTGCAAGAGGGGAAGGTTAGGGTCCCAAATATTTAGACAGTGAATAAGTTGAGATATGAACTAGACTCACTCCAGAGTGCACACTTTTGAAAGGGGGAAGGAAAGCTCACATTTCTAGTCCCAAAATGTGCCAGGGACATTTTCTCATTCAATCCTTTTAGGAAACTTTGGAAATTTTACCTTCTGTTCAATAGATTAAAAAAACTGAGGCCCAGAGAGATTCTGCAATTTGATAAAGGTCACGTTGGCTTGTGAGGAACAGATTCACAACTTGAATTCAGATGTCTTTCTGGACCTTTAGTTCCTATTTTGGGCATTTATTAAGTGGTGAGTAACATCAAGTACAGAAATAACTAAATAATCACACATTGAAGAAATAACTAAATAATCACACATTGAAGTCAAAGCCTTCAATTCTTTCTATCAAAGCCTTCAATTCTTTCTATCTACTGGTATCAGTCAGTCAACAAAACAGATCATGAAGCTAGAAAAAGCCAAAGTGCAGGAGCAGAACTGAGGCTGGAGGGTCCCAGGAGAAAGTCAGAAAGTTTGGTTCTGAATCATGGATCGGCAACTTGTTGGCTGGGTGGCCTTGAGTAAGGACAATATCTTGAGGGTCATTTGTAAAATGGGGGGAATTATGGTTCCCACATGGACTGAGGTGAGGAATAAATGAATGAAAGTGCATTATAAGATGGCTAGCACAGCGCCTGGTGTATAGTAGGTGATCAGTAAATATCAAATGCCAGGCCACCATGAAAGTAGACACCCCTATCAATAATAAGAATTATAATAATTTTAACAATCATACTAGAACCATCTCAACAGTAGTTATGGCTGTTAAGTCCCTGGAGGAAAATTAACTAAAGTATAAACTGTTAACAGACAGAATCTCAGGTGGCTCTTTCCATAGGCCTAGGCTAAAGCCTCAGTTCAAATTTGACTCAGGAAGGTAAACCTTCCCCAGTTTCATAAACTGAACATTCCAGTCCCCTTCCATCAGTTTGTCTCCTTGTGAACACATCCCGAGTCACCATCTTTGTGTTGGGGTGGCTGGAGAGACAGGGGAGATGGCTTGCAGACTCTACGTTAGTTCTGAGACATCTAGCCTTTCACCACTTGGTGCAAAAGAGAGGTTTCCTAGCCCTGCTTTCTATTGCAGTTGTAAAAGGGTTATGGTCAGATTTCTTAACACTTTAGGTCATCCGCTACTAAGTAATATGGATTTTTAAAATACCCGCTAGAAGAAGATAAGTTCTCTGTTGTCTCTACTCTCTGTTGCTGAAGATGGGCTTTAACCATAAGCAAACAATGTTCAAAACTTAATAGAACTCTTAGTACTTTAACTATATTATCTTATTTAAAGCTCAAAATAGTTCTATGGGGCCAGGATTATTATCCTTGTTTTACTAGAAAACTACTGGGATAACTGAGCCTCTTTCACATACTCAGTGATTTAATTCAAGCAGATAATACAATTTCTTAATATTGTTTTTGGAGAGATTCTATAATTGATAATCAAATGAATTCCAAACTGGCATTCAGCTTCAAAATCTGCAAAATGAGAAAACTTGGATTAGATGATCTCAAGGTGTCTTCCAAAATACCCTTTATATTCTATCTAGAGTCTCTGTCTAGTTTAGGAAAGGAGAGAACAAAGAAACATTTTTGAAGCATTGTCTGTGTGCCAGTTGCTACGCCAGGCATTTTACACCTAATCTGCACAAGGAACTCTCTGGAAGGGTATCAGCATACCCATGGAACAGAGTTGAAGATGGGGATCAAAATATTTGAGTTGCCCAAAATCATGATGCTTATAGTGAGCAGACCTGGAGCGCCAATCCTCTGCCTGTGCAGAGAACGTACAAACTTTTCTCTGCCTTAAAGTCAGATGGGCTCTCACAATAGTGCCCATCCTACAAATACCATAGAGTTCAGGGCAGCCTCCCTGCCCTTCTGTGAGCCACTCTGCAGCTTACACTGGGTTTGGCAGATTTGGGGGCCATCACTGGGCTGAGCAACCTCATCACAAAAAGATAAAGTCTCGACTTTCGTCAGAGATGACTGTGTGTTATAACCTATGGCAGGGCATGATCAGGTTCTATAGAAGGGGTGCTGGGGCTTCCTCAGACCTGTTGATTATCTTAGCTCTCCCTAATGTGAACAGCACTCCTGAAGTTGATTAATGTGGCGGTGCTACCTACAGTGTGTTCTGCAATCACCATGAACTTCCCTATCATAACAACAATCCTCTAGGACTGTAATTGCATGTTTAATGTCTGTCTTCCTTGGTGGACTCTAAGCCTCTTGAGGGAAGGGACTATGTGTTATTTTTTGTTGTATTCCCAGTGCCTAACATATAGGAGTCACCTGTAAGTAACAGATGCACAATTCACCTAATGATGGGTGAATGAGCTAATCTACTACATTTCACAGTTCTGGGACTTGGAACTTGCTAGATTCTGCTAGTTTTTTCTCTTCAGATTGTGCCACTCTTTGCTGGGTAGCTCTGCATTGGGCCATTCTAAGCTGTGGACTTATGCAGCTTTATCTCTCAATTTCATTTTATTATTTTATTTTATTATATTATGTTACGTTATGTTACATTATGTTATGTTATATGTTATTTCTCCCAAGAGTTTGACATGGTCACCTGTTGGTACACAATGTCATTTAGGCTAGGTTGAATCAGAAGAGAATGATACTGAAGTAAGCTTTGGGTAAGGTATCTAGATAGCGGCACTAAAGACTTCACTGACAAGAGGTCAGGGTTGTAAAGGCACATCTTGGTGGGAGTAGAGAAGGATGTCAGAGAACAGTAATATAACAGGCAGCTGGGACGTTTGAGAACTAGATGGGCTAGAGAACAGGGTTCAACACCAAGACTGTGAGTAGAGATTATGTCCCATGATGCTGTCTTTATATAGTATCTCTCCATGCAATGGATTTGTTCTATCATGGTGGTCAAGTGGCATCAGTCTGGGCCATCAGGCAGTTGTGAGAGGAGCAGTGCTGCCTGTCTGCTGTGCCTTTTGCTGAATATCAGTGCAGTTGGCTCTATCCCAGAGACTGTAATGGGATTTTGCATTTGTAGTAGCTGTAAGGGACCACACTTATAGAATTTGCTGGGCTTTGATCAAGCTGCCCTGTGTTTTACTTATGACCTGGGTTCTAGGAGTGGAAATAGGGATGAAGGGGCAGCTGGCAACCAATTCTGAGCCCCCAGAATACACAGACACCCCCTCAGGACAAACGAAATAGTGAATGTGAAAGTGCTTTGTAAACTACAGGGTGCTACACAGATGGGAGGGCTGTCATGGTGAATAGCACATGTAATCTAGACAGAAGTGTTAGGGAGACCCATGGTACATACCCAGCATGATTTGGACAGTTAAGTCCATCCCCTATGCTGGGATTGCTTAATTTGTAAGCACAGAAAAACTGAGGCCAAGCCCTTGAACTTTTAGTTGACTCAAGAAATACAGACGATTATTCAGCCTCATCTTTGTTTCTTTTGGGTTTTGTGCGAAAGGCTGGCTACATGAGAGAAGAGATTCACAGGAGTAGTCCAATGAAGTCAACTCAAGGACATTTGCAACCTTCTCTCCCTCATTTGTCACAGCTTCAAGTCCTCTTCTCAGTCAACCTTTTTCCTTGGCAAACTTCCTGGGTTGACTCCTGTCGAAGTTGGATGTATTGGAGCTGTTGGATTCCTATAGCCCTGGACAGAGCCCAGAGCACTACACATATTTTCATGTTTGATCTCCCATTCAATTTTCTGGAAGAAGTTGGCTGAAGTGAGGATCACTGATTTCTCCCCGTGCTTCCTCTTCTTCCCAGTGACAGCCTCAGGGCTAGCAGCTTTGCCTAGCAGCAAATTAACTCCTCTACTGGTCCTGTCTCAGAATTTCTCACATCCTGACTGAAAGGGCAGCTCAGGCGGGCCTGAAGTTGCAGGAACGGGGTTTTCATTGCAGCCTGAATGGGCCTACAGGTAAAGATATACAGTTCAGTTTTCCTCAATACCAAGGGGATCTCCCAGGGGAGCCTGTTTGTGCTTTCCAGGTGACTCTGTTTGCTGAACAGGATTAGCCATGCCCTCTTACAACACAAAGAACTTCAATATTTCCATTGGAACATCTTGCTTTCTAAAATGATCAGGCTGACACTTAACAATTTTCAACAATGGTTTGGACTCTGCAGAGAAGAGGCACGTTCCTGAACAGAGAGCTCATGACCAGGGAATCTTATTTTCTAGTACCAGTACTCTACTAATTTATTGTGTCACCTCTCCCTCCTCTGGGCCTCAGTTTCCTAAGTCAGGCCATCAGTCCAGCAAAAATTAATTCTCAGCTGCCTAGTATGTGTCTGGCACTGTGCTGGTCTCTGTCATCAAAACGCTTGAGGTTCAGAGCATTGCTCTTTAGACTTTAAAGTGCTTGCAGATCACCTGGTGATCTTGTTAAAATGCAGACTCTGATTCAGTAGGTCTCAGGTGAGACCTGAGATTCTGCATTTCTAACATGCTCCTGGATGGATGCTGACAATGATGTCCTATTTTGAGTAGGAAAGATCTGGAGACGCTAGTATTTCTGGGTAGACTGAAGGGATTCCCAATCAATTTTAGCAAAGATTTAAATGGAAGTGTAATAGATAACAGTTTCAAATGCAATCTTTCTGGTTAAAGGAGAGGAATGTGGCAGAAATCCTTGAATTATGTCCGACTCAGGCTTCCTCCTTTGCCCCTGCCTCTAGCATCATTTACTGATGAAGAAACCCACAAGCCACCAATATGGTACCCCGAGTCCCTGCCAGGCACAATTTGAAGCCCAGGACATTAGATTGATTTCTGAGGGTGCTTCGCATAGCCTATGGATGAGGATGGAGAGCGCTGAAATATGTCACCAGCATTTTAGGGGAAGGAAGGAATATGAACTCTTCAAGCAGAGAGGAGTTTGTTGAAATTAAATCCTCTCATCTAGCTTAACATATCCCTGACTAATTGATTCTGCAAATGCGTGATTTGTAGAATGTGATGCTGTATGTGGCCCTGGTGGCTTGAGTCTGTGAAGGCCCCACCGCAGGCCCTCTTGCTATGCCTCCCCATATTGTGGTAGAATATGGCCCAGGCCTGGAGGAGATATCTGGGTTGCTTTCTGGACTCCATCAGTGACACACCTGTGACCTAAGATGAGTTACTTTCCCTGATTGAATCTTGGTTTCCTCCTCCGTTAAATGATATTATGATCTATATCAATATTTTCACACAGTATTCTGAAGAATATTAGTATCCTTTGGGGAAGAAGTCTTTTATCACCAAGTACATTTGGAAAATGCTGTGTCACAATATTCCCATAGCAAAGACCCTGAGACGTTCTGCAGCAAAGAACCCGATTTCATTTTTTTTCTTGAGCTTATTTAATGCCCTAGTGCTAACACCTATTCAATCTAGCAGAGACACATTTTAGAAATTGTAATACTGGATGGCTCTTTTGGTCCTCCTCAGCCCTCAGATTATTTATTCTTTTCCCATTGCTCAAAGACTCAACGACAGAAGCCAAGAGAGAAAAACTGGTCAGAATCTTTTCCATAATAATTGAAGAATGACCTGCTTTTTGCATAGTTAAAATAGGAACATTAATAGAACTCACCGCACCGGGTTGTTGTAAGGATTAAGTTAAACAAAGCATACAAAGCACTTAGCACAAAGCCTGGCACCTAGTAGGCAGCCAATAAATGTTATTTGTTTTTCATTGAGCCAAAATTTATCATATTTGAAAAGTTCAGTTCTAAGAGGAACACTGGCATTCAATTCTTCAAACCAAACCCAAGCCATTTGATGCTTGGATTATTGCACCCTAGGTGAAGGGCGATTTCCAGGCATTTGAAAGCTCTGACGTCTCTCTGGCAACCCAGGAGCTTTCTGGAGCCAAGAGTCTAATGATTTAAACATTAATAAATCCAGAGATAGGTCATTCAATTTTCTTTTAAATGCAGATCATGAAAGAGGGAGGAATATTTGGGTCAAGATGTACTGAGACTTCCACTGAATCTGAAGGCTTTGGAACACTTTCGTAGCAACTGAGGAGGTCCTAATGGCACAGCGTTTCCTCTGCCCCAGGGCTTGGAGGGAAGATATTTAAATCTTGAGAAACGTCCTACTTTCTTTCTAACCCAGAAAATACTCAAAAAGCTGTATTACGCTTGCAGAACATTTTTAGTCTATCCAAGGATTTCCACATCTATTTTCCCACTCTGGCCACTCAGAATCCAATGGCTTAAGAAGGGCAGAGAGAACCTGCCTATTTAACAGATGTGGAGACTGAGGTCTAGAAAGTTATATGATTTGCTCAAATTGTCAAGGTGGGTTGGCCCGGGAGAGCTTGGATTAGAAATGCCACCTCCCCGACCCCAAGGAGTAGGCCCTGTCTACTGGCTCTCCTGCCCACACTGGTGACCCACCGAGGCAGGGACACATCCTGGGATCAGAGCAGCTCACTCGTGGGATGCTGCAGATTGGTATGCAAGCTTGGTGGGCTCTGGCTAATCTTGCAGAGGGAACCCTTCAATCTGAATAACAATCAACAAGATTTTAAAGAAATTTGGGCCAATTTCCTGGAAGTCTATGATTAATCTAATTGCTGGGTTTTCCTCTGTTTTTGTCTCCCACTGTTAATTTCATTTATTTTCTCTTTCTTCCCCGACACAGACTGCCTTGTCTCTGTACGCGGTTTTGTCACTGTTGTTATTTGTCCGTACATAGTTTATCATTGGCAGTGCATTCAATGGAATTGTTGTACTCTGTGTTTGGGGAAGGAGAATCTTTCAACAGAGACAACATCATGCAGCCGGAAGAAAGCACACTGGGCTGAATTTCAAAGACCCTTTTTCAAAGCCTAGCTCTGAGGATACCTTCTAAGCCTCACTGACTTCTCAGATACCCCACGATTAAAGACAACCCTTACTTCTCCTGGTCCCTCTTTCCATTACAGAATATCTGGGATTGCATAAGAAACTTTAGGGGCTGTGCCAAGCTGCTGCTATCTTGAATAAAGAAAGTAGTTCAAAAATAGATTTTGGTGAAAATATAATAGAAAATGCCTCTTTTCAGCAATGGGGGTCAGTTCTCTAAAGGAAACATCAGAGGAAAACAAGAGACCCTAAAGATGACAGCAGTATTTTCAGAATGAAATGAACAAAGGCATTCCAGCACTTGGATAAAGACATAGATTAGGGAATAAATTGGGGAGAGGGCAGAAGAGCAGAAGAAAGGATCAGCATTGGCCAGGGCTGCTTATGTTAGAAGTTGGTCACAGAGGTTTGGCTAGAGATGACGACATCCCAGTTGATCAACCAGGTGAATGAAGGGCAAAGCCAACTTTTCTGCCGTCTGTTTCCGGTACTTGCATGTGCTAGATTAAAAGCACAACCGGTCATGAGGGACCACAGAGGAGCAATTGGTCTGACAAAACAGCAGCAGAAGTGTCAAAATCCCTGCAAAGAGCAGAGCAGAGTGGCCTGGTTACTGGAGATTCAAGGAGAGGAGAGAGTGAAATTGATCCTAGGGCAGCCTGTTATCCAGGTGACCTCTGGTCCCCTCTCTGCAGGCTGACACCAGTAGGCCCTACTTCACACCCCATGGGGTCCTCAGAGAAATGTGACATGAAGTCAGCCACATTCTCTGGTTCTTTATTCAATCTGACTCCTATTCAAGGGGCAAAATGACCCACCATCCTTGAACCCTGGAGATGTCCTTTCTCAGCAGCCACCAGATGGAGAGCTGGAGAGGTATGAAGCCCAGGATAGGGAACCCAGGAGGCAATAATAATAATGATAATAATAATAATACACCCACCTTGATATTGGGCCCTCAATGTGTGCCAGGTACAGACCAGCCTTATCTCATGCCTCACCCTGAAGAAGCATTCTTGTGATAAACATTTATCTTAAAATCAGAAGAATCAGCTACATAATTTGGAGGACCCAATGAAAAATGAAATTCAGAGCCCTTTGTCAAAAAATCTTTAAGAATTTGAGATGGCAACAGCAGAACATTAAATCAAGCACAGGGCCCTCTGAGCATGGGGCCCTGGATGATTGCACAGGTTACACGTCCATGCAACAGGCCTTGTTTGTAACTATAACTCAGACATAGTGATGCTAAATAATTTCCCTGAGATGACAAAGCTAAAAAGCTGAGGGTCTGTCCGACTGCAGAACCTGAACTCTTAACCACTTTGCGAACCTTCTCAAACTAGATGGTTAATAGGTGGATCCTCTGGACTTGCCAATATTTCCCCTTCCATCGGCAACTCCAGGGGGAGTTGGCCAATCCCACTCAAGGGGACTTGGCTTGGCTCAGGAGTCTCAGGGCATCACCAGGGCTGCAGCCACAGGTGCACACTACCCAGGTCTGCACCCTTGAGCTCTAGGGGCAGCACCTCCTGCCAGACCACACTTGCCTCATCTAGAAGAAACAACAATGGCCGTGAAATCAGCAGCAGCAGCAACAGCAATGAGCAAACCTGCACATCCAGAAATGGCTGCTCTCCTGGAGCACAGCCCTCCGCCAGACCTGCTGGAGAGGAGTCCTAGATCAGGCGAACTTCCACACCCACGTCCCAGCTATGCTCCTCATTGGTCCCAATTATTTTGTCTTTGCCCCAGCAGATAGCCACAGAGATTGTGTAGGAGTCTTCTATTCATTTCTCTTGGACTTATTGTCCTTGGGTTCCAATTTCTTTATTACATTTTCTTCCAGAAGTCTAGAACTCCCTCTGAAGATGGGGTATCTCTTGGCCTCTACATTTCAGAGTTGTGAGATGTGGAAGCAGGCCAGATCATCTACCCTCATCTCCCACCATCTGGGAGTTTGCATCTTCACCCCCAGAAGGTCCAAGGTAAAGGCTGGCACTAACTGGGCTCTGTGAAACGACACTTGTGTATGTGACACAGGGCACATCACAAACTGGACCAGGGTGCCAAGTCAGAAGGCCGTCGGGGCTCTTGTCTTGAAGGGTAGGAATGTTTGGTCATGGTGTGAGGTTGTTGAGAGGATTAAGTGAGTGAGTTCGGAAGTATGTACCTAGGAATATGTTGGGCATTGAAGCTATAGCAATGAATAAGAGAGATACGACCCCTCCCCTCCTTGAACTTACAGTCTAGTGGGCAACGAATAGTTTTATTAATAATTATTTAATTATAATGTGATAAGTAGGAAGCATAAGATGATGTGAAAATGAGTACAGCAGTGGCCTGATCTAGCCCAGAGGGGTAAGAAAAGATCTAAAAAAGTGATGTTTAAGCAGAATCCTTGGGGAGAAATAGGAGTTAGCCAGTAAATGGGGTGGGGGAGGAGGTTGAAGAGGGTTTCAGGCAAGGGACCTGTCTCTCGAAGAACCTAAGCCAGGAAATGTGCCTGGCCCTTGCCTCAGTGATGTCAGCGGGTTGGTTCATGGGCAGAAGAAAGTTAAATGAGGTTCCCTAAAATGACCTTTCAACTGGGACCGGTTTAGGGTAGAAGTGGACTGGCTGGGGGTGATGGAGAGGGACCGGATGAACCAGTTCCACCTTCAGGAAAAGGGAGAGGCCAGAGAGACTAGGAATTCCTGCAGGGCAGGCAGATCCTGGAGTTTTCTGCCACAAGAAGTAACTGTGGGCCCAGATGCTGCTCTCTGGCTCCCTCCCTCCTCTCCCCATGGAGAGCCTTCCTCTCAGCTAACCCGTGGGGGCAGCTGCCGCCCTCCCACCTGGGCTGCATCCAGTGCCGTGTGCCCTTGCCAGGGGCTGGAGTGCTGATGGCCGGCTCCCCCAGCTCGCCTCGATTGGCCCGAGCGTGTCCTAGCCCACTCTGGGTATTAGAGCATTCTCTCATTTGAAAGGCTCCTTTATTTTTAGTGCTAAATCAACAAAGCTGTTACTGTCATTTTCCATCAGACCGTCATCTTCCACGGATTCAAAATTACACTCAGCTGCAAACTATTGACACTCCTCTTAACAAAAAAATGGTTTTAATAAATCTTTACATTAGCCTATGAGATAAAAAAAATCTTTACCATGAAATATACAAGTGTATAAGTGTTTTATGAAAGTTTTATTAACTTTACAAAAGAAAAATTGGCAGTGGACCATGAACATCCTGTACTCCTAACACGTGGTTATAAATTACATGTTCTTTCCAATAACATCTGAAAAAGAGACTGTAATTTAAATTTCAAAACCACTTGGCATACCTACTATATAGTGCTGACATGAAGTAAAAGGAGGAACTAGAGAGGCCCAGACAAAGAAGGGAAATATAAAGACGTCCTTAGCTAAAAAGCTGCTGATGGGTACAATCCCCCCTCCAGCTGGACAGGGATCAAGTACTTGCTTGTCATATCATTCAATGCACTGTTCAATCTGGGATTCTTCCTTTCAACAAAAAGAGAACTTAAGTGCTAGTAATCATCGCTTGCAGAACTTTATCTCCCAGATACCTTCTTTATGTCAGAATTTCTCAATGACCGCTGCCGCTGGCAGAGAGATCAAAGTTGTTATTAAACACAAATGCAATCCCCAGCCTATGCAGGAGGTGTGAGCTGCGGTGCTCCCTCCCCGGGACATAAGCCTTCCACTGCCTTCCTGATTTTTCATTTTCTTTCCCCGCAGCTTTAGACTTTTAAATAAAGTTCCTGCAGGGTTGGTCCAATATGGGGCGGGGAGGACTGCTTTTCTCTGCAAGTGAGTGCTTGAAGATCAGGAATGCTTTGGGTATTAAAGCCACCGTATGGGATGCTGAGCATTTGGAGAAGCCTTCGGGGAGTGAGCAGATGACATTACTGCTGCTAGGATCTGGCTGTAATCTGCAAAGGTCTCTGCTTTTTTGTGGAAGGAAATATCCACCAGAATCTCAGCAGAATTAGCCTTCCTTCCAGACAGTACCAGAGCAGAAAGGCATTGGGTTCAAGTCCAGATGGCTAGTTTCTAGCTGTGTGACCTTAAGCAAGTTACCTAACCTCTCGCTTCTCTCTGAGTCATATTGAGAATGCTTGAGGCTGTTTCTTTTGGTGCACAAGCTCACCATTTAAACAGCCTAAAGATGTGCCCAGGGATCAGCCCATCCAGACCCAAGAACTTAGCATCTCTTGAAAATGGTTAATGAGAGGTGGAAGGGGGTGGGAGGCACTTTATAGTGGTCCCTGCAGACAGAATCTCCCAGGGCCTGACATTTTGCAGCTTTTTTTCCCTTCAATATTTTGATACTTCTAGTTTGCTACTAACAGGATCTCAGCCTCAAAAAGATGTCCCCCGATTGGGAGATACCAGGCCAGACAGCCGAGCCCTGGGAACTAGGAAACATTGCTAGGAACTTCTCTTAATTGGGAGGTAGGTGGCACTGGGAATACAAGGGGGGGGTTTCAGTATGAGATCTGGGGCCCAGGTCTTGGCAAGAGCCATCCAAAATATTTCTTTCCGTAGTAGAAATAATTTTGATTTATTTCTAGTAAGACAAGGGACATTCTTAGGGTTCTTTCAGAAACCCTGAGGTGGAAGAATCCTGCTAACATACCTACCTTTCTGCTTTTCTCCTTCATTTATATGATTAATTTTTGAACTCATTTTTTCAGTTGTTGAATTAGCTCATTTAAATAAACTGAGGAAGAAAGGCACTTGGTAGGAATGACTTTGGGGAATAGATGATGTGGAGATCTAAAAGGTCCCATTTTCCATTACAAAAGGGAAATATGTGCCCTAGATAGAAAAACACAACTTTTGACCAAATAAATTATTTTCTTCCAGTTCAAAATAAGTGACAGTCCTTACAAAGTAGAACTTGCCCTTCTTCCAAATGTGTTGAAGGAAAATGACATGTTCCTCGGATGCAGAATTACAAGGACATCATGTTAATCTGCTGGGGTCTCACCACCTCCCCTCGAGAAGGCAGGCAGATGAGGGGTGGGGGGCATTTTCAGCCCAGTGCCAGAGCACAGCTGTGACTGCGTGGAGGCCACACTAGGGCACTGGGCAGCAACTGGCAGTGGCCAGCCAGGTCTGCCCAAACTTTCTCATGTGGGGAAAATGCTCCCGGTCACAAGAAGAAAAAGATCTGCAAATCGGTGAGAAAAGTTCATTTGGACAGATGGGAACTTGATTAATTTAAGCCTGGGGTGTTGCTCCTGCTTCTCTGACTTAGTCTTCAGAATATTAATGTATAGTTTGAGGAAAATAAGGAATGCAGGACATACCTGGGGCTGCTGGCCCTTCTTAATCACAACAGAAGTGACACCAGCAATGACAGCTGTGTGACGATGGGGACAAGGCTCATGTGTATCGAGGATCACCACGCACCAGGCACTGAGATTTATATGTGTTAGCTAGCAATCCTCTGAAATAGTTATTAAGTGTTCTTATCTCCAATTGGCAAATGAAAAATCCTTTGGCACAGAGAGGTAAAATGAATTGCTCAAAATCACACAGCCTGAGATTGACTCCACAATGCAACGTTTAATTCCCCCTGGTTTGGGTGAGCTTCAATGCCCACCATGTGTGCACACCTTTGGGCCTTTGCTGATACTGATCTCCAGCCCAGACTGCCTTCTCCCAAACCATCTCAGGATTTAGGTAGGCACAGCCAGATTCTCACTGGCAGGCAGGAAGGAACTGGACATGTACCGGGGCATCTGACATAGGTAAGGGATGGCATGAGGGGTTCCTGATATTGAGTAAGGCCTGCATGTGAGAATGTGGCCCTCTCCCAGCAATAATGGGAAGGCCAACCTAACAGATGGGTGGGACACAGAGATGGGGAAACCAGGCTGATAGACTTAATCTGAGAGGCCTGTCAGTGAGCAGCAAGCAGGCCCTGACCCTGGGCAGCTGGGGTAGGGGCATTGGTGAAGATCAGGAGTTGGGGAGAGGAGTGGAACTCCTTGCCCTGGAATGGGCCTGGCCAAGGAGTTCCTTGGCTGCAGGGCTGCTGGGGCCACCGGGTATGGTGGCCACTGTGATGTCCCATATCCTGGATGGGGGTTGGTGGCAGGGCAGATAATTGTCACAGAGACCTGAGGCCAAGCTCCAAGGCAGAATTCCAGAATCAGATCGATCCCAATGGAGATGCTAAGTCAGCAGTGGAAGAAATGCAAGAATGGCTTGTCCCTAAGGACAAGGAACGTGAAAATGGAACCTAATAAAACTCTTGAAATTATTCACTGACGCTCTCACTTGATCACTGACTCACTCACTTTCATTAATTCCTTAATATATTCAATTTGTTAGCACATATTCTGTGATGGGTACTGGTGGAGAGATAAATGAGGCACGGAACCTGCTTCAAGGAGCTCCTACTCTACTAGGTGGTAGTCCTATAACTGAATGTATGCACCAGGGAAAGATCATAGCTGTGGTTTAGATACAAGGCTATGGAAGCACAGAGGAAGGAATGCTTGGCTCTGCCTGGAGTCGTCTGGGAAGGCTTCCTGGAGGAGGTGACAATTGAGCAGACTCTTACAGCTTCATTAACCAGGTAGACACAGGGCAATGTGGGAGGTGGTCCACCTGGTGGAAACAGCTTGGGCAAAAGTATAGAGGACAGAGAATCTAGGGCCCATTTGGGATTAGCCCTGAAACCTGGATGCAGGCAGGTAACAAGGGAAGGGACTCTTCTCATTTCCAGAGGAGGAAACAGACCCGAATGTGATGGGCTGTCGGTAAACTGGTGCTAGAATCCAGGTCTCTTCCTCTCAGTGTCCAGCCTTGTGGTGCCTTGGGGACCAGAGTGATGTCGCAGAAAAGCCCATGGTTGCAGATGGACTTGACGGGACAAGAGCTAGCAGCACCTCCAAGTTATCTGGGGACTTTGAACTTGCTTCTATGACTTCGTGTTGTAATATGACTTACTTGCTGTAATTTCCTGTTTTGTGTTCATCTTCCCCAGCAGACTGTGAACACCCTAGCTGGAGCCTGGCACATATGAGTCAGCAATACACATTTGGGGAGTTCCATTTGCATTCAATAACCCCAGAGTGACCCCAACCAGCAGCCCTGCCAGCGTTTATTCCACTGATGACTGGGCATGTCAGAGGCCCCTCCACCCAAAATTTGACAATTCATTTGAGTTGCTCTCCAGAAGAACCTTTTGCCATCAGCCCTCTTTTTGTGAAAAACAATCCTTCAGGGCCTTCAGCAAAAAATATTGAGGGTGTGTGTGTATGTGGGAGTGTGTGTGTGCATGTGTGAGCACACACTTAATTGGTTAGAAAAAAACTCCAGTCTCTTTTTTGGGCACTGAAATTCTTGGAGTTTTAAGAAACTCTGCCCAGTATATCGGGAGCATAATAAAACACCAAGTTCTGCTACAGGCAATATTTCCTTTAATCCAGCCCTACCAGAATAAATTGCTGTACCCCTCAGGAATAATCAGCAGAGAACATTGGAGAGAACAAGGTCTTTGAAAGCAAACAGGCACAGGTTGAGTTCCTTTTGGGATTTGGAGCTTGTTGAGACTCTACCTTGCAGGCCTGTGCTGGGGAGAAGTGAGGTCGAGCACAACATGTGCTCGGCAAGGTACCAGTACATAGTAGCTACTGTTCCTATTCCCAGATTAATTCACTGAATCCTCACAATGGTGTAGCATACAGAGTCATCTCCATCTTACTGGTGACGTGGAGTTATGTCTGAAGTCCCCCAGTGAGAAGGCATAGGAGCTGGGATTTGAAGTCAGGCTAGCTGGACACATAGACCCAGGAGGAACTTGACCCTCCTTCATTTGGCAAGTCTGAAATTTCTCATTTAGACTTTTACCTTTAGTTTTATAATGGATTTCCCACAGATTTCCTCTTAGCCAATGCTCTGGGCACCTCTTCTTGGCTCCACCCCAGCTGCCCCTGCCCCCCTGATAGAAGAACCCCTCAGGCCAGGAGACAGGTCCAAGCACTGTTTTGTCAAATACAGTTTGTTCAGCACAGAGACAGTGATCCCCCAACATCTCCTGTTTCCTCATCATGTAATGCAGAGGGGTTGAAAGGGCAAAGAAAGTAAGTGGCAGAAACACTTCTGCTGAGTGTGGGAAATGCAGCAAGAGAGCTGCAGAGACTGGCAACACTCTGGTGGAGGGACTTAGGCTCCAGAAGGGAGGGCGGCTATCTCAGGAGCAGCCCTTTCTTCTCTCCCTGCCATGGCTGGTCAGCCTCCTCCTGAGAAATTTCAACCCAGCAACCTCTGTGGAGCCAGGAATGGGTGCCAGATCCCAGCTGTGCCACTTAGAGTAAACCAGGCCAGGCCACGGGGCTGCTGGGCCACAGAGGACGGTTGCCACTGTGATGTGCCATCCAGATCCCCCTTCTGGACCCAGGCACTTATTCCCCTAGCTGAGTCCCTCTCTGGGAACTGTCCTCAGCCATGTGATCCCTGGTCTCTCCGGAGGAGGGGTAATGTTGTTGTTTCAAGGTCATTGTTAGTCATGCCTCCCTTATACGCTCAGAACTGTCCTGGTTTAGATGATAAATTTGGGGGTTATCCTACTTATGAGACACATCCTTCTTAAGAGTGGGGGTGGAGGTGGGAGAAAGGAATGTGGAGTAAAGTCAGAGGGTCCCAAGTACTGCGGCCTCAGTCTCTTGGGCTCTCTCCCTGGCCCTGCCTCTCCAGGCAAGTCCCAGCTGCTCAGACTAGCAGCTCCCTTTGTCCCCTCTGTGGCCTTTTTATTCCCTGGAGTCTGCAGATAGAGGACTCTCCATCCAGCCAACCTTCAGGAGGACACCAAAGGGTTAATACAGCTCCCAGGGCTCCAGGCAACAGCCTAATCAGCGGGCCTGGATCCTGATTAAACAGCTGTGCACACAGAGGTACATAATGTGTGTGTGTGTGTGTGTGTGTGAAAGTGTGAGGGTGAATGAGAGTGGGGGGACGTGTGTTTATAAATAAACATGTCTGGGAATGTATGTGCATGTGTGTGGATGAGTGTACAGGTGAGCAAGTGCATATGGCACATGGGGGCATTTGTTTGCTTGTGTGTATATACATGTCAGTGTGCCCGAGAGAAAACAGGTATTTGAATAGTATTTAATATGTCTGTGGGACTGTATGCAAGTATGTGCATCTGCAGATAAGTATCCAACTGGTGTGAGTGGGGGGAGGTATTCTGAAAATTACAAATTGTGTAAAAAAAATTGATATGATTAAAACGAGTAGTGTGGAGACACACGTGTGGGTGGCTGTGCATATGTGTGCACATGTCCATGTGGGGGAGAGGAGCTGGTATGCGCCATGAGGCACGTGAGGATTTATGGAGCAGCGGGGTGTCAGATCACCCAGTGCAAACTGCCGGAGGAAAGTGCAGTTCATGGAAGTGCCCAGTCCGGCCAAGGTCACACTATTACCAGTGAGGTACAATGGACTTTACTCAGTTCCTCACTCCCTTCTGCCATGTGACTTGCAGAACAGGGGAGTGGGCAGAGTGTATTTCTCAGGCTTCCTGGGTATCAGCCTTGACCACATGACTTGTTTGACTAGTGGGTTGTGAGTGGAAGTGAGGGGGTGCCAGCTAAAGGCCGAGATCTTAAGAGAGGCTTGCATTTCTGCCACCGTCTTAAAAATTTGCCCCAGGGGAGCTGCTGCTCTCAGAATGATGAGAGATCTGTGGAATTGCCTGAAGTCAACCTGCAGCCTGGAATGAAATCCAGCTAACCAGAAGCAGCACCACCCACTGGAGTCCAGCATTTCTGTGAGCACAATGTTTGCTGTAAGCCACTGAGATTTTGAAGAGGTTTGTTGTGGAAATGGCTGGCTAATACACCTGGTGTGGCTGGAACTGCTTGGGGTCACCTAAGGAGATGGGTCCCACTTCCGGAGATGGTCTGGGCTTTGGAATTTTTAAAAAATCCCCAGGTGATTTTAACGTGCAGACAAGTTTGGTGACCACTGCCCTACACCATAGGGAGAAGGAGACCATGGGATGGGACAAGAGAGATAAGGACAGGTTTCATGAAGCTTTAAATGCCAAACCAAGGAGCTAGGATTTTATTCTGAAAGTAGAATGGGACCAATGCAGATTTTAAGGAAGGGAAGAGGTTTAAATATGCATTTTCTTTACAAGGGCCACCCAGGCAGCTCCAGGGCATTCTGGAAGCCAGCCCCTTACCAGGCTTTGCTCCAGGGTTTCCTGACGACCTCTGTTTGCCTGACCAGGTGTGGGATACAGCCTTAAACCTGGTTGCTCTTTCTGGCTCAGAACCCTTTTCCAGAGAGCTCAATCCACACTCAGGTGGCTCAGCAGCTGCTAATGACTGTCTCAGAAAATAAGAAAAAAAAATCAGCTAATTTTCCCAGCAACTCCATAGCTGCTGCCAGAATCCAAGCATCACCATCTCTCACTTGGAATATCACCACCTCTCCACTTATCCACTCCCCTTCCACACCTCCTTCAACCACGTAAAACACAGCTGATCCTGTTACTGCCCAGTAGTGAGACAGCCCCAGTTCTGTTACCTCTAGGATATGGTCCAGACTCTTTTTCAAGGTGCCAGGGTCCCTCCTACTCCTGGACCTGTCCTTCCAGCTTCATCTCCCACTGCAACCCTTCAGAGGCCTTAACATGAACTTAAGCATTTCCTGCCATTGCCTTCCTCTGTGCTTTTGAACACACCTATCTCTGCCTGGGGATGTTGTCCCCTGCCTCCTCCACCTGCTAATATCATACCAGACCTTCCAGCCCCTCTTAGGGGCCTCCTTCTCCACCAACTATTCCTGGACTCTTGCCACCACTAGACAGAACGACTGCCTCCTTCTTCGGAACCCAAAAGCCTGTCCTTTAAGCCCCTCTCGTTTCCTGTGCAGGTTATGGAGATCTGGGATCCAGTCTCTCCATCTCCGCCCGCGCCCCTGCCCTTGGCCCTGCCAGACAGGCAGTAGGTGCTAGGTGAGTGTTTGTTGAACTGGACTAAATTCCTTGCTCCTGAGTCGGCCCAAAGGAACAGCCAAGGCAGCAGGGCTGGAGCCATGCCCTGGAGAGAGTCTGCCGGAGGCATCCTCCCTGCTTCTCGAAGACCCTCAGCCTTTGCCCTTTCTGAGAGCTCAGAGAAAAATCCATATCCTGGAAAGTCTTGCCCTCCCCTGTCAGGACAAAGGCTGGGCCTATATGACAGTTCCCTGGTCCGCAGGCCTAAGTGCCCTCGAAGGTCACAGGCTTTATCTTGTTTATGTCTGTGACTTTCCTGAGGCTCCTCGCTTCTTGACAGTGTCACAGAGCAGGCTTGCTGCCTGGGATGTGTCTGGCACATGGCCTAGCTTATCCTTCAGGGGCAGGGAAGAGGACCCAGTCATTGATGCTGGTAGGGAATTCAGCACTAGTCCATGGTCAGTCTCTTTTCTAATCTGAGCTGGGTCTGAATGAGCATGAGACAGCACTGAGTGCAGGACGAAGCAGAGCAGGAGCTAAGCCACCCTTACCTCGTTTCTTCTTCAATCACCTGTTATGACTGGCTCCTGAAAATACAGGCACTTGATGAAGAAGGGAAGGGAAAGGAAAGGAAGGGAACCAAGAACCCAAAGTCCCTGCTGTGTGCCAGATGCTAGTGAAAATAGCAAGTGCAAAGGCCCTGTGGTAGAAGAAGGCTTAGTATATTCTAGGAATGCAAAGAGACCAGTGCAGCTCAGGTGGATTAAGCAAGAACAAGGAATTGATGTTAGGAAGGTAGAAGAAGGCCAGCTTCTGGTGAAGACTGTGGCTTTTACTTTGAGCGGGTGATTATATGATCTGATTGACTTTCCTAAAGGATCCCCCTGGCTGCTTTGGGGAACCCAGTTTCCTCCTTTCCCCACAGTGGAATCCTTTCCTCTTTTCCACCTTCTCCCTATCGCCTATCATGATGTCCCCCACAGAGTAAGCACTCTGTCATTGTTTCTTGAATGTGTTGGCCAGAATTCAGTGCCCAGTTTTTACTTAGCTTTGTGGCTAAGTATTGACAGCACAGTGACTATCACTCAGATAGACACCTTGCCTTGATCCTCTGTTGGGAGTTTCTTCTCCTGTGGGCTCTGTGCTCCAGATAGAAGTCTGATGGGTAGAAACTGGCATATGGTTCCTCCTACAGCTGTCAAAAGCACAGCTGCATGCACTGCTGTGCACATCTGGTACCCACATGTCTCACACTGGACTTGATAGTCAGCCAGATACTCATGAGCATGCTGTAGGCAGGAGGAAGAAACAGGAGGTCCTAAGGGCTAGCAACAGGTAGTGAGTGCAAGAGGCTTTAAGGATGGCCTGTGGCCATTTTTCCAGAGTGAACTGGAGGTCTGTGCCTAGAGAGCAGACAGGGCCCCAAGCCCAGGGCTCCTCAGGTACCTAAACACAAGCTCAGGTTTCTACAGCTGGCAAAATCCTGGATGCCCTACTTTCCCCAGTCTCAACTTCCTCATCTGTAAAATGGAAGATAATACGAGCTGGAAGAAGAATGTAACAATCATTTGGCTGAAGGAGCCTCATTGCACAGTTGGGAATATGTGTAGTCTTGGATGGGTCTCTCTTTTCTCTGGACCTTTGTTCTCTGCAAAATAAGTAGAGATTGCAAGATGGATTACTCTGAGCACCCTGGCTAAGGGTGGGGTTTATCCCGCACTCTGAGACTCCTGCTGGCCCCATTCTCTGCCAGGAAACTGACTGTGCCTTTCACTTTAGTTGGTTTGGAGAAAATTTTACTTCTTTTTGTGTTTTCTCTTTTGGGTCTCTCCTATATCACTTATGGGAATGCCACTTTCTTGAATGAAAACAGGCTCTTAGGTGCAATTAATACTATAGCTTAAAAATACAATGCTATTGAAACTATTTTCCCCAAGACACTATTTAACTACAGGCATGGGAGAATCCACAGGGACCTATTTTAAGCATTAGAGGCTCCAGTACATTTTTGAGCTTTTCTTTAAAAGACACAGGCAACATGCAAAAATCCCAGATGTTTCTTCAATGCTCTCAGCATCTCTGAACTGAGTGGAGAAAGAAAGTATCAGTAAGACCCTCTAGAGAAGCCTAATTTGGATTGAAATACCCCATACTTCTCTGTGTCAACAGTCCCAGAAAGAAAGGTGTTTCTCCTGGGAAAAGAGACTTAAAATCCAAAGGGAGGAAACCATTTAGGGAATAAGAGAGAGGAATCCAGGGCTAACTGGGAGCTCACCTTTCACGTCAAACTGACCTACAGTGGTGTTTCTTTTATCCTCTCATTTAATCCTCACACAAACCCTTGGAGTAAGGTGGTGTCATCTCTTCCTTGCAGATGAAGAAACTGAGGCTCAGAGAGGCCCCCATCAAGGAAGTGATGAAGCTGGAACTTGGACTCAGGTTTCAGTCCTTTTCATCTTGCTACCCCAGGCAGAATGCAGAGTGGTTATGCTACAAACCCTGGAGCTTAGACTGCCGCTCATTCACCTTACGGACCTGGGACAAGTTACTTAGCCTCTCTGTGCCTCAATTTCCTCATCTAAAACAGGGCTAATAACTGGAGCTGCCTCACAGGGCTGTTGTGAGTATTCAAGAGTTAATATATAGAAAACATCAGGTGTGTGAAGTGTATGTGTGCTTGTACATGGTAGGAGCTCTATAAAAGTTAGCTCTTGTTATGATTACCCTGACACAAGCTGGAGTTGTTAGCCCTGGGAAATATGGGAAAGTGGTGGGTTTGCCTTCACTGACTTCTCTGTACATAACTCTGCCCCCCCCCCCAGCAGACATCTGACACCCCCAAAGTTTCCTTTCCTGGTGCATCTTCTTCAATTCTACTCCTCTCCTTCATATCGTGTGGTCTGGCCTCACTGCTCTTCACTTGCTCCCTGTAATTTTTTTCAACACTGAGCATGAGCTCTAGGAACTGATGTGGATTCAATCACCAAACTTTCCACCTAACATCTTGTGTGACTGTGAGCAAGTTTCTCACAATTTCTAAGGCTTGGTTTCTCCATCTGTAAAAAGGAAATAACATTACATCTCTCATTGGACTGTTGTGATAATCAAATGTCATAAAGTACGCAAAGGTCTTAGATGATTAATTGCATGTTCAATTTTAGCTATTATTATTATTATTATTAATCATTGACTAACATGTTAAATGTAATTCCCCTTTTCTAATTCCTACCCATCATTTTAAGAGCCTGCTGAAATTCTGCATTCTATCCCCATTTCCATTCACCCTTCCCAGAACTACTTTTTCCCTCTCCTAAATCCTCTGTGTCAGCACTCGTCAGAGACCACTGAGCATACTGACTTGTCTCTATGTGCCTTTTTGCTTCCTGAGGAGTAGACACCAGGTCTTTTCATTTTTTAACCCTTTGGTACTTGAATCAAGCCAGAGGTGGTGCTTTGTCTTTTATGGGTACAATGGGCCTCCACCCTAGGTCCTGAAGAAACAACTTTAGTGCAGAGGGATATCAGAGATGATTAAACCAATCTGTCCATTGCACGCCATTGGGGGCCAGAAACAAAAATGATTTTCCCAAAGTCACAAAACCAAGGGAATCAGCGTGGTGCATCAAAAAGAACACAGGATTTGCAATCAGAGAACAATCTTCAGGTTTGTGTTCCCTGTTTAATTTCCCAGCTGCTAAAACAAATACCATCCCATGGGTTGGTTTAACAACAGGCTTTTACTAGCTCATGGTTTCAGAAGCTAGAGGGCCTGCTTCCTCCTGGGATCAGTGTCTTCTGGCCTCCTGGCAATCTTTGGGATTCCTTGGCTTTTCCATCACATGGCATTGCACATTTTGGCATCCTCTCCTTTTTCTTCCTTGTTCCCTTGCCATTCAGCTTCTGGCTGCAGCCCGTGGCTTCTCTCTGTGTGACTTTCATTCTGCTTATAAAGGATGCCAGTAATCTGGGTTAAAGCACAACCTGATTCACTTGGGCCACACCTTAGCTGAAGTAGCATCTTGAAGAGATCATGTTTACAATCGCTCCTCACCTGCCAGAATGCGGCCCAGGACCAAGAATGTGTCCAAACTGGGGAGCACAACTCAGTCTACCACACTCCCCTGCTAACCAGTATGACTTTGGGAAAGTTACTCAACCCCTCTGGACTTTGACTTCCACCTCTGTCAAATGGGTATAAGAACACTTGTCTGACAGATTGTTCTATTTAATGAGCCAACATATAGAGATTTTTATGGCACATCTCCCGGTAATTGAATGAGATCATTTTCTTTCACTTGCTCTTCACTGAAACATCGGCTTCCACTCATGCCTTTTCCAGGGCACTGGGAGCCAACCCCCACCAGGGCCCTGGTGGTTGTCCAGCATCAGCCCTATCAGGGTATTTCCGTATTGGAAAGGCCGTGCCGGTCCCTTCAATAACCTGTGTCAACACCCACCTGGTTTGGTTCTCAAGCCTTTCACAGAAGGATGGGGTTCCCCTGTCCTACAAATTTAGTGTCTTGAAAATCCAAATGAAAGAGTTTTGCTTTGGATACTCTATTAACTCTAATAACAGTTACCACTCTGCACCCAGGGCTCTCTTGGAAGATATATTTTCCAAACTCCTTTATTGTCAGTGCTTGGCTAGAAAATCAAGTGGCTCTGACTTAAGGAAAATCTCTATACTCAGCTTCCTTTTTTTTTCCGCCTGGGTATGCATAGATGTGGAGGCCTCCTAACTTGCCACCTTCCCTGTAACCAAGACTCACGCAGGGAGGAGGTGCTGACCACTGTGGGCCTGACTGGGCCACCTGGCACACCTCCCTCGGCAAAGGCAGAAGAGGCCCTCCAGATTGGCAGGGACACCAGACATCTCAGAATCTAAATGTCTACCCAAAAGCTTTTGGCAGGTTCCAGAACCTATATTCCATTTCTGTCTGTCTGGGAAATGCCAGAAGAGAAATCTGGACTTTCTTTCAAACCCTTGGGCTTGGTGACTTTTAAGAAAAATAATTATCTTCAGTAAACATTTCCAAATAGCAGCCATAATGAGCATGGAACTGCTGGGCATAATTTATTAATTCCACAGAAGGGCCAGGCCCTCTGTTGGGCATTTATTCATGTGCAGAAATTAATTTGTGACTGTATCAGTAAGGAGTCTTGGGTTGCAATCAGCAATACCAACTCTGGCTGATATAAGTATAAGGGAATGTCTTGGCAGGATAACAGGAACTTAATGAATCAGTGGGAAAGTTGGAGAACCAAGACTGGAAATGGGCTGAAAGCAAAGCTGCTCTGGATAATGAAGACTTGGGAACTACCAGCATATTCTCTTAGCAAGATAAGTCTGATAGGTAGCTGTTGGGGTATATGAGCTTTAATCACCTCTTCTATCTACATATCATTTAGTCAGAAATCAGAGCCCTCAAAGAAAGCATCAGCTGGGCAGGCTTAGCCACATATCTGCCACTGAGTCTGGCAGAGAAGCCCTCAAGGACCCCTTTGGCTTACATGGTGGAAGAGCAGTTATTTGGATTTACCATCGCACTTAGATTGCATCTAATGTGGGTTGGGGGCAGGGGCAGGGAGTGGGGTGTGTGTGTGCTGATTTCTCCAAAAATTGATATTCTGTGTGGAATGGGGAAAGGAAGCTTTGCAGCCAAATAAAATATAATGAAAATCCTCTACCTTTGTTTTCAGTTTAGAACAGTTTTTTTGAATGGTTTTAAACATGCAATCATTCAAAAAATATTTTCAGAACATTTACTCTATCCCAAGCATATGCTAGCTGCTAGGGATGCAGGAGAGAAGAACTTGTGGTTTCTGCCCTCAGGAAACTAACTGCACAGCGGGGGAGACAGGCACCTAAATGGATACTGCTGGTACACTGGGAATGCACACATGTACACAGTACTATGGACACACACCCCTGCGCTTCCTGGTGTGGTGGTAAGACTTCCCAGAGGAAGTGACAAAAACCAGATTTTTAAGACCTGAGAATAGAAATTAAGAAATGGATTATTTTACATTTCTGCTGACCATCTAAGTAAGTCATACATCCTCCTATTCATTCATAAATTCATTCAACACTCATTAGGCATCTAGAGTGTATGAGGCTCTGGGCTTAGTTGGATTGAAAAGAAATAACTACCTTTGAACATGAGCAAGCCAGTAGGTACAGTCTGAGGTGGCAGAGGCTTTTTCTTGGTCATTTTCTCTTGATTTATGTGCATCTCAATTGCCAAGTTCTGATTCTACCCCAACTCTAGCTCTTAGGAAGATAAGCCAGTCCCTAAATCACAGAAACTCCCTTTCCATCTCTCCCCCTGCTGGATTTTGGGGTACCTCATCCTTCTTTCCACAAAACTGTCCCCTCCTCTCTCTTGCCTCAGGACTAGGATGAGGTCTGATGGAGCACAGTGAGGTGATGGAAAAGTGGAATTGGGCCCTGTATCCCTCCTCTTCCCTGTTCTTCCAGCTTCAGTACAAATCTGTTGACAGCATCTTCAAGTTTGGGCCACATGGTGGGTTCAGAAGACTGGGACCCTCATCCTGGACATCAGAGCACATGGCTCTGGAAAGGTCCATCCTTTTTCGGATCCCTCTTCCCATTTGAGAAATGAGAGATCAGATCCGTGACTAGCTGACGCATCTCGCATTTTTTGGATCCCTTTGGCCTTGTTCTTTCTCCCTTCAGTTATGTTGTTCTGGGATAAGTTTCCATCTCAGATACCCTGTCCTTTCCACCTCCTGGGGGATCCAAAGTGTATATGTCCTGAAATCCACTGCATCTCACTTCTTACCCTCAGAGACTCAGTATTCGTGAAGCCCAGGCTTTCCTTGCTGGCTTCAACGAGGGAGCAGAAGCAGAGATGGGGCATCCCCTAACCTTGCCTCACCCCACACAAATGTTTCTTGCCTTCATCTTCTTTAGATAACTTCAAAAGAGGTATCATCAAGGATAGGTAAGAAGCCATGCAAGAAGAGGGAGGGCCTGCAGAGAACCTCAATCCCTGCTCCCTGGCCCTGTGAGAGCTCCTTAGGGCATTTGGCCTTGCCAGGGATTTGCAAAAGAACCCAGCTCAACCCTGTCTTGGCAGAAACACTCCCTTCTCCATGCTCTCTTCTGTTGTGACAGATTCTGCTCTGATATCCTTGATACCCAGCTCCCATAGAAGAAAACAGATCACCCATCACCGGGTAATTATAGAGCAACTGAAAGGCCATTTAGCTACTGTGTGATAAGCAATAGACTATTTTAATAATAGCCAATTACCATACATTATAGTATATCATTTGGCATTTGATGATCTACTCGGGTCTCACCTGTTCCTTCCCTTATGGAGTGTTTCACGGCTGTTCACACCTTCCTCAACAGTTGTGTCAGTTTCTAATTGAAAGGCTATTTTTAGGAAACAGTTACGAGAAGTTTGGAGAGGTGGTGTAAATGATATCATGCCAAGTAGAAGGATGCATTCTGCCAAGTGTCTTCTCTGACAGCTCTGCCATTACCTTGCACTGTGTAGGATGGTGAGTGAGATTTTTTTTTCATGATCTTTGTTAGCCTTTCAACATTGAAGGAGGCATTAATCTGGAGACCCACTGTCCCAGCAAAAAAAGACACTCTGCTCTCTGCTTCTGACCATTCCTTCGCTGTGGATATGCATTCTCACTGCCTATTGAGTTTGAAGTAATGATACCGGGCATCCTGCTACAAGGTCTGCCAAGGACACTAGGAGAGACCTGCCCAGGCCACAGGGGTTCTTCAAGGGGTCAGGGAAGCTGACCTTTTACTCCCTAATATCTGCTCAGCTCATTCCCCTGGCCTGGGCTGCTGTCTTTAAATTTATTTACTCAGCCACTTCCTAGGTTGCAAGCCTGCCATGGGGATAGCCAGGTCATTGATGGGTTCAATATCCAGCCCTACATGCATCCCTTATATTCTTTGCATGATCTTCCCTATGCAGAGGCTTAATTCTTAATCCTTTCTTTCTAAGAAGGCACGTGGGGTCCTCATAAAAACTTGCAACCCTTACACACAGACACACACAGACACCAATACACTCACGCATACATTCAACCTCCATTAGTCCTCCTGTTACAAATTCCCAGACTGATAATGTAGTAGTGATTTCTAACTAGGACAGTCTGTGGATCTTGCACATCTGTTTTCTGCTCTCACAACACAGATATGGTCCAACTATCAGTCACTCTCATCTCCATATTCAATGCATCAACAAAATATCCAGAACTGGATCACTTTCACCACATCCACTCCAACCACTCCAACCACTCCAGTGGCCACCATCCTTTACCTGGATTGCTGAAATAGCCTCATAATTGGTTTTCCTGCTTCAACTCCCTCCTGTACCTCTATAGTCTATTCCCTCTGCAGCCAGAGGGACTTGTTAAAACTTTACTCAGATCATGTCACTCTTATGCTTGCATCTCCCCAATGGCTTTCCATCTCATGCAGCATAAAATCAAAGTCCTTACTAACTACAAAGCCCCCAATGATCTGTTACCCCCTCCAACTCCCCCCTTCACTGTCAGCTTTCTGCCTTCATTTTCTGTTACTTCACCTGGTTTACTCTGTTCCAGCCACATGGACCTATTAGCTATTTGTGCTGGAATGGATGTATTATGTCCCCCAAAACACCATTATCTTTGATGCAGTCTTGTGTGGGCAGGAAACGGATTGGTGTTGATTGGGTTGGAGACTTTTGATTGGATGTTTCCATGGAGATGTGATCACTCAACTGTGGACGAGAGCTTTCATTGGATAATTTCCATGGAGATTTGGCCATGCCCACTCAGCATGGGCCTTGATTAGTTTACTGGAGCACTATATAAGCTCAGACAGAAGGTGCAAGCTTGCTATAGTCAAAAGGGACACTTTGAAGAATGCACAGGAGCTGAAAGATGAGCTGCAGATGAGAGGCAGCTTGAAGATGGCTGTTGAAAGCAGACTTTTGCTCCAGAGAAGCTAAGAGAGGAAGAACGCCTGAAGAGCAACTAAGAGTGACATTTTTGAGGAACTGCAGCCTAGAGAGGAACCTCCTGGGAGAAAGCCATTCTGAAACCAGAACTCGGGAGCAGACGCCAGCCAGGTGCCTTCCCAGCTAACAGAGGTTTTCCAGACACCATTGGCCATCCTCCAGTGAAGGTACCCGATTGCTGATGTGTTACCTTGGACACTTTATGGCCTTAAGACTGTAACTGTGTAACCAAATAAATCCCCTTTATAAAAGCCAATCCATTTCTGGTGTTTTGCATTCCAGCAGCATTAGCAAACTGGAACGCTATTCCTTGGACACAATATGGCAGTGTTATTTTGAAAAAAAAAATCATTAACTCATCTGTGATGCCTTTAATAAATTAAACACAATAAGCTTTAGTTTAACTATAAAATATTTTTGAAAGTTACTTTAAAAATGAAATGGAATTTAGACCAATCTTTTTATTCTTTGAGCTGTTTTAGACAGGGATATTTTAGATGCTGTAAAGAAACCCACTCCAACTAGTTCTAGCAGAAAAGGAGGATCTTAAAATAGGATGGCAGGACCTTCTCATGGAATATGAGGAAACAAAGTACTTCCAAGCCTTATGGTACATGACCTCAGAAGCTGGAGAGTCTTCTTGATTGAAGCATCCAAGCATTTGAGCATGTCAGGGATGGACAGGGAAAGTGCAGCTCAAGTATTTCTTGCCCCAGTTAGGATGACTCAAGAATGGGAAAAGATGGAGACTATAGATGAGTGACAAGAGTGGACTGGGTGTTGGAGGGGAAACCCTGTACAAAAAACAGAACCAGGAGAGATGAGGAGCTGAGGAAGAGAGAAATAGGGGAAGTGAGTAAATGAGTGAAAGGTGGAGATTGCAGGGTGAGGGATGCTCTTCATCCTGGCTGATGGGCCCACTCCAGTCAAAGACACAAGACACTGCCCAGGGTAACTGGGAAAATAAAGCAATACAGCCTTGAGATCAGCTCACAATTCCTACCTCAAGTTCAAACAACACTCAGTCCTTTGTCATAGTGATGCTTTAAAAAAAAATTCCCCATTTTATATTTAGTAAATATTTACTAACTGCTAGGCACCATGTCAAGCCCAGTGAAACATCCAGAGAAATATAAACCTCCCTACTCTCCTTTTAGCAGTTTACAATCTAATGAGAAAGAGGAAACAGACTGGTGAATTATTTAAGTATCAGTTAAGGTGATATCTCGGTATAGTGGTAAGAGCCCATGTTTGGAGTCAAACAGATCTGGATTTGGATCCTGGCTCTTCCACTTATGTCATGCACTTTAGGCAAGTTTCTTAAACTCTTAAGCCTCAGTTTCTTTATCTTAAAAACAGGAATAATGATGGCTACCACCCTTGCGGTCAGCATGTAGTAGTTATTCAATCAGTGTTTTCTCTTTCTAATGCGAGGTCACATTTGACCGATTGCCAAAACAAATGATACAACCAAAAAAAGGCCTCTAGGAGTTCAGAGAAAAGAAGGTGCAAGATCCTAGGACAATGGAAGATTTGAGTCAGTCTCTCAGGACAGGGTGGGCCTTGAACCACCCTTGAAGGTTGGGTTGGGTTTGCATGGAGGTAGAGAGGTAGAGCAAGGTCAAGGGCAGATGATTTATGAGGGTAAATGTAAATGAGTGAAAATCAATCCACCTCAAGAAAACAGAAGGTGAATAATGACATTAGCCACCTTTTATCAAGCATATATCCTGTGCCAGGCTCTGTGCTTTATTTACAATATCTCATATAACCCTCTCAATATTCTGATAAGTTTTGTTCAGATGCTATTTCCATTTTATAGATGGAGAAAGCTAGTCACAGAGAGGTTAAGAACATTTCCCACATCTATTAAGAGGCAGATCAAGGTTCAAACGTGAGTAATCTGACTCCAGGGCCTATATTACGCTCTTAATTTCTATTCAGATTAGTGTTTGATAAACTCTAGTGGCTAAAACTGCATAAAGGAAGCACAAACACAGGTGGGTCTTAGATGTCAGACTAGGTAGGTTAGGCAATTATAGACCTTAGTTCCAACTCCCTCATTCCATTGCAAAGGAAATTGAAGTTCAGAGATGAGAAATGGCTTGTCAGGCTCACAGGATCAGGGACTCAGCCAGGACTTGACCTTGGATCTCCTTGTAGCTGTGTCTGACCCCTTTGGCTTGCCTTGGAAGGTTTCCCTGTTCCTTTGGGGCCTCACTAGGACATGAGCTTCTCTCAGGAGTGAGCTGTGATTCCCTGGGCCTCTCCTGCTGAGGGCCCTCTAGCCTAGCTTCTCCCTTGGAAAGCCAACAGGATGAGCCTCTGGCAGCTCTTGGTCATCCATTATCTTGGCCCGTGACTGTCCATTTCAGTTCTCTCTCCGCCTTCTTGTTGCCTTCTCTTACTCATGGACTGCTCCCTCTTTGGGGACTATTGCTCACTCTATCTCATTCCCAGCTTCTATAGTCCCAATTTTTTCATGAGAAGGCCCATGAACAAGGCTCAGGGGCCAGTCCTGTCCTCAGCTAGAACAGCTGATTCTGTGTCCTACTGCAGGCCACTAGGACTTCCCCGAGCCTAACCCTCAGCCCTCTGACTGAACTTCCAGCAGCTCTCAGACCTATCAGAGAACCCACTCCCTGTCCTGCTTCCACCTGCCTTGGGCTGCAACTGCCCAGTGAGATGCCCTCTCACCACTATCGCTGGGTCAGCACCATACCGGGCCCCACCACGGCACACGTCCAGGTTTCAGGCCCTTCAAAACCTGCCCCATTCCACAGCAATCTGATCTCCAACTGCTGATACTACAGATTTTGCTCCTGGTCTAAGAAGTTCACACCATGATGACAGCTCAGGAATGATACCCTTAAAGAGCTATCCCTCTCACCTCAGTCGTTGTGGGCTCTAACTTAGCAGCTTTGGTGGCCTTGAGCAACGTAGTTAACCTATCATCCCTCAATTCCCTTATCTATACATGGGTATAATAATCAGACCTATCATAAGTTTGTTAGTGAAAATTCAATGACATGATGTTTGTAAAGTACCTTACAAAAGTACCTGGCATATCATAAATTTAGCCACTATTATTACTAAGAGCAGCCCCCTCCTCCTGGGCATAAACTAAAACAGCATCCTATGAGGTAAGGCAGAAAGGTGGAGGGAAGGGGTTAGTGAGTCCAGGGGTGGGAAAATTAGTGGAATTCCCCTCCAATGAACAAAAACACAAAATGTCTCCAGAATGAAGCAAACTGCTCAAGAGAAAATACTTCCTCAAGACAGGGCAGCTGTTCAGTTCATCCATTACTGCTGTCTCCTAAATTTTGCTGAGTCCTCAGTTTCCCTTTGGAGCTGGTTTGGATTCAGACCAAACTGAGTTTGTAAACTGACTCTGCCACATCCTGACTATGACCTTGGCAAACTCACTCAAATTTACAAGCCCCCGAGTCCTCATCTGTGAAGCAGGATGACACCACCCACCAGGAGGACAGTGGGCGAGAGTATTTCTAAATAATCTGGCATGCTAAGGGCTCAGTTCAAGGGTGCATCCTTGCTCTTGGAGCTCCCACCTGCCACCACCTTGGAAAACCGAGACCCCTTGGGGCTTGAGCAGGGAAGAGTTCTCAAGAGGTGAGATTTTAGAGGGAGGACACAGAGGGTGCCTTCTGCTACTGTTCTACCCTCTTCGGGCTTTTACTTCTCTGTGGCTATCTGCTTTTCCTTGGAGGATTATGGGCTCTTTCATTTTTAGGGCCAAGTCCTTTGTGGGACTGTGAGGGTCAGAGGGACTCACAAGGAGAAACACAAACTTGTGTTCCATGTCCTGCTTCCCCAAGCTGGGCTCTCAGCCCAGGAGCCATTAGCAAGTGGCAGGGCTGAGTGGGCGGCCATCAGTCAGAGGAGAATGTCTGCTGCAGTTCCTGGGATGCAATGGTGCCCTAAGGAGCCATTGGCAGTAATGATGATGGGTATTTAAGCAAATGAACTGTTAATGACCAAGCAGAGGTGAGCTGCCTCCCAGACCAGCTGGAGCCCAGAATTTGCAAAGGAGGGCAGGTTAGGAATGAGGAGAGGGTGGAGAGGAAAGAGACTTTATTTTCTTCTAAGAAATTGGCTCCCCCAGGGAGTCTTGGGTGGCCATGAGACAATCCTTGCTTTGCCAGCTGTCCCTAGACCCAGTCTCACCATCCCTTCCTTGAACTATTACCAAGAAACTCCTGGTCACCCTGCCCAGGTACACTGCCACCACGTAGCAAAAAGGAATCTTATTTGAAGCTCTCATCAACAGGGGAAGAACAGCAGGGATGCTGGCCAGCTGGCTCGGGCCACGTGGGTCTTGGGGGCTGGGGATTGAGTGATGAAGGAGATGAAAGTAATATTAACAACCACACCAGGTACTGATAGTACTGCATTACCACAAGTGTGCATGGAGTGCCAAACCTGGGCCAGACATTGTTCTAAGTCCTTAATTTACATTGTTTAATTTATTACCTACACAATCCTTGAAGTGAAGATTGATACTTCCATTTAACAGGTGAGGAAACTGAGGCTCATAAGGATAATGTGACTAGCCCAGAGATTAAGGAGCCAGAGAGTTGATGCAAAACTGTATGCAGCAGTCAGCAGAGAGGGTAAAGCCAGAGAATTTAGTAATGCCAATCTTTCATCACTCAGATCACAGTGTAGGGAAAGCAAAAGACACTGGGGAGAGACCTGAGAGGACACTGGGCTGAGAGTAGGAGTAGGAGCCAAGGTCAGGGGAGTGTGCCCTTCAGAACCACAGAGTTTGATGGACAGACGATGACGGCTTGGCATTACTGACCAATACTTGATGGCTCAGTTTGCTGGGTAGACCTGAGATTTGTTCCTATCCACAGGCCCATGAAGCCCAACATGAGCTTGGAAGCAGCAGCTCAACTCTTGTGCCCTGAGAGAACAAGGAGAAAGAGACAGTGGGTGACAAAGAGGGGAGACCTTAATTTTTACACAGCCAGGACGTATAATCTAAGGAATCTGTTCTTAGGTTGCAGGCTCGGGGTGCAAGATCCCATTCTGCCCCCTTCCCCATGGTGTACCTTCCCAGGCTTTAGCCAGGCCCACACCACGGACCCCAGAATCCTTGCCTCCATTGGAACCTGTAAGAACACTCTGGCTACCAAATGGTTTAGGTGTGAAAGCAGCAAGAACATCCAAGAATTTGGTCCTAACGGTTGTGAGCTGGTTGGCTTAGGTGTAGAGAGATGTGAGCCTCTGCTTCACACCAAGCTCACCTCTACCCACCCCTTTCTTAGCTCAACCCCAAGGAAGAAGGAATCAGGATCCTGGGAAATGAGAGATCACCAATCCAGTGGGTGGAGCCACCGTGCCTTGAAAAGCAGGAGAGTGCAAGCCCTGCTTGCTTTCAGGCTTCCTCTCTTGAAACAATCATAAAGCTGAAGCAGGGTGTCCATCACCCCACTCCACCCCACGGTCTGTGTAATCCCTCCCCCTACCTCCTTTCTCTCTGCTGATTTCCTCTTCCCCACAATCCCTACCCTTGTCTCCTCACAGGAAAATTGGTCCCAAGTTTATTTCATTGTTGATGTTTATTTGTATGTCGGTGGGGGGTGGAGAGGAGAATCAAAATTTTGCGTGAATGCAACTCTCTCAGGAGCCATGGGGATGAAGCGGACTGACAGGGTAAGATTTGGGTTCTCCTGGGTCTCTGGGCAGGCAGATCCAGGTTTGATGAGATCTGCAGCTTATACAATTTGGAGGCCTACTTTACATAAAATAATACAAAATGATGTTCTGGAGATAACTCTGATGTGTTATATAGATATCCTTTTTTAGTTTTTTAGTTTATTAGAATAGTTAGAAGGAAATATCTGAAACTGTTGAACTGCAATCCAATATCCTTGATTCTTGAAGACGGCTGTATAACTATATAGCTTATATGAAGTGACCATATGACTGTGGAAACCTTATGGTTCACACTCCCTTTACCCAGTATATGGACAAATGAGTAGAAAAATGGGGACAAAAGTAAATGAATAATATAGGGGAGGGGAGTATGGGACGTTTTGGATGTTCTTTTTACTTTTATTTTTATTCTCATTTTTATTTTTTGGAGTAATGAAAATGTTCAAAAACTGGTGATGAATGCACAACTCTATGATGATACGGTGAACAATTGTTTTATACTTTCGATGACTGTATGGTATGTGAATACATTTCAATTAAAAAAAATTTTAAAAAGAACGCTATGTAAAGACAGAAGGCACTCCCATTCCAGTTTGTATTTTAAGGTTTATTTTTAATACAATAAAATTATTTAAACTAAAAAAATATATATGAATTCAAAGGAGGCCCCTGGAGCACAGGAAGGGCAGGAATCCATGTCAGTGAGATGCCCTGATACTTGGTCTTCACTGACCGAGGATACACCTGCCTCTGCCATCACGAAGCCGTGAAGATTGTATCTTTCACCTAACAAGTGGGTTTATCTGATTTAAAGGTTCAAGGTCAGGGGAGAAACCCCCGCTTCCACCTCCTGCCTCCTCCTACTCCCAAACCTTTAGCAGCTCCCTGCCTTCCTCTCCGGGTGCCCCCACCCCTCCACTTGCCTTCTAAAGCTCTCCGTAGCCTGGCCTCACTCTGTCAACCCTGCCTTATTGCCCCCAGCTTCTCCCCCCAGTTCCTCTGCTCAGGCAGGTGGCCTCAGCATCCTGTAGGTGGGTGTGCTTGCTCCAACCTGTGGGTTCTTAACACTCTCTCTTTGCCCCTTCCCACAGGGCACTTCCAAATTCATATCTGTGTTCTCTGGTAAGAAGCCCTCAAACAGAGATCCTGCCACATACTTGCTGAGTGACCTTGGGCAAATTCCTTAAACACTCTGAACCTGTTTCCTTACATGTAATGTGGAATACTAATTATTACGTGATTATTAGGTAAATAAAATAACTAACTTCCAGGTGAGGTGGTCTAGGAGGCAGCTCGCCTTTTATTTCTTGGCTCTGATTCCTGCCACCAGGGTGGACTTTGTTAAGGTGTTTAACCTCTATGACTCTCTGTTTTCTCATCTGCAAAACTGGAATAATCACTCACAAGGGGCAGGATTGTTGCAAAGATTAAAGATGGTGTCAATAAAACCCTTGGTCATCAAAAATAGTAGCTGCAATTAATCTTATTGTCAGTTAGGTGTGTATGTTCTTGACTGAGTGTGACATGTTGCATGTATTCCACAGTCTGAAAGTTCCCTCTTTCTGCTTCTTCTCTTCTGACCTCATTTTTGAGAAGCTTTCTTTGCACCTCCTTCAGGAAGGTTTCCCTATAGCACTGAATCTCCTCCTAGCTCCAAAATTTCTTTCAGTATATTAGTGATTAATTAAAGCTTATCTTATTATCATCTGCTGATATTTCATTTGTTGGTTAATTATCACTCTGGAACTTCATTAGATACCTTTAATTGGCTGTGTGAATTTGGACACATAACTTTCCTTCTCTGGGCCTCAGTTTCATCATGAACAGAATGGAGTCTTGAATTGGATCCTGATCTTCTGTTTCCACATCACAGGATTTTCCAGAACCTCAGGCTGTCACCAAGCACAGCCCACATTGTCCCACTTCCTAGTCTTTGCTTATATAATCCTCTCCTCAAATGCACCTACCCCACCTCAATTTTCCAGGACCCATTTTAAATGCCCCTTTTGCCATGCCACTTCCTTAATCCCCTCCAGGCAGAGGTGATTTCCCCCTTTGAAATTCCAGAATCCTTGGCTTTACCCACTGTCCCTTGTAGATCTCCCTGGGCATCACATAGAACTGTCCTCCTTCCAACAGGAGCCTAAGTCTCTGAGTGTGAGTCATGCAGCCCCATGTTTCCTGCAGGACCAATGTTCAAAGCCTTGCTCGATAACTACCCATGAATCTTAGGGACCTGTTCAAGGGACTATGGAGAGACAGACCCACAGACGTACCCTGCATCTCTTAACAAGGAGCTCACACATTCAAGTCCCCATCTCTGCTAAAAGGGGGCCAAATCCCCACACGGGGATCACTGGGTATCACTTCCATGTGGATAGAAATCCACCCATCTGTACCCCATCTTTCCCGATTATCTGGTGCCCTTCCTATGGCAAGACCATCTTCCCTTCGTCCAGTTTCTTTTGACCCCTGTGCTAGGAGCTCTAGACTAGATCAAATTCCCTGACTCCGTGAGCTTTATTTTTCTTCTGCTGTAACTGGCATCTGTTCAGGTGGATGAGTGAATATGTATTAGATCTCAGCAGGTTTTGGTCACTTTTATTGTCTTCTAGTGAAATGTGCCCATTGCTGAAACCAGACCTTGTTGGCCATTTATCAGGTCAGCTAAGTGAAAGGGGAGCTGCATAGAGATGGGAGTTCAGGCAGGTCCAGAAAATTTTGGCTGCAGAAAGAAGTCACACCAAAGAAAAATGGATCCCCAGATGGTCGTCTGGAACTGATGGATTAAAAGATAAGCACCGGAGTTGTGATCTCGACACACAGAATCACTGGACCAAGCATTCTCATAATTAGATGCAAGTGGCAAGCATTTAGCGCATTTTGTTTTTTAACTTTTAAAAGTGCCTGGAGCAAAGGCCATTGGAAATAACAACTGCTACTTTCAAAAACAGTTTGGGGGGAAAAAGCAAGTGATATTTATTGAGTGCCTGATGTATACCAGTTCACTTGACAAAAGTTGAAGGTGTCCAAACTTTTTTTTTTTTTTTTGCAGAGAAATGCTTTTTTTTTTTTCCCCAACATGAATAATTCCCAGAAGCCCAAGATGTATATAAAAAAAAAGATAGAATCTTGGGTTAGAGTCTTGAAGCCTACCTTTTTCTTTGGAGTCTTCCTAACCCAACCCCCTACCAAAATAGTCCTTGAAGCACCTATATGAAGTCCCTTTGAAAAATATAATCTTAGTCCTGGTAGCAAATGACAATAGTATTATTTTCTCATTTTACAGGTGAGTTAAATGAGGCTCTAAGAGGTATATAGTTACATGGCTGGGAAGAAGAGGAGGAGCGAGGCTTGGAACTCAGCTCTCATTTCAACAAGCTCAGAGTTCCTTCCACATTTCTCTGCCAACACCTGGTTGGAAGGGAAGAGACTGTGACCATGGCACTCAGAGCAGGGCTGTACCTGTAGTCCACATAAGAGGGGCAGGGGCCAAGGAAAAGGAGAGTTGAAAGTCATGAGGCATTGGAGGGGAACAAACAATAGGTGTTTGGTCTGACCAGAGAAGCAGATAGAGGTGGGATGTCTTTCTCTTTGCTAGTCCCGAATGGCAGTGCTTGCCTCACTCACAAGGTAGCCTGGATTTCCAGAGCAATGGGTAAGCAAGTCTGGCAACAAATAACCCAGTTCTCCAGGAAATGAACAGCCGCTCAGCCCACTTTTTTGCCATCTCACCAAACTCACAATCTTTCTTCTATTCCAGAACTACTGGCATGCTCAAAAGAGTCTCCAGGAAGGAGATAAATGAGAATATACAGTCAACACCAATATAGCTGCATCTTAGTGTGGAGGCTTTGTGCTGAAAGAATAGTAGGTTGACCGTTTCTGACTTCTTAGCCAACTTTCAGCCTGAGGTGACCATATGACACAGTTCTGGGCATGATAAATAAGTGGATGTCAGTTGTGGGTTCCTGGGAAAGTTTTCACTTTCCTAACAGAGCCACTCCTCCTTCCCCTTACCACTTCCTAGTGGGTTATAGATGTGATGGAAGGAGCTGCATCAACCATACTACAACCATGAAGGGAAGGAGAAGAGAATTGCAGAGCTATCAGCCCTCATGGAGTTAAGCTCCTGAGCTAATACCATGATTGCACACCTCCAGATAATCCTGTGTGTAAGAAAACGAAATCTCCATGTGTTTAAGTCACTATGTCTGAATATTTCTGTCACTTGAGGACAAAAGCATTCTTGACATAGTGCATGATCTTGTATGACCTCACAATAAACATGGTAAGTAGGTATCCTTATCCCTATTTTATACATGAGGAAACTAAGGTTGGGAGAGGTTGACTACACAACAGTCATTGACCTTGTAAGTGATAGAAATAAGATTTGAATTCAGGCTTTTCACTCCATGCTCAAAAACCCATACCAAATACCATATGTATATTAGGTAAAATTTCTTAAGCCTTATATACACTTTTATATATCTATTTATACATTTACACATATATTTATTCTTTATATATGTGTGTGTCTGTCTACACACACAAACACATATGCTTTGCACTAATATTGCTTAATTTTTGAGGGCAGCTATAACAAACTAGGTGACTAGAAAACAACAGAAATTTATTGTTTCACAGTTCTGGAGGCTTGAAGTCCAAAACCAAGGTGTTGGCAGGGGCCTGCTCCCTCAGACACCAAACAGGGGAATCCGCCCTTGACTCAACCAGCTTCTGGTGGCGGCCAGAAACCCTTGGCATTCCTTGGCTTGCAGATGCATCGCGCCAACCTTTGCCTCCATCTTCACGCAGCCTTCTTCTTCCTATGCTTCTCCTCCTCTTTTATGAGGGCACCAGTCATATCAGATCAGGGCCCATCCTAATCCAGTATGACCTCATCTTAACTCAAATACATCTGCAAAGACCCTATTTCCAAATAAAAGCATGGTCACAGGTACTGGGAGTGTGATTTCAACATACATATTTGGAGGACAAAATTCAACCCATAACAGAGCCATCCATGGTGGCAGCCCCTTTATTTTGGGCCTATCATTATTTATCTCATAGACTAAGGTTACTGTTAGCACAATAGATACAAATAAAAATCGTCCTAGGGAGAAAACACAGATAATTTGAAAGTACCCTATTTTCTAAATACTAAGAAAGAAAGGAGCCTGAGTGTGGGAGGTAGAATGTAAAGGATAAAGAGCAGTGAATCCAGAGCAAGAAGATGTTAAGTCGTGATCCAGCTGTGATGCTAACTTATGAGTCCTTTGACAAGACACTTCCCCACTCTGCAGCTTGGTTTTCCCACCTATAAAATGGAATATGTGTATAGTAATGTAGAGGCAGGATTGGTGCATGTGTGAGGTTGGGGAAATAAAAGATGTTAGATGATATTTGAAATGATTTAATATTGAAAATACTATTAATGGGACTTGTGTAGATAGATAGATAGATAGATAGATAGATAGATAGATAGATAGATAGATAGATACAAACCATTAGGGAATGTATAGCCAACCCTACTACCACCGGAATTACAGAATCTATTGTGAAGTGTTACTTGCTACGAGGATGGGGTGGAAGACTGGGGATTTACATCCCATGGGGAGAGATGCCAATCAGCAGGACTGGCATCTTATGAGTCTCTTCTCAGAGCTGCTAGGGCCCACCTTGCTATGTCCCTGGGATGTGACTCAGGACTTGAGCTGGTAGTTCCCAGGCAGCCTGCCCTCAGAAACCACATCTTCATGTCCACCCTGTCAGGGCCTAGCAGAATGAGTATTCGTGCAGGCAATCTTCACCATCTTCTTCCATTTTGTTTGCTTGCTTGCAGTGGATTCCAATACCTACACTCAGATTTACAGAGGCAGAGCAGCTACTCTACACCTCAGACATCAGCAGTCCAGGGGTCCCACTCTCCTGCAACATTATAATTTGGGGGTTGGGATGAGCTTCCTGATCTGATCATGCCAGCATTGGACAGACGGTTTCTTCCCCAGTTCTCATTTACATCCTCCTGTACTCTCTATTATACCGAGAATGAGCCTCTCACAGACGCCTCTTGATCTCGGATTACCTTCTCCTGAGATAAGAATGTTTGCTGGGATTACCCAGGATAGACTGAGATTAACGTGTGGTATTTAACAGAATAGCCCTTAGGCTCTTGGCTTCCCTTCCTCACTGGAGCTGCCAAAATAAATTCCCACCTGCAGACATCCTAGGTCTATCTGGCTTGCTTAGAGTAAAAACAAAGAGGCAGAAGGAGCTGTTGCATAGCAGATTCTCTCCACATTCACAAAGGGAGCCCCAGAGTTCTCCATCCAAAGCAGCCCTTAGTACCCCTAGAGTTAAATCTCTTTCCTTCAATATCTGAATTTATCTAAAGGCTAAATATCATAGTGCTATCACCTTCCTCTGTGGCACAGACCCTTCTAGTATCTTTGTGATCTTTTACTTATGCACCACAGAGTCTTTCATTCATTCTACATTCAACAAATACTCATTAAACAAACTTATTACTTACTTAAATACTTAATATGCCAGGCATGGTGCAAGGCCATGGGGACACAATGGCGAAAGAGACAGATGTGGTCTGTGCCCTTGGCTTATACTATATAGTTTACTCTAAAACTGTCTGGCTTCCTTCCTCTACAAGGTCATTGCTTTGTCTGCAAAGAAAGAATCATGGAAGAAAACACCTGATTACTGAACCCATGAGGGAGTTTCAAATTTAAATGTATCTAACATTTGGTGAAATTGCATGTGATAGACACTGAATTCCACATATGTTCAGAGTGTTCAATAAATATCTGTGGAATTGGGTTATTTGTTAACATCATCACAGCTCTGAGAGGGGCATCATTGGTTAAGATGAGGTGTAGAAACTTTCCCAAGGCAATGTGAGGTGAAGCCTGCTAATGCTACCTCTACTACCATTACCATGATCACTACACTAGCATCACCATCCCTATTACTGTACTACCATTGCTACTACTGTTACTGTCTCTATTACCTCTACTATTACTACTACTACCATTACTACCTCCCAACTACTACTACCACAACTACATGGCTACTAGCAGTTAAAACTTATCGGACTCTAAGGGCCAAGTAGCATGCTAATATTTTAAATGCATTAATTGATTTAAACATTGCAATAACTCCATCAAGTAGAGATTATTGTCTCCCATTTACAGACAAAACAATGAAATGATAGTCACACAGCTATTATTGGGAAAATCAGGACCCTGCCCCAGCCGGTCTATCTGGCTTTAAAGTCAATGCCCTTAAACATCAACTTATGTTTCCTCTCTAAATTCATTTATAGGACCCAGATCTGTATGACTCCAAAGTTATGCTCCTACCCATGGGATTGTGTAACCACTGTAGAAGCTCGCTGGGCAGGTCTGTCAGATATACAGGTGTTGGGAGCTAATCCTGTCCTCGGTATAGCTTTGGGGCTCATTCTGCACCTCTTATCCAGGAATATCCCAGAACAAGGATGTGATGAGCATGAAGGTGAGGTAGAAGAAGTCACAGCTGCTGACAAGGAAGGGTACATAAAAGAATTCCTGACAGAGACTAGAGATTCCCTGTGAGCCTCAGGTCACTGAGCTCCAGGAATTGCCCACAATCCTCCAGAAAGCAGCAGCATCTGAGCTGAAGCACTGTGCCAGCCATACTCAGGACAAGCCAGAGAGTCCCTGACCTCTCAGGCCAGGAGAGTCTGAGAACAGATAACTGTGCCAGATCCACACTACATACCTCCTTCTACCTCTTCAGGTCACCCCTCACACCAGGTGTTCATTCCAGGCCTGCCACACCTGAACGTGGTGCCTCTAATGAGGAGCCAGCTACCTTAGTCCACTTCCCAAGCCCTTAATGCCCCCATTTCCTGAGCAAATGGGCCCACAGTAGAGTGAGGCCAGAGACTCATGCCAGGTACGGAATCCTTTTCCCTTTTGTCTATTTGGAAGACTCTTGCTCATCCATCAAGATCCATCTCAATAGTCACTTCTGCAAAGCCTTCCTCTGTGCCGGGATTCCAGCACTTTGTACAGCTGGCTTTTACAGCAGCACTCATGCTGCTTTGCTATTTTGTAGGGTTCATCATCTTCTGGACCAGGCTCTTTGAAAATAAAGAACTTACCTTGTTCGTCTTTGCATCTCCTACACTGCCAGTCAGGTGCCTGCCTTAGAGCAGGGATGCAGTAGATGTGGGAGGAAGGAAGGAAAGAAGGGAGCATGGGAGGGAGGGAGGAAGGGGGCATCCCTCTGACCTTTCCCAAGCCCAGCTACGAAAGCATGCAGACACTGGGTTCCAATACAGAGAACAGATCTAACTTTCGTTGTCACTGGCTGAAGGAAGCTGATCTTTCATGGTCTCTTACCTATCAGGGAACTGAAGAAAGCCACTGGATGGAGCAAAAACAGGAGGTGGTGGGTGTAGGGAAAGGACATGAAATTTTAAGTTTGGGGACTTATGTTCCAGTCTCAGCAGTTTTTAGCTTTGGATTTGTCTTTTGACCTCCCTGAACACTAGCTTCCCTCTCTATAAAGTAGGAATACCATCACCTCCTTCCAGGGAATGTTATGAGGATGTAAATGAATAACACAAAGCATGTGAAGGTATTTTGTGAATGGGAGCACACCATGAGGATATTTCTTATCCAGATGAAAGTGTCTATATTGATGTTATTATTCCTATTATTTAAGTTTTCTTCTCCTTGTCCACAACTGTCCTGACCCAGGGGTATGGGTAACTCTGCCCTCAGAGGAATCCAGCTCTGGAGCTGCCCCCCAGTCCTCCCCAGTGCCTGTTTCTTAATGGTTCCCCATGGTAGCCTTAAATGAGGAAGCCAACCCAGGATGCATTTTGTGTAATGTCCAGAATTCATCTCAGCTGACCAAGAAAGAGAAAGAAGAAAGGAGAAGAAGGAGGAGAAGCAGCAGCAGCAGCAGCAAAAGCCTCCTGGGGAGTGAGCCACTCTAGAATAGTTAGTTCTTCCTGAGCTCCGCAGAGGCCTTGCCACCGAGGAAAGTGCCAGAAAAATGCCGGCTAATTTCAGAGGCTCCACGTTGGTGGGCCAACATCCCGGGGAGAATGAGCAATTATGATTTCCATCTAAGCAACATATGCTGTTTGCTGGCCTCTTTCGAACAGCTGTAGGTTAGATGCTGTTAAGATTAGTCTCCTTCTCTCCTCCATATTTCAGAATTCAAATTAAACTAAAATAACAGCACCTGCTGAACAAAAACCCCATTGGAAATGTGTCCTCATACACAATTACTGCAGGGAGGCTGGTCACCATTGTTACCCGCCTATTCTTTCTGAATGGGAACGGCAGCGAAGTTTCCCAGGCAGCTGCAGCAATTCAATTGTATAACTGGAGCTGGCCCCGAGCCAACCCTCAAGAACTCAAGTGGCACCAAAAGATACTATATTGATTTGCAATCGAACATAATAGGCCATCAGCTTAATTATTACTGAAGTGACAAGGTTCTGGGTATTTCATATTTATATTTCAGGGCCTGTGAAGGATGAATGTAAATCTTTTAAATGCACGGATTTGCATATCTTCAGAAGGGTTGAGTGCTCTTATTACATTCATAGCCTTTGAAAGACCAGAAGGACTGGCTATTGAACTCAGGTTGCCAGATCCCACCGGCATTTGCTTGGATGAAGAGACAAACGCATAAAATGGAAATTGCTTTTAGTCCAAAAAAAGAAAAAAAGGGAGAAAGAAAAGCCTACTACTCAACTTCATCACACTCAAATCCCTTTGGGGGCCCTCTAAGGGAAATTGGTTATAAGTCTTATTGGGACAGAGGCATTTGGACATTGAGAAATGAAACCAATGATTTCTTGGATTTCTGAGCCTGATTCTGCTCCTTCCAAGACTGTCCCTGTGTTCTTTGGAGCAGCTAGAGCTCTGGTAAGTAGAACCCTATGAGCTACTAAGATGGAAAGAGAAAGAGGTTCACTCTCTGTGACCAAAGACACAAAGACAAATAGTCTCTTCCCCGTCCCTTCATCATCAACCCTCCTCCCCACACCCTTTCTAATAGGACTGGTCATTCTTGCAAGAAAGTTTAGATCCATTCCAAATTTCTCCATAACTGTCACCTTCATCCAATGAGTCATTGAATTTCATAGACTCTTCCTAAATCCCCCTTGAATTTTGCCTCTGCCCTGTTTCAATCCTTTTATTCCTGCCTTCTGTAAGTCTCATCACAAAGTTGGACTCATGAGATTTTTCTTGCCTTCATCTTACTAAATTGCAGCCCATTCTCTACCCTGCTATCAGAGGGTCTTTCTAAAATTGCCGGGACTGCATTTTACTCCTACCTAAACCCTTTAATAGCACTCACAGAATAAAGTCCAACTTGCTTCACAATCAGGCTTGGAAATGTATTATATGTGGGACATCATTATAGGCACCAAAACAAAAATAATTTTTGCCACATGGGAACTCAAGACTCAAATTCAGGACACTTCTATCGGCCTAGCAGTCTAGCTAATGGCCACAGGCATTGTTTAGACAGCAACTGCTGTCAGAACACAGAGAAACAGATTTGAGGCCTAGAGTGGTTTGGAGAAGGCAGGACTAGAACCTAAGCCTGAAATCCTGAAACCTTACACTTTAAAAGAGAGCTATTTTAATCCATCTACTCAGATTCCCACACTTTATAGGGCCTATTTTATAGTCCCAAAGAAGGTAAATTTACAAGGTTATGAAAGATGTAAGAATTCTCTCAAATCCCTATTTCTTTCCATTATGCAGTGAGATGAGTAGGACTTAACTGGATGTGGAGGTGGGAGAATGTTCCACATGATGGTTTACATCACACCCAGCATCCTCAGTAACTTCAATACCACCACCATTGCCATCACTCCCACCGCCAATATCACTATCATCACCACCTTCATTGTGTCCACCATTATCATTGTCTCCCTGAGAGCCATTGTTCCAGACCCGCTCCTGCCATCATTCCCAACATGGTCATCACCTGCACGGGAGAGGCCTCTTGGTTTACTGAAAAGAGGAGGTGCTCTGTTTTTGTTTCCATCATCCTTATCACTTTCATCCCCACCTTCCTACTACCTCCATTTTCCTGCACTATCCAGACAACTCCTGTCCTTTCAGATGGTGGGCACTGGCACTGCAAAGGGACATTGTGATAACATCCCCACTCCAGGAAGCATTCTTACTCACTCGAACCAGTAAGCTACTTCCAAGGGAGCTAGATCAAAGGGGATCCAGGAAAGGAAAAAAGAAACGTTGGCAGAGAACATTGAGAGAACATTGCAAAATTTGCAAAACCAGAATTCCCTCTACAGAGGAGGCCTTGAGACAATAGGAGTTAATATCTAATTCCTTAAAGGGGGTGGAAATGGGGGAGGTCAGGAACTCTGGAGAGGGATAGGACTGCCTTTACCCAGATTAGGAAACCTTGAGATGTTCTCCAGGTCACCCCTGAACCCCTTACTCCCTGATTCCCGATGTGCTGGCTCATAGTCTGGCCCATGGTTGCTGTTTCCAGCCTCTGCCTTATTTGAAGGCCCCATTATTTAGATCCGCTTCCCTGGCTTATGTACCTTGGGAAGGACCCAGCACCTCAGTTGGAATCACCCAGGAGAGGAAGCCCTGCCTTGGGCTGGCAAATGACTGAATCCCTCGAGTTCTCCCACAGCAACGTCCCCAGGAGGCCCCTCCTGCCAGGCTGAGCACAAAGGGAGATATTATCCCCTGTGGAGGAGAGGAGTGGCAAATGACCACCTGCTCAAGCAATTCTGTGATCAAAGGAAGCGAGGCTGGAAATTAGACAGTTGTTACTAAGTAGCTGAGGACCCAGCTGAGTGGGGCTTTCTTTAATAGGGACGATAGGAGCCAGCTTCAATGGCAGGTGGAGATTTTTCCAGAACCCAGGGGTTCACCAGGAAGAATAAGGGAGAGAGCCAGGCTCGGGAAGGGACATCTCTTTGCATCCTTATGAAGAAGGGAGGAGCAGATTCTTTCTCAGAGGCTTTGCAAGTATTTCTCATGTGTCAATATTTATTTCCTGTTCTTTTATAAAGGCACAGTCTTTGTGAGGATCTGGAAGCAACCCTTAAGACTCAGTGAGGTTTCCCTGAGAATTAACTACACAGGACCAAACTCACTTCTTTCTTTCACTGCTTCCTAGGCTGAGAGACTGGAAATACAGGAAAGCAAGTATCTCTGTATTTCACTGAAGCCTTAAACAGCCTTTCTTCTTATCCTTGTGGAAAAGATGGATGGCAAGGTAATTAAGTGCATTTATAAGTAATTAGTACCTACAATTATTGAGGGCTTACCATGTACCAAGCACCGTGCTGGGATTTTACATACATTCTACCATCAAATCACTTTATTGCCCTTTTACAGATGAGGAAAGGGAAGCTCAGAGAGGCTGGATAAATTTGAACCCAGGGCAGCCTGGGTGGATCTCTGCTTCCCTGTTCTACAGTGCCTATCTCCAGGCTAGAATAATAGTGGAGTTACAATGAATAACTGCACATAGCCACATATGCCCACGAGGATACACAGTTCCACTTGCACCAATAAAAACCAATAGTGCTTCCCAACCTGTTCTATCACATTCCCATGCTGCCACCTTCTGATGCCAAAGCCAGCTCCGTGGCACCCCGCACCACACCCTGTCAACAGCCCCCAGGGAATAGGAGGTGGCAGAGAGTCGGGGTGGGGGGTGGAGGCATTGAGACCCTCAGCTGCTCCTGGAGAGGCAGGGCTGACAAGGCGAGGATTGTTTTTCTCCCCTGGTGTGAAGCATGTTGACTTGCTGTTGATAGATGGTGGGATGATATTAATTAAAATGCAAGCAGGTGTGAGGGTGCCTCTTAGTGCTGCGCTCTCCCTGGGGGGAGGGGAAGCCACTGGGGCTCTGTTTTGTAGCCCTGTTGGGAAGCATGCCCTCTTACCCTTTCATTCCCTTTCTGAGAGCTGGTGCAACTTGGAGGAAGGGATCTGGATTTCCTTGTCACTGGCAAAGCCAAGTCACAGGGGTGCTGGGCTCCAGGTAGAAGCACAGCCAGGTCCTCCCATCCTGATGGTCACAGCCTCTTACCATCTTTCCTATATGCTGCAAGGTCTGAAAAGGTTTTGCTATTGGAGGATGTTCTCAAGGGAGCTCTTGACTTCTGTGCTCCCTACCAGCTCTGCCTCTCTGGCTCCAATAAGCAACATTGGGGTACTGAGGCCTTCCTTTGAGGGAAGGGTCATATGGTACAAGTCAGAGCTCATGGTGGGAGAGCCAAGACTCTTAACATCCCAAATATGGTGAGGAGTCTCTGCCCAGAGGACAAGGGGCTGGATTTTGGGAGAACACGGGACAAGAGCAAGGACAGAACAGGAATAAGAAAGCAAAGTCCTGAGCGGTAGCTGCCCACAGCCATGGGGCATGCACAGTTCAGCTTTGTGGGCAGCGGGTTCCTCAGCCTGGGCCATGCTGAGCTGCAAGAGGACCCAGGCAAGTTTCTTTTCAATTTTCAATTCCCTCCTTCTTGCTTCTTCCTGCAAAAATGAGAAATAGTTCTGATGTGTTGGTATTGGAGATAGTAGAAAATATTGAGGAGCTCAGCAGCCAGTTGACATGATTGAAATGAGAGAACCAAGGTTCAAACACTTATCTCCTTTTGGCAAGCTAGAGCCCTGAGCTACTCCATTTCCTTAAACTTAATTTGAACTGGAGGCAGCAAGAGTTCCCAGGAAAAGACTTCCATTGCCCTACCTCTGCAAACCTTCAGGAAAAAGAGAGAAATACCTGTGGAAGGAGAGAAGAAAAGAAAAAAAGGGTAAACTGAAAGCCCAGGAGTAGTTGGTACCTGAGATTAGAACTCTAACCACTTCAACTTTCTGGGACTTTGTTTACTTATTTGCTAAAAGGAATAAATGAAATTATGAAATGCTCTCCCTCCCTCTCTCTCTCCCTCCCCCCTTCCCTTCTTCCCTCCCTCCCTTCCTTCCTTTCTTCCTTCCTTCCCTTTCAATTTCCCCTCTTTTCCCAGCTCTAGGGATAATTTGACAACCTGCATTTTGGGATCTTAAATATGTGTAATCATTTCTCCACCATCTGACCTGTAAATAACAGCTTTAATGAGGATTGTTGGGAAACATTCCCCAGAGATGGCAATGAATTATAATGCAAATTGAAGCACGCTCTCCTGCAGGCCTAACAGTTACAACTGTTAACACTAAGGATTATTTTGGAAGCGTTGGGGAGACAAAGGTGAAGCAGTAAAGAAATCTCTGTAGACACAAATATCCCATCCTGTGTGCTCCTTCTCACTTAGCAACAAATTTCTGGATCCCAAGGGATCAACATTCTTCTCCTAATCACGCTATCAGGATGTCCTGTATCTTTAGACTATAATTGAAAATGTCACCCCAAACTATGCTTCTGGAAATAAAAAGTCAATTTAAACAAGCAGGAAGATGTTTTGAAATATGATGTTAATGTCAACCTTTTGTTGGGACACCCTGCTGTCTCTTTTGTTTATTTCCCTCTCCCAGATCAGATTTTATCACTTTATGCTAACCAATGGAAGAAAAGCTGAACAAAGCAGGGAAAGTCCATGATGTTTTGACCATAATTATGAAATTCAAAAAGCTCTGAAAACAGAAAGTTTTCTCATAGTTCTTTTGGTAGCTTAATCTGACTTTATCTTGCAGAGGCTGGTAGTATTTATTTATCCCATTTAGACCCAGCATTCATACATTTTTATATGTTTGGTCATGATCTGTTGCCTCAAACCTGTTGGAGGTATCATGTAACAATGGTATATGTCCTTTGTTAACTTTTGTCACAGAAAAGTTGCACCAGTCAACAAGAAACAGGCAAGGATGACTTTATTCAAAATTATAGGCAATAAAGAAGTTAAAGAGACCAGAAAAGGCTACTGTGATGGGGGAAGGAAGAATGGAAAGAAAGAGAGATTAGAAGGCTATCACACAAGAGGTGAGAGAAAAAGCTCAGCTCCCCTGAAGCAGAGGGCAGGAGAGTTTTTAGGGACTGGGGTAATCTAATGGAAGAGTACTGGAGGTGAAGTGAAATGATAGGGTGTGTCCATTTCTTGATATTATCTCCTGAGTTTACTGGTGAGTTCAGACAGAACATGTTCCATTTGGATTCTGTAAGGGCCAGAGGTCAGAGACCAAGAATCAGGAAGAAGCCTGTCTCAAGTTTTATCAAGTAAAATAAAATGGCTCCCTGCATTGGGCATTGCAAGGAAGGATCTCTTTCCGAGAAGAGACTTCCCAGAATACAGAAACAATTGACTCACAGGAGGTTTCCAAGAATATGGAACAATGAGACACACTGTACAGGTTTGCAGATGAGCAACACCTGGTGATAAACCAGTTTCAGTGCGGTAGAGATGGCTTATCAGAAGGGACAAGCAATACCAATCATTGTATATCCACTCCCCACTTTGTAAGACACCCCCCTATGTAATGTGGCAACAAGTCAGCCAGAACATTTCCTTACTTGCTTCTGCTTTCTCTATATAAGTTCCCCTATTTACCCCCTCAGTAGAGCTCCTTTCCACATGCAGTTTGGATGCTGCCCAATTCATGAATCATAAACTGCTCAAATAAACTCCCATAATTAAGATCTTGTCTAGTATTTTTTTAACAGTTTTGTCAAACCAAGAGAAGTTGAGGCCATCTTGGACAGTGCTGGGAGGAGACCAACCTGGGAAGAGGACTGTGGCTATCGCAGTGGAAGGAGAGGTTTCTGTGGCAAGTATAAATTTAGTGAAAATGTACACATTGAAAAAGGCTTGGGCTTGATATAGCCTCTTGCCAGTCTCTGGTGAGGTGTGTTGCTTTCATGAGGAGTATCAGCTGGCATTAGTTTGGCCGTGAATGTTAAAGATCATACATGAGACTGGCGTAAACAAGGTAGAAGTTTATTTCTCTCTCATGTAAAAGTCCCAAGACAGCTGGTCCAGGGCAGATCTTGTGGATTCACTCCACGAAGTCCTCAGGGATTGAAGCCCCTCTCAATTCACCACTCCACCACCTTGAGAAGGAGACCTTCATCCTCCTGGTGGCCATTATATACCAATGTTGTAGAAAGCATGATGGAGGAAGAGAGAAAGAAAAAAGAAGCAAGAGCTCATACTAGCAGTCTCTTAAGTAAGGTCACCAGAAGCCCTCACACACACAAATTCTGCTTAGCTCCTCCTGACCCAAACTTAGACACATGGCCACACATAGCTGCAAAGTCTTCAAAAAAAAGGTATTTGCGTCCCCAAAAGAATATGTCTTGTAGGGTTAAGGCAAATATAACACAGAAATAAAAGTCATAGATATTACATGAGTAGTTTCTTGCTCCAGACTTGGCAGGGATCACAGTGAGGTTTCAGTCTGAGGAGAGATCAAGAGAGTTGGGCATTGGTGTGGGTTCCTGATGACCAGTGTTTCACAAGGTGGGAGGGAGAAGAGAGAAATGCAAAAGAAGGGGTGGATGGATTCCCAGAAACAAAGAAAGCTCACTTCATTCCTTCTGCCCCTACATCTGATTTACGTGCTACTGTGACTACATATCCATTAATCTATCAATACCTTAAAGTGAATACGATTTTCACTATACCTGGTGCATAGGAAGTCTTCAATGTGTGCTAGACATTTTTCAGTATTGTAATAGCTATTGGGAATAGTAATAAAAACATCACTAGTGAAACTAGTGACAGTTGTTACCTTGAGTTGTCTGGGAAAAGCTAATAGCCAAGGTGGGAATTTGCATTACTCCTTGAAAGAAGTCAAACTTTTAGAGAAGATGTCAAAGGGCAGGACCTGGAGCAGAGCCATGAAGGAGAGACAGGGTTTAGACAACTAAACCATGGTTGTTCAGACATGATCAAGAGCAGCATGGTTCTCTGCTGAGAATGGAGATGAATTTGAAACACTACTTCCATTCATCCATCTGCTCCCCATCATTTTATGTTCTCAGCTGTAATATAGTGTCCCAGGATTTTGTGCATCTTACTCAGTTCCAGGGTTTTCCAAAAAGGGTACCGCATTTTTCCTAGATGTACCTCACTACTTTGAAACTTTGTAGATTAAAGAAGTATCACAGACATTTAAAAGATGCACTGGTTCAAATATAAGGGAATCATCCTTAGAAATTGAACTAATATACCATAATAAAATACATACATTCCGTAACCAAGAAGGAACTTAAAAATATATGTAATCAATGCTCTCATTGAGGTTTACAAAGATAATGCATCCATCAATAAAGGATCATCTGAAATCAGAAAGACTGTTTTTAGATGGAAAAAAAAAAAAAATAGTTACCAAGCAAAGAAAATCAGAAAGGAAGAAGTGGACAGTTGTTTAAATATTGCAGAAAATTAAATTGGTATTGAATAGAGAAATTGTCCCAGAATTTAGAAGTTAAAAGAGATGAAAATATGATGAGCAAAAGCAAAGAAATAATAGAAGACATCCCTGCACTAAGGAAAAATTTTAATTTGTAGAAAGAAAGCCTTGACTGAGCACCCAGGAAGTAGAATGTTAGCATCGGTAAAACAATACAATCTATAACGAAGCTAACATAATTATTGATGTTTACTGTTGAATAACATGGCATTAAAATATTTTAAAAAGCTGTTAGAATTATGAAAAGAAATTGATAAAAATATGATTGCATTGAGAAATTCACAGTCATCTCATTTTTTCACAGTGCAAGTAGCTAGCAACTAAATGAAATCGTAAGTTGAATACATTACTTTAATTTATATGACTACAAAATTATGTACTACAAGCAGAAAATGTTATTTTCCAAAGTTCATGGCATATTCACAAAATTTGTTTATATTCTAGGCCTCAAAGAAAACCTCAATTAATTGTCCACATTTGAAACTATACATTCTACATTCTAACAATATCATGCAGTTAAACTTGGCATTAACATGAAAAAGGATAATCAGGAAAAAATCAAATTCACTTAAAAATTGAAAGCAGTATCCCCTCTGCAAAATAATGTCTATATGAAAGAGGAACTGAAAATGCAAATTATTTAAAAAATAATTATACTGCAACAAAAATACGAAAACTAATAGAATGCAGTAGCAGAGCTGGGAGTTAACTGTTAAATGATTAAGCAAATGAACTGTGTATCAAACTTAAGGAGAGAAAAATATAAGTAGCAAATAAAATATAAGAAAAGCAGCAGAAAGACAAAATAATAAATTAAATAAATTGGAAAGAAAAAAACACATAGAGTTGACAGATTCGACAGATTTCTTTTTAACTCAATGATACTGACATCCTTATGACAATGCAAATCAGGGAGGAACAGATAGAAAATCCAAATGTTTGACATTAGGAATGAAAAAGGGAATAAAACTAGACCTACAATGGAGATTTAAATAATTAAAAATATCTTTTATGTTTCTACGAAAAAACATTTAGACATCTTAATAAAAAATTTAGTCAAGAAGAATTTTTTTACAATGGAATAGAGACTTCTAGTTTTAGCTCCTGCATGTGAAGAGCTTGGAAGATGTCACTTCCATCTTTACAACAATTAAAAAAAGATGAATAAACTGAAAATCAGTGACTCTTCCTAGACCCACCAGAGAACTGACATCCTGAAATCTGGAGAGAGAAGAATCCAGAAAGTCAGAGCCAAGATCAGCTTAGTTGAAGCAGAAGCTGCTAGAGAGAGTAACTGCTAAGAACACTTAAATGGTAATTTTTACAAATTTCTGGAGGCTCAGTGTAAGCTAGTTTGAGAATGAGAAACTCCTGGGGGTTGGAGTCTTGGGAGGTGTCTGCACATGATCATGGGTTTTACCCCACAAGATTCTCATGGTGAAGAGCCAAGATACATCCCCTGGATATTTCAGGAGCTGTGGAAGACCGAGGGGACGAGTAACCCTCATGAAATATGCCCATACCAAAAGCTTACTCTCTGAGGGAGAAGACTTTACTGGAGCCTTACCCCCCGGGGAAGGGCAGTTCTACCACTCCAGCCACCTCTGACCTTCCTTTTTGACTTAAGGATGGGAGAGGAATCTAAGAAGCCCTCGTGAAGGTCACAGCCAGGGACATGGGCCCAATAAAAGACAGAGATTTAACTGTAAGACTATAGAACACTTCCTCTCTGCCACACTTCGTGACATACCCACAGGACTCCAGTTTAATAACAATGGATTACAGCTAACACAGCAGCAAAAAAAAAAAAAAAAAAGACTCTATCTGAGGAGGAGTTCATAGGGAAACTCAAAGACAATAGAGGGGACAAAATCAAGGATGCTAGAGGAATTTGAAACCACAAGCACCAACCGCAACAGCAAACATTAAACATAGCCCAGCTTCTAGCTAGATTAACATAAATCCTCACAACTAAAGGCCTATCTACCTCAGTTCCTAATACCCCATATAACATGTCTGGCTTTCAGAAAAATATTATACAGCATGCCAAAGACAAGGAAAAAAAAAAAACAATCTAAAGAGGCAAAGCAAGCCCCAGAACCAGATTCAGATATGACACACACGTTGGAATTATCAGACAGGGAGTTTAAAATAACTAAGATTAATATTCTAAGGGCTCTAATGGAAAAGTAGACAACATGCAAGAACATATGGTAGAGTAAGCAGAGAAATGGAATTTCTAAGAAAGAATCACAAGGAAATGCTAGAAATAAAAAACACTGTGATATAAATGAAGTAGACTGCACATAGATGAGGAAAGAGCTGCTGAGCTTTAATATATGTCAATAGAAAGTTCCCAAATGAAATTCAAAGAGGAAAAAAGAAAATGAAAGAAAGAGAGAAGAAAACATACAATAACTATGGGAAAATTTCAAAAGGCATACCATACACCTATGCTAGGAGAACAGAGCAGAAGAAATATGTGAAGTAATAATGGCCAAAAAGGTTCCAAAATTAATGAAAGACATAAAATCACAGGTTGTGGAATTTCAGAGAATACCAAGCAGAGTAAATACCAAAAAAAAAAATCCACACCTAGACATGTCATATTTAAACTGTACAAAACCAAGGTCAAAGAGAAAATCCTGAAAAAAGCTAGAGAGGAAGAAAAAAAAAAAAATCCTTACCTATAGAGGAAGAAGAGTAAGGTGTTCCACTTTGCTGAAGCTGCCAGAATACAAAACATCATAAATGGGTTGGCTTTTACAATGGGGGTTTATTAGTTCACAAATTTACAGTTGTAAGGCCATGAAAATGTCCCAGTAATGCATCGACAAGATGATACCTTCTCTGAAGACAGGCCAATGGCATCTGGGATTTCTCTGTCACATGGGAAGACACATGACTGGAATCTGCTGGTCCTTTCCCGGGTTTAGCTTCTGGTTTCTGTGGCTTTCTCCAAAATGTCTCCAGGCTAATTAAGACCCATCTTGAATGGTCAGCATCACAACTCCCTGGAAATAATCTAATCAAAAGTCCCCACCCACAATAGGTCAGCCCCCACATGAGTGGATTAAAAGAACATAGTCTTTTATGGGGTACATAACAGATTCAAACTAGCACATAAGGATTATAGTAGACTTCTTGTCAGAAACCATGTAAACAAGAAGAGAAGGGAATGAAATATTTAAAGTGCTAAAAGAAAAATCCCACTAACCTAGAATTCTATAGCCAGTGAAATTATCCTTTAAAAGAGAAGAAATAAAGACTTCCTCAGATAAATAAAAATGGGGAATTCATGCCAATAGACCTACCCCCAAAATCAATATTAAAAGAAGCTCATGAAAGTTTCATTTTTCTACCCCATAATGTCAACACCCTTTTTCAGCATGAAGAAGTTAGAATGGTCATTGCCTAGAAATCCCTGAAGATTGAGAGAATGATCAAATGAGAGGGAGGAGGTGTAACTGGGAAGTCAGGATTTAGCAAATGATTATGACTACTGAATCATTATATAGATTTTTTTTTTAGTTTCTAGTGTACTAGAATAGCCAGAAGGAAATACGTGAAATTGTAGAACTGTAACCCAGTAGCCTTGATCTTTGATAATGATTGTATAACTATACAGCTTTTATCTTATGACTGTGTAATTGTATAAAACTTGTGATTGAGACCCCCTTTATTCAGTGTATGATTAGATGAGTAATAAAATAAAGATATGCATGAGAAAAGCATTGAAAAAGAAATAAAGATATGCATGAGAAAAGCATTGAAAAAGAAATAAAGATATGCATGAGAAAAGCATTGAAATGTGCATAAGGCACATTTGTTGGGGTGATGAAAATGTTCTAAAACTGATTTGTGGTGATGGCTGCACAACTTAGTAAATTTGCTAACAAATCTTTGGGTTTGTTATAAAAAAAGTTCTTCAGAGAGAATGAAATAGATAGAGGTCAGGGACTCATATCTACATAAAGAAAGGAAGAGCATCAGAGAAGGAATAAATGAAGGTAAAATGACATCTTTTATTTTTCTTATTCTTAATTGATCTAAGAGATAATTTGGTTTAAAGTAATAATGGCAATATTTGGGTGATTATACCATAAAGATAAGTGAAATGAATGACAGCGCTGTCATAAGGGATGGGAGAGAAGCCTTGGGAATTCTTGGTTAAAAGTTACAAAGAGAGAAGAAAACATACGATAACTATGGGAAAATTTCCAAAGGCATACCATACACCTATGCTAGGAGAACATGAAGCTGTACCGAAATCTACTAATTTTTTTAAGATGTATAATGATATGCTAAGTGGTAATAAAATGGAATCATATAAAATGCTCAACTAAAATCAAGAAGACAGACGGGGGGGAAGAAATTAAGAACAAGAGCAATGAATAGAAATAGTTACTAATATGGTAGATATTAATCCAGTTATATTAATAATCACGTTAAATGTGAATGGTTTAAATATAATGATTAAAAGACAGAGATTGTCATTGTAGATTTAAAAAAACAAGATCCAGCTGTATGTTATCTACAAGAAACCAGCTTTAAATACAAAAACACAGATAGATTAAAGTAAATGGATGGAGGAAGATATACCATTGTATCACCAATCAAAAGAAAGATAGAATAGCTATGTAAATTTTAGAGAAAGCAGACTTCAAAATAAGGAAAATGATCAGGGATGGGGCATTGCATGAAAATAAAAGGGTCATGTCTCCAAAAAGTTGTACCACTCTCTGTTTATGCACCTAACAACAGAGTGTCAAAATAAAAGAGGCAAAAACTAGAGAGAACTGCAGGGAGAAAAAGACAGATCCATTATTATAGTTGGAGACTTCAACACCCATCTCTCAGTAATTGATAGATCCAGCAGGCAGAAAATCAGTAAGGATACAACTGACCTGAACAACACTATCAATCAACTTGATATAATTGACATTTAGAGAATTCTCCACCCAGCAACAGCAGCATGCAGTTACCAAATTAACATAAAAATCAGTAGAATAGTTACTTAGAAAAATATTAAGAAAAATAATCTCATTAAGAGGGGCAACAGAAATATAAAATAATTAGGACTTATCTTAAGAATAACAGTGGAACTATCTGAGAAATATTACAAATCAAACTTAGGGACATAAAAGACCATAATAAATCTAGAGACATTCCATATTTCTGGATTAGAAGATTCAATAGTTTAAAAATGTCATTTCTCCCCAAATTAATTTATAAATTTAATGCAGTCCCAATTAAAATTTGATGAGATTTTTGTTTGGAACTTGACCAAATGATTCTAAAGTTCATTTGGAAGAATAATTGCATTAGAATAGTCATGAAAAGACCAAGAAAAATGAGTAATGAGATTGACTTGCCCTGTTAGAAGTTAAATGATCACTGTGGTATCATACCAAAATAGTCACACATATTCATAAAACTAAAAAGAAAATCCAGAAACTGAGTTAAGTATATACAATTATTTGGTATATATTAATGATTTAAACTGTTTAAGGAAAGATTCAACTATTCAGTAAATAGATTATTCAATAACATGTGGTTGAAGCAAGTAGATACGCATTTTTTATAAAAAAAAAATCCTTACACCATAATTTATACAAAAATAAATCCAGGGGAGGCGGGGCAAGATGGCAGACTGGTGAGCTGTATGTTTTAGTTACTCCTCCAGGAAAGTAGGTAAAAAGCCAGGAACTGCGTGGACTGGACACCACAGAGCAATCTGTCTTTGGGCATACTTCATACAACACTCATGAAAACGTGGAACTGCTGAGATCAGCGAAATCTGTAAGTTTTTGCGGCCAGGGGACCCGCGCCCCTCCCTGCCAGGCTCAGTCCCGGGGGAGGAGGGGCTGTCAGCTCCAGGAAGGAGAAGGGAGAATTGCAGTGGCTGCTCTCATCGGAAACTCATTCTACTGATTCAAACTCCAACCATAGATAGACTGAGGCCAGACACCAGAGACTCTGAGAGCAGCCAGCCCAGCAGAGAGGAGACAGGCATAGAAAAAAAACAACACGAAAAACTCCAAAATAAAAGCAGAGGATTTTTGGAGTTCTGGTGAACACAGAAAGGGGAAGGGCGGAGATCAGGCCTTGAGGCGCATATGCAAATCCCGAAGCAAGGCTGATCTCTCTGCCCTGGGCACTTTTCCTTAATGGCCCTGGTTGCTTTGTCTATTAGCATTTCAATAACCCATTAGATCTCTGAGGAGGGCCGTTTTTTTTTTTTTTTTTTTTAAATCCTTTTTGCTTTTTCTAAAACAATTACTCTAAGAAGCTCAATACAGAAAGCTTCAAAGAATTGAAATTTGGGCACGTCAAGTCAAGAGCAGAACTAAGAGAGCTCTGAGACAAAAGGCAATAATCCAGTGGCTGAGAAAATTCACTAAACAACACAACTTCCCAAGAAAAGGGGGGTGTCCGCTCACAGCCACCATCCTGGTGGACAGGAAACACTCCTGCCCATCGCCAGCCCCATAGCCCAGAGCTGCCCCAGACAACCCAGTGTGACGGAAGTGCTTCAAATAACAGGCACACACCACAAAACTGGGCGTGGACATTAGCCTTCCCTGCAACCTCAGCTGAATGTCCCAGAGCTGGGAAGGGGGAGCAGTGTGAATTAACAGAGCCCCATTCAGCCATCATTTGAGCAGACTGGGAGCCTCCCAACACAGCCCAGCAGCCCAGAACTGCCATGGGGGGACGGCACTCACCTGCGACATAGCACAGTCATCCCTCAACAGAGGACCCGGGGTGCACAGCCTGGAAGAGGGGCCCACTTGCAAGTCTCAGGAGCCATACGCCAATACCAAAGACTTGTGGGTCAGTGGCAGAGACAAACTGTGGCAGGACTGAACTGAAGGATTAGACTATTGCAGTAGCTTTAAAACTCTAGGATCATCAGGGAGATTTGATTGTTAGGGCCACCCCCCCTCCCCGACTGCCCAGAAACACGCCCCACATACAGGGCAGGCAACACCAACTACACACGCAAGCTTGGGACACCAATTGGGCCCCACAAGACTCACTCCCCCACTCACCAAAAAGGCTAAGCAGGGGAGATCTGGCTTGTGGAGAACAGGTGGCTCGTGGACGCCACCTGCTGGTTAGTTAGAGAAAGTGTACTCCACGAAGCTGTAGATCTGATAAATTAGAGATAAGGACTTCAACTGGTCTACAAACCCTAAAAGAACCCTATCAAGGTCAGCAAATGCCACGAGGCCAAAAACAACAGAAAATTATAAAGCATATGAAAAAACCAGACGATATGGATAACCCAAGCCCAAGCACCCAAATCAAAAGACCAGAAGAGACACACCTAGAGCAGCTACTCAAAGAACTAAAGATGAACAATGAGACCCTAGTACGGGATATGAAGGAAATCAAGAAGACCCTAGAAGAGCATAAAGAAGACATTGCAAGACTAAATAAAAAAATGGATGATCTTATGGAAATTAAAGAAACTGTTGACCAAATTAAAAAGATTCTGGACACTCATAGTACAAGACTAGAGGAAGTTGAACAACGAATCAGTGACCTGGAAGATGACAGAATGGAAAATGAAAACATAAAAGAAAGAATGGGGAAAAAAATTGAAAAACTCGAAATGGACCTCAGGGATATGATAGATAATATGAAACGTCCGAATATAAGACTCATTGGTGTCCCAGAAGGGGAAGAAAAGGGTAAAGGTCTAGGAAGAGTATTCAAAGAAATTGTTGGGGAAAACTTCCCAAATCTTCTAAACAACATAAATACACAAATCATAAATGCTCAGCAAACTCCAAATAGAATAAATCCAAAAAAACCCACTCCGAGACATATACTGATCACACTGTCAAACATAGAAGAGAAGGAGCAAGTTCTGAAAGCAGCAAGAGAAAAGCAATTCACCACATACAAAGGAAACAGCATAAGACTAAGTAGTGACTACTCAGCAGCCACCATGGAGGCGAGAAGGCAGTGGCACGATATATTTAAAATTCTGAGTGAGAGGAATTTCCAGCCAAGAATACTTTATCCAGCAAAGCTCTCCTTCAAATTTGAGGGAGAGCTTAAATTTTTCACAGACAAAGAAATGCTGAGAGAATTTGCTAACAAGAGACCTGCCCTACTGGAGATACTAAAGGGAGCCCTACAGACAGAGAAACAAAGACAGGACAGAGAGACTTGGAGAAAGGTTCAGTACTAAAGAGATTCGGTATGGGTACAATAAAGGATATTAATAGAGAGAGGGAAAAATATGGCAAACATAATCCAAAGGATAAGATGGCCGATTCAAGAAATGCCTTCACGGTTTTAACGTTGAATGTAAATGGATTAAACTCCCCAATTAAAAGATATAGATTCGCAGAATGGATCAAAAAAAATGAACCATCAATATGTTGCATACAAGAGACTCATCTTAGACACAGGGACACAAAGAAACTGAAAGTGAAAGGATGGAAAAAAATATTTCATGCAAGCTACAGCCAAAAGAAAGCAGGTGTAGCAATATTAATCTCAGATAAAATAGACTTCAAATGCAGGGATGTTTTGAGAGACAAAGAAGGCCACTACATACTAATAAAAGGGGCAATTCAGCAAGAAGAAATAACAATCGTAAATGTCTATGCACCCAATCAAGGTGCCACAAAATACATGAGAGAAACATTGGCAAAACTAAAGGAAGCAATTGATGTTTCCACAATAATTGTGGGAGACTTCAACACATCACTCTCTCCTATAGATAGATCAACCAGACAGAAGACCAATAAGGAAATTGAAAACCTAAACAATCTGATAAATGAATTAGATTTAACAGACATCTACAGGACATTACATCCCAAATCACCAGGATACACATACTTTTCTAGTGCTCACGGAACTTTCTCCAGAATAGATCATATGCTGGGACATAAAACAAGCCTCAATAAATTTAAAAAGATTGAAATTATTCAAAGCACATTCTCTGACCACAATGGAATACAATTAGAAGTCAATAACCATCAGAGACTTAGAAAATTCACAAATACCTGGAGGTTAAACAACACACTCCTAAACAATCAGTGGGTTAAAGAAGAAATAGCAAGAGAAATTGCTAAATATATAGAGACGAATGAAAATGAGAACACAACATACCAAAACCTATGGGATGCAGCAAAAGCAGTGCTAAGGGGGAAATTTATAGCACTAAACGCATATATTAAAAAGGAAGAAAGAGCCAAAATCAAAGAACTAATGGATCAACTGAAGAAGCTAGAAAATGAACAGCAAACCAATCCTAAACCAAGTACAAGAAAAGAAATAACAAGGATTAAAGCAGAAATAAATGACATAGAGAACAAAAAAACAATAGAAAGGATAAATATCACCAAAAGTTGGTTCTTTGAGAAGATCAACAAGATTGACAAGCCCCTAGCTAGACTGACAAAATCAAAAAGAGAGAAGACCCATATAAACAAAATAATGAATGAAAAAGGTGACATAACTGCAGATCCTGAAGAAATTAAAAAAATTATAAGAGGATATTATGAACAACTGTATGGCAACAAACTGGATAATGTAGAAGAAATGGACAATTTCCTGGAAACATATGAACAACCTAGACTGACCAGAGAAGAAATAGAAGACCTCAACCAACCCATCACAAGCAAAGAGATCCAATCAGTCATCAAAAATCTTCCCACAAATAAATGCCCAGGGCCAGATGGCTTCACAGGGGAATTCTACCAAACTTTCCAGAAAGAACTGACACCAATCTTACTCAAACTCTTTCAAAACATTGAAAAAAATGGAACACTACCTAATTCATTTTATGAAGCTAACATCAATCTAATACCAAAACCAGGCAAAGATGCTACAAAAAAGGAAAACTACCGGCCAATCTCCCTAATGAATATAGATGCAAAAATCCTCAACAAAATACTTGCAAATCGAATCCAAAGACACATTAAAAAAATCATACACCATGACCAAGTGGGGTTCATTCCAGGCATGCAAGGATGGTTCAACATAAGAAAAACAATCAATGTATTACAACACATTAAAAACTCGAAAGGGAAAAATCAATTGATCATCTCAATAGATGCTGAAAAAGCATTTGGCAAAATCCAACATCCGTTTTTGATAAAAACACTTCAAAAGGTAGGAATTGAAGGAAACTTCCTCAACATGATAAAGAGCATATATGAAAAACCCACAGCCAGCATAGTACTCAATGGTGAGAGACTGAAAGCCTTCCCTCTAAGATCAGGAACAAGACAAGGATGCCCGCTGTCACCACTGTTATTCAACATTGTGCTGGAAGTGCTAGCCAGGGCAATCCGGGAAGACAAAGAAATAAAAGGCATCCAAATTGGAAAAGAAGAAGTAAAACTGTCATTGTTTGCAGATGATATGATCTTATATCTAGAAAACCCTGAGAAATCAACGATACACCTACTAGAGCTAATAAACAAATTTAGCAAAGTAGCGGGATACAAGATTAATGCACATAAGTCAGTAATGTTTCTATATGCTAGAAATGAACAAACTGAAGAGACACTCAAGAAAAAGATACCATTTTCAATAGCAACTAAAAAAATCAAGTACCTAGGAATAAACTTAACCAAAGATGTAAAAGACCTATACAAAGAAAACTACATAACTCTACTAAAAGAAATAGAAGGGGACCTTAAAAGATGGAAAAATATTCCATGTTCATGGATAGGAAGGCTAAATGTCATTAAGATGTCAATTCTACCCAAACTCATCTACAGATTCAATGCAATCCCAATCAAAATTCCAACAACCTACTTTGCAGACTTGGAAAAGCTAGTTATCAAATTTATTTGGAAAGGGAAGATGCCTCGAATTGCTAAAGACACTTTAAAAAAGAAAAACGAAGTGGGAGGACTTACACTCCCTGACTTTGAAGCTTATTATAAAGCCACAGTTGCCAAAACAGCATGGTACTGGCACAAAGATAGACATATAGATCAATGGAATCGAATTGAGAATTCAGAGATAGACCCTCAGATCTATGGCCGACTGATCTTTGATAAGGCCCCCAAAGTCACCGAACTGAGCCATAATGGTCTTTTCAACAAATGGGGCTGGGAGATTTGGATATCCATATCCAAAAGAATGAAAGAGGACCCCTACCTCACCCCCTACACAAAAATTAACTCAAAATGGACCAAAGATCTCAATATAAAAGAAAGTACCATTAAACTCCTAGAAGATAATGTAGGAAAACATCTTCAAGACCTTGTATTAGGAGGCCACTTCCTAGACTTTACACCCAAAGCACAAGCAACAAAAGAGAAAATAGATAAATGGGAACTCCTCAAGCTTAGAAGTTTCTGCACCTCAAAGGAATTTCTCAAAAAGGTAAAGAGGCAGCCAACTCAATGGGAAAAAATTTTTGGAAACCATGTATCTGACAAAAGACTGATATCTTGCATATACAAAGAAATCCTACAACTCAATGACAATAGTACAGACAGCCCAATTATAAAATGGGCAAAAGATATGAAAAGACAGTTCTCTGAAGAGGAAATACAAATGGCCAAGAAACACATGAAAAAATGTTCAGCTTCACTAGCTATTAGAGAGATGCAAATTAAGACCACAATGAGATACCATCTAACACCGGTTAGAATGGCTGCCATTAAACAAACAGGAAACTACAAATGCTGGAGGGGATGTGGAGAAATTGGAACTCTTATTCATTGTTGGTGGGACTGTATAATGGTTCAGCCACTCTGGAAGTCAGTCTGGCAGTACCTTAGAAAACTAGAGATAGAGCTACCATTCGATCCAGCGATTGCACTTCTCGGGATATACCCGGAAGATCGGAAAGCAGTGACACGAACAGATATCTGCACGCCAATGTTCATAGCAGCATTATTCACAATTGCCAAGAGATGGAAACAACCCAAATGTCCATCAACAGATGAGTGGATAAATAAAATGTGGTATATACACACGATGGAATACTACGCGGCAGTAAGAAGGAATGATCTGGTGAAACATATGACAACATGGATGAACCTTGAAGACATAATGCTGAGCGAAATAAGCCAGGCACAAAAAGAGAAATATTATATGCTACCACTAATGTGAACTTTGAAAAATGTAAAACAAATGGTTTATAATGTAGAATGTAGGGGAACTAGCAGTAGAGAGCAATTAAGGAAGGGGGAACAATAATCCAAGAAGAACAGATAAGCTATTTAACGTTCTGGGGATGCCCAGAAATGACTATGGTCTGTTAATTTCTGATGGATGTAGTAGGAACAAGTTCACTGAAATGTTGCTATAGTATGTAACTTTCTTGGAGTAAAGTAGGAACATGTTGGAAGTTAAGCAGTTATCTTAGGTTAGTTGTCTTTTTCTTACTCCCTTGCTATGGTCTCTTTGAAATGTTCTTTTATTGTATGTTTGTTTTCTTTTTAACTTTTTTTTTCATACAGTTGATTTGAAAAAAGAAGGGAAAGTTAAAAAAAAAAAGAAAAAATACAAAAAAGGAAAAAAAAAAAAAAAAAAAAAAGATGTAGTGCCCCCTTGAGGAGCCTGTGGAGAATGCAGGGGTATTCGCCTACCCCACCTCCATGGTTGCTAACATGACCACAGACATAGGGGACTGGTGGTTTGATGGGTTGAGCCCTCTACCATAAGTTTTACCCTTGGGAAGACGGTTGCTGCAAAGGAGAGGCTAGGCCTCCCTGTATTTGTGCCTAAGAGTCTCCTCCTGAATGCCTCTTTGTTGCTCAGATGTGGCCCTCTCTCTCTGGCTAAGCCAACTTGAAAGGTGAAATCACTGCCCTCCCCCCTACGTGGGGTCAGACACCCAGGGAAGTGAATCTCCCTGGCAACGTGGAATATGACTCCCGGGGAGGAATGTAGACCCGGCATCGTGGGATGGAGAACATCTTCTTGACCAAAAGGGGGATGTGAAAGGAAATGAAATAAGCTTCAGTGGCAGAGAGATTCCAAAACGAGCCGAGAGATCACTCTGGTGGGCACTCTTACGCACACTTTAGACAACCTTTTTTAGGTTCTAAAGAATTGGGGTAGCTGGTGGTGGATACCTGAAACTATTAAACTACAACCCAGAACCCATGAATCTCGAAGACAGTTGTATAAAAATGTAGCTTATGAGGGGTGACAGTGGGATTGGGAATGCCATAAGGACCAAACTCCACTTTGTCTAGTTTATGGATCGATGTGTAGAAAAGTAGGGGAAGCAAACAAACAGACAAAGGTACCTAGTGTTCTTTTTTACTTCAATTGCTCTTTTTCACTCTAATTATTATTCTTGTTATTTTTGTGTGTGTGCTAATGAAGGTGTCAGGGATTGATTTAGGTGATGAATGTACAACTATGTAATGGTACTGTAAACAATCGAAAGTACAATTTGTTTTGTATGACTGCGTGGTATGTGAATATATCTCAATAAAATGATGATAAAAAAAAAAAAAAAAAAAAAATAAATCCAGATGTTTCAAAGTTGTAACTGTGGAATAGAAGCTATTAAATGCCAGAAAATATAAATAAATATGAATGTAAAGTTGCGAGGGTAAAGGACTTTCAATGTGTAGAATCAGTGGTGAAAAGGAAAAGATTAATAATGCATTTGACGATGTAAAACTTCACAACTTCTGAACAGCAAAAATAAACCCTGATCCACTCATCCACCTACACATTATAAACAACATTAAAAGACAAACTGTGAAAATCATTTGCAAAAGACATTACAAAGGACTGGTTTCCTTAATCTTTAGAGAGCTTGTAAAAATCAATAAGATAAAGAGATATTTCAATAGAAAATTGATGGATAGATTAGATAATTCATAGAAAAAAATATACATATGATTTTAGCTATCAAAGAAATGAAATTAAAACATCAGTGAGATACCATTTCTTGTCTATTAGGTTGAAAATGATGAAAAATATTGATGGTACCCAATTTGGGCTAGGGCATGAGTAAACCGGCATACTTACATACTTGGTGTATATTCAAATTAGTACAACAAACTTTCTAGAGGGCTGTTTGGCAATATTTTACCAAAATTGAAAAATGCATACCCTTAGATGCAGTATATCCAATTTCTAGAACTTTATCTTGGGGAAATAACAGAACGTGCACTAAAAAATTAGGTCTTAAGAAGTTCATTTCAGCATGTAGAATAGGAAAAAATAGAAAACCAGCTTAATGTTCAAAAATAGGATATTTGTTGAATGTATTATGGTTATCAGCACACAATGAAATACCATATAGCAGTTTAAAAAGATGATGAAAGATCTACATTCATTTACATACTATCATGCTCACAAAGCATGAAGTAAGGAAAACTGAATTATGTACAATATGACGCCAGTTGTCTATATATGTATTTGTGTGTGTGGTTGTAAATATTAAATATTTCTAAAGGGATCTCTCTCTTCCTCTGGTTGTGTGTACATAAGAAAACTCAGCTATTTTCCTAAAACATTTTAAAACACTGGGTCACAAGCAGTCTTAGGCAAGTTACCTTCTCTGTGCCTCAATCTCCTCATCAGTAAAATAGCATTTCTTTATAGGGTTGTTGTAAGGAACAAATGAGTTACATGTACCTGGCACATAGTAATCAGTGGTTAGTAATTCAACACCATCATTATAACAGTATCATTACCATTATTATCATTAATACCCTCCAAGAATGTACAAGGAAAAAGAGGGGAAGAAGCATTCTCCTCCACAAAATAAAAGACTAAGGAGCTCTGGCATCTCACCCATCTACCACTTCAACTTCTTCTACTGGACAGAGAGGGAGCCTGTGGATGCTGGGAGAAGGGGAATGCAGAGCAGAGCTATGCCCAGTGAAAGTGGGTTTATGTGTGAGTCTTGCTTAGACACCCCAGTGACAAAAGTAACAAAGTGAGATGTGTGGGGATGCTAGAGGCACGGGGCCATAGGTGGGGTCCAGATCCGGTGAAATTTGTATGATTATTTCCACCATGTCTCCATTTGGACCAATAGCCTGGTAGAACCTGAGAAACTCAGAATGCCCATCCCCACATCCCTGACGCACTGGTGTCTATACAGGTAAATTAAAAGCACACATATATTTTCTATTTAGGGAAATACACACTGTCCTTTATACGTACTTAGCTTATCTCAACTAATCTTGAGACAGAGAGTCTCCCACCTGAAATAGTTAAAACTACCCAGCATTGGATCAATTTCATAATGGCCCATTTTTGTTTTGGGCAGTGGCCCCTAACCATGCCTAAACTAAGCCCCTAACAAGGAAGCAGTTTCTTTTTCTGAGCCTTTTATTCCCTTAGAGAAAGAGAGTGACATTCAAGACACCCAGCAGAAGCAGATAAACAGCAGGATCTTTTTACCATGGAGAAATGTTGATTTCGTATTTGTCGTATGTGTGAGATGAATGCTGGGTATGATTTACTTACTCCAGAAAGTGTTGCCTGTGATGTAGAGACACAGGATAGTTTAAAAGGAAGAGTAATCACAGCATATGCTATTCATCTTCGGCTGCCTCTGCTGAGAACTGTGAGCTGATTAACTCTTGCAGATGCCGGCTGCAGGGAGAAGCTGTCAGCTCTCACCTCCATGTGGCTCTGCCCTCCCTAGTTCTTCATCAGCATCAGGTTCACTGATCCTCCAACCCCCACTGTCAACCCCTGAATCCCTTTTTATAGGGTTGAGAACAAAGCCACTCTCTGTTATCTGAGTCAAGACTGACGAGCGTCTGCGTTGCTCACCCACACCAAACCTTTGCCACTTGCCATCAGGTCTAGCAACCTGTGCTGACAGGGTTGATTGATGGTTGTCTTGCCTAAGATTAACCTACATTTTCCTGTTCTATGTAGGCTGTTCCTTTCCAGGCTTTGACCGCTTTTCTTTCTCCTTAGTTCTGATTGGTTCCCTTGCCTAAAACTGTTGGCTAAGAAACCGCGATAATCCCTAACCCCGAGTGGGGCCCTGCTGCTCATCCTGGGCTGTTGAAGACCTCAAGCTTCCTCCAGGTGGCTGGAATCTTTGCCAATGAACAAATTTCCTTGGATGATATTTGCCTGTCGAATCCTCCATCACTCTACTTGAAATCTTTGCTGCTGTTCTCTAATTGTTTGATTTGCTCTTTCGGTGTCAACTCATACATAATTGAGACCACTGTGCTTCCAGAACAGTATGAATTGCCCATCCAGATACTGCTTTAGAGAGTCCTCTATGTTCCTGTCATTGTTCTAGGCACAGGGCCCACAAGAATGATCAAGCCATATAGGTTTTAGCCTTTGTTGTGATTACATTCTAGTAGAGGAGACAGATAAGAAGAACACAACCACAAGTAAGATCATTTCAGAGGTCTGTGTACTGAGTAATGGCTTACAAAATGAAAGGGTGGGTAGGAAACATTTACTAGAATGTGAGAATGATTCTCTTTGATGAAGGGGAGATTTGGTTAACAAAAAGAAGTGAACTATGAGAGGAACTAGGGAACGTAAATTCCAGGGCAACAAAACAAGTGAAAGCTCTGAGCTTAAGGTAGTTATGACCCAAAGGTCACCATGACTAAAGCCAAGTGAGTGAAGAAGAGAGTGAGTGGTAGATCAGTTTGGAGGGGCAGCAGGGACAGATCATGCAGGGCTTGCAGGCCATGGGAAGTAGTTTGGTTATTCTGTCAAGTGTCATGGGAAATCCTTGGAGGGTTTTACATGGAGAAGTGGCATATCTGATTCATTAAATTCATCCCAGCGTCCCATCCCTTTCTAGCCTGGTGTGTAGCATCATCTCCCAGGACTTGCACCCAAATTTTGTCAGTAGCCCATTTTCACATATGGGCAAAAGGAAAACAGAAGCATCTCCCAGGAAACAAGGCGATGCATTCTCAGGATTGCCACCATGATTCCTTAGTGAGTGGGGACCATGGTCCATCAGCTGGGTTTCAGTTGGAACTCAGAAAATCTTCAGAGAAGAGGAGAATCAAGACTGACCAAGATTTCTAACTGGAATGGAAGCAAGAGTGTGGCTATAGAGGAAGGGCATGGGTGGGCCAGTATGTAGTAGTGGTCAAAGCAGAATAGCCCATGAGGCATGATCTGTGTCTGGAGTTTTGCTGTGGCCAGAACTTAGAGCAGACTCCCATCCTCTTATATTTCCCAGAGTGGGTCCCAACCCACTGTCTTTTTGGACTGAGAACACCCATGATGGTTCCTATGTCTCTGCCTCACTTGTCAGGTCACATGCACCTTTTCTTGACCTGCAGCTCTCCTGAGAATACATAAATCATGAGTGTGAGGTGGGGGTGGATGGTAGGTTGGTTCTTCTGAGATGGATGGAATGTGGATTCTTTAAATCAGAATTTTCCATCTCAGGACTAGAAAGCATTCACAAAATTTCTGGTAGCTGGACTTTGGTCAGTTGTACCTCAAGGTTTTAAATTCTGTTTAGACAAAGGTACCCAGTGTTCTTTTTTACTTCAATTGCTCTTTTTCACTTTAATTATTATTCTTGTTATTTTTGTGTGTGTGCTAATGAAGGTGTCAGGGATTGATTTAGGTGATGAATGTACAACTATGTAATGGTACTGTGAACAATCGAATGTACGATTTGTTTTGTATGACTGCATGGTATGTGAATATATCTCAATAAAATGAAGATAAAAAATGAATTAAAAAAAATTCTGTAAAGACTTTGCGTTCCTGACGTTTTGACAACACATGGAACAACATCTTCCATTAGATGGAAGGTAAATAACATTTTTTGAGAATGTATTATGTATCATACTTTGTACTAGGGATGTTATATACATATATTATTTTAGTAAACTTCAATAATTTTATGTGATGGGTAATATAAACTTACAGCTAAAGAAACACAGACCCATAAATATGAAGAAACTTGCCTGAGAACAGGCCACTAGCAGCTAGTAAGTGGTGGAGCAGGACAAAATTTGAACTTGCATGTAGCTCTTCTGAAAGATGTGGGGCATCTGGTTTTCACACCTTTTGGTAGTACAGCACTGATTCAGTTAATCTGGCTGGCAGGAAGTAGGGAGTGTTCTATCCTCCCCTCTGACAATTTTTATCTTAATATTTCAAACTTGTTATGATTTTTTTTTCATATTTAATTTTCCACCTGATTATGTCTGATCTCCTTAAATTGATTATGGTCTCTTTTAGCACGGTGACATCCTCTTTAAATCTCTTTTCATCCCTAGCAATACTTTGCCTTGAACAAGGTCTCAACAATGTTTGTTAGTGCTGGGTTGGCATTTCCCAAGTGTACTGAGCAGCCATCTCAGTTTAGGGGGAGCAAGGAAAGATTCTCGGATGTCTAGAACTCGTGGACCGGCCCTGGAGAGCATCTAGCACACAAAAGGCAAAGAGACAGTGGAATAATGTTATACATGCATTGAGCATACGATAATTCAATTATGGTCCCTACACAAAGGAAAATGAGAAAAAAGGAAACGTATTTTCCTTTCCTTTCTGAATTACCTTCTTGGTTTACCATCTTCTTCCTTATCCCATATTCAGAAAGACCTCAGGTCTTTACACCTCCATTAGTCCTGCTGGATTCCGGATGCCCAAGCAGGTCACCAACCCTGTTCTTCTCTATTGCAAATGCTTGTACAACAGTAGAGTTCCACTCATATCTAGACTGGGTCCCAGCATGAATTGTTTTTGTTTGTTTGTTTGAGCAATTTGCCTCATATGAATACAAATCTATTAGAACTTAAAAATCTTTTGGAAACAAATGCTAGCAATATCAAAATATGCTTTTTAATTCTTTTGAAAGGAAAGAAGACAGACTCTTTAGGCTTTTTGTGTATGATAATTAAGTGATTTCAAATAGTACCAGAATTTGTTTTTAAGACCTAGTTAGAATGTTTCCTCTTTGCTATTCTGTTACCTAATTTGATGACAACATTGTTCACCCTATATATTGATGAGTTTTGTTTGTTTTTTTGTCTGATATTTGTTTTTGAAAGAAAATTTTTATAGTTTTATTTTATTAATGAATTATTGTCTGGTGTTCCACTTTTCAGAAGGTTTAGCAAATACTGTTCTAGCTCTTGTACTCTGGCTGTTTTCAAGTTCCTGGAACTCTCCACATGAAATTCCCCTTAAGTTTTAGTCTTAAGAAGATTAGTATCTGAGGAAAATGAAGGGTGGAGTCAAGAGGAGCCAGTGGTGCAAAATAAAAAGATCCTATGTCTTGGCCATGACCTTGTCACTGCTGGGGCCGTTAGCTCACTGATTCGTCTCTGTGAATTCAATTACAAGAAGGTCTGGGACCTCAGTTTATTTTTGGATGGGTCTAAGCCAAGGTAATAAGATTCATTTCCAAGGAAACTGAAGGCAAGAAAAGACAAAATGACAGAGTGGCCCACATGTGGAGTTGACACTCAAAACATAGATTTATTGTCCTACCCCTATTTTAATGAAGAAGTAGACTTCTAGACAAGAGTGGGGGTCAGTAATCCAAAGTTACACTGCAAGTTAGAGTACTAAGAAAGTAACAAAGGTAGAGAAAACAGACACAAGGAAGCCAGGAAAAGTTTTTAAACAGGCGCAGGCCTTGAAAAGACATTTGACTCACTTAAGAATTCTGTATTTTTGCACAGTTCCCCCACGGCTGGAGTCTCAGGGCCTGCTCTGTCACACATGCAAAACCAATCTGCTCCCGTGACATGGAGCATGAAAGTTCATCTCCTAAAACTTTACACCCTATTGAAAGAATATAATAGTGTTAAAGAAAAGCTAATTCCGTGATCCTTTCGCATCGGGCTACAGATGGGATGCCATTTTCAAGGGACATTTTTTTGCCCCAGTTCCCGTCAAATAGCTCCTGAAATAGGCATGATACAGCCCCCTTGAATAAAATAAAATACCTTATTTAATTGCCTGAATGACACTCGGGATTGCGCTGCCAAAGCAAGCCCAAACAAGCCCAACCAGAAGCAATATCAAGGCGGGGAAACTCGACTATGAGGCAACTCCAGACCCCCCAGCCCCACCGACTGCCAGCCCAGGCTGATGGAAATGAAAACAGGTCTGGGGAAATGCAAATGAAATCTGCAAAGGAGCTGAAGGGAGAAGAAGCCATTTCCCAGGGTAATGAGCTCACTGATTGCAGGGATGGCACTTCAGTCCGACGTCCTCTGCTCCGAGGGCCATAACATATGGAGGACTAGGTCAGGCACCAGAGAGACAGAAAGGGCATCTGAGCAGCCATCACCACCTCTTTCTCACCTGCCACTGCCCAACTGCTCCTCTCTTGCTCCGGAATTCTGGGCCCATTCTTGGCATCCCTTATCTATTCCTGTATTTGTGCTGATATGCCCAGATCTTGACTTCTAATTGTCTGAACAATAAACCTTAGATCTTCCAGGAGAGCCCCAACTTTATTTATTGAGTCCATCCCAATTTTAAATGCTATTAATTAATTTTAGGGACACTGAATACCAGTGGTGAAAAATTTTTGAATTCTCCTGCTTTGGTGAGGATATATTTTTTACCTGAAATACATAGTGCACTAAACCAGGTGGTGATCTTTCCCCAACACGTAGCTTGCAAGGGCTACTGCAACAAAATTATACTAGGAAGTTTTATAATGAAAATGCACAAGATTTAACATGGTCTCAGTATATAAAGTTGGCAAATTCTCTGCCCACCCCAGCCTTCTTTAGGACAATAGAAGTTACAGGGCAATTTCCACGTGGGCTTCTACTTAAGGCTTCCTTATCCCCACAGGGTGCTTTGGACCACTTTCCCTCCTCTGTCATCCAAAGGCTTTTCCATAGACAGTTAGAGTATTTTTGGTCAAGGATTCAAGAACAAGTAGTTTATTTGTGAGGCAATCCCAGGAAACACTAATAAAGCCCTGGAGGAGTAGGACAAGGAATGGAAGAGGCCGATCAAGCATGTGCTATCAAGTATGTGACCACTATGGGTAACTGGACTTCACCCTGCTGGGAGCCCTCTGAGGACAGTGGGCTGCAGAGTTATCCCACCTGAAGGGCCAGCCAACTGGGGACTTATGTATCAATTCTCATCACTCATTGGTTAAGGGCTGCTGAGGGAAGGTATGTTAATTCTCCAGCACCTCTGGCCTGATCTGACATGAACAATGGGCAAAGCGAGGCTTTGATGGCCCAGAAAAACCATCAGGCAAAGAAATACAGATGTTGTCAACTGCCTTCCAGATGCTATAATGCAAGTCCCAAGTGAATAAGGGCAAAGCACTGCTAAACCTGCTCTCATCATCCTATCAGACTCTGGCACAGAAATAGAATAAGGACCTTATTCCTCTCATACTTGCCATTTTATTTTCTTCCTGCATATCTGGTTTTCCTTTGCTGTCCAGAGACATCACCTGTGGTAGATGAATTATGTACCCTAAATTAGACGTTTTATTCATCTTAATATACGTCCCTATGAGTGTGAACCCATTTTGAAGATGTTATTTTTAGTTAAAGTGAGGTGAACTGAACTAGGGTGGGTCTTAACCAGGATTACTGGAGGCCTTATAAGGAGAAGGCCACAGGGAGAAATGGGAAGTTAGCAGGAACCAGGAAGAGAAAGGAGAGGACATCACCATGTGACAGGAGGCGAGATGCAAGCCAAGGAATCCCAAGGGTTGTGACAAGACAGCACGAGAATGTACAGACTTTGGGGAGAAAGCATCACATTGCTGAAGCTGTGGTTTTGGACACTTGCTAGCTTCAAAGCCATGAACCAATAGATTCTCATTGTTTAAGTCAACCCACTGTGGTATTTATAAAAGCAGCTCTGGCAAACTAAGACATCATCTGAGGCACATACTGTCAGTCACATCAAAGGCTAGTGACAGGAGGTTCTTAAACAGAGGATCACATTTATTAACAACCCAAGAAAAGGCCTTGGCTCGGAAGACTATACCAAGGATTCCACTTACCTGTGCAGATTGACAAGTGAAGACTGAACTCCGATTTATGCTCTGATGCAGAGCTGCCTCCACCTGGAGGAAGGTGCACTTTTTTCTCTTTTCTCACAAAGGTTCCGGCCACCCGCAAGCATGTGCCCTGGCAGAGGAGGTGCTCATTTTAATTTACATGTGGCATCAGCTGCATGACTATGCTACCATATATCCCAGAAACCAAACAACAGGTTCTTATAGTAATTGTGTCCATTAGCAATGAGCTCTTTCCAGTGGGGTTGAGGGAAATCAGGGAATGAAGGCTCAAAAATATTCTCACATCAGTTAAAACTTCACAACTCCTGCCTCGACTGCAGGGTTCCCTCCAGGATTTTATCTGCAAAACAGACAGAAAGATGGCAGAGTCCCACCAAGGCATTAACCCAAAAGGGCAAAGCAGATGTATAGTCCAGGTACAAACCAAAAGCCTGGGCACCTGGGCTTTCCAGACCAGCACAAAAGGGTCTCAGTAGGAACATTATGAGGAACTCTAAAAAGGCTTTTATAGTGTCAGTGGCTTAACTGTGTACAGAGAGGATCCTGCTGCGGATAGTGTGCCAGTCTGTGGATAGAAAGCTCCCACAATGTATTTTTTACATGAATTTTGACCAACGAGAGTACTAATTTTTTTGAAGTGGGAAAAACCCTGATATAGATGTCAAAAGACAGGAATATTCTTAGTTTTGCCTTAAAATATTATAAACCAATGATTTCACATCCAGGTATCAGTCCTGGGGAAATAATCTAAAAATGCAGACAGGGATTTATGCACAAAAATGTTTATTGCAGTATTTATGTATAATAAAAAACAGGAAACAACGCAAGTTGGTAGTGATTAAGGTATGGCTAATTAATACAATTAATGTTTGAAAAGAATTTCCAATGATACAGAAGAGTAGGAAGTGAGCAAAGCAGAGTACAATTCTATACACAGGGGGTGGGAGGGAGATTGGGGAGAAATATGCCAAAACATTAACAATTGTTGCTTCTAAGTAGTGGGGTTATGAGGGTTATGAGTGCTTTCTTTTTCTGCTTCTTGTAATTTATTATAATTTCCAATTTTTCCACATTTAAACATATTGCACAATCAGAAAAAAATTAACAGAAGAAAAATTGGCTTTTTCTGGTTCTGAAATGCAGATGCCAAGTCTAAGCTCTGATACTTGTGGGAGTCCCCATGCCTTTGATTCAGTGCAGAGATGGCCAGGGCATGTTTGAATTATGCTGGGGTATGCAGAGAGCCCAGTGTTTCATCCTCCCAAGGGGCAGTGCCAAAGGCACTGAAAAAGACAGAGCCTTAATGGCATATATGTACATGATATATAATCCTGGCTACTGTAAAAGTTTGTTGGTGTGAGACATTCCTGCTGCATGCAACCTGCTTTTAGACAGCTGCAAAACTTGAGTTTGGGGATCTGCAAAGGGGATCATGGTGACCTAAATATTGTCTGCGATGGAGTGCCTGTCTGGGACACCAGCTTGCCTCCATGTATGGCATCTCTCACTACAGTTGCAACACTGACATTTGAGTTGGGTTTTAAAGGGTGAACAGGCTTCCTCGATAGAGAAGCAGTGGGGAGCAGGTGTTTCAGACAGAACTGAACGTGCAGAGACAAGGGTGTGTATGAAAATGACATAAGGTGAACAGTAAGGAGTTTCATGTATCTATGTAGGATGTACAGTTTGGAGAATGGAATGGGAGTGGTAAAAGGTGAGAATGAATAGGTAGTTGGGGATCAGATGAGTGAGGACTTTGCAGGATCTGCTCAGGAGCTTGGATAGTATCTTCAAGTTGATGGGAGGCCTGAATGACTTTCAGCAGAAGAGTGATGCTGTCTGTTGTCTCCAACACTGGTTATCCACATTCTGCCATCATGGATTCTACCTGTATTCCATGTATACTCTAATTTCCTTTATTTCCTTTTCTCTTAACAAGGACTCACGTTTTTGTTTTTGTTTTTTTGACTCATTTTTAAACTTAAATATATACTTTAGTATCATCCTAAATAATATCTTCAAAATCATGGATTTGATGTGCTAGTTATATTTTTCTAACACATTTAATATAGCTACATCTATATTATGATGAAAATGATTCACCCATGTGCCACCTTAAATTTACTTTGCATATACATATCACACTTGGGAAATGCTATCATTGTTCATTTACTCATTCAACAATAGTTTTGAATATCCACTATGTGCCAAGAGATGGGAAAATAGTAGCATTAAAGACAACAAAGCATGCTTACAGCATCATGAAATTATAATTCACTTCATAAAGGAACCATAATTTTAAAAGATTCATGCAGAAATACTGGGAAAAGTGATTATAAGTAATAAAACTTGATGCAGAAATACACGTCAGAAGACTGTTGCAGTGGCCCAGGTCAAAGTATGTTGATGGTTTACTCTAAGGAAATAGCAAAAGAAAATTAAGAGAAGACACATATGGACTATTTTTATGCAGTAAAAACTGACAGGACTTGATGACCAGTTTGAAGCAGACAAACTGTGGAAGAGGAAGGAGTCAAGGCTGATGAAGTGTTTTGGTTCACAGGTTCTCTTCTTTCTCTGACACCCCATCTACCCTATAGGAGAATGTCTCATTCAACCTCTTCTCGTGTGCCTTCCTGTACTGCAGAGGCCTGGAAAGCTAACAATTGCCTGTCCCAGGTGGCCTTGCAGTTGGGGTTTTAGCTGTGACTTGGATTCTAACAATGAGATACACTCACTGCAAGATCAAAATTAGGAAGTGAGTTAAGCAGGGAGAAAGGTATGGCAAGGAAGTATCTATCTGTTTCTGGATTGAATCTAGGAGCCACAGCATGGCTTTGGAGCTGACACTCTGGCCAAGGCTCATGACCTCCAAATCATTACTGTGTGGTGTGATCCTGGGACCAGCAGCTGACCCAGCAGCTTCCTGATTTCCCGTCTTCTTGAAAGTTGCAGTAGAGGTGCAGTTTTCTCAGTGGATCAGTTTGGCATTGTCCCTTTAGTATCATCTCTGGACACCCAGCCTGGAGCCTGCCTCTCTAACCCTTCCAGTGATTTTATAAACACCTAATTCCCTTTATTAAATCCCTCTCTTCTTAAACTAGCTAAAATGCTTTCTGTTTTCTGCATCTGAACCCTACCTGACACAACCACTCAAGGTCAGATTTAGTCAGACAGACTTATACAACTCAGTAAATATTTATGTGTGTGTGCGTGCATGGACATGTGTGTGTGTGCTTGAAGGTATGTGAATCCTTTATACTCAGTTGGACTATAATGAGTGGACTTGTATGTCTTATCATCTCTCCTCCCACACCACATCACACAAGGTCCTGTATGTAGCAACTATCATTACATTCATTTTGAAGAATACATTGCCTGCCTTCTCAATTTTGATTCCAAGGATAAACCAGTATCACACAAGAAAGCATAAAAATGTACTGTTGACTCAGGAGAAAAGAGCTCTAGGACCACTAACTGGAAAATGATGCTCAGTTGTGCAGGTATAATCTCATACATAGAAGACGAGAAGCCACCTGTTATTTAGGCACATGGTGACTTTAGATTAACCACGGTGGAGATGGGGGAGCACCTGTGACAGATTTTAGTGTTCTGAGGTTCGCTGTGCGTCTCCTGGTATAGGGAGGGAAAGGGGCTCTTCCATGACTGCTACTTCAAAGTTAAAACCTCAGCCTGGCAGAGCTTGTCTGATGAACTGGTGACTGTTTAGGGCAGTGTTTCCAGACTCTGGCTGCCCTTTAGAATCCCCTGTTGGAGCTGATCTGCCCCACCCCCACTGCCACCCCAGAGATTCTGGTGTATTTCACCTGGGTGGTGTCCAGGTATCACTAAATTTTTTTTTTTAATTCAGGAAGTTGTAGGTTTACAGAAAAATCATGCAGAAAATACAAATCCCCATATACCGTCTATGCTGGTTTGTATATATTATGTCTCCCTGAAAAAGCCATATTCTCTGATGCAATCTTGGGGGGGCAGACTTATTAATCTTTTTTTTAGGGTGTGGCCTCTTGATTGAAAGTCTCCGTGGAGATTTGACCCCACCCTAAATGGGGTCAATTGATTAGTTCACTTGAGTGTTTAAGAGAGTCAGCTGATCCTGATGCTTGGAGACATTTGGAGATGCGGACAGAAAGACTTTTGGAGATTCTAAGCTAAGAGATGAAGTCCAGAGTTTGCCCTGGAGAAGCTAAGAGAGGACCCCCAGATGCTTAGAGAGGAACGCCCTGGGAGAAAGAAGCAAGTACACAAAGTTGCTGAGAGACAGGAACAAAGAAGCCCAGAGAATTTCAGGGAAAGACATTCTGAAACATAACCCAGGAGCAAAGGACTGGCAGATGCCAGCCACGTGTCTTCCCAGCTGACAGAGGGGTTCTATACGCCATCGGCATTTCTACAGTGAAGGTATCCTCTTGTTGATGTCTTAGACTGGGCACTTTTATGGCCTTAGGACTATAAATTTGTAATTGAATGAATCCCCTTTATAAAAGCCAATCCATTTCTGGTATTTTGCATAATGGCAGCATTAGCAAACCAGAACACCTTCCCTGTTTTATTAACACCTTGTATTAGCATGGTACATTTGTTACAATCAATGAAAAAACATTATTTATAATTGTAAAACCCCATGATGATTCTAACGTAAGCAGGGTTGAGACTCCCTAACCTAGGGCTCAAACGTTTCTCTGTGCAGTCATTCATAATTCTTTCTTATGGTTTTTTACATCTCTATTGTATGTATTGTTTACTATCTGCTTTTTCCATGCATGAACATTTTAACTGTGCCGCCTTCTCTCTCTCATGTTTTTTCCTTGATCAATCTTACCAAAAATTTTTTTTTCATTTATTACTAATATTTTGGTTTTGTTTAATCTATAATTTAACTACACCTCGTAAGTTCAGACATGTAGCTTATATAGTACCATCTAGTTCTAAACATTTTCTAACTTTTATTATGATTTATTTTCTGACCCATGAGTTACTTAAAAATCTATTTATATGTTTATGTAATGTCCATTTATATGGATAGTTTGGGTTAACTTTTGTAAATTGATTTGTAATCTACTTATATTGAGTCCAGAGAACATGATATATAGGACACTGACTTCTTAGAATTTGCTTTGTGGACTGGTATATACTCAACTTTTGTAAATAGATCATGTGCACTTGAAAAGAATGTATTCTCTAGTACAGTGACTCCTAAAGTGTGGTCCCCAGATTAGCATCCCTTGGTAACTTGTTTAAAATCTCATATCCCATCCCAGACCTACTCTATCAGAAACCCTGAGGGTGGGAAGCGGCAGTCTGTGTTTTAACAAGCTCCCCAGTGATTTGATGCTGCTCCAGTTTGAGACCCAATGCTCTAATAGTTGGATTCCAGTATTCTGCATAGGAATTGGATATAGCTTGTTAGTTGTGTTGTTCAAATCTTCTATAACCATAGAATTTTTGTCTGTTTGATCCATCAATTCCTGAGAGAGCTGAATTAAAATTTTTTACTACTTTTGTGGATTTATCAATTTATCCTTATATTACTTTCAATTACGGCATAACTTATTTTGAGGTCGTATTATTAACACCATACAAGTTCAAAACATTTGCATTTTAGTAGAATTTTTTTTTTATCATTATGCAGTTACCTTGTTTATTTCTAATATGGTTTCTGCCTTACGGCCTATTTAGTCTATTAGTAATACAGCTATAATAGCTTCACTTGTTGATATTTAACTATTTATTTTTCTTTTCCCTTATTTTCAGTTTTTTTGTTTTACATTTTAGTTGTATTTCTTATAATAGCATATAACCAATTTTTAAAATTATTGTGTCCTTTAAATCTGATATCTATATCTTTCATCAGAGAATAAAATCTGCTTAGAGAGTTCCCCCGACCTCCAGGTTATATGCACCATGGCTATGACTGGTGTCAGATTGCCTGCTGGTGTTCTAAGAAAGCCAGATGCCTGGACTGGACTCTGGGGAGCACTCCGAGGAATACCTTCTTCATACAAACTCTGTGCTTCCTGGAATCGATACTTATATTTTTCGAGTGCCAGGTTAAATGCATCCAATTATAAAACACTTTTCCATGATGTTTTCTCACTGAGATACCCAAGGCTTTTGATTTCTCCAGAATATATTTTTCCACTTTCCATAAGACTTAAAAGTAATATGAACTATAAAAAATCCACTAAAAAGACTCTACATAAAGTAGAAGATGAAGAGGACTCTGATGAAGAAAGGGATGCTGATGAGATGAGCGAGCAGGAAGAGGAGCTCGAGGATGATCCCAGTGTGGTCAAAGAAAAAGTAGTGTGGTCTTTGCGGTGCGATGTTATCATGAAGACAGGTCCGGATGTTGGAAGAAACAAAGTGGAAGATGCATTCTACAAAGGTGAACTCAGGCTGAATGGGGAAAAATTATGGAAGAAAAGTGGAATGGTGGAAGTGGGAGATACATTAGATCTTCTCATTGGAGGCCATAAAGAAGCAGAAACAGAGACAGTGGTGAGAATTCTCCCGAAAAAAAGTGTTTGGAGAGAAGACTGAAAGTGAAAAATACAGAGTGGTGTTACGATGGTGAAAAAGTTAAAGTTGCCTAAGAAGAGTGTGTCCAGATAGACTGCTTTGTAGGGCTAAACCTGCTTTTGGGGGTGGGGGTAGGGGACCAGCTTAAAATGAGGACATTTTTATTAAAACAAAGTTCTCTTACCATTTGTGGAATCTGCAGAGCCATTTTGTGGAAATTGGGATGTATACCTTGGAGATAGTCCCAGTGGCCTGGGATCCTTCCTGGGCTTGATTTGTGCTCATTTTGGCCGCATCAGCATGAGAACGATTCTGCCCAAAGTGAGATGTGCGCTGAATGAAGTAAGCCCAGAGAATCTCTTTAATGACTTGCCCGCTGTTTCCCTCATTATCTACCTCACTGGTCATTGTAAAATAAAATAGCCTTGTTGTTTAAAAAAAAAAAATCTGCTTAGAGTCATTATGATTTTTGATATAATTTATATATTTTCTACTCTATTATTTTGTCATTTCTATTTATAAATATTTTTATTGTTTGGTTTTAGTTATTCCATTCGTGCTTTCTATTGAAATTACTCAAGTTTTTTAAAATTTATTTTGGTTTATGTTATATATTCTATTTTGAGTTTGGTGGTTACTTTAAATATTTAACATGCTGTGGTGCTTTGGAGCTGAATGTTCTCCAGAAAAATAAGTTCTTAAACTTAATCCATTCCTGTGGGTATGAACCATTGTAAATAGGATCTTTTGATGAGGTTTCTTCAGTTAGGATGTGGCCCACCTTAATCAGAATGGGTCTTAGTCCTATCAAAGGAGTCCTTTTTAAGTGCAATGAAATTTAGACACACAGAGAGAAAGCTACAGAGGAAGCAGGAGGAAGCTGAACATCAGTGGAAACTGGAAGAGAAGGGAGAGACCAGGAGACACTGCCATGTGCCTTGCCATGTGACAAGTTAAGGACCAAGGATCACCAGCAGCCAGCCCCAGAATGCTGGTCTTTAGGAAGAAAGCACGGCCTTGATGATGCCTTGATTTGCACTTTTTCCTGCCCTCAAAACAGTAAGCCATTAAATTCCAATTGTTCAAGACATCCTTTTGCAACTGAGGAGATTAAAACACACACACTTAACTTCATAAAGTTTAAAATTAAGCAATATCTCTGCAGAATACATATTCTTTCCAAGGATATAGAAAATGGTCACTAAGATACTCTTTCACCAAAAGATTGAATCTTTTAGAGTATTTTCTTTGATAACAAGTGTTTTAAATAGAAAACCATAGCAATAAGATAGAAAATCCCCAAATATTTAAAATTTAAATGAGACTTCTAAACAATCCATGTATCAAAGAAAATATTAAAAGGGAAAACAAAATATATTTTACATGGAATAATAATGAAAATAAAACTTACAGGAGGCAACTACAGCAAATGCATAGAGATAAATGTATGCTTTAAGTGCATATATTAGAAAAGAAAAAAGATTTGAAATCAGTGAGCAAGTTTCCAAATTAAGAAGCAAGGGAATAAAAGCAAGCAAATTTAACCTGATGATTAAAAGAAAACAAACAAACAAACAAACAAACACATATAAGAGCAGAAATCAATGAGACAGAAAACAGAGAAAAAAAAGATTAAGACTATTACCAAGTCCCAAATTTGTTTCTTTGAAAATATTACTAATATTAAAATATTTTTCAAAATCAAACAAGAAAAATAATGGAGAAAGCACATATTAACAATAACAGTAATCCAAGAGGGGATATCCTTGTAGAGTTGATAGTTATTAGAATAATAAAAGAGAAAATTATAAAAATACATTTAACAACATAGAAGAAATGGCCTTGTGTTTTGAAAAGCACAATTTACCAAAACTAACTCAAGAGAAAAAAAACCTGAAAAACTCAATAGTCTATTATCTATTAACTTAAATTTTGGATTTTTAATAAACCAGAAATTTGTTTTTGAATGTGGTATGAAGTAGGGATCTAACTTATTTTTGATATAGATTACCTAATGTTCTAGAACCTTTTAGGTAAATATCTCTCCTTTCTTCATTGATTTGTAATGCCATCTTTGTCAAATGCCTGGTTTCCATATTTGTAAGCCTCTGTCTCTGGACTCTCTAATCTGTTGCTTTCGTAAATTAGTCTAATATTTTTCTCTTGTTAATCTTAAAATCTGATAAACTGAGACTCCTTATTATTCTTATTTTTCAGAATGGTGTTGGTAAGTTTTCTTTTTTAAAATCAACTTTTTAAATTGACATATGATTAAACGCACAGATTTTAAGTGTACCCTTTGATGAGCTTTGATATACATATGTGTGTGTAACCATCATACTCTAAATTTCAAAAAAAAAAAGAGAGGAATATATTTATGAAGCTGAGGTGAGGAAATTTTTCTTAAACAAGATAGCAAACACAACAAATCTTTAAAAAGATTGATAAATTTGACTTCATTAAAATAAAAAATATCTATATGACAAAGTACCCTAAAAACAAAGGAGAGACAAGCCATTGAAGGGGGAAGTTATTTGCAATGCCCAATAAATATCCAGGGATCAAGATCCAGAATATATAAAGAATTCCTACAAATCAATAACAAAAGACAAAAAAATGAGGCAAAGTATGTGAACAGACAATTTAAAGACCATCAGTAAACATAAGAAAAGATATTCAAATTCAGTGATATTAAAACCAAACATGAAATATTATTTTCTTCACCAAATTTGAAAATTTCAAGATAATCTTTTTTAATTTTTTTGTCTTTATTTTATTACTCATCTGCCCATACACTGGATAAAGGAAGTGTCAGTCACAAGGTTTTCACAATTGAACGGTCACCCCATAAAATCAAGTTAATCTTTTAATATTAAATGTTTGCAAGGGCTTGTTAAAAAGAGTATTTGCCCTTCACTACTGATAGGAATGTGAATTTGTACAGCCGTTCTGGAGAAGTATTTCTCTGTTTCTATCAAAATTGAAAATCCATGTACCCTTTTACCCAGGAACTCCATTACTAGTTATGTACCTAGAAAAACAATTGTATATATTAATACTGTATCCTTTACATGAATGTTTATATCATTATTTATAATTGGAGAAGTTAGTAACAATCCAAACGTACATCAAAAAAAGGAATGAAAAAATAAATCTGGTTAAATAACTACTCTGGAGCACTGTGGAAATTAAAAGAAACATTTAGGTCAATGTGTGTCAACATGGAAAGATCCCCTCCCCCCCAAAAACACTGTTTGTGAAGAAGGCAAGTTGCAGATCGCAATAAACATGACAAGCCTATTTGTATACTTGAAAAACACACAGAATAGTACTACATAGTTCTATGGATACAAATAAAATTTACAAGTACATATTTTTAAAGGCTGGAAAGGAAAACATAAAAATCATGGAGATAGTTACATCTATGAAGGGGGGTAGGGTCAGGAAGGGAGCTGGAAGTCAAAGGGATCTAGAAGTAAAAATAATGTCAAAATGTTAAACTTTTCATTGTTGATAGTGGGAACATGAGGGATTATTTTCTATTTTTGTATTTTCCATTATTTTTGGCATTACTTTTTTAAATCTAAAATGCTGAGAGTTCTGCATTCATATCTCAGCTTTGCCATTAATTCTGTTAACTTAAACAAGTAACTTCCTCCCTCTTCACATTTTCTCATCAGTGCACCCAAATATGTTTTGAATGATGGGATGACTTTTAATCTCTACCCTCAAGTTGATGTTTCTCCAATTCTAGGGGTCTGGGGAAAATCTTTCAATTTTCCTCAGCTGATAAGAAAAGCATCCCGACTAACTCAGGGGCTAAAGCCATCTTTCAGTGACAAAGATGGCAGTTTCCTTTTTCCCTTCATCACTGAAAGCCTATCCATTTGTTGTCTGATATCTGGCCCAACTCTTTCCAATTTTCCTTTAGAATAAACCTTTCTGTCAGCATCCAACTTCCCAGAGAAGGGTTACAAATAGAAATAGAAAAGTCCAAAGTGAATTAAAATACCAGGTTGTTGACAGAAGGAAAAAAAAATAGCCCCTGCTAATAACCTGATTTAACATCTGATTTATATGGTCCTAAAAGTACAGTCATAAAAAATGTGTAAGTGAAGGAATAACACCGAGTGATTTACAAAGGCCCTGGGAGTGCGTGCGAAAAGATGCAGTGAAAGGGAGAGTAATAAATCTAGCCAGGAAAGTCATGCTCAATCCCTTCAGCTTCCAAGGCCCAAGCATCAGGGATTCTCTGCTTGTAGCAATTTTCATTCATCCTTTCATCCAGAAATACTTCCTGAGTTCCTGGTCATGTCCACCATTGGGCAAGTCAAGGCATATTTGTCTCTATGTGGTAGAAAGCATAGGATGTGACTCAAAGTGTTGACAAACTAATTATTTGATAAGCCAAATAGCTAAGGAGATAAGATGCATCAGTGTGTACTAAATGTACAGACTTAAAGGAATTTAACTTTAAGAAAATTCCAGGGAGAAGTGATTGCTATTTTCAAATATCTCAAAAGCTTCATGGAGGAGAAGGTGGAAACTTCATATCTAGAGGATACTGAGAACCAATGAGTTAAAGAAAAGCAAATTCCATCCATCAGTGTTTTTTTGAGCACTTTCTTTGTGCCAAACCCTGTTCTAGGAGCTAAGTACCCAGCAATGGTGCAAAAGACTGATAAAGTCTGCAGTCGTTGGAAGTTACATGAGAAGAAGAATGACAATATGCTAAATAAAAAAGTAAGCAAACATTATCTCAGAGATGATAAGTTCTATAATTGCACAGGACAATACGACAGATTGTGGGCAGGAGGAAGGACTTTATTTAGCAAGGGTGATCAGAGGAGTTTCCTTGAGAAAGGGGCATTGCAACTGACATCTGAATACTGAGAAGGCTCTAATCCTGTGACAATTGTGGGGAAAGAGCAATCAAGAGAGAAAGAACAGCAAGTGCAAAGGCTCTGAGACTGGAACAAACCTAGAATTTCTGTTTTCAATGAACAGAAAAGCCAGTTGAATGGAACATGGTGAGTGAGGAGGAGAGTATAGAAGGTAAGATTGGAGATATAGGCCTTGTAGGTCTCAGTAAAGAGCTTAAATTTGACACCAGTTGCAATGGGACCAACATCCATTGAGCAGATCCTTTGGTGTCTGGGCCACATCCCCTTGGCCTACATTTGATTTCAGGGGCAGCTGAGATGGGAGTTCCCATGCACACTCCTAGCATCCCAACTCAATAACAACTTTGGAGGAAGTACATTACCAGACAGCAAGACTTATTACAAAGTACAGTAATTAAGGTAGTGTGGTATTGGCCCAAAGACAGAAAAATTAACAATCGATTAAAACAGAGAATCTAGAAACAGACTTAAACAAATATGGCCACTTGACTTGTAATAAAGTTGACGTTGTAGTATGGTATAGAAAGGATGGTGTTCCAGATGGCATAAATATAAATTTAAGAAGTAAAATAAAACTTCTAGGAGAAAATGTAGGAGAGCATCTTCAAGACCTTGGGGTAGGCAAAAAAAAAAAAAAAAAAAAAAATTAATAGGACACATAACGTCTGCTCCTGAAGAAGAGGGGTGGTACCCTGGAGTAGTTTACAATTAAAAATTCATCAATGCACCATTAAAAAAGAAAAAGGAAAGCCACGGAGTATATGTTATTTGCAAAAATAGCTGACAAAAGATTAGTATTCAAAATATTTGAAGGACTCTTACAAAATAATAAGAAAAAGATAGACAACCCAATAGAAAAATAGGCACACACACAAAAAAAACCTTAAAGAGGTACTTCACTAAAGAGAATGCCAAATAAATGACCAAAAGAAGTGCTCAATCTCATTACTTATTATTGAGATGCAAATTAAGACTATAATGAGATACCATTACATGCCCAGTAGTATGGCTAAAATTAGACAGACTGATAATACCAAGTGTTAACAAAGATGTGAAGCTACTGGAGCTCTTATGTTCTGCTGTGGGACCCTAAATTGGTAATCTTTTTGGAAAAGAGTTTGTCACTGTATATTAAAGCTGAACATAAACAACAACAACAACAACGACAGCCTATGACCCAGCATTTCCAATCCTAGGTACATGCCAACAGAAATATGTAAATATATTTACCAAAAGACATGTATAATAACATTCTTAGCAGTATTGTTTCAAAATGGCAAAACCTGGACACAGCTTATCAGTAACAGACTTGATCAGCAGATTGCACCATGGTCATGCAATGGAGTATTATACGGCAATGGACATGAATGAATCACTGTCTCAAAGACGCACAGGAGTATCTGCTGTAAGTTCTCATTTGTATGACATTCAAAAGCAAGTGACGTCATTGGCAGTATCAGAAGTAATGGTAGTGGTTCCCTTTGGGAGAGGATAGTGGCTGGAAACAGAAGCAGGGAAGCTTCTGGGATGCAGCTCATGTTCTATTTCCAGATCTGGATGTTGATCACATGGCTGTGTTCACTTTTTGAAAAGGTCCCAATTTGTGCACTGTTCTGTAAGTATGCTATACTTCAGCTAAAAGCTTGTTAAACCAAAATATAAAAAAGAAAAAAAATTGCAAAAAATGTCTGTGGAAAACAAAAATCAATTTTAGGCAGTATTAAATTTATGTTCTTGAGTAAATTCAAGAGAAAAAGACTCTACAAGTAGTTAAAGGATGAGACGGTTATATAAAAGACAAAAATTTAAATTGAATGTCAGATCAGTGGAAGGATTGAGGCAACTATCACAACCATTAAACATTTTAAAATTGTATCACAAGCATAAAGGTGGTGATACAATACTATAAAAATTATCATCTGGGATGCTAAGGCCAGTATTGAAAAGCTTCCCTTATTGGAGAAGGGAAGGACAAAGGAGGCCTTCTGTCTTTCAGGGGACTCAATCTGCCCTGCCTCACATCTAATTCTCCCTACATATACCTGGCTATGAGTCACTCAGGCCTTCTATTTTTGAAGGCAATGGTCAGCACAATTCAGTCCCATCCTGTTTTTGTAAATAAAGCATTATTGGAACATAGCCACGCCCATTCTTTGTATGTTGTCTGTGGCTCCTCCAACACCACAGTGGCGGAGTTGAATATTTGCAACAGAGATCACAGGTGGCTCACAGAGCCAAAAATATTTACTATCTGACCGTTCACAGAAAAAGTTTACCAACCTCCCTTCCAAGTCACTCTCATCTTCATTCCCTCTCTTTCTATGTCTCTGATCACCCTCCTGCCTATTCCTCCTGACCTTTCCTAAACTCTTCTTTATTGTTCTCAAGAATGTCCACTGGTGACTCATTCCACTGTATGTCTTACATCTTTTCTTAGTTTTTTTTACACCTGTTTTCCTTAACTGAACTCAGGTTTTACCCTGAAAAGCCATTTAATCCCCAGTTACTTAAGTATGAGGAAGTAAGATCAGCTGTCTCCTTGGTTCCTGTTGCCACATTGAAAACATACATTCATATTTTCTTTCAAAAATAAACAAACAAAAACCCAACAATCCACAACTTTGAGAATCATGCCATTCAGCTTTATTCTGCTCTCTCTCCTTCACCCTCCTACTTCTTGGTCACACCTCATCTTTTGAAGACTTTGACATGTGAATCACACGCAATCAAACCTGGATTGTTTCAGAATACACATGCACGGCTGGTCCCATATGCTGATCTCTTAGCACTTGACCCGTTCATGCCCACTGCCTCCCTTTGTATCCCACCTCAGGCACCCATAACTACAGTCACACCGTAAACCTTCTCACTATTCAAAATTATCTCACCTAGAAAATTACTCACTCAAACGCCCTGCTCTTTCACCAAAACCATAAACTATTCTCCTATTGTCTTTCATCAGACCACTTGTCTATTAACCTCATACTTGATATCTTTATCCATTAGATTCTTTTGTCTTACATTCCATGGTCCATAAACCCAGTCACTTCCTTGCCAATAGCTTATAATCCTCTGCTCCTTCATCTTTTCATCACACCCATCTGGCAAAACTTCAATCCTAGGTGAACCCAAATATTGTATTTGCCTTCTCCATGACCGCCCCCAGGAAGCTGAGTGCTGCTAGAAAAAAATGCAAACAATGGGGTCATTTGGCACCACTGTAAAGCCAGGATCATCAGCCTCCAGTGTACCGTAACACTGCCTGGCAGTGTTAATTAACATCATTAACTTGCTGTGCCACTCACTGCAAACACTCTTTTCAGCCTCCACTTTCCTGGATCCTCCACTCCTCTGTCTACCTCATTGCAGGAAGCAGATGACCCTGCCACCTGCTTCTTGGGGTGAAAAAGCCATAAGGCATAAACTCACTCAGCTTTCTGTCTATGGCTTCAGATCTTCCGATATTTGGACCGATCATCTCCTTCTTGATATTAAGGTGAATCTGTACACCTGTACTGCTGACCTCATCCTTGCTCTTACAGTGTTTGATTTTTCAAACACTGATGTGCCTACAGAGCATCTGGGCATCTTGTTAAAATTCAGATTTTGATACGGTAGATCTGGGTGGGACGGGAAATTCTGTAGCGATGCCAAGGCTGCCAGCCCACAGAGCACACATTAAGTAGCAAGGTCAGAGACCAGAGCTTCCCAACTAGCACACAATGAATGAGCAACAGATGTACTAACAGGTGATGCTCACATTCCTCGGGGAATTTGGGAAGGCCCTTGGGGTGGCTAAAAGCCACAAACAGTTGCCTCCCACCAAAAGCAGCCTCTGTTTACCCCAGTATGATGAATAAATATTATAATTTTCCATGCATGTTTATGACATGGAACAAATGAGAAACCTTGACTTAGATGCTCATTATCCTTTCACTCTCCTGTATTGTTATCTTCATCTCCCCCGGATGCTGACCATCGACATTTAAAAATATTCAAGCCTCTGTTATCGTAACATGTTAAACATTTTAAACTTTGATTAGTCAAAAATGCCATAAATAATAGATTTAGTAAAGTATAGTTGTAATGTAGATGACAAAGCTTTAATGCCTATAATATACAAGAAAGTCTTATAATAATAAAGCTAAATAACTCATTAGAAGAATGGATGAAGAAAACAAATTAGTAATTTATGGGAGAACAAATCCAAATAGTTAACAACCATACAAAAGCTCTTCACTATTTCTAGTAAGCAAAGAAAAGCAAACTAAAGACACAATAAGATATGATTTCCACTTGAACTTATTTACACTTATTTTAATGGAAAAAAATTTAAAACAATGATTTCACATATTGCTGGTGGAGACAATGTGAATGATTATTTTCAGGCATTTCTGGTGGAAATATGAAATATGATGTTACAGCCTTTTTAAAAAGTAATCTTGCAAAATCTGCCAACATTTTAAATTCACCTGTGCTTCAATCCCATGATCTCAGATCCAGGAAACTAATTCATATATTTTGTGGAGTATGTTTTAGGTGGCAAACAGTGGCAAAATGACTGCTCATCAATTGGAACATAGTTTAAAATATTATGTTGCTATTAAAAAGAATGAAATAGAATTATATCAGCTGATTTCAAGGGATTCCCTGAAGATAATTTGAATGAGAAAAAATAAGATGCAATGATAAACAGATTTGTTTGAAAACTGTGCCCTCTTCCCTACGTATGTAAAGTGTGTATAGGCATGCCTATAGGTTATTCTACAATTATGCAGAAAAATATTGTCAGCATGAGTTGCCTGTTAAGGAGGTAAGTGGATAGAGAGGAGGAGGAGGAACAGAATGGAGCCAGGATAAAATGGGGGATGGGGACGAAGATGGAAAAATCTCTTAATTCCTGTTCTCTCTCCTACAAACACCCTATCCCCCTCTTCACAGTCAAATTTGTTGAAAGAGTTTTCTGTCATCTTTCCATCCACTTACTCAATACTGTCGTCCTTCTCCTCCCCCTGGGCACCTCATGTTCACATTCATTCACCTCTGAGGCTACAGCAGTGGAAAACAAATAAAACAAATTCCCTAATTTTATGGACTTTACATTCCAGTGCAGAGAGAAAGAGAGAAATAAATAACATACACATACATAATTTCCTAGAATGTGATAAATGAAAGGAGGGAGGGTGTGGACATTGTAGGTATCTGGGAAAGAACATAGCGGGCAGATGTACCAAGATGCTGCAGTAGCAAAGGCAAGTTTAAGGAGGCTGTTGTAGCTGGAGCTGGGGGCTAGGGAAAGAGGTCAGGGAGGGAGATGGGCAGAGGGAAGGACTGGATTTTCATCTGAGAAAGACAACTTTCGTAGAGTTTTGAGCAGAGGAGAGGAATGATATGATACCTAAAACTTCAATTTTATATTTTGCTTTACTCCTACCCCTCCGTCAATCTTCTCTGTGTTTCATTTATTCAATATTTTAAAAACTTTTTTTTTCACTTAAAACAAGTATGAATGGGCAGCTACCATGCTTTAGACCTCACCCTAGGTGCTGGGGATACAACGGTGAGTAACCATAGACATGGTGCCAGCTCTTGCAGGAACTACAGCCCAACAAGCAATACACGGTTACCACACCTTTATCACTGGAGCTTCCCAGGCGTCAGGCCCAGGCCGTTGTCTTTGCTCACTCTGAACATTCTCCCTGTGATCCCATTCGTGCCCGTGACTTGGTTACACCTACATGCTGATTGTAGGGTGACCAATCATCCCGGTTTGCTTAGGACAAAGGGGTTTCCCAGGACATGCGACTTTGAGTGCTGAAACCAGAAAAGTCCTGGGAAAACTGGGATGAGTTGGTCACACTAGGGCTGAGAACTCTCAAACCTCATTTTCCAAGACCATGTATCCAATTGGCTATTAGACCTCCCCACTTGGATGTCTTACGGCTATCTTAAGCTCAACTTGCTCAATCTTGAACTTATGATCTTTCCCCACAAAACCCTCTTCCATCACCTTCCCATTCTCAGTAAATAGCACTCTCAGCCACCCTGCTGTCCAAGTCAAAGACATGGAGTCATGCTGAGAGCTTTCCCCTCCCTTATCATCTCATCCAACCAAATCATTCAAATGACAAATATTTCTGACTATGTAGAAACGAACATGACAATATGTCTGCTTCCAAGACGTTCACATCCCAGTTGAGGAAAGCAGACAATAAACAAATAAATACAAAACTATTCATTATGTCAGTGTTATGAAGAAAAGTAAAGCAGGGTAAGAGGATAGAGACAGTGCAACTGAGGTTCTTATTAGAGAGGGCCAGGGAAGATGTCTGTTAAACTGAGACATTTGAGTAGAGCCTGGAATAATATGAGGGAGCAAGTCATGCAGAGATTTAGGAGCAAGTGTTCCTAGCAAAGGGAACAGCAGGTACAATGGCACATGGCCTGGTGGAGGAATGACAAGAAGATCAGTGTAGCTGGACTATAGCTAGCAAAGCAGACAGTGGGAATAGGTGATGTCAGAAATAGCAAGGCCAGATCATGATTGGCCTTGTACACCATTGTTCAAATATTGGTTCTCATGCAGTCTGTTGGAAAGTTTTGAGACTAGTGACATAAGCTGATTTATGTTTTAACAGGATCACTCTGTGAAGAGGAACGAATATAAAGACAGGGAGACTGAGTAAAAGTCTATTGCAATAATCCAGACAAGAAATGACAGTGATTTGGACTAAGCTGAAAGAGCAGGAGGTGGTAAGAAGTGGTTGGATTGGATATATCTCAAAATGAGAGCAGACAGAATTTGCTAATAGGTTTGATGTTAGGTGGGTGAGAAATAGAGTGAAAGATGTCTCCAACAGTATCTAAAATATATCCACTTCTTTCTGTTTCCACTGCCACTAGTCTAGTCCATATTGCCATCATCTCCCTTTGCAATAGCCTCTACTGGATACATCTAGCGGCCATCTCCCAGTCCTTGCCTACCCACCCTTTCTTTTCTGTTGTGCACAGATGTTTCAATATGTTTCCTTTCCACAGCTGGGGGAGATGGTAGGTCTAATGGAGCAGTGTGTTGAACAATAAACCAGGAACAAGCAGTTCCAGCTGCTCACCAGGGCAGGTACTCTCTGTGGCAGGGCCCCTCCCTCTGAGGTGTATAAATACCCAGCTCTCAGGCAGCACAGTCATCTCTCATCTCAGATGTGAAGAGGGGAGTGCTGAGCTGCCATCCACCAACCCTGGGGGAGTGGCCGTGCTGGATCTCCTCCCCTACTCTCTCTTGGGCCCTTAGTGCTGTGTAAATAATAAAGCTGTCATTTGCTGAAAGTTTCTATTGTGCCTGAGCCTGTGTTCCCAGGACACACTGTATAGCAAGTCACTCCACAATCTCTTGATTTGTCCACCTTCGCCCCCCTCACTCCCTTCTAAATCATTCTGCACAGCACAACCAGCAAGATCTCAATTAAAGTCAGTTCTGATCATGTCACATCTCTGCTCAAAGCCCTTCAGTGATTTTGCCTCACATAAAATCTCAAATCCTGTACAAGACTTTCAAGACTCTGTATCATCTGCCTTTACTAAGCTTATCAGCTCATCTCATGCCACTCTGCTCCTTACCCTGCACACCCACCACACCATCCTTCTTTCCTCTTCCATCCAGACTCAAGTTCTTGCATATACTGTTCCCTCTGCCTAGAATTTGTCACTTCTTCCCAAATAAAATCACCATAGATAACAATTCATTTATTGAGTCTTCATTCAATTGTTACTCTTTCTGAGAAGGCTTTCCTGATTTCTCTTGTTCTCTCCTGACTAGGATTCTGTGATTCTTCTTTGTAACAATGATCACCAGCAATTAATTGTACTGTCTGCTTTTTTTTTTCCATTAGAGTATAAAAATCCATAAAAGTGTCAAGGGTATACATTTTGCATACTGCTGTATTCCTAGCATTCTAGCACAGTTCTTTGCTCAAGTTAAGTGTTTTGATTTTTTTCTTTAGGTAAATGATTGAATACTTGAAAATTGTGGTTCATACATGAAGTCAATAGACCAATAATCTCAGTTATGCAAGGACTCACAAAGCATTTGACTCATGCATTCTTCCTGAAAAATTACTCCAAGATCTACTTCAGCCAGCTGAAAAAAATGAATCAAAATTTAAAACTCATAAATAGTGAAGTCATGGTGTGGAAGAACTGGTAATGAGCAACTGAAAGCATTTAAGCACATAATTTATTCTAAATAACTGTGGCAAATATGGTTACAAAACAGAATGGAAGTGTCATAAATAATTCTTGAAAGGGAAGATCCTTAATTTATAAAATTAACAATAATTAACTGCATAAAAATTATCACCTTACGCCAACTATAACTAGTGGCAGCAGATAAAATAAGGGTGGGAAAAACGTATTGTCCATCTTCTTTGAAGGTGTTCGGTAATTACAGATGCATTCATAATATAGGTTAAAGTATATTTTTGACAAAAATAAAAGTGGAGACTTCTGCTTCTGTCTGTTACACAATTCCTTGTATTGGATCAACTCTGCAACAAAGAACAACTATAAAAACTGGATAAATGCCAAAAATAAACCCAACCATTTGAAAGTATAGAAGAACAACCAAAGAAGCCAAGACTTGATAGTATGAGACCTCAGAGAGAAGGGAATCACATTGAGGCCCCACACTACCATTGTTTTATTCCTTTGGAGCATTACCCAATTCACAGTGTAGAGTACAGACACTAAGCAGAATGGGGCAGTGTAAAGTTTATTGCAGTGTCATTGTGCCAGAAGACAAACATTAGAGCCCTAAGCTATCAAAGTAGTCGGGATTGAGGGGCCAAGATCTAGAAATAAAGGAAACCTTGGACAAGTGAACCTGGCATTCCCTTCAAGGCATTTGCTGAATTCTAAGGTGCACATATTCTTGTAAAGCAGCCATTAAAAACAAGGAAACAAGGAGAACGTGACTTCCAAGAGACTAAAATGCCAAGTAAAGTTTCAGAAATTTTGTGGCCCTGGACACACAAAATTTGGAGTTCAGACCTGGTAAGGATGAGAACTAGGTAAACACTCTAGACTTTCAGCTGAGAAACCTGAAGAGCTATGCTTTAGGATTAAGACAAACCATAAATGTATCAGCCCTTGCAATTACTGAAGCACAGTCTTAAATAATTTTAGTCCATGATTGGATAAAAGTGATTTGCTCAAACATTGGGGACTGATGGCTTAATGTGCTGAGCCCTTGGTCTTGGGTCTGGCCCCTATGAAGCTTGTTGCTGCAAGGAGAGGTTAAACCTGCTTATAATTGTGCCTAAGAGTCTCCCCCTGAGTACCTCTTTGTTGCTCAGATGTGGCCCTCTCTCTCTCTCTCTAACTAAGCCACCTTAGCGGGTGACCTCTCTGCCCTCCCCCCTACGTGGGACCTGACTCCCAGGGGTGTAAATCTCCCTGCCAATGCAGGATATGACTCCCGGGGATGAACCTGGACCTAGCATTGTGGGATTGAGAACGTCTTCTTGACCAAAAGGGGGATGCAAAATGAAATGAAATAAAGCTTCAGTGGCCGAGAGATTTCAAATGGAGTCGAGAGGTCACTCTGGCGGACATTCTTATGCACTATATAGATAACACTTTTTAGGTTTTAATATATTGGAATAGCTAGAGGTAAATACCTAAAACTACCAAACTCCAATCTAGTAGCCTTGACTCTTGAAAACGACTGTATAACAATGTAACTTACAAGGGGTGACAGGGAGATTGTGAAAACCCTGTGGATCGCACTTCCTTTATCCAGTATATGGATGGATGAGTAGAAAAATGGGGACAAAACCTAAATGAAAAATAGGGTGGGATGGGGGGGGATGATTTGAGTGTTCTTTTTTTATTTTTACTTTTTATTCTGATTCTGATTCTTTTTGGTTTAAGGAAAATGTTCAAAAATAGATTGGGGTAATGAATGCACAAGTATAAGATGGTACTGTGAAGAGTTGATTGTACACCATGGATGATTGTATGGTATGTGAATATATCTCAATAAAACTGAATTTAAAAAAAAAGTGATTTGCTCATACTCTAGAAGATATTGCATCCAAAGCCTCTACCATTTTTATTTAAAATATATCTAATGTTCAATCAGATATTAAAGCACATTTAAGGAAACAGGACTAAATGAATAAATAATAAATATAAAGAACAAAAAAAGATAGCAGTGAAAAACCTATTGATTTTCAAAGTAATTGTAGTTCTCTATTGTGAACTCTTTAATAAATTTGATTTATATGTTCAAGAATATAGATGGAGAGATGGAGAATTTTACCTGGAATCTATAGAAAATAATCAAATAGAAATTCTGGAAATAAAAAATAAGGTTACTGTGATGGCTAGGTTCATGTGTCAGCTTTGCCAGATGATGGTACCCAGCTGTCTGGTCAAGCAAGCACTGGCCTAACTGTTGCTGTGAGGACATTTGTGGCTGGTTAATAAACCAACAGGCTGGTTTATTAAATCATCAGTCAATTAGCTGCAACTGTGACTGATGACGTCAACAAAGGGCATGTCTTCCACAATGAGAGAATGCAATTGGCTGGATTTAATCCAATCAATCAGTTGAAGACTTTTAAGTGAGACAAAGAGAGGACCTTCACTTCTTCCTCGGCTGCCCAGCAAAGCATTTCCTGAGGCGTTCATAGAAGTTGCCAGTTCATTTCCCGAGGAGTTCATCGAACATGTTCATTGAAGTTGCCAGTTAGTTTCCTGAAGAGTTATTCAACATCTTTATGGAGTTGCTACTCTGCTGCCTGCCCTACGGAATTTGGACTCGTGCATACCCACAGTTGCGTGAGACGCTTTTATAAATCTTATATTCATAGATATCTCTCACTGATTCTGTTTCCCTAGAGAACTCTAACTAATATAGTTACTGAAATTAAAAACTCAATAGGTGGATTAGCGATATATTAACAATTAATTAGAAGCAAAAGGGAGGAATAATGAATTAGAAGATAGATTTTGTGGAATGAAGCATAGAAAGAAAAAGGAGATGGAAAATGTAAATTACTAGTACAAATGCAAGAGCTATACGAGCAGTGTGAAAAGATCTAGCATAAAAGAACTTGTAACCTCAGAGGGAGAGGAGAGAGAGAATTTGGAAGGAGCCATATTTGATATATTACTGGCTGAGAACTTCCCAACACTAAAGAAAATGATCAACCCACAGATTCAAGAGGCTTTATGAACAACAGTTAGGGTGCATTACACACACACACACACACACACACACACACACACATATTGAGGCACATCAGAGTAAACATGAGCACTGGCTTCTCATCAGAAACAAAGCCAGCAAGAAGACAAAGAAATGGTGCCTTTAAAGTGCCAAAGGTAAAAACTATCATCAATCTAGGATTTTATAGCCAGAGAAAATAGCCTTCAAAAATAAAAGCAAAATAAAAACATTTTCCAATAAACAAAATCTGACAGAATTCATCATCAGCAGACCTGCACTGTAAGAAATGTTAAAGAAGGGGATTCAGACTGAAGGAAAATGATACCAGATGGAAAATCAAATCCACATGAAGGAAGAGTGCTATAAATGATAAATACATAGATAAATATAAGACTATTATTCCTTTTATTCCTTTAAAATATAATCGACTATTTAAACTAATTATATATTGTGGGTTAATAATATATATATAATATATATATAAATGAAATGTATGACAATAATAGCACAAAAGACAGAGAGAGATAATTGAAGTATATTCTTGTAAGGTTTGTACATCATATGAGAAGCGATATATTAATTCACGATAGGCAGTGCCACAACTAAAAGAATAGAACAGAATGGTAGCTTAAAACAGATAGAAGGGATAAAGTAGAATTTAAAAGGCAACCATCAATTCATCCTAAAAAATGGGAAGAAAGGAGAAAAAGTTAAGAAAAGACTATAAGTAGAAAATGAATGGTAAGATAGATTTAATGCGATCTCAATCATTATATGAAATCTAAATGACATTGACACTCCAATTAAAAGGCAGAGATAGGCAGATTGGATATGAAAGCACTATCCAATTATGGACATTTTAAATGTAATGACAGGTAGGTTAGAAATAAAAGATAGAAAATGGAAAATGTTATGCAAACAACAACCATAGGAAAACTGAAGTAGCTATGCTAATATCAGACAAAGCAGACTTTAAGAAGAAGAGTTATTATCAGAAATAAAGAGGGACTTTTCATAATGATAAAAGTGCCAATCCATCAAGAAGACATAACAATCATAAATGAGTATGCGTATAATAACAGAGCTGCAAAATATATGGGACAAAATCTTGCAGAATTGAAGGAAGAAATAGAAAAACCCACAATTACATTTAGAGATTTTAACACTCCTCCAACAGTCAATGATTGAATACGTAGACAAAAAGTATGACTCTGTAAGAATACTACTAACTAAAGCAGTCGAATTGATATTTATTAAATACTACACTCAACAAGTGCAAAAGACATTCTTTTCAAGTATATATGAATTAGTTGCCAAGATCTACCATATGTTGGGTCAAGAACCCAGTCTAAATAAATTTCAAAGGGTTGAAATTCTACACAATATGTCGCTGAACTACAACAAAATGGAACTTCAAAAAAAAAAAGAAGACAACTCGAAAATCCTCTTATATTTAGAAATTAAATAACACATCTCTAAATAACATCACTATCACAGAAGAAATCACAAGGAAAATTAGAAAATATTTTGAACTGAATGATAATGAAAATAAAATATAATAGATACATGGGTTCATCTAAGGCAGTGGTGTGGAGAAATTTTTAGTTCTAAATATGTTTTATAAAAGAAGAAATGCTGAAAATCAATGATCTGAGCTTCCAGCTTAAACAGGTAGAAAGAACAAATTAAACTCAAAATAAGTAGAAGGAAGGATATAAGAAAGAAAAGAATGAAAATTAATATAATAAACAAACAATAGAGAAAACCGATGAAACCAAAAGGATAACCAAAACAAATTTGAAAATGAGGACCAAAGTGGAAAGATTTATGCTATCTGGCTTCAAGACTTAATAGAAATCAATAGTAATCAAAACCTGATGGTATTGGCATAAAGAGAAACACAAAAATCAATTATTAGAGTCCATAAATAGACCCATGCTTATGTTTACAAAAGCATCAAAATAATTCAATGGATAAAATTTAGTTTTCTCAAGAAATGGAGAAGGAACAATTTAATGAATAGATGGGCAAAAACACTAAAACCAGAAAACAACCTAGACCCTTAGCTAACACTATACACAAAAAAAATGGATCATAGACCTAAACATAAAAGCTAAAAATATAAAACTTTTAGGAAAGCACTGGTGGATTGAATTGTGTACCCCAGTTCAGACATATTCTTGGTCTTGGTCTGCATTCTAGTGGGTATGGACCCATTATAAATAAGATCCTTTCAAGATATTATTTCAATTAAAGTGTGGCCAACTGAATCAAGTTGGTCTTTATTCCGCATTACTGGAGTCCTTTGTAAGCAGAATGAAAGTCAGATGGAGGGAGAAGTCATGGGAGCAGCCAGAAACTGGAAGTCAGTGGAATCCAGAAAAGCAAAGGGAAGCAACTTTACTTTTCAATATTTACCCAAGAGAAATGAAAACAGATGTCCATAAAGAGGCTTGGCTTGACTGTTCAAAGCAGCTTTATTCATAATAGCCAAAATGTCCACTGACAGGTAAACAGATAAACAAATTTTGGTATATTTTTAAAATGAAGTGTTACTCTTAGAAATAAAATTAACTACCGATCTGCACAATAATCTGAGTTCAAATCTCGAAATTATTGTGCTGAGTGATGTTAGAGTGACACAAGGAAATATTTATTTATTGTAGAAAATAATCACATGGTGATAACTTTGAAGTTGGGGGATTTCCTGCAAAGAAGCATGAGGAAATCTTTTAGATAAATGAAAATATCCAATATATTGCTTGTGTTGGTGGCCGCATAGGTGTAAACACATTTCAAAATTCACTGAACTGTACTCCCCTAAATAAGTGGATTTTATTGTGTCTTAAATTGTAGCACAACCAAGTTGACTTACAAAGAAAAAAAACCAATAATCTAAATTCCTACCTCAAGAAACTAGAAAAAGAAACACAATTAAACCCAAATTTAGTAAAAATAAGAGCATAATAAATATTAGAGCACAAATCAATGAGATATAAAATAGACCAAACAATAGAGAAAACCAATGAAACCACAAGATAGTATTTAAGGAAAAAATAATAAAAGCAGAAAAAAAGAAAAATGGCAATCAACCTCTAGCTAAATTGATCAAGGGGAAAAAAGAGAAATCACAATTTACCAACATCAGAAATGACAGAGAGGACATTAGTACAGATACTGCACACATTAAAATGATAAGAGAATATTATGAAAAAAAAACATGGAAGTAAATATGACATCTTAGATGAATTTTACAAATACCTTGAAGGACCTGAATTACCAAAGCTAACACAAGAAGAAATAGAATATCTGCATAACCCTATGTCTGTTAAATAAATTAAACTTTTAATGGATAACTTTACTATAAAGAAAACTCCACACTCAGATGGCATTAGCAGTGAATTCTATCAAACATTTAAGAAAAAGATAATGCAAATCCTAACAAAACTCTCTAGAAGGTAAAGGAAGTGGGAATGTTTTTCATTTCTTCTTACAAGGCTAGCATAACCTCTATACCGAAATCAGACAAAGACATTATAAGAAAATTACAAAACAACATCCCACATGAACAAAACCAAGAACATTCTTAACAAAAATATTAGCAAATTGAATCCAGCAATATGTAAAATTGATAATATACCATGACCGAGTGGTGTTTGTTCCAGAAATACAAGGTTTGGTTAACATTAAAACAATTAACAAACTGAAGGAGACTCGTGGACAGACTAAAGGAGAAAAATCATATGATCATTTCATTGAAGGAAAGCATTTGAAATACTCACTATGCACCCATGCTGAAATTCCCTAATCAAGCTGAAAATAGAAGGGAACTTCCCTAACCTGAGAATGTGGAACAACCAGAACCTTTGTATATTTTTGCTGGAGTATAAAATGGCACAGCTCTTTGGAAAACAGTTTGGCAGTTTTTAATAAAGTTAAACATACACCCACCCTACAACCCAGCAAATACTTTCCTAGGCATTTACTCAAAGAAATGAAAACTTAGGTCCATACAAAAGCTTGTGCGAGAATGTTCACAGCTGCTTTATTCATAATAGCCCTGAATTTGAAACAACACAAGGGTTTCAACAGGTGATTATATAAATAAATTGTGGTGTATTTATATAATGGAATACTACTCAGCAACAAAGAGGAACAAATCTCTGATACATGCAACAACATGAATGAATATCACAAATGCTACCCTATGTGAAATAAACTGGACACAAAAACATTCACAATGTAATATTGTAAATTTTCTAAGTTCTAAAACTGGCAAAACTACTCATCTACATGAAGATAATTTAGAAGAGATTGACTTGGAAGGGGCACAAGTGAATTCTCTGGGGTGAAGAAATATTTTTTTATTTTAATAGGGTTATGGGTTACATATATGCATGAATTTATTAAGACACTTTAAAGTGAAATACTTAAAAAGTGTGCATTTCACACCACATAATTTATACTTCAGAAAGAGAGAGAGAGAAGCTGACATAACCACAGTAATATCAGACAAGGAAAATTTTAAGGAAAGTTTATATGACATAAACATAGATATTTTATAATGACAAAGACCCAATTCCCCCATGACGATATAAAAATTCTAAATCTGTATGCTCCTAATAGCATAGCTTCAAAACAAAGAAAGCAAACAAATTAGTATGATTTATTTAATCAAATAAATAGTATCTTTTAAAAACATGTGACAATTAAGCTGAGGATGAGTCCAAAGAACTGGAATCTATTTTAATAAAAAGATCAAGTTGAATTGTGGAATCAAGAATAATACAATAACTGAAATTAGGAACTCAATAGACAGGTTTTAAAAAAGCAAGATTAGCTAGTCAGCATTTGTACTGGAGAAATAAGATTGGAAACTTTAGAAGAGAGCATTCAATATTTCAACATTAAGTATTAAGTTTAAAAGGAAACATTTAGTAGAGGTAAAGACAGCATGTATACCTACAAAATTACCATAGGAATAAAATAATGAAAGAGGGGATGGTCCAAAGGAAACAGCAAGGAAGGATAAAATATAAAAACATAACAAGATAAGAGCAAATGAGGGTACCAGTTATGACAAGAAGTATAAATAGTTTAGACTTTCCAATTAAAAACAGATGTTTCCTCAGCAATATTTATACAGCAAAAATACTGGAAAAATACATGTTCAACCATAGGGAAAGATTATATGAGTGATGTTTCATCCCCTCAATAGGATACTATGCCATAATTAAAATTAACGTTGACAAAACTTTTTAACAATATGTTAAATGCATATGTCAAAATATTAAGCCAAAAATGATTTGCAAATCACATATAGCATCATGACATCTAAATATAGAATTTGATTAAAAACATAGTAGAAGAAAAATACCAAACATTATTTTTCTATGGGCAAAAAAGTTATGGTTCTATTTGTGATTTATCCTTCCTGTAAATATACAAAATTTCTCCAATGGAGATACGTTGTTTTTATTTACTGTTTTTAATTACACAAGTTATACATGAATATAATAGTGATGCAGAAAATACTAACAATACTGACAAATTAAAAGCCCCCCTTGACATTTTGACCTGCTCTCCCCTATTCCCAACCCAACCCCTCCTCTAGGAATAACCACTGTTATTTTTTCTGCTTCTTTCCAGATCATTTTCATGTATTACTTTGATAATAAGAAGTGATGAATATTAAAAAAGGAAAAAGTAAACTTTTCATTGCTGTCAGTTTTGCAAAATGAGACTCAGTGTATACATGTGTGACATGCTATACCAGGAAATCTTTGCTTAGGTTTCACATTGAGTCAGGTGAATGGTAATCTTTCAGTTTGGGTTCTATGGTACACATCTAAGAGGGTTAAGGTGACTGGAAAATGGCTTAGTGAAGGCTATGTGTTGACATTAGAACTGTCTTGCATCCAGACGATTGGGAGGAATGTGGATGAATGGAGACTAGGATGAGAGTCTTCTCAAGAAGCTCTGATCAGAATTATGATGTTAGGGAAAGCTGGACGGAGACTAGTTCAGCTGGAGAAAAAAGTGTGAAGTAAGGACCGGTGAGAGAGAAGGCTGCATGGGAACATCACAAGTCAGGTTTCAGAGAGCCTTGAACGTCTGACTTGGATGTTTGGTCCTGAAGCTGCTTCAAAAATTTTATGGTCTTATCAAATCAGCTGCCACCATGGCCTGTCAGGTTTAGTTTCTTGGTTTATGAAATGGGGATTGGGGTTATGTGAGAATAAAATTAGATGATAACTATGAGAACACTTGGCAGTTGTGAGTTGAGTAGAAGCTTGAATAAAATGAGACATAGCATTGAAGCCTGGGTTTAAGCCCCGGTAAACAGCCTCAATGACTTCACTGTTGGTATTTCTGGAAAATAGGCAAAACTCAAGCCAGCTTCCTGTGAATAGAAAGACGCCATCAAGGTGTTGAAAACCCGGTTTTGTTACTTGTTTCACATTAGGCGGTATGAGTCAAGAATCTGGCGCATTTGTTTCATTGGGCCATTGTGGGATCTGCCTTCTCAGGCTGATGATCCTAAATAGCTTGCCATGAATGAACACTTCACAGAGCTGCCATTATTACTATTATTGTTATTATTACACAAACCTACACTTGATTTAAGTGATTCTTTTACTTCCTTAAGGCAGTGGTTCCTAAGTCTTTGGATTTCCCCTTTATTTTGCTTAATTAGATCTTAAAGAAGGATTGCCAGCTTTTTATTTAATCAATTAAAGAAAATTATTGTAAAAATTACCATCCACTTCTATCATTTCTTTTAACCCCTCCCTCTCGCACAGTAGAAGGGTATAATTGAAGAGCAAAAAAACAAAAGAAAGACTCCAGCCCGTATTGGCACCCACATCATTGGGGAGTATCAAACTGAATTTCCTGATGCCCCAAGGCGTTGTCTGTGAATCCTGGAGAACTGCACTTGTGGTTTGGTGTGGTTTATTTGAAAACACAATTGCTGTACACTTAATCATTTCTTTTTCAAGGAAAATGTAACATTAGCTGCTGTACATGGGTATGTAACTCATCTCTTTTAATTAGATGCTAATTAATGACTCACTAGCTTTAATCATATCAATCTGGTAATACTATTTATGTCCCACAGAATAATGAACTACTTTATAAGAAATGAGCGTGGCACATGTTGACATAGGAATGCATCCAGCCATAATTCGCTCTAGGTAAATATCCCACCCAGACTTGGATTCTGAACAATTTACAAGGCAGTGCTCACATGATACATGGGGAAGAGAGGCAGAAAAACAACCATAAGTAGAGAGAGACAGAAAGAAGTGAGTGGCTGAGAAAAACCATAAGGGAGGGTTTTCTTTCCCCTAGGAAAGGGCCACAGTCCTGATTGGTTTTGTCTGGGAGGTGAATTAGAGAGAACATCTGTTCAAAGGAGTCCAAAGAAGGATTTTGCTACTTATGGAGCACCTGAAGAAATTGCTTTTTGGTTGAAGAATGTAGGAGGCAGGTGGTATGATTCTGATAGTCTTGGCTACAAGACCTGCTGGTATTTCAGCCAAGCTTGGAGAGTGGGGAGGAAGTGAGGTAGGATGGAACCAGTGCGGGCATAAATAAGCAACTCTTTGGTTCTTCCCAGTGAGGAGGAGTGGCCGGTGGTCAAATATTCCATGTCCAAATATATATGGCGACTTTGGGAATATTTCAGATAAAGCTTTAGGAGCCATTAGGATCCAAGCCAGCTCTTAGGGAGGAATGAAAGAAGGGTGTTTGTGGGGGCAGCAAAACCCAGGGGACTGATGACACTGGAAGTCCAAGGATGCAACTGCATCACGATTCTGAAAAAACAGACCCAACCAGTTTCTGCAAGGATAGTAAACTGTGTTCCAGTCCCAGGTAGAGGGGATTTGTAAGAAATGGCCAGCATAGTAATAGTGATTGCTTAGTGAGAGATTATTTGATGCTACACATTTTATATGCAATATTATATTGACATTGTGGAATAGATGTTCTTTCTCCCATTTTACAGATGAAGAAAATAAGGCTTAGAGTAAATCAATAACTACCCACTACTACATAGACAGCAAGTGGTAGAGCTGTATTTCCACAAGACTGATTTGCAGACCCTGTTATTGAGCACTATACTCCACCTACCCTTCCCCCCTCCCCGTCAACCCATCCTCCACCACTTCACCCCAGCCCACCCCCAACCCCAGGAGCTATAAGCTATGTCAAGAGTATCAGGGTCTCAGCAGAGCTAGCTGCTAAATAAGAATACTAATCGTGCAACTGAGATAGAAGCCTACTCTTACAGCCTGGGATAAATTAAAGTGGTAATTTGGTGAGCATCTAAGAGTCTTGCAGCAAGTCTAATTCTAGTCCGATTTTCCCCCAGATCAATAACGAATTTTTGTCCATATCAGGATTGCTTCAGGACTCAGATGTTAAGTTAAAGAGTAAAGGTCAAAGTCCTAAAAATGGCTTACTATGCCCTCCTTGATCTGGCACTGGTAGCTTTCTTACCTGTTCTCCTTCCATGTACCCTCTCAGCCACACTAGTCATTTTACTGTTGCTCTAATAAGTTAAACAGACTCCTACCCCCAGGGCCTTTGCACTGGCTGTTCATTCAGAGAGGCATTTTTGTACGTGTTTGTCATTGATGTACCCCCTGTACCTAAATAGTATTTGGCACGTGGTAGGTACTCAATAAATATGTGTTGAGTGAAACAATGAAGGACCTTTACAACACAGCTTAGGAGATCTCTTATGGCAGAACCAAGGTCAGTGGGTAGAAACCGAAGGGAAGCAGACCTCAGCTCAGCCAGACTTCTGCCAGTGTGGAATGGACCTCTCCTGGAGACAGTACATTCCCTGTCATTGGAGATGTGTAAGCAGAGTCTGGTTAGCCACAGGGCCAAGGACCTAGACTAAATAAGGAATCAGACAAAGTGAAGTCTAATGAGCCTTCTGGCTCTAAGAGTTTCTGATTTGATTAACAGTCCTTCTTTGGTGGCTCCTGTTAGACCCAACCAGGGCACATATTGAGGCTCAGTTAGAAGAAGAGCTCTGGATATTAAGAAAGGACAGGCCTCACTTCCCTAAGGGAGCTGGCTATCAGGTATGATTCAGTCTTACTGCCCTGAGAACCCACAGAAGTAGCTGCACTACCCTCTGCAAAGATTCAGCGCTGTTACAAAAAAAGAGGCAAAAGTAACCATGATACGAGCCATATGGGAAGTGGCTATAACATCATAGTTCTTTTTCTCAACCTTATTAATCAGGCATGTGTGTTTAATGTTTATTAGGTCTCAGATACTATGATGGGTATTCAGATTACTGAAATAAGAGTCATGGTCCCTGTCCCCAAGAAGGACATGTATGTGAGACTGTTCACTTCACCACCATATTCCCAATGCCCAGAAAAATGGCTGGCACATAGTGGAGGCTCAATTAATATTTGCTAAATAAATAATTATAATATAAGAAAAGGCTGCACCTTATATGACAACCTATAGCAGATCTAGGATTTAAACCCATGTCTGTTTGTTTCCACAGATCATCTTCTTAACCCCTGTATATATAGCCTTCTAGTAGCTTCAGGCTCTTTGAAACTCACTCAGTTCGTGGACAGTGCTTAGATGTAGTGCAAGCTGCTCTCTCCTTCATAGTGAAAACGTCAGGCACTACAATGATGGTTCTAAAGATCCAGGAGGTCAGAAAAGGAGGGGAAGAAGCAGGTGCCAAGATGTGACCTGAGGACTGGATCTAAGTTGGGCGTTTTGGTTATTCAAAGTAACCCAAAGCTGAGGGAGCTTCTGGGTAAGTAAAGTGTGACAAACTGAGGGACCAAACTAAAGAAGGGTGCAGTGAGAGTAAATTCTGCCTTCAAGCAAGAACTGTGAGCACCGGATCCAAAATGAAAGACATGCCATGTAGACATGGACTAGGTTAGGAGGTGAAGCAAGTGGAAAGCAGGTGTAAGGGTTAACAGAGGTTTATGGAAAGGCCAGCCATGCCCCAGGCCTGATTGCTTTAACCCTGAAAGCACTGAGGGGAAATGTCTAGGCTAATAGTTGCTAGTCAAGCAGATGGCTCTCCCACAAGGGCCCCACTTGAAGAGGCCAGGCCTCTCTGAGGACCCTGACGTGCCTGTCTTCCTGGAGATGTGAGGACCCCTGTCACGCATGGGGCTCACTGTCTTCCATCTTGTCCATGGATTGATTACTCGCTTCAAACTCTCACCACTTCTGCTGTGCACTTCCATGGCTGTGTTCTGCCCTGCCTTCCAAGATCTCTCTCCTCATTCCTAAAATTTCCCAGGAAACGGACAAGATTTACTGTACTCAGTTATGGCCTTAGTTGTGGTTTGCCAGTGCCTTTCTCGAAGAGCTAGTTGTTCTGTCACCTTTTCTGCTAGTTTCTACTAACTCCCTGCAAGCTCTGACTTTGTCCCAGGTCCTTCCAGAATGCCATGTGTTCTAGTTTGCTAATGCTGTGGAATGTAAAACAACAGAGATGGATTGGCTTTTATAAAAAGGGGGTTTATTTGGCTACACAGTTACAGTCTTAAGGCCATAAAGTGTCCAAGGTAACACATCAGTAATCGGGTACCTTCACTGGAGGATGGCTGATGGCATCCGGAAAACCTCTGTTAGCTGGGAAGGCATGTGGCTGGGGTCTGCTCCAAAGTTCTGGTTTCAAAATGGCTTTCTCCCAGGATGTTCCTCTCTAGGCTGCAGTTCCTCAAAAATGTCACTCTTAGTTGCGCTTGGGATATTTGTCCTCTCTCAGTTTCTCTGGAGCAAGAGTCTGCTTTCAACGGCCATCTTCAAACTCTCTCTCATCTACAGCTCCTGTGCTTCCTTCAAAGTGTCCCTCTTGGCTGTAGCTCCTCTTCAAAACATCACTCACAGCTGCACTGAGTTCCTTCTCTTTGAGTCAGCTCATTTATAAGGCTCCACTTATCAAGGCCCACCCTGAATGGGTGGGGCCATGCCTCCATGGGAATATCTCATCAGATTCATCACCCACAGCTGGGTGGGGCACATTCCAAGCAAATCTCATCAGCACCAAAACGTCTGCCCCACAAGACTACATTAAAGATAATGGCATTTGGGGGACACAATACATTCAAACTGGCACACCGTGCAGCCTGATATTCTAACTCCTGTGAGAGTAAGACTTGGCAGTACCTGGCATTTAATAGGTGCTCAATAAATATTTTGGGTGGGAAAGGGTGAATACAACCAGTTCTATAACAGACATAAGTTTCAGTGCTAAGCACATGCAGAAGTCAGATAGGGACTTGGCAAGGCTCAGTAAAGAGGAATTATTTGAACTTGATCTTGAAGGATAAGGAAGGATTCACCACACTGACAAGGGAAAGGATGTATCCAGTAGCAGAAACTGCTTGCACAAAAGGACTAAGGTCCCCCCAACCCCTCCAGTGTAACAGGAACACAATTCTCCTTGGAGTGACTACCCCTCCCCAACTTGCAGTCCATAAGCCATGGGTTGAGTTGACTCTCTCTTCAGCTTCCAGGGTGGAAGTGACATCAGTCAAGCTAATCTGAATACCAGGTGTCTCTGGTTGCAGTGGTTGGTTCAGAGATAGGTGTTGACCTGATTTGGGCCATGGAGAGTCAGGATCAGGAGTATTACTCAAAAATACATCCATCATCTTTTGTTCTGCTGAATTTGAAGTAGAAAAGATGTGAACAAGGAGTGGTGGCCATCTTGTCACATGGGAAGGGATCATAAAGAGAGTTTGTGAATGGGGTCAGCACTGAGGCAGCAGAGCCAAGATCCAGAGAGGGGCCCAGTCCTGACTGGCAAATTTACCCCAGAACTCTTTTTTGGGAACGGGAAGTGTGGTGGTTTGAAGCTGTTATGTACCCCAGAAAAGGCCATGTTCTTTTAATTCATTCCTGTGGGTGTAATGTTTTGAATTGGTTATTTCAATTGAAATGTGGCCAACCTCATTCAAGATAGATCTTGACCCTCTTGCTGGAGTCCTTTGTAAGAGGATAAAAGACAGAAAGAGAGACAGTAGCTCAGAGATGAGATTAAGAGAGGCTTACAGGAAAAGCCCCTTACAGGAAAATTTTAGAGAAAAAGTCATAGATAGAGAAGGACCAGCAGGTGCCAGCCATGAGACTTCCCCTGTGACAGAGGTGTCCCACATGCCAGCAGCCTGTCTCCAGGGTCTCGATGCCTTGAGTTGGACATTTTCATGGCCTAAGAGCTGTAAATTGTAAGTTAATAATCCCCATTGTTAAAAGTCAACCCATTTCTGGTATATTGCATTCTGGCAGCTTTACCAAACCAAAACAGGGAGCACTAAATTCTCATGTCTCTTAAGCCATCTTGTGTTGAATTTTCTATTGTTTGTCACCAGAAATGCCCTGAGTGATATAGGTAAGGAAACAACAAAAAGCATAATGTTCAAACAGCACCAAATATTTAACGTAGAAGGACATAGAGACCATCTCCCTTGATTTGCAGGACAGGAAACCGTAGCCCTGAGAGTAGAAGTGGCTCACATGAGTTTTACTTCTAGAGAAGGACCAAGTCAGGAGAAGGGAGAAGCAGACAGAAAAGGGGAAGGCCTCAAGAGGAAGGAGGTGAGGGGGACAGGCCTTTTACTGTCCTCATGTGGCTTGTAAAACCAGGGGATTTGAAACTACCGGGCCAAGCTCAGTAGTATTCCCTGACTGGCTCATAAGAAGTTCCCATGACCACTCAGTCAGTGCACGGCCTAGAGAATGATCTGGCAGCCAAGGCTAACATAACACTCAGATGACAACTCACTAGGTCTCCAGAGCTTTCAAATTTGCTTTGTGTAACTGAAGACACGAAATTACAGACCTTTGCCTTATGAGACTGTTTTTTAAAATTAGAAAGACCCTCAAAAAGTCCTGCACCAATGCTTTCAATAATATATATTTTTAAAACTGCAAATGGAGAACCAAGATAGCTCTCAGAGCTTGATGCATTTTTTTTCAATAGATGGATAGACAAGTGACTTATGCAGATGCGGTATATACATTCCGCACAATTTGACCATGGTTAAAGGGTATTTATATTCTGATGCAGATAAAATTGAACGTGTCAACACTAATGCATTTTTCGAGGAGAATCACTACTTTCACCATAATTTCCATGGAAAATTTGTGTGCACACGCAGTAATAGACACATTTATAACATCAAAAGGATTCAATTTTCTTTTCAATCATACCACAGTATGAATCACTTTTCCTATTGAATTTAACAATGAGGCACATTACCAGAGTCTAAAGGATGGGACACTTCGTCTTGCTTTTATGAAAGTACGTCAAACAATGGGTAATACATCACACAATCTCTCGGGTTAACTGAGCCTTTACACAGGCTGGCTGCTAATTTGCTTGGGCCAGCAGAATGTCACTTTTATTTAATTTTGCCAATAAGATCAGCAGGGATCCAAACTCTGTTTAACTCCCAGTTATTAAAAGAGGTTTTTCTTGTTACACAGAGAACTCATTAATTCATGTCTCTCCTAATTTATAATTGGAGGTCTTTGGAACAGGAGGTGGGAGGTGCTTTATCTCTGCTATGAAGGAAGCAATTTCATCCCATACACAAGCTTCTGTGCAGACTGCTTAATGCAAAAGTGATAAAGTCTTTCAAGTTGTTTGGAAGAATTTGATGTGTTAATTACAAATTGTTCCTAAGTAGTGACCGAAGCAACTCACCCACAGAACTCAACTAGGGAAAACTTTGTGATCCTACCTTCATTCATTCAATCATTCAAACATTTTGGTAATTCATTTAATCATTTAATTATCCATCCGGTCACTAATTCTATGTCCATTCATTTACTCAGCTTTTATTAAATTCTTTCTATTTCTCAGGGTTTGACTATATGACTTGGGCTACAAAATAAAAAACATAGCCTCTGTTGAAAAGGGTCTTAATTGTTCAGTGAAAAAGAGACAGTTTATGCTGGATGCTTTCCATTTGCCCCCATTAACCCCAAGGTGCACTTCCTACTCTTCTCCACTCCACTCTGTTTTCTGGAAGGTTCCTGGACCACATCAGAGGGCTCCCTTGCCTACTTCTAGCTTCTTGGTTGGTTTGGCCAATGGGAGGCACCAGGAGATCAGAGGGTGAAAAGGGAATGAAATGAGGATATTTGTTCCCAGCTTCCTGCAAGCAGAGAGACTAAGGGTTGGTTGAGTCCTCCTAGCAGAGATCACTGCTCCGTTTGGGTAACTACTCCCTTCCCTGGTCCCTTCAAACCTGAGACAGGTAGTAAGTTCTCCCCATTGTTACTGGCTCTGAAGTACTGTACTATCCCTTGTTAGTTTCCCTAAGCCCTACCCACACCTTTGTGAACTGCTGCTTTGTTAAATGCTTCTCAAATTGCCCAGTCTGTGTAGTTCATCTGTTTATCGACTAATGCCCAGGTAAACCAAAAATCAAATGCCAACATGGTATAAGCTGTGGTAAAGTCAAGCCCATAGTATAAGCTGTAGGAGTCCAGGGGAGAAAGAGGAGATGGCTGAGAAAGTTTTCCAGAGGTAATTCCTTTGTGGTCTGCACTCTAAATAATCATATTGCACTTGCTTGAAAGAATAGATCAATCATTTAAACTTTCTACTCATTTCAACCACTCGTTCCTGGCCAATCCAAGCAATTGAGGTCTCTTTTGTAGGTTATTACCTTTTTTAAATTAAAAATGATAACACCCAAATGGTTGCTGAGATTTGGAATGATCAGACTAATTTCTATCTATCACTTGCTTATGTCACAAACCTCATTCATTCATTACTGATTGAGAAGGGAAGTGGTGCCTGGCAATCCAGGGCCTGAGGAGAAGGCTCAAAATTCTCACCCTCTTCAGAGACTGTGTGATGGAGGTCAGTTGCCTAACTTGGTCATATTCAATGATCCCATGGTTTTTTTTGAATAGCAGCCAATTCCTAAAATATGTCTCAACTTCTACAGGTTGTTTTTCCATCATTTCTTTCACAAAAATAACTTAAATTTGAAAAATTATTTTTCTCATGGACAGTTGGTTAAAGTCTTTATTAACAAATGTTTTTATTTTGTTGATTGCTGAAAAATAAATCAAATTAAAGATTTCTATGCAAATTTAATCAACTTGACCAGAGATAAAACTAGTTTCTGGGCTTTTGAGGTGTCTTGATATTACTGGGATTAAATATACACACTAACCTGGGAAATAAAGGTTTGGCTTGCAGGTACCCCTGCCCCTTGGAGGAATTTCTGACATTTAAGGAGGTCATGCCAACAGCTAGTTGGAGAAGTCAGTACATGATATTTTGATGTGGCTCTTTTGATAAAGGGAAAAATTTGAAGTAGTCATTTGAAAAACAGCCATTTGGAGGGAGAATAATTTGACACAAGCCTAAAATGCCAATGTGAAATACGCATCCTTTTATTTCTATGAAAAAAAAAAAACCCAAAAACCAAAGCTCCTCACTCCACCCTGATAATCTCAAGTGAAATTTAAGCATGAGGTAAGGGCCAGGAATGTCTGCTGAGCACATGATTTAATTTAAAATAAAAGAAAAAAATTGGCCAAATAGGTATTTTCCCATGCTGACTCAACTATTTCAAGGCAGTGACCCCAAATCTACAGCACCATTCATTCTTTCTGGAGGAGGTCCTGATGGGCCTCCACACGCCAGGCAGCTGTGCTTTGCTCTGCCTGTGCCTGAGTCTGACTCCTCCAAAAGACACAGCTGCAGCACCAAAAGGGTCAGGATACAATACAAAGTGCCGGCGTGGCCTGCAACACCTTCTACAGTCAGATCCCCACCACTCTCCCCAGCTCCATTGCACACTTTCCTGCCCCTTGTTTACATGTTCCAGCCATTTGGGCTTCTGTCTCTACCTCTGATGGGTCAGGCACCAACTGAATCAGGGCTTTTGCATAGTCTACTTCCTCTTTCTGGAATGTCTTCCCTCACCTCTTTCTCTGACTGATTTCTGTTTATCCTTCAAATGTTAGTTTCAACTATCACTCCCTCAGCAGTTTCCTTAACTAACATCCCTCTCAATAGGCTCTCTCCCTATTTTATACCCTATAGCATCTCATGTATGTTCTTCATAGCATTCATTGCAATTATACTTGACAAATTGTTAGTGTGATGTTGTGTTTAATGTCTATACCCTCCATTTGATTACAAGCATTATGCAATCTGGAATTCAGTCTGTCTTGTTCTGCTACATGCTAACATGCTATGGGATGTTTGCTACAGAACGAGTCCTCCATAAATAGCTGCTGATTAAATTGAAGAGGGCATCTTTCTTGTCATCTAATTTCCAAAGCTAGCCATTACCCTTTAGCGTAGAACCAGGGCACCATTTCAGACACTTGATGGGCTGATTGCAGAAAGAGTACCCAATCCAAAGAAGAGGTATGCTTTACATGGCCGGCTCCATATAGTTTAGAGAACAGTGTCAATCTTGAGTCACCTCTGGGACAGAGGATCCTAATAACCTCCTTAGAGAGAGAATCAGTTCCCTGGCTCCCCATCAACCTCCTTGGTCTGCTTTGCTCATATGTCAATCTCCATTAAATACCTGGAAGGAAGAGTAGAAAACTGAGGATTTCAGGTTCATTTTGGGTGAAAACAAAGACTAATGAGAAGCAGAATAAAATACTACATTATTGAAACAGCAAAGTTCAACTTGTTCTTCTACCAGAATTCTATCTTCTTGGACATGAACGAAGTAATGGGACAACAAAAATAAGAGAGCAGATGAAAGAAAGAGGGTACACAAGCCCATATGTGTATGTGTTTGAATGCAAACGCACACATCATGTCCACACAAGGGTGTGTGTTCAAGGTGAATGTCGGGGGAATCCATTCTGCAGGCTTCACAATGGAGCAGAATAGCTTTCCCACCTTTAATGACAAAGATGCCTGAAGCACCCAGAGGTACTGTGTGGATGAGATGAAATTTTGATAGTGTGACCAAGTTGACAGGAGGGCAATGATGAAGCTGATAAATTCTTGAGAATGCAGAGTTAGAACCTGGAGTTGCCTGGAGGACAGAGGTAAGAGTGAGCAATCCCAGCTGGCATCCCAGGAAACAAAGCTTGAAAAATAGGAGTGGAAATTCCTGCTTTAAGTGGACTCAGAATCACAGACTTGTAGTGCTAGAAAGGAACTTCTGTGGAATGGTTTCCTGAAGGGGAGGAGAGTGGGTGTGGAGTGGAGAAAGATAGTAAGCTAGAGGAATAAAATGAAATAAATACATACATCCCAACAAGAGAGAGGGAAAACAAAGAAACAAAAAGGATCTCATAGATCACAAGTCCAACCCTGGTCTTGTGGAATCTGGACTCAGAAAAGGGAAGTGACTTGTCCTGGATGTTCTTCACACTTGGAATTTGAGGGAGGACAAAAAAAGAGACCTGCGCACCTAAGCGTGAAGAGAGCCTAGATGAGGAAATGTGTCCATAAAGAAGTGGGTGCACACAGATATGTGCACTCATCTGTGAACATGTGTACATTTATTGCAGATTCATGGGTATATATATTTGTGTGTTTGTGAAGATGTATGCATGTATTGACACACAAATACACAGGTGCTGGTGCACATTTTTACATATCCATGTGTTTGCACGTGCTAAGAGCGGTAACACCGAAGCTCAGAATATTATAAGATTTCCTGTATGTCAGAGATAAAGGCTGATAATATTGGCCATTACAAGCTGTTTTCTTTATTGTGCTGAGAATTTTATGACCATTGTGTCATTTAATCCATTAAATCCCATGAGGTTAAAATTAGTGTTCCCATTTTTCAGGTAAACCGTCTGAGGCTCATTGAGCGATCTGACTTGTCCATGTCCAAAAGCTAGTAAGTGGCAGAGCTAGGATTTGAACTTAGATCTCTCTGGCATTGCAAGTAAGGCTTTTGAGGACCTGAGCACTAGTTAACATGTAGCCTAGACTGCTGCCTTCTTCAGCCTGGGCTCAACAGGGACACTGGCCTTCCCTCAATGTGCCTTCTGAGATGCCCTCAGTCTTCTTCTAAAACTGTAGCCAGGCTACACCATCTCTGTCCATCCAGAATGAGTTTTCCCTACTAGAATGAAAGCACCTGAGGGCAGGAGCCTCCTCTACTTCATTTCCTACTTTCCATCTAGTACCTTGCACAGTTCCTGTCAAAGAGTTAAAGTTCAGTAATTTTTTTTCGGAATAGATGGATGAAGGAGTACGTAGATAGTAATACTTGCCTAAATTACATTTTAAAAAAATCCCATCTAATATTTTTCAAGTACTCATAGCAACTAGCTAACATTTGGATTCCTGAGGGGACCTGCTTTAGTACAAAAAGATAAGCATAATTTGTGATTAGCATATTAAGCACAATTAGAAGCAGTAGCATTTCCCTCCAGTTCTTGCTTATGTTTCTTGTTAGCTTCATAAACATTTTCTTCACAGTCATAACAAACAGACTTCCCTCCAATGCGTATCCAAATTATCACAAATTCTCACTTACCAAGTCTTTCACTGTGGACCACCATGGTCTTCCTCAGCTCCCCAGGCTCTGAACCAAGCACTACTGTTGTCATCAGCTGTCCCACCCCCGAGCCAGATAAATGAGAGTAACTCCAGCACCTCCTCACACTCCTCAGGGGCAAAGAATTCAAATTAGAACCTTCTGTGATTTTTCACAGGGTAAAACACCTCAATTTGCTGCCAAGGGGATTCCCCATGCCTCCCTGTTTCTGGAGAAAATAAGCTGATTGGCCCGGCAGGGACCCCGGCTGGCAGAGGCTGGCAGAAGCTGGCAGTGTGCTCAGAGTTCAGAGCCAAGTTGGCAGCCCTTGCCCTGTCATGTCAGGATGAGCACATGATGTTGGCTGCGGGTCAGCCCACGCCAGGTGGGGGGCGGCTTGGGTACAGACTTTCTCAAATGGCCAGAGATACACCAACGCCTGTGGAAGGGCGGGGAGGGGCAATGGAAGGGACATGGGAAACAGCTGTCAGGACCTAGATTGTGTGGTCATGGAAGAGTTTTGCCAATGTATAAAGTAAGGCTAATGATTACAGTATTTAATTCGCTAAGAGGATCGCACATATACTGCTTTTAAAGAACACCTTTCAAGCACTGATTTCTAGTTCCTCGAGCTGGTATCATGGAACCTTCTCGGCTTCTCCTTCTCACTTAGCTTCAGCCTGATGCAATCCCATACCTTGTTGCCTCCATTTCATTGCCCTGGAAATGAATAGCAGTGGAAAGGACCACGGTTGGCCCTGGAGTTGGGCAGATCGGTTTTTGATCCTGGCTCAGGCCCTCACTGACTGTATGACCTCAGGTCATAGTATATCACTTCTCTGAAACAAAAATAATCCCATTCATTCATTCATCCATTCATTCATCCAACATTTACTGGGTGTATGCTATATGCCAAGCATTATTCCATGTACATGGCTCATAACCTTGATCTCCTTCAAGGGGCTTAAGTTCTAGTGGAAGGTGACAAACAGTAAAAGCCTAATGAATAAAATATATATCATATGTAATATAGCCTTACGTGTCATGGAGGGGAAAAGAAAAAGAGATGGGGAGGTGCAGTGCTGAGGGAGTTGCAATTTCAGACAGGGTGCCTAGAGTAGGGCTCTTTGATAAGATGGCATATAAGTAAAGACCAGAAGGAAGAAGGCAGCAAGCCATATGGATATCTGGGATAAAATCAATCAGTGCAGCAGCAACAGCAAAAGCAAAGGCCCCGAGGTAAGATTGGGATTGAGTGTTTGACACACAGGTCGGTGAGGTGGAGCAGAAGGAGGAACAAGGCGGAGCAGATTGGTAGAAACTGAAGTCAGAGAAGTAACCACCTTACTGACTGTATGGCCTCAGGTCATAGTATTAGGTAGGAGGTTATTTCACAAGATTTTTATTTCACAAGATTATTTACATAGAATAATATGTATACAAATGTATCAAACACATAGTATGCAATGAATTAAGAGTTTATTTTCTTCTTCTAAGGAGCAAATGGGCACTTACTCTTGTACTTGGATGATGCACAAAGAAACCCTCAACTCCTGCCCTGGAGGGCACAGTGGGATAGAGCATAACAAATAGACTACCAGATGGCACCAGCACCGCATCTAGAGCAGTAGTTGCTTTAGGGTTTGATTTCACTTCACCTGCTGACCAGGCAAGGGATCATGGGCACAACAAACAACTGGACTGGACATTATTGTTTTAGATAGGAGTTTGGTTATTGAAATCTCCCTCCCCTGCATTCCTAACTGATCTACTATACTCCATGGGGAGAAACCAGGCTATAGAGAGTCAGACACTCAAAGAAGTTGGATAATTTATTCCAGGCTGCACAGCGGGTATGAGGTGAAACTGGGAATCTGTCTGCTGCAGAGCATGAGTTCCTACCCACACACTCCCATTCTTTGGACCTTCACAACTGGTCCCCATCTCCTGATAACCCTCCCCTATCGTTACACTCACCCCCACTGCCTGAGACCTTTGGGCTATTGTGAATAATGCTGTGCCAATTTGAATGTATTATGTCCCCCCAAACGCCATTATCTTTGATGTAATCTTGTGTGGGCAGACATATCGGTGTTGATTAGATTGTAATTCTTTGAGTGTTTCCGTGGAGATGTGCCCCACCTAAATGTGGGTGATGACTCTGATTGGATAATTTCCATAGAGGTGTTATGCCACCCATTCAGGGTGGTCTAAATTAAATCACTGGAGCCATATAAATGAGCTGACAAACAGAAGGAACTCAGTGCAGCTGAGAGAGACATTTTGAAGAGGAGCCACAGCCAAGAGGGACACTTTGAAGAACACACCAGAACTGAGAGAGGAGCTTCAGCTTACAAGAGACATTTTGGAGATGGCCTTTGAAAGCAGGCTTTTGCTCTGGAGAATCTAAGAGAGGACAAATGCCCCAAGAGCAACTAAGAGTGACATTTTTGAGGAGCTGAAGCCTAGAGAGGAATGTCCTGGGAGAAAGCCATTTTGAAACCAGAACTTGGAGCAGATGCCAGCCACGCGCCTTCCCAGCTAACAGAGGTTTTCCAGACACTACTGGCCATCCTCCAGTGAAGGTACCCGATTGCTGATGTGTTACCTTGGACACTTCATGGCCTTAAGACTGTAACTGTGTAACCAAATAAACCCCCTTTATAAAAGCCAATCCATTTCTGGTGTTTTGCATTCTGGCAGCATTAGCAAACTAGAACAAATGCTTCTATGAACTTTGGTGTACAAATATCTGCTGGAATCCTTGCTTTCAGTTCCTTGGGGTAATATACCTAAGAGTGGAATTTGCAAGTTATATTATGTTTAACTTTTTGAGGATCAAGCTCTTTTCTGTATGTTAAGGGTAAAAGGGAGATTTGAAACCTTTTAATTGAAGGAGCGGGTGGGAGTAGGGAATGGTTCTAGGGCCTTGAAGGAAGAGAATGGGAGAAGAGTTGAGGGGTGGAGTGGACAGCATCAGGAATGCTCATCCTCCATGGTTTAAATTACACTGAGGAAGTAGAAAGAAAAGAGTTTTAAGAAGAGAATGCTGAGCAGAGTCAAGGAATGCAGAGAGTAAGGACTGAAAAGTGCTAACTAGATTTGGACCCCTCCCAGGACCATCGGTTTGAAAAAACAAGTTTTTCAAAGTAAAATAAAAGGCTTGGTTCTAATACAGTGCAAGGTACAAAATCAGTGCTCATCCCATTCCCCTCTCTGTCACTGAGAGCAGAGCCCCTTCCTCAGATGATAAGCCTTTGCTTACTTGAAGTTCCTCTGCTGATTCCAAGCTACTTCACTTGGGTTTCCCATGAGATCTTCTTATCAGCTTTTCAGCCCTTTATGTCAAAGTCTCTGAACCTTTCTCTAAGTCCCTAGTTTATCCAAGGGGCCCCCCATAAGGCTGGAGACTGACCTGAAGGTCTACTGGAGCAGTTCTGAATTAGGGAAAAGGGCAGCCTGGTGTTGGTGAGGGTAAGGCTGAGGAAGGCTGAGGAGACCCAGGTGAGCTCACAAAGTCTTCCTTGGATGGCCAGCAGGCACACTGGACCACAACAAGTGGCTGGATGTATGCTGCTTGGGAACATTGGCTTGCCTTAGGCCAGTCCTATCATGACCAGGAAAATCACCTATTTTCCCAGCACCAGAAACCTCTATGACATAAGGTACTGGAAAGTGCATGGAGCCAGGAATCAGGACTCACTGTGTTTCAGTTCCTTTTCTGTCTCACATCAGCCATATTGACTTTGGGCAAATCCTTCTCCTCAGAGGGCTTCAGTCCCTTTATGTTTAAAATGAAAGATTAAGGCTAATTTGCATGACCCCATTTCTTTTTTTAATCACCAAGGACCTCTTTAACTACCCTCACCAACCACATCAAATCTCATATTTAAAAATTTTATGTGTCAAATAAAATGCACTGAGTATGTAATAACTAATTTATTTTCCAGTTTATATTTACCAAAGCTAGCTAAAAATGAGCTGTTTAATATGGATGGTGGGATCAAGTCATTGTCTTCAACACATGAGAGGTATCTGATGCCTCAGTAGTCAATCAGAAGTAACCAGAATTGCCACATTTATCTGATATCTTTCCAGCCAAAAGTCAAAACTCTCACCAATGACTATTAATTGATTGAATGAAGGAACAAGTGAATGAATGATAAAATGAACAAATGAAGTAATAGGTTTTGCAGTTTGAAATAAGAAGATGAGCTGGAGGTACCATCTCTGTGTTCTTGTCTGGATGGACCCAGGGATGTCATGCTGGGAACCAAGCCCCATCCTTTTTGCTTCAGGGAAGTGTCCCTATATCCCAAGCCAGTCTGGTCCCTGGCTCCAGTTCTTAGCCCCAGAATTATAATACTCAAATTTTTATGCCTTTCCATTCTTCCCCAACATTGTGAGAGAGGAGCCGCCAGAGCCATCTCGTTCTCTCTTCATCTCTCTCGCCCTTCTGTTAGCCAGTCTTGCCTCTCATCCTCCCGTGACTGTCCATCTTTCAAGTCTAAGCACCATTGGGTTCTTTGAAGAATGAGCATGTGGCTTCAGTTGTATCCCCAGTGATGCCAACTCATCACTCTCGTTCACGTTATTAGTGCTTGGGCTCAGGTTGATGGGTTTCTGATTAATGAGGCATTTGTTCTGCACCACAAAACAATTGAAGAATACCCTTCTCATTCCAATAAATTGTGTCACAAAGTTAATTATGAGATGACCTTCCCCAGTTCCAGGCAGTGGGGACCAGGTGTCCAAACCCTCACCTGACAATTGTCTTCCTGAAATTTTGCTGGGGAGGGGGCAACAAAGACTGAGAGGCATAGGCAAAAGGTGACTAAGGTCTGAATCTGATATTCTGAGTCTCAGACCCCACTCTACATCTTCCTCTCTGCACTGAAATCAGAATTCTCCAGCATCCCTTTCTTTGCTGTCTGTAGGGGAGACAGCTTGGTAAAGGAGAGAGCACAGATTTTTCAGTCTTGCAGATTCAGATCCAAAATCTGTGTGACCTTGGGCAAATCACTTAAGGTCTCTGAGTTTCTACTTCAGTAAAGTCGAGGAAATAATACCTACCACACAGCCTTCATATAAGACCTTTTTGAGATAATGTAGGCATGAGGATTGTAGAACCTGGCACAGAGCAGGACCCAGTCAATATCAGTTCCCTTCTTCTACCTTTCCTTCTCTTTGCACCCAACTGTGAACTCTCATGATAGAAAAACTCCCCCTACAATAATACCTGTTCAGAGCCAAGAAGCCAGGAAACCTCAGTCCACACAGATCAGAAAAAGTAGGTCAGGCTAAGTCCTGAGTCAAGGGCCAATAGACATCTGTGAGGTCCTAACCTAGCAGTCGTAGCACCAAGAGAACATCCAGGAAGTGCCTTCCTTCTGGGAGCCTCAGGATTTGGGTTCTTGAGTGCTCACAGTAGGGAGCTCCCCCGGAACATAGGTTTGTCTACAGACCAGTGAATTCCTTGCTCTTGGAACACCGGAGGCTCAGGTGAGCGGCTGGAGGATTTTTTGGATTGGGTTCTGGGTAGGCAGGATCAGTCTCATAGAGAAGAACCAACCTCCTGTTCATTGGAACTACCATCCCTTTCATAACATGGGTTAAAAGGGAACCAACCTTAGCAAATCCTCTAAGCACTTGGCAATGGGCCACACACCCCACACATTTCACCTTTACAACAACCCTGTGTTTTGTGTTATTGTAACAATTTTCCTAATTTTACATGCATGAAGCCAGAGACCCAAAGAAGTTAAATAACTTCACATAGCAGTTGAGTCAGGATTTAAAGTCTCCAAGTATTTCTTAGAACCCCCGTTGGAATTACACACTCCCCAGATGCCCTATCACCACACTCCTAATCCTGCCGAGGCCCCCTGGCATCCTGACTCACCAATATTAAAGGGTTCTCTACCTCCCCTTTGCTTTAAATTATGCAGAAATATCAAGAGTTCAATGAAAAACTACATTGGGCAGCGTAGCCAGAGGCCTAAGATAACCCAGTAGATAATAGGTGAAGCATGAGGAAGAACTGTAGAAAAAAGACTCCAACATTAACCAGTAAGAGTCATCTCAGTGACTCCCGAGATAAGGGAAACAGAGAACTCAGAAGAGGAGCTGAAAGGACAAATCTGAAGTTCTTGGGGATGCGGGATGGGGGAGGGGAAGGGTATTGGGGTGTGGGAACCAGTCGTGAAGGCCCAAATGATAGGAGTGTGTGGGGTGAGAACTCATGCTCTGGGGCAGTCAGGTTCCCAGCTCCACCTCTTTACCTTCTGTATAGCCTGGGATAAGTTATTTAACTTCAAGAATCAGCTTCTCCATTTGTAAAATATGGATTATTCTGATTCCTACCTGATGTGAGGATTCAAAGACATTATGCCTTAAAGTGCTTAGCACAAAATATGGTCCACAGTAAATATCCAATATGTTAGTTGTGACTATAATTTCTGAGAAGCTGATTGAGGCTAAGAGCTGTGGGCTAGGCATGCTCAAGTTGAGGTAAAATGAACTCAAGCACATGTCAACGTAACTTCTGATCCTAAGGGTGTTGGGGGTGGGGAAAAAGTAGTTAACTGTACAGAATGTAGTCTTCTGGAATACTGATTCCTTTAGCAACCCGTGGCCATCATGGGAGAGTTTGCTAGCCTTGCCCTATAACCTTCCCCCACCCAATTACATTTTCCCCTGTAATGCTTGGGCTCACCCTGACGCTCGTGCTCGGAAAGCTCTGCTCAAGCAGAAAGCCTGAGCACCAGATCTAGTGACAGACTGCGGCCCGTGGGCCCTCAGTGGAGAAGGCTGGAAGGAGGACAGATGTTGGCGATGCTGATGGATGCAGACTGCTGCCTTCCCTAACTCTAGGCCCATTCACTCGGGATCCATATCGCATCACAAATAGATTTCTCATGTCCTCTCTTCAAATTTCTTCCAACTCTCCCCCCTCCCACCTTCAGAGGGAGGCAGGGATTTGTTGAGGCACATCCATCAAACCAGTGGAATCACTTCTGTTCATTTCTGATCGGATTCATAAATTTGTTTTGCAACAGTCGTCTCGTTCAGAGAGTTGACAAGCTCTTCCTGAATTCATGAATTTGGGAGGAAATGAACCAAAGGGATGGAGGAGCCCAATTTTGAACTGAACTGTGGTATGTTTGTCTCCAGCATTCATTAACAATTTCAGGAGAAAGATTACAGAGCTGTGGAAAGGACCAGCACATTGCTGAATTGGAATGTCTGCACTAGGCATTAACCATTTAAAAAATCTTACACAGAAATGACAAACACAGAACCAGAGACTTATACCTATTTTTTCCAATCTATTTTCATATCCATCTATTTCCCATTAAAACTAATGAATTCCATTCATCCATTTAACAAATAATTGTTAGGATCTTTTATTTATCAGATATTGTTCTAGAAACTTGGGGTATATCAGTAAAGAATAAAAACAAAAATCCCTTCCCTGGTAGAGTTTACATTCTGGAGTAGGGAAAATGTGTGTGCATTTAATTTTTCAGATGTCCTCATCATTGTCTTGTCTTTCCAGAAGTTACCATCACTCTTGATCCCTTCTTGTGTGGCATATTGGACTTAGCAGTGTGGTGCCATGCTAAACCAGACTGTCCATCACAATTTTCTAGGAGGTTCATTAAGCCTAGAGACTTGGAGGACTCACTCCATAGCTGCCAAACCAGAATCCAGGTGTGGAGTTTAGGAATCTTTATTTTTCCCCTGTTCTCAGTGGTTTCTGAGACAGCCAGTTAGAAACCAGTCAAAAGGATGGGCATTCAGGAAATAGGGGGTGTGGGAGAGGGTGGGAGCCCAGAGATTATGAAAACATAGTCATGGGTGTGAATCCTAGTTCTACCAACTACTAACAGTGTAACTAGAAGCAAGTCACATAATATTTCCAAGTCTCACTTTTTTGATCTGTAAAATGGGGACAATAATGCCTACGTCATAATAGTACTGTAGAGACTAAATGATGTACCATATTTTATGCAGTTAACCCACTGTTGGCACATATTAAGAGCTTGACAATTTTCTCCATAGCCTTAGGTTCTGTTATTTTTTAATTGGGTAATTTTCCATCATGTAGATGTGTGGAGTGTGTGAGAGAGAGTGAAGGAGAGAGAGGCTATGTAGATATAGAAAGTATCTATAGACGGCTGATATAGAAAGAACACCAGAGAGGAAAATCCTGGCTTCATATTTCTTGGATATCTACTTAGATGTTCCTGATAAATTTGAAATTCTGGCTCAGTATGAGTCAGTATCCCAAAAGTATTTTCACAAAGTTGGGACTTCAGGGGTTACGTGGTTAGCATTTACATCTGACCAATACTTAAAATGGTTCATTTCTCTGTATCTTTTTAGCTCTGAGCCAATTACTTTGATTACCATTAAATTTTAAAATATGAACATCATGCATTTGTATGTTACTTTATAATTTTTTAAATATATTCACATACTTTGGATCTTTATAACTACCCTGGGAATTAATCAAGGCAGATATAATTATTCCAGAGGAAGACACTGAAATCTATAGAGGTAAAATAATATGCCCAAATTCCGTAGAGTTGGACTAGAACCCAGACCTTTTGATTGCTAGCCTAGGGCCATTGTTATTACCAGATGCTGTCCACCAGAGATGTATACCCTATAATGTAGCATGATCCCATCTTCTATACAGGGCTTCCAATTTCATTGAGTGTGCTCAGAGCCGACATGCCAGTTAGAGTCCGCACTTTTATTTTCTGAGAATGAAATGATTGTGTGCATATGCACTATCACAAGACAGAAATTCAAGATGTGGAGTTTTTTAAAAAATAAAAAGTATAAAATCTATAGGCATTAATTCTTAGGAAAGTCATTTAAGCTGAATTAGTTCCCCATAGAATGGGATCTCCAGTGGGAAAAGGTCAAGCCAGGCTGAAAACTGGGTTGCCACAGAGCCGATGACTCTTCTTCATGATTGCTGTGAATGGAGCCAATGAGCAGCTGAATAGCCTCCAATGGTAGAGTTCTGATGGTCTGAACAAGGGCACTTAGGAATCCACAGAATTAGCTGAGAAGTAGTCAAGTATGAGCCAAGCATATATGTCAAATTTTGCTCACTTAATCCACAGGGGGTCAGCCTGAAAACTGGAACCAAAATTATAAGACAAAGAGGTATGGGTAAACAGGAAATCGGTGAATGGGTAACATATCTAAGCAAATAACATTAACCCTCCCTGCTGGTTTGTATATTTATGTCTCCCAGAAAAAGCCATATTCTTTAATGTATTCTTGTGGGGGCAGACATATTAGTGTGGATTGGGTTGGAACCAATTGGTTCAGTGTCCATGGAGATGTGACCTACCCAACTGTAGGTGATAGCTCTGATTGGATAATCTCCATGGAGTCACGGCCCCGCCCATTCAGTGTGGGTCTTGTTTAGTTTACTAGAGCACTATATAAGCTCAGAGGGAAGAGCCCTGGAGCTGAGACAGACATTTTGAAGATGGCCGTTGGAAGCTGATGCACACATTTTTGAGGATGCGATTTTGAAATGTAACTTGGGAGCAAACAGATGTCAGCCATGTGCCTTCCCAGTGAAGGTACCCTTTGTTGATGGATACTTTATGGCCTTAAGACTGTAACTGTATAACCAAATAAACCCCCTTTTATAAAAGCCAATCCATTTCTGGTATTTTGCATTCCAGCAGCATTAGCAAACTAGAACACCCTCCCAGGAGTAGACTGCATTTAAAAGGTTGAATGAAGCAGATGTCAGTAGAATATATTTGCTACCCTCTTCAAAGGAATTATTTTAAGAACCAATGAAATAATAGTTATGAAATCATTGTGAAGTATATTAATTACGGAAGAATTCAAGAAGCACTAATAGGATATTTCTCTAGTGTCACCATGGATAGGAAAGATATGGATGATCCAAACTCAAGTGAAACAGGTCATTTGTTGAACATGCGAGAGTCTTAAATGCACTATCTCATTCAAGCCTCAATAACTCTATGAGGTAGACAATATTATGGCCAATACTAAGAAAATTGAGGCTCAGCAAGATAAGAATTTGTTTGAATTTGCAAAGCTAGTCAATGGCAGAGGCAATGTTCTTTATATTTTGCCAAGATTTTATTGCCACTTAAAAAGTCTAGTCCCTGGATCATCCTTGCTCAGGAATGTGGTCCACTTCTCCCCCAACCTGGCCCCCAACTCTTTGTTCTCAGAGCATCCCAGCTGGCACCCACATCATCTGAACTTGCTCAAGAGAGGCCAATGGGGCATGAAAAGGATAACAGAGGGTAAAGAGACACCGATTTACTGAAGATAAGAGGTAGTTTAAAATAAATGCTGTAGCCTATTTCTATACCCACTTGACAGATTCTAAAATCAAAGTCTGGAGACAGCAAGTCACACAGCTACTAAGAGGTAAAGCAGGCTTCCATTCAGATTTGTTTCTCTAAAGGTCATGCTCTTGAAACCTACAATTTATTGCTCCCTCGCTGCTCTAGTTCCCAGCTTTTAAAGGTTTATGTTCCTCCTTCCCATGTGGTTGAGCTTAGTCCATCTTAGGAGAGTGACTGTAAGCTGGAAATGGATGTGCATGAGAGGTTCTGATTCCCCTGAAGGTCCATAATAGGCAGAATGGGTGAAGGGCTGGAGATGCAGATACCAGGGTAAGCGATTTCCTAAAAATGGGACAGAGCTGAGCATCCCAGGTGAGCATGGGCGCAGGTGTGAAGTCCAAGAGTGAGGGCCAGGGGCTCCAAATGGAGTCCTCAGGTGGAGGTCAGCACAGGACACTGAGGCAGCCTGCAGCTGATGGCTGTTGTTCTGTTGTTTAATGGCATTACATCTTCCAGCCCCATTTCTCAGATTGGGCTGTAAAGGCCCTGTATGTGGCCCCTGAAAGAAAACTGGATGAAACTTGAACTTGGTTCCTGTTCCCTCACTTCCCTCATCTACCTGAGAAGATCAAAGCTATCTTGCCAACTCACAATTAGGCAAGAAGGAGAGTGATCTGACCAATGGGCCTGTGCCAATCAGGGGTCTTACTAAAACAGTATTGAGGAGCTCAGAAAATTGCCGAGTGGTCCAGAGAAGCAGGCTCACTGCCCCTGCATCTTTGTGCTCCTCGCTCCAGATTCCAAAGGCCGGGATTATGAGTCTGACTGGCTGATTTAGGGTCATGGCTTCCCTTGGGCTTAGTTACATGACTGTGCTTAGCGAATCAGATTCACAGAGGTCTTCTAGAGGCAGGTGGAAAAACAAAGCAGAGAGTAACATGCACTTGAAGGGAATAGAGTCCGGGACTCATCTTGGGGACTTCTTTGGGGCAAGCTAGACCCTTCTGTGATTACAACACAGACTGGGTTCCTGATCCTTTCGAAAAGGATGGAGGCTCAGCCCAGAAGGCTGTGAGTCTCCTCTTTCTAAATCACCTTCATGTCTCTCTAAGCATCCGGTTCAGTGTCTAGGGCATTTATTTTAAACTACCTCATTATCTTCAGTAAATCGGTGTCTCTTTATCCTTTGTTATCCTTTTCATGCCTCATTGGCCTCTCTTGAGCAAGTTCAGATGATGTGGGTGCCAGCTGGGATGCTCTGAGAACAAAGAGATGGGGGCTGGGTCGGGGGAGAAGTGGACCACATTCCTGAGTGAGGATAATCCAGGGACTAGATTTTTTAAGTGACAATAAAATCTTGGCAAAATGTAAAGAACATTGCCTCTGCCATTGACTAGCTTTGCAAATTCAAACAAATTCTTATCTTGCTGAGCCTCAATTTTCTTAGCATTGGCAATAATATTGTCTACCTCATAGTATTATTGAGAAGACTAAATGGGATTCAATTGATTTTTCCTGACACAAAACAAGGTATCCTCTCTGGAGGAGCCCCCACTAGCATCGTCACTGGAATCCTACTTCCCCTTTCCCTGGCAGGGAACAAGAGGGTTTGTGGTCCATGAGCTCCCTAGGAGTCACCAGGAGAGTGAGCCCTAAAACAGATTCTCTAGATTCAAATCTTGGCTGGACTGCTTACTATCTGTGTGGCTTTGAACAAATTATTTAAACTCTCCGTGCCTCAGTTTCCTCTTATTAAAATGGCGATAATGAAAGTATCTACCTCTAAGGATTGTCATGAAGTTTAAGTAAGTTAATACATACAAAGCACTTAGCTCAGCCTGACAATAGTAAACAATCAAGAAAAATTAGCTAATATTCATTCAACAAATAGTAACTGGATGTCTACTATCCCCACGTGCCATGTTAGGCTGTGAAATAGCAAAGATGAATTAGACACAGGCCTGGCTCTTCAGCTGCTCACAGTCCCATGGAGCAGAGCTACCAGATCTTCAGCTAAAGCCACTTGTGTTTTTCCCAGAATTCCTAAAGCCCCCTTTGTTTACTTCATGTGACTAAGTTTTCTCTCACCTTCCCACTTCTCTGGAGGATGGTCGGCTTCCCTCAGCCTCTGTCTGTAGACATCCCCCAGCCAGACTCTTCTAGTCTTCTGCTTCTGCCTCTCCCTTTAGATTCTGGGAACTCAGTCACTCAGAGCTATGCCCCTATTGATCCTACAAGGCTGTACTCACCAAGAAGAACTTACCCTACACAAAGAAGAAAAAAAAAAATCCACAAGTATTAATCATACTAGTCTAGTGTTTAGTTCCCTAATATTTAATTACTTAATTTCCCAAGGTTATGTTTACTTTTGATTAAATTCTTTAAGTTCTAAATCTATGCAAAATATGTTCCAAGAATTTTTCATCTTTTTATGTTAATGAATAGTTAAATGAACAAAATTGTTTGCAATCAAATAATCAACACATCCCCCCCCCAAAAAAAAGGCATTTTATGGTTCTCTAGAATTTATTTTTTATCTCAAAGACCATGGAACAAGTATGATTTAAGTGTGTAGAACTTCAAGCTTTTCTCGCATAAAAATTTTGACATGCAAATGGGTTTCAAAGGCAGCTGCTACTTGTCCATCTTCAGAAGTTGACAGTTATCTGGCCTGTGGAAACCTTTGTCACATATTTTACCCTGGGGCTTAGGTATAAGCCTAATGTAGCCGATGGAAATTGTAGAATGAAGACAGAGTCTGGAAGGAAGAAGGGACAATCTAGAAGGCAAGAGGCAGAGAGAATACTGAGAAATACCAGGGCAGGGAAGTCGGGATTGCAGGGTTCTTGAATAAAATTTACCGACAATCTACTCTGTCACCTTGGACAAGTCACCTCCCTACACCCACCCTGGAAGTCTTTTGTAAAATGATGCTAAGGTACTTAGCTCCTAGGTTTGGGACAAATTAATAAGAATGTAAACCTGCACCTACCAGGAAAGATAGTCTCTAAATGAGATCCCCATTTTGTCACTTGGTCTCAATTCCCCAATCTGTAAAAAAAACCCTCTAATCTCTAGCACCCAAAAATAAAGCTTAGAGGATGGAGAGCAGGGAACAGGAACTAAGGGGGAACAAACACAGTTTTTGCCTTCAGAGAACTTCTAGTCAAATAGGGAAGAAATACCCATCAGAAACACCCACATACTTTGAAGTGTTAAGTTCTAACACAGAAGCCTGTACCAAGTGCTGTGGAAACACGGAGAAGGGAGTTTTTAACTCCGTCTGCAGAAATCATGAAAAGTTCCCAGCAGAAGTGACATTTGAACTGAGATGTGAAAGGAGGATAGGCATTTCCCACGTGGAGACGTGGACGGAAGGGCTTTACAACTACAGCAAATGGCATGTGCCAAGTAGAGATCAGAGCAAGCATGGTGCATGCAGTAAAAAAAAGGTGAGCTGGAAGGAGGGGTGGGGCAGGAGTCCAGGCTGGGATCAGAGCTGGAAGGGTCTGGTATGCAAGGTTATGAAGCTGAGGTTTTATTTGTGAAGTAGTCAGGACCCATCAAAGGATTTTACATAAAAGAGTGATAGACTTGGATTTGGTATTTAGAAAACTGTTCTGGAGCTCTGTGGATTAGTAGTAGATGAGCCTGTATGCAGGAAGAATGACCAGAAGAAACCTAAGGAGGGTCTGAGAAAAATCAGTGGACACTAGGACTGGGTGAACAGGAAAGATCTGCATAAGGTAAAATCAGGTACACCCACAAAATCCTTGTGGAGGGAAAATACCCAGTTTTCACGAGGAGCCTGGAAGGTTTCCACGTACCCATGAGAAATTTATAAAAGGGTGGTAAAGTGTCCTAATCTTTCTATCATCACAGCTCCCTCCAGATGATATTTTCTTTCTTGAAATAAGACTAAAAATGAGTGCTTTATTTATCAACATTTGGTTAATACTATACTTATTAAACCATTTAAAGAAGTCACTGTATTTCTTAGTTGTTTGTTTTTAGGTATGTTGCATAATTCATAAGTAGCAAATGCCTGGATGATGAAGTTGTTACAGAGTTGGGAGAAATGTGTTAGGGTAAAGAACCAAATACTTTTGCCACTAGAAGCTTCTACCAGACCCATAGAGAGGGTTCTGAAGCCACACATGTCTATAGTCTATATCTTCATAGCCCCTCCCCACAGTCTGTCTCCATTTTATAAACACAGTCCAACATTTAGATATGGCTTTCTGGATGGTTTCTGATGGTACATAACTCATCTATGCTGGCTAGCATTCTCATAAAGTTATCACTGGGGCCGCTCAGTGTGGAGGTGGTTAAAGGACCATGATGTTTGTCTGAGAATTCTTATCACATGAAAGAAGCAGAGGAACAGCCTGCTCTGTGCAGCCCCTAAAGATAGAACAATAATCAATGGGTAGAAATTACGTGGGGGCAGACTTCAACTCACCCTCAGACACACTGGGGAATACAGGATCCATGGAGCAGAGCAAGGACAATGCAGACATGTAGAAGAGGCTGTACTTTTTTTGAGCACCTACAGTATACCAGACGTTGTGCTAGAACTCCCATAGCCATTTTCTCCTTGAAACCACACATTTCCTCTATGGGTTAAAGATATTACCCCCACTTCACTGGTGAGGCATCCAATAACATGCCCTTGGCCACAAAGCAAGTAAGTGCTAGGTCTAGCATTCAAATTCATGCCCCAGACCTCAAACTGAGACAGTTTCTCTGTGAGCCTGATGCTTCCCTGAAAAGTGTGAGGGTGGCCTGTCACTTGTCTAGGCAAGCAGAGACAGAATGACCAAACCTGGGAAATTGTAGACAAATTCCGCTGAGGACAGGACATCAGCCGAGATGAACTCAGACCTTTCTCCAAACTCTGAGTGTTTCTGATTCTCAAACAACAAAATGAAACAGAACTGAATACACTGTGGCATCCCCAAATGCAAGTTGCAGTAACAACTGGAGTAAGGAAGTTTTTTGCAATATAAATGAATTTTTTTTCTTAAAAAAAAAAGCAGAAATGACAACAGGAAACAAATACATATTTTATGAAACATTTTTCATCACCAAAAGTTCTGTTTTAGGTATTCTTTCTGCATGTTTTCATGCTGAAACCTATTTGCAAATTATTTTCTCACTTTTTTTTTTCATGTGAAATGTACCCTCGATTATATGACAAGAAATTATATGGTGCTAATAATTTATTTAAAACCAGATCCATGTCTCACATTCATTCTGTGTTGTGAAATCAAGTAGCTGCAGAAGGGGAATTTTTTTTTCTCTGAACTTTCTGACCATCTCTATTGTGGAAGAGAGAGTAATAGCAGGTATCGAGGGTGCCAATTATGTGGTGATGTACAAACCCGCTGAAGAAAAATCTATATGATATTTTAATGCTAGTCAAACAGAACGATGAAGTTTAAATTAGCTTGAAGCTACTCAAAATTCCAACTATGGCTCTGCCTTCATTGTATGAGAGGGTGAAAAATAGCTTTTCAGAAAAATATGTCTATCTTCTCTGTGGATAGGCTGCCTGGTGCCTCTTTCTTTTGCTGATATGCTAGTCTCCATTTTTTGTTTGTTCACTGCTCCATTTTTTCTTTCCATTTCTTCTTCCACGTCTTTTCCTCTTTCACTCATTTTTTCTTGCTAACCACCTCTCCTCTCTTCTTTCAATCATCTTATCCTTTACTTTCTTTTATACCAATGCAACTGTCAATTTCTTCAGCTCCTAGAATCAGAGAATGTTAGAACTCAGAGGGCTCTGATAAAAAGGGACTTTGGGGGAAAAAAATATCTGACCTCTTCATGGTACAGATGGGAAGGGGGTGGTGACAAGGACAAGAGGAAGATACAGCTTGTTCAAGGCCACTCAGTAACTTGGTGAGGGAGTAGTCTGGGCAGGGAGTGAGTCTCAGAGGAAGTTTGGATTAGACTAGGGAACCAGAATCTCACCTCCACTCTGAGCATTATCATGAAAATCCAGGTGTAATAATCATATTTCCAAAAGACTTTTGTATAACATATTAGGATACACCCAAACCTCAGGCATACCTTCATAAAGCGAGGGAGGTTAGCACTGGTAACATCTTTATTATATGGGCCAGGAAATGGGGGTGGGGGGTGTAGGAAATGGTATTTAATGAATACTTCCTGTGGGTCAGGCACTTTGACATGTTATTTGTTCTTTAATCAGCCCTGCCATTAGGAATTACTGTCACTGTTCTACAGACAAGGAGCCTGAGTTTCAAAACATTTAACAGTTCACACAGCCAGAGTGAGACTGAGCTGAAATCAAGCTGGTCTATCTTCTTCAAAGTCTGTGCTCCCTGTCAGATGCGGCCAGGACCCTCAGTTGTCTTGACTTGCCTGTGGAAGATGGGAGCTGAATATCTGGTCTTCCCAGCTCAGAAAACTCTCCAGAGTTTCTCAGAAAATAGGCCTGTGATTGGTACTGAAATTCATGACCAGGAGGACAGGACAGAAGAGCAGTGGCAGAAAAACTTGAGTTGAACTTGGGGATTTATGTATAGCTCACTTGGGAAAATTGGCTGTGAGGAGAAAAAACATGAAAATTAGAGTTAAAAAAGTAACTTTTTTGGTTGAGCTGTTGGTCCTGAGTCCTGAATTATCAGCCACAGTCTCTATTCATAAGCAGGACTTATGAATCAAATTTTTTTGTGTCACTGTAAATCTTTCCTGGAGCAAGGCAGGTTTTCAATAAATTCATTTTTAAAATAGGGTCTGCCTATTAATTCCTGAATCTAAGCTCTTTCTTTCTTTTGCACGTTAATTTAAAGCCTTTCCCAGTTAGGCATTCAATACCCACACATTTCTAGAAAGAGAATATTTGTTTGTGTGCGTGCACTATCTTCCTTTCTTTTTTTTCAGTTCCCTAAAAATGTGTCTGAGGATCAATTTTGAGTCCTTCATCAGGTCTGATATGAGAGCCTTGATTTTATGGTGGAGTTCCCTTCCCCCAATCCCCAGGTTGAAAGATGACATTGTTTGCCACAACAAATCCCTCAGGAATCTCCCACGTCATGCCCGCCAAGCCCCAATGACAAGATATAGGGGGCAGTTAGACTATTACATACTCTCCCTGCCACTTTCAATCAAGCCTAATGCAATCAGAAACACATGACTACATCAACACATCTCCTTTAATCAAATGTGATTAAGTCAGTCATTAGTTTTTCAAGACAAATAAAGGATACAAGTGCTTCTATTACAAATGTAACCGCCCCCCTTCTTAAGTGATTTGTTAGAAAGGAAGTCCCCCTAGAGCAGAACGTAGTGCCTTTAAAGGTCTTTGTACTTTTTCTGCTGGTGTTTATTGTAACAAAACGGTCTGGATTGGTAAGCACAATTCCTTCTCCCTGCACAAAGCCCCCATGTTGTCAAGCAGAATTTGGCTCCGACTTGATCAAGATGATTTCATTATCCCATTGTTGCCATTATGACTTGGGCAATTAGTAGTTTGTAAGTATAAATTTATGGCAATCTGTGATCCAGGCACATTGGCAGTAGTCAGGGCATAATAAAAACCCAATCAATTTCTTTCATTTAATATGTAGGCTGTGACCCTAGTTTTGATTAGAACTCTTAGCTATTTCATCTTTAAATAAGAAAGAATGTCTGCAAGCAATTATATGGTGTGTTAATTGGATATTCCTTTTTATCTCTTGCACTACTGAACGCATTGCTAACGAAATCCTTGTTTTCTCTTTCTGTCTCTTCCTCAATAATGGCTCTTCTCCTCCCCTTCTCTGACTCTGTTCCTGCTTTGTCTTCCTGATCCCCTCACTCTACCGCATTCTTTCCGTCTCTCTCTCCATCATGAAGCCTCACTGGGCTCTGCATGCCCACTTGTCCACTTCCCTCCCCCATCTACAAGGCCACCATTCTGTCTGTGTTCTCTGTGGTACCCCGAACTTGCTCATAAATGGCACCCCAACTCACGTATAATACAACGTGATGGTGTCCCCAAGATTATGTAACTCTTACTCCCATTTCCCACCTTCCATCAGGCTTGTCAGGCTTTGCGGACCTTGGTCACCAGATTGTCTAGAAAGCCAAGCACAAAGCGGGTGCTCAATACTTAGTATATGAATGAATGAATGAACAAAGAAATGAGGCACACAGCACTCCCTGGGTGTCACATTGTCACTCTCTTTCCCAGGATGATTTGCTGAGAACTTCTCTGTTGTTCCAGAGTAATATTTCCCTGAAGATGATGCTCCTTGGGTCTACATTCTGAAAGGTGGCAGGATTTGAAGTGAGAAAAGACTCTAGTCCTACAGAGCCCCAGTCTGCCACGCAGAGTTTCTTATCTCTATCACATGGAATACACCCTTTCCACGATGGCTGTGTAAGCTGGCATGAGCTACTACATGGAAAGCAAGCTCTACTGTTATGATTACTTTTTTTATTTCTTTAACAAATACTTCTATAGCTCTTAATATCACTAATTGATCCTCAGACTCTGGCAGAATGCTAAACCTCTTTTCGGTTGAATTAAAGGTATCAGGAAATCTAATCTTTTTTATTTTCTCTTGGAGGAATCCCCCCTGGAGCCCTCCAGCTTCCTTACCCAGCTGTCCTCCTGCTCCAAGCCCTTGTTCTGGGACTTCTCTTTGTCATCATCCTAGTGATTCACTTGGGAATCCTTGTTTCCTGGATCCTCTATTTATTTATTTTTTGTTTTAAAACTCCAATTTTGCTTTTTGGTTGAGCATATTTGTTTTTATAAATTAAATTTTTTATTATTGTAACACATATAACTCAAAATTTCCATTTTAACCACTCTCAAGTGTACAATTCAGTGATATTAATTACATTCAAAATATCATGTTTCCATCACCAACATTCATTACCCACTTTTACATCACTTCTGACAGAATCCTTTGCTTTTGTAAAGCACATTTTCCAGTAGCATTCTGCAAAACAGTTCCTGATAGGTTTTTTTTTCCCTTCTTTTTTCTTTTTTTCTTGTTTGTTTGTTTGTTTGTTTTTTATTTCTTTTTGAGACCTTATTTGTCTGAAGATATCTTTTTTCTATGCTCGTGTATGATGATTATTGGGTTTGGTCAGTATTCTAGGTTGGAAATCATTTCTCCTCAGAATTTCCAAGGCATTAGTTGCTCTATATCTTCTCACTCTCTGTATAGAGAAGTCTGTGCTTTTATTTCCATTCCTTTGTGTGTGACTTCCTTCTCCTTCTCCCATACCCCACGTAGGTCTTAGCATATCCTCTACCCTTATGTCCTGAGATTTCATAACTATTTGCCCTCAGATGGCTCTTTTTATTTTATTTTATTTTATTTTTTATTTTATTTCTCAACCCTCAGTAAGTCCTTTCAATCTGGAAATATATTGAATTGTGGAAAATTTTCCTCTTGTTTTTCTATTAATTTCCTCTCTTTTCTCTGTTTTCTTTCTCTTGAATTCATATCAATCAAGTGCTGGACCCCTCTTCTCTATCTCTAATTTTATTATCTTTGCTCCTCTATTGTCATCTCTTTGGTCTTCTTGTTTGTTTTTCTCTTTTATCTTCCAACTCTTTAATCAATTTTTTTTTATTTGTAACATGTTTTAATTTCCAAAATCTTTTACTTCTTTTGTGATGCTCCTGTCTGTAGGATCCTGTCTTGTTCCAGAGTGCAATGCTTTCTCTCTTCTATCCAAGAAAAGAGACCTGTCTGACCCCAAGGACCAGGTTTTGATTACAACATTCTGCTTAAACAACCGTCTCTTCTTTTTTCTACCATTCTGCTCCTTTGAGATTGTAGAACCCATCAAAATTGCTTTCTGATACAGATTATAATCTACAGTGTATGTTTCACAAGGACAGGGCCCACATCTGTTTTCTTTACCAATATATACCCTGCCCTTAACACAATTCCTGATATAGAACAGGTGTTCTGTAAGTTTGGCAAACAAATGAAATGAGTGAATGAATGAATGAATAATGCAAGAACTGAAGTTCCCCGATTTTAATGAAACAGCCAGATAGGAGGAAAAGAGATGCTTTCCACTTCTGCTGTCACAGCCATTCAGCAGCTCTTGACATGATAAAACAATTTCAGAGTGGGAGGGTGGCCCATCCCCATGTCTGCCTAATGAGAATAGAATCCTCTAAGAAATTGCAGAAGCAGGAGGTGCAAAATGTTTAACAGGGTGCCCAATGAACTCATTTATAATGTTAACAAACCAAATTCCTGAACAAGCTCAGAGGCCCCTATTGGATCTGTCAGCCAGGAGAGACAGCTGTCGGTCAGAATTCATGGGAGCACCGCCTGCCCCAAGGGCCTAGCCTGGCAGGGGGGGCGAGTGGGAGTGGGAAGATAACAGAGATAAATCTAAATTCATTCGGGAAGCAGTCACACTCAATGACATATTCACTGACTTCTTCAACAGCTCATTTGATAATGTTCTCTCTGCACTATTCATTTTTCTGAAAGATGAAAGCTGGCTGAAGATCTCATCTGCTCACTGATGCAGGGAAAGGATTTGAAATTAGCACACACACACACTCACACACACAAAATGAAAGGAGGAGCAGGTGAGGGGAGGAGGAAAACATTCTGATGACCAGTTTTGTGGTTGGTCCTGACACAGAGGAGACCCAGCAGCCTGGTGTGAGGTCACCTTTAATTAGTTATGCATTATAATTCAACAATATGCCAATGGACAGACACAAGGCTTAGCAGGGAGGGGGTGCATTTATCATGATAATCAATTGCTTGAAGAATGTTATCTGGCTGATGAGGAGCTGGCTGTGACTTGAAATGGGAGAGAAGAAAGGTCAATACCTCAGATACCTCTTTCTCAGCGGGTTCCAAGTCTCATTGTACCTATGGCACAAATCAGTGGGTGTTTATCAAGTGCTGGTTGCTGTGCAGGGTCCAGGGGTACAAGAGAAAATGGGACATGGTTGAGCTATCTGTTACCACCTTCCAGTGAGGAAGACAAACTCAGAAAAGTTGAACTCTAATGCAAGCTGCAGTTACTTTAAATTGAAGGGCTCTCTTGTCAGTACACATTGGTAGGGAGGGCCAACAATGTTTATTTATTTATTTTTTAATTTGATGCTCTCACATGTCTTCAAAAATAAATGAATGTTTATGGTAGAGTGGAAAGAATACAGGCTTTGGAATCAGGCCAATCTGGGTTTGAATCCTGCCTCTTCCATTTTATCACATTGTACCAGGATCAGTGGGCTTTGTAAACTGGGGATAATAAACTTCTTCCTTGGTAAACTGGGGATAATAAACCTAACTTTCAGGATTGAATGTTATGAGAATTGAAATCTAAAGTGCTTCACCCACCACCTGGCACATGTCATGGTGCTCACCCCCCCCCCACCCCCACCACCCCATCCTGGCAAGCAGGGGCCTTGCTGGAGGTGAGGCGGGGGAGGAGAGTGACCCAGAGGAGAGGGCGGGATTGGGGAGAGACCTTCCTCCTTCTTCAGAAGTAGAGCTTGGCACTCCAGGGCTTTGCTAAAAAAGCCCAGCATTCCAAAGCTTCAGGGCACATAGTAGTTGCTTCTTCCTGCTTGTTCAATGAATGAAATATTCTTGATAAAAGCCTAAGTAAATTCTCTGAAAGAAATTCATCAATCCAAATAAAACCAGAGAGAGAGGGAGAGAGGGAAAAAGGGAGAGAGGGAGAGACAGAGAGAGAGAGGAAGAGAAAAGTCGGGGGGGAGGTATAGAAGCAAACAAAACTAATGGAGAGAAGACAAGATTCAAGAGGTTTAAAGCAAAAGATGGGAAACAATCCCTAAGCAGTCCTTGAACCTAAGTTTAGATGGCTTCAGCAACTTTTTGTCAGGTTCCTACAACTACTGATGTGAAACGGAAGTATTCAAAAGGCCAGACAAGGAGCCTACACTTAGTAGGCATTCTATGAAGTGTTACTTCCTCTTGGCAACCAGTGAGCTGATTCAGGGGATGCTCTTCACACACAAATAGAAAATTGATCATCGTGTTTCCAAGAGAATACACATCTGCAAATATTCAGTTTTTCTCTCCTTGTTCTTCACAATGAAATCCATTGCCTTGTAACTAAGATTCTTTTTACTAGACCACAGATTCATTAGAAGGACAGGAATAAGGAAGCATATCCGGGAAATGTTTATTATTTTTCAAGATATGATCACCAACACTTAACAACGACAACAACAAAAGCACCAAGCAGTGGCAGGAAGATGGAGGGAGTAATGGAAGGAAGTCGGGGCCAGCTCTCCTCAGAGTGCAGGAGCCAAATCCCCACAGGTGACTCTTCACAGCTGGATGTGCTTAGTCCCAAAGCCAGTCCAACTGACCTCCACAAAGGTCAGAAACATAAATGGGAGTTATGAACAGACCTGGAATGATTAAGCTGTTCATGGGATGCCCTGGAGAAGGTCAGTCTGTGTTTCCAGTGGGAAAGCTCTGAACCCACACGAGGATGGCCATTCCTTGCTGATGTGCTATGAGCAACCATCAGAGAACAGAAGCAGCCCGAGGCAGGTCCGAGCTGAGACATCTGTGTCACCAGGACCCAGGGAAGTACTTTGAAGACCTTAGTCACCCAGGATCACAGATGGAGGACATAGAGTAACTTCAGAGTAACTTCCATCATTGGGTCCCTCTCCTCCCCGGCTGAGCACAGAAATGCTCTCTAAATCTCAGATCCTGCAGCCATTTTACTCTCTGCCAAGCCAGAGCTACAGCCTAGTTGGTCCACTTTTCTGGAGTCTGGGTCTCTGATTCAATGTGGAACCTTGGCTCAGATCTTGCTTCCTCCTTCTGAGACCTCAAAGCCCCTGAAGGGGTACAGGCAAGGTATGATTAGGTGACAATTATATTTTAGACAGGGCAGTTTAGTCTAGGAGAGGAAGGAGAAAGTACTAAGAGCACTTAGACCAAAATGCTAAGTGAGGAAAGGCAAGGTTACGTTAGGCCTGTGCAGGGGGGTGTGGCAGGGGTGACAGCAGGAAGCCCTGCAAGGAGAGTTGCACCATCATCCAAATCAGAGGTGATAAGGTGTGCACAACAGCAGCCTGGACAGTGAGAGAGGCAGGGGTTTGAGAGTGTTTGGAAGAAATAACTGATAGAGTTTGGTAAATGGTAGGTGCAGGAAGAAGGAGGAAGAGTCCAAAACGACTCTCTGGATCTCATTTGATGAGGCAACTAACCACTAGGAGTTGACAGTCATGAAAATGGGAAACACAGGAAGCAGAACATGAATGTTGAGTGGGCTCAGTCTTCCCTCTTTGAAATCAGCATGGACTACTCACATGTAAAAAGTCTTACACATTGGTGATGGTAGCACAATATTGTGATTGTAATACTACTGAGTTGCATACTTGAAAGTGGTTAAAATGGGGAATTTTGAGTTAAGTGTTACTACAATAAAAAGTTAAAAGATACTTGTTAAATCATACTTTGAAAGTTATGACTGTTTTATATATGTTAAATTTCACAATTAAAATATATAAAAAATAAAAAAAGTTAAAAGAAAAAAATCTTACAGGGAAACTCATAATAAAATGCTTTATTGTTTGAGACTTTGGGGTGGGGGTGGGGAATCCTAGGAGGCCTAATAAATGGTGCAGTTTTTTGCACCCATCCCAATTCTGAACCAATTAAGGAAGAAAGAGGAGCCAGACACATGGAGATCAAAATGTCAACTTAATTTCTGGTGCAGCTCTTGGAGAAAGTGGCTTAGATGTGTGGCAATGATGTGCTTTCCAAAATAGAATTGAATCACAGTTTGACAGGCCTACTCACCCAGTCACAGACAGTGCTGGAAGCCATCAGCACCCCTCCCCTGCCCACCCCCGGGCAGAGCTTTTACCACTAAACTTAATGGAAAGAGGAAAGCAGATATGCTGTTTATGATCAGAGAGAACACAAAGTGAAAGTGGAGGGGGAGGCTCAGCCACACACGCCCAGTCCCCGCTTCTCCATGTGCCACTTAGATAATTCACTTCCTTGGGGAGAAGCAAATGTGGGGGCAGAGCAAGTCCAAAGGTGTGACAGCAATTCACATCCCTCCTTACAGAAACACAGAACTGGAGTGACTATATCTGGCAAGTACATATTTTAAGTTTCCAGGTCCAGACTAAGGAAGGTGGTACTATTCGCCAGCCAGAGGGTGAACCCCTCATGCAGGGAGGAGCGTTAGGAGATGCAGGGTGTTGCTGACAGCAGTGAGGGAGAAGAAAGGCAAGGGTGGCAGACCACGTACAGGGTTGACCTGTGTGTGGTCACTCAGGGCTACAGAGGGAGCGGACGATAGATAAGGAGCCTCAACAGCTGTTCCCTAAGCACCTACTATGTGCCAAGCCCTGTCACCTCTACTAGGATGCATCATCTCATTTGCTGCTCACAGCAGCACTACAGGGTAAGGGTAATTTAGGCTGTTTTGGAGACAGGGAAAGCAGGATATGAGAAAAATTTATCGTTCCTCTTTTCATCTGAAGGGCAGCTTAGTCTAGGGCAGGAAGGAGAAAGTACTAAGGGTACTTAGACCAAAGCACTAAGTAACTTCAAATTGAGATTTTGATTCTTTATTTAATCCGAGAATTAGGTAAGATTTTTGTTTTGTTGTTTTTCATTTCCACAAGGTTGGGTATTTTTGAGTTCAGACTCCCAAGCATTCTATTTCAGTTTCAAATTTTTATCTTAATGCTGTATTATTTAGTGCCTAAAGATGTAACTTACATCAATATAAAATAATCAGGTCTTCTTCCTTTAATATGTTTTGGATGAAATTATGCTTAACTGATGGTAATGTTGAGACCGTTTCATTTGGTTTGTATTTGACATTAAATATATTCCTTTTCCTCCCATTCTTGTATCAGTTCTGTGCTATTTAATTTCAAATATCGTTTCTTGATTAAACTTATAATCAGATGGTTCTTCCTGTTCCCCAGAGGGGTAGGGGGTGGGGTGGAACAATCTGAGAATGGTTGTTTATGTTTTTTCTTAATAAGGGCGTTTAGTCCGCTTACATCTGATGTCACGACTATTAAGTTTTATATCAACAATGGTATAATGTGTATTGATTTTATGTTTCCTTGCTGTTTCCCTTTTTCTGTCTTTTGCTAATGGGCAATATTTTGGTCCTAAGAATCTTATTTATAAGGAACAGAAGCCTCCACACTTCCTCAGATGTCAATTGGCTTCATTTTATGGGTATTTACTTCAGCATGCTCTGTTCTGCTTCTCTCACAAACCATCTCTCCTTATTTTTGCACAGCCTCTCTGACCTCTTAATTGCAATCCACCACAGAACTGACTATAGGTTTTATAGTTCAGATTCCCAAACAGAAGAATTTGGGTGGTTCCATCTGGCCTCTGAGTTGTACCCCTTTAGTTCTGGATTCATCCTGAGTGGGGGGCCACGTGGCTTATCATGGCTGCTGGGCTCCGGGCAGGGCACTGATTCTCCCAGAGGGTGCGAGTAAGAGGGAGCTACGACTGCTGCTTCTAGTAATGTCTCCTTTTTTAAATTGACTGATTGAAATACACATACTATTTTTTATTCTATTAGAAACTATCTTCAAGTTAAAATGTATTTAAAACTTTTCTTTTCCTCAGTGTTGAGAAGGGAACAGTGCTTTTGATTCCTCTCTATATTAGATGAGAAACTGAGTGCCCTTTGCAATTCCCATCCATTTTCCTTTGCTGATATGATTTTGAATTTCAGATCCTGATTATTATTGAATTATTATTGGCATTATGCATCATTTAAAAATAATCTCCTGTCAATATATGGATGTATACATTCTATATAATACTTAAACCTATATTTTGTTGATTTTTTTTGTTCACCACTGGTTATTGTATACTGTGAAATTTCAGTTCTTGATCTTTATTGTGATTCATATCCTGACTGATATGTTTAAGTTATAAACACCACCTCACTTACCCACCACACACTTTTTTTTCCAGAGAGGGTTTAGGAGTGGTTTACCTGTGAGCCCTTTCAGAACAAACAATGTCTTTCTCTTGCATTCATATGAATTCTCTTGCTTTCATATGGAAGACTTGTTAATTTGTTATATATACCTCAGTCACAATCTTCAGTTTTTTTCTTTCATTCTGTAGAAGTAATTTTTTTGGACTATTGGACTTTAGGGTTTTGTTTTTGCTTCTGTTTCATTTTGTTTCCCTTTTTTAGGAGAAGTCTGAGGCTAGCCTGGTTTTTGTTTATGTTTTTCTCTCCCTCTCAGATGAATGTTTTTCTGTCCATATAGCTCTTGTGCTTTGTTTACCTGTGTGTGTCTGTGTTTTTTTGTTTTGTTTTGTTTTGTTTTCTTCAGGACACCAAGATAATTCTAGATGTTTGTCTGTTTTTATCAAGTTTTCCTAGTGCACAGTGGGCCCCTTTAATCTAATGGTAAATTTATTTAAACAGGATTTTTTTTTTTCTATATTTTTTCTTCAATTTATTCAATTCTCTCCTCTTGGTTTTCTTCTAGATATTTTGGACCTCTGGAATCTGTTTGCCATCATCTTGCCTGCACTAATTGTTTCTTTCTCTCCAATATTTCCTTTAATTTATCTCCTGACTCTGATTTGGTTTTCTAGAATGTATCATCTCTTACACGTTTGTGTTTGTCACCTTTCCCTGACTTCCAGCACTGATAGTTGCTTTTGCCTAGTTTAATTTATCCAATTGATAATTTCAAGAGAAAAATAAAACGTAGGGGTGAGTTAAACCCATGATCCAGCAATTATTTGATTTTGAAATCCCTTCTAATTTTCTGATGCCATTTCTGGGTATTTGCTTCCATAACTCATGGCAAGAGGGAAGAAAAGATTCCAAAAGGATACTGATGCCAATAAGGACCTAACAAAGACCCAAACTGTCTTGGGTTAAAGCCTTATTCCAGGGAGGAAAAGTATGGGATCAATTTAAAGTACAGCCAGAAGGATGGGCCACATGCAAATGAAGTTCCAAACAAAAGTAGGACCCGGTGAGAGATAACCCAAGCACAGGGTCAGTGGCAGATAGAGCAGAATAAAGGAGCAGGATATTAAGAACACCGGATGTGCTGCCCCACACTGCGGCTTCCAGCTTAGGTTCCTCCACCCACACCACTTGCTAAACTAACAACACGGGAGTCCCCCTTGACTCCTCCCACTCCCTCTCCTAGCCTCAGATTCAATCAATGTCTTGTTCCTATTGATTGCATCTTCTAAACCATGCTAAAATCCTTCCTCATCTCTTCATAGTTTATTGTTGCTGTTCTAGTCCAGGATACCGCAACTATTATAGTTTCCCCACTGGTCCTCTGCTTCCCAAAGCTACAATGCAACTTACATCCCTTCTCTGACTGAAACATTTTGTGACTAGGCTTTGTCCTCCGGATAAATCCAAAGTCCTTTCTATGGCCTCCTAGGTCCTGCTTTATGTGGCTCCAAATCACCCCCTAATTCATGCTCACCCTTCAGCTTCCTTCTCTTTGGAGACCACTATCTCTCATATCATCACATGTTCCTTCTGCCGGAAGCATTCCCTTACTCATATTCCTGAATGCAACCTTAGCTTTCCCTTGACCCTGACTTGCCCCCTCCCTTACTTTTAACATTTTGTAAAATGTACCTCATGGCTCATTCTTAGTCCCATAGGTGGTGCTCGCAAAAGGCTTGCACTAGGTGAATCAAAGGTATAACAGATGTTCAGGACTAAATGTTATGAGGATCTAACTCAAAAGTACTTAACCTAGTACATGGCACATGTTACGGGGTCCAACCCCTGTCCTGGCAAACAGGGGTCTTGTGTGCATGGACTCGCCTTGTCTGAATCTCATCTCATTCTAGTCTTTAAGGGGAAATAGCTGGAGCACAGGGTCAGACATTTTATTCTCTCCTCATCCCTTCCTAGAGGCAGTCTGGGCCTTCCATCTTGGCACTTAGCTTGGAGGGACCTTAAGCAAATTTACTGGGCTTACAGGGTCCTTCCTATTACCCTCTCTCTATCTGAACCAGTAGTCCATTCTAGTCCACCAGTTGCTATGGTAAGTCTCTTAAACTCACATGTTTCTGTCTCTCATCTCCACCTACCTCACGCTTCAGCAGTTTCCCTGAAATTAAAGTACACAGCCGATGTGCCCTGTCTCAAGTGGAGAGCCAAATTTCATTACCTCGTGGAACACTTTAAATCAATATTTGGACATTTAATGATTTTGCTCATTTTATTTGAATATATTACAGGAGTCTGATAGGCCTATTAGGGTCTCTGTGATTAACATCTTTGAATAAGCAAAAGGTGCCAATTTAAAAAAAAAATCGTCTAGTTTCCAAGCCCACCATAAAAATCTGCATAATTTAGCAATTATTTTATCATTTTGAATATATATTAAAAAGTGGTTTTCAGTGTTTAATTAGAAAGTATAGTCAATATATTTTAAAATGAGCTACTTCCTCCATCTACTTAAAATTGAAAGTAAGAAATATTTGGGGCCAGCTTCAATTTGTAAACCAACTTCACATCATATTTCTGCTCAAAGCACACATGACCATCAATCATTTTGCATGTCCCTCTCCTTAGGAATAGATTTATAACTAATCAGATGAGCTCTAATCTCCCCTAGGTGACCTCAGATAGTGGCACCACAATTAATGAAGAGGCAATGTCCTCAAAACCTTAAGCCCAGAGGCAGAAATCCTGGAGGTTTTCTGGGATATAGTCTAGGATACCCAGGCTTAGCCATGGCTCTGCTGTCTTCCCACGAGAGTTAGAGTTTGGGAAGATGGATGTAATCTGTCCCTTTCACCTTTCCGGCCTCCTTCACTCAGGACCTACGATGCAGTCAGATATGTCAGGTACAAGTTCATAACGAGGCATAAGAAAGAATATTGGATTATTGTCATTAGTAGCTGGACTTTGGTTCAAAGAGGCCTGATGAGTCTGGATAAGGCATCAACTAAGCAGGTCAGTGATGAAGTTTAGATCCTGCCTTAAAGCTAGAGCAGGGCACTGACCCGATATGATGGGGAATGCGAGAGGCAGAAAACATTGTAAAGAAATAACAAAGGGAATACCGGAGCATTGAACAATGAGAGGGAACAGACTGGGCTGAAATAGGGACCAAACCCTACATATCAACAGGGCCAGAAGGGGTGGTTACAGGGTCTGAGCAATGCTACCTCATGGGTAATGGACACGTGATGTGTGGGTCAGTCATGTTTACTTAATCCGGGTAGACAGTAGAAGCAGGCAAAACTCACTCAGCTGATTTAATCTCAGACCCTGGTCCTCATTCATCATTTCCATCCTTCCCTAACTCTGGCCTGGTACCCATAATTCACCCACCATAACCTGGCTTTCCTTTCTTTGCCACCTTTTTTGGCATGTTTCAGAAACAGTTTCCCTTTCTTGGTTTGGATACAGTTTTTTTGTTTGTTTTGTTTCTCAGTTATTTGACTTCTACTCCTGATCCTCTTGAGATGTCATTCCCTTCCTCTGAGCTCCAGTACCCCTCAGCTATGACAGTAAACATGATGCTTTTATATAACCACTCAAGGCCAACAGGAAAACAGAGGAAACCTGGAGCCCCCATGAGAGCATCCTGAGGGGTAGGGAAGGGCCCAGAAGGCAGACCCCACAGGCAGGTGTTTCAGGTGAGCAAGTAAAGCAGTGTCCAAAAGGTTTATTTCTTGGTCAGTTACTGGTACCAATATGGTAATAACAGATTGTGCTAGACAGGTGGATATTGTGCAAATGTCACCTTTAGAAAATTAGAAGCATTAATAGAGCAGAGCAAGGTGGCTAGGATGACAGGTGAGCAGCCATGGGATCCACAGGGAAAGAAAGAGAGCAGAGACAGGGTCTGAAAAAGGGGACATCATAGAATGCCCCCCTTCTACCCCAGTAAAGGGAAGACCTTCTAGACTTGTGATACCTCCAGCCTCCCTCCACCCTCAGTTCTCCCACCAGCTACACACCCTTGCTTACCGCTAGGCACAGCACATATCAGCAGGGCTTAGTCAGCTACATCAGGAAGACTGCTTTAAACAAGGAAAAAGAACAGACAACTGAGAGCTTGGATAGCAACACAGACTCTGGCCACTGTGCAGAACTATCCATCTTTTCGAAAATCGGTTATACCAAGCACTGTTTCCTGACCTGAAGCAAATTCCCCAAATGCTGTCTCATTTGAATCATAGACCCTAACCTGGAAGGTATAAAGTTGAATTCTGTTACCACTTGACTCCTTTGATTCAATTTAGAAATTTGGACCTCTGGATACTAAATCCTAGTTATATACTCTGACCACATCTCTAGCTCCACCATCTGCCTCAAGTATAGGCAAAGTTAGCAACATTATCATCTGGGCTTCCATTACATTTTTGGAAGAAACAAATATGGACTTGAATGCCTACTGAGCTACAGCCCACAGTCTAGGTGCTGGCACTCAGAGATAAACCAGACATAGTCCCTTCCCTAGCAAAGTACACAGTTATACTGTACTATAATTATTTATTTCTGTTTTTATCACTAGAATATGGTCACTTCAAAGTCAAGGACATCCTCCACACATCATATAGGAACCAGCTGTCATCTCAAACAGACTTGGATTCAAACAGTAGTTCTGCTAACTGTGTGAATTGCATGGGAGACTGATCCAGTTTGGGGGAATTTTATGTCAGCAGAACCAGGGCCAACCTGGACTGAATGTGACAGAGACAGGGCAAAATAAAGGAAGAATGACCCCAACATCAGAGTCACAGATGCAGAGTCCTGGGCCAACTGGGTGTCCTCAGGCCAGGAGGTCAGGGCATCTGTCCCCAGTGGGAGGGGAGAGGAGAGTGGGTGCTTGCACCCAGTGGGCCAAGAGAAAAGAACATTCAGCTGCAGAGGATTATCCTCAGGGCTTGAAATCTAATGGAATTTGCCCTGGCATGTTTCAGAGCTGCTTGGGACCCATGATCCCTTTTTGCCTTCTAATTTCTCCTTTTTGGAACGGGAATGTCTGTCCTGTGCCTGTCCCATGATTATACTTTGGAAGCAGATAATTTGTTTTCAGGTTTCTCAAGTCCTCAGATGGAGAGGTATTTTACCCCAATATGCACCATACCCCAAGCCTCACCCATGACTGATGTAGCTGAGAATTTTATCCAATTTTATTGGAATGGTTAAGACTTCAGGGGATATTGGGTTGGGGTAAATATACTTTGCATGTGAGAAGGACATGGATTTTTTATATTTAGATTTGGTTTTATTGAGATATATTCACATACCATACAATCATCCATGGTGTACAATCAACTGTTGATAGTACCATCATATAGTTGTGCATTCATCACCCCAATCTATTTTTGAACATTTTCCTTATACCAGAAAGAAAAAGAATAAGAATAAAAAATAAAAGTAAAAAAGAACACCCAAATCATCCCCCCATCCCACCTTATTTTTCATTTAGGTTTTGTCCCTTTCTACACATCCATCCATACACTGGATAAAGGGAGTGTGATCCACAGGGTTTTCACAACCACACTGTCACCCCTCGTAAGCTACATTGTTATACAATCGTCTTCAAGAGTCAAGGCTACTAGGTTGGATTTTGATAGTTACAGGTATTTACTTATAGCTATTCCAATACATTAAAACCTCTCAACTCCAATTGACATCTCTCAGCCAATGAAACATTATTTCGTTTCATTTCACGTCCCCCTTTTGGTCAAGAACATGTTCTCAGTCCCACGATGCAAGGTCCAGATTTGGCTTGGCATACTAAGCCACCAGTCCTCAGTTTTGTGAGAACATCCGCAACAACTGACGTGACGAAGTCCAACACTTCCACATTTTCCCCAGCTCCTCAGGGGGGCCCTGCATATATATTTTTATTCTCTGCCCAAACTACTTTGGGATGTGTTGCTATTTCACTCTAACCTACACAAACCTACCAGATCTCAATTCCTATGCAAAGTTCCAAGGACATGGATTTTGCGTTGACTTTTATGGGTTAAACTGCATTCCCCACAAAGATACGTTGAAGTCCTTACCGTAGTATTTCAGAATGTGAACTTATTGGGAAATAGGGTCATTATAGATGAAACTCATTAAGTTAAAATGATGTCATACTGGAGTAGGGAGGGCTTTTAATCCAATGTGACTGGTGCCCTTATAAGAAGGGGAAGTTTGGACCCAGACACAGACAGAGGCAGGGGAGAAGGCCACATGATGAATGAGGCAGAGGTTGAAGCGCTATGAGTCAAATAATATCAGGATTGCTAGCAAATACCAGGAGCTAGAAGACACAAGGAAAGGGTCCTTCCCTACAAGTTTCAGAGGAAGCACGACCCTGGCAACACCTTGATTTTCTACTTCTAGCCTCCAGACCTGTGAAACAACTAATTTCTGCTGTTTTAAGCCACCAGTTTGTATTACTTTTTTATAGCAGCAATAGGAAACTAAAATAGTGCTTACCTTTCTCCTTGGTGGCTTTATTCCCAGCTCAGAGGTAAATCTTGAGACATAATTTCATTCCTCTTGCCACTGATTGGCTTAGAGGTGAGTATCTGATCCACTATGGCCAATGAGATATGAAGGGGGTATATTGGGTAGCTTCTGGAAAAGGCCTCCTTGTTGATAAAAAGATATATCTCTTCTTTTCTCTCAGTAGATATTGTTCTGGATGATTGTGAGGCCTGGAACTATAGCTATCTTGAGATGAGTTAGTCTGAGTAAAGGTGTGACAAACTGAGGAAGGTAAAATAAGAAGATGGGAAGAGCTTGGATCCTAGATGATATTGTAAACCTGCTCAATTACCCAGTCCTGGTGAGTCACCATTTTGGGGACTTGATGTTATATGAGACAATAAATCATCTTATTTTTTAAGTCATTTTATTTTTGGGTTTCCAAACATAAATTCACAAGTATTCTAATTGATAAAACTGTATATCTTTGGGCAAGTTAATGCTCTATGCTTCAATTTCCTCATCTTCAAATTAGAGATAATTAATAATAATGATATTAATAATAATACTTATATCATGGAGTTTTTAGGCCGGTTAGATGAGATAATGTAGGTAAAGTATTTAGAACAATGTCTAGTAAACACTAAACACATATTAGCTGTTATTATTGTCATTTTTGCTATTATTAATAAACAGTTGTCTTTCTCCCCTGAAAGTAAGAGAAACTCACTAATAAAACACAAAAAGACAATTTAATCAACAAATATCTGTTGACTGCCTGCTTGCCAAGACCTGTCACAATAACTGCGAATGAAGTCCCTGTCTACCAAAGCTCACAGACTAGAGAGGAATCGAGCAAGAAAGGAGACAATTTACAGTACAGTCCTTCAGCACTGCTTTGACTATTTAAGTATAGGCTGTCGAAATTGCACAGAGAAAGGACCTTTAACCATGGCTTGGTAGAGTGTTAAGGTAGTAAGACTTACTGGAGGAGGTAACATGTAAGCTAAGATCTGGAGGCTGATATATGAAATATCCAGAGGAGACACAGGGGGGTCTTTGAAAAGTGTCCCAGGTGGAAATTTTAGCATAAAGAAAAGCTTGGAGACAGGGAAGAGCATAGAGCATTCAGGGGACTCCAAACAGTTCAGTGAGCTGAGCAGGACTGCCAGACTAATAGATGAATGGACACAGAGATGACAATTGTGCAGAGACTTTTTAAGTCATGAAAAGGAGGAACCTGTAGGCTCCTTAGAAGTGTTTCTAATTTAGAAACCAGCATAAAGTAGGTCTTAGAAATGAAAACTTCTGCTCCTGGTTCATGTCTCTAAATATGAATTTGACCTGTTATTTATTTAAGATGCAAAGCTCTTGCCTATACATCAAAGACCTCAGTTTAAAAAAAAGCATAAAATATGACTTGAGTTAAGATTGGAACTTTTAAAGTGGGGCAAGTTATAAATTTACAAGTTTCCTACTGTATGCATGATTCGGAGGCTCATATCAAACTAGGTCATAAACATGGACAAGATTAATTGGCCTTCATTTTTTTGGTCCTTTAAGCTGTGACATATTCCAGGAAAGGCAGAGGGAAGATTGGGGATACTGAGCAAGTAGTAAGGTCCAGAATTACAAGAGTAATCAAATGTGGAGATAGTTTGGAAAATTTCTTAGGGATGCTATGGTCAGAGTTCTCAAAATTTAAAAAATAGACATCCTTTCTTCAAGTGGAAGCTCATCTTGGTCCTCTGTTCCCTTTTGTATTGTGACTTTTCCTTTGCACCCTTTGAATCTCAACTTAGCCCTGTGCCTTGTTTTGGCTAATAGAATGTTGGCAAATGTGGTGCAAGCAGAGGCTTAAAAAGGACTTGCTCATTGCAACCTGTCCTCTTCTTCTGCTCTTAGACCCATAGGATCATCACACAAACAATCCAAGGCTAATCTGATGGAGGAAAAGAGACCATATGGAGAGAGACACAATCATACCAGCCATTCCAGTCAAGGCTCATAAACTGATGAATGAGTTGCCTTCTGTCTCATGAGTAACCCCAGCCTAGATCAGCAGAAATAACACCATGCCAAGCCCAGTCCACATTACTGACCCATAAAATCATGAAATAAATAAATAGTTGTAGTTTCAAACCACTATACTTTGGGATATTTTGTTATGCAGCAGAAGTTAACTGATACACTCACTAAAACTTTGACATCAAAAACAAATGAAATAAAACCTGATATGATGGAAGCAGTGGTGAAGGAGAGGGAGCCTTTGCCACTCTTTTTCTAAAAGCCAGAACCATATCTCTCTCCTTCTGGTAGTATTTAATGGGACTCTGCAAAATCAGTAGATTCCTGAATAAGAGTTTGACAAATTTAAGTCAAATGCCAATTATATAGATTACATAGATATATAAACATTTTGACACTGACAAGTTGACCCTAACAGCCAATACACCGTGAACTCCTGGCCCATGGTTTATGAAAAGTTGCATGAGAACAAACTAGGCCCCAAACGTCCCTTTTGCTGAGAGTATGTAAGGTGAGGAGTTGTAGCCATCCATGAGAGATAAGCCTATCTGAGGTCAGAGCCATCAGAGCAAATGGCACATAGGAGAGATGAAAAGAAGTCAAATCCCAATTATATCATGTGAACCCAGCAGAAGCTAAGCAAGATCTACCTTTGGACTTTCTCATTATATGATGAAAAAATTCCCTTTTGTTTCTTAAGCCAGTATGAACAGTATTTTCTCTTACTTATAACTAAGATTTCTAACTGATTCACTTATTCTAACCGACATACTTACTCAAGTTCACTTTTATGGTAAGTGCACAAGCTGAGACTCTACCCAATTGATTCCAAATCTTTCCCACTCTCTCCCCAGCAGGAAAGGCTCTTCAGAGGGATAAATGTAAGTCTTTCATTTCTTGTTGTGTCTTCCCAAAGAGAACAGGGATCTGAAAACTTTTTCATATGAACAAAGTAGAAGTGGAGATCAAGCAGATAGAATATTATAGTGATGTACCTAAAATAAAATAACTGTGGAAATCCAAGCAGTATAAGGAGATCTGTCAGCAGGTAGTCTAAGCAGTTAGCTTGGGCTACTAAATTACGACTCTTTCATTATCTCTTATCTGGGATCAAAGTTAGTCACAGGATGTGGATGGTGAGGGAAGTTTTGCATCAAATGGGTTTCAGGTGGTCCTTGTATGGGGAGATGGTAACTGCAGGGGACTGGAAGCCAGGCTGGCTATTATCACAAAATAGATAGGAACCATGACGTGCAGAACAATGTCAGTGTAGAACAATGTCACAAGCCTAGGATGTCAAGACTTGGAACAGAGCCTTGTCTTTCTGATGTGAACCCACATCACGGTTGGGCAAATGTATGCTCTATCTAATCATCAGAAAGTAAAAATAGGCTTTTCCTTTTCCTACTTGTTTGCAAATTGAAAGTCTAACAACTTTACCACTCAACTGCTTGATGATTAGTAGGCGGTAATTTAAACTATACACATTATGCTAAGTATCCTTGTATTAATTCAGTCTGAGTGAGTTTTTATAAAATGCTTTGTTCTGCTCAATAAAGTTAATTATATGTTCTATGTTTCATAACTGAGTGTCTTGATTTTTTTTAAACATAATGGCAGCTTCAGTTGCATTTCCTTATAAACTCGGGTATGTAACGAAGAGCAATCCGTATAAGGAAGCAAAGCAGCCCACTCCCCAACATTCTCCCCCTTGCATCCCCCCAAAAGCCTTAGAATGGTTGGGAATGTCCTATATGTTTATACGGGGCATGCTGTACCCAAGAGACCCAAGAACCAAAGCCCTAAGCAAAGCTTCTGGGAAAGCTTTCCACTGTGGAAGAGGATGGTGAAACTTGGTCTAGGGGCTATAAAAGTAAGCACCCAGATTTGGTTCAGGTAGGCTTTGAGGATGAGTAGGGACAGGAGGATGGTGCTTAAGCTAAACGTGAGCAAGTCCACAACACTTGGGCGCATTCTGGAAATTGCAGCTACTGATGATGCTCATGGATTCCCTCTAAGACAAGCAGGGGTCTATGCTGCACCTGGCCTGGGCAGAAGAGCCTGCAAGAACATGGAGGAGAGATATCACTTGTATGAAGCATAGACTAGAAATATGAATGACTAGCATTTACTGAACACTTACTCTAAGCACCTTACTTGTATTAACCGCCTTAATCCTCTTTAGGACCCTATCAGGTAGGTATTACTTACTATTGTCCCCAGTCTAGAGATGAGGACAACTGAGGCTTAGAGAGGCTGGTTAACATAGGCATAGGGCCAAGTAACTAGTGCATAGAGTTTTTTGTTTGTTTGCTTTTCAAAATGTTCTTATCTGTTAAAGTAATCATCTCTGAAAGAAAAACAATGGAGGCCCCACAGGGTAAGCACAAAACAGAATTAAAATTCCCAAAAGTTTTGTTTTAACAAAAGAAAAGGCAAGAGGCAGCCCCTCCATTTGCACCACACTGCATAATCCTCACTTGCATCATCATAAGGTCTTTGAGCATTTTGATGGAGAAGAAGTGGCAGAGTAGTGCGCATGGGAGGAGAGCCACAGAGGACTCTCTTTGCCCTCTTACCCCCTTTTTTATATCCCAAAGGAAGTTTTGGCAAAGTTTTTTGAGGCAGAGAAGCTTTTGCTTTCGAGGAGTTCCCATTTATCTATTTTTTCTTTCATTGTTTGTGCTTTGGGTGTAAGGTCTAAGAAGCTACCTCATATTACTAGGGCCTGAAGATGTTTTCCCATATTATCTTGTAAGGGTTTTATTGTGCTGTCTCTTATATGGAGGTCTTTGATCTACTTTGAGTTAATTTTTGTATAGGGTGTGAGGTAGGGGTCCTCTTTCATTCTTTTGGTTATGGATATCCAGTTCTCCCAGTCCCACTTGTTGAAGAGACTGTTCTGTCCCAGTTCTGTGGATTTGGGGGCCTCATAAAAAATCAGTCAACCATATATCTGGGGGTCTATTTCTGAACTTTCAATTTGATTTCAAATGAAAATGGAAGGGAACATGGCTATGCCTTGAAATGAGACTATGTGTTTCAAACCTGGGGACAGGGGTAAGAGGAGTCAGGAGCCAGCAACTCAAGAAGATAGTGAAATCAAAGCCAAGCCATCATTATAAAGGGACTGAACAAGGAAAGAAAATCTGGATACAACTCGGCTAAATAGCTACCAGGGGAATCATAAGGAAGTGGAAAGGTTAGATGCAGAGATGGGGGAGAAGCAGAACCTGCATGGATTTCAGAGTGACTGCCCCGTCTTGACAATGAGCATCACTGATTTCAAGCACATGCAGGAAGGGAGCTAATCAGAGGCCAATAGAAGCTGCTAAAGAACAGAAAACAATAACCCACAAAATAGAAGAGAGAATTGTTATTTATCTCATTTTTACAATAATAACTCAGCATGTATTTCTCATTGAGTTAACACAATTTACATATTTAATACATTGACTTATTTATTAATGATTTAAATAGCACTCCACCCAGCACAGAGCTTGGCACATAGTAGGAATTTAGCAAATATTTACTGAATAAATAACCTTATTGGCTATCATTACTAAAAACATCTTACATATGCACTGTTGGATACAATTTATTTTAGTGAAAAGATGATAGAATTGATAGAACAACAGTGTTGCTTTAGTTTGCTTAAGTTGCTGAAATGCAATATACCAGCAATGGACTGGCTTTTAGCCATAGGGATTTATTAACTCACAAGTTTATGGTTTTGAGGTCATGAAACTATCTAAATCAAGGCATCAACAGGAGAATACCTTCTTCCTGAAGAAAGGCTGCTGGCATCTGGGATACCTCTGTCACATGGCCAAGCACAAGCACATGTGATATCTGCTGGTCCTTCTCTCCTGGGTTTTGTTGCTTTCAGCTTCTGGCTGTGACTTTCTTTTAGAGCTTCTGTGTGTTTTTCTCTTTTAGCTTCTGTGAATTTCATCTCTTATAAAGGGCTCCAGTAAGAAGATTAAGGCCCACCTGGGGCACGCCTCAACTGAAATAACCTAATGACAAGGTCCTGCCCACAATAGGCCTACACCCACAGGAATAGATTACTTTAAGAACAAGATCTTCTGGGGTCCATAAAACCTCCACACCATCACAAGTGTTCTAGTGTAGACTCCAACCTTTTTTTTTTGTCCAAGTGCTTTTAGACAAGTCATTTCATTACCCTGAGTCTCATTTTTGCAATAGTAAATGGAAACAACAATAATAATAGTAAACCTACTCTTAGGCTTGTTTCTAAGAGCAAGTGAGATAAGGATATGAAAGCATTTTAGAAACCATGAAATACCATCTCCAGGTTAGGTTCCAATAACCTAATTAACCTTCCTGTTTACAATTATATTGTATTTTTTAGAGTTAAAATTTCACTTGATTTGTCCATTGACAATAACATTCAGAGTAGAGCTATAGATCATAAGTCAGAGTTGGTTATGCACAAGCTGCTGTTTCCTGATCCATTTGTTGGTGGAAAGAACCCTGGACAGGTAGTCAGGAAATTCAAGTTTCAGTTGCTGTCTCTTCCATTCAATTACTATGTGCCCCTAAACAAACTAATAATATTTCTGAGCGTCAAGTTTCATTTTATTTTTCAGGGATTGTATCAAACCTGACTACCTTTCAAGGTTTTCATAAGTGAACAAAAACTATCAAAAATCTAGGTGTGGATTTAACTCCTCTGGTTCGTGCTGTACCTGCTGTATATGACCACTCCAGTGTGTGTGAACCATAACATGCCTCAGGTGAGCTCCAGGCACTGGAAGAAGCAGGGACAGTAATTCACTGGACTCCTACAACCAACAAGTAAGCCCCTGTGAGTGCATAAAATCCAATTAGGAAAATTAAGATGCATTTCATTGAGGACAGAGGTATCAGGACTAATCCAAAATATCAGATAATCCCTTTACCACGACCAAAATAATAATAATAATAATAAAAGAAAGAAAGAAAGAAAAAAACACACACTTTATCTAGATTCAAAGCACATATGATGTCAACCCATGAAGAACCTGGTTCTTCCAGGCACATTTTTGTCCATATTTTTAGTAATTCTCCTAATAACCCAGGGATATCAATGTTCTAATCCTATTTACAGAGACAAAACAACTTCAGAAAATATATGTGGTGTATCTGAAGCTCAGTCTCCAGGGTGGTGGAGCCTGAACAGTGTAGCGCCCAGATGCTTGCTTGGGAGTCAGGGGACCTGTGGGACCAGCAAGCTCTTCCTCTCTGAGTCTCAGTTTGCCCATCTATAACACCAGGCCAAGGAGCTCTCCTCCATGGCAGCGGTGGCCCGTCATTCTGAGAAATTGGCAGCCTTATTTCTATTCTGCTCATATGAGGAATCCTATGAATGATTTATGACCAAAGCCTTTTCTTCTATCTCTAGCCTTCTTTGAACTTATTTTTAGATATTTGTCCATTCTGTTACAGGCTTTATTGAGAGCTGACTTCATCAATTGCACCTTAAAATCCCCAGGAAAAAAGACACAGAATGAATGTTGCACTCATTCTCTTCTCTAAGGAGAAACTCCTTTTCCTTTACCTTCTAAGGAAAAAAAAAATGTTTTAATCACTAATCACAGCTAATGGAAGATGCACTCTGCTATTTTTAACTACAATGACACAGAGCAGACCCCAGGGAAGTCAATATTAGATCAATTTGTGGCTGACAGTTGGGGAAGGTGTAAAAAGCTTGCACCGTGGGTCCATTGTAGAGCCCTACAAGGGCTGCACTTGACTGAGAAACATTTAAATCTATTTTCTTTTGACCTCTGAGGACTCTTAAGTGAAGGGAAGAAAAGCCCTCTGCAACAGGTAAGGTGTTTTGACATTTATTTCCCAGGGCACAGGGTCTTTCTGAAGGAGGAGCAAGCAAATGTTTAGTTAATGGAAGACATGCTGGGCAATTGGTGTCATCAGAATCCCAGACTGAGCTCAGAGGCAGGGCTGGAAAATTTGAGGAGACACTGGGGGAGTGGTACAAGACTGTACCCCATGGTGAGTCAGGGGAGGAAAATGAGAGGGGTCCACAACTTAGCCAAAGAAGTGAGAACTTGGCCTCTCTCATCACAGCTCACACTTAATTAGCATATACTCTGTTCCTGGCACCAGGTGCTGTATCTCACCCAGTCTTCACATTAACCTCACATGGTGGACATTATTACTATCCCCATTTAAAGATAAGGAAACCAAGACCTAAAGAATTGAGTTTTTGCCAGTTTACATAGCCAGAGAATGGATTCAAATACGGATCTGATATCAACATGCTTGATCTAAATCATTACGCTATCTTTCTTTCCCATGCACAAGAAGCAAGATTTCTCTTTTCTAAGCTTTATTTTCCTAGATCTAAGAGTAAGGAGAACCGATGACTGAAGTGCCTCAGCCATCTACCTGTGGGCTGGATGTTGGAATCCTACTTAGTACCCACTGGGCTGGGGTCTTATCCCTTGCTAGAAGATAGAAATAATAGTGTATGAAGAAGGACGGATTTTGTAGACCTGTTGCCCATTTGTCCTAAATCTATGCCTGGCCAACTGTTTCTCTCTCACTTGGTGGTCTATAAATTAAAGTCTTCAAAGTCATAATCTAGTTCTATTTCAAAGAGATTTAACCTGTTCTCCTGAACACCCTTGAATACTGGTGAGAGGACAATGTCAGAACCCAGGAGGAGAGGATGAGACAATTGTGAGTTTGGTTTCCTAGGTTCCCAGAACTGAGAAAGGGAAGAGACCAGATTGGATTCAGATGAATATTGTGTGGACAGTTGTTTTTATGGCTGGAAACAAGAAAAGGCAATATGGTTAGGGGTTAAGAACGTGGCACTGAGGATTCAGTCAGACCTGAGTTCAAATCTCTGCTCTGCCCCTTACTAACCTGTGACTATAGGCAAACTAGTTAAGCCTCAATCTATTCATCTCTAAAATGGGTGTTTATGAGTAACACTCAGCTCTTAGAGATTTGTGAAATTTAAGAGATAATGTGGGGCGGGGCAAGATGGCAGAGAAGTGAGGTGTGGAATTTAGTTATTCCTCTAGGAGAGCTGTTAAATAGCCAGGAACTTTATGGAACAGCCATTTCGGGGACTTCTGTGTCCAGTCATCATTATACACCAGTCTGGAATAGGTGGAACAACTGAGATTTCAGCCAAGACTTGTAAGTTTCCCTGGCCTGAGTACCGGCACCCTTCCCCACCAGGCATGGCAGACTATCTTGGAGTTGGTTCCCCAAGGGGAAAAGAAACAATATGTGCTGGGAGCAAGGAGCGGGGGCTCGATCTGTCCTGAACTGCAGAATTAACAAATTCAGACTGCTGAATAAAAGCCCTAAGCACAGATAAACCAAGAACGGCAGGAAAGGAACCAGGAGGAATTGGCCCGGCAAAGAGGAGGCAGGGCTAAGAACAACAGCAGAAAGCAAACAAACAAAACAGAGACTTTTGGAGTTGAAGGTGTTCAGAATACTGGAAAAGGGCTGGACTCCAAGAAAAAGGCACACAGAAACGGGTACCAATTCAGGCTTTAGTTTGAAAACCTGGGAAGCTGGGGTCCAGCTCTGAAAAGGGTTTCTTTTCAGGTTTGTTTTTCTTTTCTTGCTCTCCAACTCTGTATCTTTTTACTTTTCAATAGTCCATCAGAGGTTCTGCCTCAGCACTGCCCCAGGCAAGGGCAGAACTAAAGTTGTCTGAGAGTAACTATTCAGGTGAAAGAGACAATAGGAGCATACTGGAAGCAATGTAGTTATTTTAGGATTTTTTTTTCTTATTCTTTTGCTTTGTTTTGTTTGGAATGTTTTTTTTTAATTTTCTGATAAAGATTTTTAAAAAAAAGAATTTTGTTATATCAAACATAAAATAGATCACCCTATATATTCTCCGTATATGAGACATAAACCTGTAAAGGCAATTTCATAATACACTTAAAATTGACAAAATGCCTGGTTTTGAAACAACTGGATCATATTCTGTAAAAGAATTACTAGAAGTTTAAAAGCTTGATTGTTTGGTGGGTTACTTATATTCTTCTAATTAATATTGAGGTGATGAAAAATCATCAAAACACTTAAATTCTGTTTATTATTCCATTTTTTGATATGAATAGTTTTGTTCTTTAGGAAAAAAATCAATCTTTTCACTTGCTTAAATGTTAAATATAATTTTTGCTATACGGTGTATTGCGAGGGAAAGTAAGTTATTTTCAACCAACACTTTCTCTCCCTGTAATGTTGAGCAAGTCAGTTTATCTTTCTGAGCCAATAAAAATAATCTGGTGAATTAAAAAGAAGAGAAAGAGAGATAATAGTCTAAAGGGCATATCATTAAATAGTCTGTACTGGGACTGACAAAACTTGGGGGCTAGGGAAAGGCCTTGAAAAAGGATTTCTTTTTTTTTTTTCTTTTCTTTCTTTCTTTTTATTTTTTTCTTTTTATTTTTTTTTCCTGAAATAGTTATTCTAAATAGCTCATTACAGAAAACCTCAGATATTTGCAATTGGCGGCTGGACCCAGGCACGATAAGTCTCAGAGACAAAGCAATGATTGCAGTGGGGAGACAATTCCCTAAAGGGTATAACTTCCCCAAGAAAAGGGGAGGTAGGGCCCGGTTCAAGTGGCAGCTCTCCTTCAAAGAACTCAGGCCCAGGGGCTGGAAAACAGAAAACAGCTTGAGTCAGCCACACCCCTGGCAAGGAGAGGATCTGTGGCCAATGAAAGGCACCTGTGGCACCTCTTTACCCTGGTGGGGAGATGCAGACTGACAGACACCACCTGCTGGACAGAATAAGAAAGGCACAGAGTCTAGAGGCTTCACAGGAAGGTCTGACAAGCTTCAGGGTCTCATCTCAGAGAAACTTCAGATCCTTCTCCTGAGACCTGGGCCTGTATGGGCTGAGAAAATATGATTGGGGTCAACCATATCTGGGAAGACCTTCTCACAAAAAGGTTCCATAGAGGCAGGGAAAGAAACAGAAAAACAAGAGGTGAAAAGAAGTCTAGAGTAAGTTGAACTGCACACCAAAGAACAGATACAGAACAAAGCCAACCAACAAGAAAACCCTAGGCAAAAGAGTGAAAATGAGCTCCAGAATAAACTAATCAAGATAATCAGATGCCTAGACAGCTAAAAATAATGAGCTATACTAGGAAGCACAAAAATACAGACCAGCCAAAGGGAAAAACTAACACTTCTATAGACATACAGGAACTGAAACAACTAATTAAAGATGTTCAAGGAAACATGCTAAATCAATTAAAAAATCAGATCAATGTGCTGAGAGAAGATATGGCAAAAGAGATGAAGGATGTAAAGAAGACACTGGGCAAACATAAGGAAGAATTTGTAAGAACATAAGGAAGAATACAGGACTTATGGGAATGAAAGGCACTATAGAGGAGATGAAAAACACAATGGAGATAAACTAGAGAAGATTTGAAGAGGCAGAAGAAAGGATTAGTGAACTGGAAGACAGACTATTTGAAATCATACACACAAAAGAATAGATAGGGAAAATAATGGAAAAGTATGAGCAGGGTCTTAGGGAACTGAATGGCACATGAATATGTGTTATGGTTTTCCCAGAGGGAGAAGAGAAGGGAAAGGGGCAGAAAGAATAATAGAAGAAATAATCACTGAAAATTTCCCAACTCTTATAAAAGTCATAAAATTACAGATTCAAGAAGTGCAGTATACCCCAAAGAGAATAAATTCCAATAGACCTACACTAACACTCTTACTGATCAGATTGTCCAATGTCAAAGACAAAGAGAGAATTCTGAAGGCCACAAGAGAAAAGCAATCCATCACATCCAAGGGAAGCTCGATAAGACTATGTACAGATTTCTCCACAGAAACCATGGAGGTGAGGAGGCAGTGGTAGGATATATTCATGATACTGAAAGAGAAAAACTGCCAACCAAGAATTCTATATCTGGCAAAACTGTCCTTCAAAAATGAGGGAGAGATTAAAATATTTTTAGGCAAACAGACACTGAGAGAGTTTGTGAATAAGAGACTGGCACTACAACAAATAGTAAAGGGGATGCTACAGGCTGATAGGAAAAGACAGGAGGGAGAGGTTTGGAGAAGACTGTAGAAATGAAGACTACCAGGAAGGGTAAAAACAGAGAGAGAAAAAAATAAGATATAACATATAAAATCCAAAAGACATGAATGGGCAAGATGGCGGCATAGTGAAGTGTGGAATTTAGTTAGTCCTCTGGAGAAACTAATAAACAACCAGGAACAACCAGTAAATAATCTGGATCAACTGCTGGGGGACAACTGTGGCTATCCACACTTTGTATATTAACCTGGATTGGGTGGAATGGCTGAGATCACAGCATAAAATCTGTAGGTAAAAATTGTGGAACCGTGCTGGGAGTCCCCTTCCCCCACAGCAGGCTGAACTGGCAAGACCTCACTATGGGAGCACTACAGACAGATAATAAAAGACAGGAGTGAGGGGTTTGGAGCACAATTTTGGGTGATGGTAGCTGTGCTGGTTTGTTTATATTATGTCCCTCAGAAAAAGTCATATTCTTTAATGCATTCTTGTGGGGGCAGATGTACTAGTGTGGATTGGGTGGAACCTGTTGGTTCAGTGTACATCAAGATGTGACCCACCCAACTGTAGGTGATAGCTCTGATTGGATAATTTCCATGGAGGTGTGGCCCCACCCATTCAATGTGGGTCTTGTTTAGTTTACTGGAGCACTGTATGAGCTCAGATGGAAGGAGCTCAGAGCTAGCTGGAACTGAGACAGACATTTTGAAGACAGCTGTTGGAAGCTGATACAGACATTTTGCAGAATGCCATTTTGGAACGTAACCTTGGGACAAGCAGACACCAGCCATGTGCTTCCCAGCTAACAGAGGTTTTCCAGATGCCATTGGCCATCCTCCAGTAAAGGTACCCTTTATTTATGGACACTTTATGGCTTTAAGACTGTAACTGTGTAACCAAATGAACCCCTTTTATAAAAGTCAGTCCATTTCTGGTGTTCTGTATTCCAGCAGCATTAGCAAACTAGAACTGTAGCACAACAATGTAAGTACACTGAACAAAGATGAATGTGAGTATGGTTGAAAGAGGAAGATTAGGAGCATGTGGGACACCAGAAGGAGAGAGGAAAGATAAGGACTAGGGCTGTTTAACTCAATGAAACCTAGAGTGCTCAACAATTGTGATAAATGGTACAAATAAGTTTTTACATGAGGGAGAACAAATGAATGCAACTTTGCAAGGTGTTAAAAATGGTGTGGTATTGGGGAAAAATACAATCAGTGTAAACTAGAGACTACAATTAACAGAAACATTGTATTATGGCTTCCTTTAATGTAAAGAAGACAATAAACTAAAGCTAAATGACTATAAGAAGGGGATATAAGGGAGGGGTATAGGACTCTTGGCATTGGTGATGTTGTCTGACTCTTTAATTGTACTTTAGTTTAATTGTATCTTTCCTTTTGTTGCTTTTTAGCTGCCATTTTTTTCTTTCTTTTTCTTTTTCTTTTGTCTCTCTACCTTCTTTGACTCTTCCTCCTTCACTGTGGAAGAAATGGAGATATCCTTATATAGTTTTGATGGTGGTGAATACATAAATATATGACTATACAGGGAACCATCGATTATTTACTTAGGATGGAAAGTATAGTGGGTGAATGAAACCATCTTTAAAAAGAAATGGGTTGATGAAGAAACCTTGAGGGCACTATATTGAGTGAAATAAATCAGACACAAAAGGACAAATATTGTATGGTCTCACTGATATGAACTAATTATAGTAGTAAACTCATAGACATGAAATATAAGTTACCAGGGCATAGAATGAGGCTAAAGAATGGGGAACGCTTAGTTATTATGAGCAGAATGTTTAACTAGGTTGAACTTAGTTGTTTAGAAATGGACAGAGGTGATGGTAGCACATTATTGTGAGAATTACTAACAGTGCTGAATGGTGTGGAGTGTGGTGGGAAGAGGAAGCTTAGAGTCATGCATGTCACCAGAAGGAAAGTTTGAGGTTAAAATATGGGAATGTATAAAACAGTGCATCTTGTGGTGAACAATGTCCATGATTAACTGTACAAATCTTAGAAATCTCTGTCATGAACTGGAACAAATGTATGACACTTTAACTAGAAGTTAATAATAAAGGGGTATATATGGAAAAATATACCTATTGCAAGATATGTACTACAGTTAGTAGTATTTTAACATCCTTTCATCAACAGTAACAAATGTACCATATCAATTCTATGAATCAATAATGGAGGGGGGTGGTTAGGGGTATGGGAGGATTTAAGTTTTCTTTTTGTTTTTATTTCTTTTCTGGAGTAATGAAAATGTTCTAAAATTTTAAAAAAAAAAAAAAAAAAAAAAAACCTAATTGTGATGATGGATGCAGAGCCGTATTATGGTACCATGGGCAATTGATTGTTTACTTTGGATGATTGCATAGTATGTGAACAATCTCAATAAAACTGAATTTTTTAAAAAATCCAAAAGACAAATGATAGAAGAAAGTACTGCCCTTACAGTAATGGCACTAAATATTAGTGGATTAAACTCCCCAATAAAAAGACATAGACTGGCAGAATGGATTAAAAAACAGGACCCATCTATATGCTGTCTATAAGAAACTCACTTTAGACACAAGGACAAAAATAGGCTGAAAGTGAAATGTTGAAAAAGATATTTCATGCAAACAACAACAAGAAAAATGGGGGAGTAGCTATATTAATAGCAGACAAATTGGACTTCAAATGTAAAACAATTAAAAAAGACAAAGGATACTATATATTAATAAAAGGGTCAATTCGTCAGGACAACATAACAACCATAAATATTTATGCACCAAGCCAGAGTGCCCCAAATTACATGAGGCAAACACTGACAACACTGAAGGGAGAAGTAGATACCTCTACAATAATAGTTGGAGACTACCATACACCATTCTTATCAATGGATAGAACATCTAGACAGAGGAAAAGTAAGGAAACAATTAAAAAATTGTATGATAAATGAACTAGATTTGACAGATATTTATAGACCATTACACCCCACAGCAGCAGGATACACATTTTTCTCAAGTGCTCATGGATCATTCACTAGGATAGACCACATGTTGGGTCACAAAGCAAGTCTCAACAAACTTAAAAATATTGATAGTATGCAAAATATTTTCTCAGATTATAATGGAATGAAGTTGGAAATCAATAACAGGCAGAAGGTCAGAAAATCCACAAATATATGGAGACTAAACAACACACTCCTAAACAACCAGTGGGTAAAGGAAGAAATTACAAGAGAAATTAGTAAATACCTCAAGGCAAATGACAATGAAAACACAACATATCAAAACTTATGGGATGCAGCAAATGCAGTGCTGAGAGGGAAATTTATTGCCCTAAATGCCTATATTAAAAGGGAAGAGCAAAAATTGAGGAATTAACTGTTCACCTGGAGGAACTATAAAAGGAGCAGCAAACTAACCCCAAAGCAAACAGAAGGAAAGAAATAACAAAGATTAGAGCATAATTAAATGGAATTGAGAACAGGAAAACAATGGAGGGAATCAACAAAAGCAGAAGTTGATTCTTTGAGAAAAACAATAAAATCGATAAATCCTTAGCTAAGCTAGCAACAACAACGAAAGAGAGAGAGAGAGAGAGAGAGAGAGAGAGAGAGAGAGAGAGAGAATGCAAATAAATACAATCAGAGATGGGAAAGGGGACATAACTACTGATCCCCCAGAAATAAAGGAGATAATGAGAAGATACTGTGAGCAATTATATGCTAATAAACTAGACAACTTAGACAAAATGGACAACTTCCTAGAAAAGCATGAAAAACCAACATTGACTAGAGAAGAAATAGATGACTTCAACAAACCAATCACAAATGAAGAGATTGAGTCAGTCATCAAAAATCTCCAAAAAAAGAAAAGCCCAGGACCAGATGGCTTCACCTGTGAATTCTACCAAGCATTCAAGAAAAAATTAGTACCTATCCTGCTCACACATTTCATAAAAACTGAAGAGGAGTGAAAGCTACCCAACTCATTCTATGAAATTCACCCTAATACTAAAATCAGTCAAAAATACTACAAAAAAAAAAAAAGAAAATTATAGACCAATCTCTTTAACGAATATAGACAAAAATTCTCAACAAAATACTTGCAAATAGGATCCAGTAGCACATTAAAAGAATTATACACCACAACAAGGTGGGATTTATTCCAGGTATGCAAGGCTGGTTCAACACAAGAAAATCAATTAATGTAATACATCACACCAATAAATCAAAGCGGAAGAACCACATGATCACCTTAATCAATGCAGAAAAAGCATTTGACAAAATTCAACATCCTTTCTTGATTAAAACACTTCAAAGGATAGGAATAGAAGGGAATTTTCTCAATATGAGAAGGCAATATATGAAAAACCCACAGCTAACATCATACTCAATGGGGAAAGACTGAAAGCTTTCCTCTAAGATAAGGAACAAGGCAGGGATGCCCACTGTCACCATTGTTATTCAACATTGTGCTGGAAGTTCTAGCTTGAGCAATTAGGCAAGAATAAGAAATAAAAGGCATCCACATTGGAAAGGAAGAAGTGAAACTTTCTCTATTTGCAGATGACATGATTGTATATGTATAAAATACAGAAAAATCTACAGCAAAGTTACTAGAGCTGATTAGTGAACACAGCAAAGTGGCAGGCTATAAGAGCAACATGCAAAAATCAGTAGTGTTTCTATACACAGGTAAAGAGCAACAAGAAGAGTAAATCAAGAAAAAAAAATCCATTTACAAAAGCAACCAAAAGGGTCAAGTAGTTAGGAATAAACTTAACAAAGGCCACAAAAGACCTATACACAGAAAACTACAAGAAACTGCTAAAAGAAATCAAACAGAACTTTTAAAAATGGAAGAACATATTGTGTTCATGGATTGAAAGAATAAATATATTTAAGGTGTCAAGTTTACCTAAATTGATTTATAGATTCAATTCAACACCAATGAAAATCCCAACAACTTACTTTGCATAAATAGAAAACCAATAACCAAATTTATTTGGAAGGGCAGGTTGTCCTGAATAGACAAAAATACTTTGAGAAAGAGGAATCAAGTGGGAAGTCTCACACTACCTGACTTTAAAGCATACTACAAAGCTACAGTGTTCAAAACAGCATGGTACTGGCATAAAGATAGATATACAAACCAATGGACTATAATTGGGCATTCAGAAATAGACACTCTCATCTATGGCCAATTGATCTTTGATAAGTCAGTCAAGCCAAAGCAGCTGGGACAGTGCAGCCTCTTCAATAAATGGTGTTTGGAGAACTGGATATCCATATCCAAAAGAATGAAAGAGGACTCCTATTTCACACCTTATACAAAAATTAACTTGAAATGGATCAAAGACCTAAACATTAGTGTTAAGACCATAAGACTTTTAACAGGAAATGTAGGGCAATATCTTAAAGATCTTGTGATAGGAGGTGGTTTCCTAGATCTTAAACGCAAAGGGTGAGCAATCAGAGAAGAAATGGATAAATGGGATCTCCTCAAAATTAAATGCTTTTGTACATCAACAGACTTTGTCAGACAAGGAAAAAGGCAGTCTATGCAATGGGAGACAGTATTTGGAAACCACATATCAGATAAGGGTTTAATATCCAGAATATATAAAGAGATCCTACAACTCAACAACAGAAAGACAAACAGCCCAATTAAAAAATGGGCAAAAGACATGACATGGATAGACACTTTTCTGAAGAGGGAATACAAATGGCTCAAAAACATATGAAAAGTTGCTCAACTTCACTGGTTATTAGGGAAATGTAAATCAAAACCACAATGAGATATTATCTCACACCTACTAGAATGGCCATTATAAAAAAAGAAAAAAAAAAAAAACAGAAAACTGCAAGTGCTGGAGAGGATGTGGAGAAAGAGCCCACTTACTCACTTTTGGTGGGCATGTATAATGGTACAGCCACTCTGGAAGGCATTGTCATGATTCCTCAGGAAGCTAAGTATAGAATTGCCATATGATGCAGCAATTCCATTACTAGGTATATACTCAGAGGAACTGAAAACTAAGACACAAACAGTCATCTGTAAACCAAAAAACTTCGGTTTTATAGTGGCATTATTCATGATTGCCAAGAGATGGAAACAGCCCAAATGCCCATCAACAGACAAGTGGATAAACAAACTGTGATATATCCCATACACACAATGGAATATTATGCAGCTGTAAGACAAAACAAAGTCACAGAACATATAATAATGTGTATGAATCTTGAGGAAATTATATTGTGTGAAGTTAGCCAGAAACAAAAGGACAAATAGTGTATGGTCTCACTAACATGAACTAAGAGATTTTGAGAGTTAAAGCTGAGAGCACAGGTTATCAGGAGATTGAAAAGAGCATAGAGATCAGGCATTTGATGCTGAAGGAGTATAGAATGTTCAACAGAATTGATTGTATAGATCCAGAAATGGATAGCATAATACTGTGTGATGGTAGCATAATATTGTAAGTACACTGAACAAAAATGTCTGTGAGTAATGCTGAAAGAGGAGGGCTAGGGGCATGTCTGACACCAGAAGGAAAGATAGACAATAAAGACTGGGACTGTATAACTTAGTGAAATCTAGAGTGGTCAGTGATGGTGACTAAATGTACAAATACACAAATGTTTTTACATGTGGGAGAACAAATGAATATGAACCTTGCAAGAAGTTGAAAAGGGGATGGTATTGGGGAAAAAATATAATCAATGCAAACTGGAATCTATGGTTGATAGTAACATTGTAATACGCTTCTATTAAATGTACAAAGGCAATCTATGAGGAGAAGTAACATTGTAATATGCTTCTATTAAATGTACAAAGGCAATCTATGAGGAGACATAAGGGAGGTGTATGTGATTCATAGTAGTGGCGTTGTAGTCTGACTGTATTATTGTATTGTATTGTATTGTGTTGTATTTTTTTTTATCTTTTTTATTATTCTTTAAAAATTTTTTTTTCTGGAGTAATGAATATGTTCAAGTGCTGATTGTGGTGTTGAATGCACAACTATATGATGATACTGTGAACAACTGATTGTACACTGTGGATGAGTGTATGGTATGAGAATATATCTCTATAAAATTGCAGGGAATATTATAAACAAAGGGATACAAGAGAACATGGAGAGAGGTATGTACCTATTTACTGTTGGTGGGAAGTAGAATGGTATAGCCTATCTGGAGAACAGTGTGGCGGTTCCACAAGAAGCTAAGCATGTGGGTACCATAAGGTTCCGTAACCTCATTATGGGGCATATACTTGGACCATCTGAGAGCAGAGACACACACGGACATTTGCATACTGGTGTTTATGGTGTCAGTATTCACGATTTGTAATGGATGGGGGTGGCCTAAGGCTACATCAACTGATGAACAGAAGGGTGAACTGTGGTGTATGCATACAATAGAATATTGAGCGACAAGAAGGAATGAAGCTGTGAGACACCAGCTACGTGTATGGATCTTGAGGACAGCATTTTGAGTGAAATATGCCAGAAACGAAAAGAAAAACATTCTAATGCCTCACTAATATGGACTAACTATAATGGAAAGCACTGAGAATTGAATCTTAGAGCACAGCTTCTCAGGGGAATGCTTAATGCAATGGTCCCTAGACTGTAGGCTCTTACAGCAGTCACATCTATTTCTGAATTGTAATAGTTATCTCCAAACTCTGAGATGATGAGCTCTTTGTGTTTAACCTGGTTGGTTTCTGGAAATTTGGGTTTCTTTGTGACACCTGAAACTTAGAGCTAGAGCTCAGAAGCTATGAATGTCAGTATTACCTCATACAGCAACTGTGGAAAAAAGCTAAAAAAGAGTTCAGAGTTCAATTAGAGATATGAATGAAGTGGATCTGGTTAGGACTAAGGCAAATCAGGCCAAAAGGTAAAAGACATTATTGACTGTTTTAAAACTTTTATTTCTGTGTGAACGCAATGGAAGAGATGCTTATTTGGTGCAGGATCAATATTTTCTGCAGTACATGAAATAATTTAACTTGTACAGTCAGTTTAGTCAAACACCATAATTACATGGAACTTTGAAAAGGAAGTGTGATCCAGTAGCTTTGTACAGGTTAGTGCAAAATTCCAATACATCCCAAAGTAATTTGGGCAGAGAGTAGAAATGTATTTACAGGGTTCTACTGAGGAACTGGGGGAAAATGCAGAAATGTTGGACTTCCCCACCTGGATTATCACTGATATTCTCACAAACATTGAGAACTACCAATTTAGTAGGCTGAGCCCTCAATCTTGGGGCTTGCCCCTATGAAGCTTGTTGCTGCAAAGGAGAAGCTAAGCCTGCTTATAATTGTGCCTAAAATTCTCCCCCAGAGAACCTCTTTGTTGCTCAGATGTGGCCTCTCTCTCTAAACCAACTTTACAGGTAAACTCACTGCCTGCCCCCCCACATGAAACATGACTCCAGGGGTGTAAATCTCCCTGGCAATGTGGGATTTGACTCCCTGGGATGAGCTTGGACTCGACATCATGGGATGGAGAAAATCTTCTTGACCAAAAAAGGGAAGTGAAATGAAACAAAATAAAGTTTCAGTGGCTGAGAGATTGTAAATGGAGTTGAGAGGTCATTCTGGAAGGCATTCTTATGTGCTATATAGATATGTCTTTTTAGTTTTTTGTATAGTGGAATAGTTAGATTCTAGTTTGCTAATGCTACCAGGATGCAAAATACCAAAAATGGATTGGCTTTATAAAGGGGGTTTATTTGGTTACAAAGTTACAGTCTTAAGGCCATAAAGCACATCAACAATCGGGTATCTTCACTGGAGGATAGCCAATGGTGTCTGGAAAACCTCTGTTAGCTCGGAAGGTATGTAGCTGGTTTCTGCTCGAGAGTTCTGGTTTCAAAATGGCTTTCTCCCAGGACGTTCCTCTATAGGCTTCAGCTTCTCTCCAAAATGTCACTCTCTGCTGCTCTTGGGGCATTTGTCCTCTCTTAACTTCTCCGGGGCAAAAATCTGCTTTCAAAGACTATCTCCAAAATGTCTCTGTAAACTGCAGTTCCTCTCTCAGTTCCTGGGCATTCTTCAAAGTGTCCCTCTTGGCTGCAGCAAGCTTGGTCTTTCTGTCTGAGCTTATACAGTGCTCCAGTAATCAAGGCCCATGCTGAATGGGTGGGGCCACACCTCCATGGAAATTATCCAATCAGAGTTATCACCTACAGTTGGGTGAGGCACATTTCCATGAAAACAATCTAATCGAAATGTTCCAACTTAATCCCCACTAATATGTTTGCCCCCACAAGACTGTATCAAGCAATTTCTGGGGGACATAGTATATACAAACCAGTACAGAAGGAAATACCTGAAATTGTGGAAATGCAACCCAGTAGCCTTGATTTTTGAAGATGATTGCATAACTCTGTAGCTTACATGGTGTGAGTGTGTGGTTGTGAAAACCTTGTGGCTCACACTCCCTTTATCCAGTGTATGGACAGATGAGTAGAAAAATGGGGACAAAAACTAAATGAAAAATAGGGTGGGATGGGGGGATGCAATGCTTTGGGTGTTCTTTTTTACTTTTATTTTTATTCTTATTTTTATTCTTTTTGGAGTAAGGAGAATGTTCAAAAATTGATTGGGGTGATGAATGCAAATTATATGATGGTATTGAAAACAGTTGATTGTACAACTGTGAATGATTGGACGGTATGTGAATATATCTCAATAAAAATTAATTTAAAATAAAAAAAGAGATAATGCATCTCATCAAAATTAAAAACATTTGTGTATAAAAGGACTTTATCATGAAAGTAAAATGACAACCTACACAATGGGAGAAAATGTTTGGAAACCACATATCTGATGTGAGTTTAATATACAGAATATATAAAGAAATCCTAGAAGTCAATAACAACAACAAAAACAATTTAAAATAGGAAAAAGGCTTGAACACATATTTCTCCAAAAAATACATGCAAATGGCCAAAAAGCACATGAAAACATGCTCAACATCATTATCCATTAGAGAACTACAGGTCAAAATCACAATGAGAAACCATTTCACACCCACTAGAATGGCTACTATTAAAAAAAGAAAATTACAAGTGTTGGAGAGGATGTGGAGAAACAAGAAAACTCAATCCTTGCTGGTGGGAATGTGAAACAGTGTACTTTGGAAGACAATTTGGCAGTTCCTCAGAAAGCTAAATATAGAATTCCAAAATGATCTGGCCATGCTACTTCTAGGTATATACCCAAAAGAATTGGAAAAAGAAAAAAAGTATTCAGATATTTGCTCACCAATGTTCATAGCAGCATTATTCACAATTGCCAAAAGATGGAAGCAACTGAATTGTCCATCAATCGATGAATGGATAAACAAAATGTGGTATATACATATGTTTTAGTTCCCTCGTTGCACAATCAAATACTATGCAATGTGTTCACTTAAACAACAGGAAATTTTTGACTCATGTTTTTGAGGCTAGGAGAAGTACAAAATTTAGTCATCATCAAGGTGATGCTTTCTCCAAGTAGAGTGTGGAATTCTGGAGCTGGCTGCTGGTGATCTTTGGTCATTGACTTTCCTGTCACTTGTCAATACAATATGGCAGTCTCTCCTGGCTTCTCTTTTGTCTTCTGGGTTCTGCTGACTTTAAGCTTCTGGCTGTTCCTTCTGTGGTTTTCTCTCTCCCTATGACCTTCCCTATAAGGCCTTCAGTAAGAGGACTAAGACTCATCCTAATTCAGCTGGGCCACACCTTACCTAAAGTAACCTCATCAAAAGGTCCTGTGTATAAGTGTTCACACTCACAGGAATGGATTGAATGGATTTCTGGAGTACGTAGCTCCAAACCATCACAACATACAATGGAATATTATTCAGCCATAAAAAACAAGGAAGTTCTGAAACATAACAGCATGCATGAACCTTGAAGACATCATGTTGAATGAAATAAGCCATACACAAAAGGATGTATGATCTCACTGATAAGAAATAATTAGTCTAAGTAAAATCATAAAGTCAGAAACTAGGGCTTTAGTTACCAGGGGCCAGGGTGGGGTTAGGGAATGGGGAGTTAATGCTTAAATTGTACAGAGTTTTTATTAGGGCTGATGGGAAAGTTTTGTTAATGGAGGGGGGTGATAGTAACATAACATTGTGAATATAATTAAATCTTGTATTTGAACTAAATCATGTGTTTGCACTAAATCATGTATTTGAACATGGTTAAAAGGGGAAATTTTAAGTTGTATATGTGTTACTAGAATAAATTTTTTAAAAAGGCATAAGACTACACAACACAAATAGTGAACCCTAATGTAAATCATGAACTATACGTAATAGTACATCTATAAAAAATGTTCATTCATCAATTATAACAAATGTATCACACTAATGCAAGGTTTAATAATAGGGTGGTATATAATAATTCTGTACCTACAATTTCTCTAATTTAAAAAAAAGAAACAATACATGCATATGCTTGGCCAAGGGCCTATCACCCAGTAAGTATACAACAAATGTTAAACATCACTGTCGCCTCCATGAGCAAGCAGGCACAGTGGTTTTGGAGAAACGGCAATTGAATATGTCAAAAGTATTGGCAACAAAGAGGTGGCAGACTTAGGAAAGAAAGCTCAACAGCAGCTTTTGGGTTAGCTTGGTGCCCAAAGAGACATCCTGCAAGGAGGGGAGGCTGGCCTCAGCTATGTTTGCCTTATTTTCAGCAAGTACCTCCTAGCGCTTGAGCAGAGAAGCCTAGAATAACAGAAATCCCAAAGAAAAGCATAACACTGAGTTGAGGGTTATATGGGGGTAGAGTAGGTAGGGTGTGGGTGGGACTTGTAAGGGAATGAACTAAACCACAACTTGCCTGGTAGAATGAAAGTTCTTTGGAATGCAGGCCTCTATGTGGTGGTGAGAAAAGGCAGCAGGGGTTGGACTTGAAGGGTTGATCTGAATTGGACTGTCAATGCAAACCTCAGAAGTGGAATTATTCCTGTGAGTTTTAGGGTGCAGAGTAAAGATTTCCTCTACTATATCCATTCCACTCTCTCCCTATTGTAACAACCTTAAAGTTTGGGGAGATTCTACCCCCAGCCCTAGGAGTAGGACTTGATTAATCCAAGCCAGGGATCAGCAAACTTTTCTGTAAAGGAGCAGGTAGCAAATATTTCAGGCTTCATTCGCCAGCTGGTTACAACTACTCAACTTTGCTGTTTTATCATAAAAGCAGCCATAGGCAATAAGTAAACAAAAGAGCCTGGCTGTGTTCCAATAAAACTTTATTTATAAAAACAGGTGGTAGGATAAATTTGGTCTGTGGCCATAACCTGCTGGACTAAGCCAAGCAAGGTAACCCCACCCATTCTTTTCCACATTTTGTGGCTTAAACCAAGTGGTGCGTGACATTCCAGTGGCTGCAGTGATCAGCTTTGGGGTGGTCTAATCAGAGCAAAGCTCGAGGATTTGGTTTGATGGTCGTGGGGGTAATGCACTGTTTCTCCCTGCATGTAACTGAAACAGCAATCCTAAGCCAGGCTGAGAAAGCAGCCAATAAACGGAGAAGGGAAAAGCTTTGAGCATATCAGAGAAACCAAACTGAGGCCCTGATTGAATCATTCCCGAAGCCTGACCCACATCTTGACTTCACAATTATGAAAGTAAATAAGTTCCCATTTTTTTAACCATTTTGAGTTATATTTCTAGTACTTCCAACCTAACGCATCCTAACTAATGAGATTGGGGATCATTAACTAATGGAAAGACAAGAACACTGGACCCTTTAACAATGAAAACACATCAAAATAATAGAACACTAAAAATGGAAGAACAATCAAAGTGGGATGGGCTCCACCAAGCCCCTGCCCACCCCAGCCGTATCTGAGGCATCTTTTCTGGCACCTTGTGTTCTAAAAACATACTTTGAAAACAATAAGCCTAAATTATTGGAACTTTTGGTATTACAGAAGACATCTCTGAGAGAAGGAAACTAATGAAATCACAAGGGCTCTGGAATGCACTGAAAATAAGCTTCTTGGATGAAGTGAGCACCAGAAAGACTCTCCTTCCACCCAACCCAGCATCAGACGAAGAACAAGTTTATCCTATTCTGGCAGAATGAGACACTAGATAGCTACATTATTTTTTTTTTCTGACTACAAAAGTGATGCAAATTTCCTGCAATGATTTAGATAGAAATAAAGACAAGGAGAAAATGTAGAAAATGCAAATTGCTCATGATACCTCCCCTGGAGATAAGCCTTGTGAATATTTTGGTGTGAATACTTCCAAGCTTATTTATGCAAAACACATAAACATGCACAGTATAAGAAACCAGACTCTCTGTGCTACATTATAACCTGTTGAATTACTTTAAAAATACAATGATCATTTTTCCATACCAACAAATAGTCTTTCATGATATAATGTTTTAATGGCTGTAAAGAATTTCCATTGCACAGCTATACCAGAATTTATTCAACTAATCTCCTTCTGTTGGAATTTTAAGTTTATCTAATTTTCTACTATTTTAATAGTATGATGAACATTATTGTAGCTAAATCTCTATACATTTGCATTATTATATCCTTAGGATTTATCTTTAGAAATGGAATTACTAATTCAAAGGGCATATACATTTTTAAGTTGTTTGATGCATTTTATCAAATTATCCAGAAATTTTATGCAAATTTAACACCCTTTCCCTCCTTTGTATAAGAAAGCCTATTCACTCACACTCTCTTCTTCACCAGGGCATCGTTATGTTTTAAAATCTTAAGTCAGAGGAAGCAAGAGCAATGGGATGCTGGGTCCCTTGTAGGTAGTTACCTCAAACTTTAATTTCTTTTTTTTTTTTTGGTGGGGTGGGGAGGTAAATCTCCCAGGTTTGATTTGTAGTTGGACCCAGGAACTATGTTAGGATGTAACTCTATTTACACACCTACAATAAAGGATGAAGACAATTCGATTCCTTTTTCGAGGTCTAAAAGTAGAAGGAAAATAGCTTCATGAGACAAGGAGGAAAAGATGCTTGATGGGCTAGGGGAGATCAGGGGTACTTAGACATTAAGGGCAAGTCCATGTTTCCTGGATCCTCCCACATTTCCCTTCCCTCCAATTCCTGGAACTTCACCCTTTGCTAATCAGTACCTTAACTGACATTATAGCTGTTACTTATCCAACTGATAGAATTTCACAACCTTTAAGACCAACTCTGAATTTGGTCATCTGTTCTGCAACTCTACAGCATAAGTTTTTTGGAGTATATTCATATATCACTCTCAGATTTTAATAGAAATGTGAGCCAAATTTAGGATTCATCACATCATTCTCTTTCATTGAGATGTCCAGTGCCCTTAGAGGTGGCCAATCCACTCCAATCCAATATCCTGAAGCGTTACTATAATTCAATTTTTAATAAAAGTAACTGTAAAAACAGGGAAAAATAATGCAATTTTTGAGACTCTGTGTCCTGATTTGGGATATGGAAGTCACGGCTACTTCAGAGGCAATGTTCTGAACATATGTGGTATGAAGTTAGAATAAGGGATCAGGATCCAGAATTTGTGGCCCCAAAAATCCTTAGTGGGGTTAACATGATTTCAATCAAATTGTAGCCCATCTAGTCCCTCAATTCCTATAGAACTAAAATGAATTTTCTTTTATCATTCAGAACACAATTCAGTGGGAACTTTTTTGTAAAATAACCAAAATGAATTTTCTTTAAGCATTGAAAACTTGATATGGTCATGATATAAACCAATCTGAAAGTTAATCAAAAAAAGGTGACGTTAACATGTGGGGATGACAAGAAATCACATTTCGCTACAGAAAAATAAGGATAATATTGAATTTTAATCAAATGTGTCTGGCTTCTCGGATTCATAGACAGAGTGGGAAAAATCTACCTGCAAAAGTTCATGATGGAAAAAGGGATCAGAAAAGAAATAGATACCTATGCATATGATGGGAGACTATTCTTGTTAAAGAGGATGGATTTCAAAAAATAAAGAATGAAGAAGTCCAAGAGAAGGTGAGGGTTGGGGGCAGAGAAAGGAAGGGAACTTCTCAACTGACAAGGCATAATAGGGCCCTGCAAATAAGGAGCATACAGGACCAGGGGATGCAGGGCACTGTTCTAGCCAGCTAATTGGCTGCAGGTGATCTCTAGTGATAGGCTATTCTGAGAAGATAAATTAGAGCATCTCTGTGTTGGAATATCCAGCAGAAAATCCCAACATCTCTCCTTTGTCTAGGAGCAAATTCCAAACACCTTCATTTGACCTCCAAGACCCTCTAGCCAAACTCAGTTTCCTTGCTGAGAACCTCCACTCTGGACACACTGTGGCCAAAGATGTTGCTCTCATTCCTGAAAGCTGCTAACTCCAGGACCCCTGAATCCACTCTTCCTTTAAGCAACTCCCGGTCCTGGGAAACTCTGTTCCTGTCCAGGTTCCCTCTGAAGGTTGCCATCATCGAGCCTCCTATGCCCCTGTCCTGGCACTTGGCAGAGACTTCCTGGCATTGTTTGTCCTGAACTGGATAGGCTTTGCCAGGAAGAAGGGAAGGGCCTTGGCAACACAGGCAGGTAGGTGAATACTGGAAGCAGAATCCAGAACCAAATGGACCCATTAGGAGAACCATATCAACTGTTAGACTGGTCCCCAGTTAGGTTATCCAGGAACCCTTAACAAGATGCCCAGGGAGGCACAGTGGATTCAGGATTGATTAAGGCCAGTGTAAACCACCATGAAGGAGCAGTGTTGATTGGTGCATTTGGAAGAAGAAACCAAACTGTAGCTGAAGAATCGTAGAATCAGGCCACAGCGGGAAGAAACAGGGAAGACTGTGGACCTCAAAACAGGCCTAATTCACTAGAGCAGGGATCCATTCTGTGTGGGAATAAGAACTACCACTATTTTGGCAATTAGTTGAATCTCTTCTCTGTGTTATGTACTATAGCCAATTAATTCATTAATTCCTCACCGCATCCTTCAAGTGGCAGGTTATCATTTCGTTTATGCAGAAAAGGACTATGTAACTGACTCAACACTGTTAGAGCATGGCAGAAGCAGGACTCAAACCAGGACCACTAGTCTTCAATGCTCATGCATCATCCACTAAGCCATACGCTTCTATAGAAACTGTCAAGCTGAAATGGAAACTGAGGCTAAGTTCCAAGCCAGGGTTGAGGGTAGTCTTTAATTAAAGGGAAATTTATTTTCTGGGATAAGCCACAATAACACTGGATCTCAGGCTGTTGGCAGCACAATTAAATCCTTTCGCTGCCTGCTGGGGGGTGATGAGCCTTTTTCCATTCCACCTGTGTAGTGTGGATTGGGTCAGAGATCAGCCCCTGAGCATGACTGAGCCTGTAGTTAAGATGTGCTTGGGAAGACAAGGACTGGTGTCTTTCCAGCTGGAGAATGAGCCCATTGATGAGAAGGACAGGGATTTGGATATCTTCTATCTGCTTCCTAGTGGCTGGCCCACAGTAGGTTCTTAATATATGCTTGCTGATGGATTGATTGGTTGATTGACTGATAGGCCAATTGAGTGACTAAAATGGCATTAGGGAAAACAAAAGGCTTGGTTCTTCCATTATCCATTATCCCTTTCTGCTTCCTCAGATCTGCTTTGCAGAGATGTGACTTATTGCTTCCCCGTCCTCCCCTCCTTCCCAGAGAACATGAAACGACCTTTCTCCTTCCATAGAATATATTTACATCTCCCCTGGGTACTTTTGATTTGCATTTTTTGCATTAAGTGAAACAATGCTTACTTTGCTTTCCCCTATATCCCTAATAAATGGAAACTCTGATTGTCCTCAGTGTCCCGGACAAATAAATGGTCCAAATCACATGAGCTCTGAGCAGATCTGCTGGCCCAGCTCAGCCCAGCAAGGGCAATGACTGCACATGTGTCCCATCCCCCATCTGACATCACTGCTCTCTACCCCCATCCCATACTGCAGTACTCTCAATGTGCTGTTTGAGACATGAAGGATAGAGCATTACGTTGAGTATCTGCAAGACAATATATGTCAATCTCCTGGCCAGTGGAATTGGTCAGGCACCAGCAGATAGGAAGCCAGGGAGCTAATGAGGCAGAGCCTTCATCACAAGGGGCTCTAATCCCTGGCACTGGGCATCTACTGCATGAGTTAATATCACACAAGGTTGTCTGTGTCAGTTAAATGCCACACAAGCCCTGACCACTGGGCCACATCATTTGGGGTTCCCTAAATAGAAGCAGAGCTCCTTTGCCCAAAACTCTCTGAATATTTATCAATATCTTCTTACTAATAGCAGTAGGGTGGTCATTAATTTATTTTCTAAATCAGGAAACACTTTAGAGGAAAAGAGGTCACTATTAATAAGTATGCAGAAATAAAAAGCATAAATTGGGCCTGTCCTGTCAAACCAGGGAGTGTGGTAACCCTAACATTGGCCTTGGAACTTAGAACATCAGCTTCCTGCAGGCAGCTCAGTGGTCCCTCTTCTATTCCACCCTCCCCACCTAAACCCCTGTCCTTATTCCGGTGGAGCAGCAGAACTTTCTACATGCAGATTCAAGAGGTCCCTGCTCATCTGCAGTTTAGATGTACAGGAGGGTTATCTTCAAGCTCAAGTTCCCTTTTTCTTGACCAAAACATAAGTATAAATATTCCAAAGAATCTAAGGCACACTTGTTTCTCCTTTACCTTAGCTCTTGGCCCACTTGGATGGGTTTATTATTCTTGCCCTATAAGTGAAGCCTGGTGCCCCTGTGACTACCACAGTAAGTAGAAGAACTGGGGTGGTGACAGCGGGGATCCCAAAGCATCTAGCTGGATCTTTCTGAAGCACCAAACTTAAGCAGCAAATGCCAAACTCCTAGACAAGGCCTGGGACCTGCCGGGTAAATCCCAAGACTCCCTCCTGGTAGCAGAGCTGGGTCTGCGGATTCCCCAGAATGGTGCTGGTGTCGTATCAATCCTGGTTCAACTGCTCTGTCCCCCCCCATCATTCACCCACAGCCCTTCTTCACTTCACACTGACAGCCAAATCTCTGGACCCAGCAGTGGAGGTGACAAAATCATCTTCCATCTCACCCTGGCTTCCTGGCCTCGGTGGAACCAGCACTGGGTCTACTCTAGCCGTCCCTGGGTTCTCTCAGGGCTGGACCTGGAAATGGGGAAGCCCCACCCATCTTCTGAGATTCTGCTCTATCCCTCTTTCCTCTCCCCTTCAGAATGAAAACAGCAGTTCAGGGGTAGAAGATACCTGTTATCTCTGGCATTCTATGGGGATCTTTTTAACCTGGGGTTCCATAAGCAATGTTCAGTCTTCTCTCAGCACATTTGGACACTGTTCTCGACAGGAGGCCCACATTATCTTACTGATTCCTCCACCATTCCTAGAAGATAGCTGCTTATCCCCTTTGTCTACACATGAGGAAACCGAGGCTAACTGAGTTTAAGTATTGGCCCAGAATCACAGGGCCTTCTGTTTCTGTAGTTTCTCACAGTAGACAAAAGAGAGTGCTTGCTGAAAAGAGACAGAACTTTCCTGCTGAGACACAAACACAAGAAGTAAAATAACAACATTGGATAGGTTACTCAGCAAATCCAGGGAAGAAGCCCAAGAAAGAGACACAGATTGGGAATCCTAGACAGAAAGACACAGGACAGGTTTATTTCACTGTAAGGGGATTTTCCTGTACTCTGAAGTCATTATTAAGCAAATAACTCCCCAGGGTCTGCTGGGATTTGGGAGTCAGGGGGTCTCCATTTAGACCCCTACCTGGTTTCCTTAACTATTGTCCTTGGTTCAACAAATGGAGGTAAAAATTTCAATTTTGAGGACTCTGACAAAAACAGTCTATTTCTAAGAAAATGCTTCAAGGACTTGTAGTATAATGCTCTGAATTTGTATGATTACAGCTATACTAAAAACATGCAAAGGGAAAAGAAAGAAAGAAAATACATTAGAAAACTAAGAATAGCAATGGCATAACTGCAGAAAATTATTTTTTTCTTTTCTAAAAAGTTTATGTGCTTATAAAACTATTCTAGTGTTTTCAAAGTGTGGTTGAGAGGAAAGGACATGGGACCTGAACAAAAGTTCCACTCTTTACTGGGTTTGTGATTTTTACTTCTCTGTGCCTCACTGTCCTCATTTTACAAACGGAACCTATAATAGCTATGTAATTTTGTACAAAAAGTGTCTAACCCACTATCTGGTGTTTGAAGTTACTCTCCACCCCTTCTTAACACTAAGATAAAATGTTTCATCGGGATGCACTCAGTTAATCATTTCCCTATCCTTTCTTAAAGAAAATTCTCCCTATATTCAGGAGGCTGGCATTAGGATCCAGTTCAGTGCGCATGGACCCATCTCCCTCCATCACATGCAAAGCTTCAAAAGAACAGCTCTGTCCATGAAAATCACAGCACCAGGAGGAGGGAAATCAAATCCAAAATTAATCAAACAGGATGCAATTCCCAGAGCAAACATGCATCAATTAGGGGAAATGTTACCGTCCAGGTACTGGGTTCAGAATTTCACGAGGGACTCATAAGGTGAATAAACTAAGCTCTGGCATTGATTATGGAAAGCAGCAGCTGTATGATGTAAGGGCTGCTGTGATCAGTTCAGCCAGAAATTCACTTTTCAGTGCCTTGATTCTTGGGATTACCTTTGTGCTGACTGACAGCCAAAGAAAGAAATACTGCACGCTTAATCGAAACTTTCTCTGATCTGGTCATCTAACTGTTGAGTGAGACAACCAAAGCTGATTTTGTTGGCCAGTTTTTCAATTATACATGTTCTTTAAATCAGAGTAAGTCAGAGCAATTCTCCTCTGCCCCTTCTATATACAAAGAACTCTGTTAGGCATAAGGAAGGATATAGAGGTGAGAAAATCTCTCTCTCCTTTTGGGGAGGAAAGGGAAGGAAATCAATTGCTAGAGACCTCACTGCATGCCAGCACTATTTGCCAGGTTTTAGGTATATTATTCTCTAATTTTCTTTCTCATAACAATCATATGAAGTAGGTAAGAAAAACTGAGGCTCGGAGAGGCAATTGATTTGAGCCCCAGCTTGTCAAACTCTGCTGTCCCTATACATAATGGTCCCAAACTCTATCCTTAGACCAAATGACCAAAAATTATCCTTTCTCTACACAGACCACAGAACAGGACAGGTGACAGGCAACTACTCTGTCAGCTGCATTTGCATAGTCTGGACACCCAGACACCTGCCTTCTTAGAGGCTAATCTGAGAGTCAGAGTATCCTCTCCTCACCAGTCCAAGTCTAGGTCACCAACCCATTCCCTGGGAAAATACCCTCAACTTTACATTACAATCAACAACTCCTTCCTTTGAGCTTTCACAGCATTTTGTTTGAACCTCTCTCAAGGAACTTATTCCTTTGCTTTACCGAAGAAAGCCCTGGGTGATTACATGCCTAGCCTTTCCCCAACCCTTTTGCCTTTTGGAATCCTTCCCAGTCAGTCTCTAAGATTTTACCCAAATGCCACTTCACAGATTCAACACTTAATTGCTCTCCACTCTGAGTACACACAAACCCTTATCCCTACTTCTTAAATCGGATGTGAATTTCAATCCACCAATCAGATGTGGAAAATGTAACTTTTGTCCCCATAACTTAAAACTATCCTTTGAGATTTCTTTTATTGCATGTGGTCCTAAGGGATCTCTCCCTGTCAGTCATTGCCAGGCTGCTCCTTATTCCCTTCTGCATGATCTCTTCCATCAGTAAGTCTTTCCTTTACTTCTATGAGACACTGGGGTTCAGGAGACTCTCTGATACTCTCCTCACCCTCTTCTCTCTAGATGCACCAAACAGCAATTTGTTCTCCGTGGGCTTGCTGCTTCCCTGTAGAACTACTAGAGAAGTGGTGCCCTCTGCTCTTAGATCCCACAAACCCATCTGGAATTCTGAGCTCACTGGTCCCATGAATTGGGTGTTGTCAGATTGGGATTGTGTTATCTGCTCTGATACTATTGTGACATGTGACCTTGCTCTCTATTTCTCCTATGCTTGAACCATAAATTCAGAGGTTTGTACCATATTAGTGTTTCCTGATTTTTGGTCTTCCTCATACTATCTTCATGATTGTGCCACATCTAATTGTCATCAACATTACTTTTTATTTAATATTTTGCTTAATTAAATTTACTTGAAAAGACGACTTTGTATACCTCGCATATAACTTGGCAAACATCAAAAGTAACCAAAATATATATATATATATATATATTCAGTGGAAACGAAATAGTCACTAGATTCTAGCTGGGCATTTTTGCCTACAAAATGCTGTTTTCTTTGTCAAAAACAGGAAATAGCAAGTGTCAGAGGGGTGTTACAGACACAGTTACAGTCACCAAAAGCTTTCTCCTTGGTAAATAGAATTGAAGTGGATTTGAAAGTGAAGTAACTTTCTCACTGGTGATTCTGTTTTACGTAAAGTCATGCCATCTTACTAGACAAAAACGTCGCATGCCACCAGTTGTCCTGGGATGGAAACACTGGGTTGGATGATACTTGAGTTTCTACTGTTTGTACATTCTGCCTAATATTACTCTCCTTGCATTCTTGTATTGTTTGCACAGAACCCACTGCTTGTCAAGACCTTCATATTTCCTTTCTCTTCCCAGCCGAGCTACTATGCCTCAATTTCCTCTGGTGTTAGTGGCCCTTGACAAGTGCTTGGAGGTTTAAGGAAGTCCCACTCCTACCTCTTATGTCTAATTGCTTCCCTGTTTCATCTTCATGGGGGTTTTGCTCTCTGTGTGTGGACTGTTACCATTCTACTCCAATCCCAGCAGGAAGATGCCAGCCCCCTGGGGTTTAGTGGCCAGATGTGCTCTTTACACACCTGGCCATGCTGCTAAAACCTGTATTTTTCATTTCTCACACTTGTCTGCCTGCATCACTCACACCTGTGGTCAGCACTGTCTTGAAAACATACCTGCTCCAGAGTCACACCTACAGGGAGTGGGTGTGAAGCGTGGTTAATGCCCCAGCAGGCTCTAGGCCACAGCTTTCAGGAACCTTGGATTAATCGGTTTTGATCCTTTCTTTTCCAAGCTCAGACTGAATTCAGGCCCCAAGGAAGCATGGGGAATAGTCCAGCATGCTGCAAGAAGAGGTTATGAGAAGACAGGCACAGCCTTTAAATCCTGGTCTAGAATGGGACCAAAACTATATTCCATTATCCCCTGATGTTCCCCTTTGGCCACTGTAATTTTCACACTTTCTTTTTTTTTTTGAAAAAGTAAAGAAAGAGTGACTTCTGCTTCTGAGACTGTGGCAATTAGATACTTAGAAATGCTCTCCTTATTGCATACTGTTCTGGTTTGCTAATGCTGCCTTATGTAAAATACAAGAAATGGATCAGCTTTTATAAATGGGATTTATTTGGTTACAAAGTTACAGTCTTAAGGCCATAAGGTTTCCAAGGCAAGTCATCAACAATCGGGTTAGCCCTGAAGGCACGTGGCTGGTGTCTGCTCCAGAGTTCTGGTTTCAAAATGGCTTTCTCCCAAGACATTCCTCTCTAGGCTGTATCTCCTCAAAAATGTCACTCTTAGTTGCTCTTGGGGCGTTTGTCCTCTCTTAGCTTCTCTGGAGTAAAAGTCTGCTTTCAAAAGTCGTCTCCAAAATGTCTCTCATCTGCAACTCCTCTCTCAGCTCCTGTGCATTCTTCAAAGTGTCCCTTGTAGCTGTAGCAAGCTTGCTCCTTCTGTCCGAGCTTATATAGTGCTCCAGTAAACTAATCAAGGCCCACGCTGAACGGGCAGGGCCACACCTCCACGAAAATTATCTAATCAGAGTTATCACCTACAGTTGGGTGGATTGTATCTCCATGGAAACACTCAATCAAAGAATTACAATCTAATCAACACTAGTACATCTACCACGACGAGATTGCATCAAAGAACATGACGTTTTGGGGGATGTAATATATCCAAACTGGCACACACACCAACTTTGTGCTGCATAAAACATGCTTTTGAATGCACTGCTGGGCTCTCAGAAAGAGAAATCTCCAAGCACCCAAAAGAAAAAAGGTCAAATGCATGAGTATGACCTGTACCTAAATATGGAAGGCAAGGTTGCTCTGAAGTAAATACCAATATTAGTCCTGTTTTCTGATGAACAGGCCTTGGACCAGCTGAGCAATGGAGTTGTTTATCCTTAGGCATTCACATTAGGCTGGAAATCCAAGACATTTAAAGAGATCCTGGGAAGATAGCAATCCTCTGGCTCCTGGCAAAAGCAAATAGAAATTATCTAAGAAAGCATCCTCAATTTAGGCCACACAGAGTTTACAATGAAAAATCATCAAACATCCAAAAACAGAAAGCATCAAGAGTAAGAATCAGCAGAAACCAACAAATATCAGATCTAGACCCTGTGTTAGATACTTCATATGTAGTTCAGCTATGCTTGACCTTGTCTGTCTCACATTCTGGTTACTGCAGTCATGACCAGCTCTGTGTGGATTCTGATGGACTTCATGCAAGTGCATCCCGAAAATTCTCACCTCCTGTCCCAGGGTTTCCCCCTCGATACTTAGACCCTGCCAAGTGTCCACACACGTGAAACCCAGGAGTGTGGGGAAAGCAATGTCCCATGGGGCAAAAATTTGACCAGATGAACTAATGGACAAATTCTTTCTCATCTCTCTGCCTAGATGGATGGTCCTGGGAAGTAGTTTATATGGCTTCTTATAAGACGGTACTACATTATGGAATAATCAGTTACATTTAGTAGCAGTCAGCTTAATAACACATCCTTATTTAGACTGTCCCTCCTTCCCTACCTCACACCCTTTTTCCCTCAATACTGCTCCCTAGGTCTGTAGTCCCTACAAAATAGTGTAACATATAATCTCCGATTTCTGGACAACCTAGGCTAAGAAAGTCAGAAATCTTAGATATTCCAATTGTCAGAGAAAATATGTAACAACTGCATATGAAATATTTTTTAAATGCACATACACAAAGCAAGCAACTAAAAATGTTAAAATGGCTGGGCAGATCAGAAAAGGTACAAGGCAATCATTGAAATAATTGTATTAAAAAAAACTCACTGGATATGGCAAATAGCAGATAAGATAAAGCTGAAGAGAGAATTAATGAACTGTAAGATATTTTGTAAATAGCTATCCAAAGAGTAGCACAAAAAGAAAGATTAAAATTATGAGAAATTAAAAATATGATGGATAGAATAAGAAGGTCTAACATACATGTAATCAAAATCCCAGAATAAGAGAATAAAGAAAATGGTGGAAAAGAAATGTTTTAAAAGATAGTGTGTGAGAATTATGAATAACTAATGAAAGACACAAATCTATAGATCCAGAAAGCACCACATTTATCAACCGAGACAAATTAAAAGAAATCTACACTAGGTAAAGCAGAGTGCCAAAGACAAAAAAAACAAGTTATCAAAATCGAGAGGGGAAAATAAGACAGGTGACCTATAAAAAAGTGATAATTAGACTGACTGTAATTTCTTGACCAAAATGATGGATGCCAGTATAATCATCAAAAAATAGAAATAGAATTTTTAATTTTCATATCATTAGCAAGGAAAAATCTAAACAGAAAGAGAAACAAAAAATGCCTCACTCAACAAAAGAAACATAGACATATGGGTCAAACAAAAAATTAAGATGGCAAAAATAAGCCCAAATATACCAACAACCCCAATAAGCATAAATGGATTCAACTTACCACTTAAAGACAGAAATTGTTTATTTGGGTAACAAAGCAAAATCTAGTTATATGCTCTTTAAATAGACATATCTAAAACATAAGAACTAGGAAGTTTAAAGTAAAATGATAGAAAAAAGAGACACTAGGTCAATATTAACCCAAAGAAAGCAGGGGTGGCTATATTATTATGAAACAAACTACATGTAGGAAGGACCCTTTACGATGGTCCCCAGTGATCTCCACCTCCAGATATTCACAACCTTGTGCAGTCTCCTCCCCTTAAGTCATTTGCTTCTGACCAGCAGTATCGTGATAAGGTCAGCTCCATAATTATGTTACAAAAGATTGTAACTTCTGTCTTGCTAGCAGATTCTCTCTATTGCTTTTTCAGCTGGCACACTTTGAGGAAGTAAGCTGCCATCTTGGAGAGGCTCACATGGCAAGGAACTGAGGGTGGCATCTGGTCAACCACCAGTGAGTAACTGAGACCAACTGTCCATGAGGTACTTGTTCTGGTTTGCTAATGCTGCCTTCATGCAAAATACCAAAAATGGATTGGCTTTTATAAAGGGGGTTTATTTTGTTACAAATTTATAGTCTGAAGGCCATAAAAATGTCCAAATAAGGCATCAAACAGGAGTATACCTTTACTGAAGGAAGGTCTGGAAAACCTCTATTAGCCAGGAAGGCATGTGACTGGCATCTGCTGATCCTGTGTTCTGTTCCAGCTCCTCTCTCAGCTCCTGTGCTTTCTTCAAAATGTTGCTCTTGGGGCATTTTGTCCTTTCTTAGCTTCTCTGGAGCAAACAGTGGGCTAGCATCCCCAAAGTGCCAGCAAAAGTCTGCTTTCAGCAGCCATCTCCAAAATGTCTTTCTGAACTGCTCTCTAAAATGTCACTCTCAGCTCTACTGAGGTCCTTCTTTTGTGAGCTTTTTTATAGGACTCCAGTGATTAAATCAAGACCCACCCCAAAAGGGCAGGGTCCACATCTCCATGGAAACAATCAAAGGATTCCAACCTAATCAACACTAATACATCTGTCCCCCACAAGATTGCATTAAAGACCATGGGTTTTTGGGAACATAATACATCCAAATTGGCACAGTGCTGAATGCTGCCAACAACCACTGAGTAAGAGTAGAAGTGGTTCCTTCCCAGTCTCATCCTTCCTCTTCAGATGAAACTGCAGACCCAACATGCTAAGACTTTATTGCAGCTTTGTGAGAGATGATGAAGCAGTGAGCCCAGCTAAGCCATGCCTGGATTCCCATCCCACAGAAACTGTGAGATAATAAATGAATGTTGTTTTAAACTGGCAAGATTTGGAATTATTTGTTATTCAGCAAAAGACAGCTAGTATATTAGACCTTACAAAAGGAAGCTTTATTAAATATGGAGAGGGCCACTACTTAAGGTGAAGTTTCCATTCACCAGGAAAACATCTCAGTTCTAAATTTTCATGAATTGAATTTAGTAAACTCAAACTAAATATGGTAAACTCAAACTAAAAAGGTAAAATCAGAACTTTGGGAGATGCAGGTGCACTGCAAAGAGAACTGGATCAAAGAACAAGCCAGACTCTAGGCTTGACTCTGCTACTAATTTGCAGCATAACCTTGTGCAAATGGCATCATTTTCCTAAGTATGACATTCTTACATTTGAAATTGTGTGTCAAATATATTTGAAGCCTCCTTTTCTTTTTTTTTTTTTAAATGCCCATAAGCATTTACCAAATGAAGTAACTTTAGAATATTATTACAAATACATGTTTCCCTTTCATGAAACTAACACTGGTGTTAGGTTCTTTAGGGTTCCTTTGTGAGTCCGAGCAGACACGCCACCTTGCTAGCTAGCTACAGTACACTGACCAGCAGCTGAGCATGATTTCAGAAATCCAAAAGAGAATAGCTCGAAAAGAAACAAACAAGTCCTCTTGGAACATGTCCCACCCCCTCTACCCCAATTATCACAGGAGAAATTTGATGCAGTTTTCTCCTCCTCTCCCATTTTTTTTAATCAATAGGTTAAGTCATCATGATTGATGAACCCAAGGCAGATGAGCAGCACTACATTCATGATGGCGAAACATACCCCAGAGAACTTGCTTTCAGAGGGGAAGAAAAAGAATCCTCTGCAGGAGTTTGAAGACCATTGAAATAAGACTACACTGAGGCTGACAGTACTTTGTCCCTCCCAATAGGTAAGGACATTAAATAATGCAAAAGCCAGTCTGCCAGGTATTGATTTGGCATAAAAATCTCACTGGTGAAACTATATATTTATGTATAAAATATATATGAAAAGTTGCAATACAAAAAAGAAATATACATTCAGAAAAAATATATATGTGTGTATTGCTTTTTTCCTTCCACTTTGTAAGTGTAAGCCCTGATTCTTTGTCTTCAGGCAGAAATTTAGCCATATTCTCCTGCAGGTAAGTAGTCTACAAATTCTAGCCTGAGGGTAGACTTTTTTACTTTATATTTAATGCTGTTTGAAGATACCTGGGTGGAACTTACGAAATTCCCAGCATCACAGAAGAGGTTTGTATTTTCCATTTAACCCCTGAGTTCTGTCTCCTCTTCATAAATTGTCTTTATGCTGTGGGCGACCCCCTAGCTGAGAGAGGCTTGTGTGAATCTTTCAGGATACTAGAGTTTGACATAAATATTTTCACCAAGTCCAACTGAAGATGGAACTGAAATTTGGAAATACACATATGAAGTCAGAGTACATTTCTAGCCCAGAAACAGAAGCTGACACTTAAATCCAGAGGAAGGAAACAGACGTTTTAATAGTGCAGCTTCTGACCTCAAGCAGACTAGTTTTCAAATCCTAGCTCAGCCACTTACTATTTAAGTTTGGGTAAATTTCTTAATCTTATATATCCTCAGTTGCTTTATCTATATTATGGGAATGATGATAGCTCCCATCTCATTAGTTTTCTGTGAAAAATAAATATTAAAACTCATGTAAAGTGCTTAATACAGAGTCTTGGATATAAATATTTTAATGAATTCTAGTTATTAATAATATAATTGACATCATCATTCATATGATAGCTTATAACTTACTCTGTCACAATTCCATTAACAAAACAGGAAAAACACACCAATTTTATTGCATGGGAATTTCCCAGCTAGTCATAAATCAGCTAATCCTTTGCTGCAGGGACCATAAAGATAAACTCTTGACCCTATTATTGTTTTATAGACCAGAACCCAGAGTCTCAGAGAGGTAAAGCAAATTGCTCAAGCTCACCCAGCAAGTTCATACATAGTCTTATAAGTAGCAGGGTTCACATTAGCCAAAACAGAGTCAGCAGGGATCCTGTAAAGTTAATTCAAATAGCTTATCCCTAAAGTTAATATATTTTTAGGACCGATAAAACTCATGTAATGGGAAATACTCAGGAATCCAAATCTACTTGGCATTCTCAGAAGCATCCTTGGGCTGCTTGAAGATTTGCAGCCTATAGCTTTTGGCAGTCCCCAAAGAGGGAGCGCTTTCCACTAACAAAATACAAAATGCAAAATTAATAAAAAGACCCTTTGAAACTGACAAATGTGCCTCAGGCAAACTATCTGCCCAGCAGCTGGTTAAAATTTAATCAGGTTTTTTTTTTAATTTCTTTTTCAGGCCTATATATCTTTTGTATAGAGCTTCCCAGACTGAGTGTGGTCAAAGTTTGTTCAACAAGAAATAATAGCCAAGGCTTTCTAATTCTGCAAATAAGCAGTGGATGCTTTAAACAGCTCTGCAACATTCAAGAAACTAATTGCCTGGGTCTCAATAAAGCTGGATAATTCTTTAATAATTTCTGTTCTTTCTCTTAGAAAACTGAATTGACAACTATACACAGTGCAGTGAATCTTCACATTTATTTAGGCTTATCAGTTACATTGTGGTTTTTTCTGAGAAGCTGCTTGAGCCCTAGATAGAGAAGGGAGGTAGAGGAAGAAAGGGAGGGAGAGGATGAGAATGATACATGAGAATAAATGAACTAGCATAAGGATAAGGGTTTTAAATATATGTTAAAAAAAAAAAACTTTTTAAAAAAATTATTGAGCCTCAAGAGTATTCTGCTATCGCTAGGACACTGGTACCAGAGCATTTTCCCTCTTGGCCAGTCAGGAGTCACCAGTCAGGAGAACCATACTAAAGTGGCAAGTACTAATTTGATTTATTTTACATATTCTCCTCCCATGAACATTCATAAAATTGAAAACACAGGAGTGGGCCTGTGGTCTAAGAGAAACTCAGAAAAATAAGTCCCCTAAGATAGAGACTATCCACTGAGAAGTAACTTAGACAAGCCCACAGTTGTCCATAAACTGTAGTAGCAATCACACGAAGTCTCCTGTTCCAAATGTGTTTATTCATGAAGGAGGATGATGAGGGGTGAGAAGAGAGAGGAGGTATAATGGATGGTAAACAACTGGAGTTAGTTTTTGTGGTGCAGCCTTGCAAGAAATGAAGGTTGTGTCTAAAACACAAGGACCATGGAACTGAATTCCTAGAGTGAGATAGGGGTGTGGGGGGAGGGGGCGTGGGAGGTGGAGTCAGGTTACAATATTCTCTAGGTACCGTCGTGGCTTACTGGGGGGTGATCTTGTATCTTGGGGGTGGTATAGGGAGATTTCTGAAACCAAGGGACTTTTTCCTCTCAGTTAAGTAGAATGAATTGCTAATAATAATAATTGCTAATAATATTATTAGCAATTATTCATTCTACCAAAAGTATCCAAGTCATTTGTATGTATGCAATCAGAACTATTTCCCATGCTGCTGCATTTCAAAGTAAGGTCTGACCATTCTCCTAATGGGGAGAGGGATAATACCCATGTTTTAGTTTTCCCGGGCTGCTATACCAAATACACGGACTATTTGACTTAAACAACAGAAATGCACTGTCTCACAGTTTTGGAGGCTAGAAGTCCAACATCAAGGTGTTGGCAGGGTCACGCTTCCTCTGAAGTCTGTGGCGTTCTAGTGGTGGCTTGCGGCAGTCCGGAACCCAGTCTCTGCCTCTGTCCCATGGCCGTCTCCCTGTCTGTCTCCTCCTGTCTCCTACTCCTGACTGTGTCCAAATTCCCTCTACTTATAAGGACTCCAGCCATTTTGGATTAAGGCCTACCCTGATTCAGTTTGTCCCCACCTTAACTAGTAGCAGCTTTAAAGATCCTATGTACAAAAGGGTTCACACCCACAGGACTGGGGGTAAGGACTTGAACATGACTTTGTGGGGGACATGCTTCAATCCATAACATCCCATAATGCTTCTCTCCCAACACTGTGGGAGGCAGGCCAGTGGCAAGGGAAGGTCACTGACTTGGAGTTGGGTTTGTGTCCCAATCTTAGTCCTCCACGTACCAACTACTAGAACTAATCAATTGACTTGACCTCTTTAAAGTCCATTTTCCTCTTTATAAATTGGAATAATAATACCTGGTTTGTGGGGTCATTGGTAAGACTGAATTAGATAATGCTTAGAAAATGAATAGCACAGTGTGTGACACAATACAGATGCAGAGTAAATGATAATTTCTCACACACATTCATATATGCATGTTAACTGTAAACACAGGAGCTCAGGAAATTACTGTTCTGTTAAGTATTGAGCCCGTTAGCTCACCTACTTCCCTGTTTCCAAATCCCTGGCTTCTACTTCCTTCCAGTAAGACCCCTCCTTGCTCTTTTTATGCTCGTTGGAAAGCCCAGCGATTAATTAATCCCTGCTCCCAGCTTGTGACTCCACACTTTGCTTCTGTGACCATATTTGACAAAACTCTGGATAAAAGTAACAAAAGTATATTTTGACCCTTACTTGGTGGTTAATATGCCAGGAATTGTTCTAAGACATTTATACGTTAAATCTCAAGATGAGCACATAGGTTAGGTACTATATTATTGCCATTTCACAAATGTGGAAATTGAACAACAACTCAGGTCACACAGCAAAGCCAGGACTTAAACTTGGACAGTTTAGCTCCAGGAATCTAACAGCTAAAGTGAGAGCTAAAGTTAAGCTTCTATGATTGGATGAGAGGCATTGGTAGAGTGCTTAGCATGTGCTAGCCACTGAACTAAGCGCTTGACAAGTTTTATGTATTTAAATCCTCACAATGACCCATAAACTAGGCAATAGTATTAATGTCATTTTCAGATGAGAAAATGGAAGCTGAGATTTGTGCAAAATCCATCCAATTTCAGGACCACCTGCTTAACTGAAATTGTGACACTGCCTTCAGATGCACATATCATCTAAGTTGTCCTCTGGGGGAGACCTAATATGTTGACAGATAGAAAATGAGTAAACATGTCACATTCAAAGACCCTTATCCTAGTCTCTAATCATTTCCCAGTTCAGCTGAAACAACTAAAAATTTTCTAAAAAGCAGCTTTTTGCATTCTAGGATTTGTTTTCTCTGCCCTTATTCTCTTGGCTATAATCATGTGTACTCCAAATCTACCTGTTTTTGCAAAATTTTAGCTATCCATGCCTGGGCATTGACTCTGGCCCTAAACATTTAAATTTTAATTTTAATAGAATTAAATATTTAAAAATATTTGGTTTGAAAGGAGGACTAAAGAGCTTTGTTGAAATGTTCTACTTATATTTTGTTTCTATATATTTATTCTTCTATTTTCTGGCTGCTTATTTTGGTTTATGTATGTGTGTGTGTGTATATATATAGTTTATGTGTGTGTATATATATAGTCTATGTTATTAAATAGATAAAAATTCACTGCAATTATATTTTTGTTATTGACAGTCTCCTTTATCTTTTAAAAATGATCTTGTGTAGGGGACTTGCCCTTTTTTTTCTGCCCAATATATTTCCCTCTTCTTCTACCAACAATATCTGAAAATTTCTTAGGAGAAACAAACCCTAACTCAATCTCTGTCCATGACCAGGAGTGAGCCTGTGGTCTAAGAGAGTCGGAGGCTGTATTCCAACCCTTTAGCCTCCGCAGCTGATTTAGAGACGGACACATGATCCAACCCAGGACAATGGGAGTCAGACGCAGAATTAAAATGAGCAATCTCCAATTGCCTACTTGACATCTTTACTTACATGTCCAAAAGACATCTTCTACTTAGTATTAATAAAATAAAACAGCAGAACCAATAGTGTTGATTTTGTTATTTTTCCCTCTTGATGTTGCTCTCCCTCCATCCTTGCCCAAACTCATTCCCTGTCCTATCTATTACAGTCAGTAAGCAGCACCAACATCTTCCCAAGTTTTAAAGCAAAATGCCTAGGTGTGATCCTTGATTATTCTCTTTCCTTCACCCCCGCACCTTAAGGCAAACCATCAACAAATTCTGTTAGCCTTGTGTCCAGAATGTACTCCAATCTATCCACCTTTCCCCATCTCCATTGGTTCCATCATAGTCTGAGTCACCATCATGCTTTATTCAAACTACTGAAATAGCCTCTTGACTGGCACCCTATTTCCACTCTTCCCCCACAATCCACTTTCCACACAGCAGTTGGTATGATCTTTTAAAGATAATTAGTTCATGCCATTTCCCTGCATAAAGCCCCGAGTGGCTTCCCATCACACTGGAATAAACTTATGTTTACAAGCTTTCCAAGCCATTGTTATTTTAAGGACAGCACACACATGAGTTTTTTTTTTTACACCACTTAAGAATTTTAAGTTTCAATATGTTATTTGATCTTTTTTTACATTTGTTACAACAAATATATATTGTCTGTCTTCTGTCATTTTTTGTTTTTAATATGTCCTTGCTGATTTCATCCTTCTTCTCTATTTCTCCTACTTCTAATTCTTTCCTACATTGTATTGAGTTATCTGGTTATGGTTCTGTTTTTCCCTCCTCTATAACCTTTGATTTGATTTGGTGATTCTATGACCAATTTTTTTTTTTTTTAATTCTGATAGCGGTTAGCTTTATAACTTTATATCATGTAAAGAAATCATATTGTTTGGTCTATCAATCCTAAAAATGAGATCTTATGTATTGGGCTACCATATCAGAAATTAAGAAATCACTGTGGTCACACTTCTTCTTCCAAACAATAGCCCTCCACGTCCTTGTTTGAGGTGGCCCATTTTGGAGGTTTTGGTTCAATTTTCAATATTAAACAGATCATGGACAAATTAAAGTCAACAAAAAACTGCACTTAAACCATGAAGATGGCATAATCAGCCTTTCAGCTCTAACTCTTGTGGGGTCAATTTAGTTTCACATAGCTCCATGACTTCTTTGTGCCCAATCAAGACAGTCTCATCAAATTACACATGGATGTTGTATTAGTCAGGGTAGGCTAGATACACTGTATTAATAACCAAGCACCAAATCCCAGTGCTGCATTTCCTCTCGGGTCATCGGGTATTGTGCTGGTTTGGATATATTGTTTCCCCAAAAAAAGCCATTGTTCTTTAATGCAATCTTGTGGGGGCATACTTAATTAGTCTTGATTAGGGTAGAGCCTTTTGATTGCATGTTTCCATGGAGATGTAACCCACTTAACCATGGGTGAGAACTTCTGAAGGAATTATTTCTATGGAGGTGTGGACCCCATCCACTCAGTTCTTAATCAGATCACTGGAGTCCTTTAAAGAGAGCTCACACAGGGAGCAGAGAAGACCAAATGCCCCAAGATAAGCTGAGAGAGACATTTTGGAGAGAAGCTAAGAGCCGACACAGACACTGATGCTTGTTGACGCTTGGGATACAGACAGAAGGATGTTTGGAGATGCTAAGCTAGGAGGTGAAGCCCAGAGTTTGCCCTGGAGAAGCTAAGTGAGGTCCCCCAGATGCTTAGAGAGAAACACCCTGGGAGAAAGAAGCAAGGACACACAGGAGGAAAGCCATTTTGAAACAACCCAGGAGCAAAGGACCAATAGAGGCCAGTCACATGCCTTCCCAGCTGACAAGATGTTCTGGATGCCATTGGCTTTAATTCATTGAAAGTTACCCTCTTGTTGCTGCCTTGGTTTGGACACTTTTATGGCCTTAGAAGTGTAAATTTGTAACCTAATAAATCCCCTTTATAAAAGCCAATCCATTTCTGGTATTTTGCATAATGGCAGCTCTAGCAAACTGGAATAGGCATAATGGTCATGGGGGCTGGGGCTGGGGGGTGGGGGGTGGTGATCTGCTCTTTACAGTCACTCAGGAACCCTGGCTTAGGGAACAGCTACCACCTCAGTTGTTACCCATTGTGATTCCAGAAGGAGAAGAAAGGAAAAACCAGATAATCTCACTTCTCTATGTGAGAAGTTTAGTTTGTTTGCTTGTTCATTTGTTAATTAAAAATTCAGTTTCTTTAAGAGATAAAGTACTATTCATATTTTTAATTTTTTATGTCAATTTATGTAAGTTGTATTTGTCAATTAATTAGAGTTACTTTATAAACTCTAATTTGTTGAATTTATTGGCATAAAATTGTTCATGCTACTGACTTATTTTTCCCCTTTAATTTCTAGGGGATAAGCAGCAATAGTCTCTCTTTCATTACCGATATTGGTAATGTATAGTTTTTGTCAGTCTTCCTAGAGTTTATCAATTTTATTAATCTTTCCATAGAAACAACTTTTGTTTGTTATTTCACTACTATTTATCTGTTTTCTATGTCACAGATTTCTGCTTTCATTGTATCTTTCTACTTGATTTGAGTTCAATTTATTTCATATTTTAATCATTGATTTTAAACCTTTCTTCTTTTCTAACACAAGAAAGCTATAAAGTTCCTCTAAGCACCATGTTAGCTCCACTGCACAAATTTTGATATGTCGTAGTTTTATTGTTACTTATATTTTTAATTACATTTTATTCAGTTAATAACAACTGAATTATTCAGTTCAAACTATTTCCAATTTCCCTTGTAATGTCTTATTGACTCAGTTTATTTAGAAGTTTCTTAATTTCCAAATATTTGGGAATTTTCCAGATGTCTTGTAACTGAATTTTAATTTATTACTATATGGTCATAAAATATATTCCTTAAGATTGCACTGTTTTGAAATTTGTTGAGACTTGTATAATGGTTCAACATGCCTGTCTTGGTGAAGGCTCTTTTGAAAACATAAATGCACTTTTGAAAACATAAATGCATCTTCTGCAATTGTTGGGTATGGTTTCCTTTAAAAGTCAATTAGGTCAGGTTGGTTAATTGTGTTCACATCTTCTATATCCTTACTGATATTTTCCACTTGTTACATCGACTACTGAGAAAAATGTGTTAAAATCTCCAACTGTGTGGATTTGTCTAGTTCTCTATTTAGTTCTGTAAGTTTTTGCTTCATGTTTATTGTATAGGATTGTTACTTTTTCTTGATGAATTGATCCTTTTATTATCATGAAGTATTCCTCTGCATCTCTGATACTATGCCAGCTTGAAGTCTACTTTATCTGATATTATTATAGCCACATCAGTTTTCAATGCATATTCTTTGGAAGATACATCTTTTTCCACACTTTAACTTTACATCTTTTTATTTAAAGTGAATTATTACAAAGTGATCACGCCAATGTAGTAAGTACCCAGATCAAGAAATAGAACCTTACTAGTATTCCAAAAGACACTCTTCATGACCCCTTCCAGTCCCTGTCCCTCAAGAGAACCACTAAGCTTACTTCTAACCCCATAAAAGAGCTTTGCCTGTTTTGAACTTTATGTAAGTGAAACCACCTAGTATGTACACTTTGGTCTCTTTTGCTCAACATTATGTTTGTGGGATTTCATCCACATTATTACGTGTTGCTGTGGTTTATTTGTTTCTATAGCTGTACATATCCCATTGTCTGAACAATACAATTTATTTATCAACTATACTTTTAATGTACTTTGGGGTTGTTTCTAGACTTTGGTTATTATGAGTAGTGCTGCAATGCACATTTTTCCACATACCTTTTGGTATGGGAAATATATGCATTTCTTTCAGGTGTCAGTTAAGTTCTTTACAAAACCTTATAGACATCATTCTCTGAGAATGCTAGTAGGCATTTTGGAATAATATTGCCAGGGATTCTAAAGGTGCTTTCCTTTCTTCATGCATGTGGAGAAAGCTCAAAGATTCCGTATCATACAAGTTAGTTGTGGCTGAGGTTCAAAGAGCAAGAGGTCCCCAGTAGCCCCCTAATCTTCATGTTTACCAGAAACAGTCATTGTCATGTGAAAATTTCCAGAGGACAAGCCCAGTTTTCTTGGTGCCAGCTGCTGTGCCCTTCAAAGGCACATCTGAGGGGCTAATGAGTGCTAGTCTTTAACTGTGAATTTAGTCATTACAGGACTGTCAGTTTGGGGTTGTTCTGCCTCGATTTAGCATTATCCAGATCTCCTTGGCTGTCTTCCAGATTTCTAATAGTTTTACTCCTGTTTCTGTACTAGGTTGGGTTTTAAAATTCACAGGAAACACTTTCTTATGAGCTCCCTTTATTCAGTTGCTAGGCTGTCTCCCCCACCCATTCTACTTCATTCACCTGCTTCAGTGCCAAGAAAAGGAAAGTGTGAAATTCTACCCAGCTGGAGTTTCTCTGGCTACACATATCAGATGTCATTAGATGGAGAAATGAGCCCTTGGGGGCCTGCAAGTCTATAGAAAATTCCTTGTCTGGCATTTGAGCCTCTTTTCAATTTGGCTCCCACATATATTTTTCAACCTCATTTCCCATTGGTTCCACTACGCCCTTTCTGACACAGTCATGATGCTTTCTTCAACTGCTTCCCATCTATGAAGACACATCCCTGCCTCCAGGATTCTTTCATGCTATTCCTCCTTCCTGGAAAGTCTGAGCACATCCTCTCCTCTTATTCTATTTAAAGATTTTAAATTGACTGTATGTGTGTGCACGTGCATGTGTGCATGATACTCCCATGCTTCAGGCACTCTGTTAGGTATTCAGGGAATAAAAATGAGTAAAACATCAACCTACTTTTGAAAAACCTTTATTTTAATGGGGAAACAGGAGAACCAATACAGAAGAGAGGTAAAGTTAATCCCCAGGATGGTGAAGGGAAATGCCAAGTGGCTGCTGGTTCTTGCCTGGAATGAAGTTAATCAAAAATATCTGGTAGACAAGGCTGGCTACACAATTTGCGGGGTCCAATACAAAATGTAAATGCAGGCCCTGTGTTAAAAATTATTGAGAATTTACAGATGGTGACAGCAGCACGTTCAACCAAATGTAAGGTTCTTCTAAGTGCACGGTACTGCCCACCAAGCCAGTCCTGCTGTTGGAAAGAATACCTCATGCAACTGCCCATCTCAAGAGGATTTAGACAACCAGTTGAGATTGAGATTGAATTAGTGAGGAGCAAATAGAAAACTAAACAAACATCAACAACAAAATAAGACAACTTTTACTTCTAGGAAAAATGAGAAGTTGGGCAGAAAAGGAAAATTGATCATTTATTTTCACAGCCCAGCTATGAATAGTGTTCATATAGTCATGACAATTTAAACATTAAATATTGACTCAAACAAAGTTATAACAAAATGATATTGGAAGGATGAGGACAGTAAGTGTGTGTATGTGTGTAGAATGGTGGAACTGCAGGAGAAAGAAGGCTGTAATAAACCTCACTTCCCACACAGCATAGAGACAAGTAAAGATATAATGATTAAACTGAAAAACAAGAAGAGGCAATACAGACATGTTTTGTTTTTTTTTGTTTTTTTTTTTTAGAGAAAGGGAAATAGATACCTATATGATCAACTAAAAGAAGTAAGAGTGGTTGCCTCTGGAAAGGTGGAAATGGGTAAGAAAGAGATCATGAGAAAATGCTGCTTTGCATAAAATACCAGGTAGATACATTTGTGTATACAGGATTTTGATTTAAAAAAAAATGCTTCAAGAAAAAAAAGAAGAAAAGAATACATCCAAGAAGAAAAATAAAAGAATAGCAGTCAGCTACAACACAACAGAAACCAGTGAGTGTTGACATGGAGTGCGGCCACGTCATGAGAATAAGGACCTGTTTAGGATTGAATGGGTGAGTCAGGGAAGACTCCTTGTAGGAGGCACCACTTCACCTGAAGCTTGAAAGAAGACTAGAAATTTGCATGGGGAACACTTAGGAGGTGCAGTACAGGCAGATGTCTTACTAATAGGTCCCACTTCCCATAAATTCCATTTTGTTTCCACACAGAAACTTAACAAGGGCCCTCTTTGAGTCTCCCTTCATCCATAAAGTCTTTCTGCATCCTCCTAACTCAAGCTGATAATTTCTTCCTCTGGACCCCTACAGCATATGAAGCTGCTTCATGTCCCCTGGATTGTTTATTGAGTGAATCTTCGTTCTTCAACAGGATCCCAAGTGCCTTGGGAGCAGGATTCTACCTGATTTGAATGACAGCCACAGTTCCCATTTATTGAACATCTACTCTAGTCTGGTCCTGGGCTGTGTTCTGAATATAATTCACTCTAATCTAACGATTGCCCTGTGAATGGAGTGTTATTATCTCTGCTTTACGGATAATGAAAATGAGGCTTGGGGAGTTGACGTGACTTACTGACTAGGAAGTAGTACATAGGATTCAGAATCAGATCTTTCTAACTCCAAAACCCCTGCTTTTTTTCAAATAGAGTTGAGAGGTCATTCTGGAGGTTATTCTTATGCATTATATAGCTATCCCTTTTTAGTTTCTAGTGTATTAGTACAACTAGAAGGAAATACCTGAAACTGTTGAACTATAATCCAGTAGCCTTGATTCTTGAAGATGATTATAACTATATAGCTTTTACAGTTTGACTGTGCAATTGTGAAAACCTTGCAAGTGACACTCCCTTTATCCAGTGTATGGACAGATGAGTAAGAAAACAAAGAAACAAAGACAAAAAAAAATAATAATAGGGAGGGATAAGGAGTATTTTGGGTGATCTTTTTTATTTTTATTCTTTTTTTTTTTGAATAATGAAAATGTTCAAAAAATGATTGTGGTGATTAAGACTAATGAACAGCTATATGATGATACCATGAACCACTGATTGTATACTTTGGATAATTATCTGGTATGTGAATAAATCTCAATAAAATTGCAATAAAAAAAAGAACGCTGCTTTTAATCCCTCTTCCATACTTTTGCCACTTCCTCAAACAGCCTGTTTCTACTGCATGTGCTCAGGATAGTGCTCGTATAGCATGAGCACATAGTGGGAGAGTGGGCAATGGTGGTTGACTGACTAACCAATACAGAGTACTGCCTTTTGGAAGGTGTCTTGCTGCCCCTTTGCAGAAGCGCATGGAGCCAAATTTCCATAGCCAAACTAAGCTGTCATGGCTACGGAACATAGCTCTTCTGACCCTACATATGCATCTAATGACAGCTCACTGTGTGTAAACAGATGTCAGGTTTAAATCAATCTTGCTTCCTGACACCTTACTTAAAAACAATAATTATGTGCTCATTTTTGAATATGCAGCCCTAGGTAAATTATCTCTCTCCACCCTCCTCTCCAAGTTTTAATTTTTTAATATCAATTAAGGTTCTTTTAAGGAACTCACAGCAGGAGACACACACAGTGAGGTCAAAACAGAGAGACACAGAGAGCCTCTATGGGCACAAAGAGAAGTTAGCAAAGCACCACGGATCATGACAACAGAACAGGGTGAGGTGGAAAGCAAAGGTCATGAGAAGCACAAAGGCAAGCAAGCAGGGTGATAATGAGAGGACAAGGACTAGCAGGACTCACTGTAGAAACCCCCAGGCTAGATCAGATGCAGTAAATGTGAGCAATCCCCGTATGACCAGGCAGGAGATTGAGGGGAGAATCCAAGGAGTGGTTGCCCAGCAATGCTCTGACCCCTGAAGACTTACAGATTCTGGAACTGCCATCTTGAGCCTCCTCAGTAGTCCATGCCTGTGACGGGCTTTGCTCCCTATGAATAATGACTCGTTTGCATTCTCAGCCCCCTCCCTCCTCAGTACGGGAGATGCCAGTACAGGAGGAATCCTCTTGGTTCCTGGAAGACAGCAAGGGCTTTTGACTCAAATCTGTGTTCACATCTCAGATCTTATTAGCTGTTGTGATATTGGGTGGACACTTAACTCTCTGAACTAGGGAAGATTAACTGTGGAATCAGAGAGGCTTTGTTTTCTGATTTAATGCTGTGTAACTTTAGGCAAATTGCTTAAGTTTCTAAGTGTCAGTTTCTTGAGCTGTGAAATTGACGTATTAATTGTATCTGTCTGATAGGGATGTTGTGGGGTATAAATGAGTTTAGGCATGAAAATCTCTTACCATATGGGCACCTACTAATCATGAGATAATAATTTTCATTCTTCAGGACTTTGATGAGAAATAAAGTAGACAAGAATATCTTTGAAGCACCTAGCTCAATAAATGTCAGCTTTCTTCCTCTTTTGTCTAGGTAGATTAGAGTTAGTCATGGATTTGAGGTGCCTACCTTGAGCTCTGTTAGAAAGCCGATCCTGGTTCAGAGGAGAAGCACTGGACCTTGGTCATCAGTGCTTTAATCTTTGGGAAGAAAGGAAGGAGGGAAGGGAGGGAGGGAGGGAGGGAGGGAAAGTTGGGGGGGGGAGAAAGGAAGGAAGGAGAGGGAGAGGGAGGAAGAGAAAGAAAAGAAAAGAAAGGAGAGGAGAAGAGAGGAGAGGAGAAGACAGGAGAGGAGAGAAGAGAACAAAGGGAAAGAAAGGGAAAGAAAGGAAAAGAAAAAGAAAAGGAAAAGAAAAACAGCCAGAGTGGTGAAAAGGGATCCTAACAGTCAAAAATGTTGGACAGACTGAGAGAGAGTAGAATGAGATAGATCCAAGTGAAACCAAGGACACGCACCCAATCTGAAGGCTGAACATCACAGGAAATGGAAAGATTATTATCCAGTATTACTAGAATCACACTGGAATTCTCCACTTCTTCTGTTTGTTCTGAATGTTTCCAAAGAGTAAATGTGATTCCATCTGTGCCTCCCAAATCCCACCAATCTAGAATGGATGGTAAGGAGGGCTCCTGCCACAACAACCACACTTAGCAGAAGTGTAGATCCCTCAAGAAGCAACCTCTTCTCTCACATCTGCCTGGTCCTTTGAACTACTACCTAGATTCCCACACTGGCCCTGTTCATCTTAGTTTTGAACTACTTGTCAGGACTTGGACCCCCTTCCTCCTGATTTTGGTTGCTAGCTCTTCTAGCTTCTGACATTACCTGCTCACATTTTCAACCCCAGGTCTGGGCCTTGGCCCTGGATCAGAACACAAGTTGGCTTCTCCAACGTAGACAATTTCTCAAGCTCCCCTCCCTCTACTGCTACAAGCTGCCTTAGGTAGGAACCCCCAAGGTCTTATATCCTCTTCTTAGGATCCCTGGGGATCACAAGAACTCCAGTTCCAAGTGTGAGCCCTCCCTGCACATCACATGCAACCCAAACCCTAAATTACCTCTGGACTAAGGGAGATGCTGTTCTTCTGCTACTTAGAGCATCACAACCTTTCTTTGAGGTCCACTCCAGGATATTTTTTGATTGTTTGATCTGTTTTATTTTGTTTGTTCAGGGAGAGAATGCCTGAGACATCATCTCCACATGAAACATGATTGTGGGAATCCAAATAAGTTAAAAGTGGGCAGGAGAACAGGAGGGCTCAATCAGAGACCCCCGGAATGTCAGAGCTAGAAATGCCTCTGGGGTCCATCAACCCAATCCTCTCATTGTATAGACAGGGCAAGTAGTAATTTGACTGAGGTCCCAGAGTATGATGGGATATAGCTAGGACTAGCACTAAGAACTCCTATTTCCTGGCCCACTGCTTAATCCAATGCATTTGTCATTTCTACTCTGTGGATTTAAGCCTAACAGACACATCCATTGGCCTCTAACAGCAAGCCAGGCTCCCTGAGTAGTGTATATGCCACTCATCAGGATTCTCTTTGCTTGTCTCCAGAAGGCCCCCTCACTCTATTTCAGTTCTAGTTCCATCTCCTCAGTAAGTCATGGTCCCATCTCCCATTGGTGACCTACTGTGCTCTTTGAATGTGGATTTTGTTCCTTGTCTCTGGCTCTCACCCCACCCTCACCCCCCAGCACTCTGCAGCAGTTTCTCACTTAGTCTGGCTCTACTTTGGCTCTCTGAGACTCAAACCTCCAACTGGCCCACTGACAAGTGTCCAGTGTTTGCTTATCTGCTCCCTCTGGAAGGGGACTGTGCCAGTTTGAATGTATTATGTCCCCCAAATGCCATTATCTTTGATGTAATCTTGTGTGGGCAGACCTATTAGTTTTGATTAGATTGTGATTCTTTGAGTGTTTCCATGGAGATGTGCCCCACCCAACTACGGGTGATGACTCTAATTGCATAATTTCCATGGAAGTGTTGCCCCACCCATTCAGGGTGGGTCTGAATTAAATTACTGGAGCACTATATAAGCTCAGACAGAAGGAGCAAGCTTGCTACAGCCAAGAGGGACACCTGGAAGAAAGCACAGGAACTGCAGATGAGAGACAGTTTGAAGACAGCCATTGAAAGCAGACTCTTGCTCCGGAGAAGCTGAGAGGACAAATACCCCAAGTGCAACTAAGAGTGACATTTTTGAGGAACTGCAGCCTAGAGAGGAACATCCTGGGAGAAAGCCATTTTGAAACCAGAACTTTGGAGCAGACGCCAGCCATGTGCCCTCCCAGCTAAAAGAGGTTTTCCAGACACCATTGGCCATTCTCCAGTGAAGGTACCTCATTGCTGATGTGTTACTTTGGACACTTTATGGCCTTAAGACTGTAACTGTGTAACCAAATAAACCCCCTTTTATAAAAGCCAATCCATTTCTGGTGTTTTGCATTCTGGCAGCATTAGCAAACTACAACAGGGACATTTCAATAACCCCTTTAAATGATGCTTTACTAGTGTTTTCCCAGCAGCATCTTAAGCCCTAGGGCTATGAGAGTGCTAATGGAAGCAGCAGTGACCCTGAGTTGGAGGAGGGGTCAGTGGCCAGAGCTACACTTAATTTGAATCCACAGCTGTTGATTCAAATTCAAAAGAAAAGTGTTTTCATTAGTGTCAGGAGGTTATGGCTTTCCTTTCTTCTTTCATCTTCCTTCACTCTCTTTAAATACCTCTGATTACCCAGGACAAGGGTCCTGCTTAAAGAATCTTCACTAAAGTGATTATTGTTTTGCAGATGTCCACAGAGAGATCAGTGGCTGGGGCTCTCCCAGCCAAGTGTGGGATGCCTTCCAGCTTTGTAAATGTCCCCTCCAGTACCGTGACTGGGAATCAGACCCAGATCCAGGCTTCCCCACCCACCATGAGAAAACCATTACCACTTCATAAGCCTTCTCTCTGTGCCTCTCTTGAAACCACTCTCTGAATGTAGTGCTTTGGCCAGGCAAACCCAGCCACTCCCCATCCTTTCAAGGTACCTGGACAGAAATGAGAAAGAAGCAGCTAAAAACTTTCTTAGAGAGTCCAGTAACTGATGTCTACCCTGGGAATCGTTTTCTCCCTCCCCACCATCACAGAGCTGAGCTGTCAGGCCTGAGGCTTTCCTCTGAAGGCTGCTCCTTCTAGGAGGAGAAGGCACAGTGGTCCCCATTGTTCTCCTCTGGCAAAGAAGGCCTCCGATGAGGTGCATGGGGTCATGGCTGCAGGGGCAAGACATCTCCTAGGATTTCCTTCACTCCCAGTTTTCTTTCATTGAAGGCTACTTTAAAGTGCTTCGCAGATATCAAGACATCCTGAGACTGGGGCTGACAGATACATAATCCATACCCTCCTCTTCCTGTCTTCTGTCATTCTCTGATTTATTTGGGAGAGTTGCCACTCCAACAGCTACTCAGCTGAGCCTGGAGGAACCAGAAATAGTGTCTGAGCCCAGCATCCCTCTGGCTACATCACTTCAGTGCCCACAGCAGGGAGCCCGAAGCTTGTGTCCTTGACCTACGGTTGACCCTCCAAGGGAGCTTCAAATGCCAATACCTAGGACAGGGCCTGTCACATAATTTCTTCATTCATGCATTTATTGGCATCTATTTATTGAGGACCTAAGCACTGAGGCAGACCCTGGGATTGCATTGGTGAGCAAAGTATTGTTCCTCCCATGGGCCTTGTTGTCAACACTAGTGAAATACACAAAGAAATTTTAAAAAATCATCACTGTGCTAAGTATGATGAAGTTCTGCAATGGGAGACTAAAACCTATCTAGCACCGAGGCCGTAGAGGATCCCCCAATTTGTGAAAGGTCCTGCAACTGATACTTTACAACGATCAATTACATTTTACTACACTCCGTCATGTAGCAGATTCAAAATGAAAGACCTCTGTCCCAAGCTCTCCTCCACTCAGAAATGGTGATTTCCTGTCCTATGGGTCATCATTTCCTATCCAGGTGCATGATAGACATTGCCAAGGGATCATCAAACTCTTACCAGCTGAGCCCTGTGGTGCTTTACAGTTCTCAAAACAGAGTTACAGATGGCAGGTACCAACCATGCCGAGTGGGCGTATCAGATGCAATTCTGGCCATCCCAGCCCTCTGTAACATTAACCCCATTGTTTGGCTGCACATTCCAAACACCTGAGAAACTTAAAAAAAAAAAAGAAAAAGAAAAAAAGTCTGGGTCCCACCCCAGCCAATAAAAGCAGAACCTTTGGTGGTGGGACCCAGACATTTTTCTGGGAGGCTGGGGATGGGGGGCATCCAGGCAGGATTGTTTTTTCAAGTCTTCCCTTGGTGATTCTAATGTGCAGCCAGGGTTGAGGATATCAGATTGACATTTGCATCACCAAATGGTGATGAGGTGGATGAATGGAAGGTGACTGGACATCCCCAAAGCCCTGGCCCTCCAATTCTATTACGAGCTGCTGCTACTGGGTCATAATAGCAAAGGCCCAGCAGTTGGAGTAACAGAGAGTAGAGACAGAGCACAAAATATACTTACAAAGATCTTTTTAGTAGCATTTAAGAATTGCCTTATATCTGAAAAAATCAGTCTTTTAGATCTGAAAGGGTCGTCAGATATCACATTATGCCATCTCAAGCCCACATTTTTTAATGCAATTTTATTGAGATGTATTCACATACCATATAATCCATCCAAAATATACAATCAATGGCTCACAGTATCATCATACAGTTGTGCATTCATTGCTACAATCAATTTTAGAACATTTTCATTATTCCAAAATAAAGAAAAAAAATAAAAAAAGAACACCCACACACCCCCCATTATTTATATATATATGTGTGTGTATGTGTGTGTGTGTGTGTTTGTCTTTATTTTATTACTCATCTGCCCATACACTGGGTAAAGGGAGTGTCAGTCACAAGGTTTTCATAATCACATGGTCACACAATAAAAGCTGTATAGTGATACAATCATCATCAAGAATCAAGTCTACTGGATTACAGTTCAACAGATTCAGGTATTGCTGTTTAGCTATTCTAATAGACTAGAAACTAAAAAGGAATATCTATAAAATGCATAAGAATAACCTCCTGAATGATCTCTAAAATCTATTTGAAATCTCTTAGACTCTGAAACTTTATTTTGTTTCATTTCTTTTTGGTCAAGAAAACTTTCTCAATCCCGTGATGCCAGAGCCAGGCTCATCCCACATAGCGGGGAGGGTGGTGAGTTTATATGCAGAGTTGGCTGAGACAAAGAGGCCACATCTGAGCAACAAAAGAGGTTCTCTGGGGGTGATTCTTAGGCACAATTACATGTATCAAGCCCTCATTTTTTAAAAGATAGGAGCTGAGTTCCAAAGAGAATGGAAGTTAAACAGCTAACTAGTGGCTGAGCCAGAAACAAAGCCAGGGCTCTTGGAGGTACAAAGAACACCCACTGTCTACAGCCTCACAGCTGAGTCCCACCTTTCCCTGATTCTTCTCATTTTCATGGTACATCTCATGGCACAGGCACTACCTTTGTGTTATGTGGTCTGGCTATTTCCGGCTTCTCAAAAGTCAGGTGTTTCCTGCCTTGTAAACACTTGCATCCATTGGCAACTGCTCCTCATCTGCTCCCAGAGAGGTCACTCCTGGCCCACCAGCCACCTGGCTGCTGAGAACACCTCCCCAGATACAGGCTCTGCCTGTCCTCTGACTGCCTCTACCCAGTAACTTGCTACCCACAGCCTCCAGCTCCCTCTTCATGCAGGAAAAAATCAGTCTTACTTCCTCTGCCACACATTTCTAAAGGGGTCAGGTCATCCTTTCATTTTTGATTTATAATTGATATAATATATGGTTTGGGAACTATACCTAATTTTCTTACCAACAGCTTTTCCCAAAGAAATTCAAAGCATCACGTAGATGAGTTCTGTGCCCAGGGAGTTATTCTGTTGGTTCCACAAGCAAGCGAGGCACAGAGAAGTGAAATGCATAACCTGAGATCACATACGGAGTCTGGGCAAGAATATTTATCTGGTATGAAGTCTGCGATTCTGATTTCTGACCTCTTTTCCCCTTAGTACCTCATATACCCTGGCCTCACCAGCTTCCTCTTGAATTGTCACCATCTCCTCACCATCCTGGGTGTTGCATCTTCCAATTCATCCTATATACAGCCGCCTGAATACTGTTCCTAATGGAACAGTATTTCTCAACAATGTTAATGGCAAAGGTACCCTTCCTCAACTAAAAAAATAAAGGCAGTATATCACTGTACAACCTTAACTCTCAACACAGCACTGTGTGGTGGACTGGGGCATGAACCAGAGTCCAATCTCCTAATAAGACCCTGCTCAATTGGCCATACCTGCTCGGTCTGCCTTTCATGTATCTTCTTGTGCCTGTCAGTCTGAATTCCCTGGTTTCCCTAACTCTCAGTATTTTCCTCCATCATGCCTTGATCAAATTGTGCCCTTTGCCTGATTCATCCTTGCCCCAGTCTTCAGCTGCTGTACTGGGTCCAGCACCAATGACATTGCAGCTTGAAGTGCCCCTCCCCCAACTCCCCACTAAGCCCCTCATCCTTTATTCCTATAATACTGACCCAGTCCTTTCTGGTATTCAAGACATATTACCCCTAACTCTTGAAATGTCTTGAGATCCTTGAGAATAGATTTCATGACTCATCTAAACTTGTAACACAAAATCTCCTGTGCAGGCCACAGACTGTCACGGTAACTAATTTGGCCTACAAGATCACCTGTTCTCTTCCCTCTGACTTTGAAAATGCCTTATTATCTCCACCTTCTGGCATGCTGTGTGCTCTAATCTGACACCTGCCTTTAACTCCCTTGAGCTCTTATCTAATCTTCATCCTTTGATTTTTCTTTGTTTGTTTATCTCTGTAACTTTAAGCCAACTCCACCTCCAGACAGACTTAGAGCTTAGGTTCAGGTACTACGCTGGCTCTGGCACGCACCAGCCACGTGGCCTTGGGCAAGTCATTTAATTTAAGCAGGTCTCTTTCTTCACCTATAAAAAGTATAGGTTAACTTGGATGGTCTCTAAGGGACTTCTCAACATTAAGTATTTTCTGGGTCTCAGATCTAAATGGTATATGTGTTATTCTTCTATACACACACATTTACACTATCATTATATTTATATTAAGGGGTGCATGCAACAAAATACATGTAGCAGTTCTAATAGATCCCAGTGATTTTCCCAACCTCCATGTTCCAACAGGCCCTTTCCTCAGGGAGCACTTGTTTTTCCTGCAGTCTTTGAACCTCTCACAGGCCTGCTCATTATTTTGTTGTCTGAAGTTAGGCAGGAACGTTTCTGTGATTAATTAAGCAAAAGGCCCCGGTGCTGGTTGTGCAAGAAGTATCAGATAATCATGCCTTTGGGGTGCTCACCAGGCCAGGGGAGCGGCTGGTCTGGGGTCCTCAGAGGACTGATTAACTCTGGGAATCTCAGGTCTGCCCTAAACACGTGGCCACCCAAGACACCCTCCCACTTTATAGAAATAGTAGGAGACTTGACTTGTAGATTTTTGCAGGGATTGGAAGGTTGGGGCTGTAAAGTTACTCTATCATGATGGGCCAAATTGCAGACCTTGGGGACAATTGAGCTAGAAAATTTTAAAACAAAGATTTTCAAGCTTTTTCTCAGGACCCCCAGAGTTCCACAGCAGTCGCAGGAGCTGCCTGGGTTTAGGAGAGTGGAAGAGGGCAAGCTGACAGGGCTGTACCCTGATCTAGCTTGTATTGAGCACCTGCATAAGATTTCTTTTAAAGAAAGTTTTCCACAACTAAAATACAGTCAGAAATCAAGGTTCTAAAAGATAGCAGGGATTAGGATTGAAATCTTCCTGTGGCACCAAAACCTCCACTGAAGGCCCTTCCCAAGGCTATGTGGACAGAAAATTGGACTGGACACGTCGTTTGTCCTCAGTGGTCTTCAGATACCTCTTCCCCTAGGTCCCTGCCCTTGTCCCCAAACCCCTTGCCCATATAAATCAGGGTTCAATCAGTGAAGCAAAGCTTTGTGGGAGCTGGTTAAGCAGTATCTGAAAAGCCATTGTCTTCATATCTGATGCCAGAACTTGAAGATCTAAAGGCAGACCACCAGGACAGAAAGATATAGTAGATGTAAAGTGGTGGAGAGCAAGGACAAATGGGAACCTACTGGCAGGGGCTGGAGCCCACAAGGACCCAATGGAAAGCAGTGGCAGTTTTGGTTACCTCTGACCTTGGTGTGGGCATTCTGCAGAATCCAGGGCCTTTCTTACAAAGTTAAACATACACACCTGGCCCAGGAGTCAGAGAAGCTGAAAGTGGGTCCAGGGGCAGGTGGAGCAGTTGCAGACCTGGCTTCTGCCTCTCACCAATAGGATGAGACAACAGATAAGCGACTCTGTTTGAGCTACAGAACGACCACTGCCCTCCAAATCTCCCATGACGAGAATTTCTCTTGTGGCCCACCCTAATAGAAACATAAAGGAAAATGAATTTGGGGAATTATAGTTCAGCCTAGTCAAATTGACACCTTATGAAGCCACACCATTTAATACAGACTCCCTTTGTCCATCCCTCCCAAATCCTTGTCCGTCTCTCACTGAACTCTGAGACCTGGTCTTACTCATCTATATACCTCCATCCCATGCCACATGGCTAGAACTCAATATCAAGTATTCACTGAAGATCATTGATGGCACAGATCTGAACCACAAGGAGACAGATCTCCAAGTCAGATTGCCCAAATCCTGGCACTTCAATTAAACTAGACCCAATAAACATCTATTTTATTGACCATGAACTTGTACTAAGAACTGTACTGGCATAGACATTGCCTCTTTAATTCTGTGGCAATTCTGTGAGGAAGGTTACACATATCTCTCTTTTCAGATAAAGAAATAAAGCTTCAGGGAAGTTAAGTCACTTATTCGAGACCACATATTTAAAGGCAGCCTTAGAGTTCAATCCAAATATTTTGCTTTGTTTTATTTTGCTTTGTTTCAATCCAAATATTTTGAAGCCATGTCCACTTCCAGCTCAGAATTGCTAAGGTACCTATGCCTTCAGCCCTGCTTTTAGGCAACATTAAATATATCAGTAGCATAACTCACAGAGCAGAAGGTCTAACTTGACTTTGAGAGGCTGGATCCAGCTCTCAGTGGTGCTCTGGCGAAAGTGGGAAGTGTGGTGCCAGATGCAATTATCTGAGTAATGGAACTTTTAGCAAGCTGCACAGGCCACTTGGTAGAGCAGCAAAGGTTGTTTCCAAGGGAAGATGATGAACTTGCCAGTGAGGTCTCGCTGCCTCTCCAAACTCTTCAGGCCTGGCTATAACCCTCCATGCAGCAATCTGTTTACTAAACTAATTAATGGGGGGAGTTAATTTAGAGCTCTGTACCAGACAGGCGACAGCAGCCATGCAGGTTGAGAAGCTTGATGAGGAGATGGGGAGAAAAAGAGATGGAAGGACAATTCTGTCCCTGGAATACTTACAGGTGGGAAGATTAGATTGGATTTAAGACAGAGAATGAAGATTGGCCATCATGAGTCCAATTAGCTGGGTGAGATAGGTAGGAGGTCTGAAATATCAATTCCGAAAATCTTTCTTTCTAATCATCTCAGCAGGAGGAGGAGGGAAAGTGGATAGATTATCAAGAAATTTAGGTTTGGGGGTTTCCAGAGAGCATCTGTGGAAGTGGGGGGGTCCAGATCTTAAAGCAAGTTAACCCTGAATCCCTCTTTGTTGCTCAGGTGTGGCCCTCTCTCTCTAGCTAAGCCAACTTGGCAGGTGAAATCACTGCCCTCCCTACTACGTGGATCTGACACCCAGGGGTGTAAATCTCTCTGGCAATGTTGAATATGACTCTGGGGGTGAATCTGGACCCAGCACTGTGGGATGGAGAACAACTTCTTGACTAAAAGGGGGATGTGAAAGGAAATGAAATAAAGTTTCAGTGGCTGAAAGATTCCAAATAGAGTCAAGAGGTCACTCTGGTGGACATTCTTACGCACTATATAGATCAGGTTTTAATGAATTGGAATAGCTAGAAGTAAATACCTGAAACTATCAAACTGCAACCCAGTAGCCCTGACTCTTGAAGATGGTTGTGTAACAATGTAGCTTACAAGGAGGGACAATGTGACTATGAAAGCCTTGTGGATCACATTCCCCTTTATCCAATGTATGGATGGATGAGTAGAAAAATGGGGTCAAAAAACTAAAGGAAAAATAGGGTGGGGGGGATGATTTAGGTGTTCTTTTTTCACTCTTATTTTTTTATTCTTACTTTCACTTTTTCTGGCACAAGGAAAATGTTAAAAAAAATAGATTGGGGTGATGAATGAACAACTATATGATGGTAATATGATCAATTGATTATATACTTTGGATGATTGTATGGTGTGTGAATAAATCTTAATTTAAAAAATTTTAAAAAAGTTCAATTAGGAGAAAATGATGAAGTTGAAGGAAAAACAAGGAGAGATTGTCAGAATTATAAAATCATCTGTAAGCCATTTCTCTGAGCTCCTCTGGGCTAAATTCTCAACATGACCATCTGAAAGAGGATACTAAGACAGAAAATACCAGTATTATTTTGGGGCACTTATGGACTATTTTATTAACAAGTACATAAATATCTAGTTGGCATAGAAATATAGAGATGGGGCAAGGGAAGGTTGTGGCCGTTTTGTCATTGTCTCCTTTGTCAAACCTAACCATATTGAAGACTGCATGTTGGTAGAATGGCTATCAAAGAAAATTAGAGATCAGAAGATGTCTTGATTGAGAGGAATAAAAGCCAATCATATTCCAAGTCAAAAGAAAGCCTTCACTTTCATAGTAGAGTGACAAAACAAAGGCTTTGATGTTCAGATTCTAGTGTTTATACTTATTTGTTGTGTGACCTTGGGCAGGTTACCTAACCTCTCTGAAGTATATTTTCCTCAGCTGTAAAAACAGAAAAAAAAAAAGAAGAAACTATCTACCTCATAAGAGTGGTGATGTGGAAAAGATCCAGAAGAGAAATTATGTATATATTAAATTGAGCAAAAGAGAGAGAGAATAGAAAGAATGTATATATTTTTAAACAGCTGAAGAAAATTCAGTGGAGTTAGTGGAAGAAAGGAGAGGAGAAAAAATAAAAAAAATTAGAAAACATGGTGAGTAGAAAATGTACAATGGAAGAGATAATCTTTAACATGACAGTGGTTACAATAAATATAGATAATTATCATCAAACACAAGGCCTGCTTTCCTCATGCAGCTATAGATAAAAAAAATGGATACATTATTAAAACCATATTTAAAGCTGTGAAAGTAGAGGAACAGAGAACTTGAAATTTCAAAAGGGAAAGAGCCCTTCCTAGTGAGTTGTGTCCTCCCTAGGAGTATTTTTGGAGTCTAGGCATAGGCTGAGGATTGAGTTCTTTCGAGAGGGACTCTACTGGGACATAGAGGAACCAGCAGAGCTTTCTGATGGCTTGTACATGACAGATTGATAACTAGAAAAGGCTGAAATGCACCACCAGATTTGTTCAAAAACAAATATAGAAACCTAAAAACTGAAAGGCAGAATGAGTCACACTAAACCTACAATCCAGTCCCAACCCAACCCAATATCAGAGTATAATGATGTGATCTTTTGCTCACCCTGTCTGCTTAACAGAGGAAAGGGTGTACTTCCTGATGGAAAATAACATCCATTTTAGTCACTATTATATTTAACACAGAATATCCAACAAATAATAAAAATTATGAAATAATCAAAGATTATGAAACAAACAAAATTTTGAAAAACTTATTAAAACAAGTTGCAAACTTAACCAATAAAAAAAAAAAGAAAAAAAAGCCACACATCTCCAGATGCTGGAGTTAGCAGACAGTAACTTTAAAATACCTACTATAGATACATTAGAGATAATAGAAAACAGCATGGACAAAATAGTTGAAGACATGGAAAATTTCAACAGAGAATTAGAATCTGCTTTTTAAAAAATAAAAACAGATTCCTAGATTGGATTAAGAAAAACATCAAGTTTCATGAAGAGGGATGCTATAGGCAGGTAAAGAGAATAACAGATGAAGGCATCTTTGAACAGCTCAAAGGCTCCTGCCAATCCATGGGCACTCCAGCCCCTGTGAGTTCCCTTCCCAGTGAGAAGTCCTGAGGTTCCTGCTTTCCACAAGCAGGGCATTGGAGTTAGCATCACTGTCTCATTAATTCGGGTGTATCTACTGCTTAGCTCCCACGCTGCTCCTGCCCCACCAGCTCACACCACTCAGGAAGTTGACATATGAAGGGCTTTTCTAGCCTCTTAGAAGTTGCAGCTTCGGAGGGGATACCTAAAGGAAAGTGCCCACTATTGCTAATGTTCTCGGAAAGCCTCCTATAAATAAATCCAAGTGTTTCTATATCCCCTTTCCCCACTCTGAGGTTGGTCGTTGCAGGGGTAGGTGGGGAAATGTAAACTTAGACACTTTTCCTCTTTCTTCTTTATTCGTACAAAGCCTTCAGGATGGAAGAGGAAGTCCTTTTCCTCTGTTCTTCCTGTCAGGTCTAGATCTCCCCAAGATAAATTTCTATGATCTAGCCTACTAGGCCTACGTCTTCATATATTAAAAGAAGTTAGAACTCTTGTTCTGCCTTTATAACTTCAGTTAAATTTTCTCGTTCCATATCTAAGTGGAATATTAGCTCTTTGAATGCCTACTGTAAGAATCTGAATGACTCCATTTCATCCCCTTCCTGAAAACTTCAGGTATACCAGGGAAAAATCATATACATTGTTATGTAAAAGAAAAAAAGACAATCACATTTTTGAATAAAGCTAAACTTACTTAAATTAGAATGTAATTAAGTATTGATTTGAGGAAAGAGACACATTTAATGTCTTCTCATTCAAGATCTCTATTAATTCCCAATTTATTCCGTTTACTTTCACCTCTCTCAGGAAATTTCAAAGTCTTGAAAATAAAAGAAATTAATTATTGCTTCTTGCACCCCACTTAATTCTTCCACATTTATTTTCCTTCTTCCTGATGTCCATTCTTCATTAGATCTTTCGCTAGGCAGGTCTTTGAGTGTGTGAATGACAGAAATCTCTTTTTTTCCTCCCTGACTAGGACTTTAAGTTGCTTTTACTTTTGAATAGTAGTTTAAATGTGCATAGAATTCTGTGTTGATGTGTACTTTTCCCAACATTTTGAAAATAGTATTTTACTGTCTTCTGGTCTCTGTTTTTGTAGTTGAAATGTTTGATATTCAACTTATCATTAATATGTATTCAATGCCTTCTCTTTCTGGGTGCTTTTAAGATCTTCTTGATTTTGATGATCCACAGCTTTACTACCAAGTGGGTAGGGTGATGGTTTATTTCTTTTTTTTTTTTTTTTTTTTAATTTATTTATTTATTTATTTTTTAATCTTCATTTTATTGAGATATATTCACATACCACGCAGTCATACAAAACAAATCGTACTTTCGATTGTTCACAGTACCATTACATAGTTGTACATTCATCACCTAAATCAATCCCTGACACCTTCATTAGCACACACACAAAAATAACAAGAATAATAATTAGAGTGAAAAAGAGCAATTGAAGTAAAAAAGAACACTGGGTACCTTTGTCTGTATGTTTCCTTCCCCTATTTTTCTACTCATCCATCCATAAACTAGACAAAGTGGAGTGTGGTCCTTATGGCTTTCCCAATCCCATTCTCACCCCTCATAAGCTACATTTTTATACAACTGTCTTCAAGATTCATGGGTTCTGGGTTGTAGTTTGATAGTTTCAGGTATCCACCACCAGCTACCCCAATTCTTTAGAACCTAAAAAGGTTTGTCTAAAGTGTGCGTAAGAGTGCCCACCAGAGTGACCTCTCGGCTCCTTTTGGAATCTCTCTGTCACTGAAGCTTATTTCATTTCCTTTCACATCCCCCTTTTGGTCAAGAAGATGTTCTCCGTCCCACGATGCCAGGTCTGCATTCCTCCCCGGGAGTCATATTCCACGTTGCCAGGGAGATTCACTCCCCTGGGTGTCTGATCCCACGTAGGGGGGAGGGCAGTGATTTCACCTTTCAAGTTGCCTTAGCCAGAGAGAGAGGGCCACATCTGAGCAACAAAGAGGCATTCGGGAGGAGGCTCTTAGGCACAACCATAGGGAGGCCTAGCCTCTCCTTTGCAGCAACTGTCTTCCCAAGGGTAAAACCTATGGTGATGGTTTATTTCTATATATTCTGATCAGAACTTCTTAAAGCTAAGGTTTATACCTTTCATCAATTCTTGGAAATTCTTGCCATTATCTCTTTGGACTTTGCTACTCCTACATTCTCTTTATTCTCTCTCCCATTTCTAGAACACTCATTAGATGCATATTATGTTTTTTAGCTTATTTCTCTATATTTCTTAAGGACTCAACTCAACTTGTATTTTCTATCTCTTTCTCTCTGAATATTTTAGCCAGCTCTATCATCCAGCAAACTTACTCTCTTTTCACTAGCTATTATTACTGCCAATAGAATTTTTACATCAACGACTACATTTTTCGTGTCTCTCAGTTACAATGGATACTTTTAAAAATGCCTACTCATTCTTCTTGGTATCTGTCCTTGTGATTTTCTTGCATCTCTAACCATTTTCTAGCATACTTTTTATAGTCTTCTTTCAGATTGTTTTATTTGAACTTCTTGGGGTTCTCATCTTCCTGTTATCTCTGCTGACTAAAATTCACAGTGAACCACCTTTGTGTATGTGTGTGTGTGTGTGTTTTATTTTGCATTGTGATTCAGTGGTGTGGAAGCATTTTGTTCAGAAAGGTGTTGGATTTCCTTTTTCCAGGCATCATAGATATATCTCAGCCTGGGAATAATTTCCCACCATCCAGGATACATAGAAAGCGTAAACTTCAACCCCAAGTCCATACATGGAGAAAAGTCAGTATTTATATTTTTCAAGGGAGATTTTTCCTTACCAAGAATTCAGGCAAAGGCAGCTTTCCTTGTGCACTTAATATGTCCCTTTGCCAATAGGTTATTTTTTTCTACTCAGTCCCTTGCACTGAGAGTGATGTCCTTCAGGGGTCCACACTCCACACTTCTGGAAGGATTCTCACTCTACTTCCTCTCACCTAGATGCAGATCCTCATTGCATGGAGCTGCAAGACTGTTAGAAGTCAAGTCCATGGCTTGCAGGATCCACAAACAATTCATTCATCTACCACAGGAAAGCAACCCCATCAGCTCAGCCACTTATCACTGATTTTCAGTTTATTTGCCTTTCTGATGTCTAGAAATTTTCTTTTTTTTATTGAGAGCTTAGCTAAACATTTCCATTTCCTTCTTACAGTTTATTCAGCATTTTCAAGTGTATTTAGCTGAAAAGATTTCAAGTATATTGATTTATCATCTCGCTGGAAATAAAAGGCATTATTTTCTTTAAAAAGATCATTACATTTCTTGCTAAATTTATTTCTTGTTGTATTTATTGCTTGCAGAAATAGGAGTTTTTCCATTATTAACATTTTTGTTACTATTTATTGTTGATAAGGTACTGAAAGGTGGTGATTTTAATAAATTTTTAAACCATTAATAGCTTACATAGGTTATTAGGTGATTGCCATGAAGATAAATGTCTGTAATAAAAAAATGAAAAAAACATTTTTTAATCAATAAACTATATATTCATTTCTTTCCATTTTGGATTGTGTAGCTAGAACTTGAATAATATATTAATCCATAGTGAAAATAATGGGAATCCTTGCCTTCATTTTGAGCAGAAGTGCCAGTGCTTTTTCAAAGTTTTGCATGTTATCTATTTGTTTGAGAAAAAATCTTTATCATTTTAAAGAGGAATTCAGGGAGTTTTAAAGTCAAGAATGTCTATTGAACTATCCTTACATTTTTAGAATAGCCTTCTCTTAGTCATGGTACAATATGCCTTAAAATATAATGCTGGAATTTCATAACAGATATTTTATTTTGAGATTTTACTTTTATATTGTATATGATTTTGATGGAGTATGATCATATATTTACTTTCTTCTTCCTTTCTTTCCTTCCTTTCTACTGCCTGCCTATCAGCTTTCTTTCTTTCTTCCTGTCTTTCTTGTATTTAAAAGGCTTCAAGCAGTGCCTGAGCAGAGTAAGCACAACAATATTCATTCTACTTCCCTCCTTCTGTCTTTCTTTTTATACAAGATTCTGACTTCAGAATTGTGCTAATTTAATAAAATCAACTTGGAAATTTGTCACTTTTTTCCACATTCTACAGTTATTCATTGCAGTGATTTGCTTGACAATTGGAAAGATAACTGGAAAAATCATACTGACCCAGTACTCTTATTGAAGCTAAAACTTTGACAATGTGTAACATTTTTGATCCTCAGTTACTTTCTAGTTTTGTTTTTTTTTTACTTCTTCTTGAGTAAATTTTGTGTGATTTATATTTTTGCCAAGAATGGTACAGGTTTTATTTTGACTAGCAAAATGATAATTTAGATATTTTTGTATTTTTTACTTTGAAGTAATTTTGGTATATATTTCTGCCATTTTTCCTTTTGTCTTTATCAATTTTTTCATTATATAGTTTTAAACTAGGTTAATGACAGTTAATATTTTGTTATATCTTAAAATCTATATAAATAAAAGTATACTTTTCATTCCTTTTATGTTGAATTACATTTTGATTGTTAAAAATAATGCAATTTATGATTTTCTTTTACTTTGCATTTTCTTAACATGTATTTTACCTAATCATTTGTTTTCTTCTCAGTTATTGTTTGTGTTTGAGATTTTCACCTGAAACATTTAACCAATTTGCATTTATTACAATAACTGATATACCTCTATCATTTTTTGTCTTCTGCTTCTTTTTAAAATTCTGTACTCTGCTCAATTTAATATTTTAATATTTGTACTAAGAGCTTTTATTGATTTAAAGCATATAAATAATGTTTACCTTCATGTCTTAAAAATACTGTGCACTTGTTTCTCCAATTGTTAACATTAAAAATAGAAACACATTTAGTAAATTCTCCTTATAAAGAGAGAAGGAAATTTCACACTTTTCCTTCTTCCATCCTTCTGTTTTCCATTACAGACTTTAAGTAAGATCTATGCTTTATATTGTTCATTATTACATCATTTTTGCATTAGGTGTTTGAATTTATAAATGTTGGTGATATATAAATTTTGCTTTATAACCAAAATCATTGACCTGATACTGTATTTAAATTTAACTACGACTTATTTTACAGACATATTTTCCATTTGTACTTTGTTTTGGGTCATCTTTTGGTTGGCTAGAGCAGAAATCTTCAGGATAGATAAGGTGTACCTTGGGGAACATCAAGATTTTTCAAAGGGTAAATGGACACAACTAATTTAAATAGAAGCATTTTCCAGATCTTCAAATTTCTCATGCATTTTTTTCCCTATAATTTATCTGCTTGAGAACTCAGCTCTTGGCAAAGCTTCAGAAAAGTTTTCCCACCAACATTTTCACAACCAACTTTAGCCATACTTCTCACTTATCTAGAGTCTTCCTATGGTCTATTGTCCCGTTATATAAAAATCTCCTGGGCAAGAAACATATGGATAATTTGAAATATTTGGTATCAGGGAAGCTCATTTAAACCAGACACTGAATTCCTCCATCCTCTGTCCATCATAACAAACATTTTTTTCTGATAAAAATATGATATTTTTCATTTTTTGTTTAATAATTTTTCAACTGTTTCCAATATATTTATGCTAACTGATAATTGTAGTGATAAATAAATTCAGAATGAATCTTTTAACCCTTAGAAACTTATGCTTCCTGGAAGAAAAAAACAAATTGATATTTATGTATATCTCTTTGGATGTGGAGAAGTAATAAAAAATAAATTTATATTTATGTACATCTTTTTGATTGCAGAAAAGTATGATAGGGGAATCAATAAAAGACTTCCAAGTATAAAAATATATTAGGATACAATTCTGGGAGGACTTAGAATGTATATATGAGATAAAGGAGAAAGAGGAGAAGAAAGATGCGAAATTCCAAATAAAGAATTTATTATTTTTATAGATGATAGCAGGCAGCAAATTCCTATTTTTTTTTATTCCACTGGATACATTTTAAGGAGTTGAATAATAATTTTATATGGCCCAGCCATTCTTTTCTTCAGTATTTATCCAAAAGAAATGAAATACATCCATCTACAGAAAGACCTGTATGTGAATGTTCCCAGTGACTTTACAATTCTCAAAATAGTTAACAAATTGGTGAATAGTTAACAAATTGTGGTACTTTGATACAATGGAACACTACTCAGAAAAAAAAAAAAGAACAAATTGTTGCTATGTATAAATCATATGAATGACACTCAAATGCATTATGCTGAGTGAAAGAAACCAGACACTAAAGCCCATATACTATATGATTCCTTTTACATGCCATCTGGAGAAGGCAAAACTATAGAGGCAGAAATTAGATCAGTGGTTGCCAGGGGCTGGGGTGGGAAGAGAGGTTGATTACGGTGAAACATAATGGAGCTTTTTGGGATGATGAAAATATTCTGTATCTTGAATGAGCTGGTGGTCAGATGACTATATATAGTTCTCAAAACTCATCAAACTGTACATCTAAAAAGAGAATTTTCATTATGTAAATTATACTTCAATAAAATTAGCTTTTAGAAAACTCAATATTTATTTTTTGTATCATTTGCACCTATTATTAACTTATGATGCAAAAATGACAATTTGAGATGCATAGTTTCATAAAATTCTTTTTAGACAGTATGCAAGCAAAAAAAAAAAAAAAGTGAAGGCCACTGGGCTTCATATAACATAATGTATGGATATCCCCTGCATGTCTGAGAATATATTTCTGTTAGATTCATGATGAGTGACAACCTAGCTGGATATAGAATTGGATGGCTCAGGATATTTTCCCTGTATAATATCACAGTTATTTTTCCATTGCTGTCTGATATTTAGTTTGTGGTGGAGAAACATGCAGTAAAGCTAATCCTCTTTAGGAAATCCAGTTTTGTTTGTTTTTTGCAACAGCATATTTTTCTTTGCATTCAAAACTCAAATTTTCAATAGGACAAATCTGTTAATCATGTTTTATTAATTTGGCCTGGAGTTCTTTTCAATTTGAAAATTGATAATTATTTTATATTCTGCCTTGTGTATTGCTTCTGATCCATTTTTGTTGTTGTTGTTGTTATCTATTTTTAACACAAAACACCTCTACACTAGACTTCCATTGTCTGCCTTCCACATCTAACAACTTACAGCTTATTGCTTTAATCTCTTTATCTTATTGTTTCACATTTTAGGGGAGATTCTCACATTTGTCCTCTGCATCCTTGATTAAATTTTCTACAATGTTTACTTTGTTCCTTTAGGCTTCTACAATTTAAATTCCTCCACTGCATTTTCAGCAATCTTTCCATATCTTATCCAGTTCCCTCTTGCATTTTTGCCTTTCTCTTAATTGTTCATTAGCTTCTCAGTCTGTTGTCTGAGCGTATTGAATTTTATTAAGAATCCAAAGCAGAAAGAATAAAACATTTACTTCTGTTTCAGCTGTCTGCCCATCAGGAGCTGTTCTCCTTCTTTATGTTGTAGGTCATTTTCATGGATGTTTTCTGTTATCATTGTCTACTATATTCTCAATCTTGAGTGATAAATGCTCTTAGAAGACCAGAGGTTTATCAGAATAGAGGGGAGTTGGGGACTTTCCCCTTGAACTGCCTTACTGTCTGCCTGGTGTGGTTAGAATTTTCCTTTCAGATTGAACAATTGTAGGTCTGGTAGATGTAATTTCACATGATTTGTTCAGGAATGCAGCAAACTGGGGGGCTTGACGAGACCCCGGACCTCAATGCACTCCCAGGGCGGTGATGGTTTCTATGTACATTCTGGTGCCAGAAGGTGTTGCACCAGCGCCAACAACCCATGGTCGGTTTTCTAGTTGGACTAATCTAGGTTTCAGGTACTCCTGAACCTCTGACTTTGAATCAGGAAAGCACTGGCTCCCATCAGCTTTCTGTCTATGGGAGCCTCCTGCCGCTTTTCCGTATGCTGGCAATCTACAGCAGCAAATGTGATTGCACATCTGTGCTCCCACCCCGTTGTGAACACTGTCCTCACAATCAACCTTTGCCCTTCTAAATCAGTAGGCAGCAGAATTCCATCCAGTGCTCTCTTCCACGCCACCCTGCCACATCCTCAGGAGGAGAAGAGGGGGATCAGACTTTGGTGATTTCCTTCACTTTGGCTCCAGCTGCATTAAGCAGAGCAGAAATTTCTTGACACTTATGGGGATGACACTCTCCTGGTATCTACATATAGGTTTTTATTTTACCTTTTTTTTTTTAACCGTTAAAAAGTTCAATTCAGGGCTTGAATTTGGAGTGTTGGCTGCCTGATTTCAAAACTCCCTCTTACTCAGAAATTTGCTTCAACTTTTAAGCACAGGTCATTGGAAAGTTAGATGGAAAATCAAAAGAGAAAAGGAAATCCAGATGAGAGGCAGGAGGCACTGCTGTGATAACTGTGACAAAAATGTGATGTGCCACGTTGCAAAGAGCTACCCATACACCCAACTAGGGCTCCAGCCCTAGCTGTGCCCCATGTGTAAAGTGCTTTCCTCCAACCTCCTTTTAACTGACTAACTGAATAAAAACACTCTCCATTTCCTCTGGAAAACATGATTGGATACTCATCACACCCTAAATTCCTATAGCCAATAGGCTGCTCCCTGGGACATGGCACGCTACTGCTCTCATCACTTGAATATGTGTACCTTAAACTGTTTGTGCTGATTCCACTTATTTTTTTAAGGCAGTTTTATTGAGATATACTCACACATACAAGGTATACAATCAGTGGCTCACAGTATCATCATGTAGTTGTACATTCATCGCCACAAACAATTATAGGACATTTTCATTACTCCAAAATAAAGAAAAAATAAAAATTAAGAAGAATACCCAAAACATCCCACAACCCTTATCACCAATTTTTTTTTTCAATCACATATTTAATTAAATATCACACAATCAACTGAATACTAAAATGAGAAAAGAAAATTTTGTTTCTATAAAAACCAAGTTAAATGCTTTGGGAAACTTGTAAAAGAGAGTTGCTAAAAATATATATGGCTGTGGCTTAGGAGTAACAAGACAGCTATCACAGATATGGAAAGTTAAACAGCAAAAATCTAGAAGGATTCTGTATTTTATGGCTTAGGAAGTATTGCTTGGTTGTAGATCCCCTTTAATAGAATTAAAGCTGAAAATCAGAACTAATGTATTTGGGAATGGTTTATGCAGAGAAGATAACTCAGAAATCTAGTTAAATGAACATACACAAAAGAAGGGCCTTTTACCATTAAAAATCATTAAATTAATGCACATTTATTTTGCTTGTTATCATTACTACAGTATAAGAGAGCTCAAAGGCAGTTCTCTCTACACTGCTCTCTAAGCTGCTCTCTTGCTCTTCCTGATTCATTCCCTCCTTCTCTCTCTCCCATTTTCTCTGTTTTTCTCATGTCCATCTCTGTCTTTGATTGTTCTCTTTGTGTCACTGATTCTGTCATCTTTATTCTGTTTTGTTTCTCTTTACGTCACTGTGCCAGTTTGAAACTGTTATCTACCCCAGAAAAGACATGCTCTTTTAATACAGTCTTGTGAGTACAGATTTATTGTAGGGTGGGCCTTTTGATTAGGTTATTTCCATGGAGATGTGACCCCACCCATTCAAGATAGGTTTTAATTAGTTTACTGGATTTCTTAAGAGAGCTCAAGACAGAGAGCTCAGAGCCAACCCAGACCCAGATGTTTGGCAATGAAGACAAAAACACGTTTGGAGATGCTAAGCTAAGAGATGAAACCCAGAGTTAGACCCACAGAAGCTAAGTGAGAACCCACAGATACTTAAAGAGAAGCCACTGGAATCCGAAGCTGAAAGCAGTGTCATCCAGGGGCAAAGGACAAGAAGATAACAGCCACACACCTTCCCAGCTGACAGAGGTGTTCTGGATGCCATCAGCCTTTCTTCAGTGAGGGTATCCTCTTATTTGATGCCTTAGTTTGGACATTTTTATGGCCTTAGAACTGTAAATTTGTAACCTAATAAATCCCCTTTATAAAAGCCAATCCATTTCTGGTGCATTGTATTCCAACAGCTTTAGCATACCAGAAGAGTTGACTTCTCCATTTTTCATTTTCCTACTTTTTCCTCTCAGAGCCATGAGATTATTGTCCCTTGTTCCAAAAACCTCAAGCTCATTTGAAGCCCACAGGCATTTTCTTGTGAACAATTGCTAAACCAGACACCATCACTTTTGCAATCTATATCCCAGCTCTTACTGAGTCTTTTTCCTTTCCCTTGGAGACAATGCCTGGAATTCAGACCTGGAAGTTTTGAAGGACAGAGGAGGAACATGTATACTAGGCACATTTTTACCAAAATCTGCATTATTGGTTGATCAAAAAAGTCTTCTAAAGTATGGAAGTGTAAGAAAATACACATTTACATCGAACAGACAATTTTGATGATGTAGTCAAATTTGGTGAGTGTTGTACTTGAGGAAACACTGCCCTCCCCCAGTGGCCCTAGTTGGAAACCAAATCCTCAGCAGGAAAGATTGTTCTCTGATCTAGAGCTATATTTTTAATGTGGTCCTTCCTAATTCTAGAACCCAATCACAGTTCCCCAAATATGATGTCTGGAGTTGTACTAGCAGCATAGGATAAGGAACAAGATAGATAAGGAATAATAGGCAATGTTATTTAACTTCTCTCACACTTTATTTTCTCATCCATAAAATGGACATAACTTATCTCTCAGGGCTGATGTGAGGATCAAATGAGATTAACATATGTGTGGTAGTTTGAAGCTGTATGTACCCTGGAAAAACATGTTCTTAAATCTCATCCATTCCTGTGGGTATGAACCCAGCTTAAGTAGGACCTTTTGATGAGGCTATTTTAGTTAAGGTATGACCCACCTTATTCAGGATGGATCTTAACCCAATTATTGGAGTCCTTTATAAATGGAATGAATACAGAAAGAGCAAGTCGCCAAAGCAAGGAGCTGAAAGCAGTCAAACCTGGAAGAGAAGGGAGAGACCAGCAGATGCCACCATGCTAGAGTAAGAGTTTGCCTTTCACAGTCTTTCATGGACAGGGATAGTGCTGTGGACACTACATTTGCTATATAATGGTAGGGCTTTGGCTGGGAACTTCCTCGTCCTCCCTATACCAGTCCATGCAAAGATGATATCCCAGGGGGTGAAGAAGGATCGTTCTTCAGTCAAGGATGTATGAAAAACTGTACTGCCTTGCTGGAAAATTCCAGACCATTCTCTTCCTTTCTCAACATACATGAACACACATACAAATACATGCATTTTTTTTCAGCAGCAGAAACAAAAATGCCCCATAAAAAATGAACTGCTGTGACAGTAGGGCACAGCGGTTAAGAGTATGGGCTTTAAAGTCAAACATGCCTGGGTTTGAATCCTGGTTCTGCTACTTAACTAGCTGTGTGATGTTGAGAAAATTATTCAACCTCTCTGAGCCTTAGCCAAGTGTCAAATAAGGCTAATAATTTCAACTTTGCAGGGTTATTGTTTAAGTGAAGTGATTATTATAGCACTTGCTGTATTGTATCTGGTAGCATCATAAGCACTCAACAAGTAGTAGTAGTGGCAGTGGAAGGGGCAGTGGTGGTGGTAGTAATAGTAATAGATTACTGCTGTTGTAGCTTCCCACTGCCTGACTCAGGATCCAGGCACCACTTTCCCAGGCAGTGAGGCATGAGGAGGAACAGACAGCTCTTAAATATGTATTGTCCCAGAATGTGAACTCATTTGGGCTTTCTCTCTTTCCTCTTCTTTCGAAGGAGAGTGGTGAAGGTTACCCTGCTGTCCACAGGCATAAAATCTGCACCCAATCCCTGTGCCTGCCATCCACCTCGGGGATACCTGGCAATCTCAAATGCTTTGTGAGCCTCACTCCTGCCTTTGGAATTTTGAAATGGAAATGATGGATGACTTTATTCTGCACCCTGGCAATCTCAACCCTTCCAACAGTTTCAGCAGCTTGTAGTCATCACCCTATGATTTGAGAACAATGAATCTTAATATAATCGAGTTAACTGTATCATTTTCAATGTAAGACAATCTTGATTACAGCCAAAGGGCACCATTAATACGCTGAAGGAATGGCCGAGATTTTAGCATGTGAATGTTGTACAGAAAATAGAACTAATTAGCACTAATTTAATTCGAAGATTAAAGAAAATTCTGCTTTTAATTTTTAATTTAAGACAAACCATTTTACTCTGAACAAAGAAAGAATAATAAGTACCTTTTTTTTTCCAACTGAAAGGCAATTTTTACTTTTGCATTATTACGCTAATATGGGACCGTGGGAATCCTGACCCCATTAGAGATCAAATAATCAGCATTTAATTATTGACAGCAAATTAATATTTAATAAAGACACAAGGATTCCACTATATGAAAGAAAGGCACCAAGGTTCTGCTGACCCAGAAACGTCCTGAAGGTGCCTTAGCGAGAATGTGATCTCCTGTGCCGAGGGTAAAAAGTTAGGATCCCCAAAGGGTCCTGGCAGTTTATTCCATCCCAGCTATCAGTATGAGGAGCGGGAAAACCAGAGTCTGTGCAATCACCCCCTCTAGTTCCTACTCTACCCCCTACCAGTTTTTCCTTAATCAAGCACTTAAGCTAAATAATACATCGACTGTCATAACCAAAAAGAGGACAGTCATAATAAAAAAATAATAATAGAAGTCGCCAATCCCCCTTTTTATTCTACAAAATAATAACTGACTTTTCTTTGCTGAGGGACTGCTTGTCAAGGATAATTGCTAACCAAAGAAGACATAATGGATTTACAATGAAACTCTGATGCTTTCTTCAGCCTCCCAAAGATTCTGAAAATAAGCACTATTACATTAGCAGTCCAAGGGAGCCTGAGGAAAAGCTGTTCGCTGATTTCCCGAGAAAGCCAGAGCTGTGTGCAGAGAATGGCCTGTTGGTGAGATGGTATGGGCTCTAAAAACCTGTTTGCGCTCCCTTTCACTCTCAGCAAGAAAAGTCAGACCAGGCCTTTTCTGGACCTGTTGAAACTGAAGGCAGGTGTCCTAAAGTGGATTATCCTTGGACCAGGAGTGGCAGCTGAATATTCACTGTGGGCTGTCTGGCTCTAAGCCTCAATTAGATCCTCAAATTATTTCTCAGGTAGCCACATTCAAGGCTTGCCGTTTAAGTATATAAGGCAGATCAAGCCTGACTATTTTGAGATGCCAAGTTAGGTAGACTGGTTGGGTCAGTGTTAATGCTGAGTAAGGGGATGATTTCTCTGGGCCATTTCATCCATGCCCCTGCCCCCATTTCCCTGTGTGGTTCTCCTGAGCTCCACACCATGTATTCAATGCCTACTGAGTATCTCCATTTGAGTCAACCCCAGGATCCTCACACTTACCACATCCAAAACTGAGCTCCCATGTGCTGATTTACTCTTCTTGTAAAGAGAAGATATATATGTCATTTTCTCTCTCCTCCCATTGCAATATATCAATCTCTAAGTCCATGGGAATTATTTATATAGGACAGTGAAAAGTCTGCATATTATCTGCCTTCCATTTACAGAGTACATGGGATGTTGCCTAGAAATACAGCTTGTTCTAGGGCATATTGAGCAGTTGTTTCAAGGCTTCTGCATGAAATGTGTGTGCCTTTAATAGGGAGAGTCTCTGGAAAGGGGCCCATTTAGAGAGTTAGTATGGGTGTCCAGGGTGCTGAGTGCCTGGGTATACATCCTACCTCTGTACTCACTAGCTGGGTGATTTGACCTAGTTACATCTCTAAATCTCAGTTCTTTCATTTATAAAATGGGGGTAATCATAGGGAAACCAAATGAGTTAATCCATGTAAAGTGATAGCACAGAGCAAGTGCTTATGCTAACATATGCAAGGTTCAGGGAAGCTTTAAGGTATATTCTGTAAAGTGAAGAAAAGACAAGCTAACACTGCTTTGCAAGGGTATACAAAGTCTACTCACTTTGATACAGGAATCTGTGTAGATTATATTTCATTTAGGGAGTTGTTTTCCCTCATTGGTGTGGCTCTAGACTTCTGCTTCCAGCAATTAATGTTAGTATTTAGGAAATGTTGGTCTCAATCAAGCATGGACTTAGTAAACTGCTGGGTAACCAAGAAGAGTCCGTCGTCTATATTTCAGTTATGGGAAAACTTAAAAGGAGGCCAGACTGGATTGTCCTCTAAAACTCTTTCTCCCCCAAGGTCTTGGACTGAAAAATTCACATAGAGAAAAGGTACAACTTGGGATCACTGCATCCCTGGAATCATCTGTTGAGGAAAAAGGGATGAATTCTAAGGCAAAGCAAACCCTGTTGATAGGAATTAGGGGGAGTTCACCTAAAATGGGGTGAACATTTACATGGAGGAGGTTTAAGAAACGTTTCCCCTTCTCAGAGCAGGGATACCTTAAGGGCAAGAAAAAGGCCATATTGTGCCCAAGAGGAGACCCTCCATGGAGGACATCCATTTTTCTGAGGCTGGGTTTAAGTCAGAGGGAAGGTACCAGGGAAGGGGACAAATTCATGATGTTATGATAGAAAAATCAATGATGCTTGGTGAGTACCTGGAAGTAGAAGTGTCTGGTGCTTCTGGTACTTCACCCTTAGGCAACAGGAGCTATCATATGAATGTCACAGTTTACATTTTTTTTCTCATCAGGAGTTGCTTCCAACTCTTCAATAACATATGAGATAACTGCACGGCAGTGTGTAGGCTTGGTTTGGAGAATAAAGGGTCTGTGCCAAACAGGGTAGAGTGACCTAGTCTCATTTGCCCCTATGTGGAAGAGGCAGGACAATGTTTAGTGAGAACTCAGGAGGTCCAAGTTGTGGCCTGCAGTGAAGGGAGAAGTGATGCTAAGTGGAATAGGGAGCAGTGGGAGGGAGGAACCCAGGAAAGGAAAAGCAGCTGTCAGAGGGACAATTAAGGTAAGGACATGCAACATACAACTGTCTCCATATAGGCCAGAGAAAGGACAGGGGAAAGGGAAGCTGATTTGGGACTGCACTCTCCCTGAGTTATACATGTTAATGATGGCACCCACAGTCTACCCAATCATCATGTCAAATAGCTGGGAGTCATCCATGGCACCTTTCTCCTCCATTCATTTCTACATCCAGTCATTAGCCAAGTACCATTAATTCTTCTGTCTTAACATCATGAATTCATCCCCCTGCCCTACTCAGCTCCCATAGGATCTAAAGCAGACCTCATCATCTTTCACTGGGATTTTATCGTTAACTTCTTAATTGGTCTTCCAACTTCCAGTCTGACCTTCCCCTGCCCACCTGCCATGAATTTTTAATCATTAAGCTGGGGTGAAGTGTGGCTGTCCACACTTAGCTCACTGATACCCCACAGAAGGTCAAATCCAGAGGTTGTGAAATTGCAGGGTGGGGAGAGACAAACCTGATGTGGAGCTCCTTGAGAGCTGTCTGCCTACATAGAGCTTCCAGCACACCCAGAGAATTAATCTACCATGATAGAAAGGGTTGGGTGACTTCCAGGAAGTTAAGGTACTTACTGAGTCTCAGTTGCTTCATATAAAAAAATGGGATAGTAAGAGAACTTACTTAGGACTGCTATGAGGTATAGAATTATATAGGAAGACAGAGAGGAATCTGTGAGCATTAAGATTGATAAGTTCATTCATGCTGAATGTTAGATATCTCCATATCTTGTACCATTGATCAACTATAGAAGGAAAGTTAACTACAGGCAACTTGATGAGATACTCTCTGGCAGGCCTGACTCCTGCTTATAGGAACTGTGCCAGTTTGGATATATTATGTCCCCCCAAATGCCATTATCTTTGATGCAGTCTTGTGTGGGCAGGAAATGTATTGGTGTTGATTGGGTTGGAGACTTCTGACTGGATGTTTCCATGGAGATGTGATCACTCAATTGTGGGTGAGATCTTTCATTGGATGGTTTCCATAGATGCATGGCCCCACCCATTCAGCGTGGGCCTTGATTAGTTTACTAGAGCACTATATAGGCTCAGACAGAAGGAACAAGCTTGCTACAGCCAAGAGGGACACTTTGAAGGATGCACAAGAGCTGAGAGAGGAGCTGCAGATGAGAGACAGTTTGAAGGTGGCCGTTGAAAGCAGACTCTTGCTCCAGAGGAGCTAAGAGAGGACAAACACCCCAAGAGCAACTGAGAATGACATTTTGAGGAGGAGCTGTGGCCTAAAGAGGGACGTCCTGGGAGGAAGCAGAACTTAGAGCAGACACCAGCCATGTGCCTTCCCAGCTAACAGAGGTTTCCAGACACCATTGGCCATCCTCCAGTGAAGGTACCTGATTGTTGATGCATTACCTTTGACACTTTATGGCCTTAAGACTGCAGCTGTGTAACAAATAAACCACTTATATAAAAGCTAATCCATTTCTGATATTTTGCATCCCAGCAGCATTAGCAAACTAGAACAGGGACGATGCAAGGAATTAGCTGTGCAGATATATACAGCAAGTGAGCTAAAAGAGTGTACATATTATGGATTGGAGACCAAAAGCTAGATGCTTGGGAAAAACAAGCATGGAATTTAGGATTAGAAAGATATTGGACCTGAGATCTTGGAGTGCTTTGGTGAATCCAGAAACTGAGAGTGTGGCCTGCAGTAGAGGAATTATCTACAAACAGGCAGTGGCAAACAAGATCACACAACATAGGAGAATTTCCTGGAATCAAGACCAGATGAAATAATGCATGAAAAATTCTCAGCACATAAGTCCTTAAACTATAGCTCTCAATATTCTTTTTATTGACCAATTTCTTTCCACTGTTTATGCATTGGATTGATGCAAATTGTGAGAACCCATAGTCATGGCCAAGGCCAACTCTCTCGGAATGGGAAAATAGAGGACCAGGGAGACCAACTGTTGGCTTGAGGCTTCATGGTAAGTGCCAGGTAGAGCCAAGAAAAAAAATCTGCATCCCTTCAGCTCAGTCTGGAGTTTTCACTGGGAACTCTTCCCAACCCCAGCCTGGAACCCATGGGAGTCAACTGGTGAGGGAAACTGAGGCAGCACCAATCTTGCTCACTTGTACTCTGCCTCAAATAAGAATGGACTCGATGTTTTTTAGAGAAATCCTCAACTTTGAGGCTCTGTCTCTGGAGAAGTCCCCTAACACATTCCTCATGAGATCTAATATCAAAGATTTGTCATGGAATTCCAAGGAGAAAATGGGGATTGTATCCAGAATGGGAATTTCTAAGGGGAAGAGTTTTCCAGCTGCCTTTCCAGGCTCCCTTATCATCTACCTTCCAGGTGAATTCAGCCAATAAAGGCACTCGAGGGAGACTGGAAGGCAGGAGGAGAGAAGAGCCAGCATGTTTCTTCCCTCTCTCTCTGCCCCAGGTGGCTTCTTTTACAGCAACTACATTTCCGTTTTGGCTCCAGCTCTCACTGGCCAGGCCTGCCTTGGTTCCAGCTTTCAATGGGTGATCCCTAACACTGCCTCCCTCCTTTGTCTCTCCAGCCCAGAGCAGCACCAGGATCAGGCTTCCGGATTTTGCTAATCTCTTGGCTCTCACACTGTTCCCTGTTGAGTGTCTTCAGCAACTTCAAAACTTCCTGCATTGAAATCCATCCACTCTTAACACTTGAAGTTGTTTCTTTGTTTTCTGATTAGGCCATAAATGACACACAAAGGTCTTAATATATGGTAAATCCATAATACAATACTTGTATTCATATTCATTTAAGTATGCAGACACCTACCATATGCCTCTAAAATTATTACAATCCTCTCCCTCCCATCCCCAAGAAAAGAGAGACGGGAGTGGACATTTGTTTAGTGTCTGTTTTATGCCATGACTTGAATTAATTCTTTCCATACAGCATCTTACTTAATCTTTGTAATAATATTATGAAATAGGTTTTATTATCCAAAATTTTAAGAATGAGAAAATTAGGGCTAAGAGGTTAAGGGACCTGGCAAATGTTACATAGATAATAAGTCTAAGAGCAAGGATTCAAACTCCAGACCTGTTGAACTCTCTAGCAAGCTAGTATCCTTTCTCCTCCTACACCAGGAGTTCTGAAGGTGTTTTTGTTTTTGCTTTGGTTTTGTTATTGCTGTTGTTGTTGTAGCCCAAACCATTTTGCAAATAAAATCTTACTCTGATCCTCATTGTATAACACTGATAAAAGCTCGGCTCCTCTGGTGACTTGGGTTGGTGTCGGAAATAAAGCGGTGCCTGTAAGGGAATAAACGCTCTCTCGGTTCTGGAGGAGAAAAGAATTTATTTACAATCTTGCAAGATGGGGCGTCCAGCCAAACACGCGGGAGGCTGGCGCGCCAGAGGAAGAGAATGGCGATGTTTAAATCCCCTACTCCTAATTCGCAAGTCCCTCCCCTGTTTCCCCATTGACTGGGTACTACAGAGGTTACAGCCTATCCGAGAACACTAACTAATTCATCTTTTGAGATTTTAATTTGTACAGCCAATCCCAGAGAGCCAACTAGCTCATTATTGAGATTTTGAACTGATTAGCCAATGCCCCCCCAAATTTTTATTTTTTGCTGTGAGTTCCCGCCTCTGATACTACCTCATGTTTCTTTACATCAGGCAGATTCTCTCTTCTCTTTGTCTGGGGCTTGTTTAAACTGGTTTTGCCTCCATTTCCCTTATTCCATGCTGTCTCTATGTGAAAACGAAACTTATTCCTTTCTTACAGATTCCCTCCTCTTTCTTTTTTAAACACTTTTAGTTTTCACATTTTAGATTCTCAAATTTGCTAAGGGCTTTTTCACATTCCTCATCATACGGATCTTTCTTATTTTTGATTCTAGTGGTTTTGATGGGTTTTTGAACTAGCCTTTGAGCACACAGGATTATGTAGCACCCAGCTGTTATAAACATTTTGGCTGGAATGATAAGGAAAATTAAAATAGATGTTGCAATTCCTTTCCATTTCTCGAACCAATTTTCCAACCATTCTATGAGTGGGTTGTTAATGCTAGAATTCTTTTCTAGTTTCTGAAATAAGGCTGTTAAGCCTTGTAGGGCTTTGGTGATAGTTCCATTAGGCGCGGTATTATAGGGGATGAATGTGCGACAATTTCCCCCAACTATAGCACAGATGCCTCCTTTTTCAGCTAGCATCATGTCTAGGGCCATTCTGTTTTCCCATGCCATTCGGCTAGTGGCATCTAACTGTTCTGCTATTTCTTTAATGACATCCCTGGTATAGTTGATAAATTTTAGCTGATGATTGACATTTTTATTGATGGTGACCCACCAGAATAAGGACGATTTAAATTCTGCAGCTACTTGATTTTTAGCTTTAAACTCATTAGGAACTTTCTGGGGAACCCCTATACTATCTACAAACATTTTTTTATTGAAGGAACTAGGTACACTTTGTACATTTTTCTTTTCTCCTTTGCCTTGGGTTGGTACTTTTTTATTACTTTCAAATGCCAGGGTAAATGAGATAGCCAATTGAACCAGAGCACAGGTTCCTCCCCACCTTTCAGGTAGTGTTGGCCAGAGGATGCCCTTCCCACAGTACCACCAGAGGTCTGCTCGGGGTATAGTTAGGCTGGAGAAGTTGCCAGTACTATCCTTGCTCACATTCCACACCTGTGTACACAAAGCCATGGTACCAAGATCCTGGAGCCCTTCTTCCCATCTGGAGAGACAGGCAGAGTGGTTTCCGGGACCGAGGTGAGACGCTGGTATGGCTTTGACACTTCCCTTCTGGACTGGAGGGAAAAGGGAGGACAATGTACTACAACTTTCACCAGGAGTAGCATTTTGAAAGAGGAGTGTTATACATTTAAACTCCCTTTCATGCTTTTTCATCCCCAAGGGGAAGGGCATAATCTGAACAGTGGGTTGTTTGGTTGTACAAGCATAACAGTCACTTCTGTTTAGACTCTGGATGGTATGTTTGCCCCATTCTACCCAGGCATTTGTATTTCCATAACCTGTCTCTATTTCTGTGGTTTGCTTTAAGTCTTTGGTCTTAAGTGTTCTAATGACCTTGGGGTCAATTTGAACTGGAGAGTTAAATTCCAGCCAAGTTTCCCTTAATGGTTTTTCCTCCAACCTGGGTAAGACCCATCCCTCATACTGTGTGGTAAAGATGTTTCTTTATGGTTTGATTCATTCTTTCCACTCTCCCAGAGGATGGTGGATGCCAGGGAGTGTGGAAGTCCCAAGTGACACCCAGGCTTCTCATGACATTCTGCAACACACAGGAGGTAAAGTGACTGCCATTATCAGAGTCTATATTTTCCACTAACCCATAACGGGGAATGATTTGTTCAAGGATAACTTTAGAAGTTCCCAATGCTGTAGCTGAGGATAGAGGGTAGGCTTCCACCCATCCAGTGAGGTGGTCGACAATTACCAAAATATATTTTAAACGACCGATTGGTGGCATTTCAGTATAATCAACTTGAATGCTCTGGAATGGTCTCAGGCCCGGCTCTCTTCCCCCTTGTACCTGTTTTCTTAAAACCTTTTTATTAATTTTTTGACAAATTATGCACCGCTCACAGATTTGTTTAGCAACTGTATAAAGGCCTACACATCCAAATTGTCTAAGTACTACATCACACATGGCTTGTACCCCCCAATGACTCCCCTGGTGTAGGACTGCTAATATCTCCCTCATTATTTGTTTATTTAACATTTGTCTGCCATCTGGGAGAAACCATTTCCCCTGATCATTTAAGGTTGCTCCTAACTGTTTCAACTCTTTTACTTCTTTGGCAGAGAATGTAGGGACCCCAAATTCCTTAGGGATAGAGGGTATTAGGATCATTATTTTTAAAGGGGGGTAGAGAGAGGCCTCCTTAGCCTTTTCATCAGCCAACCTATTGCCTTTTGCCTCAAAAGTAGGTCCCTTCTGGTGTCCATTTATATGCACCACTGATATTTCTCTAGGTAAGAGTAGATTGGTTAATACTTGTTTCACCAATTCCCCATGAACCAGTTCTTTTCCTTTGCTATTGATTAATCCCCTTTCTTCCCAGATCTTTCCAAAGGTGTGGACTACCCCAAAGGCATACTTAGAGTCAGTGTATATTGTACCATCCTTTCCTTCTAATAATTTGAGGGCTTGATTTAGTGCATACAATTCACAAGTTTGAGCTGACCACTTATTGGGCAATCGGCTAGCTTCTTTTACTTCACAAGTTATCCCATCCACAACTGCATAGCCATTGTGCCTTTCTCCTTCTAGGACTTTGGAGGATCCATCTATGAACAGTCTTTCCCCCGAGTGCAGGGGAAGATCCCTTAGGTCAGGTCGGACTCGAGTTTGGTATTCAATTAGGTCTAAACAGTCATGCTCAGGGGTCTCTACTTGCTCAGGCCCCTTCCAGAGGAAGGAGGCCGGGTTTAGGCTATGATCTGTTGTTAAGACCAAATCATCTTTTTCCATTAGGATTGCTTCATATTTTAAGATTCGAGAATCAGTTAACCATTTCCCTGCCCTTTGAGACAGAATAGTTCTCACTTGCTGAGGAGTACTAACTACTAATGCCCCTCCAAAGGTTAATTTCCTGCTTTCTTCTACTAAAAGGGCAGTTGCTGCAATGGCTTGAACACACCCAGGCCACCCCCTAGAGACTGGATCTAAAACCTTCGAAAGGAAAGCCACCGGCCTTCTTTGGCCTCCCCAGATTTGGGTTAGGACCCCCAAAGCTGTTCCCTTATCTACTGTAACAAACAGGTGAAAGGGTTTTTCGAGGGAAGGAAGTGCTAGAACAGGAGCTTGCACCAGTGCCTGCTTGAGTTCATTTAATGCCTTTATTTCCACTTCCTCCCATTCTATCTTGTCAGGCTCTTCCTCTAGTAATTTTTGGTATAGCTCTTTAGTTCGAGATGCAAAAGAATCTATCCACAATCTACAGTACCCTACCAATCCCAGGAATTTTCTTAGCTCTCTTTTTGTTTGAGGAAGAGGCAACTCTACTATGGCCTGGATTCTTTCTGGATGGATTTTTCTTTTTCCTTCACTTATGAGGTGGCCTAGGTACTTAACTTCCCTTGCTACAAATTGCAGTTTACTTTTAGATACCCTTAATCCTTGTTCCCCTAAAAAGTTCAGTAGATTTTTCGTAGCTTGAGCCACCACTTGCCTTTCTTTACCTGATATTAATAGATCATCTACATATTGCAGAAGGGTGATTTCAGGTGGGACTGGAAATTTTTCCAGTACCCTCTCTAACTCTTGCCCAAAGAGATTGGGGGACTCCGTGAAACCCTGAGGTAAGACCGTCCATCTGTATTGCTGCTTTCGCCCATTGAAGGGATCTTCCCACTCAAAGGCAAACAGGTCTCTACTTTCTGGATCAAGGGGACAGGCCCAGAAGGCATCCTTTAAATCTACTACACTAAACCACTTATGATGGAAGGGAATTTTACTCAGGAGAGTGTAAGGATTAGGAACTACAGGGTGTCGAACCTGGACAATTTTATTAATGGCCCTTAGATCCTGCACCATTCTCCAGCTACCATCTGGTTTCTGAATGGGGAGAATGGGAGTATTAAAAGAGGACATACAGGTTTCCAAGAGTCCATCCCGAAGGAGACCCTCAATGATGGGTTGGAGTCCCTGTCTTCCTTTAAGAGGAATAGGATATTGTTTCTGGCACACGACCTCCCCTTCCTTTTTTAACTTGATTTTAATTGGGGGAATTTGCAACCCTCCCCTGTTTCCTTCTTTTACCCATACCTCCTCCTTAATGTCTCTTTCATCTTCTTCAGTGAGCAGGGCCAAAACCTCAATCCGTCCATTCCTTACCTCTAAATCCAGTCCCATAGGTATTATTAGGTCTCTTCCTAATAAATTACTCCCAGCTTCTGGGATGTGCAACAAGGGAGCTATGATTTGATTATTTTCCCAACAAATGTTAGTAGGTTCAAGAATGGGAACTTTAAATCCCTCCCCTTTTACCCCTGTGACGGTGAGGGAACTGCCAGAGAGCCTGGCCCCCTTTGGAAGATGATTTACAGAGGAGCAAGCTGCTCCAGTGTCTACCAAGAATGTAATTTCCTCTTGATATGGGCCCACCTTTAAATTTACTAAAGGCTCCCGGTGGGCTTCTGAGATGAGGAGCCTCTGACTCTCCTAGTCTTCAAAATTCATTAGCGGTATAACTCGACCCTCCTTCTGTAAGTCTGGGCACTCCCTTTTGAAATGGCCAGGCTTTTCACAATGATAACACCCTGCAGAGTTCTGCATTTTCCTTGCTCCTTTTTTTAAATCAGCCCAGCCCCCTCCCCTATCTCGCCTCTGTCTGCATCCCCCATTTCCTGTTTCTAATCTTTTCTTGACCAAGTGGTCAACAGTGGCTATCATGACTTTAGCCTGCTGCTTTTGTTTTTCGTCCTCCCTTCTTACAAATACTTTCTGTGCTTCCCTTAATAACTCCTCCAATGGCTTATTCATCCATCCATCTATTTTCTGAATCTTTTTCCGAATATCAGGCCAAGATCCCTTCACATAGCTGACCTTTAACATTCCCTGGGCTACAGGGTCATCAGCGTTCATACCTGAATATTTCCTTACTTGTTCTCTCAATCTTTATAGATAAGCAGAGGGAGACTCATCTTTCTCTTGATTTACCTCAAAGGCCTTATCCAAATTTTGAGATTTGGGTACCGCCAATTTTATTCCCTCTACAATGAGGTCTCTGAGATCCTTCATTTGTGCCCTATCCTCTTTATCATTATTATCCCAATCAGGGTCAGTATTTGGAAATTTTTGCTCTGCTGCCATCACCCCTTGCCCTGGCGGGTGTTGCCTTTCCCATTCTTTCATAGCAGCCCCTCTTATCATTCCTCTCTCCTCTTTTGTAAAGAGGATGTTTAATATGGACATAAGTTCAGACCACGTGTATAGGCTAGAGCCTAGGAACTGATCTATTTGCTCAGCCAGCCCCATTGGGTCCTCTATTAGCAATTTCATCTCCTTCTTAAAATTTCTTACTTCTGCACTCGTTAATGGGGCATTTACATACCCGACTTCCTTTGGCCCCATAGGCACCTCCCTCAAGGGGTAAAGGGATTTAACGGGGTGATGTTCCCTTACTCTCTTTCCTTCAAGAGTTTTTGGAAATGGAAAATTCTGTACATCCTTTTTGCACTGTATTAATTCTTTCCTCAACCATTGATGGGTCATATCTGGTGGGGCAGTTGGCGCCGATGGGCCTCCTGATTCCCCTGGAACCTGTGCGGACCTTATTAGGTCCTCAGACTCTAACAATCTCTGCCCTGGGGGAGGAGGGGAATAGTAGGGAGGAGGAAGGCTTAATAAGGGGTCCCAGGGTTTAGATTCTACCAACTCATCTTCCAAGTTTGGGTTTTTATCTTTCACAAGGTAAAGGGGAGTTTTTTTGTTCTTTAGCCAGCACGTGGCATAATCAGACTCCTCCTTAGAAAAGGGTTTCTTCTCATTAACATAAATTACAAGGTTGGCACAGAGCCAGTCCTCCTCTGACCCATACTTTGGCCAGAATACGTCTGGTGGTGAAATGCTTTCTTCAGTCCAAATGTAACAACAGTATTTAATCATTTTCTTTTTGTCCTTTCCCTTGGTCCGATCGCTATCGGTCCAATATTTTAACATCCTACCTAGTGGGCTATCTGGAGGGATGTCCCCGAGGGACTCTATAGGTGCCCCCTTTTCTTCTTCCCCGGCCGGCCAACTGCCTCTATTTCCCATCCTGAGTCTTGTCTGGGCTTCTTTCTCTCAGTTCCTTTCGCTTCGTCTGTCTCTGGCCCTTTCCCTCGCGGGAGAAGGGAACCGCAGATTGAGACTCCGCACTCGCTTCGTGCAGTATGTCCCACGTCTCAGTCACACACAAGCAGCTCCAGACTCATCAGGAATTCCCGACCACCAAGGCAATATATTACTTTCCTTACCTTGGTCCGTGCACGGAGTTGCCTGGTCAAACAGAGGCAAGCCCTTTCCCCCTTTTCTCATCCACAACCGGCAGATCCAAGCGTCTGGTCTCGGGCCCTTTAGCTGCCGGAGATGGGCCCCCAATGGCGGAGTCCAAGACCGCTCAATCAGCGGGGCGCGCCTTCCCTTTGTCCACCTCGGGGGTCCCCCTCCGAAGCTTTGGATCCCGGACGAGCCCCCAAGTTGTCGGAAATAAAGCGGTGCCTGTAAGGGAATAAACGCTCTCTCGGTTCTGGAGGAGAAAAGAATTTATTTACAATCTTGCAAGATGGGGCGTCCAGCCAAACACGCGGGAGGCTGGCGCGCCAGAGGAAGAGAATGGCGATGTTTAAATCCCCTACTCCTAATTCGCAAGTCCCTCCCCTGTTTCCCCATTGACTGGGTACTACAGAGGTTACAGCCTATCCGAGAACACTAACTAATTCATCTTTTGAGATTTTAATTTGTACAGCCAATCCCAGAGAGCCAACTAGCTCATTATTGAGATTTTGAACTGATTAGCCAATGCCCCCCCAAATTTTTATTTTTTGCTGTGAGTTCCCGCCTCTGATACTACCTCATGTCTCTTTACATCAGGCAGATTCTCTCTTCTCTTTGTCTGGGGCTTGTTTAAACTGGTTTTGCCTCCATTTCCCTTATTCCATGCTGTCTCTATGTGAAAACGAAACTTATTCCTTTCTTACAGTTGGCGCAAAGGGTGGGCCACAAACTTCTCCCTCTCATCTCCACATCACAGCCACCTCAGGGGCTTCCTTAGCCAGTTTGGAAATACATGTTCCCCTACTCTAAACTGACATCTATTTGGCTTCCCCACATCAAGCCTCTTTCTTATTCAACCCACCCTACACTCAATTAATTTTCCTAAATCTCACCTCTAATCATGTTCCTCCCAGCTCAAAGAAGGCTTCCCTTTGCCTGCCAAGTTGAGAACAAATTTCTCTTCCCGGCATTGATGCTGTAGGACAAGCCTCAGCATACATTTCCAGTCTTATCATGGCCCACACCCCTGTACTCCACCCAAAGTAAAGCCACTCCTGCATTCCAAACATTCCCATGTTTTCTGTTTTGATGCTTTCATCCTTGATGTTTGCTCCTCCTGGAATACTTTACTGCACCCTCCCATTGGCACCTGTCAAACCACCATCCTTCAATCCACCTTCTCTGTGAAGCTCCCCAGCTTGGTGCGATTTCCCTTCATTTCACAGTGCTAAGACATGCCTGTCATGACATATATTCTGACTTGTATTATATTTTTTCATGAGCGTGTCTTATCCCCCATGAAGACTGAGAATTATCATAGTGTTCCCGATTGCACCTAGCATCATGCCTTGCGTATTTTAGGCATTCAATGAATTGAATGGAGCTGAAGTATTCAGTTTAATTTAGTGGCAGGCCAGGAAACCACCCAAATTCTAAACCAGGCAAAGTTTGACGTCTCTCCAGCCCATCAGTGTCTTCTCTCCCTTTCTGATGCCTCTCTTTTACTTGGAGTTTGTTTATCACCTCCAGATGGCCATTAACATATCTCTGGGGGGGGGGGGGAATGAGATTAGAGGTAAGAGAAAGCTTGAAATTGGAGTCTTTCTCCAGCCTCCCCATGAAAGATGTCACCTGAGCTTTCCAGCACCTGATAAGGGAAGCGCACTACCCAGGTAGTGAGCTGGTGAGGCTGCCGTGCCACCTCACGAAGGCAATCACCTTTACTCCAGACAGATGAGCAGAGCAATCCTAGTTGCTGCCCGCCGGCATCCCAAGTCTACTTGCTATTGCTATTTTCATGTTCAATGGACTACCCTCAAAAGTGTGAGTGTTCCTGCTGCCATCTTTGCAATCCTCATATCCTTGAATAAAATGTCCTTTCCCATTCCCCTTGTCTATCTCTAACCCATTCTCAAGGTGACCGATTTGTTTTCAGTTTTTTTTTTTTGTTTTTTTTTTTTTTGGTTGCTTCACCAAAAGGCACTTAAAGAGATACAGCTAGGCTGAATGGGGGCTAGAAATTTATTTGGCTTGGCAGGTTTTCTTTCTTTCTCCTTTTACTTTCTCCACATGGTTTCTCATCTCTGCTTGGGTCTGCTTCTGACTGCACCAGGGCCTCCTCTGATATTACAATTCCCACGCTCCCACCACAGGCACAGATCACATTGCTTTTGGTTTGCCATGGCACCAGCTCTCGCCCTGACCCTATGTGACCTTTTAGCTTTAGAGCCCACCACCAACTAATTAATCTCTGTTTCTCTTAGTACAGAGTCTCACAACAGAGAAACTGATTGGCTTAACTCAGTTTCTGAATTGATCTCCTCTGGACCACTCATCTGTTGTCAGGATCTAGGTTGTAAACATGGATGTCTAGACGCACCCCTTTGGCAGAGGCTGTAGATAAGGTGTAATTTCAAAGACCAGGGTATAGGTACACAGTTTGAGATAGGGGTCTCTGATGAGATTAGGAGCCTTACACAAGCAGATTATCAAGTGAAAGCAAGTAGGGAGGGAGGGAGGGCGGAAGGAAGAAAAGAAAACTAAAATGTGTTGAACCATTGCTATATGCTAAACACAAATTAGGCTGTTAAGTGTGTATCATCTTATTTTAGTTTCACATTATTTTTTCCAAGTAGCTATTATTAGTTCCTCCTTACAGATTAAGGAATTCAGCCTAAAAATGTGAACTGATGTGCCCAGCATCATCCATAGTTAATGGCAGAACGATGGTTTCAAGTGGGCAATGGTTTCAGTCCTCCCAATAGTTTCACCAGAGGTAGAAGTTCCATGTGATGAATCTGAAAAAATAAAATGAAAAGCAGTTTTTCTTAAAACATTCAAAACAAAAGAGTGATTATTGAAGAATGTTAATTGATATATCACTGCACTGGTTACTTCTGCCTGATGGTTTAATTATTAGTAGCTCAGTGAGTTTCATTAGGGACCTATTGTGCTGCTGTTGGCAAAACAACACTGGCATTTCATGTTCAATAATTAAAAGCAGGAAAAACAAACATTCTCTTTGGAGCCCTGGATTTATAAATAGGAGTGGTATGTGATTCCTTTAATCAATAACTAGGCTATCTTGGCTAGTCTGGAAGATGGAGACTCTGGGCTCCCTTGTTCCTTAATTCCCCTCATCTAGCTCTGAATTTACAAAATCCAACTGGCAGAGACTGAGTTTGTTGGGTAACTTATTCTTTCCTAAACCCCACCTTTTGGCTATACGGATAGTTAAAAGATCACTTTCTAAAAGAGGTAAAATTAATGTAAAATTGGGTTTTATTGGGGGAGGGGGATAAAGAGGGAGAGTCAATTAAACCTCCATTGGACAGAATTTATTTGCATCTCTATTAAAAAAAATGATTTTGCATTGCTATCAGTTATCTGCAACTTAAAGTTATAAAATAGCTCAAGGACAAGGAAAGGCTAAAATCAGAAAAACTGAAGACTATGTTTCAAACAATGCATAATTTTCCACTTGAAAGAGCCAGTGATCTTTCTTGCTTATTCCAAAGTTCCTTACATGGCATAGTTGAAAACATGCTTTAGGGTCAGATCTAGGTTCATAGACTCTAGTGCTCATTCACTATGGGTGACCTTGGACAATGCCTAAATCTCTCCGAACCTCATTTCTTCATCATAAAATACCCACTTCATAGGCTTAAGATGAGTTCCAGCCTCAAGAACTGTGAGAAAATAAATTTCTGTTCTTTTAAGCCATCCAGTTTGTGGTACTTTGTTACCACTACCCTATGAAACTAAGAAAGTCACCAATGCTATTTCATTCAAGAAACATTTATCATGGGTGGGGCAAGATGGTGGCGTAGGGAGGAATGGAATTTAGTTAGCCCTCTGGAACAATTAGCATACAGCCAGGAATAGCTAGTAATAGCCTGGAACAACTGTTGGGGGACATCTGTGACCAGATACACATTGTACACCAGTCTGGAATGGGTGGGATGGCTGAGATCACAGCATAAGAACTGTAAGAAAAGCCCCCCAAATGACAGAGATGGTGCCCCTCCCCCACCAGCGTGGCAGGCTGAGCTGAAATACTTCCCTGTGGGAAAAAGAAGCAGTCTACTGGGAGGAAGGGAATGTAGCTGAACCAAGCACCAACTGTGGTTTTATTAACAAATTTGAACTACTGAATACAAGCTACAAGCACAGATAAACCTGGAGCAAGCAGGAAAGGAACCCGAGGTTTCTCCCGGCAGAGAGGAGGTAGGGCTGATGGGAAAAAAATACATAACTAAATAAAAATAGAGGCTTTTGGAATCAGCTGAGCTCAGAATACTGAAAAAGGAATGTGTGCCAAGAAAAGGAGCACATAGAACTGGGCACCAAATCTGGTTCTTGACTGCTAACTGGGGGGATGGGGACTGGCTCTGAAAAGGGGATTTGTTTCTTTTTTCCTTTTTTTTCTCTCATTCTAAGTAGCTCAATAGAGAAAGCCTCAAGCATTTTCAGTTGTCAGTGCTGATCCAGGCAAGGATGGAGTTAAGATAGAGAGGCCAAGGAAAAAGTCAAATGGAGGAGATAAATCCTAAAGGGCTTATCTCCCCTACAAAAAGGGGGAGGTGGGGCCAGGATCAAGTGGCTTCCCTCGCTCAGAGAACTCAGACCCTAGGGCCGTGTGTGTGTGTGTGTGTGTGTGTGTGTGTGTGTGTGTGTGTGTGTGTGTGTGACATAAACAGCTTAAGCTTGGCTTCTACCACTCTCAGCCCCTGGCAGGAACAGGGTCTACTGAGAATTAAAGGGACCACACCTCATTATGCTATTGGGTTGCTGCGGGCTGACAAGCACCACCTGCTGGGCAGGACAGGAAAAGCACAGTATCTAGGGCCTCACAGGAAAGTCTGACAACCTTCTAGTTCTCATCCTCAGGGAACCCTGATACAGATACATAATTACATGGAACCTTGAATGGGGGGTAAGATCTGGCTGGTTTGTACAGGTTAGCATGATGCCCCAATACATCCCAGAGTAATCTGGGCAGAGAATAAAAATGTATCTGTAAAGCCCCTTTGAGGGACTGGGGAAAATTTGGAAATATTAAACTTCCCACCTGGGGATTTACTGATATTCTCACAAGCATTAGGCACTAACATTATAGTAGGCCAAGTCCTCAATCTTGGGGCTTGCCCTTATGAAGGTTGAGAGAACCTCTTTCATTGCTCAGATGTGGCCTCTCTATCTAAGCCAACTCTGCAGGTAAACTCACTGCCCTCCCCACTACATGGGACGTGACTCCCAAGGGTGTAAGTCTCCCTGGCAATGTGGGACATGACCCCCATGGATGAGCCTGGACCTGGCATCGTGGGATTGAGAAAATCTTCTTGACCAAAAGGGGGAAGAGAAATGAAACAAAATAAAGTTTCAGTAGCTGAGAGATTTCAAAAGGAGTTGAGAGGTCATTCTGGAGGTTATTCTTATGCATTTTATAGATATCCCCCTTTTTGTTATTAGTGTATTAGAAGAGCTAGAAGGGAATACCTGAAACTGTTGAACTGCAATTCAGTATCCTTGATTCCTGAGGATGATTGTATAACTACATAGCTTATATGGTGTGACTGTGTGATTGTGAAAACTTTGTGGCTCATACTCCCCTTATCCAGTGTATGGACACATGACTATAAAAAAGGGGACAACAAGTAAATGAAATGGGGGAGGGGAGGAGTATGAGATGTTTTGAGTGTTCTTTCATACTTTTATTTTTATTCTTATTTTCATTTTTATTCCTTGAAGTAATGAAAATGTTTAGAAATTGATTGTGGTGATGAATGCACAACTTCATGATGATAGTACGAACAATTGATTGTACAGTTTGGATGATTGCATGGTATATGACTACATCTCTATAAAATTCCATAACAAAAAGAAACTTTTATCAATCATCTACTATATAACTAGAGAAAGAGTGCACTGTGGGATTGGTATAGCATTATTTCCAAGCACAGGCTTTGGGATCAGGCAGATGAGCACAGGATCCTAACTCTGCCACTGATTAGCCCGATGATCTCAGACGAGTTCATTCACCTCTTCAGCATCAAGTGCCTCATTTGCAAAAAGAAAAAATGATATAATTGACTTAAGGATTAATGACATAATATTCTTGATGGACTTAAGAGTACATGAACAATAAATGGAAGGTGAAAAACATTTTTTTTAAAGTTGGAAGTGGGCATTATCTGTGTTCCACACTGGTCTGTATTCACACTTGTTTAGGAGTATTTACCAACAAAGTTGATGGCAGAACTATAAAATCCAAGAGAAGGAGAACTAAGACAAGGAGAAGTTCTGCCTTTTATGCAGTTACTTACCTGTACACATCCAATGGGTTGGTCATGAGGCTAAGAAACAGCCTACCAGACATTCAGAGGGGATACGACTGCAGATGTGCAGCCTGCATCATCCTGGTCCAGCCTGGGCACTCCAAAGGTGCATATGGGAGTTGTGGGCCCAGATTCCTTCTCTCTGAATCACTGAAAGGGTATAACGGTCTAAATCTCAACCAGAAAGGAAGTACAGTTCAGAGATAGTGCTAATACTTTGTGCCAGTGGGTGAACCTTAAGCCTCTGAAAAATCCTAATTTTGCCCTCACCCTATAAGCCACTGACAAGGGTCCTGCAAAGATATGAGTTGCCAGGGCCCCCCTTGCTTTGCTGTCAGTAACGGGGACTTTGAGGAAGGGGCAGAACCTTCTCCCATACCTGACTCTCACTTGCATGTGAATCATTTTTCCTCTCTTCTGATCTGGGTCACTTTTCCTGAATTTCACATTTATACTTTCTCCTTTTATCTAAGATCTGTAGCCCCTGCCCTACTATCCTACAATTCCTCAGGATCCAGTCTATGTAACAAACCCTCTGAGAGTTCTTTGTCACTGACCTTCTGAGCAGCTTTGTCTCTCCCTTCTCTGCACCACACAGAGCCCTTGTTCTCTTAGAGAGCAACATCAGAGGTAGCTCTCCAGGAGTGCCTAGGACAGACATACCAGCTGTTCTCTCTGACATCCACTGTTTTGACAAGCTGCAAGTGTCCTCACTATGCTTGAGTATGATCCAAGACCCTTAAATGTCCAGATGAACTGTGTGCTCCTAATTCTGTGGAGATATCACCACTTCACCTGTGGAGATTAGCAAAGGTTTCCCACCAGAAGATTGGCATGATCAGGACAGGTCATTGGATAGGTAAGTGAAGGTGACCTATTCCAAACCAAAAGAAAGAAATGATTGTGCAAAATAAAGAGATATCTGTGGATATAGGTATTAAAAATGAAAGAGAAGATTCTAATTAACAATAAAATGATTCTTTTATTCTGGAAAGACACCACTGATTTTTTTAATTCAGTTTTATTGAGATATATTCACATATCATAAATCATCTATGGCGTACAAATTGTTCACAGTACCATCATATAGTTGTGCATTCATCACCCCAATGTACTTTTTGAACATTTTCCTTATGCCACAAAAAAAATAAGAATAAAAAATAAATGTAAAAAACAACATCCAAATCATCCCCCCCACCATATTCTTCATTTAGTTTTTATCCCCATTTTTCTACTCATCCATCCTTACACTGGATAAAGGGAGCGTGATCCATAAGGCTTTCACAATCACACTGCCACCCCTTGTAATCTACATTGTTATCCAATCATCTTCAAGAGGCAAGGCTACTGGGTTGCAGTTTGATAGTTTCAGGTATTTACTTCTAGCTATTCCAGTACATTAAAACCTAAAAAAGGGTTATCTATATAGTGCGTAAGAATGCCCACCAGAGTGACCTCTTGACTCCATTTGGAATCTCTCAGCCACTGAAACTTTATTTTGTTTCATTTCACTTCCCCCTTTTTGATACCACTGAAATTTAAACAAAGGATGTGCTCTACTGTATGAGAAAGGTGAGTATAACTTGTTATTTTTCTCTTGCACCACAAAACCTACCTGGAGATCCAATGATGGAATGATGGACCATTTCCTAAATCAAAATACCAGGGAGAAAAATAGGCAGTAGATTCCAGAACGGACACCTGTCCCGAGGACTGACTTATCCTCTGGCCCCAAACACCATCCAAATCACCCTACTTTTCCGTAAGCCCTGGGGCTGCTCCTGGTCTCCCTTTGCTGCCCAGCCCAGTGGGTGTCTTTGGATGGGTGATAAGTTAAGCATAGCTAATGTCAGACCAGCATGATGGAGAGTGTATACCCCTTCTTGAGACTCTTTATCACTCAGAGTGAGTGTTTTATAGCCATGCATAGAGGTTGCCATAAAACACCATTTTAAGGAGCTGGAGGCCGTATTTCATCCATTAATGTCCTCTTGCCCCAAGAGGCAAAACAAACTAGCAGGTGGCTTAGGATTAACATCTTTATTACAGATGACCTCACTATTGTGTTCTCTATAAAGAAAAAATATTACAAAGCATTAACGCACTTTAACTATTAAATTAATACAGATTTACGGCTCATATCCGGGTCTAAATTTCTTGGCTTGCAAGGTCATTATTTTTCTGTGATTTTTTTTGACAACATTGCTAATGGGGACCAGAGCAAAATTGATATGAACTGTGATGGTGGATGCATGAATTCAGGGAGGCAGCAGGTTATGTCTCCACATAAATCACTCTGATGGCAGCTTTGCACTAGAACCTACACAAGTATTTTCAATATTTGAGCAATAACCACAGAAGGATATTTAGCCAAGAGGACGCAAGTGCTGAGATTCCAATATTTACTTTGTTCTGACAAATGGCAAAACATGAAGACTGTGCTTTAATTACTTGAAGAGGCTGTGGAGCATAACTCTCCCTCCCCCCAGGCTATCTCAAATGCTCAAAGTAGCCATAACTTATTTTATCTAGATGTGTTGCTATTGAATGCTGTTTGTGTTTATACATGCTATGGATGTGAAGTACCCTCTCATTCCTACTCCCTTCTGGGATTCTGGGTGATGGTATCCACTGGTCACCGGTCAAATGGGAAGCAAACTAACAATTATATTATTAATTGCCAGCAAACACCTAAAGCCCCAAAGTTTGATAAAAATGGATTGGAGAACTGGGCTTAGGACTAAGGCTGAACTGGATCTTCCTCCTTCCTTCCAAATCTAAAACTTGGGGACCCCGCAGTCAGTTATGCCTTAAGGGAATATGAGAGAGAAATGACATTCCAGTCTACCTATTGCACCACATGGGTGAGAAGGAGGCGGGAAGCACCAGAGAGGACAAGAGGTGAAGAGGGCATTTGCATGCTCTCTGACCTTGTGCACAGTAGCCCTTCCCATGGGGTGATACAGCCCCAAATGAAAGATTTTCTATACTTGGGTTAGCAGCTTCTTTGTAGGGAAGGGGTAAGCGTGGAAGGCATTGAGGGGCAAGCATGGTCCCTCTGGCACCCTGGGGAAGGAGAAGGTCTTTGGTATGAAAATCTATGCTCCCTGTAGGCATGGACAAAAACCTGAGGAAAAGGTAAAAAGTGAAGTCTTTGATTATTTCAAAGAGGGTTAGCAGTTCAACTCTCATATATCAATTGGGCTGACAATGGATTATTATTGGACAATATCAAGTTCCAATGACCCTGAAAGTATGTAAACCATGTGTGCATAAAACAATGGCAAAGCACGTTAACTTGAGGGCAAATCTGCTCTTTGACAGTACCCATGGCTATGGCCCCAAACTCCATTGCTGAACTCTAGCCAGCTGTGCTGCCCAGGAGGAAGAATTATTGGGTTAGTCTCAGACCCTGTTTGGCTGTAAAGAGAAAGGGTAGCTCCAAGCACATCATGGAGTGGGCAGAGAATATGTGTCCTACAGGCAAAGCTGGAAGGCAGCGTCTCTCAGGACCCTCCAAAAGTCATGGAAGGTATAGCCCCTTCAAACTCACCAGCTCTGGAAAATATAGAGGGTACATTAAAAATAGGAAGTGAGATGGAGACAGGGTTTTTTGTTTGTTTGTTTGTTTTGTTTTGTTTTTGCCAAGAAGTGACTTAGAGAAAGGAAACAAAGTGTGGGATTTAGGATCAAGTCTTTATTAAGCAGTGGAGCTTCTGCCAACCCCAGAGCTATACTCATGGTAGTTATCTGCCTGTTGAAAGGCTGAAGTCTCAACATCAGCAGTTGCAGGAGCATGTAGCTCTTTCCCCTGCCCTATCAAGATATAGAAACCTTCACTTCTCTTTTTCCATCCCCATAACGAACAGCCTTGAGACCAGTCTGAAGAAGAGAGATCAGTCAGAAAACATTCCAGCACATCCCAAGAATACTCAGGTTTCACCAGACAAGGGGGACAGGAGCATGTCCCTGATATGTCCTGATAGCCTTGTACCCTGTGATTAGGAGGCCAACTGAGGAAGAAATGAAAAATAAATCTTAATGAGAGGCAATATGATGAGGTGGAAAAAACACTGGCATTGGTCTATTTTGATCACTCCCATGAACATAATTCCAAGAAACTTTAGAAGCAGTTGTCTTCCTTTATCCCTCCAATGCATAGACACTCGCTTGTGCATAGTTAGCATATATGCTTCCTGCTTTAAGTGAACACACAAATGTGCACACTCCATGTGTGAACATATATTGCAAGTGCATGGGTCATCTGATGCATACATGCTGGTGTGCTTCCATGTATACCCTGGGAGTAGTCAGACACATATTTATACATACACACATCAGTGTTTAATACTTGCATGTGTATGGAGGTATTTTCTGCATATCTGGCACACAATTATGTCTGTGTGCACACCCAGGTGTGTTGTGTGCAATCTGGATAGCACATCATGTACACGTCCAAGTGCATGTGTGAGTTCTGTGCCTGTGTGTTTGCATGAATCTGGGTTCTTAAGCCCCACCATGCACCAGGCTGTTTGCAGCCAATGTTGAGTGGCTAATGATTTTAATGAGAGTGCCTTCTGGATTCATATTTTTTTCATAAAATACATCACACTAAAACCAAATCAATGAGAAACATTAATTAGGGCCTTTGTAGATGCCTTCTGTGGTGGTGTTTTTCTTTTGAGAAGCACCAGATGAAGAATGCTTGGCTCTATTTAAGCTAAGTTGTTTGACATTTAGATGAGAGTAAAAAGGGGAAGAAACTAGCCAGCCCAGGAACCATTTTTGACAGCTCTTTGTCATGCAAGGGAGAAAAAAGGCGCCGGCTGTGAGAGTCTACTTTGAAGCCCTGGAAATTTGTAATGAAAAATTTAAGATACAAGAGAGGCAGAAAGATGAGCTATTCACGGGGCTCTGCATATATTAACACTTGTAATGCAAACTAAAAGTTTGCTATGTGTTTTTATAATTTGGCCACTAATAAATATCTTCCAGAAGTGCTTGGATTTTCTAAGCTCTGGTATGGAGTTCGAATTATTAAAAAGTAAAAGAAACAATTGGCATTGGGCTCTGGTCCCTGATTAGGGGACTGTGGCACATCAATTATTGCAGACAGACCACTGACTGATTTCAAAGGATGCTGGAAGCTCTTGCATGCTTGGAGGAAGCCAAGCAACTGTAGACATCTCCATTGCAACTGTCCTCCGTGACAACCTCCAGGTCAACCCATCCCCAGCACCTGACGCCTCGTCTTCCTTGACATCCTGGACAAAATTACTGACATACTCTGTCCATGGGCAAGCAGTGCTGGGAAACCTCTGAGGAAGTTCCCCAAAAGCACCGTTGTCACTACTGAAAGGTCAGAGTTCCTGTGATGTCAAAACAATGTTTGTGAATTTGGGATACTGAAGCAATCAATTTCATCCATGCATCACATCCTTGATTATGCTTCTCCTGCCTGGCCCCTTTAATCACTGATCCTTTCTGCTACAGTCCACCCAAGGCATCTTTGCCTCCTTTTTTCTTTCCAGATCTTCCAATGTCTTCCTTCCCAACTCTTTCTTCGGGATGTCTAGAACTTCTGTTCCCTGGTTAACAAAAACCCAACATCTTCACACTCGCCTCAAATTTTTCTCCTTCTGCCTTATGAGCATACATGCTGCGTTAGTAGAAAGAGGGCAGGCAGGCTTGGCACTTAGAAGGAACCTTGTTCTAACCTCGGTTCTTCCACTTATGACAAGTCTTCTAACCTCTCGGACCCCAAATCTCCTCATTTTTATAAAATGAAAATACAGGAACCTACCTACCCCTTGTGGTTGTGGTAAGGGTTAAAATCAATATCTGTAAACTTCCTATCATATAGTAGGTACATATATGTGTGCACACACAAACACAAATTGGTAGTGAGTATGATAAGATTAACTGAAGCTTGGTTTCCCCCTAAAAAGACTGCTTCCCCTAAGACCATTTTGATTTAAGTTCCTTCTTCTACCCCACATACTCATGAGGCCAGGAAGTGGTTTCAGCATTCCTCTAGCTCCTCATAATTACTTCTAAATATTACTCCATAACCTTCATGCAAAACCCTTGAGGCACTGAGCTCATGTCATCAGCCAAGATTTCTATCCCTTGTCACCACCATCATTCATCAATTGCTTTGGTTCACCTGGTGGCTTTAAAGACCATGTGGGTTTCCCAGTCAAAGCCATAATCTCACAGCCTCCTGGCTGTCTTAGTTACCTTTATGTTTCAATAAGCCATACCTCCACTCCACTCTCAACTACTCCTGTGACCACAATTAGGACCCTTATATAACTTGTAACTCTTCCCAAACCCCCTCCCCCAATTTTTTTTTTTATCTTCTAGGACCCAATTTTCACTCCCAACCTTCTGCTCCCTCGTGTCCTCACCCCATTTCATGAGATCTTTGGATTCACGGTTACTTCAGGCTCTTGGCTGCTCAAGTTTCTCCCTGCCCATTGGTAATAAATACTGTAGCCAGGCACTGTGCTATTCCTTACAACACTGAAAAGCAGTTATTGTTAGCCCTGTATTTGAGACTAGAAAACTGAGGCTCAGAAAGGTTAAGAAACTTGTCCAAATCTGACCTGAATCCAAATGTTTTTGATTCCAGTACTCACTCTCTCAGTGCCTGTACACACTGCTTCCTACTATGCTCCTCTGTGCAGCCTGAGCCTTGCAGATGTTCACCTAAATGGCTCTCTGCAGCTTTCCCCATTCCCCCAAATGTGCCTTACAAATCTCCCTTTAGTAGATTCCCCAATTCGCCTAACCTCCGCTAAACCGTCTTCATCTACAAGGTGGTACAAATGTTTTTTTTTGTTTTTTGTTTGTGTGTGTGTATGTGTATATGTGTGTGTATTTTTAATTGGTCAGCCATATGAGACATCAAAGATTAACATTTTAAGAAACATAAGCGTTTGATGGGTTGAGCCCTCTACCATAAGTTTTACCCTTGGGAAGACGGTTGCTGCAAAGGAGAGGCTAGGCCTCCCTATGGTTGTGCCTAAGAGCCTCCTCCCGAATGCCTCTTTGTTGCTCAGATGTGGCCCTCTCTCTCTGGCTAAGCCAACTTGAAAGGTGAAATCACTGCCCTCCCCTCTACGTGGGATCAGACACCCAGGGGAGTGAATCTCCCTGTCAACGTGGAATATGACTCCCGGGGAGGAATGTAGACCCGGCATCATGGGACAGAGAACATCTTCTTGACCAAAAGGGGGATGTGAAAGGAAATGAAATAAGCTTCAGTGGCAGAGAGATTCCAAAAGGAGCCGAGAGGTCACTCTGGTGGGCACTCTTATGCACACTTTAGACAAACCTTCACAGGTTCTAAAGAATTGGGGTAGCTGGTGGTGGATACCTGAAACTATTAAACTACAACCCAGAACCCATGAATCTCGAAGACAGTTGTATAAAAATGTAGCTTATGAGGGGTGACAGTGGGATTGGGAATGCCATAAGGACCAAACTCCACTTTGTCTAGTTTATGGATGGATGAGTAGAAAAACAGGGGAAGGAAACAAACAGACAAAGGTACCCAGTGTTCTTTTTTACTTCAATTGCTCTTTTTCACTCTAATTATTATTCTTGTTATTTTTGTGTGTGTGCTAATGAAGGTGTCAGGGATTGATTTAGGTGATGAATGTACAACTATGTAATGGTACTGTAAACAATCGAAAGTACGATTTGTTTTGTATGTCTGCGTGGTATGTGAATATATCTCAATAAAATGAAGATTAAAAAAAAAAAAAAAGAAACATAAGCAGTTTTTCAAAGCCCCTTTAGCACTTCATATTTCCACCAGCAATGTATGAGGAATTCAGTTTCTCCATATCTTCGCCAACACTTATCATCATCAGTCTTTTTTGTTATAGCCATTCTTTTGAAGTGGTACATCATTGTGGTGTTTTGTTTTGTTTTGTTTTTTTTGCATATCTTTATTTTATTACTCATCTAACCATATACTGGATAAAGGGAGTGTCAGTCACAAGGTTTTTACAATTACACGGTCACAAGATAAAAGCTATATAGTAATACAATCATTATCAAAGATCAAGGCTGCTGGGTTATAGTTCCACAATTTCAGGTATTTCCTTCTGGCTATTTTAATACACTATAAACTAAAAAGAAATATCTATGGTACAAATGTTTTTAATGATGACCTGTTCCAGTCCTTAAAGCATCATCTGACTCCTCAATGGAAGAGTAATTCATATTCAGTTGGGAAAACAGGGTCTTTCCACAGGCAGAGGTAAGGATGGGAGTTGCACCTGCCAGAGCTGGCCACCATCTTCTAGAACAAGCAGCTTAGATATGTTAAAGGGGGGAAATCCCTGGTCAAGATGCCCAAGAAAGCTATCAGACAGCTACATGGTAAGAAACTGCCTCCTGTGGCAGCCACCCCTCCCATAACGACCATTATGATTCTGACTGCAAAAAAGCATCCATCAACCCAGGAAACAGCCAACTGTAGATAACCCTCTACTCCTATTACTGAGCATTCCTTTCTCTTTTAAAATGTCCTCAAAATGTCTGCTTGCTCCCTTGTAGCCAACCAGCTAAATGTAACTGTATAGCAATTAAAAAGCTCCCCACTTGCAAAAATCTGTAAAGAAGTTTCCCAATCAAGGACTGTTTCAGCATTTCATCATTTTACTCTATGACCAGATTTCCTTTCTAACACCTTTGAAACCCTGCTGAAACAGAAGTGACTGCAAATGAGTCCCCTTGACACAAGTTTATGAATAAACAGCCTTCTTTAATTTTGTCTCAGACTTAGTTTTATCTTTGACAAAGTACAAGAAATGGGTTCTCCTGGGTAACACTTTGGGGTAAGATCAATTATTTTTGGAGGGATGAAGATGCAGAGAATCATTGTCATCCTGGGGAACTAATGCCACAATCTAAAAATTGTTTCAGAAACACCACAATAGGCCAGCTCTCCTTCAAACCTCCATGAGAAAGTGTGTGTGAAATCCTCAGCAAGATGTCCCAATTCATTGTGCCCAAAGTCCATAGCAGCTGACATCAAGAACTAGGTCCAAAATCTGAGTCTGAAGAAGCCGTCCTCCTCCCTCCCAAACCCAAATGCTTTCATCTTACAAATCAAATTAAAACTTGAAGGAGATAGGACATAGAGGCCAGGAGTGCAGGAGAAGCAGGTTGGCAGGTTCCAACTTGGATTCTGAGCTTTGGTCCCCACACCAAGTGGCTATGGGCAGTGTTGACATTTGGTGCCCAGGGGCCTCAGCTCTCAGATCTGACACTAGTGCCACTTCCCTGGTCTCCTGTTCTGTCTACACTGCTTTGGGTCTCGCTCAGAAGGATTTTCACCCAGGATAACCTGAGTCCCTGAACCTTACAGGCCAGACCCAGAAGGTACCTTGTAGGTTTCTTCTGACCTCTTCATGCAGAAACAATACACAAGATCAGTGTCTCCCAACCTGGGCTTTATTGATGTTTTGGGTCAGATAATTCAGTATCATGCATGACTTCAATGTCCAAGTGGATTTTCCAGTCAAAGCTATAACCACTGCACATTGGTCAGATGTTTAGCAGCATACCTGGTGTTCTGGTTTGCTAACGCTGCCATTATGCAAAATACCAGTAAAGGATTGGCTTTTATAAAGGGGGTTTATTTGGTTACAAAGTTATAGTCCTAAGGCCATAAAAGTGTCCAAACAAAGGCATCAGCAATAAGGTACCTTCGCTGAAGAACACCAATGGCATCCAGGAAAACCTCTGTTAGCTGGGAAGGCACAGGCATGTGGCTGGCATCTGCTCCAGGGTTCTGGTTTCAAAATGGTTTTCTCCCAGGACATTCCTCTCTAGGCATTTGAAGGTGTTCTCTTAGTTTCTTGCAGGCAAACTCTGGGCTAGCAAAAGTCTGCTTTCAACAGCCTTCCCCAACATGTCTCTCTTGGCTGCTCTGAGGTCCTTCTGTTCGTGAGCTCTTTTATAGGACTCCAGTGATTAAATCAAGACCCACCCTGAATGGGTGGAGTCCACAGCTCCATAGAAATAATTCAATCAAATGTTTCACCCACAGTTGATTGAGTTCACATCTCCATGGAAACACTCAATCAAAGGATTCCAACCTAATCAACACTAATACGTCTGCCCCACAAGATTGCATTTAAGAACATGGTGTTTTGGGGGACATAATACATCCAAACTGGCACACCTGGCTCCACCAGCTAGATGCCAGTAGCATGCTCCCCAGCTTGTAGCAACCAAATATATCTTCAGACATTGCCAGTTGACCGTCAAGGACAAAAATCATCCCATTTGAAAACCACTGCACTAGATATTCACTGAGCAGCTGTGAAGAAACCATACACATGGATGTGCTTTGTTGAGTTGCATAAAATGTGAATTATTACTGCTCTCCCTAGCTTGATTAGTCCCCCAACTGCTGAAGACCCAGACCTCAGGAAATGCTGTCTCTTCCAGTCTCACACCTCCAAAGACTCAGGGGATGACCATTCTGCTGAAAACAGAAATGGAGGCTTTTCTCTCTCTACATGATTAGCTTTTGTTTTGTTTTGTTTTCATCTTGCCAAAATGGCAACACCAAGCAAATTGCAGGCCCATTTTACTGTTCCCATTGGAACCAATGAGGGGGTCCAGCAATGTCCCTCCTAACTGTAGTCCTTGTTTGTATTACTGGAGGGAAAAATATCAAAAGACAGGTACTTAGAAAGATTGCTGCATCAGTCAGGGACTTAGAATTCAAGTTAAACAAAAAAACAATTTATAAAGGAGTAAGCAGGGTTTAAGGAAAGGAGATAGTACAGTGCTCCAGGGCTAATAACAGGTGGAAACTTTACCACCACTAGGCAGGAGGAGAAAGAGGAGAGAACCATTAGGGAACTCAAAAAGCCTCCCTGTATGGAGAAGGCTTCTGAAGGAGATATGGAGAGCAGCCAACCCACAGTGATCCAGAAGGGAGGGAGCAGGGAGTAAATCCCCTGACCTTACTCTTCTCTGGAACTTACTCCTACCTCCAGAAGCAAGGGAGCCCTCTAGGCCTTTCTGAAGGGTCAGACTCGGGAGCACAGAGCTGAGTGGAGGGAGAAGTGAGTGGATACAGGGGCAACAGAAAACACTCAGCACAAGTGCACAAGTGAAAATAGGAAGATGGGAAATGTGCCCAACAGATTATTTCTGGGCCAGATCGTAGCCCAAGAAGTTAGCGGAACAATAAGAGGCAAAATTCAGAGCCGCTGAAGACAGAGCTAGAGAACGAGCCAAAAGTGAGCAATGAAGGATGACCAGGTTAAATTTTGAAAATGAAATGGTAACGTCACTGGTGCCTTTGTACTAGCTGGAATGCTCATTTTTGAAGGGGGAAAGGTTTGTTTGAAGAAGGCTGGAATTCAGAGGGGTGGGACATGTCCAACCAAATCTCCTGGGCCCTTGATTCAGAATTTTCTGGTCTTATTTATAACTTCCAGGGCAAAACTGAATTTTTGTTAGATTATATACACTTTTAGGTCAGGAATCTTGTTGAATTTGTCTGTGTATATTCCCCAGTGCCTAACATGCTATCTGGCAAAAAAAAAAAAAAAAAAAAATAGTTGCTTAGCAAATATGTGTGCATCTGAATGGACTGATAGAGTTCAATGGTCATTATACATGAGAAGAGTCTCCAAGAGTCATTATCAAAGCAAAGGGCCTTGCTTTCTTTGTTTCCCTTCAGCAGAGGGGAGGATCCTTCCCACAAAGTATGCACAGTGTAAGCAGTGTCCCAACTGCCTGCCCATCCATCATCTCTTTCTCCTGGTGGCAGTGGAAAGAGTAGGAAGTTGGGGTCACAATGTTTCTTTTACCCCTAAACTGGAGTAATACCCAAGCTGTCACCTAAGCCCAAGGTTAGGGAAAGCCACTTAACCATCTTCCCAGAGACCGGGATTACAGTCTTAGCTGATTCCAGCTGGTAGGGGGCTAAATATGTAACTCTCCATAGTTACAGAATCTCATTCTTCAGACACTTATCCAGTTCCATGGCACACAGGCACCCACATTTCTGAGAGTGAAAAGCATCCCTTGGAATTTGACTTCTGCAAAAAGACAGGTCACAGCCTATCCCAGCCTCCTGGGGTGTATGTGAGCTGTCCATAGACCTCTCACTCAGGAATCCCCTCCTGAGACCTTCTCTTCCTGGACAAGTCAGACATGAGAGTCCCTAGCACAAATTGTTTCCACAAAGTACTTAAATGTGTCTGGAATAGTGGATTAAAAACACTCATTGTGCTTCTACCCCTGGTATGGTGGGGAATATAGAGAGACCTTGGAGATAATGTGTCTCCTCCAAAGGATTATAGGCCAGCAGGAAAGATAAAATAAAAATAGAAATAAAAATAAAACAAAATAAAGCACCTCAAACACCATTAAACTGATTGAAAGCAGAAAGGGACCAGTGGGGACAGTTCAGAAGAGAGCCATCCCTTCCTGAGGCACGAGCCAGGATGAGGTGAGACATTGTGGTGGACAGGTCACAAAGGGGTTTGGGAATGGGGACACTTAAGCCAGACATTGACTTCTTAGCAGAATCTCAGCAGCGATGGCCACATCGTTTGAGTCATTTCCAGTGTGTAAGACCTTGCCCACTCCCTTGTTGCTGTCCCTCCTCCATCTGTTTATTACCGGAAAAAAATTTAGGAAGATGATGTTCCGGCAATGTTGGTTAAATAGTTCTATCTCTGATCCTCCATTTGAAGCTGACTTCTTAATTATGCACCATTGCCTGGACATAAACGCATTTATGAATATTAATTTTTGCTCCACTTAGCAGAGTGGTCACTTAATTAAATGTCTTCATTTGTTTTATTGGGAAAAAATAACCCATCCCTCCACGCCCCCCCAGGCATCCCTCCCTGCTGCTTAGTTCCTCTGTTGTGCTGTGAATTTAAACATACTATTTGTTGCTTTCCATTCAGTTCATTTGTAACCCTGATGCTACTGCATTTGTAGGAACTGATATTAAAAAGTAATATCCGAGACTAAAGTCGCTAGACTGTTTAGTAGATTTTTAAATTGAAACTAAAATTATACAGATTTTTCATTCTGATAATTCCACCAATTCACTAATTCTTTAATCTTTACAGGTCATTGAACGGTTCCACATTAATGAGATGTAGTTAAGAACAAATTTTACACTTTTTCCTTTTTTTTTTCTTGAAAAATGTTTCCTATCATTTGTAAATTAGAAAGAACTTGTTCCATTTATGGTCCATTTATTTAAAATAATCGAATTCATGGGATCTGGCTGAACACTGTGTGTAATGATGCTTTTAAACAAATTACCATTTATTTATAAGCAAGAAATAGACTTTTAAAAAGCACCCAGACTTGGTTGCATTATTAATGGTGTTCTCCAGGCCCAACTGCTCTGGGGTGTGTATATGTTTGTGTGCATGCACGCATGCTTGTGCACACATGTGGATGTGGATATTATTCCAGTGGAAAGGTTGAGGAATTGACATAAAACAAAAAAAGGCTTCTAAGAAAGTAGCATGTTTTTCCTTTTCAGAAAGTTGCAAACATTGGTGAAATCCAGGCATCAGGAGCCGTCTATCCCAAAACTTCCATTGTAAACCTGCAGTTTGGGGCACAAAGTGCCTGATGCCAAAACAAAGTCATTCCTAACCCATCCTGTTCAGTGTGCCAGGCTGAGGATAAGGAATACATAGAAAAAATCCTTTATCCCAGCTAAGGCAGAAGTATATGCTAGTATGCAAAGCCCATGTCTCCACCAGTGGCCTAGGAGTTCCCACTTAGGGAATAATTGCATTTTCATGAAATGCTGAAGAGTTAATTGCTTGGATTCAAGTACTGTAAATTACTATTATTCCTTACAACAACTATTGCAGGGAGGAAAAGTGTTTACCCTGTTAAGTGACATTTAAAGCGCTCGAGACATGGCGAACCAGGAGAGATGACTGACTATGCTGAGAATTAACAGGAAAAAAATTTTCTAGCTTTGTCAGTTTTGACTCTATCCATTTTTAAGAGAGTCCCTATTCTGTTCCTGCTATCCCTTTGATTCTTTACTGACCAATTAATGAATTAATATAATCTGATATAGACTGGGTGTTCTGGTTTGCCAATGCTGCCATTTGCAAAATACCAGGAAATGGATTGGCTTTTATAAAGTGGGTTTATTTGATTGCAAAGTTACAGTCTTAAGGCCATAAAATGTCCAAGGTAGGGCATCGACAATAGAGTGCCTTCACTGAAGGATGGCCAATGGCATCTGAAAACCTCTGTTAGCTGGGAAGGCATGTGGTTGATGTCTGCTTTCTCCCAGGTTGCATTTCAAAATGGCATTCTCCAAAGTGTTGCTCTTGGGTCATCTTGTCCTCTCTTAGCTGCAGCTGCTTTGTGTCTGGGCCCGTGTGGTTTTTTTTTAAAGTACTCCAGTGATCCAATGAAGACCATCCCTGAATGGGTGGAGCAACACCTCCATGGAAATAATCCAATGAAAGTCTTGCCCACAATCATTGAGTCACATCTCCATGGAGACACTGAACTAATAGGTACCAACCTAATTAACACTAATACATCTGCCCCCACAAGATTGCATCAAAGAATATGGCTTTTTCTGGGGGACATAATATATACAAACCGGCACACTGGGACTTCCAATATCCAATCCCAGACCCATCTCTCCCACTTCCAACAATTGACAAGATTACTTGCCAACTCCAGAAAAGCAACTCTTGAAGAGGGGAGTCTCCAAGCCAGGAAGGAGTTAAGGAAAATATATATATATATATATACAGATATATATATATATATAAAAGAAAGAGGAAAGGATGAAATGGAGAAGAAGGTGAAGGAAAAGAAACAAAGCTACAGCACCAGAGGAAACACAGAACTGCTAACCAAAGTAAGTGAAATCCAGTCTCTAGTCCAGGGAAAATATGTGGATGGAACTACTTGCTGCCAGTGATTTTTGGTAAATCATGAAAACAATAATAACAAAAAAAGAAAGGTGCTTATAGACAAGATAAATGAATACAAAGATAACCTTTGTATTGCCAGCACAAAGAGCAATACCTAACTTTTTCAGGTTCTCAATATTTGTTGAATGAATGAATGAATAATGTGCTGGTTTACAAAAAAAAAAAAAAAACATGAGGCAGATCTAAACAATGCAAACTAGTTACTTCAACTGCTAGCAAAATAATAGTTGATTATTAAATCAATTGTTTTGAAAACTTAGAAAATAAGCAATAATGGTCAGGTCCCATGAGGACAAATCATATCAAATGAATCTCATGGGATTTTTTTCCCATTAAGTTGTCAATTGACCAGGTATAACTTATTTTCTGTCAAGTACTTGACAAAGTATATCATGATATTTTTGCAATCTGCAAAAAGTGAGAGTTTGCCCAAAAAACTGGTTGAATATCTGTGTAGAAAAAGATAATGACTATATTTCAATCTACATAAAAAATTCTCCAGTGGAATTCTGTAGCCCCATTGGCTATCCTTTTTATGAATATTTGAAAATAATAGAAGACAGCATTTGCAATTGGGACTATCATTTAAAAATTCTGGAATTTATGGTCATCCTTAGCAATAGGCCTCTGTTCTTGGCCTTGACCTGTTAAATATTTTTTCCAGCATCTTATATGTATATGGACAGCATGCTCGTCAAAATCTGCAGATGACAAAAAGTTGGGAGGGATGTAGGATAACTGAAAGAAATATAAGTAGATACCAACCTGACAAGGCTAAATATTAAGTTCTCAATAGATTCAAAAATCACTGCTTATAGATAAACATGGAGAATACCTAACTAAACAGTAGTCATTGAAAAACAATAAACTTATGCTGTTTTAATTTAATTTGAGAAACTATATATGATTGCAAAATAATACCCTAACTGGTGTTTGTACTGGCAGGTACTATACCACTGTCAGAAGGCAATTGGTTGAAGGACACTGAAGAGGATATGAAACAGAACAGGAAAGACCAGCCTTTGGAAGGATATGGCGGCTGCCTCTAAATCTTTGAAGGAAAATCTTTTAGAAAAGGAAGAAGTCATGTTCTTTGCTATCCTACAGGAAAATGTCCCAAGTGGAAATATCCAGAAAAAGAACAGGATGCTATGTGAAAAGTAACGAGCCCCCCAGGACTGCCAATAATCGTTCAGAGCCTCAGTGGCCCCTGTAAGAGATTTTTAGGAGTAGATGACCTAGGAGAGAGGTCACTAGCTCCAAAATTTCTAAGAGTCTTTGATTTTCTCACCTCATATCAAGATGCTCAGTACAGACCAATGGTTTCATAGTCATAGGGATTGTGTATGTGTGTATATGTGCTATTAAAATAAAAGACAAATGGGTTAGAGGAATGACACAAAGTTTTCAGCTTTTTGTTTTTCCAAGTTATTATATTAGTATTTAGTAACAAAGAGTAACTTTCAAATATCACATCCATCATTTCACAGAAGAACATTTCAAGCACCAAAATCTAGGATGAACAAAATCTCAGAAGAAGGATAATTCTTCATATTGAAAAGTTTAGTCTTATGAAGTACCCTATGTTTCCTTTATTTTTCTCATTTTGCCACAGGGGAGTGAAAATCTCTTCATAGTCAACACTGCCACTTGGAAACCACAGATAGAGATGACAGCAGTTAGTATACGAGGGCCGTTGAGCAGTGTCACACATAAAGCTAGGATAAAAATGTCAGGCATGCAGAAAGGACAAGTTTGGCTTTCACCAAAACTCCCCTCTGCTGGCACCACCAGAGGTTTTATAGGACCCTTTCCTTAGCCTTAGCCCTGTGCTTCCAACCTGATCAATGTAAATCATCAGCTCCATGCCTGGAAAGACATTTCGATCAATGACTGCTGTAAGTCAGGAAAAAAATACAAATATCCAATGGAACCCAGTTATTTTTCTCAAAAATAACTGGCAGTTGACCCAACATTTAACTCCACACTATTTATGGAAAAATCCATCTATTACCCTGTGATTGGAAAAGCTATCTTTATCATCTACTAAGTAATTTTATATATTTGGGCATGTTTCTGGGGTCCTATTTGATTGACCCATTTATTGCTGCATCAGAACCAAACCATTTAAATTATTAAGGCATTATTCTACTTATTAATGCCTGGAAGGGATCGTCTCTTATTGCATCAGCCAGAACTTTTCAAACAATGTGAAATAAGAGTGATGATAGTGGGTATTATTTTATTTTTCCTTATTTATTGGAGTAAGTGTAATGTTTCTCAATCAAGGGGACATAACCCCTAGCGGGTTCTGTATTAAATACTTGGTATGAAGGACATGGAAGGAGAATTATCAAACTACCAGTCTTACTCCTTCCTCTCCCCATGAGATTTTGATGGGTTCCTCTTGGAGTTCAGTCACTCACAATTTAGAATCATTGTCATAGTGATCCACTGTCAACAAAATCTGTTGTATCCTTCAGGTTTATCTGAAAAATGTTTAGAAATTGAGAAACCTAGGTTTTAGTACCCCACTATCCATTTGATATTTGCTGTTCATTTAATTCTTTAGGAATTGTGGTGGTTTGAAGCTCTATGTATCCCAGAAAAACATGTTCTTAAAGTTAGTCCATTCCTGTGGCTGGATTCCTTAATCTTTTTACCAGAGTCCTTTGTAAACACAATGAATACAGAGAGAGAGAGAGAGAAAAAAAAAAAAAAAAAAAAAAAAGCCAGAGAAAAAAAAAGCTGAAATCAATGAAACCCAGAAGAGAAGGGAAAGAGCAGCAGATGCCACCATGTGCTTTACCACGTGGCAGAGGAGCCCAGGATCACCAGCAGCTGGTCTTCGGAGGGAAAGCATCACCCTGATGCACTGATTTGGACTTTTTCTCAGCCTCAAAACTAAATTCCCAGAGCTGAACCATTTCATGGTATTTGCTTTAAGCAGCCTAGGAAACCAAAACAGGAATATATCATGATATACGAACATTACTAAGAGCTTCCTTTGTGTTTCTTGTTTGTTTGTTTTTGTTTCAGTGTGAAATGGATGTGGTCTTTTATGAAATGTGCTTTAGAAATATGATATGAGTACAAAACAAATTTCCAAATGCTTAAAGAGTTTTAGGTTCCTGTAATAAACATGACTAGGTAGTGGTAGTATTCCATTATACCATGGATCACAATTTGACAATGTTCTATTTAGGAGGGTTGCAACACTATTCATCCTTATACCTTTAATTACCACAAATTCCTTTACCTACCCTATCCTTCAGTCAAACGGACCCATATTTTGTGCTTTCCAATTTCTGTGATTTAACCCATACTTGACCTTATTGCCTTCATTCTTCATTTCCATCTGGCCAAAGCTAAGTCAAATACCACTTTTTGCCATAAAGGCTTCCCTGAAACTTCAATTAGCCATGATCTCTTTCCCTTCTAGACTAACCCTATCTTATTTCTGTACTTTGCTAGTGATACTCATTTTCTATATTGTATTATTATTGTCAGTTTAGCTTATCTCTTCTACTAGATGGTGAGCTGCTTGAAGGATCCATGCCTGATTTATCTTTATATTCCTTATCATGGTTTAGGATGGTGCTGAATAAGTGCATTATAAGAGCCCGGACTCGAATCAGTCAGCCTGGTTTCAACCCCAGCTCTGCCTTTCTAGCTAGGTGATCTTAGATATGTTCCTTAATTTTCTGTTCCTCACTTTCTTCTGTAAAGTAGAGATGTCAATAGTACCTACCTTATGGGGTTATGAGGATAGTGAGATAATATATGTAAAGCACCTGAAAAAATGCCTAGCACATTTAGCACTCAATTTCTTTTATCTACTATAACTTCCTAAAATAAAAGCTTCATGAGAGTAGATGTTATGTTTTGTCTCTTGCTGATTCTTAGCTCCTTGTAAAGTTTTCATGTTGGTTCCACTTCCCTGTTAACTCATTCAGAGAAAATAGATCCATGTGTCACAGAACCCACCAAGTTCCACCCTGTAATTTCTCTTTCCTAAGAGCTGGATGCTAACCCTAAGAGAAGCATGCAGCTGGAACAGAAGAAAAAGAGGTTGGGGACATTCAGATAGCCCACTGAGCAAAGCTAGGATCTGACTTCCAACTGACAAATAGAGCATTATTGTGGCAATCAATATCTTTGTGATTGCAATGAATAAATCTCTTGTGTCTTAAGTGTCATATGGTTTGAGTTATTCTGCTTTCTCTAAATGCAGGAAGGATAAAAGTCATGTGGAACCAAGGGGAGGGAATAAGTCAAGTTCTAGGAACATGCCCATTAGCAGCAAAGCAGTGGCTGGGACAAGAGGCCTTGGAACAGAGACCTTTTTATTAATTTGTGAACAGCTGGACAGTGAGCTACTTCAGGACACTGGCACATAAAGTTGCTAAAAAAATGATTAATTTTGCAAATGAGAAAACTGGGATTCATAAAGTTCAGGTAATGTGTTCAATATCACATACCTAATAATTAGAGTGACTAGTACTTAGCTTATTTGAGTACCAAAGTAGAAAACGATTTCCTTTCATATTCCTTTCCCTAAAAATTGGTCCCTCTCTATCTTGTAAGGTCACTGTTTGGGGCCATGTAAGTAGTTTTGGAAGGGATGTACCCAGAGTGGGGAGGAGAAATCAAATTAGTGGTTCCATGTTAGTCAAATCGCTCCCAGAAGAAAGAATTTGGGCTGAAATCTTTTACCTATATAGCCAAATCTCTTGATATATCAAATGTTTTCATATATACAAAAAGGCCTACATAAATTTATAATTAATATTCAATAAGAAGTTTTTATCATTAATGATTTGTGTGATTGTTCTATTTTCTTCCCTTTACTTCTGAATTTCCACATTAGTATTTAAAAGATTAGCTTCTGAAATCAGAACACCCTGAAAGTGAATCATGTAAAATCTTAGAAAAGCCTCATTTTTTTTTCTTGAGAAAAGCCTTAAATTCTAAGCCTCAATTTCTTCATTTCTACCTCCTAGAATTACTGAAATGATTAAATGAGATAACTTATAATCATGGCCCAGACTTCGGCACGTAATAGGTGTTTGCTAAATGTTAATGCCTTTCTGCCTTCCACCGCTGTAACATTTCACCATCAATAGGAGTGACAAATGTCTGTGTTTCAGAAATTTTCTATTACTGTCATCATGTTCAAAAGATTATTCTTCTTAATTCATTAATAGCTTTCAGTTTCAGCCATAGAGTATAAAATACATTTACCAAATATTTTTGGCTAAAACTTTTGAGCTTATAAACTCACTGGTTGATTTTGAGGGATAATTGATTATTTTGTCTTTTGACAGACTCCCTGAAGGAGCAGTGATGGACACAGGAACAACCATGGCTACTACATCCAGGAAGTAGAGGATCTGGGAAAGGAAAGAGTCAGAGAAGGAGATCCTCAAATGCTACATTTAAACTCTGTCTAATCTCTGCCTTATATCTCAATAAATAAAAATATGAAGAAGAAAAAATATTTGAAGAACTAATGCCCCAAATTTTCCCAAATCTGGTGAAAGTCAACAAAAATTTAGAGATTCAAGCTCAAAGGACCCCCAAACTGAAAATTCTTGTGTGGGAATTTTTAAATCAAACTTCTGAAAATGAAAGAGCAAGAGAAAATCTTAAAAGCAGCTAAAGAAAAATGGCATGGTTCATTCAGAGAAACAATTAATTGAATAACTATGAGCTTCCATCAAAAAATGAGGAAACAGGAATTGAATTTATCCTATCTTCTGAAATAAGTAAAAAATCAAACAAAATATACAAAGTAGTGGTTTTTAGACATTGGACTTCAGGCAGCACAAGATAGTGATTTCTGAGATAGGGAAAAGAATAAAGTAAGCTCAATAATTGACCCAGCTCATTGACTAGACAGAGTTTTCCAGGCTACAATACAGGAAGGAGAAATTCAGTTGGAGCTCAGTGGTGTCCCTAAATTAAAGAAATGAAGTTGGGAGTCTGGGGAGGCCAAGGAAACCAGAGTTTACAGTAAAGAGTACTGAAGAAGAGAGAGCTGCACACAGAGAATTCTGTGGATCTCCAAAGGGTGTCTCTTGAGACATCAGCTGAGTACTGAATAGAATATGTATGTAAAGAGAAACTCAACTCTAGGAAAAGAACCACCTGAAAGTTACAGGGGAAACAATTCTTACAACATACAAAGGGCCAGGAATAATTTGTGTCCCCACTGGCCATAATGGAAAAAACACCATAATTCACAGGAAATTGGTTAGAGTACTCCACTGGCATTAGACCAAATGATGCTCTGATGCCACCAAACAAAGCTTAAAAGCAATCCTCAAAAGGATCACTCTATCTTCAAGTAATTCAACTGCATCCCAGGAAAAGAGTTTGAGATGAAAATATCTTAAAACCAAAAGAGTAAAATTAAAAATTTATGGCATTCAATAAAAAGAATTACCCCATGCAAAGAAGCAAGAAAATACAGCAAGCACATAACAAAGAGAAAAAAAGTTTTCAATAGAAACAGACCCAGAAATTAAGCAAATGATAGAATCAGTAGTCAAGAACATTAAAACAGTTATTATAACCATATTCCATATGTTCAAGAAAGACTGAGCAGGTTAAGTAGAGCAGGGAAGAGATAAACAAAACTTCTAGAAATGCAAATACAATATCTAGGAAAATAAACTGAATGGGAGTAACAGCACATTAAACACTGCAAAAGAAAAAATAAGTTAATTTGAAGATAGAGGAATATGCCAAATTAAATATATAGAGAAAAAAAAAAAGACTAAGAAAAAATGAACAAGCATCAGTGAGCTGTGGGACAACTTTAAGCAGCCTAACAAGTGTGTATTTGGAGGCTCCAAAGAAGAAGAGAGAGTGGGAGAAAAAATATTAGAAAAAATAATGAATGAAAAATTACAAATTCAAAAAAAAAAGCTATAAATCCAGAGATCCAATAATTCCAATGAGCTGCAAGCACAAAAATCATGAATAAAATTAAAATAAACCAATCATAATCAAACTACTTCTTTACAATAATATACGTATTGGAAAAGAATAAACAAACCTGGCATTATTTGCATCAATATAGGTAATACATAAAGAACAATCTTATGAATCAATAAAAAAAACAAAAACACAATCCAGAAAAATGGGCAAAATACTTCGACTTTTCCCCCAAAACAGATAACTAAATGGCTTACAAATGTATAAAAGGATGCTAAATCTCATTCTAATTAGTGTAAAAAAAAATAAAAACCTAAGATACCACAATACATTCCACTATCACTCTTCCTCCAAAAATGACAAAAATATTAAAAGTCGATGGTAAAATTGTTGACAAGTATGCGGAACAACAGAAACTCTAAATACATTGTTGGTGAGAGAGCAAACTTGAGGAACAGTCATGTTTTGGTTCACGCAAGTTGAATGTTCTGCATACACTGTGACCCAGCATTTCCATTCTTAACTCTATATACAACAGAAATGTAAGCACATGTGCACCAAGAGACATGAAAAAATATTCATGGCACCATTATCTATAATAATCCCAAATTGAAAACAACCCAAATGGCCATTAATAGTAGAATGAATAAATATATTGAGGTAGATTCACAGAATGGAATTCTATATAGCAATGAAAGTTAATGAACTGCTATACACAATAATGTGGATGAATCTTGCATACATAATGTTCAATAAAAGAAGCCAGATTATACAAGAACATACCATTTATTATTCCATTTAAATAAAATTAAAAAAAACAATAAACACAACTTTATAGTATTAGAAGTGAAGGAACTTGTTAGGTCTGGGTAGTATGAAGAGTCATAGTGATTGGAGGGAATACAAAGAGGGCTTCTAGGGTGCTGACAATGTTTTATTTCTTGACCAAATGTTAGCTGCACATGTGGGTTCACTTAGTGATAACTCATTGAATGTCACCTTATGCTAACTTTTTTTTATGTGTTCAACTTCAATATACAATTTTTAATGTAAAAATGCTAAAAATAAAGAGAATACAAAAAATATATATTTATAGTATATTCCTGTGCTTGAAAAAAGACTCTAGCTATAGATAGAGATATAGGAACAGATGTAGATAGGTAATATAAATATATTCATAAATTTTTAAATATGTATAATAGAATAATAGAATATAATTGTTTATTTCTGATTGATATTGTTAGGACTACTTTTTAATTTTTCTTTTTATACTCTTTTAGTATGAAATAAAGGGTACACATTTGTTATCACTCAAATTGTACCAGATTTGGCCATTGGGAGCTCTTTCAGTTGGTTTCTGTGTCCTCTTGACATCCTCCTATAAATTTTAGAATACTTCATTATTTCCTGGTACAAAAATGTGTAAGAAACAAATGTGTATTATTTAAAGAAAAATCATTAATAAAGAAAAAAAAACATGGACATACCCCATGAACAAGAAATAGAACAATTCAGTTTGTCAGAAGTCCCTATGTATTCATCTCTTGTTGCTTCTGCTTCTTTCCCTCCCAGAGCTAATCTGCCTTATTCCACAGTGTGCTAGGAAAGCCCTAGTTTGTTGGGTGTTGCCTATTGACTTGAGTGCTGTGAAACTTGGTTAGACATGAGGCAGAGAAGATCACTATTTCTAATTACTAATCTTATCTATGGCAGTATAAATTATGCATTCTTACATGTAGAGGCCAGTAATATATCATATCAACACCAGAGCACACTGTGAAATGAAGAATTCTTGTCTTCAGAGTGACAGCAGCTTCCTTCTTGGACTTAATCTGGAAGAAGATTAAGGAACTGGTTCTCCAACATCTCCATCTCCAGGGTCATCGTTTATCTCCCAAGGACTTCTTTCTTGAGCCAAGGATTATATCCTCCCAGCTAGTATTTTTCAGCCTGGCTCTGAGAAAGGCTACACATCTGTCCTGTGACTCTGACCTTCTGGAAAGATACAACTACAGAATCTTTTGGCTTAATATAAAATTCCAACAGTGTCTTTCTAAAAAGGAAATTGATACCAAATTTATAATTATTGCAAAACTATAAAAAATAATACTTCTTGAACAGATCACACAATGGCAAAGAAATTTCCCTTCCTGTTATGGGTTAAAGTTGGTGAGATAAAGGCATTTCTCCCTCAACTCTCTTTTCTGAAAGCAGAGGAAAACAACAACAACAAAATTAAAATAGAGTGGAAAACACTATTTTTTCGGTGAACTAATCTCTACAATGCCAAATTATAAATTAGGAACAACAGAAGCCAAATTGTTGGAGCTTAGTGGCAGTGGAAACTTATTTTGAGAGATTTTTGGCCACAAATGGAGTTCTCTAAAATTTGGGCATCAATTTGAAAGTCAAATCAATGATCCTTTATGTGGAAAGCCAAGGTCCAGGGATATGGGTCTGTGAAGGAGAAGGGAACTATAGAAGCAGCTTTCTTAGACTTACTTTTCCTTCTGTAGTGACAGGGAAGGTGATGCTGGATGAGAAAATCTGCAGTCATTCCATGCCATCTTTATAAGAAATGAACATCTGTTGAGGCAAGAGGAAGGAAAGATGATGGTGATGGTAAACAGTTTTGCAGATGCTGATCAGAGTGGGCTAATGAAAAATAAACAAGTACTGTTGGTGAAGATAGATAGATACATACATACATACATACATAGAAAAATGAGACTGTACTGCAAGAAAATAGCCATATTGCTATTTGTGAAAGAGTGAAAAAGAGGGAAACTGAGTAAGGATATCGCCTCAAGGCAAAGCATGTAATACAGTGTTGAGGAAGCATCTTAGTTCTACATATCTAAATCAAAGCTTCCTGTGACTCTGCTTACATCCTCACATTAATTTTTATCAAATAGTTGGCCAGTAAATTTGACTAACACACAAAAATTAATTACTATATCCTAAAATAATAGAGGAGAAAAGGAATATTGACAAAGAACTATATAATCCAAGCATTTGATAGGCTATAAGCCTTCAAGCTATCTAAAGGAAAATAACAGCAAGTGAAAAAAAAAAAAAAAAAAACAAAGACAATCTATAAGTGAAAAAAAAAAGAAAAAGCATCAAAAACAAAGAAAACAAATTAAGATAACAGATCTAATATCAAATATATCTTAATGTCAATGAATGTAGACAAATGGTAGACAACCACCAAATAGCAGAAAAAGATTCCAAATGGACAAAAAATTATATGTCACACATAAAAGTATCTAGAAATGAATGACTCAAAATCAAAAGTAAAGCAATGGCAAAAATACGTCAGTCGAATGCAAACAAAAAATGGTGATTGTCAGTATATACTTACTCACATAAAACAAAGTTAAATTGAAGGCTAAAAATACCAAAGGAAAAAAGTTCACTTATAATTTCAAATAGTTAAATCCACAAAGATCAATATGTCATAAATCTGTATGCACTAAATAACATGGCATCAAAATTCATAAAGTCCTCATAATATTTAATAATATGGACATATTAAATTGCTTTAGTTTTCTACCAGCTGCATCAAAGCTACAAAAAAAATGCATTCAAATAAAGCCAGTATTTTACTATGAATAGACTAAAATACTGAGGGATTACTTTAGAGGAAAACAAATACCTTAGGGCATACACTGACTGTCTTTATGTCTGTTCTAAGTGAAAAGCAGGAGTTTTCTTTGGACAGTGCCATTATAAAATATGTTTACTTATTTTGGTATTTTGAAAGTTATACAAAGGCCTCATTGATTTCTGCCAAAAGGTTGCAATACAAGCAATTTAGAGCACTAGAAAGAAGAAACATTGTTAAAATATTGTGGTAGTTTGGAGCTGTCATGTACCCCAGGAAAGACTGGGTACGGACCTATTGTGCGTGCAACCTTTTGATTGGGTTGTTTCCATGGAGACGTGACCCAGCCAATTCAAAGTGGGTCTTAATTCCCTTGCTGGAACGCTTTATGAAATGATTAAAGGCAGATAAAACCCGGACAAGATGAGAGAGAAATGCCCAGAGACATTTGGAGACAGCAGTTTTGAAACCAGGGCCCAGGAGGGAAGGACCAGCAGATGTCACCTCACACCTTCCCATGTGACAGAGGAACCCCAGATGCCAGAAGCCTTTTCTCAGAGAAGGTATCTTCCTCTTGATGCCTTAATTTGGACATTTTCATGGCCTTAGAAGTGCAAATTTGAAAACTAATAAATCTCCATTGCTAAAAGTCAATTCATTTCTGGTATATTGCATTCTGGCAGCTTTAGCAAATGGGAACAAATAATAACAAACACAAAAGCAAAACTGGCAACCATATTTTGCACTTACATAATGTCACTTGCTGAGGAACTGACAGCAGACAAAGGTAATCATGTACCACAACTTTATTTAAAATTTAAGGAGAGGGGAACCTAAGATGGTGGCTAGGTGAGACAGGGCAAAAAAAATACCTTCGTGAAAAATACTAGATAAAAACCAGAAAGTGACCCAGAACACCAGTTCCAGTGATGCACCAGCTGGACAAGGTCTGCTAAATCCAAGACACTGTGCACTTGGTGAAACCAGGAGTCTGCGTTCTGAAACAAGTGAGTATGCTGCCTGAAAGTCCCGTGGCCATGCTGTGGTGTGGGGGGTTGGCATTTGGAGATGGACTAGTTCTTTTAAAAAAAAAAAAAATCCAGGAGCAGCTGCAGTTGCGACAGTGGGAACCACGCAGTGAAGCACGGCAGGAGTGGGCTGTGCCAACCTCTCGGTGTCTGGCATGGAGGATAGACTGCTGCTAATTCCCTCAGGGCCAGGGGGGCAGAGGGGAGAGCCAAAAGGAGAAAGAAACTGCGCTGGTTGCAGCTGGCTCCCCAGCAGGCTGGAGACACTCCTCCCCGGGGCCGGACCCACAGCCCCGAGCCGTGCCAGGAAACCCAGGGTGACGGGGACTGTATCCCATGGCACTGCACACATACCACAATATCAGCCATGGACAGTGGCCTTGGGTGCACACACAGATAATTGTCCTGGAGCTGGGAAGGCGGAGCTCTGCGAAAAGGGGAGGGGGGTTGAGATGCCCCATTCAGCCATCTTTGCATCAGGCTGGGAGCGACCCTGCAAGGCCCGGTGGCCCGGGGCTTTTCTTGAGGGACAGCACACACTTGTGACATAGCACAGCCTTCCCTCAGCAGAGGTCCTGGGAGATCACAGCTGAGAAGGGGGGCTCGCTCGGAAAACCCAGGGACGCTATGTCAATGCCGGTGGTTTGTGGGTCAGCGACAGAGAGGGTCTGGGTCAGAACTGAAATGAAGGCTGAAACTCTTGCAGCAGACTTGAATCTCCAGGAACACCTGGAGGGTTTGAATATTAAAGCTGCCCTGCCTCCCTAGCCACGTGGACACACACCCCACATTCAGGGCAGACGGCTCCAGCAACACACCCAAACTAAGTTCACCAACTGAACCCCACAAGAATCATTTCCCTACACACCACAAGGACAAAATTGAAGAACTGACTTGAGGGGTATAGGTGACTCGCAGACGCCATCTGCTGGTTAGTTAAAGAAAGTGTACACCACCAACTTGTATTTCTGAGAAATTAGATTGGTATTTTTTTTACAACTTGAAAGAACCCTATCAAGCAAAGCAAATGCCAAGAGGCCAAAAACAACAGAAAATCTTAATGCATATGATAAAACCAGACGATATGGAGAACCCAATTCCAAACACCCAAATCAAAATATCAGAAGAGACACAGTACTTGGCACAATTAATTGAAAAACTACAATCAAGGAATGAAAACATGTCAAAGGATATAAAGGACATGAAGAAGACCATGGCACAGGATATAAGGGACATAAAGAAGACCCTAGAAGAACATAAAGAAGATATTGCAAGAGTAAATAAAAAAATAGAAGATCTTATAGAAATAGAAGAACTGTTGGCCAAATTAAAAAGACTCTGGATACTCATAATACAAGATTAGAGGAGGTTGAACAATGACTCAGTGTCCTAGAGAACCACTAGGACAAAATGAAAGAACAAAAGAACAAAAGAAAGAATGGAGAAAAAAAATTGAAAAAATTGAAATGGATCTCAGGGATACGATAGATAAAATAAAACATCCAAATTTAAGACTCACTGGTGTCCCAGAAGAGGAAGAAAAGGGTAAAGTTCTAGAAAGAGAATTCAAAGAAATTGTTGGGGAAAACTTCCCAAACCTTCTACACAATATAAACACACAAAGCATAAATGCCCAGCGAACTCCAAATAGAATAAATCCAAATAAACCCACTGCAAGACATATTCTGATCAGACTGTCAAATACTGAAGAGAAGGAGCAAGTTCTGAAAGCAGCAAGAGAAAAGCAATTCACCACGTACAAAAGAAACAACATAAGACTAAGTAGTGACTACTCAGCGGCCACCATGGAGGCAAGAAGGCAGTGGAATGACATATTTAAAACTCTGAGAGAGAAAAATTTCCAACCAAGAATACTTTATCCAGCAAAATTCTCCTTCAAATTTGAGGGAGAGCTTAAATTTTTCACAAACAAATGCTGAGAGATTTTGCCAATAAAAGACCTGCCCTACTGGAGATACTAAAGGAAGCCCTACCGACAGAGAAACAAAGAAAGGAGAAAGAAATATAGAGAATTTTAACAGACATATATAGAACCTTACATCCCAAATAACCAGGACACACATTTTTCTCTAGTGATCACGGATCTTTCTCCAGAATAGACCATATGCTGGGACATAAAACAAGCCTCAATAAATTAAAAAAAAATTTGAATATATTCAAAGCACATTCTCTGACCACAGTGGAATACAAATAGAAGTCAATAATTTTTGATTTGTAACTCCACTATTTACTTCCTACAGGATATAAAATACATAAACTCTAATGACAAATCAGTGGTTTTGGACTCAATGTAAAATATATAATTTTTGACAAGAACTATATAAAGGTGGGGGAATGGAGGAGTATAGGAACATAGTTTACAGGTCCTATTGAAGTTAAGTTGGTATCAAAGAAAAACAAGATTGTTATGGATTTAGGAGGTTAAATTTAAGCCCCACAGTAAACACAAAGAAATTATCTGAGAATATGACCATAGAGAAGAAAAGTAGAGTATGGGTTACGAGAAGTGGGGAAAGGGGCAATGGGGAGTTAAGAAATGAGTGTAGGGTTGCTGTTTGAGGTGAAGAGAAATTTCTAGTAATGGATGGTGGGAAGGTGATAGCATTACAACATTCTAAATGTCATTAATCCCACTAATGGAATGTTAGGGAGGGGTTGGAATGGGAAGATTTAGGCTGTATATATGTTTCCACAATTAAAAAAAAAAGACAGTCTAAATAGATGACAATTGAATGCCAAGGATGACCCTGGATGGGATCTGAGGATGGAGGACAGGAGGCTCAAAGGGACAGAGTTGGGACATAAGAAAAAAAAAGGAAATATAGAATGTAAACTTTGTATCAATGTTGAATTTCTTGAACTTCTTAGCTGCGCTTAATGGGATTGCATAAAAGAATGTTCTTGTTCATGGGAATTGTATATGTGGATTCTAGTGTTTGTTCAAGGATGTGTGCAGCTAGCTCTCATATGTTCAGAAGACAGAGCAATAGATGATGGATGATGGGGGGGGAGGGAAAGAAAGAAATGGTGGTGGTGTGACAGCATGTGAAAGTTGGTGAATCGGGGTATCGTGGGAGAGGGGTCAGGGTATGCTGGAGTTCTGTGTATGGGGGTTTGTATTGGTTGTTGCAACTGTTCCTATAACTTTGAATTTATTTCAAAATAAAATTTAAAAAAAATTAAGACATACAACATTGTAAATGTAATTAAGAGCACTGAATTACATACCTGAATGTGATTAAAAGGGGAAATTTTATGTTGACTATATGTTACTGGAATAAAAAAAATTAAAAAAAAACAGGATTGTACAACACAAACAGTGAACCCTTTGTAAACAATGGACTATAGTTAATACTACAATTATAAAAATGTTTTTTTCAAGAATTTTAACAAATGTATCATGCTAATGCCAGGTGTTAATAGAGTGGTATATGGGAACTCTGGATTTTATGCATGATTTTTCCATAAACGTACAACTTCTCTAATAAAAATAAATAAATAAGAAAAAATAAAACTGCCTTTAAATAAAAAAATTAATAAAGTAAAAACTGCAAAAATTATATACAGAAATCCAATTCTAGCAGGAGACATTAAATCACCTCTCAGTCAAAATTCATTATGTCTGAAATACAATAAAAAAAATTACATGCATGCAAGAATTCAATAGGAAAAGGCTAGTTTTCTCAACAATGTTGCTGGAACAATTAGATGTGTAAGTGCAGAAAAATTAACCTGAACTTCACAACTCAGGTAAAAAATAGTTTGAAATGAATCATAGACGTAAATGTGGGAGCTAAAATTAGAAAAGTTCTGGAAAAAATTTATAGAAGAAAATCTCTATAATTCAATATTTGTAAATTAAACAACACATTTCTAAGTAATACACAAGCCAAGGAAGATACTGCAAAGGAAATTATAAAATATTTTGAAACAAATGAAAATTAAACACAGCGTAGCAAAAATCTGTGGGACGCAGCTAAAGCAGTGCTTAGAGGAAATTATGTACCATTAAATGCTTAAATTAGAAAATAAGAATGGTCTCCAAATCAGTACTCTAAATGTCTACCTCAAAAAACTAGTAAAAGAAGAAAAAATTAAACTCAAAGTGAACAGAAAGAAGGAAATAATAGTAGGAATCAATGAAATAAAGCATAGGAAAAATAGAGAAAACAATTAAATCAAAAGCTGGTTCTTTGGAAAGACCAATGAAATTGATAAATCTCTACCCAGACTATCAAGAAATAAAGAGAAAAGATAAAACAAACCTACAATAGGAATAAAAGGAATATAAGTACATATTCTACAAACGTTATAAGGATCATAAGGGAGTATTATGAACAATGTCATGCCAATTAATTCTATAACTTAGATAAGTAGAAAAATTCCTTGAATAAAAGTTGTTAAACAGAAAATAGATAACCTGAGTAACTCTATATGTATTCCATATATTGATGACTTCAACAAGTATTTAAGGAAGAAATAATGCTAGTTCTATACAAATTCTTTCAGAAAATAGAAGGGAGAACATTTCCTATTTCATTTTATGAGGACAATGCTACCTGAAGACAAAGTCTGATGAAAAAATTACAAGAAGTACCAGAGACCCATATTCTTCATAAATATGTACACAAAAATCCCTTAAGAAATGTTAATAAATCAAAGACAGTGATATGTAAAAAGGATAATCCATCATGTCCAAGTGGGGGTTATCACCAAAAACACAAGATTAACATATGAAAACGAATCAACTTAATTCACCGTATTAACAATAAAATAGAAAGATTTAACCACATTTGATACCCATTTATGATTTAAAAAATACCTTCAGTAAACCAGGGGGAAGTAAGTGGGTGGGGCACCAATGCAAAAACCATAGCTAGCATAGATTTAATGGAAAAAACTGAGCACTTTCCCTCTAATGTCAGGAATGAGGCAACAATATCTGCTTTTACTGCTTCTATTCTACTTTTTCCTGGCATCCTATCCAGGGCAACAGGACAAGGAATACCAAAAAATACATACCAATTGAAAAAAAGAAGTAAAACTATCTTTATAAGAAGATATGATTGTATATGTAGATCCCAAGGAATCTACAAAAAAAGCTACTGGAAGTAATAAGTGAATTTGGCAAAGTTACAGTATACAAGACCAATATACAAAAATCAATTCTACTTTATACACATTGGAAACAAATAATTGGAAATTGAAATTAAAAATATAATACAATAGCAGCAAAAACATGAAAACTTAAGCATAAATTTAACACAATATGTTTAATATCTGTGCACTGAAAACTGTAACAATTACTTAGAGACATTAAAGAATAACTAACAAGATGGAGAAATATACCATAGTCATGGATTCAAAGGTTCAATATTGTTAAAACGTAAATTCACCCACATTGATCTATATAATCAAAGCAGTCCCAATCAAAATCTGAATGGCTCTTTTTCTAAAAAATAAAAATTAGGCAAGCTGAATCTAAAACTCAAATAAAAACACAAAGGACTCAAATTAGCAGAAACAATTTTGAAAATGGAGAATAAAACTGGAGGACTTACACTACCTGTTTTAAGACTTACTATAATATTACAGTAGGCAAGACATTATTGTAATGACAGAGGAATAGGCATGTGGATCAATGGAATAGAATAGAGAATCCAGAAATAGAGCACACATACATCTTCAGTCGATTTTTAACAAAGCTACCAAGCTAACTCAATGGGGAAGTATAGTCTCTTCTACCTCTGGAACAATTGGATGTCCCTATGCAAAAAAAATAAAAAAAATAAAAAAATCCCTCAACCCTTAACTAAACTATACACCAAAAATTGACACAAAATGCAAAATGGACCATAGATCTTAAGTAAAAGCTATTATTATAAAACTTCAAAAAAAGAAAAAAAAAAAAAGAAGAAAAGGAGAAAATCCTTGTGGCCTTAATATAGTCAAATATTTTTTAGAACACAGAAAAACACAACATATAAAAAAAGTGTACTTCATCAACATTAAAAAAACATTTACTTTTCAATGGGAATTGTAAATAAAATGAAAAGACAATTCACAGACTAGGAGAAAATATTTGCAAATCATATATTTGATTAAGGACTTGTATCAGAATATATAAAGAACTCTCAAGACAATAATAAAAAACCAAACAACCCATAAAATAATGAAAAAAAAATTTGCATAGACACTTTACCAGAGAAGACATATAAATAATAGGCACATGAAAGGATGTTCAACATAGTTAGTCATTAGGGAAATGTAAAGTTTCCTATTTGGAATGATGGTAATGTTTTGGTAATGGATGGTGGTGATGGTAGCACAACATTGTGAACCTAATCAACAGCACTGAAATATATATCTGAATTTGAATAAAAGGGGAAATATTAGACTGGATATACATGGTAACAGAGTAAAAAAAGGAGAGAAAGGAAGGGTCAAGGGCTTAGAATGTATTAGGAAATGTATTAGAGCATATATTAATGCCTACTTTAGAAACAATAAAAGTACAGTAATGGAGCATGAAAAAAGCACAATGAGATATCAATTATACTCATTAGCATGACTCAAATTAGAAAGACTGACAATTCCCCATGTTTTTTTGTGGAACACTGAACCTTCACATCCAGCTCATATGAATACAAGATGATACAGACATTTTGGGAAATAATTTGGTAGTTCCTTAAAAAAGCAAACATACATTTATCATATGACCAGAAATACCACTCCTTGTTCTCAAAGAGAAATGAAAATATATACCCATAAAAAGACTTATATATTAGTGTCCATAGTGATTTTATTGATAATAGCCCAATATCTGAAGCTACCATCAACTGGACAATGGATAAATAAATTGTGGTATATCCATACAATGAAATACTCTCAGCAATAAAAAGAATTAACTACTGATGCACATGACAACATGGTTGAAAATCAAGAGTATTATACTAAGTGAAAGAAGTTAGACAAAAAAACTATTCTGTATGATTCCTTTTGTATGAAATTCCAGAAAAGGCAAAACTATAGTGATGGAAAACAGATCAATGGTTGCCCTGGCCTGGGGTCAAGAACGGGTATTGATGACAAAAAGGCACAGGAAACTTTTTGAGGTATTGAAAATGTTCTATAGCTTCATTATGTTGGTGTTAACATGACTATGTTCTTTTCAAAATTCATACACTGTCCACTGAAAATGGATGAATATTATACCTCAATAAAGCTAATTATCAATCAATAATCATAAGTTAGACAAGTCATTTTGATGCTCAACACCCTCCAGTATCTTTCTATCATGCTTATAATAAAATCCAAAATTCTTGCCATGGTATATAACACCACACATGATCTGGCTCCTGCACACCTGCAGAAATGTTTTCTGCTCCAGTCACAACGTCCTCCTTGGTGATCCTAGAACATATCAGGCATGTTCCTGCATCAGAGCATTGGCACATGCTGTTGCTTCTTCTGCCTGGGATTTTCCACCCCTTATGCCAGAACTGTTTAATTCCTTGCTTCTTTCAGGTCTCTGTCACATTGTCAAGAGGCCTCTCTCCAACACCTTTTTCACAATACCACCTCCTTCTCCATTATGTTCTTCAGCTTTATTTTCTTCTAAGCACTTATTTTCTGACATTTTTTTTTTACTTACTCATTTTATGTTCCACATTTGAATTAACTCCTTGAGGACAGAGATGTCTACAGATGTTAGAGCAGTGCCTGGCACATAGTAGGCCCTCAATAAAAACAGGTTATCCAATCAATGAAGACTAGTGAGATCTCTACATATTAGAAATTATGCAATGCAGTTAAAGCAGTGCACAAAGACTCGTAGTCACACAACTTTAAATTATTAAATGAAAATGAATTCAAGAAATTAAAAATACATTGAAATAATCCAAAGAAAAACAGAATAAAAAGAATTAATAAAATAAAAACAGAATGCAATAAATTAGAAAATGGAATAGGAACTGAAGTAATAAACAAATCCAAGAGTTATTTCTTTGGGGAAAAATAATAAAATAGGTAAATCACTGGCTTATTAACTTCTGAATAAAAGGGAAGAAGCTAGAAAGTATAAATACATAAAATTATAAATAAAAATCAGGGGAATTAGGACAGAGAGAGGGAAAGATTTTAAAATTGTAAGTAAGAACTTTGTTCAACAATAGGCAAACATATTTAAAACATGGTTAAATTGTTTTAAAGAATTGCTTTGACTCCTAAGCATCAAACTTGGTTTGACATTCTTTTGGCCCCTTCCTAATCACTGACTCTCACATGACATCTTCCCTCATCGTGGTCCCTCTACCCTGTCTTTCCTCCATAGACCCGTGAGGGAAAGGGGTAAAGCAGTTGCCTTTGGTTACATGATGTGTGATCTGAGAGCAGCAATCTAGCATGGTGGTTAAGAGCCCAGGTGCCTGGGTCAGACCACCCTAACTCTGCCACTTGCTGACTCCATCATTCTAGTTACATTTCCAAATCTTAGCATCCTCATCCGTAAATGGGATAATAACACCTGCCAAAATCATAGAGTCAGAAGCGAGAATATAGGTTACCAGGGCCAAGGTGGGGGTATCGAACGAGGCATTAATGCTTAACGGGTCAAGTTTCTGTTTGGGGTGATGGAAAAGTTTTAAAAATGGACAGTGGTGATGGTGGCACAATATTGTAAATGTAGTTAATGGCACCGAATTATATATTTGAATGTTGTTAGAAGGGGAAATTTTAGGATGTATATATATTACCAGCATACATTTAAAAAAAAATAGTACCATACCACACAAACAATGAATCCTAATGTGAACTATGGACTAAAGTTAATAGTCAAATTATAATATTGTTCTTTCACTAGTTGTAATAAGGTACCGCACTAATGCAAAGGGTTAATAATAGGGAAAACTGCATTTGTGATGGAGTGTATAGGAATTCTGTACTTTCCACTTGAGTTTTCTACAAACCTACAACTTCTATGATTAAAAAAAATTAAAGAATATGATGGTCTGTGAATTTCTGGCAGCTATGTACATCAGAAGTCAGGCAGTTTCTGGGTTGCCTCCAACTATTTCTCACTACCCCTACTACCATGACCCCTCCAGCCTCAGTTCTTACTGTAATACCTCCCAATTGGTCTCTCTAGTGCTGATCCTTAACATAGCAGGCTGAGTAATTCTTTTATAACATAAGATGGTTTATGCCACTCCTCTGCTAAAAATCTTGCTGGAGAAAAGAGCACTGTTGTTTGGTCATGTACATCCTCCCTTGCTAAGCTCTGCAGCACCCAACTCCATCCCCTTTTGTGTTATTGATAGTTTGCATAGGCAACTTCAGATGTTTTCTGAGCCTGAGCTAGCAGAGCCAATTCCTTTGCCTTCCCTCCTGCATATTACCTGACATCTAAGTAGCCCAAAGAGTTGAAGGGGACAGCGAGGAGGGTGGTGGAAACTTGCATTCCTCCAGCCAATATTTAATAGTGCAACACTTGGAATGCATAATATCTACAAAATGGGAGAGAATTTCTCAGGGATCACTAAACCTAGAGGTCATCCTCTTCTTCCCCCAAAATAGGATAACTTACCACAGGGCAGAGTATCATAAAAGAGGCCCAGGTGCAGACGAGGGCTTGGGTTCAACTGATCAAGAGTGAGAGGAAGAGAGGGCAAGAGATAGAGATTCCCATGGTAATAGCAGATATTTTTCAGGAGGAGATATCTATGGAACAACAAACATACTTGAAATTCCAACAGTGCATGATCGTGCAGCAGAAAATTTGTAATAGGAGAGCCACAGCTAGAGCTAGAAAGTTGAAGCTGGCTATAAATTTAATTGAGCAATTGAGGTGAGCAAGATCGACAATTATCTGCAGTTAATATAATAGCCATATATGCTACAATGAAGCAACAAATCCAACTAATTTGGGAGAGGGCATGGAACAAGAAGGGGCATTGACGAGAACTGGATAAGGTCGAAGTGGGTTGATAAAATCAGAGGTTGCCCACAGGGGCAGCACAGAGCTATGATGCTTTTCCTGCAATTGTCTGAGGGTTCTCCCACTCCATAAAAGGAGGGGGATTGGTGGTAAAAACGTGAACCACAGCTGAGTAATTATACTTAAACTTCAGAGGTACAAAATATACCCACTTGAGATGCTTAACAAAATGCAGGTTCCTGGATCTTACCCAGAACAAAAAATCAGAATGTCTTCTGGAATCTGTATTCTTAAACAAATAGGTGTTTCTGAAGCAGCTGGGTTTCCTGTGAGTTTTCAACATATCTCACTTTAAAAAACTTTTCTTATATGCTTGTAGTCATTCATATAAATAATGTGGCTCTGTGTGCTCATATATGCTCTTACATTAATAATTATTTTGAGGAAAGAATCACTGAACTTACCATTTCATGTATCTTCCCAAAGATAATCCCAAAGATGAGGGGAAGAGGGGGAAAGAGCAGTACTTTACTTCAATCATTTCTGTCTCATTTGACTTTTAGAACCTTATTTATGTATTACTCATAGGCCCATTTTTTGTTTATTTCCTCTTTATACTGTATTTCTTTAAACATGTAGCAAATTTTAGATTTAATATTTCTTCATTCAAAAAATATTTATTATGTGCCTACCATGCACCATGCCATGCTGTAGATACTTGGGAGACAGGATTTATAGGATAAATACATAATCAGGCCTAAATTATCTGCTTTGTAAATTGTATATAATTCAACACTTGCCTATGGTCAGTCACCAATGTTTTTATTTTATTTGCAAGCCCCAAGTTGAAAGAGTCCCTCCAGGTGAATGGGCTGAGACATCAGGATATTGTTAGCCTAGTTGGCAGATATACTCAGGGGCCGAGGCTATGATAACAGGTGAGAGGCAGCTTGGCCCACCCTGCCTTGAAGAATAGGGTATGGACAGAACTTCTTTCCTTCTGGGCTGCATGTTATTTAAACAGCAGAACAGATATTGGAGGAGAATTGGAGCTATAGGCTTTTTTTAATGAGATTGTTGACAAACCATACAATTATCCAAAGATCCAAAGTGTACAATCAATTGCCCACGGTACCATCATACAGCTGTGCATCCATCACCACGATTAATTTTTTTTTCAATTTTTAGAACATTTTCATTACTCCAGAAAAGAAATAAAGACAGAAAAAGGAAACTCAAATCCTCCCATACCCCTAGCCACCACCCCCCTTTCATTATTGATTCATAGTTTTGGTATAGTACATTTGTTACTGTTGATGAAAGAATGTTAAAATACTACTAACTGTAGTAAATAGTTTGCATTAGGTATATTTTTTCCTATATGCCTCTCTATTATTACCTTCTAGTTATAGTGCCATACATTTGTTCTAGTTCATGAAAGAGATTTCTAACATTTGTACAGTTAATCACAGACATGGTCCACCATAAGATTCACTGTTTTATACATGCCCAACTTTTAAACTTCAACTTTCCTTCTGGTGACATGCACAACTCTGAGCTTACCCTTTCCACCACCTTCACACACCATTCAGCACTGTTAGTTATTCTCACAACATGCTACCATCACCTCTGTCCATTTCTAAATGTTTAAGTTCACCCTAGTTGAACATTCTGCTCATAATCAGCAACCACTCCCTATTCTTTAGCTCTGTTCTATATTCTGGCAACTTATATTTCATGTCTATGAGTTTACATATTATAATTAGCTCATATCAGTGAGCCCCTGCAATATTTGTCCTTATGTGTCTGTCTTATTTCACTCAATATAGTGCCCTCAAGCTTTCTTCATCAACCCATTTTTTTAAGAAGGTTTTGTTCACACACCATACATTCCTTCCTAAGTAAATAATCGCTGGTTCCCTGTATAGTCACATATTTATGTATTCAGCACCAACACCACTAGCTATCTATATAAGAACATCTCCATTTCTGCCACAAAGAAGGAGGAAGAGTCAAAGAAGGTAGAGAGACAAAAGAAAAAGAAAAAAGAAAGAGAGAAAGAAAAAGAAAACATGACAGCTAGAAAGCAACAAAAGGAAAGATAGCCTTAACCTGAAGTAGAATAAAGAGTCAGACAACATCACCAATGCCTGGAGTGCCATACCCCTTCCCTATGCCTCCACCCCCCCCCATATGCATTTAGCTTTGGTATATTGCCTTTGTTATATTAAAGGAAGCATAATAGAATGTTTCTGTTAATTATAGTCTCTAGTTTGCATTGATTGCATTTCCCCCCATCCCACCCTATTTTTAACAACTTGCAATGTTAACATTCATTCTACTTCGTGTAAAAACATATTTGTACCTTTTATTACAATCATTGAGCACCCTAGGTTTCACTGAGTTGCACAGTCCCAATCTTTATCTTTTCTTTTTCATTCTGGTGTCCCACATTGTCCTAACCTTCCTCTTTCAACCATGCTCACAGCCATCTTTGTTCAGTATACTTACATTACTATGCTACTGTCTCCCAAAATTGTTTTCCAAACCTCTCACTCCTGTCTTTTCCTTTCTGTCTCCGGTGCTTCCTTTAGTGCTTCCTGTAGAGCAGGTGTCTTGTTCACAAAGTCTGTCATTGTCTGTTTGTCAGAGAATATTTTAAGCTCTCCCTCACATTTGAAGGACAGTTGTGCCAGATATAGGATTCTTCGTTGGTGGTTTTTCTCTTTCAGTATCTTAAATTTATCACCTCACTTACTTCTTGCCTCCATGGTTTCTGTTGAGAAATCTGCACATGGTCTTATCAAACTTCCCTTGTATGTGATGGATCGCTTTTCTCTTGCTGCTTTCAGGATTCTCTCTTTATCTTTGATGTTTGATAATCTGATTATTAAGTGTCTTGCGATAGGCCTAGTCAGATCTATTCTGTTTGGGGTATGCTGCACTTCTTGGATCTGTAATTTTATGTCTTTCATAAGAGATGGGAAATTTTTCAGTGATTATTTCCTCAATTATTTCTTCTGCCCCCTTTCCCTTCTCTTCTCCTTCTGGGACACCAATGACATGTACATTCCTGCATTTCATTTTGTGAGATCTGTATAACTGTAATCACTTCTAACTTGTTGGAAGCCAGAATTTTCCAAACTATCAGTTTCTGTTTTGTTTGTACCTAGGAGTACATTTCTCAGCTTACCCCCTCCTCTTGCATTTTACTATATGCTGCAAAGAGAAACTGGGCTATATCTTCCACATGTAGTTTGGAGATCTCTGGAGCTAAGTATTCCAGGTTGTCACTTTCAAATTCTGCTTCCCATCTGACACCAGGACCCAATCTTGCCAAATTCTCTGCCACTTTGGAACAAAGATTATCTTTCTGCCAGAATGCAACATCACATTCAACATTTCTGTTCAAAGGACAGAGACGTTGCTCATATTTTTCCATTCTTTTCTCCATCTGCTCCTTTGTATGTAGGCTTTCAGGTGCCTTGTTCTCCAGTTCCTGAGTGTTTTCTTCTGCCTCTTGAGATCTGCTGTTGTATGTTTCCATTGTGTCTTTCATCTCTTTTGTTGTGCCTTTCATTTCCATAGATTCTGCCAGTTGTTTTTTTGAACTTTTGATTTTGACATTACGTACACCTAGTGTTTTCATTAAATGCTTCATCTCTTTTGCCATATCTTCCCTAAACTTTTTGAATTGATTTAGTATTAGTTGCTTAAATTCCTGTATCTCCAATTGAAATGTAAGTTTGTTCCTTTGACTGGGCCATAACTTCATTTTTCTTGGTGTAGTTTGTAATTTTCTGTTGTTTAGGCATCTGGTTACCTTGTTTACCCCAATCATGTCTTCCTAGACCAGAACCAGCTCAGGTCTTGGAAGGAGAGAATAGTATCCTGTTTCCCTGAAGGTGTCATAGAAGATTGGTACACCCTGTGAGACCTCAAGTCACTGCGTTTTTCCACCCAGCAGGTGGTGCCTGTTCAGCCTGTAGCTCTAGACTGGTGTAAGGAGGTGTGACCCATGGCTGTTTTCCCCCAGGCTCTGGGGTCTGGTTCTGAATGGAAGGTGGGTGGTAGAGCTGGACCTCACTTCTTTCCTCACTACCTCTTAGAGAAGATAACCTCCCTAGGAAGAGGTCGTTAGCATTTGAATAGTCTCTCTGCATGTGCTATCTCCACCTGGGTCAGAGCGCTGGGAACTGAAAATGGTGAGGTTCTCTACTGAGCCAAAAAAGGGACAGAAAGCCCCCTTCAGGACCAGTCCACGGCCACCCTCCGGCTCTCCAAGGTCAGTCGTCACCAAAAGCCTCTGTCTGCTTTTTGGGGATCCATATCTTGTATTGAGCAGCCCATGCTTGTTAATGAAAACCCCAGTTGGAGCTCAGCTAAGCTACATTCACTTGCTGGGAGAGAGCTGCTCTCTAGCACGATGAGGCTTTGCAGTTCAGGCCATGGGGGGAAGGTGCTCCCAGCTTGGATCCGCAGTTTTTACTTACAGATTTTATTCTGCAATCTCGGGCATTTCTCCCAATTCAGGTTGGTATATGATGAGCAGACAGTCATGTTTGTCCCCCCAACAGTTATTCTAGATTATTTACTAGTTGCTCCTGGTTGCTTATTAGTTGTTCCAGGGGGACAAACTAGCTTCCACTCCTCTCTATGCCACCATCTTCTTCCATCTCTCTGGAATTATAGGCTTTTGGCATTGGAACATATTGAACAAGAAAAAAGGAGAGTAGAAAAATGAAGTTGAGATGTTGAGCAACTAGCTTGAGGGGCAAGAATCTAAATTTTTCTTCCTTTTTTTCTCCAGGTTAGATGTTATTCATTTTATTTTCCATAGAGAAAGGAACCAATGATAGGAGGTGAGTTGCAAGAAGTCCCTTTTCCCCAACAGCATGCCCATATTCAAAACCATGTATCAACTTCCCTTAAGCAAGTAGATTTGTAATATGTGCTTTGCATTAAGAAGTAACTTATATGGGTCTGCTTAAATGATGCTTTGCACAGAATTATCAGAAATATATATGTTTTAAAAATTGAAATATGAGTTAACCAAGACCCAGAGACACTGTCTTTATTACTGCTACTAAAATACTAATTAATGTTTGAGCTACAAGCTAGGTGCAATAAGTGTACATATATCTTCTCATTTAATTCTTATTATCTTATAAAATAAGCATTATCATCCCCACTTTTCAGAAGAAGGAACAGAGAAGTTAATAGGCCCAAAATCACATGATCAATAAGTGGAGAATATTCTCTGTGAACCCAACAGCTCATTTCCAAAATCTGCAGTCTTATTTGTTCACTCTCTAAGCCTAGCTTCCTCTGTAGTAATAAATACAGACCATCCATTAATGTGTGTCTCAGCTTCTATCACCATAGAATAGTTTGCATTTTCCAGAATTTTATACAAATGGAATTATTCAGTATGTACTCTTTGCAATTGCTTCCTTTGGAATAATCATTTTGAGATTCACCCATGTTGTTACATGTATCAATAGTTTATTCCTTTTTATTGATGAGTATTATTCCATTGCATGGAAACAACCACACTTTGTTTTTTCATTTATCTGATGGTGGAGATTTGGGTTGTTTCCAGTTTGGGGGCTATTTTTATTATTATTACAAATAAAGCTGCCATGAAAATCTGTGTGCAAAAACAAAGGATGGGGGTCCACGTGGGGGATATAGAGAACAGACCCAACTTAGGTCAATCAATGCCTCAATCACAGTCAATTGAGCAAATAAAAGGTTCAAGCAAGTCTTCAGAAGACAAAGCCACTCTGTGGACAATTGCCCTCCTGAGGGTCCAGGAGATGTCCTCCAGTTGTCAATTCATCTACTGACCAGGCCCAGAGAAGTCTGATTTTTTTTCAGCCCAGAGGACTACCACCTTTTCCATCTCAACAGGTTCTTGTTCACTCCTCATCCCACCCCTATTCCACCTTTCTTTGCCAGCTACTAATAAAAGTGATTCACTATCTACAAGGAGAATGGCCATAAAAGATCAGCAATTACTGAGGGCAGAAAACACTCTCCTTTCACCTCCATCTGATAGTAACATCGTGCAATCCCCACACAGCCCCCAGGCTAGGAGCCCTACATTCTCTGACGCGGGGCAAGCCAGGGAATCGCATGATTGCATTTGCTTTTCAGAAAGATCATTTGGGATTTCCTCCAAGAGAGGGACAAAGGGACCTCAATCAGTGGAATGCACTGTCAGAATAGAGGCAGGAGGTATTTTAGAGGCAGACTCAAAGGGTTCCTCTGCTGAGGGAAGCCCTCAGGAGGCCCCACATTCACCAGGGCAAAAAATGTTTGGAAAGCAGAAATGTACAGCTCTTGATTCTCCAGTGAACATCTCTTTCAGTAAACTCCCTGACACCCAAGTCTCAAACTTTAGGATGTGAGATTACCCTTTGTATCACAGCCCACTAAGTCCCAAATGCCTGTACCAACCTGATTCCTCCTGTCTTAGCCAGCCTCTGGGCCCAACTGCCATGACCCATGTAACGCTCTGTCTCTCAATTGATCACCAAGGTTTTACTCAAGTCCAAACAGAAAACCTAGACCAGGAAAAGCACAGCAGATGGAGATGGCAGATGATTTTTATACTCATTAGTTCTGTCAGTCAGTCATTCAAAAACATATATTGAGCACCTGTTATGTTCCAGATACTCTTCCAGGTTGCTACGAACACTGGGGTAACTAAGACAGAGAAGATTCCTCTCTCATTCTCTCATCCAGCTTATGTTATGGGAGGGCAGACATTTAAAAAAGTAATGAAATGAGATTGCAGATAGTGATAAATGCTCTGAAGACCATCAAACAAGGACAAATGAAAGAGAGTGATTGGATGGGTGAGCTCTGCTTCAGAAAGGGAGAGTGCTGCGGGCAGAGGACCAGCGGGTGCAAAGGCTTGGAAGGGAGAATGGGCTCAGCATGTTTAGAGAACAGAAAGAGAGGCAGTGAGCTGGGGCTTGGATGAGGCTGGCTCGAGATGACCATGGAGAGGTGGGCAGCACAGCCTCGTGCCAGGCCCTGTAGGCCATGGTGAACCTCAGGTTCAGATTTTATTCTAAGTTCCATGGGATGTCATTGGAAGGTTTCTATGGGGGATGTGAGCAATGCGGCTATGTTTTAAAAGTCCCCATTGGTTGCTGTGAAGAGAGGGGATAATAGGACTGCAAAGGTGGAAGCAAAAGAGAAGTTATAAAGCCGTATTTTCAAATTCTCCTCTGATTCTGACCAGATAATGGTGAAATTAATAATAACAATAATAATAGACTTTTAAAACACACACCTTCACAGACACACACAACAGACACAACACACACACACACACATTCAAAAACAGCACAGCTTTCATGGTACTCCTGTAAAGAGAGAAAATCTCTTCTCCAAAGTGCGCTTTCTCATGTGTGGGTAGGTCTGATAAAAGGCGTCATTAACTACCTTTTCCCCTTGGATCTTTCATGAATACTTCACTGGTAATTGCTTCAGTCCCTTCACAACAGGAAGAGGATTACCCAGCATGACATCCATTGCTGTCAGGAACACACAGAAATTGCTGATATTGAAGAGATAAATGGGGTGAAAATCCCTCCCCGCCCCGCCCACCCCTGAGGGTGGCTGGGCCTCCCCAGCTGTGAGGGCCAAGACAGACTTGGGTAAACAATGGGCCATTATAAGCCCTTCAAGAAGTCTAAAGCCACCACAGGGAGGCCAGAGCCTCGCACTTTCCAGATCTCACTGATTGCGCTGAGTTATCAGCAATGCCACTGTGCTTTAGTTCATGCAAAACTGGAATTACAGAATCCATGAAAATATAGAATTATTACTTTCAGGAACATAGAGGAAGCCCAGAGTATGATACCTAAGGCTTGCCTAGCACAGTTCCTTTCAAAACCTGCTTTAATGAATCAAGAATACTTTTAATAAGTTCGTTGATTTGATTCCGTTATTTCCTGCCTCTTTTTTAAGCTTTTAGCATTCTGTTTCTAAAATCATGGGATCAAGTCATGTAAGGTGGTTCAAGTGCTTCTTCTTGATTACTTTTACATTTTTCATATACTTCATATACTTGATCGGTCTCTTCACATATCATTTAAATGCAGAATTCAGCACTAACAGTATAAGTTCACCCTAATTCTGAACTTCTGAGTCTGTATTAATGAGGTGTGGTAGTATTTACATGTTATGCTTACGTATGGATTCCATAGATTGGGGGTTCAGAACTGCCGGGAATGCTACTAAGTAAGGAATAATGATGCTGGCACATAATCCAGGAAAAGAGATTTGCCCAAATAATTGAACAACTAACCCAGGTGAGAGGGGCAGCTATGCTCAGCAAAAGGCATCTGAGCCTCCATAGCATTCTTGGAAACCTTTCTTCCTCATAGAGGAGAGAGGAAACTCAGGGATAATGACATCCAATCTCCCCTTCTCATGAAAGGAGAAACTGAGATCTAGGAGGTGGAAGACCCCTGCCCAGAGTCACCCAGGCTTAAGGGCACAATTCACCTTCTAACCAGGATCTCCCAACTTTGGATCACTTCATGGCACTGCAAAACTCCTCAGATCTCACACCCCAGGGTCACGTAGAGTTGGCCCATCTTAGGATGGTAGAACCCTCTGAGGATCCTTTGAAAAGGGGTAGCAAGAAATCACAGCCCTAAATCAAAAAGTAGGTGACCCAAGCAGAGAACCAGAGATGACAAGAAGTTTGTCACCACAATACAAGGTTCACAAGCCCCCACAGACCCACATGGAATTCCTGAGATCCATAACAAACTCACCATTTCCACTCACAAGAACTCACTGTGGGTACAATACTACATTGAGCATTTATTTTTTTTTTATATATACAGCTTCTAACTTAAGCTTCACAGAAATCCTACAAGGTCAGGCAGTTAGGTAGAGTGGTTGAAAGGGAACCTTTCCCGGGGATGTCAATCCCATCTACTCTGCTTAATAGCTCTCCATGTCTCAGTTTTCTCTCTGTAAAATGGGAATATTGCTAATCCCATAAAGCTGTTGTGACAGATAAATGAGTGAATTCATGCAAAATTTTTAGTAAAGCTCCTGACATATGGTAGGTGTCTTAAGGTGCCAGACTGCTATGATAAATAACGAGTTGGATTTAGCAATAAGAATTTATTAGCTCATGGTTTCAGAGGCTACAAGTCCAAAATCAAGGTATTGGCAGAGCTTGCTTCCTCCAGAGGTGGGTAGTGTTCTGGTCTGGTTTCTGCAACCCTTGGGTTTCCTTGGCTTATATCTCTGCCACTCTTTCCCTGGATATCTCTCTTTCTTTATGTCTGCTCTTTCCATTTCTGCTAATTTCCTGCTTCTTGCACCTGTGCAGTCTTCCCTAACTCATTGTATCTGAATTTCTTCTGCTTATAAAGAACTCCAGAAATACAGAGAAGGGCCCACCCACTCTGATTCTGTTGGGCCACACCTTAACTAAAAAAATAACATCTTCAAAAAGTCCTATCTATAAATGGATTCACACCCACAGGACTGTGGCTTGAGATTAAGAACATGTCTTTTTTTGTTGGGATACATAATTCAATCTACCACAGTAGGTGCTCAAGAAATGTTACAATTATCATCATCTGTGCCTTACAGGTGAGGAAAATGGGGCTCAAAGAGAGCAACGAGTTAAAAAGTACACAGTGAATAAGTTGAAACACTGGCACGTGAGCCCAAGTCTGTATGCCGTCAAAGCCCATGCTATCAACCAACCTTCTAGAGCACCTCCCAGAAAGGCTCAAATGTAATTTCTTCCCCAGTTGCATAGGTTGTCAATCTAGTCACACCAGCTGCAACTAGTAGGGAGGGGCCTGACCTGGATCCTGAGGCGTCAGTGCTGCCCTTTCCATCTGGCTCAGCCCACCGTGTCAGCTTCTTTCCAGCCCCCCTTCCCTTACCAGCTACATGCCTTTGTTCCAGCCTCATGGAGATCCCTTGCCTTGGATCAACAGGCTCCATATTTTCATGACTCTGTGACTTTTCCCTCAAGGGATTCCTTCTGCCTCAAATCCCTGTCTACTTTTTCCGCCTCAAAACCTCCCATTTATCCCTACTGTTCTGGTTTGCTAATGCTGCTGGAATGCAAAACACCAGAGATGGGTTGGCTTTTATAAAAGGGGGTTTATTTGGTTACACAGTTACAGTCTTAAGGCCATAAAGCATCCAAGTAAGTCATCAACAATCGGGTACCTTCACTGGGGGATGGCCAATGGTGTCCGGAAAACCTCTGTTAGCTGGGAAGGCACGTGGCTGGCGTCTGCTCCAAAGTTCTGGCTTCAAAACAGCTTTCTCCCCAGACGTTCCTCTCTAGGCTGCAGTTCCTCAAAAATGTCACTCTTAGTTCCACTTGAGGTATTTGTCCTCTCTTAGCTTCTCTGGAGCAGGAGTCTGCTTTCAATAGCCGTTTTCAAACTGTCTCTCATCTGCAGCTCCTGTGCTTTCTTCAAAGTGTCCTTCTTGGCTATAGCTCCTCTTCAAAACATCACTCACAGCTGCACTGAGTTCCCTCTGCCCGTCAGCTCATTTATATGGCTCCACTGATCAAGGCCCACCCTGAATGGGTGGGGCCATGCCTCCATGGAAATATCTCATCAGAGTCATCACCTACAATTGGGTGGGGCGCATTTCCATGCAAATCTAATCAGCACCAATATGTCTGCCCCACAAAACTGGATCAAAGAATATGGCTTTTTCTGGGGTGTTGGGGACGATTAAGGTAGCATGTATAAAATCCACCCTCAGCGATGCCGGAGATATGCAACATGACCACTAGGGCTGATGTAACAACAGTTTAAGTTGCCCTCAGCCTTCTATGGAAGTGATAGCCGTTTGCGCCTAAGATTCACATCTAGAGTGCTAGCTTTACTATCCCAGCAACAGTAGCCACCAATCCTGTGCTAGCCTTACATCTGCCATCCGCCCTAGCAACAGCAGCAGCCAATCCTAGGCCGCCACCCGTTCGTACTAGCCACTCCCTCTACCTTAGGGTATATATACCCTGTCTCTTCAATAAAGTTTTGCAGCTTGATCAGAAACCTGTCTTGCTGTCATTCCTCGCGTCTCTTGTCCCATACCATTCCTCCCTCACAGGATTTGGAGCTTCCGTTGAACGTCCCGCCGGCCGGGACAAACTGGCGCCCAACGTGGGGCTCGGAGTTCTGTGAGAGACGGAACGCCGCACTCAAGGAGAGAGGTACCTCACACTCACCGCACCCGGGATCGCCGCGAATAAACTCGGTCGCGAGACAGATCCGTTCACAGTCAAAGAAAGAAAGAAAACCACACCAGGGATCACCGCGGGGAAGCGCGCTCGCGAGACAGATCCGTTCACCAGTCGATCAGTGCCGGCGAAAGGAAAGAAGAAGAAGAAAAGAAAGCAACAAAAGGTAAGCCCCCCCACCCTTATCATGGGACAAGGAATTTCCCAGCACGAATTATATGTTAGTCAAGTTAAGCAATCACTCAAGGCACGAGGAACACGAGTAAAGAAAAAAGATCTCACGCGCTTTTTTAATTTCCTGTTACAAACCTGCCCTTGGTTCCCTCAAGAAGGTACTATAGATCACCAGTGCTGGCTAAGAGTTGGAGATTGTTTAAAAGATTATTTTCGAACCTTTGGTCCTGAAAAGGTCCCGGTTACTGCCTTTTCTTATTGGAACCTAATTAATGAAATTCTAAAAGTCCACTCTTCAGCTCCAGACGTTCAAAACCTCTGTAAATTAGGAGAGGAAGCTTTGAGAGAGCACTCTCGCCCTGCCTCAGCATGCGGCTCAGTAATTATTAACATGCCTGAATATCCTTTAAACGAAAATTCTAGCAGGGATAGGCCAAATACCCCAACCAGTCAAGTCAGTTTGTCACCCGATCAGTATGAAATCAAACCAAAGGCTAAAATTTCTCCCACTTTGGAGGGACCGGAGGTTAAAATTTCTCCCTCTTTAGAAAGCAACTCCCTTCCTCCGTTTCGGCCACCCCCTTATGCACCTGATTTTTTCAAACCATATTCTCATTTTTATCCAGTCATGCCCTTATCTCAGTTTCATGCTTTAGAAGAAGCCACAGAAAATCTCCGGCTACACGCCGATAATTTTAGAGAAACTTTTAAACAGGAGCGGCAGCATACCGCCGATTTGCTCGCGGACCTCCGGTCGGCAACTCAAAGCATTGCAGCCCTTTCGCTTCCAGAAAATGCCCGCTCATTGCGCCTCCATTGTACTCGCCGCGCCTATGCTTTTCCGGTTACGCGTAGTCAGACTCGAGATTCTCAAAATGGCGTCGCCGGCTCCCAAAAGGGCGTCGCCGGTTCTCAACATGGTGTCGCGGGCTCCAAAAATGGCGATTCTGGTAGCGATAGCGAGGAGAGTAATAAATCAGATTCCCCTGACTCTAGCGAAGGAGAGCAGGAGGAAGCTAGTTCCACCTCAACTGCTAAATATAAAAAACTTAGTCTAACATATCTAGAGAAATTAAAAAAGGCAGTGAGTGATTATGGCGCTACCGCTCCCTTCACGCTCGCCCTACTGGAGAGCCTTAGTGAAAAGGAACTTATTCCTAATAAATCATTAAAACAGACAATGGGCCTGGATATACTGGAAAAAATTTTCAAACCTTCTGTCAACAATTACAAATTAAGCATACTACGGGAATACCATATAACCCCCAGGGGCAAGGAATGGTAGAACGAGCACATCGCACCTTAAAAAATGCCCTGTGCCGTTTAGCCGAAAGTACTCTCAATCTCACCAAACAACGACCTCGAGACCTTTTACATCACGCTCTTTTTGTTCTTAACTTCCTAACTCTGGATGATGAAGGACAATCTGCAGCTGACAGACATTGGCATCCCAGAACACAAACGCAACAAGCCACTGTTATGTGACGTGACCCCTTAAGGTCAGAATGGAATGGGCCTGACCCCGTAATTATTTGGGGACGAGGCTCTGCTTGCATATACGATCAAAAGAGGGAAGGTCCTCGCTGGCTTCCAGAACGGCTGATAAAACATATTAATTCTTCATTGCCGAAACAAACCCCTGAGACACTTCCTTCCCCTCCTCTTAATAATAACCTTTCCAGGGTAGAAGCCTCTCCCTGAGAAAAATGTCTTTCTTTTCTCTTCCAGCGCATCAATAACTCCTGCTATAACCCATCCGGAGACAGCCAGTCCGCACACAACCGGAAGTGGAAAGAAGTCCTGCTTACAGGTTTATTCCATCACTAATCACATGCCTTACCACTTGAATTACTATTGGCTTTTATTAATTGGTTTTCTGGCTTTGCTGTTTGCAGCCGGATTAGCAACTGTTGCCCCAAAAGATTGGAATCTGTTAGAAAGATTCCTGCTTGCTATAGCATATTTGTGCATTGTAGGGGGTATTACCTTGCTAGCTTGTCTCCCTTAACAGGGAAGAACCTATAGCCTCTATTAGTATGGCTTTGTTATGCCTACTGCCATTTAAAGTTGCCGCCTTATATTTTTTCCTGCAAAGTGTGCATGCCACCTTCGGCAACTCCAACCCCCATCAGCCTTGGAAATGGACCTTGGCACGATGGGAAGATTCCACAGTTATACAAACCCAAGTTACAGCAGGGCGACCTTCCTTTCTTGTCAACGCAACTGATCTATTTCCCACTCCTTCCATACGCCCCACTGGTTGGAATCAAGCCCAATATTACATGTGCCCGGCCTCCAACCCCAGAAAACAATATTGCAATACTCCCAGCCAGTACTATTGTGCATACTGGGGGTGTGAAACATTAGCCACTAATTGGAAACCTTCCGCCCCTGATCACTACCTAACTTTAAAATGGTCCCCCCTTGGCTGCATACTCGGTAAACGCACCACCTTATCTACATTTGGTGACTCAAACTGTGAAAAACTAAATCTCACCGTACAACTCCCCACTGATAACTCTTGGTTAAACGGTCAGACATGGGGCTTTAGAATCTACTTATTTTCATCAACCGACCCAGGAAGCCTTATTCTAATAAAGAAGGAAGCAGTACAGCAAAAACCTTCTGCCATTGGACCAAATATAGTGCTCGCGCCTCCAGCTACCTCTCCTGTCCCGAGCACGCCCAGTACAAATCTTTCCAAAATTCACCCCACTACTCCCCCTTTTATTAGCATCCCAATATTGTCGTCCTCAAGCCCGTCCATATCATTTGACAGCCCGCTTTGGCCACTACTCCAAGCTACCTTTTTCTCTCTAAACTCCTCCCAGCCTAATTTTACTCGTAGTTGTTGGCTGTGTTTCTCTGCCAAGCCTCCTTATTATGATGCTATAGCTCTTAATGTTACATTTAATACTTCTAATGAAGACAATCCTTCCCAATGCCCTTGGAATGCAAGAAAAATCGGTCTCACTATGCAATCCGTTCTTCACTCTGGGCATTGTATTGGTAATATTTCTGCCTCCTTAAAAACAGTCTGTGCACAGTTGTCCTCTCCGTCGCCTGGTAAATTTTATATCCCCCCAACAGGGGCAAAATGGCTGTGCTCTTCCACGGGGCTTACTCCTTGCGTATCAGCAAAAGCCCTAACTGAAACAGGGGAAATGTGCGTCTTAGTGGCTGTGTTACCCCATGTCCTCTTTCATACAGAGGAAGACCTTTATCACCACTTGGTCGCGCAATCTCCAGCCAGGCTGAGAAAGAAAAGAGAACTTGTTATGGTTGTTACTATTGCTTCTCTTTTAGGTATTACTGGCCTAGGCACCGGAATTGCCTCTATCGTTCTCCAAAACCAAGGCTTCTCCCACCTAAGAGCTGCTATAGACGAAGATTTAGCCCACATTGAAACCTCCATTACCCATCTTGAAAAATCCCTTACGTCCCTATCGGAGGTTGTTCTCCAAAACAGGAGAGGCTTAGATCTGCTTTTCCTTAAGCAAGGAGGGCTTTGTGCTGTGCTAGGTGAGGAATGTTGCTTTTACGCTGACCATTCTGGCATAGTTAAGGATTCTATGACCAAACTTAGGGAAGGAATTGAAAATCGCAAACGTGAGCGAGAAACCCAAGGGGGTATCTCCTGGGGACTTAATGGAATCCTCCCATACCTCCTTCCTATATTAGGCCCCTTAGTAACCATAATCCTTATAATATCTTTTGCTCCTTGGGCCATAAAAAGAATAATACAGCTAGTTAAGAATCAAATTGACTCTGCCCTAAGCAAGCCTATTCAAGTGCATTATCACCGGCTTCACCTCGCTGACCAGGGTTTGGATCCAGATCATCTGACTGCTACCCACCCTTACGGGTAAGAAACCCCCTCCTACGGGAGCAGCATATAACTCGAAAGTATGCTTCTAGCGTATGCTATGATTGGTACCGCTGGGTGCGAGGCAAAGCACTGCAAAGGAGGGCCAAAGCAACTAAAGGCCATTTTCGAGCTCCTTGAGAAATATGCCTCATTTGCATAGGGGTTTTGCTCTGCCAAAAACTCCCCTCCCCAGAAAAACAGAGCCACAAACAACTTGGGGAATGAGGCCTCTATTTCCCCCAGCAGGTTAATGCCAAAAGAGTGCTCGATCAGCATTCTTCCTCCATCCTTTTGAAAAACAAAGGGAGGAGATGTTGGGGACGATTAAGGTAGCATGTATAAAATCCACCCTCAGCGATGCCGGAGATATGCAACATGACCACTAGGGCTGATGTAACAACAGTTTAAGTTGCCCTCAGCCTTCTATGGAAGTGATAGCCGTTTGCGCCTAAGATTCACATCTAGAGTGCTAGCTTTACTATCCCAGCAACAATAGCCACCAATCCTGTGCTAGCCTTACATCTGCCATCCGCCCTAGCAACAGCAGCAGCCAATCCTAGGCCGCCACCCGTTCGTACTAGCCACTCCCTCTACCTTAGGGTATATATACCCTGTCTCTTCAATAAAGTTTTGCAGCTTGATCAGAAACCTGTCTTGCTGTCATTCCTCTCGTCTCTTGTCCCATACCATTCCTCCCTCACAGGATTTGGAGCTTCCGTTGAACGTCCCGCCGGCCGGGACACTGGGGGACATAATATATTCAAATCGGCACACCTACTTTCTGTAGTCACGGACTACACCCCACCTTCTCTACCCTGAACAGTAGTAGTTACTCCCTGAGCAGGGGCAGACTGATCACAAGAAGAGAGCTCCTGGGGTCAGCAGGACCAAGCTTGAAGCCTCATTTTTCACTTTGCTGAGTTAGGAAATTTAAGAAAAATTGCTTCACCGCTCATAGACTCAATTTCAGCATCTTTAAAATGGGGTTGGTGTCTTCCTGGCTAGGTTTTGTGGAGATTAATGACACCCAGAAGTAGTACCTGACACATGGTGGAGAAAAGATAGTGATAGGAATTATGAGCGTATTTTCTGTAGAATCTAGCCCAAGTATCCACTAGAAACTTAACCTGTCAGTCAGTTATGTGTTTTCATGCCTGACATATCACAGCCCCTGGCACAGAGTGGACATTCCATAAATCTTGATTTAATTTATTTAAACAATCACTTTGTTCATTCATTGATCCACAGAACTAGGACTACAGGGAAGATAAAGATGTCAGCTGGACTTGTGTCCCTGTGAAGCACTATAATAGACACACCGTTGCTTATTACAGAATCCTCCACAGCAGTGGTTTCCAACTTCAGCACACAACAGAATCACCTGTGGAGGAGGGATGGGGATGGCACTTGTTAAAACAGATTGCTGGCCTCCCCTCTAGAGTTTCTGATTCAGTAGGTCTTGAATCAGGGTGGATAGTTTGCATTTCCAAGTTTCCAGGCGATGCTGATGCTGCTGGCCCACAGGCCATACTGTGTGAATCACTGTCCTGCTGTCATGCCTGATGCTGTCCGTAAGCATCACCTGATAAAAGTGATTCAGTTCATGCCTCTTTGCTGCTCAGATGTGGCCCTCTCTCTCTAGCTAAGCCAACTTGGCAGGTGAAATCACTGCCCTCCCCTCTACGTGGGATCAGACACCCAGGGGAGTGAATCTCCCTGGCAACATGGAATATGACTCCCAGGGAGGAATGTAGACCTGGCATCGTGGGACGGAGAACATCTTCTTGACCAAAAGGGGGATGTGAAAGGAAATGAAATAAGTTTCAGTGGCAGAGAGATTCCAAAAGGAGACGAGAGGTCAGTCTGGTGGGCACTCTTATGCACAATATAGATAACCCTTTTTAAGTTCTAATGAATTGGAAACTATCAAACTACAACCCAGAGCCCTTGAATCTTGAAGACAGTTGTGTAAAAATAAGCTTATGAGGGGTCACAATGTGATTGGGAAAGCCATGTGGACCACACTCCCCTTTGTCCAGTGTATGGATGGATGAGTAGAAAAATGGGGGAAAAAAAAAAAAAAAAAAAAGGCACCCAATGTTCTTTTTCACTTTAATTGTTCTTTTTCATTTTAATTTTTTTCATATTATTTGTGTGTGTGTGGCAGTGAAAATGTTCAAAAATTAATTTTGGTGAACACACAACTATATAATAGTACTGTGAACAATTGATTGTACACTTTGTAAGACTGCATGGTATGTGAATATATCTCAATAAAATTGAATTTCAAAAAGGGATTTAGTTCAGCTCGATTGAGTGAAATTGTATTAGAGAACCTACAGGGTGCAAGCAATGTACAAAGGGCAGCCTTCAAGGAGCTCCTAGTTCAGTAAAAAGAACAAATCAATACACAAATGAGCCCAGCACTGTAATTTTAAAAGGCACTTCTTGAAATAGAAGAGCATAATTAGACCACCACCATGGTAGTAATTGCTGCAGGCAAAATCCACTGATGAATGCTAAAATTAGTGGGTGAAACATTAAGGAAAAACAATATTTGTAGAGTCTCAAAGTATCTTTCCCAAATTATTAACCACTGGAGTGGTTTGAACATTTGTCCACAAATTGTTCAATACTCCTCCCTCCAGGAGGTGGAGCTAAATTCCCATCCCCTTGAGTGTGGGCAGGACTTAGTGTCTCCTAACCAATAGCATATGGAAAAGGAAATACAGTCATTGTATAATGGAGGGCAGATGCTAATTACTCAAGCATCAAGGCTAATAACAGCAGCGATTACAGATGTTGATATTGTATACCTCCTGAGATGATGAGATGAGTGGATACCTCACCTGTGTGGTATTCTTTCCAAAAATCCATGACCTCAGTATTATCAAGAGAAAACATCAGACCAAACTGAGAGACATTCTACAGAATAACTGGTCAGGACTCTTCAAAAGTTTCAAAGTTGTGAAAGACAAAGAAAGGGCCAAGGAAATGTCACAGATTAGAGGAGGCATGATGACTAAATGTAATGATGTAGCCTGGATTGGATGCTGGAACAGAAAAGGAACATTAGTGGGAAAGCTGGTAAAAAAAAAATATGTATATATATATATAGAGAGAGAGAGAGAGAGAGAGAGAGGAAGTCTATAGTTTAGTCTACAGAACTGTATCAATGTTGATTTCTCAGTTTTGATAAATGTACCATGGTTCTATAAGATGCGAATATTAGGGCAGAACCAGCTACATAATTTGCCGGGCCCATTGTAAAACGAAAATCAGGGACAAAAACTTTTCAAAAATTATTAAGAATTATTAAGAATTTCAAGATGTTGACATCAGAGAGTTAAACCAAGTCCAGGAACCTTCCAAGCATGGAGCCCAGAGCAGCCCATGATGCCAACCTTGCATCTGGGGAAGCTGGGTGAAGGATATGTGGAAACCTTTTGAGTCGTTTTTGCACCTCTTCTATAAATCTAAAATTATTTCAAAATAATTATTTTTTTAAAAGATCTCTTTCTCCTTTCTATCATTCTTCATTTCCCACATCCATAAATGGTGCTGTTTATAAATGAGGGTCTTAAACTAGTTTCTAAATGTATCTTCTCTTTTTGTCCCCTTTTCTATGAATCTCAGGCATGAGTCACTGGGGCTGGACCAGGGAGCTTGGCAGAGTTAGAACAGCCTCTTGCTTTCCCCCTTCTCTCCCTACAAGTTGGCTCCTTTCCCAAATGAAAATAGTCATCTATTATTTGCATCCCAAATGCAAACAATCATCTCAGCAAATAGATGCCTAGGAGTCAGCTGCCACATCATGTCAACAGAAGTACCTGGATGTGCCGAGCTCCAGCTTAAAGTCTCCCACCAGATGTTCATTGAGGGTTTGCCCTTGGCTTCTCTTCACATTTCTGCCTCTGGTTCTGATCTTTCCTCTAAGTTCCCCTGACTGCCTCAATGTAGGGAATTCACAAACATCTCAAGTTCAATTTGTCCAGAAAGGTGTTTATCCTATCACTACCCACACATCTAATTTTTAATGATAATTGCATCTTCCAAATCACCCAGGGATTAGAACCTCACCTTCGTTTTGTTTTTTTTTTTTTTTAGTTTTAAATGTTTATTGATTGATTGATAGCAATATGATGAAGCACAAAGAAACTGCTCTGAGTTTCAAATTAAATGTCAACCTTTGGCCTTAGAATTAGCCAACACAAAGCAACTAATTCAACAAAGCAACCACAGTCAAGAAAACTATGATAAAGTCAAAAGGTAAGTAGTTAAGATGTTCACATTAGTTCTCATTTTTAGCATGCATCAGTCACCTGAATTTTTTTTATGCATGTCTTTATTTTATTATCCATACACTGGATAAACAGGGTATCAGTCACAAGGTTTTTACAATCACATGGTCATAAGATGAAAACTGTATAGTTATACAATCATTATCAAAGCTCAAAGCTACTGGATTATAGTTCAACAATTTCAGGTATTTCTTTCTGGCTATTCTAATATATTAGAAACTAAAAAGAAATATCTATATTATGAATCAGTAGTCATAATCATTTGTTGAGTCCTAACTTCTCAGCTACAACCCCTCCCTCTCATTTGATCATTCTCTCAATCTTCAGGGATATCTGGGCAATGACCATTCTAACTTCTTTGTGCTGAATAGGGGTGTTAACATTATGGGGTAGAGGAATGAAACTGGTTGATGTTCTTGGAGAGACTGTTACTTCTAGGTATCATGGCTTATCTGGCATAGGATCAATCAGGAGGCCTGAAGTTTCTGAAAGAATAAACTTAATAAGAAAAACTTTTATAGAGACTTAGATAGAGCCCAGAGCACTCCCTAGGGTTTTCAGGAATACTCTTAGTTGGGGCTTGGCATACTGTGGCAATTTGCAATATCTCGCTTAAGCTTATATAAGAGTAACCTCCAGAATGCCCTCTCAACTCTATTTGAAATCTCTTAGCCATTGAAACTTTATTTTGTTTCATTTCTCTTCCCCCTTTTGGTCAAGAAGGCATCCACAATGCCAGGGCCAGGGTCACCCCTGGGAGTCATATCCCACATTGCCAGGGAGATCTACACCCCTGGGAGTCATGTCGTATGCAGGGGGAAGGTAGTGAGTTTATTTGCCGACTTTGGCTTAGAGAAGCTATATCTGAGCAACAAAAGAGGTTCTCTGGGGGTGACTCAGGCATAATTATAAGTAGACTTAGCTTCGCCATTACAGAAATAAGTTTCAAAAGGTCAAACCTCAATACTGAGGGCTTGACTTATTAAATTGGGAGTCCCTAATGCTTGAGAGAATATCAGGAATTCCCTAGGTGGGGAAGTTTAATAGTTCCACATTTTTTCTCCAGTCCCTCAAGAGAGTTGGCAAGTACTTCTTAATTTTCTGCCCAAAATACTCTGGAATGTATCAGGGTATTACAATAACCTGTAGAGAATATCAAGATCTCATTCCCTATTCCAGGTTCCATGTAATCAGGTTGCTTAAATAAACTGAACAAACAGGTTAAATTAAATAGTGTGCTACAGAAAATTTAAATATTAGACAAAATAAACTCTCTTCCTTCGATCTCATGTAGAAGTTGAAGCTTTAAAATACAGACAATACCATCCTTTTACCTTAGTCTTAATCAGATCAGCTTCATTCATATCTCCAATAGAAGTCTGAACTCCTTTTCGGCTTCTTTAACAGTTGCTATACGGAGTAATGCTGACTTTCAGAGCTGCAAAACTCTAACTCTGAGTCTCAGGTGTCACACAGATACCCAATGTTTCAGGGCAGGTTATATACAAAGAGCTCAGCATTTCAGAATTTAGAAATAACAGTTAAACCTCAGGAATAAATGTAACTGCTATAAGAGCTTACAATCTAGGAACCGTTACAATGAGCCTTATTGAACATTCTGTACTCCTTAATCATCGATTGACCAGTCCCTGCCCACTTTCCATCTTCTGATAACCTATACTCTCAAATTTAATTTTCAGAATTTATTCACTATAGTTAGTTTATATGAGAGAAACCATATAATATTTGTCCTTTTTTTTCTGGCTTATTTCGTTCAACATAATGTCCTCAAGGTTCATTCACCTCATTGCATGCCTCACAACTTCATTCCTTTCTGTAGCTGCACAATATTCCACCATTTGTATACACCACAGTTTGCCATTCCACTCATCAGTTGATGCACCTTTGGGCCACCTCCATCCATTGGCAATCATGAATAATGCCACCATAAGCACCAGTGTGCAAATGCTTATTCGTGTCCCTGCTTTCAGTTCTTTTAAGTATATACCTTGTAACTTGATTGCGGGGTCATATGGCAACCCTATACTTAGCCTTCTGTGGAACTGCCACACTGCTCTCCAGAGGGGCTGCACAATTCGAGTTCCCTACCAACAGTGAATAAGTTTATATCTCTCTCCACATCTTCTCCAGCACTTGTATCTTTCTATTTATTTTTTAAACAGTTTTATTCATACACCATACAATCCATCCTAAGTATACAATCAATGGCTCCTGGTATAATCACATAGTTGTGCATTCACCACCACAATCTGAATGAGAACTTTTCCATTTCTTCCACAAAGAAAGAAGAAAAGAGAAAAAGATAAAGAAAAAAATCCCATACCCCTCCCTTAAATCCCCCTCTTACGGACATTTAGCTTTAGTATATTGTCTTTGTTACAGTTAATGAAAGAATATTACAGTGTTACTGTTAACTATAGACCCTAGTTTGCAAAAATTATATTTTTTCCCATATACCATCCCATTTTTAACACCACAATGGTGACATACATTTGTTCTCTCTCATGTAAAAACCTTCTTATATTTGTACATTTAATCACCATCATTGTCCACTCTAGGTCTCACTAAGTTATAAAGTTCCAGTTTTTATCCTCCATCTTTCCTTGTGGTGCCATATATGCCCCTAGCCCTCCTCTTTCAACCATACTCACACTCAGCTTTGTTCATTGTACTTACAATATTATGCTACCAACATACAGCATTGAGTTATCCATTTCTGAATCTTTACAATCAATCTTGTTAAACATTCTGTGCTCCTTAAGCATCAAATGCCCAATCTCTACCCTCTTTCCACCTCCTGATAACCTTTGTTCTCAAATTTCTCTCAGTGTTTGCTCATTATAGTTAGTTCATATTAGTAAGACCCTACAGTATTTGTCCTTTGTTTCTGGCTTATTTCGTGCAACATAACGTCTTCAAGGTTCATTCACATTGTTGCATGAGTCATGACTTTATCCCATCTTACAGCTGTGTAATTTTCCATCATACATATATACCACAGTTTGTTTATCTACTCATCAGTAGATGGGCATTTGGACTGTTTCCATCTATCAGCATTCATGAATAATGCCACTATAAACATTGGTGTGTACTTACCTGTTTGTGTTCCTGCTTTCAGTTCTTCTGAATATATACCTAGTTAGGGCATTGCTGTATCATATGGCAATTCTATACTTAGCTTCTTGAGAAACTCCAAACTGCCTTCCAGAGCGGCTGCACCAATCTACATTCCCACCAATAGTGAATAAGAGAATAAGTGTACCTAATTCTCCACATCCTCTCCAGCACTTCTAGTTTGTTTTTTTTATACTAGCCATTCTAGTAGGTGTAAGATGACATCTCATTGCAGTTTTGATTTGCATTTCCCTAATTCAGCTGCACTTTGCACCCTCTTTTCCACCTCATTCAATCAGTTATCGAGTCCCGTACTTTCCATCTCATAAATATCTCCCATCTGCTCCACCCCTACATCCATAATAAAGCCACAGTTTTTAAAAAGTATCTCTTTCCTGGCCTATTACAATAACGTTGCTTATTCACTCTTCTGTCACACCGATATGCTACATCTTCTATATGACATGTCCTTTCTTGCCTCTAAGACCTTGTGCAGATGGTTCCCATACCTGTAACACCCTGTAACACCCGGCCCTGTCCCTTCTAGTCCTCAAATGAGGCAATTCTTATTCATCCTGTATTCATTTACTGAGACAGCACTTTCTTCCCAACTCCTTCCCAGGTCAGGGTTCCTAAGCACTTCCACAGCCCCTGGTGCCCCCTAACCTTCTGTATTGTAGTTGCCTGGTGTCTGTCTGTCTCTCTCTTTCTCTCTGTCCTTGAAGCTCTGTGACAGCAGGCGCTATGTCATAATTGTAGCCTTAGTAACCAGCATAGAGTGTGACACATAGCAAAGTTCTATGAAAACCTATTGCATGAAGGAATGAAGAAATGAATGAAGGAATGAAGGATAGGTACCAATGAAGGATTTGGGGTTATAAAGAAGAATAAAGTTTAGTTCTTGTCTTCAAATACACTCAAGTAGGAAGAAAAAAAAAATACAAACACAAAATTTTAGTAATAACATTTATTGAATGCTTACTATGTGACAGGTCTGTTCTAAAAAATGTATTGTATTAACTCATTTTATCATCTCAATAACTCTATAGCTAGGTACTATTATTTTCTACTATTTACATGGGGAAACTGAGACAAAAAAAAAAAGAGGTTAAATAAATTGCCTGTGGTCATACAGCTAAAAAGTGGTAGACGTGAGATTCATAATAGCCAAAAACAGTAAATAACTGAAATGTCTATTAATAGGAACATGGATGAACAAATTGTAGTACATACGCACGATAGAATACTATTCAGCAACAAAAAAGAATTAATTACTGATACCCACAATATGGATGAATCTCAAAAACATTATGCCAAATGAAAGAAGCTAAATACAAGAGTACATACTATATGATTTCATTTATATGAATCTTTGAATTATATAGTGTAGGAAAGCAGATCAGTATTTGTCTGGGGCTAGGGGACAGGGAGCATATTGACTGGAAAGGATACAAGGGAGCTTTTGGGGATGATGTAAATGTTCTATATATAGACTGTGGTGATAGTTACATGGGTGTTTATATTTGTCAAAGTCACTGAACTATATACCCTTAAAATGACTGATTTTTATTTGATGTAAATTATAACTCAATAAATTTTATTTAAAATTTTTTTAAAATGTAAAATTAAAACCAATGTTAACAGTTTGACTTCAGTCTTCATTTTTAACCACTACACCATCTAACAAATGTGACACATGTATTTGTAGGGATAGTATCAAGTATTCCAAAAAAATATAATTTTGATTTCTGGCAAGATAATTGACTACATTTGGTTCCTTCCATCAAAATTAACTCTGAAAAAAATGTGTACAAGTAAGAGGAAAATATAGGTTCCAAGAACTAACAGGATAACAATGAAATGTAAGGATCCCTGTGAACAGTGAAAGTTGCTTGCAACTGTTGTACGGGAGGTGGGTAACTGCAGCTTACAGCTGAAGTCACCAGAGATGGCAGCAGGTAATACGTGGAAGTCAAGTTTTGAAGTTCTGTTCACACCTCCCCTCCTGCACTGACTTGGACAATCTCAGGCAAGCAAAGGCCAACACCAGGGCAGCAGGAAAGCCCTTTTGGGGTAAGAGGCTCAAGTTGGGTCTGCTCAGCTGCCCTTCATCTTTCACCACTCCATCTATCCCCTCCCAAACCCAGGGCTGGTGGATACAACAAACTATCCTTAGACACAGTGGTCAAAAGTCTGACTTTTTCTGAGTTATGCCCAATCCTGGAATCCGGGAATATGGGAGCACTAGGGTCTCTTGGAAAATCCACACTGGGAGGGGGCATCTCCAGATACTACATACCCAGATGAGAGTTCTTTTATCCAGGAGGTAGGCATTATTACTTCTACCTTCTAGATAAAGAAACTAAGTCTTGGAGAGGTTAAGTGACTTGCCCAAAGTCATGCAGCTAGTAAGTGGCACAGCTGGGACTTAAATGGAGGTCAGATTGGATACAGAGCCTAAGAGATGAAATGAAACAAGACTGATTGCTGAGACTACCCAGCATTCATTCTCAATCTTGCATCCTCAAAGCCCAGTACTCAGAGTGCATCAGGGGGAAGAAGTTGGGTCTTCAGTCCTATGAAGCTGGAAAACTGAGGTCACCAGGTGATGAAGATGAAAGAGCACAGGGTGGCAAGTGGGAAAACTGGGCCTCACCCTGAGCTTTGCTACATCATGCTGTATGATGTGGTCAAGTCACCTTCCTCATTCTCTCTGCATATGGATGACTTGGGATCCCAAATCTCTGTAGCTTGACTCCAAGCCCCATCTGGGAGGGCTGGCAGAATCCACTTCTCTTCTCCCAATGCCTTTCTTCCCCTCCATTCATACCAGCCTTTCCAGCTCAAGTTTCCCAGCTGAGGGCTGGGCACAGATTGTTTGAAAAGACATATGGCATCCCAGTGCAACCAAGAGTCCAATCTCGAGGGGAAACCATTGTTCATTCATCTGGACCGAGTGACATTCTTTATGCAAGAATAACTCTTGATTAAAGGGTGAGTTTTAATGGAAACTAATTAGGCAAACTCTTTAGCCTGGGCATAATGATCAAATGAGCTGTCACACCGTACCTGATACAATGATCTCACTTGCTACAAGATTTTATTCCTTAGCAATTACACTCCCACATGGCACTGCGTGCCGTTATTGCCTGGAGCACACATGTCAAATTAAAGAGCAACTTATGCACCTGATATTTAATTATTGCCTAGTACTACAGACACCCAGGGAATGTCAAAGTGAGCAGTCCTGCTTGGGAGAAATGAAAACTGAAATCTTCAGCAAGGGAGTGAAAAAAAAAAAGAGATAAAATATGTATAGGCTACTATAGTTTCTTATTCAGCTGTCTTAACAATTCACAGTTACAAAACCTGTTCTCTCCAACCCTGAATAATTTACTTTTTTTTTTCCTTCATCCAGAGAAGTCAGCAGAAGGAGAGTTGCTGATAAAGGCATGGGGCCCTATTGGTATTTGTTTACATACGTGATTGATGTGGTCTGGATCCGGACAAAGTTGAGCTATTCACATAGCTTATTCTTTCCCTAACAGGCTCTGACAGGAAGGAGGATGCCTTATAAGCCTCACTAGCCCAAAGGGAAATATTTGCCCTCAAGGAGGACCACTCAGGAAGCCCAATCTTCTATTTCAGTCACTCTTGGTAACGAATCTGAAAAGTTGGTCAAAGTTTCTTCCAATGTATACATTGGTCCAAAATTGGGAAGGTGAGAAGACATTGAGATGTTAGGATCAATCTCAACTTTGACTGTATATTAGAATAATCTGGAGAACTTTTCAAGCATACTGAGGCTGGGAATCCCATCCCAGGCTAATTAAGTTAGAATCTGAGGGGAGGGTCCGGGCAAGTGTTTAAAGGTCCTCTGATGATTCTAGTGTTAGAAGACGACCCCAAACCACTGGTCTGCACAGCAACCAGCCACACCTAAGGAGGCACTGTGTCGAGGCAGCTGCTTTCTGTTCCTTGATGACAGACTGCCACGTCTCTGTGCCTTTGCACATACTGCTCTCCCTCTCTCTGGAATGCCCTGCTCCCATCCCTTCCTAAGTGGAAAAATCCCATTATGTCACTTTCTCTATGAAGTCTCCACTGATTTCCCCAGGAAGAGTCTCTTCAGCATCCATTAGGAGCCAGATACAGCACTCAAAGTTCCATTAAATATACTGCTTTTCCCAGTGGGGGCTCAAGAAGGGGATCCCCATGTCTCCAGAAACCATCTGTATCCCCCAGCTGCACAAATTCTGAGAGTGTCTTGGTCCCTTTTGCTCCAGATAAAGAAATTCAATTACCCACTATCAGAATTGCACTGCCTAATACTAAAGCCTTAATATGAGTGCTTTTGTATTTAGTTAACTGCACAGCTTGTGAAAAACCCCTCCAAACATCTGGCAGGAGGCCCAGCAGAGGTAAGCCTGGAACCTCTAATGATGACAACATGTAAACAAGTGTTTTGTTTCAACTGATAATCATTAACTTCCAGTGTCAGCCTTATCCCCAGAGGTCTGGTTCCTCAGCCCTGCAAAGGCTTCTGGGAAGCAGCAGCTGGGGATGGGGTCTGTGCACACCGAAGGGGAGGGAGAGGGAGGGTGGGCCTGTCACTCTCAACCTGGAGAGGCTGGAAGTAGAGGGAGCCCTCGGAGCAGAGGCTTCTGATGAAAGGGGGTGGAATCTGGGACTCCTCCCCTCATTTCACAGATTTTGATACTGGGCTAGGCAGACCTTGGATTGACTCTCAACTGTACCAGTTTATCTACATGACCTCTAGCACTATGGTGGCTTGGAGCTACGTACTGCAGAAAAACGGGTGCTTAATTTTAATCCATGCCTGTGGGTGTGAACCCACAGTAAACAGGACCTTCAGTTAAGTTGTGGCCCAACTGAATCAGGATGAGTCTTAATCCTATGACTAGGCCATATAAAGAAGGCCACAGAGAGAAAAGCCACTGGGAGCAGCCAGGAGCTGGAAGTCAATGGAACCCAAAAGAGAAAGAAGATGCTGCCATATGCATTGTCAAGTGACAGAAGAGCCAAGGAACCCCAAAGATTGCTGGCCAGCCAAAGTTCTTCCCGACTCTGAGAAGAAGCCAGCCTTGTAGCCTCGGAAACTATGAGCCAATAAATTCCTACTGTTAAGCCAATCCATTGCACGGTATCTGTTTTAACAGCTAAGAAACTAATATAGGCAGGAAGCCTCCGTTTCTATGTGTTAACAAAGGTCCCTACATCATAGGGTAGGTGTGACAATTATGTGAGAAAATTTGTGCAAACAAGTCTTCTGGGACAGCACTGGCTTACAGGAGGCAGTTGATAAAGAAAGTTCCATTCCGTATTCTTCTTTTCAGACATTCCTAACTGGGACCTGGACCAGTCTGGTGACCCCTGCCCAGTCCCACCTCCACCCCTTTCCTGAAGGCTACTTAACCCCATGATCACTGGGCTAAAGTTTGTGGTGTTTGTGTACATGAATATTCAAATTAAAACGCATGATAGGACAGATTTATTTGTATTAAAGAATACTTTGAGTAAATCCTTCATATGCTAACTAAAATTCAAATAGCAATCCATTCTATGCATTAACTGAGTACCTACTATGAGCCAGGCATTCTGCACACAAAGATGAATCAGAAGTGTGTGGCAGGTTGGACTCCCTGGGAAGCAGAGGGAGAGACAGACGTTACTGGGAGGAGGTTACTAGGGAGTGCTTTTAGAGTCCGCTCCCGTGACAGTGAGGAGACGGCAGCAGGAAGGGGCAGAGGCAGATGCTGAGCTGTAATGCAGGCCCAGTAAAGACCTCAGCTGACCCATGGGGAGCCCTAGAGCTGGGATGGCCCCTCAGAACCATCCACAGTTGGAGGGAAGAAGCTGCAAGTCCTTTATGTCCCCTAGGTAATCTGGCACAGGAAGCAGGCTGTCCCTAAGAGGATATTTGACCTTGGAAGAGGCAGTTTCCTTCAGCTGAGGCAATCACCAAGAAGGCTGACAGGACACAGTGCCTCACAGTATCTCATCACCATGTATTTCCCCATGGAGGTTGTAGTCTAGCAAGGAGTGTCCTCTTCCAGCATCTACTGCATTCCAGAAGCATTGCAAATGTCATTTTATTTGATCTTCACAGTAATCCTGTGAGATAATGCCTATTTTACAGAGAAGGTTAAATAACTTGTCCAAATTCGCAAAGCTGGTAAACAATGACACCAGAATAGGAGAGGCCTCTCTTTCTCAACGACCCTTTTCTTGCCTTGACAACATGCTGCCTTCCCGGTGGAAAACTTCATCTTTCACAAGAACTACACTCTTCTCTCCTCCAGCAGTTAAATGTCCCCAAAGCACCTTGTAAATCTCTCTTTTAAGTCTATATCAATTTGCCTTAAAATAATCCTACCACCTGACACATATTTAGCATTTACCATGACCCAGGCACTATTTGTCACTTCTCTTACATTAATTCATTTCCTCTTCCCAAAAGTCTGAGGTCTTATTATCACTATTCCCATTTTACCGATGAGAAGGCTCAAACCCAAAGCTGTTGAATAACTTGCCCAAGACACCCACTCAAGATTTGAACTCAGGAGGTCTGGCTCCTGCTCTTACATTACACTGTCTTGGGATTATAGTGTCCATGTCTGCCTTCTTTCTGGTTCACATGTTGCTAGAGAGCATGGCCAAATTTTGTTCACATTTTCAACCCCAGTACATTATCTGGGGCTGGCATGTATTAACTTCTTAGTAAGATTTTCCTAAATTACTGAGTGATGCCTTGCATAGAACATTGTGAAATAGTTTGACTGGATTTATATGGGCAATGCCCAAAAGAAAAGATAGGCAAATAAAATCTGTTTGCTCTGTTGACACATTGAGATAATAGGTATTCTTTTAATACTTGGATTTTGATATAATATTGGTTTTTAAGAGCTCAAAATGGATGATGGCAAGCTTTCTCTACACTTCCTATCACTGTTATAAGAGCAGACATCTACTACATTTCTTGATTGCATTGCTGGTGAGACACAGGCTTCCCCAATGCTCTGAGGATCTGGCCCAGGTCACATCCCAGGCCTTACAGTATGGCGATATCTTTCCAAGGATCCTGCAACCAACCTTAAATGAAAAGACCAAAACTCCCATCACAAGTCAGAAGTTACTGATACTCAGTAATGACATAGAAGTCAATGGAACTCAGTGACTGTTGGTGATTGCCTCCTTTAAGCCTACTGCCGAGTGAACTCTAATAACTGGAGATGCACCTCAAGTCTTCAGAGTTGCTATCTACTAGGATATTTAAATGAGAATGCCCCTTTTGTGCATCATACAATTAACAAATGATAAAGATAAACCAGCAATGGGAGATGCACTTTGACAGTAATTAAACTGGGTCTTCTCATCTCACTCCCACAGTTGCTGTTAATTTTATATTCATTCATTCAACAGATGTAATTAAGGTCCTACTATGTGCCAGGCAATATCTGGGCTCTGAGCATACAGCAATGAACAAACCAGGCAGGTTCCTTTCTTTCATGGGGTTTATAGTCTAGTGGGAGGAGACAAACACAATGAAATAAATGACATTATTTTAACTCATGATAACTGTTATAGAGAAAATAAAAAGGGTAACATGATGGAAAGTGAATGAGGTGTGGGAAAGCTGGTTTAGACAGGGTGATTTGAAAGAGATTCTCCGAGGTGACATTTGAACTGAAACCTGAATGAAAGAAGTAGCCAACCTCCAGAAAATCCAGGAGAATGTTAGCTCAGGCAGAGGAAAAGTGAGTGCAAAGGTCCTGAGGCAGGACTATACTTGCCAGTGTTCCAGGGAAGAAGGCCTGTGAGGCTGAGCGGAATGAGCACGAGGGAGATGGTAAAGACGTGGGTCCAGAGAAGCAGGCAGGGGAAAGTCCTTCTAGGCCCTTCTGGGCCATGATAAGGGGTTTAGATTTTATTCCTAGCATGATGGAAAACTATCGGGAAGTTTTAATATAAGGAGAGAAATGTAATATAATTTAGGCTTTTTAAAAGAGCACGCTGACTGCTGAGTGAAGAATGAACTGTAAGTGCCAAAAATAGAAGCAGGGAGGTTCAGTTCACTTTCTACTAAATGTCTGCCCTGGTGGTTTGGCTCCACTTTCCAGCCCAAAGTTCCTTCCTCCCTAGTTCCCCCCTTGCCATCCATACTCCCTAAGACTCGACCTTTTCTGCTGCTAGCCACTTCAGCCACCCTCCTTGCCCAGCTGGTTCTGCTCAAGTGGAGATGAGATGTGTCTTCGGATCCCAATAAGGCCGTGATTTAACTCTGGTAAATATCTCTTAAAAAACCCAAGAGTATTGAGTCTAAAATCCATGAAAGAAGGCCATGAGTTTATACTGTTCATCAGCTTTTCCCCAATATCACACAGAGTAGACACTCAAAAGATATTGGTTGGATGAATGGATGAATATAGACGTACTGTGTGCTCGTTGCCAGTCTTAGTTGGAGGGAGCCTCCACCGATGGAGGAAACATGGGGAGAAGGTGCAAGGAGGCTGCTGCTCGGCAAACATCTCCTTATCTTACAGGCTCAATGTTGGCTGGAATGAAGCTGCCCGGAGAGCCCTACTTGGATCAAGTGGGACCTGTTAGACTGCCAGGCTGGTTCATTAGTGGCCTGACATTGCACATCTGCAATTGGGTAATTTCCATGTTAACTACTGCCTCCCATCATAATGAGCACTCATAACTATGTTTTATATAAAGCCGATTATGTATTTACTCAGAGCCCATAAATGGGCAGTGATTACAAACTATGCTAGGGAGTCTATGGTGCACCATTATGCTATCCAGTCCAAGCTTGGCAAAGGAGGGGTTTGGTGAGGAAGAGCTGAGAGTGCAGGACTCCTGGCAGACAAGGATGGGTTTCTGGAATATGTCCCTCTCCTAAAGCATTCTGGTACTAACCTATTAAAATTCAGGACAGGCTGGGAGTTACATAAGAGCATTAGGTTTAAGAGAGTATCATCTTTTGAAGATCTTTTTCATTTTCTCAATCTCTCTCTTTCTCTTGCATTTACATATAAAGTTATAAACATATAAAATAATTGATTCTGCTTTTATTGAACTTTTTTTTAAAAAGAAGGCCACTCCTTGTACCTACCTGGGCTTGGTAGCAGCACAATAAAGGATGTTAAAGAACTAGCAGAAGCTCTGAATGTCACAGACTTGAATTCCATTATCATCTCCACCGCTTACTGGTTGTGTTACCTGAGTCATGCCTATCACCCCCCTGGGTGCCAGTTTCGTCATACACCAAATGAGGAGCACCCTACTTCCCTTTTGTTGCATTGCTGTTTTGAGGATTAAGGCACAGCAGCAATGACATTTATTGAGACTTACTAGTGTCAGGCACTTTATATGTGTTAACTCATTTAAACCTCCCAACAATCCTTTGTGGTGGGTTCTAGTGCTGTCCCCACCTTTAAAATACAGAAAATGAGAGTTTAGCAGGTTGGCTTAAGGTCAAAGAGCTGGTTACTGATGGAGCCAGGATTCAAGCCCAGGCAGTCTGACCTCAGAGCTAAAGAACCCAGCACAGGGCCTGGAACAGAGTAGATCTTTGAAAAATAAATGGCAGCTCTCATCATCATTTTTCCCATCTGCACACATGGCTCAAGGTCCTTATTAAATGAGACAGAGACAACACTAGAAGGCCCTGGCCAGACAGAATCAGAATTCCCTGGTGCCCCCAGACGCTTTATTCCTGGGCTACTTACTGCACAGGCAGATAGAACCCTGAGAATGAGATGGAAACAATGATAGCAGGAAAAGGACACAGGTAAAAGTCCAGAGATTTGGACTCCAGTGTCCAACTGTCACCTGCCCATCATGGGATCCTGAGAAAGTTGGCTCCCCTCAAGGTTCTGCCCAGGGGCTGGCTGGACTGGCTCAGAAATCCAGACGTGAGGAGTAAAAGAACAAGGGAGAGAAGCCAGGGCACTCCCACTAAACATGTGGCTTAGACAAGACAAGGAGTCCTGGTCCCCATCTCACCCCAGTTTTCTTTCTGGAGGTCACCCACCTTGTTTGGGTGATGCTGGCTAGTCTCCTTGCCCTGAGGTAGCTTTAGGCTCACACTATGGAAACCTGGAGACTGTGGTAAACAGGGTCAGGAAGCCAGAGCTCTGGCCCAACACACCAAACCTGGGTGGCATACCCCAGCCCAGTTATAGCTCCCTTCCAGCCTCAGTTTTTCCCATCTGAAAAATGAGACTGATTAACATCTTGAAAATTCCACATTCCCAACCCTCACTTCATCTGCAGCCATGTACTAATATCCTCAGGGCAGAGCAATTTAATTTAGGTCAAATGATTTCTCTGCACATATACAGGAGTGAAACAAAGGCCCCTTTTCTCTGAGTTGTTAGCTCTCTCACACACACAAGCACACACACACACACACACACACACACACACACACACACACACATGCATGGACACCCTCATAATGCTTATATAGTTCCCCCACTCCAAGTCATGCACAAAGGCACACACACAGGCGCACAGAGGCACAAACACCTGGACTCTCTAAGCTGCTCCCTCCTCCCACCCCCACACTCTCACCCCCACCCCCACCTTCTTCCAAATCCTCTGCTGGGAGCCAAAGCCAGCCTTGCAGGTCTGTGCCTTATGTAACCTGATGGGCTGGTGCCACCCAATGGTCAGGATCAGAAGTGCACCCTTGTTTCCCAGAACCAAAGGGTTTGGAAAGTGTACAGGGTCATCCACCCCTCTGTCTCTAGGCAAGGCTCTATCTGAAGGTGCCCTAGACAGAAGCTTTGTGCTCTTTAAAGCTTTCAATCAAGGATGCCCTTCCATGACATCCCTAATTGTTTTCCAAAGGTCAAGGGATTGCCACTAACCCTCTAGACAGCCTTGGGCTAGAGCTTAACAAGTATTAAATGTGAACTGTATGCCCAGCACAGTTCTAGAAGCTTTGTATACAATATCCTTCTTAATGCTCAGGATCACCACCTTGACAAGACATGAAATATTCTCATATTAAAGTGCTACAAAAAGGAAGGAATGGTGATAAGATATAAATCCACCCTGACTGACTCCAAAGACCTTTTCAGCAACCACTTGGCTATACTGGACCTCAGTGTCATCACCATTCGATCATCGTACATCCCATTGTCATTCCTGAAGTGAGCATTGATTTAGCACCTATTATGAACCAGAACCTGTGTAACAGGCTGAGAACTCAACAATCAACAAGATGTGATCCTTGCCCTGAAGGAATCCCAATCTCCTGGAATCAATGAGTGCTCATGCCCTCCCAGATTCCTGACCCTTAGGCCTTAGAGGCTCTTCTTTATCAAGTTGGCAATGTCCCTGAGGGGAGGCTAAAGGCAGAAAGGTGAACAAGTTTTAGTCCTGGGTGACAAGGGAGCCAGCCCACAGGGCAGGAGGGAGGTCAGTGTCTGTGATGGTTTGAGGCTGTATGTGTCTTAGAAAAGATTACATTCTTTTAATCCATTCCTGTGGGTGCAGACCTGTTGTAGGTGGACCTTTTGATTAGGTCATTTCAATTAAGATGTGACCCACCTCCTTCAAGGTGGGTCCTAATCCTCTTACTGGAGTCCTTTTAAGAGAATAAAAGCCCCAGAGAAGTAAAAGAGAGAAAAACTAGAGAAGCTGAGAGAGACAAGCTAAAAGAGAGAAACACACAGAAAAGCTGAGAGAGAAAGGCCAGAGGCTGAAGGCAACACAACCCAGGTGAGTGCCTTCCCAGTGACAGATGAATCCCAGATCACCAGCAGCCTTTCTTCAGGAAGGAGGGATCATCCTGTTGATGCATTAATCTGGACATTTTCACAGCCCTAAGTTTGTAAACTTGTTAGCTAACAAATTCCATTGTTAAAATAGCCAGTCCATTTCTCATATATTGCATTTGTCAACATTAGCAAATCAAAACAGTGTCCTTGGCCATGTGTCCCCTGATCCCCACCCTGCTTGTCTGGAACTGCTCAAGCTTACCCTGGGCCCAGACCCACATGAAAAGGATGGGCAAGGAACTGGAGCTATCGGTTCCACACCTCAGGCTTCTGGGAACATGACAGAGAGGACAGATTGGGTATCAGACAAAGACAAAAGTGGGGAGGCAAGTCAGGATCTGGGGGATGACATGACAGAACACATCTTTAGTAATAACTGTGGCTCTACACATGTTATCCTGGTATCCAAAGCCCCTTTAGCTTGATTCCAACATGGTTCTTAATTGTTTCTCTAATTATTTCCCCTCAAATTCATGCTGCCCCATATTCCCCAGCCCCTTAATTATGTCCCAAACACTCCACAGTTTGCTAGCTCTTAACCTGTGTTCTTTCTCTTAACCTTTGCTCTAGTGAATGAACCAAATAGTAGAATATGAAAATTATAGAGTATCAACACTGGAATAAATCATTCAGTCAAAAATTTGTGAAAGAGGAAAATAGGCCCAGAGAGGAATAGGAACTTGCCAAGGTCACAGAGCCAATTAGCTGTTGGCTCTACCATTCAGGTAACTTCCCATGTAAGGGCTTTCTCTACCTTCTCCTCTTCTTTTCCAATCACATTCAGTTATAAACTTGATGTCTACTTCAATTCTGAAATATCTTTAATCCTTCCTCTCCTCTTCACTTCCCCCATTCAAGCCCTACTGGAGCATAAGCCCCTTGAAGACAGAAAATCTCTTTCTGTTTTCTAAAGCCTTGATACTTAGCACAATGATTAGCATGTAAATGCTTAAAATTGGATGTATGGATGTATGGATGTATGGATGTATGGATGTATGCATGGATGGATGGATGGATGGGTGGGTGGGTGGAAGGAAGGAAGGAAGAGCTGGTCCATCTCCGCCAGTGGCATTATAATGATCCTTTTTCAAAATTAAAAAAAAGGTCCTCCTCCTCCCTGTTCAAAAGCATGTGGAGACTTTCCTTCAAGACCACTTATCCTACATCACTGTCTACAGTGTGTCTTCCATCTACTGTATCAGCCTCATATGCTACTAAACACACAAACACACATGGACACACACAGAGACACACCTAAGTTCAAGGAACACCTGACAACTTGCCGTTCCTTGAATGAAGCACACAGGAGTTTCTTATGCCATTCCCAAAGCCTCATATTTCTTTCCTGCAAATACCAGACACTGTTAAAATCTTAACCACCCTTCAAAGCCCAATTCAAAAGTCACCTCCATGAAGTCTTCTCTAATTCACCCTGATGAAATGGCTGTGCTCCAAGTATGTAGTCCTTCAGACCTTGGTGAGCATGGTGCATCTAATTCTGCCCCTTCTAAAGCTATGCTTCAAAATCCTTAGGCTGACCATTATAGTTGGCCGTCTGTGTGTCCATCTCTCCCAATAGATTCTTGGCCACTGGACTGACATAAAAGTGCTTATTCCACATTTGTTAAATGGATGTTCTTACTACACCATATGCTTCAATTGTTCCTAAGGGTTCAGTTATATTTCACTCTGGAACCACCTAAATTACTTCCTAGACCATTAAGAAATAGGAGCCTCACATGAGCTGGACACAGTCTCCAAGGAACCACAGCTCTAGGACAGGGGCAGGGCAGTATTACAAAGCTAAAAACAAAACGAGGTGTAAGTAAAATCAGATCTCTTGTGTGGGATGTGGGGGCAGGACTCCGGAGAAAAAAATGAACCAGATCCCATAGGTAAAAGACCCAAGGAATAAAATAATTTGCTTCAACATAAAGATGATCTTTTTCACAATTAGAGCTGTGCAGCAATGGAAGAGGCTGCCTCGGGAAGTATTGATCTCTCTGGCCCTGCAGGTATCCAAGAAATGACTGTGGATGACCACTGAGGATGAATCTGAAGATATGGGTGTTATATAGGGACCACAGGAATGGCAGCGGGTTGAATAAAATAATTTGTAGCATTGGCTCCAACCACATGAAACTGTGACTCCATCAAACTTCCCAGGAGTGACCCATGCAAAAGTACCAATTGCCAGAGTTGACTTTTAGTTCACTTTTCCACTCTTAATTTTGGTGTCCCCTCCCACCATGACCCTCCAAGATCTCAGTGCCACTGTAGAGTCGCTGTGGGTAGGAGATGCTCTCAGTGCCTCTCTCATATCCCCTCAGCCCACCCTAGGGGTCTCCTACATCTTGGTGGATAGTTCTCACATGCACCAATCTCTCAGAGGTCTCAGTGGGGTTGAGGCTCAGGTGCCCAGAGGAGTAGCCAGCTCGCTAATGCACCTTTCGTTGTCTACTCTCCTCTCCTTGTTTCACTTCCCACTACCTCACTACTTCCTGGGATCACTTTCCAAACAACCTACTTGCATCCAAATCTTTCTCTCAGGGTCTGCATTGGGAGAATCCAGCTTTACTCTTCACTGTGGGAGACCAAAACACAGACTTGGTAGTTATTCATAACTGGATAGGAAACCCAGTTTGTTGACCTTGGGCTAAGTAATAAACCTCTCTGAACCTATTTCATCATGTAAAAAAAAAAAAAATGAATATGACCTATCCTTCTGGACTTCATAGCATTGTGACACTGTTCTCCATAGAAATTCAGCAAGTTCTTACTATATACCAGGAACTGTGCTAAGTTAATGCTATATAATATATATATATATACACACACACATATATGTATATGTATGTGTGTGTGTGTGTGTGTGTGTGTATGTGTGTATAATCTCTAATGCTCGCACAAAAATGTTGAAAAGTTGTAGTGGACTAACGGGAGACCCCCAAAAAGATATATGCATGTTATGATCCCTGGAACCTGTAGACATGTCTTTATTTGGAAAAAGGCCTTTCCCAGTGTAATTAAGTTAAGGGTCTTCAGATGAAATAATCCTGGGTCACCCACATGGGCCCTAAATCCAATGACAAATGCCTTTATAAGAGACTGAAGAGGAGAAGACACAGAGGAGAAGGCCATGTGAAAACAGAGGTAGAGTTTGGAGTGATGCAGCCATAAGCCAAGGAACTTCTAGAGCCACCAGAAGCTGGAAGAGACAGGAAAGTGTTCTCCCCGAGAGCCTGTGGAAGGAGCACAGTCCTACAACACCTCAATTTCAGACCCCAGGCCTCCAGAACTGTGAGAGAATAAAGTTCCCTTGTTTTAAACCAGCAAGTTTGTGATGATTTGTTATGACAGCCCTAGGAAACTAATACAGAAGCATTATTTTCCTTGTTTTACAGATAAGGAGGTCAAGGCTTATAGAAGTGACTACCCAGACCCCAGGTCAGTAGATGGCAGTAGATGGCAGGGCTGGGATTTGGCCCCAGTTCTGTCTGACTGCAGAGCTGGCAATCTTAACTACCACTCTAAGTGAAATAAGTTGTGTATCACACCCAGCATTTTGCCAGACATATTATAAACGTATGGAAATCGTTAATTCACTCACTCTATCTAAACTTTCCCTTCCAGTTGCCCACTCTATCTGCAGACTGTTGCTAGGTAGCCAAGAGTTAATCAGATAAACTGATTCCTGTTAATTCATGAGCTGATGCATTACCTCCCCTTGAGTGGGCTTCCACCTAGGACATAATAGAAGGGCTTTAAGAATCGACTTGTCTGGTAAGTATTTCAGGGCCATGGCAGCTGGTGGGGAAGATAGATTGGAGCCTGTGTCTGGAGTTAATGTCAGTCTGAATTGAAGATGTGCCAGCATTATCAGGACAAATTCTTTAATTAACCTGCTAATCCTGTCAAGAATTGGGTTCACTCTCCTTCTCCAGAAATGTGTTATGTATCTCTTCTTTCACCACTTTGTCATTTGCTCTATTTCAGCTTCAAGGTGTCCTTTATGCTGCACTTTAAAAGACCCTCTGTCCTCCAAGTCAACAGCTGCAGGAAAAATGGCCCTTCAAACCATATCTCACCTCCATGAGCACAGCAGAAAGTCAGCAACTTCAATGCACAAATACACACTGAGCAACTCCTGTGTGCCTAGCTCTGTTCTATGCATTGCAGAAGACAAATGAGTAAGATCCAGGTCCCACCTTCAGACACTTGCCTTCATGGAGGGTAAAATAAAGCAGGTGACTGTAGTGTTTCCTAATGCTTTTCACATCATGATAGTCACAGAAAATAAGAGTAATTGTAAGGGCAACCTGTGACACGTTCGCGAGACTGCTAGTGGTCAGAGGCAATCAGTTCAAGTGTTCCAGCTACCCAGGCCCCACCCAATCACCCCAAAAACTAGGGGGACAGTGTCTCTACCCAATAGTAATCCATTCACCCTGTGCCAGTTGGGAAGACGTGCTGTAGAAAATCTTAGTTCCCATCTTCACTCTTTTCAGGCATTTACGTTCCACCAGTCGAACATGGATTCTGTAGCTGAAATCCAACAATGGTAGCTCTTTCCTGATATACAGAACACATTATGTTAACGTGGAAATTTCTTTAACTACAATCTTTACATCCACAGTTTTTTCTTTAAAACTTCAGATCCAGTTACCCTTGGGCTGTTAGACCAGGTTTACAGAAAACAAAATGAATGCACAAGGAACAAATAAATATTGACAGGAAAACTCAGAGACAATTGATAATGTTTAGTTCAACAGCCTATTTTGCTTCTTTTTTGTGTGGGGACATGAGTTTGGTTTTAAATTTCTTTTTCTGGTGCATACATTTAGAGACAGGGCTTTCAAAAAATCTATAAAAACGTCCTTAACTTCCAGGCATTCCACAACCTAAACAGTTTTTAAAAGCCATCAAAATGAAGCAAAATAATAATAATAGTAACAATAATAATAATAATAATGAATATAACCTCTCTAGAGGTTATAAAATTCTCATGTGTAATAAATGAAAGAAGGAGCAAATTTTCCTCTTAAAAGCTATCCTTAGTTTACTCATTGTTAACCTGTTGTTCTTGTTCTTGTCTACACAGTTGAGTGTGTTGGGGGAGGGGCTGGTCATACAAACCAGTATCATATGTGATTCTCTGAGAAGGATACATAATTATCTTGAATCTATTCATGAGAAAACATTGGACAAACACAGAGGTATGCTTACTAAATAAGTGGCCTATACACTTTTAAAAAAGATAAATTATTATGAATGTCAAGGAAAGGCTAAGGAATCTTTCCAGATAAAGGATACTAAAAATTCATAAAAATTAAATGCAATGTATGATTTTGAATTGGATCCTGAACAAGCAATAACAACAACAAAAAAGTGCTTCAGAGAATATTAATAGGCTTATTGGTAAAATTTGATTAAGATCTGAGATCAATATCAATGGCAAATTTCTCGATTTTGATAACTGCTTTAAATAAGGGAATGCCCTTGTACTTAAAGAAAACACAATGAAATAGCTGGGAAGAAAATAAATTATAAATAATGATAAAGCAAATGTGGCAAAACACTGCCAATTGGTGAATTAGGTGTAAAGTATATGGGAGCTCTCTCACTATTACAAAAACTTTTGTGTAAGATTAGCGTTATATCAACTTAAAAAGTTAAAACATTGAAGGACTGGTACACAAATCACGAAAAATTACTCCATGAATTTCCCATTGCTTCCCACTTCCTGAATTCTCTATTCCCTTCCCCTCCTCCCCCTCCACAAAAGAAATCACCAAAAATATATTTAGGAATAGTAGATCTGGATATTTTCTAATATCTATCAGTAGGAAAAGTTCAGTAATACTCTGCAAATTTGTTAGTGAGGGTTAAGCAGAGGCTCCTAAAAGAAAGAATTTAGTCTTTGGAATCAGAAAGACCTGGATTCAGATCTCATTTCTGACTTGGCTCTACAAGTCTGTGAGAATCACTTATTTTGTCTAAGCTTTGGTTTACTCTTGGTGCAAAGATTAAATGAGCCATGTAAGAAAGCCTCTGATGGAGAATCTGGTACAGAAAAGCCATTCAATAAATAGTAAGCAAGAACATGAGGATTTGTTCTTACAAAAGAAGTTGATAAATGTCCTGAAGCTCATTTCGCGGCCCAGGCAAGCCATCACTGCAGGAAAGATTGGCCTCTTCCTGAGCCTCTATCCACAGTACAGCAGAAGCCCAGAAACTCCCATCAGAGAAGTTCAAGGAGGGGCAGAACCTGACTCTTTCCAGCTTTTTTTCCTCGTATCTATATCTATGAGTCCTGGAGAAAAATTTCTAGGCTCAGCATCTTTGAGAGAGGAGGGCTTTTCTCTTTTTGATACTTTCCAAATTTTCTGCAGAGATAATGTGGTATTTTTGCAATCAGAAAAGAAAAAAAGATATTACTCTGAAAGTTAAAAAAAAAAAAAGCTATTTCTTGAAGAATAACCTATACCAAGGTGATAATGCTGCCCCTTTTAATGACAAATCTACATTTCACTATAGTAAAAGTAACAGTAAAAAATAGCATTTACAGAGTCCTTAGAATGTGTCAGCCACTATTCTAAAAACTTCACATGGAGTAATTCATTTAATCCTTCCCCACTGCCTTATATAATAATTACCATTATTGTCTTCATTTTATTGGTAAGACAAATGAGTCTAGCGAGGTTAAGTAACTTACCCAACACCATGCAGCTATTTAGCGGTAGAGTAGGGTTTGAACTCAAGCAATATGACTCCAAAGCCCATGTTCTAAAATAACTATATTATACTCATGTGAAAATGTTAGAAATATTGATGCGATTAAGGGGTAATATTAGGATGATATTTTATGGAGAATGACAAGAACACCCCAAAACATCCCAATCATATTACTGTAGTCACTCTTCCTTTCTTTGACCTCTCCAAGAGATTACATGGCATATATGTATATGGCAAAGTGAAATAAAGTAACATTTTAGTATTATTTGGGATGCTGACCCCAAACTTCTGAGAAGAATTCCAGAAACTGGACCAGGAGAAATTTTCCTAATTTAGTTAAGTTGTAAATCACTTCAAATCCCATGGTCTTTCCTGTCATTTTCCAACTCTCAATCCTGAGTTGGCCAATCCAAAACTCTACTGCCAGAGGAGAAGAAACAAGGAGAACATCCCCCATTCCATGCCAATTAGGGGAATCAGAGAAGGCAGTGGGCCAGAAGAAAAGAGCAAGAGGTCAGAAAGGGCCCACATTGATTCCACCCACAAGTAACCAGGCTCAAAGAAAAGTCCTGGAATTTTGCCCTTCATCTAGGTCCATTCTTGGTGAGAGAGCAGTTGGGAGAGGTGGGAAGCTGAGGAATCTTGAGCTGCCCCCAAGATCAGGAATCTGAATATTACTATAGGAGATGTGGAAAGCTGGGTAAAGTGTAAATCATTACTATGCTTCAAATTTGGGTCAGTTTTTTTCTTATTTCATTGTACATCATGTACCCCTTCAATCATTTGTAGCACTGATGTGAAGTTCTTGGTTCTTTGAAGAAGGGATTACACGTGGAGAAGACTGCATGACTTCCTCTAAAATAGCCTCTAATGCTAAGATTCTTCATATTTAATCAAGCCTGCCTGAAAACATCTTCCACCTTGCCAAACTACAAGGGGCCTAAGTATGGATCTAAGTTTGGTCTTCAGTTTACCCACCTGTGAATTTGGAGTTCTGGACTATATTATCTCTAAGAGTCTTTTTAGCATTACCTTTTACAGTTCTAGGAGCCCAAGACCCCAATGTCCAATTGGTGCACATTGGCTGGCCGTAATCCAAGCTCCAATCCATTCCAAAGAGATGGAATTTCACATCCCCATCCCACAATGAGAAAACACATTGAACTTGAAAGAAAACACGTCAGCAGCTCATTTCTACCATCTTTAGAATTTTCAAGGTAGTAAGGTGGGAATGTTGAACAAGACCATCAGGGCTCAATCTCCACCTTCGTCTTTCTATTTGTATATTTCATGGGCTGAAAGTTGAAGGATTAGCAAATCCTTTAAATCATTCTTTGAATAAATATTTACTGAGCGCCTTCTGTGTCAGGCACAGTGCTAGTGCCAAAACAAAGGTAAACAAGACCCACATTGTAGTGGGAATGAATGAGGGCCATATGTATTGCCAACTAAATCCTTCTTTTTAGAATGGAATAGAGAGAAAGAGCGAGGGGCAGATATGGATACAGAGAGATAATTATTTTAATAATGGGGCTATTACCCCTCACAAATACGGGGTGTCCTAGGGGGAGACTGAAATGGGAAATCGCTATGAATCTATTACTCCCTCAATCATCTTGGTTCCCATGGGTCTCTCATAATGGAGCTTCTAACCTCTCTTGAGTGTTGTTCTATGGGATTTTCAAGGGTAGTTTTGACTCAGATTTTTGCTTCACACTTTAGACTCATCCCCCATCCTCCTACATTCCCTAAGATGGAATCAACTAATGAAATCAGTTTACAGATCTTTGATCAATCACAGAGTTTGGTGGAAGAGAAAGTGGACACTTTACAAGAAAAAGTTAGCAAACTAACGAACTCTTCTTTCTGTTCCTTAATCCCCTAAACTAGTGCTTTCTTGTTTGTTTAAGGAAACAGAGTCCTGTACTTAGGAGAGAAGCTCCACCTGTCACGGTGCTGAAGGACCTGGCATCCTGAAGCACAGATTAAGAGGTGTAGGAAACCTAAGCCTAACTATAAAGCCATATAAAGGTGGCCTAAAATAAAGCCCAACCTTTGTCTCAAAGGCGTCTGAGTTCTGCCCCAGTCCTAGGTCCATAGTGGGCTTTTGATCAGAATCTGTTAAAAAAAGATAAATTACCTTCCATTGTGATGCATTTCCTCATTTTCCTTCCATATTGAGAGTGACAATTTCCATTTGTGATTATCAGCCACAACATAGATGCAAATGTGAGAAGTAAAATTAGGTGTATCAGAGCAATTGCCTTATAAAACACCATTTCGCATCCTAACCCAGCAAACAGAGAATTACTCCTGCTCTATGTACTATATGCAAATGCTCAGATTATAGCTAATTATATTGTTGCAAAGCAGAGCCAAGAAACTGCTACAATACTCCTAGTATCCTTGGGGAAAACGCCATGAAAAGAACTTTTTTTTTCTCCTTTGTAAATTGCACTAAGATATAATTGGGTCTCACTGCTCATGTAACACTCCGCTCAGGGATAGCGCAAGAGAAACGAACAATATCTTACTAAGTCCCTGTTAAGATCATTAAATGTAGATCACAACACACTAGCAGGCGCCCAGATCTTAATGTGTCACAGTAACAAAACCGGGAAGAGAAAAAGTGACAAGTTGAGTCATATTATTTTTCTCTTACAATGGAGTTTAAGGTAATACAGTGTTAATGAATTCAGCTCTGTGTAGTTGGCATTGCCGAGAGAACTTTTTATTTTTTTATTTTTTACTGCATTGTAGGAAAAATTGTCATATTCTGTTAGGCAGCTGTTTAGAGAAAAGCTTTGACAGTGTATAATTGACTCTATTTTTACCTCATTTTCATATGCATTGTTAGGATTATATACTGTACTAAGTTCTGCTTTTCAGTTTTACACACTGAGAAATTTTCCTCTTAGACAGTTTTTCACTAGGGATAAACTAGAGTCTAGTTAGCTAGTCAAAAGAAGCACATCCCAGCTTCTCCTACTGGATACCTTGACAGGAGTTACTGAATTATTGTCAATGTCCTTTCAGCAGGAAGGGACCTCGAAGAACAACCCCCAAATTCTGCTGATGGGGTGATATATTAATATATTTGTAAAATTATATGCACACAGAGTGCATTAGGGCAGTAACAGTGGTTCTCGGAGCTTCTCTCTAGCAGAGATGAATTCAAGGGTTGTGGGTGATTTTTCCTTCTTATTTTTTTTTTCTTTTTTTGTATTTACCAGTTTTTTTTTGTTTTTTGTTTTTGTTTTAGTTTTTGCTTTCTTTTGTTACTAACAAATTTCTCCTGAGATGTGTGTGGGGGGAGGATGTTTTCAATAAATCAGCTCCTCTGGCTCCTATCACAGTGCCCTTTCCCTTCCACCATGCTGATTAGGTGCTGCAGCAACAGTTGACATGTGCCTAAGAGTCTCCTCCTGACTGCCTCTTTGTTGCTCAGATGTGGCCCTCTCTCTCTCTAACTGAGCCACCTGGGCGGGTGACCTTGCTGCCCTCCCCACTACGTGGGATCTGACTCCCAGGGGTGTAAATCTCCCTGGCAATGCAGAGTATGACTCCCAGGGATGAATCTGGACCGGGCATCGTGGGATTGAGAAAATCTTCTTGACCAAAAGGGGGATGTGAAATGAAACGAAATGGAGCTTCAGTGGCTGAGAGATTTCAAATGGAGTCGAGAGGTCACTCTGGTGGACATTCTTACACACTATATAGATAGCACTTTTTAGGTTTTAATATATGGGAATAGCTAGAAGTAAATACCTGAAACTACCAAAGTCTAACCCAGTAGCCTTGACTCTTAAAGACGAGTGTCTTTAAGTGTCTGTAACAGTGTAGTTTACAATGGGTGACAGTGTGATTGTGAAAACCCTGTGGGTTGCACTCCCTTTATCCAGTGTATGGATGGATGGGTAGAAAAATGGGGACAAAACCTAAATAAAAAATAGGGTGGGATGGGGGGGAATGATCTGGGTGTTTGTTTGTTTTTTAATTTTTATTTTTTATTCTGATTCTGATTCTTTCTGGTGTAAGGAAAATGTTCAAAAATAGATTGGGGTGATGAATGCACAGATATAAGATGGTACCGTGAACACTTGATTGTACACCATGGATGATTGTATGGTATGTGAGTACATCTCAAAAACTGAATTAAAAAAAAAAAAAAAAAAAAAAAAAAAACTTGACAACTGCTCTATTTTTAACATCCTGTGCATTTTAAAGTTTAGGCTTATTTACCATTACAGTCAAACCAATGTGTCCCAGATTCTAAGACGATATTTCACATTTTTCTCTTTTTACCCCCTACCTCTGGTTGTCACAACATGTAATACTGCAGAGTGATTGAGAAGAGTGGTGATAGGCAAAATATTTAACAACCAATATGGCAGGGGAGCTACCCACCAGAGAGGACAGTGGCAGTAAACAGCCTGTTCCAGCCCAGCATGTCCTGGCTGGACATCAACCCAGAGTCAGAGAGGTCTATGTTTTAGTCTTGGCTCCACCATAGGCTCTGTGAGCTCAGGTCAGTTAGCCACTTAAAGCCCCAGGTGTCCTCTTCTTCCCAATGACACTAACCTCCTAGGGTATTATGAAGGTTAAATGAGATACTGTCTTAAGTACTTACATGCCAGGCATATAGTGCATATTCAATAAATGATTGCTATAGCTGCTATGATCCACGACAGACAAGGAACCAGTGCATAATTTTTTTTTATGAAAAAAGAGGAATTATTACTCATGTCTTGACAAACTGTAAATTGATTCTCTGACTCTCCTCACCACAACCCCTATCGTGTGCCTTCCCTTGTCTAGTCATATTTTTCTGTGAATTTGTGGGTTGCTGCCAAATGAGTATAGCAAAATGAGAACTTGATTTATTTTAAAATGCATGTGTCAATGTCACAATGTGAAAAAGGTGCCATCACTTCCCATAATAAGTACATACAAGGGCACACACACACATACAAATCCAAAGACATTTATGGCAAAAAAAAATATGTATTCCATGTGTTGAATTATTCCGCACATCTCCAAGGAAGGAAAAACCACTCTCCCAGGGTAGATCTGCTCATGTATGGAGGTGAAATTATTACTTTTATAGTAATGATAATAATAACTAAAACAGCACTATTTCAATATAGATATAAATATAGATATAGATATAGATATAGATATAGATATAGATTTACCCCTCACTGCAACCCTGAATGTGGGTAGAGTTATGGTATCTGCTCTACAGATTAACTAGCAGAGGCACAGAGAGGTCAAATGACTTGCTTAAGATAGCAAAGAAAGTAAGGGACTGGGTGGGGATTCACACCCAAGAAATCTGGCTTGAGGGTATATGCTTTTAATCACTCTCTTACTATCTGACACCTACAGCATTTATTGCATATCATTTATCCTCCCTTATTCCAAGGGAAACATAGAGTTTGTAAGGGATAAAACCTACCTCCAAACCTAGGTTTATCTAAGTCCCAAGTCCATGATTTCAGCCCCTGGAAAGTACTAGCTCCCAAGTAAATGGAGGCTTTTGAGGAAAGTCTTGAAGAATAAAGCAAGTGTCATCTCCTCCAGAAACATTTCCATCAACACCTGCCCACATTTCTCTCTCCTTACAGGGAATCTGCATAGCACTTACCATCTGCATCTCAGGAGTTTGATGTCTTTTGGTTCTGTAATTTTGTCACATGAGTTACTTGCAGCTCCCTGAAAAAAAAAATAATAAGTCACTTGAGAGTCAGGATCATTTTTTTTCCCCGTCATATCCCCAGAGCACCTGGTACAGAATGAGGCACATAATGGGCACCCTCCCATTTTGGTGAGGACTTTACATGAAACCAGAACGATGGAGGTACCAAGGAAGAAGATCTGGGCAAGTCTCATGATCCAGATTGTCCCCTATGCTCATACTCAAGCTATTGCTTTTACAAGGCAAAACTTTGGACCAATAGCAAAACTCATGGAGCAGCAGAAACAATGTCATCTTCAGAATGACTTTTAATGATGAAACAAGAAGAGATTAGAGACTTCTCTGATGCAAGTTTCCTGGTAATTTCATTAAAGGAATTATATGACTTTAACTTCTTGGTTTGATAATGGTCTTGTCCAATTCTCTCTTACAACCTCCAAGTCCACTGCTACTATCTTGGGACTAGCTGGTTCTCCTGAACTCATCTAAGTGGTTTCCCTGTCTGTGTCTGACCTCTCCATTCCATCCTGTATGTGGAAAAACAAAGCTGTGTGATCGCCAAAATTATTTCCTTTTCCTTCTAGGGAGATAAAAGGATAACATTCCCAGCCTTTTGCAATGAGGTGGGGCCATATGACTGGATTATAATCAGTGAAATGTAAGCTGACATCACGCATGCCACTTCCAGTCTGTACCCTAAAAATGCCCCACTTGTGATCTTTTACTCACCTCACATTTCACAGTGACCATATACTGATGTTGAAAATGGTAAAAATGGTATCAAAAAATGGAAGGAGCTCTGGTTCCTGAGTCACTGCTTGACAGAGAGCTGCCTGATCCCCAACAAACTATGAAGAGAGAACAACTGTTTTTATTAGATTATGTCACCAATTTTTTGGAGATTTTTATTACAGCATTTAGCAGTTACTGTCTCTAATACTCTCTCCATGGTGGCCAATTAGTCAACCTCAAGTGGAGCTCCAATCATATCATTTCCAGAAATTACCAGTAACTTTCTATCACAAGTAGGAGTCTCCTGGCCAGTGAGCAGGTTTTGGTCTGCTGCTCCTGCATCCCCAGATAACAGGTGTATCCTGAAAGACCTGGAGGTTTCCATCCTGGATGTGAAACAGCTCTTGTCCTACTTGGTGAAGGGCCCAGGATCCCTTCCTGATGAACCCCTTCATGCTAGACCAGCTCCCTGAGGGCTCCCATGGCCAGCTCCTCATGGGGTCCAGATGGACTTCTTTCATCTGGCCACTTTGAGAGAGCTCACCTCTTACATTCCTCAGGTTGTGATGACCAAACATGTCTCCAGACATTGCCAAATGTCCCCTGAGCAGCTAAGTCACCCCAGCTGAGAGCCACTTCTCAGGATGGAGTGGGATGGTCCTTCCCTTGTCCCACATCATAGAAAGAACCTGTCTCCCAGTCTAAGCATTCATCCAAGTGGGCTGTAATGGCCAATGTTTCTTGATTACACTGTAAAAACATGAGAGGAAGGACACATTGCCTGTACCTGGCACACAGCAGGTGCTCAATAAATGTTTGTGAATGAATGAATGAACAAATCAGAGCTGGACCCTCAGGAATAGAGTTAATTCACCTCATCCCCCCTAAGTTTCCTTCAGAGCAAATCAGGGCTGACTTGAGCTGTCAATGCTTCCTGATCCAGGTTCTCTCTTGGCTGGACTCCCTGAGAAGTCAGATTTTTGTGATTGCAGGCTGCCTCTGCCCCAGTCCAGGCTCTCGTCTTCTATCAGCATCCTAGTCACCATGAAACTCAAGTTTTTTTAGTTCATTCTAGGATTTATATAAAATGTAAGTTTGAGCTTAAAATCTTTATCAGCCCTCTCCCCAACTCCACAACTGGCAGAGTGCCCCTCTTGAAACCTCAGTTACTTGAGTGAAGCCGTCCTGTTTTATTCATTTTCTTATCTCTACCCATACCCACATGCCCAGCTCTGTGAATAGAGAGGTCAACAGAGCAACATTTGCTGAGCATGTAGCAAGTATATGCCACTCTAAACTCTGTGAAGGCAAGGACCCTATCAGTTCACCAGCAAATCTCCAAAGCTCTTAGCACATTTAATGAATGAGTGGATGGGTATGTGTGTATGAAGTATGGTTTTAAGTGTTTTACATATGTGGTTTCATTTAATCCTCATAGAAAACCTATGAGTCAGGTATGACTGTCCCTTTTAAAGCAGATGAGAAAGAGGGGGCTCAGCAAAATTGTCACTTGATATCAAATCACACAACTAGAAAATGATAGGCCCAGAGTCCAAACTTAAGTCTGCTTAACTGCAAAATTCATGCTTTAAATGGAAATGGAATAAATTGAATTGAAAAGCAATGAACTAAATTGAATTCAATTGAAGTGGTCTAATTGAACGTTCCAGATCTGACTATAACTGATCATTTTGACCGGATTTGAGATCCCAATGAATCCAGGGACTCTTCTTTACAAAAGTCCCACTGGGTTTAGATGTGCTTCAAGTACACATGTGGAGCATAAAGAGTCTCTCCTGAAGTGTGTTTTCATCTCTGGGCTGCTGCTGAGCTCTCATCACCCTCCACCAGGAGAATAGATTCAAGAATTGGAAGCCATATTTGAAGAGAGAAATTGACAAGCTTGATTTATCTGAGGAGGAAGGTAAGATAGGGAGGGGGCTTGGAACCAGGTCAAAGGAAGAAGGGTTTGAGCTATCTGGTCTGGAGAGGGTGCCGCTGTTAGAGGCAGGATGTCAGACTTCACACTTCAGTGGTCCCACAGGTCTGGGCTTATTTCATGTTGTCCGAAGAGGCTAATACAGTACAAAACACACAAGTAAAGAGCCAGTAATAATGAAGAAATTTTTGTAGTCAGCACTGGGAAGGGAGGGAGGGAAGGAAGAGAAGGAAAGAAAGAAGAAAGGGAGGGAGGGAGAGAGGGAAGGAGAGAAGGGAGAGGGGAGGAGAGGACATGAGCTAGCCTGGGGGATCTCTACCCCTGAAACCTATCAAGCCTGATGAGAGCAACTTCCGATGAGCTTCAACACAGGGTAGCTATTATTATAATTATTGTTACTGTAATAGTATTATTAGAGGCAATTTGAGCATGAGTGAGGGGTGGTGGAAGGTTGGAACAGCTGATCTTCAAAGTTCCTCCAAGCCCCTGGAGTCTCTGATTCTCACCCAGAAAGCCCTGTAAGTGTGATGCTTTCTTTCTTTGTAGCAATCTTGCCATTTTGCCTCCATTGCCCTTCACTGCTGTCTCTTCAATCTTTCCACTTCACCAATTCAAAATACTTTCCTAACACATGACAATAAAGTGCAAATAGCAGAAATCATGTCCCAAGTTTCTGTCAAACCACCTAATAAAACTGCCAAAGTCAAATGCAAAAAGTCTGTTGATTAAAATTCCCTGTTACAACAATGAGTTATTCCTCACACAAAGCTCAAACAGACAGATGAGAGTGACAGCCAGCCTTGCTGATTCTGGCCCTAAGTGAATGCTTCTTGAAACACTGGTGTTTCCTAGGCCTCCATGGTGACAGCTCCAGCACCATCAGAGACTGGCTAGACCTAGGATTGATTAACTGATTGATTGATTGTTTGATTGACTGATTTTTGCTGTCAAGGGACAGCCAAGTAGAAGCCCAGTGGGCAGCCTGCAATCCCAAAGTGTAAACCCTTTGGGAAGAATGAAAATATGAGAATAATGCCCACTCAGAGTAAAAGTACAGTCAGGATATGCCCCAGCAGAATGCTGCCCTGTATAACAACCTCCCCCCCCCACACACACACACACATATAATTCTTTGTTAGTCACTGGTTGTGCAACAAACATGCACATGCTCTGTTGTTGTATAGTATACTTATTCAGAAAATATTCACTGAACAATCTACTATGAGCCAGGCAAATTCATGCACATACCTATAATGGCACACCATAAATATACCTATATGACACATATGATTCTCAGGACATACATAGCCACACAGGGATACAGAGACACACACATTCCACAAATGGGGGCATGTAAATAAATGCACACAAACATATATGCAAACTCATAGCAAAGTAATATCCATTTCTATATAGTCACATAAAAGCATGCATATTATATTAGAGTCTTGGTGGCTCTAATATACAGAATAGAATTTACAGAAACCCAACTCACATTGACTTTAATTAAAAGGAGAATTGATTGCTTACAGAATAAAGATGAGGTGGAAAAATGAAGTGAAGCTAGGGACAGAGCAGGGATGTTACTGGACCTCAGGAACAACTAGAACCATGAACTTTATCAACTACACGTTCCTCCTTTAACTGGTTTCTATTTCTCTAGTCTCAATTTTTCTATTTATGTTGGCTGCACACAAAAAGTGTGTTTGCAGCCATGTGTGGGAAACACAGCCTTTCTCTGTGTATGGGAAATTGCCCACATACCTCCTGAGCTCTATTCAGAGAGGTAGATAGAGATTACTCCAAATGCTTTCCAAATCTAAGACCAAAAAGCCAGGGGGAGGGATGAATGGATCCCAGTGCCCATCTGTTTCCATCAGCTTAGTGTAGGTTATGCTGTGGTAACAACCCTAAAATCTCCCAGGATTATTCCTACAAGGTTTGCTTCTTGCTTATGTTGCATGCTTACCATGGGCCGGTTATGGCTCTGCCCCACAGCATCTCCTTTCGAGGACCCAGGATGACAGAATAGCCTTTATGTGAACATCACAGGTTTCATGGCAGAGGGAAAGCCATGCAATAGTTCTTAAAATTTCTGCTTATATGTCCCATTTGTCACTTGGCTCTCATCCCATTGGCCAAAGGAAATCTTTTGGCCGTACCTGATGTCAACGTGGGAGAGAGCAGAGAAATATTTTGAACAATTTACCCCTGACTATCTGTGGACAGGTAAATAGGTACTAGAATTGACTCGTTCCTTGACAAATCAAGTTGGACTAGGAGGCAGGATCAGGTTGGATTACTATGGTGGCTCCAGCAGTAATGTAAATAAGGAAGGGAAAGAAGTAGTTATTGTCCAAAGTGGAGGTTTGTTGGGCAGATAACACCATTGAGTAATAGAGATATCTCAGATGAACTAATGGGCAGACATGTGCTTGGCCCCAAAAACCACAAAACTTGCACACACATACACTCTTGATGACTCCCACACAGTAATACAGGCACACATATGCAGACAAATGTATATGCACATTAAAGCATATATACACACATGAATTTATAGCAGTGGGTGTATGCACACATACATGCACACATACCCGAATGTACATGTCTGGGTCCAGTCTATCCTCATTTACATGTTAACCAACATGCACATGCCACCCTCAGGCACACATGCACACTCCAGCTCAGCAGGGAGTGGCTGCTTCTGTGGCTGGAGAGATCAAAGGCAGCTGCTCCCTCTGCATATTTAAGGAGCCCCTGCTGCTTCCCTGTAGCTCTTAGCTGAGCCCCCCTGCCTAGCCAAGCCCCACTTGGGGAAATGCAGCCCAACTCCTAATCCTAACCCCACCCCAGGGGAAAGACTTTGGAATCTAATCACTTCCTTTCCAAGCCTTTTAGGAAGGACACTGAGAGAAGTCTGGGTGAGGGGTGGGTGGGATGGGGGAGAGGATGCCTGCCCCCGACTGCAGAGACCATTGATGTAGTTAGTGGTAACAGGCAGAGTGGTCAAATGAATAGCCCCAATTGGGGCAGCCACGCTCAGTCTCAGGGAAGGATGCACTGACATACTCATTCAGAGAGAACTTGTATTTTCTCTCAAGGAACATTCGTGCTGCCCAGGAACTTGATGCTCTGATTTCAGTCTTTGTAACAAGTCTCAAATAGGGAGACAAGATCCAGATCTTATTCCCAACTTTGCCACTAACTCATTTGGACCAGTCACTTTCCCCTGAGCCTCAGTTTCCTAGAACCATAGAATTAAAAGCTGCTAGAAACCTTCCAACCCATGAATGGAAAATACCTAGCATGCCTATGCCACACCAACACAACACATGACAGACATTGCCAGTCCACCACAGCACCCTTTGTAGTCAATTCTGGATACAGCTTCCAAATAATGTTATATAAAACACTCTTTGTAGAGATAGTAATTCATCAGAGTAGACACATGAAAGGAAACCTACTGCTAGTGTGATCTAATCTAGGTCTCAATTGAATCAGTGAGGAAATAAAACTCAAAAGAGAAGAAACTCTTCTAATCTCTCAGCAGTAAATTAGGAGGTCAAAATAGATGAAGTCTCAGCCCCCCACCTCCATCCCCAGTTTTAAACCAGATCAGGAAAATGGGCTTCATCTGGTTTTTTACCACCTTTCTGATTGATTATAATGGCTACATGAAACACTGTGTTGAGAAAAGGTATCACAAACAAGTACCAACATTTGCCATCAACACAGACATGTAGAGTGGGCACCAGACCCCATTCCAGGCTAACCTAGGTTTACAACAGAGATAAATGATGCACTTTCCTATATCTGCAAGGTAATAATACTGCCCTTCCTATAAAAAGAAACATGCTTTTTCCAAGAAGTGGAGATATTTAGGGCTGGGCCCTGCGAGGTGTGTAGTGGTCAGTTTAAAATGGCACTGCCAAGGAGGGGATATGTCCTGGGCTGAGCAGCCAGTTTGCATTCCTTTACCTCCCTTTAGACCCTGGGGAAGTCCATTCTATTGCTGATTCAATCTGTTCATCAGAAAAAATGAGAAGAGTATCCATACTCTGGTTCTTTCATGTGATAATAATGGTATCAAAGCAACAACAAAAGCAATATTACTTTCTTGAGCACCTACTATATGTCAAACACTGTATATTGGCTCTTTATGTATTGGCTGTATGTTTTGGCTCTTTACACATAGTACATCCAATTCTCTCAACAATGTTGCAAGCTAGGTAGTATACCACATTTTACAGACAAACAAACAGTCAGAGAAGTTAAGTGACTTGCCCAAGGTCACTCAGGTTGCAAGAAGGTAGAATTCGAGCCCATATCTGGTTGATGTCAAATTCTATTTTCTTTGCACTCTGCAATACTCAGATGTGCTTTGAATTAAAACAAGAGATAACAAGAGTAAGAAATCCAGATGGCTTTAGGGTGGGGGTGGGGGAAGAATGAGGTATTATACCCCAATCTTGATATCGTTTCTCTCATCCCATACTTCTTAAATTTTGCATTTACTTTTCTATTGAATTTTAAAATTTAGAGCATGAGTATTGCGCAGATTTCCAGGTTTTGGTTAAAAAATATTGTGTAAAAATTTTATTTAAACTATGAGTGCTGTAATATGACTTTCATCGTCTTTTTTAAATCACAAAAGCACCATACCACCAACAAGGAAAATGGAAAAAATACAAATAAACAACAGACTAAAATAAGAAATACTCCTAATTCCTAATCCCACCACCAAAAATAACCATTATTAACACTTCAGTATATAACATTCCAGAATTTTTCCATACATACGATCTTAGTTTCCAGGCTGCTAAGATGAATTCCACACAATGAGTTGGCTTTCCAAGGAATTTATTGACTCATGATTTCAGAGGCTAGAAGGTCTGCTGCCTCCCAGGGTTGTAACATCTGGTCTGGCCAGCAACCCTTGGGTTTGTTGGCTTCCGGTCACAGGTAATGTTTCGTTCCTTTCTCTTCCAGGTTCTGTTGATTTCCTTCTGGCTTTCAGCTCCTCCCAGTAACTTTTTGTTGTTGTTGCTCATGTCCAATTTCCTCTGCCTGTAAAGACTTCAGCAATATTGGAGTAAGGCTTCCTTCATTCAGAGTGGGCACACCTTAATGACTAATAACTTTTTCAAAGGTCCGATTTAGAAATGGGTTCACACCCACAGGACCATGGGTTAAGACTGGATCACCCTTTTGTGGAAAACATGATTTAATCCCCAACACATACTTTATTTACATAGTGAACTTATAGTGCAATACTGTTTTCAATATGTCTTTTCTTTTAATGATAACTCATGTTATTCATCTATATCATCATTTTAATTCACTGGTTAATAGTCCATTTTGTAGTTGTACTACATTTTATTTAACCAATACCTATTATTGGACGTTTAGGTTGTTTTCAATTTAGATTTTACCATCATAAAAATCACTGTAATTAAATCTTTGCACATGTTCATGCTAGGCAATTTCCTTAGAATGAATTCCTACAATTTGAGGGCCCTATGTATAAATATTTTAAAGATTTTGTTACCTAATCCAAATTGCCTTGAAGAAAAATTTGTATCAATTTACAAACCCTATCAGCTTCTCCAGATCTACGCCACTACTGGACATTTCATTTTTTAATCTTTGTTTCTTAATACTTGTGAACATGCAAACAGAGTGGTGCACTTTAGATGGGCCCGTGGGGCACCCCATAGGTCACGGAAGTTGAATGTGGAAATGGCCATGATGATTTATTAAAGTGGACAGGTGTCAGCAACACTTGAAAAAAAGGTGCTGATGCATCATGTGATGTGATAACACTCCACCATACAAAAGTTTGGCGTAGACCTGGATTTAGTACACTGGAGAGTCCAGTCTCCCCAACTGGAGGGTGAACCCTGCAAGGACAAGGACTCTGCCATATGTGTCTCTGAGACCTACTGGTGCCTAGCACAGGGCCCTGCATGCAGGCGCTATCTCTAAATATACTTTTTTTCATCTCTGTCAATGATGAGATTGTTGGGGCATTAAAGCTTCCAGCCTGTGATCCCACTAGGAAACTAGAAAGGAAGATGCCCTGGCTCAGTGGAGCAGGTGTGGGATTTGGATTCAGGAATTCTGAGCTCAAATTCTCATGCCCTTGCTTACTTTGGGCACGTGCTTTAACTTCTCTGAATCTCACTTGCCTCATGTAGAAAACAGGCATAAGACCCACTCCACAAGGCAGGGTAATTAAATGAGGTCATGAAAATGAAAACACCTTGCAAATGACAAACACACTACAGATTTCCTTGAACTATCATCATATATTAAACACTGAAAGTTGTTTTATGAATGCCCTTCACCTGGGGCAAAACTGCAAGCTCACAATTAATCAGTTCAAACTTCTCTCCTTTTAAAGATCCCAATAAATGATCAGGGTTAGGGTATTCAAACAGACAAACTGGATCTTGAATCTTGGCTTTACCTCTTACTAGCTTTGTGAGCTTGGGCAAACAACCTAAATGTTTTGAGTCTCAGTTCTCCTTGATGGTAAAATGGGATAATACTATGGTAGGACTTCAAAAAAATATTTCTTTCTCTCACAACTATCTGGAAGATTCTCCCATCAATCAATTTGGCTTTCAATTTATCATTGTGTGTGTGTGTGTGTGTGGGTGCGCGCGCGCTTGTGCGTGCGTAACAAATCATCCCCAAAATTACTGGCCTAAAACAACAATTATGCATTTAGCTCACAATTCTGTAGATGAGAAATTTGAGCTGGGATCAGCTAGGAGGCTCTTCTGCTCGTGTTCACTGGGTTCACCATGTCAATGGCCTCACTTGCATATATGGAAGATGGCTAAGTATTAACTGGGCACTGGAAGTTCCTGGATCATGGGTCTTGTCATCCAGCAGGTTCTTTGGGGCTCATTCACATGACGGTGATTGCAGATTTCTGATAGCAGCAAGAGAGGGCAAGTCACTATGTGCAGATTTGCTAATGCCCCATTGGCCAAAGCCAGACACAAGGCCAAGCCCAGATTCAAAAGATGGAGAAATAGACTTCACTTCTGGATGGGATTTGCTGCAAAGTCATATCACAAAGGGGTGTACATACAGGGATGGGAAGAATGTCTGGCCATTTTTGCAATATACATTAGAAGTGAGTATTTCTCAAGTCTCCACACCCCATGATCCAGCCACCTGCACAGAAAGTAAATCCCTTTATATCATGTCAGGAAAGTCTTCCATAACTTTCCTAGAGTTCCCTGAATTAAGTGGCAAAACGGAGCCATGATCTCCAGCCTATAAGCCTCCAGAGCAGGAGACAGAGACAAAAGAACAAATGCTTAAATTATCTGATGAATGTCAGAGACATTAAACTAATTTATGTAATAATGTAAGCACAGTGATGGGAAGGTAATATGAGAGACATAAATTATACATTATTATTGTCAGCTCTAGCACTTATCTTAGTAGCGTGTCAAAATACATCCTGATATGTTAACATTTATAGAAATGAACAACAAGTGCTTGTGCTCAGGGATCTGGCAGTGAGAAGCCGAATGTCATTTGCATGTGTGCACCAAGCCGTCATTGTCTTCCCTGAGAATGACAAGGTGAGGAGAAGAGCAGGCCCTGTGTGCTCAGCTTCCCTAGAGAGCCCAGGGCTGGAATCTCCCCAGCATGGGCTACAGGGTGCAGTCAATAGAAGAAACCATGAAAGAGCATAGTCCTGGGGTCAGATGGACCACTTACCAGCAATCTGATCAAGTCATTTCACCTCTCCAAACCTCAGTTTCCACATCTGTAAAATGGGAATAATAAATCCACCTTTGAAAATTTGCCATAAGGATTAAGTGAAATAAGTGGTTTTTCTTCTCACTGAGGTCTTTCCTGGGTAGTAGTGATTGGGGATACTTTTGAAGCAATTTTCAATGTTGGGAGCCCATCCCAAGCACAGCTAAGGACTATCCTTTTGCTTATTTAAGTCCATTCCTTTAGCAAGGTGCTGCCTGATGTTCCCACTCCCAGTAGTGTGACTGCCAGACTACAATTCTCATGCCCTGGGTATGAGACCAGAAGGCTCCTGATGGCAATGTCCCAGGGCTGGCAAGCTCTGCAGGGAACCTGTGGTAGATCTTGGAAACACCCAGGGCCTAGCCTCTCAGTTGGCAAGATTCGCAATCTGTCAGAAGTCTCTAGACAGCAGAAGAATTTGGAGGCAGAGCAGTTTCCACTGGAAGGGAATCCGGTCAGGCTGGTGCACTATCATCTTCAGGGGGATTGACCCAAGGGTGACAGCCCCACACCACATGTACCCCTCGCTGTCTGGATGGGGGTGTGGGTCCCAACTAAATCAGAGCCTGACCCTGAGCCTAGGAGAACTGAGAGGAGGGGCCAGCAGGAGCTCAGTAGACAACCCCAGGAGGGGCACAGTGTACAGTGCCAGAAAGTCACGTCCAGCAAGTGCAGAAGTGGACTACAGCTGTTCCAGTCCTGCCTGCCCAGTGTGCCCATTGGTCTGGACACAAGGCAGGACGAAGGCGGCAGTGAGCCCAGATGTGGGGAGTTGAGGAAGCAGAAGCCAGAGGAGGGACGGTATTCGCCCTGAGATTGGAATCTGGATCCCTGGATTCTGTCTCCTTTCTCCTCTCTTTCCTTAGGACCCCCACCTTCTAGACTTGTTATTCCTGCAACAGTTTGAACTCAGGCAAGTCCACATCCCCTTCTCAGCCTCAGTTTCTCCATTCTGGACATGAGGTGAAGAACCCTTGCTCCCTACCCCTTGCCTTCACTGGACCAGATGCCTTTCCAGGGCTTGGGCTTAGGTGAGCCAAGTGAGGTGCCGAACGTTCATCATTTAAGGAGGCATTCCCTCTCAGGTTCATGAACATGTAGGTCAAGCATCTAAGAGAAAATACCACCATAAATTTTGTTGTTTGCCTGCCATGCTTTTCTCACCTCAGTCTAGGTGAGGAGTCCTAGGGTTGTAGCAACACTTAGAGGATTTTGAAAGCAGTCCTCAAAGCCAGTGCATGCTCTGCTCTAACAGGTCACGCTGGGAAGAGGGGAGCCACTCAGATCCCTACCTGGACAAGAACACAGTCCCTTGGATCCTATATAGTCCCTGGGGAGATAATCAGAGATAGTAATGCTAAAATCTGGTCCTGCTCGACCTCTGCCCATGAGCCCTCCATAGCTCCCCCACCATGCATGGAATAACATCCAACCTCCTTAATTCAGCATTAAGGCCATTGTCTGTTCTAGTCTAGCACACACTGTTGTGATGACTTGCTTTATGACTGGACTGGAGAGTGGGCATCCCCAGAGCAGGGGCTATCCCTTTCCTACTGCTTGGCACAGAGTCTGGCACATAAAAGTTGACTAATAGATACGAATGAGTTAAGATGAGTTACTGAGCCCTTATTCTGTGCCAGATGTGCCCAGTGCTGGGTTTACCATGGAAATCACAATAGACGGATTCCTGCTTTCGTGGAACTTACCTTTGAGTTGGGAGGCAAAAACAAAATGTGCAATTAAATGTAATAGACCAGATAATGTATGAACTAAGAAGAAAATAAAGCCAGCAAAGTGAGACAGGAATGTAGGGTGCTATTTTAAACACAGGGCTCAGAGAAGACATCTCTAAGCAGTTGACATTTGAAGAAAAGACCTAAAGGAATGGAGGGAGCGAGCCATGTGGATATCTGTGAGGCGATCATCTCAGGAGTGATGATAGCAAGTGCAAAGCAGGTGGGTGTGAAAGTAGCGAATGCATGCCTGCCCTGACGCTCCCTGACAAGCTCAAGCTTCAGTCACCTCGAAAGTGATCTTTCATGACTGCAGTGTCACACATACTGTCCCTCTGTTTGACTTGTATTTTATCCTTCTCTTCCCTGCATGGGAAACTCCTGCCCATTCTTCAAAGTCTATCTTAAAATCACTTATGTGTAGGCTTCCTTGACAGGTACAACTGGCCTCTTCTTTTCTGTGCTCTCACAGTATTTTTCACATGCTTAGATATAACAAATTGAACACGTCTGCCTCCTCTGATAGACTGTGAGCTCTCCAAGGGCAGAAACCATACCTTATTTTTCCCCATTTTCCCAGGGCCCCATATAGAACACAAGCCATAGCAGGTACTCACTAAAGATTTGTTCAGTGAATAAACGACTGGTTAATTCTCTTTGGTCCAATATGGAGCCTTATTTGTAAGTATTCCTACTAAAACTGATCACACTTACCTTCATGACTGTTCCCAATGCCTGTTTTGTAAACAAAGTTTTATTGGAACATGGCCACACCCCTTTATTCACATGTTGTCTAAGTCTGCTTTCGCACTACAAAGGCAGCATTAAGTTGTTGTGACATAGACTCTATAGCCCTTTACAGAAAAATGTTTGCCAACTCCTGAACCACAGAATCACAGAATATAATGCATAGTCAAGTGAAGACTGCCAAATGAGCAGACCCTAACTCAGTAAAACTCTCTCCATGTCACTTCCTTCCTCTACAGTAGAGATGGTTCCTTCTTTGACCCTGTTTTCCAAGGTATGTATTGGCATAGTGACCACAGACTCCTTACCACCCGAGAGTGCAAGAAGGTGGAAGTGCCCAGGAAGTAGATTTAGCTAGTAGAGACGCCAATCTTTTTTTTCATCTGATCAACAACTCCCCTGACACCCAACTAGCAATATAATTTCCCCCATCTCCTTGCAAAGCCAAGCAACTTTGCCCACCCATTTGCCATTCGACAAAGTCTTTTAAACAGATGACTTTTAATAAGTTAATCCATTCATTGTCTGGAGCTCTGAAAACTGACATAAAAGCACAATGACGCCTAATTAAACTTGTTCTGTGAAAACTAATTTGTCAAACCCAGAAGCACAGTTCATAGATAAATGCTAATATTTGAAAGTCAAATTAAAGTTGAAAAGGTTTGTAATAACAGTTAATTAACTCTTGTTTTGTTTTCCTTCACTGCAAACTTGAACCAACTGCATTGCGGGCGCCTCTTTAACATTTTGGACCACAAAGATAAAATTCAAAGCTTTGAGATATTCCTTTGATGTTGGTATTCTCTGCAGATTCGATATTATTTTAAGTCTCTTTGTTTAAAAATTCATTTTTATTATCCCTGCATGAAATGCATGGCAATTCCCCAAATAACGAGCCATCAGTGCAATTAACATCGTCGATCGACACCAGCGTCCTGATAATTAATACAGACGCGCTGCCTCCCCAGCGAGAACTGTGAGGGCTTGATTTTTCAGAGCAACTGTTCATTTACAGACTCAGCTTCAACCTAATGAAAATGGATTGTGAAACTTTAATGAACAAGACTTTGCTGTCATAATAATAAAGACTTTGAAACAACACGGAGGCCTCCATAGCAAGCGTCTGGCGCTGTGCTTGTTGCTACGGTACATCAAACCAATTAAGCCATATGATGAATATTTACACCGAGGATTTTTTTTTCAACTCTATGACATAAGATAAACTCGTAAAAGTGAGCATTAATTCTGCATCAACAGTTCTGACATTACATCGCAGCAAAGACATATCCGCCCAGCCAAAAGGCTTCGTCTGCCCACCTCTGTTTTGTCTTAATAAATGTCAACAAAGGATTAGAATGTTCTGAAAATCCAATTTACATACACAGGTTGTGAGTACAGGTGCAAGGAAAATATCTTCCTTTGATGCACATGTTTGAGTATCTGTTGTTTCTGGGTGTGTTTATAATACACCCACAAGATGGGTCTGTGCCTATTGATCTCTGGGCTGGGGGAGTGTGTGCCAGCCTTGTAGATTTGGTTTCACAGGTGTATATGTGTTTAGGGCATCAACTATTTCTCTGGGCATATATCGTATTTGTGTGTACATTTAAGATCTTGTAGGAGGGTAGGTGAGAGTGATTTTGTGGGTTTATGTGACCATTTCCTATATCTGTTCAATAAATATTTATTGAGCACCTATTACGTACTAGACAATGTGGAGTTACAATGGCTATCACATCTTTGAAAGCATTTGTACTCATGGAGCTAGTGTTGTGGGGGATGCTATACCTCAATTAGTATCCAATTCCATTAAACATGAGAACTGCTAAGATAGGGGAGGGCCAGAGTGCTTTTGTGTAATAGCAGGAACAAATAAGATAAGTAGTGAGAAATCAGGAAAGACTTCTCAGAGAAAGTGCCCTTTAAGTTGAGGTCTGAAGATAAGGAGTTAGCTAGGCAAAGAGAGAGAGCCTGCTGAAGAGGACAACCCTAGGCGCTTCTGTTTGCACGTGTGTACCTGTGAGCATGGTAAATAGGTTTTTCTCTAGGGTCTGTGCTTGCCTTTCTTTTTGAGCAATACACACACCCAGGCCTCAGTGTCTGTGAATCATAGCACTCCCTGACAGGAAATAGCTCAAAATCAGACACCATTTGGTTACATCTGGATTGTAGGGAATTCAATTGGAGAGCAAAGGGGCACACCTTTGAAAGACTTGCAACCCCCCATTTCTAATCTATCTCGAGATTGCAAGGCAAGCTTCTACGTACCCACAATTTACGGCAGCATAGAACCTCCCTGAGACTAATGGAAGATGTGTTTACCCTCTAATTTTGATCACAAACTCAGTAGCTTAAGTATTTCAAGTCAGGGATTTCTAAACATTCTTCTCCTAAAAGTAAGAGTGTCAGATATAGACAAGTTAACCAAATGACACTAACTTCCCAAACTAGCTGTATCACAACTTATATTCAATTCTTCACACATACAGGTACACAAAAGAACAAGTCCTGACACTAATACATTATTAAAAATGTCAAGGAGTGGGAGCTGCTACCCAGTTGCCACTATGCTTCTCTAGACAAACTATACCTGAGCAGCAAAAGATTCCGCAACTTGTTTTCCAGTTGGAGGGTAGGTCATAGTATATAAACTATGTGTGTCTAGATTGCTTCTAGGTACAAGGAAGGAAGCAATCAAGATCTGAACCAGCCAACAGCTATCACAAATTCATGTACATTATCCACGGGGGAGCCCTTCATGCATTTGGAAACTCATTTTACTTACAAAACTCTTGGATGTTGTTTTCCCAGTCTACAGAAGAGGAGAGGTGGTCAATTAAATGTGTGGAGAAAAGCCTCTAATGACAGATACTTTAACAGAAAAGATAGGGTAGAAGTTTGTTCTGAAGCTAGTTAGCACCAAGGCGGACAGTCCTACCCATCTGCCCAAGGGCCTTGGTGAGCAGTGGTGGTGTTCAAAATGATGACCTGAGTCACCAAGAGAAGGCTGAATCATACTCAGTTTCCTCTGGTTAAGAAGAGTATAAATATTTGCAGCAAGATCATTTTCAAAGATGTTAATGTTTAAAGGGTTAGCCCTTGGCTATCTAGGAAGTTCAACTTTTCAGGTTCAGATTAACGAACATCTACTGAGTGTCAAAAAGGCATTAGCCTAGATGCTTCCACCAGTCATCTCATAGCATCCTTATCAAAATCCTGAGAAATAGAATTTATTATCCACATTTTAGAGATGAGGCAATGGAAGCAGAGAGGGGCTGGGTAATAAGAGGTAGTGACGAGTCTTCTGATTCTCATTCCTTCTACTTCAGGATCCTTCTTCCACAGAGCAACAAATTGCTCCAGGGTTCCAGAGATGTGAGGGCTTATAACAGATGCTCAAACTTCACCCACACATCAATGAGCAGGCAATGCCATCAGCATTTGAGAGACTCTCCTCCCTTTGCTATACAAACCCTCTGTCAATGACATAGTCCCAGCTTGAGGCCCTCAGGAGGGACTTCTGAAGGCAAAGCTTGAAGATATTAGGCTACATAGAGTGATATGTCGGAGGATACAGACCCCTGCTCTGACCTGGGGAAAGAGACATTTATGCTTTTCCTTGCGTTCTCTCATTTAGTCCGCACAATTTTCTTGGGAGGTAATCTGATGAACATTACAGAATTCATCTGTCCTGTGCCAGAAGCCATGCGAGCATTGTCTCTACTCTTTACAAGCAGTGAGTAGGTAACATTACCCCTAAGGAGTCTGAGGTTTAGAGAGGTTTAATAAATTGCCAAAGTCACAAAATTATGAGTATTAGGGCTGGGATTTGAATTCAGGGTGTCTGACTCCAAGTCCAGTGTTCTTTCAGTTACATTAGGATGCCTCTGAGAATAGGTCCCCAGACTCAAAGGGGCTAAGCCTATCACATTTGCAGAAGCTCCTTCCGATCTGAGGTGTTTGGTACAGAAAAAAAGGGTCGGTAATCACATCCTCATGGATTAGAGCTGCTGGAGCAGCCTAGCTCCCTGGTTGGAGCCTCCTGGGTGTTAAAGGGGGTAGATGGCAGAAGCAGTTCTATGCCTCCTGAGGACAAGAGGGCCTCATCATCCAGCCTGAAGCCTTGGAACCAGAGACTCTCTGGGATATAGAGACACCAAGCATCATCCTGTCTAATCTCTTTGCAACATCCCCACAGAGGCCTCTACTGAAAAAGTCTGGGAACTTATCCTAATGAAGTCCATTCTACCTTTATAGAGAGTTCTTGTTCTACAGACTTAAATAGAGTTAAAATCTGCCTCTCTATACCTTCAGAAATGGTCCTCCATGGGACCTCCTTTCCATTCAGTTACTAGAAGCAGCGGGGGCATGTCCCCCACCCGGGAACGCACACCTAAGGTCTGTTGGTGGCTGTTCTGTGCCATGATTTCCATTCTCCTCAGTGAGCTACAGTGGGTCTAAGACCTTCAGACTGGGAGGCAGTCAGAAGGGCACTGCCCCCTGGGATAAACTGACCAGTCCTCTCTGTGACAGACCTGAAGAGAGAGCGTGTGGTCTGGTGGAGCTTGAGCCTCTGCAGCCTCTGCTAGTAAAACCCTCCAGAAAATGTATCCATCCATTCAGACAGCACCTCCTCTCCACCTTCAACATATGTCCAAGAGTCCAGTTCCTTGTGAATCATCACCCCCAGGGATCTAAAGGTCTATAAAGTGCTTTGCAAAGTGCTGGTAAGGATTGCCCACTTAGTACATGTTAATATTTTTACTCTGATTACTGTTGTTACCTGGCAATAGTGTCCCAAGGTAATTGGTCGCAGGGTTGGAGGACATTAAGGCTCACCAAAGATCCCAAATTTCCTTTGGTGAATATAAATTGTGCTGATAAGGAAATCTGGGTTCTACCTCCACCATCAAAAATGATGATGTGATGATGATGATGATAAGAGTCACAACAAGAGCAGTCACCATTTCTTCCTTGCTTATAAAGTACCAGGCACATTGAATTCTCACAACAACCCTTTGACATGAAGACTACTGTTTCCTCCTATTTTACAGATGAGATTTAGAGAAGTTAAGTAATTTGCCCAAGGCCACATAACATAAGAGGTGGGATTGGAGTCCTGGCAAACTAACCCCAGAGCCCCTGCTGTTAACCACCATGTGTCAGTTCCCATGAAACCATGTGATACTTCCTGCGTGAGCTTGGGCAAGACACTTCCCATCTCCATGCCTCAGTTTACCCACTGTATGACATAAAGGGTTTGGGTTAGCTGGTTGCCCAGGGCTTTTCCAGCTCCATAAGGCAAAAGAATTTGCTTGAGAAGGACAGGTGGAGTCTCCTGGGGAAGCTGAATCTCCCCCACTGGTGTGCCACCCTCCACTTTCCTGCACATGAATTCCTCCCAGCTTCCAGGGCAGCTCTCAGGCTCATTTGAACATGCAAATCAGAATAAATTATTCAAGAACAGGCCTACTTTGCATACCAATTCCATTTTCTTCTGTGTGGGAAGGTTCTCACCCCTTTTAACAGTTTAGAATAATGTGCATCAGACCTCAAAAATGAAAACAAAAGTTAAAAAAAAAAAAAACTGGAGAAAGAAGGGATAAACTGGCTTCTTTTGCTAGCTGTTCTCACTGGCTGGGGCTGGCTGGATTGAAGCTAGCTAGAAACCAAGAGGGCAGAGCCTCTGCAGGTTGGGATGATCTCTGGTATTGAAGGCTATAAAGTAGTTCTTGAATTTCTAGATCATTGGTACCTTTGAGAATGTGATGAAAACTACAGATACTCTCCTCTAGAAAAAATTCCAAAACCCAAAATGTGGCAAACAATGAGAGGGTGAATCTGAGGCCCAGCTATGGACCCCTGGTTCAGAAGCCTGGAAATGGCTCGAATCAGAATTATTATGGGAATGAAGGCCCATCAGATTCCTAGGTATGCAGTTGTGTCAATGAAATTTTGAGAAGATGACAGAGGCAGTGGCCATTAACCTAATCAAAAACAGTTGTACAACCTACCTGAAGACCCTGGTGTCCTTCATCTCCTTCATTGAAACAAAGGGGACAAGTCCCATCCCAAAGTGCCAGGGCCTTAATCGGATCACCCAATAGCATGTGCTTCAAGGAAGATGTCTTCACCTTTCAGCAAAAGATGTAAAAATTCTATTTATGAATTGCACTATTTTTATATAATCATTGCTATAGAAATAGCCAAGTAGAAGAAACAAAGGTGATTTAAAAAAATAAGTACAATTTTCATAGCAGTTGGTTTTGAGTGGTATAGCAATGGATAATATTTTTCTTCTTTCTGATTTTCTACATTTTTTTCCGATTTTCTATTTTGAAAAGTTTTGCCTTATGATGAAGAACAAAGTTTACATTAAATATTGCAAATGAAGACCTATGGGTGGTCTATGATTAATCTCTGAGGACAGAGACAAATAGCCTCTATCACGATATTTTTAAAAAACACATAAAAGTTAGACTAACATTAAGTGATAGCTGTGATGAACAGAATGGAAGCAGAACAAAGAAAAATGACCAGAGGAGGAACAGAAGAATAAACCATATGCTCAGAGAGAAAACAGAGACCAAAAACCATAATCCCCATGCTGTCCTTCCTCTCCAGAAAAAGAGGGGAAAAAGTAACACCCCACTTCCTTATGGGACCTAACTCTGATTCTGCCTAGAGTTCTGTGACACAGTTTTGACCTTACCAATAGTCCCCTTTTTGCCTAAGCAGGTTTGAGTGGGTTTGGTCTCATGCAACAAAATAATACCTAAGAAAATGTGATAGCCAAACAGAATGAGTGTGTCTGCTCTATGGTTGAGTGCGGGTGACATCTGAGTGAGTGTGGGTGACAACTGAGAAATTATGTGTAACATCTGCATGGGTGTGTTTGTGTAACATCAGGCTCAGTGTGTGTAACATCCAAGCATTTGTGACATTTTGAGAGAGTGTGTGTGTGAGATCAAAGTAAGTGTATGTAGCACTGGAATAAGTATGCATAGTTAGCTGGAGTCAATAAATGTTTAACTCTGTGACCTGTCAGCTGTAATTTCTATCAATTTCCCCTCCACAATCTGGTCTTATACTCAGCCCAAGGGTCCCATCTTTGCACATCTCACCTGGGGCCAGAGCAGACTTTCCCTGGAAGCTTTTCTGCCCAGGTCCACAAGCCTGCAGAAGGAAGAGCAGCCACTCAAATTTATCTCCTCCCTACTTGTGGGGCAATGTCAACTGATTCTCTGCAATCCTTCTGGAAAACTCAAGCTGTGCCAAGGGGCAGCTTACCCTTGATCTTAGCATTAGGCCATGATCTCACTGATACTCAAAATAACCCTCAGGTGTAGGCAGGGTAGAGATAACTATTACCATATTACAGATATGAAAAATGAAGGTCCATAGTGATGAAGGGATTTGCCCAAGTCACACAGGTTAGGAGCAGCCAGGATTTGAAGTCAGTTCTTCTGATTCCAGAGTCTTATGTCCTTCCCAGTGTGTCACATTCCTCCCAGTTAAAGTCTGCAGACGTTGTAGTCCTTTTTGCTCAGCCCTACCTTGGCCTCAGCTCACTTCCAGTTCCCCATCAAGAGCTTCCAGATGGGCATCCATGGCAACAATGAGCCAGCGGCAGTAGCAATAGCTACAGACCCCACTTGCCAGTGGCTCTGAGCCTACTGATATAAGGATGAAGGACTCTAAGCCTGCAAAATGGGCAGACCTACACCTGAGAAGTATAGGCATGTTAATTCTGCTGGATTCTTGGGATTTTGTTTTGAGAGGTGATGACATAGATATTGCTGTATAAGAAAGCATTAATAAAAGTGTTTTGTCAAGGCTGAAACAGAATCCAGAAAGTCCAAGAGACAAACAGTCTTTATTTGAGCCAGCCTGGGAAAGCCCTTCCTATAATAAGAGTAGATTTCTGAAGCTCTATTAGGAAATAGGGAGACTACTGGTGGGATCCAATAGGAGCTGGGAAGACATCTTACTTGGCTGAGGCCTCGAAGAAGAATGTATCATTTTACCATATGCTGAGACCACTGGCACGTATGGCACTGGGGGCTGCCCTTGTCTTGTGCTGCTTCCTTCCCTGTTGGTCCAACCAGAAGGCCCAGCCCATGGGACTATCTGCAGTGGCCAAAAAAAATTGTGCATGTTAACTCCCATCCCCCATACCATGTCTGCCCTTCTCAGACATGAATTCCTGCAACTTGAAACTCCGATGGGATTTGCCCTTTTAAAGGGGATCCTCTCACTCCAGCCCCACACAATACTTTACTGTGAATGATCCATCAGAGCCTTTCCTGGGAGAGGTTTTTATGGAAAGGAGATGCGAAGAATATGAGGAACCTCAGCAAGGTAGCAGAGAAGTGGAGAATGTGGAAGCACAGAGGTAGTAAGCTGGAAGCCCAGAAGACAAATTGTACTGACATCCCCATTCCCAGAAGGCCTGTCAGCTCACATGCCAAGTGGAGATCCTTGTGGTTGAGCACTGATGAAATGATTTCTGCATGTTGGGTACCATTGTAAGCACTTCATATACATTAACTATTTTAATCTCTTTCCTTTCCAGCTTTTGGATCCACTGTTTTGCAGCAATAAAGCAATTCATGGGCTAAAAGAGGACCAAAATGGATAAGAAGGACAGGTGTGATGGTGATAGAATAAGAAGAAAGAAAGAGAAAAGCATAGGGGGTAACTCCTTGGTATCACTGGCATTAGATTTGAAAACATTTTCCTACCCATATTCTCCATAACTATTTTCAGTAGAGCTATTCTACCCTGGCCATATTTTTCCCACTTGGCTGGGAAACCATCGAATGAAAAATGGTAGATTTCTATTAGAAATAGAAGATGAAATCACAAGCACCACTATTAATGAGGTGATTTTAAAATATATATATTCAATCAAGAGTAATTGAGGCTGAGCATAGTAAGTCATGGAAAATTATAAGCTATGCCCACTCCAGGGCATGACTGACTATTAAAATCTTTTTCACACCATTGGCTACAGAAAGCAGCTGGGCACTATGCCACCAGGGAGGTGGCAGCAGAATGGCCTCATTCCCTAAACAGGCTTGCAAAAAAGAGGACAATCAGTTGGATTGCTGAATCAAATTTAACCCTTTTTCTGCCATGCCAAGTAGATTTTTAACAAAAGAAAACAGATAACAGTTGATTCTGTAGTAACAAGCCATGGCACGCCTTACTCATTTGAAAAACATTTTTTGAATACCCACTATGCCCTTTATATCAGCTATCCCATTTAATTTGATTTTCAAAACAAATATATGCAGCCAATTTTATTTGCCCTTGTTTGTAAAGACAGAAACTGGAGTTCAGAGAAACAAAGATGATCTGCCCAAGAACACATAGTTGACCCACAGCAGAACGGCAGTTGTGTATTTTGACTCCACTCCCAGTGCTCTTCTCATGCCCCAGCAGCTGCTGAGTTTGCTTGTTCTGTATCCCCAGCCATGGCTTAATAAATACCAACAAACCTCAATTAGCCAGAACTTCTGGCATCTGGGGTTTTTCTTTAATGTTCTTCTCCACTTCATTCTGAGTTAAAGAGGAAATCCTTCTACTTCAACCTTGGTAGTTGATAAGTTTGAGACAATGTCCAGATCTCTTTTCTGGTTCAGGCCAGTGTGGAGAAGATTGTGAATCAGAGTATTTCTAGAAAGAAACTGCATGCAAAAACCATCTCTCCTAACATATTTTTTACTCTCTGGGACTGTGAGTGGATTTGGAGGGAGGATGAGAATCCCAGGATCCCAGAATGTCCACGTTCTCTAATCCTGCCCCTGTCTTCTTTGTCTTCTCCCCACCCTTGCTTCTCCCCAGTATTCTCTCTCCCACCACATTACAAATCAGGACCCAGAAAGAAATAAGAGTTTGATTTATTTGGATATGGGCTGATCTTACGCCGGGGGCTGAATCATGTCCCCCATAAAGACATGTTCAAGTCTTCATCCATGTTCCTGTGCATGTGAAAACATTAGTAAATAGAACCTCTGAAGATGTTGTTATTGGTTAAGGTGTGAACTCATTTGTGAACAGGATGTTTGAAGATCCTGGTCAGGTGAAGCCAAATTGAATCAGGGTGAGTGTTAATCCATAGGACTGGAGTTTTTCTAATGTAGAGGACACTCAGTTGGCTGAGCAGGAGAAAGAGAAGCCAGGAGGAGAAGCCGTGTGGCAGAGGCAGACAGGCAAGCCAAGATACCTGCAGGACTGTGGCAATCCAGCACCAGAATGCGACAGACTCTGAGAGAAAGCAGGGCCTATCGAGATCTTGATTTTGGATTTCTAGCCTCCAAAACCATAAGACAATATATTCCCATTGTTCAGACCAACCCATTTTGTGATATTTGTCCTAGCAGCCCTGCAAGCTAAGGCATCCTGGTATGTATCTTTTCTTTATTTCTATTAAATCCTTGATAACAGGTTGCTTCACTGTGTTATGCCACATATTCAAAAGAATGCAGAGGAAAATAAAAATTTTATTTAGGTGAAGTGTTTGATTAGCTAGCACCTATTTCAAGGTTAGAGGCCACACTGTTTGATGGAAAGAATTCTAAACCAAGGATCAGTTAACGTGAGTTCCAGTCTCAAATTCACCACCTATTACTGATGTGACAATGAGAGATTTATTTAACCTCTCTGAGACTCAAATTTTTCAACTTCAGGTAGAATTAATGATATTCACTTACTTCACATGATGGTTGTAAAGACCAAATAATGTAATGAATATGAAAGTATCTGGAACATTTTTAAAGGCTGCAAAAATTGTATGTGCCCTGTGCTTGCAACTTGACCTAAGAGAATCACAATTTCTAATACACGTTATTTAAGCGTTATCAGGCCCATAAGTGGGGTAGAATGAAAGGAGCAAAGTCTTTAGGATAAGAGTGATGCTGGTTCAAATGTTGAATCTACCACTTACTAGTTGAATGTCCTTGAACAAATTAATTACCCTCGCTGAGTTTCCGTTTTTCCACTTATAAAATTAAAATAGCAATACTGTTCTCATTGGTTGTGAAGAGGATTACAGTGATGTGCTGCTAAATGTTTAGCAACCAGCTCTCTGGAGAAAAAAGATGTCCTGGTTTGCTGTTTTCTGTGGGGTAAACACTCTCACAGTGGCCTATTTCAAGTTACCAACATGGTGGCACTGAGAAGAGATGAGCACAGTTGGCTCTCCAGCCCAAGCCAGTTGCAGCACCCTTCTCAGATTTGAAGAATTAATGAATGTAAAGACCCAGGACAGGTTTCCTACTCCATAAATGTGCATTGACTTTTCTTTCCCTTGGGTCCTGTCCTGCAAGCCTCAGAATCTGAGGCAGACACTGAAGTAAGCCAGAAAAAAATATCTAAAGGCAAATTAATTCTTTGGATAAAGGAAATGAGATTAGGGGCAATAACTAGAAGGAAGGGACATCCTGGTTCTGGTGCAAAGACCAGATAGCTGGAGAAAGATAACCAGCAGAAAAAAGGAGGAATCTTTTCCCCAAGCCCTTACTCACTACTTAATACAGTGAAGGACCTGGGATCCATTCCCAGATTCTGTATCATCCAGACCCTCTTCATCATACCCTCATGTGGGTAACTGGGGCAGTGTGGGATTAGCTGTGCCTGTACACACCCATGTGCCTGACCTTTGGTGACAGTCCCTTCTCAAAGGCCACCTCCTGACCCAGCAGCACACCTCCATACTGCAGCTCCATGCCCCTGACTAAGCCAGGCCCAAGGTCATTTAACCAAATTACACCTGCCAAGAAATCCACACGTTAGCCTGCTCTCATGGAAGAGATACATCAAAGACCAAGAGCCCCAGATCAAGAGCCAGGAGACCTGGAGTCTAGTCCCAACTTCCTGCTGAACCAGCTGCTGTGAGATATTGGGCAGGTTGCTTGACTTCTCTGAGTTTTTGTTTCTTCATCTGCCAAATGGAGATTTCCCTCTCATCTGTACAATGATGATCTTTTTTTCTGAAGAATGGGGAATTATAATGCCTGCTGGGCCCCATACATTGTTATCCTGAGGTCCATATGTGTGAAAAGTACTTTGAAGTAGTACATCAAGTACAAGGGAAGAAGAGGTGATTATTACAATCACCAGCAGTAGTGGCATTAAATAGGTTTCTAGCCTCTCCAGAGTCCCCCAAAGCTAGGCTGAGGCTTTGGCACCAAGAAACCAAGAGATGAGTGAAGCCAAATGTTTTCTAGGACAGAGAAGGTGACATGTTCTGATGGATTTTAAGAGGGGTTGTGCTCCTGCCCTTACCCATCATAGAGCCATTTGCACAGGCAAGCCGGAATTCTGCCCAGCAGCACTCTCCTGGAGAAGGAAATTGGAAGCCTACATTTAGCCCAGGGAAGTGAGCAGCTCTCAGATTGGACTTGATTAGGGACCAATTTGGGCCTGTTAGCTGAGCCTCCAGTATCATCTCAGCCAATTAATGGCCCAGCCTGGCCTGCAGCTGGCTGCTCCCTTCCAAGCTGGACGCTAATTTCCAGCAGCGCTCTCCCCTACGCCTGAGGCAAGAGACCAGGGTTACTGCGGCCCATTAAAAAGAAGGGGAGAGAAATAACTCACTCAGCAAGGTAATGGGGTAGGTGGGGCCTGAGCTGGACCTTTAATTAAAAAAAAAAAAAAAAATCCTCAATAAACAGACTTGTGGCCTGCATATAATAAGTATAGGAATTTATAAACTCTCCCCAGCTATGGGGCTCTGATGACTATTAAACTTCATGTCTGGCAGAGGAATTTTAGCCGTATAGGCTAACTGTGCTACTTCCCCTCTGCCAAGCCAAACAGGCTGGCAACCCAGGAGGGAGGTTGGTGAAATTATGCTCAGACTGCCCCCACCCTTCGAGGCCCCAACCGGTGACCCTTCGTAAAACCAGTGTCTGCCAAAAGACTCTCCTTCCTGTTCCTTTCCCAGCCTCTGCAGGAACCTGGCACTCACTCCTGCCTCCCTCTAGTCAAAGCATGCTCCCAGGAACACAAGGGAGCGGATCAAATCTCAGAATGATGTGCGGCCTCTTCCCCTGGGTTTGTGCTGCCTTGTGTGTTTAACAGCCCTCACTCTTCAGCATGTTAATCAAGGCCCTCTGTGACCTGGCCCCTTCTTTTATTTAATATATATATATATTACATATATTAATATATATATAATCAGAGGCATTGTACATTTACAGAAAAATCATACATTATACAAAAAATACAGGGTTCCCATATGCTGCCCTATTATTAACACCTTGCATTGGCATGGTATATTTGTTACAATTCATGAAAGAATATTATAACTATATTATAACTATATAACTATATTATATATTAAATATATATATATAGTTAATGTATACTAAATATATATTAACTATAGTCCACAGTTTCTATTAGGGTTCACTGCTTGTGTCGTACAGTCCTATGTGTGATCTTTTTTTAAATTTTTATTCTAGTAACACATACAACCTAAAATTTCTCCCTTTCACATTCAAATATATAATTCAGTGCTGTGAATTACATTCACAACGTTGTGCTAACATCACCACCATTCATTGCCAAAATATTTCCATCACCCCAAATAGAAGTTCTGTACTTATTAAGCATTAACACCCCATTCCTTACCCCACTGCGGTCACTGGTAGACTGTATTCTAGTTTCTGACTCTAATTTGCTTATTCTAATTATTTCATATCAGTGAGATAAGACAATATTTGTCCTTCTGTGTCTGGCTTACGTTACTCAACATGATGTCTTCAAGGTTCATCCATGTTGTCACATGTATCAGAACTTCATTCCTTTAATGACTGAATAATATTACATTGTATGAATATACCACATTCTATTTATGCATTTGTCTACTGATAAGACACTTGGGTTGCTTCCACTTTTGGCAATTTTAATAATGCCACTAGGAACAAGGGTGTGCAAATATGTTTGAGTCCCTGCTTTAATTCTTTTGAGTATTTCATTTATTCCCACTTACTCCTCCATGTACTCTTCTTACAATTTTGCCTTCAAGCCTTTGCTTATGCCATCCCCTTTGCCTAGAATACCACTCCCTGATATTCTTGTCTAGGGACCCAAGGGCCAATCTAGAGTTTGAATCCCAGCTAAACCACTCATCAACTGTTCAATGGCAAGTTTCTTAACCTGCTAATGCCTCTATTTCCTCAAATATAAAATGGAGATTATGAAACTTACCTCATAGGGTCATTATAAGGTTATTATAAGGATTGAGTATAAATTTAAGTCATAAATGCATACACACACATACACTCACACACATAATGTTTGGTATATATTAAGTATTATATAGTTGTTTGCGTTATTTTCCTTCAAGACAAAGTTCAGCACAACCTGTGGGCCAAATCTGTCTACCTTTTTTTCATAAATAAAGTTTTATTGGAGCACAGCCACACCCACTGGTTCCCACATTGCCTGTCTGCTTTCCTGCTGCAGTAGCAGAGTTGAGCAGTTGTGACACACTGTACGGCCTACAAAGCTAAAAATATTTATTATCCAGCCTTTACAGAAGAATTTTGTTGACCTCTGCTGTAAGATTCAGTTAAAGCATCACCTCCTCCCTGATAGCTTTTCTAATATCCACCTGCCTCCAACCCCAGGCTGCATTAGCCACCCTTCCCTTGTGCTCCCAGGCTCCCTGTGAATTTCCTCTCTGCTCACTTATCCTGGTATGGTAGTGATCTGTTGGTGTGTCTGCTTCCACCATTGGACTGTGCATCCTTTAAGGGAAGGAAACACATTTTCCACATTTGTTTCACCTTCACAGAGCCTAGGTCAATGGATGATGATTAATGGGTAAACTAGGAAGACATTATAACTTGAGCCACAAAGAGACTAGAGCACAAACCTAATATCAAACCTGAGCATGCTGCTCAGTTGCAGACCTAGCTTTCTGTGTAGAGACTCCTGTGACATTTCATAGGAAGGGTCTCAGCTTTGTCTGATTCTTAACTGTTCTCCCCAAGATAAAGCCATTTCAGAATGAAATAGTCTCAAAAACATGAGCCGAAGTGGGGGTGGGGGAGGGCAATCTTGATATCCACACAGAAGTTTTCATTATTAGCTTATTGTTAGCTCTCTGTATTTCACAATCTCATTTCTCCTTCTTTCCCATCTTTCACTGACCCTTACTTTGGTGCCCAGAGGTGGCTCAGCAAGCTGCTATTCACATGAGGTTTGAGGGAATGGGTGGTGATGAAGGACAGATAAGACCGGGGATCCAAGATATACAATGGGAAATCATATTCCCAAGTCATGTGGAGGCTGAAAAAATGGAAAAATGGCCAAGACTGGGGTTCTCTAGAGCATTTTTTCTGACTAGCCTTTGGTCAAGAAAAGAAAGACAATTAAGCTACAGATAAAGGAGCAAGGAGAGTGGATTCTATGACTTTGATGAATACCTCAATGTCACACTCATATAAGCAGGAGCTACTAACTCACAGCCTCGAAAGAAACTTCTCACTCTTGACACCAACATCAAAAGTTCTCTGTGTGGCATGGGGGAAAGAGGGGATTTGGTGATGGGTGGGAGAAAAGCCCAAAGGAGGAACCTCAGTCCCTGCCTCCAGGGAGTACAACATTTAATGAGAAGCTAATTCCAGTAGGACTTAATTGTCCTTGTAAACCTGAGTGAAAACCCAACCAACGACGTGCACAAGGAACCCCAGTGACTGGATTGGGTCCTATTACTGTGAAATCTCAGTTTAACCAAAGATTCCCAGCCACTGACGCACATACTGCAAGCAATATTTAAAACAATAAAATCTCCCATAACAGGAAAAGAATTCAAAGAAGCCCTTGGGGTTTTATAAAAAGGTTTGACCTATGTAAACACTTGCTGTGTAATTGGGGACCCAAGAACACCGAGCAAAAGATCAGGTGGGTTGTAACTTTCACACAGTTTCCAGGAGGATCAAGGGCAATAGAAATCCCAGAACCTGGAGGCACCAGAAGGTCAGCATTTTCTGAAGAATACTCCTTTGGATATAGCTAGATATTTGGTGTCTTTGCAGTAGAACCTTTAGTATATTGTTATGCAGTGTGATTCTTAGAGAAGGGATAGGATATAGGACATTTGTTAAATAACTTAGTTTATTTCACCAGGGAACATCTTTTCTACCAAGCATCTCCCAGCTGTCATGTTCTGCAGAGCAAAATTAGAGAAAGGATACAGGTGTTGGTCATATTGTGAGCACTTTGAAGGAAGAGAGAGTGGCTCATCTTTTTCTATCACCCCAGTGCCCAGGATAGGATCTGGTGCAGAAAAGGTGCTTCAAAAAGGTTAGTGAAATGGAACTGTCCTAAAGTAAGAGGCTGATGTCCTGAGCTCTAAGAAACAGATCTATCTGGCCTCAGGCCTGTCTAGACCTTCCATAAACCCAGGGAGGGCAGTGAGAAGTCCAATAAGGAAGCTTCTCCAATCCTTTCCAACTAAACTCAACTTAGAACACTGGGTGTTTTCCAGTAGAAACTTGCACAGCCAGGTACTTGTCTCAGTTTTCGATAAAGGCTGCCCTTCCTTGAGAGATAATTGAGACAGATTCTTTGGAAAAAGCAAGGGCATACAGACCCTCTTTCAGAGCCTGAGGTGACCATCCAGTTCACGAGTCCTGCAAAATAGCCATCATGCAAGGAAAATGTCATCTGTATTAATTTCATTTGAAATTAGCAGATTTTCCTGGCTGCTACCATTTTATGTTAGAATGTTTTAGCAGAAATGCTTGTGCCAGATGTAAATATGTTTCTAATAATCTCCATGAACAAAATTCTATTCTGTAACACTCTTACTGTCTATGTACACTATTAAAGTACCTAAAAATTATAGAAATTATTTTATCGGCTATATTAATTTCCTCTTGAAAAATCTCAACATATCAACTCAAAATTAAGCACCAGAATTCTTCAGTTGCATTTAAATATGTTAATAATCATAGGTAAACAAACTCAAGGCTGAAACTGTCCGCAAAGCATGGAGGGCAGCTTGTTGGAGGTTTGCAAACACAATGTAGGATAATTATAGGCTAAAACACTTAACCTTGGAAACATGCAGAAAATTTACAAAGATCAATTGCTCATAAAAAAAGAAAACTCAATTTTTAATCAAATGAGAGCATTATCTAGTAAATGGCTAGAAAAACTGATGGGAATTCCTTTGATAGCACCATTTTGATCTGATTAGTTGTACTATTTTTATATCTTTATTATACAAAGTTTGATTATACCACTAGCTCCTTTTTCTGCAGAAATATTACAAACCTACTAGCAGCTAAGAAGAAAGTATAAGAGGAGACTTTAAAAACATTTTAAAAATCACAACCCACTCTTCTATCCCCTTCTATTTGTTTTTTAGTGGACAGTAACTTTCTTTTCCACCGTTTTGAGAAAGGGAGAACACCACTGCTTTAAAAATTTCCCCTTCAGTTTATGGTCCCTGGATCCGTCACCTTTGTCAAATTACAAATATTTATGTTGATTTCATCTCCTAAATTTCTCTCTCACTTCTCTCCCTCAAGTCTCATCATTCCTTCCTTAGGTTCTTATAGCAGCATTTCCCCTGACCTCTCCCCACATCCAGCAGCTAGAGCGATCTCTCCAAAATAAAAATCTTATAGCTCCGTCCCTGATTAAAATCTTTTTATGGATATTTAAATATTCAAAAGTTCTAAAAAGTTGTAAATTACACTTCTATGAAATTATCAAAGAACATAATTAGAAAATTATGCAAGTACGTACTTGCAAGGATTTTTGTTACAGCGTTGTTGATAACTGAAAATATTGAGAAATCACCCATATCCCCAGTAATAGAGGACTGGTTAAATGAACTCTAGATGAGCATGCAATAAAATGTCATGCAGCAGTAAGACGAGTGAGGCTAGGGAATTTGCTTGCTGACATTGAAAAAATATTTGTCCTCTGTTAAAAAAAAGCTGAATAAGTAATGGTATATGTAATATGTTCCCATTTAAAATATAGATGGTTGAAAGATGGATAGATTAAGATGTTAGAAAGCCATAGATAGATAGATAAAATATTCTGGAAACATATAGACCAAGTTGTAACTAGTGGTTATCTTTAGTGGTGTTACCAGTGATTTTTTAAAAACCCATCTGTATTACTGAATTCTTCAAAAATGAATAGATGTTGCTCATATAATAAAGAAATTCAAGTTTAAATAGCAAAACCTCTAATTCCCCATCCTCACAGACATAAGTTCAAGATCCCTGGCATGGCATCCAAAGATCTTCACCCTGGATCCAGCCTCCCTTTCCAGGTGCACCTCCTCCCACCTGCTCCAACCTCCTCCACCTCCACACTCCAACAAAACCGATTCACCTAACATGTCTTGCTGTCTCCTATCTCTGTGCCTTTGCTGGATTGCCTTTCCCCATATGTTTGACTGACAAACTCCTATTCATCCTTTAAAACCCAGCTGAAACATCACCTCTGTGATGCCTTTCCTGCCCCCTCTTCTGGACTCCCCCCCAGTTCCTTGTTTATGCTTCTATCATAGCACTTAGCTTCTTCTGTTTACATTATTTTTTATGTTCCTTTTACTACTCTGTAGGAACTTCAAAGACTGTATCAGGATATTAAAAGTTAAGGAGCCCATGAAAAGTTGCCTCACTGCTGATGTAGTATCCTTAGAATGGAGCAGAGTCGGAGAGACTAAAAGAAGTCTGAGTTCCTTGACAAATGGGACTCCATACATCCTCATGCCCTTCCTAATCATCAAGGCTGTAGATTTTCAGATTACAGTGCAAGAAGATTCACCACCGCTGCACCCACCACCAGCCACATCCAGTGGGAGGAGGAACCTGCCTTGCCTTCAGCTAATTTCTCCCACTAACTCAGGAACCATCGAGAAGAACCTCCCAGCTATTATGGGCCACACACCTCTCCCTGCCCTTTTCCCACGTTATAAACTCTCTTTGAATCAGAAATACCTGCTCCATCTCCAAGAAGTCCATGTCATACCTCCATCCCTCACTTCCTCCCATCCTCTCTGACTTTTAGAAACTGATTCCTGCTTCTCAAAATGAACAACTGTTCTTATCAGTTGCTTTTAAAAGTCACGTAGTCATTATTTTTCTTATTTATCATATCATAGCAAACCTTTCCATAGAAACAAATCTTAGCACATCTCATTGCCTGGTGTCAAGGTTTCCATGCCCTGAAAGCTTAGATCCTACTCTTCTGCTGCCTTTTCAATCCTTCTTGAAAAGAAAGTAGAGGAAGAGCATTTACTTACTGCAGGTAACGTCACAAACATTAAGTCTTTGTGTGGTTCATGGACAGCAAGAGTCCTACAAATCACTAGATCCATCATTTGCTCTCATGAAAGAGAGAATAAGGAATTGTCCTCTTCCCCAGGACATGGCAACCCTCAGTGACTTCTTCTCTGGATTATGATCCCTGCTCTCCTCTAAGGGGAAACTAAGGCAGGGCATCCAACACATTACCCCAGGGACCCTGGTCCACCAGAAGGCCCACAGACTGTAAGGAGCCCTTAGCTGGGAACAAGGTGAAAGTCCACTGGCAATGTCTCTGGTCATGTATTTGGGACCCTATAGCTGCCTTGCCCCTCTCTAGAGGCAAGAAGAACAAGGGAAGGCCAAACTGCTGGCTCTTACCTCTCAGTCTCAGCATCTCACCCTCCACTAGGCTGGGAGAATTGGGGCTGAGATGCTGCTAGAGGGCAGATGCTCAGGGAGTAGATGGAGGTAGGTGTCCCTCCCTGCGCTGTGTGGGCTGGGGGTGTGTGGTGTGTGTGGCATCTCACGCCTAGAAAGCCACCCTCTTGCTTTCTTCTTGATCCATGTGACCTTCTCTTCTCCAAACCTGCTCCACAAAGCTTATTTGAACTCTCTTACCATGCCTGTGGGAGTGGAGAGGGAGGCTGTCTGCCACTGCTCGACTCTTACTCATCAGGAGGCCCCTCCTGCTCCAGAGGGGGGCCCAAGAATGCATAAACACAAGAAACCTACACTGAGATCAGCAAATGAATCCCTAAGAGAATTGGAGGACAGTGAAAGAAAGAATAAAGACAGTTTAATGGAAAACTAAAGAAGAGAATTAATTGAGCTGCTGCTATGAAGCAACCCCTCTGCCAGGCATTTATACATTGGTATATTCCTGATCTTACTGAATCCCACATCACAAACGTGGAAGCTGAGGCTCAAAAAAGTTGTATCTCAAAGTCTGCTCAGCCTGTGGTTCTAACCAGCATGGGGTAGGTGGAGCCTGGACACAGGTTTACAGACTCCAAATCTTTCGTTCATTGCCCAGCTCCATGTTAGTTTTCAGACCAATCGGCCAAAGTAGCCAAAAACAGACTGAATAACTACAGCTTTGCAGGTATTCCTTGTGGGGGTCTAGGACTGAACCAGCTCTGGTTCAACTCTGAAATTCTATGGGTCTTAGTTGCACCTGACCCCCCGGTGATGCACAATATACAGTCACACTGTCTGCAACTCCTCCCTGTCTCTGGGTACTGTAGACCCCAACCAAGCCCCCAAACAACTGCTCAAGGGGTGTTTTGGTGTTTTTTTGCAAGGCAGGGGCCAGGTGGCTGGGAGAAACAGCATTCCACAGTGAGCTTCAGAAACAAAGTATAAGAGGCTTCCCTTTGAAACTCCCATCAGCCCAGAGCTGCTTCTTTCAGTGTGCACTCAACCACAGAGAAATCCCTAAATGGCTGGAACTGCCTTGCTATAAGACACATAATACCAGGAAGCAAAGAGACTGGATATAGTACAGGAATCAAATCATAAGCCCTGACATCAGACAGACCTGAATTCAAATCCAGGTAGTAGCTTTGTGACCCAGGAAATCACCTCACTCTTTGTGCTTAATTTTCCTCAATTTATCAGTGGGAATATTAAACATACCCACTTCATGGGGTGGTTTAGGTGATACCGTGAGAAAGTGAGTGGCTGGGTGCACCTGCCCAGAGCAATGGAAGTTGTCATCTGGGGAGATACTAGGCTCTGGGTTTGGGATCCTTCATGGAAAACTGCTCACTGCAGCCCTTTTCTAGAGACCACGATGTGGAGGAGTTCAAATTATTATTTTATTTCTTCACAAAGAAATGGTGAATTGGAGCCGCCTGCCTTTATAAGCTGCATGATCTTAGACGTGCCATGTCGTCTTTCCCAGGCTCAATTTCCTAATTTCCTAATTGAAGAGCCCCAGGACTCTTCATCAACTTCTCTCACTCCCCACTTCCCCACTATAGTCCAAGATGCCACCGTCTTTCCCCTGGACCAGTGCTACATCACCAAGCACACTGCTGGATTCAGCAGGCATTTTGTTGTAGCAAGACTGTCTCAATGAAACAAGTGGTGCTTTGATTTACAATATGGTAGAAGCTCCTTATCTATTCACCAACTGGTAGCAAACAGGTTTTCAGACCAGCATCAGTCCACAGACCATACCCAGAGTGGCACTGATTTTAACCACAGTACTTGGTCTTGCCCACAGAGCCATTCTGCATACAGAAAACAGTAGGATTTTTTTCCTAGTGCTAATTAAATCATGTTGATTCTACTCCAGCTGAGAAAACTTTTCAGTGTCTTCTCATTTTTTCAAGCTAAATACACATAGCTTACAAGGTCCTATATGATATGGTCCTGACCCATATTTCTAGCTTTATCTTATAAAGATGCACAAATATATATTATATAATAAATATTTTTAAATTTATATTGTATTTTGATTGAGTTATACATTCAGTAAAGTACATAATGTGCATTAATCGTAAATGTATAGCTTCATGAAATTTTACAAATGTACATACTTGTATAACCACCATCAAGATCAAGAAATATAAAATTTTCAGCACCCCATAAGGCTTCTTTGTGCCCATCAGAGATGATCACCATCGCGACTTCTCTCACCATCAATTAGTGTTGCTGGTCCTTGAACTTAATATAAATGGAAACATACAGTGTGTGTGCACTATGTATCTGGTTCCTTTCATGCATCGTTAAGTCTGTGATATTCATCCATGTTATTATGGGTACAATAGTTCATTTTTTTATTGTCTCTAGCTTTATCTTACGTGGCTTCCCCCTCCCCCTCCACACTCTATCTGGCCTCTTTCCTTTTCCGTGAATATGCCATAGTCCCTCCAGCTAAAAACCTTCTGCACAAACTCTGCCTTTTTGGAAGGCTTTTCCTTTTCCTTCTCCCCTCACTCAACTCCATTTCATCCTTTATAACTCAGAGCCAACCCCTCCACCTAGATCAGGTCTTCCATTATGTTCTCTGGATGTTCCCTCCATTTTTATGACATTATTTGATTATTGTCAGTCTCCGCCTTTAGACTTTTTTCTTTTTAAAGGCAGGATTCCTTCCTATTGTGCCCACAATTTTTTGCCTGGTGCCCATCATAGTAGACACTCAGGTAATTCTTGAATAAATGAGCTGCCTGACCCACAGCAGCCTCTGGGGAGGGCATTCTCTTCCCCTTCCCTTCCCCAGTACTATGAAGTCTGCATGTTCCACCTTCTGTTTTCTCTGCCTGAGCAAACCCTACCCTTTAAAGGAGGCCACAGAAGAAATCACATCACCGCTCTCTTTCAGAATGATTTTCGAAATATTTCCACCAGAGACATTCTTTTGGGGCTGAAGGAAGCCCTGGCTCATGCTTCATAATGGACTGTGACACTTCTCCAAGTTTTCTTTATGGCTTTTCCAGGAATGACCCCTTCCAGGACCGTTAGGAAGGGTGGAATAAGAATACATGCACAGAAAAAAAGACCAGAAGGAAACATACTGAAATGTTAACACTGGCTTTCTCAGGGTGGTGGAGAAGTGTGAGATACCCATCTCCATACTTGTCAGTAATTTCTAAAACTTTTTATATTGAACATTTATTGTGTTTATAATAATGATAAAGTATGGTTTTAAGGAAAAGACAGTCCTGGTATATTCTGCAGTGACATGCAAGCAAATCTCAAATTGCATTTTATCATTGACACACACAGATGCAATTCTTTGCCCTGGGAAAGTAAGTCCTTGTTGGACAGCCTAGGGGAAGGCCAACAGAGCATAACAGTCTGCCTCTGGTCTCCTTCCCAAATCATGGGATTCCTGCCTGTCTTGGGACCGATCAGAAAACTTGGGCCCAAAAAAGCCAGAGATAGTCCACCTGCCCAGAAAAGCTTCTTGTGTCTCGGCAAGAAAGTCATCGAGCCTCCAGAGAAGAAGAGAAGTCTTAGAATCTCTGCAAATATTTGAGAACACTTTTCCTCCCTCAGGGTTTTTGCCTTTTTTGTGTGTTGTGTTGTTTCGTTTTGCAGTGTGTATGTGTGTGTGTGTGTGTGTGCATGAGCACACACTTGTCAAACTGCACATTCTTAATTGAGTCAACTGTTTCTCTACAACCTTACTTCCATCACCCTGGCCACCGTTATCTGGGGCAGTTCCCAATATCAGTATCTCCCTTAAAATATTTTCCCTGACCTGAACATAGCATCCAGACCTGCCCTGACTTAAGCAGGCTGCAATAGGGACATCGTCTCCCTTGTTTTGAACACTGCACTTTCATTAATGCAAGATCCAGCTACTGTGGAGAGGTCAAAGGCAAAGCATCTGCAACCAGACTGTCCAGTTCGAATCCCAGCTCTGACATTAACTGTGGGACACTGAGCAAGCTACTTGACACCTTTGTGCCTCAGCTCCCTCATTTGTAAAACGGTGATAATAAAAATATCTACCTCAGAGGGTAGCATGGAGGATTGAAGGGGTTAATCTACGTAAAGCACTTAGCACCCAGCGCAAAGACAGCACTATGCAAGCTTTAGCTGTCAGTATTACTGCAACAAAAACCACACTCACTTTCATTTAGCTTTGCTGTGTTTTGTTTTTGTGAGGAGGGGGGAGCTTAGCTGCTGAAATTCCCCATTGACTTATATTAAGATTAACGTTAAACCTCCTCATATCTTGCACTGACCCTGTCTTGGAATTGATGCAATTGATTTTTTAACCTGGCGGCAGCAAAACTAATTTGCATTTTCCCAAAGAAATTCCAGAGAGAAAGTAAGAGACAAAATGAGAGAGGGGCAGAGAAAGAACAGTGGCAGAGAGAGGAGAGAGACAGAGACGGAAGAACATAACATATTGAAACTGCTAGCCCGATTTTAGGAACGAGAGCTTTGGGAAAGATGTTCATTTCCCAGCTTTTTTTTTTTTTTTTTCCCCCATTTTTTCATTTGTGTTCACACTCCCCCCTCTTGTGGCTCATCAGAAAATCACAGGTACTCCGTGCCTTCCGATGGATTTAAAAACTGGTTAATGGGCTGTCAGTTCTGGCCAAGGTCGCCAGGTCAAGCCAGACCTAAATCTCAGGGAGGGGATGTGACAGGATAGGGAGGAGCGTCCGGCTATGTAGTAGCCTGACCTTTTCTTTACCCAAGTGCAACGTGAGCAGGAAAAACCCTGTCCTCTCGCCCATCCTTGAAAGAAGAAGAGCTCCAGGAATGGCCCACAAGACCAGGTCCTCTCGGGAAAGGCAAGCAGAAGAGAAAAATGATACAAATTAGTCCAAAGAACTGTATACATCAGTGCACCATGCACTTTTTTCCATTCTCACCCTGCTCCAAGCCATCTCCATGCCTTTACTCACTCTAACCTTCACCAAAAACGCTTTTCTTTCAGGGCCATGGGTAAATGCTACCTCCTTCATGGTATCTTTCCCAATGCCTCCCAAGGGTAAGGACTCCTAATGGAAGTGAATTATCTTCTCCCTCCCCACAGAACCTTATTCATGACTCAAATGTGGCACCAGTCAGGTCTGCTTTCTATTGCAATCTTGCATGTCTTTATCTTATCATCCCACAAAACAGTGAAGAGGGAAGAGAAGAGGCTGGGTTCCATACCTCTCCAAAGAGCCAGCTTCCAGCATAAAGCCTATCCTATCGAAGGTGTTTAGTAAACATTGGATGGATAGATGAATGGATGGCTGGAGGGTTGGGTGGATGGATGGACGAGGTTCTCGCTACTTTTATATGACAAACCTCCCAGAGCTCCCCGTCTACACACTTGCTACAATCTTGGTCTCCTTTGTCTTAGGCTCCAACTTCTCTAGGCACCCTCCTCACTCTGAGACCTAGATTTGATCTTGGCTCACAAACGTCACCTGGATTTCCATTGCTTTCCTGGTAAATAATAATACTTGAACCTATTTTGTACATATAGTGGGTCATGTAGACTGGGACTGAAGAAACTGGAATCTAGAGGCAAGGCACCTTAGTTTCAATCGCATTCCGCCACTTTCTTGGGGAAGTATTTATCCTAAGCCTCTTATTCTGAAAAATGGGGGTGATAATAGTTATACCTTCTTCATAGGATTGGTGAAAAGATGAAAAGAGTTCATTTATGTGAAGATCTTAGGACACCACCTGGCAATGTCGTTATTATAATTGTCATAACCTATCACGGCTATCCTGCCAAATGTTTTGTATACTTTGTCTCATTTAATACTCACAAACACCATGAAGAAATCTATTATTATCAACAGTTTGTGGGTGAGAAAACTGAAGCTCAGAGTGGCTAAATGATTTTCTCAAGATCACGTCTCAGAATTGGTGGAGGGAAGATGGGAATCAGGTGTTCTCTACTGAATGATGGGATGCACAGAGGTTTGTGTTGAGTTCAAACTTCTAGTTGCATGTGTGCACCTCCAGCTCCAGAAGGGCTGACCAGCTTTCTAGCCCTCCACTTCCCCCAGGCACCTCATAGATCAACCATCCTGGACAATTTGAAAGTGCAGTGGCTTTTCATGCCTTTGTGCCTTTTTATATGCAGTGGCTTCTCCTTGGAATGTGCATCTGCCTGGTGAACTATCTGATTTAATGTTCACATCCATTCTGTGACATTGGCATCATTATTCTCAAATTGCAGATGAAGAAACTGGGGTTATGGAATTAAATTGCTTTTCTAAGTTCACACAGCTAGGAAGTGACAGGGTAGGAATTCAACCATTGGCTGAGGCCACCTCTATTACAAGTTTGGCCTCCTGATGCGGAAAACCATTAAAGGCAAGGGGCACTATCGGTGAGAGTCTCTTTCCCTTGTGAGCACCCAAGGAGACCCTTGGAGCACCACCACCTCACACAGTAGCAAAGAACTGATGCCCCTCCCCACACTGTGAAATGTGGTTCCTGGGGCCAACTGGGTGGAGAGCTGGGGAATGGATCTAACCGTGTCTACTTCTACAATACATGGATCCTCAAAACCCTGACTAATCCCTTAGGCTGAGTCAGTTGAAATTCAATCATGATCAGGAGAATTAATGGTTATCAGGTAGTGAATATCTGCCCAGCACTGTGCTAAGCGCTTTACACATCCTTCACTTATTCCTCATAACAACTATAGGAGGTCACTTCTGTTCTTACGCTCACTTTACAGAAGAGGAAACAAAGGCTCAGAAAGGTTACAGAGCTGGCTCAAGTCTATACAGCTAGAAAGGGGGAAGTCAGGGTTTGCATACATATTTGTCTGACACCAGGATCTGAGCTCTTAACCATTATACCTGACTCAGAAATTATTGAAATAACAGTGAGAGTGAGCTAGGCTGTTGACCACTAACAATTTCTGCATGTGGGCAAGTTGGTGCATGTCTCTGGACCTCAGATTTCTCATATGTAAATCAAGAGTGCTGAACTATATCAGCTACATCGAACTATCTACCAAAGTGCCCAGGCTGAAACAACCTACAACAATGGTGAATGTTTTTGAAGTTTCATGTTTTATCAAAACAATGCCTGTGAATAATGTATTGTATTTTCCAACAATTTTAATTTAAGAAAAGTTTTTTTCTATGACTTAACAAATGAAATCAGATTCTACAAAGATGTTTCCAGGGGAAGAGTGTCCCCCTTGGAGAAGCACAATATTTAGGAATCTCAGGCACTCTGCGATTTGATTTGTATTGCACTTTCACTGTCCCCTGAATTTAGCTCATGTTTATTGCTTATTAACATCTACTAGGCATATTCACACACCCCTCACTTAACCCTCACAGCAAACTGGTGAGGTAGTAACTATTTGTTCCATTCTGTAGTTGAGGAAACTGAAGCTCAGGGGGATTTAAATGACTTGTCGGGATCACACATCAAATATATGTGGGAGCCAGATGTTCACTGACTCAAAACCAAGAGTTTGCTCCAACGCACACTGAGGCCTCCTATGTCAAGGGATAGGTGAAGAAAGTGTGTTCCCACAAGCAGACAACAGGGAGCCAAAGAGCTTCCTTTGAACTCTCCCAGTTTGGAGCTAAGCGGGTGTGTTAACAATTTTTTGTCTGGTGTCTTTTGGCCATTGACAAAACGAGTCTCCCGGTTGAGAAGTTTAAAACCGTTTTCAACAATAAGTCAAAAACGATTTCATCGGGTAATTACCACGCAGTAGAGGCTGCTGTCTGAATGCTCTTTGCTCCTGCTCTTTGAGGAGTGTGACATCATCCATGTGCGGGAGAGTGAAAGCCCCCTTTACATGACAGAGGGGCCAGACAGGCTGCATCCAAGGGCACAGAAGTCCCAAAGTATGTCCATTCCTCTCCAAGATTTTCCAAACAAGGACAGTTGCTGTTGCCTATACTTCTATTTCAAATTTATAGCCCACCTACATTTATTTAAAATGTATTTAATTGATCACTGTCACTTATTTTCAAATGGTTCGGATGAGGGAAAGGGAGAGAGAAAAGGAGAACGAGAGGAGAAGAGAAGCAAAGGAGAAGGAGGAGAATGAAAGAGGAGGAAGAGAAGAAGAGAGCAAACATAGCAAAATGCAAACAGTTGGTGAACCTAGTTGCAGGGTATATGGTATCCATTATGTCTTTTTTTTCCATTTTGTTGGGGAGAAATACAAAACAAATGTATTTAAGTCTGATGGCAAGTTTTAAAATAAAATAAGGTAAATATCACAGTAAGGAATACATTAGAACACAAGTTATCTAAAGTTTTTTTTTTCTCAACCTAGGGAACATGAATTGGCTTTAAGGGCTACCTAAATTTAAATTAAATTTTAAAGAAAAGTTCTACATAAGTGCATTTTTCTAGGGAAAAAGTTTTTATCTTTCGCCCGATTCTCAAAGAGTTTGTAATGCCTGTGCCCCCCAAAATGTTAAGATAAGTAACCTAAAGAGAATCGAAAGAGTCATTATTACCAGGTACCTGAGATTCAATAGCCACACAATGATAGACAGAACCAACCAAATTTCAGAGACAAGAAAGTCCTAGGACATCATCTACCCCAGACACTTCTAGGTCCAGATGGAGAAACTAAGCCCAGAGAAGTGTCAATGAGCTTGACTCCAATAAATTTAACATGTTTCACTGGCTCATAAATGACAATGGGGCCCACCATGCTTTTCCTACACCATGGGGAATTTTCCCTCCTAGGAAAGCCATCCTGACAACTACTACCAAACAATGGCCATGTTGTCAGTCCACAGAGACAAGGACGCTTGCCTTTGTTCTCAGCCACATGACCACATTCTCATAGCCTGAACGCAGAGGAAGCTTTGTAGAGGGGTTACAGGCATCTCAGTGGGACTAGGAGCACTCTCAGCTGCAGGGTAGAAGGAGCGGCCGCTAACTAAGATTGATGGATGGTGTGAGGCCAAATACAATGAGAGAACGGCCAAGTGAGGGGACAAAATTAGTTTGCAAGATTAGAACGTATTAACACAAGTCAGACAACTGTCATGTCACAGCTCTTCACCATAATGCTGATTGGCAGGCAAGCATTTCTGATTCTGATGACCACAGAGGCGAGGCATCTGCAATCTGTCTCGCATGACATTCTGATGGCTGGCAAATACCCCTGCTGGCGAAGGCAGCTTTTCTTAGAAAACTGTGTCCCCTGGGTCTTATTTTGCAGGCCCCTCAGGCCGAAGGTGCATGGCAAGATGAGAGAGGGCAGGGAGCTGCCAAGAACTTCAGCTGAAGAGGAAACGTGGGTTTTCTGAGCTCAATGCAACAAGTACTTTACTCACAGGCCTGGAACCAGGGTAAGCATGGTGGAGAGAGGCAAGAGGCACCATAACCCCTTCCTTCAGGGAACATTCAGTCTCACTGGGTAGACCATTGCTATTTTAATAATGATGCAAACAGGCCAAAGTCAGCACAGCCATCCCTGGCCGAGACCCAACCAGCTGATTTCTAATGAATACCCAGACAGCCCCAGACTCACTCTTCTCCTACACCTAACAGGAAATCAGCAGATCAGCATAATAATTTTCATTACCATTCAAACCAGCAGAATTTGGAAATACTCATGACTGACTTATGCCCAAGGTCTTCGGCAGCCCTCTTTCTTTATGTATTTGCATTGCTTGGATTTTTGAATGTGGGACTTCTAAAATGATTTTTAGTAAATATTGAATATACAAAAAAGAACACGTGAAATTTTGTATATTCATCTGGATAGGCTGTTATACTTCAGTAACAAATGATCCTAAAATGCCAGTTGCTTAACATAACAGACGTGGATTGCTCACCTCCACAATATCCACTGCTGGTCTGACACCTCTCCAGGGTAATTTTGCAATGCTTAGGAATCTACCTACTTTGATGGCTTTTCCATCTCCACATCAGGCCATGGAAGGCAAAGAGTCAGTGGGAGAGTACTGCACTGAGTCTTATGCTTTCAACCAAAAGTTCTTTCTCTCTCTCTGTCTCACTCATACACACACACACACACACACACACACTCACACACATGCATGTGTTTGCCTACAGCTCATTGGCTTGAGCCAATCACATGGCCTTCCCTAACTTCAAGGGGGTGGAGACTGTGAGGAAACAAATGGAATGTCTCTTCTACAGTGTGCAAGCAAAGAGCGAACACCCTTGTACCTATTAATGAGTTTAAGATAAAAAACATTATTCATCCTTAATGTGCCCTGTGTGCCTTGCTTAGATGCCAGACCATTTCCTTCCCTCTCAGAATCATCCTCAATTTTGTGTTCATGATTTCTTGTTTTTCTTTATAGTTTTACCACATATTATTATATACTTAAACAACAGATTGTTCAGTTTTGCATTTTTGAACTTCATGTAAATGGAATCACATTGTGGGTATTCTGTGACTTTGCTTTTTTTGCTTAGCATTATTTTATTAAGATTTATTCATCTTTTGTGCATAGATGAAATTCATTCATTTTTCACTGTTTTATAAATTTCCACAAAAAGAATATAATAATTATTATCTATTATACTATTGAATGAACATTTTTGTTGTTTCCATTTTTAGCTATTACATAGGGTATTGCTATGCACATTTTTGTACATGCTTCTTGATGGGCTTGGGCAAAATATATCTCTACAAAAGGGTATGTAAGATGGAAAGTCTTAGAAGCAAATAGTGATTGCAAATAATGATGAGCAAGTAAAGTGGTAAATACATGAATCTAAAATTTTTATTACATAAAACAAAATAATAATGTCTTATGGATTAAAAAACAAATAAGGATAAATATTCCAAAACAGTACAAGTTATCTGGCAAGGATTGAATGAAGTTAAGATGTTCTAAGTTACTTGTATTGGTTTTGAAAGTGGTAAATATCTTGTTTAATTTTTTACTTTGACAAGTTAACCATGCATGCAAAATTTCCAAGGAAACTACAGAAAGAAGAGAAATAAGATGTATAACTTTCAAACCAGTGAAGATGAAAAATGCAATGAGAAAAAAATACACAATTCAAAAAAAGAAGAGAAAAAGTAAGACAAAAAAAGAACACATAGAAAGTACAAAATAAGGTGGCTTTAAAAAATGAAAAGTTATAATAAAGGTAAATAAACTGGCCAATTGAAAGACAGAGATTGCCAGACTGGTCAAAATAATCAGACAGCCCTCTCACAGCAGTGGGCAGGTGCCCAGGCAGGGCTCTTGGGAAGAAGGGGTGACCCCGTATGGTGCACCTGCCCTCAAGCTGTGGGCGGAAGACCCCAGGACTCTGCTTGTATTAATGCTATGATGATTTCTTGAAATGACTGGGACCTTTCCATATTTGTCTCTGGCCTGAAATAGTTTCAGCACCAATGAACTTACCTTTTCTTTAAATGTTGGCTCAAACCCAGCTCTCAAACCATCTGTGTCTGTTGCAATTTTTAAAGTTGCTCATGGATGGAGTAAATCAAAACCATGCCCAAAATAATAAAGATGGAAATTTAATTGGAAGTTGGAGATGTCCAGATTTGATGTTGAACTGGTTCTGGGTTGTAAAAGGAAGAATCAGGTATTAATCCAAGGTTTTTGACTTGAGCAACTGGAAGGATAAAATTGTCTACCATCTGAGATAAAGAAGACTGCAGGAGTATAGGACAAAACCCTCATGGAGATGGAAAAGCATCCAAATCACCTAATATAGAGGACTTCAATAGCATGAAAACATTTATATACTAGTGTTTAGTGAAGAATTTCAAAATGAAAAAGCTAATACTAAAAATCCAAAAGGTCATCCCTATTGAGAAGACCTCAAAGTTGATTAATTAATATAAAAGAACCAAGATGATGTGCAAAATTTTATGCCTATAAATGACAGTTTGACTTTGGGAAATAGGAAGATAATCTGATCTAAGGATTCACTGTTTTGGGTAACCCAAGGAGTGCCATTTAATTGTGTGCTACAGTGTGAACAGTGTCCCTTGGAGTTGTTCAATACAGGGTCCTGAACTGATTAATCTGATTATATTTACAGAAGTTGTAGAGAGAGAGGAGTGAACCTGTGCAGGACATACTTGTAATAAAAAAAATCTTCCTTGGTGATAAGTGAACTGTAGTGTACTGAAAACTGCTATGGAATAGTTTGAAGTTGGCTTAGAAAGCCAGCCTGGCTAATAAAGATGATATAACTGGTGGTTTCATGGGTTGAGCCCTCTACCACAGGACTTGCCCTTGGGAAGACAGTTGCTGCAAAGGAGAGCTAGGCCTGCCTATAATTGTGCCTAAGAGCCTCCTCCCAAATGCCTCTTTGTTGCTCAGATGTGGCCCTCTCTCTCTAGCTAAGCCAACTTGGCAGGTAAAATCACTGCCCTCCCCCTTACATGGGATCTGACACCCAGGGGAGTGAATCTCCCTGGCAACATGGAATATGACTCCCGGGGTGGAATATAGACCCAGCATCGTGGGATGGAGAACATCTTCTCGACCACAAGGGGAAAGTGAAAGGAAATGAAATAAGCTTCAGTGGCAGAGAGATTCCAAAACTAGCTGAAAGTTCCCTCTGATGGGCACTCTTATGAACAATATAAACAACCCTTTTTAGGTACTAATGAATTGGGGTAACTGGCAGTAGATACCTGAAACTATCAAACTACAACTCAGAACCCATGAATCTTGAAGACAATTGTATAAAAATGTAGCTTATGAGGGGTGACAATGGGATTGGGAAAGCTATGGACCACACTCCCCTTTGTCTAGTTTATGGATGGATAAGTAGAAAAATGGGGGAAGGAAAAAAACAAACAAAGGCACTCAGTGTTCTTTTTTACTTTAATTGCTCTTTTTCACTTTAATTATTATTCTTGTTATTTTTGTGTGTGTGCTAATGAAGGTGTCAGGGATTGATTTTGGTGATGAATGCACAACTATGTAATGGTACTGTGAACAATCGAATGGACGGTTTGTTTTGTATGACTGCATGGCATGTGAATATATCTCAATAAAATGAATTTTAAAAAAAAGATGCTATAACAGAAATAAAATATATTCTAACCACATCTATTTTTGAATTGTGTATTTTTTTCTCATTGCACTTTGATTCTCATGGAGATGAACAATGAAGATTTGAACAATGGAGATAGATAAAAGGATGCCATGTGGGATTACGTTCAAAAGATGATTTATTTTATCCAGTGCAAACCATTTTCTTTACAAGTTTAGGCCCACACCACTGCTGTTGAAGAAATTTCCATGAGAGTCCTTGAAGAAAAAGAGACAAAATCCAAAAGAAAGCAGGAATTCTAGTCAGCCATGGACAGAGAAAAGAAGCACCACATTACAGCAGAGGAAGGAAAAAAGGCTTTCAGAGCATGGAGAAGTTGAAAGCATTAGACTGTAAGTGCCTAAGGATGGTTGGGAGACCTTGGCCATTTGATTGCAAATTAGAGAAAGAGAGATTAGGTCTTCAAAAGGAGGCTCAGATATGTAGAGAAAGTCGTGAAGTCTCATATCTGTGGCTAATTGAATATTTAATAGGCTACTTTAATATATAATAGGCAAAGATTTAATCAAAGTACCCATTCCAAAAGGATAAATGAGTATTCTGAGTGTCTGAGCACCTGGAAAGGAAAAATATTACTGTATTGATATAATAATAACTACTAATGATATATATGTCTTTGAAGACAAAATTGTTGACATACTGAGTAGTGTATCATTGTTTCATAAGCAGTGACTGCTAGTTAATTGGGATATTTTATTATAAGGAATTGAGATTCAAATGAATGCAGAAATGTGAAAATTGCACATCACCCTGTATTTATCTGTATGAATAATAGATGTTACATTTTCTGTACCAATTTGAAGTTGGCAATGTAAGTATTTAGGGTAATTCTTACTTTTAAATAGCATTTGTTCAAGAAACTAAAGTTATAAGAAAAAATGCTGTATTGAATATATTGTCCTTATAATCTCACAAGAAAATTTCAGCTTCCATGACCATTGTTCATAAGGGTGAGGTTGAGACAACAATCTGTTCTAAAAGTGCTGTGACTGAGTGACTAAAGTATACCATAGACAAAGCCTGAATAATCAGGTAACTCTCATTCCTGATGTGAACAACAAACGGCTTGGAGCTTAATTTCTTGATATTATAGCAATTCCTTTCTCTGTGACATTGTTTCTTCTGAATGGCTGAAGACAAGCACTCCTTATGCAGGAAGTTATGGTTGATATCTCAAATCATTTATTCCAAATATCTGGTATTTTAGAGGCTACCACTTCTGTGAACCATGATTTTCAGATTCCTGAACCTGATTGTTTCCAACATGAAAAGAATTCATCATCTACACTAATCAAGGATCATATCAATTTAAAGGGAATGGTTTGAATCCATTCAATGGGGATGCATTTAAAGATGATACAACAGCAATAAAATATTTTCTAACCACATCTATTCCTTTATAGTCAATGAATATCTGAATTCTATTATTAATAGAGAGGCAACTTCTACATTCAGCCAAGATAGAGTAAGAGGAACGAGATTTGACTCCCATCTGAAGCAATTGAAAACATCAATAAAATATTTTAACCAGTGTTTTCAGATGCTGAAAATCAGTCAATGCAAGACAATAAATTCTCTAAGAGAGTAGAAACAAACAAAGGGAGACCCTTGATTGCCCCAGGTTGCTACCTGGAGAGAGTTTCTAAACCACAGTGAAGAGAGGTGAAATGCAAGCAGAGCCTGGTGGAATCCCTGAGCTGAGCAGACAGATTTCAGAGTCTGAGGAATCCAGGCAGCTCAAGTTCACAGGCTGGTTTACCAGAGAGGAGAGAGCTGCATAGAGAGAGCTCTGAAGATCAGCAGAAGGTCCCTCTTGAGTATTCAGCTGCATAGTGATTCATGTGGGCATGTGAGGATACTACCCAAGGCTGGGGAAAGAACCACCCAAAACTTTTAGAGTAAGCAATTTCCAGTGCTCACACAGGGCCAGGAATATTCTGTTTTTCCACTAGCCAGAATGTAAAAATCTTGAAATTCACAAGACATCAGAAATAGAGTACTGAGAAAAGTATTGCTTCAATAGTGAGGAAAATTTAGTTCCCAGGCTAAGGACTACTCTAGTTCTTCCTAACAAATCTTATAAGCAATTCTTGAAAGACCAACCTATTACCAAATAACGTAAATGAATCTCAGAGAAAAATTTAGGAAAATTTATAGGAACACAAAAATATCCAGTACCCAAAAAGTAAAATTTATAATATCTTCCATCCAATCAGTAATAACCAGACATGCAGAGAAACAGGAAACTAGGACCCACAGGAAAAAGAAAAAAATGAATCAATAGAAGTAGATGCAAAAATGGCAAAGATGATAGAATTAGTAGAGAAGGTTATTAAAATAATTGCTATAGCCCACATATTAAAGTGGGTAGAAAAAATGTAGAACATGTTAAGAAGGTAGATGAAAGATAGCGCTTGTTAGGATGTGGAAGGTATAAAAAAAAAATTAAATGTCTAGAGATAAAACCTACAAAGTCTGAAATGAGAAATACACTAGATGGGACTAACCACAGATTAGACATTGCATTAGGAATATTAGTGAATTTTAAGATACAGCAATATTCAAAGACTAGAAAAAAATGAACCCAGTGTACGTTGAGCTGTGGGAACCTCTCAAGCAGCCCAATATGCATATAATTGGATATCCTAAAGGAGAAAAAAGGGAATGGAAAAGAAAAAGTATTTGAAGACATAGTAATCAGATGATTTCCAAATTTAATGAAAACAATAAACCCACAGATTAAAGAAGCTGAAAGAAACCAAGTCATAGAAATCATGAAAAAGATTACAACAAGGTTTTTCAGTTTGTTAATGCTGCCAGAATGCAAAATACCAGAAATGGATTGGCTTTTATAAAAGGGGTTTATTTGGTTACAAATTTACAATCTGAAGGCCATGAAAATGTCCAAATTAAGGCATCAACACAAGTATACCTTCACCAAAGGAAGGCCAGTGGTATCTGGAAATCTTTTTTAACTGGGAAGGCATGTGGCTGGCATCTGCTGATTCCGGGCTGTGTTCCAGCTCCTCTCTCAGCTACTTGCATTCTTCAAAATGTTGCTTTTGGGGTGTTTTGTCCTCTCTTAGCTTCTTCAGAGCAAAGTGTCAGCAAAAGTCTGCTTTCAATGCTGTGGCAGCCCCTGGCCTGAACAAAACAGGCCTGTGGACCTTGGTGCACAGCAGTCTGAGTGACCTAGGCAGCAATTGTTTAACCTATCATCTTTGTAAGCCAGCAAAGAGAAAAATGGTAAATCGTAACTTTAAATGGGAAGTAAGCAGGAGGTGAGAAACTCTTGGTCTCATGAAAGAGCAAGAATATTAATCTAGTCCACCTGCTTCCTGGCCCCCAAGTGTTATCACTCTTGTGGTTGATCACAAAGCCCCATCCTATAATTCTTTCCTTCCTGACCCACCCACATGTCACAGGATGCTCTCCCACCCTTAGGAATGCCTTTGTCTTTAACCCTTATAACTGGCTTGCTGTCCTCTTTCAATCACATGGCCAACTTCCCTGCGAAAACAGTACCCGCCCAGCAAGAAAAAAGCTGTTTGATTTCTGCTGATTTCTGCATTCCTGTGAGTAAGCCCCAAATAAAGTTCATATTTCAGAAAATGCTTGGCATCTTCTTTGGTCTTTTGACTGGCAAAGCACGCTCGGGCTGTGACAAATGCCATCTCCAAAATGTCTCTCTTGGCTGTAGTAGCAAGCTCCTTCTGTCTGGGCTTTTACAGGGCTCCAGTTAACTAATTAAGACCCATGCTGAATGGGTGGGTCCACACCTCCATGGAAATAATCTAAAAAAAGGTAATACCCATAGTTGGGTGGGTCACATCTCCATGGAAACAACCTAATCCAAAGATTCCAACCTAATCAACACTAATACATCTGCCCCCACAAGAATGCATCAAAGAACATGGTGTTTGGGGGGACATAATACAACCAAACCAGCACACAAGGCATATCATAATCTAATTGCTTAAAGCAAGTAAAAAAGAGAAAATCTTAAAAACAGCTAGAGATAAAGGCACATCACAGAGGAACCAAGACAGACTGACAGCAGAATTCTCATTGGAAACAATGCAGCAAGAAGACAGTAGAGCAAAAATAGGGGGAAAACCTGTCAACCTAGAATTCTAAATTCAGCAAAACTGTTTTTATTAAATAAAAGTGGAAATAAAGACTTTTTCAAACATACAAAAGCTAAAAGAATTCAATACCAGCAGTCCTAGCACTACAAGAAATATTAAAGTTCTTCAGGCAGAAGAAAAATGATACAAGAGAGAAATCTAAATTTACACAAAGAAATGAAAACCACAGGTAATGTATCCATTTTTTCACTTGATTGATTACCAGAGACCCTGATGTAACATAAAGTCTGCTGTCTCTGGGTCCTGTGGAATTGCATCCCCACTTTTGAAGTCCCCAACCAAGAAATCTTTCTTTTCTAAATTTACTTGAAAAACTGTGTGAAATGGTTGGGAAAGTGGGTTGTATATTATATTTGGGACTTCTGGAATATATGAAGAAAAATATATCTCTTTTCTGGGACCTTTTCTACTTCATGATGAGTAGTGTCCAAATCACCCATTTTCCATGTATACTGGATCATCCCACTGCTCACTAATGTTGGATACAACTATGATAGCACACTCATATACCAACAGAACACGTATAATGAGATAACTTTTAATTTGGACAAGGGATGTGATACAGTCTGTGATAGCAGCTAATATATCTGAGGAAAACATTAGCCTTTCTTTTTGTCTCTAGTTCTACCCATATAAAAAAGTCTCAGGAGCCTGTCTTAGTTTACTGTCTGTATAATTTAGTGATCCATTCCTCACTGATAATGGACATAACCTGGAAGTCTCTATTCTATCAAGCAGATATAACAACAAGTGATACAAAATTGCAAACAGACCTCTACCAAAGGTAGAGAAATTCCTGAGGCCTCTGGAAAAGTTTCTAGTCTTATGAGTACTCACCGTTCAAATCTTGAGTAGTGTGAAATGTGGTTTTTTGAGATTGCATCATAACATCTTTGAAGCATCCCATTTCTGGTTAAACATGAACAAAGATGTCACATGTCCCTTCTATTCTGAACAGGTGGGTCAGGAACTGATCTGTAGAATGCCTGAAGCCTCCACTACTTCCTAAGGAATATCTGTTGTATATGGATCCACACCTGCCTTTGTCTATTTCAGTTATTCCTTGATGGTTGTTGTCCACATTCCTTCTTTGACCCACTCCCTGTGAATGACTGTGGAATCTCTCATTGAACACATATCCAACTGCGACATTTCTTTTAAAATATATGTGCCCAAAATAGAGGCTGGACAGGGTCTTCCCTTTATTCCACTGGGGCCTGAATATATCTTGAAAAAAAATCTGCCTCTTATCTAGGTCCTGGTATAGTCTTACTAGATAATGAACAAATGATCATTATTCCTCATTGTAGTACTTATTCTTAGAGTATTTTATTCCATACCATTTATATAAAAAAAACTGAGGGCTCACTCTTCTACTCTTAATTGAAGAAAAATCCCAATAAGTGATCCAGACACATTATGTAGATCTCCTCCTATTCCTATGCAGATATCCGAACTACCTCAGAAAACATCTTACTTTGATTTAAGCCCTGGTGGTGTCTCTTTAATGAACAAATGTCAAAATGCTCCTTTTAGCCTTGCCGTTGGGTGTGATACAATGTTAAACTGCAATGTTTCTATCTTCAACTCTTAATAGCATAGATGTGCCTAGAAATGCTTGGAAACACACTTGAACATATCAGCCTGGGCCTAAAAGGGCATCAGGTGATGTTTCATTTAAGAACAGTCATCTTGATATCTCTTTTGTCCCTTCTGCTATTAGTATTGGAGTATCTCATCGCCTCAATAATAATGTACAGATATGTGATATTTCTCTTTTCCTCTGAATCAAAGAAGCATATATTATATTTACCATCAGACTTTGAATTAAACTATGCCATTTGTAGACAAATAACTTTAGAACCTGGACAACCAATTTGCTTTCTTGTTGGTCTCTTTCTAGAGAGGTCTTCATTTTAACCTACTTTATTCACTCCTCAAAAAAATACAAATAATCTCTTCCGAAGAATAAAATTAACTCTTGGGTAGAGTCTCACTTTTTCTCCAAGTCTAAGAAGCATTTTGGGACTTCATACTATATTCCAGTGGAGCATCCCTCCCAGTTCCTGGGAATTATGTCAGAACATGAGCAAATGTCTGTCTGTGGCCTCAAACCTGACGAACATTTTTCTTATGAGTACCTGGAGAAGCTTCTAGCCTGAGAGAATCACAAGGCTTTAGGTACGTTTCATTAAGCAAAGAATTTCATGTACTTCTAAGTTTTAGAGAAATTTTACTATGACAACTGGAAAAAAAAAATTTGTTACAATATAAGGATACAGAAAGGTTAAAGGTTAAAAAGAGAAAGACGCAGAGAGGACAAAATGAAAAAAAGATAAGGAAAAAATACGTACCTGGCAAATGCTTACCTTACCAAAGGAATAATAAGAATTAAAAATAATGAAATATGAAATAAACACAAAATAGATCAGACAAAACCATGAATTAGCTCTTCAAGTAGACAAATGAAATTCACAAAATTCTGGCAAATTTGATCCATAAAAGAGATAAAAGCTCAAAAATACTGGAAGTGAAGAATGGAACATAATTTAGATCCAGTAGAATTAAACAGATGATAAGAAGAGAGTCTCTTAATTTAATGCCAATAATTAATGGAAACATGCATTACAAATTTCTCTAAAAATAAAACTTGCCAAAACTGATGCTAGAAGAAAAAAAAAGCTGAATAGCCCAATCCACCCTTAAATCGATTGAATTGATTCTTTAAAAACCTTTCCACAAAGAACAATAGATGATTATTTTTAATAATTATTCCAAACATTTCTAACTTAAAAATTATCCTGAAGGATTGTGGGAAGATGGTGGAGTAGGAAGCCCCAGGATTCAGTCTCCAACCAGAACAATATTAAACAGGCAGAACTGTCTGAAACCACTATTCCAAAACTCCAGAGTCCAGTAAACATTCTACCACATCCAGGGAAGAGGGGGAGGAAGAGGCTGGTAAAATATGGTAAAGACTAGTAAATCACTCTCCACAGGGCCATTACCATGGGGGGTACTGCACCTGGCTAGTTCACTGGTGACAGAAAGAGATCCAAAATCCATTTACCCAAGATCAGGCATGGGCAGGGGCTGATTGCTGATCACTACTTTTGATTGCTGGAGGCCAGCTCCATTGGCCGCCATTATTCCAACCAGCCACAGACAAAGGCAGCTGAGGAGACTTAAAGACTCTGCTTCTCAGAGCAGTGGGATACAAGTTCAATGACTTCTTTTGCTGGACAGGGCAAGAAAGCACAGCTTTGGGGAGACATAAAAGAAGCTCCTAGCACCCTTCCTGATCCCTTCCTACTGTGAGTTCCTGGCCGTGTTCTATCTGAAAAAGTCTGACTTGGTGGACAAGCCCACCTCACCCACCACGTGTACCCGGAATTTGCCCTCCAGGCAAAAAAAGATTGAAAGGACAAAAAGAAACTATTGAGGCACATGGCCTGGAGCAAAGGATTACCTGCTTTAAACACCGGGAAGAAAGAAAAGGTCTGTCTTATGTTAACAATCTGTTTATATTTAATTATTATCTTTAATATATTTATCTTTAATATGCGTATCATTTTAATTTAATTATTATAGTCACATAAATAACCTCTTAACAAAGCCCTAATGGTCTTGGAAGCAGGGAGTTTTGTGCTTTACTGGTTGTTGTATTGCCTAACATAATATGTGGAATATATTACTTTTTTTAATTGTATTTTTATAAACACTTACCCTCTCCCCCCACCACCCCACTCCAAGAACCTCTAATCTGCTTTCTATCTCTGAAAATTTGCTATATCTAACTCATTCTATCAGTGATATCATACAATTTTTGTTCTTATGTATCTTGCATATTTCACTGAGACTGTTTTCAAGGTTCTTCCTTGTTGCAGAATGTCTTGTAACCTCGCTTTTTCTTACAGCTGAATAATATTCCATTGTCTTTATGTACCACATTATATTTAGCCATTCATTTGTTGATGAACATTTGGATTGTTTCCAGCTGCTGGCTACTGTGAATAATGCTGCTATAACATTAGTGTACAAATATCTGTTTGTGACCTTGTTTTCACTTTCTTTGGGTATATATCTAGAAGTAGAATTGCTGGGTCAGATGGTTATTCTATATTTAACTTTTTGAGGAACCACCATATTGTTTTCCAAAGTGATTGCCCCATTTTACACTCCCACCAACAATGCACTAGAGTTCCAATTTATCCGCATCCTCTTGTTATTTTCTTTTTTCTTTTCTTTTCTTTTTTTTCTTTTCTTTTTTCTTTTCTTTTCTTTTTTTTTAGTAATAGTCATCCTTTTGGGTGTGAAGTATTATCTCATTGTGGTTTTAATTTGCTTTACCCTAATGGCTAATGATGTTGAGCATCTTTTCATGTGTTTATTGGCCATTTGTATATCTACTTTGGAGAAATGTCTATGCAAATATTTTGTCCATTTTTAAATCAGGTTGTTGGGTTTTTGTTGTTGAGTTGTGTCCTAGTCTGCTAATGCTGCAGAATGCAAAACACCAGAGATGTACAGCCTTTATAAAATGGGGGTTTATTTCACTACACAGTTACGGTCTTAAGGCCACAAAGCATCCGGCCAGTAGTGTCCGGAAAACCTCTGTTAGCTAGGAAGGCAGCTGGCGTCTGCTCCAAAGCTCCGGCCTCAAAACGGCTTTCTCCCAGGATGTTCCTTTCTAGCAAGCTTGCTTCTCTTCAAAACATCACTCCCAGCTGCACTCTCTTAGTCTCTTTGAGTCAGCATGTTTTATATGGCTCCACTGATCAAGGCCCACCCCCGAATGGGCGGGGCCACACCTCCATGGGAACATCTCATCAAAATTATCATTACCCACAGCTGGGTGGGGCACATTCCAAGCAAATCTCTGCCCCACAAGACCACAAAGATAATGGTATTTGGGGGACACAATACATTCAAGCCGGCACAAGTTGTAAGAGTTCTTTATATATTTTGGATATTAAACCTTTATCCAATATACGTCTTGAAACTATTTTCTCCCATTCTTTAGGATATCTTTTCACTTTCTTGGTAACTTCCTTCAATGCACAAAAGTTTTTTATTTTGATGAAATCAAATTCATCTATTGTTTCTTTCGTTGCCCATACTTTTTGTGTCATATTTAAGAATCCATTGCTGAATTCCAAGTCACAAATATTTGCCTCTATATTATCTTCCAAGAATTTTATAATTTTAGCTCTCGTATTTATGTCCTTGATCCACTTTGAGTTGATAACTTGTGTAGTGTGAGGAAGGGATCTCACTTCATTCTTCTGCATGTGGATATCCAGTTTTCCCAACACCAACTCTATGTACTTTACATCCTTGTAACAAAGTAATTGGCCATAGATGTGTGGTTCTATTTCTGGACTTTCAATTAAGTTCCAATTATCTATTTGTCTATCTTTGTGCCAATACCACAATGTTTTAATTACTGTCACTTTGTAATACAAAGTAAATTGAGAGGTATGGGTTCTCCAACTCTGTTCTTTTTCAAGATTGTTTTGGTTATTCAGGGCCCCTTGTAGTTTCACATGAATTTGAGGATTAGTTTTTCCATTTCTGCAAAAAGGTTGCTGTTATTTTAATAGAGATTGCATGGAATTTGCATATTGCTTTGGTAATACTGACATATTAATAATGTTACCCCTTCCAATCCATGAAAATGGGATGTTTTGTCATTTATTTAGGTCTTCTTTAATTTCTTTCAAGAGTGTTTTGTAGTTTTCATTATACAAGTCTTTTGTCTTCCTAGTTAAATTTATTTTTAGATATCTTATTCTTTTAGATTCTATTGTAAATGAAATTTTCTTAATTTCCTCTTCAGATTGCTCATTAATAGTATATAGGAACACATTTTTTGTATGTATAATATGTATAGTTTTACTTCTTCCTTTACAATGTGGATGCCTGTTATTTCTTATTCTTGCCTAATTACTCTGGCAAGAACTGCTAGTACAATTTTGGATAGCAGTGATGGAAAGCAGGCATCTTTGCCTCATTCTAGAGCTGAGGGATGGCTTTCACCTTAACTCTTTCACCATTAAGTATGATGTTAACTGTGAGTTTTTCATAAGTGGTCCTTATCATGTTGCCAATGTTACCTTCAATTCCTATTTTTCTGAGCACTTTTATCAAGAAAGGACACTGGATTTTGTGAAATAACTTTTCTGAATGTATTGTGAAAATCACGTTGTTGTTTTCTTTCCCCTTCATGCTTTTTATTTAGTGTATTACATTGATTGATTTCTGTATGTTGATTCAACCTTGCATTCCTGGCATGAACACCACCTTATCATGCTATATAATCTTTTTAAATATGCCATTGGATTCTGTCCACAGCATTTTGTTAAGAATTTTTGCTTTTATTTCCATAGGATAATTGGTCTGTGATTTTCTTTTCTTGTGATGTCTTTATGAAGCTTTGGTATCAGAGCAATTCCAGCCTAATAGAATTAGAAAGTGTTCCCTCCTTTTGAATTCTCTGGAAGAGTTTGAGAAGGATTGGTATTAATTCTTCTTTAAATGATTGGTAGAATTCACCAATGAATCCACCTGGTCCTAGGCTTCTCTTTGGTGGAAGGACTTTTATTATTGATTCAATCTCTGTACTTATAGGATTTTTGATATTTTGGTGCTGTGCTGTGAGGTGCATGCATATTTATAATTGTTAAATCTTCTTAAACTGACCCTTTTATCAATATATAATGCCTTTCTTTGCCTCTTGTAACAGTTTTTTTTTTGTTTTGTTTTTGTTTTTGTTTTTGTTTTGTTTTTTCACTTAAAGTCTCTTTTCTACTTTTTCTTGAATTAATTGGGGTAATTGATATATTTCTAGGAATTTTTCCATTTCTTCTAGATGAACTAGTTTTTTGCTGTGCATTTGTTCGTAATATTCTCTTCTAATCCATTTTATTGCTGTAATGTGAGTAGTGATACCACCATTTTCTTTTTATTTTCATTTTTTGCTTCTTTTCTCTTTTTTTCTCCTTTGCCAGTCTAGCTAGAATTGACTTTTCTTCAAAGAACCAACTTTTCAGGTTTTTTTACTGTCATTATTTTTCTATTCTTTATTTCATTTATATCCACTTTAATCTTAATTATTTCCCTTCTTCCACCAACTTTGGGTTTACAATGCTCTTGTTTTCCTAGCTCCTCAAGATGTCAATTTGTTACTAATTTGAGATCTTTCTTCTATTTTAACATAGGCATTCATAGCTATAAATTTCCCTCTAAGCATTGCCTTTGCTGCATCTCATAAGTTTTGGTATGTTATGTCTTTGTTTTCATTTGTCTTCTAATATTTTCTCATTTCTCTTGTAATATCTTCTTTAACCCACTGCTTGTTTAAAAGCATGTATTTAATTTCCATGTATTTGTAAATTCTCCAATTTTCCTTATGTTACTGATTTCTAGCTTCATTCCATGGTGGTCAAGAAGGTTACTTTGTATGATTTCAATATTTTTAAATGCCCTAAAACATGGTCTAGCCTAGAGAATGATCCACATGCACTTGAAAAGAATGTGTATTCTACAATTGCTGGGTAAAGTGTTCTATATATGTTGGATAGATCTAGTTAGTGTATGGTGTTGATCAGGTTCTTTATTTCCTTATTGACCTTCTCTTCAGATGTTTTATCCAATGCGGTATATTGAAGTCTCCAACTATTTTTGTATGATTGGTTATTTCTCCCTTCGATTCTGTCAATATCTGCTTCATATAATTTGGTGCTCTGCTGTTAGTTGCATATATTATTATAATTGTTAAATCTTCCTGTTGAAATGACCCTTTTATTGATATATAATCCTTTCTTTGCCTCTTGCAATAGTGTTTTACTTAAAATCTATTCTGTCTGATATTAATATAGCCACACTCACTCCCTTTTGATGACTATTTGCATGAAATATATTTTCCATCCTTTCACTTTCAGCCTATTTCTATCTATGAATCTAAGATGGTTCTCTTATAAACAGCATATAGTTGGCTTATGTTTCCTTATCCATTCTGTCAATATCTGCCTTTTGATTAAGAGTTTAATACATTTACATTTACATTTAGCAAAATTACTGATAAGGTAGTATTTACTTCTGCCATTGTATTGATTGTTTTTTGTAAGCCATACCTTTTTGTCTCTCCTTTCATGCATTACTGCCTTTCTTTTTGTTTAAAAGTTCTTTTGTTATGAGCCATTTTAAATCTCTTACCCTTTCCTTCTGATTTTTTAGATATTTTATTTATGTTTACCATGGGGGTTACTTTTAATATACCAAATCTATCACTATGATTTGTGTTGATTCCAACTTGGCCTCAAGAGCTTACACATACACTTTTCTTATAGGTCTCCATCCCTCCTTTTTAGATTGTTCATGTTACAAATTGCATATTTTTTTTGCATTTTGTGCCCTGTAACAAAGATTTGCACTTGTTTTTTTAATGCATTTGAGCTTTTATCCTTTGGCAGAAGCAAAAGTCAACATTACAAATGAAAAATAAATAATATTGGCATATATATTCACACATATTGTTACTTGCACCAAGATCCTTATCTTTTCATCCAACATCAAGATGCTGTCTAATATCCTTCCCTTTCAACATAGAGAATTCCCTTTAGCTTTCCTGTAAGGCAGAACTAGTGGTAAAGGACTTCCTCTATTTTTGTTTGTCCAGAAAGGCCTTAATTTTCCCCTCATTTTTAATGTAATTTTATCAATGTATATTCATACACCATACAATTCATCCAAAGTATACAATCATTGGTTCAGAGTATCATCACACAGTTGTGCATTCATCACCGTGATCATTTTTAGAACACTTGCATTGTTCCAGAAAGAGGAATAAAAAGAAAACAGAAAACCCCAAACATCCCATACCTCGTACCCTCCCACCTTTATTGACCACTAACATTGCACTCTCCCCAATTTTAAGACTTGTAATAGAGGTAGGTTAACTAAGACAGTGTAGTATTGTCAGCTATAGATAGATAGATAGATATAGATTAGTGGAACAGAACAAAACATCCAGAAGTAGATCATTACAAACACAGGCAACTGATTTTTTTTTTTTTTTTTTTTTTTTTTTTTTGCTATATAGTTATACAATAATTAACAAAGATCAGGGCTACTGGATTACAGTTTAGCAACTTCAGATATTTTCTTCTGGCTATTCTAAAACAATAGACACTAAAAATAAGTATCTATGTAGTGAATCATTAGTCACAGTCATTTGTTAAATCCTAATTTCTCAGTTACACCTCCTTCCTCTCATTTGGTCTTTCTCTCAACCTTCAGGGATATCTGGGCAATGACCATTGTAACTTCTTAATGTTTGCTAAAAAGGGGTGTTGACATTATGGGGTAGAAGAATGAAACTGGTTAAAGTTCTTGGAGAGACTGGTACCTCTGGGTTTCAGGGTTTATCTGGCATAGGATCACTGTGGAGGCTTAAAGTTTCTGGAAGAATAAACTCATTAAGAAAAACTTTTATAGAGACTTAGGTAGAGCCCAGGGTACTCCCTAGGGTTTTCAGGAATAGTGAGGGTTAGGGATTGACATACTGTATTGGTTTGCAATATCTGGCTGAAACTTGCATAAGAGTAACCTCAAGAATAACCTCTAAACTCTATTTGAAATCTCTTAGCCACTGAAACTTTATTTTCTTCCATTTCTTTTCTCCCTTTTGGTCAAGAAGACATTGTCAATCCCAGGATGCCAGGGCCAGGCTCATCCCTTGGAGTTATGTCCAATGTTGTCAAGGAGACTTACACCCCTGGGAGTCAGGTCACACATAGAGGCGAGGGTAGTGAGTTTATTTGCAGAGTTGGCTTGGAGAGAGATGCCACATCTGAGCAACAAAGAGGCTCGCTGTGACTGACCCTTAGGCATAATTGTAAGCAAGCCTAACTACACCATTGCAGAAATGTTTCATAAGGGCAAGCCTCAAGATTGAGAGTTTGATTTATTAAATTGGGAGCTCCTATTGCTTAAGAGAATATCAGGAATTAGCCTGGTGTGGAAGTTTAATAGTTCCATGTTTCCCCAGTTTCTCAAGGGGACTTTGCAAATACATTTTTATTTTCTTCCCAAAATACTCTGGGATGTATTCAGATATTGCATTTACTGATACAGAATAATAAGGTCACATTCCCTAACCTAGGTTCCATGGAATTAGGTTGTTTAAATAAGCTGAACAGAAATTAGATAGCATGCTACAGAAAATTTAAATTTTGGACCAAACAAACATCTCTTCCTTTGGTCTCACACAGAAGTTGAAGTTCTAAAATACAGACAATATCATCCTTTGCCCTGTATTCTGGTTTACCTTAGATCTAACCATTTCACTCATATCTCTAATTGAATTATGATCTCTTTTTTTACTTCTTTAACAGTTGCTGTATGGAGTAATGCTGACTTTCAGAGCTGCAGAACTCTAACTCTGAGTCTCAGGTGTCACACAGATACCCAATGTCTCAGCAAACTGTCAGGTTTTACATAAAGAGCTCAGCATCTCAGAATTTAGAAATAACAGTTAAAACTCAGGAATAGATGTGACTGCTGTAAGAGCTTACAATCTAGGAACCTTTAAAATGAGCCTTATTGAACATTCTGTACTCCTTAATCATTGATTGCCCAATCTCTGCCACTTTCTATCCCCTGATAACCAATGCTCTCAAATTCAATTCTCAGAGTTTGCTCATTATAGTTAGTTTATATCAGTGAGACCATACAGTATTTGTCCTTTTGTTTCTGGCTTATTTCACTTAACATAATGTCTTAAGTTTATTTCACCTAGTTGCATGCCACATGACTTCATTCCTTCCTGTATCTGTTCGATATTCTGTCGTGTTTATACACCATAGTTTGCCCTTCCATTTATCAGTTAATGTACCCTTAGGCCACCTCCATCCATTGCAAATCATGAATAATGCCACCAAAAACACCAGTGTTCAAATGCCTATTGGTGTCCCTGCTTTCAGTACTTCCAACTTTTTGTCTAATAATATCTCCCTTGTTTTTGATGAACAAATTTGCCTGGTATATTATTCTCAGATAACAGTTTCGTGTTTTCTTCCAGTGCTTTAAATATATTCTCCCACTACTTACTGCCCTACCTAAGGACCCCAGATTTGCGACACAGAACTTTTTTCTTGCTGTTTTTAAGATTCTATCTTTTTCCTTTGCATTGGACAGTTTGACCATAATGTGTCTCAATGTAGCTCTGTCTGAGTTCATCCTGCTTGGCATTTGTTGAGCATCTTGAATCTGCATATTCCTTTCTTTCAACAGATTTTGGAAGTTTTCTGCCATTATTTCTTCAAAGATTTTTTCTGACCCTCTATCTCTCTCTTCTCCTTTAATCTGCTCTTAAAACTGTTTCTTGAACTTTCATTTTAAATGAGTTTTCTATTAATTTCAGAAGTCTTGTTGTTTCCATTTTAAGCCTGTTTAGTCATTTTTAAGTATTTTTCTTTTGTCAATTTGTCTACAAATTAAATATTCTCATTAATATTCTGTAGTTGATGGTTCCAATATCTATATTTAATGTAAGTCTGGTTCTTTGATCTATTTTTTCTTCTGCTTCTTTCTCAGATTGCTTTATTTCCTTTTGCTTCTTGTGGGGGTTTTGACTGATTTAATATATTTTGAAAATATGTCTGTAGTGATTTATTTGAGGCCTAGTTTGAAACTGTTTCCTCCAGAGAATTGTGTTTACATCTGATTAAAGGACCACTTTAATCAAAATTTTTGTCTGGAAATTTTTTTGGATCACCCAGATAGCAGATAGCATGAATTCAGGCTGAAAATTTAAGTGAGGACCATCTTGTGGCACAAATTTTTCTATATATTAGTTCCAAGAATCAAGACAGGCAGTTTTTCTTCCAGATCCCTGGGTTGGAGGTTTGGATTTATTTCTAGCTCACCCTTATACTGAGGATTAAATCTCACCCCAAACTTTTTTCTTGAGGGTTTTCTTTAGGCTCTTTACTTAGGGAGTCTCTAGACTTTGTTTTAAATCACTAGTACCCTTCAAGGCTCTGGAAACTGTAGCTCCTTTTCATCTGGTTTAGCAAATATCCTCATGGTAAGTCTACCTCTCGAGTTCCTAACTTTCACTTAGCTTGTGGCTTCCTATTCTCTTGCTAGATCATTAATGCCTTTAATAAGACACTGTATACAGTTTATCCAATGTCTTAGTTATTTCAGTGAGGGTCTATAAGAGTACCTTGAAGCTGTCACACTGCTAGTGAAGAAAGCTCCAGGCACTCTATCCCTTCTGCAAGATGAATTGTCCAAGGGGAGTTCAAGCAGCCACCTTCCATTTTTCCTTTCTCTTAGGTACCTTCTGAGGAAGTAGTGCCCAGAAATATAGAAACCCTGTCCTGCACACCAATAATTAGGGTAGACTTACTTATCTGTTTCATACCTGCCAGTTCATGGCAGCTCAGTCCTACAGTTTCCACTATGCTTGCTACTCCCGCCATGTAAGTTAGTTAAGTGAGCTACATTCTCTGAGCCTCCCTTTCCTCATTTGTAAGTATAACTTATGTGGAGATAATGTGTATGAAGTATCTAATGAAAAATAGATGCTTAATTAGGTACCAAAAGGCTGGAACAATAAAAATAAAGTTGTGTGGTCAAGATTGTGTTACTCTATACTTTGAACAATTGCATAAACAATGAGAAATCTCTGCTGTTAGATATTTGGCACTTTTTCCACTATTCTTCCTTCCTTCACCTCCGGCAGAAATTACTAACTAGTAATAAGAATGATGGTGAAAAAATAATAGCTAAATTTGGAACTGTTCTTAGCTCTTTAATGAGTTAACTCATTTAATGCTAACAATAACTCCATTATGTACGTACTAGTATTATTAACATTTTGCAGATGAAGACACAAATGTACAGAGATGTTAACAAACTTGTCCAACATCAAACAAGCAACAGAAAAATCTGGCTCCAAACCCTTAGCTGCTTTGAGACATTGCTTCCAAAATAAGAATATTCTTTCCTGCTCTTATCAGAATTCCCACCAATATAGAAGTCCAGGAAGCCTGGACTTTGAAACATCAAAGTTGAAAAATGAGAGGAAGTCTAATTTTCATCTTTGTCCCAGAAATTCCTGGCTTAGAGTTTTATCCTGATGGGGAGCATTGGTGAAGACAACAGGCCCCTGTGGCTTTGGCTCCTATATTTACATACACACACACACACACACACACACACACACACACACACATATGTTTAACTAACAGTAAACTGCAGAACTCTTTGCCCTTACCTCAGTCATGGAAGCTTCCTCCCTATTTGTTGTGTGTCTGACTTCAATACTAAATGTGCACTTCTCAAAGGTGGGGGGGGGGGTGCTCCCTATTCTTCCACTTACCTGTCCCCAAGCCTATCACAGAGTCTATCACATCATTATAACACAATAACCATTTGAAACACACAAATAACAAAAGCAATAATAACTAGCTTTTTTTTTTTTTTTTTTTTTTTTTTTGCAGCTTCAGTGTACCAAGGTCTGTGCTGAACATGTCCTATACATTACTTCTAATTCTTACAACAACATGAGCTTGGTGGTATTCCCATTTCACAGATAAGGCGCAGAGACATTAAATAATAATCTCAGATTAAATAGTAAGTGAATGAGCCAGGATTTACTTCCAGAGCTAGATGTCTTCCATCCATTCTGCCCACTGTGCCATCAAGAAGAGACACAAAATAAACATTTACGGAATGAATAAATTAGATCATGCATTTCATCACGAAGATTCTTCTGAACTGCATTTTCATGTTGCATTTTTAATGCAGTTTTATTGAGATATATTCACACACCATACAAACCACTGAAGTATATAATCACTGGCTCACAGGATCATCACATAGTTGTTCATATAACCCCATGATCAATTTTAGAACATTTTCATTCCTCCAGAAAAGAAATAAAAATAAGAAAGAAAACCCATATCTTCCCATACCTCTTATCCTCACCCCCCATTATTGACCCATAGTATTGGTGTAGTACATTTGTTACTGTTGATGAAAGAGTATTAAAATATTACTGCTGCATTTTAAAGTGTCCAGTCAAGACCACAGTAGACAGATGAGCCCAGATGACATGTACAGTCACCACTCTACATCCAGGGAGGGCAGAGCTGATTAGAAATTTGCCTCCACATCTAACAGGGTCCTCACCCATGGCTGTTTGATCAGTGCCCACTTTGGCTAGAAAACCAAAGACTTCCCCTATGTCTGCTTCACTTTTTGCCCCCGGATTATTCTGCCATTTTCACCTTTTCATTCTTTCCCACATCAGAGCATAAGGAGGGGATTCACATCTGAACACTGAGATTGTATCTACTTTCAAATATTAGTGCACACAAAAGAGACCTAAGTAGCATCTGGTGATTTCCTTCACCTTACCATTATCATCAAATACAGACAATATTATGTAAGGGAAAGAGCATGGCTTCAAAGTCAGACAAGGATTCCTATCCTGGATCTGCTGCTTACTAGTCATATAATTTGGGGCAAATTATTTAACCTCTCTGAAACAAGATTTCTCACCTGTAAAATGAGCATACTAATACCTGTCTACAAGGTTACTGTGAGAATGCAATCCAAGGATTCATGCAAAGTGCCTAGCACTTCAATAAATGCTTTCTTCTTCCCTTATTGCCTCCTAAACAGAAGGAATCTAAAAACTGACTCCCATCCAGCAATAGACAAACATGAGTGGAATTTTCTTAAAAATTCAATTTCAGTTCAAATCATACAACTCTTCATTATACTGGGAGGGCATGGGGTAGATGGGTTAAAATTTTAGTTCTGTTCATGATCAACAGTTCCTTTTCAGGAATAAAAATATTAAGTTAAATTTCATTATTATCTGTAGAAGTAGCTGTAACATTTATACTACAATGGAATTATTTTAATTATTTTTTAAGGTAACCCCACACTCAGAAGAAAAAAAATGTCTGTCAAACAAACTGCATTCACTAAGTGACAATTCACTTTCTTGTTTTTACTAAACAATAACCAAGTATAGTGACTATGTGTGCTTTTGATCAACATGTATTTGGCATGACCCAAGCAAAGGCACTTGGTGTCTTCGTTATCTAAACTATCTCCTCTTGACTCAGGGACTGCCGTTTACATCTTTACAGATTCCCTAAGGATCCAGGGACCCCCAGTTGGGCTGGAGTTTGATTCTGGAGTGATGTTCAGACAGTGAACACGCATCTAGAGCACAGTGGACCCGATTCTGACAATATTCCCTTTCCTGCTACACAAAGACAGAGCAATTGCTGAGTTGGGCCCTGAAAACAAAGACTTTGTTTTATATGGTTACCACACAGTACCCTTCCTCTCTCTTTGGACTTTGACAAGAAAATTGGCATTTGTGTTGCTGAGACTGTCAGAGAATAGTGATTGTTAATTATACCCTAGATGCCCTGCCTCATTCTGCCATGGATGCATTATGCTAAATGTGTGCAGTGAGCAAAAGAGCTTAAATTTGATTTTGAGCTGCATATCTCAGCATGCTGCCAGACCCGCCCCAGGGCAGGGAGCTCCTAGAGGGGCCTGTTGCTCCAGAATTTCTGGCTCTAACTTAGACCAGGAAGTATTCAAAGGGTCCAGCAGATGTCAGTATGAATTCTTGAGTCTCTCTAGGTGGAGTATTTACATATCAAATTACATCACCTACTGCCTTCAAGAGCTATCTCTAGACAGGGTATTGTTATACGAGCTTTAACTTCAGACACAAATATTTTCCTAAAAGGAATCTACCCCTCTAATTGGTAAAATTCTGACCTTACATCTCAACCCCAAAGCTAGATGAATGACTCAGCCTCAATTATAAAGTACCTTCAAGGGATGAGACGAGCGAATAAGGTGTCTGCTTCTAAAAATAAATCTAGTCTATGCCAGCTCTCTGCTATCCTCTGCCTAGTCTGTCTGGATTGATTCTCAGCTTTTCAGACTTACCCAGCAGTCTCTTTCTTTATCACCAAAGATGGAGCAGGACTTTAGGTTTATTATGACTTAAGAATCAGTAGCCAAAGATGACACTGCTATGCTTGTCTTAGGTGCACGCTGACCACTTGTCTGAATATCTTTTTGATTCATTTTGGAATATTTTACATATAAAAAAGTACAGTGAATAATATAACAAACACTCACATGTCTACCATTCAGATTTAAAACTACTAACATTTAACCTTATTAACTGCAGATCTTTTATTTTATTATTAAAGAAATAAAGGTCTGGTGTACCCCCTCTCAATTCCATTCTCTTCCCTCCCTACCAAGGGGGAAGCATTGCCTTGATGTTCAGGTGTCTCATTCCCACCATTGTATTAATATTTTCACTACAAATTATTTTTCCATAAATATACATATATAGTAGCTTCAGTACCTTCAACTTTTATATAAATGATATGGTACTGTGAGAATCCTTCTTAATTTCTTTTTCTTAGCCAGCAGTGTGTTTCTGAGATGTATCCATATGACAAACTTATCTGGTTCATTTATAGTATTTCACTGCATGAATATTCTAGCATCAATCTCCTCTTTATACCAAAACCAAAAATATTGACAATATTCAAAATGCCATCTGACCAGTAAATAATAACCAATACATGGATCTCAAACTTGGACTAACTCTGCGCTCTGGTTCCAGCCTTTGCCAAGATTGTGTAAATCCTGAACTGCTTTTTTGGATCCTGTGATTTTATGATTTCAGGCGTCAGCAGGTTCAATTGTTAAGGAAGCTGGGGAATATCATTAAGCAATGAAGAAGAAATGGAAGATTGTTTTAATTGACGACTGAAGTTTTACAAGTTTGAGTTTGGTTTGAGAGGGGCCTGGAATGGCAGTTGAACCTCATGAGCCCAGCAAGATGTGGCCTTTGGAGGAGGCAGAGGCTGGGAAGCAGGCCTGTGACTCACCCCAGCTCTCCCAGCTGGTCTGCAGGGGAGGGGATCCACCCCGCTGCCCTTTGATCAGCAGCAAATGCTGCAAAGGGGAGCTACATAATGACCTGAAAGCTGCAAAAAGACTTCCAGACCCTCCTGCAAGTGAAAGTCCAGGGCTTCACCTGCTCGTCTGGGGTCTTCCTTGTCCAGGGTTTTAGCCATGGCTGATCCGAGAGTAGGAAAAGAGAAGGAAGTCTCCATCTTAAAGGCAAAAGATACAGCCCACCTGAGGTGGGCTCATGTGGCCGACAGAGGGGAAGAGAGAAGGCCCACCAGCACATCTGAGTACTGCACACAGCTGTCAAACTCAGGCACCAAAAGGTAGACGAGGAAGAGGCAGTGCTGGGCAAGTTCTTATATAAAGTGAAAACACCACGGTCATTTGACTCAGAGCTGCCAGCATGAATGGAGTGATGGGGCCTTTCAGGGAACCAATTCTGGGGAAAGAGAAATTGTCATTGGGCAGGGACCCTTTCTTCCTGTGGATGGTGACACTTCCATGTATGAGAATCTTCTGTTTCTGAGTGGCCCCATCTTTACTACTCTCTCAATGTTTCCTAGGGGAGAGCTCCTCCTCACCCTTACATACTGGACCCTTGAGGAATATGATAGAAAGTCAGATGGGATTTGTCTTCTAAAGGTGAGAAATGAGGTTAGGTGTGAATTTTAAAGAAAGACCTCCCATTTTCCTTGCCTGCTATCAGCCTAAGGGCTCTTAAAAAGTCTTGTTAACTTCTTTAGAAGTACTTTAGAAATATATGTAAGTTCATTTTTTAATTTTAACAAGTTAGGTTGAGGTCTAAAGAATAAATTTTTCAAAGACCATTAAAAATTATCACACACATCACCCTCCCCATCTTGTACCTCTAGGCAGAAAGCACAGGACAACTGGGGACAGTGTCACAGCCAAGCCCAAGAAATGGAATTAATACAAAGTTGCAGGAAGTTTTCTGTGCACTCACTCTTTCTCTCTCTCTCTTCTTTCTCTCTCAATAATCCCATGCTTCCTCACCCACAGGTAATGTGACTCCCATGGTTACAGTACCATGGCCTGTTCCAAAGTGAAAAATGGCTCTGTTTTAAAGGTTGATGATCAGATGTGCTGACAGTGGGTCTGATTCTGTCTCAGGATGGAGAAGAGAGAGACCATCTGCTTAAAAGAAAATGCCACATTAAAGATGTAAGTACACTGACCAGATCCTTGTTTCTAAGTGCTGCCAAAACATGAAAATAAGCAAATAGCCCTAAGAATTCCTGTTGGCTCCAAGGTCTCCTTAGAGGATCTCAGGTCTGATTCGCACACCCACACCCCCATAACTGCAAAATATACAAATCTCTTCCACTGCCTGCTTTTATCTACCATCTGTAGCTCCAAAAGTTGTACAAGAATGGATAAAAATTTCAGTAAAGGAAAACAATAAGATTGTGGACACAAACAGAATCTCTACAAAGGGACCAGAAACGTCCAACAAAAAGAAATTTTAAAGCAATTGCTTCCAAAGGCTGTCACTGCTTTAAAAATGGAACTGATAATATATAACACCTACTTTGATTTGTCTTTGATGCCTTACTCTAAAACTAGAATAAGCAGTAGCTATTTTAGAGATTTTCCTGATGTTGATCAGGAACTTCACAGGATTTCTTTTTTTTTTTTTTGGACAGTTTTATTCACACAGTATACAATCCATCCAAAGGGCACAGTTGGCTTTTTGCACAGAATTTCTGCTTTCATTATATAAGTTTTTTTTCATTGTCTCCTTCCTGTTCTCTTTCTCCCTGAAATAATTTTCATATCTACCACTGCAGTTTTAACAAGTGAATAAGTAAAAGCTGAGCATCATCATTTAAAAATTAATTAGTTAAAATACAAACTATTTTTTTCAAATAAAAAGAAAATTCAGAATTTGCCAAAATGCTATACCTCCATATTTAAGATCAAGCATGACGTTTGGCCCTACGTGCACACACATACCATACTATGTATGTGTAGCAAAGTGGATTGATCATGGGCTTTGGTGTTAGCTGGTCTTTGGTCACATAGCCTGCAAATCTCTCAGAGCAGGTGCTCAAGAAGTGGCAGCTACGGTGGTTGCAGTTGTCATTCTGTTTCTCCAGTTTAAGTCCCAGCTCTTCCACTACCTTGCTGTGTGATTTTAGGCAAGTCGCTTTACCCCTCAGTATAGGATGTAGAGATGGGACTGAAAGGCTTCTACCTCCTTACAAGATCAGTTGTCTCTGTTCCTAACATGCTGTGTTTCTACATTTGAGGCATCGTCAGGCAACCTGAATAGATGCAAAGGTGGGATTTGTTTGGCTTTAACCAGAGCTACATTTATTAAGCACTTGCTATCAGGCCCTGTTCTAAGCATTTTCCAGGTATTAACACATTTAATTCTCACAATAACCCTATGACTAAGCACTATTGTTTCTGTCATCTTACAGATGAAACAGAGGCACAGAGATGTTACATATCTTGCCCAAGATCAAACAACTAGTAAATGTTAAAACCAGGATTCAAACGAAAATAAGCTTCAGAACCATGCATCTACAGCTTTTCTAAGGGGCTTGGCTTATCCACAACTAACCCACCACCCTCCCTTTAAAATCACAGGTAATCCCAGCAGACCTTCATTTTGTGTTTCCCAGAGGATAGCTCTACAGATCTAGCTTCTAATAAGTACCTGGAGCTAAAGTCCTGCCTTATTCCTAATCAGCCTCTGAAATCAGACAGATGTAGGTTTAAATACCACATCTGCCTTAATAGCTATTTGATTTCAGGTACGTTACTCAACCTCTCCAACCCTCAGTTTCCCCATCTTTAATGGAAAGTATAAATGAGAATATTACCAATAGCACCTACCTCCCAAATGTGAGAATCACCCGAGGTAGTACATGGTAAAATGACTGCATGCAGGAAGGCTCAATATTAGTTCCATTCCTTGGGGCAAACTTAAAATGGAGCCTCTGGGCTAGGGAAAGGCTCATTCAGCTCTCCTTTGTGCTGTGTCCCAGGGTGGGATTCTCTGCCTTAGGGTCTCTGTTATGACTTCTTGCCTAAGGCAGCCCTAGGAGAAGAGAAGCTGTTCACAGGTACGGTCAAGCATGCAGTCCACCCTCCAAGGCTACCTTAGATCAGTGGGGCTCCAGGGCTCCCACTAACTGAGGCTGAATCACGCCCCCTGAGTGCAGCACAGTTTACAGCCTAGAAAGGTAGGACAGGGCCTTCTCCCACTTTCTGTGGGTGTTAACCATAAATCCATGGCTTGATGTCACCCTTTCCTTCCTCTTTTAAACTTTCTCTTTCAAATACTCCACCTTTCTGAATAACATTAATTTAAAAAAAAAAAACAAAAACGACCCTCAGATCTTTGGCCTGGGTTTTCCATTCTGTGTTCAATTTCCTTTTCTTCCTCCTCTTCTTTTGCCTATTAATAGTTTCCTTTCTGTGTTAACATCATCTCTCCATGCTACGCACTTGCATGTGTCACAAAACGATATTGTTGAAGGGACAGTAATTATTCTGAGGCTTAATATAGCCAGAGACAAGACGTGACAAAGCTTCAGGTCTTCAGGGGGTCGGATCCTCTCACAGAGAATCTTATAACGGAAGCTGACGTGGTGTCATTGTGTCCCAACTCCTTTGAGATCTCCCCTTACTGCTCTTTATCATAACTTTAACTTCCTTATTTTATATCAGAATATTGGAGTTCCACACCTACTCCTCCCAGCCCTCCTTAACCCCAGGCAGAAAAACTCAAAGGACATGGAATGTTGTCATTTAGCAAGAAAGTGTGTTTTCTTCCGTTTGGAGCATTTCCTTTGTCTAGTCTTTTGAACTCTTGTCCTAGAAGTCAAAAGAATGTTCAGTAATTGGTGTCCCTTCACCCACTATTCTTCTGACGAAAACAGTCAATAATGGCCCTCTTCTACCATACCTGGTGGCTGGGGAGATTGGAGATGTGAGGGGTAGGGAGTAAAGGAAAAAAGGGTGGGGTATGTTTTCAATTCTGATGCTTCCTTTCAGTGGGAGTGGGACAAGGAGAGATTAGTGGGGGCTAAGGGGCATTAACACATTAGACTTTCCAAAAATGACTGAGTAGCTTGGAGAGAGTCTGTAAAACATGAATATGAGCTGGAAAATAGTATATCAGTCAGAGAAGGCTTGCTGGGAACATAATTAATGTGGTGGTTTTAAAATATGTCTTTGATCTTCTTCCCTCCAAGAGGGAGAGCTTAATTTCCCTCCCCTTGAATGTGTGCTAGACTTAGTGACCTGCTTCTAGCTAATAAAATGTGGCAGAGGTAATCTAAGTGACTTTCGAGGCTAGGTCATAAAAGGGTAGAAGATTCTGTCTGGCTTTGTCACTCTTGGATCTCTCACTCTTAGGGGAAACTAAATGCTATGTCATGAGGATACCCAGGCAGCCTTTGGAGAGGCCTGTGTGACAAGGAACAGAGGCCTCTGCCAACAACCAGCACCAACTTGCCAGCCATGTCATCAGCCATCTTGGAAGTAGATCCTCCAGTCCTAGTCATATCTTCGTATGACTGCAGCCCTGGCTGACATATATGTATGACATATATGTGACTTATATATATGACAATTTTATGGATATATAATTCACATACCATAAAATTCACCTTTTTAAAGTATACAGTTCATTGGTTTTTAGTATACGACAAAGTTGTGCACCATCACCACTAATTTTCATCATCCCCAAAAGAAACTCCATACCCATCAGCCATCACTCCCCATTTCTCACTTCTCTGAGATCCTGACGGCCACTAATCTACTTTCTGTCTGTCTGTATTTGGCTGTTCTGTAACAGGCTTCATTCACTTAGCATGTTTTCATTCAGGTTAAAACATATATCAGTACTTCATTCCTTTTCGTTGCTGAATAATATTCCATTGTGTGGATATACCACATTTTGTTTATTCACTCCTCAACTGATTGACATTTGGGGCTATTATGAATGATGCTGTTATGTTTTCATTTCTCTTGTGCATATATACCTTAAGGGTAATTGCTGGGTCATATGGTAACCATGTTTAACATTTTAAGGAAATGACAAACTGTTTTCCAAAGTGGCTTAACCATTTTACAATCCCACCAGCAATGTATTATGGTTCAATTTCTCCAATCCTTTTCAATACTGTTGTCTGTCTTTTTAATTTTAACCATCCTAGTGGGTACAAAGTGGCATCTCATTGTGATTTTGATTTGCATTTCTATAATGATTGTTGATGGTAAGCATCCTCTCCTCTGCTTTTTGGCTATTTGTAGTCTATCTTTGAAGAAATGTTTATTTAAATCCATTTTTAAATTGAGTTATTTGTCTTTTTATTCTTGAGTCACAAGAGTTCTTTATATATTCTGGATATTAATCACTTATCGGACATATAAAATTTGCAAATACTTTTTATCATTCCATGGATTGGTTTTTCACTTTCTTGATGACGTCTCTTGAAGCACATAATTTTTAAAATTTTGATGGATTAAAGTACATTTTATCTATCTTTTTCTTTTATTGCTTGTGCTTTAAGTGTGATATCTAAGAAATCATTGTCTAACCCAAAGTCATGAAGATTTACTCCTATGTTTTCTTAGAGCTTTATAGTTTTAACTCTTACATTTAGGTCTTTGATCTATTTTGAGTTGATTTTTGTTTACAGTATGAGGTAGGGATGCAAATTCATTCTTTTGCATGTGGATATACAATTGTCCCAGCACCTTATTGAAAAGACTATTCCCATAAATCCTTCCAAAGGATGGTTTTGCTGCAGGCCCGGGGTGCCATGCCTTTAGAGCTGGTGAAGAAGACATGAGAACTTTCCCACCTGCGCTCATTATTCTCAGTTTCTACCCCCCACACCTCATCCAGGTCCATTCTCTACCCTTCTCTGCCTTCTCTCCCCACAAAAGGCTGATTCCCGAGGATTTCATCACTGACTCTCTCGCCAAAGTGTTTAGCCAACGAGGGGCACTGCTGGGAGATTAGTGGGAGGGAGTACGGGTATCTGGGTGTTTCTCCCCTGCTGCTTCCTGCTTAGGCGCCCATCTCTGACAGTGGCTGAGTCCCTGCAGCTCCCATCAGGTGGCCTGTCCATCATAACTCCAGCTCTCAGTGGAATGTGACAACTTGATTATCTCACCTGACCCTTGTGCCTAAGATGGTAAGAGCTTACCATTGTTGCTAGTCCCTCCCGCCTCAGCATTCCTCAGTAGTCATCTTACTCTGCCTGTATGCCTAAAGTAGTTACTAAAACCTCTTTATTTGAACCATATGAGTTGAATTCTGTTTCCTGCCAGGACCCTGACTGATTTACATGCACTCCCCAAGTGTTTCCATGTAGAGATTTTCAATGTCAATATTGCCTAAAGAGCTAAGTAACTAATCTGGTTTTGAGGAATGGGCTGACTTTTGACCTTGGACCCAAGAGGGTGGGTTCTAGTCCTCATTCTGTGTGCTTTTGGGAAAATCACTTTCTTCCCCCAATACGGCCTCAGTTTCCTCAAGTATAAAATGAAGATTTAAACTAGATGAGTTGTTCTCATCTAGTCAATCCCTGGACATGATTAATACCCTTTCAGGGGTTCTGTGAGGTCAAAACTATTTTGATAATACCAAGAAGTTATTCAGCATTTGCAGTGATGGTGCAAAAGTAATAATAAGTAAAATTACTGGCACTTTAGCATGAATCAAGGCAGTGATGCCAAACTGCACTAATAGTCATTGTGTTATTCATTACCATGCACTTAAACTAAATTTTTAAATAGCAATTTCGCTTAGGAATATCTTTGATAAAGCCATAAAAAATATTAATTTTATTAAATCTTGACCTTTGAGTACATGTATATTTTTATATTCTGGGAGATGAAATGAGAATTACACATAAGGTGCTTCTGCTGTGTACAAAAATACAATGGATGTCTGTCTCGAGCAAAAAGTACTTGTGTGATTGTTTGAATTGTAAACTTACCTACTTGCTTTTTTCCATTTTTAATTGAAAGAATAATTGACAATCCATAGGTATTCAGACTGAGATATTTGGCAGACATTTTCTCAAAAATTAACAAAGTAACTCTGTCCCTTCAAAGGGAACAACTGACAGTATTTGTTACCAATGATAAAATTTGAGCTTTCAAGCTTGATAGCTTCTGAAGGCTTTTCCAAGGAGATCAGTGGTGATATTAACACAAGTGTTTTGTTGATATTATATAATGAAAGGTGTCAACATTTGGACAATCTGCGCAACTCAGAGAGGCATATTTAAAAACCTTATTCCTAAAAGTGGAAGCTCTGTATAAGGACCCAGAAGACATTGGCTTGAAACTAGCATTTGCCATTTACTTGACACTTCAGCTCACTGTCTCATCTGTAAAATGGGTATAACAGCTACCTCACAGAGTTGCAGTAAGAACTGAATAAATAACATTATAGTAAATGTCAATATACATTAAAAGTTAATGTATAAAATGGAATAAAACAGTGGTTGGCATATGGTAAATGCTGAATGAATATTTGCTAGCATTATCATCAGCATCATTATTGTCATCATTTTTTGTAAGAGGACTTAGACACCACCTTTCTGTGTAGCATAGGACTTCAGATCAAAGGCTTGGGTAATAGATATTGCCAGGTTCAGATGCTAGCACCGCTTATTAGCTAGTAACCTTGGGTAAGTGATTTGACAGTGTTGATGACGATGATGTTGATGATGGCTATCTCCTATGGTTATGGTAAGGAATACATGAGATAATACATGTAAAATGCCCAGTCCAGAACCTGATACATTAGGTGAACTCTGTTAGACCAGGAATTAGGAATGCAAGAAATGTTTCTTGAATTCCATAAAATCATATTACAATATGTTGTATTAAAATGATCAGAATTCACAGATTTTTGTGATATTGCAACAGTTATATTAGTAAACAAGCTCTTGAAAAAAGCAAAAGCTCTCGTTTGTAGCATCTGCCAATTTCTGTGGTATAAACACTCTCACCATGACCAATTTCAAGCTACCAACATGAGGTTACTGAATGTGGAGTTGGGAAGATACTCGTGCAATTGGTCCTTGCAAGCTAGTATGAGCTGGATCCAGCACACACTGCTTTCAAGTATACTTTTGAAGATGTATCATTCACTGAAACATCATCTGAGAATTCTATTCATCAGTAAGTGAATGGGAGGTTGCACAAGAGCCCAGAAGCCAAAGGAAGCTGAGTGTCTGGTGATTTTGGAAATCTTTTTGAAAGTTGTAACTTTTCACTAACCCACTCAGAACTTGACCCATTTTTGCACCTATGAAAGCAAGGCAACTCTGTACATGGTTCTAATATTTGAAAAGGTTTGTGTGGCATGACTCCTTGGAAAGCAAGAATTTAGTCTAAGATAATTTAATAAAAAATCTGAGACACATTTAGCATAATTCCATTATTTAAAAAAATAGTATCCTCCAGGATATTCTGTCCAACTATGAAATTTATTTTAAGTATAACAGCTTTGGAAAGAGCAAATCCAATTATTTAAAAAAATACTGCTAGGCAGGTAAGATACCCTGGTTCCAAAAATACAAAATTGAGATGAGATTATATAGTGAGAGCAGAGAAAGCAGGATGAATTGAAATCACCCATGACAATATCTGTCATATTAGTCATTACAGACTTCAACATCTGCAACTAAAAAGCCACAGAAGTCAAAAATAAAAACAAAAAAAGACTCCCAAGGACCACAGACTGTCTGATGACATTGCTATAAGATTTAGCCCACCGTGCATTTCATTTAATAATAAATTAAGTATAAATAAGGAGGTGAGGGTTTCTTCACAGGTGTGTGCTCTGTGGAGGCTGGAGAACTGGACTAGATGCCTTTCCTCTCCCATGATCACTACACAAAACTCTCCTCCATGTTGCTGCAGAGTAAGAAGGAGTCCACAAGCCTGGGCTGGACCAGCTGCTGGAAGTCAGAGTCCTGAAGGCCTTCCGGGCAGACCCCAGCAAGTCTTCGCAGAGCAGCCTGGGGAGAAAGCAGAGGAGACGCACAGGTCAGAGTGGGCCCTGCTCAGATGCCTACATTTCCTTCAACTGTCCTGAGAGATGCATTTCAGCAAGTGGTTCATTTACTAGATAGTTTGAGCTGATCATTATCTTGGTCACCTGGCACCTAAGTGATCTGCTCCTTTTCACCACCTGGTCACCAGAGTGACCTCATCACTTGGTCTCCTGGTTCCATTTGCATCCTGGTCACCAGATGGATATGCTCTGAAAGCTCTCGATGTTAATAATAGTCTTGCCATCTTAATTTTGATCATCGTAGGCAGCTGGTCATTTTAAAGATCTTTCATGTTAAGGACCTGGTCAACTCAGTGACATATTTAATTTCAAGATATATTCATCCCAGAGTCTGGGACATCCAGAAGCATCAGTAGAATTATATGCTTGGTTCTAGGGCCCTGGAGTAATCCTTGAACAGCAAAGGCTATTTATTTATCCGTTAATTTGGAGAAGTCCTGAAAAGCATTAAGGGATGGGAAAAAAAGGAGGAGAGAGAGGAAGAACGTAGAGTTGACATCAGGATTCTGCCACCAAGAAGTTCAAGATCCAGTGAAGGAGATGAACAGGTAAGAGGGGTTCCCCCAGAATGAACCCACTCCCCACCTCCCCATACACTGAGCATTTCACTCTTCCCTGAGTATGCTATACTGTTGTATGCCTATGCCCTTGCTCATGTTCTTCCCTATGACATGAAATCCCTTCCCACTATCTTCTTACCAGCAGAATACATTCACCCTGCAAGGTCTGGTCCATTGCCACCTCCTCGGTGAAGCCCTCTCTGATTTCCCTGAAGCAGAGATGATCTCTCACTTCCCTGTACACTCACAGCCCCTGGGCTGACTGTAACTGGTTTCTAGATGTTTATCTCCACACTAGACTCTGAGCTCCTCAAGGGTGGGGACTCTTCTAGTTTTCTCTGTATCATTAGCAAGCAGTATGGGTCTTGGCACAGTGTGGAATAAATTTTTGCTGAAAAATAATGAACAAATAAAGTACTTTAAAACTGAGGTCTCCTAACTGAGCAAACTGAAGCTATAAATGTGAGCTGTGCACCTACCTAGACGTCTTTACCACTTAACTGAGGTAATGCATATGAAGTGCTAGTACATGGTGGATGCTCAATGAATATTAATTTCTTCCCTCTTCCTGAGCATCTACACAGCAGAAAACAAGGTAGGGGCTCAAGGGTGCCCCTGGGAAACAAAGAGATTGGGAAATATCTAGAATGACAGGGGAAGCAAAGAAGGAGGGAGTATCTATATATAATATCTATACATAACATCTCATTTAATCCCTATGTAATGTTGCAAGATAGATATCATGATCCCCATTTTGGAAATAAGGAAACCGAGGTTCAGAGAGGGGAAGTGGCTTCCCATGATCACATAGCTAGTGAGTGATAAAACCAGGATTAAAACCCAAAGCAGGACAAGTCCAGGCCCCTCAGACTTACACTCACAGGCAGGCTGCTGCAATCCAAGAACACTGGGCTATGTTGTGTCCAAGGCAGGGGTAGAGCTCATTATCTAGAGGCTTAAATCCATAGCATTTTCTGAACCCTCCCTCTTGGCTCCAATGGGGAGAAATTACATTGTAGCTCCTGAGTTGTCACAGTAAAAACGGAACCAAAGATCACTCAGAAGATGATCTGAGGCTATTGATGTATTTTGCATCGTCAGGGGTAAAGAAGAAAGCAAGAGAGAGGGACAAAGGGAGATGCAGAAACAGAGAAAATGATCCATCAAATAGGAAAAGAAAAAAAAAAAAAAAAAAACAGAGAGAAAAACAGACAACAGAGAAACAGAACAAGAAAGACCAAGAGAAGGAAATATGAAAACAGAGACAGGGATGACCTTGATGAAGGAAAAGAGACCAAGCATGCAAGAGAGGTGGAGAGAGAAATAGAGAGAGAAAAAGAGATCCCTACAGAGAAGGAAGGGTCAAGGAAACCAGCGAGAGGCAGGAGGAGGTGAGCGGGCAGAGAGGGGGGTCGGGAGGAGTGGGGACTGGGAGGGAGGGCAATGGGGAAGAGAGAGAGGAGGCAAAAGGGAAAGAGGTGAGACAGCAACCCCTAAGAGAGGAGGTAGCCCTAGAAAGAGGGAAAATCAAAATACAAGCAATCAAAGCAAAACACAACACATATACCCACAGAGAAAGAACTAGAAACCAACCTAAAAAAGTCAAAATGCAAAGAGATGCTCTCAGGTTCTATCACCCAGATCCCCAGGGATCCCAGGAAGTCTGCAGTGCATGAACCACAAACCAGCCCAGGCACCCCTCCCTCAATGTCCAGCAGCCTCCACGGGCCATCACCCTTCGGAAGCCTTTCTCTCGTCCTCTGCTTTCCTGAGAGGGTTAACAGTCAGTCATCACAGGATCTCATTCCCAGACAGCCTAAAAACACCCAAGTATTAAACAAGCCCAGCAGCCCGCTGACAGCCGCTTCATTAAGGAAAAATCAATTCTGTTTGCGAGAGGCGATCTGCACTGCCACTTCCCCAGACGAGGGAGAAGATAATTGAAATTTCCTCCCTTCTTCTGAACAGAGCCTTTGAAACTGGAAAGAAAGTCTTCAGGAAGGGAAGAAAGGTAGCCTCCGACTCCGTCTGCCCTGCTGGACTCCAAACGGCCCCATCTCGCCAGCCAGGGGGCCACACTCAAATGTGGGCGCCCCTTCTGTGGGCCAAACCACAGACGCCCACCAACACTGGGGGGAGGGAATGTGAGTCTGCACTCAGACAAGAGAAAGTCACCAAACTCAAAGTCCTATGCAGGTACACAGATCTGGAAAAAGTCCTCTGCCCCTATAAGGTTCTAGGCAGGAAATATAAATCGTCCCCCAGGAGCCAAGGTAGTGAGACAGGTGCCAGAGACATGGGAAGATAAAGAGCACGACTGGGAACACAATGTTCTGGTGGAAAAGTCAAGGCCTATGTGTGAATCCCAAAAGCCTCCTCTTACGATACCTGGAAGATGGAATACTACAACTGCCTCACACTGGGTAAAAGGAAACCCAAGAGGGGAGACCCTGTACTCCCCATCTGTGTGCCAGAAGGGCACCGGAAAAACATCCTGGTGGAGAGGGCTTTAGGTCTGAACCTGCAAGGATGGGCAGGATTTTACTAAGCAGAGTGGCAGAGAGGGCATTTGCTTGGATCAAGGCCAAGGCACAGTATTGCTGTGGTTGGGGTCCTCTGGCTTAGCCCCCAGGGTGGGTCGGAGCCAGACAGGGAAGGCTGAGCATGTGGACAGTAGCCTGTAGGAAACGGGGAAGCATGGAAGGGCTTGATCAGGGAAATTATGACTGTCATTAGGGAAATTAGCCCAGCAGCCTGGTGGAGGATCCACTAAGAACAAGTTTAATCCCTTTCCTTCTTGAAAGGCCTTCAAGTGATTGAAGATGGTGACCCAGCCCTTCTGAATGTGCTCTTCTCCAAACTAATAATAAAAATGACAACAGTAATAACAAGCCCTCAAATGTGAATGGAGCTTTATCGTTTAGCAATTGCTTTCAATGCTACTAACGTGGTCTCAGGCCCTATTCAGTGTCAGTTAGTTGTGAGGATAATGGTAGTTGGGGCCAATTATTAAGTGTATGCCAGCTATTAATATTCCCTCATTTTACTCAAAAGAGCAGGCAGAATTAAGAGGGTCTATGAACTTGGATGAGAGAAAAATCACACCTTTATTTTCACTAATCTCTAATTGAAATTTAGTATTTCCTTCATGTATGAATGTGATAACAAACCATGGAGTCTTAGCAATCCCTGTGACTTCTTCATCAAAAGAAATCACAGATACTTTTATATACCATTACAGTTGTTGCAGATACCTTCAAATATCATTTACACTCATCATTGCTTAAGATTACAGTCCTGGTTAGATCCACTGCTAGATCTTACTCAATGTGTTCAATACAGGGCATATATATGAGATTCTGATCTAAGATGGTGGCATAGAGAGGAATGGAAGCCAAGTAGTCTCCCTGGAACAACTGAAAAAAACAGAAACAACTAGTAAGTAAGCCAGAATAACTGCAGGGGGACAAACGAGATCGTCTACTCATCATACACCAAACTGAATTGGGAGGAATGCCCAAGATCACAGCATAAAATCTGTAAGCAAAAACTGTGGATCTGGACCTCCGGAAGATGGCGGTTAGAAGAGACAGGGCAAAAAAACACCTCCGTGAAGAATACTAGATAAAGGCCAGAGGGTCACCCAGAACACTGGTTCCAGTGATACACCAGCTGGGCAGGGTCTGCTGGATCCACAGGGACTGTGCACTTGGTGAGGCTGGGAGTCTGCATTCCAGGGCGAGTGAATGGGCCTGCCGAATGTCTGACAGCCACACTGCGGTGTGGGGAAGCCGTGGGTTGGCATTTAGAGTCGGACTAGTTCTTTTTAAAAGCCCAAAAGCGGCTGCGGATACAGCAGCAGGGACCTCACAGGGAAGCATGGCAGGAACCACAACCTGTGGGTACAACTCAGTATCTGGCATGGATGATAGCCTTTCCCACACCTGCTGCTAATTGTCTTGGAGCGAGGCAGGCAGGGGATAGCCAAAAGGGGAAAGAAACCACACCCCTTGTAGCCATCTTCCTGGCAAGCTGGGAATGCTCCTGCCCAGAGCCAGCGCCAGAGCCCAGAGCTCTGCCAGGAAACCCAGTGTGACAGGAAGTGTTTCAAGCAATGCACGCACATGCTACAGTGTCTGACATGGACAGTGGCCTTTCGCACACCCACAGCTGGTTGTCCCAGAGCTGGGGGGGCAGAGCAGTGCGAAAGGGGGGAGATTGGCATGCCCCATTCAGCCATCCTTTCAGCAGGCTGGGAACACCCCTACATGGCCTGGTGGCCCAGAACTTCCCTTGAGGGTCGGCATGCACTTGTGACGTAGCACAGCCTTCCCTCAGCAGAGGCCCTAGAAGGGCATGGCTTGGAAGAGGGACCCACTCGGAAATCCCAGGGACCATACGCCAATACCAAGGACTTGTGGGTCAGCGGCAGAGACAATCTGTGGTGAGACCAAACTGAAGGTTTTGACTCTTGGAACAGCCTTAAATCTCCAGGAACACTGGGAGGTTTGATTGTTAAAGCCACCCTCGCCCCCTAACCACTCAGACACACCCCCCACATTCAGGGTGGCCAGCACCAACTACACATGCAAAACTGGTGCACCAATTGGACCCCACAAGAATCAGACCCCCACATACCACAAAGACAAAGTTGGGGAGAACTGGCTTGAGGGGAATAGGTGGCTTGCAGATTCCACCTGCTGGTTAGTTAAAGTGTACGCCACCAAGCTATAGATCTGACAAATTAGAGATTAGGCTTTGAATAATCCTACATATCTGAAAAGAACCCTATCAAGTTAAGCAAATGCCAAGAGGCCATAAACAACAGAAAATTTTAAAGCATATGAAAAAACCAGATGATGTGGATAACCCAGATCCAAACACCCAAATCAAAAGATCAGAGGAGACGCAGTACTTGGGGCAATTAATCAAAGAACTAAAGACAAACAATGAGACCACGGCACAGGATATAAAGGACATGAAGAAGAGCATGGCACAGGATATAAAAGACATGAAGAAGAGCCTAGAAGAGCATAAAGAAGAAATTACAAGACTAAATAAAAAAATAGATGATCTTATGGAAATTAAAGAAACTGTCAACCAAATTAAAAAGATTCTGCATACTCATAGTACAAGACTAGAGGAAGCTGAACAATGAATCAGCGAACTGGAGTACGACAAACAGAAAATGAAAGAACAAAAGAAAGAATGGGGAAAAAAATCAAAATAATCGAAATGGACCTCAGGGATATGAAAGACAAAATAAAACATCCAAATATAAGACTCATTGGTGTCTCAGAAGAGGAAGAGAAGAGTAAAGGCCTAGACAGAGTTTTCAAAGAAATTGTTGGGGAAAATTTCCCAAACCTTCTACACAACATAAATACACAAAGTATAAATACCCAGAAAACTCCAAATAGAATAAATCTAAATAAACCCACTCCGAGACATATTCTGATCAGACTGTCAAATACTGAAGAGAAGGAACAAGTTCTGAAAGCAGCAAGAGAAAAACAATTCACCACATACAAAGGAAACAACATAAGACTAAGTAGTGACTACTCTGCAGCCACCATGGAGGCAAGAAGGCAGTGGCACAACATATTTAAAATTCTGAGAGAGAAAAATTGCCAACCAAGAATTCTTTATCCAGCAAAGCTCTCCTTCAAATTTGAGGGAGAGCTTAAATTTTTCACAAACAAATGCTGAGAGATTTTGCTAATAAAAGACCTGCCCTACTTGAGATACTAAAGGGAGCCCTACTGACAGAGAAACAAAGAAAGGAGAGAGAGATATGGAGAAAGATTCTGTAATATTAGATGAAGATGCATTTTTTAAGCCACATAGTGACCACTGAATATAAGTTTGTCTTTATTATCATCATAGTCATCATAAGACACAACCCTATATTAAATTATTTTTAATTCCACATTTTAGAGGGGAATAAACAGACACTGCAGAATGGTGACATTATGAAGGGGAAAACATACTTGGTATCACATCCTACTCCATGCTACCATTTCTTTCACTCTATTTCAAATGGATAAATCACATTTATGGTATGACATTCCTTCTGAAACACTGGAAGTCAAAAGGTGAAGATACTTGCCTCACTTTTCTGACTTGCTAATTGTAAATGTGGTCATCTCACTTAACTTGTAAGATGACTCTTAGTTTCCTAACTGATAAAACAGGAATTAGACTAAGAATAATTAAAAACTATTAAATTTGAGTCTGAAAATATAGACTTCTTTTGAAAATCCAAAGGAATGCTCCTACACTTTTTGAGACCATTGAAAAATGTGTTTTCTCAATTATGTTTTATTGTTTGGTGTAGATGAGATGCCATTGCCTGGAGATAGGCATGGGATATATAGAACAAAGGCATATAGAGAGCAGTGTTGGTAAAAATGTCTATTTATATATGGAGAGACATCTGTTATTGTAGTCATTGAACCACTAAATTTAAGTGGCAATTATTAACTTCTATTTCATACACTGAAACAAAAGAACATTAATTGTGGACCCAAGATTTGCTATTTATTGCATAGTTAATGGAAAATACAGAATCATTTTAGTTTCTGAGTTCAGATAGAGGGTTTGGCAAAAAAAAAAAAAATCTATTTACTCTCTGATCCCTAAGCTTGTAGTTTACACTGAGAATTCCTATAAACAAAACAAAATTATATCAATGCTTTTAGTTCCTTAGTTCAGATAAAAATAATTTGAATAGCAAGGGTTATGTGTAGGCATGTTTGCAAATATACAAAGGAGGAAGAAGGGGAAGTATTGATCTGTATTCAGATTTATTCTGCAACCTATGTATGGTGAGAATAGTGCAACAATATCCTCATCTGTAAAATTTATAACACAGCCACTATTTTGTGATATCAAATAAGATGATTATAAATATCTGCAAATTAAATACTATTCTGAAACTTTAAAAAAAATAATAGAGGGGCATATAGGGAAAAAATATAGCTATTGCAAACTAATTACAGTTAGTAGTATTTTAATATTCTTTCATCAACAGTAACAAATGTACTATATCAATACTATGAGTCAACAGTGGAGGAGGGGTAGTTAGGGGTATGGGAGGATTTGCATTTCCTTTTTTTGTCGGTATTTCTTTTCTGGAGTAATGAAAATGTCCTAAAAACTGAAAAAAAAAATTAATTGTGGTGATGGATGCACAGCTGTATGATGGTACCGGGGGCGATTGATTGATTGTACACTTTGGATCTTTGGATAATTGTATGGTATATGAACAATTTCAATAAATAAAAAAAATTTTAAATAAATAAATAAAGCATATACATTAGAATATTGCATGTTTAAATGCTTTATTTTAATATTACTAGTTTTTAAATTTGATATGTTTTATTTTATGAATTTAAAAGCATTATTCTGAGGAGTCCATAAGCTTCACCAGACTGCCTGCCAAAGGCCTAAAAAAGGTTAATATTCCCCTCCATGCTCCTGAATAAAAGCCCCATGACAGCAGAGATTTTTGTTGGGTTTTTTACCCCACAGTGTATCCTTATAGCCTAGATATGAGCATGGTATATAGAATCACTTGGTAAATATTTATTGGAAAAATTTTACAGCAGTTAATGACTTACCCAATGTCACACAGCTCATCAGTGTCTGACTACAGTGCCCTACTGTTTCTATGACAGTTCACTGCCCATAAATGAGATGAGCTCACTTAAAAATGGTGGAAGAAGTGTGGGGTAGAGGAAAGGATTTACTGCAGAATGGTCTGAAGGATTGAATCCATTGCCTCTCCCATGTGTTCTCTGAGCTCCAATGAAGGATCTGGCAGACTCTTCTGGAAGTTAAATGGCCCTGTTTATACAGTGGCTTCCCTGCTACTCTTGGTGTTTCCATCTAGAAGCCTCTATGCTTTGGGATCAATTGTAGCCCAGTAGAGAGGAGTGTAAAGCAAGCATTCCCTGTCTAGAGTTGTGGATTCTTTCATAGGGGACCCAAGCATCAAGGAGAAATTGGGTGGGGACCCCCAGGATACTTGATTGAGTTCCAGGTGAAGATCCTGGTGGCCAGCTGAATAAGACCCTCCTGCCAATGTTCCCTCCAATCCTTGTCCCAGAAAGGAGGAGGGAGCTACGATGCCAGGAAGGGTGCCAGCTGGAGGGACTCTGCTCAAGAGGGAAGGGAGGTTTTTCCTCACAAAATCTACTCTGGAACCTTCAGGAGACAGCCACAAGCTAGCTTCCCTGTGCTACAGGCACCATGACATCATGAACACTCTGGTCTTGATCCAAGATATCCCAGAACTTCAAAGGTTCATGGTGACTAAAAGTTGAGGGCTCCCAGCCCCATTTCTCACATACATAACTTCATTATAACTTTTACTACTATCTTGTGAATTAAGTGAAAAAAATATGACCTTTACCACCATTTCAAAGACAGAAAAGCTGAAGCCCAGAGAAGCTTCCTGGGATAGCCTGTTTTCCTGGCCCCAGGTCCACCATCCCACGTCCAGGGAGAAGACTGGGGGAAGATAGGACTCACCAGGCAGGCCACAAGCACTGCGTCACTGCTGTTTCTCTCCGTCGGGGATCGGCAGAGCTCAATGAGGCGGGACATACCTGCACAAGACACAGCGAGAATTTCACGCCAGGGATTGGGAGGGCTGGCCAGGCCTGAGGCAGAGGTGTCATCTGCAGAGCCCTGCACGGGGTCCTGTGGGCTGGTGGCTCCCAGGCCCCCATCAGCCCACTAATCTACCATGGAAGGGGCTGAACCCACCTAGAGGAGCTTGTGGGGGAGATTTTCTGCTCCCTCAACTATGAATAGACTCTGATCAGGACACCAGGGAAGAACTAGAGCATCCACACCAAATCCACACATTCATGCTCCAAGAGTGAGCTTGGTTAAAACTGCAGCAGGAGGTATCAGGAGTCTGAGAAAGGACTTCCTGTTTTTTAGGTACATCTGATTTTACCAGAACTCTGGTTAACATTTACATGTTTACTAGCAGAACTGCCCAACTATACAACCTCCCAGTTACCTATTTCAGTCAGAAATTATATTGTGTCTAAAATTACAGAAATCTATGGACTATAGTATATTGATGTTTCCTAAGACTTTACAGAGGAAAAGTTAAATGATTTTAGCGTTCAATGCAAATTGACTTATTTCAGACTGTCATAAAATAGTAGCAAAAGGTGTGCCGACACATTCCAGATGTTCATCTTCCATGAAGCCTTTATGGAGCAGGAATCCCCTGCTGCCCCAGGGACCCCTCTTGCTGTCCCTTGGGGCACCTGGGTGATTGGGATAGTGCCATGCCCCTTTCTCAGGCTTCAAACCTGGACAACCTCTACATCTCAAACCACAGCTGAAGACTTACCACCTTGTTAAAACATTCTTTGGCTCACCCAGTAAAATGCAGGCTACTTCCTCTAAGCGCTAAATGTGGCATTGTGCATGCTTTGAGCATCAGTCTTATGATACTTAAGTGCAAATATTTCTTTCCATTTATGTCACCCCATTAGGCTGTGACCCCTGTGGTCAGAAATAATGTTATATTCAATGTCATATGCCTAGAACTCAGAACAGAGCCTAGTATAGGGTGGGTGCTCTGAGAATATTCGCTGGTTAAATAAGTGACTGACTGAATGAGTGATTTAATGAGTAAGTGAATTAATGAATGAGTTGATAATGAATAAAAGAAGTAATAAATAGGATGATGGATTAATAAGCAAAAGGATCAATGAATGAACAAATGAATGAGTTAATGAATAACTGAATAAGTAAATTAATGAGTAAATGAATGAGTGAGTGAGAGAATGGGAATCCTAATTAACAGAAGGCTGCAGTGAGTCACTGTTCTGGCAACTTTAACCTCCACAGGCCCTTCCTCTCTCTTCCTTCCACCCCAGGTTATAAGCTAGACTAGAGTTTGCACCCTTGGTCTCCATGCCAGCCCAGACTCAGTTGCATTTTCCAGCACTCAGTGAGTGGTGCTCAATCCAGCCAGCCCTTGCTCCATGTCTACTGTTGCTACTGTGAAATCAGGGCTGCTTCCATCCCCAAGCCCTCCCTCCAGCCCCATCAGCACCACTTACAGCTGAGCCGCACTGCCTCCCGTGCCACGTCTGGGTCTCGGCTGAGACGGGCCAGCGTCACTGCAGCTTTCTGCTGGACACGCTCACAGGCTGCCACCTCAGCAGGGGTCCCAGACCTTGGCTTCTCAGACAGCATGCCCATGATAAGCTGGACCCCTGGGCAGGAAGCAATGAGCAGTTGGTACCCACAACCAGCACGCAGCCTTCCCCGTGGAGCAGCAGGATGGCTGACCGGAGGGCTCAAGCAAAGGCCGTTAGGATGACTTAGGGGCTCATCACCCCAGGAAGAAAGTGGACAAGGCCACCTCTTCTACTCTTCATGCCCTGGGGGTGTCTCTGATTCCATGTACCAAGTCACAGCATTGGGAAGCGGCATCTGGAGGACATTCATTATTTTTTTTAATGCTGTACTGAGCTTACTGCATGACCAGCCCTGTGCTAAATGCACAGTGATTCACAATCCCCTTTAAACCTCCTCCAAGCCCCATGAATAGGTACTATTATAACCGCACTGTGAGGCCCAGAGAAAAGTGAAATATCTTGCCCAGAGTCCCACAGCTGTTAGTTGGGAGAACTGGTATCAGAACTCAGATAACCTGGTTACTCTTCGTCACTTCTTCACTTCTGATGCCTGGCTGCATCTGAGACATGGCCAGAGGTGATGAGTTCCCCTGATGGGAGGTAATCCAAGCCTAGCTGGGATAATCACTAGATGAAATGTTTTAGCAGGAATTCAAGCTCTGAAAGAGGGTAGAGTAGTTGACTTGAGAGATTGACACCCGAATTAATCTTCTGAGGAGCCTCTCTGACCCTTCCCTGAAACAAGATCTGTCTTCCAGTTGTTCTATAAACATACATACAAGTCCACTCCCCCACTCCATGACCTTGCCCATCAAATTCTTTTCCTGCTTATTTCCCATTTAAATTCTACCTATCCTTTGGGTTGCAGTAAAAGTCCACCTTCTATGTGAGGTGATCGCCAGCTACCCCAGGCCACATCCCTCTTTTCTGCATCTACTGGCAACTGCCAGCTTAGACTTTAACCCAAACATGGCCTACAGCCCTTCATTCTGCTCCCCAGCCATAACACTCACATAGTCTGGAGGAGGATAGACAAAATCACCAGGTTTCTAGGACAAGGTACATCAACGTCTCAAGAATCCTGGGAGGAGAGCTGCCTTTCAAATATCCATCCTGCACCACAGGGTTGGTGTCCCCACTGCACCTGGTACCTACCACCATTATGATATGAGGTTCCATGTTTTGCAATTACTGGCCCACTCATCCGTCTTCCCTATCAGACTATGAGTAACTTTAGGTCTTGGGCATGCCTGATGTATTTCAATATGCCCAGGCCCAGCATAAAATAGGATTCACTAATTATTTATTGATTGAATTGAGTTGGTCCAGATTTAAAAAGAATTGAAAAGAATGGACAGGACCCCCAGATGAATGAGTCTCCCTGGCGACATGGGACATGGATTCTAGGAATGAGCCTGACCCTGGCATCGAGAGGTTGAGAATGTCTTTTTGACCAAAAGAGGAGAAAGAATGGCAACAAAATAAGGTTTCAGTGGCTAAGAGAATTCAAATAGAGTCAAGAAGCTGTCCTGGATGTTACTCCTATGCAAGCTTCAGCTAGATATGCTAAATAGCCACAGTATGATAAGTCCAAGTCAATAGTAGTCCCAAAAGCATTAAAGAATATCCAGATCCCTATCTAAGACTCTATAAAAGTTTCACTCACTAAGTTCATTCTTCAGAAAAGTAAATCCTTCATAGAACTCCTATGCCAGCTAAGTCCCCAAACCCAGAGGCAATAGCCTCTTCAAGAACATCAGCCAGATGTGTCCCCTTTTCCCAAAATGTCAACACCCCTTTTCAACATGCACAAGTTAGGGGGGTCACTGCCTAGACATCCCTGAAGATCAGGAAGGCGATTGAACTAGAGGGAGGGGTAGCAACAGACAAGATGGAGTCTGACAAAGGATTATGAATACTGAATCTCTACATAATAATCTTAATTGCTAGGGTATTAAAATAGCTAGAAGGAAAGAATTGAAATGGTGGAACTGTAACCCATAGCATTCTTTGAAATTTGCTCTGTAGCTACTTGTTAAATTGTAATTTGAAAGTCATCACCTTTTTGTACATATGTTGTCTTTCACAATAAGGAAATAACTGAAACTATGGTACTGTAACTCATAACATTTTTGGAAATTTCCTATATAACTACTTGTTAAATCACACTTTGAAAGTTATTATCTTTTTGCATATATGTTGTATTTCACAATACAGAAATAACTGAAATTGTAGAACTGCAAACCATAACATTCTTTGAAGTTTGTTCTCTAACTACTTGTTAAATTGCACTTGGAAAGTTATCACTTCTATGTATATACATTATATTCCACAATAAAAAAATATGATAAAAAAGAAAAGAATGGAATATATAAATGAAGGAATGCGAAGGTGATGAAGTCTCCCCACAAGCTCACACGAGCTTTTCTTTGGTAGAGCAATGCTTCTACCAAAGGTGGCCCAGGCTACTCCACAGCTTTTACAGCCCCACAAGGAAACAAAGCTTCCAAGAGAGTCACTTGGGCTTTAGTGGGGGGCCCCTCCTGGAGCCAGGTTACACCATCTTTGGATGTGGCATAGGGGGATGAAGAGCACAGGAATTTTGGAGTCAGCAGATCTGAGTTTAAAGCCCTGCTCTAGCTCTAAATAGTCTTGTCAGTTAGCTTCTCTGGGCCTCAATTTACTCATCAATTACATTTGTGCCTTGGCATGTACCATTCCTTCTGCCTGCAAGGTCCTTCCCACCTTCATCACTTAGCAAGCTCCAAGCCCACCTTCAAGATCCAACTCAAATGTTACCTCTTCTACGTGGCCTCCTCCATGCAAAATCCATGGCTCCTCAGCAACTTGTACTCAGTAATAGCTGTTCCAGTTTTTCTCCATTTACCTTCCAGATCCATCCTCTGCCTTCTCCAAACTGTTTTGTGGCCCAGGAGTTCCCCTTACCCTCTGGCTTCCAATAAGTTTTGGCCAAAAGAAGGCACAGACAGAAGATGAGGGGCAAAAGGAGAGAGAGCTGGGGGATACTTATAACCCACCCTACCCCTGCTCTGTCCCTGCTGGGCAGAGATGTTGGTTCTGGCTTCATTTCTCTATACATATACCTATAGTACCTTTCTCAGTCTTGCTCCCACTGGATTGCAGTACCACCCTCCCCTGGTAAGACGGGAAAAGAGCATCTCGGTAAGAAGATATTGCCTTTCAAATGCCCAGCCTGCCTGACAGGGCTGAACCTGTTCCGACCCAGGAGTCCTACCATCTTCCGGTGGCCCCAGCCTGTACCTCACCATTGTTGACCCCTCAAATCCCACCTACCTTCATCAAACTCTCTTCAATCAAACCCTGTGGGGAATAACTTACATGCTTATTACAATGCTTATTCTATGCCAGAACTCTCCTAACATGGAACTCATTTAATCCCCACACCATTCCTATGAGGTAGGTTTTATTATTGTCCCCACTTTGCAGAGAAATCAAATGGCTACTCAATAACAGAGCCAGGATTCAAACCCAGACAGTCTGGCTCATTTTCAAAGTCTCAACCACTCTGCCCTCCTACCTCTATTGCATGATTTTACTGCAAATGTCACACTTCCATCATTTCATCTCCTTGTAGACTGTGAGATCCTCTCAGACAGGGCAGGGACTTATTTATCTCTGTGTTTTCATTGTCTAGCACAATGCCTGGCACATAGTAGGTCTCAGTAACTGTTGAGTGAGTGAGTCAGTCAATAGCACTTTGTAAACCATGAAACCCTCTATAGGTGCCAGATGTTCCAACTCCTAATTCCCAGGCCTGTGGAAACCCACTCCCTGCTGACCACTTGAACTCACGACTCTGAGTGCCACAAATAATTTTCCCCAGATTCTAGGTCTTAGCTGGCTAGCTCAGCAAAGTTTTTCATTATTAGCCCATTTACATAAAATTCAAACAAGATAATGGCTTTCAATGACTAAGGCGGGGGGGGGGGGTGGACATGTATGTGTGGACAGCAGGGAGAAAGGACCTTAAGATTAGAGGCAGCCCACCCAGTTCCCAGTTTCCTGCACCTCATTAGCCTCTCTGGTTCCTAACAGATTGCTAATTGCTAATTGCTACCTTATTTCCCAGTCACAGGAAGCCCTTACCACTCTCTGTTCCCAGCTCCAAGGCCTTGTTCTCCAGCAGAGACTGCCTAGATCAGCTTCCAGGCCCTACCTCACCTGGACCTTGGTAACTCCCTCAGCACAAGGTGGGAGCAGGGCAGCAAGTGGAAGAAGAGATCCTTTCAGACAAGGGGTCAAGGGATTCAGCTCGTTCTCATCCCCCACCTCCACCCGCCACAGGATTGCAGCCAAATCCAACAAGACGGGAATGATTCCAAGTTGGAGAGCATCCTTCTGTAGGCATAGAGTTTCACTTTTTGTGGCCTAATGAAATATCTGCCTTCTTGTCGCCAACCTAGTTAAAATAGCAACAACTACCCAACCCTGGCACTACTTCCCTTCTTCCCTGCTTTACTTTTCTCTGTGGCTCTATCATCATCTGACATTCTCTATCTTCTTGTTTGTCTCTCCCCGCTAGAATGTAAACCTATTACAACAAGTATTTTTGTCTGTTTTGTTTGCTGCTATATATGCCCAGTACCTAGAATAGTACCTGGCATATAGTAGATGTTCAATAGTATTTATTGAATAAATGTATGGATGAAGAATTTTAGAATCCTGGAATTGAAAAACTGCTTGAGATATCAACATGTCCATGACCTTGTTACCAGGCAGGCATTTGTCTAACTCATCCAGGAAAGATACTGCTTTTTTTTCCCCAGGAGAGGCTCTGCACCCATCCCTGGATGTACTTTCCATATGTTCTCCTTCTGGCGATCAAAAAGTTCTGTTTGAGTTACTCCTGGGGCATAAAATTTTAGAATTCAGAAAAGCACACCTGGTCCAATCCCTCTGCAAATGCAAGGGCTGAGTTCATGAGCATTTCCACTGACGGAGAGCTTACCACCTTACAAGGAAGCCATCAGGGAAGGGCTCCCAGTCTGGAAATCATGCAGCTGATTTTCCTGACCTTAAAGCAGGAATTTACATCTATTTCATTATAGTGCCTTTGTTTGTTTTGATCATCATCCATCCTTCTCTCTCTAGATCACCCACAAATTAGATGCATGCTGTTAAATTAGTATCTACAGCAGTGATTTTTTTTTAATCGGGAAAAAAAAAATCTCAGCCACTTTGGGATCAGGAGCTGAAGCAATGTGCTCTGAAGGAGAAAATGAGAAGACCTGGGTTTCATCTCCTAAGAGAAACCAGAGGGTAAAGGAAAGGAAGGGAGTCCAATCTATATGGGCCTTGGGATGGGGTCTGAAGCCAGTAAAAAATTCCCAGTGGTCAAGTAACTGCAGGATGCTGATGGACAGGGTTTTCTGGTAACCAGTTTAAAGCTGTTTGTGCGGCTTGGTTTAACCTAACCCCAATTCTTCCCCCAAATCATCAGTAAAGTTGGCAAGCATACAAATTGCTTTGCAAGTGTGTTATTATGTAATTACAATCATTGTGTTTGGGAATGTCTTTGTCAAAATGGTGAGAAATAGAAAAAGCAAGGGCTATTTGGAAAAATGACCCATAGCTTTTGGAAGCAAGATTCCAGAGCCAGGGAACCATGGCAATGTACACCTAAGGCTAACTCCTGCCAGGATTTCTTTTGATGCCCAAATATGGGGGGAGAGGGGGGGTAGGAATTAGCAAACTCAGGGGCCAAAGATCCAATCTGCAATTTGGAGAGGAACTGACCAGCTCCCACCCAAAGGCTCTGGAATAACCAGTGTCTCCCTCACCTTGCCCAGGCAGTGTCCCAAGGGCATTTTTCTCACCCGCCATTACTAAGGGAAACAAGGGCTATGAAAGGAATACGTTGGTGGCTGTATCACAGGGAGATCTGTTGGGATGTGCATCACCTCCCTCACTCCCCAGGCCAGTTTTAAACACCTCCCACCTTGGCTTCAATCCCTTCCTCTCACCTGCCCCGGCCCTGGCTCCTGACAATGACCATGACCTCCTAAGGATCTCCCTGCCTCCTCCAGCCCCACTCCTTCCAAATGCCCTCCCCAGCACAGCCAGAGTAAGCATTTCAAAAAGCAAATCTAACCGTGTTGCTGCTGGCTCAAAATCTGACCCTAAAACACTTCATGGATGATAAGACTCCGTATATTCCTTAGTCTGGCATTCACAGACCTTTGCCACCTGGTTCCAACCCTCATTTCCAGGTTGCATCTTCAACCTTTGCCTCCACCATCATGACATCCCCTAAGCCCCAGCTAGAGTGAGTGACTGCTGCTCTTTCATGCCTCTAGAACTTGCCACACTCTGCTCCCTCAGATTGAACTATTATTCCACCCCCTCTGCCTGGAAAACTATAAAACAACTAATTCTATAAGACCCGTCTGAAATGTCATTTCCTCCACAACGCTTTCTCCAACTGCTACTAGCTCCTACAATACTCTACACCTTTCTCGTACCTATCTCTATCATAGAACTTACATCATCTTACACTTACTTGGTGACAGGGATGCTATTTTGTATTTATTCATTTAGATACTTGTCTTCCCCACTTGCTCTTGTTCTTGGAGGGCATCATCATGTTTATGGATCATTGGGCCCTAAAAATTTAGCACAAGGGCTGGCACCTAGTAGGTGTCCAGTACTTGATAAATAAAGAGCACACACTCACACATGTGCTTAGGCACACATCCCTGCAAAAACACACAAGGGTATATGTGGGGACACATATATACACACTCACATCCCCACAAGGCATAGATACATGTAGGTAAACACATGGACTTTTTTATACACACACACATACAGGTAGACATTTATATATTGGCCCAGATGCACACATAGGCACACATATATATGCTCACGCACACACAGAGACATTGGTACATATACATGTTCCTGCACACAGCCATACACACAAACACACAGACACAAGGTGAGGAATACACAATACATGCAACACACACATGGCTGAAAAGACATACCATTCTCCTGAATGATGTCAGAGGCACACTGCTCTAGGACAGACATGTTTGCCAAGATGGTCACAATCTGAAAAAAAGAATTGAGAAGCTAAGAAAATGGGCACACCTGATCCAAATGTGCTTTCTACAGACAGGTGAGCCAGCAGCCACAGAGCTTCCCTTTCATCCATGACTCCTGACTGTCCACCTAGCTATCCTTCCGTGGCATTTCCTTATAGTCTCCTGGGTTCCTGCCACCCAGCTGTATTTCCTCTGTGACTGACAACCATCAGCATGTGGCCCTGGGATGGCCTGCAAGGACTTCAGGACCCACTGGAGAAAACAGTGTCACCCCTGGGTGAAGATGGGACTGCCACTCTCTTTCTGCAGCACCCTCTGGCTCCAGGCCCTGAAATGCAGGCACAGCTGGCAGGTTCCTGGCCTCCTCTAACACCTCTGTGCTGACTGCCCAACGCTTGCCCTGAATTCGGTTTCTCCATCCCAGCTTCTTTGCCCTGACAGTGAGACCTCCTTACTCGCAGCCTGAAATGAATGGAGGCAGCATGACACCCCAAGCTGTTTCTTGGTAACAGCATGTTGCTACGCATTACCCAGTTTTTGTAATGGATTCTATTGCATAGAATCTGAAAAGAAAGTTCTTGTTGGCCTGCACTTTTTAAGTCTGTGGATTGCAAGCCTGGCTTGCAATTCTCCCTGAAGGGTTCCTCCCGTGGCAAAGACATGCTGACACCGGGTGGACAGCCTTGGTTACAACCTCATGGACTGGCAGGCAGCAGTCCTCCCCACCCCCAACCCCAGCCCAGTCGAGGGAGCCCAAAACTGCTTTGAAGAATGGGCCAGCAAGGGACCACCACTGAAATATATTAGAAATGTGGCACCTGCTAACTCAGCACCCAGAACACTGCCCCTGGACATAAACACCAAACTGAAAACTTATCCACTTACACAGAAGTGGACAGTACTCTCAAGTGGCAGTTAAAAAAAATACTCATAAAATAATATAAAAAATGATTCTCGCTGGTGCAGCCTTATCTCTGTTGAAAAGTTTCTTCAAAACGTGTGGCATGGTATAAACTGGAGGTCAGGCCCCCACCTCTGGGGCAGCTGGCTGGCAGTGTCCTGAGGACTGTTCAGTCTGCTTAAATTCCAAAACTGAATAATGCATAACAACATGCTGTTACCAAGAAATAGTATTATCTAGATTTTAAGTGGTTTAATATTGACATATTACTCTAGGATACAAATGTATATAATAGACCTCTTCTTCTAAGCAGAAAGGAAAATGTTTGTTATAGTAATAGAACATCTGTCCCCCCACCCACCACCAAACACATGTTGAAAAGGGATACAGCATTCCTAGACATCCATGAGTGTCACCCCCTCCCAGCTCAGACACGTTCAGAGGCCTGGGTGGGTAAGCATGGCTGGGCAGGTTGCCAGGAGAGGGGATGGGAGCTAATCCTGAAAGCTTTCTCCTGAAGGCAACTCTGCACCACAAGAATGTTTTATGAGGGGAGTTATAAGCTCATATATGCATTTTAGAAAGACTAACGATTTTCTCTGGTTTTATTTCCTTTGCTTCTGACTCTAATAATTAGTCAGAAGCTCATGTGAAACAAGCTTTCCTTGATTAAAAAGGAACTAAAGGAGCTAGGTATTGGTGAAGGATCATTGTTTTCCCCCTTTTAAGATTCTGGGTGTTTGTGGGTTGAGTGGAAGAAGTTAGAGGAAAAGGATAGGTTGAAGATGCAGTAGAAAAATGGAAGTTTCCTCAAGAGGCATAAAATACACAGTCCCTATAAGGGAGGAGACCCAGGGCCAAGTCCATTTCAGATTACAGTTCATTTAACTTTCCCCGGTGGTTGACAGTAGCGGGGAGCACGGCTTCCGTTCCCCCACATAGGGACCCCCAAGCACCAAACATCACCTGCCTGGATTCTCAGAATAAAGACACTTGCTTAACATGCAAATTCACTGCAAAAGGAAGGAAGGAAAGGAAGGAGGGAGAGAGGAAGGAAAGAAGGACAAAATAAAAAAGGAAAAGGAAACCTTTGTCTGTAGCATCAGATTCATTACATGGCAATTACTAGCTATGTCGCAGGCACCAGGTAGGTTTTTGTGTCAGACTAATTTAGATTCTGTTAATGAAAATTACTTCCTCTTTACAGAGTCTGTACCCCATGTGGTTTTCTGAGGTGCAGATGAAGTATTCAATTAAGCACAATTTGAATAAATGCCAATTATGCCCTGCTTTGAGTCCCCTTTTGGAAACATCTTTGCATGCACAGGAATGTCGAGGGGAGGGAGGTCAGTGTTTTTCCCTCGCAGTCAAGACCACAGCTGGGAAAGGGACTGGTTTGCCTGGTTGGATACAAGAGAGTAATTAATGCTATCAGAGAGTGCAGGAGCTAGGCAGTTTTTTCTGGCCCAGATTGATCCAGTCTTGTCTGATAACGTTCAATTAAGTCTTATTCCTCCCGAGTGAAAGTGCACTGTTCCCCTTGCAGTTATTTGGTGAATAAAAAAGATAGCCTCGAAGAGTAGTGTAGTAGCTAAGTTCATGGATCAGCCTAAGTTTAAATCCTGGCTCTATCACTTATTTGCCACACAGCCTTGGCCATATAACTTAACTTCTCTGTGCTTTGGTTAATGGGAGTATATTAGTTTCCTATTGCTGCTGTAACAAAACACCACAAACTTAGAGGTTTAAAACAATGCAAATTTATTATCTTACAGTTCTGGAAATCAGAAGTCCAAACAGGATCTACAGGGCTAAAGCCAAGCTACATTCCTTCTGGAGGATACAGGGAAGAATCTGTTGCCTTGCTCTTTCCATCTTCTAGAGCTGCCCATATCCCTGGGCCCCTGGCACCCCATCACTGCAACCTGTACTCCCATCATCAGATCTTCTCTGACACTCCCGCCTCCTTCCTGTAAGAACCCTTGTGATTATATTGGGCCCACCAGAATAATCTTCCCATCTCAAGATCCCAAAGTTGATCACATCTGCAAAGTACATTTTGCCACATAATGAAGCATATTCACAAGTTGCGGGGATTAGGATGTGGCCACCTACCACAGGAGGAAAAATGAGATAATTCATAAAACTGTTACAAGCATAAATGAGTTAACACTTCATCAAGCACAAGGAACATTTGTTAAATCCAAAGAAGAGACTTGGCCTTTGGGGAGTAGAACCTAAAAGGACCCAGACCTTGAAAGATTGTGTCAAGGAGCAGTAATCAGTGCAACACCCAGTGCCTGTGGGGCTGAGCACAAGTGTTACAATATGCACTGCTAAGGTGAGATCCCTCCCCAAAGGAGGCAAAATCCCAGGGCAGGAGGAGCCCTTCCCAGCCGAGGAAAGCAACAAACTTTGTGCTCCCTGTTTCCATGGCCTGTTGAAACCATCTTGCCTTGGGCCTCCCAAAGACTGACCACCTCAGGAAAACCACACCCAGAGCCTAGAGTCCAGAACAGCAGGGGATCTCTCATGTCACTGATCCAAGAAGAAATGACACTGTGTGGTAAGAAGGAGGTGGGCAAAGCCTTCGGATGCCAGCACATCCTTTACAGGCCCCAAGCAGGTGCTCGGGAAACACTTGTCCACAGATGATCTCAAGGCAGGAGCCCCAGGCCGGTCTCATTTCCTTAGCAGTGTCTCAGCAGGCAGCCCTGGTCACACTCTGATTCTACCCACATTCCCTTTCCCTTTCTACATGATTAACTAATTCTCAAGACTACACCGCATAAAAGTCAAGTGAGCACTCCCCAAGATACCCAAACAGAGAAGGTTGTTCTGATCTAATAGAACTGACAAAACAGTAAATTTGACATTAGATATAAGTCTTTGAATATAAGAAACGTTTTGATTGCTTTTAGGCTGTGCACTAATTAGGACAAAAGGCCAATAGTGTCTATGACTGCAATCAGAATGACCCATTGATTGCCAGAAGTAATATTTAGTTTTCTATAATCACTTTGTTAAATTCCCAGAAGTTATGGCAGTAATATCAACTGCAGCCCCGAGACCAGCAAGCAAAATCTCTTTCAGGCTCTAAGAGAAACTCAGCGCTTCTCTCTGACCTGCCCTCTTCCCTCAACACTGCTTTTTCTACCAAAGAGCAGAAAGAATCAAGACAAGGATATTGGTTTGAAGGATTAAGGGATCTGAGCAAGGAAAAGAGTAGTCTCTGAGCACACTTTCTTCCACAAGGCCAGAGAGGCAATGGGGCCCAGGAGCAGTGCCAGCCATCTCTTTCTCTTCTGCTCTCTTTAGAGACAGAGGGTCCTGGAGGCTGACAGCACATTGACCTAGCCCCGAGACAAACACAGTGCTCCCACCCTCTGCTACTTGGGTCTTCTCACTGGCGGTCCTGGCCTTTCCTTCTCACTACTGAAGAGGTAAGACTGGAGACCAAGATTTGGGCTTAGGGTTGCTGAGCAAAAAGGGCATTAAACTGCTTCAAATCTAGGCCCCAGGCTACTGGTGGACTAGGCCAAAGCAATCTCCCTGCTGAATCATAGAAACCTGCTACTGTATTGAGGTTGGAGTGCAAGCCTCACAGAAGTGGAGGGCATGTAAAGGCTAGACTATGTTCCTATGCTTAGCTTTCCCCAGGCTTTGTGGGAAGGGGTTTCTGGAATAAGTCAAGATTGGGTGTTGTGATCCTGGGTTCTTCCAAGCCTGTCCAGATGGGTCAATGTGTATGTATACATATAAACTAATAAACATATCCACTCCTTTAAATGGCTTACAGTCCTTTTCATACACACACCCTATCCCCACCTACCTACCCACACACACACATAACCTGCACATATCCACACACAGCTGGAAAACAATTCTCACCACTACATTAGCTAGCTTTCCTGGCCCTACCTTCCTACCCCAAAGCTGGCATTCCCTGTCCCAAATCTAATCCCAAACTCTGGTTCTATCAGAGACCCTCACTCCATTCATTATGGAGTATCATTTTGGTTCTAGGTACTTTTCGAGCATTGGCCCATCTAATCATCACAGTAATTGAAATATTATTATCCCCATTACACAGATGAGGAAACTAGGGCTTAGAGAGGTTGATTTGTCCAAGGTCACACAGCTAGGAAATGGCAGAGCTAGGATTTGAACTCAGGTCTGTCTGAACCCAAATCCTGTTATCCTCCCTAGTAACTGGCATTTATTCTTCTATAAGTATTCCTAAAAAATGTTATTCATAGTGAGGCCCCAGAAATGCTACAAAATCCAGATATTCTAAACTGCCAAACAGATTGTATGTTTCCATGGGAAGTGTACACCAGTACCTTTCACTTCTGTGATAGCAATTAAATTCTGAAGGTCACAAAAAGTCATGCTCAGTAAGAGACTATGTTGTGGGTTGGACAAGATGACCAGGCCCCTTTCATTCTAGGTTGTCAGTGCCTGATGGGCAGAGCAGAGCTTAGTTGTCAGTGCCTGATGGACAGAGCAGAGCTTAGTTAACATCCCTAGAGGCAGCCCTCCCCACCCCCACCCCTACACACACACACACCTGCTTCTCAAGTCAAGCCAAACAGCTGGGCAGCGTGATCCCTGACAAATACCTCCTGGGGATGACAACACAGACCCACATGGATTCTTATCAGGCAGGGAATTCTTGCTGCCTGTCCACGTCCAGCTGCAGCCCACACTGCCCACACATAGCCCTGCATTTAGAAAAAGGAGATGGAAGAGCCCAGGCCCAAGTCTGCCTTCACCCCCTGTCCATACCCCAAGGGTGGGTACAGGATAAGCAGAATCATTCATGCTTCTGTTGGTCAAATCAAGTGGCCTCAGCCTGCTGGGATGACAGAGGGGATCTCATCAAGGCATCCAAACCAACGTAGATCCAAGACCAAGAGGCTCCACGCAGCATTGGCGTCACTGGCAGATTCATTACTGGAAATTTCATGGGGCATTTAATCTCCTAAGTATTTCAGGGGGCGGTGAGCACTTCAGAGCCTAATTCATCTTCTTTGTAATCATTACAGAGTTCTCTGATCACCTTAATCCTCCCTCTGCCACAGGAAAGAGCGATTTGTTTCTTTAATGGGTGCACTCTCACTAGCTAAGTGGTTACTCTGAGCCAGGGCAGAAGGCAAAGCCATCCTGAGGATGGAGGAGGACATGCCTGGCTCAGACATGGGGGTAACAGGAAAAGCTCCTGGGTCCCAATGCAGACAGCGTGACCACATTCTATGTCTACCCCACGCCTTCAGGATGAGAAGGGGGTCTCTGCACATAGAGCCACAGGATGCATGAGCTGAAAGAGATCATGCCTGTTCTACAGATAGGGGACCTCCACTCAATGTTGTGTGCCATACTTTCAAAGGTCAATAAGAATAACATTGACAGTGGTTCCCATTTATTTAATGGTTTCTATGTATGGAACTGTACCAAGAGCTGATATTAATTAATTTAATTATTTTCAACTTTGTGAAGTATGCATATTCAAGTCCATTTTACAGATGAGGAAAGTGAGGCTCAGAATGAATGGCCCAAAGTTACATGATAATTAACAGCAGAGAATATTTTAAAACAGGGTCATCTGAGTCCAAAATCCCTGCTCTTATTGCCTTTGATTGGACCCTGTATGAATTGATCAGAGGGGTACTTGAAAGTGAAGGGATCTAAAATCATGTCAGTTAGGCAAGAGGCACAACAATTGGAGGTGTCTAGTTAAAGAAGAGAAGAACATGAGCAAGGCAGATCAAAGAGGCTGGGGCCCCGTGGTCTCCTTCGCCACAACCAAGGGCTTAGGAACCAAAGGCACAATGGCCAGCCTAGTAGGTGACCACTCTTTATCTGTTCATAAAATTGTACCTTATCTCTAGGCAAGGAGAGGAGGAAGCTTATTCAACTCTAAATGAGAGATTAGACTGGAAAGGAAGTCTGGAATATCATGGGTGGTTTGAAAGGCCAAATTCAGGATTTGCATAATTCACTTTTCATGTTCTTCCTTGGATCATCAGGTTTGAAAAAATGATAGTCAACATTTATTAAGGACATAGTAAGTTCTAAGCAATGTATTAGGTCCTTTACATGTATTATCTCACTCACCTTCATAATAACCCTGCAAGATAAGCATCATGTCCCATTAATAGATGAGAACATCAACACTCAAGAGGCTGTGACTTGCCCAAAGTCATCCAATTAATAAATGGCCGGGGCATAATCAATGCTCACCCTCCTTGGTCCCTCCTTCATTTCATTTTCAAAGATAGCAGCAGATGAGAGTCAAATATCAATGTCTAAGTTAGGCCAGGATTTGAAAGTTGACTAGCTACTTGCCAACCATATGATTTGGTGGACATCCTCTGTGAGCCTCAATGCTCTTTTCTATAAAATGGGGCAAACATTACCAACTTTCAAGTATCATTAGAACACTTGTGTGCAAGTGCTTATGTACTAGAAAATTCTCTCAGTGGGAGTTTCTTCAGCTACCCTTCCACAAGTGGTTCTAAGGGTAAGAAACAGCTGATAAAGCACCATCCTGTTTCTTCCCTTTGTGCCTCAAACAAGCATTTAGGGAATTTCACTGAGGGCACCAGCTTTGGGCTAGAGGTTTTAAGAAATACTGGGGAAGTTTATAGAACAGAGACCATGTCATTGCAGGGAAATAAAAAGACACGTGAAATAATTAGAAAGGAATAAATATCATTACATAAGTCAACACTGAATTATGAGGTATGGACTCTAAGAAAAGCAGTTGTGAGTTGCTGTAGTAGGAGATGAAACTTGAAACTGTGACAGCTACAGTTAAGTAATGAGACTGGAAGAAACAAGTTAGGGGGCTAAGATGCAGACAGGGGTAAACTAGGTTGGGGGTTAGGAAGATCACCTAACTTAGAACTTACACCCAGTGGAATTTATAGAAACCTAAAACCCACCTGGTTCATACCCTGGGTGGGGGAAATGAAAGACCGAGTGTGCAGAGGGAGGAGGGGCAAGATAGAATTCCAGAACATCAGAGCTTGATGGCCCTTTGAAATCCCCTCATTCAATGTTTTCAAATACTCATAGCATTAAAACTCCTATTCCTCAAACAAAATCTTACATGGAGCTAAGATATACAAAAGCATTGTAACTGGTAAAGGTGTTAAGGCCCAGAATCAAGGCTCTGTTCCAAGCCCCTGTTTTAATGGAGAGAGAAAAAGGAAACAACTCACTGCAGGGTGCATTGTCAGATGTACACAAACATGACTGGGCCCAGACCTTCTTAGGAGGTCCAGAGACCTTCCTCTTTGCCTCTCTATCCCTTTCTGCTTCCTAGGATAGATCAGTCTGAATGGAGAGAGAGGAAGGTCCTATCATGGTTAGGATATGTAAGGAAGTGGGGTGGGGGATGCTCACAGAAACACTGCAAGGACACTGAAGGATGTTGAGACTATATTCTTTTACCTGCCTTCTGAATGCAAAGCTCACAGGGCCAGAAAAAGGGATTAGCAGGATTGACCATGTGCTACCAGGCCATGCTGTCTCCAAGGACCTAAGTCCTGGCCCCTGGCCCCTGTCTCCATAGTTATAGGTTCTGTTCCTGAGCCCTCCTGAGCTTCTCACCTGGTCTCGGGTATAAGGTGTGTCCACTCTCTGCTTGTCACTACAGGCTTCCAGAAGGATGCGGATGGCATTCAATTGCAGCAGCATGTCACAGGCCATCGTGTCAAAGAAGGTGATGTTGGCAAGAGCCGCAGAGGCCAGCAGGAAGACTTCCCCAGATGAGGCCTCTTGGCACAGTTCTGGATGGGGGAGAGGAAAAAAAAAATAGCTTCACAGCTGCAAAGTGCTTTCATACCAGCTAACTCATTTGGTTCCCACAATAGCTCTGGGAGATAATTTGGGTACATGTTATATATAATCTGTACCAGGAAGTAGAGAGGGAATTTTTTTGTCTACATAAGTGGCAGAGCTAGAATTTGAAACCTATTCATTCCTTCATCCAACAAATATTTATTGAGTGAACCCTACATGCCAGGCACCGTACTGGTGTTGTGGGATGACATCATGAACAAAACAGAAGGGGTCCTTGTTCTTCTGGAGCTTATCTGTAGTAGTGGGCAATAAAAATGAAACTTTAAAAAACTTAATATAAATAATTGCTAATTCTGATAAATGTAAGGAAGAAAGTAAGTGCCAAGATAAAGAATAACTAAAGGCCCACTAGGGAGTATAAGAAAGGTCTCCCTGAGAATGTTACTTTCCTGCTGAGACCTTAGAGGGAAGGGAGCCAGTCATGAGAATATTTGGGGAGAGAGTATGTTCTAGGCCAAGTGAACAGCATGTACAAAAGCCCCGAGACAGGAAAAAGCTCCTAGTCCATCCATGTCTCCTGTAGCCTACACTACACTGATGCTAAATCTGCCTTAAGAAAGAGGCTGACGTTAAAACAAAGAGATTTGACTTTTCCAGCTCCCATCAGCAAAGCTTCAGGACTTTCTTTTGGTACCAGGAGAAGGGTCATCCAACTGTAGGAAATTCCTACACCAAGCCCCTGAATGCCAAGCTCTCTCTTTCTGATCCTAGTGGCCATAGCCCAACTCTACCCATATTGCCCCACTTAACATATGTAATTGCACCCCAACCCCATCCCTCCACTGCCTAATACATTCCCACTTGGGTTCCGCGGGGCCTGCAATGGACTCCTGCTGTACAAGATGGCTTAAGGGACTCTGTCCATGGTGCTGCCTGCCCATCCCAATGGTCTGTTCACTGACTTCTGACCCTCAGCTCCAACTTTATGGCCAATCAAGGAGCTTACCAAGTCCAGGCCCTACCCTACTGATCAGTCTCTAGACAACACCGCTTAGAAACAACCAAAAGAGAAGCCACACTTCAGAAAAATAATTCCAGGAAAGAAAGAAATGTCAGGAAACAGAGTTGAACTACATTCTAGTCTGGTCCCTAGTTCTTGCCTCCCGATAGTCTGTACTTCTAGGTTCTGATATTGAGCTAACTACCCAGCTCTTGGCCTTTAGTAGTGAATGCAGTTTCTGGCCTCTACCTAGAAAGGGACAGAAAATAACATTAGTGGAACACCTGCAGTGTGCTTTGCACTGTGCCGTTAAATTCTGAGCACTCTCAGGATAGAAAATGATTGTCTTCCACATAGGTGGAAGCTGAGATTCACAGTAGCCACTAATAGCAGCAGCTACCATTTACTGAGTGTTTACTGTGCACCAGGAACTCCTGCATATATATTTGTTATCTCATTAGGTCATTCAATCCTCACAACAACACGATTTTTTATCACAATTTTATAGAAGAAAGAACTGAAGATTTGAAAATTGACTTGCCCAAGGTCTTGTAGATGATAAGTAATGGGTAGGACTAGAATCAAATCCAGGTCTACCTAACTCCAAAGTCATCATTCCATCTATAATGATGCCAGGCTGCCTCTTGGCTCTCGCCCTCTTTGACTCATTCCCGGTGATGTTCCCTCAGACCTAGGTTTTGGTCCTACCAGGAGGGCAACGCTTGCCTCTGGGCAGCCCTGCTCCCCACAGTCAAGCATGACCACTAAACAACTCAGAATCTTGATCTAGCCATCCAGGACACAGACAATAGATTGGCCAAGGAATTAAGAACTCTATTACTCTCCTTGTCCAGTGACCCCCAATCCTCTGATGTGTGGAGTACCACTGGGGTCACCCAGCCTCCTCCAGGCCACCTCCTCAGAGCCTGGAGGTGAGACCTCAGGACTCACTTGGGGTGAGAACTCAGGAATCACTGGCCCACTTTGCTGTAAGATTTCTTCTAGGTCCAAACAGCCACCCTTATTTTCATGCAGAATAATGCACTGCTGCTGACACAGCAATTATTAACACAACCACCTAAGTGCCTTTTAATTTTGGTGCACATTTACTTGAACTACAGTCTGAGTCACCTGGGATGTGTTAGGAAGATTAAATTGAGGATTCCAATGACTCATTTATAAATGTTTCCAGAGAATGGCAAGAAACTGGAGGGCTATTTCCCACCAAAGAACGGAGACCTGGCTCCCCGCCCAGAGGATATATCCCATCTGCTGTCTCTCAGAATGGACGCCACAATGCATCTTCATTGGGATGAAATAAATAGGGAGACTCCACCTCTCCAGAGAGAAATCCAGCATGAGCAAAGAAATAGAAATGGATATATGGCAATAGTGAAAGGTTGTTTGGACTGTATATGTTTTATTTTGTTTGTTTTATTATTTGTTCACATTGATAAAGTAGGATTTTTGGCTTGTCTTTAAAAATCTTAACCTTTCCTATATGGCAACAAACAACTGGGGCTTATCAGTGACTGTGTCCCTTCGGTCAGTGCATGTGCTTTTGGTTTGACACAGGACCCAAACCCTCTTATTTTCTTCTCCCATCTGGCTCTTCTCAACTCATTTATGTTTCCTGGCTCCTGTGGGCGTTTGAGTATGAGACTCCTGGCATAAGTGAACCCTAACTCTGTTGTGTGGTCTTAAGAATGTTCCTCAACCTCTCAGCCTAGGTCTCTTCTCCTTAAAGAGAGGTGTTCTGATCAGCTCCTAGTCACCCCATTGGTGAAGGAGGGATCCCCCACCCTAACTAATATGAGAGGCCAGCAATGCCACCCTTCACTGGACAGGTGAAATAGGCAGCAGTTTATTAGTCACATTACTCACAGCCCTCTGATGGAGGATACCAGACGCCATGAAAAGCCACACAGAGATTGTACTTGGGGACAGAGTGACTCAGCAGGAGCTGTGGGAGGCAGTTTCATAGGGACCAGAGGCTGTGATGACCCTTGGTTCCCACAGGAGGATGTTATTGCCTTGCTTGAATAATTTTGCAAGCTGGCAGGGAGTTGGAGCCCAGTAGGCTGAAAACCAGGTGGAGTGCAGATGGTCCAGCTGATGTGGGAACTAGCCAGGTGGAGAGCCTTTCCTTCTGGGTAGGGGCAATTCTGACAAGAGCAGGGGAACTCACAGTTAGGTCTTTGGGGCCCTGTGAGGCTCAAATATGTCAAGGCAGCACTTTAATATTTTGCCTTAATTTCAGGCCTTCCAGTACAAGTGGCCATTGAACTTTATGTTCTCCTGAGCTTTCTCCAGCCATGACTTTTAACAATTGGCTTCCATGATTTCTCAATTTCCAATAAATGTGGATGTTGGCAAATTGATTTTACCCAGCTTGGCTTCTGAGTGCCTCTGCCCCAGTGACTGGAATAAGCCATAAAATCAATTTAACTGATGTCTCTTACGTGCAAAGTACTTACAGATCTTAAAATCAAAGAGTTAGAAAGACCCATGAGAGAAACCAGTCCCAACCCCTTTGTGTCATGTAATAGGAAAATTGTAAAGAGAACTTAACAATATGACATGGCAAGTGAGTGGCAGAATCTCACACAGTGCCTGCCCCAGGTTGCTGCTCAATAGCTATTTGTTGAATGGATGAATGAAAGAAAAACCAGAATCCACATCCAGTTATTCTGACTCCCAATCCAGTACTCCACACTGCTCCTCAATTTATGCTATTTCAGATATTCCTTGCCCTCATGTGGTAACTACAAGAGCTGACCTTAAATTTCTTGATGAAAGGGAAATATCTTATTGAAAGATATTTTTATTCACTTTCAACAAGAAATGAATATAGAGATAGGGATAAAAGTAGAAACACAGATCACCATCAGCACTTTTTAAAGAAGGGAGGAGGCTTGCAAAACAAGTTCCCTGAGTGTTGTTATCCAGCCAAGGCCTCGTTTCTGCAGTGTTGTGAAGGAAAGCTGGAGAAGGAGCATATTCTAGATATTCTAGATATCAGGCTGTAATTCTCCTGCAGGAGGATCTATGTCTGAATAGAAGAACCTAGAAGAGTCAAAGCTTTCAAGGCCCCATGAAATGAGACCAGTGTTGGGATTTCAGGCAGCAGGCTGGGATCAGCTGGTACTGTCTGAGAAGCTGTTTGCCCCCAGTCACTGCTGCCAAATTAGACTGAGACTTCAGGAACAAAGCCCATCAGAGTCTTGATGGCCAAGGATTTGAACCTCAAAATTTCAGGCCTCACTTCTGGGGCCTATCCTGGACTCCAGTCTGAAAGACCAATTAATCCCAACCTGACCACAGGTTGGAGGGCTGCATGTATTTTAGTAGGAGACTTGACAATGGAGCTCTTCAAAGCCCTACTGTGATTCTTTCATAGGGGGATTTCAACCAGTACAATCAACTATACAAGAGATAATGGGGGCACATTGATGTGAGGGCGAGGCAGGAAGGCCATCCTGGCCCTCCTGAAGACACCTGCAACTGGCCCTCTCACCCAGTGAACCCCTCCCACCCAGGATGACTCACTGACGAGGGCTGTCACAATCTCCTCCATGCTCTCCAGGAAGCTGGTAAGGTGCTGGGTGAAGGGCAGGTGTGGGGAGGTGACCTGGGCAACCACAGCTGCAGCCTCAGCCCGTGTGGCCTCTGAATGGCTATCATCAGTCAGGATGTCGGCCAAGCACAGAACACCATCCACCTGCAACGGAGAAAGGGCACTTCTCTTTGTATCCTGGGAGAGCACCACTGCTCATCATAATAATGAGACAGAGACTTGCCCCCCAACCCCTAAACACACACATAGCCTCACCCAGATCCCAGGAACAGCCCAGAGCTTGGTGTATAGCCAGGGACAAGCTGGTGACAAGGCCCCAGAGTGGTCCAAAGTCTGACCCCCAAAGGCCTATCCTTTGGCTCCAATAGATAGCAGTGACCTAGCATGGGCTTTCTATTTAGATGACATCAAGCCAAGGGCTCAGGGGCTAGACCCTGGTCATCCACCATAGCAATGCACAGTGGAAAGAACAGTCACTTAGAAATCTCACATCCCCAGCTTCTGATCCTGCTACCTCTTACTTGTTATAGAATTTGGCACAGTCACTTAGCCTGTTTCCTCATCCATCAACAGGATGTTGGAGGATTAAAGGAGGTAAAACTGGCAATGCCTGGTCCAGAAGAGATACCCAAGAAATGCTGGTTCCCTCCTCTCTTCCTTGGACTTATCATCATGCTGGACTCCACACATTTCCTTTCCCATCTTGTCGTCAACTATTCTCCTCCATAAAAGGAGGGCTGCTTCACCTTAGGTCTTGCCCTCTGTTCTAGTTTGCTAATGCTGCCAGAATGCAAAACACCAGAAACAGATTGGCTTTTATAAAAGGGGGTTTATTTGGTTACACAGTGCAGTCTTAAGGCCATAAAGTGTCCAAAGTAACACATCAGCAATTGGGTACCTTCACTGGAAGATGGCCAATGGTGTCTGGAAAACCTCTGTTAGTTCATCAAAAATGTCACTCTTAGTTGCACTTGGGATATTTGTCCTCTCAGCTTCTCTGGAACAAGAGTCTGCTTTCAATGGCTGTCTTCAAACTGTCTCTCATCTGTAGCTCCTGTGCTTTCTTCAGAGTGTCCCTCTTGGCTGTAGCTCCTCTTCAAAACGTTACTCACAGCTGCAGCTGCACTGAGTTCCTTCTGTTTGTCAGCCCATTTATATGGCTCCACTGATCAAGGCCCACCCTGAATGGGTGGGGCCACGCCTCCATGGAAATAGCTCATCAGAGTTATCACCTACAGTTGGGTGGGGCGCATTTCCATGCAAACAACCAAAGGATTCCAATCTAATCAACACTGATACGTCTGCCCACACAAGATTACATCAAAGAGCATGGCTTTTTCTGGGGGACATAATACATTCAAACCGGCACACCCTCTATATCCAACCACAAAGGAGCAAACTTGGGTATGGTGGAACATAAGTGGCACAGAAAGACTGCAGCTTCCCCACTCTGCCCAGTTAGACTTGCTCTTGGAATAATAGCTTATGCTTTTATCTAGTGCTTACAAAATGCCAGACACCATTTGAAGTACAGTGCATATGCTAGGATTCCATTTAATCCTCCCTGGGAGGTCAGTACTATTATTATTATCCCCATTTTACAGATGAGGAAACTGAGGTCCAGAAAGGTTAACTGACTCACATCAGATTACAAACTGAAAGTGGAGGGTTTGGAATTTGAACCCAAATGGGGTCTGGCTTCAAAGCTTGTGGTTTTGAACACAACATTGTACTGCTTCCCAAGAATTCACACCCGAACTCAGACTTTAGCCTCTGTCAAGGGTCAGTAGGTAAGACTTGTTTGGAGAAAAGGAGAGGGAGACATATTTTAGGCAGTAACTTGTCAAGGTTAGCTCAGCAGTGTTACTGCAGCTGCTCAAATGCCCCAGGACACCAGCCTGCCTGGGACCCTGCCTCCAAGTGCCCAGGAGTCCATCCCTACTAAGGACTGGGAGGTAGGGATGGGGCAGGGTTAGAACCAGGGAAAGGTGAAGCGAGGCGAGGTCTGAGCTAATGTTCTCCCCACATCAGTCACAAGCCTGCGGCTCATGTTCCTGAACTCTTACTCCCCGCTACTCAGCTCCAGTGGGTCTCCAGAGGTCTGTGTTTCCTTTGACTAATTATTGGCTCTGAGTTCTGTGTACCTCCCTTAAGTGGCTCTTGGGAACTGTAAGGTCCATTAGCAGCAAAAGCCTTTGGCAATCTAAGACTCAAAGGAGACAAATGTGGAAACAGGTGCCTGGGGGACTGTCCACAATAAAACTCACCTGGATGTGCTTAATAAAAGGGAACAAACAGCAGCCAGGCAGCGCCAGACAGGACTGGACTCATGCCAGCTGTTTGACTAACAGGCCCCCAGAGAAGGACCTCACTTCACATGGGCCCAGGGAAGGGGAGGGGGTCTGCTCTGGGCCTAGAAACAGGAAGCAGTCCTGTTGCCAACACAAGGAACCTCTTAGGCCTGGCTGGCCTTCATTCCCTTCCTGCCTCCCAGCACTGACCAAAGCTGTTGCTAAGGAATTACAAGGTACCAAATGGGGAAACATCTCCATCAATCCAGTCTCCCTAATCTCATCTTGGATGCAGATGAGATTGCTACCCTGGTCCCCAATGCAGCTGGGAATGCTCGTCAGACCTAAACAAGTATTCTGCCCTGTCCCCAGACACAGTCTGGGAGATGGGCCAGTCTGAATTCACTAGAGAGGCCAAGGAGTCAATGATCTCCAAGGGCTTTGTGCCACCCAAGGCCTGCACCCAGCCCCAGGCCTGCTCCCTTACCCAGAATGCTGCTCTGCAAACCCACCAAACAAAATTTTCCTGCACACATATTGTGCCAGGCCTTGTGCTCCAGCTGAGAGTGATTCAGAGGTGGAGCAGAGGAGATTCTCCCCTGCAGTGGGTGAGGTGACTCATCCACAAACAACCAGCACGCAAGGTGGAAGAGCCTGTGCAGGGCTCAGAGGAAGCCACGTGGCTTCCAATGAGGATGCCCTGTGGGGAGGCCTCCTGGAAGCCACCTCTGATTTAGCACACACCCGCACTCCAGCTGGGGAAGGTGGCCCCCTGCAGAGCTCCCATGCCCAAGTATTTTCACTATCATTGTAACATTTACCACACCAAAGGGCCCTGTTTCTCTAAGTGTGGTCTGTGGACTACCTACATCAAATTCAGTGAGGCTTTCTTAAAAGTAGGCTTCTATGCCCCACCCCAGCCTACTCAATCAGAATGGCTGGCAGGCCTGGGAACCTGCTTTTTCATAAGGTGTGCAGCTGATTTTTATGCACCATCGGGTTGAAGAAGGAGCACTGTAGTGTGATTCTCTGCTCCCTCGTCTGTCTGTGCCCCCTGCTCCCTGTCAGCTCAGCAGGGCTGGGGACTCCAACTTCTTCACTCTTGACTGCTATGGGCTGGGCACACAGTAGGCTTTTAGTAAGTGGGGAATAAATGCAAGAGAGCAAACTTGAGCTTAAGACTTGCAGACATCCTTTAGACAAGTAAAGGTGAGGTCTTGTAGGTAGTGGGGACACCACGAGCAAAGGCATTTGCAGGAAAAGACAGCATTGGGGAAACAGTTGGTACGGGAACATAAATTCCATGATTCCTATAAGTGACCCCAGCCTGATGTAGACCCTGGTTCTTTTGGTGGCTTTCAATTTCCCAAAGAAGAGGATCTGTGGAGGTCTGCCTATGCCATGCCCATTCTCTTGCTTTCCTTCTCATTTTTAAATATGATTCAGGTCTTTTTTGGTAATTTATTAGTATAAAACATATCATCCATTCAAAAGAGAACATATGTATATGTATATCTTTATATATACATATATATTGCAAATGTATAAAGTATAAAAATAATAAAATGAACATTCATATGTGTATATGGGTATGTCTAATATCCAGAAATTATAATATGAGAAATAATATAAAACCAATAATACTCCCCTGCACACCCTTCTTTTTCCCATCCGTCTGCTTTCCCTTGATAGTTAGGCCATTGCCTCGAATTTTGTGTTTATTATTTCTTTTTTTTCTTTAGAATTTTATTACATGTGAATATTGTTTTGCTTTACATAACTAAACGAACTTGACATAAACAGTATCATAATGTTTGCATTCGCCTAAAATTTGCATTTTTCCCAGGCAACATTACGTTTGTGAGACTCCCTTCTGTTGCTGCATGTGGCTAGTTCATTTATTTTCACTTCTGTATAGTATCCCATTGTACAGATCTATCACAAATCATTTGTGCCTTTTCCTAGCAATGAGTATTCGAGTTGTTTCCCAGGGTTTGCTATAAGAAACACTGTCATGATAAATATTCTTCTAAATGTCTTCTTGTGCTCATGTGCCAGTTTTTCTAGGGATCTCAGTTTAGGAGTGGAATTCCTAGGTCATAGGGTCTCCACAGCTTTAACTTTACTATTGCCAAATTGTTTTGCAAAATGGCTGCAATGAGTTATACTCCCACCAGCAACGTGTGAATTCACTTAACTCCATATTTTGACAACACTTGATATTGTCAGAGTTTTACATTTTTGCCAATTTGATGAGTGCAAAACTTTTATTTTACTTTGCATGTCTCCACTTACTAATGAGGTTGAGAGTCTTATTCATATGTTTTTATTTTGTTTTGTTTGGTTTTTTGCCATTTGGATTTCCTTTACTATGAACTGCCTGCTCAAGTATTTTGCCCATTTTTCTATTTGGTGGTTTGTCATATGGACCAATAACCCTGGCCTCTGGCTCTGATGCTGCTGACCTGCCACTTAGTTTACTGCCAGCAAGCTGCCACTAGCCCAAGTTGATTTCCACATCCATCACTGTCTCAGCAGCTCCAACCCAGCCCAGCCCATCACAGTGGGAAGCTACCAAAGCCACACCACCAGGTTCTGGGTTTCCCAGCACCTGAGCCAATTCCTTTAATGTTATATAAAGATAGTACAGGCTTTGGAGTCAGATCTACCTGGGTCTGAATCCTGCCTCCGTTTCAAACTAGACTGACAATTCTGTCACCTCCTTTGAGCCTTTATCTGTAAAATCTGGGTGTAAATGCAAATCTCATAGTTTGTTTTTTTCTTTATCTATAAAATGGTGATAAAAATGCCAACCTCAGGTGACTATTGGGATCATTGATCCAATGAGGTAATGCATGTGAAGTGCCTGCCACCTGGTGGCGCCATCATTCCATCCCATCCCCATCAGGTGCCATGCGGTCACCTCTAGAGGCCAGGCCTGAGCTCACTCACCTCACTTCTGCAGCCCCAGCTAAGGCCTCCAGACTGGGCTTCTCTCTCAGGCTCCTTCCATCAGGCTTCTCTGGGACTGAGACCCCACCGAGAACCTCAGCCCTTTGGCTTGGGTCCACAACTCTACCCACCTGGCTGGGCAGCCTTCAATCATCAAGCCCACAATTAGGATTTTTAAAAGCGGAGGGAATCTTGTTTTAATTCCTGACCAGGAACAATAATATTGACAATTGTGATCCTTCAGAAGGGATCAAACATTTCCTGATCATCTACATTGTGATAGTCACTGAACTAGGCACTGAAACAGAGATGAATCGGACATAAATGAGAGAGAGAAGAGAATGGACATGGTCTGTAGAGACACAGAAAGACAAATTTGAGAAAGAGATCATATGCCTATAAAAGAATTGGTGCAAACCACAGCCTCTCAGTCCTTCTCTCACTTAGCTTCTCTGTGACACCTACTCCTCTCTCTCTTTCCCTCTCTCCTCCCTAGAGCTCCATAAAACCACACTTCCGTGACTCACCTCCTTCTTGTCTGGTGCTTTCTCACCATCTTCTCTCCTAGCCTCTTATTTTGCATCCATCTAAGCTGGAAAACCCAGGTTTTGCCCACAGCCCACTTTGTACTAGATCAGGCAATGGTATCCAAGCCCAGTGACCTTGATGATTCTCCACGAAGACCCCCAAACCTACCCTCCAAGCCCTGACCTTCTTTCCCAAGGTCCACATCCGCATTTCCAATCTGCTACTGGATCTCTTACATTTAATTCCAAAAGCAACTTGCCTGGATGTCAAACCCTGTTTACTTAATGATGAAATGGTCATTTTCCCTGTTTGCCCTCCTCCGTCATCTCTCAGACCTGGTCAGAAGTCACCTCCTCTGTGAGCACCTCCCCCAATCAGAGGTGGTCTCTCTGTGCCCCCAACTCCTGTACTACTCTGGTCTGACCTCAACTTCAGCACCTGTCATGTTGGATTATCTTTATCAGTTTACATGCCATCCCCCCTAGATTTGTGCTCCTCGGGGTGCTCCTATACTGAATCCTTTCTAGGTCCCCAGCACCTAGCTGAAGCCTGTAAACAACAATGAACCTATAAGATGTGCGCTGAACGATGAGGAAACAGAGGCCTAGGGAAGGTCAGAGATTGCCCAGGCCATACAGCAAGTCAGTGTCAGTGCCGGGACCCCAATCCTTGTCTCCCAACTCTTTATCCTGTGCCTCCTTCCCTGAAACCTTTAGGAAGAAAGAGCAAACAAGGAGGGAGCTGGGGAGAAGGCCAGGTCAGTGGGGGTTGCTCAAGCCAGCTCCAATGTTGGCTCTCAGGGTAGCCCAGCCTGAGGCCAGCTTCCTCAAACTCGGGTCCCATGTCAGGAAAGCCTCCATCCCCAAACCACCACTTCCCATCCCCAGTCATCATTAATCTTGTTGCTAATGATGCCAAGAAAACAATCTAATCAAAGCACTTTCACATCCCTAAAGAAATTGCTGCTGGAAGCACTTACAGATAATTAGCTTTTATACGGCGTGGGATGGGCCTGGGCCCAAGGCCAGCTTTCAGCATGGGAGGGGTTGCAAATGGTGATGAGGGTGGTTTGGCCTGGTCATCACCTGGGCAGCAGGACCAGTACACTCGGATTCTGGACACAGAGGGAGCTGCTGAATGCTGAGATTCTCCCCCAAGTATGCAAGGAGCGTGGGGAGTGGGAGAAGTGTGGAACCCACACAGATGAGGAACCCAAAGTGTACAGTGAACCTCATGTCAGATTTATGAGCAACATTCTCCCACTGATTATTGGAGAAAAGCATCAGTGGTGGGTTTTACGCAGACAGCTGAAGGACACAGGCTAATATTAAAAAGGCCCATCATATATCACTGGTGGTGATCTGCTACTTCCTGGTTCTTTGTGCATGTGTGTGTGTGTGTGTGTGTGTGTGTGTGTGTGTGTGTTTAGTTTTTCAGGGAAAGGTGGAGGAAATGACTCTGTAACCATCAGTAATGCAAATGCAGTAATTACTCAGCAGCAAGAAAGAGCATTATCTAACGATCTTTTAAAGAAAAAGATTTTCTCTTTTACCTTTCTGTCCTCTCAGACAGCTAAAGGCTACCAAAACAAAACAAAACAAACAAATAAACAAAAAGAACAAGACAAATGGGAACCACAAAGCAGTGAGAATCCTATTCATGGGTTCAGAGAGGACAAGCCTGTTTGCCCAGGGAATGTCCAGAGGGAGAATTCAGTCATAGTCAGAGAGGGGACGAGGGTCATGCCCAAGAAAGCACTGACAAGTGTATGGCCAAGGGACAGGGCAAAGCATTAGGTGGAATAAATGGGCCAGTGGGTAAGAAGCAGGAGTGAACGTGGACTGAAGAAAAGATCAAGGTAAAGTTCAGGGTAAAATCTGTGAACAATGCGGGTATCAAAGGCTCACTTTTTAGAATGAGATATCTGTTTCAAGGAGTGGTAGTAGGCCTGACAGCTCAATAGAAAGCTACAGGAACTAACAGGGGCCTCTAGGAGGTAAGAATTTCCACCCCAAACTAGCATGTCCCAGACCACAGTCAACCTCTTTTGCTATTATAAACAAAACTCTTTGATTAAAAGCTAAATATCAAAGTGGATAAATACAAATATTAATATGTCATTGGGAGTAGAACAATGAGTAAAAGGGGTTGTATAACCAGTTTGGCAGGAAAACTGTGAGGTAGGGAGAGGGATATATAGGGAGAGAAAACAGAGATGAGTTATTTAGATGGAGAGAAATCAAGGATTGAATTACTCAAGAATATAAATAGAAGATAATTTCCCTGTCAAGCAGATAATTTCCCCTTAAGCAAATTGTCAAACAGATGCTCTGAAGGCATATGGGGGTGGGGAGAGCAGTGTTCGTGAACAGTTATCAAAGGGTCACTAAGAACAAGTATCCAGGCATGTGCTGATAGGAATACATCAAGATTTCAGCAAAGCACTATTAGGCATAGCTGGGATCTGAACCCAGGTTTTTCTGTCTACTAAGAGTGTACAAATTCTACTACACCAGAAGTGCTTCGAGATCAGTGTTCTCAGACTGGTTCTCAGGTGATTAGAATCATCTGGGAAACTTTTAAAGGTACTAACGCCTGGGCTGTACCACCAGAGATTCTGATTTAAATGATATGGAGTATAGTCTTGGCATCATTATTTTTTAAAGTTCCTCAAGTAATTCTAACGGGCATCCTGGGTTAAGCACCAGTGCTCTGGAGGTACCTGTGCTACAATGGAAGGTGTGCACCCTGAGGAGTGAGCAATCCTGGGCTCACAACTCAGCTGTGTTACCTGCTGACTTGATGAACTCAACAAGTTATTCATCATCTCTGAAACTGTCTTTAACCTTTAAAATGATAATATCAAACCGAACAATGAAATATTGAAAGCTTTCTCTCTGAAATCAGTAGCAAGACAAAGAAATCCATTATCACCACTTCCATTTAACATTATACTTATGGTCCTAGCCAATGCACTGTGACAGGAAAATGAAATTAAAAGATAAAATGGAAAAAAAGTAAAACTGTCAGTATTTGCAGATAACATGATTGTATACATAGAAAATCCAAAAAGAATTTACACATTTTTAAGATTAATACATGAATTTAGCAAGGTCATTGTATATGATACCAGAATTTTATTTTCCATGCATTAGCAATAAACAACTGTAAAATAGAAACTTTAAAATACCGCTTTTTTTTTTAAATGGAAAATAACAAGTGTTGGAGCAGATGCAGAGAAATAGGAACGCTCGTTAATTGCTGGTGGCAGTGTAAAATGGTGCAGACACTGTAAAAGACAGTTTGACAGTTCCTCAGAAAGCTAAGTATAGAGCTATCATATGACTGGGCAATCCCGCTACTAGATATATGCCCAAAAGAATTGAAAGCAAGGACTCAAACAGATATTTTCACACTGATGTTCACAGCAGCATTATCCACAATTGCCAAAAGATGGAAGCAGCCCCAGTGTCCATCAACCATTGAATGGATAAATAAAATGTGGTATATACACACAATGGAATATTACTCAGCTGTAAAAAGGAATGAAGTCCTGATATATGCAACAATGTGGATGAACCTTGAAGACATTATACTGAGTGAAATGAGCCAGACACAAAAGGATAAATGGTGTATGACCTCACTGTTTTGAAACAATTAGAATAAGCAAACTCATAGAGTCAGAATCTAGAATATATATAGGTTACCAGGGATGGGGTCTGGATAGGGAATGGCATGTTAAGGCTTAAAATGTACAGGGTCCCTATTTGAAATGATGGAAATGTTTTAATAATGGATGGTGTTGGTGGTAGTACAACACTGTGACTGTAATTAATAGCACTGACACATATCTGAATGTGATTAAAAAGGGAAATGTAAGATTGTATATATGGTAACAGAATAAAAATTTTTTAAAAATCCAAGGAACTACACTACACAGTGAACCATAAATTCAATCATGGACTATAGTTATTAGTACAATTATTAAAATGTGCTATCATCAATTGTAACAAATGTTCAACATCAAAGCAAGGTATTAATAATAGGGTGATATAAGGGAATCCAGTATTTTATGCATGATTATTCTGTAAATCCACATCTTCTCTAATAAAGAAAAATATACAAAAAAACCACGTATATTAGCATGAAAACATACCTAAGAATAAATCTTAAGTAGATGTGCAAGGCGTCTACACTGAAAACTCAAAACATTGCTGAGAGAAATTAAAGACAATCTATATAAGTAGAGAGGAATACTATGTTTTTGGAATGGAGCAGTCAATATTGTTTAAGATACCAATTATCCCAAAATTTATTTAAAGTTTTAAAGAAATCCCAATCAAAATTTCTGCAGGTGTTTTGTGGGAATGGACAAGCTAATTCTAAAATATATATAGAAATGCAAAAAACTTACGATTACCAAGGTAATCTTGAAGAAGAACAAAGTTGGAAGATTTATACTACCAGATATCAAAATATATTATGAACTACGGGAACTCGGTGCTGCATTGGCACAAGGATGGGCAGAAAACTAACAAAACAGAATAGAAAGTCCAGAAATGGACGCATACATATATCACCACTTGAATTACAACAAAGGCATCATTCCAATTCAGTAAGAAAAGGGTCGTCTTTCTGATAAATCATACTGGCTGAATTGGATATCCATATAAAAAATTGAATCTTGAACCCTACTCCACACTATAAACAAAAATTAATTTGAAGTGGAACATATACCTAAAAGTGAAAGGTAAAACAATAATGCTTCTAAAGCAAACACAATAGAATATTTTCATGATCTTGGGGAAAACAAAGATTTCTTAGCAGGACACAAAAAGCACTAATTTTAAAAGGTCAATAAATTGGAAAGATCAACAAATCAGAAAATTAAGAATTTCCATTTATCAAAAAAAAAAAAAAAAACACTATTAATAAAGGGAAAAAGCAAACCAAAACTTGGGGAATATATTTTCAATACATATATCTGACAAAGAAGTCATCTCTAAAAATATATTTCTTAAAGTTTCTAAATCAATAAGAAAAAGGCAAAATAATTTTTAAAAATGGGCAAAAGGCTCAGACAGACATTTCACAAGAGAAGATAGCCAAACGGCCAGTAAGAATATGAAAATTTGTTCTAAATCATTATTTATCAGGAATACGAAAATTAAAACCATAATGAGATATCACTACCTAATGAGCTGTCACTACCTAACACAAATCAGCCAAGAATTTTGATTAGTTCTATTGAAGCAGCCCAAGAGACAATCCAGCCTAGCCCAAAACCCTCTAACGTTTGTCCATCACAGTATGTCTTCCAAAATTACTTCATATGGCACATGACATCAGCAGAACAGGGACCTTCACCAAATGACAAAATTGAAGCTCACAGGAATTAGGGAACTTCCTTGTGGTCACTCAGTAAATCAGTGGCAAAGGAAGGTCTGGCTCCAGAGTCTTTCTACCAGCTGCTAAGCTGGGGCCTTTGCCCAGGAAATATGGATAGTCTCAACTGCCTCCTGCTGATCCTGCCTCCCAGAGCTCCTCTCGGCCTATCAGCTCTCCTAGCTCTGTTTGGCAACATAAGAACTTAGGTTCTGGGCCATAGGAGTTAGAAGGAGGGAGGAGCAACTGGTACAAATTCCCAGGGCCAAGTGACAAAAACTCAGGAGAAGACCCACCTAAAGATTTTTAGCCACCCTCTCCTTGCTGAGGAAACCAACAGTGTTGTTTTTGTTTCCCACTATACCCCAACTCCCACCCCCACCAAGGCCTGAAACTGTCCACAGATGCCCTGCCGGGCTAATGTCAGCTGGCCTGCATTCTGGTTTCAGCCCTGCTGCTGACAGTGGGAATGTGGCACACGTCACTTCACCCCTTCTGGGTCTCTATCCTCTCATCATCTGTGATGGGGAAGAATGCACCAGAACTCCTCTAACAAGATTTATTTGGCCATGCATCAAACACTGTGCACCTGCCACAAGCTAAAGGGCCAGGCAAGACAATGACTCTTTGTGGAGAAGTTTCAACCGATCTCAGGCCCAGCAGTATGGAACCCGAAAATAGTATGAACGCCAAGGAGGGAAGAGAGCTCCAAGAAGTCTTTCCAGGGAAGGGGGCTTTTGAGCCAGATCTCGACAAGTAGAGGTGGAAGGAAAAAACATTTCCAGTTGGGATACCCCAGAGTAGAGAAAAACTCCACATCAAGGAAGTCCTAAAACCTTTAGTGGAGAAATCTAGTGGGAAGGAGAAAGGAACTCACATTTATGGAGCAGTTACTCATTTAGTCTTCACAACCTGCAAGGCAAGCATGATTACTCCAATTTTATATATGACAATATTGGGGTTCAGTAGGATGCAAAGTCACACACTGGGTATTGAAATCAGGTCTGTTTATCAAAGGGGCAGTGTACTGGAAGCAGCTTGCTCATAGAGGACCTTCAGTGTCAGGCCGAGAGGTCTGGATTTTGTCCACTGTGTGCTGGGAAGCCTAGGAAATCACTCTGGGGAAGCCTGTTGGGGACATGTTAGAGGATAAGATTTGTCTACATTCCTCTCCTGCCCAGTAGGAGGCCAGCTCAGTGGGAAAGATCCCCCTTGCCCTAAATTTGCACACACCATCCCCTCACACGCAACACCATCACCATCATTGCCACCACACCCTGGTCCTGGCGCCCAAAGAGACAGAGCGCTGCCCCCTCACCAGCTCCAGGAGAAAGCAGCCCCAGGCAGCCTGGCCGGGCTGCCGCTGCCGCTCTTGCCCACCAGGGGCCGCTGTTGCACAGCGCATGGGTTCCTGCGGAGACCGCGGCGGTGCAGAAGCTTTGCCAGCTGCAGAATTTAGCCACCAGGCTGTCCGGTTGGTCCGAACTTAGAATGGACATTGCGGGGCGTTGCCTCCAAGCCAACAGAGCCTTCTTTCGGTCTGGACAAGCCTGGATCCTCTCTGGGAGAGGAGAGGGGGAAAGGGGCCGTGTGCCTGATTTTTACTCTTTCCCCTTCACATTCTGGCCGCCTTTAAGCCCCTCCCCACACTTACCCTCAAGGCAGACAGGGCTGGGAGACTTGGCACCAAGGGAGGCTCGGTCACAGTGCCACCCCCTTGCAGGCTGAGGAAGGGGACAGTGCATCCTGGTCCATGCCTGTCCCACCCCTTTCTCCCTGTGAACCAGAGTCACAGCACAAAGCAGTCGACCTGGAACTCTAGAGTTCTCTGCAGAGACCTAGAACATTCCCCAGGAGAGTGGGGGTTGGGAGAAGCTGATAACCTTTAGCCTAAGTGGGATGAGTCCCAGAGGGAGGAGGGGAGGCACCTGGGCCCTCCATTCAGTCTCATTCTGTCTCTCCCTCTCTCTAGGAACTCCTCCTAGATGAAGAAGGGGCTGCAAGTCTAATTAAGCAAAATTTCTTGTCTGACATTCATACCCCAGCTCCTCACCCAGCCTCACTTATGCATTAGAACTGACAACCACGACACAGCAGCTGCCTTGCCCTGGAGTCTGCACACTAAGGCCCCTTTTGGCACAGCAGAGAGGTAGGGTGGTGATGTAGCAAACTGAACTTATGACTGGGAGCAAAAAGAAGCCAGCTTCTCAGCCCAGGCTCTACCCCTCCCAATGTCTCCATCCCTACAGTCTCAACTTCCCCTTCTGTAAAATGAGGGTGACCATCTCTCCCTGCCTGCCTTGAAAATGATCCTGAGAGTCAAATGAGCAAAAAGATAAGAAAAACTGGTTAAAGGGTTTTGCAAATATTACCTATTTCTAAACACCTGCAAGCCTCCAGGGAGCAGGCAGTGGAGACTCTCCCATAAAATGGCAGCTACAGCTGTGGATCCTCCCACTACCACCCCTACCCCCTTGCACCCCATTTTCTCCTGAGCAGGGTCCACGTGATTTCAGCAGTGGGGTCCATTTCTCCCTGACTCCATCTCTTATTCAGCCAAGACTTTCAGATGTCAGGGCAAATCTATTTACAGAAGCTATCCCAGGAAACTGGGGTGGGGATGGGTGCTCATGGAGGTAGGCAGCAATTTTCCCCTCCCTGGCAATGATGATTTTCATTTTGGACTTGAGACTATAGCTCCTCCCCTCTCTCTCTCATCTTTAATTTCTTCATCGATTTTCATTAAACTTTCCCCTTGGCTTATAGCAACAGGGTAAACTCCTTATTTGAAAGAAATAAAATGAGAAGGGGGGTGGGAATAAAAGAAAGCAAGATTGTGTCTGCTCTTGATGATGGAAAGGGCAGTTACTAGAATTGTCTTGGAGGTTGCCTGAGGTTGACTGAGCACTGGGCTTTTGACAACCCACACCCCTTATGGCCCTGTACCTGTAGGCCCCTGCCCCTCAGATCCGTAGCCCCTCACCTGGGCCCCAGCCTCTAATTCGGCTCTAGTCCCCAGCCCCCTCACATCCCTGTCCTGGTCCTGGCCTTGTCTATTCTCAGCCCCTGCTCCTTCCCTTTAGCCACTCAGAACACCAGAACTCTGCCTGCCAGGACTGTTATAAAATCCTGAGTACTCAGGCACTTTAGGGGCAATGCAGAGTTTTCCCCCCAGACCAGCCTGAAAAGGTGGAGACACAGAGGTCAGGGAGAAGGAAAGGAAAGCAAACAGAGGCAGAGTGTTTCCTCCATGCAGGCGCCATGCTGTGAAGCCCTCCCATGTTGTTACTTTGCATCATAACAGTAGCCCTAAACGGAAGCTCAGAGAGAAGAGACTTGTTCTCCAGACTCTTTGGGGCCTCCTCCAAACCCTGTAGCCCTCCCTTTCGGTAATGCCAGTTCACCTTGCCAGCTCCAGGCCTGCAGGGAGGCTGCCCTGACCAGTCCAGGCAAGCTGGGTCATCCTGGCCACCTGGATAGTTAGGTCTGTCTGCTCCCGTTGGGCTGTGTGATTCTGGGGCCCTCATTTTTGCCCTCCAGTCTTCTCCACTGTGGGTCCCAGAGAACTCTGCCTCTTCCTCTGGGCTCCCCAGACTCAATAAATACAGAGCCCCTAAGAGATGCAGAGCCCCACAAGCCAACTCCCAGCTGTAAAATCCCTCTGCCTCTCCCGAATCCACTCTCCCCTGGCCTGCCGGGGAGCTCCTCCTTGGCCCTTCTAGCCCAGCTCCAATGCCGTTGGTGCTGCCTTCACCAGGCTCCCAGGCAGAGGGGTGCCTGTGGGCTCTTGTGGTCATGGGACAGCCCTTCCCACTGCCTGTCCTGCTGGGCCTCTTCCCATCCGGCCATCCTGGGAGGCAGGGAGCACATCTGCTTGTCTCTCCTCTTCAGGGCCCTGCACTGGGGTTCAGGGATTTTCTACAGAGGATGCAGGGAAGCTAAGAAAGACTTTCTGAATGGTGGAAAGGTTTTGGCTGGGAAGAGTCAGAACCCTGTAGGACCCCTCTGGAAGGAAAAAGAGGAACCTTGAAAGGTCCATCAGACACCTCTGGAAAGGTCATGGCTGTGAGCTGACATTTTGCCCCCTCCAGGCCCTGCTTGGCTGGTGCCCATGTCACCTCCCTACCCAGGTCAACATTCAGGGCCTGGCTCCCAGGGAGACATTTCCTGCAGTCCCTGCTTCCAAAGGGTCAGTTCTTCCCAGGGTTGCATAATGCAAAGAGCATGGGCTTAAGCACCAGTCAGACATGGGTTTGAATCCAAGCTCTATCTTCATTGAGAGAACACAGTCTCCAAGTCTCAGTTTCCTTATCTATAAAATGGAAAGAATTTGTGCTCCAGTCCCACCCAACACCTCCCTGTGGGCTCTGGGTATCTTTGACCATGGCAGTCCCTCCTCCTGCCATGCCTCCCTTCTCCACCAGACTGTAACCTTCCTAAGCCCATCCATGTTACAGCCCTAGTGAGTAGCATAGAACCTGCCACAATCACAGTAGCTACCATTTATTCAGCACCTACTGTGTGCCAAGCACCACATTAGATAATTCACATCCTCTATTCTCCGACAATTCTGTGAGGTGAACATTATGATCCCTATTTCACCAATGGAGAAACTGCGCCTCTGAGCAGTTATGCAACTTCTCCAGGGTAACACACCCAAGCTCACAGGTACAGAAGCCTGGTTCAAACCCAAGATTGCTGGGCTCTCATAGCTTGTGGTCTCTCCACTGCACTGGGCTGCTTTGCACATCAGAAATGTGTGGTGAAAGGATGAATTAGTAGAGTGAATCAATGATGGACTGTAAAAGTAAATGAGTGAGTGAACATAAAAGTATGTGAATGACTGATCAACAGCAGGAATGAAGCAGCAGCTGATTAAGTGACTTTATATGAGTGAATTAATGAAACCATGATAGAATCTATGACCACACAAATCCCCTAAACCTGATAAGATTCAGGCATCACAAAGCAGGGTTTGGGATGGATGGGGGCATCTGGTGACTTGGCTAGACCCACCCCCCACTGGGGTGTGTGCCTGATTCAATGAACCTCTTCAAGGCTGGAGGGAAAGGAAGGGGTGGTGGGAGGCGTGAGCATTTGTCTCTTACCTGCAAGCCCAGTGACCATAATTAGACACAAAGGCTTCCAACCTAATGGAAGAGGGCACTCCAAGAGTGGGGGCACCAGCTCACCCACTACCTTGCTATGTGACCTGGGACTAATTGCTTCCCCATTCTGAGCCACAGCCTTCTCATCTGTAAAATGGGCAGAATCCTCATTCATCTTCCATCACCAGCAAAGAGCATCTCTGAGTCGGTCATCCTATGATCCAGTTCCAGTAATCTGAGTAGATTTGGAAAGAGGCAGGGTGGAGAGTAAGATGAACATTTGTCTAGGAGTCTAGACCAAAGTCAAGAAGCTGTGGGTAGGGCTTAGGAGGCTTATGAGAGTTATGGAGTTGTGTGGCAAGCTCCAATGCAGCCCGAGCTGTTCGTTGACCACCTAGGGCTGCTCGGGGGTCTCAGTGTCCAAGGAGCTGGGACAGCAGGGAGCGACGGTGGGTGGAGGTATATTGGACAGATTGTTCATCAACTCCAAGCCTAATTCCAAAAAGAACTCCACTCTTCACACAGTTCTAGTGGAGAGGAGTCCCTTATTGGACCAGATACAGACCTTTCTCACAAAAATGGCCCAGGCAAATGAAAAACTGAGAAAAGAAATGGCAACTGCACCACCTGGTGGCTTTGATATCGCAAATGTTGATGGGCCTCTTGGAAAAGTTATACAAACGGATGTGGCCTTACTTGAGATGAATCAGTCTGGTTAAAAAGAAGACAATTCAGAGGAGAGTTTACAAAATAGTTCAAAGGACAGTTCAGAATCTGAGGATGAAGATGACAGCATTCCTTGTGAAGTCAACATAGATAACATTAAGCTTCCTAATTCAAGAAGGTGGAAAAGGCAAGATGGAAGTTTTGGACAGTCCTGCAAAGAAAAAAAAAAAAAAGAAATAGTGGAATAAATAATCTGAAAAGAAACAGGTGATATGTGCTTGCTAATTCATTTCGGGTCTCTATGGTGCTTTTATGCCATATTGGATGTATTTGTTTCTCAGGGAAACAAAAGCTGGCTTATAAGGAGTTGGGGATCTTCCAGTGGTAGACTTATCTTTGATCTCATGCTAAAGAGATTTAACATTTAGAAAGCTTAACTTTGTGTATGGCGATGTGTGAAATTGTTGGCATCTTCTTGTTTTTGTTTTAAACTGTCCTCCTGGATGAAACAACCTAATTTTTTTAGTTTATTATAAAGTCAAATTTATTAGTCACCATAAAAGTGGGTTCAATGAGAGAAATTTTTTTAAGGAAAAAAAATTGCAAAGAAAAAGCTGACATATTTATCCTCAGGCATATCTATTTATATTTTAAAAAAATATTTCCAGTTTGAGCCTGGGAAACCAATGCTCTGTGATGTGATCATTGCCAATGACTACAGCCACTGAAATGCACATAGAATTTACTGGCTGAGAGTGTTTGTTTTGTTTTGTTTTCTTTTTTTTTTTTTTTTCATAAAGCAAACACTTTTGTCTGAGTTATTAAAACTGTTTCATACAGTTGCCCACAGTTTGAAACCTATCAAGTGCAGAACATAGAAACAACACAGGAAAAGTAGGAGGCATGGTGCAGAGAAAGACAATGGCTAGTTTTCCTTTCAAAGGTCAAAATGATCCTAAGCTGAAGCTGACTTTCTGCCTCATTCTTGATCCTATTAACTTGTTTGGGATCTCATCCGCCATCCTGTTTTTTCTCAGGAAATTAATCTGAGAATTTAAAGGGCTTGCCTACCAGTCTGTTGAAACTCATGCAACTGTGGCCTAATGTTTTGCGGTTCTTTTTGAACTTGGTTCTTTATTACTCCTCACATTAGCCTGAGGCATCTTGTAAGTACTATGAAGATAATTCTCAAGGTCTTTTTTGGCCTTTCTCATTGGAAATTATAACTGAACAGTGTCCACCAGCTCTCCTGGGCTGTGATTCACAAAATATATGAAGATGAACAGACCTGGAATCAATATTTCTCAGCTGAAAAGGGGATGATGCTATGATTCGTAGCACCCAACACAACAGTGGTGAGTTACTGGTATAAATATTTAAAGATTGCTTTCCACTGGATATTATGCTACATTGTGGGAAGAATTGCATTGACTGGTGCATAGTGTGTGACACAGCAGTTAATAAATAAACGTCTGAAAGTATGAGGGTATACAGGGCATTTTAAACCATGGTAGACTGCCCCAGGCTGGGGGATATAAAGATAACTTAATAGGAATTACTGAAATATCTATGTAGAAATGGACTGACTTATCAATGAAAAAGAGTAGTTAGTCTAGAAATAGATACTAGTATGTAAAGGTTTTGATATTTATCTTCTGCTATGGCTAGCTCATACGTACACATCTAGGCTTCCTGTAAGTTAAGGGAGTCAACTAAATTCAGATCCTCTGGACATTCTTGTGATACAAAAGGAAAATAAAAACATAAAAATTTTATATATGCTAAGGATGTCATTTCAAGTAAGTGTAAAATAGATGATTTATTCAATATATGATATCAGGACTGGTTAACTATTTGAAAGAAGATTAGAGTCTAGCCTCATAATGTGTCAAAATAAATTATATACAGACTAAAGATTTAAATGTAAAAAATAAAATTGTAAGAGTTGTGTGAATAATAATGCAATCAGGAAAGGTTTTTTAGAAAGCATAACATCAGAGCCTGAAATCACTAAGGAAAACAGGAGAAAATTTTAACCACATAAAAATTAAAAACCAGTGGGTGGCAAAAAAATTTAAAAGACAGGGACAAGCTTAGAAAAGGCATGGGACAAGCTGGCATTATATAACAGGGTGAGTATCAATGTATAAAGAATGCTTACAAATTAGTAAAAAAAGGACTAATACCTGAATAGTTGGACCTGAAATAATACACATGAAAAAAAATGTTCAACCCCATTTATCAAAGAAATACAAATGAGACCAAGATGGGGTTTTTCATCTGAAAATTGGCAGATGAAAAAATGGCTAGTGCTTAACTAAGCAATTTCTCCGTGTCAGACCCTATCACTGTTTTTCATTTAAAAGTTGCCACCACTGATACACATGTAAAAATCCATCAAGCTGTACATTTAACTTAACATTCGTGCCTTTATGTATGTAATACCTTAATGAAAAAGTTGTTTTGTTTTTGATCAGTTTACCCTACAGTTTATTACAAAGTAAATCACTATTACACTTTGGGTAATCCAACTCTGCGCTTGTTCTGACTGATGGCTAGGCAAGAAATGATGGCAGTCATTTGGTCCTATTTGTGCTAAGATTGATGAAATGTTCTCTTCAAACATGTGGGATTCCATTTTTCTATGGCTTTATGAAAGTTTTATATCAGAAAATTAGGTGTAATGGTCTTTGAACCAAAATTTTCAATCTGAATGAATTTTTCATCTATTCTCATAATATTTTAATTGTTTATCAAATATGGTACTTCTAAGAAACTGCCTTGTAAAATAGTTTGTATTGTGCCTTGTATCCACTACTGTGGTTTTAAAAAGTCAAGAAAAAAGGTTGCCTTACTTTCATTTGTATTTCCCACCGTGCCTACCATAGTACCTTTCACTCAGTTGAAATATACAATAACTGTTCTTTAAACCGAAAAAGCTGTCGGTATGCAGGACCAGGATGCAGAGGAAAGGGGGCAGCTTGCTTTCCTTACCCCCAATTTAGACTGGGTCACGGGAACAGACTCAAGGTAGCCACTCAATCCTGCAACCACCACAGTTGTCATTAGGACATGCCAGGTTTTTCCAACTCTTCCATAAGAATTTTCAGCTCTTTTCCCTGAAACTTGGTTGGATAATTCCCAAAAATCAGCCTCAGCATCCCCAGCCCTCCTGGGTTTCTGAGTACCCTCTGCAGGCTCAGTTCTTCTCGGGTCTGGGCGGAGCAGCAGCCCTATACCCTGGTAGGGGGTGAGGGAAGCTGAAATTAGTCATGTTGCACTAGATTGGGCTTGAGCTGAGGTATCTGAGGCCCATCAGCCCCCGACATTCCTTCTCTAGCCCTCACCCCACCCCCTACTATATTGATCCAGTCTACTCTTGGACTAAGGCTTCGGTTTCCCTCACCCACACCCTCTGCTCCTTAGTGAATGGACCCCCACTCTGCAGGCCTAGCCCAGAGCCCACCTATTCCTGCCAGTTCTACCCCCAGAAGAAGCTGGAACCCCTTCTCCTGCTGAGGTCCTGCTGTGAGTAAAGGATGAATCATTCCAAGCCCTCACCACCACTCCCCACCTGCCTTGCCTGCCTCCTGCTGGGTTCCACCACTGGACTCCCTGGACTATCTCTGTTGGCACCCCCACCCCCACCCAGGAAGTGCTGGGTCCCCCTTCAGGACCTGCCTTTCTTAGTCAGGCTCCTTAGTCCCTAGCCTCTCCACCTCTTCATCGACTCATGCAGTCCAGACCCCAGCAGCCCCATCTCAGTGATGATTGGGAAGAGGAGGGACTCAGGAGACCTGCTAGGTGAAGAGGTCCAGGTGGCCATGAGGAGATCTGCCCCTCCCCGTCCCCAACCTGACTCAGGGCCCTCAGGCCCTGCCCATGCAGCCAGCTGCACCCTCACCTTCTCCAGCTGGTGGACACCCTCTTCCACGCAGCAGATGGAGGCGAGTGTGCGGAGCGCCTGGGGGTACAAGCACCGGAAACTGTCTTGACGGCAGACCTTGAAGAGTGCTACGACCCCACCCTCCTGCCAAAAAAGAGAAAAATGACACATGACCTCAGTAACTGACATTCCTTGCTCAGCTGATATGCTTTGGGCCCTAATATATACATACGCACAAATGCTCATGCACTCACATGCTCACACAGTTCACACACTCACATGCTGGCTGCATAAGTAATGTCGCTCTTTGTAGTCCAGGGTGGGGGTGGTATTCACCCCAAAGCTTCTGGGGCTCCAGTGACAGGACCAGGGCAGGCATGTTTGCTAGGGCCAGGGGGTCAACAGCATTCAACACAGCTCCCAGCCAGCATGGCAACTCCCTCCCCGCCAGCCTGGACTCATGGGAAATAAGTCCTAGAAACAAGTAGGCAGCAGGGAGAGGGAGCTGAAGACTATAAGCCCAGAGCTGTTTCTTGTTCTGCCATCAAGAACTGTGCTGCTCATCAGATTCTCCCAACAGCCATGTGAAGCAGACAAAAAGGAATTTTATATACATTAGTATATTAATTTGTTCCCATGTTGTGGAGGAAGAAAACAGATGGGTGAAATAATTCACCCGAAATCCACATTGTCCTTTTTTCAATGCTTCCATTTGACTTTGTAAAAGAAAAAGAAAACCCTTTAGGAAAGATCAGCCCAACTCCTGAGGGTGTACTTTTTTTAATCTTCTGAAAGTGAGAGAGACAGCAGATCACAAAGGCGGCTCAGCAGGCCACCCAGCAAACGTGGGGACACCACCTTCAGCGTCCAAAGAGGGAGAGGACAGACACATCCCCATCTGCCTTTGCCTTGTTTCCTCTCTCCCCGCTCCCCTGAGGGCTGAAAGGAGTGGCAGCGACAAAAACCACATGAGCAAATAATATGAACTTGGTCCTGTGGGGCACTCACCTTGAACCTCATCATTCTTGAGTCTAACTAAGCCCAATGCACTCTGTTCCCCAAATGGAGAAAAATGTTATAGGAAGAAGATGAGTTCAGCAAAATACCACCCCCTATCGTATTTTCGAGAACTCTTTCAACAAAAATTTCTGAGCACCTGCTGTGTGCCAGGCACTCTTCTGTGTGCTGAGGGTGAGGAAGCAGATGAGTGAAAGGTTAATTAATGAGCAACTGGAAGAGGAAGCAGTGACCACTGTGACCCAGCACAGGCTCACAGAAATCAGTCCATCACAGCTCTTCCCTTCCCTCTACCCACAGAGATGCGCCCATAGTTCCTATTCATTCTACGAGCTTTGCTGCTGAGTGCTGTAGAGATGAAGGTGAAGGTGTCCAACTTGGGGAGTTGAACATTTCTGACATCCTTAAATCAGCTAAGAGTGATCCCTAACTTTTATATTCCTACCTCCTTTTGGGGTAGTTGGTTTGGTGGAAAAGGGGCATAGCTGAGGACTGGTAAATTCATTCATGCATTCCAAAACCAATGTAATGATTTATTATATGTCAAACACTGTGCTGGCCACTGAGTGAGGCTGCCTCAGTCCCCGTCTTCAGTGAACTCACCATCTGGCGGGGAAGGCAGACAATATTAAAAGCGGGTACAATGCTGGGTAGAGGTGCATGAAATGGGGGTGCCGGGCTCCAGGAGCACAGAGCAGGAGCTCCTAGTAGAGTCTGAGAGGGGTTTATGAAGGGTTAAGAGAGAACCACTTTGATTTTAAATGCACATCACAACACTAATACAAGTGTGCTCTGGTATTGGGTAAGACACGTATTCCTCCTGATTTCCTGCTCCATGTCCCTTCACCCCCTGCCTTCCTGCTTTGCCATGGTTCTTGTGATATCTCATGAGGGTTTCACATAAAGGCCTTACTCATAGAGTCACTGAAGTAAAATCAAGTTTCTCTTTAAAGTGAAAGGAAAAGAAACAAGAGTCTTAAGCCCTCCCCAGCCAGCTCTGCCGGTCATTAATGACTCCCCTTCAGATGTAAATATATATGCACATGTGTGCATGTGTATATTTATATGTGCACTTATATTGTATAAATATATCTATATGTAGATAGATGGTATGTTTGATAGATAGATGGATGGACATATTTACATGTGGAGCTGACAATGAAGAAATTGTGCCAAAGCGTGGATGCCACGAGCCAGAATCAACGTGGCAGCCTTCCTCTGGCTCAGGGGGCGCCGAGCTCAGCTCAACTATATTTATGCTACTGCAGGGATTTGCATTGGATTCTCATTACATCCTTTCCCAAGCCTGTGAAAAATGGCCTTCTTAGCATTTTCAGCTACTAGGAGAGGAAGGGGAGACCCCCTCCCCTCCCCCAGACCCAGACTAAGGAGATTCTGGTCTAAAGCCTGGCTTTGCTGCTGATTAACTTTGGCTAAAAAACAGAGTCTGACAGCTATACCCCAGAGCTGCTGGGGGTGGCTGTGGTGCAAACTGAATCATGTATGTAAAAGGGCCTAGCCCCCAGCTCTGGGCAGTGAAATTAGGGGGAGACTATTGAAGGTTTCCTGATTAGAACAGTGCCTCATACCCTCATGAAAGGTGCCCCAAGAGATGGGATATGTGGGGGATTGGGGGCAGGAGCAGAAAGGAAGCCACAAAGGAAGCAAGGTGCATCAGACCCGGGACCACTGGGGAGCCCCCATTCAGGATCTCGAGAGCAGCACTCACCCCAGAGAAGAGCTGGGAATCGCGTGAGCTAACGGAATCACACTGTTGGCCAGAGCTGGTTTAATTTTATAGAAAGCTTCGGGCTCAGAGCCCAGCTGTATAACAGTATGAATTATTCAGATGGATTTGGGGTGAGCTGTCACAAAGTTGGAAGAGGCCACTTGTGGGTGTGTAGGCTGGGGTGGAGGGAGTAACAGAGGAACTGGAGGGGGAGTAATTTTGACAAAGCTCCATGTGACCACCATAGGAAGGGCCAGGTTTATTCTTTGGTCTTCAGAGGATTCCAAGGTGCCCAGAGGACAGACCTCAGACAGGCTGCTCAAATCCTCTTCTGGAGCCAGCTAAAGAGGGGGCCCAAAGAAAGACCACAAGTGAACCCCAGAGAGGTGGGTGAGGAAGGCCACCAGCAGGAGCTGCCCCACATCTCTCATAGTCTTGGGCACATTTACTGGGCATCTGAGGTAGGGATGCTGTGCAGGGCAGACCAGGGATACCCAGTCCCTGTGTCACTGTCAGGACGGGAAATGCAAACACAGTGATTCTGCTGGAAGAACTAGTTTTGCCATCTTCCAGGCTAGAAAGATGAGAGTCATTGCTGAATCTTCTCTCTGCTTCAACACTTTGTCTACTCTATTCCAAGGACTGGAGACATAAGGAGGTTAAGGTTAAAATTTTGAAGAGAGCAGACCTGGCTAAAATCCCACCTTTGCTTTTAAAATGTGTATGACCTTGAACAAGCTACTTACCTTCTTTCTGAGCCTCTGTTTCATTAAAAAAAAATGGGAATTATAATTATAACACATCAGAAGATTATTGGGAGGATTAGGTGAGGTAATGAATGGAAAGCTTAGCGCGGTGCTTGACATACAGGAAGGACTCAGTAAACAATGAGGGCAGTGGAAGGGGGAGAAGGGTGAAGAGGAAGAAGAAGTTGGGAAGGAGGAGGAAGGTAAGAGGAAAAGAAGGAGCAGCTGCTGAGAGGCACTTTAGAATAGTAATCAAGAGCTCAGCCTTTGATGCCAAACAGCCTGAGCTGTTTCAAATTCCAGTTCCGTCACTTGCTAGCTGTGTGACCTGCTAAGTGTCTCAGTGTCCCTCCCTGCAAAATGAGGATAATACAACTATCTACTACAGAGGATTGTAATGAGGTTTAAATGGCTTGTTATGTATAAATCAGAACATTATCTGGCACATAGTGTTATATAAATGTTTATCATTATTACTATGATTATTTTTCTCACTAACCATTGTGCAGTGCATCAGAAGCAGAGAAAGAAGAAATACTTATTAAGGAGACAGATTTATTGAAGCAGGGGTTTTGCCTGGAAAGGGAAGGACTCTAAAGTTTCGTAGCCATTGGAGCTGGTGAGATGGAAAGCACCTTGACTGCAGAGTTGGACAAATCTGGTTTCAAGCGTCAGCTGCCCAAGTTACCTAACCACTCTCAGTCCTGGCTGCCTTATCTGTAAAATGGATACCCGTCTCGGAGGGGTGCCTGTAGACAAGATATGGTAACTGGGTTTCAGCATAAGGCCTGAAACATAGGAGGAAGCAACCAATAAATGGCAATTATTATTGCCATTGTTGTTGTTATTCAATGAGCTACACATATTCCCTTGGGAAGGCTCTGGTGAGGTGTGGCCCATGTACACACTCAAAAGATTGACCCAAGTTGTAATCTCTTATTGGTCATCTTTCTTGAGTGCTCAGGGCTGGTGTTGGGGGTGGTGGGCGTAGAGTTGAGTAACTGAGGAGGGGGTGAAACAGGCAAGGAGCCTGTACAGAGAAATGGAGGAAGTGATGACTACGTATGAAAAGTAGCTCACCTTAGCCTTCCGTTTAAAAATGAGGTACTCTAAAACTAAAATTGCATCCTTACTTCTCCCACAAAAACACAAGGAAAGTCAGGCAGTATCATAGATGTGGAAGGTCTCTTAACTATCATAAAGTCCAACCTCCTCAGAGTCATGAAGGGGGAGCTAATGCCCCAAGTGGCTGCCCAAGGTCCCCGCTGAGCTAACAACAGAGCTAAGATGAAAAATGGACCCTGGTCCCCAGGCCAGGACTTTCTCCCCTGCTTCCCACCTCTGGAAATGTTTGGGGTTAATATTTAACCAGAGGTAAATCCTGGTCCCCAGAGGAGACTACCTCTGCAGGAAGCAAAACACCTTCTTTGTTTAGACCCAAATGTGTGTTCTTTCTCTGCCTTTTTGAACATGGAGCACAAAGGAAAGCAGACAGTGGGAGCTGTTCACATCAAGTGGCACATGGAGACAAAACCTTCAAGTCCCATGCCCTGGGACAGAACACCAAGAGCTTCAGGGCCAGTGCCCAGCAGAGTTGCCTCCCCAGGAAACTTCTAAGGTCTGTTCTTTCCAAAATACAGAAAAAAAATCTTACAATAATAAGTAAAGTAATTAAATAAGTACAACTTATTGTGAAAAGAAAAAAATGGTCATAATTCCAAAAGAAATGCAGCTGATTTCTGTTTGAAGTTAACCATTAAGCTGACATTGAACCTGTTTCAACCCTGAGGTTAGAGCAGTTCTCTGTTCCCCACAAAACCAAGCAGACCTCTGCAAAGTTAATGCTCTTGACCAAGCTGGATGATTAGGTCACAAAAGCCTCAGAGAGGAAACAGACCAGATGCTACCCTCTCCATCCCCTTCTCCCCAACTATACCACATGGTTTTCATGGAAAATTGCACCTAAATCACTCTAAAGAGAGCAATGGTCTTCAACCCAAGCAGCATGTTAGAATCACCTGGAAAGCCAGTAGACACCCTCCCCAGGCCTGCCACTTTGGCCCCTAACCACGAAGCTTACTTTGGCTATGATGCGGCACAAGGGAGCTCCCTCCTGGGTCAGGCTGAACAGGTTCCCTGTGGTGGACTCCGTGGTGTAGATATTGTCCGAGTTATCAATTTTTCTCACCAGTGCCTAAGAAGACAGAGCACAGGTCTGCTGGTTACTCATCCCAATACCCTTTGCTCATTGCCCTCACTGGAACACCAGTGGGCCTCTGCTCCTCAGAGCACCCCAGCCTCTATAATCCCATTCCATCCTCAGCCTAACTGTGGGGCTGGTGAGGTCAGGGTGAGTTCTAAGCTACCTTTGAAAGATATGGGACAACTTCAAACCCCTGGGACACGGAAAGGAAATTTCCCCCGTCCCAGTCAAACAGAAAATCAGTTCAACATTGGTAGGCTCAGTAGATACCATTTTCTTGTGATATTGGCTTCTAATGAGCACAGAAATGGTTAAATAAACAAATCATCAGGTTGAAAACTAATGAGTTGCTACAGACATGGCCAAAAATTTGCTCATTTTGGATTGCTATTAGCCAATGGTCAACTCCAGCTGGGCTAATAGGTTCAAAGGTTGAGCATTCACTGATTTAGGGTCATGTGTGATGGTTGTATAACCAAGCCAAAAGAGCAACACACTGGAAATCATGTCAGATGGGTAACTCATTGAAGACTGTCACACTGATCAAGGCTGAGGAATCTAAGGCTAGTGGTGAGAGGTGCTGGAAATGACTGAACATAGGACCCAGGGAGGCCCAGGAAGGAAAGCAAATGCAAAATTCATTCATAAATAAGATATGAAGATTATTCCTGGAAGAGTTTAGCTTATTTCTGGGAAAAAGCTTTTCTTGCATCTTGAAGCCACTTCATAATCAGCCATTTGCTTTGGAACATGTGATTCATTGATTACAAATGATTCCTACCTGCTAATTAATGCTAGTTGCTTGAATTTCTCCTAAGAGGCCTGGAGATAGAGATTGGAGAAAACTGCCTCTGGGGGCATCATGGAAAAGTAAGACCTCAAGAGTTGGGTGCGCTGAGCAGCCACTTGTGCAGTTTCAGTGCCATCTTTACTTAAAACCATTATAATGGATTTGTTTTTAAATGACCCGGGTGTTATAGAAGACACTTGAAAGTATATCAGATCTGAGTTCTAGTCCCAGCTTCACTTTTACCACACTATGTTGATGAGGAAGTATACTTATGGTTAAAAGCATGGAAATCTGGAGCCAGACTTCCCGGGCTCAAAGCCTGGCTCAGCCATTCTATCTAAGTGCTCTAGAGAAAGCAACTTGGCCTTTCTGTGCCTCAGTTTCCTCGTCTGTAAAACAGTGAAAAAAAACCACTGTCTATCTCTTAAGGAGCTTGTGTCCATCTCTTAAGGTTGCCTTGGAAAGGCACCTGCCACATGGAAGCAAAATAAAATTGTTAGTAGTTATTATTTTGTGACCTTGGGCAATTAATATAAACTTTCTAGGCTCTTTTCCCTATTCGTAAAATTAAGGAGTTTGACCCTCAAGGTAAATGACTCTCCTTTTTCCTTCTTTATTCATACTCCTGGAATTCTTCCCATACATAGCTTGCTAATCCTCTGCATGTATTAGTCTAAAATTAAGTGTGTATTTAATCAAACTACATTAAATATAAAAATTATTTCCTAAGATTTAATAGATGCCTCTTGTAAGGGATTCAACAAAAGGTAAAATTAATAATGAGGATTTGTCACTACAAATCTCTGTAATGAACAGGCTTCTTAGAATCCTCCCCTTCATTACCGTAAGCAGTTACACACACAATACTAACACTCACATGAAAATGCAGATTTCATATATTGGGGTCCTGTACCTAAATGATAATTACCTAATGTTCCTGATTAGTGTTTGTACTTGAAGCAAATTAGCATCACATGAAACAATTCAAGCCAATGTATTTTGCAATCATCTGCTAATATTAGACCATTTACATCTCAGAATAATTTCACATTAATGTCTATACATGTATATAGAGCAATTATGCCTCAGATATGTCTCAGCAAATCAGATCTCCGACAAACAAAATTTGCAAGCATCCTTTCCACAAGCATAAATTTGGGAAGATAAAAAGATCAAAGGCTCAACTGAAAGCTTCAAGATCCTAAATATCAAAGTATGTCAGAGCTGGGAGGCCCCTCACAAGTCTTTTGCCCAGCCCTCACGTCACAGGTGAGGAAACCGAGGCACAGAAACTCGACCAAGGTTGCACACAATACGTGGTAGAGTTGGAGCCTGACCCCTGTGAATCCAACTTCCTGTTTTCAAAGGTCAGCAAGTCCATCTCCTTCAATGTAGTCAGGACCTCCACCTGGACAAGTAGAGATGGCAGCCTCAAGGCAAGGATACTCTCCAACCTCTTTAGCAACTCTCTCCAAATAGAAGACTGGTTCTCCACTCTGGTTTCCCATTAGCATTGACAACACTCTGTCTCATGGTGGCCAGAACTCCTGCTACAGGGAGCATGGTTGACTGAGAGCCCCAGCTGCTGCCCTTCTGGACCCACCACCATGGTCATGCCAAAGCCACACTTCCTCAGAGCTATACCCAGCTGTGACTCAGCACAGGAGGGGTATTTTTACAGGCCCATGACTGCGGGACAGGGGACGACTCTGATGTGTGACTTTGTCTTCAAAAATTCCCCATTAGCTTGACCAAAACCCATCAGAACTGTGTGTCAATGTGAGTCTCTCCCTACTCAATTCTTCTTCCTCCCCACTTTTCTTTCTCACATGTCAGCCCTGCAATGTGGCTCTCCATGCCAACTCCTGCTTCCTCCCCTTTAACGTTCACAGGCATTGCCTATCTAATCACATCTTGGTGTCTGGCTCCAAACCAACACAGTCTCTAAAACTCAAGTGCTCAGGATACTGAGGAATTGGAGAAGTCTCAAAAATACACTACCCGCTATATCATGAATAGAGTTGTGAAAGAATGAAGGCAAAATAAAGGAACTTAAGGTGATTAGGTTGAATGACAGAGATATTTTCTTAAACAACAAACTAGGCAGATATGAAGCAAAAAATGAGATCTTGAAGACTAGGATAAAGGAATAAAAAATAGTTAAGGAGATGCACTCAGTCTCAGTACTCTAAATGAGGAAATAGAAAAGGAGGATATGTTTTTCATTGTTTCTCCATCAGAAAGGGTAAGTGAGGCCCAATTAAATCTATCAGAAGACAGGTAAACTTTCAAAAAGCAGACTGGAATGTATTCCTCAGAATGAGCCAGGAAAATATTGTGAGACCTCCATGAAGTTTCAGACAAAGAGTCCATAGTTAGACATCATTAGAGCACCCAGATATGCATATGCAGTTACATGAAATATGGGCAGATTTGACAAGGTATGGTAGATTAAAGATGACCACAAATTCCTTGCTACTCCTCTCATGGAAGGGTATGTTCTAATCTCCCTCCCCTTGAATCTGGGCAGCCTTCGTGACTTGCTTGACTAATAAAAGCCAGCATTTGGCTTCCAAAGCTGACTCATTAGGAGACTTGAAGTTTCCACCCAGGCCTCTTGGGACATTCTTTTGGGAGCCTTCAGCAGCCGTATAAGAAGTTTGATAGCCTTGAGACTGTCATGCTTGAGAAGTCATGTATAGGAGCCATGGTCAATGCTCTCAAGTGAGGCCAGCCTTCCAGACATCCCCTTCAAGACACCATGCATGTGAGTGAATCTTTCCAGGACTATCTGGACCATCTGCCAGCTGGATACCACTGAGTGACTTCTGTTGATGCCATGTGAACAAAAGAATCACTGAACTGAGCCCTGCCCATGTTCTTGACCCTTAAAATCAAATCATGAGATATAATAAATATGATTCCTGGAACAGAGGAAAAGACTAGAGAAATTAGCATGAAATATTCAAAGGATTGCTGGGTGAGTTTCCAGCTGAAAGTGTTTGGAAGTGGGGATATAGATATTGCCTATGTCCTAAGGGAAGATGCTGAAAGATAGACAAAATAATAACATTGAATCCAGGCTTGGACTAGCTACTGATCTGATGAGAATACACCTCCTGGCTGAGAATATCCAATTTGGGGAATTTGGGGAAGTAAATATGTATAAGACCTGTTAGAACTGGAGCCTTTTGGCAGATGAAGAAATAAACTGCTTTCATTTCTATCAGTAAAGGAAATCCCAAAATCTAGAAGAGTCTGTTGAAAAACAAAAGAATGTGCCAGAAAGCAACTAGAAGTTAAAGAGGAAAAAGCTGCTCAAATCCAGCAAATGTGTTGTACACTCTATGATTGAGAAAAGGAAAGAGAGCTGCCTGAGAAGTAGGTTAAACTGTTAGAAATTCAGATGTCTCTCTGATATAAGTAGAGGACTAACAGAAGGAAACAGAACACTGGAGGCATTGTTCATTACTAAATAAATAAATAAATAAAAACAAAGCAGTAGAAATGAATGCTATTCAAGGCTGCAATATTCAAAAAGACTGGAAAGATGGCATTCTGGGAAGCATATGGCAGAGGTATGGGTCCTCACTAGGCCCATAAAGGCACAGGTTCAGGCGTAGCAGCAAGAGGGATGGGTCCTCACTAGGCCCACAAAGGCACAGGTTCAGGCGCAGCAGCAAGAAGGATGGGTTCTCACTAGGCCCATAAATGCACGGGTTCAGGAGCAGCAGCAGCAGCTTTGGTTCGGGGATTCTTTAAATGTAGTAAATGTGGGAACCGGGAGGAAACTCTCTCTAGAAGACAGGAGGTCTTAGGCTTAAGCCATTCTCTAGCAAGAGGTGCAAGGACAGCAGTCATCATGACATAAAACTAAAAATGCCTGTACATCCTGTGTCAATTTCTTTTTCTCATTTAGCCCTAAAAGAATTTTGAAAAATATACGGCCCCTTGCATATTTTTAATTTGACAAGTAAAATTTTGCATCATGAGTCTAAAAGGAGAAAAAGCAGGAAAAGATGTAATTTCCAGTAGATTGCAAAGACAGGCAAAAAATAAAACAATTACATCACTTTTTTAGATGTATTCAATGGAATCTAAATACCACAACAATTTGGTAACACTGTCCTTCACTTAAAACTACATGTATAATCTTTCTATAACATTTGAAAATTTTGCATCTTTTCTTTCATCCTTCAATTTATATATCCATTCCAATTCTCCCTGCAAATTTTATCTTAATGTAATACATTTTTCCAACTTGAATGTTTTTTATTGATTGCTCTTATCATATGTGAATATGTGTATTCATTGAAATTTGAAATTTTATTTACTGTGATTTATTATGATGCTAAACATGCTAAAAATATCTTCTTGGTAAAGTTATCATTACAAGTATTGCCAAAACAATGAGTTAAAACAACATAAATATTAATAAATAATTATAAATAATTAAAATTTTATTATAAATATATCTCAATGAGATGAATAGGGTTTTTTACCTTTTTGATCCTTCTTCCTAATTCATTCATGTATCCACAAATGACTATGATTTGCTACATTTCATATTTTTAGATGTAAACCCTGAAAAAATCTTGTTCCAATTAATCCATGAATGAGAATGGGAGTTTTTATGGCCACATTGCTCAATTCTTTGAGCACCTTCTGAGTTATATAATCACATAGTGATCTATCATCAAGTACTATGTTTAATGATCTGGCAGCTTATAAGTCTTCTAAATTGGTACTCCTCTAAATTTTTAAAAGCCAAGAATTGAAAACCACTTGATTAGCAAAAGCATTTGTTACCCAATTGTTAGAGTCCTTAATTCACTTTCTCAATTTCTGAGATTTTTTAAAGTACTTTACCAAGACTTTCAAGTGACTATTAAGTATACCCATTACCTTTCAGTTAGAGCACCCTGGGTTAGATTTGGGTATAGGGGGAGTCAGGGTGGGAGGAGTTCTCTATAAGGGTTTGTATTATTTTTATAACTGTTCTATAAGTTTGACTGTATGTCAAAATAAAGTTTAAAAATGCAAAATATATAAATATATATACTAAAATATGTGTTTCAAGAAATGTTAAAAACCACTAACAAATGATTATGTAAACATCTTCTAAGGGAAATTGCTAAAAGCAATCAATATTAAAATAATGTAGACCTAAAATAAAAATTGATTTAGTTATGTTATAAAACCAAGATAAAACAAACTACTAAATTTATAATAGCACAAAATAATATGTAGCTAAAATTATAAGTTAATTATAAACCTAGGAATATGATAAAAGGGTAGTATTCTCTCCAGTAAATAGGTATGTATATGTACTGAACTTTGTTGTTCACTTTAAGGAATAATTAAATAGGAACTGAAAATTAAAAATCATAAATAACAATTAATTTCATTAGTGCCCATGAGCAAGCTTCCCTATATATTTAAAGACAGAAAAAGTTATATACTGCTAAAATCAAATTAGTCCACCTGCTAGAAATTAATTTTAACTTCTATTAATAGAAGCTGGGAATTAATACAAATATTTCATAAAATGCTTTGACAAAATAGACTTTAACTGCTTTATTAAATAATGAGCACCAAAGTGGAAACAAAAATCATTCAAAACTTGTATCTGTGGATTTTATCCAATATATCTTGGAAAATGTGGTCATGCTCAAAAACATTCCAGTCACATTTAAAATTATCAGCCTCATTAACCTTTAGAGTCACTGGGTCTTCAAAGATATTTTTCTTTCCAGCTAACGACATATTCTAGGGATGAGTATGAAAAATAGCTGAAAAGAATTGCTTGTATTTAAATATGTGCAAAAAAAAAAACAAAACAAAACACAAAGCAATCAGATTTAGTGTTTGATGTGCCTTACCAGTGCTCTTTTTGCTTTGCTCTAAGACTATCATTCAGGAGCATATATTGTTTTAGAGATGTAATGGAGATGGAAGGAATAAGATAAATCGACAACTTTCATAACCCACCCCCATCCCTGAACTCTACCATGTATCTGACTTCAGAAAATCCCCATTCTGGGAAAAATGCATAATTTCTAATGTCTTTCTCAACAAAAATATGTATAAGAAATGGAAATAAATCTTGGGAGTGGAAGGATTTTATGGTTCATTAATGAAGGCTTCTGTGTTTGATTGCCCTCTCCCATCTGAAGGTTTTTGCATGTCAAGGTAATGCACTAAAAGAAGATTTGGGATGGATAAGAAGAATTTACCTCTTTTGGGAAAGTAATAGAAGAGTAATTGAAAACTCAGTGTATTAGTGAGAAGATAACTTTTAGGAAAGAAAATGAATGAAAATTGGAGATCTGGAAATTAATTCTCTTAAAACTGTATGAGCATGCCTTTCTCCTGGGAAATCTTTGGGAATGAAAGCCCTTCACGGTTTGAAGATCACAGGCTTAAGTCACTTCATGGAGCCCAAACCAATCAGTCTCATGTGGCAGAAACGCAGTGTTCTGATGAAAACTGGGAATTAAGAAGAGTTTCAAACATGCTCTCTGAGAAAGACGGCAAATCAAGCAAGTCCTTGGGATGGAGTTACCACCAATGCAAATGCCTGCCTTTGAAGGAAGACAGAAATGTATGAAATGCCCTTCTATCAGAAAGGAGACATTTTTCTCCAAAATATGGCAAATTAACCAATGGTGAGTTTAAGTTCACAAATCCTGTGGACTACGGGGACAACTGAAATAAACTGGTTGCCATTGTCTGGGTGGCTGCAACCAAGGTATCCACCATCCACCCTCTTTCTCTCAGTCACTGAAGACGATCTGTTGAGGACTTTGGCAACTGGAAGTCCAGAGCCCTGGGACAACATGTTGCCTGGAGTTCCTACCCTACGGATTGAGGATTGGCTTGTTTTAATGCTGAGAGGGTAGGGATAGTGCTGTGATAACATCATGGATCAAATTTATTAACTCTTTGGGCCCTTTCAAGTGTGGTAGCAAAAGACTAGTACAAAATATCAAGTCCTGAAGGAACCACTCCTATTGCTGAAAAACAGCTCAGACCAGCTGCTGAAGGAAACCCAGCTCTATCCAAACACTGGAATGAGACCCTCCTGGCTGAGATGAACAGAAAAAGAAAATTGAAGAGAATAGTATTAGCCTAAGAATTTGAGTTTTGGAAATATTTGTAAGGGTAAGGGGGTTTATTTGTTTCTTTTCCTTTTTTTATCCCAGGGGCCATTAAAATGGAATAGGGTGCCATATTAAAATTCTGACATCTTTATATATTTCTCATTTGACAAGTATATTTGGATTATCTTCATGTTGTCATTTAATCTTGTTGCAGACTCTGATAACCTATATTGGCCATCACAGTTGAAAAAAAAAATGAAAGAATAGGAAATAGAATAAGAAGCATATTTTGAGCCTTAGATCCAAAGCATCCTTAGAATTAATTTATTGAATGAAATATTATGAGCCATTTCAGAGCCTTCTGGAAGCAAAATCTAAATTGCCCTCTGTGATTGCAGAAGGATCCAAAAGGTATTTAATAGGGGTTGTTATTTGGGGAAGGACTTCCTGAAGGTAAGAAAGCACTGCCCTTCTCCCCCCAGGGACACAGCCACACCCCTGCCTGACCACAGGCCCAAATGATAAGGCCAGTAAGATAATAGGGCAAGAGCTGTGGCGTATTAGTCCCCACTCCTCCTGTTCCTATGGGTAGAGATGTGGCAATACAACCTCCGCTGGCCTCACTCCCCACGGCTCCCTGAACCCTCCCTGAGTGGGCAAGGGCAAATTATCTGACTGGTGAACTTGGAAGAAAGAATTGAGGAGGCACAGTTTAGCGCCTTCCTTTCTTCTCTTAGTAAGTGTGTTTCTGGTCTAAACTTGGTGTAAACTCTGACACAGCACAGGTGTTTGCCCCTCAGGTGGAACCTGAGGCTGTCCAGCTCTGCCTGGGATGGGGAGGGGAAATTCTGTTATAAAATAAAGTTTTTAAAAGCTCATTTAGTCACAGAATCAAAACTATGTTCCCCGGTCAGTTATATTAATATAGAGGTGATATTATAAACTAAAATAACAATTGATCGACTTAATGAATGGATGAATAAATACAATATCCTTCCAATGTAAAGCTGAGTAAAGGATTCAAAGTTACAAGTGAGAATCGATTTATTCAATAGATACCCCTAGACTGGTGGTTTGATGGGCTGAGCCCTCTACCACAGGACTTGCCCTTGGGAAGACGGTTGCTGCAAAGGAGAGGCTAGGCATCCCTATAATTGTGCCTAAGAGCCTCCTCCCAAATGCCTCTTTGTTGCTCAGATGTGGCCCTCTCTCTCTAGCTAAGCCAACCTGGCAGATGAAACACTGCCCTCCCCGCTACGTGGGATCAGACACCCAGGGGAGTGAATCTCCCTGGCAACGTGGAATATGACTCCCAGGGAGGAATCTAGACCCAGCATCATGGGATGAAGAACATCTTCTTGACCAAAAGGGGGATGTGAAAGGAAATGAAGTAAGCTTCAGTAGCAGAGAGATTCCAAAAGGAGCTTAGAGGTCACTCTGGTGGGCACTCTTATGCACAATATAGACAACTCTTTTTAGGTTCTAATGAATTGCAATAACTAGCAGTAAATACCTGAAACTATCAAACTACATCAAACCCATGAATCTTGAAGGTGATTGTATAAAAATGTAGCTTATGAGGGGTGACAATGTAACTGGGAAGGCTGTGTGGACCACACTCCCCTTTGTCTAGTTTATGGATGGATGAGTAGAAAAATGGGGGAAGAAAAAAATAAATAAATAAAAGGACACCCAGTGTTCTTTTTTGCTTTAATTGTTCTTTTTACTCTAATTTTTATTCTTATTGTTCTTGTGTGTGTGTTGGTGAAAATGTCAAAGATTAATTTTGGTGAAGAATGCACAACTATGTCAAAGATTAATTTTGGTGATGAATAAACAACTATATAATGGCACTGTAAACAACTGAATGTGTGCTTTGTTTTGTATGACTGCATGGTATGTGAATATATCTCAATAAAATGAAAAAAAATAGATACCTCTAGAAGTCATCTTCAAGTAAATCAATGATTATAAATCAAGTCTTCTCCTGTTATCTTCCACCACAGCTAATCCTTTATTCCCAGACAAGATAATCATCAACATTAATTAATTTCTAATTGGTGGCTCCTAACATGTAAGCCTTAAATCTGTGCTTCCCCACCAAGTAGTTAATATTTAATAAATAATTAAATGATTAGGGAGCTCCTTTAATAAAGTTTGTTGTTGATTTCTCCTAAGGCAGAGCAGAGATCTAGTGAATAGCAGTTGACACAATCATAAATGTGCCACAAATATGTGTCATCTCATTTAATCCTCACAACCCATTATAGAAATAAGGAAACTGAGGGTAAGAGAATTTAAGTAACTTGCCCAAGTTTTCATAACCAATAAGTAGCATAATCAGGATATGAACCCTGATACGCTTCCAAACTCCACGCTCGGTCCACTACCCCTCAATGACCACATTCAAAGAATTACAAACTATCAAAATTGGAAGAAGCTTTACAAGTCCTTCATCTCCCGCCTATGTCATCCAGCCATGGCTTGTTTGCCCATCTCAGTGATAGGAAGTTCCTAAGGCAGCCCCTCCATTGCTGGTCAGCCATAGTGTTTCACAGACTTGATCGTAAGTGGGATTTCCTGTAGGCTCACCATGCTGGCCCTAGGGCCAAATCAGAGAACCCTGGTAGTAACCGAGTGTCATCCCCTAGATTAAACATCCCCTGCTTCTCTAACTTTTCCTCACATACCTTGATCTTTAATCCCCTCCCTTCCCTCCTGGGAACCTCCTCTGAAAATAATCATTGTCAATGACCCCTCTAGGGCCTAGAATTGGTAATAATATCCCAGGATGGGGCAGACCAGTGAAGAGTAGGGTTGGATTCTCACTGTTCCCATTGTAAGCCCTGTTCCCCCATTCATGGTTTTTTGGGAGTGGCAGAAAGGATTACTCCTCTGCTCAAGAACCTACATGTCACCCTATAGAGCTCACAGAATGTTTCTCAAATTGCATGCTTGAAACACAAGCATCCCAGAAAAAGTTAATACAGTGCTTTAAGAATAAAAAAAGATGTGTGACTATGTATGTTTGAAATATACTATTTACCCTTCATTCGTGTGACTATGTATGTTTGAAATATACTATTTACCCTTCATTCATTAATAAATCTTCATTGAAGGCCTACTCTATGCCAGGCATGGTTGCAGTCATTAGAGATACATTCATGAACAAAATAATCCAAAAATCCCTACCCTTACAGAAGATAAAGAACAGAAAAAAATACTGTGAGTATGGTGAACTCAGCCCATAGGAAGGCTTAGGACATCATGGAGGGGAGGGAGGCAGCCCAGGGGAAAGGGGTTATCAGGAGGATAACAAGTATGCAGAGGAATAAAGGTCAGAACTCTGCCATTTCCATCAGGGGAAGGGACCAAATTCTCACAGAAGTAGCTGATTCAGCTCAGCTCTCAGTCCAGACCTGGGGATGCAGCAGGAGATAGCCTGCTGGGAGCATTGGATCAGAAATCCCACTCCGAACAAGATCAGGGTGAAGAAAAGCCAGAATGGACCCCGTGCCCTGAAAAATCAAACACATAGTCCAAAAGTCCTAAGCAGTTTTCTGCCAGCTGAGGGAGATTTCCCAGGATTCTGTGACTTAGAACATCATAAAGACACCCTCTATTGCCCTCTGATAGAAAAAGCTGATGACAACTTCTAAATCCAGCTGGCAATCATTTACAGTCCACCTCAACTCTGATGTTTCAGCCCTTTGAATTGAACCTGATACTTCCAGGCAAGTGGGCATGAAAAAAAAGCATAAAAAGCAGCAGCCAGCACCTGTACCACTGAAGAATTTCCTCTTGGTTCCTCGGTTCCCCTCCCCAACACTAACTTCAATTCTCCTGGCCCATCAGTCCCTCGTCTTATTCAGCCATTTTGGCCCCCACATTCCCCTGGGGTCTTCTGGGACTTCAGTTTGGGGTAGTGACCCAGCTTGAAGCACCATCTGCCTCTGCACATGGTTGTCAGCCTTCGCTCACCAGCTCTAAGGGCCTGCCCCAGCTCCCCGGCCCCCGGCCCTCCCTTCCCCTTGTCCCAGACTCTCAGGACAGGGACAGTGGCCTTTGCAGACCCTCCTGTGGTTGGTGGATGAGAATGTCTGGGACCATCATACCAACACGAGGAGTGTGGACTGAGGCGGGGCCAGCCGGTGAGCCAGTCCAGAAGTGACTGTAAGAAATGAGCCAAACACACAGGAGAGAAAGGAAATCAGGGCTCAGTAAAAAGGCTGAGTTTGGAAAGAAGCTGTTATGGGGAGGGATTTGTTATTTGTGGAAGGCTTTTATTTGGTGGTGGGAAAAAAGAATGGCAAATATGTAACAAATATTTCTTTAACTATAAATAACATGTAAATACCTTTCATAATGAAAACCTTATGGCATCAGCTTTTCTGAGAGGCTTCTAAAATAGGAAAGGACAAGGAAGAGAAATAACATGTATTTAACCCATACTACATGCTTAGAACCTTCCGTATATTGTTTGCTTAGGCACCTCACTATTCCAGTGAGGAAGGTTTTCTCATTGTATAGATGAGGAAAATGAGGTTGTGAAAAATTAAGGAGCTTAACCAAGGTCCCACAGGGAGCCATAGTTTGAAAAGTAGATGTGCCAGGCTGCAAAGTCCTTTGGGAATCGAGCATGATCCTGCCTAAAGGAAGGAGCTGGACTATGTGACCTTTCTGGATTCTGCTCCATTGCCAGGGTTTCCAGAATTTTCTCTGCAGGTGCCTTAAGACGTTCAAGACACTAAGGACCCACTGGGTAGGCTGGTAACAATAACTCAAGAAAAGCTTTAGGGTGATAAAAATGTTGAAAGGGTAATTCACAGATGCCAGATTCTGCCACTGCCTTGCTATGTGACCTTCGATAAGTCTTTTCCCTCTCTGCACCCCTGTTTTCATATCTGGAAAATGCAGAGTTGGGCTAGATGCTCTGGAAGCTTCTGCTTAACTCTGATGTTCTTGTCTCCAGGTGCTGAAGTTGATGGTGGTAGCCTGAGTAGGTTGTCTCCCAAGAAAAGCCACTTCAGCAGATTGCCCCAGCCAAACAACCTGACCCAGCCCCTCTGCACGCCCCCACCCCCTCACAAGTCCACTCTACACCCAGCCCCTCTGCAACCCTCCCCCTGCCTGAGTCCACAGTCCCATCTCCTCTCCACCACAGTCTGCACTAACCTGCACTTCCCGCGTCAGGGCCAGCTCCAGCAGTTGGCCAAAGTGCTCACCCAGCGTACTCAGGGTCTCACTCACGCAGGCCTTCATAGACTTCAGGACATGCTCATTCTCAACCTGGAGGCACCTGGGGAGCAGAACCGTGGGGTGGGCAGTGAGAGGGGGACAGGTGGACAGCCCCAGAGTCATTACAAGGGCCAGATCCTGCTCCAGAACTGGTATGTGGTGAAAGTAGATGGGGAAGCATCCAGATTTACCTCTCTGTGACTGCTGAGAGCTCTGAGCATTTCTCCATTACCAGCTTCTCAATCTGTAGAAAAATAGATCAGTTTTATTCCATTCAATAAGCATTTGTTGAGGACCACCTGCTGTGCTGAGTACCCAGACAAGTAATGTAATCCAATTTAGGGGACAGGTACATACACTACAACACAACATAATACGGATGGCAAAAGAAACCATTGTCAGCTGCTTTGGGAGCACAAAAAAATAAACTGAGAAATTGGTTATGCTAAGGGATCTGGGAAGCTTCAGAGAGAAGGCACACTGGAGCTGGGTTTTAAAGAACAAAAGGAAGCTCACAGTCTGTGAAGTGGAGGAAGGAAAACTTTCAAGCAAAGGTACTAAGGTGAAAAGCAAATGGTAGAGGAAAGAAAGAACTAATGATAAGGGGGTTTTTAAATGATTCGTTAGAGACTTTGGGCTTTGAAAAGAAAATTCAGTCATGGTCTTCGGAAACAGAAAGGCTTAGGCTGAGTCCTGCTTGCACCATTGAGTGTATAACTTTGGGCAAGTCACTGCCTCTCTGAGCTTCTGTTCCGCCATCTGTAAGATGAGAATAATAATATATAGCTAATATTTTAATCAACTGTTTTAAATGCTTTACATTTAATCCTCACAACAAATCTATGAAATAAGTACTATTATTATACCCATTAGGATGATGGAACTGGTGCACAGAGAAGTTTAGTAACTTGCTAAGGTCCCACAGCAGAGCTGGCATTTGAACCAAAGCAGGCTGGCATTAAAATTGTTGAATTTAACCATTGCACAGCTTCTCACAATGGTGATTCCTGCCCCACAAGTTGTGCAAGTTGAATGAGAGATGTGCAAAAATACCTAACACAATGCCTAGCACACAGTGGGCACTCAATAGAGGTTCTTACTGACCTTCTTCCCTGCTTTATTAGAAGAGGAAGGAGGCCCCTGGGGCAGGAAAGAGTCAAACTTCATGCAGTTCAGACCCCCTGTTCCCCATTCTCTGTGCCCACCCACCTATCCACCCACATCCCAAAACGGCTGACCTGGCTCATCTCCTGCGAGGAGTTCCTGCTGACAGCGCTGTACTCACTGACCATGGAGCGGGCATGGCAGGTCAAACGCACGCTCATGCTGTGCACGCGCGCCCAGCGGTCCTGGGCCAGCTTCTGCCCGATCCTGCGCAGCTCGGTGCTGATGACCCAGCCCCGCCTGAGTAGCAGCTGTAGGGGGTCTCTGGGGCCTGGGCCGCCTGCCAGGATGAGGTCACCCTGCGCATCCTCCTCCAGGCTGATGGGCTTCGCTTGCAGGACACACATGCACTCGCACTCGGTCATGAGCTTCAGGTCCTCCATCCAGCGCTGGACAGAGTCCACCTGCATCAGGTGCAACCTGTAGCCAGGGACAGCACCATGTAACTATCAACACTCCACCATCTCCAAAAGTTTCCATTCCAGGCCATCTTCTGTTAACCAAGCACCCACCATAAGTCCACATTTCTCGCTTTCACATACCTTAATCTTCTCAGCTATTTCTCACTTTCCCCAACGTACGGATAATAAGACTGAGGCACAGAAGCTTGGGGCGGAGGGGGGGGGGGGGGGCAGATGTCCAGACTAATGAACAACAAAGCAAGGAAGTCTGAAAGCAGATGATCCTTACAATAGGGAGAAAATGGAAATAGCCTAAATACCTAATAAGAATTTTGTTGTTAAGTACAATATGACACAGCTACATGGTAAAATATTGTGCACATTTAAAATAACACTTTTGAAAAATTTATAGCCAAGAAAAAATGTGTGAGCCAATGAAGTAAAGGGGCAAAAGCAATATGCAAAAACATAAAGTGGGGGAACACTCAATTTTCCAAGTAATTTTTTAAAATAAATAAGTAAAGTATATAACATGTTGGAGGTTATTTGTACCATGAAGAAAAAGAGAATATGAAAGAAAAGTAGAGAACACTGGGGGTAGGAGGGAGGCATAGGCTGTCCAATTTAAAATAAGTGGATCAGAGGAGGCTCACTGAGAAGGGGACATTTGACCAAAGACTTGAAGGATATGAGGGAGCAAGCCACGTGGCTATTTGGGGGCAAATTGTTCAATGGAGAGTGAACAGCAAGTGCAAATGCTTTGGGGCAGGAGTGTTTTGGGGACATGTGAGGGACTGCAAGAAGGCTAGAGTAGAAGAAGAGTGAGCAGGGGGACAGAGGGATGGGGTGATGAGGTGAGAGCAGAAAAGGGCCAGACCCTGTAGGGCTCTGCAGGCCACTTTTATTCTGAGTGAATACAGCAAACAAGGGAACAGATCAGGGCCAGCCAAGTGGGGCAAAGGAATCAAGTAGGGCTGAAATTATAAAGGGATGCTGCAATTATCATGGCTGAGTTCATGTCTTCATGGTTACTGTTACTTAATGAGAAGTAGGGCTTTCTGAAAGATGTAACTATTTGACTATAAGACTTTTAAACACTATTTTTAACCACAAGGCTTAAAATATTTAAGATAGAAGTTGTATACATGGCTTCTTTTAGGAAATTGCATTTTGAATTGTTAGAAATAAAATCTCACTAGTGACCTTTCTTTCTACCCTTCCCTTCATGAAAATAGGTGTTATATCTTGAAAAAAATTTAAATACCTATGTTTATGACTGTGTGTGTGTGTGTATGTGTGTATAAAGAGAGAGAGAGAAAATGTAGAAGTGGGTCACCTGAACCACTGCACCCCGATGCCCATTCTATCTTCATGAATTCATAGACATACATATAAGTTTACATAAGTGGGATTATATCCCATGTACTCTGATTGCAGACAATTTCTACTCCCCTCCACCTTATTATCCCTACCCTAATCTTTGCCTCCTGCACCTTGACCAATTCATGGTAACTTAGTGGGAGCCATTCCTTATTTTTCTCCACATTCATTTCTTACACAGATATTTATCTAAGTACATATACATTTATAGGGTTATCTGACCCATTGTTTTATAAATGTGCTTATAATATATAAACATTTTGCTGCATTTTGATTTTCTCATTCAACATATAAATCCCTCCAAATCCTAAATGTAGAGTCCTAAAGTATTCTTTTCAATGTCTGAAAAATATTCCATGTTCCACAATTTATTAAATAATTTTCCAATTGTTGGGCACTCGCTTTGTTTCCACTTCTTGGCCACTGTAGTAGCTTGAATTATGTACCCCAGTGTTCTAGTTTGCTAATGCTGCAGAATGCAAAACACCAGAGATGGATAGGCTTTTATAAAATGGGGGTTTATTTCACTACACAGTTACAGTCTTAAGGCCACAAAGCGTCCAAGGCAATACATCAGCAACCAGGCACCTTCACCGGAGGATGGCCAATGGCCTCCGGAAAACCTCTGTTAGCTAGGAAGGCAGCTGGCATCTGCTCCAAAGCTCCGGCCTCAAAACGGCTTTCTCCCAGGACGTTCCTTTCTAGCAAGCTTGCGTCTCTTCAAAACATCACTCCCAGCTGCACTCTCTTTCCTCTTTGAGTCAGCTCATTTATATAGCTCCACCGATCAAGGCCCACCCCAAATGGGTGGGGCCATGCCTCCATGGGAACATCTCATCAAAATTATCTCCCACAGCTGGGTGGGGCACATTCCAAGCAAATCCAACCAGCACCAAAACCTCTGCGCCACACAAGACTACAAAGATAATGGCATTTGGGGGACACAATACACTCAAACCGGCACACCCAGGAAAAAAAAAAAAAAGAAAAAAACATGTTCTTAATCTTAATCCCATTCCCATGGGAACTCTTGAACATGTTATTTTTAGCTAAGGTTTGGCTATGAGGTTGAATCAGGTTGGGTCTTAATCTGGTTTGCTGGAGTCCTTTATAAGCAGAGGAAATTCAGAAATAGAGGGAGAAAGCCACAGGAAGGAGCCATAAGTAGGAAGTCAAGCGACCTGAAGCAAAAGGAAAAGATCTTCCCATGTGCATTGCCATGTAATGGGAGAGCCAAGGAACCCAGAGATTGTCATTGAGCCAGAATACTACCAACCCTAAGAGAAAGCATCGCCTTGCTGACACCTGGATTTTGGATCTTCCCTAGCCTCAAAATTGTGAGCCAATAAATTCCTGTTGTTAAGCCAACCCATTGTGTGGTATTTGTCATAGCAGCCAGGAAACTAAGCCAGTATAAACAATGCAACAATAAACATCCTTAAGCATATGCCCTTACATATCAGTATCTTAAATCCGCAGGAGTAAAATTGAAATTCAATAGATGTTACCATATTGGCTTCCAAAAAGAGCAATGCTTTACATTCCCCCAACAAGGCTCAAGGGCTTTCTACATAGATACTAAATAGTATTGCTCCCCTGCTTGAATTCTTCAGTGCCTGTCCCCCAGCCCATTGCCCCCTGGATAAAGTCAAAACACTTGAGATGGGACACAAGGGCCTACATGATCTGACCTATGCCTTCCCTCACACAAATCTCCCTTTCTCAACTTCCTCCAACCCTTAGCATCCCTGCCACAAACACACAGTCTACACTCCAGGCAAAATCAATCTCCCCATTTCTCAAATATGTCCCCTGTGGCCTTGCACACATAGTCTTTCAGAATGAAATCTCCTGTCTTTCTTCTCTACTTGGCAAGCTCCTTCTCACCCTGAAGATCCTAGTTTTAATGTTACTTCTTCTGAAAAGCCCTCTTCAGGGTCCCTGTACCTCCATTGCATCCTCCAATGGAGAACTAATCACTTTCTGTTGTAATTTTTTTTGTAATTTGTTTGTCTGAACTCTTCAAATCATCTCAGGGATATTGTGCCTTATTGCTAGTTCCTGAGTCATACCAATTACTCAATAAATGTGTTCCAAATGAACATGTGACTGAGTGTTGGACACATTGCCATAGCTGTGTAGAAGATGTCATACGCCTCCACCACACAGCCTACCTGGAAAGTGCCCTGAGACTAACACAATGGGAAAGGGGATATAAAGGATGGAAAAACACATCATCATTGTGTTCTAGAGATACAGAACTAGAAGGCAAACTGACATTGGGGCTTTTAAGTGGCAATAAGTGGACTAGTTACTCATCACTGATTCATTTACTCCATTAACACTTTACAGTGGACATATTTTGGAGTTTTCCTTCCAAGCATCCCTTCCTCCTTCTCCTGTCAATAGCAAAGACAAGCTATATTAGCTCCCTCTTAGAGTGGCTGCCTAGACTTCATCTTTTCCCTCCGCTTTGGGAAAGAACCCTCCTCCCAATCACAGGAATAGTCATCCAATGGCTATGTTCTGTGCTCTTTGCAACTGCCCAGTCATAGTTGGTGGTTAATCTAGGGATGGTCTATTAACTCACATTACACTAATCCATTTCCCTCTCTCCAAACTGTAGAACCTAGAACCAAGAGTTAAAGAGACCAGACGAGCTGGACATGGATCATATTAATGACAACTTTATTTGTTCAAATCCTTTTTTCTTTCATAAGAAACTCCAGGGTCATTTGGAGTGTGGGGAGATAAGTCAAACAATTAATTTCTATTGCTTATAACCAAAAGAACCTTTTCCAAAAAAAACAAGTAGAAAAATAACTAAGCAGAGTTGAGTCAGTGCCATCCCCTAAAAAAAAAGGTCTTCCAGCTGAGTTTCAGGGGAAGCTGCTTTAAGGCTGGGTAGGGATTGGACATGTGAAGACAGTAGGAAAATATTCAGGGTGGGAAAGACAAAGGGAAAACAAGTAGGTCAGTTGGGTTGGAGTTATGGGTTCTAGAAGAGGAAGGAGCAGTGAGAAGGAAAGATGGAAAAGTGAGCCAGGGCCCAGATCTTGAGAAGCCTTGAATGCCAGAGTAGGCATTGGGAATTTATGCTGAAAGCCCTGAGAAGCTATCGAATAGTGTCAGGGCCAGGAATTAGGAGAGGAGAGTGGTGGGGTTGAAAAACAGTGCTAAATCATGGCACCCAGGAGCCAGTATGTGGCACAAAGTAAACCTCTGGTGCTGGGGTGATTCTTAGCACATCTTCCTGGGAAATAACTCAAGACACTTGTACCCCCTCACCTCACCTCCAGCCTGGACTGAAAAAGTTCAGCCCAACTCAGCAGCCATGGATGACCCAGGAAAGGCAAAAAAAGAAGGCAGAGCCACTACATTCCTCAGGCCTTGGCCCATTCTGAGAGATCTTAAAGTCAAAAATCACATTTTTGTCATCCCCAGAACCCCCAACTCTCACAGGAGGCATAGTCAGCTCTTGCTCAAAAAAATATTCAAGAATGAGAAAGAAAGAAGGATTTCAGTAGCTGTGTTAATTAAAATTCTAGTCAATTCATCACTCTGCTAGTAGGAGAATAGGAAAGACAAAATTATTGATTTCTCCAGTAGCTGCATGTTTGTGCCTGAGTACTTCTGTTTGTGGATATATGAATTCATGTGGGTGTCTATCTATATTATCTGTATGCCTGTAACTGTGTGTCTATGTGTGAGTTCGTGTATCCATACAAATACTCAGATCATGTGTGTGTGATTACAGGTCTTACAAAATATAAATTTGATGACTAAAAATGGAGGGGGTTCTTGAGCATGGGCTGCACTTAATGACTCACTTCTAAAGAAAACTATGGAGCAGTAAGGGAGGGGAGGTAACTTCATATTGGAGAAATCTGGCAAACACTACCCTGACCAAGGGATCAAAGTTCACATCACCAATGATGTCATGTTGACAGCATATACCCCAGATATCATATGATGAGAGGGCACTTCCCCTCGGTGGTATTCTCAAAACATTAAATCCCAGTCTAATCATGAGGAAAACACGTGTCAATGTTTTAAAGCTTGTTGAACTGGCTGAGAATATTTTGTGTTTGTTAGTGTTTTTGTGTTCTCCTGGGAACTCAGATCTCCCTTTAGCCCCTTCCCCAGGGCTTCTCTATACCTCACTGAAGCGCAATTAACCTGTAAGTTGAGGCCAGACTTGCTAACGGTTCCAAGTCTACTCAACTAGGGCATTGCTTAGTAGAAGACAGGAAACTTTGCAAAATGTTTTGAAGGGCACTCAACACAAGGCCTCTCTAGTTCTACTGATTCCTGCTTCAAGCATTTCTATTTGAAATAAAAATCTCTCTTATTATGCCTTTCGTGAGATCGAACTACATGCTCATTTATCAAACTTTCGACACAGTGCAGGGAACTAACCTATACTTAGGCTGACATTCCAGCCAAGGACAAGGGGCAGAAGTTGTTGTCTCTGCAGAAAAGAGCATGGCAAGACCAACTGGCTTTGTCTTCCAGTTAGGCCCCCATTATCTACCCTATGACCCACCAATGGTTGAATCACAGGCGAGCCCCCTTTGACCTTTGCCTTCTGCGTTTGGCTGCCTCGGGGAGCCCCAGATCTGGCAGAGGCAGGCCCCTCAGGCCAGCTCAGGACCATCCTGCTCCCTTCCTAATCGGCTGACTTGGCCTTGAACTGGAGCTGCCAGACGTGATGTTGGCGGCAACACAGTATGGCTCTGCCCTAACTGAGTCCTACTTCCTCCTTATTACTTCAGACTGAGAAGCCTATTGTCTAACGGACATGAATATAAAAGGAACTTCCACAATCAAGGGCCCACAAAGTTAGTGCACTGGCATGTGGGAGTAAAAAGAGCTGGCTCTACTACCCGTAATCTGTTTGACCTTGGGTAGGCTGATGCTGCTTTTGTTTCTTTTTTCTGAAAATTTTCTTGAAATATAATACATGTACATAAAAGTGAATAAATCATAAAACAATCTGCAACTTGACTAATTTTCATAAGGCCAATGCACCATGTATCTAGCAACCATCTCAAGAAACAGAATATCACCTGATTGCTCTCCAACCAATATCCTGACTTTTAACATAATAGATTAGATTAGAACTTGTATTGGGTTCCTCAACCTCTTTCAGCCTCAACTTCTTCACCTGTAAAACAGAGATAATAATAGAACCTTCCACACAGAGCTGATAGAAGAATTAAATGGTGAATGTGAAGGGCCTAGCACACTGCATGGCAGAAAGTATATGATGCCCTTCTCCAAATACTTTAACACCTATAATAATAATTATAAGCATAGCAATGACTAGCATTTATAGAGCACATACTGTGTGTGAGGCACTGTACTGTTACATGAATTATTTCATTTACCCCTCCAGGCAACTGTCTGAGTTAGGTATTATTATTATTATCCCCATTTTACAGATGAGAAAACTGAGATGCAAAGAAGCAAAATCACCCAAGTAAAAAGTAGCAGTGCTACACTGATCTGACAGGCTCTTGTATTTGCAGAATTAGAGAAAACAGTGTGTTCCAGTTTGCTAATGCTGCCATTATGCAAAATACCAGAAATGGATTTGCTTTTATAAGGGGGATTTATTTGGTTACAAAGCTAGAGTTCTGCAGCCATAAAAGTGTCCAAACCAAGGCATAAACATGAGTACACCTTCACTGAAGAAAGGCCATTGGTGTCCAGAAAACCTCTGTTAGCTGGGAAGGCATGTGGCTGGCGTCTGCTTGCTCCCAGGTTGCGTTTCAAAATGGCATTCTCCAAAATGTCTCTTTTCTCAGCTTCTCAGAGCAAACTCTGGGCTAGTATCTCCAAAGTGTCAGCAAAAGTCTGCTTTCAATGGTCATTGCCAAAATGTCTCTCTAAACTGCAACAGCAAGCTCCTTCTGTCTGAGTTCTTATACAGGACTCCAATAATTAAGTCGAGACCCCCTCCTCCTCTGAATGAGTGGGACCACAACTCCATGGAAATAATCTGATCAAAATTATTACCCACAGTTGGGCGGGTCACATCTCCATGGAAGCAACCTAATCCAAAGATTCCAACCTAATCAACACTAATACATCTGCCCCCACAAGATTGCAGTAAAGAACATGGCCTTTTGGGGGACATAATACATCCAAACTGGCACACAGTGGGTCTAAGACCCAAAGAGTTGGGTGAGTCCTGGTTTTATTACTTACCAGCAGTATGACCTTGGACCCCTCCAAATTTGTAAAATGTGGGCAACAGTACCCAACATAGGTGATCTATCTGCCTCTCATGTTTCACTGATAAATTAAATAATGGATTTGAGAGCATTTCTGAAATTCCAAAGCATTAGGCAAATGACAATTAAAAAGAAAAATGTAGTAACACTGAGATTGAAACCCTAGTCTCTCTGATTCCTAGGTCCAGTTCTCTGCTTTACTACTTACCACCCTGCCCACTCCTCAAAAAAAAGTGGAGGAGCAGACAGCAAGATGAGGCAGCCTTAACATAGGGAGATAGTTCTTCCCAAGCAAAAACATCAGGGCTGCTTATAAGCAACATGAAGATGCAGGGAAACTGGGAGCCACTGGCTCTGCCTAAAGCTCTTGTGTGAAGGGTGGACCAGGATCACGGGCTCCAGGAATGTAATTGCTGCTTCAAGGCCAAGCCCACTCCCTGCTGTCTGGCTGCAGGGGCCGCCTGCCAGGGAGACAGCCTCAGAAATGACGGTGGACAGGGGGTGCCTGTGGGGAAAGCAGAGTCTGGTTTTCTCTAAGAATGAGCTTAAAATAACTTTTATGTCTAGAGATTATTTAAATAGAAACCTTCTCTTGCTCCTCAAGCAGCAGCCAAAGGTACTGAAACGGAAAGAATAAACGGAGCAGGCTATTAAGCCTACCTGTGCCTACCTCTCTTAACCTCACTCAGTGGCTAATCCCCAGCCCCTCTGCTCCAGTTTGCTAATGCTGCCATTATGCAAAATACCAGAAATGGACTGGCTTTTATATAGGGTTTATTTGGTTACAAATTTCCAGTCCAAAGGCCATGAAAATGTCCAAATTAAGGCATCAACTTGAGAGCACCTTCACTGAAGAATGGCCGACGGCATCCAGAAAACCTCTGTTAGCTGGGAAGGCATGTGGCTGGCCTCTGCTGATTCTTTGCCCTGGAGTTCTGGTTTCAAAATGGCTTTCTCCAAAATGTCTGGGTTTCTCTTGGCTTAGCATCTCCAAACGTCCTTCTGTCTGCATCTCCAAGAATCTCTAAGTGTCAGCAAGCATCTCTTGGGGTGTCTTTTCCTCTCTTAGCTTCTCTAGATAAAACTCTGGGCTAGCATCTGAAAGCGTCAGCAAGCAACTCTGTCAGCCTTCAAGCGACTAACATCTGTGTGTCCTGGCTTAGCATACCCTGGGGCATTTTCCTCCCTTTGCTCTCTGTGAGAGCTCCCTTTAAAGGACTCCAGTAAACTCATCATTTGACCCTGAATGAGTGGGGTCAAATCTCCATGGAAGCATTCAATGAGGAGGTCACACCCTAATTAATCAATCTGCCCCCACAAGATTGCATTAAGAATATGACTTTTTCTGGGAGACATAATATATACAAACTGGCATACCCTCCAAACAGGTGCATCCCAGTTATGTCCAAGGCCATCTCTGACCAAAGAAGACATTGGGGGTTTCTGACCCACCAGCAGATGGAGAGCAAAATGGGCTGGCTGCTCAAGGGCCTCCCATCCAATCTTACTTCTCCTAACATGCTTTGTACCCAAGCTGAAAAAGTTACAACTAAACTGTTGAGTTAATGGTTTAGCCAAAAGAATAATCAGAAAACTGGATGAAAAGCAGTTCTGAAGTCACTGGAAAGGGAAAAGAGAAAAAAGCCACCTGTAGTAATCACTAATATGTATTGAACCCTTAGACTGCCCCAAGGACTCTGCACTTATCACACATTATTTTATTCTCACAGCAACCTGCTTAGGTGCACACTCTTATTATTTCCATTTTATAGATGATGATGTTGAGGTGTAAAGGGGTTATGTGACTCCAAGCAGGCAGCCTCACTCTAGAGACTGTGTGCTACTGACCACACTGCACAGTTTTCCACCTGCCTCTCTCCTCCACCAGACTTTGAGTTCCTCAAGGACAGACACTGTCTGATCCATTTCAGGAGCATCAGATCTCAGCACAAGTCCCAGCACATAGTTGGTGTCAATAAATAATTAAAATGAGTAAACCAGAGACTTCTGGGTCACCACAGATCTAAGTTTTAAACCTTGCCAAGTCAACTGAAAATATTTTCTGAAGTTTGTGGGTGTTGCACAAGAATGGGCATGAGTGCCCTGGACTAGGGACATAGGAATCTCCTGAACTTACTCCCTCCTCTGTTCTGGGACTACATTTCAGGAGGTATGGATTCTGTCTTTGGCTGGGATGTCAGCTTAAGTATAGGTTAGTTACATGCACTTTAGTAAAAGTTTGAGAATTGAGCATGAAACTAGATCCTGTGAAAGATATAAGAAACATTTTGATTTCAAACAGAAACACTTGAAGGGAGGAATAAGTAGAACCAGAGAGACCTTGTGTAGAGGTGCCTTTCAAACATTTTGCAAAGGTTCCTGTCTTCTACTAAGCAATGCCCTAGTTGAGTAGAGCTTGAAACCCTTAGCAACCACTGTCCCAAAGCTGGCTTCAACTTACAGGCAAATGATATTCCACTGAGGTGTGGATAAACCCTGGGGAAGTAGCTAAAGGGAGATTTGAGCTCCCCAGAGAAGTGCCTGCCCCCACATGCACCACTAACAAACAAAATATTCTCAGCCAATTTAACAAGCTTTAAAGCATTAAACAGTATCTCCCAGGCAACCCATGATCAATTTGATTCAATGAAACAAACTATTGACACTATATGTCAGATATTGTGCTAGGTTTTGGTGGTCCTTGACCTTAGGAAGCTTACACAGTCTAGAATAGGTAGAATAAACAAATAAAACCCAACCTTATTACCACCCCAACATGATGAGCCAAAGCCTGAATAAGTTTCTCTCAAGTACTTCCAGAAGTCTTCAGGCATCATCTCACATATGCTCCCAAAAAGGCTGGTTCAACCAACCACCATGGTGACATAAGATGATTCTGTCATCTTTTCTTTAACCCCCTTACACTGATACTGCTCTAGCTTCCAGGGCCCTCCACATCTGTTCAGCACTGCTGATTTATCTTCTGGTTAACATCATGCCCTCTGGATTCTGCTAGACATCTTGAGCTGTCACAGTAACCACTTCTTCCATTATTTATCCATCTTCCAGGCACCATTGTACCATCATCACAGCCAGGCATACCACTCGATCTTCTGGACACCATTGAGCCTTCTGTTGGACACCAATGTTCTCACCAGATCATGAACTCTGCAACTGGATTGCCTGGATTCAATTCTCAACTCTGCCACTTACTAACTGAACAACTTTGGTCAAGTTACTTAACCTCTGTATGTATTTCAGTTTCTTCATATGCAAAAGAAAAAGATAATTGTAGCTACCTCCTGGTCTTATTGAGACTTAAGTGAATTAATATATATAAAATTGCTCAGAGCAATGTCCAGCAGGAAATATTATATGTGCTGCTTATTATTAGAGCAGTTTTAATTAAAGCAGATATATTTTCAGAACTCTGTTATATAAAAGTGAGAGAAATGAGGAGAATTCTGGGAATATGGAAGATTTGGCAGCATAATTTTTCAATCTCTCTGAATCCCCACATAGATAGGGAGCATCTAGATAACAAAATCAAAAACCCATAGTTAATATTAATTACAAAACCAGTTGATAAGGTATCTCCACAAGTCTCAGTGTCAGGGACAAGCCACCAACAGCTACAAGACCTAGTTGGTATCATTGTGTCAGAGGAAGAAGAAGGAAGCAACACAGCAGCTTCTGATGAACAAGAAATATGAGACTCCTAAAAAAATAGCCATCAAGTATCTACTGGAAAGCACAGCAGGCCGATTTGAGAGCAGTGTTTGAAATGGGGGCATTGTTTGCACCTGTATGAGTGCAAGGAACTTAATATGAACTCACAAAACTAGCCCACCAGGAATCTTCTATGGCAAGAAACTTCTTGAGTGGAATCAGAATTAAGCAGACAGGGACAAAAGAGACAAAGGAACGAAAATGTTCAGCTCAATGTGGGGAGTAAAAGCAGAGCTAGAACTCTTGGAAAGCAGGTCTTCATACTTTTGAACCCTACACAAAAACAAAAAAGAGGGATATCTGTGATGTTAGAAAGCTTCCCTAAACCCTGCCCCCCTCTAAAAGTTCATGAAAAATAATTTCACATAAAAATGAGCAACAGAAAAGTACTGAAGTTACATCCCATACATAGCTATTTTAAAACAAGAATTAAAAGCAGAAAAATACTCTTACAATGAAAACATGCTAGGAACATGAAACCTCAAAACTGATAGAAACTATAACCTGTCATTTAGAAATAAGCAGAAAAATATTATGAAAATGATATAATATATGAAAGAGTAGCATAGATCAGAATTAGGAGGTATCCTAAGTCAGAAAAGAATTAGAAATAAAAGAAAACATTTCAGTAACAGTTTAAACTAGAAGAAGCACACAAGATAATTTAAAAGAAATAAAATATGAAAAAGAAGAAAATTTTGAAAATAAAAAAAAGAAATAAAAATGATTTGAGAGAAAGTTACAAACATTAAAGACTGACAAAGAAGATTCAGTATACCTAAAAATAGGAGTCCTTGAGAAAGAAACCCAAAGCAAGGAAGCAGAGCAAATACATATAAAAACCATAAGTCAGGAAAACTTTACTGAAAGAAAAAAGATTTAAAACTACCTATTGAAAAAGAATACCACAGAGTTGAGACCAAACAACACAAGACATATTCTAGCAAGATGAGTGGACTTGAAGAAAAAAAGAAAAATTCCTTGGGCATAAGCACATGTTACTTATCAGGGGAAGAAAATTACAATATCATAAATTTTTTTTGGCAGCCATGCTTTATACAAGAAGAAAGTGGAGTAACATTGTTCTAGTTTTCTAATGCTGCCAGAAGGCGAAACACCAGAAATGGATTGGCTTCTATAAAAGGGGGGTTATTTGGCTACAAAGTTACAGTCTTAAGGCCATAAAGCGTCCATCACTGGAGGATGGCCAATGGTGTCCGGGAAATCTCTGTTAGCTGGGAAGGCAACTGGCTGGCATCTGCTCCAAAATTCTGGTTTCAACATGGCTTTCTCCCAGGACATCCCTCTACAGGCTGCAGTTCCTCAAAAATGTCACTCTTAGTTGTTCTTGGGGTGTTTTGTCCTCTCTTAGCTTCTCTGGAGTAAGAGTCAGCTTTCAACAGCCATCTTCAAACTGTCTCTCATCTGCAGCTACTCTCTGTGCATTCTTCAAAGTGTCCCTCTTGGCTGTGGCTCCTCTTCAAAATGTCACTCACAGCTGCACTGAGTTCCTTCTGTTTGTCAGCTCATTTATATGGCTCCAGTGATTTAATTTAGACCCACGCTGAATGGGTGGGGTAACACCACCATAGGAATTATCCAATCAGAGTCATTACCCACAGTTGGGTGGGGTGCATCTCCATGGAAACACACAAAGAATTACAATATAATCAATATTGATACGTCTGCCCACACAAGATTACATCAAAGATAATGGCGTTTTGAGAGACATAATACATTCAAACTGGCACAAACATATTTAACATAATAAAGGAAATAAAGTGTGAACCAAGAATTTTATATCCAGCCCAAATGACTTTCAAATATAAGGTGGGCTGGAGCCCTGAGCTCCAGGGGCAACAACAATCTTGAAGAACAAGGAATGGACTCAAAAATGATTAGGAAGATAAAATCAAGACGACTTACAGACTGACTGATATAGATGATGAATGAAAAGAATAGTCCAAAGTCAGAATTAGATTTTTTACTTGAGTAGCTGAATGGATAGTGTGCCAGTTTCAATGTATTATGTCCCCCAAATGCCATTATCTTTGATGTAATCTTGTGCGGGCAGACCTATCAGTGTTGATTGTAATTCTTTGAGTGTTTCTGTGGGGATGTGTCCCACTCAGCTGTGGGTGATGACTCTGATTGGATAATTTCCATGGAGGCGTGGCCCCACCCATTCAGGGTGGGCCTTGATCAGTGGAGCCATATAAATGAGCTGAAGGGCAGAGGGGACTCAGTGCAGCTGCGAGTGATGTTTTGAAGAGGAGCTACAGCCAAGAGGGACACTTTGAAGAACGCACAGGAGCTGCAGATGAGAGACAGTTTGAAGATGGCCGTTGAAAGCAGACCTTTGCTCCAGAGAAGCTGAGAGAGGACAAATACCCCAAGCGCAACTAAGAGTGACATTTTTGAGGAACTGCAGCCTAGAGAGGAACATCCTGGGAGAAAGCCATTTTGAAACCAGAACTTTGGAGCAGACACCAGCCACATGCCTTCCCAGCTAACAGAGGCTTTCCAGATGCCATTGGCCATCCTCCAGTGAAGGTACTCGATTGCTGATGTGTTACCTTGGACACTTTATGGCCTTAAGACTGTAACTATGTAACCAAATAAACCTTTTATAAAAGCCAATCCATCTCTGGTATTTTGCATTCTGGCAGCATTAGCAAACTAGAGAAGATAGGAAAAACAAGTTGGGAAGGCAGAATAATGGGTTCAGTTTGAGATGCATTGAGTTTAATGGGTCTATCACCTCTTCTTTTGAAAAACTCCAGTTCCTCTTACTGTACTGTCCTCCACATAGCTTCATTCCAAACACTTTCAGGTATTCCCAGCATTCATGCAGATCATATGGCCCACATACTCTCACAAGCCCTGCCTCTGAGTATTCATTCATTCATCTGTTCATTCAACAAATATTTACTGAGTGCCTAGTATGAGCCAGGAACTGTTCTAGCTCCTAGGGATACACAAGTGAACAAAACAAACAAACATCCCCACCTTTATGGAGGGTACATTCTAGCAAGGGAAGACAGATAATAATATTAAATATAATAAATGGGAAGATTAAATATTAATGTTAAAAGCTTATAATTTCTATTAAAAAGTAGAGGTAGAATGAGGGGTGTGCTGGTTTGAATCTGTTATGTACCCCAGAAAAGCCATATTCTTTTAAACCGATCTTGTGGGGGCAGACCTATTGTGGGTGGGAAATTTTGATTAGGTTGTTTCCATGGAGATGTGACCCTGCCCATTCAAAGTGGGTCCTAGTCCCCTTGCTGGAGTCCTCTATGGGAGGATAAAAGGCAGAGTCATTTTGGAGAGAGCTTAGAGGAGCTAAGAAAGAACCTAAGACAGAAGTCCAGAGACAATTTGGAGAAAGCCATGGAAACCAGAAGCTAAACCCAGGAGAGAACCAGAAGATTCTAGCCATGTGCTTTCCCAAGTGACAGAGGAAACCCAGATACCATTGGTCGTTTTTCAGAGAAGTTATCGTCCTGTTGATGCCTTAACTGGGACATTTTCATGGCCTTAGATCTGTAAATTTGCAAACTAATAAACCCCCATTTCTGGTATATTGCATTCCAGCAGCTTTAGCAAACTGAAACAAGGGAGATCAAGATTGCTAGTGATAGGGGACAGGGATGTAATTGCCATTTTAAATAGACAATCAGGGGAGGGATCATTGAGAAAGTAAGATTTGAATAAACACTTCAAGGAAGTAAGAGAATTAGCCATGCTGAAATAAAGGAAACAAGCAACCTAGGCAGAAGGAAGAGCTACTGTAAAGGCCCTGAGTGGCAGTGTGCCTATTTTGTTTGAGAAACAGTAAGGAGATAAGTGGAATGAGCAAGGGAAGACTAGTAGGAGATGAGATCCTAGAGGGAATGGGGGCCAGATCAGGTAGGGCCTTGGAAGTCATTGGAAGAACCTTGGATTTCCTTCTGAGTAAACAGGAGACTGCTTTCTGAGTCCTCTGAAGAATCTTGTCACCAGATGTCAGCTGGATCCACCTAGCCCATATGCCTCTCGATAGCCAACCTGGAAGGCTCTCTCACTAAGGGCTTTATAAAAACAACACAGGTTAATTTAGAATGACTTAACCTATGCTATGCAGGGAACTATAAACTGTTTGCTAAACAGTTAATCTAAGCATAATTATTTATGCAACAAGCTATAAATAATTTACAATGTGGTTAGGGTATTAATTTCCAACTCCTCCACACTAGGCACAGGTGAAACCCCAGCCAAGTGTCACTAAAGAAAATGTTGCTACTCAGATCTTGGTCTTAACTTCCGATGTATTCACTGCCCCACTTCTGACCCACTTCTGAATCCAACACTGAGCTGCATCAACACAGGCCTTTTTGAGCATCAGGGCTTTTGAGCAAATGGTAGATAATTCTTCATCTTTCCATCCCCAACCACTTCCAGTTCACATTTTAAGCATGGAGACTTCGCCAATGAATGGTGTTAAAGATCTTACAATAGCCCTGTTTCTAACTTGAAGTTGAACCATCTGTTTAATGCTAGAAACATTAAGGAGGTTTTCTCTCCTCCAGTGGGGTCTGAAAAATGCCTCCTGCATCTGCCTCTTATGCTAGGAATGGCCTCTTTCCTTCTGTGCTTCTCCATGTTCCCTCTCGCCTCCATGCACTTACCCTCTGCTCCAAGATGCAGCAGAGAAAAGAGTTTTCAGATTGAAGTTACCCAGAAATCCCATTTTCATTTTTCATCCTACCCACCTATGATTGATATGAGTTCCATAACATTTTCTATGAATTAAACTGCTCAATATTACATGGTAAAGGAGTTAATCCCACATTTCAGATATTTCCAGAAGTGCTGGGGAAGAAGAAACAGAGCTCACAAATAACACCTCAAAGCTAATAATCAGGGGTAATTTGTGAAGGGGGCATGGCTTACAGCACTCCAGTCACTTCTTCATCCCCAATTCTCCAGGCCATGGTCCTCTGTCAACTTACAGGAAGGTTTGAGGGTAGAGAAGAGATTTGCCTGCTCTAACAAATCAATGTTAAAAGTATAGTATTGGCCCAGGCATGCTATAAAGGAATCTATTTACTGAGCACCCTCCACATGCCAGACAAATACCAAGTGCTTGCACATTCAGCAACTAACTTGCATTCACAGAAATAACTTATTATCCCCGTTTGATAGAGGAGGAAAACCTGAGGCTCAGCGGGGTTCCTATAGTTAAGTCAATGACAGTGCTAAGACTTAAATCCAGGTCTGCCGGACTCCAAAACCTCTGCCCTCACCACCTCCCAATCTATCCAGCACCCTAACGAAGCTCATCATTGTTTCTGTTTCAGAAAGCCAAAGTACCTGAATTTGGCCCCAGGTAACTGTTTCCAGTTTAATGAGCCAAGGTATACATTTAACAGCTGTCTCCCATCCAATGACTCATCTTGTTGACTCTGTCACAATCTAGCATTTGAGATGCTCTCTGAGAGAGAGGACATTGGTAACTCATTGTTCCGGTTTGCTAATGCTGTTGTTTTGCAAAACACCAGAAATGGATTGGCTTTTACAAAGGGGGTTTATTTGGTTACATAGTTACAGTCTTATGGCTATAAAGTGTCCAAAGGAAGGTATCAACAATAGGGTACTTTCACTGAAGGATGGTCGTTGGCGTCTGAAAAACCTCTGTTAGCTGGGAAGGCATATGGCTGGTGTCTGCTCACTCCCAGGTTGCGTTTCAAAATGGCATTCTCCAAAGTATCAGCTTTCAACAGCCATCTTCAAAATGGCTCTCAGTGGCAGTTCTGAAATGTCACTCTTAGTAGGCTTTCTTTCTGAGCTCTTTTATACAGGGCTCTAGTAAACTAATCAAGGCCCGTACTGAATGGGCAGGGCCACACCTCCACGGAAATTATCTAATCACAGTTATCACCTACATTTGGGTGGGTTACATCTCCATGGAAACAACCTACTCCAAAGATTCCAACTCAGTCAACACTAATACATCTGCCCACACAAGATTGCATTAAAGAACATGGCGCTTTGGGGGACATAATACATCCAAACAGGCCCACTCATGAATAACTCTCTTTTTAAGGATGTATGTGTCTGTATATACATTATTGGTATATGAATGAGAGGCAGAAAGACAATAATCAGCAAGAACGGCTGATTAGAAATCATCACCTATGACCTCTTTCCACTTCTACCTTGTAACAGTTGTATGACCCTGCCCACACAGCTCCCCTCTCTGAGCCTCAGTTCCCTGACCTCCTCCTCTCTAGCTCTTTTCCCACCATCATCTCAGCTACAATGAATTCTTTCAGTTGCCCCGTGGTGGACTTCCAGCCTCCCAGACATTGCACACGCGGATCCATCCCTCCCTGTCTCCTCTTCATCTTGCTGACTTCTACTCATCCTTGAAGGTTTGGCCTGATGTTTCTTCCGAGGAGATTTCTCTGACCCTTAGATGAGTTTATGTCCCTCTGCCCCATGTGTCTTTAGCACCCTGTCTTTCCCTTGCCGTAACACCCGATCTCGCTTGCAACTACTTGTTGAATGTCTGCTTTGTCCACTAGACTATAAGCAGGACAGGCCTTGTGTCTTTCTTGTCCTCCCTACATGCTGTGCCTAACACTGAATCTGACACACTGAAGATGCTCAGTGTATATTTATGGAACTGAATTCAGTTGAAGAATCTATCAAACGGTGATAATAACTTGCACTGTCTGTCCCTTAGTACTGTTGGGAGGGTCAAGAAAGATAAAATTCATCATTATTACTAACACTTATTGGGGGGTGGGCCCTATGCCAGTTATCACATAACCTGCTTCATTTAGTTCTCACCATAGCCCTTTGAGGAGGGTACTCTTATTATCTTATTTTTTAGTTCAGGAAACTGGAGCTTGGAGAGGTTAAGTGACGTATCTGAAATCACACAGCTTGTAAGTGACAAAGTTTGACTCTGAACCCAGCTCATCAGTCTCTGGGCCCATTGTTCTTAAATGATTCACTAAATTCCTTTATAGAAGACCACTCTCTGTGCAAACATCGTGTGTAGTACTGTCAGATAAAAATTCTAAATGCTTTCTTATACACAGGAACTCACCTACTCTTGTTGCTTGTCCTAAACCTTCATGTCTATAACATAGGATCTGACATACAGACTAGAAAGAGTTTAGCTTTGCCTTTCCTATTTTGTTCTCTCCCTTACTTTAAGGAGAATATCTTAAATTGCCAAAGTGGAAATTTTAGGAGAATTTGCACATCTGATTTGTCAGGTGCTGGCCTGTACCTCTGCATGATTCTTTGAAATGCAGGTGAGAATATTGAAATCACCACTAGAGGCTCTCCAGGAGCCACACCATCTGCCAGGCTCCACAGACACCCCCAACTGCCAGTCCCTGCCATTTGGACCCCTCTTCCCCACCCATTCCTTCCCCTATCCCAAGCCTCAGGCTCTGACTAAGGATTCTCTATCCCCAACTGTGGGCAGACTCCAGGGACTAAAGATCCCTCACCTTGAGCTAAACTGGCAGGGCCACCCTCCAAAGGTGCTCCCAGATCCAGAGACCAGAAGAAGTCCTACCAAGTCCCACAGCCAGGACATGCTGGGACTAGGCCAAGAGCTTCCTGTGGGCCAGCTCAGCACCAGTCCTGTTCCAGGAGCTAAGGCTGCAAAGCTGAACAGAACATCCCACTGCTCACAGAGCTCAGCCAAGACCCCCAAACAAGCAAGGAAGCAATCACCACCAATACAACCTGATAAAAATTATGACAGTAGCTAATGAGCTGAGTTCCAACAATGAGCCAGACAGTGTTCTAAGTACTCTATACATGATCTCCTTTAATCGTCCCACAACCCTATGAGAAAACTATTATTATTTTCCCCATTTACAGATGAGGAAACTTCTGTCCAATAAGTCAGTGGTGGAGCCATTACTCAGACTCAAGTGTCTAGGCCCAGAGTCTCCTCTTTTATCACTCAACACCACACTGCCATCAAGAAGCCGTGAGCAGGAGGATCAAGGATAACAGGACAGAGAGTCTGGCTTTGCCTGGGAATATTTACACAAAGGAAATGACATTTGCCCTGGTTCTTAGAGGAGAGAGTTGGCCAGGATGACGAAGACAAAAGGAGTTCTACATACAGGGGACAATATGTACAAAGGCATAGACCCATCACAATAGTAATTCAACATGACGTTTCATTGCAATAAAGCATGGGTGGCCTTTAAGGGAATGGCCAGAAAGGAGGCTAGGGAACACTTGATCAAAGACCTTTAATACCATGAATAAGAATTTGGATGTAATTGTGAAGGCAATTTGGAGAGAAAAAAACATTTTAGAGAAGGGTGGTGACATAAGTGTGCAGGCTGTCAGAAAACAGGCATGAGTGGGGATAAATCCAAAACAGGAGGGTGACCTGTTGGGAGATGATCATTGTAAAATAGAGAGAGAGAATGGAGGCCAGGTAGAGACATGGGATAGGAAGAAATGGATGCTCTGGGAGCATGACTAGAGGACATGAGGGAGCAGGAGAGAAAGGCATCAAGGTTGACTCTTAAGTTTCTGGCCTGTGTGACTGATGCTGCCACTTGCTGAGACAGGAAACACATCCAGGGAAGAGCTAGTTTTCATTTTATTCAGTTTGGTTTCGGGGTGAAGTACTATAACAAGTGGAACACATGAGTCCACAGCAGAAGTGGGAGCCCAGGCCCTGCAGAGAGGTCCATCAAAGAGGCCCCAAGCTTTGCCAGGGAGGAGACAAGGCCTGGTGAACCTCACATGGCCCCACTATGAGTCTATCCACTCCCAGCCGTGGTCACTGTGCCGCCACATAATGAGCTGCTCCTCTCAATTTTGGAGTCTAGGGACTGTAGCTCATTAAGGTTTGGACTGTGTTAGGCACTGAGCATCCCATAATTGCAGAGCTCGCCTGGCTCTGTCATTAGTTCTCTGGCTCTCTAGGCTCTACCTCTCCTATTGAATTTACTGATTGACCCCAACATAAAAAGTCTGGTTAAACAGGGCAGCTCAAGCTTTGCAGTGGGGGCAGCCTGCTGCCTCTGCACCTCCCAACTCCTGGTGGTTAAATTGTCCTCAGCCATGAACTTCAAGCTGCCATCTCACTTTGCATGAAATCTTTCCTTTGCAAGTCCTGATGACTGATCCTATTACTCACACAGAGGAAGGGAATTGAAAATTGAGGTCAAGGCAGATGGTCTGGCAATGAGTCACATTCCCTGCATGGTAGAAAACCACTAGAGTCAGAGTGTAGGGTCTCCTGGCTATGGAGCCAGAGGGGCCAGGAGCCAGGAGCTAGGACTTGGGTTTTTATTTCCTTGGTGTCCATGATGAACTGAAATCTGGACCTGAAGCTAAAGAATGTCCCAGTGACTAGGACTCAGTGATTGGGGTTCCCAGGAGCCCTGCCCAGTTCTCAGCAGAGTCCCTGAGAGAAGCAGATGCCTACTCCTCAAGTAACCCCATTCATTGCTCTCAGATAGAGGCTTTCCTGGACATCTGGAATGAGCTGACCTGGCCCCCAAATCTGGGCTGGTAGGCTCCAAATGCAAAGCCAGATGCAACCACAATCATCTCCACATACCAGGCTACTGATCAGATGATTTTTTTTAAGCTGAAATTATCCAGGGTGGGGTAAGGAGGAAGGGCGTAGCAAAGCCTCATACCAAGGAACTGCCGTATGAAACAATGGGCTCCCCAAAATATTTCCCCAGGACTGTTCCAAATGCATAAGGAATTAACTATCCACTTGACAAGAAGTGATGATCACCAATCATAGAGTACTTTCTGTGTATCAAGCCCTCTCTCCTTTCACTCTCACAGTAGTTTGGTGGTTGGAGATTACTACCACCATTTCAAAGACGTAGAAGCTGAGACTTAGAGGTTGTGCTGGTTTGGAGCTGTTATGTACCCCAGAAAAGGCCATGTTCTTTTAATCCATTCTTGTGGATGCAGACCTATTGTGGGTGGGAATCTTTGATTAGGTTGTTTCAATTGAGATATGAAACAATTGAGATCAGATCCATTAAAGGTGGGTCTTAATCCTTTCTACGGGAGTCTTTCATGAGAGGATGAAGGACAGACAGAGCCCAAAGAACTCAGAGAGAGAAACACCCATAGAAGCCAAAAGAGCCATTGAATCCAGAACCTGAAAGCAACAAAACCTGAGAGAGAAGGACCAGAAGACACCAGCCATGTGCCTTGCTATGTGACAGAGGTGTCCCAGATGCCAGCAGCCTTTCTTCAGAGAACATATCCTCTTGTTGATGCCTTAATTTGGACATTTTCATGGCCTCATAATTGTAAAATTGTAAGCTAATAAACCCCCTTTGTAAAAGCCAACCCATTTCTGGTATATTGCATTTCGGCAGCTTTAGCAAACAAAACAGAGGTGCTATGTAACTTGTCCAAGATCTCACCATTAATCGTGATAATAAAGCTAAAATGGATCGAGTGTTTATTATGTCTTGCGCACTGTGCTAAGTACTTGATTCTATCTTAATTGTTCACTTAATACTCAAAACAATCCCTTGCTCTTAACTATTATGCTATGCCCTTGGGTGCTCTTTTGCAATTGAGCTGATATTCAAACCATTCAATTCCAAAACTGGTTCTCTTTCTACTTTGCCAGACTACCCTCATGTGACATATTGCTGCCTTTTTAAAGCATGATCATTTCAAGACTATGGTATGTTTAGTAATTTTTTTTCAAATCCTTGCCTCAGTTTTTTTCTGAGAGAGAATCAGGTATGTATTGTTAAAATTCAGGACAGAACTGCTGGCCCACTGGCCTCATCCTGGCTCTTCTCTGAGGAGTTTGCACCAGATGTAATGCCTGAGCAGTGAGGCCAGGAAAATGGTGTAAACAAGAGTGGAGAGCAACCCTCTCAGGACACTGCTCACCACCCCCTCACTGGCCTTCCTCTGCCTCTGTCTTGGCCTCGTAGATGTCCCCCTTCATTCTTTAAAATCCACCACTGGGAGAAGCTAACTGTGTTACCCTTCAGATGACAAAGAAGACAATTATGTCCAGCTCAATAGACCCATGCCCTTGGCCCCCAGCTGTTCATACCAGTTCCTTGTCCCCATCTAATCCTGTTGGCCTGGTGGCCAAGTGTTCCCCCAATACTCTGGTAGTAAGTAAGCTTGTGGGAATCCAGTCCTACCGTCATGTTGGCTCACTTTAATTTTTCTTCACTTAGGATGGAATTTTACTCTTTAAAAGACTGGAATGTGGATATCTCTGCCCTTCTCTATCTCACCTGCTGCGTGAAAGTGGTGAGTTCTCTGTAAAGGGACACTCTACCAAAAACACCTGCAATGGCCTCCAAATATTTTCTGAGTATCCCAATGTGCCAGGCACTGGGCTAAGAGCTGGGATTACAGAAGGGGGATCATGAGAATATGATCTCCATGAGAGAATATTTTATTGTTCAGTGACACATTCCTTCCACCTAGAACAGTGCCTGGAACATCATAGGCACTCAGTAAACATTTACTGAATGAATAAGCAAAATGTGAATGGTTGTAAACAAACAATCATGACTCACTGTGCTACAAATGGAATTTTGAAGTAGGCAGAGAAAACTATGGGAGTACAGAGAAGGCATGCTTAATCCAAACTGTTATCTCAGAAGGCCCCCCAAGTGAATTCTCAAAGAATGTCTTCAAGTTCACCAGGAAAAGAAGCAGAGTTTGAAGAAGATGCAGTTTCAGACAGAAGAAATAGCATATGCAAAGGAGTGGAGGCATGGAATCATGTGTTGGGAAAGTGGCAAGTTGCTAAGCGTAACTAGAGGGTTGGAGATGAAGTCAAAATCAAGTCACATCAAGGTTGGTGGATTGAGCTATCGGGGGTCAGGGTATGATGGAATTCTTTGTATGGGGTTAGTATTGTTTTTGCAACTGTTCCTATAACTTTGAATTTATTTCAAAATAAAAAAAAAGACAAAAAAAAAATCAAGTCACATCATGAAGCATGTTGGAGCATGGTAGAATCCATGATTTGCCTGTATTATATTCCTTCAAAACAGGGTACCCTTTTTCCCCCATAGAACACTTCTCCTGAATATACCAAAGGACTTCCATAAAACCTGAATGGGGCACACCTTCAAACTACTATGCCTCACCATTTCCATCTCAATTACAAGGCAAATACTAGACCCCTTTGCACATTTCATAGGAAGAAGTGAAAAGACCTTGTTTTGGTCAGTGGGATTGTTTTCCCAGCCCTGAGACCAAAAGTGAGATATTTTTGTCCAGAAGAATGACCAGACCATCCAAAACCCACTCTAGACTCTTAGAATGTTAGAACAGGAACAGTACCTGGGGATACTTTTGCCCAACTCCTCAACCTCAGATGAAGAAACTAAAGCTCAGAGAGGGAGAAGGACTGTCCAAGGGCAGGCAAAAGCTCCGTGCAGAGCCAGGGCTGGAAGGAAGGAAGGAAAAGTAGGTAAGATGGAAGGAAGGAGAGAGGGCAGGAGCCCCTGGCTTCCAGCCCGTGCTCTTCCCACCACACTATACTGCATCTCTCAGCAAGAAATTTAATGACAAAACTGGAGAGACTTTTTTTCAGTAAACTTAAAAAGGAAGACTAAAAATAGTTCTGAATTACTTTTCTTTAGAAGAACAAATAAATGCCTCTCCAACTCTCTATTTCAACCAAATAAATCTTTGGCTTCCACTCAGTATTTAAGTTAATTAAGATAAATCTCTAGCCTATCCTTCCCTTCCAAGCAACAGTTTTCTACCAAAAATAATGAGGATAACTCGCAGGAGTGTCTTGAAGAAAGGAACAAAATTTCTCACAGTCACCTGAGACTCCCAGCCAAGAGGTTTTTGTTCATTCATCAAACATTTATTCATTCAACAACCACTAACTGAGCTCCTACTGTGTGCATTCCAATCACAATCAGGAGCATACATATAAATCAAATATGAATTCAGCCCTCAAGAATTTTACCATCGAGCAGAGAAGATGACAGGTACACAAATGACTATTGTACTACCTGGGACCTGACCCAAAGTAGGTCCTCAGTCCAAAGTAAATCTTGTGCAAATGAACATGTGAAGGAATGAAAGAACTCCGCAAGAGTTAGGACACAGAACTAGGATTTACTTGAGTCTGGTGGGAGAATGAGTCTGAGAAACACAGCTCAGGGAAGACTCTGCAATGGGGGCAGAGGGAGGGGCAGGTAGGTGACCTGAAGAGTATTGTGATAGCTCCATTCCCCTCTCTGGGCCTCAGTTTCCCTAACTTATCATGAATGAATGGCATAGATGAGCTCCAAGGAAATTTCCAGCATCAACATTTCATTCCTCTATGAGCCCAGTTCCCAGCACTGTATGGGAATTTAAATCCAACCTCTATTCTTAAAAATAACTATTGAATCATTATCCCTCTGCTTTTACAAGGTCATGCTCTATATTTATGTGGATTTTTCTTGGGAGATGGAAGGAGGCAGGAAATTCAATTCTATCCTTGATTGGCCTTCCTTTCAGTTTAAACAACAGAAAAATGTCCAATTACCCCATTGACAATTACAGTCTGCACATTTCACCACAGGCATAGAAAATGGCTCAGCAGCAGAAAACCAACCACAGAGAAAGGGTGCACACATGCAAGCCATTATCTCCTTGGAGACAGGATTGCCTGCGACAGCCCCTGCTGGCTCAGGAAAGCTGGAAGTCTCCTCCCCAGCAGACCAGAGGCAACCCAGGAGGCCTCCTGCCACTAGCTGCAGCTGCACCCAGCCCTGGCCCAGCCCTGGCTCATCTCAGACTCCAGGCTGGACAAAAACCATGTGAGAAAGTGATTCATTTACAGTGAGAAGTCCCAGGTGAAAGACCCAAGTTGTATCCTAGCTACAAACCAAACCCGATCAGGCCTCAGGATAAGTTAGTGAATAAATTGTAAGTTCCATGAAGATAGAGACAACATCCCATTAGGTCACCAACATGTCCTCAAGCACAGCACCATATATGGTGTGTGATGTGAACTCAAAAAATATTTGTGGAATAATTTTGTTGAAGGCTAATGAATAAATGACTACCTGAATAAATGAATAAATGATTTGTTTGTGTAATGTCCCAAGAACATTGTGGAAAAGACAAAGACTGGGTAGAATATTGGCCAACACCCAAGTTTAAGCATCATCTGGGAACATGTATTTTAGCTCTGCTTCCTAAAAGCTCTGTTCTTGGGAGAGTAACTTACCACCACCACCACCACCACCACACCCTACCCCAGGAACATGTATCTTGCTCTGCTTCTTAACAGCTCTGTCCTTGGGAAAGTAAGTTAAACAGCCCCCCACTGCCACCCCAGTTTTCTTATGTGATTCGCACCATGATATGCCACCTGGATTCCTCTTTAAGGAAGGACTTGTTGGCCCATCTGCTGGTAACATTGTTAGCCAACAGTCTTCAGCAGCCAGCCCCTCCAGATACTGCTTCAGAGCCACCTCACCTAAAGTCATGCCCTTCCTGGAGTGGTCCAGGCCAATTACTGAGCAAGGAAGGACACAAAGGTCCTGTTTACTTTGACCAATGAACAACAACTCTGATTCCAGAGTCCCCTGTGAGACAGTTGAAGTCGTCATCAAAGCCAACATCTGACCTCAACTTCTCCCTCTTGCTTCCTTCCCCTCCCCAAGGCATTCCCCAATAACCACTCTGAATTCTAAACTCAGTCCTGAAGCCTTTTCCCAGAAAACCCAACCTGAAACCTCTCATTTGTAAAATGGAGATAGTAGTAATTATACCCATGTGCTGTAGAGAGGACTAAACATTATGGGTCAAGGCATCTAGTTCATAGCAAGTGCTCAACAAGTGTGAGCCAACTTTGTTATCAGTGTTGGTAAGGGCCAGCCCTTTAATCAGTATTCCCACCCCAAACCCCCACTGGCAGGACAGAAAACATCAAGATGCCCAGGCTTGATGTGTAAGTGAGATAAGTAGTGGAAGGAAGGAGGGAGAGGAGGAGGTATCTAGACACGGCCCTGTGTGTGACCCTCAGACGGGCCTACAACACCCCCAGGAACCTACCCATTGAGTTAGTTAAATCAAAGGACCAGGCCACCAAGATCCCTGCAAGAAATGAGGGCAAGGCTAGCACAAGGTAGGGCATAGCCCTGGGATGTGCTTATCACCACGTCTAGGTCCCAGCAACGCCAACATGATGCCCAGAGGCAATGGGAGGATCTGCCCCTGACACAAAGATGGGAGCTCAGAGACCAAGGAGTAAACGAAGGCTAGCTAGGGACATAGCAGCAGCCAGTCTCCTACTATCCAGAAAGGTGATCTCCTGCCCCCACCATCCACTATAAATAAATTCTTGCACCCCTAGTATTGTATTTGGGCCTGAGCTTGCAAGTGTTTCCACCACTGAGGGAGGGAGGCTTTTTTACTGCTATTGGTATAGCCTGGGGAAGTATGGGTTGTGTATTGCAAAGCATGCCAAGGCCTTGGCAAGACCTTCCTTCCTGGATACAAGCATTTGCACAACCTTTAAAGCAGCTGTCACTGTCCCCATGCTATAGAAGATAGAATTGAGGCTTAGATAGATTAAGCAGCTGCCCAGGGTCATATAGCTGGTAAAAAGTGGAGCTGGGATTTGAGTCTGATTCCAAAGTCTATATATATTTTCAATCACGTAGGTCCACATTAAAGACACCAGAGTAGGGTTTTGTTCTTTTGCTTGTTTATTTTATTTTGTCTTTAAATATGACACATTCTCAGGGGAGATTCAGACGCAATCACAACTGAGAACCATTGTACCCTGTCATACCATCTCCTATCATACTTATCATCAGCATGGGATCCCAACCCCTACCCTAGGGGGCTGTTGTTCCCTTCCCTCTCCCCTCTGCCAGGAGGCCACACCCAGAACAACCCTTTTTGCTGCTACTTACTCCTAATGGTCTCAAATACCAATGGTCTAACCCATTATGATTCACCCAGACCACTGGGTGAGCCTATGCAACTTGACAGTATTCTTTTTTTTTTTTTTTTTTGTACATTGAGTAAACAATGGCACTGTAGAGTGAAATTCAGTTTCAGTAGAACACAACAGAAGGAAGTCAATTACCCATCATTAATTATTTATCTTGGAACAATAACCATGGTATTATTCCATAATAGAGGGATTTCTGCAGCTCCAAACAGGAGGAAAGAAGACGCGGCTGTCATTCTCTGCCTATAATTTAACATCAGATTAGATGAATTGACCCCTCTGACATCCTATAAATACACACAAGTCCTTCTCTGTGAATGTGGCCGATGAACTTGCCCCAGGCTGGTAGGCCCTGGGATTATATTCCCCTGAAATTCTGAGTAGGCCTGGCAATTCCAGGCTGTGAATGTATTAAAGGAAATAGCACCCATTCCCTGCAGTCCACCCACCTCATCAGAACAGCAAGGCTGAAGACATTCTAAGCAAATATATTCACAGGTTGCAGCATCTATGGCCAGAGAGAACTCTGGAGATGTGTCAGCCTAGGGTTTTCCTCCCCAAAAATTTACTGTACAAGATCAGTTAGAAGCCCCACCCTGCCTTCAAAGAAATCATAATGATTCCTAAATCATTTTCATGCCATTTAACTTCCTTGTATCCTTCAAACTTCTGAAGAGGTTGGAAGTGGGGGAGAGAGAGAGAGAAAGAGACAGAAATTAATGGTCCCCATGAAGAAAAGGGTATTGATCTGTTCTACTTTGCTCCTATTTTTTACTCAAGGGACTTATTTCTCATTGGAAGAAGGAGAATCTAACTTTTATTGAGCAATTCCTATGTGCCAGGCAGGGCTTTATTTATTATTACCCTAATTCTCATAAGAACCCAGTGATGTAAATATAAATACTCCTGTTTCATAGATGAAGAATTTAAAGCCCAAGGTTAAAGCTAATAGGTAGCAGAATCAAGAATTCAGTGGACTCCTAGCCACTGTACTAAACTGCCCTGTGAGGACAGCTTCCCACCCCCCAGCACAGGCTCTGAGCTGACCATCCTGGGACTCAAGAGCCTCTGTGGAGGAGTCCAAATGCCCCATTGCCAGAGATGCTGCTGTCTAACTGCCTGCACAGTTTCCAACCTCCTGCCTGGGCAGGACAGGGGCAGGGAAGAAGATTTTACTTCACCCAGAACAATTCCCGGTTTAAATATTAGGCTGTTGGGAGTGTCCTCAGTGATTCGTTTTCTCAGTGAGGTCATCTGCCAAGAGTGACAGGTCAGAGTTGGGGTTTCTAGAATAATTCCCTAAGATCACCCACAGGTGATCACCCATCAGCCCCTGACATGAAGCAGGCATTCTATAAAGAAGAGCTCCCCTATGAGCTCTCATCATGTTTCAGACCATTTCAAGTGCTTAGCTTAAACTAACTCATTTAACCCACACATTAGCCCTATTAAGAAGATGCTATGGTTACCCTATCTGATATATGAGGCAACCGAGGAGCTGATGGGGTTCAGGAAGTAAAGCCACACAGCTGGTAAGGGACAGAGCCCATATTTGCAGTCAGACAATCACATCCAACAGCTAGCCACGCTCACTCATCTCGTGAAAGACCATCAGCCAGGCCAAGGGACGTGCGTGCTCCGTCTCTGAAGACTCATGCATCTTAACCAGTCTGCGTCTCACATTCCCTGAGTTCTGCCTTAGAGACACTACGTGAAGGATATCTGGGCCCCTGAATGCTCCCTTATTCTCAGCTTCAGACTGCACAGAAAATTCTTACTTACATTTCTAACAGTGTAAGGGTAACATACATGAACTGTATTTCAAATTCTTAAGCCTTAAGTCATATCCATAATGATGGCTTTGTGGGAGCGGACCAATGCCTTGTAGATGCTCACCCAGTTCTAATATGTTTTTAACAAATATTTAATGTTTTGTTCCTGACTTTAAAAGCAACACACACTCAAAAAAAAAAAAAAAAAAAAAAGATGCTCAAAAACCAAACAAATCATACAGAAATGAATGATGTAATAGGCTGAAATTTCCTTGTAACTCAGGTGGGAAGTTAAGGATAAAGGTAAGATACCCATGATACACATAATATGTAAAATACAACACTACAGAAACAAAATAAAACATAAAATCAACATTGATTCAACACTCTTACCAGAACTACTTGAATTCTGTTGCCTTAAAACAGTGCCATCAAAATGCCTCAGCAATTTAGAAAAACATGAGAGTAAGAAGTAAAAAACAGCAACAGCTGAAGAATCCATTTTCTTTTCAACTATAAATCGTTAGAGAGAATTAACATTTAGGATGAACTTTACTCGAAAAAGAAACAACACTATACTTTTGCCTAGAAACCTTTTGTTTTATGGCAACAGTCTTCTCATTTATTATCTCTTTTAACTTTGTCCTTTTTTCTTCTGCATATTTGAATTTTCTTTCTGTTTTTTTTTAAAGGATGAAGGGCCTAAAGTAGGAGATAGATGTATTTTCAGATGGTAAAGTGCCCTGGATGGTTACTTGCACGTTCAATGGAATGAAACATCGTGGCTGCATTATATGCCGTAAAAATAACTTGACCATTTTAGTTACAATTATTTGGCTTACTCTTTATAAATGTTTGACAGTGAAAATTGTATACACTTGTCTGCTTTAGTTTTAATTTTTTAAGTGTTCATAGGTTGGCGTATTTTTTGTATAGCAATGAAAAAGAAGTTAAATTGTTTTAAAAATGTCTCCAAAAAAAAAAAGCTAAACAGAAGCCCTGAGAGGTAGATTATTATCTCCATCTTACAGCCCCTGCTGGCACACCCACAGGAATGAAGTTCACTATCAACCATCATGGAGGAACTCTGAGGTTGCAAAGTTCCTCTGTAGACTAAACTTTTATTAGGGTGGCCGAAAGTCCCCATTTGCCTGGGACTAAGAGGTTTCAAGGATACGGGAATTCCAATGCCAAAATCAGGACACTTGTGGGCAAAACTGGGACACTGGTCACCACAGATGACTGTCCTAGAGCTTCCATGACTGATATTGGTTCAGGTTCAGACCTCCAGGGCCAACCAGGTCACATCTACACCCACCTCTCCACACCTTACAGCTGTGCAAACGCCCCTCTGGTGCCCCTGGGTCTCTTCCTCTTCAAACTAAACACCCCCAAATTCTTATCACCTCATCAGAGGCTTCCCCTCTGCTCATTGTATTCCTCCCTCCACCTCTCCACACTGTCCAATTCAGGGCCACAAGCATTTCCCTAGGATCATCTCTGTGCTCAACTGTCTCCCTGGGACTGTTGAATAAAGAGAAGGCATTTAAACATAGACTGACACCTTCTAAGAGGATCAGAGAGGGCCACAACTAACCCCAAAGACCCTCAGAGCCCAGGCCACATCAGGTGCCTTCCCTATCTTAGAAGGCAGCACACCCTACTCCATTTTTTGTTTCATTGCCAATCTCAACCTTAGGCTGCAGCTCATGGGGATGGGATGTGCCTGATTCCTGCCTGTGTCCCAGTGCCCAGCTCCATCATTATTTTCTGAGTGCATGTGGCATCCTCATTACCTTGCCCTGGGCTTCCTCCCCAGGGCAGTGCACGGAAGGATGGGGCCACCTGCCTGCCTCAGGCTTGTGGGGCTCAGCCTCAGCTGGAGTCCAGATGGGGCAGGTTTGGCCCTAAGAGACAGCTGAAGGACTTACCTCTGACCAGGCAGAGGGACGGAGTCCAGGTGATGGCCCCCAGGCAGTGCCATCATGTTGATCCCAATCCGCAGCAAGGCCTGCCCACAGCGGTCGGGGCCCTAGAAAGAGAGAGTAGGGCATGATCAATGAGGCCTGAGAGTGGAAGTAAACTCCTTTCTGGGATTCAGGCCATGAGGAGCCAAGGCAGGTGAGGAGCATCTTCCCAGCCCTGCTCTCCATTTTAAACCAGTTTACACTCTGCAGTCCTCACAAAAGAAAGGTAGAACTCAGATTTGATCACACAGCACCACTGATCCACTATGAACCCCTGTGATCTTTTCTTAAATCCCATTGGCAAATATTTGCCTCACCCATTTCTGGAGGCCACTGCAAAGCTTCTCCTTAGGCCCCAGCCTCCCTGAGGGCCACCCCTGCAACTGGGCAGCTGTCTGGAGTTTCCCCAGACAGTGCTAGCTTCCATCTCTAAATGCCTCCTCCTGGCTTCTACGACCCTAACCTTGTATTACTGTGAGAGCACCCACTTGCCTGCCCACAAAGCCAAATGGTTACTTACAGAAACTACAATAAAACATATTAACAATGGGGCCAAGGCTTTGCCCAAGAATGGAGGGTAGGAAAATGAATTAATATTATTGAAGACCTATTATGCCATATGGTTATATAAAAATGACTAGCACCCATTAAATGTTATGTGCCAGACATTATGTTAAGTGCTGTATTGTCTCAATTTTTGAATTTGATGTTCAGTGTCTTATTAAATTTAGTTCAACCCACATAACAACTTTATGAGGTAGGTATCATCACCCCCATTTTAAAGATAGGAACCCCTTCTTCAAGCAACAAGGAATCCCTGCCTGAGGAAAATGGAGATTCTGTCAACTTTGCCTGGGTAAAGCAAGAGAAGTGAGGACTGGCCATAATCCAGCAAGCCTTGAGTTTGAGGACTGCAGAGAAAACAAAAGTATGAACTTAGGGGAAGATACGGCTGGGGAGGATGACGTTAAGTCCGGAAAAATTTAACTCTTACTCCATGATTACAAGTGACCCTTGTGACTAAAGGTCTTAATTAATACTGATGTGGCTGAACACAAAGCACTCCTTGATGATGTTGGGAATAAAGAACAAAAGAGTCAATCTGAAAATTATGGGGAGGCAGGAGCCCAGAATAAACTGGGGCATTAGATAATTCCAGAGACTCACTGCCATTTCCTGTTTCTCTGTCTAGGATCCCAACTAGACTATGAACCTCTTGAGTGCAGAGACTAGGTATGTTGCTGGCTCTGAGCCAAGGGACAGGCACTTAGCAAGCACTCATTATATGTCTGTTGAATGAATTTTGAATACATTGATGTTGAGCCCGTATCTTCAACTAAAACTCAGGATAATAATATCTATTTTACAGGGCTATGATAAGGATGATCTGATATAGGAATGTGGAAGTATCATGCCAGGGTGAGAGCTAAATAAATGGTAGTTCTTATTATGCCCTGAGAGCCCAGCCCTGTGGTCAGCTATGCTGAGGGAGATCCAGGAAAAATGAGATAAAACATAAAGCATTTAGTACAATAATAATGCTAAATGAGTGTTGGTTATCATCAGTGTTATTGTCATTGTTTTTCTGTCATTATTACCATTATTGAGTAAGTATAATTTTGGAACCCAGTGAGCCAGCAGTTGGAAAAGGCTGGTGCAAAAGAAAAAGCCAGAGAAACCCAGTAAGGTGTTTGTTTCCATTTTGATATGCTTTCCTACAGAATAAAAAAAAAAAGGGAAATATCAACTTATCAGAGTGAATGTCATGATGTTATTGGATGACAGACAGTGAGTGAGCAGATCTTATTTTACTTCCATCTTCATTATGAAGAAAAATGACAGAGTAAAAATGTTGAAAAGGGAATTAAAGCCTAACATAGGTAAGAAGACAGCAAGACAGTAAAGAAGCCCAAGGCCCTTTAAAATTCGAAACAGTAGGCTTCTGTGGGATGGGTGAAGCATCCCACAGACGAACTTCTGGATCTGATTTGAATAGTATCTGGGGGACACAAAGAAAAGAAAAGTTGTCATGAGCAGAAGCCTAGATAAAAGCAAATGTTCTAAATTTCTATGAGTTGATTTAGGACCACAACTTAGTGACCACAGAACCCTACACAATGACCTGCATGGTTGGGAGCAGGGATTGTAAATCAGATTCACTCTCAGAGAAGCCACAGCTGGTTTACACTAGGGATGAGGAACTGGAGAGAGAGAATACTTCTGAAAGAGGAGATAGGGAGTGAAAGGTGCTTAACCCAGCTTATATTTATAAAGCATCTATTACAATAACAACACTGATAACAGTAATAGCTAGTATTTATTGAGTGCTTACTATGTGCCATGCAGTGTTCTAAATTCTCATATAGTATTAACTCATTTAATACCATCATCATCCCCTTTTTTAAAGATGAGACCACTGAAATTCAGTAAGAAGTACATGCATTGCCCAAGGTCATGCAGCTAGTAAGTGACAGAAAGAGGACCAGAACCCAGGTTTTACAATCAGAGAGGTGGTACTGGGACAGGTGAAGCTGAGCAAGATTAACAAATAACTAACGTGTGTCAGCATTTACCAACAGTGTGATTCTGAACCTGGTGGCAATGCCAAGTCCCCTCCTCTCCACGAATAACCAAGCACTCTTCCCTCTCACCAGCACCTCCCACTGCTCGCACCTTCTAGACCATGAGTCATCCAACTTCATTTAGTGCCAGCCCTCCATGGTCCAAACCTAAGGATGGATGAACAGACCTCAAAGAACAAAAGAAGTAAACAGCAACCACTGCACTCAAATGCTGGGAGAATAAGGGGTACAGAAGGGGGTAAATGGGCATTGCTCTTTTGTTCTTCACTCGTTGGTCCCCTCTGTGAGAATCATATGGACAGAGTTCTGGACCCTAAAGAGGACAGGGGAGGGGAAACCAAGTCCCAGCTAAAGCCTCAGAGAGCCACAAGTTTCACAGAGAGACCTGTTTCTTGTCTCAGGGAAGATCTACGGCAAAGCACCATCTTCAGTCTGCAGCCACCCCGTTCCCATTGCCCTAAGTCTGACTTCTTCTACTGAGCAGAGACCCAAAGAACAAAATCCCTCCAAAACTACACAGCATGTCGGGAAAGCAACAATGGTTTCAAGGTACCCACCCTGCCCTTGCCCTTTGCTATGTATCTTCTCACCAGCATCGCCAGAAGAATTTGAACTTTGGAGTCTGCTAGACCTGGATTCAAATCTTGACCCTGTCCCTGATTAGCATATTACCTCGGGAAAATCACCAACCATCCCTGAACACAGTTTCCTTGATTGCACTACCCTGCAGGAGTTTCTTGAGGAGTAAATGAGATCACCTTCAAAAGCCCTTTTGCACTTGGCACATGGTAACCTCAAAGAGCTAGTGTCCTTCTTCTTGCAAGGAGGGGAAATACATCTCAGAGCACAGGAGTTACTCTGCCCAGTGAGAGAGGTGAGAAGGACTCAAGGAGGAATGATTAGAAAAGGCATCCCCAGGGGCCCTCCCTAATTCATTGAAAATTCCACCCTGGCGCCTGCAGCCTTATTTCTCCAGGCTCTTGGCTGCTCCACCCCCACAAGCAGTGGCTAGTTTACAAGGACAACTTGAAGTCTTAAGTGCCTCTGATTTAATTCAAAGGCTGCTGCGACAATGGCTGTATTCGGACAGCTCATTTCAGCTCCTGCATCCCATTAGAAGCAGCCCTTGCTTACCTCCATTTGGCTAACAAGCCTGGGCTGGCAGAGGAAATGACAGCTATTTACAGTAAATGATTCAATTAGAACCAAGAGCAAGGACAGCTTCTGCCATTGCTTGACAGTCTGATCCAGGGGCACTTTGAACTTTAAGGCCATTTTGGAATTGTTTAATCTGCTGGGTCCATTAGGGCAGTCAACACAGTGGGACAGTAAACATTGTGGAAAGTAGTCAAACTCCAGCAGCAGCCCTAGGTATAAGGAAGAGGTAGCTGGGAGGTTGGAGAAGGATAGGGACAAGAACAGGTAGATCTGACTCTAATTCTTCTTCCTCAAAGACCAGAAAGTGCAAGAACTGGAAGGAATGAAGAGATCTGATCATCCCATCATTATACAATACTTTACAGTTAGAGCGGAAAGGGCCCTGTTCCACCAGGGAAGAAATGGGGGACTTTTCTAATGTCTCTATAACTGTTTCCCCATCTGTAAAATAGGGATAGAATAAACTCAACCTCACAAGATTGTTGTGAGCATTAAGTAAAATAATCCATGTGTAGACATTTGTCTTTCTTTCTGGGTCTCCCAACATATGACCCCACACACAACATTTAAGAAATACCCCTACCCTTATGGGTCTCAGTGAAGGCAAAGCCTGCTTCCCAAGATAGAAATTGAAAAAGCCGGACACTTCTTTCCCAGCATCATTTGCAAGAGCAAAACACATAACCAAGTTTTCACCAATCAGATACATGGGGCTGGGAGCTTAAAACTGGAGGAACTTTCTTTCATTCCAAGACCTGTGGTGGTTGCAGGAGAATAGAGTGTGACATGAAGAGTACACCTCCCTGTATTTCCCATTCACTGACCATAGCCCATGTGGAATACACAGAATTTAGAATCTGGAAAGGTAGATTCTGGATGCCGAAACTGAGAATTGCCCAGTGCATATCCCTCTACCTCATCCTCCATGTTTTTCCATCTCTATCGCCACATTCCTGGTCAAGGCACTGTATTCTCTCACTTAGACTTCTATAAGAGCCTCCCAATGGTTTCCCTGCTTCATCACTTACTCCTCTCCAAACTCACTCTTCTCCAAACTTCTGCACACAACAAGCAGAGTGATCTTAAACACAAATCTAATCACATCACCCCACTGTTTAAAGCCATTCAATGGCTTTCCACTGCAACAAGACAAAGAGCACACCGTCTTCATGGCCTACCTGGCTCTGCAGGATCTGGCCCCTGCCCATCTCTCCAGCATCTCTTCTTGACACTTAGTCTATATCTTTACCCTCCAGCCACACTAGCTAGTATTTAGTCCTTCCAGCAAGCCATGCCTCCCCCTGCCAAGCACCTTCACAGTGCTCCTTCCTCTAACCAGGAACGTCTCACCTCCACCTCCCCTCACCAAGCTATTCAATCTTTTAGATATCAACACAAATTCTACTTCTTCAGGACAGCCTTTCCTGATCTGTGGATTCGCTCAAGTCCCTCACTGCATGCTCCCCTAGCATTATTTCCCCCCTTTAGAACATGTCACAACTGTAATTCAGTAATTAACTCTGAAATTGGCAGTTTAATATCATTCTCCCCTAAGGAACCCAGGGCAGGGACAAGAGGTCTGTTCTGCTCACTGTGGATCCCCCACACCTGACACAATGTCCACTACCTAATGATCAATAAACACTTCCTGATTGGATGGATAGATACTGGTAAAATGGAGAGGAAGGTATCTATTTCACCACCACATTGATGGAAGTATTCAGTGAGAGGACTGTGGGACGGCCTTTTGCATACGATACACACTGTGCATTGGAAGTGCTCAGCAGCTTCACATCCAGGAAGACAAAGCCAACTCTCCCCCCTAAGTTCTTGTAGTGCTCACTGCCTCATCCTATCCAGCTGGACAATCTCCCTCCACACCCCCAGCTCTGTGCTCACAAGGTTCTCCCAGACAGACAGACAGAAGGGCCAGCAGACAGATGCAATGCTGTATGAAAACTTCAATAAGCATCCAAGAGGAGGCTTGGAGGCCCCAAAGGGCTTTTAAGAAGTACCAGATCAGAATGGAAGGTGGGGAGAAGGAATAGTGAAAAGCGTTTCAGGATTTGACCCAAAGCTGAAATTTGAAAGAATGTAGAAATAGTGGAGGAAGGGGAAGAGCCTGGGAGGAAGACTGTGCCAGGCCAAGAGAAAGGCTACGGAAGGCACACAAGTGTGATCGTGGTAAGATTAAGGGACTGCAAGTCTTTCTAGGTGGACAAAACACTCTGGGCTGGTAGGAGAATTTAGAAGAAACTACCCCAGTGGCTTGGGAACACAGAAAACTGGGAGAATAGGGACACTTCTTGGAAGAAGTGATATTTGAGCTGGGCATGAAATGCAGGGTACAGTTTTGACAGATAAAGATAGACAAGGGCATTCAGGGCCAAGAGAGCAGCATGAGCCATGGCAAGGAGACAGAAAACTGTGGGGCACATTTAGGGGCCCAGATCCCTCCCAGAGGGGCAGGAGGAGAGGTTCATTTATGCCTTGTGATGAAAGGAACAGATTCTTTGGATTCTATCCTGTGGGTGGTCGAGAGCCATCAATGTTGTTGGGGCAGGGGAGTGACAGGACCAGAGAAGAGTTTGCGCTCACATGGTGACTTGTGAAGTAGACGGACTCCAGCAGGTGAGAGAGAAGTTCATTTAAGAGGCAGTTGTAAGTTTCCCAGGAAGCACGAAAGTCCTGGGAATGGAGCAGTGGGGGAAGTGGAAAGGAGGGCTGCTAAGAGTTTTGGGAGATAATGACAATAAGTCTCCTTCCTCACCCCTAATCTGGGCCTCTTTTTGACCTGTGAGTGTGTGGTGTTGGTTATTAGAGATATTTCAACATTGCTAGTTTGGGCTGCCAGCATCCTGCGGCAATCAGATACTTTGAGAACCTTCATTCCCAGGGAAGCCGCAAGAAACTAAGCAAGCTGCCACCTAGCCCTGATGAATGAACTGAGCCTCATGAAATACAAAGAACTCCGGGTCCCTGGAGGAAGCCCCGGTGGACCCTCATGGCTGTCAGGTGACAGAGCCCAGAAAGTAGGCAGAGTGGACATCAGGTCTTAGATAGCCAGGCCTAGTCCCCTCCAGGGCCTGAAAATTCTGGCCTGTTGCTCAGAGGACTCAGCATCAGGTAAAGGGGGACCCACCTAAACCTTTGCTCTGCACCTTAATTTTGGAGCCGTAGGAGTTCAGCAAAGCAGGGACAAAGTCCCACCTGATTAACTAGAGACATCTACCTTTGACCTGGGCTCTAGAAGGCCAACAAGAATCTCATCTACATAAATAGATCCCTGAACTTAACAAAAGCAAGGCTCTGGCTCCCAGCCAAAACTCAGGCAGCCTTCTTGGAGGGATTCACATAGTAATACCAGAGTATTAGAATTAGTAGGGGCCTTACAGGCTACACCCTCATCATAGTAACAAGAAGAAGGGGATGGAGGGAGAAACACTTAATGGATACTTACTATGTGTCAGGCATTGTTCTAGCTGCTTTTCATTTAATCCTAAAGATAATCCCATGAAGTAGGTTACTTTTATTATCCCATTTTTCAGATGGGGAAATAGAAATGCAAAGAGGTTAAACGGACAGAGAGAGAGTCCATTTTCATCTCCAAATTCAGAGAGAGGAAGAGACTTGCCCAAGGTCACACAGCAAGCCAACAATATACCTGGAACTTGCACCCAGGATTTCCTTCTTCCTGTGGGAAATCCAAATAAGCCTTTGTCTGGTAGGAGCCTAGAGAGATCCAGCAGGGCCTCAGAGTGGTTTGTGGTAGGAAATCAATGGCGCCCCCATTACTCATCTGCAAAACAGGGATAATTATGCAGCTCCTTCTCCTTTGCTTGTGGTTTTGAAGAACAGGAAAATACATAGTGGGTAGGGAAATTCAAGGAAATCTTGGTCTGATTCAGCCCAGCCTTGGAATGGGACAGCAGAGTGACTCAAGTGTCCATAAGTGTCCATAAGGTCAGAAAGAGAGAGAAGCCCAGCGTCCAACTCTCCCCTCTGAAGCCCATGTGCCTGCAGTACCTGATTTATATGACCCCATCCTCTAAATTGCTCCAACTTGTCCAAAGCAAACCACCAGGCACTCTCCCCTACAGGAGCTTGTGTTGCAGTTCCAGGGGGAAAGCTCAAGTACCTGGGGTCAGAAAAGTCATTGCTACTCCCACCTTGTGTCTCAGGGTTAGCCCTTCTCAACTCTAGGGCTCTGCCTTCCCAGATGCCCAACAGAAGAGTCCCCAGCCCTGAGCCACACAAAGAAGCTGCAGTCACCACCATTTTGGGGATTGGTCCTGAGCTGGGCTTGTTTTAAGGGTGAAGAGTGAAAAACAGGTGCCACTGACCCCCAAGACCTCAGGAGGAATGCAGCCCCCAAGGGAGGCTTGGTTTGGCCTTTGGGCCACCCCCATCCAGAGCATCATCTTCCCTTTGGTGAAGTACACAGATTTGAAGTCAAACTGCCAGGGATCAAATCCAAGCTCCATCATACATTAGCAGGGTGATCTTAGGCATTAAGTTTTCTTATCTGTAAAATGGGATATTTAATAAGGACAAAATGAAGATAAAATGGAAGTACTGACTCCTTCCCTGTGGCATTGCCGTGTGGATTAATGAGATCATATACATGAAGTGCTGGTGCACAACAGGTGCTTGATAAAGATTGGCTCCATTTCTCTCTTGGAGAGGACATTACATAGCAGTGGGGAGGCACCAGGACAGAAGCCATTCTGCCACCTCCCAAACTATGTCCACTTTATTCCAACTGCTTTTTACTCTTTAACTTTTAAATTATCCCTTCTTACTCTCTAACTTTCCCTGATGGTAATGTTAGCCAACTGATCAAATGTTCCCTAGCTTTGATTTGCAAAAGCGAGAGACCTCTTGCACTGGGCCCAAGTCCCATGATGCTAAAATTAACAATCAGTATACTTTAAGCTAATGACTTACTGGTTGCGGCTGCCATGAATAGACATAACTCTCAGATAAAGGCCATTAGAGAAAATTGAATAGCTCCAACATGGTGAAAATTTGGATATATCCTGTTTCATAAATCATGCTCATAGCTCATACTGGGCAAACTATTTCCCTCTGTGAGTCATGATGAAGACCCAGGTTCAGGAGGTCTCTATACCCTTGGGAAAGATGATAAAGTAGAGAGAATGGTACAAGGTTTTATAGATTCATGGTTATGATTTTCTCTTAATTCTAAAGCTGTAGGCAGATGATGCAACCACATCAACAACCATGATAATTCAACCTTCTTCTCTTATCTTATTTCCTCCCCAAATCCTCCAAACTAGAGTGCTTTCAATAAACATTTGGAAGGTAGCATGGCAAGGGAATGGAAATACAAAAGCTCAGACTTGGGATTCCAATCCCAGCTCTAACTCTAAGTCAGCCTTTCTGACCCTCAGCTTCTTCAACTGAAAACTGGGAAGAGAACATACTCTCAGTGTTGTTATTAAAGTCACATAAAATGAAGTAACATCATTCTAAGTAGCAAGTGAAATAGTAATACCATAAACTACTTTAACCAAGAGGCTAGTAAATGGTATTATTCAGGTAATTTCATGGTCTCCATCTTTGGGCCCAATGAAGAATCCGTTTTTTATCCAGACCTCATGCCCAAAGTGATACTTCACACCCAAGGGGATTTAAAAGGAGAATATATTAACTATATTGGGAAGAAACAAAGCCTTTTATGGAATAAATCTGATAAAGAACCATTACATAGAGACCATGCTTTGAATAAACACAAACAAAAACACTAAGACATTTCCTGTGATTCATAACATTTACCCTGAAGAAACAGCATACCAGCTCAGAGACCCTGTGTGACCAAGATAGTATTATGGGTCATTGGAGAATCCAGGCTGAACCATCCTCAGCCACAACGGTGAAGGGTTCTTATCAGCTCAATAGTGAAAAGGAACCAAAGACAAAGAACCAGAGCCCACTCTAGAGCCACTAAATATAAGCAGAAAAAAGAATACAACACAATCATTCTCAACAAATTCTATCGTCACTGTCATAACACCTTCATATAAAGAATCATGTATGTTTGTGGAGAGTGAACAGGATGCTCAAATACATGAAACACATGATCAACAAAAGACTATCTGAGTTAACTATTTGGGCACACAAGGATCAAACATGAGAAACAGCCCATTCACATAATGCTGTCTAATTGAGGCTCATTTCTGCCTATAAGAACACGTCATAGTAACATCTGAACAGTGCTTTGTGTCATGTCTAAAACAGAGTAGGAGCTCAATAAATGTTAGTCCTTCCCCCAAGAGTATTCTACCACTCCCCCGAAACATCTTGCACTTCCATAATTCTTTGCGTTGGTCATGGCACCTCAGCACATCCAGACTGAAATCCCTGTACTCTCTTTTTCTATCTCCAGATAATACCAATCCTTCAAGACTCAACTTTAATCCTATTGAAGGCCTTCTCTAACCACCCTAACCTATAGCAATTTCTTCCAAAAATTGACCAAGTTAATTTGAGAAAGAACTAAGTAGAACTTCAGCAAATTAAAAATAGAATAATCAAAGTTAAAAATTCATTGACAGGTTAATCACAGATAAAGAACAGATTAGTGTGTATTAATAGATAGAATAAAAGAAATTATCCAAAATGTTGCCAAAGAGACAAGAAAAGAGAAAATATTGGAGAACTAAGGCTAAGAAATATAAAATGAAGTAATCTAACAAGCATTTAATCATATTCCTAGAGGGAGATAAGAGACTAAACAGGGAAAAAGTGTTATTTGAAGAAATAGTGATTGAAATTTTTCCCAGAATTTTTGAAAGACAATTGTTCCAAATCCAGGAATCCCAGTGAATCCCAAGCAAAATAAATTTTAAAAATGTGCATGTCTAGATAATTCATAAGACTATAGAACACCACAGAGAAGATCTTAAAAGCATTCAAAGACAGAAGGAAATGAGACAGATGGTCTTTTAATAGCAAAAATGCCAACTAACAGACAATGGGAAAATATCTGCTTACAGAAAATAATTGTCCTAAAATTCTATATCCATAGAAATTTTCTTTCAAGAATAAGGATGAAATAAAGACACTTTCAGATGAGAATAAAACCCATACTAAAAGGAAATTTTAAAGAATTTACTTTAGGTAGAAAGAATAATGCCAGATGGATAAGGTTTGAAATACAAGAATGAATGACAAGCAAATTTATTTGTAACTATGTGGATAAATCCAAACAAAATTCAACTGAGACACAATTATCGTATCTCATTTGGGGGATAAGAAAAAGAAATAAAAGTAAAAAATACTATATGTAAATTCAGAAGGGAACGGTTAAAGTAGGTTAACATGCTCTAAGGTTCTTACAGTTTAGGGGGAGGAAATTGGAGATGTAAATTAACTTTAGACTTGTTAGGCTACTATTAAACCTAACATAAAATATCTAGGGAACTTGACTAAAAGAATAAACACAGAGGGAGAAACAAACAGTTCCCTCCAAATATGTAGAGGGAAAAAATAAATGAATAATAAAGAAAACAAATTAATCAATCCAAATGAAGGAAGAAAGATGTGAGCAGAGGAAATCAATTACAATAGTAATCACAGTTATTTGAAATTAACTAAACTAAATATTAGGGATATTTCTTGTAGCCAGTTTGCGACAAGAAATATCCCTAAAACAAAAAGACCCAGAATGGTTTAAAGTTAAAGCTTAGAAAAATATACCAGGAAAATACTTACCTAAAAAAATCTGCTACCACTGCATTAGTATAACATAAAACAGGTTTTAAGACAATAGCTTTTAGAGATGTAAAGATCTACCACATCATAATAAAAAGTTCAATTCAGCAAGAAGATTTAATAATGAGGATGTACCTAACAACATAATCTGACAATATACAAATTGAAAACTGACAAAACTTCAAGGAGAAATGAACAAATCCAGCCTCACAAAGAGAAATTTCAACACACTTCTGTCAGTAATTGATGGGTCAAGCAGAAAAATTATCTGTAAGGATATAAAGGATTTGAATGGCACAAGTTAGACTTAATGTTTATGAGTAAAACATTGAATCCAACATGTCAGGAATACACATTCCTTTCAAGCACTCATGAATCATTCATTTCTTTAAACACTGACTAGTTTCTAGATTTTAAAGCAAGACTCATCAAATTTTAAAGATTGGCACTCTACGGATCCCAACCTCAACTCCCAGTATAAATACTCCCATACATTTGGATATCTTTAAAAATACAAGTCATAGTTCAAAGAAGAAATTATAATAGAAAGGAGAAATACTTAAACCTGAGTGATAATAAAATAAGCATATAAAATTCATGTCATATACAGAGAAAGTATAATAATGAGCAAATTTAAATGCTTAAATTAGAAAATAAGAAAGTCTGAAAATTAGCATTTCTAGCTTCCAACAACATAAGAAATTTTAAAAGGGGAAAAATAATCTCAAGGAAAATAGAAGGAAAATAATTAAGATAGGAGCAAGGATTACACAAAACACAAATACAAACAAAATGATCAATAAAGTTAAAGTTAGTTTTTGAAAACACAAATAAAATAGACAAACTTCTGGTAAGATGAATCAGACAGAAAGAGAGGAAACACAAATAAACAATATTAGGAATACAAACAATTTATTACTACAGATGCAGCAGAGATATGATAGATTAGTATGGACAGCTTCATGCAATATCATTAAAATATAAAAAACTAGATAAGCCCTAGAAAAATATAATTTACCAAACGTGATGCAAGAAGAAATAGATCTATAACCATTGGGTGAATTAATCAGTAGTTTAAAATCTTCCCATAAGGAAAACACCAGGCACAGGGAATTTCACTACTGAGTTTCCAACATTCAAGGGACTGATAAACTTACTCAAACTCTTAAATAGGAACAGAGAAAACCCACTCTGATTCATTTTATAAGTCTGACATAACTTTGACACTGAAACTAAACAAGAACACAAGAAAGGAAATCCATAGGCCAATCTTATATGTGAACATAGATATAAATTACTAAACAAAATATTAGCAACAAAATCCAGCTATGCAAGAAAAAGGTAACACATGCTTTGGAAAAGGAGAAAAGGAAGATTAATTAGGAGGACCTGGGCTTGACCCAGTACCTGTTTTAACAGTCTAGGCCAACTGGAGAGCAGGATCGTTGGTGAAAGCTGCTGTAGACAGCCTGCTGCTGCCCCAGCTACTTCTCCATATCCACACATGGGGGCCATCACAGCCCCTCCCCACTGTGACCAGCTCATCTTGGTGATTCTGGGTGATTCACCACCCCCATCCCACACAGTCCTTATTGACTTCCCTTCACAAACCCAAAAGGTGTAACAAAAGAGCATGGACCAGCAGCCAAGAAACCTGCAGCCTACTCTGAGCTCTACCAGTAACTAACTGTGGGACCTTAGTCAAGTTACTTACCTTCTCCGGTTATCTTTTCTCACTATGGCAAACTGAGAATAACGAAATATCTTTGGTTTCTTAGCAGCAGTTGTAAAATTGAAATATAGTAATGGGTATGATTCTCCCTACACGAGGCCATTAAAATATAAAGGGCTTTGTTAGGCAATAACGTCTTTGGTAAAAAGAGTATCTTAAACGACCCAAAGGTAAATAGAGGTGGAATTTCAAGCAAGCAAAGTGGAAAATGAGCCTTGGTCAAGAAAAGAAGTCTGGAAGTTAGGATCCTAATCAAAATCCCTGGTTAGCGTCATCATCTAAACAAGAAACTTGGAATGTTATAGCAGGAACGGTTCTCAGGGATTGTTTTCTCCAACTTTGTAATTCACACAAACGGAAACTGAGACAACAGAGGGCAAATGACTTGACCAAGTCACTCAGCAAATTTATGGCTGAACCTAGATTAGTAACCTTCCTTTCAGGTTCCTTCCAAAACCTAGTCTGGGTCATGACTCTTCCTTGGATGGCGTAATGACCCACACCTGAAGAAAACACCACTGCTTTCCCCAGGACATTCACCAAGGGATGCTGAACTTGGGTACACTGGTTTTCCTGTGTCTATGACTTCAGCTTGTTCACTAGGAAAGTTCATTCCTCTCCATGTGGAAATCCCTTTGCCAATATGTATAGCACAAGACAAACAGAAAGTGTTGACCAAGAGCTTAGGAACCAATTATCCATCTGGCACAGACCCGAGGGCCTGGGCTGGCAAGAGCTACAGCACAAATCCCTCTGACCTTTTGGGAACTGTCTCCAACTTCAGTCTTCCCTCACTAGAACTTTAAATGCAGGGATGGTGGTGTATTAATGGACAATTCCATCTGAAATCCTGCTGTTAAGCCACAGACTTCTGCTTGCTGGGGAGAAAGGAGGACCTGTAAGTGAAGAAGTGGCTTTCAGCTCCTTGGAACAATAGAGGAACAATTAAGTGGGTTTGGTGAAATCCCTGGTGGCCCAGACTCAGGCCAGACCAAGAAATGTACTTAATCAAGCCCCAAATATCATCCCAGAAGCAAAGAAACTCCTTGTGGTCTGCACTCTGCTGAGCTGGGCGGGTGCTTTCTACTCTTGCAGTGGCCCCAGGCACAGCATGCCCCAGCCTCCCACCCAGAATCTTCTCCCCTCTCCCTCAAAGCCAGCACTTTCATGGCAGCAGCCCCCTTTACCCATTCACGTTCCTGACCATGTGTGAGACTGTGCCAAGGCGAGTGAGTGTAATAGAGATAGAAACTGGTCACCAGCCAGGCCACGTGGACACATGAGAGATCTACTCCCATCTGTGGGCAATGCTTTCTGACTCCACATCTGCCCAGCTCTTAGAACAGTGCAACATCCCTCCTGGATTTGGGTCTATGTAGGCCTGGGGCTCTGAGCCCTCATCAATCAACATTCATACAGCATCTGCTCTGTATCAGGTCCCAGCTAGATGATGGGGAAGTAGATCAATAAAGCAATTTTCTCCTTAGAATTTCCTTTTCTATTGAAAGAGTTATGCAAATGCATAATTAAATAAAACATAGTAATTCCTCCAACATGAGTGCAAATAAGATGCTTGACATTATTCTACCACAAGAACTCTATGTGACCTTAAACAAGTACACCTTTGTCTGGGCCTCCAATTTCCTATCTGTAAAAGGAGAGGGCTGAATTAGACGAGCTCCTGCTCTTAATCTAACTGTCCTACAATCCAATGTCCCCATTCCCCAGGAGCTTCTAAAAGAGTCATTCAGGGTCAGAGGCCAGACCCAAACTCTTCTCCAGCTTTTTCTGCCCTCCACCCAGGCTGCTCTGTTCTTTGCTCAAAGGTAGCTTCAGGGGACAGGAGAAATCTGGGGTTTGTTCCAGTAACAGATAGTCATATGACCTGCTGCTTGTGTTACCCATCAGAACTCCATATTATTGCATTCCTGCCCACTCTGCATTTGAGGATCACCCCAGCAGTCCCTACCACCCCTCCCCATTCCCTGATGGCTGTAAAGCCAAGAAGACTCACACAAGGCAATAGCCTTCTTGCTGGCCTCCCAGCCCCAGCCTATTCCTCCTCATTCTGTCATTAGTTTTAGCCTCTTAAAATACGGATTTCATTGATACATATCCTTGAAAACCTGTTATGTCTCCCCAGCATCTCTTAACTCAAGTTTGCCTTAGCCTAGTACTCATGACCTTCCAGGCTCTGTTTCCAGCCCACCCCACCACTTCACCCTTATCATCCTACTCTCCCCAATGTATCCGCTCATGCTCAAGCTTCAAGGTAAGCTTCCTGCTATTCTCAGGCCTGACTTGCCTACCCATCAAGATTCAGCTTAAATCTGGCCTCCTCTGGGAAGCTTACTCTGACCACCCAGCCCACAGGGGTCCTAGAATGTGGAGCCATTTTATCTTGAGCTTGCCAGAACTGCTTGACTTTGTAACTGCTTAGGAGTCTCCTATGGGTGCATCTCGTCACCTCTGCTAAGGCCAAAATATCAGAAGAGTATGCCTGTTATCAGCCAGTGTCTAGCACAATGCTCTACATGTAGCAGGTAAACACTTGTTAAAAAGTGGTGAGCGGGGCGGGGCAAGATGGCGGACTGGTGAGCTGTATGTTTTAGTTACTCCTCCAGGAAAGTAGGTAGAAAGCCAGGAACTGCGTGGACTGGACACCACAGAGCAATCTGACTTTGGGCATACTTCATACAACACTCATGAAAATGTCGAACTGCTGAGATCAGCGAAATCTGTAAGTTTTTGTGGCCAGGGAACCCGCACCCCTCCCTGCCAGGCTCAGTCCCATGGGAGGAGGGGCTGTCAGCTCCGGGAAGGAGAAGGGAGAACTGCAGTGGCACCCCTTATCAGAAACTCATTCTACTGATCCAAACTCCAACCATAGACTGAGACCAGACACCAGAGAATCTGAGAGCAGCCAGCCCAGCAGAGAGGAGACAGGCATAGAAAAAAACAACACGAAAAACTCCAAAATAAAAGCAGAGGATTTTTGGAGTTCTGGTGAACATAGAAAGGGGAAGGGCAGAGCTCAGGCCCTGAGGCTCATATGCAAATCCCAAAGAAAAGCTGATCTCTCTGCCCTGTGGACCTTTCCTTAATGGCCCTAATTGCTTTGTCTCTTAGCATTTCAATAGCCCATTAGATCTCTGAGGAGGGCCCTTATTTTTTTTAATCCTTTTTTCTTTTTCTAAAACAATTACTCTAAGAAGCCCAATACAGAAAGCTTCAAAGACTTGCAATTTGGGCAGGTCAAGACAAGAGCAGAACTAAGAGAGCTCTGAGACAAAAGGCAATAATCCAGTGGCTGAGAAATTTCACTAAACACCACAACTTCCCAAGAAAAGGGGGGTGTCCGCTCACAGCCATCATCCTGGTGGACAGGAAACACTCCTGCCCATCGCCAGCCCCATAGCCCAGAGCTGCCCCAGACAACCCAGTGTGACAGAAGCGCTTCAAATAACAGGCACACACCACAAAACTGGGCGTGGACATTAGCCTTCCCTGCAACCTCAGCTGATTGTCCCAGAGTTGGGAAGGTGGAGCACTGTGAATTAACAAAGCCCCATTCAGTCATCATTTCAGCAGACTGGGAGCCTCCCTACACAGCCCAGCAGCCCAGAACTGCCCTGGGGGGACGGCACTCACCTGTGACATAGCACAGTCATCCCTCAACAGAGGACCCGGGGCGCACAGCCTGGAAGAGGGGCCCACTTGCAAAGCTCAGGAGCCATACGCCAATATCAAGGACTTGTGGGTCAGTGGCAGAAACAAACTGTGGCAAGACTGAACTGAAGGATTAGACTATTGCAGCACCTTTAAAACTCTAGGATCACCAGGGAGATTTGATTGTTAGAGCCACGCCTCCTCCCTGACTGCCCAGAAACACGCCCCATATACAGGGCAGGCAACACCAACTACACACGCAAGCTTAGTACACCAATTGGACCCCACAAGACTCACTCCCCCACTCACCAAAAAGGCTAAGCAGGGGAGAACTGGCTTGTGGAGAACAGGTGGCTCGTGGACGCCACCTGCTGGTTAGTTAGAGAAAGTGGACTCCACGAAGCTGTAGCTCTGATAAATTAGAGATAAGGACTTCAATTGGTCTACAAACCCTAAAAGAACCCTATCAAGTTCAGCAAATACCAAGAGGCCAAAAACAACAGAAAATTATAAAGCATATGAAAAAACCAGACGATATGGATAACCCAAGCCCAAGCACTCAAATCAAAAGATCAGAAGAGACACAGCACCTAGAGCAGCTACTCAAAGAACAAAAGATGAACAATGAGACAATAGTACGGGATACAAAGGATATCAAGAAGACCCTAGAAGAGCATAAAGAAGACATTGCAAGACTAAATAAAAAAATGGATGATCTTATGGAAATTAAAGAAACTGTTGACCAAATTAAAAAGATTCTGGACACTCATAGTACAAGACTAGAGGAAGTTGAACAACGAATCAGTGACCTCGAAGATGACAGAATGGAAAATGAAAGCATAAAAGAAAGAATGGGGAAAAAAATTGAAAAAATCGAAATGGACCTCAGGGATATGATAGATAATATGAAACGTCCGAATATAAGACTCATTGGTGTCCCAGAAGGGGAAGAAAAGGGTAAAGGTCTAGGAAGAGTATTCAAAGAAATTGTTGGGGAAAACTTCCCAAATCTTCTAAACAACATAAATACACAAATCATAAATGCTCAGCGAACTCCAAATAGAATAAATCCAAATAAACCCACTCCGAGACATATTCTGATCACACTGTCAAACACGGAAGAGAAGGAGCAAGTTCTGAAAGCGGCAAGAGAAAAGCAATTCACCACATACAAAGGAAACAGCATAAGACTAAGTAGTGACTACTCAGCAGCCACCATGGAGGCGAGAAGGCAGTGGCACGATATATTTAAAATTCTGAGTGAGAAAAATTTCCAACCAAGAATACTTTATCCAGCAATGCTCTCCTTCAAATTTGAGGGAGAGCTTAAATTTTTCACAGACAAACAAATGCTGAGAGAATTTGCTAACAAGAGACCTGCCCTACTGGAGATACTAAAGGGAGCCCTACAGACAGAGAAACAAAGAAAGGACAGAGAGACTTGGAGAAAGGTTCAGTACTAAAGAGATTCGGTATGGGTACAATAAAGGATATTAATAGACAGAGGGGAAAAATATGACAAACATAAACCAAAGGATAAGATGGCTGATTCAAGAAATGCCTTCACGGTTATAACGTTGAATGCAAATGGACTAAACTCCCCAATTAAAAGATATAGATTCGCAGAACGGATCAAAAAAAATGAACCATCAATATGTTGCATACAAGAGACTCATCTTAGACACAGGGACACAAAGAAACTGAAAGTGAAAGGATGGAAAAAATATTTCATGCAAGCTACAGCCAAAAGAAAGCAGGTGTAGCAATATTAATCTCAGATAAAATAGACTTCAAATGCAGGGATGTTTTGAGAGACAAAGAAGGCCACTACATACTAATAAAAGGGGCAATTCAACAAGAAGAAATAACAATCGTAAATGTCTATGCACCCAATCAAGGTGCCACAAAATTCATGAGAGAAACACTGGCAAAACTAAAGGAAGCAATTGATGTTTCCACAATAATTGTGGGAGACTTCAACACATCACTCTCTCCTATAGATAGATCAACCAGACAGAAGACCAATAAGGAAATTGAAAACCTAAACAATCTGATAAATGAATTAGATTTAACAGACATATACAGGACATTACATCCCAAATCACCAGGATACACATACTTTTCTAGTGCTCATGGAACTTTCTCCAGAATAGATCATATGCTGGGACATAAAACAAACCTCAATAAATTTAAAAAGATTGAAATTATTCAAAGCACATTCTCTGACCACAATGGAATACAATTAGAAGTCAAGAACCATCAGAGACTTAGAAAATTCACAAATACCTGGAGGTTAAACAACACACACCTAAACAATCAGTGGGTTAACAAAGAAATAGCAAGAGAAATTGCTAAATATATAGAGACGAATGAAAATGAGAACACAACATACCAAAACCTATGGGATGCAGCAAAAGCAGTGCTAAGGGGGAAATTTATAGCACTAAACACATATATTAAAAAGGAAGAAAGAGCAAAAATCAAAGAACTAATGGATCAACTGAAGAAGCTAGAAAATGAACAGCAAACCAATCCTAAACCAAGTAGAAGAAAAGAAATAACAAGGATTAAAGCAGAAATAAATGACATAGAGAACAAAAAAACAATAGAGAGGATAAATATCAACAAAAGTTGGTTCTTTGAGAAGATCAACAAGATTGACAAGCCCCTAGCTAGACTGACAAAATCAAAAAGAGAGAAGACCCATATAAACAAAATAATGAATGAAAAAGGTGACATAACTACAGATCCTGAAAAATTAAAAAAATTATAAGAGGATATTATGAACAACTGTATGCCAACAAACTGGATAATGTAGAAGAAATGGACAATTTCCTGGAAACATATGAACAACCTAGACTGACCAGAGAAGAAATAGAAGACCTCAACCAACCCATCACAAGCAAAGAGATCCAGTCATCAGAAATCTTCCCATAAATAAATGCCCAGGGCCAGATGGCTTCACAGGGGAATTCTACCAAACTTTCCAGAAAGAACTGACACCAATCTTACTCAAACTCTTTCAAAACATTGAAGAAAATGGAACACTACCTAACTCATTTTATGAAGCTAACATCAATCTAATACCAAAACCAGGCAAAGATGCTACAAAAAAGGAAAACTACCGGCCAATCTCCCTAATGAATATAGATGCAAAAATCCTCAACAAAATACTTGCAAATTGAATCCAAAGACACATTAAAAAAATCATACACCATGACCAAGTGCGGTTCATTCCAGGCATGCAAGGATGGTTCAACATAAGAAAATCAATCAATGTATTACAACACATTAACAAGTCAAAAGGGAAAAATCAATTGATCATCTCAATAGATGCTGAAAAAGCATTTGACAAAATCCAACATCCCTTTTTGATAAAAACACTTCAAAAGGTAGGAATTGAAGGAAACTTCCTCAACATGATAAAGAGCATATATGAAAAACCCACAGCCAGCATAGTACTCAATGGTGAGAGACTGAAAGCCTTCCCTCTAAGATCAGGAACAAGACAAGGATACCCGCTGTCACCACTGTGATTCAACATTGTGCTGGAAGTGCTAGCCAGGGCAATCTGGCAAGACAAAGAAATAAAAGGCATCCAAATTGGAAAAGAAGAAGTAAAACTGTCATTGTTTGCAGACGATATGATCTTATATCTAGAAAACCCTGAGAAATCAACGATACAGCTACTAGAGCTATAAACAAATCTAGCAAAGTAGCGGGATACAAGATTAATGTACATAAGTCAGTAATGTTTCTATATGCTAGAAACGAACAAACTGAAGAGACACTCAAGAAAAAGATACCATTTTCAATAGCAACTAAAAAAATCAAGTACCTAGGAATAAACTTAACCAAAGATGTAAAAGACCTATACAAAGAAAACTACATAACTCTACTAAAAGAAATAGAAGGGGACCTTAAAAGATGGAAAAATATTCCATGTTCATGGATAGGAAGACTAAATGTCATTAAGATGTCAATTCTACCCAAACTCATCTACAGATTCAATGCAATCCCAATCAAAATTCCAACAACCTACTTTGCAGAGTTGGAAAAGCTAGTTATCAAATTTATTTGGAAAGGGAAAATGCCTCGAATTGCTAAAGACACTCTAAAAAAGAAAAACGAAGTGGGAGGACTTACACTCCCTGACTTTGAAGCTTATTATAAAGCCACAGTTGCCAAAACAGCATGGTACCGGCACGAAGATAGACATATAGATCAATGGAATCGAATTGAGAATTCAGAGATAGACCCTCAGATCTATGGCCGACTGATCTTTGATAAGGCCCCCAAAGTCACTGAACTGAGTCATAATGGTCTTTTCAACAAATGGGGCTGGGAGAGTTGGATATCCATATCCAAAAGAATGAAAGAGGACCCCTACCTCACCCCCTACACAAAAATTAACTCAAAATGGACCAAAGATTTCAATATAAAAGAAAGTACCATAAAACTCCTAGAAGATAATGTAGGAAAACATCTTCAAGACCTTGTATTAGGCGGCCACTTCCTAGACTTTACACCCAAAGCACAAGCAACAAAAGAAAAAATAGATAAATGGGAACTCCTCAGGCTTAGAAGTTTCTGTACCTCAAAGTAATTTCTCAAAAAGGTAAAGAGACAGCCAACTCAATGGGAAAAAATTTTTGGAAACCATGTATCTGACAAAAGACTGATATCTTGCATATATAAAGAAATCCTACAACTCAATGACAATAGTACAGACAGCCCAATTATAAAATGGGCAAAAGATATGAAAAGACAGTTCTCTGAAGAGGAAATACAAATGGCCAAGAAGCACATGAAAAAATGTTCAGCTTCACTAGCTATTAGAGAGATGCAAATTAAGACCACAATGAGATACCATCTAACACGGATTAGAATGGCTGCCGTTAAACAAACAGGAAACTACAAATGCTGGAGGGGATGTGGAGAAATTGGAACTCTTATTCATTGTTGGTGGGACTGTATAATGGTTCAGCCACTCTGGAAGTCAGTCTGGCAGTTCCTTAGAAAACTAGAAATAGAGTTACCATTCAATCCAGCGATTGCACTTCTCGGTATATACCCGGAAGATCGGAAAGCAGTGACATGAACAGATATCTGCATGCCAATGTTCATAGCAGCATTATTCACAATTGCCAAAAGATGGAAACAACCCAAATGTCCTTCAACAGATGAGTGGATAAATAAAATGTGGTATATACACACAATGGAATACTACGTGGCAGTAAGAAGGAACGATCTCGTGAAACATATGACAACATGGATGAACCTTGAAGACATAATGCTGAGCGAAATAAGCCAGGCACAAAAAGAGAAATATTATATGCTACCACTAATGTGAACTTTGAAAAATGTAAAACAAATGGTTTATAATGTAGAATGTAGGGGAACTAGCAACAGAGAGCAATTAAAGAAGGGGGAACAATAATCCAAGAAGAACAGATAAGCTATTTAACGTTCTGGGGATGCCCAGGAATGACTATGGTCTGTTAATTTCTGATGGATATAGTAGAAACAAGTTCACAGAAATGTTGCTATATTAGGTAACTTTCTTGGGGTAAAGTAGGAACATGTTGGAAGTTAAGCAGTTATCTCAGGTTAGTTGTCTTTTTCTTACTCCCTTGTTATGGTCTCTTTGAAATGTTCTTTTATTGTATGTTTGTTTTCTTTTTAACTTTTTTTCATACAGTTGATTTAAAAAAGAAGGGAAAGTTAAAAAAAAAAAAAAAAAGAAAAACAAGGAAAAAAAGATGTAGTGCCCCCTTGAGGAGCCTGTGGAGAATGCAGGGGTATTCGCCTACCCCACCTCGATGGTTGCTAACATGACCACAGACATAGGGGACTGGTGGTTTGATGGGTTGAGCCCTCTACCATAGGTTTTACCCTTGGGAAGATGGTTGCTGCAAAGGAGAGGCTAGGCCTCCCTATGGTTGTGCCTAAGAGCCTCCTCCCGAATGCCTCTTTGTTGCTCAGATGTGGCCCTCTCTCTCTGGCTAAGCCAACTTGAAAGGTGAAATCACTGCTCTCCCCCCTATGTGGGATCAGACACCCAGGGGAGTGAATCTCCCTGGCAATGTGGAATATGACTCCCGGGGAGGAATGTAGACCTGGCATTGTGGGACAGAGAACATCTTCTTGACCAAAAGGGGGATGTGAAAGGAAATGAAATAAGCTTCAGTAGCAGAGAGATTCCAAAAGGAGCCGAGAGGTCACTCTGGTGGGCACTCTTACGCACACTTTAGACAACCCTTTGTAGGTTCTAAAGAATTGGGGTAGCTGGTGGTAGATACCTGAAACTATCAAACTACAACCCAGAACCCATGAATCTCGAAGACAATTGTATAAAAATGTAGCTTATGAGGGGTGACAATGGGATTGGGAAAGCCATAAGGACCACACTCCACTTTGTCTAGTTTATGGATGGATGAGTAGAAAAATAGGGGAAGGAAACAAACAAACAAACAGACAAAGGTACCCAGTGTTCTTTTTTACTTCAATTGCTCTTTTTCACTCTAATTATTATTCTTGTTATTTTTGTGTGTGTGCTAATGATGGTGTCAGGGATTGATTTAGGTGATGAATGTACAACTATGTAATGGTACTGTGAACAATTGAAAGTACGATTTGTTTTGTATGACTGCGTGGTATGTGAATATATCTGAATAAAATGAAGATAAAAAAATAAAAAATTAAAAAAAAAAAAAAAGTGGTGAGCATACCTGGACAGATAACTGAGAGACAAAAGGAATGGATGAATAGTGATAAAGGGCCTCATTTACGAGGAGTGTAACATAGACATTGTCAGAATAACAAATTAAATCAATAGACAAATAGATAAATAGATGACCCTTGCTCCCAATCACCACTTTTCTTGCCTAGATTATTGCAATAGCCTCCTAGTCTCCTCCCTTGCCCTCCCAATCTATTCTCTTCATAGTAACCAGAGCATGCCATAGTCCTGCTCAAATCCTTCCAACATTCACCCATCTCACTCTGATAAAAACCCAACGTCCTTCAAATAACCTTCAAGACTCTCCATGATCGGCCCCCACTATCATGTTGACCTCAACTCCTGTTTTCCCCATCTCTCACTGTCCTCCAGCCATATTCATCTTCATGATGTTCTTCAAACAGCCCACAGGACTTTTACCCTTACTGTTCTCTCTATTTTGGACCATTCTTCCCCCAGGTATCCACAGAGCTTACCCCTTCTCTTCCTCCTGGCCTCTGCTTCAGTGTCTCCTTATCAGAGAGAACCTCAACCACCTGTATAAATTTCTCCATAGCACCTGTCTTAATTTGCCAGGGCTGTTGTAACAAAGTACAGACTGACTGGCTCAGACAACAGGAATTTATCATCTCACAGGTTTGGAAGCCAGAAGTCCAAAATCAATGTGTCAGCAGGATCATGCTTTCTCTGACATCTGTAGGGTTCCGTCTCTGCCTCCATCTCACGGCCGTCGCTCTCCCCATCAGTGTCCTCCTGTCTCCTTCTTGTGTGTCCAGATTTCCTCTGCTTATATGGTCTCCAGTCATAAGATTAAGGACCAGCCTGATTCAGTTTGGCCTCCTTTTAACTAATAGAACCTTCAAAGATCCTGTTTACTAATGAGTTCAGATTTACATTTACATTTACAGGGAGTGTAACATAGACATTGGCAGAATAACAAATGAAATGGATGGATAAATGGATTAATAGGTGACCCTTGGTCCCAGCCACAATTTTTTTGCTGGGAGTTAGGACTTGAATATGTTTTTGTGAGGCACATGATTCAATTTATAACAGCATTCACCACCATTTAATATATTCTACATTGAACTGTTTACTGTCTATCTTCCCAAACCAGAAAGTAAGTTCTCTAAGGTCAACAAACCTGTGTTTTGCTCACTGCTGTATCCCCAGGGCCTAGAACAATGCCTGGTGCATAGTAGGTGTTAAGTAGACATTCACTGAATGAATGAGAGAATGAGTGAATGAGCCTGTAACTTAGACACTTGGAACTTTCAGGCATTTTTCCAAGGTGTTCTTATCTGATGTGGCTGCCATTGTCCTATGGCTGCTCAGTTCCAGCCCTGTTGCCACCATGGCAGATGGACAGCACACATTCTAAGGAGTTCTTTGTAAATGACAAGTCTCAGAAAACTGAAAGAGCAGCTTCTAGAGGGGCGGGGCCAGGATTAGTCTCCAGCCTAGTTTCTAAATGCCGCATTTTAAAATCCTGCTCTCCCACCCTCCCCCAACCTCTCTGTACATTCCACTGGGTTAAAGTGCAATCCTGACGGAAAGGAAGAAAAAAAACAAAAGCATCCTCTTTTCCACTGTGGGCTCACAGGGAGCTGTATTTCTCTTCTCCTTCCAGCCTGTGCACCTAAGCACCTCTGCAAAGCCTAGCTACTGCCTTACATCTGATCAGGGAGCCTAAGTGCTAAACTCTCAACACCACTGAAAGAAGGGAAGCCAGAAAGGCAGAAAATGAGACCAGAGGAATAATCAGTGTAGCAATTCTGGTCTTCCACTATTCCTTTTAATACACTGTAGTCATACACAGCCCAACACTCAATCAGCACAGCAGAGTCTCCACCCCTGGTGGTTTACACGGAGTTGTGGGCTATGAGGACTATATGAAAAAGGGGTGAAGGCAAGGGGGTGATGGCAACTCATCAGTTTTGAGTCCTGCTGTAAATCCAACATAAATTCTTATTTATGGATGGATAGGTGGGCAGTAAATGTCTCAGTGGGTGGTGGATGTGTTGGTGGATGAGTGAGTCAATGAAGATGAGTGACTGAGCAGGAGTGACATCTTTGCAAGGATGGCTCTCTGGGCTTAGCAGTAAGACCCTCTTGCTGAACCCCTTTTGAATCTAGGTCTAATGCACTCTCAGAGGTGGAGAGGTGGTTGGCAGCTCCTGACCAATGTGAATCATGCAAGTAATTCTCAAGCTCTAAAGAGTACTCACAATGGTTTGTGAATATCCTTCTAAGAACAAGTGGCCAATTTGCCAAATCAAGACCACCTGGAGCTTATAAGATCTCCTCTATCCTCTTTAAACCAGAGAGGGGGACAATGTAACATAGATGGAGAAGCCACGGTTCAGGGGTGCTATGTGACTTAGGCATCTTCTCCAGGGAGCTCCTTAGAATCATCCAGGACTCAGAAGTCACCTATCACAGATCTCCCAAAAGCTCCTGAGTTACTGTCCATTTTTCTTACCCAGTAGGGTCTGGGGGGGGGGTGAGAGGGGACCCAGACATGTGGCTAACAAGTATCTCAACTGTAATATGTCCTACAATGTATTATTACTTTACTCCCTAAATCTATTCCTTCCTTGGAATTTTTGTTCTACTGAATGATACCACAATTTGCCCAGTTGATCAGCTGATAAAACGTTATTCATTCATTCATGTATTCAACAAATATTTGTGGTATGTGCCATGAACTGTATTAACTGCTAGAACAAAATAAGGAGCTAAACAAGACATGGCCCCTGCCCTCAAGGAGCTCATCATCAAACAGGGGGAGAAAACATTAATCATTACATAAATAAATATAAAAGTACAAGTGAAATAAAGCCTTGACAAAAGTACATGGTGTTTTTAAAGTTAATAAAATGAGGATGTGACCCAGTCAGGGAGGTCATGGAAGTGGCAGTTGAGCTGAGAACTGAAATATAAGCAGGAATTCAGTAGGTAAAGAGAGGAAAGAAAAGCAACCTAAGCAAAGAAACAGTGAATGCAAAGGGCTCTGGCAAGAGGGAATCTGACAAGCCCAAGGGCCTGAGACAAGGCCAGAATGGCAGGAGGGAGAGAAAGGGGAGCACCGTGCGGGCCAGACAAACAAGACCTTGTAGAACATATTAAAGAGTTTGGTCTTTATCTTAAGATCAATGGAAAGTGACAGAAGCATTTTTAAGGAGAGAAATGACACAAAAGGAGTTATGTTTTGAAATGAACTCTGGCTGCTGTGTAGAGAACACATTGAAGAGGAGCTGGAAAGGACACAGATGGATCCAGAAGAGGCTAAAGATGAAAATGGTACTTCAACCAGGGTGATGCTGGTGGAGATGGAGAGAAGTGATGGATTCAGGAGATATTTAGATGAAAATGTCAGTAAGACTTGGTGATGTATTGGATATGGGTTTTGATGAAAAGAAATGTCAAGAATGATTGTCACATTTCTCTGGCTTGTGCAGCTACATAGATGTAAGAGTCATTCAAGGAGATCTGAAATACTTAAGAGGACCAGTTAAGGAATAGGATAGTGTAAGGAAAGAAGTCCTGAAATTCAGCTTTGGAAATGTTGAGTTTGAGAGGCATTGGAGACACCAACCTGGAAATCCCTTTTACCCCTTCATCTTCCTCACTTTCTGCATTCAGTCAGTCACTATGGCCTATTGATTCTACCTCCTCTCCAACCTGTCTTAGTTCAGGCTCTCTCACAAATCCATCCACCCCTCATTGAAGGTTTTTCTAAATATCACCTCCTCAAAGAGGCCCTCCCTGAAAACCCAGTCTAAAGTACCTTGCCCCATTACTCCTTATCTCAGTCACTTGTATTTCCTTCTTTCTTAAAATACATAACAATTTATTGTACATTTTGGTTTATACATATTTTTTTACACTCTGTCCCACTTAGCTGCAAACATCATGTGGGCAAAGCCTTTGCCTGCCTTACTCACCACTCTGTCCTCAGTAACACAGTTCAGGGAAAATGATAAGTTCTTGTACCACCACTTTTGGCCATGACAGAGTGACTGGTACTAGAATCGCTATCCCTCCACAAAGAAATATAAAAATGGACAGGATATTTTAGTCAACTGTTTCTGATGTTGGGCAATAGGCAGCTCAGAAGTCGGTTCTGTGAGACAGTAGAAACACACAAAGTGAGCCTTGTGATCACCCTGGATTTCCATCTGAGAGCATTTTCCAGACCATGGCACAGTGTGGTAGAGCCTAGGCAATGCATGTCAATCTCACTGAGTTAGGGAAGCAGAGATTAGAATTTGGGGTGACTGAAGCACTGGAGTTTGTGGGACAGGTCATCACAAAGAATGTTGCTACAAAGAAAAGGAGCCTTTCAGATTTTGGCCAAATAGGAAGGTATTCTTGCAGAGGAGAAGACTCTGCAAGGTTTGGCAGAGAACAGCTACTGAGGATCTGTGGGCTGAAAGGAGATTTCATAAGTCCCATGGTGCTGGAAAATATGAGTTATGACAGACTAGGATGGAGATACCTCACTGAACAATCCAGAAATTCAACTGAAACTCAATTAATCAAACCTAGGAGTAAGGGTAGCATACACCAATCCTAAGAAATTGTAAAAGTAAGCCTTGAAATGATCTAACTGATCAACCAGTAAAGTGACTGCTTGTGAGAACAAAACGCTCTCTAAAGGAATAAAATCCAGATTCTGAACAACATAACATCCACAACATCCACAATACAAGTGAAGAAGCAGGAAAATGTAATAGGTAATGAAAAAAAGAAATGGTCCCAGAGATGACAAAGATATGGAATTAGCAAACAAGGACTGTAAAGCAGATGCTCAAAATGCATTCAATGATTGAAAGGAAAATACAAACATAAGGAAAGAATAATTGGGAAATCATGTATTAATAGAAAATATGAAAAGGGAACTAAATGGAAATTCTAAAACTGAAAATTACGATAACTGAAATTTTAAAAATTCACTGAATGAGCTTAACAACAGATTGGAAATAGAAGAAGAAAAACTTCACTGTCAAAAATTTAAGAAATATATAACATCAATCTTTCTCAAGCTCAGTCAGGAAATACAAAAGCAGGGGAATAATTTCCAACTCATCTTATGAGGTCAGCATTATCCTGATCCCCAAACCTGACAATGACATTACAAAAAAAAATAAGAAACTAATATTGGTCATAAACATGGATGAAAAAACTATTAACAAAATACTAGAAAATTAAATCCAACAATATACAAAAAAAGGTAATGCATCATAACCAAACAGGATTTATCAAAAAATACAAGGTTGGTATAATATTTGAAAACCAGCCATTGTTATTCACCACATTAACAGAGAAAGGAGATGTGATGGTTAGGTTCATGTGTCAACTTGGCCAGGTGATGGTGCCCAGGTGTCTGGTCAAGCAAGCACTAGCCTGGCCATTACTGCAAGGACATTTGTGGCTGGTTAGTAAACCAGAAGGCTGGTTTATTAAGTCATCAGTCAATTGGCTGCAGCTGTGACTGATTACATCAACGAAGCGCATGTCTTCCACAATGAGAGAATGCAATTAGCTGGATTTAATCCCATCAGTTGAAGACTTTTAAGTGAGACAGACAGAGGACCTTCACTTCTTCGGCTGTCCAGTGAAGCGTTTCCTAAGAAGTTTGTGAAAGCTGCCAGTTCATTGCCTGAGGAGATCATCGAACATCTTAATTGGAGTTGCCAGTCTGCTGCCCGCCCTACAGAATTTGGACTCGTGCATACCTACAGTTCATGAGACACTTTTATAAATCTTATATTTATAGATATCTCTTGTTGATTCTGTTTCCCTAGAGAACCCTAACTAATACAGGAGATAAAGCATAAGATCATTTCAATACATGCAGAAAAAGCTTTTGATAAAATTCAACACCTATTCATGAATAGAAGAGAACTTCCTCAATCTCATAAAAAACGTCTATGAAAAACCTACATCTGATAATTTATTGGTCAATATGTGTTGAACATATTACCCCAAGATCAAGAATATGATCTAAAATACAGATGCATAAAATGATCATATTTCTATGTCATTGGGCACTCAAAATATAAAGATGCAATTTGTGACAAGAACAATAAAAGGGGGATATAAAAGTAGAGATTGTGTGTGTACTGAAGTTAAATCAGTCTCAACTAAAACTAGGTTTTTATAGATTTAGGATGTTAAATATAAACCCTATGATAACCACAAAGAAAATATCTAAAAAATGTACAGGAAAGGAAATGAGAGGGGTATCAAACTGTTCCACTACAAAATACCAACAATACACAAAAGAAAACAGCAATAGAGGAAATGAGGGATAAAAAAGGTATGAGATGTAAAAAAATAAATAAATAAATAAATAATAAAAGACAAATGGCTGAGGTAAATCCTGCCTTGTCAGTAATTATTTAGAATATAAATGAATTAAACTCTCCAATCAAAAGACATATCTTGGCAGAATGGAATTTTTCAAGTAGAATCTGACTATAATTTGTTTACAAGAGACTCACCTTAAACTCAAAGACACAAATAGTTTGAAAATGAAAAAATGGAAAAGAAATATTTCACGCAAAGTGAAAGAGAGCAGGGATGGCTATACTAAAAACAGATAAAATAGAATTTAAGTCAAAAACTGTCACGCAGGACAAAGAGGGTCACTATATACTGATAAAGGGGTCAATTCTACAAGAAGACAAAACAATTACAAGTATAATATGCACCTAACAGCAGAGCCTAAAATATATGAAGCAAATATTGACAGATTTGAAGGGAGAAATAGGCAATTCTACATTAACAGTAGGAGATTTCAATACACCACTTACAATAATGGATAGAATATCTAGACAGAATATCAATAAGGAAATAGAAGACTTGAATGATACTTTAAACCTGTAAGACCTAACAGACATATATAGAACAATTCACCCAAAAGCAGCAGACTGTACATTCTCCTGTAGTGCACATGGATCATTCTCTAGGATAGACCAGCTGTTAGGGCACAAAACAAGCCTCAATACATTTTGAAAGACTGAAATCATACAAAGCATCTTCTCTGACCACCATGGAATGAAGCTAGAAATCAATAATAGAAGGAAATCTAGAAAATTCTCATATGTGGAAATTAAACAACACATTCTCAAGCAACCAATGGATCAAAGAAGGGAAATAAAATTCTTAGAGACCAATAAAAAGGAAAACCAACATACCAAAATTTATGGTATATGTTTTCATTTCCTGGCTGCTAAAACAAATATTATGCAATGGGTTGGCTTAAACATCAGGAATTTATTGGCTCACGGTTTTAAGCGTAGGAGAAGTCCAAAATCAAGGTGTCATCACCTTGCAGAAGTTAAAAGGACTATAAAAGGGTACCATGAACAATTGTAAGGCAACAAATAAGATGACATAGAGGAAATGGATAAATTCCTAGAAACACACAATTTACCTAAATTGACCCAAGAAGAAATTGATAATCTCAACAGAATTATAAAGAGATTAAATCAGTAATCAGAGACCTCCAAACAAAGAAAAGTCCTGAAGTAGATAGCTTCACTAGGAATTCTATCAAACATTCAAAGAATTAACACTAATATTTCTTAAACTCTTTCGAAACATTGAAGAGAAAACTCTTCCTAACTCATTCTGAGGCTGACATTACTGATACCAAAACCAGATTAAGACATCGCAAGAAAAGAAAACTACAGACCAATTTTCTGTAGATGCAAAAATCTTTAACAAATACTAGAAAATCAAATCCAAGAACATATTAAAAGGATTATATACCATGACCAAGTAAGATTTACCCCAGGAATGCAACGGTGATTCAAAATAAGAAAAGTAAGCAAGGTAATACAATACATTAAGAAACTGAAGGAAGAAAAACACACATGATCATCTCAATTGATGCAGAAAAGGAATTGGACAAAATCTCACACCTTTTAATGTATTTCAGAAAACTAAGAAGAGAAGGTAATATCCTTAACATGATAAAGTGCATAAATGAAAAATTCACAGCTAACATCATATTCAATGGTGAAACACTGAATATTTTCTCCCTAAGGGCAGGAACATGACAAGAATGCTTTCACCACTGCTATTCAACACTGTGCTAGAAGTTCTAGCCAGAGTAACTAGACAAAAGAAAGAAAGAAAGAAAGAAAAAAGAAAAAAAGTCATCCAAATTGTAAAAGGAGAAGTAAAACTATCTATATTCACAGATGCTATGATCCTTTAAAGAAAAATCCCAAAGAATCTACAAGAAAACTACTAGAGCTAATAAATGAATTCTGCAAAGTTATAGGCTACAAGATTAACACACAAAAGTTAGTTACATTTCTATACACCAAGAATGAAAAATCCAAAATGGAAATTAAAAAAAAAAATACCACTCACAGTAGTATCTAAAAGAATAAAATGTCTTGGAATAAATTTAACCAAGGAGGTGAAGGACTTGTATACTGAAAACAAACACTACTGAAATAAATTAAAGAAGACCTAAATAAATGGCAAGACAATCCGTGTTCATGGATAGGAAGACAATATTGTTAACTGTCAATGCTACCCAAAGTGATCTACAGACTCAACTCAATCCCTACCAAAATCCCATCAGCCTTTTTTGCAGAAACAGAAAAGTTGATCCTCAAACTCATAGGAATTTCAAGGGACCCCAAATAGTCAAATCAGTACTGATAAAGAACAAAGTTGTAGGTTTAACACTTCCTTATTTCAAAACTTAATACAGAGCCATGGTGATCAAACCAGTGTGGTACTGGCAAAAAGACAGATGTATAGACCAATGGGATAGAAATGAGAGTCCAGAAAAGAATTTGCACATCTATGACCAACTGATTTTCAAAAACGATGAACATTAAATGAAGAAAGAATAGTCTCTTAAAATGCTGCTGGGAAAATTTGATGTCCACATGAAGAAGTTGGACCCCTACCTTACACCATATACAAAAATTAATTACAAATGTATCAAGCACCTAAACATAAGGGCTAAAACCATAAAACTCTTAGGAAAAAAAAAAAAAACAGGAAAAACCTTCATGATCTTGTGTTTGGCAGTTATTTCATAGATATGGCACCAAAAACAAGCAACAAAGAAAAAGTAGATTAAATGGATGCCAAAATTAAAAACTTTTGTACATCAAAAAATATTATCAGGAAAATGAAAAGACAACCTATGGAATGGGAGAAAATATTTGCTAACCTTATATCTGATAAGGGCTTAACATCCAGAATATATAAAGAACTGCTAAACTCAACAAGAAAAAGACAACTCAATTTAAAAATGTGCAAAGGACTTGAATATATATTTTTCCAAAGAAGATATTCAAATGGCCAATACACTTATGAAAAGATGTGAGACATCACAGGTCATCAGGGAAATGCAAAGGAAAACCACAATGGGATACCACTTAGCTCTCACTAGTACTATAAAAAAACAAAAACAGAAAAACAGTTATTGACAAGAACGGGGAGATAGTCAAACCCTTGTATATTTTTGAGGGACTTGTAAAATGTGCAGCCACTGTTGGAAATAGTTTAGCAGTTCCTCATAAAATTGAGCATAGAATTTCCATATGACCCAACAATCCTGCTTCTAGGTATACACAAAAGAATTGAAAGCAGGGACTCAAACAGACATTTGTATACCAATGTTCATAGCAGCATTATTCACAATTGCCAAAAGGTAGAAGCAACTCAAGTGTTCATCAACAGATGAATGGATATACACACAATGGAATATACACACAATGGAATATTATTCAACCAGGAAAAGGAATGAAGTTCTGATATGTGTGACAACATGGATGAAACTTCAATTAATCATGTTGAAATAAGCCAGACACAAAAGTACAAATACTGTATGGCTAGAATATGAAATACATAGAATGAGCAAATTCATAGAGATAGGGAAGTAGATCACAGGTTACCAGAGGATGAGGATGGGGGCAGAATGAGGAATTATTGCTTAATAAGTACAGAATTTCTGTTTGAGGTGATGAAAATATTTGGGTAATGGATGTTGGTGATAGTAGCACAATATTGTGAATGTAATCAATACCACTGAATTGTATACTTGAAAGTGGTTAAAATGGGAAATTTCAAATTGTATATATGTTACTACAATAAATTTTTTAAATGTTAAGATCAACAACAGCAAATGGTAGTGAAGATGCCAAGCAACCAGAACTCTCATACACTGCTGAGGAGAGTGTGAAAACACTAAATACATTATAATAATATATAAATAATATAAATATACATAAAATAATATATTCTTATATTATTGGAGAGAGAATGAGAATGACAAAGTAAATGGAGGATCATGTAATCAGCTGAGGGATCTGGATAAAGGAGGATTTATTTTACTAATCTTGCAAATTTTCATGAAGTTTGATATTATTCAAAATAAAGAGATACATTAAAAAATAGTAAGCATTCAATGAGCACTTGTTGAATGAATGAATGAGCCCATATCCAACCATGACCCAACCCCTGCTTAAAATACCTAAGTGTCTCCCTGTAAATAGCATAATAAAGCCCTAAACACCTTAGACCTTAGCACAGCAACCAGTGCCGGACAGCCTTTGTAACATCTCCTATCTCATTTCCCATCACCACTGACCACCCACTCCATACATTCCAGTCGCACTAACTGCTTAGAGTCCCCAATTTAACAAACACAAGGTAATGCTAGATGCCTTAGCACATGCTGGCCTCTCTGACTAGAATACCCTCCTCTTATCCTCCTGGCAACTTCTTGGTATCTTTCAAGATGCAGACCAAGAATGGTCACCTCTGGGAAGACCTCTCTGATCACCGCAATTGGAGACACTGCTTCTTCTTCTAATATACCAGTACCTCCTGTTCCTGCTGATGGGCTTGTCACCATTGGTTTACAAGCCTGTCTCACCAAATAATCTGATTACTGCCTGAGGACTGGAATACTCCCTACTTGCCTCTACCCTCAGTGCCTTGCATAGGTCCTGGAGCATCACAGAGTCTCAATTAATACTTGAGACATGAATGAATGAATCAGTATTGACTGAACTTTCTGAGCTTATTTCTGAACTTTCCAAGAGAGCCCCTTAATCCAAACAGCCTCTTTCACTGTCCTCAAAAAATACAGAAGAGTGAGGCAAATTAGTTCTTCCCTCCTTCTACAAAACAGGAGAATGAGGAGAATGAGACCTAGAAAGGATAAGTGACTTAATGCAAGATAACTGTTAGTTCAGAGGCTAAGCTAGAGCTGGACTCTGGATCTCTTGTCAATCAGTCCAGCATTCTTTCAGGGAAGGCAGGTGGGACAAGAACGAAGGACACTACCCTTTATGGTGTACATATTCTATGACAGACACTATGCTTCAAATAAATTTTCTAGCTCTAGCATCACCATTACATTATGGGGAATCCATTTACAAATGAGAAAACTGAAGCTCCAAATCAGATCTGAATGACTGTAAAACCCATGCTTATGTTGCCAATGGGTACTGCCCACCTCTGGCCTCCATCAGAGGAAGGAAGAGCGCCTGAGTCAACCATTCTGCCCCAGCAGTGCCCATTAAACCAGCACCACGCACAGCCCACAATGAGCACCCACCCGCAACCACAGGCTACATTTCTCATGGTATCCAAACCCAGGATATTTGGGTTGTAAGACAAAACCTCCATCCTCCAGCAGAAAGTGAACACTATACACAATTACCCAGCCAAACTGCTGACGCCTACAGACACTGCATCATACTGAACAGGGTCTGGTCTGCCCAGCAATGTCCTCAAAAGATCCAGGACTCCCCCAGAGCTTGGCACTGAGGAGAGCCTAGAACAGGAGGGAGGGGACCCTAGGCTGGCTGGGATCACAGAGCCTTGGTGGAGGCTCACTTCCTAGGATAAAAATTGCTCCAGGGGAGAAGTGAAGCTACAGGAGTCCAGTTCTGCTCACCCCATGGTGGAGAAAGCATCCCTGAGAGGCCCAGGAGGCCTTGCCCACCCCAGCCCTATCTCTGCTTCCCATAGTGTAGCAGCTTCAGTCTGAGGCCAGGGCCAGCAGGGCAGGAAAGGCCAATGCTGCTGAGGACATTTAGGTCCTGGGCCAAGCAGAAAAGTCAGACACTCAGTCCCTTCCTCAGTTTACCCTAATGGGTGGTTTTTCCTGCTTTCAGTGCCTTACCACTGGGGAATTCACAGTCTCCCTTGAGTGGTGAGTGGGCACTCATCACAGACTATGCAATCAGGCAGACCTGGGATGAATCATCCCTGGCTCTGACCTTGTGCTAACCATTTAATCTCACTGTGCCTCAGTTTCTTTATCTTTAAAACAGTACCTATCCCATACAGTTGTAGAGATTTCACAAAACGGAAGATGCAAAGAGCCTAACAAAAGGGCTGGTGCTTACTATACACTAAATAAATGTGAGGAAGCTCCCCAACCCCCAAATCAGCCAAAAATTTCTGAAGGTCTCACTTGATACTCTTGCTGTATTTTAAACCTGTTTTCACTTGGTTAGTATTAAAGTCCAGTAAATGATCAGAGTCTAAGCAGAGATGCAATCAAGTATTAACCTTATCTTTTGGGGATGACGCTTACCTGGAAAGTAATAAACCCATTCTTTCATAACAAGCCACCAGTACACTACCCAGTGTCAGGCCATAGAGCATTTTTCAGGGCTTCAAGCCAATGAGTTCTCCCTCCCACTTTCTGGCAAGATTAGTCTTGAGTGTGGACACAGCTGTCAATGTGGGTGACTTAAGGTGTACCAAGAAGCAGAACCCCAACATGAGGTCCAAAAGCCCACCATTAGAGTCTACTCATCCTTTAGCACTAAGCATTGCCCTCCACCATTCCCCTTCCCAAACACTAATGGCCTTGGTAAGGATAACATAATCAGTCTTGGAATGAATTAAAGGTAAGAGGGGACAAATAACTTTCTGGCCACTTGACCGACTTGAGACCCCTTATAGGAAAGGAGAAAGGGATGAGCACTGGCCTGTGGCCTCATGGATCTGGGGAAGGGAGCAGAAAAGCCCCTTCATGTGTCCCTCCAACTTCCACAGTCCAAACTCCTCACCCTGAGCTTGGTTTTCAGAAGAAGCCATCCCTGATCATGCTGGAGGAGGTACAATTCAGATCCAAAAGAAACAGACCTCCCAGCAGGGAGCTGGGCCTAGGCAGGATCACATGAGGAAGAGGCTGCCGTGGGGCCAGGGCCAGGCTGAGGGTAAGGGTCAAACTCCTTTGGGCACCCAGACACTTGTGCTTTTGAGACAGGGGAGGATCTGGCAGCTGAAGAACTCAGAACAGGAGGCGTTTTTCAATGGCCCAATTCATTCCCAACAATCCCATTGTCTGAGCCAATACAGAGCTGGATATTATTTCCCAGAGTCATTAGGAAAAAGAGCCCGAATACATGGTCATGAATCAGAGTCCAAAGAGACAGAAGCCAAAACGGAGACATATGGTTTGAAAACCAGATGAAATATTTGAAATTGGGCCTGTCTCCAAAAATCCATGGCATATGATTCCCATCCTCAAAGACCAATAGAAGACTTAATTACTGGTTGTTCATTTATTTATTCTGATCTCTTTCTACAAAGTTAGTGGGAATTTATAGTTGTTAAAGTATACTATAAAGTTGTTAAAGCAGAAATTAAAAATCAAAGCTATGGTTTCAACCAGCGCAGTTACTAGAGTGGAGCAATATGATAGACTAAGAGCTTCCTAGCAGCCAGAGTGAGAAAGAAAACACAACAGGTTATGACATGAGCTCTGGACATACACAGACCTGGGGAAATTCACTGATATCTATAAATCTCAGTTTTCTTGTCAGAAAAAAAAAAGGGGGGGGGGACTATTAACCTAATAGGGTGGTTGTGAAAAGTAAATGAAATAAAGCATATATTAAAGGTTCAATAAATGGTGGTGGTTATTATTACCATTATTCTACTTGATTTCTTTTCTTTTCACTGGATTTTGTCAATTTAGTGGGGTTGCCCCAATGCACTACTGTTCCTCACTGTTGCTCTGAAATTCTGATTAGCAGGAAAATGTCATTGATTAACAGAAAAATGGGAAAACAGCCTTGGATTTAGTCACTGTGACTAAGCATCTCCCCCCCCACCACCACCACCACCACAGGTTTCCCAAAGCCTTTTCTCAAGTCCTGAGGCTGAGATCTCCCACAAAGCAGAAGGCTAGGGAAGGCATGCAGACTTCCTTCTCCCACCCCCTTCACTCTCCAGGAAGGCTTCTGATTTGACCACAGCCTTCCCTTACCTAACCACTCCCAAAATTCAGGACCAGCCCAGGCTATGGAAAGCTAAATCCCAAAACCTTTCAGGAAATAGTTGAACCCCAGCTGCTCCCCTGCACATGAAGGGAGTTGGCAGGTGTGAGCTCAGGCACCCCTTGGACTGAACCATAAACTCTAACTGTTGAAGAAAATCAATGTCATCTTTCGAACTTGTCAACTGAAGGAGCACATTTACTCTGGGCAACTCACTGAAGCCTGTCCAGGAAAGAGCGGCCGGGATGGGAGAGGTCTAGAAGCCAGCAGCAGCCGCAGCAGCAGCAGCTGATATTTTAGGGCACCTACTCTTCCAAGCATTGTTTACTGTGTCCCCAGCAGTTCCCTGGGGAAGGAGATCAAGGAGAAGAAGATTCTAGTCTGTCAAGAAAAGAGACAACTGCAGGGCTGGGAGTGGGAGGGAGAGAGGAAAGCAAAGGGTATCCCTTCCAGCCCAGGCTGCAGATGGGAGACTCAAATACAGTTGATCAAAACCAAGGAAAAGGAATCGAACCAGCTCAAGTCACTGCTGCTCCCTATCAAGTGGCTGCCCGAGCCCCACCCGCAGAAGGCTCACTGCTTTTTTTGCTACAGTGATACTCTTACCAAGAGTATAAACTGAAGCCAGCAGCAAATTACAGGTACTGAGTTCCACCTCAGATCATAGCCTGGCATGACTTGCCTTGAGACAGGCTTTTAACTTCTAGAAGGGCAAAAACTACTTCCAAGTCCCAGACCTTGAGGAGCCTCTCTGGCTGAACTCCATGGGCAGCCCCAGTTCCAGATCAAATGGACACTCTGAAGGCTCTGTATCACCATCTGTCCTGATCTTTCAGCCAAAGCCCCTGACTTAAGACATTCCCTACCAAAGGTCAATTTCTAGGACCCATCATCCAGAGGCACTATGTGTAGGGAGAGGGCACCTTATGTCTGGGGAGTGCAAGGTCAAGCCAGGGAAGTGTGTTTGTGCAAATACATATTTTACACATGTGGTTGCATGCTGCATACATGCCTTTGCCCATGGATATACATGCTGAAAGGGTGTACATATGTGCATGGATGTCCTGAGAGGAGATCTGTGCAAGATTGTATGGGGACAGTTGTGAGTGAATGGGTGTGGGTGCCCCATGTCTGTGTGTGGACAAGGTTGTGGTCTGCTTATCTTCTTGCTCCTCCTGTCTCTTTTCCTGGTGTGAAAGAGGGGTCTTCACATGTTGTCTCCCCCTCCCTGACCCAGTCAAATGGGGTCATGCAGAGCCCCCATTCACCCCTAGTGCTGGGTGAGAGCTATGAGCTCTTTGAGCCCTGAGAAACCAAAGCCGCATGACCCACAGAGAAGACACTCCAGCTGGGGACAAGTCAGGTCACCCCAGCAAATTTGAGCTCAGTTAACACTCCTTATCCCCTAGCTTCTGCCCACTCTCACATGCATCAATCCATCCACACATCCACTTGCTCACCCTACGTCGCCTTCCTACCACACACACTCAGACACACAGGTGTAGACACACACACATGCCACCTGTAAGCACACACTACACACCAGCTGGCATTCCCCACCTATGCATAGGTCCCACCCACTGACACACTCACACCCTGGGACACATGCTAGAAAATTCCACATGCTGGCATAACTGCCCAGACACACTTCCTTTCGCTGGCACTCATCCCCACTCACAAGCACTCACACTGACAAACGTAAAACTATCTAAATAGTCACAAACATTCTCTGTCCCCACCAGACTAGCAAGATCCCGCACTGGCCCCTGAATCCAAGCAGCACAGCAAGTCTACTTACTCAGCGTGAGAGCAAGCGAGGGTGCGTGCAAGCGGCCAGCGGTGACCGGACACAGCTGCAGCTCCAGAGGCCGCGAGCGAACTGGCCCAGCTCCGGCCGCGGGCTGAGGGGCTGTCCGCCGCCCCCGCCAGGCTCTTTCCCCGCCCGCCGCTCAGCTGCAAACTCTGAAGGCCCTTCAACAACAAAGAGCTTTCAGCCAAACCTCTGTCCCGCGTCTGGCACCGCTAGGCTAAGTTTCATCTGGGCCGCGGAGGGCTATTTTGGTGCCCTCGACAGTGGAAACATCGCGCGCTCCTCTGTGGGGAGCGCTGGAATGGGGACGTGGTCAGGTCTAATTAAAGACCTGGCTCGTCCCCGGGGCCGGCGGGAGTCACGGCGGGTAATGACCTGGGAGCCACGGAGCTGTCCGAGCGGGGGACGCCCACACGTGCCCCGCATGCCAACATCTGGAGAGGGGAAGGGAATGTGTCACGATCGTTTCTCTTGGAGCTGAAACAAAACAAGGAGGGATTTGGGTGCAGTTCACAAATTCTGGAGAGGGAGCTGCCTAACTTTCAGCAGTCCCCAAACGCCTGGAATGCTCCTTGGTTTATTCACCACAGGTGCATCCTTTGCAAGCTGTCACCCACATAAGTCACTCTCCAGTTCACCAACCTGCCAAAAATGGGAGGAGGGAGTAGCAGAGGTGCCTTCTAACTTGGGGCACATCAAGCCCCCCTCCCAACTTCTTTGTGTCCGATAGTCTAAATCTAGAGAAGCCTGGTTCCTACCCAAAAGCTCAGGAATGTTGCATTCTTGAGACGGAAGGAAGCTGGGAGTTCATTCCTTACAACTCCCTCCAACCTGCCATGAATCCTCAGGGCCTGGACAGCCTCACCCTATTCTTAGGGATCACCAAGAAAAGAAAGCTTCTGGCCTGCATTGGGCCTTGTTCTAAAGCTTAAATCCCCTCATTGGCAAGAAGTTCTCACTGGCAACTAACTGAAATCCCTCATGTGCACACAAAGTCAGTTTGCTCACACCATGCGTTCAGTGAGAAGGAGATGGGCTTCATCCCCATGGCACAATTACCACTCCAAGGTCTCCCCTCAACCTTTTCTTCCTTGATGCTAATAATCCCTGTTCCCATTTTCAGGCCCTGACAGAAACTATTATTCCCTGGCCCTGGACACATGTCACCCCCTGGCATTAACTGAAACCTGCCTCAGCTCTCTAGGAGCTTGGGAGTGGGTAGTCCAGGTCATTCCCCTGAAACAAGCCAGCTTCACCTTAGGCTCCACCCAGGTCAGCCTGATTCTACTCCCCAGTTATTGAGAGGGTCTTCAGTTCCTGTCTTAACAAGGGCTTTCACAGGGCCTGGGGACAGGGCTTGGGGCTTCCAGGCAATCACCTGGGCTCGATGCTAATCTTGGAGCCATGGCCTGCCTCAAATGGACAGAATTCAAAGAACCTTCTTTCCAGCTCTGTTTCTGAGAGGTTAGGAGGTATAAAGAAAACAGTCTGGCCTTTGTCATCAGAGACCTGGCTTTGCATCCTACCTTATTACTTCCTAGCTGTATGTCATTGAACAAGTCACTTAATGTCTTTGAGCCTCAGTTCTCTCATATGTATAATGGGGATCACATTAGTCTTCATCTAGCTCAAAAGGTCTTTGAAAGTATGAAATGAGGGTAGGGAATTAAAAATACCTGGAAAGCTAAGATAGTCTATTTTTTTAATAGACTAGGAATGGAGTGGGGCTTAGGTCATAGACAGGAAATATTAACAAAAAGCCTCAGAGGTCTTTTATTTACAGGTCCAAACTGAGCCTGGGCTCCAGGGCAACATAGGAACAGACTGGTTTGCTAGATGCTCTCTGAGGGCATGTGGCACAAATGCCCTCAGTTTCCACTCCCCAACATACCCGCACCCGCCTTCCCAGATACATACAGCACAGCCCAGGCTCCTGGGCTCCTGGCAGCCCCATAGGTCCCAGACTCGTGGATCCCCGCTGACTGCCTCTCCATTCCCAAGGGGCCGCCTCATGCTTGGCCACAGCAACTCCAAGTCTCCTTACAGAGGCCCCTGAGGGCAGCTCCTCTCCTGTTGTCCATCCTTCTGGGCCATGGTCCCGGCAAGGCCTGCAACTCACAGCAAAGCCTTCTCCAAGACAGTTCAGGACTGAGACCGATAAAGGAACTCAGAATTAGAGCAGCCTCCCCCACTGCCCCCTCCTCTCTGCCTGACCGGCTTCCCAGGGCTGTCCTGCTTAATTCTTAATGGAAATTCCATCCCTGGCGCCGGCCCTGGCTGGCTGAGGGATTCCAGGCTCAGGCCAAGAGCAAACTCCAGCCAGAGAGAGGGGGCCTGCTGGCCATATGAACACAGATGTACACATACACACACGAGCAGGGAGACATGACGGAGACATTCACAGATCTCGAGATTCTCACCCAGACACAGCCATACACAGAAAGATAAGCATTATAATCACTAACATTAAAAGCACAGTTCTAAGTACTTTACAGGTATCAGTGTCTGTAATTCTGTTAACCATCTTGGGCTCTGATATCATCTGCATTTTACAGCATGAGGAAACTGAGGTTCGAGGAGGTTAAGTTGCACAGCTACCACATGTGCACCAGGAACTATGCTAAGGATCTTTCTTATGGGCATTGTTTCATTTTGTCACCACAGTAAGTTTTTGTAGAAGTTTTGTAATAGTTTTGTAGAACTATTATTCCCATTATACAGACATGGAAAATGGAGGCTTCAGTGGCTTAAATCACTTACCCGTGGCCTCGGAGCTATGAGCTGAAGGGAAGCTCTACACATACATTCATGGGAACTCTCATAGATGCACAAGGGAACACACAGGTAGAGGCACATTCACATACTCAGAGACAGAACCACAAAAATCTACTCTCCCTAAACCAAAGTAGAAGCTAAGGATGGTCCAGGGCAGCATCCAGCAAAGGAACCCTTCTCACCACTGCCTGACTCCACATTCTTCTCCCCTACCAGATGGACTACCTCACATCCACCAGCATTACTCACTGATCATTTCAGGAAGAACAAGTGAAAACCTAAACAGAGGGAAGATTTCAGGTGCACTACAGTCATCCAGGTCAGTAGTCAATCCCTAGCCTCAACCCCATATCCAATTTGCCCAGCACGCCCTACAAGGTGACTGGAAGGTATAGCTCATGGACACTTCTGAAGAGTTCATGAACCCCATGTGAGGTGCACCTCAGAGACTCTGAGCACTGTCCAGGGCCTGGCCAAAGAGGGCTCCCAGCCTCGACTGCTTGGGTCCTGCACTCCAGCCCAGGTGAGGCTAGACAAAGACCATGGGACAAGGCATGGTACAGGAGCCCAAGTGTCAGGTAAACAGAGCACATGTTGCCCAAGAGAGCTGGAGTTTTACTGCAGAGAGATGACAAGACATTGGTGGGACTCAGGGGCATTGGGGGATGGGGGTCGTGGCACAGCCATAATGTAGGACAAGGAGTGAAGCCTAAAGCCAGGGGAGCTGAAAGAACAGGCAGGCAGAAGGAAAGTTAGAAAGAGTTTAGATGTCCAGGAACTTGTCCACTGCTTGAAGTTTCCATGCTAAGTGAGACATCTCCAAGCAGAGACACGAGGTCTGCTGGCCCTGGGCCTCACCCCAAGCATCCCTAACACAGAGTGTCATATAGAGAGTCGTATCCACGGCCATTCCTGTTGTCTCTCATGGTTCCCCCCACCCCCATCACCATCCCAGAACTCCCCGATTGTTTCTGCCGTCACAAGCCCACCTATTGTGTGGTCAAAAGACAGCCCAGCATGGCAGCCCAGCATGGTGGGTCATCTGCACTGGAGCAGGGTTTTTTGAGAGAGGAGTGCTTAACCCCTCAACATGAACCATCAAATCAATGATAGCAGTTCAGGAGCCCAAGAATATACATTTCTAAAACATTCCCAGGTGATGGTGACATTACTGATGTGGGGCCCACACCTTGAAACAGCCACCACAACAAGAGAATATGAAAAAGTCATGGGTCATTCCAGTTCATAATTAAATTTCCAATCTAACTTCAGGGTGCAAATGTTTTCCTCCTGAAATTTCCCCAAAGAAAGAATATACATTCCTTTCAGCAGCTTGCACTTTCCTTGCCCAGCCTCCATCTTCCTAGCTTCAGCGTCAGCCCTGCTGTCTCTTGATAGGTCTTTGGTTGGCTCTGTAATGTTCTCTTTGCTGCAGCACCTCTCAAGACAAAGATGGCATCTTCCACTCTGTCCTCTACCTGCACAGAGAAGGTTATCAAGATGAAGCACCTGCACAAAAATAGCTGATGACCAGGCAGGATCTCAGTTCCAGGGATGGAGATAGCAGATTAGAAGGTCATGATGATAGCAGCTGAAATGCCAGCCCCACCAGAGAGATGAAGGAGGGGCAAGTATCCCAGAACCCACAGCTTCAACCTCATATCCTGCAATTCCATCCTGTATCCCTGGGACATTACCCTGCCTCAGGGGTGATGGAGAGCCATGGCATTCAAGGGTGACTGGCCACAGAGAATGCTCTGACTTGAGCGATGGCCAGTCTATCTCTCTGGGTCTTACTCTGTAATTCTCTCAAAAGGGAATATTTTCTCCAACTCCCAGAGCCAGTGTGACATAATTAGAATATAGAAAGGTCCCAGCCAGAAAGGCCTTCAAAGATCGCTGGGTGCATAGGGTTCTGAAATTTTGTTATCTAGCAGAATCACTGAGACTGAAATGCAGACTGCCAGGCCCCCTTCAGAGGTTGCAATTCAGTGGGTGGGTGTTATAGCAGAGCCAACGTGCATATCTCTTCCTAACTCCGTGTTTAGTGATATCAGGTTATTAGCTTGAAATTGGCCACAGAGTCTCTGGAAATACTACAAATCAGAGCCACCTGTTTTGTTTTGTTGTGTTGTGTTGTGTTTTGGACCATTTTCCAAGCATGCCAAGCAAACATGATGTAGATCCCCTTTGAGAAACACAGATCCAGTGACATGGCCCTAACCCACCCCCTTCATGGGGAAACTGAGGTTGACAAGAAGAATCTTGGTCAAATTCCCCATAATAGGCACCTCATGAGATCACAGCCATTCAGTTGAGTGGGGAAAGGTGCTGCTAGTTTATTGTACCCTTCCCTTCCTCTTCTCCACCCCACACCTTTTGTGTGGCTTATTGGCTAAAGTGGGGTGGGAGGGAGTGGTCTTTTCCCTTGTGGGCCAAACAGATTCTCTCTCATCATAATTTAGATTTGAATATGTTGGACTAGAAGTTGTTAGAGGCTTGAACACCTGACTGCAATGCCCTGGATTATAGGCCTAGGAATTCCAACTGCTGAGGACCCCAGGGCTGCCCTGCCCTTTACAATCCTTAACTTTTCAACTCTTCCTTGCATTCGGAGAGATACACCAGCATCATCCCAATAAATTCCCTGTCTTACTTGAGCTAACAAGCTATTTTCCATTACTCACAATCAAAAACACCTTCAAAAATACAGCCACAGACTCTCTCTCTAAGCCAACACTGCAGGCAAACTCACTGCCCTCCCCCTGATGTGGGACATGACTCCCAGGGGTGTAAATCTCCCTGGCAATGTGGGACATGACTCTCAGGGATGAGCTTGAACCTGGCATCATGGGATTGAGAAAATCTGCTTGACCAAAAGGGGGAAGAGAAATGAAACAAAATAAAGTTTCAGTGGCTGAGAGATTTCAGATGGAGTCAAGAGGTCATTCTGGAGGTTATTCTTACACATTTTATAGCTATTCCTTTTTAGTTATTAGCATATTAGAATAGCTAGAAAGAAACACCTGAAACTGTTGAACTGCAATCCAGCATCCTTGATTCTTGAAGATGATTGCATAAGTATATAACTTACACTGTGTGACCGTGTGATTGTGGAAACCTTGTGGCTCCCATTCCCTTTATCCAATGTATGAACAGATGAGTAGAAAAAAGGGGGACAAAAAGTAAATGAATAATAGGGGAGAAAAGAAGTAGATGTTCTGAGTATTCTTTTGTACTTTTATTTTTATTCTTATTTTCATTTTTATTTCTTGGAATAATGAAAATATTTAAAAAAATTGATTGTGGTAATGAATGCACAACTATAAGATGATACTGTGAACAACTGATTGTATGCTTTGGATGATTGTATAGTATGTGAATATATCTCAATAAAATTACATTTAAAAAATCTCCAAATGAATGAAATCAGATCATATCTCTAAAATATTGAGTAGGAGACTGTGCCAGTTTATATATTTATGTCTCCCAGAAAAAGCCATATTCTTTAATGCATTCTTGTGGGAGCAGACATATTAGTGTGGATTGGGTTGGAACCTATTGGTTCAGTGTCCATGAAGATATGACCCACCCAACTGTAGGTGATAACTCTGATTGGATGATTTCCATGGAGGTGTGGCCCCACCCATTCAGCATGGGCCTTGATTAGTTTACTGGAGCACTGTATAAGCTCAGACAGAAGGAGTGAGTTGCTACAGCCAAGAGCGACACTTTGAAGAATGCACAGGAGCTGAGAGAGCAGCTGCAGATGAGAGACAGTTTGAAGACGGCCGTTGAAAGCAGACTCTTGCTCCAGAGAAGCTGAGAGAGGACAAATACCCCAAGAGCAACTAAGAGTGACATTTTTGAGGAACTGCAGCCTAGAGAGAAACATCCTGGGAGAAGGCCATTTTGAAACCAGAACTTTGGAGCAGACACCAGCCACGTGCCTTCAGCTAACAGAGGTTTCCAGATGCCATTGGCCATCCTCCAGTGAAGGTACCCGATTGTTGATGTGTTACCTTGAACACTTTATGGCCTGAAGACTGTAACTGTGTAACCAAATAAACCCTCTTTAATAAAAGCCAGTCCGTCTCTGGTGTTTTGCATTCTAGCAGCGTTAGCAAATTGGAGCCTAAAAATGCCTAATAAACCTTTTCTTTGACAACTCAACAAAAGAAAAAAGAAAAAAAAACAGCCACAGAGAAAGTTAGTGGCAGAGTTGAAAATAAGAACCCAAGATTCCTGCCCCTCTGTCTTTCCTCTACATCATGCCCTGTGCAAATATGCCATCTCTAGGGAAGTGGATTTCCAAGAGTGGTCCCTCACCATCAGCAGCAGCTGATGGAACAGGAAATGCAGATTCTCAGGCCTCACTTTAGAACTACTAACTCAAACTCTGAGACTGTTTTAAAAAGCTTTCCAGTGATTCCAACGCATGCTAAAGTTTGAGGGCAAATGCTCTGGTGAGGGGAGCCAGCGCCGCTGCCTCCCTAGCAATGAATCAAAGGCTGCTCGGCTCAGGGAGGAAAGGTCATAGGGATGCAAGGCCAGCACAGGTTATGTGCTGTGGTCGGTCACAGTGTTTCCTTCCCTCAGCTCCATGCACCTGGGGAATCTCAGGAGTCTGAGCAGTGAGCATGCATCCTTAGCTAAGACAGTCCCCCTCTCCAAGGTCTAAGAAGCACCACCCTTCCAAAAACAGCAAGGGAAATGCTACTTCTGTCACTGCCCTGGTGCCTAATTGAGGGAGTGACTCAGAGGGCAGCCTAAGGCCCTGTGGATTCTGAAGGGCCTCCTCTGGCTGATCTGGGGGTGCCTGTAGGAGCCCAGTCCTTCCACTGAAGCTGCTTTGGGCTCTCCAGCTCTATGCCTACTGTTTACTCAGCTTTTCATGCTCCCAGGTTCAGGGAGAAAGATGAGGTTTGAAGGTAACTGAAGAAGTGAGGTCCCAGGTAAAGGGGCAAAATAATAATAAATTTAACAGCTACTACATTAGCAGGTGCTGACTTCTTTCTGTGTGCCAACCCTGCCTGTACCAAGAATTTTACATATTTTGCCTCATTTGCGACTCTCCACAGTCTAACGATGTAGGTATTACTATCCCAATTTTAGAAATAAGGAAATTGGGGCTGAGAGAGGTTAAATAATTCTCCCAAGACCATACAGCCAATAAGTGGAAGACCAGACATTCAAATTCAGGTCTTGTCTGACTTTAGGGTCCATAAGTTTCCTGGGGCACAGAACAAGAACACAGGTATACAGATTCACCTGGGACACGAGGAAGTGCACCTGCTATTGGGAGAGATGGGAGGAGGACTGGGAGGGTCCTTTTCTAAAGTGGGAGACCAGGTGACTCATGAGGAATAAAGGGGACAGAAGTGGGGGTGAGACCTTGAGGTGTCAAGAAAAGAATATACCGGCTCCCATTGGAAGCAGGGGAAGAGTGGATTAGTAATGAGAAAAGGGGCCATGAAAATGAATCGCATATTTGCATTTTCATTTCAAATCATAAAAATACGTTTGCAATGGAGCCAGTGAGAGCAACGAACACATACCAAACTTAATGATTCCAGATCTGAGTGTGAGGACAAGGGCTGATCCTATGTCTGAGAGGTGTCCCAAAGCAGAAGATTGCAAGGAGTTCAGCCTCTAGCAGGAGAAGGGGCAGAGGCTGGGACCCAGACACACTATGGCTGGGGGACCCTATAAGTGGGGCACAGTGTGGTATTGCTCTGGGGGACTTTGCTCCCAGTTCTGACAGAACAATATCCCAGATTCTGAGAAAGAACAGGGCCTGCAGATAGAGGTGGTCAGAGTGGGCTAGGGAGTAAAGAACTTTCCTCACCTGGAGAGAGGGGAGGCTCTAGAACTGGTTGTAAGTGCCGATCAGGGCACCAAACCCAACAAGATGATCAAAACAAAAATCTGAATCATCTTTCATTCCTCTACCTCACCATCCCCTCCCCACACCAACCAGTCCGTCAGTCCCATCTGCTATACCTCTGGATCATCTCCCTACTCCCTACACCACTTCCCATCTCCATTGCCACCATCCTGGTCCATACCATCAACTCAAACCTGGACACCTGTTTAGAGCCCCTGAACAAATGTCCCTGCTTCCACTTCTACACTCTAAATTTTATTAACTACACAGCAGCCAGAGTAATACTTTAAGAAGGTGTTCCAGTTTGCTAATACTGTCTTTATGCAAAATACCAGAAATGGATGGCTTTTATAAAGGGGATTTATTAAGCTACAAATTTACAGTTCTAAGGAGATAAGAGTGTCCAAGCTAAGGCATCAAGAAGAAGATACCTTCACTGAAGGGTGGCCGATGGTATCCAGAAAACCTCTGTTAGCTGGGAAGGTATGTGGCTGGCGTCTGCTGATCATGGGTTGTGTTTCAACTCCTCTCTCAGCTCCTGTGCATTCTAGGTTCTTTCTCCCAAGATGTTTCTCTCTAAGCTCCTGGGTCCTGTCTTAGTTTCTCTAGGGCAAACTCTGGGCTTCATCTCTTAGCGTAACTTCTCCAAGCATCCTTCTGTCTGCATCTCCAAGCATCTCCAAGTGTCAGCCAACATCAGTGTCAGCAAGCTCTGGGCCTGTCAGCCCCTTTTAAAGGACTCCGGTAAACTAATCAAGACCCACCCTGAATGGGTGGGGTCAAATCTTCATGGAAAAATCCAATCAGGTTACACCCTAATCAAAAAGATTAACCAATCTGTCCCAAGATTGCAATAAAGAATGCTGCTTTTTTTGGGGGACATAATATATACAAACTGGCACACAAGGTAAATGAGATCACATCCTCTCCCTGTTAAAACTCTTCAACAGTGTCTTATTATTGCACTTAGAATGAAAATTCCAAACCCTTACTCTGGCTCACAAACCCTACATGGTTCTTGTTCTTGTTTGCTAATGCTGTGGAATGCAAAGCACCAGAGATGGATTGGCTTTTATAAAAAGGGGGTTTATTTGGCTACACAGTTACAGTCTTAAGGCCATAAAGTGTCCAAGGTAACACATCAGTAATTGGGTACCTTCACTGGAGGATGGCCAATGGCGTCCGGAAAACCTCTGTTAACTGGGAAGGCATGTGGCTGGCGTCTGCTCCAAAGTTCTGGTTTCAAAAATGGCTTTCTCCCAGGACGTTCCTCTCTAGCAAGCTTGCTCCTCTTCAAAACATCACTCACAGCTGCACTGAGTTCCTTCTCTTTGAGTCAGCTCATTTATATGGCTCCACTGATCAAGGCCCACCCTGAATGGGTGGGGCCATGCCTCCATGGGAATATCTCATCAGAGTCATCACCCACAGCTGGGTGGGGCACATTCCAAGCAAATCTAATCAGCACCAAATTGTCTGCCCCACAAGACTACATCAAAGACAATGGCGTTTAGGGGACACAATACATTCAAACTGGCACATTCCACCCCCTGGACCCCAAAAAGACATTACCTTTCCAAATACAAAATACATTCATTCCATCACAATATCACAAAGACTTAAATCATTTCAGTAACAAAAGTTAGGTACAAGATCCTATCAAAATCAATTACAGGCGTGGTGGGTCCTAAGGCATAATTCTCCTTTAGCTTTGGATCTGTGGACTTAGAACAAGTTATATGCTTCCAATATACAAAGGAGAGACATTCAGAGGATAAACATTCCCATTGCCATAAGGAGAAAGAGTAAGGAAAACAGAGTTAACAGGACCAAAACAGTTCCTAAAACCTGCAGAACAAACTCCATTAGATTTCAAAGTCTGAGAGTCATTCTCCAAACACTTGGGTGAGTGCTCCAACATATCCACACATTGGGGAGACCACCTTCTCAGCCCCACCCTCCTCCAACATCGGGGCAGCTCCCGGATTCCCTTACATCTCCAGTGCACATGCTCAACCCCTTCAGAACAATGTGGTGGCAGCCAGGCTCTCCCCAATTCCCTGGGAATGTGCTCCACCCTCTTTGGGGCTTGGGGTAGCAAGACACTTCCTGAGCATCCAGGCGGAAGGCCTGCCCTTGACCTCCAGGGCAAACTCACCCTTTTCATGCGTGTGGGCTGCTCCGCTCTCCCAGCCCCAGACCTCTTGACTCCAGACCTCAACCTCTGTCTTTGAAGAAATTTTTCCTTCAGTTTGTTCCTTGTCTGTCTTCTCCAGTCCAGACTGGCAGTGGCTCTGTCTGTAAAGATCTCGCAAAAATTCTATTGGCTTCGCATGAAGCATGCAGGGGTCAAAGCCATCAGACAATAAGACTTTCCACAAATCCTTTCTCCAATCTTGGCTTGTACTGAAATGGCGGCTGGGTTCCATGTTTGGTTACATCCTCATGTTGGGCTGTAGCTTCTGGGATTCCACCCCCTGGAAGCTCGTAATTTTCCAAGCCATCAGCTTCTGGTTTCTTTGAACCCAAGAGTTCAGTTCTAAGTTTATCTCTCTCTGCTCGCATTTTACTATAAGCTGCAAGAAGAAGCCAGGGTACATCCTCCACATGTAGTCTGGAGATCTCCTCAGTTAAGTATTCCAGGTTGTCGTTTTCAAATTCTTCCTTCCATCTGACACCAGGACTCAATTTTGCCAAATTCTCTGCCACTCTAAAACAAGGATCGCCTTTCTTCCAGTTTGCAACAACACATTCATCATTTCTGCTCAAGTCCTCATTAGAAGTATCTTTAGAGTCCATATTTCCATAAACAGTCTCTTTAAAGCAGTTTTGGCCTTTTCTATCAAGCTCCTCACAATTCTTCCAGAATCTTCCCCTTATCCATTTGAAAAGCCATTCCAACATGTTTGGTATTTGCAGACTCAGCAGCAAAAGCACCCTACTTCCGGTACCAAAATCTGTTCTAGTTTGCTAATGCTGCGGAATGCAAAACACCAGAGACGGATTGGCTTTTATAGAAAGGGGTTTATTTGGCTACACAGTTACAGTCTTAAGGCCATAAAGTGTCCAAGGTAACACATCAGTAATTGGGTACCTTCACTGGAGGATGGCCAATGGCGTCCGGAAAACCTCTGTTAGCTGGGAAGGCACGTGGCTGGCATCTGCTGCAAAGTTCTGGCCTCAAAATGGCTTTCTCCCAGGACATTCCTCTCTAGCAAGCTTGCTCCTCTTCAAAACATCACTCACAGCTGCACTGAGTTCCTTCTCTTTGAGTCAGCTCATTTATATGGCTCCACTGATCAAGGCCCACCCTGAATGGGTGGGGCCATGCCTCCATGGGAATATCTCATCAGAGTCATCACCCATAGCTGGATGGGGCGCATTCCAAGCAAATCTAATCAGCACCAAAATGTCTGCCCCACAAGACTACATCAAAGATAATGGCGTTTGGGGGACACAATACATTCAAACTGGAACAGTTCTTCTCTCCATTAGGGTCACAGATCCCATCATCTCCCTGAGAGAGTTCTTCCCAACTACCGAAATTAAAATAATCCTCCCCAGTTATTCCCCTGTCAATACCACTATCTGAAGTTTCCTTCTTTTATTTCTTTGATTATTGTCTGTCTCTCCCACCCTCCACTCCACAAGAACAGGGGTCCTGTCTTCTACCACAGTGCCTGGCACATAGTGGATGCTCAGGAAATTTCTGTGAAAATGGTTAAAGCAGTGGGGAGAGTAGCTGCCCCTTGCAACAGAGCCTGGAAGTGGCACAGAGCATCTAGGGACCAGATGCTAAAAAAAGAATGGGAGCCAGACAGAAAAACCCAGCTCCTGATTCCTCAGATCCAACAGCTTCCCTGTTCTGGAGGTTCATTAATTTTTTTCCCTTAAGCTAGCTTGTTTTCTTTTCCTGTCACAAATAAAAAAAAACCCACTAATTTGTACCCCCTCCCATATCTTCTCAGTGAAGACAGCACCAAGAGAAAGCCCACAAGTTAGTGGAAGAACACACACAGAGGATAAGGGTTCCAGGCTTCTCTCTTATCTGTCTTGTCATGAGGTCAGGAAAGGGGTCATCTTTCAGGTAAAATGCACATTCTCACAGCCCAGGCAAGTTCCAGAAGGAAATGAAGTCCACTCAGGTGAGACTGGGAAGACAATTTAATGAAAAGCTATTTAGGGTCAAGGTTAAGAGAATAACAAGTAGTCCCAAAGACTGACTGCTGTGGGAAGCTGTTACTGCCTCTAATCCTAGAGGCAAGGGGGTAAATGGCTCACTAGTGTTCCATGGAACTATATTGGTTTGTATATATTATATCTCCCAGAAAACGCCATATTCTTTGATGCAGTCTTGTAGGGACAGACATATTAGTGTTGATTAGATTGGAATTCTTTGATTGTTTCCGTGGAGATGTGACTCAATCAACCGTGAGTGAAACATTTGATTGAATTATTTCCATTGATGTGTTACCTCACCCATTCAGGTTGGGTGTTAATTGGATCACTGGAGTAGCATAAACGAATTCACAGACAGTGGGGCTCAGAGCAACTGAGAGTGACATTTTGAAGAGGAGCTGCAGCTAAGAGAGGGCAAAACACCACAAGAGCAACATTTTGGAGAATGCCATTTTGAAACGCAACCTGGGAGCAAGCAGATGCCAGCCACATGCCTTCCGAGCTAACAGAGGTTTTCCAGATGCCAATGGCCATTCTTCAGTGAAGGTACTCTTTGTTGATGCCTTACCTTGGACACTTCATGGCCTTAAGACTGTAACTTTGTAACCAAATAAACCCCCTTTATAAAAGCCAATCCATTTCTGATGTTTTGCAAAAGGCAGTATTAGCAAACCGGAACACTGTCCAAAAGAAGCTGTGATGGCACCAAAGCATGGAGGAAGTCAGTTAGAAATGCCTTAACCTATCTCTGTTCCCACTCTCTGGTCTCCAGCCAGTGCCTCTACTGGCTGAACCCAACCAGAGAGCAGGGGAGTCCAGGTGATGCAGACTGAGCATCGGCTCTTCAGAACACAGGGCAGAGCAGAGAAGGATGCAGAACCTATGAAGCAGATATGCATGGTACCCAGAGAAAAACCAAGACGTAGAAACTCTCTAAATCCCCAGACTCTCTCTCATTTAAATTTTCCTCTAGATGCACTGAATTCTCCAGAAAGCCTCTAAATTACCATAACAGTCTTGATAGAATCAGATTTACAGCTTTTGGCTATGGGCCTGCCAAAGACAGAGGAAAGAGTTTTAGCTCTGCCATCAAACACATACAACAGCTGCCACAGGAGCTTCCAGAAAAGTTTCACCAGGAGATGAGAAATGTGATGATTTGAATAATTGAAAAGCCTTAATTCCAACCCCCAGATACATTATTGAAGATGAATGGATGATTGCCCAGAAAGGATCCTTCTAACAGAAACCATGCCCAACCCATGACTGGGTAGCAAAGAAAAAATGATCTGCTTTAAATTCTCTGCACTTAAAACCACCCATGGTTCAAAAGATCTGACCTCAAACACACCTATTCTTGCTGGAAGGAAATTCTCCAGATTCCATCCACCCCTGAACACCATTAGTATAAGGGGACAGGTTTCAATTCAGAATACAAAGATGCTTCTAGGGGTAAGAGCATTTCCAAAGAAAAAGTGTACTACTTAAGAATACAGTGATCTTGCCACTGCTGAAGGAAGTTTAGTCCAGAAAATATTTATGAATGTGTCTGGCACTGCATACACCACTTAGAATACAGCATGATTAAGGCAGAGTCTCTGACCTCATTATGTTCACAGTCTAGTGATGGAGAGAGATATAAGTAGCCCAGTCTCATAGGAGATAACTAACGAGAGGATGTTAAAATGTCCCAATATAATTGTGCATTTCTGCTTTATATATTTTAAGGTCATATTAATGTATAAACATTCAGAATTGTTACATCTTGCTGGAAATTTAATTTCTTTTGTGTTAAGGTGAGCCTATTTATCTCTAATGATGCTTTTTTGTCTTAAAGTCAATTTGGTCTAAAATTAATATAGCCACATTAGCACTATTTGGTTACTGTTTTCATGGTATATTGTTTTTCATTCCTTTACTTTTATCCTTTCTGTATTGTGTCTTAGATGCCTCTCATAACGAGCATATACTTAAACATTTTTTAAACCAGTCTATGTAAATGGCAGTGAAGAGGTTATATGTTTTGCAAATGGTTATCTGTGAGAAGAGCTTTCCAAGAAAAGGAAACAGTCAATGTAAAGGCTATAGGGCATGAAAGTGCCTGCACCTTTGAGCAAAAGCAAGGAAACCAGTGAGGTGGAACAGAATCAACAAGAGGGAGAGTAGTGAGAGATGGGGTCAGGGAAAGATGCAACACAGCTGGGGCAATGCCCCTGAGTAGTGGAAAGGGGATGGGGCCTGTCACACAAGTGGAAGAAACGGCTCTAGCCATGACCATGGGAAGTTAATTTATAGCAACCAGTGGAAAAGTAGAGTATCTGGGTGCAGGTGAGTGTAGGTGGATAGATGTTTAAGTGAGAATCTGCAGAGGCTCTCTTCTGATTTATTCCATTTTCTCAGAGAAGTAGGAATCAAGGTCAGAAGATGTAACTGAGGCTGGTGGAAGAGGTATTGGGTGTTTGAAGAGATACCTAAAAGGAAATAGGAGAGTGAATGGACTAGGGACACATAACATGGCTGTCTGGCAGCAATAAAGATCTAATAAGGAATATGGTCATGGATTCCTGGATTTAAAGTGAGGCAATCCATGTGGTTGTGTGTTTTTCTCCTCCATTCAAGGTACATGGCCCAGATGCCAAACTGATGCTAAAACCCTCTCAGGTACAGTATGCTGAATGGGCATCTATCCTCTGACGAACACTTCCAATGACAAGGAGTTTATCACTTCCTGAGAAGCCCATGCTATCTTTAGTCAGCTCTCACTGTTAGAATGTATTTCCCCATAGTGATTTGACATTTCTCTTCCTGGCTATTAGTTCCCCCCTATATTTGAACCTGTGGGTTTGTTTCTGTTGTCTGTTCTTTATGTTGCCGTACCTCCCCTTGTGTCTGCTGATCCAGAAATTTGACAACATATCCATTTGGTGAGGCTCAGGAAAACAAGAACTCTTACACATGGCTGGTGTAAATACAAAATGCTACATCACCTGTGAAGGAAAATTGCCTATATATAGCAAAATAACATATGCATTTATTTTTTGACCCTATACTTCCTTTTCTAAGAAGAATAAAAAGTGGTATCGCATTAGATTGCAATTAGATTAAAGTGATCCTGGATTGTGCCTATGGGGCATCCTAGTTGGCATTATTCAGCAAGAAGCTGGATATACAGGTATCGAGGATATGACTCCATATTCTCTAAAAATAGTCCAATCCTCTGTATTAGTCAGGATTGGTAAAATAAATTATAGTACATTTCATACTGGAGTACTCTACAGAAATGAGGGCTAACTCTGTATACTGCTATAGAATGATCTCCAGGATATATTAAGTGGGGGAAAAAGCCACCTGCAGACCAGTGTGTAGAGAGTATTTTACCTTTTATCTACAAAAGGAAGATATAGAGAGATAAATAGATAAAGGGTAGACTATATAGACTACATCCCCTTAGACTGCAGTTCATAACACTTATTCAGAACTTTCCCTGACATCTCTGATGGGGTCAAGTCTCCCTATTAGAAAATATCACAGGCAGGCAGTTTCATTGATGGTGAAGGACCACCTGGCTTTGAATCCCTGCTCAACCTCTTACAAGCTTGTAGGCAAGTTTTTCTGTGCCTCAGTTTCATTATCTCTGCAATGGGGGTGACAATGAGTACCCTCCTCACAGAGCAGTGATAATGCATATATATAACTCATGGATCAGAGCCTGGTTCACTCAACGTCCTCTAGAAGTGCTAGGAATTCTCATCACCACAGCTATTTTCTTCCCTTCATAGTACCAGTTAAAATTTTACATTTGTTTGTAAGAATCTTTGATTAATATTTGTTTCCTATACTAAATTTTAAACTTTATAAGGGCAGGGGCCATGTTTTCTTTCTCCAAAGAGTTCTCCATGCCTAGACAGTTTCTGGTACAGATCAGGACCTCACAGACATGTGTATAACAGAGGAAAGAAGAGGAGAAGAAACTTAGGGAGGGAGGGAAGGAGGAAGATGAATTTGATTCATTGATGGCACAACCTTAATGGGGGATTATTTAGCAATAGGTATAAAAAGCTTTTAAAGTGTGCATCCTTCCTAAGGAAATAAATATGAATATCCGGCAAGATTTAGCTACAAAGATGATTATCACAGCATTTTTATAATAATAAAAATCTGGAAATAACTTATTGATTAATTGAACTCTGGCACAGTTTTCCAATGGAAAGTAAAATAGACACTAAAATGATGCAGTAGGAGAATATGGAATGGCATGGGAAGATTTACACCAAAAAAGTCAGGTTTCAAAGAAGTCAGTTTGGCCTGATACCATTTTTATAGCTATGTATATAAAATAAAAAATAAAGTGCACACACCAAATTATGAATGCCATATGGTGGATTTCACTCACTAATGGAATAACTATGATTCCTGGGGAGGGCAGGGAGTGAAGTGGGGTCCCTGTATTTCCTAAATTTTCAACACTGAGTATGTATTATTTGATAATTAGAAAAATACATTTTTTTTTTTTTTTACTTTTCAATTAAGAGACAAGCCTTACTCACCCTTAGACATTCAGTTCAAGACTAACTCCTCCATAAAACCCTCACCCACCCTGAGCCTCCTCTGGGCTCAGGCAGCATTTTGAAATTAGAAATCTTAGGAAAGGCAGGCTCAGAAAGAAGAGCAGCCCTGTGTCAAAATGCGGGGCTCCCCATTCCTGCTCTTAATGCCTCCTCCCGCTGCCACTCCTCCGTCTCTGCCCCAGCGGGGGACCTGCTCGTCCTCTGAGGGAAATCAAGAGTGGTTCTCACCGCGGCTGCCCGTTCACCTCAGTCACGGTCCCGCAGACCAGAGGAACGGGTCCCTTCAAGCCTCCCTCCTCCCTACGGACTACGGAATTGCCCCCCGAATCCTGAGTGCCTTTGGGAGGTCTTTACCTCACCTCTGAGTAGGAGGGATTATTATCTCAAATTTACAGGCCAGAAAACCGAGGCTCGGAGAGAGCGAAGCAGTGGAGGTGAATCTGAAAGGTGAATACATGCAACCAGCCTGGGAGGAGCGGCTTCAGGCTAAGGACGCTTTAAGCGCCTGCTTGGTGCGCCCTCTGGTGGAGAAGAAGCTGCTTCGCACCCAGAGGGAGAGACTGCGGAAGGGACAGGGTATTTTAATATGCTGCCAGGTTCCTGCACTTTTATTTTTAAAATTGTCACCCATATCATATTAAAATACACATGTATATCACATTAAATATAATTTCTGTACAATTTAGTAAAAGTTGAGTTGGGATAGGCCAACGAACATGTAGACGTTTAAATAAACATTATTCATCCCTTTTCCCATTTTCATATTATGAAGTCAATACAGCACTTTGGAATTTTGAATATTGCCATGGGTCCACAAGAAGTCTGTAGCCCTTGGCTCATAGTCCTGGAAACGGACTAAGAGGAGTCCAGATCTTTGCCCTGGACTGAGGTTTGCACCCTTACCAGTGAATACAGCTCAGATGTGGGGGTCTGCAGAGGCAGCAGGATGGGGGTAAGCCCCGTGGCCACAGGCTGGCTTGGACAATGAGGCAGTGCTCAAGTTCCAGGCAGCACTGGGCTGAGCTCATCATTGCAGCTTCAGTGGGACATGAAAAGAGCCCTGTAAAGTTCTGCTGGCATGGCCTGTGTGGCATCCCTATTGCAAACACCCTACTGGCCAGGAGGAAGGGCACTATGACTTCTCCTTTACAGCTCTAGCTCTTGCAGAACCCAGGTCCCTACCAGGCACTCTCTGAGCTCAACTGAGAATCCAGAACTTTCAGATTTTACTGAATCCTGCTAGAGAACAACAGAGAAATAAACACAGAAGGAATGGCAAGTCTTGCTTTACAGTCCAAGACTGATTTTACCACTAAGATCTCATTGCCCAGGGCTCAAAGGCCTATAACATTTCATTTCCATCTGAGAAAGAGAAATAGCTATCAACTAGCTTGAAAGAGTTGGCCCCTTTCCCTGGGCCCCTGCGTTTTCAGCTCCTAGCCTGCCTCCACATGGTCAGTGCCAGCCTAACACCCTCCATCAGTAGGCCTCTTCCTAGACATTGTCACATGCCTTCACTGAAATCAAAGAAGAGACCAGTTTCCTTCTGGTTGCCTAGACCTCTTCTCCCAAGTTCTAGTTTCTGATCTGAGAAATCGGCTTGTCTTCCTCCCCCAGTCCCGCCCCCACCACCACCCCCGCACACAGGTAACTGAGAGGAGGAATAAGCTTACCTGCTGGTGAGTCCTTATCTTCTACAGGAGGGCTCTGGCTTCATCCTTTATTTTCACATTCCTACAACTAGAGATTAATCTGCAATATGCATTTAATAAGAATTAATAGACATCAGAAATTCTGTCTGTCTGCAACAAATCAAGATATAGTGACTTCTATCTTCCTAGAGATTTGGATCTGAGGGCTACTGAAGGATCATCAGATTGATACTAGAATTTAAAAAAGGATTATCCTCCTCCAAAGTGAACTCTGAAAGACATTTGCTACAGCTGCCTGCTAATACCAAGGCTTTTCTTGAGCTTTTGCAGGGACTGAACATAACACTGAACTATGAAGGAGGCAGAGGTGAATGAAACACAGCCTCTGTCTGAGAGGAGACAGAAAGATCGCACTTGTAGAAAAAAAGAACTAAGAGACACATTCAGCATAAAAGGCTTAGCTGCGAGTGATCCAGTTACTGTGTATGGTCCAAACAATGGGAAATCAGCAAAAGAGACAGTATCTATGAGCCAAACTTCTCCTAATTTCTTAAATATTGATTCAAAGTGTCCATTCTTGCTCTCGTCTCTTGTACACTCACTAGCTATTTTTGTATATTATCATGATTTCAAATATCTCCTCTTCAAATTCCATTGACCCCAATATCTAATTATTCAGCACAGATCTCTCAGAGCTACAGATAGCTTTAGCCACTTGAAGGTCCTCAACTCTGTATGACTCCAGGGATGTTGTCTTTGGGAGGGACCATCTAGCATTAAGCCCTTCTTTCATATTAATACCCCCATCTCCCATCTGGAGAATCCTGTTTGTGTGCAGTCTTGGGGAAAGGTACAGCTTCCACAGTGGAAGCTGAATTAAGCAGATCTGATCTTTCCCTGACCCATCACAGTTGGGGGGGGGGCAGTGACCCGAGCACATAAGATGGGCTGGGCTCTTTCCTAGGACTCTGGGTCTTGATTAAAATGCTCAACAGCAGAGAATGACTGGAGGGCATATTCATCATAGTAACAGGAACAGCACAACTGACCTCTGCTCCTGTTTTGTCATCTCTTCTGAAGTTTTGCATGCAAGCCTGCAGGAGCACCTCTGTTTTGGGTTTTTGATTTGTTTTTTTTTTTTTTTTTTCCTGCTTTCTGGCTTTGTCCTCCACTTACCCATCATGGTAGGCAGCCTACAAGGTGGACCCCAATGATCCTTAGTTACCAGTATTGTGGTATTTGTGGTAATTGTGGTATTTGTCATAGCATCTCTGGCAAACTAAGACATTAGGGAAATCCAAATTAAACCACAATGTGATACCACTACACACCCATTAGAATGGCTAAAAATTTAAAAAAAAAAACTGACAATCTCAAATGCTGACAAGGATGAGGTGTAACTAGAACTCTCATATGGCTTCTGGCAGTGCAAAATGATACCATCACTTTGAAAATCAGTTTGGCAGTTTCTTGTAAAGTTAAATAGACATGTTCCACATGACCTAGTCAACCCACTTCAAGGTTTTTACCCAAAAGAAATTAACACTCATTATATGAGTTTTCTAAGGCTTCCATAGCCAATTACCACAAACTTGAGGTTTAAACAACAGAAAAGTATCCTCTCAGTTTTGGAGGCCAAAAGTCCAAAATCAAGGCATCAGCAGGTCTGCACTCCCAACAGAAGTTGTAAAGGAGAATCCAGTCCACATCTTTTCTAGCTTCTGGTGGTTGTCGGCTTCCTTGGCTTATGGTCACATCACTCCAATATCTGCCTCTGCCTTCACATCATCTTCTCTGTGTCTATCTTTTCCTCTGTTTATTTCTTATAAGAACACTTCTCACTGGATTTAAGCACACTCAGATCATTACTCGGGATGATCTCCTCATCTTAAGAGCCTTAATTTACCTACGTCCTCAAATCCCCTTTTTCCCAATAAGGTAACATTCAGAGGGTCCAGGAATTGGTTACGTGACTTTTGGAGAGCCATGATTCAGCCCACTACACTGATATACACACAAAAAGCCTTTACACCACTTCCTCCTAGATCAAGAAGGAGTGAGACATTTCAGGGCCCTGTCCCAACCCACAGGAAGCTTTGAACAACCAGCAAGAAGTAGCAGAAACATCTTTCTCAAAGCTACAGAAAATGTTAAAAGAGTGCAGTAACATGGAAAGTGACAAATCAAGAAAAAGACAAATTGAAAGCAGTAGGATCTTCTGGCACATTTGCTGGCCTCCCCGTCATCTTCTCACCAGCTTGCTGCAGAGCTGGCCAGCAGTCCCAGTGTAGGTCCCTGGTTCTAGTTCCAAAAGGAGCAGAGTAACTCTCATGCACATACTGGGAGCATGTATGTCTGGCCCAATCTGTCTGGTGGCAGCTTGAGAACAGGAACAGGATGCTCATCACAGGCTTGCCATCCCAAAAGTTGCCCTGCATGCAGAGGACAGCTCACAGACCTCTCCTACAGAAAGCTGTAAGTTACCTTGGGAAAGGGATTGCTGACTGCAGGCGATATCTGGATACATGAAAATGGGGGCATTCCTAGGGCCACAGGTACATGCCCAAGACAACAAATACATGCAGAAAGGACCAGGGAGGCTTCTATGCTTTGGCCTCTGCCTATTGGCTAAACTCATTATATGGATAAGCTTTGAAGGAGAGCACTCAGACAGGCCAATCTGCAAAGACTAAGACTAGTGTATTAGTCAGGGTTCCAGAGAAAAGAACTGACAAGAAATATATATATGTATAATACATATATTGTGTATATATATTATATAGAGAATATAGAATATATATTATATATAGACTATAGACTATATATATTATATATATGTGTAAATATTATGAGATTTGTTATAAGAATTGGCTTACATGACCATGGGGATTGGCAGGGCAGGCTGCAAGTTAGGAACCCCAATGAAGTTTTTGATAAATTCTCCAAGAAAAGCTGGCTGGCTAAAGTAGAGATAGAAGTTCTTTTTCTGACTGCTGAAGTCACTAATTCTTCCTTTAAGGCCTTCGAATGATTTGAAGATACTTCTCATTGTAGATGTAATCAGCTATAGATGCAATCAACTGATGAATTATTAGGATTCACAAAAATGCCCTCCGAGTAACAATCAGACAGTGCTAGCTTGACCAAACAAATGGACATCATAACCTAGTCAAATTGACACATGAAATTAACCATCACAAATGGGAATGGTGTTTTCTTTTTTCCTTCTTCTTTTTTTTCTTTTTTAGCTCCTGGCATTCAAGGAAAGCTGTAACAAAACTACTGGATGCAAACTTGATATCTAATGTCCAGATTTCAACAAAAGATTACAAAACATACAAAGAAACAGGAAGAAATGTCCTAAGCAAGGAGAAGATACCAGACAAGGACTTTAAAAAAGTGGTCCTAAATATGCTGAATGTGCTAAAATAAAACATGGACAAAGAACTAAAGGAAATCAGGAAAATGATAGAGGAACACAGTATCAAAAGAAAGATGGAAATTTCAAAAAAGAACCATAGGAAAAAAAAAAAAAGCTGGAGACAAAGTAACAGAAATTGATAATTCCCTGGCAGAAGAAATAACCAGTGAACTTGAAGATTATAAGCAATATCATCCAGTTTGAGGAGCAGAAAAAAAATATCAAGAAAAGTGAACAGAGCCTGAGGAACACCATCAAGTGTACCCATATGTGCCTCATGAGAGTCCCAGAAAGAGAGAAAGTGGAAGAGAGAATAGTCAAAGAAATAATGGCTGGAAACTTCCCAAATTTAATAAAAGACATGAATATATACATCTAAAATGCTCAATGAACTCCATTCAGGATAAACACAAATAGACCTATGCCAGGGCATATTGTAAGCAAACTGTCAAATGCCAAAGATAAAAAGAGGATTCTGAAAGTCACAGGAGAGAAGCAATGTGTCACATACAGGGAGGCCTCAATCAAATTAAGTTCTGATTTCTCATTGGAAACCATGAAAGCAAAAAGGCACTGGGGTGACATATTTTAAGTACTGAAAGCATTTTAAAGTACTGGAAGCAAAAAACTGCCAACCAAGAATTCTGTATTTGGCAAGACTGTCTTTCAAAAATGAGGGAGAGATTAAGACATTCCCAGATAAACAAAAGCTAAGGGAATCCATAAGTACTGGACCAGGCCTATAAGAGATGCTAATAGAGTTCTGTAGGTTTAAATGAAAGGATGATAGACATTAGATCAAAGCTGCATGAAGAATAAAGATCTCCATTAAGGATGACAACATGGGTAAATATAAACGCCAGTACTATTGTATTTTTCATTTCTAATGCCACTCTTTACTTCCTACAGGATCTAAAAGTCAAATGCATAAATTGTAATGATAAATCAGTGATTTTGAACTCATAATGCATAAACATGTAATTTATGACAGAACCACAAAAGGTGGAGGGACGGAGGGGACACTGTGTATACTACTGGAGTTCAGTTAGTATCAAGTTAAATGAGATGTTAAACTTAAGCCCCATGACAACTATAAAGAAAATATCAGAGAATATGCAAGTTCATAGAGATGGAAAGTAGAGTATAGGTTGCCAGGGACAGGGTGGAGACAGGGGGAATGAAGAGTTAATGCACAATTGGGTGTAGGGTTTCTGTTTGGGGAGATGGAGAATTTTCAGTAATGGTAAGTGTTGAGATTACCACGACATTGTAAATGGTATGTTTGGGAGTGGCTGAGATGGGAAAATTTATGTAGTATATATGTTCACACAATTTTTAAAAAAAGAGCAACTAAAGAGACAATGACAGTTAAATGCAATACATGATCCTGTACGAGAGCTAATAAAGGGAGTAGAAAAGACTCAAAAGGACATTACAGAGACATATGAAAAATTGGAAGATAGACTATAAGCTTTATATCAGTCAACATTTCTTGAACTTGATAACTGCATTTAAGGTGATTACATAGTGAATATCCTTATTCTTAGTAAATACAATGTAGTAAGAATTCAAGGAGCTTGATATATACAACCAACATTCAGGTGTTCAGAAAATGGATTGAGAAATAGATGGACAGAGAGACACATAAATGGATAGATGGATGGATGGGTGAATAGATATAATGATACAACAAACGGCAAAATGTTAAAATTGGTGGATGCGGGTAACTGCGGAAATAGGGTTATGTTGGAGTTTCTCTGAATGAGGTTTGTATTATTTTGGTAACTGTCCTGTAAGTTTGAAAGTATGTCAGAGTAAAAAGTTAAAAAAAAAAAAAAAAAGGGCACAGCTTTATTCGTAAGTGCCAAAAACTGGAAACAACCCAGGTGTCCTTCAATGGGCAAAAGGATAAACCATCTGTGGTACATCCATACAACTTAACACTACTCAGCAACAAAAAGAAACAAACTATCAATACATGCAAAAACATGGTTAAATTTCAAATGCATTACATTAAGTAAAAGAAGTCAAACTCAAAAGACTACATAGTGATTACATTTGTATGTCATTTTGGAAAAGCAAAACTATAGGGACAAAGAACAGAACAGTCATTACAAGGGGTTGGGGGTGGGGGGGGGCAGCAATCAACTGCAAAGAGGAAGCATGGGACATTTGGGGGTATGCAGGAACTGTTTTGTATCTTTGCTGTGTTGATAATTACATGACTACGTATTTGTCAAAACTCATAGAACAGTACACCAAAAAGAATGAATTTTATAGTGTATAAATTTAAAATTAAATGGTTTAAGAAAAATACTGGGGCTGGAACTCTGCAAACCTCATTTGCTTTTCCCAAGCTGGCCCCCCATTAGGCTTTGCTAGTTGGGGTTAATAAAAGGAGGTAAGAAGGCGGAGAAACAAGAGGCTTTTCCCCTCCAGTTCTCCATGTCACCCACAATGCTTCTTTACCCTGGCAGTGAAGTTGGTTCTGGTTTCCTGCTTTGTTTTGCTTTCCCATACTCCTGGGACAGCCTTGTTGTGCCCCCTTGGGGATACCAGCATCAGCCAGTCAGCCCCTCTTCCTGGTGATCTGAGAATCCTTCTCCAAGTTTCTAGATTCCGATCTACAATTCCCTCTTCCCTTTGTCCCTGTAGCCCTGAGGATGGTAGCTACTTCCTACACTTTCTAACTCTGTGATAGCTCTTGTTCTTTTTTGCCTTTTCAGTACTCTGATAACTGTTTAGCCAATTCCTTACATTAAATTATTTGCTAGAATTGCTGGTGTGGTTTCTGTTTTTCTGACTAGAACTTCACTGACAAAAAGCCTAAATCTCTTTCGCCCTACAAGTGCTAAAGCTTCTGACCTCCCCATTACTCCTCTGACTTCATCTCCTACTTCTCTTCCCCATCATTCACTCTAGATCTAACTACCAATTCACAGGAAATACAGAAGATACAGGAACCTGGTAAATCTCACCACAGGGATGCAATCACCTGAATCTGGAATGTGGGATACTCTACTGAAAAAAAAAAAGAGGTAGTCTCTCCAACAAATAAATTGCAAGGGTTGAAAAAAGATGGAGAAGCCTCTAGATTAGAAGAGTCATAAAAGATATCAACTAATAGAAATTTAAGGACCTAGTGAAACTGATTATATATATGGACAATATAAGGTAATTGGGGAAATTGAACCATGACTGGATGTCATATGGATATTAAATAATTAAGAAATTGTTAATTTATTTTAGGTGTCAATTGGCATTGTGGCTATGGTAAAAGGATCTGTCTCATTTAGAGACACATGGTGAGTATTTATGAATGAATTTTATAATAATACTCTAGAAGGGGAAACACAGTAGATGGGGTATAGATGTAACAATATTGATCATAAATTGATTATTGTTGATGCCTAGTAAGGGGTAAACGGGTTCACTGTATTATGTAAAGATGAGGTTGTTTCTATGTTTAAAATTCTCCAAGTGTCTCCAAAATCTGAGGGTCTAGCATGTGAGGCAGCTAAGTGAAAGGATAGCTCACACATCTCTGTAAAACATCAGGAGCCATGAGAAGTATATAATACAATGGTTTCAACTGTAAGCTCTGGAAACTGACAACAGGGTTAAAGTACTGGCTTTGCCTTTTTTGCCTACCTGTGTGGCCTTGGACTTCACTTCCCTATGCCTCAGTTTTCTCAGGTGTTAAGTGGAAATAATGAAAGTATCTATCCCCATGGGGTCAGTGAGAAGATTAAATGAATTAACAAATATAAAGCACTGCCTAGAATGTCATCTGACTCATAATAAGCACTCAATGAATGTTAGCTATCATTATTATTATATAGGAAAACAAGTTAAAATGAACCACCAGGGACTTGAACCAAATGTATCCAAAATATGTTTTTAATCTTGATGAAGTTCACAAATGGCACAATATTGACATTTCCTTAAATAAGTTATACAATCATATTCTTACACAAGGCACAGCATCCCCCATTACCATGTATCCCCAGAGGCCACAAGTGGCAGTGATTTCTCACCCCCTAAGGTTTGGCAGAGCTGCCAGGATCAGCAGGATGGCTCTCAGAGAACCAGTTTGCTACGAGATAAGCTAATGAGAGATGCCATCACATTTACTGGACATAGAATTAAGTATAAAAATGATATGCAACAAATAAGGAATTCACTTATTTTACATTGTATCATTCCTTTCAAATGGCAAAGGTGCTTTTTTTCAATATCTATTAGAATGCAACCATGTATCTTCCATCAGCCTTTCACCAAGTTGTTAACAGAGATGTAAGTAGTGAGTCCATCTTCATGGTAACCTGAGACCAAAAAGGAGAAGGAGGAGGAGAATGGAATAATCACAATTATTACTTGAAAAAAAACAGTAATTTGCAGAAGCTCTTCTTTCACTAGACCGTATTTACAAATTATGACTAGAAGCCATAAGCAGGCTTTGCAAGGCAATTGAAGACAAAAACAATCCAACTGATATTATTAACATTAGTCGGAGTGTGATTACACCCTCTGGCCTGAACCTGCGAACACCAATCAAGGCTTGAGCCCTTTCTGAACCTGGGCTCACTGATGAGGAGTGGCCCCTGTTAAGCTTTGCAGGCTCCTCCCTTTCTGTATCCGGGAAGACTTTTCCTTTTTTTCATTTCTCTTCTCAGAAAGGTGACACTGCATCTCTGCAACCTTTCCTAGTACTCTGTCCTTCAAGTCCAGTTCTAGAGGGAACTCACTACACCTCAGGAGGAAGAATGTAACTGGAAAAAAGGGAACTGAAGAACCTACCAGTGGGTTTTGAAATGTGGATCTTAAAACTCTGCAGCCCCTTCCCATCCATCTCCCAGAATACAAATGCAGTCACCTTCTGCCTGGAGACACTCAGTGACTCAGGCCTGCAGCTCCCTGCGGCGCCGGCCGAAGGTCCTGGAGCCCACGTCAGTGGGCACGAAGTTGCTCTTCACCACGCCCCCTGATCTGCTCAGCAAGCCGGCCAGCCGATGGGTCACGCAGGTGGCCGTGTTGCAGGCTCTCTTCTGGGCAGTGACTCTGAAGTCAGGTTGGAGAAGGAGAGGTCAGGGGCAGGGGAGTGGGTAGTAGTGGGGGAAAAAGAGCCTGCCCCATGGGACATTCACAAAGAGAACTGCAGCTCTTTCACACACCACTTAACAATAAGTGTTCCTTCTAAATGCAATTTTTAAAGATGTAAGGGAAAAAAATGGCCTAGCAGCCTTTGTGAGAAGCCTTTCCCAAAGACTGCCCCCAGAAAATCCAGTTCCAAGCTGTGGGGCATATGCTGAAACCCTGCATTTGTCATCTCTTACATACAGTTCCTTTGGGATGAGAAAGGAGTAGTCAGCAAAGACCCAGCCCCACCCTGAGACACAAAGGAAGTACAAAAGGCTATAACCCATAGATGTGCACCAACAAAATCTCCATGGGAAAAATAAAAATTTCCTAGAGTCTTACCTGGAAGAAGCTCAGAAAACAAGGCTTGCAGCATCCTCTCCCAGAAGTACCTACCTGCTCCTTAGCACATTGTTCTTGATGCTTGAGCTGGTTCACCAGGATCACCCACCAAGCCCAGTATCTATCTACACTGAGGATATGGCTACTTCTAAGCGTAGGCCCTGGGCGTGGCCCTAAGCAAGTCTTGGACATGGGCCTGAGCAATGACCACCACAGCTCAGGTCCTTTTGGAAAAATAAGTTTATTCACCAAATGATGAGGCATGAGGGATGTGCTAATTTTTGCACATATAAAAGCAGGAATTGAGGGACTCTGCCAAGAAATCCTCATTAATTTGCCCTTACTCTCTCTGATCTCTAAACCAGCCTATGAGTTCTGCTCTCTCTCCTTTCATCCTGAGGGCCTTCAAATTCTCTGACGTAAGCAAAGCTACAAATACCAGCTTGAAGAACAATCAGAAAGGACTCTGCAAGCGTCAAGTTTATGGATGGAAGCAAGAATGGTAATCAGGAAAGAGTAGGAGGAGTTCAGTTGGCATCCTAGGGCACCCCAAAGTGGGGATAATGGTCCCTCTCCAAGCTGCTGGCTATGTTCCTTTTCTTGCCAGGTGTTTCAGCCCTGAAGTCGATGCCAGAGAATGTAAGAAAGTTGTTCAGGTCCTGCGAGCGTGTGCCCAGAACACAGGTACTCAGATTACCACACCGCTTAGATCTGGGGCTGTCCAGGCTGCAGGGAAAAGACATGCCACACAATACCATGCACCAGGGTCTGCCCCTGTGGGCAGTCACACAGAGGGTTAGACAGGGAAGGGAGCACATGGAGCAGGGGAAGGACAGGCAGGCAAATGGGTAGCTCACACCTCCTTCATCAGGAGAGCTCAGAGGTAGACTGGGCCAGTCTGCAGGTTTGGACTGGATTGGGGGAGGGCTGCGGTGGGGAACGGGTGACCTTTCCCAGCATTCCACATGCTGCTCAGTTCCTTCATGCTCTGCAGAGGGAGTTCTCAGGGCAAACGCAGGTACAGCACATGCCTCTGCCTGCACAGAACTGGGGACAGGGTGGGGATGGCCTCTGCTCCAAACTCAGGGTGCACAGGAAGGTGGGCTGGGGAAGGGTGCTCTCTCTGGCTTGTGACAACATGCACATCTCCACAGAAGCTCCATGGGCAGCAGGCAGATCATATACATCTAATGGCCCAGACCTACCTTAGACACTGCTCTATCTGACCCCACCCTCTGCAAGGCTTTCACTTGCAAATGTGAAATGAAGGCTCCTTGCAGGTACGAAAGAACAACATACGCAGGTTAATCAGGTGGGGTCACATTTCTCAAACCTCCTGACATATACCAGGTCCAAACTTGGGCTTCATACTTACCTTCATTGCTGAGAGGTCTTGCAGGATTCCCAGAGTAAGTGATTCCACACCTTTCCATTTCATTTCCTACAGCCTTCAGAAGTAGAACTTTTTATGTAGTCTAACTACAGTCCCTCAAGCTGCAGCTGGGCCTGTCTTCAGTGGTGCCTGAGAATACCTGAGCCCCTGGCCCTTGTGAGCAATGACAGCCTGCTGGTTTCCTGGCCAGGTATATTCTCCCCTACCTCTTTTGAGCCATCTTCCTGGATATGCCAGGAAGTAGGAAGTCACTGTGTTGGGCAGGTCAGGTGGAGTCCGGAGCCTTACCTGGAGCCCTCTGTCTCTGTCTCCTGCTCCAGCTCCCTGGGCTTCATCTGCACAAAGTCCTTCAGCAGTGCAGCCAGCAGGAGGCGTGCTTCCTCCTCACTCAGAGTAGCCTTGTCTGTGCTGTTCTCCAGGGCAGACCTGGGGAGGGGAAGCAAACCCAGTGCAGGACCTCAGACCCCTGACCCCTGCCACTTCCCCTGAGGTGGCGGCTGCTTTGAGTCGCAGCCGATAGTGCAGGAGATCAGTGTCCATCTGATCAGCATCTATGCTGAATCACTGAGAGCCATGCATGCCTGTGACCCTAGAGGCACAAAACTGTCGGATCCCAGGGGCAGTGGGAAGGGAGTATGCTCCCAACAGGGCTGTCTCACCTGAATGGTGCTGCCTGGAGGCTGCCCACATGGCACAGGACCAAGATGCTGAGAGCCAGGGAGGGGGAGAACTTCCAAAAACCCATGACACCTCTCTGTAAAAACAGAATGAGTTTACCATTGCACCAAGCCAAGCATTGCCTGAGAGCCCACAGACTTAGGTTTTAGTCCTGCCTCTGTCTCAAATGCTGTGTGACCTGAGCACAATATCCCACATCCCCATGCCTATGTCGGTTCTTTGGCCCAAGACACTGCTGTGAAACCCGAAAGGTACATTTCACTAAAAGGCTGGTAGAGCAGAAACAGGTGTCCTGTTGGGGGAAGCTTGGTGGGAGAGGGGTTCTGGTCTGGGAGAAAGACACACACAGGCACCTGAACCTACAGCTTATGCAAAGACCTGATTATGCAGAGACCAACCGCAGACCCACATGTTGAACACTGGCTCTCCCATTGCTTCTGTCTTCTCAGGGACTGGGAATACTCCGACCACTTTCCCCTTTGCTGGACTTCACGACAACGCGTGGGAGAAAAGGAAAGTGTAGGTTGGAGAGCAGCGCTAATAGCCTGCGGATTTGGATGGGGGTGGGGGGCTGTTAATGTGCCAATGGCAGGTGCCCAGGGGCTCTGCGGGCAGAGCGGGGCTCTGTTGGAGCGCAGTTTAACAAGAGGTGCTGAGCGCCCGCACCCCGAGGTTAACGCACCGTCCTGGTCCGCGTACCGCACTGCCCAAGGTCCACGTCCGACGTCCCGGGGACGCCGGCCAGCTGGAGTCGCCTCTGAGGCAGGCTCAGGACTCCGCCGTCCCGGCAACCAAACACAGATAGCACTGTGCACCAAAGACCAAAACCGGGCACCAGGGCACCCACACCAAACTCCGGCAGGATCCTGCGAGCCAACGGGTACCAACCGAGGGGCCGCAGACCCGCCTTCTTGAGCTCGCGGAGGTTCCAGCACACAAGCGGAGAGCCCTGAGCCCAGGGTTCCACCAGCGCTCGTTGGGGGAAAATGTAGGAAACAGCTCCAACCGCCCACTTTCTCCCGAACCCAACAGAGAAGCGTGGGTAGGACCATCCAGCCGTAGGTCAGGCCGAGACGGCGTTAAAGAGGCAAGCGAGAGCCAGGCATTCAGAGCAAATTGGATGAACTAATCGAGAAGCAGTCTATCAGTGACGGCAGAGTGGGAAGTACCTCACCTGGCGACGCGCGTTTCGCGGCAGCGCGAGCGGCAAGTCCACCGGGAAAGGACACGACGCTTGCAGTGGGAGACTTCCCGGTCGAGCCCTGGGCTCTTATTCCAGTGATAGCGGAAGGGGGGTCCCCACGAGCCCACGCGACCAATCCAAAGTGACCAGGACCAGCCAATCAGAGGACCCACCGATCTCCGATTGCGTCATTGCTCGCGCTTCCTGCACCCGCTCACTAGAGCGGGGGCCATTTGCTCCCACTATTATCTGCTTTGAGGTCATTGCTGGGGGCGAGGGAGGGCTTGAGAGTGGACGGAGAGCTTTAGAACTCCAGAAAGTGGGGGCGAGTCGGGGAGAGTTTGGCGTCACAGGCAGTGCAGGACCAGAGCTTCTCTGGCCTCCTGGGCTCCTGAACCCAGGTCTCACACCCTACTTCAGTGTGATATCCTGATCCTGCAGCTTGAACCCCCAGCGAGGCTGACTAGTAATCCTGGATTCTAAAGCGCTATCAGCAGAAATCGTCTATGAAGGATAGGGGTTGGAGGTGGGGGGGGGGGGTCCACATGAGGTTCTCCCGATCCGCGCACAGTCACGCATTTCACACCTGGACCCCCCGCCACACAGTCTGACTTTCGCACCCGCACACAAGCACCAGCTGAAAGTACACGCGCCCTCACCAGCCACTAGTAAACTGATGCGCACGCGTAAACACAAACCTTCCGCGCCCATACCCGAAAGCAAGCCCGCGTGTTTCACCACCCTGAATCAAGTACACTTTACACACACAGGGGTGTACACTCCGGGGGCCACAAGCAAATACACACACATCCATGCACACAGACATGCATCCACGCACAGGAACACAGCCCCCCCACCCCCTCTGTTCTTTGGGAAAGCCGGGTTCTTGGAGTCCGCGCGACCAGCGCTCGGGGCTCCCGGGTCATAGAGAGAAGATTGGCGCTCTGGCCTAAAGTGCAAGGAGATCGCTGCAGGAAGGAGCGTGTAGGGAAAAAGGGAGAGAGCTCGACCTACCCCAGTGCCTCCGGGCTGGCTCTGCGCGCTATTTAGCTACTCCTCAGCTGCGCCCCCAAATATGCCCGCCGGCTCCTCCTGCACTAAGAGAGAGCGCGCTCTAGAAGCCACGCGTGGGGCTACAGGGGAGGGGGTGAAGCCAGAGGCGTCCGGGATCCCTAGGGCTGGTACCGGTTGTTTCTGTGGGTCAGAAGGTAGCTCTGGTGATCTTTGTCTACCCCCCACCCCCCACCCCCACCCCGGTCTTACTCAGTGGCAGGACCCTGGAAACCATTAGCCCCAGAATCTGCTGCGGAGCGGGCGGAGGTTGGCCGCCAGCACCCGGGCAATTGAGACTCCAGGGTGACCCCAAAACATCCCGACCACCGACTCCGGCGACTCCCTTCGCCTTGCAATGCCGGCGCGCAAAGTTCACGGAAGTGAGACGACCTGGAGTCGTCGGCTTCCTCAGGAAGGCAGCGCAGCACCAACAATGTGGCTCGGGACTGTGGCAGGCAGCAAGTGGATCAGGAAAACACCAAGAACTCTTGGACCTTTGTAATCCCGCACCGGGAACCGCTGCTGTCTAGGGGATTCTTCTGGTACACTGGAAAGGTATCTCTGCACCCACATTGTTGGGCTCGCTTTTCGATTGCAACCAGGGATACAGAGATGGCCTTCACTCGGGCGCCCTTCCTCCTAAAGCACTGCGAATCCGAGAGGAGACTTCTGGGTCCTTCTCCCTAATTCTGGTGGAAAGGCGCAGCTGGAAAGGCGCTACCTGCGTGAGGCCTCTGCCGTTTACACCCGGACCACCGCCACGGTCTCTGTTCCTTGGCAGAGACTGTAGCTCGCCCCTGCGGCTCCAGGCAGCACCATTTTCCACAAGGCTCCGGGGACACAGAGAAATAGCTAGGCAAGCAGAGGGATGACGGTAGGGAAGAAGGTATGAAAGGCCCCAGACCGTGGAGATCCAAGCTAGCGCTAACCTCGACGAAGTCATCAGTGGCGCGCAAAGCCAAGGAAGCAGAAGAGCGTATGGACATGCCGGTTGGTGTTTGGCTTCCCTAGACGCCTGAAAATATGAATCTGGGGCCTGGGGTATGAAAAGCCCGCACCCTTTCCAGAGACAAAGTCTGAGTCCCCACGACTTCTCTTAAGGGTTGGGAGAGGATGTTGTGCCGCCACGTCGCGGGGCGCATTCCGAGGTTGCGCCCTCCGCTCCACAGACTTGATGGCGTACAATCCAGAGAGCGGCTGCCTCCCGTGGAGTCTGCGATAATTTTTACCAAGGCCGCGGGACTCGCAACCCTGCGCCCTGACCAGAGAGCGCTCACCCGGGAGAGAGGTTTAGCAATCTTAACACAAATATACCCGATTCAGAAGCTTAGCTATCTTCTGGGGTGCCCAATGGGACTACTATTTTAGCGCTGAGCACTCAACATTATTTGGCGTATTCTTCCCCCACTAGCGTCTGAACACTACCTGACAATAGGTGCACAGCAAATGTTTGGTGAAGAGGGTAGAGAGCGAGACAGTGAACGAAGGAACAGCCCCGCGGATTCATTACCCTAAGACAATATAAATGCCAGTCAGCAGTAAACTCGCAGCCAAGTGGAATTGAGCTATATATCTAAATTAGTTGCATTAGATGGAAGAGAAGCTTGTTGAGCTAACGACGCACCCCCTTTTTATTTGATAAAAGGAATCCATGTCCTGGTGAAAACTTTCTGGAATCTAATGTTAGGAGAGTATTGAGGGCTTCTCAGGGAGCGCACCAGCTTGAGGAGCAAAATGAGGCAGTTTTCCTTAACTATCCTTGTATTATATTAGTGAGGGAATGAGAGGAAAAGTCAACAAAATAATTTGCTTTCTAAAATTGAGAACATCGCATCTTCATTTCCCTGGAACTGTTATGAGCTTCAAGCCATCCCCGGTCAGCCTAATATAAGGATTTACAAAATAGTTTCCCAGGAATATCTTTGACTTTTAAATCATCTCTTAAATATTCTGATGCTCAGTTTAAATATTTTATATATTAGTTTTAAAATCAGAAAACAGTGTAATAAAAAAGTCTTAAAATTTTATAGATCAACAGTTTCCATGGAACATAGTTTGTGAAGCTTTTGATTTATTATAACTTACATTGTTTTCTTTATGAATTTTCTAGAAGAGAATGTTTCATTCATTTGACAAATATTTTTTGAGGGCCTACTGTGTGCCAGACATTGTTCTAAGCACTTGGAATTTAGCCATGAACAAAATAAAAACCTCTCCCTTCCTGGTATTTATGTTACAGTCCTTGTATAAAACTTCCAACACCACCCTACCCGACTCATATCTTCTCAATATAATACTGTCAGCTACAGTCAATCCTCATTATTTGCAGATTCCGTATTTGCAAATTAGCCTACTTGCTAAAATGTATTTGTAATCCGAAAATCAGTACTAGCAAGTGATTTCGGTGTCATTAGAGGACATGTGCAGAGCAGGAGAAATTTGAGTCAATGATACACAAGGTCCTGGCTGAGAGAAGACAATTGTTCTGCCTTGTTTCTGTTTTCATTCTGTAAACTGGTGTCCTTTCCATGGCTTATTTTGTGCCTTATGGGGAAAATACGCACTCGCTAGATAAGTGCCTTACAGAAAAACAGGTGTGTTAGATAAGCTTTGTTCAGGCATGAGTTATACTTCTGCTGGCCACAAATACAATGTAAATGAATCAACAATATTTATTAAATAAGACATCTTTAAACAAAAACACACATAAAATAAAGTTATGTTTTGATTGACAAAAATGCAACCTGAGGCTCACAGGAACCTAACTCTGTATTTCCTTTTGGAACAATGGTTCAGTATTCACTGATTCAGTATTTGTAGTGACGTCATAGAACATAACTGCTACGAATACCGAGAATGGACTGTCATATTTATTCAATAGATATTCAGGTGGAGCACATTCACTATTATATGATTGATAGATTTTTCTGGAAACAGAATTCTAGGCTAGAAATAATATTCACTCAGAATTTTGCAAATATTCCTATTATCTTCCATTTCCAGTTGACTATTGAGAAACCCATTTCCTTTGTTGTTGTTGTTATTTTGTTTTGTTTTTTGTTTCATATGGAGTCTTTTTTCTCTCTCTCTGGAAACTTTCAGAATCTTCTCTTTTCCTCCAAATTCACCTAAAATTGCACAATGATATGCCTTGGTACATGAAGATGTGTCCTTGTTCTGAGTCCTAAGGAAGCACTTTCAATCTGAAAATTTATATCCTTCACTTCAGGGAAATTTTTTTGTTTGTATCTTTGATAATTCCCTCCTCTCATTTTTTTCCTTTGCTCCACTTTCTGGGATTTTTTTTTTTCAAATTTATCTTCAAAAGTTATATTATTATTTAGTTCTTGTGATCATACTTTTTATTTCCAAGAGCTCTTTTTAGAAATTCTGTCAATATTACTTTTTACGACTTCCTATTTTTACTTGAGTGAAACAATTCTCTTAGCTGTCTGAGGTTATATAGTGTCTTAGTTTGCCAGGGCTGCTGTAACAAAGTGCCACTGACTAATTGGCTTAAAACAACAGAAATTTATTGTCTCACAGTTCTGGAGGCTAGAAGCCCAAAATCAAGTTGTTGGCAGGGTCATGCTTCCTGTTAAAGGGGAGAGACCAGTTTCCAGCTTCTCTCCTGGCTTCTGGGGTGGGCAGAAATCCATGCCATTCCTTGTTTGCCCTAAAAGGAGCCCTCCAATCTCCTGTATGGGACAGCAAGATGGGGGTTGGATGGTGATGTGAGGGTGGAATATAAGCCTAATGAGCAATGAAGGCTGAGTCTTGCCATTCATTATGAATACTTTCATCATTGTACTTGTGCCCTCAGCTCTGGTTTGTGTCCCTAAATCCACAGCCTCACAGGGTCCTTTCAGAGGGTAATCTTCCTTTTCTGGGACCCAACAGGGTTGGGCATCAGACCGCAAAGGATTTGGAAGGAAATTCTGGGTCAACATTCCCCTTTTGAAAGCTTGAAATCACTCCTGTTTTTCAGCCCATCCATAGATGCACTCAATTGCTCAAACCCCTGAGCTTTCCCAGAGTCATTGCTTCTGGATGGCTTTTTCTACCCTACTAGAGTTTATAACTAGAAATGTACATCTTTAAACTCCTTTTCTTTCTGTCAAACCAGTTAAGGAGACTTTCCACAGGATGGGAGATGCCGACAGTCTTCGCAGAACCCTCAAATTACACTCAATGCACTGGACGTTCCTCAGCAGATTCCGCCTCCCCGTGACAAGCCACCTGCTTGGGGGCTGCTCTCCCCAAGCCCCAGAGAAACGGAGATGCCAACATCTACCCACAGAAGTCCCTTCTGGAGACCAAGAATATTTTTAGAGTTGTCTGTGTCTGCCAGGGAATGAGCAAAGCATGGTGGCCCAGGCCCAGGCTGGTTCCTCTGAGAGATGGACAGACTCAGTGAGTGACGTCAGGAATTACTCAGGTTGGGTTCCTCTCAGATGATTAAATTTCTCCCTTGGCTCAGAATCACAGAACCTAAATTGACTCTCTCCTCCCCCTCTGAGAGCATTGTCCCACACTGTGAAAGAGGAAGAAATACAGGTCCTCAAAACTTCCTTGTAAAGTTTATTAGAGTAAAACCTCCTTCATTCAGTGCTTTCAGAAAATGGAATGTTTTCACTAAGGTAAATTCCCAGGTAACTGAAACTTTACTTTAAGTGGGAAATACACATTTTTAAAGCCATTTGGGATGGAACACTTTTTAAAACGCATTATAATTTCCTCTTAAACTTCTCTGGATGACACACAGCCATCATCAAAAGAATATTGGTCACAGTGCTGCATCCTCAGTGAGGGCCCTGAGTTAGTTGGACCTCTTACCCCCACGCTTGCTGATGCCGGACTGCTATCTTTTGAGCTTTGGTCCCCCATTTTCAGGTATCCATATACTTCTTCACAGGCTCTTACAATCGTGTTTTTGGTAGTTACTTCTGGTCACTGTTAATATATCTGCTGCTACCTCCAGGCCCAGTCTATCTGAATTTCCACCACCTAATTGAGTGCTATCAGGAATGCAATAGAATCATGGTCAATGGAACTGGCTGGGGTGGAGCAGAAGTATGGAGGGTAAGGGAAGGATCTAATTGTCCCTCCTAGGAGTAATGTCCAAGAGCTCTAATGTATTGACTTGTAACATTTACTTCAGCCCCTCAGAGGCCATTTCTCTACCTTTCTAGCCCTCACTTATCTCTCATACAGAGGAAATTGCTGGATAGGGGAATGCTTCTTAGGGTTTTTTCACTGTTTCTATAGTTTTAAGAAAGTTCAAGTCAGACCATAGGTTTAAAAAAATGGTCTTGCATTCCAGGCTATAGTTTATTAGCAATGCTGTCCAATAGAACTTTCTGCAGTGATGGAAATGTTCTATATCTGTGCTATCCAGTACAATAGCTGCTAGCCACATGTGGCTCCTGAGCATGTAAACTATGGCTAGGGTGAGTGAAGAATTGAATTTTTAATTTTATATAATTTTAATTAATTTAAATCGAAATAGCCACATGTAGCTAGTGCCTCCTAAATTGTACCTCACAGGTCTGTGGTATAGTTTAGTGATTAAATGCATAGATTTTGGAGCCAGACTGCCTGTTGTTCAAATTCTGGCACCGGCAGTTATTTGTTGTGTGACTGTAGGCAAATCACTTAACCTTGCTGTTCCTCAGGATTCTCTTTTATAAAATAAGGATAATAATATTATCTAGTTCATACACCATGGTGAGAATTAAGTAAGGCAGTAAATATAAAGCTCTTAGAGCAGCATATGGCAAATAGTATGTCCTATATAAAGCCTAGCTGGTGTCTTAGATTTGGTTTCTCCAGAAACAGACTCTGAGACAAGAGTTTGAACACAAATAATTTCTTTGGGAGTTGCACCAGTAAAGGAACAGGGAAGTGAGACAGGGAAGGGAATATAGACATTACACAGTACTTTAATGACCAGGTTACCACAGTCAGCAACTAGAGCTTAATTCTGCGAGACCCTCTTGGAAACGATCTAGAAAGCACCTCAGAGTTCTCCCACCCAAGGAGCTATAAGTTATTTATCCACCAACTCCAGTCCGTCATCATTTGAGGGATTCTCCCAGAGGTGCTCACTCCCCAGCACATTCAGACTGTACTACAACATCAAGCTTCTGTAGCCAGAGAAAATTTCCGTGTAGAGAGCTATAGGTACTTGCATTAGAAAGATGTAGGTGCAAATGGGAAGAGTATACACTGGCAGAGCATCAAGAAAGGCTGCTATAGCCCAAATTATTATTATAATTGTAAAGAATCTGCCATTGCTTAATGGCCCTCTCTAGAAATAGCCAGGAAGAAGTTTCCCATTCATATCATATTGTGAAAGATTAGCCAATAAGCTGTGATATGCTGATGTGAGATCACAGGCTAACCAGGCCCATCTTATTCATAAGAATAAGATCTGGAAGGCCCTTTGGGAGGTCCTTTAGTCTTACAGCCAGTTACCTTCAGTGCCCCTTTGATCGGTAGGCAAAGACACTGAGAAATCATTGCCATATACTCTCTCCCAGCAATAAATCAAACCCACACAAAAATCTCTCAGTTCATAGGAAAATGTAAAGAACATGCTGCCCAAGACTCACTAATATCAGATGAAGGTCATGGAGAGGATCCCAGTCCCAGTGTATTATTTTTGATGAATCAATGTTTTATTTCTTGTGGGACAGACCCTATTTTCTCAAACCTAGTGTCTTAGTAGTTTTCCTTAGGCAGGAAATTACTGGGGAAGTTTCTTCTGTTTTTTGATGAAGATAACTAAATCGGGCTTATTTATGTAGACGTGCATTTTCAGCTATCTACTTTGATTAGTTAAAAATGAATTTTCATACTTATTCCTGAAAGGATGGAGGGTCTTGGGAGATAGAAAAATGACTGTTAACAGTAATGCTAGTTGTTAACATTTGGCATTGTATTAATCAGGATTCTAAGTGGCATGCAACAGAACCCTCTCTAGCTGATTTAAGCAGGATGAGATTTGTGACAAGGTATTCAGAAGGTTACAGAATTTTTTTAAAAGACATGAGAACAAGTCCAGACGTCACACAACCAGGAACAACATATCCAGGAGAAACCAATCATTTCATGGAAATGTTCTAGTTGAAAGTCCATTGCTGATCACCTACGGCAGTTTTTTTTTTTTTTTTTTTTTTTTTAGTACATTTGTTGCTGTTGATGAGAGAATGTTTAAATACTGTTAACTGTAGTATATAGTTTGCAATAGGTATATTTTTCTCTGTATACCCCTCTATTATTAGCTTCTAGTTGTAGTGTCATACGTTTGTTCTAGTTCATGAAACGGATTTCAAATGTTTGTACAGTTAATCACAGACATTGTCCACCACAAGATTCACTGTTTTATACATTCCCATCTTTTAACCTCCAACTTTCCTTCTGGTGACATACGTGACTCTAAGCTTCTCCTTTCCATCACATTCACACACCATTCAGCACTGTTAGTTATTCTCACAATAATGTGCTACCATCACTTCTATCCACTTCCAAACACTTGGGTTCAACCTAGTTGAACATTCGCTTATAAAAAGCAATGCTCCCCGTTCTTTAACCTCATTCAATATCCTGTTAACTTATATTTCATGCCTAGGTTTACATATAATAATTAGTTCATATCAGTGAGACCATGCAATATTTGTCTTTATGGGTCTGACTTATTTCACTCAATGTAGTGCCCTCAAGGTCTCTTCATCAACCATTGTTTTTTTTAAGGTTTTGTTCTTCTACCATACTTTCCATCCTAAGTAAACAATTGATGGTTCCCTGTGTAGTTACATATTTATGTATTCACCACCATCATGACTATCTATATAAAGATATCTCCATTTCTTCCACAAGGAAGGAGAAGAGTCAAAGAAGGTAGAGAGACAAAAGAAAAAGAAAGAAAGAAAAAAACATGATAGCTAAAAAGCAATGAAAGGAAAGATAGAATTAAACTAAAGTAGAATAAAAGAGTCAGACAATATCACCAATTCCAAGAGTCCCATACCCCTCCCTTACGTCCCTCTCTTACAGGCATTTAGCCTTGGTATATTCCTTTGTTACATTAAATGAAGCATAATACAAAGTTTCTGTTAACTATAGTCTCTAGTTTGCATTGATTGTATTTTCCTCCAATGCCACCCTTAAAAAAAAATCTACATTAAAGCCCTTTGTTGGAATGTTTTACACTTTCCACAGAACAAAAACTAAAATAACCTGTTATACAGTTAGTCACAAATATAGTCCTCGTGTTTGTTTTTGCCTATACACATGAGTATTGTCTAAAACATGTCTTCTTTGTAACAGCTAGGCCCTGCCACCACTGTGCTTGGCTGAGTTCACAAATCTGTTGTAACCTTCTGCCACTGCCATAGCTACTGCTGCTGCTGGAACCACCATAGCCCCCTTGGTTTCGTGGTTTTGCAAAGTACTGGCCTCACCACCATAAGGGCCAGAGCTTCTGCCTCCAAAGTTTCCTCACTTCATGGGTCCAAAATTTGAAGATTGATTGTTGTAATTGCCAAAATCATTGTAGCTTCTGCCACCTCCAAAATTGCTTCTGTCATCACCAAATCCATTATAGCCATCCCCACTGCCACCATATCCACCACCACCTCGGCTACCACCAAAGCCACCATGACCACTGAAGTTCCCTCCATGACCAAAGTTGTCATTCCCCCCAAAACCACCTCCACGACCACCACCAAAGCTTCCAGAACCACTTTGACCTCTTTGGCTGGATGAAGCACTGGCCATCTCTTGCTTAGACAGGGCTTTTCTTACTTCACAGTTGTGGCCATTCACTGTTTGGTATTTCTGAATGACAGTCTCATCCACAGAGTCATGATCATCAAAGGTTACAAAAGCAAAGTCTCTCTTCTTGCCACTGCCTCAGTCAGTCATGATTTCAATCACTTTAATCTTCCCATACTGCTCAAAATAATCTCTTAGGTGATGCTCTTCAGTGTCTTCTTTAATGCTACCAACAAAGATCTTTTTCACAGTTCAGTGGGCACCTGGTCTTTGAGAGCCTTCTCTTGAGACAGCCCTCTTTGGTTCCACAACCCTTCCATCCACCTTATGTGGCATTGCATTCATGGCTGCATCCACCTCCTCCACAGTAGAGTACGTGACAAACCCAAAGCCTCTGGACCGTTTGGTGTTTGGATCTCTCATTACCACACAGTCCGTGAGCATTCCCCATTGCTCAAAATGGCTACTCAGACTTTCATTGGTTGTTTCAAAGCTCAGCCCTCTGAAGAAAAGCTTCTGCAGCTGTTCAGGCTCTTTAGGAGACTCTGACTTAGACATGATGGCAGTAGGAGGAAAGAATTCAATGATGCTTCCTCAGTGGCGTCCATGGGCAGAAAGCACCACCCTATTTTAACACCTTGCAAAGTTGACATTCATTTGTTCTCCCTCATGTAAAAACGTATTTTTACATTTTATCACAATTGTTGAGTACCATAGTGTTCTAGTTTGCTAATGCTGCCAGAATGCAAAACACCAGAAATGGATTGGCTTTTATAAAACGGGGTATATTTGGTTACACAGTTACAATTTTAAGGCCATAAAGTGTCCAAGGTAAGGCATCAACAACTGGGTACCTTCACTAGAGGATGGCCAATGGCATCTGGAAAACCTCTGTTAGCTGGAAAGGCACGTGGCTGGCGTCTGCTCCAAGTTCTGGTTTCAAATGACTTTCTCCCAGGGAGTTCCTCTCTAGGCTTCAGCTCCTCAAAAATGTCACTCTTAGCTGCTCTTGGGGCGTTTGCCCTCTCTTAGCCTCTCTAGAGCAAAAGTCTGCTTTCCAAGGTTGTCTCCAAAGTGTCTCTATAAGCTGAAGCTCCTCTCACAGTTCTAGTGCTTTCTTCAAGTGTCCCTCTTAGCTGTAGCTCCTCTTCAAAATGTCACTCTCAGCTACACTGCACTGAGTTCCTTCTGTTTGTCAGCTCATTTATATGGCTCCACTGATCAAGGCCCCCCTGAATGGGTGGGGCCACACCTCCCTGGAAATATCTCATCAGAGTCACCACCCACAGTTGGGTGGGGTGAAAAGAATTACAATCTAATCAACACTGATAGGTCTGCCCTCACAAGATTACATCAAAGATATTGTCATTTGGGGAACATAATACATTCAAACTGGCACACATAGGTTTCACTGAGTTATACAGTCCCAGTCTTTATCCTTCCTCTTTCCTTCTGGTGTCCCACATGCTCCTAACCTTCCTCTTTCAACCATACTCACAGTCATCTTTGTTCAGTGTACTTACATTGCTGTGCTATCATCACCCAAAATTGTGTTCCAAACCTCTCATTCCTGTCTTTTCCTACCTGTCTGTAGTGCTCCCTTTAGTATTTCCTATAGCACAGGTATCTTGTTCACAAACTCTGTCATTGTCTGTTGGTCAGAGAATATTTTAAACTCTCCCTCATATTTGAAGGGCAGTTCTGTCAGATATAGGATTCTTGGTTGGTGGTTTTTCTCTTTCAGTATCTTAAATATATCACACCAGTTCCTTCTTGCCTCCATGGTTTCTACTGAGAATACTGCACATAGTCTTATCAAGCTTCCCTTGTATGTGATGGATCGCTTTTCTCTTGCTGCATTCATGATTCTCTGTTTGCCTTTGATGTTTGATAATCTGATTATTAAGTGTCTTGACATAGGTCTATTCAGATCTGTTCTGTTTGGGGTATGCTGCACTTCTTGGATCTGTAAGAGATGGGGAAATTTTCATTGATTATTTCCTCTATTATTTTTTTCCCTTCTCTGCCCCTTCTGGGACACCCATGACATGTGCATTCATGCATTTCATGTTGTCATTCAATTCTCTGAGATGTTGCCCATATTTTCCCATTCTTTTCCCTATCTGTTCTTTTGTGTGTAGGATTCCAGTTGCCTTGTTCTCCAGTTCCTGAGTGTTTTCTTCTGCCTCTTAAGAGCTACTGTTGTATTTCTCCATTGTGTTTTTCATCTCTTGTGTTGTGCCTTTTATGTCCATAGATTCTGCCAGTTGTTTTTCCAAACTTTCGATTTCTACCTTATGTTCGCCCAGTGTTTTCTTTATAGCCTTCGTCTCTCTATTATATCTTTCCTAAACTTGTTGATTTGGTTTTTGATTTGATTTAGCATATCTCTTTGAATATCTTTAATAGATTTGTTTCATTAAAGTGAAGCAATATCTCAACTGTATCTAGATTGAGGTGTACGTTTGTTCCTTTGACTGTGCCATATCTTCATTTTTCCTAGTATAGATTTTAGTTTTCTGTTGTCTAGGCATCTGGTTTCCTTGGTTACCCTAGTCAGATTTTCCCAGACCAGCATGGATTCAGGTCTCAGAATGGGGTTATATTCAGGGTGTATCTTAGAGGAATTATAGACTTTCCTGTGAGGTTTCCAGTCACTGTGCTTTTCCTAACCTGCCCAACAGGTGGCGCCTGTCAGCCTGTCGCTCCCAACTGGTGGTAGGAGGTTTGGCCTCCTTAGTTTCTGTTTTGGTGGTTTTCCCCCAGGCTCTGGGGTCTGGTTCTGAAGGGAAAGCTGGGCCCCATTTCTTTACTCTCAGAGAAGATACATCCCCTAGGGATTTATCGTCTGCATTTGAATAGTCTCTCTGTCTCTGTTTTCTCTACCCCTGTCTGGGTCAGAGCACTGCAAACTGAAAATGGCTGCAGCTCTCTCTTCTGAGACTCTCAGGTTGAGAGAGAGGAAAAGGGACAGAAAGTCCCCTTTTGCAGTACATGGCCCCCAGTTTCACTCATCAGCCATAGGTAACACCTGGTCTTCTGGGCTCCCCCTCCCGGGACAGATGAGTCTCTTCTGGTTCTTTAAGGTCAGTCATCACTAAAAGCCTCTGTCTGCTTGTTGGGGGTTGTAGCTTGTATTGAGCAGTCCACATTTGTTAATTCAAACCCCAGTTGGAGCTCAGCTGAGCTATATTCACTTGCTCAGAGAGCCTGCCATGGGGGAGGAGGCTCTTGGTGCAGTTCTGCAACTTCTACTTACAGATTCTATGCTGCGATCTCAGGCATTCCTCCCAATCCAGGTTGGTGCATGATATGTGGACAGTCACGGTTGTCCTGCAGCAGTTATTCCAGATTATTTTTTAGTTGTTCCTTGTTGTTTGTTAGTTGTTCCAGGGGACTGACTAAATTCCACTCATCTCTATGCCACCATCTTGCCCCTCCTCTCCTAAAGCAGTTTTGCCTTCATGTGACTTTTGTCCCAAAATATCCAAATTTATCTCATACAGCCACCATCTTAAATTGCTCACTTTTGCCTATCAAGTATTCATGAATGGCTCTGATTGCCAGACCCTAAGTCTTATATGAAACTCTAGTGGCAAGAGAGCCTGGGTAATAATGTTTTAAATATTCTAGCCTCCATAGGAAGGGGTTGGGTTTGGATGGGTATTGAGTGAGTCATAAACAGCCTCACTTGGATGTCTAATAATCCTCTCAAATGAGCCACATACAAAAAGTAATTTTAATGTAAATTTGTTTCTCTTTCACTTTTCATCATAATAAATGATAGCACCAATAACTATAGATTCAGCTCAAAAACTTAGGAATCATCTTTAATTCCTCCTTTTCCTTCATCTATATCCCATCTATCATTAAGTCCTATTAACTCTACTCCCTCCCAATATATCCCAAATCCATCCCAACTCCATCCTCTTCTCTTGACCTCCACTAGGGTCCCTGGTTCAAGCCACCATCATCTCTTGCCTATACTACTGCAGTTATCTTCTAACTAGTTTTCTGGCTTTCACTCTTAGCCTGCAATCTCTTCTCCACATTACTCCCAGAGTCATCTTTTAAAAGTATAGGTCATATTGAATTACTCCCCTTCTTACAACTCTCCAATACAGTTAAAATAAAACTTAAATACTTTTAAATAACTTCTAGGACTTATATAATCTAGCTCCTATCTATTGCTCCAATATCCTTTTGATCCAGTCTCCCCTTACCCATATACTCATCAACTGGCCCTCTGGAAAGTCCTAGAACTAACAATCCAAGATCTTACCACCAAAGCCTTTGCTCCTGTTGGTTCCTCTACCTAGAAAACTCTTTCTGATTTGTCAATCATCCCCTCCTATAAAAATCAAATGTCATCTCCTTAAAAAAGACCTTCCCTGACTACCTATTATGGATTGAATTATGTCCCCCAAAAAGATATGCTGAAATCATAATCCTCAATACCTCAGAATGTGAACTTATTTGGAAACAGGGTTGTTACAGATGGAAATAGGCAAATTAAAATGAGATAATTCTTGAGTAGGGTGGGTCTCTAATCTGACATGACTGATGTCCTTATAAGAAGAGGGACTTTGGACACAGGCAGTGAGACAGAGGGGAGAATACCATGTGATAACCATGGCAGAGAATGTCATGAATTGCTGGCAAGCCACTAGAAGCTAGAAGAGACCAGGAACAGAATCTTCCCTATGGACTTCAAATAAGGCATGACCCTACCAGCACCTTGATTTTGGACTTCCAGCCTCCAGAACTGTGAGACAACAATTCCCATTGTTTTAAGCTTTCCATTTTATGGTACTTTGTTATGGCAGCCCTAGCAAACCAAGACATCACCCTATCTAAAAATCCCTTCAATGTCTTTATGACATTGTTTATGTCATAACATGTCTATGGCCTTTTTTACTTCCTTTATAGAACTTACCACTATCTGAAATTAATCTCAGTTACTGGTTTGTTTACTATTTGTCTCCCTTCCTTCACTAGAATTTAAACTCCTTGAGAGCAGTGTCCTTGAATGCCCCATTACCACTTTATCTCCAGTTCCTGGAACAGTGCCCAGCACAAAGTTTGGGTTTAATAAACATCTGAAGAAGGAGGGAACCATATGCATGCTTACTCTACATTTAGCAGTAAGCCATGTGCTCTACTTAGATAATTATACATGATCTTTACAACAATGCTATGAAGTAGATACTGTTATCATCACCTTCCAGATGAGAAAACTGAGGATAGAGAAGTTCACTACTAGCCCAAGATGTGACCTATAGCTAGTGGGCATAAACGCAGGATTTGAGCATAAACTGTCTGACTTCAGAGCCCACGCTTTAAATATTATGTTTATCTTGTGCCTTTCAAAGCAAGCGTAGACATTTAAGGAGAAGCAGAAAGCTCTTTATAGCTGGCCACCTGAGCTCAACTATGTCAAATAGGTATGGAGAAGAAAGCAAACTCTAGGCAGCCCCAATTATCTCCTAGTGCCTGACCATAGCTGTTAGAGAAGGCTCCTGGAGGCCTATGAGCTATGAGCTATTCAGCCTTTTAACTGCAAGACTCTTTTATGGGCCCTCACATTTCTCTGATCATCTCACATCATCTCTTCAGTATATCTGAAGACCATGACGACACTCTAGAGCCTTTCAGAGAAAGAACCTCCAACCCAAGGGAAGAGCTCCATCTCTCAGCCAACTCTTTCTCCACATTGGGTAGATCACATGGGTCAGAGATGATGTCCGTCTTCCAGAATCCTAGATGGTATAACTGCACCATGGGGGTCCTGAAGGCAGAAGTGTGTCTTATTTACCACTGTTCCCGTGACCTAACACAATGCTTAATAAATACTTATTAAATGAAAGAATGATCCAGAAGGGGTAGGAGTCAGAATTAACCAAAAGTCTTGGCCCAAGGACAGCAAATGTGTTATTCCAATTGAAATCAGATGCACCCTGAGAGGGTAAAGATATTGTGCAGCTTTCTCTCTAGAGATGGACAATGCCAAGAGCAGTGTCTGGCACATAGTAGCCACTCAGCAAATATTTGTTGAATAGATGAATAATCAGTGATGTAAAAAATTTTGTTGCTTGCGTATTTGTTTAGGTTTTTTGTCATCACTGGCTGCTTTGTCAGAAGGATGGCCCCCTGATGGGTATGGATATTCAAGTTTGTGAACTGGAGTTAGGAAGAGCTCTGCATGGTAGAAAACTCTTATGTGCCCTAAGGACAGTCTAGAAGGGAGGAGTGAAACAGTTAAAGTCACAAAACTCACAGAGGTGAAGAGCAAGTGAGAGCAAGTGAGAAAATCTTGGTAGTAAGGGGTTGGGGGTGTACAACAAAAACTAAAAAACAGAAATGCATAATAAGGAAATTTAGCTTATTTACCTGGCAAGCTATGATGTGACTTCTCCCTTGACCCCCATATTTTTAGTAAAAATCAACTACAATTTTTTTCCCTTTTGCAAAACTGGATACTTCTAAGGAAATCAACGAAGGAGTTGAGTTTCATCTCAGAGTCCACATGAGGCAGGATCAAAGACATCACACACCAAGGTTGGAACCTAGAGTGGGAATATATGACCTTTGGGGGAGAGCTTTGATTTACATAAGGCACGAAATGGGTTTTGAGCTGACCCTACCTAGGATTTGTAAGAGGTTGAGAAAGCCCAGGCTAGCATCAGGACAGATACTCACTGGAGGTGTTCCTCACGGTTATTGCCCATCCTTCAGTAGAACTTGGAGTTATACCTTGCCCTTCTCCCCTGTGAGATTCCGTGGGGGTTGTTCACTGGAATATCTTCCTTTCATTGCATCAACCCCCTTGAACTCACCATCCCTGCCCTCAGCTCAGCTTGTGACTCACAAGTACCTTGTAGCAAAAGAAATCCAGTGGAGGGCAAAGTCCTCAACTTACCTTCCTTTTAAAGAGCTCTGATGTTCTCATATGTCATTTTGTAATTGAGATTATCAATTAGTTGCTTCATCTCTGGTCCACTCTTCCTTCTCTCCCACCTAAACTCAACCTCCAGCCCACACAATGGAATTCAACAAAGTGAGGTAACAGTTTTCTGTCTGAGTCACTCTGGGCAATTGCTGTGTTTGGAGAGCACTGTGGGGAGAGCAGCCAGAGCTCAAGCAAGTGTTTCAGCCATCTAAGAACTGCCAGGCAGCCCAAGAGACACTCTCACCTGATGACAGACCAGCTGGATGAGTCCTGGAGGAAATGGTTCCCAACAGCCAGAGGAATAGTCTCTTGGCTCAAGCACAGCAATGCTCTTCTAAGTTAAAAACGTTGTCATCATTCAGACAGCAATGTAAAATCCCTTTACACTGCACTCATATTTCTACAGTCTTCCATCCACTCTGCATATTAAAGACAGGACCCTTCCATAAAAGTTACTGTTCTACCCAAACATTTCTATATAATTGACTGTAAACCTATATAATATATAATGGTTTGTTGGCCCTCAAAGAGCAAATGCAGTGAGGAAGATTTCCAAGAGCTATTTCTCTTTGCTGAGCACTCAGAGAAAAAGTACCAGTGGTTGGAAGAAAGCTTTGTTTTTCTAAAAGACTTTAGTTATTCTCAAGAAATCCCTCTTTATTACCAGAGGGAGGTCATCTCATAGATGCTGTCAGACAGAGAGCAGCAGCCAAGGAGAGGTGTTCAAAGAGGTTTCCAACTAATGCAGCCAGAGGAAAGCTGCCAGAGAAGCAGGGCTCCTTAAGATAAGTTAATTGAAGAATATACTGAGGATAAAAATAAACCCTTTTTTGAAAATTAAAAATGGAGGGATGCTGTATCTAAAATTGCCCTGTTCTGAACAATGACGTTGCCAGGGCTGGCCCTGCAGACCAATGACACAAACAAAGATGTTCTCAGACATGCTTGCTGGCCCTTTCCTCCAAATGTGTCTCTCCCATCTCATTCTCATAGGACTTGCTATGAGGTGTTCATAAAGGTTTCAACTGGGTCATAATCCTGGGCTGGAACCTATGGGATAAAGGACATCTAAATAGGGATTGGGTCAACCTCAAGACAGAGACTGGCAGTGGAGAACTGGGTTGTCCAGCCTAGTGTCTGAGGACTCTACCTCAGATGTTTAAATCTAGAAGCAATCAGTACTGAGTGTCAGCTTGTATTGGTGAAACAGGGATCAGAAACCCACAAAGGGATAGAGCACTCAAGATTCTGAAATATGTCTAGTCATAGTGTATGGATCTAACCCCAATTCCCACTCAGGAACTGGAAGCCAAACCTACCTTTCCACTGTGGAGGTATTGAAAATTTTAAAACTAATGTGGTAGACTGAATTATGTACCCCAATTTAAACATATTCTTAACCTTAATCTTCATTCCTTTGAGTGTGGAATCATTATAAATATGAGCCCTTGAAGATGTTATTTTTAATTAAAGTATGGCCCAACTGAATGACGATGGGCCTTAATCCACATTATTGGAAGCCTTATAAAAAGAAACAGCCACAGAAGCTAGGAAGGGGAGGACACAGCCATGTGATGGAAGGAAGCAATTGAAGCCAAGGAACCCTAAGGTTTTCAGCAAGCCAACACCAGAACACTACTGACCCTGGGAAGAAGCAAGCCTTCTAACCTTCAAAACCATGAGCCAATAAATTCCCATTGCTTAAGTCAACACATTGTGCAGTATATTTGTGATCACAGCTCGGGCAAACTAAAACACCTGGTAATTTAGTACAGAGTAAAGCAGCTAATCAGTGGGGACCCCCATAGGAATTTAGTACTAAGTATCAGGCCATAAGAGAAGTAGGGAGAGCACCAATTTGGTATGATATGACACTGATTCCTAGGTTTAACTATAAGCAAAATATTGATGGTCTGTAAGGAGAGCTTAAAAAAAAGCCTGGCAATGGTAGTTGAACAGCTGGCAAGTGGTCTGAGGAACATGACTTAATTCCAAGCCTCCTGAGGGACACACTATTAAGACATATTCTGCCCCTGATGAGACCATTGTACTCTGGGGATTCACAATCAAAAGGGGCAAACAGGAAATACAAGACAGACACTGACAATGGATTTTTTTTTTTTTTTTTTTTTGCAATTCTTAAAGAAATCAAAGAACAAAACTCAAAAGACCCTAAAAGCTAAACAGCTCGTGGTTGAATTTTAGATACCTAAAAGCCAGTGAGTCTTTGTAAGTTTTTTAAGTCTTGTTTACCTCCCCCATTCCATCCCTAACCTCTTCTATTTTGTCTACTAATAAAGACCCAGGGTTTGGTAATATAACATGCATGCATTGAGTACAAAACAGATAATTCAACAGAAAAGCCCTAAAATGGCCTGGCTTGGTTATTTCCCAGGCATGCAGTTCCTTTGATGTAATATCACTACTACTACTACTACTACTACTACTACTAATATAATAATAATAATAATAGAAAATAACATTTCTTTCACAATTTCCATACTTGTAAGCCAAGGGCTGTCATTTGTTATCGTATTATTCTTCATGACAACCCTATGAGATATGTTCCACTCTTAGTTCCATTTCACATATAAGAAAACTGACGTACAGGAAGATTAAGAAATTTTCCCAAGGTTGCTGCAACTGGATGTGACATATAAAGAGAATTAGCTCATGCAACACTCACTGCAACTACTTTATAGTATAATATCCAGACAAAGAGGCTGGGAAACTAGGACCCCCTCTGGGGTTTCCCTGGGCACCAAACACCAGAGACAGAAGTGATTAGGAGCCTCCCTGCTGGGAAATTGGATGTTATGGCCATGAATGTCAGAGGCAGGTGTTTCTCCTGGAGCAGTTTGCGAAAGGTTCTAGTTTCTGGTCCCCAATGTCATGGGTGCTGAACAGCAGCATTAGAACCAGAGGGATCCCCCAGAATAGTCTTGGCTTGTGGCTGGATGTTTCTCCAATTTGTGTTGTTCTTAGCTGTTGTAGCAACGAGGCTTGGTTCCTTGGCTGTCTCAAAGTCTCTTTAACCTACCCAATCCCCCTGACAAATTTTTTTCTGCTTAAATTAGAGTGAATTTTGTTGTCTATTACTAAAAGCCCTGAATGAGCACTGTGGGATCCAGGGCAGAAACTCAGGTTGAGAGAAGGGAACAATCTTCAATAAAGGGGATTCTTTTAGGCAACAGTTAACCCAACCCTATTAAATCACTGAAGTCTCTGAGAACTATAAAGCACTCCCCATCTGAATAACCCTTCCACATTCTTCCTTCAGATACATGTCCTCCCTCAGGGAAGCCTCCTGTGATTGTCCCCTCTCCTGTTATTTGCCCCAAAGGCAAATATTTTCCCCATCCCAGCACTCACTACTGTAACTGCTTATTTAATGGTCTATAACACCAGCAAAACTATAAGGTCAGGGAGTTTAGAGCCCAGACACATCTTATTCCTCTTGTATTCCCAGCATGTAGCACCATCCCTGATACAAAGCTGGAACTCAATAAATACATGTTGAATAGATGAATTGTAAAACCAATCTTCACAGTGGTGGCACGTAGAAAAGGGGATGGCTCAGGCATTTGAAGGAGGTGTCTCCAGAAGTCCCATTGCCTGTGTTGCTTAAATTTATCGTTGATAAACTCTCTGTATCAGGGACTGAACTTTGGGCAATGGAAAATAGGCAGACCAAGAGTCCTCAGTAATTAGAGGATTTTAATAATAGCAAGAAGTATGCAGTTTAGATGGATCAGTGACAAAGATTCCAAACCTGGACAGCAAAACAAGAAGTTCTGGACAAGGATTAGAAAGGATTTGCAATTCTTCCAATTCATAGGGTTGTCATGAAGAATAATACGATAGGGCTTCACCAATGCCCTAGTGAGAATGTAGAATGTGTATTTCAATACACACTGTAGGAGTGCCTACAGAGTATTTGCAATGGAATGCAATATTTGAAATATGCATGACAAATATTATTTATAATATGAACTGCATATAATATATATTATAAAAGCATGTATATGTAATAACATGGTCAAGCAAATTCTCAGAAGTTCCCATCTTCACATAGTTCATCCTTGCCAAATAAAACTTCTGTTGTCTATAGTAAGAAAAACAATAAAGTAAAATAAAAACCTTTCAAATATTGTTAAGGAGTAATACCTATCTGAGCTAGACCTACCTGAGATCTCAGTTTCTGCACTGAGGTTCTAATTGAGCAGAGTAGGTAAGCATCACCATACAATTCATACATATTCCCACTTCTGAAAGATAAGTGATCTTTATTAAATATGAATTATTGCAGATGACTGGCACTATTTAACTAAAACATATCAACAGTCTATGGTTTTTATTTGTTATATTGACACATGAGATCTCTAAGGATATAAGTTACAGATGTGGGGTGAGTTTCACGAAATGATAGTTCAAGCACCTGAAATGTCAGCTGTCAATGCTGGTAATTAACCTTAATATCTGAATTGGTTGTAATGTGGGAGTCCCTAGTACAAAAACAAACAAAAACCCTCTCCGTATTTCCAAATACCAATTCATACATCTCTCTTCCTCCTTAGATTCTTTTCTAACTTCTACCACTTCTACCCTCCATTCTTACTCACAAACTAAATATAAAATATATCTACTAAACAAAGAATATGAGCTAGCAGTTATTCCTGCTTTTGTTAAGTCTAAAGTTAAACAACTGAATTAAAAAGGCAGAAGAATTCAAATTCCCTGTTCTAATTTTAAAAAATGGCTTAAATTCCTATATGTTCAAAGAAAAAAATAATAAAGTTTTTCAAGAGAAGGTAAAATTAATTTCCAGTAAGTTTTGATATTTAAGTCACAGAAATGAGGCAGGTAATTACATTGGATGTTGGGGAGAGTGGGTTTATTCATTTTTTTGCTTGTATGTATTCCTTGTGAGAAGATAAATCCATAGTCTAATGTGTAATTTGCTCAGTGGATCCATCAGACAGAAGAGAAGGCTTCACTAGAATTATAAGACTTCTAAAGCCAATTTGCCAAGAACCTTTTACGTGGCAGGCACTTTGCTAGGTGCTCTAGGGAAAGCAAGAAGTGTAAATGTTTTATGAGAATGCACGCTGAAAATGTTTTAGTGATAACTCCTGTGGAATATTCTAGGCAGGGAAAAGTCTAGTGGGGTATAGATCTGGGAAAAATCACTATTTCCTGAACAGTTATTACAATTATCTCCATATTCTTGTGGCCACACCAACTTCCCCATTCTTGTGCCCATCCCCAACCCCACGCAAGCAGTCTTAACACAGTTCTGTTGGTTACAGAACCAGGCCACTGAAGCTGTTCGCCAACCCCACCACACACCTACAGATCAAGTAGCTCCAGTACACAGGACATGTTATAAGGCTACATGAACAATTTGTTGATATATGTAAGCACCAACCATACTGGACCTGCAGAGGCTTTGCTTCTCCAGCAGCTGCCTAGAGAGACCTGGTAGCACACCCAGAAGTGCAGGAGAGATAATGCCTCATGGGATTGTCTTAACCAAGGGGAGAATTTGGCCTTTCCAAAGACACCCTACTAAGTCAAACAATCAGCTGTGTTTGTTATCTGCAAAGCTGTGGCCAGTTCAGTAACACACCCCCATATATGCCCTACCTACCTTATTTCAAGTTTTCCAACACTTCTGCTTTTCTGGAATGTAGGCTGTAATTTTTTGCCTCAGATGAGTCCTCCAAGAAAACTATGCTAAGACTGTGTCAACAGTGGCCCTGGGAAAGCAGATCCTCACTATGGGATTTTGGAGTTGGCTTACTCATTGATCTGAAGACAATGGGGACCCCATTGAGATGATAAGCCAGGTGGTGACAAGTCCTGGCAAGCAGACCTTCACAACTACTAAGGCTTTCTTTTGCCTGTGGTCAATTGGGATGAGTAGCAGCAGGAAATTGGGATATTGAGATTATCAAGTGCTATTGCACTTGATAGATAGAATATTGTTTTAGGCCCAGAGAACTCCATATACCCTAGGGGGGTAACTATCTGTCTGTATTGCAACTAATACATACTCTTGATATGAGTTTGTATTCCCTACCCAGCACCACTCCTCAAAGATTTAAGAAAGGCAGATTAATTGACATCCCACACAACATTGCCTTGGACAAAGATATCCATGTTAGGTCAAAGAAGTTCTTTCCATGTACCCATCTCCAGAAGTATGCAGTTTACAGAATGGTGGTATGGCCTGTCAAAGACTCAGATAAGGTACCATCTAAGGGACATTTTTTAGAGTTGAGGTGATCTCATCCAGGATGAAACAGATTCTTTAAGCCAGCATCTTATATATTGTTCTGTACCTTTAGTAGCTTGTAAAGACAGCTAATAGGTGGAGATAAAATTGACATGTCTCACCACTACTTGCAGTGACCCACTGAAATTGTACAATTTTTGCTTTCTGTTCCCACAACCTTAGGTTCTGCTGTGGATCTCATGAAATTCTGATGAACAAAAAGTAGATATTTGGACTGTAAGAATGACAACTGTTTAAATGATAACAACTAAAGGGTGTTGATTGATTGACATCAACCTGGAAAGAAATTTCTAGTGACATGTTATAAGGCTATATTTCAATATTTGTATCAAGGATTTGGATATATCTATTAAACAATTTGTTCAGCAGATATATGTTAAGTACTTAGAGGATGTCCTAGTTCTCAAAGGAATGGATGGTTGTCACCAGATAACTGATGGTGTTATCACCAGAATGAGCATACACTGTTAACTTACCATTTTGGGGAGAGTATAATGAGCAACTTGAGATCTGGGACTTGAGTCAACATCCTTACATTTGAGGATATTCTGGACACTCCAATTTTTATCTATTTTGAACATTCTTGAATTCTTTTTTGTGCTTTGTATACTTCATTTTTTTCCATTATATGAGGATCTGTTATTTTCATAAAGATATTTTATTTCAATAATACACAGACAAGATATCATTGACATCTCTACTTAGAGAAAACCTATGAATGTTACATGTTTAAATTTCTAGGATATTTGAAATATGGTATCTAATAGAAGTTTTAGGGAAAAAAGTAAATAAATCTAGCAACAAAGGAGAAGAACCAGTGAAGCCATTTAATATAAAAGGAGGATCTGAAAAGTGTTAATAGTAAACATTCACTAATGAAATATTCATAGAGGCAGATGTTCTAACTAAGGACAAAGGTCTGTTTAAAGATAATGTCAATGCATACAGTTCAATGGAACTTGTGCACTGAAGAAGTACAGAAACTACCTACAGCAAGTTTCTATTTAAAGAATAGAAAAAAATAAAATAATCCTAAAAGACCCAGCAAAAAGAGTGAATCAAGAATGTCTATGTTAAATAGGTTAGTGGCCAGAAAACTACCAGAATGTCCGGTCTGCAATATGAATAAATGAAAACACCTTCTACTTATTTTGCCTCAAAGCTTTCAGTTAGAGCCTTCCCCCAGAACACAGTTTCTAACTTCAGGTGCCATGGACTACAACTGGAGATAAAGTGTATCAGAGATACAGTCCCTACTGGGCTTAGTGTTGTGATCATAGTGTACAATCTTCAGCTCAAAGGAGGAATATACACTGTGTTCAAACTTTTTAAAGCTTTTAAAAATCTTCACAGACTCTTAGTATAAAAGGGTCACCTTAAAAGTAGGCTATTGGATGTATTCTGTGGAGTAGTGGGATGTTGTATATGAAGAAGTTATCAGAGATCCTGAAAATACAATTCCATTTTGTCCTGCAGCTTTCTGGCAATTACTGGGGAAGATCTGTTCTGTGGGCATGGCAGGGAGAGATAGCTCTCTATGTATATGAAGGTGGCACAATAGCTGGCAGGTGGCAACTACCGTGACTACTCTGCTTGTCCTTTCACACTTTCCAGGTGAGAAGCTATCAAAGACGTGGATACATTGGCTCACTATTCAAGTAAGATCTCACTGTGGTCAATACTTTGGTGTGGTTCCAAATTCAGGCTCAGGTTTAAGCTTTGAAGTCTAGAAACTCAATTATTTTTTCAGTGCACCCAGAGTTGACCAGGCTTGGGGAACTGACTCCCATAAATTGAACCCACCAAAGGTTGATGTATGTAATTTACAATGAAGAATATACCTTCCTCTTTCCAAAGACCAGAATTTTATGTCCACTTTCTGGAGCTCACTCTTCCTCACAATAAGATACCTGAGAAACTGAATTAGTCATCAGGATTTTTCCTGATGAGCAATAAAAATCAAGGTGCAAGAAATTTGGTGGCCAACAGAGATATTTCATCTCATCAATGGCAAAGTCTGATCCTGCCTCATGACAGAGTTTACTTCTCCAGTGATCAGAATCCTCGGCTAGATACAGTGTGTGTGCCCCTCGGATAATACTGAATCAACACAAAGGAATTCTTCCAATTTTCCTTTTTATAGACTTTGTGTGGGATACACCTACAAAACACAACTTCAAAGATTGAAAAAAATTAACTGGGTAAAAAAATTATGTTCCCTTTCAAAGAAACAATGATAATACTATCAGTCAAAGTCACAATTTATGGTGATGATTAGTTGGTGGTTGAGTGATAGAGTAAATGCTAAAATAATTCTGGGTACAAGGTGGAACTGGTTTTCAAACTGCTTAGGTGGACTGGGGGAAGAGGACTATGATGACTTAATGAGATAACTAGCTTTGCATTAGGGGGATGAACAGTCAGATTCAAGAGGAAATGTATGTGTCTTTTGGATTTGTTGTCATATTTTTCTCCACATCTTTTGACACTCATAAATACCATTTGCAGTAATCACACACATTGTTATATCCACCTTTCCTGAATTATTTTGCAGTCTTTTTTTCTGGGCCATCTGAAACAGGCAGATCAATTCTTAACCACTCTTCCTTGGCACAGTGAGACAGCGGAGGGTAGTGCTTAAATGCACCAATAAGTAACTGCAAGTTTATTTTAATGGCATCTTGGAAATCTTCCAAGAAGAAGCAAAAATGCCCTGGGTTCATTTATGGGTCATAATTTGTAATTTGTCTCCAGGGTTTTTAAAAAGAAGTATGTACTTATATTCAGATTGATGGCCCAGCATCTTTAATCCTGACTAAATAGGTTTGGGACAATGTAGAGATGACTAGAATTCCTATGGTGGATGTATTTCCTAAGAGCTTCTTTGAGCCCATTACTCTCAGGGGCTTCACGTAATAAATCACTGACTCTTTGTAATTTCATAAAAAAGAACAGGGCCACAAAATGGATTGTAGGATCCTGTACAACAGCTGAAATGTGATATTACTATTTTTATGATCCCATAACAGGTTTTGTTCATTTGACAAATATTTACTTATATTCTAAAATGTGCCAGGCACTTTTCAGGGTTCTTTATATACTGTAATGTTAGAGCAAGTCTCTGCAGCAGGTATTATTATATCTGTTTTATGCTTGGAATATCCAGGCTAAAAAAGGTCAATTAACATTCTGAAGATTGTACATCTAGTATACAGTGAAGCTAAGAAATGAGTTCTGACTCTGAAATTCCATTTCTGTTCTCTTTTCACCAAATCCAGCTGCTTCTTAAATCAACCAAAAAGGTTTAAAACATTATAATAGTAGCCAATTGGGTATATGCTAAAAATTATCTGTTATGCAGCCTCTGTGGAAAACAGTTTGATGGTTCCTCAGAAAATTAAGTACAGAATTACCATATGACCTGGCAGTCTCACTGCTGAGTAAACAGCCAAAAAGAATTGAAAGCGGTGACTCAAACCCCGATGTTCATAGCAGCATTATTCACAATTGCCAAAATAGAAGCAACCCAAGTGCCTATCACCAGATGAACAAATAAACAAAATGTAGTATATACATATGATGGAATATTATTAAGCTGTAAAAAGAAATGAAGTTCTGATGCATGTGACAACACAGATGAACTATGAAGGCATCATGCTAAGTGAAATAAGCCAGACACAAAGGAACAGATATTATATGATCTCACTGATATGAAATAATTAGAATAAACAAATTCACAGGGTCAGAAACTAGAACATGGGTTACCAGGGGCTGGGGGTAGGGAAAGGGGAGTTAATACTTAGTACAGAGCTTCTGTTTGGATTGATGGAAAAATTTTGGTAATGGATGGTAGTGATGATAGCACAATATTGTGAATGTAATTAACACCACTATTATATATTTGAATGTAGTTAAAAGTGGAAATTTTAGATTGCTATATGTTTTAGGTTGTGTACATATTATGAGAATTAAAGTTTAAAAAAAAAAAAAAAAAAAAAAACAGGACAATACCACACAAGCAGTGTACCCTAATGCAAACCATGGACTGTAGTTAATACCATAATTACAATAAAATTGTTTCATCAATTGTAACAAAGGTATCACACTAATACAAAATAATAGAGAAATAATAGAGAAAAATGTGTGTGAGATAGGGTATACATATGGGAATTCTGTACTTTCTGCATGATTTTTCTGTAATCCTTCAACTTCTCTAATTTAAAAAATCAATCAGTTTTTTAAAGTTATCCATTATACTGAAGAGCCAGCCCAGCACTATTAACTAACAACAAATCTGCCCAGAAAGCAGGCTCCTTCCTCTACCTCCTCACCTGGAACTGCTTGAAGAAACCCCTATGAGAAGGGTGGAGAATGTTTTGGTGGCAGGTGGGTCTAGTTCATCACCCAAGAAAAGCAAACAGGTTGTGCCAGAAGAATTGCTTGATCCTTCTCTAAAACCTTGAATATGTAATATATCCAAGAAGGAGACTGCAATAGGTCTCCACATCTATCTCAAAAGCCTATTTGTTCAATTTTTTAAAATTCCTGGTTTTCTAAATGATTCCAAGGCTGTCGGCATGGTATAGCATATGTTTTAGCACATGCTGTTGACATCCTCTTTGGAGATTGCATTAGTTTCCTACGGCTGCCATAACAGAGTACCACAAACCAAGCAACAACATAAATTTATTATCTCACAGTTTAGAGGCCAAAAGTTCCAAATCAAGGTGTTGGCAAGGCCAAGTGCTCCTTCTGAAGTCTCTAGGGGAAGATCCTCCCTTGCCCGTTCCAGCTTCTGATAGCACCATGCGTTGCTTGCTTGCTTAGGAAGGATTTGGGATCAAACGCCAATCTTTTGCCTCCATCTTCAGACATCTTTCCACTGAGTCTGTGACTCTGTGTCCAAATTCCCCTGTTCTTATAAGGACACCAGTCATATTGAGTTTAGGACCCAACCTAATCCAGTATGATCTAATCTTATCTAATTAAATTTGCAAAGAGCCTATTAACAAATAAAGTCTCAATGTGAGGTTCCAGGTGGACATCAATTTGGGAGGTCCCTAGTCAATGTAACACAGAGATGAAACTGGGATTGCTGGTTTTCAGCATGGCCCTCAATGGTTCAGTTCTCCAGGAATCCCTTCATCCCATCCTTACGTCAACACGATGCTGGTTTGAGGTCCTTTTTTAAATTTCTGGAGACATCTTGGTTCCTGGAAACATCTTGGCCTATGGACATTTACTCAGCTTTATGAGAAGCTATTAAGGATGAGTCAATAAACCAAAGACTAACATTTTTAAACTTTTAATTGCTGTGCAACATTCATTCATCAAAGTACGTGAATCTGACATTTAAATGAGACCTCAGTACATACCAATTCTTTGCTCCTCTCCTACTCAGCTCCCCTCACACTCCACCCTTCTCTTCCCCTGCTCCCTTGCCCATTTCCACCATGAGAAATCAAATTCCTTCTTCCCAAGGAGCAGCTTACTGAGTATAAAAGAGATGTCACCAAATAGACGAGCACTGGAAGTAAAGCCTTTCAACAATAATCAATTCCCTCAAGCCCTGCTACACATTATCTGCCTTTTAATTCCCATTTATGCTCATTTATGATTTTACAGATGTAACTGGTGCTTCACTGCCTTTTTATCTGCTAATAGAAAACTTCTCTTTGCCTCCAATGAAGTTCCCCCTGAGCATGGTATTACTGGGATTTGGGTGTTGAGGAGGGTTTTGTGAATGGTTACAAATAAGACCTAGTAGTTCTCATGAGATATCCTCCACCACTTTCCTATGGCGTCCACCTGGTGATGGTAATATCTCCTACTGCAGCCAATGCTCACAGATGATCTCCATCAAATGGGAACCATCACCTTCTATATGGCCAGCAGCAGTTTGGGAAAACATCCCTGATCCATTTTTCAGTCCACATGTAGTTTAGAGAACTGACCTCACCTCTAAGTTATGGAGTAGGCATAAACGACCTAGGCCTGGCCAGCCAGAGTCCACATCCCTCTTAAAACAATGATTCCTTTAAGGAATCAGTATACAACTTAAGCCAGTCCAATGAAAGTCACACCTGGGACTTTGGTGCAGCTACTCGGAAATCGGTATTCTTTTTCTTTGGGGATTATTAGCTGAAACTAAAATGGATGCCTTCACCTACAGGCATGCAGCTTTATCACCACACTGGGAAAAATCTGCTGAGAAAGAGCTAACAAAAAGGAAAGCAGAGTCAAGATGTAGATAAATAGAAACAATCCATTGACATTGTTTCAACCCTGGATCCATCCATGCCTGAAGGTAGGCTTATGCCTTCAACTTCCCAGTAATATTAGTCATTAAGTTTTTTCCTTTAAACTACTCTGAGATGGGCCTCACTTATAACTACAAGACTTCCAACCAGTACCCTTAAATAATTGTACCTAATTTTGGTTTTTAAAGCCTGAAATTTGATACCAAAAATGAACCTGTCAAATACCTACAGCTCTGTTAGTAATGGAATTTACTATTTTCCATCTTTTCACCCAAAAGGGTTTCCCTCTATTTGAGAGTCTGCACCAGATCAGGAATGATTCCTCCTCTCTGGGTCTGACTCCATTTTGGTTTTTAAGACACTTTTAGATAGAAATTTCAGGACACCAGGAGAAAGAAACAGGACAGAGGGTTTCACATGCCCTGTTATTGCATATTAAATATAATGTCCAATAATCCTTTGATGTCATCTTCTTAGCATTTAGCTCTTTGCCTGAAGGTAGAAAATGTCAATTATTTAGGCAGCCCTGAACCCCAAGCTGGACTGCTTATTCATTTGGGTGACAAATAACCTTGGGTGGGGTGTCTGAAGCCTATAGCTGAGCCTCTGTAGGAAATTTCTGAGTTATTTCTATAGCACAGTGGAAGAGGTGCTCTGACCTTTAATTAAATTTCCTGAGATTGAAAGCAGAGGATAAATTCTATCCATAAACTCTCTTAAATTTAATCCCATTGAAACCTTGTCTGGTTGTAGTCCTCACAAGAGGAATCCAATTTGATCTTAAATAAAGGAAGTCAATTCCCCTAAATATAAGGAAACTTTCTCAATCCTCCTCAGAACTACCTGTAGCAAGTTGTTGTTGTTAATACTTTCAGAATTAAGTTTGTCAAATTTATAGCTCTTTATTTGGGAAAGGGGCTCATTTGTTATTTGTTTATTTGTTTGTTTTTAAGTTTTCAATTTGAAATAATTTTAGACTCAAAAGAAGTTGCAAAAATAGTACAGGGAGTTCCCATGTCCCCTTCACCAGCTTCCCCCAATGACAAAACCAGGAAATTGACATTGGCACAATAATATTAACTAAGCTACAGAACTTATTCAGATTTTACCAATTTTTACACATACTCATTTCACCCAGGATATGTTTTGAAAACATAGATATCTGTCTCCACCCTCACCCCAGCTTCTGCTTCAACTGTTCTGGGGTAGAAGCTGGGCATGAATATTTTATAAAAATTTCCCCAGGTGATTATACATCCAGGATTGTGAACCACTAGGTTAGAGAGAGTCATATATTCAATAAGGTGAGCTAGAAAAATTCCTAAGCAAAGGAGTAGGATTAGAATATGTTATGTATTTTCTCTCAGAACAAATAGATATTTTACAAAGTCTGCAGTGATCTTCGTCCTATGACCCTAAGTCTTCCATAATTGAAGAATAATGATTACAAACTTATTAATGACCTATCTCCCCTTGAGAAGTAAAGGTATTACATGGCAGTACAATTGGATATTCAAATCCCCAGAAGTCTTTCTTAAGAAGTCCCCCAAAGCCTGTCCCCTCGTGTACACACTGTCATGTCACAAAAGTTTAGAGTTGATTGGGCCCAAGACTTGACAGTAAATTGAACTCTCTCCTGTCTGCTCTCCAGCTGCTGGTTCCAGGCCTTCCTGGGGCCTGACTATACTTTTGCCCTTGGTTCCATAAGTCAGCCTACATCCTTTTAAGAAAATGGCTTTAGGTCACACCAGATCAAGTTGGTTTCTAATACTTAAGCCAAAGAGTACTAAAATATAGGATTTCCCAATTGCTGAATTCCTCACATTCCCAAACCATTCCCAGCCACACCATGCACTTCACTCTTCTCTGCCTTTGTCCAGGCTATTTACTCCAGCCTGGAATTCAGTTTTTCAAGGGGAGGGGCCATGATCATTTCCTAGGGCCCAGCTTAGTGTCTGGAAAAAAGTAGGTGCTCACTTACTCTGTAGACAGAATATTGGCCTCCTTTTAAAGATGTTCACATCCTAATCCCCAGAACCTGTGAATATATTACTTTAAATTAAGAATCTTGAGATGGGGAAATTATCCTGGATTATCCATGTGGGCCCAATGTAATCACCAGAGATCTCGTAAGATGGATGCAAGAGGGTCAAAGTGAGGAGAAAGGAGCTGTTGGAGCAAAGTGCTTTGAAGACGGAGGGAGGGCCATAAGCCAAGGAACACAAGCAGTCTCTAGAAGCTGGAAAGGCAAGAAAAGGAGCCTCCAGAGGAATGCAGCCCACCAACACCTTAAATTTAAAAGTATGACCCCCAGAAGTATAAGAGAATAAACTTGGGTTGTTTTAAGCCATTAAGTGTGTGGTAATTTGGAAACTAATACAATTACCATTCACAGACTGGTTGATTGAATGGTTAAATGAATATAGGTAGCTTTTGGTAGAGCATTTTCCTTCTGTTGTCCTGATATAAACTGAGCTACCTTAGGTCTAAACAGTGGCAGTTGTAAATCTACTGGCTTCCTGCCCCAGCCTCAGTAGCTAGAGCCTCACAGAGCTCAACTGATCCCTAACCGCCTACAAGAGCCAGTGGGCACTGTTTCAGTTTGCTAAAGCCGCCAAAATGCAATATACCAGAAATAGGTTGGTTTTTAACAATCAGGATTTATTAAGTTACAAGTTACAATTCTAAGGCCATGAAAAAAAATGTCCAAATTAAGGCATCAACAAAAGGATACCTTCTCTGAAGAAAGGCTGCTGGCCTTTCAGATAGCCAGGCACATGGCCAGTGTCTACTGGTCTTTCGTTCCCAGGTTTCATTGCTTTCAGCTTCTGATTCCAGTGGTTTTCTCTCTGAGTGTCTGTGGGTTCTCTCTTAGCATCTCCGGGGCATTTCTCTCTCCCTAAGCTCTCTCTAAATGTCTCTGCCTTTTATTCTCTCACAAAGGATTCCAATAAAGAATGAAGACCCACATTGAGTGGGCTGAGTCACATCTCAATTGAAACAACCTAATCGAAAGGTCCCACCCACAATAGGTCTGCACCTACAGGGATGGATTAAAAGAACATGGCCTTTTCTGGGGTACATAACAGCTCTGAACTACCAAAGTCTCCTCTTTGGGGTACAAAAGTGAGTCACTCCACCACCCCTACTTCTGAAAAAGCACCTCAGCTGCATCCAGACCTCCATTAGGTTGCCTTCGGCAGGCAGGAAAATAAATACATCAGCTCTTTCTTTTAAGCCACACGATAAATTAAGGTCAAATTATGGTTATCTCTGCAAAGTGGGATTTTAGGTGATTTTTACTTTCTTATTTATGCTTCTACATATTTTTATAATTTTATACACTAAACATCTAATTTTACAATCAGAAAAAAATTAAATAATCTTTTATTTAGTCTTTCAAAATGCAGTTCCACATTTATGACTGCTTTATTTCAGGAAAACAAGTCAACAATTTACAAGAACCATTTTGTTTTCAAAGGAAACTCATATTAAGATAAGAATTGAGTGTTATATAGGATTAGGCCTAATGTTTTTCTCTGACTGTCTCCTCTGATTGCAATCAGCAGCCCAAGTCAATTGAGCCTTCTGCAGATTGTGTGTGGAGGAGCAACAGACCCAGACCAGGTAAGGCAAGACTTTTGCCTCAGCAAGGGTGGTTGTGGCACTACTTTGTTTATTGTTTATTCCAGGGGTCAGCAAACATTTTCTGCAAAGGACATGACAGTAAATATTTTAGGCTTTGTGGACTATACAGTCTGTTGCAACTATTCACCTCGGTCATTATAGTATGAAGACAGCCATCAACAATATGTAAATTAATAAATGTGGCCGTGTTCCAATAAAGTTTTGTTTATGTATGCTGCAATTTGAATTGCATGTAATTTTCATGTGTCACAAAATATAATTCTTTTTTTTTTTTTCTGAACCGTTTACAAATGTAAAAACCATTCTTAGCTCATGGATCATACAAAAACATTTGGTCTGTGAACCATAGATTGCCAACCTCCAATTTATATCACTTTTTTTTTTTTAAACAAAGGCTTGAAAGAGTAGATTTTTACTGTCAATTAGCAATGTACTAAGGGGTTTTCCTTTGAAAAATATAGCTCTATTTTTTTTAGAAACACATACTAAAGCCATTGCTTTAATTTTGTATTGTACATATACTGTGATTATGCCTATTTAGAATCTTTACATGATTAAATGTTACCAATTTGCCAAAACACAATCCCTTAATTTATCATATCATCTACTAAGATCCCTGAATAGGACTCTTTAAAATACCCTTCAGAAATGATATATGCTATATATGATATAGTGTGGCAAAAGTGAGCCCAAGTATTTATGAATCACCACTTCGCTATGCAACTATTATCCACATAAGAGTAGACATGAAATAGTTAAACAGGAATGTCCCCACATGGCAGCAGCCATTGGTAGAATCTCAACCAGGAATTAACTCTTCCTACTAAACTAGGTGGAACTGAATCCCTCCATTGCTACTGCAAGGGCAGAATGCAGAAGATGGAGTGCTCAAATTAGAGAAAGACAGGAAGCAATAGGATGCAAAAAATGGAGAGAAAGGTCATTCTTAGGGCAATTATAAATTAGTGACTAGCATTTTGCAAAGTATATTGGAGGTAACAGTACTCCTTAGAAGTAGAATTGATAAATACTGGACTCTAAGTGAACTTTGAGCAAGTTTATGAGGAGATTAAGATGGAAACCCTATTGCAAGGAAGGAACAACCCAAGGAAGTTATACTTATGCCTAAGATGTTTTGAGAGTTAATATAGTATGGCATTTAAGTTCATTGACATTTGAGCCAGACTCCCTGGTCTTGAACCCCAGTTCTGCTGCTTGTTAGCTATGGTATCTTAACGTTTCCAAGCCATCTCCTATCTACAAAATGGGGATGACAATAAAATTAGTTAATGTATGTAATATATGTAAAGATCTTGGTGCCTGGCATAAAGTGAGGGCTGTATAGTATAGCTACTACTATTATAACTTTGGAATAATTATTTCCTGCCAGAAACACTGCCAAGATCCTGAGAAGTATTAACTCATTTCACTCGCCCAACAATCCTATGAGGTACAATTATGTCCCCTTTTACTGCTGACAAAATTGAGGCAAAGGGGTTTAATTAATGCCTAAGAATGCAAAGCTTATAAGCCCTGGAGCCAGACTTGAGACAGATAGCCAACCTATGGAACCAATGCTCTTTCCTCCCTCCCAGGGGAGAAGTATGGCTCAAGAGAAGAAAGACCTGAAAAAAGAAAAATCCATGCCAACCCTTCTCTCTCAACTCCATACTGTCCCCTCAACATCTCCACTTGGATGTCTAATGGGCCTTGCAAACTTTACAGGTTCAAAATTAGCTCCTCTGGTTTCCCCCCAGTCTGCCCCTCCTGAAGTCTTCCCCATCTCAGGTCATGGCAACTCCATCCTTCCAGCCACACAGCCACAAACCTTGGAGTCATCCTTAAATTCTCCTTCTCTTAAACTGCACACTGAATCTATCAACAAATTCCAGTTGGCTTTGCCTTCTAAGTATGTCCGGAGTCTGACCGTGTCCCACCACCTCCACTGTTACCACACTAATCCCGGCCACTTTTGCCATCTCTTGCTTCAATTACTTCAAACTTGTCTCTTCACTTCCACTCTTGCACCCTCTCCTTGGCCCCCAATAATCTATTCTCAACACTGAGGCCAGAATATCCTCTCTTCCTGACTTATTCTCTCTTGGTAAAATGTATCACCTTCAATTCTGTGCATTTCCTTATTTATTTTGTTTATTGCCTGCCTCCTCTACTAGAATGTAAGTTTTATGAAGGCAGGGATTTCGTCTCTTCTGTGCACTGTTAAAATAGAGGACAAATCATATCACTCCTCTGTGCAAAACCCTCCAAAGTTTCCCCTTGATCTCAGAATAAGTGCTGAAGTTCTTATCAACCACACCCATCATCTCTGCACACTCCCATGTCTGGCCTTTTCACATCATGGGCTGCCTACCAAGGACTCTCTTCTCCCAGACAGCCTCAGGGCTTTCTCCTTCTGTTCCTTCAGTCTTTTATTCGGTCACCATTTTAGTGATACCCTTCTTGGGCCCCCCATCCAAAATCCAACCCCCACCCACTCACAACACTTCCTAGCCTTTTCCCCTGCTTTATTTTTTCTCACTAGCACTTATTACCTCTATATTTTATGTTCTATTCACTTCTATATTTTATTTACTTATATCATTTATTGCCCAGTGCTGTACTAGAATATGTCTCATCAGGGCAGGAACTTCAATCTGTTTTGTGCACTATTGAATCTGTAGTACCTAAAAGAGTCCCTGACATATATTAAGCAGTCAGCAAATATTGTTTGGATGAATGGATGCATGAATGAATGAGTAGGTGAATAAATTAATGACTCATTAATCAATGGATAAAGAAATGGAAATAAATATCAGAATCTCATTTTATAGTAATCATGGTTGTAGATTAAGATTAGAAGTTAGATTAAAATATCAATCTGTTTTTTAAAAGATTGGAGAAAGTGGTTTTGACTAGAGGCCAAAATGGAGCATCCTCCTAAACTGGAGATAAAGGATTGGCCTGATTCAGCTCTCTACGCACAGATGAAGAAGTTAAAACCCAGAGAGCAGGAACCATCCTCAAGCAAGGTTCAACAGCCTTTCTACCTGCTGACTCCTTATCAGCAAAAGCCTAAGAAGGGAAGAGAAACAAATCCACCCTTATTACACCAGTCCCTGTTAAAGTCGAACACAGTCTCCTAAATTTCAACCATCAAACAATGCACTCATCCTGCAGTGGAAAGGAGTAAGAGAAAAGGAGGAGAGAGAGGTTGAGGCTCCCTCCCCAGCACTTCCCTGAGAAGGTGTACAGGTAGGAAGAAGCTCTTATTCCAGGAGACAAGAAAGAGAAGACGCTGCCCGTGCAATGAATTATCCTGAATCCCCATATAAACAAACTCACTATGGTTTTTTCATTCCATAACATGGGTTCAGACACTCTCTGTTTGTGATTTTTTATTGTTCTACAATCCTAAGTTAAAGAATGCTCCCAGACATTATTTAAATAGATTTCTGGACTGGCTGGACCCAAATAATAATTTCAGTCAAGATGCAGGTCCCTAAAATGAGTAACAATAATAATAAGACCATGTAGCATTAATTAAGCATTCACCATGTGCCAGGCACCATTCTAAGATCTTCATAAATTGAACCATTTAAACCTTACTTGGACATAGAGAGGTTAAGGAACTTGCCCAAAGCTGCACAGTTAGTAAATAATGGAGCGTGAACTCAAGCTAATTCTGTCTGACGCCGAAGTCTGTAATTTTGACTATTAACTCCTTTATACCGCCTCCTAACCTCAAAACAAGTTGAGTTACCCTCTTTTAGCGGTTTCTTTTAGCCAAGTTTATTTCTTCCTGAGCAGGCTACATGTTGCATTCACACCCTCACCAAATGTTCCTACCTAAACCAATGTCATGTCAGATCCTATAGTTATAAATTAGTTGATTCTGCAAATTAGGAAGGAGTTTGACAAGCTAGAGTATATTCAGAGAAAGGATATAAAGGGCATGAGAGATATTAAAATCCATACAATATTAAAAAGTATTGAACAACTGTTGATATTAACTCTCAATTAAAGAAGATTGGAGCAGAAAAGGGAAGAAAAATGTCTCAAATATTTGATAGGCATTTGTTTGAAAGCAAGAGCAAATCTACCCTGTGTTGCTTCTATAGAGCAATCCAAGTCACAGTGAACTGAAGTTATAAGGAAGCTCATTTCAAAGAATAATTTTAATCAGATTGCTCAGAGATGAAACACCCCATCTCTGGAAGAGTTCAGTAAAAGCTGACAGTGATATTAGTGGAAGACGGATTTTTACACTAGCTGGGAGATTGGCCTATATCAGAAGTTCTAAACTTTTACCCATCCACTTTGTTTTCTCTGGTCAGTGGTGAATGAGAAAAAAATCAGAACAAAATAGTAAGTAAATTCCTCAAAACATTATATTTGTTTACTTTAGAAGACCACATTTTATTTTGAAATTGTATTCTTCCTAATTTAAAGGTATTAAAATGTATTTTATTTTATATCATGGTTGTTGTTGTTTTAGCTGTTTATTTTGTTTCATTTTTTTTAATGACCTTATTTGATAAATAAAAAGCTGGTAGGCTTATTTTATTAGTCAGGGTTCTCCAGAGAACAAAGTAACAGAATATATATAACTTTATATGCATATGTATATATTTGTGTTCATGTTTATATATATATATATATATATATATATATATATATATATATATATATATATATATATATATAAAGAGATGTGTGATGTCTCACACAACCATGGGGGCTGGCAAGTCCAAAGTCTGTAGGGCAAACCGCAACCCGGAAACCCTGGTAAATGTGATGTTGAAGTCCTTATTCCAAATTCCCCAAGGGGAGCTTGCTTGGCTGAAATCCAGCAAGAGTCAATATTGAAGTTGAGGCAGAAATTCTTCTTTTGACCTCTCAAATCCTCATTTCTGGCTTTTAAGACCTCCAACTGATTAGATGGGGAAGTTACATTTCTGAGGGCAGTCTACTCTGTCCGTTACAGATTCAATCAACTGATTGCAGAAGCAAATCTCATCTATGAAATACCTCCACAATAACAAGTAACATGTAGGCCAGTGGTTGGCCAAACAGCTGGATACCACAACCAACCAAGTTGACACATGAAATTAACCATCACACGCATCTTGGTCACAAAATTAATAGATTTTGTTACAATCTATAAAATCCAAAAGTATAAAAGTCACTGGATTAGATTAAAACTAAGATCATATGATTCTATGCAGTTGTTTGACATGGAAAACAACATAAGAACTGAGGCTGACAAGTACTCTGGTCTTTCACAGTGAGCACTTAATATGTACCACAAGCTTTATACCTATCCTCTCATTTAATTATCACTTTATTAGCTAGATAATGTACCTATCCCCCAGAGTGACAGAGAAATTAAGAGGGGCTTACCAGTGGTATATGGTAAAGCAAGGATTGAAATCTAGTCTGTTGCCAGAAACAGGCCTCGCAGTTATTATGGTCAACTGTCTCTATAAAAAATTGAACAGTCCTTCCTCAAAACAAACAAGGAAAAAAACAAAGGAAAAGAAAAATCTTAACAAATTAGGAATAAATAAAACTTCCTTAACTTAATAAGGGGTTTCTATCTTTAGTAAATGCCATACTTACTGATAAAATATTAGAGGTATTTTTGTTAAAATCAGGAACAAGACTAGGAAAACTATTATTGTAAATATTCAACAGGATCCTAGAAGTCCTAAATAATGTATTAAGGAAAGAAAAATAAAAGGTATAAATACTGGAATGCAGGAGACAAAAAAATCATTATTTATATGTAATGAGCTCATGTATCAAGTTATTAAAACTGATAAAAGTTCAAAATAGACGTCCAGATAAAAATTGACATAAAAATCAATAGCTTTCCTATTTACCAGAAACAAACACTTAGAAATCCTTTCAAATTTTAGTCCCAATTCTGCCACTAACCCACTATTTCCTTTCCCCTTTCTGAGACTCAGTTTCCTTATAGTTAGTGAAGTAAGGTTAGATTAGTTTCCTCTCCAGCTATGATGCTATGTTTCAAGCGTGTGCTGGCACTAGCAATATCCAACCAGATCAGATCCATCTTTAACCCTAGAAATGTTTCTTTTTTCTTTTGAACATTTTGTAAGATTGGAAGACCAGAGTCTGTGGACTTCTGTGATTTTCCTTTGCTCGTGGTCACAAGGACACAGGTGTTATCTTTATTGAGGTTTCTGGATCCTCCCATGTATCATGTTTTTTCTCAGAGAGAACCTTGGCCCTTGCTGGCTACATTGCAGAACCACTGAAGGATTGGAGTTCATACATGCATCATCATGATGCTGAGAGTTTCAGGAATGTAGAAGAGAATGGAAATTAAAGACAAGCCAGAGGAATACATAGGATGTCCATTCTGTCTTGGGTAGTGGTATGTGACAATTCCTTTATGTGGGGTTCCATCCTTCCATGGAACAGACTCAATAATGACACTTTCTTTGGTGCTACAGAACGACAAGAAAACAGAGACCTGAATCAGGAAGTGGCATGCACATTCCAGTTGCATTTGTAGGGGGAGAAGACAGATTTGGTGGTCTAACCAGGAATTCTCAGTGTCTAAAATACATCAAAATATTTAATGCTACCTATATGTATGTATTGCATATGCATTTCTGTCTATAAAGTCAAGTGTTTAGGAATATACATGTATTAAAGACTATAAATCATCTTAGTAATGATTCAAATGACCACCCTGTCAGGCTGGTGAGATTCCACCTCAACCAGTTTTGATTCCTAAACCCTAACCACATTTCTGGTTTCTATGATCGGGTTCCTCAGAATCAGAAGCCATGAAAGTGATTTATTAAGAAATGTTACTAAGAAAACACTGGCAGGACAGAGAAAGTGGAGAGGGAAAGAAGCTTAGCAAAAGTACAACATCAAGAAAAGCTCATGAAGGGTAACTTTGGCTCAGTCCCACAGAGGGCCTTTAGACATGGCATAGGGTCATAATTTCTGTTCTGATCAGAAGCAAGGGAGTGGGGATGTTTGTACTCTCCACATCCTTCAGCCATTAGTGAAGGGCTGAACCCTTGTGAATTCCCAGGAATAACTGGATCTCTGTATTAACAGACAAAGCAGACTCCAGAGACCTGAAAGCAGCCCTCTTACAAAGACTTGCAGAAGGTGATGTACAAGATAATCGTAAAAGGGATCCAAGGGAATATAGACAGGGTACTGACAATGTGCCTACAGTCCACCCCTTGTGCTGCTCGGATCTACTCACACCCTACACTAGGTCTACTCCACTGACTCTTCAGGATGGTGTCTGGGCACAATTTCCGGGGAAAACAAAGACTATGAAAGGAAAGTTAGTGGAACAAACTATAGCACCTGCTGCTGCAATTGATCTCAGGACATACTTGATATTACCATTTCAGGTTTCCTCAGTCTTAGATGGCATTTCTGCTGGCCTGGATTGCTTTCCAGGTGCAGTGACCCAAATTTTTATCTCTAAGCAGCCTGGGCCTCTAGTTATCATGCCCTTGTCAGGTTGTCTTTGTTGTAGTTGCCTAGTCACAGTGAAAACGCGGTATGGGAGCACCAAGAGAAGCCTCATTGGATCCCCTGGGTTCCAGATATATTTCTCTCTGCTTCCATCATGTAGCAGAAGTCCTACCTCCTCATCATAATCAGGGTTAACTACCCAGCAGTCTGGTGACTCCTTTATCTGTTGTTCTATTGGCAAGAGGAGACAAACATTACCAGGCAGTAGCCATAGCTCTGGGTTTGGTAGAATCCTGACTGCTAGAAGCATCCCACAACTCCCCAGAAATCAGGATAAATAGACCTGCTGAACGAGTCACTGGGTGTGAGAGGAAGAGGCACCGCTCTTACTTCTAGCCTTGGTTCCAGCATCCCTTATTCTACCTATAAAGGACTCGGTACCATAAAATGGTGGCATTCCTTTTTACCAAAAAAAAAAAAAAAACAAAAACAAACAAACAAAAAAAAAAAAGACAAAAAACACAGGATTGAAACAGTAGCCCAAGTTTAATATATACTGCTTACCAAGCACAGTGCCAGTTACAACTTGTCCCTAATTTCAGAGGGATGTCCCAGGATGCTCCAGTTCACTTGACCTTGAAAACCTCACCAATGTGACAGGCCCCTGAACATTTATAGTTTTTCTACCACCCTCTGGAGCATATATGTCTTACATGAGCATCCAGACCACTTTTACTTCCTGCTCATCAGGACCAAATAACCAATGATGTCATCAATATATCAAATCAGTGTGATGTTCTGCAGAAGGTACAGAAGATTGAAGTCCCTTTGGACTATACTGTGACAGAGTGCAGGAGCACACCATAGAGCAAGTTTGGAATGTGAACTGTTGTCCATCACCAGTGGATGAAAATCATTTATGATGCTCCTTGCTTATGGATATGGAAAAGAATGCATTTGCTAAATAAATAGCCACATAAGTACCAGAACTTCTTCTCTTAATCCTTGAGAGTCTATGTAAGATTTACTTAGAAGAAATAACTCCACAGTTTTTAAAATGTTTAAAAATCACTACATTAAATTAAGGTTGTTCATTATATGATTAAGATTTTCTATAAACTTTTCTTATTTATGTAATCTGTCAAGGACTAATATATGTTGAAGTCTCTCATGAGTATTATGTCATTATCAGCTGCTATTATTTTCTCAGAAATTCTAATTGAAAAGATATAGGGTAGAACCTAGATTTCTGTATCTTTAAAATAGTTCTCTGAATAATTCTCTTTAGCACTATACCAATAATTTTACCAATAACACTCTTTACCATTATGTCACAACACTATAAATGAAATTTATTCATTCATCCAATGGTTATTTTTTGGGCACCTACTATTTCCCAGTGTTCAACACACATTGTTCATCAGTGATAAATATATTAACATCTTACAGAAGCATAGTATAGTTATTAAAAATATAAAATTAATATTGGTACAATATTATTTATGTCTAGTGTGCCAGTTTGAATGTATTATGTCCCCCAAATGCCATTATCTTTGATGTAATCTTGTGTGCACAGACTTATTAGTGTTAATTAGATTGTAATTCTTTGAGTGTTTCCATGGAATGTGCCCCACCCAACTGTGGGTGATAACTCTGCTGAGATTATTTCCATGGAGGTGTGGCCCCACCCATTCAGGGTGGGCCTTGATCAGTGGAGCCATATAAATGGGCTGACAAACAGAAGGAACTCAGTGCAGCTGTGAGTGACATTTTGAAGAGGAGCTACAGCCAAGAGGGACACTTTGAAGAAAGCACAGGAGCGGCAGATGAGAGACATTTTGAAGATGGCCATTGAAAGCAGACTCTTGCTCTGGAGAAGCTAAGAGAGGACACCCAAGAGCAATTAAGAGTGACATTTTTGAGGAACTGCAGCCTAGAGAGGAATGTCCTGGGAGAAAGCCATTTTGAAACCAGAACTTTGGAGCGGATGCCAGTCACGTGCCTTCCCAGCTAACAGAGGTTTTCTGGACACCATTGGCCATCTTCCAGTGAAGGTACCCAATTGCTGATGTATTACCTTGGACACTTTATGGCCTTAAGACGGTAACTGTGTAACCAAATAAACCCCCTTTTATAAAAGCCAATCCATCTAGAGATAAAGTATGGCTTTAGGTAATGTGTATAACTGCCAAGTTGACAAGGGGTGGACTGTGATGGTTAGGTTCATGTGTCAATTGGCCAGGTGATAGTACCCAGCTATCTGGTCAAGTAAGCACTGGCCTAACAATTGCTGTGAGGACATTTGTGGCTGGTTAATAAAGCAACAGCCTGGTTTATTAAATCATCAGTCAATTGACTGCAGCTGTGACTGATGACTCACCAAAGGGCATGTCTTCCACAATGAGAGAATGCAATTGGCTGGATTTAATCCAATTAATCAGTTGAAGACTTATAAGTGAGACAGATAGAGGCCCTTCACTTCTTCTTCGGCTGCCCAGCGAAGTGTTTCCTGAGGAGTTCGTCGAAGTTGCCGGTTCGTTTCCTGAGGAGTTCATCGAACATGTTCGTCGAAGATCCCAGTTCATTTCCTGAGGAGTTTGTCGAAGTTGTCGGTTCGTTTCCTGAGGAGTTCATCAGACATCTTCCTTGGAGTTGACAGTTTGCTGACTGCTCTAAAGAATTTGGACTCATGCATATCCACAGTTGCATGAGTCACTTTTATAAATTTTATAGTCATAGACACCTCTCATTGATTCTGTTTCCCTAGAGAAATACCTAGAATTGATGAATTTCTTCCTTTTCTTCTTACCTTAGTTTTACTAGTAGCTTTTTCATTTCAGTCTATTGTAAAATCTCCTGCTTTAATTCCTGTTTTAATTTCCTTGAAAGTACAAAATAGTTATAGTTAAATGTTTTTTTTTTCTGTTTCCTAGAGTAAATGTTCAAAATGTTATGTTTCCGTCTTTTACATAAAATGCCCCTTTAATTCTTTGTCCTATGAAATGCTTACATGGTTTCCATGCTAGACATTTTCCTGCATATTTGTCTCTTAACATAGGCCTCATATGTGCCTCAGATCTATAGGGATAGAATCTCCTTGACTCTTCTTCCTATTTACTTGAGCATTACTTTTATGGATCCATTAGCATGAAAGATAAAGAGCTGGATGTTTACAATACATATTCTCTCTTCTATTTAGCTGCCTGTGATGAATGAGTGGATGGCTATGTGCATGTAAAACTGCAGGCTGGAAAATGTGACTCTGATTTTTCTTCCCTAATTTATTGAAAATCTTTCATTATTGGTTTCTTTTTTGCTACTCCTTATTCAATGAAGATGGCATCTCTTGAATGTGAACTCATTTCATTACTTCTTAAGTAGGATATATTTTCAATATTGACATGTATCTTTAAGAGCTAGTGCACATGTTATTTTATGAATCAATACTATTATTTCTGGTCCACAGCTGCAAAAGATTCACCCATGGATCCCTACAGCTTAGGAAGTTGGGTCAGAAAAACACAATAACACCATTTAGCCTCACAGTTTCTCTTCCAACATCCCCTCCATGTCAAGAAGGTGTTTTCGACCCTCCCTGCAGCCCAGGCAGATCACCAGATCCTGCTCCTCTAGCTGAAATGTACCACTGGGGTCCCTCTGCACCTTCTCTCTGTCCACCGTGCTCTTCAGCAAGAGAATCATGTGCTTGCCCTTGGCATCTGCCTCCAGAGACTGTACTACGTGAAGATGATGCCTACCTACTTTCAGCATTAATGAAGTTTTCTTTTTCTTAGTTCTTCACTTGCTTCATTTTTGTAAATACTGGGCATGGATAAATGTGTACTTATACCACCATCTTTCCCATTAATCCCATTAATTTTATAACAAGAAACAAAACAAGAAAGCTTTCTCATTTTTAAAAATAAAATCCATTTTAAAAAGATTCATGTTAATTCTAATTCCAAGAAATTCATTTTTCTACTGAACAATCTCATTTTCTTTTGAATAGGTTATTAGTGGCTTATTTCCATATTTATACTATTTAGCTGTTGTGAGGTACCTGAAGCTTCCTACTGATAGGATTTTTTTCTGCTTTTATCCTTCCCTGACAGCACGTGCCAAGCATTCAACCACAAGAATATCCCCAAGTTTCCTGATCCATGCACCCCCTCTCTGTACTGGGCTCCGCATCCGGTTCATCAACTATTTAAAACTAAAAGGTATTTATGGATTTATCATTAGATCCACCATATTTTGTCATAGTCATAGTTTAGTTTATAGCTAATCTGTGATGATCAATACAACTGAAACCATATTTGCAACTTAGTTAAGCCTGAAAAGAAATTCAAAATATTTTTACTCATTGTTCCTAATTCCCCTAATCAAACCACTTAGAATGTTAACAACAAGTAAAAAGTTCCTAAAGGTCATTGAAGATAAATGTTTGAAATCTTGGAATTTTTAAATTGGCATCTATAATGCAATATGCAATTCTCTTTGATGAGGTACATACTATAATCATCTGTGCATATATAGGTAACAGTTTGGGATCTGATTTTCAGAGATGAGGTAGAAATAAAGCCATTTATGTGAACAAAGGGGCCTTTATTTCTTTCTGTTTTGTTTTGTTTTGTTTTCTGGCAAGCAGCTACTACGACAAACTACTCTTCCACTTTTCCAGTGATCTGACTTACTTCTAATCGAAGGACCACTAGAAGATAATTCACCTGGATGAAGAACTAATTGCTTAGGCAGAGTCTCATGGAATGGCACCATTGTTCAAGGTTGTGATCTCCTTTCCTGGTCTACAAAAAAATCCCTGGCAAATTTACAAAGAAAAGTATTACTTAGAAAGCACAGGAAGTGCATAAACCAGAGAGAGAGATTTCATTCAAGTCATGCTAAAATCCATGAACCAGAGCTAGTGGACCTCAAAATATCAAGAAAGCATGTATAAGCCAGAAGGTCAAATTTACTAATTTAGAGTAAGAATCGTCACTATCAAGCACATTGTATATCTAAATTCACTGACAGTATCTCCCCAACCCCATGAAAATACACTGACAATGGAGGGTATCACTCCATTGTAAATAGTATACTTGCATCTACTTCTTGGCAGCTGGATAATCAATCAAGAGCCAAATTTAAAAATGAAATAATTACTTGGCAAGCATGGAGTGTGTATACACTAGAGAGATTTCATTCAAGCCATGCTAAAATCTGATAAAGAATCTCTGTCCCCTAACAGAGCTACAACTAACAAGCAATCATTTTGTTGTCTCCCCACATTCAGTATCTAATCCCCCAGATTTAGCCTCTCTCTATTTCTAGACAATACTTAATAAATGCTGCCAAAATCTTCCTCTTTGAGTCCGTGTTTGCAGTATTCATGTCAACTCACTGCATTCTTTTGACAGATCTTTCTTTTAAATACATTAATACTGTCAAGCCTTTCTATTTCTGTTTATAGTCTAGAAATCTTTTGGTCTTTTGACATGACCTGCATAGATATCATCTATTCTATATTGATTTTTATTAGCATAATTCAGAATACTGGCATTGCCTAATTGTGACCACTATGAAGAACTGGAATAGTCAGCAGCATTCACTAATTTTAACTACCTTCTTTTTAAGATGCGCTTTAGCTAACGGGTCTCTATAGTCTTGCCCTCAGATGTTAGCATGTGTAAAAGGGGCAAAGAATGGAGTTCTATCTTTTCTTTTCTCACTGCTGATACTGCATGCCCTGGGATGCTGGGATCTCCTGAGATTGTCAGCAAACAAAGAATTTCCAGGACAGGTTAACTGCTTTTGAAATCTTCCTCTTTGTGGGCTGTTCTGGTACTGTTGCCATGGAAACAGACTTCTCATTATTTTTGAACAGGTTCTGTTTCACTTTAACTCCCATAAAGAAGAAACTCTTTTTTGCATGAGAATGTAGCAAAATAATGTGATTTTTACTTAAATTAAACTTTATTCACAACCACAAATCATGATAAAATTCTGAAAATTTTGAATCGTCCTAGATTACATGGCTTGTAGGGTATCATTTATACCCTAACAACTTGTATATCAACTTTGTATATGAAAGTGCAGACTATCCACTGCCACACACACACACACACACACACACACACACAAAAACACAGAATCATGGATTTGCCCTTTGACATTCCAATAAAAGTATACAGTAAATATAGCTGAGTATTGCAAATACCACAATCTTTCCAAATATAAAAATTTCCCACTTGTATCAAAGCCTCATGAAAGAAGAGATTTTTGTTCTATCTTCCCCCATTTTCTAGATTAGCCTCTGAGACATGATCGGTGAACAATGCATACTTAATGAATGACTGGATGGGTGGATGAAGACTTCCATGACCACCAGCATTATTGTAGTGGCAATATTACTTATCCAATCTAAGACAATTACTGAAGCATATGTTGATTCATGAACTCTCTGAAATGACTCCTTGGACCCCTTCTGGTCTCAGCCCAAACCACTGGTATAAAGAACATCCTTATTTTTACAGAATCTCAGGATTAGAAGGTTACCTATGTTGAGTGAACTAAGCCAGACACAAAAGAACAAATATTGTATGATCTCACTGATATGAAATAATTAGAATAAGCAAATTCACAAAGCCAGAAACTAGAACATAGATTACCAGGAGCCGGGGCAGCTGTAGGGAATGAGGAGCTAATGTTTAACTTGTACAGAGTTTCTGTTCGGATTGATGGAAAACTTTTGGTATTGCATGGTGGTGGTGGTAGCACAGCATGGTGAGCCTAACTGTACTGAACCATACACTTGAATATGGTTAAAAGGGGGAATTTTAGTTGTATATATGTAACCAGAATGAAAGTAGAAAAAATATAGGACTGTACAACATAGTGAAACAAAATGTGATGATGGACTATAGTTAATAGTAGAACTGTAAAAATGTTTTCATGAATTGTAACAAATGCACTCCACTAATGCAAGGTGTTAATAATAAGGTGGTATATGGGAACTCTGTATTTTATTCACATGATTTTTCTGTAAACTTACAACTTATCAAATAAGTAAATAAATGCATAAATAAAGTTACCTAAATTTATCTTAAATTCTACTCTCATTCAGTATGTGTCCATTTTCAGACAACTTAAAGAATTCATATATTCCCATAACTTTTTTTCATTGGTCCCAGGAAGAATTTTCTGAATTATCTGAAAATGGACCATTTCAAGCGGTAGTTAAGTCCTCAGTTATACTGGAGATGCCATGAAGGCAGAGACAACATCTCTCCTCATTGCTAAAACCCTAGTTGCTAATCCCGAGTACTCAATAACTGTATTTTGGATGATTGTTCAATTCCTAGATACATCAAGAATAAGTCAGATTCTATAAAAAAGATTTAGTCACTGCAAACGTGTTGAACTTTAGATAATTTTCAAGGTGTTTACAACAGTATAAAACAAATCTAAAAACCACATATCAGTCTATGGAGTCTCCAATTCTCTAAATTAAATTTCCAATTCCTTCAGCCTTTCTTTAGATGATGTGACTTTGAATCTCTTCACCATCAATTTGTCATCCAGAATCAATATAATGCTACAGTTTGGAATAAAATATGATTATCATTTATCTAGTTCTAGACACTTATAATGTGTAGACTAAGATTACAAAAATTCCTTTGACAACAAAATTTAATCTAAATTTTGTTTGTGATAAAAAGCCAATGCAAATGAGCTTAAACAAAAAGAGAAATATATTGAAAATATAAAGGATTTTGAAGGATAAAGGAAAGAAAATTGAATTAAGTTTCTGCAGCAAACAGACTAGGATTAAAAATCTTATTGACCCAAACAGAAAGGGCAAAAGGCCTGAGGGACAACTAGAACAAAGATGTGACTACTTCAAGGACTCTCATGCCAGGAAATACAGGGGCTGGCAAGTGTTATACCTCACATTTCAATAACAAAAAACCAGTAACCATCTTCCCTTAGTTCCAGCAAGTCTGTTCCTGGGCACAGACTTTGGCGAGATTTCATCAGGTGCCATCTGGGCCAGCTGTCTGCAGGGAGGTTGGTTCGGACATGGCCTGCATGGGCTTACCCCTACGGACTACTGCCACTCCCAGAGAAGAAGGGCTCCCTGAGTCAGGCAGGCACCCTGCCAACATTCTTAAAATCAAGAATAAAACACCTAAATATTTTTCACAAAAGCATCGACTGAGTCATGTCTCTCCCAGCCTCTCTGTATATACATATAGATGGCTTTTTTAGACCAAATCAGAAGATCTTATACTTATTTGTCTTACATTTGATTTATTGGAGCCCACTTAACTCTCATACCTCTGTTCATAGTCACTTTCCCCAAGGCCTGACTAAGAAACTCCAGTTCTCAAGTGCTGATCAAGAGGAAGAATATTACATTAAAATAGGAGGAAAATGTTAGTCTAATGAATATGTAGGCAAGAGTTATTTTGTAAAATATTCTGTATGTAAAATATATAATTAAGTTATAATACATTCTTGGGAATATTTTGTATGCTGTGTTTTATGGTAGAAATAGAATGAATTGACTCAGTAGAAAGAGGTCATTTAACTTAATAAGCATGAAAAATATGTCTCTGTCAGTGTGGTGGTTTGGAGCTAGGTACCCCAGAAAAACATGTTCCTTAAACAATCCATTCTTGTGGGTGTGAACTGTTGTAAATAGGACCTTTTGATGAGGTTACTTCAGTTAAGTTGTGGCCCAGGTGAATCAGGATGAGTCTTAATCCTATTCCTGGAGGCCTTATAGGGAGGGTTTGGTGGTACACCCTATAATACATGCTATCTGTACTATCCAGTATGATAGCCACTAGACACACATGGCTATTGAGTACTTGAAATGTGGCTAGTGTAACTGAGAAACAGAATTGTTACTTTAATTTTAATTTAATAGATAGTGTAACTATAATAGGTTGACACCAACAAAAAGTTTTTGTTTTAATTTCCACTAGAGGGCAGTATCTATCCCAGCAGACGTGAACAATGTACATTTCACCATTTTCCATCTTAGAGTAGACAACAGAATGAACTGGTACCATATTCCAATTGATTCTAGAGATGTTAGAAATTCACAAGCTGACATTATATGGAGAATGTTTAAAAGTAAGTGATGAGAAAAAACATTCTGCACAAATATGCTTGCTTCCCCTTTAACAAATTTTAAGATCATATTTTCATTGAGATTTTTTCAGAGCCTTTAATATATTAGTTATTATGAATTTCTAAGAAAAGGATTTACTATTTAGGATTTCTCAAGTTCATTGGACTACAGAATCCAGTGCACTAATTAACATCTACTGAACCAGGTTTCACTCACTAAGTTTATTCTTCAGCAACTTAAAATCTTCAGAGAACTCCTATGCCAGCTAAGTCCCCAAACCCAGAGGCAATAACCTCTCCAAGAACAACCCGCTTTCTCGTAAAGTTGACATCCCTTTTTAACATGAACAAGTTACGGTGATCACTGCCTAGACATCCCAGAAGATCAGGAAAATGATTAAACTAGAGGAAGAGGCAGCAACAGACAAGATGGAATTTAACAAACGATTATGAATACTGAACCTTTATATTTCCTTTTCCTTGGTTGCTGGGGTATTGGAATGGCTAGACAGAAAGTATTGAAATGGTGGAACTGTAGCATATGGCATCCTTTGAAATTCGTTCTGTGGCTACTTGTTGGATTGTGATTTGAAAGCTGTCACCTTTTTGTGTATATGTTGTATTTCATAGTGGGGAAATAGCTGAAACTGTGGTACTATAGCTCATAGCAACTTAAGAGGTTTCCTATGTGACTACTAGTTAAATCACGCTTTGAGGAGTATTGCCCTTTTGTATATGTTATATTTCACAGTGGGGAAGTGGCTGAAGCTGTGGAATTGTAGCCTATAATATTCTTTGAAGTTTGCTCCCTAACTACTTGTTGAATTGCACTTAGAAAGTTGTCACTTCTGTGCATGTATGTCACATTCTACAATTAAAAAAAAAAAAAATACCTGAACCAGTGTTTTCCACAAAGCGAATCTGGAAAGCAATGGAAGGATTCTTATAGGTTGAAATTGATTTAATATTACCCTTCCTACATGCACACTAAACACTGTTATTTGCCCACATTTTGTTGTTGCATTCATCCTACATATGTCCACTTGGTTCATAAATATTTCACACACACACACACACACACACACACCCTGTTATTGGTGTGCCACTCTAGCATCTAGGGAGAATTCCAGCTACCCTCTTAAGCTTTCATTCAAAATTCTCATGGCTACAATCAAGGGTACTCAATTGGGAGTGAGTGCAAGTTTCACTGGGAGGACCCAAGATTTCAAAAGCCTGCTTTTGTATTGAGTTTCCTTTTGGGTTATTGCTATTTTGGAGTATCTTTCCTTAGGGTCTCTAGTGAATTCCCTCATATAGTTGGTGTGGTAATATATTGGGAATATCTCCACTGCCAGTGTGGAGCCCAAGAGAAAGGAGACATGACGTTTAGGCCATCTCTGCTCTTACATTTTGGAGAGAAATGTTCTTTTTTTACATGCCATCTCCTAAAAATTCAGAGGTATAGAGGAAAGGGGTGAAGGAGATAGTATCTCAGCCCATCCTTTTGTCTAAACAAACGGAGACCCTGAAAATCACATGCAGTCCAGCCTAGTTTATCATGTGAAGAAATTATAAAGGTTTCTAAGAAAAATTTCTGTTTAATAATGAAGTATATATTTACCTAGAGTATTCCCTGCATATACCCCTTTTGTAACTTCAAATGTAGTGTGCAAATGCCAAAGATTAAGAGATGAATTCCTCTCAATTCTTGCTTCTAATGGATCACTAAATAGCATTTCATCTACTGCATTTCCCTGATCTGCTGATCGAACAAGGTATGATAATCTTTTCAGGGGAGAAATCTGAGTGCAAGGATAAAATGTCTCAATATATGAGAATCCCCGGTAATCTTGGCTGGATCAGATTCTCTCCCTTCCATTCTTCCAACATTGACCCTCCTTCCATGATAAGTTTGTCCCTTCTATTAACCAGCATTTATACTTCTTAATATTTTCTAGATTAATATAATGAGCTGGAATTTCCAGAAAAAATACTACTTGCCATAAAAGCAGGAAAACTTCTATTGTTCCTGACTTTAATAAGAGCACCTCAAGTTATTTATTATATTGACTACTGGCTTCAGAAAGATATTCTTTATAATGTTAAGAAAACATTCCTTTCCTTTGTAATTTACTAAGAGCTATTTTTTAAAAATGTTATATTCAATAAATTAAAAGCTGGTTGGCGAAAAATAGATTTTTTTTTCTAATTTCATCTATTACTATGATGGCATGAAATAAATATTCTGTGTATATACGCTGCCAGAGCCATGCTAGGTTCCCCATAGAAATGAGAAAGTTCCTCTCTCCATAAAGCTCTGCCAGGTGAGAAACAGATGTCGTGGAGTTCACCTGCTAGTAGAATCAGTGTGTGATAGTTCCACATGGTTCTTGTGCCTTTTATTTCTAAGGGACAATTATGGATATACAAATGATAGATAGATAATAGATGACAAGGAGATAGATGACATATATCTAACATCATTATTTAATTCTCTTCTCTTCATTTTTATCTTTAGTCAATTTGACTTCTCTAAGAGGTGAAATGATTTATTTACAATTTCTAACAATTTTTATTACACATATTTTAAATATACTATTTAATACATACATTTTCATGAATATTTTATCTTCCTTTTGGATAATATATTTTGTCCATATGAAATAATATCCTTTGTTCTCTTATTTTTCCCTCAAATTATTTTCTTATATTTATTGATGCATTCAATTCAATCAACACATTTATTGAGCACCTACTATATGCCAGCCATTTTTCTAGGTGCTGGGTATATTTCAGCAAACAAAACACACAAAGATTTCTATTCTCATGGATCTTACATTCTAGTGGGAACAAATTTTAAAAAGTAAAATATATGGAATGTCAGTAGTTGATGAATAAATAAAGCAGGGAATGGAATTGCACTTGAAATTTGAACATAATGGGTCAGGGAAGGTGCCATTTCAGAAAAGACTGAAGAAGGTAAGGGAGGGAGTCCTGCTGATAAGTGGAGGAAGAGCATTCCAGCAGAGGGAAGGGAATGTGCCAAGGCTGCCAAGTGGGAGCCTGCCCAGGATGCTTGAGAAACCTCAAGATGGCTGAGCAGAGTGAGCAAGGGGGACAGTTCTGGGAAGAGAGATCAGGGAGGCTTCAGGGGGCAAATCAGGTAGGGCCTTCAAGCCATTTTAAGTCTCTTTAAGGGCTGACCTGATTTATATTTTTATAGGGTCACTCTGGCTGCTACGTTGCAAATAGACTATGTGGGGTGGATACAAGAAGGAATGCAGGAAAACCATTGAAATTATCCAACTGAGGTGACTTGGACCAGCCAGAGGATGAGATGAGAAGTGATCCTGGATTTAGTTTAGAGTGTAGAGTTGACAGACTGCTGAAAGATTGCATGCAACATCTTTTGTTGCATTGCTCCAGTTTTCTTTGTTTCTCTTATGTTTTAGAAATTATGAACAAATTTCTCTAACAAGGTGGAGAATGAAACCGTTTATTGATTATCTTCCATCATTACCTCCACCTCAAAGGAAGAGAAAATCTACACTTTAATTTCTTCCCTTCTCCTCCCTTATCTAAAGTCGGGTTTCCTAGAATCAAAGTCGAGGCCTGGATTCTTGGGGAAGTGATTTCCTGAGAGAATGTTCTCGGGAGTACAGGGATGAGGAAAGCAGGATAAGGCAAGAAAGAAAGCTAAGCAAGTATCCCATCTTGGTGGGCACTAGCTTTAGCCAGTTCCATGGGGAGCTCTGGAGCAAAAACTGCACCCCTTGAAACAAGGGAGTCAGCATTTTTTACCTCCTGACATTTGGGGAAGGGCAGGGAGCAAGGCGTAACTTCCACCCACAGTATCCACAACATCTCCCATCTCCCATCTCTCAGTTTATTGGAATAACCTCTGTTTAGATCCAGATTGTCTTTCTCTTATTTAATAATTGTATAATATAATCATTTCTTCCTCTCTACAGCATATACTTTTGGTGCTGTGTTCAGATTCTCCTCACCAGCTGCTATGAGTGTTGGCTGCTAATGGCTCATCACCAAATCCTTCTCCAGAAAATTGCTCCCAGCTGATGAGTCCCCCCTTGCCCCTCCCTCAGCAGGGGAAGCCCTCAGCTAGTGACTGACTGACACAGGGTAAAAAGCCCAGCCCCCTGGCCACAAGGCAGGCAAACTATATGCAGCCATTCACACTACAGAGCTCTCTGTGTGATCAGGCTGAAACTAGACTTTAGCTGAACCCAGTTTTATCTGGCTCCTTTCCCTGCCCTATCTTGCTTTCCTCATGTCCTTTCAAGTTTCTCCTGAGAGCACTTTCTCTGTAAATCACATACAGAAGAATCCCATCTTAGGCTCTGCTTCTAGGATCCTAAGTCTAAGGCATGGATTCCTTTTATCTAATTAGGTACATATTGTAATCCTTTCACTAGTAGTGGGCCTTAATTCATTTGTTCCTACCTCCAGGTCAACTGGTAATCAAATACAGTCTGTTCTATTTAATATTCTTCTACTCTTGTGGTTCTCCAACTTCAGTATGTATAAGGAACTCCTGGGGTAATTGATAAAAAAGCAGAATCCTGGGCCCTACCCTTCAAAGGTTTTCCCTTAAGTTGCTGTGGAAATCTGGACTGTCTTTCAGATGGACTTGCAGATGATTCCGAAGCAGCACCACACTTAGAGAAACTCTGTCTTTCCCTCCTTTCCCATCCCATTGCCACCTTACAATGGAGTCTTTACGATTTCTTGACTAGGTTATAGTAAAACCTCTGAATTGGTCCCCATGTTTCACCCCCTTAAATTCCATTTCCACTCTCTGCTCCCCAGCTTTTCCACATAGTGACTGGAGTATTTGCCGATCTGCCACCCTAATGAGATGTGTTTGCTCTGTGACCTAAAGCACTCCATGGTTCCCCACTGCAATAGATACAGGCCAAACTCTTTACCTGGACATTAAAGGCCCTCCACCATCTAGCCCCTGCTTTCCACTTCCTAAAGACCTTTTACCACCCCTCTTTTCATCATCCCTTCCCCATTTCTCCTTATTATTAGCTGGTAACATCCTTCAGGTGTGACCTCCTCTGGGCTGAACTGAGGGCTACCCCAACCCCTGGTCATCTCACTCCCTCTGTACTTATCTTTAGAGACACTGTATTGTGATGTTTTCCTAGTCAATCTAGTCTTTCCCACAAAAATGACTCCATCAGGGACCCCCTCTTATGAGATAGGTTTCCTCTCATGGCAGCCTGCCCATAGAGACTAGGCTAGATTTCCTTAGGTACATGTGCCGGTTTGAATCTATTATGTCTTCCACAAAAGCCGTGTTCTTTAATGCAGTCTTGTGAGGGTGGACTTATTAGTCTTTTGATTAGGGTGGACACTTTTGATTGAGCATTTCCATGGAGATGTGACTCACCCAGCTGTGGGTGAAATCTTTGATTAAATTATTTCCATGGAGGTGTGGACCCCACCGTTTCAGGGTAGGTCTTGATTAGTTCACTGGAGTCCTTAAGATTGCTCAAGAGCTGACACAGAAACTGATACTTGGAGATGCTTGGACATGCAGACAGAAAGATGTTTGGAGATGCTAAGCTGAAAAATGAAGCCCAGGTTTGCCCCAGAGAAGCTAAGAGAGGACCCCCAAATGCTTAGAGAGAGAAATGCCCTCGGAGAAAGAAGCAAGGACACACAGAGGTTGAGAGAGAGAAGCTAAGAGAGGCAGAAGCCCAAGCAAGCAGGCACAGAGGCTGAGAGAGAGAAGCTAAAAGAGACAGAAGCCCAGAGACATTTTGGAGAAAGCTATTTTGAACCACAACATGGGAGCAAAGGACCAGCAGATGCTGGCCACATGCCTTCTCAGCTAACAGAGGTGTTCTGGACACCATTGGCCTTCCTTCAGTGAGGACATCCTCTTGTTGATGCCTCAGTTTGGACACTTTTATGGCCTTGGAACTTAGGTTATTTGTAACCTAATAAATCCCCTTTATAAAGGCCAATCCATTTCTGGTATTTTGCATTACAGCAGCTTTAGCAAACCAGAATAGTACATGAAGTTGAAAAATAGCCAGCAGCTTTCTGAGTCTGACCCAGAGAGAGAGGGCTGCCATCCCTGTCAGGAAATTACCAAAGGTGGAGATGGGGCCTGTGGCAGTACACGAACCCTGAGGCCCAGCTCAGAGACCAGCTCCAAGTCTAACTTAGAGTTCACTCTGCAGGCAGCATAGGTCTTGGTAAGTTTTGCTGCCCCCTGAGCACTGGGCTTTTGAAGCCTCCAGTCCTGAAGAACCATCCCTACACCCTGGACACCCATCCCAGTGGTATTCTATGGTGCAGCCTTCTTCAGGAAAGTGTATGTAGAATAGAGATAAAGTGTGCAGATTTGAAGACAGGCAGGAACAGGCATACCTGGATTCCCACCTCAGACACTTACTAGCTGCCTCACCTCAGGCAAGTTAATTAACCTTCCATAGGCTCTGTTTTCCAATCTGCAATGTGGAGAGAAATATTTTTAAAAATGAAACTCATGTAAATTTGCCCATGGGATTAAATGATATAATGATTGAAGAGGGTTTAACACAGAGCACCAAATAGAAAGTGCTAGGTATACAGAGAAGGGCAGGAACTGCTTGGTTTCCTGTGCTGGCTCTGCCACTGCCTTTGGGACCCAGTTCCTTTGGTCTCCCTGGGATTCTTTGCAGTACCCTACCCACAAGGCTGCCGACACCAACCCAAGGTTTTGCTTCCATAGCCTCTTTTACTGGAGCTGGAACTGGTCTCACTCCATCTTTATTGAGCAGGTTAAAAGGTTTCCTCACTTGAAAAATGAGAGGGACCAGAACTACCATTCACTGAGAGCTTTTTTCATGCCAGGAGTTTTGCATTTACTATTTCACTTAACTCTCACAGTACCCTATAAGTTTGGTATAATAATGCCTACTTTTTTAGATTAGAAATTTTAAATGTAGACTAAGCAAAATCATCACAAGTCCACATATCTTGGTACAGTGACCTTCAAAAATTTTTATCCACTACCCTGTTTAAGGTGATATCTAAAATGTTTCTTGTAAGTTTAAATAATTGTAAAATATGTACTATCCAGTATAGTGCAAATATTGACATTTTAAACTACTACTTTGCTCTTTTAAATATAACCATTGAAATCTACAGACTACAGAGATTTGATAACTACATCATGCATTTAAAACTATAAGAACATACACTTGGAGGCGGGGCAAGATGGCAGACTGGTGAGCTGTATGTTTTAGTTACTCCTCCAGGAAAGTAGGTAGAAAGCCAGGAACTGCGTGGACTGGACACCACAGAGCAATCTGACTTTGGGCATACTTCATACAACACTCATGAAAACGTGGAACTGCTGAGATCAGCGAAATCTGTAAGTTTTTGCGGCCAGGGGACCCACGCCCCTCCCTGCCAGGCTCAGTCCCGGGGGAGGAGGGGCTGTCAGCTCCGGGAAGGAGAAGGGAGAACTGCAGTGGCAGTTCTTATCGGAAACTCATTCTACTGACGCAAACTCCAACCATAGATAGACTGAGACCAGACACCAGAGAATCTGAGAGCAGCCAGCCCAGCAGAGAGGAGACAGGCATAGAAAAAAAACAACACGAAAAACTCCAAAATAAAAGCGGAGGATTTCTGGAGTTCTGGTAAACATAGAAAGGGGAAGGGCCCTGAGGCGCATATGCAAATCCCAAACAAAAGCTGATCTCTCTGCCCTGTGGACCTTTCCTTAATGGCCCTGGTTGCTTTGTCTCTTAGCATTTCAATAACCCATTAGATCTCCGAGGAGGGCCCTTTTTTTTTTTTTTTTTTAATCGTTTTTTCTTTTTCTAAAACAATTACTCTAAGAAGCCCAATACAGAAAGCTTCAAAGACTTGCTATTTGGGCAGGTCAAGTCAAGAGCAGAACTAGGAGAGCTCTGAGACAAAACGCAATAATCCAGTGGCTGAGAAAATTCACTAAACACCACAACTTCCCAAGAAAAGGGGGGTGTCCGCTCACAGCCATCATCCTGGTGGACAGGAAACACTCCTGCCCATCGCCAGCCCCATAGCCCAGAACTGCCCCAGACAACCCAGTGTGACGGAAGTGCTTCAAATAACAGGCACACACCACAAAACTGGGCGTGGACATTAGCCTTCCCTGCAACCTCAGCTGATTGTCCCAGAGTTGGGAAGGTAGAGCAGTGTGAATTAACAAAGCCCCATTCAGCCATCATTTCAGCAGACTGGGAGCCTCCCTACACAGCCCAGCAGCCCAGAACTGCCCTGGGGGGACGGCACTCACCTGTAACATAGTACAGTCATCCCTCAACAGAGGACCCGGGGTACACGGCCTGGAAGAGGGGCCCACTTGCAAGTCTCAGGAGCCATACGCCAATACCAAGGACTTGTGGGTCAGTGGCAGAGACAAACTGTGGCAGGACTGAACTGAAGGATTAGACTATTGCAGCAGCTTTAAAAATCTAGGATCACCAGGGAGATTTGATTGTTAGAGCCACCCCCCTCTCCCTGACTGCCCAGAAACACGCCCCATATACAGGGCAGGCAATACCAACTACACACGCAAGCTTGGTACACCAATTGGACCCCACAAGACTCACTCCCCCACTCACCAAAAAGGCTAAGCAGGGGAGAACTGGCTTGTGGAGAACAGGTGGCTCGTGGACGCCACCTGCTGGTTAGTTAGAGAAAGTGTACTCCACTAAGCTGTAGATCTGATAAATTAGAGAAAAGGACTTCAATTGGTCTACAAATCCTAAAAAAACCCTATCAAGTTCAGCAAATGCCACGAGGCCAAAAACAACAGAAAATTATAAAGCATATGAAAAAACCAGACGATATGGATAACCCAAGCCCAAGCACCCAAATCAAAAGACCAGAAGAGACACAACACCTAGAGCAGCTACTCAAAGAACTAAAGATGAACAATGAGACCATAGTACGGGAGATAAAGGAAATCAAGAAGACCCTAGAAGAGCATAAAGAAGACATTGCAAGACTAAATAAAAAAATGGATGATCTTATGGAAATTAAAGAAACTGTTGACAAAATTAAAAAGATTCTGGACACTCATAGTACAAGACTAGAGGAAGTTGAACAACGAATCAGTGACCTCGAAGATGACAGAATGGAAAATGAAAGCATAAAAGAAAGAATGGGGAAAAAAATTGAAAAAATCGAAATGGACCTCAGGGATATGATAGATAATATGAAACGTCCAAATATAAGAATCCTTGGTGTCCCAGAAGGGGAAGAAAAGGGTAAAGGTCTAGGAAGAGTATTCAAAGAAATTGTTGGGGAAGACTTCCCAAATCTTCTAAACAACATAAATACACAAATCATAAATGCTCAGCGAACTCCAAATAGAATAAATACAAATAAACCCACTCCGAGACATATACTGATCACACTGTCAAACACAGAGGAGAAGGAGCAAGTTCTGAAAGCAGTAAGAGAAAAGCAATTCACCACATACAAAGGAAACAGCATAAGACTAAGTAGTGACTACTCAGCAGCCACCATGGAGGCGAGTAGGCAGTGGCACGATATATTTAAAATTCTGAGTGAGAAAAATTTCCAGCCAAGAATACTTTATCCAGCAATGCTCTCCTTCAAATTTGAGGGAGAGCTTACATTTTTCACAGACAAACAAATGCTGAGAGAATTTGCTAACAAGAGACCTGCCCTACTGGAGATACTCAAGGGAGCCCTACAGACAGAGAAACAAAGAAAGGACAGAGAGACTTGGAGAAAGGTTCAGTACTAAAGAGATTCGGTATGGGTACAATAAAGGATATTAATAGACAGAGGGGAAAAATATGACAAACATAAACCTAAGGATAAGATGGCTGATTCAAGAAATGCCTTCACGGTTATAACGTTGAATGTAAATGGATTAAACTCCCCAATTAAAAGATATAGATTCGCAGAATGAATCAAAAAAAATGAACCATCAATATGTTGCATACAAGAGACTCATCTTGGACACAGGGACACAAAGAAACTGAAAGTGAAAGGATGGAAAAAAATATTTCATGCAAGCTACAACCAAAAGAAAGCAGGTGTAGCAATAGTAATCTCAGATAAAATAGACTTCAAATGCAGGGATGTTTTGAGACACAAAGAAGGACACTACGTACTAATAAAAGGGGCAATTCAGCAAGAAGAAATAACAATCATAAATGTCGATGCACCCAACCAAGGTGCCACAAAATACATGAGAGAAACACTGGCAAAACTAAAGGAAGCAATTGATGTTTCCACAATAATTGTGGGAGACTTCAACACATCACTCTCTCCTATAGATAGATCAACCAGACAGAAGACCAATAAGGAAATTGAAAACCTAAACAATCTGATAAATGAATTAGATTTAACAGACATATACAGGACATTACATCCCAAATCACCAGGATACACATACTTTTCTAGTGCTCATGGAACTTTCTCCAGAATAGATCATATGCTGGGACATAAAACAAGCCTCAATAAATTCAAAAAGATTGAAATTATTCAAAGCACATTCTCTGACCACAATGGAATACAATTAGAAGTCAATAACCATCAGAGACTTAGAAAATTCACAAATAACTGGAGGTTAAACAACACACTCCTAAACAATCAGTGGGTTAAAGAAGAAATAGCAAGAGAAATTGCTAAATATATAGAGACGAATGAAAATGAGAACACAACATACCAAAACCTATGGGATGCAGCAAAAGCAGTGCTAAGGGGGAAATTTATAGCACTAAACACATATATTAAAAAGGAAGAAAGAGCCAAAATCAAAGAACTAATGGATCAACTGAAGAAGCTAGAAAATGAACAGCAAACCAATCCTAAACCAAGTAGAAGAAAAGAAATAACAAGGATTAAAGCAGAAATAAATGACATAGAGAACAAAAAAACAATAGAGAGGATAAATATCACCAAAAGTTGGTTCTTTGAGAAGATCAACAAGATTGACAAGCCCCTAGCTAGACTGACAAAATTAAAAAGAGAGAAGACCCATATAAACAAAATAATGAATGAAAAAGGTGACATAACTGCAGATCCTGAAGAAATTAAAAAAATTATAAGAGGATACTATGAACAACTGTATGGCAATAAAATGGATAATGTAGAGGAAATGGACAATTTCCTGGAAACATATGAACAACCTAGACTGACCAGAGAAGAAATAGAAGACCTCAACCAACCCATCACAAGCAAAGAGATCCAATCAGTCATCAAAAATCTTCCCACAAATAAATGCCCAGGGCCAGATGGCTTCACAGGGGAATTCTACCAAACTTTCCAGAAAGAACTGACACCAATCTTACTCAAACTCTTTCAAAACATTGAAGAAAATGGAACACTACCTAACTCATTTTATGAAGCTAACATCAATCTAATACCAAAACCAGGCAAAGATGTTACAAAAAAGGAAAACTACCGGCCAATCTCCCTAATGAATATAGATGCAAAAATCCTCAACAAAATACTTGCAAATCGAATCCAAAGACACATTAAAAAAATCATACACCATGACCAAGTGGGGTTTATTCCAGGCATGCAAGGATGGTTCAACATAAGAAAATCAATCAATGTATTACAACACATTAACAAGTCAAAAGGGAAAAATCAATTGGTCATCTCAATAGATGCTGAAAAAGCATTTGACAAAATCCAACATCCCTTTTTGATAAAAACACTTCAAAAGGTAGGAATTGAAGGAAACTTCCTCAACATGATAAAGAGCATATATGAAAAACCCACAGCCAGCATAGTACTCAATGGTGGGAGACTGCAAGCCTTCCCTCTAAGATCAGGAACAAGACAAGGATGTCCGCTATCACCACTGTTATTCAACATTGTGCTGGAAGTGCTAGCCAGGTCAATCCGGCAAGACAAAGAAATAAAAAGCATCCAAATTGGAAAAGAAGAAGTAAAACTGTCATTGTTTGCAGATGATATGATCTTATATCTAGAAAACCCTGAGAAATCAACGATACACCTACTAGAGCTAATAAACAAATTTAGCAAAGTAGCGGGATACAAGGTTAATGCACATAAGTCAGTAATGTTTCTATATGCTAGAAATGAACAAACTGAAGAGACACTCAAGAAAAAGATACCATTTTCAATAGCAACTAAAAAAATCAAGTACCTAGGAATAAACTTAACCAAAGATGTAAAAGACCTATACAAAGAAAACTACATAACTCTACTAAAAGAAATAGAAGGGGACCTTAAAAGATGGAAAAATATTCCATGTTCATGGATAGGAAGGCTAAATGTCATTAAGATGTCAATTCTACCCAAACTCATCTACAGATTCAATGCAATCCCAATCAAAATTCCAACAACCTACTTTGCAGACTTGGAAAAGCTAGTTATCAAATTTATTTGGAAAGGGAAGATGCCTCGAATTGCTAAAGACACTCTAAAAAAGAAAAACGAAGTGGGAGGACTTACACTCCCTGACTTTGAAGCTTATTATAAAGCCACAGTTGCCAAAACAGCATGGTACTGGCACAAAGATAGACATATAGATCAATGGAATCGAATTGAGAATTCGGAGATAGACCCTCAGATCTATGGCCGACTGATCTTTGATAAGGCCCCCAAAGTCACTGAACTGAGTCATAATGGTCTTTTCAACAAATGGGGCTGGGAGAGTTGGATATCCATATCCAAAAGAATGAAAGAGGACCCCTACCTCACCCCCTACACAAAAATTAACTCAAAATGGACCAAAGATCTCAATATAAAAGAAAGTACCATAAAACTCCTAGAAGATAATGTAGGAAAACATCTTCAAGACCTTGTATTAGGCGGCCACTTCCTAGACTTTACACCCAAAGCACAAGCAACAAAAGAGAAAATAGATAAATGGGAACTCCTCAAGCTTAGAAGTTTCTGCACCTCAAAGGAATTTCTCAAAAAGGTAAAGAGGCAGCCAACTCAATGGGAAAAAATTTTTGGAAACCATGTATCTGACAAAAGACTGATATCTTGCATATATAAAGAAATCCTACAACTCAATGACAATAGTACAGTCGGCCCAATTATAAAATGGGCAAAAGATATGAAAAGACAGTTCTCTGAAGAGGAAATACAAATGGCCAAGAAACACATGAAAAAATGTTCAGCTTCACTAGCTATTAGAGAGATGCAAATTAAGACCACAATGAGATACCATCTAACACCGGTTAGAATGGCTGCCATTAAACAAACAGGAAACTACAAATGCTGGAGGGGATGTGGGGAAATTGGAACTCTTATTCACTGTTGGTGGGACTGTATAATGGTTCAGCCACTCTGGAAGTCAGTCTGGCAGTTCCTTAGAAAACTAGATATAGAGTTACCATTCGATCCAGCAATTGCACTTCTCGGTATATACCCGGAAGATCGGAAAGCAGTGACACGAACAGATATCTGCACGCCAATGTTCATAGCAGCATTATTCACAATTGCCAAAAGATGGAAACAACCCAAATGTCCTTCAACAGATGAGTGGATAAATAAAATGTGGCATATACACACGATGGAATACTATGCGGCAGTAAGAAGGAACGATCTCGTGAAACATATGACAACATGGATGAACCTTGAAGACATAATGCTAAGCGAAATAAGCCAGGCACAAAAAGAGAAATATTATATGCTACCACTAATGTGAACTTTGAAAAATGTAAAACAAATGGCTTATAATGTAGAATGTAGGGGAACTAGCAATAGAGAGCAATTAAGGAAGGGGGAACAATAATCCAAGAAGAAAAGATAAGCTATTTAACGTTCTGGGGATGCCCAGGAATGACTATGGTCTGTTAATTTCTGATGGATATAGTAGGAGCAAGTTCACAGAAATGTTGCTATATTAGGTAACTTTCTTGGGGTAAAGTAGGAACATGTTGGAAGTTAAGCAGTTATCTTAGGTTAGTTGTCTTTTTCTTACTCCCTTGTTATGGTCTCTTTGAGATGTTCTTTTAGTGTATGTTTGTTTTCTTTTTAACTTTTTTTTCATACAGTTGATTTAAAAAAGAAGGGAAAGTTAAAAAAGTAAAAAAAAAATAAAAAAAAAAAATAAAAAACAAGGAAAAAAAAAAAGATGCAGTGCCCCCTTGAGGAGCCTGTGGAGAATGCAGGGGTATTCGCCTACCCCACCTCCATGGTTGCTAACATGACCACAGACATAGGGGACTGGTGGTTTGATGGGTTGAGCCCTCTACCACAGGTTTTACCCTTGGGAAGACGGTTGCTGCAAAGGAGAGGCTAGGCCTCCCTATGGTTGTGCCTAAGAGCCTCCTCCCGGATGCCTCTTTGTTGCTCAGATGTGGCCCTGTCTCTCTAGCTAAGCCAACTTGAAAGGTGAAATCACTGCCCTCCCCCCTACGTGGGATCAGACACCCAGGGGAGTAAATCTCCCTGGCAACGTGGAATATGACTCCTAGGGAGGAATGTAGACCTGGCATCGTGGGACGGAGAACATCTTCTTGACCAAAAGGGGGATGTGAAAGGAAATGAAATAAGCTTCAGTGACAGAGAGATTCCAAAAGGAGCCGAGAGGTCACTCTGGTGGGCACTCTTACGCACACTTTAGACAACCCTTTTTAGGTTCTAAAGAATTGGGGTAGCTGGTGGTGGATACCTGAAACTATCAAACTACAACCCAGAACCCATGAATCTCGAAGACAGTTGTATAAAAATGTAGCTTATGAGGGGTGACAAGGGGATTGGGAAAGCCATAAGGACCACACTCCACTTTGTCTAGTTTATGGATGGATGAGTAGAAAAATAGGGGAAGGAAACAAACAGACAAAGGTACCCAGTGTTCTTTTTTACTTCAATTGCTCTTTTTCACTCTAATTATTATTCTTGTTATTCTTGTGTGTGTGCTAATGAAGGTGTCAGGGATTGATTTGGGTGATGAATGTACAACTATGTAATGGTACTGTGAACAATCAAAAGTACGATTTGTTTTGTATGACTGCGTGGTATATGAACATATCTCAATAAAATGAAGATTAAAAAAAAAAGTACATACTCTTCTTTAACTGGCAGATATTTGTAATGCCCTTTTTCCCTTTAATTTTATTGTAATGCATTATATTTTATGCCTAAGAGTCTTTTATTTATCTCATTTATACCTTTATGAAAAAAGAAATGAGTAGATTTCTTATGTTTATAATACACTAAGTTTAAAATTTTCTTCTGAATTCAATTATCATTATGAATATTATTAATAATGGAATTGATTAAAGCATTATAAATTTGTTACATATTTTGGTAAATTATTATTAAATATAAAAAGTAAATTATTACTGGAAATGCATCTCTTATCAAGAGAGATAGGATATTTTTAAATCAGTTCTAGTAACTGTAGATAAAAAATGAAGATATGGCCCAGTCAAAGGAACAAACTTATACTTCAAATGAGATATAGGAGTGAAAACAACTAGTTAAAGATCTTCAAAAAAATCTCCTAAATAAATTCAAAAATCAAATCAATGAGTTCAGAAAGGATATGGCAAAAGAGATGAAGGATGAAGACTTTGGGCAAACAAAAGGAAGAACCTGAAAGTTTGAAAAAACAATTGGCAGAACTTAAGGGAAGGAAAGGCACAATAGAAGAGAGGAAAAACACAATGGAGACACAAAACAGAAAATTTTGAAGAGGCAGAAGAAAGGATTCAGGAACTGGAGAACAGGACAGTTGAAATCCTACACAAAAAAGAACAGATAGGGAAAAGAATGGAAAAATATGAGCAGGGTCTCAGGGAATTGAATGACAACATGAAGCCCATGAATGTATGTGTCATGGGTGTCTCAGAAGGAGAAGAGAAGGGAAGAGGGGAAGAAGCAATAATAGAGGAAATAATCAATGAAAATGGCCCATCTCTTATGAAAGACATAAAATTGCAGATCCAAGGAGTGCAGCATACCCCAAACAGAATAGATTCAAATAGACCTACTCCAAGACACTTAATAATCAGATTATCAAATGTCAAAGACAAAGAGAGAATTCTGAAAGCAGCAAGAGAAAAGTGATCCATCACATACAAAGGGGGCTTGATAAGACTATGTACAGATTTCTCAGTAGAAACCTTGAAGGCAAGAAGGCAGTGGCATGATATATTTAAGATACTGAAAGAGAGAAACTTCCAACAAAGAATTATATATCCGGCAAAGCTGTCCTTCAAAAATGCGGAAGAGTTAAAAATATTTTCAGACAAACAGACACTGAGAGAGTTTGTGAACAAGGTACCTGCTCTACAAGAAATACCAAAGGGAACACTACAGACAGATAGGAAAAAAAACAGGAGAGAGAGATTTGGAGAAGAGAGTAGAAATGAAGACTATCAGTGAGAGTAAAAAGAGAGAGGGAAAATAATTTAAATTAAAGTAAAGTAAAATAAAATAAAATAATAAAATAAAATAGATATGACATATAAATTCCAAAAGTAAAAATGGTAGACAGTAGACATTATGTAGAGTAAAATTAGTGAGAAACAAAAGGACAGTTAGTTTATAGTCTCGCTAATACAAACTAACATTGATGAGCAAAATTTGAGAGTTAAAGTTGAGAACACAGGTTATCAGGAGACAGAAACAGGTTAGAAATGGGGCATTTGGTGTTGAAGGAGTAAATAAGAGTAAACAGGATTGATTGTATAGATCCAGAAATGGATAGCTTAATACTACATAATGGTAACACAATATTGTAAGTACTCTGAACAAAGATGAGTGTGAGTATGGTTTAAAGAGGAAGGCTAGGGGCATGTATGACACCAGAAGGAAAGATAGACAAAAGACTTGGATTGTACAACTTAATGAAACCTAGAGTGGCCATTGGTGGTGATTAAATGTACAAATATAAGAATTTTATAAAAGAGGGAGAACAAATGAATGTCAACATTGTAAGATGTTGAAAATTGGATGGTACAAAGGGAAAAAAAAACAATCAGTGCAAACTAGAGTCTATAGTTAATGGTAACATTGTAAGATGCTTCCATTAATTGTAACAAAGGCAATATACCAAAGCTAAATGTCTATAAGAGGGAGATATATGGGAGTGGTATGAGATTCTTGTCTTGTTGTGCTGTTGTCTGAACTTTTCATTGTATTTTACTTTATTTTTATTTTTCTTCTATCTTTTATAATTTTGTTCCTTGCTTTTTTTTCCTTCTTTTCCTCTTTCTTTGTGGAAGAGATGGAAATGTCCTCATATAGGTTGTGGAGGTGAATGCATAACTGTGTGACTATACCAGGAATCATTGATTGTTTATTTAGAATGGATTGCATTCTAAAATAAAACCATTTAAAAATAAATAGAGGGATGCACATGCTAGAGAAAATGTGGAGAGAGGGATGTACCTATTCACTGATGGTAGGGAAGTAGAATGGTGCAGCCCATCTGGAAGGCATTGTGGTGGTTCCACGGGGAACTAACTGTGGGGTTTCCTCATTATTGGGTATATAGTTGGAAGAACTGAGAGCAAGGACATGAATGGACATTGCACACTGGTGTTTACGGCAGTAGTATTCAAGATTCACAATGGATGGAGGTGACCTAAGGGTATATGGACTGATAAACAGAATGGTGAACTGTGGTGTATACACTCAATGGAAAACTGAGTGGTGGCAAGAAGAAATGAAGTTGTGAGATATGCAACTAGGTGAATGGACCTTGAGGACAGTATGTTAAGTGAAATAAGCCAGAATCAAAAGATTAACATTATAACATCTCACAAATATGGACTAACTATAATGTGCAAACTTTGAGAATTGAATCTGAAAGTATAGGTTATCAGAGGAAGGCTTATATAAAGGTTTCTAGATTTGTAAGCTCTTACAGCAATCACACCTATTCATGAATTGTAATGGTTGTTTCTCAATTCTGAGATGATGAGCTGTTTGTGAATAACCTGGTCAGACCCTGAAACTTCAGGTAACTGTGTGACAGCTCAGACTCAGAGCCAGAATTCAGCAGCTATGAATGTCAGCATTACCCCATTCAGCAAATGTTAAAGAAGCTGAAAAAAAGATCAGACTTCAATTAGAGATATGAACAAAATGGTCTTGGTTAGGACTAAGGTAAACCAAACTAAAGGGAAAGGATGATTCTGACTGTGTTTTAAAACTTCAACTTCTATGTGAGACCAAAAGAAGACATGTTTATTTGGCAGAAAATCTATATTTTCCATAGCACACTGTATAATTTAACTTGTGTGGTCAGTTTATTCAGGAACCATAACTGCATGGAACCTTGAATAGGGGGTGAGATCTGGTTGGTTTGTACAGGTTAGCATGAAGCCCTGATACATCCCAGAGTAATCTGGGCAGAGAATAAAAATGTATTTGCAAAGCCTCCTTGAGGGACTGGGGAAAGTTTGGAAATATTAAACTTCCCTACCTGGGGATTTACTGATATTCTCACAAGCGTTAGGGACTATCATTGTAGTAAGCCAGGCCCTCAATCTTGGGACTTGCCCTTATGAAGTTTGTTACTGCAAAGGAGAGGCTAAGCCTCCTTAAATTTGTGCCTAAGAGTCACCCCCAGAGAACCTCTTTTGTTGCTCAGATATGGCCTCTCTCTCTAAGCCAACTCTGCAGGTAAACTCATTGCCCTCACCCCTACATGGGACATGACTCTCAGGGGTGTAAATCTCCCTGGCAACATGGGATTTGACTCCAGGGAATGAGTTTGGACCCAGTATCATGGGATTGAGAAAGTCTTCTTGACCAAAAGGGGGAAGGGAAATGAAACTAAATAAAGTTTCAGTGGCTGAGAGATTTCAAATGGAGTCAAGAAGTCATTCTGGAGGTTATTCTTATGCATTTTATAGATATCCCATTGCAGTTATTAATGTATTAGAATAGCTAGAAAGAAATACCTAAACTGTTGAACTGCAACCCAGTATCCTTGATTCTTGAAGGCAATTGTATAAGTATATAGCTTATACAGTGTGACTGTGTGATTGTGAATACTTTCTGGCTCACACTCCTCTTATCCGGTGTATGGACAGATGAGTAGAAAAACAGGGGACAAAAAGAAAATGAATAATGAGGGGGAGGGGCAAGTATGAGATGTTTTGTTTGTTCTTTCGTACTTTTATTTTTATGTTTATTCTTATTTTTGTTTTTATTTGTTGGAGTATCAAAAATGTTCAAAAAATTGATTATGGTGATGAATGCACAACTATATGATGATACTGTGAACAACTGGTTGTACACTTTGGATGACTGTATGGTATGTGAATATATCTCAATAATTTTTTTTTAAAAAACCAGTGCTTAATTAAATATTTATGATGTCCAGTATTCATTTAAAATTTCTAGACATGAGAAGATAAAAGAAAATGTGAAACAGGAAAAAAAATTAATAGAAACAGATGCATAAATGATAAAATTGATGGAATTAGCAGCAAGAATAATAAAATTGCTTTTATAAATATGGTTAACGTGCTCAAGAATTTGAAGAAAAGCATGAACATAATGAGGAGAGAAATGGAAGATTTTTTTTTAATGAAACTAAATGGAACTTCTAGAGAAGAAAAATAAAATACCTGAAGTGAAAATTTCATTGGAGGGAGTTAACAACAGATTAAACATAGGAGTCAAAATAGACTATGAACTTGGAGATGAAGCAATAGATAATAGTGAAAATGAGACACAGAGAAAAAAATTAAAATAAGAGGAAATGAGGTAAACTGAGAAAACAAATGAGACCCTAAGTAATCTATAAGACAATATCAAGCAGCCTAACATACATGTAAGTGGGGTCACAAAAAGAAAGGAAAAGGATAACAGAAAAAATATATCTAAAGGAATAATAGCAGAGGCTTACAATACATAAGCAAAAAAAATGACAATATTGAGAGGAAAACAGATAAATTCAAAAGTGTAGTGGGGAATGTCAACACTTAATGTTGAAATATTTACAATGTCTACCATTCAGTAATTGACATAATGAGTACAGAGCAATAAGGATACAGACAACCTGAAATACACTATCAAACTTTTGACTATTGGACATTTATAAAGTGTCATATGTACATTCAATGGAATATTATTCAGCTATAAAAAAGGAATGAAGTTCTGATACATGACAACATGGATGAAACCCTGAAGACATCACATTAAGTGAAATAAGCCAGACATAAAAGAACAAATATTGTATGATCTCACTGATGTAAAATAATTAAAACAAGCCAACTTATAGAGTCAGAATCTAGAATATAGGTTACCAGGGGTTGGGGTGGGGTAGAGAATGGGGAGTTGTTGCTTAAATTGTACAGAGTTTCTCTTTGGGTTGATTGTAGTTTTATTAATGGATGGCAGTGATGGTAGCACAATATTGTGATTGCAATTAACAGCACTGAGTAATATATGTGAATGTGGTTAAAAGGAGAAATTTTTAGATTGTATATACACTACTTGAATAAAAATTAAAAAAAAAAACATAGGCCTGTACAACACAGTTAACCCTATTGTAAATGATGGTATATAGTTAATAGAACAATTAAAAAGATGTTTTCATGAATTGTAACAAATTTGTAACAAATTTACCAAAGGTGTTAATAATAGGATGGTACAGTATATGGGAATTCTGTATTTTATGCATAATTATTCTGCAAACCCATCCAAAAATTAATTTTAACAAGTGTACTTTTGATTTTATGTAAATTATACTCAGTAATTTGAAAAAATAGTAAAAAAATATATAATACCTTATTCCCAGAATCATTGCTCCTAACATAATATGGCATATTTAAACTTTTTGTTGTTAGCTTTTTGTTAATTAAATCCTGTTTTTTAATTGAAGAAAACACCATATAGTCTAACAAAATAAAAATTAAAGAAGTAATAAAAATTAGAAGATGTGAAAAAATATTTTTTAAAGCAAGGAGATACCTTATATTCTCTAAAAAGCAGAAATATGAGCTAAAAAAAGAAGAAAAAGTACAGCTTCATTTCATAATCATTTTTATGATCCTGTTATTGAAGAAATATTATCTGCAATCTACCAATTCCTTCTCTTTCATTTCAGCTTAAAATTCAACTAAGAGGAGAAACTAAGATGGCAGCTAGCTGAGACAGGGCGAAAAAACATCTCTGTGAAAAACACTAGCTAAAAACCAGAAAGTGACCCAGAATACTGGTTACAACGATGCGCCAGCTGAATGAGGGCTCCTAGCACCAGAGGGACCATATACTTGGTGAAACTGGGAGTCTGCATTCTGAAACAAGTGAGTAAGCTGGCTGGAAGACCCACAGCCACGTGGCGGTCTGGGGAAGCCAGGGTTCAGCATTTGGAGACTGGCTGGCTCTTTAAAAAAAAAAAAGGGGGGGGGGGAAACCCAGGAGTGGCTGCAGCTGAGATTGTGGGAACCACACAGTAAAACACAGCAAGAGGGGGCTGGGCCGGCCTCTCGGTGTCTGGCCAGGAAGGTAGCCCGCTGCAGATACCCTTGGGTCTGGGGGAATGGAGGGGAGAGCCAGAAGCAAAAACAAACCCCGTGGCTAGCAGCTGGCCCCCCAGAGGGCTGGATAAACTCCTGCCCGGGGCTGTGCCCACAGCCCAGAGCTCTGCCAGTTGTCCCGGAGCTGGGAAGGAGGAACTGTGCAAGGAGGAGGGAGCTGAGATGCCCTGTTTGGCCATTTTTGCTTCAGGCTGAGAGCGTGCCGCTGCACAGCCTGGCAGCTTGAGGCTTCCCTTGAGGGACAGCACGCACTGGTGATGTAGCAAGGCATTCCCTTGGCTGAGCTCCTGGAGGATCGTGGCTGGGAGGGGGTCCCGCTTGGAGAACCCAGGGACACTATGCCAAGTCCAGTGGTTTGTGGATCAGCGAAAGAGAGGGTCTGGGGCTGAACTGAAAAGAAGGCTTAGACTCTTGCAGCGGCCTTGAATCTCCAGGAACCTGGGGGATTTGAACATTAAAACTGCCCTTCCTCCCTGGCCACCCGGACACATGCCCCACATTCAGGGCGGACGGCTCCAGCAACACACCCCAACTGAGTTCTCCAACTGAACCCACAAGAATCATTTCCCCACACACTGCGGGAACAAGGTTGAGAACTGACTTGAGGGATATAGGTGACTCACAGATGCCATCTGCTTGTTAGTTAGAGAAAGTGTACGTCACCAAACTGTATTTCTGAAAAACTAGATTGATATCTCTCTTTTTTTTACAACTTGAAAGAACCCTATCAAGCAAAACAAATGCCAAGAGGCCAAAAACAACAGAAAATCTTAATGCATATGATAAAATCAGAAGATGTGGAGAATCCAACTCCGAACACACAAATCAAGATATCGGAAGATACACAGTGCCTCGCAAAATTAATCAAAGAACTACAATCGAGGAACAAAAACATGTTAAAGGATGTAAAGGGCATCAAGAAGACCATGGCCCAGGATATAAGTGACATAAAGAAGACCCTAGAAGAGCATAAAGAAGACATTGCAAGAGTAAATAAAAAAATAGAAGATCTTATGGAAATAAAAGAAACTGTTGGCCAAATTAAAAAGACTCTGGATATTCACAATACAGGACTAGAGGAAGCTGAACAACATCTCAGTGTCCTAGATGCCCACAGAACAGAAAATGAAAGAACAAAAGAAAGAATGGAGAAAAAAATCGAAAAAATCGAAATGGATCTCAGGGATAATAGATAAAATAAAACATTCAAACTTAAGACTCATTGATGTCCCAGACAGGGAAGAAAAGGGTAAAGGTCTAGAAAGAGTATTCAAAGAAATTGTTGGGGAAAATTTCCTCAACCTTCTACACAATATAAATACACAAAGCATAAATGCCCAGCCAACTCCAAATAGAATAAATCCAAATAAACCCACTCCAAGACATATTCTGATCAGACTGTCAAATACTGAAGAGAAGGAGCAAGTTTTGAAAGCAGCAAGAGAAAAGCAATTCACCACATACAGAGGAAACAACATAAGACTAAGTAGTGACTACTCAGCGGCCACCATGGAGGTGAGAAGGCAGTGGCATGACATATTTAAAATTCTGAGAAAAATTTCCAACCAAGAATACTTTATCCAGCAAAACTCTCCTTCAAATTTGAGGGAGAGCTTAAATTTTTCACAGAAACAAATGCTGAGAGACTTTGCCAATAAAAGACCTGCCCTACTTCAGATACTAAAGGGAGCCCTACTAACAGAGAAACAAAGAAAGTAGAAAGAGATATAGAGAATTTTAACAGACATATGTAGTACCTTACATCCCAAATCACCAGGACACTCATTTTTCTCTAGTGCTCATGGATCTTTCTCCAGAAGTGACCATAAGCTGGGACATAAAACAAGCCTCAAGAAATTAAAAAAAAAAATTTTGAATATACTCAAAGCATTCTCCAACCACAATGGAATACAAATAGAAGTCAATAATTTTTGAGCTGTAACTCCACTATTTACTTCCTACATGATATAAAATACACAAACTCTAAAGACAAATCAGTGATTTTGAACTCAACGTAAAATATGTAATTTTAGACAACTATATAAAGGTGGGGGAATGGAGGAGTATAGGAACATAGTTTATGTGTCCTATTGAAGTGAAGGTGATATCAAAGAAAAACAAGATTGATATGGATTTCAGAGGTTAATTTTAAGTCCCACAGTAAACACAAAGAAATTATCAGAGAATATAACCATAGAGATGAAAAGTAGAGTTTGGGTTAAGAGAAATGGGGGAAGGGGCAATGGGGAGTTAAGAAATGAGTGTAGGGTTGCTGTTTGAGGTGAAGGGAAATTTCTAGTAATGGATGGTGGGAAAGAGCATTACAACATTCTAAATGTGATTAATCCCACTAATGGAAGGCTAGGGAGGGGGTGGAATGGGAAGATTTAGGCTGTATATATGTTTCCACAACTGAAAAAAAAAAAAGACAGTCTAACTAGATGACAATTGAATGCTAAGGTTGAACTTGGATGGGATTGGAGGATAGAGGACAGGTGGCTCAAAGGGACACAGTTGAGACATAAGGAAAAGGAAATATAGAATGTAAGCTTTGTATCATTGTTGAGTCTCTTGTACTTCTTAGCTGTGCTTAATGGGATTGCATAAAAGAATGTTCTTGTTCATGGGAAGTGTATACGTGAATTATAGTGTATGCTCAAGGATGTGTGCAGCTAACTCCCATATGTTTAGAAGACAGAGCAATAGATGATGGATGATAGATAGGGAGGGAGAGAAATAGCGATGTGACAGCATGTTAAAGTTGGTTGATTGAGCTATCGGGGGAGGGGGGTCAAGGTATGATGGAATTCTGTGTATGAGGCTAGTATTGTTTTTGCAACTGTTCATATAACTTTGAATTTATTTCAAAATAAAAAAAAATTCAACTAAGATAAATGCAATATATTTAAAGGCATGTATAGTATGATCCTATATTATACAACTATTTTTATCTATGTATCTGTTTGCCTACCATGACATATCCATCCTTTTGGCTGTACATAAAGATGTGTTTGGAATTTTGCTTGCGAAGTATTAAAACTGGTTATTTCTGACCATTTTGAGTAAATTTTTTAATTTCGTCATACTTTTGTATGTCACTTTTTTTATTCTTTTCTCTCCTCCTTCAGTTTGTTGCTCAAAAGTCACCTTCTCCTTGATGCCTTCCCTGGTCGATTTAAAGTAGCATGCCCGCATACCAAGCGTTCCTAGTCTCTCTTCCTGTACTTATTTTTCTCTAGTTAACTCATCACCATTTGACATACTATTTATTTTGCTTTTTTAATTTTTTAATCAACTTTATAGTGGCATAATTTACATGCAATTAAATGAACACGTTTTAAATTCATAGTTGGTCTGTTGGTTCTTTTCTTGTGATGATTGTTTGATTTTAGTTATCAGGGTAATTCTGGCCTCATAAAATGACTTGGACTCATCAACAGAGTTTGAGTAGGATTGGTATTATTTCTTCCTTAAATGATTGGTAGAATTCACGGGAGAAGACACCTGGGTATCGAGTTCTCTTCCTGGGAAAATTTTTTTAGGTTTTTATTCAATTTTCTTCATCAATATAGAATCATTAGATTTGCCGGCTGTGTTAACTTGTATCTTTCAAGCAATGTGCCCCTCTCATCTAAATGTTTAATTTATTGATATAAATTTGGTCACAATATTCCTTTATTCTTCTTTTCATATCTGAGTATCCATAGTGATGACCTCTAGCATTCCTGATGCTGATAATTTGTACCTTTTCTTTTTCTTGATTAGGTTCACTGGAGGTTTACCAAATTTTTTATCTTTTCAAAAACCAGTTTGTGGTTCATTGACTGTCTTTACTGTTTGCTTGTTTTCCTTTACATTGATTTCTGTTCTTATATTTATTATTTCCTTTCTTCTATTTACTTGGGAACTAATTTGCTCTTCTTTTTCTAGCATTTTAAGGTAGAATCTTAGATCATTCATTTTAGAATAGTTTTCTTTTTTAAAACTTACATTTAAAACTATAATTTTTCCTCTAAGCAGTTCTTTAGCCTCACACCACAAATTGTGATGTTTTCTTTTCATTTTCATTCAGTTATAAATATTTTCTAATTTCCCTTCTGAGTCTCTTTTTGATTCATGATTTACTTAGAAGTATATTATCTAATTTCCAATATTTGGCAATTGTCTAAGTATTTTTCTATCATGGATGTCTAATTTAATTCCAGTTAGTCATTGAACACATTCTTTATTGTTTCAATCATTTAAACTTATTGAGACACAAAAGAGTATATATTGTGAATTTCAATCTCTTTAAATTTATTACGAGTTGTTTTATGGCCTAATATATGGATTCGGTGAATATTATCAGTATATTTGTAAAGAATATGTATTGGTGGTGGCGTGTTCTATAAATGTAGATTAGGTCCAGTTGGTTGTCAATATTGTTCAAGCCATCATAAGCCCTACTGATTTTCCTTCTACTTGTTCTATAAATTTCTGAGAGAAGAGGGTGCTGAAATTTCCAACCATGTTTGTAGATCGGTCTGTTTTGCCTGCAATTGAATGAGCACAGAGAAAGTCCTGAAAGGACACACACCAGGCTATTAATACTGTTGACTGATGGGAAAGGGAATGGAAAAAAAAGAGGAGGAAATGAAATAAAATTTTAAAAATTAAGAAAGAAAGAAAGAATGAAAAAAAATGCCCAACATTTTAAAATGATTTCATTTAGGTAAAAATCCGTGTGGAGGTATGCATGTGTGCACATGCAAGTGCAGAGATGTCTGACAGGATGGATGGTCACTCAAATGTGGAGGGTGATTATGTTTGGATTTTCTAATAGCTTTTGCTATTTCATGCTTTTCTATGTTTGAATTTTTTACAATATGCATTTAATATTTTTACCATTAGAAAAAATAATTGAGATTTTTCATTATTTAATGATATAACATAGAGGTTAGCCACCTTGTGTCCTGGGTCCTAAGACAGGTGGATGATCTCACCTGCCCTCCCGTTTGGAGGGATTATTAGCTCAGGGTGGTAAAGTACAGGTGGATCTACAGGCTTCCTTCCAACAAAGATTTAAGATTCAAACTTGTATCTTGAAGAACAACCCAGGCACTAGACTTCATGAAAACAATATCCCCAGGATTCTTCTCATCCTATACTCAGTTGATGACAATCTTAAATTCTAACCAGCTGCCTCAGTTTGACATAGGATCCCCTAGGAAGAAAAATATCAGGGCCCAACTGGTTGATGTTCTTGAAGAGGCTGTTGCCTCTGGGTTTTGGGACCTCGCTGGCATAGGCTTTCTCTGAAAGATTTAAGTTTCATAACATTCTTGGAAATTTCCTATGTAACAACTTGTTAAATTGTACTTTGAAAGTTATCACCTTTTTGCATATATGTTATATTTTACAATAAGGAAATAACTGAAACTGTGGAACCATTACCCATAACATTCTTTGAAATTTGCTCTCTAACTACTTGTCAAATTGCGCTTGGAAACTTATTTCTTCTTTGTAAATATGTTATATTCCACAATTTAAAAAAAAATTGGAGCCCACTGATGGGCTCAGTTGCCCAGAGCCTCTGAAAAATACCTCACAATACCTCCTTCCCTTTTCCAATCCTTTCAAGGAACAAGAGCCTGGCTCACAAAAAATAAAATACATGAAATAAACTAAAAAGAAAAGGCATGTTAAAACTAGAACGTAGAATGGGAACCTAACTCATTTTTATTAGAATATTAAATAAAAGAACAGTCCCAAGGGGTTGGCAGACTTGAAGACACTTGGGTTACATTATTTAAAAAAAACAACTTTATTTAAAAGAACAACTAGAAATTGCGATTGACCAAACAGATAAATATAAATGATCATCATCCCATTTAAATAATGCTACCTAATCAAGTCTCCACTGTTTGATGACTCCGGAGGGCAAATTGCTGAACTGGGATTAGAGTTACATATTCTCCCAAAGTGAAGACATTAATAAATAAAACAGATGAAATCCTTTCCATTTTTTTTTTGACGTTTTTTACTTATATCTGTAAATGATAGCTCACCAGTGAGTAATCTGCATGAGATAATGCCTCTTAATCCCTCCTATGAAGGCTTCTCAATTTTTCTTTTCTTTAATGGACAGGAAATTAAACACTATATTCTCAGTCAGATCAGGACATGGGAGTCCCCTTTTTATAATGCAGAGTTATTGCCTGACCTCCATTATTCTGAGGCTTAAGTAACCAGAAGCTTCTGATACATCAGATTCAGTGGCTGAGAAAGGGAAAGAGAGTGGGAAAAGACTCCAATACTAGCACCAACTGATGCCCACTCCCAGCACAGATGTGTTACTTATCAATCAACCCTGTGACCCCCGAGGGGCAGGTCCATAGGCGCCATATTCTATCTCTGTGCCCTGCACACAGTAATGCACAACAAATTTGTTTTGATTGTGTGAATAAATAAAATTCTCCCATTTAATATGAAGATTGTTGAATTGTCTTTCCCTATGATTTACCCAGTTTCATTTAGGGCATAAGAAATACATCCCTGTTGAACTGTAAACCAGTAGACTTGATTCTTGATGATGATTGTATAACCATATAGCTTTTATTGTGTGTGCCAGTTTGAATGTATTATGTCCCCCCCAAACACCATTATCTTTGATGTAATCTTGTGTGAGCAGATGTATCAGTTTTGATTAGATTGTGATTTTTTGAGTGTTTCCATGGAGATGTGCCCCACCCAACTGTAGGTGATAACTCTGATGAGATAATTTCCATGGAGGTGTGGCCCCACCCATTCAGGGTGGGCCTTGATCAGTGGAGCCATATAAATGAGCTGATGGGCAGAGGGGACTCAGTGCAGCTGTGAGTGATGTTTTGAAGAGGAGCTACAGCCAAGAGGGACACTTTGAAGAAAGCACAGGAGCTGCAGATGAGAGACATTTTGAAGATGGCCATTGAAAGCAGACTCTTGCTCTGGAGAAGCTGAGAGGGGACAAATATCCGAAGTGCAACTAAGAGTGACATTTTTGAGGAACTGCAGCCTAGAGAGGAACATCCTGGGAGAAAGCCATTTTGAAACCAGAACTCTGGAGCAGATACCAGCCACGTGCCTTCCCAGCTAACAGAGGTTTTCTGGACACCATTGGCCATCCTCCAGTGAAGGTACTCGATTGCTGATGTGGACACCTTATGGCCTTAAGACTGTAACGGTATAACCAAATAAACCCCCTTTATAAAAGCCAGTCCATTTCTGGTGTTTTGCATTCTGGCAGCATTAGCAAACTAGAACATTGTGTGACCGTGTGACTGTGAAAACCTTGTGACTGACACTTCTTTATCCAGTGTATGGGCAGATGAGTAATAAAATAAAGAAAAAATAAATAAATAATAGGTGGTTAAAGGGTATGGGATGTTTTGGGTGTTCTTTTTTATTTTTATTTTTTCTTTTTTTGGAGTAATTAAAATGTTCTAAAATTGTGCAGATGAATGCACAACTTTATGATGATACTGTGGGCCAGTAATTGTATACTTTGGATGGAATATATGGTGTGTGAATATATCTCAATAAAATTACATTTAAAAATATATATCCACAGTGTCAAAATATCCAAGAGAATAGAAAAAAAAATCAGCTAAACACCCTGATTATTTCACTTGAACAGCAACAAAGGTCTAGAATCTGTACTGTACAAAAGGTAGCCACTAGTCATGTGGCAATTTAAATTTAATGAACTTTAAAAATCTGTTCCTCAGTTGCCCTAGCCAATGTCAAGTGCTCCATGACCACCTGTGGCTAGTGACTATGGTATCGGATGGCACAGGTATAGAATATTTCCATCATCATAGAAAGTTCAAAGTTCTATTGGACAGAAAGTTCCAGAAGACTGCTTGACACTTCTCCATTTCCTCTAGATGTCCTATGCTTTTATAAATATATCAGGGTGCAAGACCTTTTCTAAATATATAATAGAGTCCCTTAAGGGAAATGATTTGGGGAAATCAGGGTTTCCTGCTTGAGAAAATTACTCCAAGGTTGAGGGTATCTGTTAATACACCTGAAGTAGATCTAGTATCCCCGAAGGGCAAGGTCCTTTTCTTATTCTCTCTATTCCCAGAAGCTAAGAAATTGCTGCTCAGTAAAGACTGAATAATGTTAAATATTTATGTAGACCAACAAATTGCACACTCATTTAAACATTTCATATACTTCTCATCTATGACACATTTATTTCATATATCAGTATGTAGCTGATGCTTTTGCATAAAGGGATGAGCAAAGAGCTTGCCTATCAGTAGCTGTATCTTCTTATGGGGTCTGTCATCCTTCCTCTTTCCACCTCCAGGGAAGTTCTGCCTTGCCTGTCCTTTAAGTACCTGGGCTCTTCACAGAGTTTATACCGAATGACCACATGCCCTAGTGTGGTGATCATCAAGTGGCAAAGACAACGAAGCGATTGTCCATATCGGTATCCTTCAGAGGGTGAAAGGAGGTGGTATTAATAACTCTGCAGGGACACTAGGCATAATCCAACACCACCCAGCTGGTTTTTGTCTTATCTCCCAGTAGTTTCATACCTACCTTTGTCTTCAATCTTTTGGCCACCAGGAGATGCCAACTTTTCCTGGGTTTTTAGACCATGATTTCAGTGAACATCAGAGAGTCTTAGCAACACATTCCTACACACATAGCCAGATTTGTGAGCATTCATTATGCTCATTGAGCCCCTACTATTTATTTTTATTGATTAATCTAGACCATGCTTTACAATTGGTTTGACCATGATTAATTACAGAGATCTAATTACATAATAGAGATCTATGTGATAATGCCAAGTGACGATTTCACCATTGCCCATCCAGCTGCTGATGTTCTACAATATGGCCATCATTTCTTTGATCAGGACTTTGTTAAAATGCCAGATTGCTGCCTGGGGTAAGGACATTAGAAAGTTCCCATGCGAATGGAATTCAGATTGGGGCTTAAGTGAAGAAGGAGGCACTCAGAGGAGAGAGAGGATCCAAAAATACCCCTCCTGAGGTCATCCCAGCCCTAATTCCTTGTCCGTGTGTCTAGCCTACCCTCAGTCATACTTTAGGAGAAGATCCTTGGTCAGACCGTTGCCCACTGTTTTTTAATTTCAAGAAGGATTGATTCGACTCTGCAAATATCCTCCAGTACACTTAAATTAAGGAGCATTCCTTCCTTGGCATTCTTCCCCTGGCTTCATTAGCAGAGGAGCTCACAGTTAGGCTTCCTGGCTGCTTCCTGATCTGACTGACAGCGCTGATGAGACCGCACCCCCACCCCCGCAGCCCCTGGAGGGATTAGTAGGGGGAGGAGTTGTCAGGGATAAGTAAAAGTCTTTCAGAACCCAGAGCCTTCCCTGTAACCATTCATCACGTTCTCTCACTGCTCAGCAAAGAGAAAGAGTTCACTGCATCCCTCCTCCCTGCATTTGCTTTTCAAGTGATAGGAAACCATCAATAATGTTTGTCAACGGCTTTTATCATGACAGGGATGTTTGGTAAAACAGGAAGTGAAAGGTTTCCCTGTTCATCTCCAATATGCAGGGTGGAAATGCAGAAATCTGACATTTCTGTACGCAGAGCGGTAACGCTTTCAACAAAGAGCAGCGCTGCTGCGCTCCAGCAAAGCCTCTTCCTGGGTCTTCAGGAACCATTTCTCCAGGACTCATCTTGAAGAGCAGTGTCGAGTGAAAGTTCTCGAGGGCTCCCTGTCACTTCTTGGACAGCTGTGGCCCTGGCCTGGACCCCGGCTCTGTGGGGTTTTCTTGATGTCTACCGTTCAACCCTGCAGCATTCTGAGTCCCTACCTTTATGATTGTGGTAAAGGTAGAATCTCCAAGAACTTCAAAGTTTTAATTTCTGGTTTGAAATTCCTTTTTGCATAAAAAACCTAAGTAGCTTCTGTTTCTAAAACCGAAGGGGGACCATAACAGATGTGAATAAGTGTACCTACTGAGGAGAATGGATGAAGCAATTTGAGGGAATGGAATTTCTAATGAGGGCAGGAGCTCTGAAACTGAGGGGGGGGGGGGGTTTAGGGATGGGGGAAGAAAGAAGGTTTACAAGAGAAACCTCTCCCATTTCACTGTTACTGAAAGATGACTTTCTTGAAGACTGCTTCTTCCATAAGTCCGGACCAGCAACTCAGGCTGGACTTTTTCACAAAAAGCATAATAAACTAACTTATCTATCATCAGCGTCTCCCAACTGACTGCCAAGTAAATCTAATTGCCATCACTTAATTCCCTTCATTTGTTCCTTCTTCTTCTATATCCTCTTCTCCACCTCACTCCCTATTTTAATAAAATAAAAGCACAAACTGGAAGGGGCCTCAGCTCATTTGGTTAAATGACAATTTCCTAAATATTAAAAAAAGAAGCCCAAACCAGTAGAACAACTTGCCTTATATGATCTTCTATGATCTAATGACTATTAATGATTTGACTTCACCCCCACACATAGTAGGACTGCATAGAAGCAAAATAAATGGGGGGTTGGGGCTACTCTAGACATTTAATGCTCAACATACATGATAGTAGTAGGAATTAAATAAACTTTCTCAACAGCCTTCCCCTTATCCTGCCTCAAGACCTGCAAGAATCTAGCATTTTTATCTCCCTACAAAGAGAAGAGAAAACATTTCTTAGCAGTGTTGTGGACAATGAAAACTCTTGAAATTCTGAAACAAGGGCAAAAGGCATAAATCTTTCCCAGAGTTACCACAAGCCAAAGCAGAGGAATGGAGAGAACAGCCATACTTAGTCCATGGTCTTTTCTCAATCCTGGGGCTCCTCTTCACATTCTCACTTTAACTGGAGGTTTTCTGTGAATGGTACTTACTGGTGCTGAAGAAAAGCCAGGCATTGATTGCTTAAGCGTGTTTGACCACTGTTTAAAGGTGTGCCCAGGAAAACTAGCCCCAGGGCTGAGGGGTCTCCAAAGGGCCTTTGAAGAGCCTCTTGGGTCTTTGATGCCAAAGAGTGACTTTGCATTGCAGAAATGAATAGAAGATCTGAACACCTGCAAGCAAATTGATCTTCTCGCCAGTTGTAAAGACTAAGTACAGATTTTCCTGGGAAAGAAAATTTGATTTCTGCTCATGTCCTCAGAGTCCTATTAGCCAGGGCCATGCTCCTTGTAAGAGGACAGCCTGGAGAGCCAAACCCTCCCACAACACGGCCTTTGTCTTCATCATCACCGCGTCTCCTGGAAAAAGCTACAAAAACACCCAATCATCAGGTGTCACTTGCCTGGCAACCTCCCTGAAACCAGACAAAGCTGGAACAAAAGAACAAGAAAGGAGGCTCTGCATAACTGAAGCAGGTGGCACAACAACCATTATCACCATTTATGACCAGTACTCCTTGGTCCACACTCAATGTCTCCAGACTCTTCATTCACATGCAGCTTTAACTTGATTGGCTGTTTTCCGCTTGTTTATTTCCCTGCACACAAGTCAGATGAAGCTGTTGTTATGGAAGTCCATGACGTTCCTGACCATAAGGGCTCACTCAGTATCTGTTTACACTCTGTTCACACATAATTCTGACAAGCTTTGCTTCTGTTCTGTTGAGCCCAGATTAGTTGAGCAGCTGTCCCCAAAGTTCCTTATTTATATAGTTCAATGCCTATAGACTCTTAGTTCCCATGCCATTCTAATAAGCTTGGTTTTGTCATTTGGTTGTTTGTTTCCCTGTGTACCAAATGGTACAGGGTGAGTTGGTGCTAAGGACAGTTACAATGACCCCAATAAGAAGTGATAGAGTGATAGTGATAGACACACACATCAGGAATAGACACACTGATAGGAAGGAAGGAAATAGAATAACTATTATATATAACTACTGTGTGTGTGTATGTGTATATATATATATATATATATAAAATGTCTTAGACCACCAAAAGAGAGATGGCCTGGAATCCCCTAGTTTGGGGCTATTAATGCTACACATCTTATAGTCCCCAAGAGCAACACTATGTTAGTTCCTAACACATTAATTGATATTCTTATAATGGTGACAATGAACCATCAAGTAAGGATTGAAATTATATTCAGCTTATTCTTTTTAAGAAGGCAGAGGAGAGTACAATGCCTTTTATCTAATTTCCCACACAAGCAGATATAATTTGGCACTTGAAGGGTAAGATTTTATTATAATGGTAATAATAACCACCACTCTTGAGTGCCTGCTCCATGCCAGGCAATATGCCAGATGTTTAATATAAATCGTCATTAATTCTTCTGGGCAATGAGACTGCAACATAGTCCAGGCCTGTATTGGAGAGGGTCGGGGAAGGCAGTCTCATTCTGTTGTGACCTCAGGACTGGTTTTCTTTTGAGAATTAAAGATTACAGATTGCCTTCTTTTTCAGATGCAGAGGAGTGTGTAATGATTTTCTCTAATTTACATTAGGCTAATGCAATTTGGCACTTGAAGGGATAAACTCTTTTATTGTGATAACCAGTCACTGCTCTTGAATGCCTGCCCCATGCCAAGCAATGTGTCTTGTGTTTAATATAAAATATTTTTAATCCTGCCAGGTAGTTAGTACTATCCCCATTTTACAGATTGAGAAACTTTGGCTCAGAGAGATCATTATCTATTCAAGGACAGCAAATGAGTGGTAGAGCCAAGACACAAAACCAGTTGCATAGGCTCCCAAAGCCATTTTCCTCACAATTCCAGTTAGCTGTGAAATCCCCTTACCTGCAATTTATTGTTCCCTGATCATGACCATAAAGAAATGGACTCTGTAATGAGCTTTTTGGCATAGTGGGCAGGTTCCTATTTCTCTCTCTCTCTCTCTTGTTCTGTGGAACAGCATTCTGAGCCAGGGAGTGGAGAATCATTCTGGATCGTGTGACTCTGAGCCAAGGCAGAATTTTAATCATTTCAGAGGAACCCAACCTGAGTAATTCCGTCACGTCACCCGCTGAGTCCGTTCACTTCTTCAAGTGACCAGCCTGGCCCTCATCCACCCTGGCAGCTGAAACCACCCTAAAAATAGCCTCTGGGCCTTGAAAGGGAACTCACTGGTGCCTACTGCAAAGAAGGAGCCTCTGGAGTTGGGAAGAGCAGACCACTGGGCAGCAGTCAGCTCTGCTCTGAAGTTAGCAGGGCTCACATTGCAAGAATGAGGGGCCAGGAAAATCCCATGACACAATATCTCATTCCTTCTTTCTGCCACAAATGCCTTTTTCATTCCTTGTCTAATCTAAAACCAATCAACTTCTTGTCCTTGGTTCCAGGCTCTGGTGGAGTTGGTATGTCCCCAATGGGGAGGGGGAGGTCACATTTCAAAGGTCCACGGGCTCTGAAGCCTGAGTATGAGTGATCAGCCCATTCCTTCCTGGCACGAGAGAGACGTTAGAAACCTTTCTCCAAGCTTGATCAGTAGAAAGTTCTGGGCTTACATGTACTCCCCAGACATTTTAACAATTCCCTACTGCTTGTCCATCTCAGGGCAGCCACTAAACTCAGGATACAGGTGTCTGGGGTTTTTTTTTGCTTGTTTGTTTGTTTTTTGTTTTTTCAGGTGGGTTTTAATTCAGTGCTCAATTTATTAAAAACTCTGCTGTTTGTGTCAAAGGTAAGTCTAGCAGAGGTATCTAAGTTAAGGGGCCTAAAGTCCAAGCCCCAATTTTAGGGTTTTATAGCATCACTATGACATGTCATTGCATCAAGTTATTGAGGGGGAGGCACTCCCTTCCCCACACCTCTGGAGTTTCAGCAGAGACATCTGCACCACACTTGACACCGATTGGCTCAATATCTTCCCTTTTTTTCTGAAACATGTCTGAACTGGAATATTAAAGGGACACATAAAAAACTGAAAGTTGGTAAGGGAGGAAGTTTTTATATGTGAGATTTCATGATTTCTAAACACAACCAGCCTGAGGAGAGAACACAGACAGTCACATAGGCCATATTCAGGAGGGTTCCCTTCCCAAGAAGAGGCATTGAGGGTGGCACCCGACACAAAGAGGGTCGTTTTGTCTCCTCCCCACCTGCCCCACGTGCCTGTACAAGCACTACCTCATTAGGGACTCTGTCACTTGCCTTCTTTTTAGCCATCTGCCCGCTCCAGCCACACCTTCTCTGGGAGCCTTCCTCAAGTGCTCCAGCCCACAGCAGCCTCTTTCTCCAAACCCCCACCACTCATAATCCTTGCCAATCAGCCCTTACCTATTGTGGTAGGCAGAATAATGCCCTCCCCCAAGATATCCACACCCTAATCCCTGGAACCTCTGAATAAGTTACCTTATAGAGCAAAAGGGACTTTGCAGATGTGATAAAGTTAAGGACCTTGAAGTCTTTAAAGAGATTATCCTGGATTATCCAGCAGTATAATCAGAAGGGTCCCTCCAAGTGGAAGAAGAAAGCAGAGGAGAACAGAGTGATGCAATGTGAGAAGGACTTGACTTGCTGTCACTGGCTTTGAAGATGGAGGAAGGGGGCCATAAGGCAAGGAATGGGGGTAGCTTCTAGGAGCTGTAAATGGTAAGGAAATAGATTCTCCCTTTAGAACCTCCAGAAAGAAACAGCCTTCTCACCATTTTAGCTTGTGAGACTCACTTTGGACATCTAAACTACAGAAGTAAAGATAATAAATTTGAGTATTTTAAGCCTCTAAATTTATGGTAATTTGTTACAGCAGCAATAGAAAACTAATAAACTTATTCACTACCTTTTATTCTTTAATTATTTCAGATGTGTGAGGCTTATCTCCCTGAGAGACCACTAGTTTCTTAGTGGGTTGGTCTTAGTTTTCTCTTCCTTTTTTTCCTGCACATGGTGAGGAATCCTGTTAACTGCCTTATCTTGCTTCTTCTTCTGGGAAAGCCTTGCCACTTTGGCAGCATTAAAGGACAGGGAAAGCAATCGAGACATCAGACCACCCAACTGTTAGCAACCCAACTTAGCCCCCAGTACCCACCAAGACAGTGAACTTGACTGTTCCCTAGCTCAGGTTTCCTTCCACAAAGAGGGGAAAGCAAGCATAGCAAGTGAGACAATCTGGCTTTATGAACACCTGGTTTTTCTATACTTCTTCAGACTATAATAGCAGAATAATAGGTAGGTTCAAGATGCTCTTTAACATAAAGTCTCAGCATATCCTTTTAATTTACAACCTTAGCTACATGATCCCTCTCTTTGTCCTCTACTCAAATGGCACCCCAAACTCTCCTAAGACGATCATAAGACCAAGGATGGCTCTATCTACTTTCTCCATTTATATACAGTCTTTATCACCATAATATCATTAACACAAGGAGGGAACCCAGAATGAGGGGACACTAGTGGTGCCTGTCTTCACTGAACTCCAGTCAACTAGTTGTACTTTTCCTTTGCTCCTTTGGTAACAAAGATATAAATATTCCTATGCTTGGACTTACCATAAAGTTCAAACCTCTGCTCATGCTTCCTCACTTTAGAGGCCCTCTAAGGAGAACTTTTTCAGAGCTGATTTTCAGGCTCCATCAGAAGTGTGTTTTGGGCTCTGGATGGACTCATCAAGTAACCACATTGAGAAGCTTCTGCTGACAATTTGCAGAAAGATGCGCCCTCCAGGCAAGGACCAGAATTTAGTCGCAGATCCTTTTTCATGAAGCAGAGAGAAGCATGGTGCTCCCAGTCCAGCTGGCCTGCTCTCTGTCCTTTCTCAGAGGCACTACTACATCCATTGGTGACAGGGAGACAATGACCAGGATGTCTGCTCCCCTTTTCCTCCTGTCTGTTCTGAAAATCATTCATTCTTCACATTTAGGTTCGGGGGTTGAAGAGGGAATGGAGCAGTAACTTTTCTGATTGTGTCACTCAGTAGAATGACATATCCTTCCTCCTTCATGTTGACCCCTTCAGCTATTCTTTCAGAAAACAATGGAACCCACCAGGTCAAGTGGAGGAAGCCAAATAGTGATGGACCTGGTATCATAGAAAAGTACTGTAAAGACAGCATAAAGTTTACAGCACATTTCTAGAACATCAGAATTAGAAAGGAATTGAGCAATCTCTCAATTCAGTATGTTTATTTGACAAATATGAAAACAGAAACCCAAATGATTTTCTTAAAGTCACATTGTTTGGGTTAGGAGTAAGAATTAGAACCCTATATCCCAACTCTCGGCACTCTTTCCACTATGCCCCCCCCCCACCTCTCGCCCCCCAACTGCATCCACTGATAAAATGAAACCTCCTACAAAATCAACCATAGTTTCAGAGATGAAACAATGCATAATACAAAATATGGGAAGTTAAGTCATTTGGATTTTTGTTTGTTACAACTTTGAAGCATATCTAATTTTTATTTTAGGAACACTTATGAATCAGATTTTGGTTTTATTCTCTAGCAATTTGCTTATCTTAAGTGGCAGCACCAACATTTATTTTCCTGCTGCAAAACTGTCACTCTCCCAAATGTTGGCCCAGAAATTATAAATGATTTATGCCTGGCCATTTGTCCTCTCACGACAAATCACATTAGCCCTGAAACAGGCAGACATGCCCATATCTTCCCTAAGTCAGTGCCTGGATCCAGCGGACCCATCCTCTTACCTGATGTGGCAGCCAGATAAGTCATGTTCCGGCATTTCAGGTCTTCAGAAGGAGCTTGGGAGAAAACATTATCAATTAACTCAAGTCTGATGCTCTTGCTATTTCTTTGCCTATAATATGAAGCTAATAATACCCATCTTATTAAACTGTTGAAAGAATTAGAGATAATACATACATAGTGCTTGGCACACAGTTGGAACTCAACTGATGGTAGTTTTAAGGTTTCTATTTATTTTTGTTTTGTTATATTTCAATATGGATTTACGTAACTTTTCATACTGACTGCACATGTAATTATCTTGAAGTAAAATTTTCAGATAATTTTATTTCAAGATTATTAATAAAACTTGATGTTCCCCTCCTCTAACATTTATAGAGATCTACCTGTTCTAAAGGCTTCAGCAAAATCCCCACCTGAGTTCCCATTCTGCTGTCTATTTGGCATCCACTTCTGCCCCAACTTTCCCAACAAGGGCTTTATCGTGCTCTTAAAATGTCTTAGGTAAATAATTCAGAAACAATTGCTTCTCTTCCCATCGTCTTCAGTAAACTCACTGATGAAAAGCTTTGGTTTCTACCCTTCTTTAAATAATACAATCAATTTTCAGTAGATGTTCTTCAGTTAAATGGACAGCCCCCAACTTTCTGCCAGGCTGAAGAGAATGGGTTTGTAAAGTTGTTGCTGCTTTTGCAGTTGTTATTGTTGGGGGCTTGCTGTTGTTGAGTCTATATCATACATGAATTGTATACAAGCAATAAATTTAACTTGAGCTCTGAACTTCGAAAGTGCATTTTTGTTGTTATTTTTGCCTCAAAATTTAACTTGAGCTCTGAACTTCGAAAGTGCATTTTTGTTGTTATTTTTGCCTCACAGTTGGTTTGCTCAGTTAAAGCTGTAAGCTATAAGTGTAACCCTTTTAATTATGTGGAAATTTACATAAGAATTTTCAACCAGATTTCAGTCTAATAGGTCCAGATAAGACACTTTAATTTTTATTTTTAAAACAAAGAGTACAGAAATCTGATTTAAACAAATGGAAAGAAACATTTTATCGGAGTGTTGTAAAATACTTTTTCCCCCTCAAACTAGATTGTCTCAAAACTAACCCTGATTTCCACCTTTAAAAATTAGGATATTAGAGATTAAAATCAAGGGTCAAATAGCCAAACGATTATTTAAAAATAGGTGTTTTTCTTGTCGACTTTCTCTAGATCATGCTATTTAGTCCTAAAGCTCAGAGGAGCTCCAGGGACAGCCGGACTCAATTTCAGAGATCCTCGACTCCAAGGTCTAAACTGCCGTTCACTAGGTAAATTACGGATGGGCGCAGAGAAGCATGGTTTTGCATCCCAGTCTTGAGAAAACATTTCCCTGCCTCATTCCTGGAAACTTCTCTCGGGGAACAGATTCGTCCTGCCAGCTAAGATGGGGAAGAATCTGGCTGAACTGTTTGAACTCCCAATTTCGGAATCCCACCGGAAATACCGCTCTGCCTAACCTGGTCCGGACTTTTTGTAGGCTGGGAGTAGACCTTTGTTTAATCAGTGAGACTGACTAGTGAATTTGCTAGAATGAATTAATTTCTATTCATTTAGTAAACATTGGAAGGAAAACTAAGTACCGATGAAAAATACTCTTTTATTTTATTTTATTTTAAATCTTTATTCTCCAGCACGGCGCCAGGGACTTCCTGCAAGCTTTCCCTAACTGAAGAGATCCACCACGAAAGCAAAGCTCGGAATCCTTCCGGGCTACACTAGCGCCCCCTGGGGGCAAACCGGGGACAACGCCCGACAGCACCAGCCTGTTGTTTGGAGCCGCCAAAGGGTTTTCAGAGTGGGGCATTAGTGTTCTCTTTGAAGGCTGACGATGTATAGGCAGTCAAGGACAGAATCCCGAGACTGCAAAGTGACGTGGCCACAAAATCTGCTTCTACAGTAGTAGTTTTTTAACCATTTGCAGTCACCGTTGCTCTGATGAAATCTATGGGTTCTCTCTCCAGAAAAATGCATACATTTACAAACGATTTCAGGAGGTTCGTAAATTAGAAATCTCTGATCTTCGGAGAAGTTATTTCTGTAGAAGGATTTGGCGCCTGGGCGGAAATACGAGTGCACACCAGTTCCAAATGGCAGAGGCCCAAGAACTGCGCGCGACGCAGCGGCCGCGCCGTCACCTTCGCGCACTCTGGCTCGTAGCTCTACACAAAAGGCCCAGGCATGAATTCTCCATTGAAACAACTGAAAAGTCCCAAAACCCAGGACTGGGGCTCAGCAGTGACCTGGGGTCCGCCGTTGTGAGACCTGCTCCACTGGCCTCTCGCCTTCCCACTCCCTGAGCCTGACGCTCGCGATGTCCTCCCGGGACGGTTCTTCCTGTCTCAGGGTTCCGAGCTCGCCTTGCTAGTGGGTCTTGAGGAGAGGCAGGAGACAGGGCTAGCCCCCGAAGTCTGGTTCTCTAGCCCTGAGCTTCTATTCCCGACAACAGTGCCACCCCAGGAGAACTTAGGCATCCCTGCTGCGTCTCCCGGGCCTGGAGGCCACTACCCCGAGGGTTGGAGAAGGGGGGCGGGTAGCGCAAGGCGGGGACGTCCCATAAAATGCTGCGGCTGCTGGGGACCAAGACTGGGGTGCCGACGGAGTCCTGGAGGTACCTGGATTTCCGTAGCTCGGTAACTCACAGCGCACCCCGGGGCCGGCATCTGCTCTGCCTTGTGGAGAAACGCGAAGGCGTGGTCCATGCCTTCCCCTACAGTCCCTGGAGGCTGCCGCTGCGCTCTCCGCACTGGGAGCGTCTGGACCTGCAGCGATGAGTGCTCAAACCCTGCAAACCCCGGGACGCCGAAAAGATTCTTTCTCTCCACCCTAATTGATGCAAGTGCCTTAGTAGGGACCTAGGACCTTCCTGTCGCTCCTGAAGCCCAGATTTCAGGCGAAACAGTCCCGAAACCCAGAGGTGCAGGATAGGAGACGGTTCTAATTCGTGCGTAATCGGGTGTGAATGTAGCAGCAAGCCTATTCTTAAAAGTATGTGTGGGTATGATAGGAGCAGCTGTCGTCGGGCAAGCGATTCGGAGGCTGAGTTGCCGCGCGTTTGATGGTAAACCCTTCGGATGCCCCTGCGCACCAGTGTCTGTGTGTACTTGTGGAGTGGGCGCATGTTTGACCAGAGTAATGAGTTTGTGTGTGTGGATGAATGTGATAGGGGTGAGTGCTCTTTAGTCCAGGACCGAAGTGAGGGGGCGGGGAGTGCCCGACGGGAATCGGATGACACTGGGGCATCTTGGCAAACAACCGCCGGAAGCAAGGGGCAGCTGTGCAAATGGCTCGGGCAGGCGGACTGAGAGCGAGGTGATGGATGGCGGGGCAGGAAGAGGGAGGGCTAGAAGTCAGGAGGCTTTGGAAGCATCTGAGCCTTCCGCCTTGCCCCTCAGGCCCGGGGGGCATGGTCCCCCGTCCCCCAGTCCCCATCTACGTTAACTGATCTGGACAGCGCTTCGGGGAATCCAGGCAGCCCATTGGACCACTGGGCCACTGTGGGCCAGGAAAACTATTCTAGATCCCTACCTTGCCAGGGGCCGGGCATTGGGCTAGTTCTCACAGCATTCATTCAAGGCGGGACTATCACTCTCCGTTTCAAAGTTGAGTACTTTGAGACTCGGAAGTTAACTCGCCTAAGATCATACTGCCCGGAATTGGCGCAGCTAGGAATCGAGTCTGACAAAGTTCCTGCTCCCACCTCCATTTCCTGCTTCCCTGGAGTTTCGCCCCACTGTGGTCGATTCCAGCCGCCAGAGTCAGACACCATGCTTAGTGAGAATCCACGCCGCTGCGCGTTCACCGCCAAGCCTCAATATTACAGAGAGCGGGGGTCACACTCAGCGAGCCAGGAGCTCCTGCAATCCCGGACCCTACCCTCCAAGACTTCACAACTGGAGATAGAGTGCGTCGCGTGTTCAAAAACAGGCGGGACTGAAGAAGTGAAGTCTACCGTTACGTCAAACTGCTCTCACATTCCCGCTCACTTTTAGGGCGTTTCTCGTTGGTCCCCACCATTCTCCCATTTCCATCAAGGACATCAGTGCAAATCCTAGCGGCGCCGTACTGCTGGGTGCTCTGGGTTCTGGAAGCGTTGGGGTGACGCAATCCGGCTGGGGCAGGAGACCCCGCCGCCCATTGGCTGCCGGGCGCTCGGGGACCCCCCCGCCTCCCGACAGACGGCCGCGGGAATAAGAGCAGCCGCTGGCGCTGGGCGGCATCCGAGCCATTGTCAAGCCCAAGTGTCGCCTCTGCTTCTGCGCCCTCGCGGGACGCCGCTGACGCCCCGAGATTCCTACTCAGGTGTGTCATTACTTTTTTTTTTTTTTTTCCTTTCCTCTCCTCCTCTCCCTCTCTGTTTCTTGGTTTATCTCCCTGCCAGTCTCTGTTTTTCTGGTCACTTCTGTTTCTGTCTCTTTAGCAGTCGGTCCATCCCAGGCTCTTGCCCCAGGCAGGACTGGATTGGTTTAGTCTCGGGGCTCCCTGCTCTGCTCCCCCAGCTTGGCTGCGGGCCCCAGCCCAGCGCTCCCCGGCAGCTTGGGCGGATCTCGGGACCCTCGCTCTGCCCAGGCGCTGCGCGCCAAGCAAGACGCAGAAACAGCTTTCCGCAGACCATGCGATTAGGGATCACCTCTGGTGCCTGGAAACTGGTGCAGAACCTGGGCCACCGCGAATGGGTGGTAAATGGGCACAATGATTGCTGGGAGGCAACCCTAAACTGCAGTCCCTGTCCTGGGCTCAGGGAGAGCAGAACGAAGTCCCGAGTCCCAACTTGAGACTCCGCTAAGCTTGGTTCTTTGCAGGGGACTGAGTTGCCAGAGGGTGGGGCAACTGAGCCCTAGAATCTGGCCCTTCAGTTTCTCAGAGATTCCAGCAGCAGAGAGATTCCCTCTCTACTTACCGTCCCTCGTACACCCCCATGTACTGATGCAAAAGCCCACACAGGGAGTATGGCTCTGGGTTTCTCAGACCCTGAAAAGACATGTTGTGTGAGAAGCTGTTGTGACAGGGGGCTCCCAGAGTGACCTCGGAGGAGACCTGGATGACAGGTGTGTGTGTGTGTGTGTGTTGTGTGTGCGTGTGTGTGTCGGGGCGGGGGCAGGAGAAAGAGACTTTAGGACTGAGACCTCCTCATCCAGCTGTCTTGCTAGGGCAGCTCCTCCAGCTCTACCAAACCCAGCACGCTACAGCCTCACGTACCTTCCAATAGTCTGCACTGCTGATGAGGTTGAGGTGAAGAAAAACGAAGTGATCAGCCAGAAGCCACGAAGCCAGGGAGTAGAGGCAGGGGCAGGAGGAGTCCAGGTCTCTGGGTTCACAGAACTTCGAACTGATGTAGGGGTGACATCATTCTTCCCTTGCAGAGAGGCGTCATGGGCTTCCAGAACTTCTCCCCCCTCCTGGCTCTCAGTATCTTGGTACTGTACCAGGTTGGCAGCCTCCAGGCAGCGCCTTTCAGGTAAGAGACAGCTCTGCAGGAGGACAGGTCCTTCCCACATCTCCTGGAATCCTACAATTCTGTGCCTCAGAATTACAGTCTGCTGAATGTTTAACAACAGACTCTGGGGGAAGAGGGATGTATGTATGTATGTATGTATAGTCACATACATGTATGAGCAACTTTTTTGATATAAGAGATATGTAGCACACAATTCACAAATAGTAGTAATATATACAATATTCTTTATTATAAATTTCATATAGCCCAATGAATCTCACAGAATGCTTTGATTGCTTTTTACAGAACCCATATGAGTAGCCAAATCACTTATTCAATTCAACCATGATTTGAAAAATGGAATTGCATCCTAATCTATTTTGCCAATAAATTTTTTGCTTTTAAATCTGATATGTGATCTACGGTTCATCTATTTCTTACCTTCATACAAATTGTATCTATTAAACTGACATCTTTTTCAATTTAAGCACTAACTGTAAGTTTATATAATTTAATTTTTAATAATGCCTGTGTTTAACACGTAGCTCATTTAATTCCTGAAAATTTAACCAACAGCTTTTACAAGCCTGTATGAGCTGGCTCCAGCCCACCACTGCCTGGAGGTCATGCCATTGCTTGCCTCTTGGTGAATCAGTGTCCTGTTATAGACACTAGCCTCATGCCCTGACACCTGGGAGCCAAAGCAGCCACATCTTCAGATAAAGTTGCAGGGGTCAGGAAATCTGGCTGGTTATCCTTCCGAGGAGGTTCAGGGCCTGCTTTGGATTTGCTTCCTCTCCCAGGTCTGCCTTGGAGAGTCTCCTGGACCTGGATACATTGAGTGAGGAGGAAGCACGCCTCCTGCTGGCTGCACTGGTGAAGGACTTTGTGCAGATGAAAGCTAGGGAGCTGGAGCAGGAGACAGAGACAGAGGGCTCCAGGTAAGGCTCCCCACCCCAACTGACCTCTCCAACATGCTGTCTCCTCACTTCCTGACATACCCAGGAAGCTATCTGAGAGCCCCTGACCCAGAAACCACAGGCTGTCATCACTCACCAGGGTCTAGGGCCTAGGTGTTCTCAGGCTCCACTGAAGTTTGACTCCCAGCTGTAGCTTGAGGGACTGCAGTTAGACTACATTAAAAAGTTCTACTTCTGAAGGCTCTTAGGGAATGAAATGGGAAGGTGGGAAATTGCTTACTCTGAGACTTGGTCTTGCAGTATTGAGGATACCTCCCAGCATTGGATGAGTTGGGACTGGTAAGTATGAAGCCAGGGGCTGGACCTGATATATGTCAGGAGGTTTGAGAAATGTGGCCCCACCTGATTAACCTGCGTATGTTGTTCTTTCATACATTCAAGGAGCCTTCATTTCACATTTGCAAAGTGAAGGCCTTGTAGAGGGTGGGGTCAGATAGAGCAGTGTCTAAGGTAGGTCTGGGCCTTTAGATGTATATGATCTGCTTGCTCCCCGTGAAGCATCTATGTAGATGTGCATGTTGTCACAGGCCAGAGAGAACACCTTTCTCCACCACATCCCCCTGTGCATCCTGAGTTTGGAGCAGGGACTACCCCCTCCCCTGTCCCCAGTTCTGTGCAGGCAGAAGCATGTATTGCACCTGCATTTACCCTGAGAACTCTGCAGAGCATGAAGGACTAAGCAGCATGTGGAATGCCAGGAAAGGTCACCCTTTCCCCGTCTCAGCCCTTCCCCAATCCAGTTCAAACCTGCAGACTGGTCCAGTCTACCTCTGAGCATTCCTGATGGAGGATGTGTGAGCCGCCCACGTGTCTGCCCCTCCTGCCTCTGCTACAAGTGTTCCCTCCCTAGTCTAACCCTCTGTGTGACTGCCCACAGGGGCAGACCCTGGTGCATGGTATTGTCTGGCATGTCTTTTCCCTGCAGCCTGGACAGCCCCAGATCTAAGCGGTGCAGTAATCTGAGTACCTGCATGCTGGGCACATACACGCAGGACCTGAACAAGTTTCACACCTTCCCACAAACCTCAATTGGGGTCGGAGCACCTGGCAAGAAAAGAGATCTGGTCACCGGCTTGGAGAGAGACAACCACCCTCACTTTAGCATGCCCCAGGATGCCAGCTAAACTCCTCTCTCTCTTTTCTAATTTCCTCTCTTGCTTCCTTTCTCTAACTTGATGCATGTGGTTCTTCCCTGGTTGCTCTTCGGGCTGGTCTCAGTGGCTTTGCTCGTGGCAGAGGATGTCTGAAACCTCAGATAGGAAAAGAAAGAGCAGAACTCAAGGCCAGAAAAGAATTACCCAGGAAGAGATCAGAGAAAGAGGGCAGCCCTCTGAGGCCCCGGAAGATTTTATAGCAGAGCTTCCTAGTCCTGCTTCTGAATGTGCTAATCATCTGAGGGAATAAAACTATTTTTCTAAAAAGACCTGAGCTGTGGTGATCATTGCTCTGGCCCATATAGACTTAGCCCCGGGTAGCTAGCTGGACACAGAGCTTGGTGGCTGGTATGTGTGAACCAAATCAAGCTGAAAGAACAGGTGCACTAAGGAGCAGGTAAGCACCTCTGGGACTGAATGCTGCAAACTCTGTTCCTCTTCCAGGTAAGGCAGGAATTTTCATCTTCCTGAGAAGGAATGTTTGATGCTTGAGACTGGGGTGTGACTTCTAGATAGCTGTATGTGGTTGAATGGGGCTGTGTGCTGCCATAATTTGCTGTAGTCCCACAAGCCTTTGCTGATTTTTAGTCCATTTATACTTGAGACTGGCTGTTATAGCTCTGTGTTCCTTGGCCAGTCACCCAGAGTCACCTTTGGGTTTTCTGACACTCCTGGGAATGTCTATGGGAAGGGAATCTGGCATTGTTCCCTAATGGCTCTTGTAATTTTCTGCCTTGATAATTGTGTTTAGGAGAAACACTTAAAGTTAATTGGTGCCTCTCAGAAGAGCCACTTTACTGGGATGGTCCCATGGGGCAGCTCCTCCCCACCAGCCTCTTACTGATAGGCCTTGTCTCTTCCTCCTTCCTAATTTCAGCATCACTACCCAGAAGAGAGCCTGCAACACGGCCACCTGTGTGACCCATCGGCTGGCAGGCTTGCTGAGCAGATCGGGGGGCATGGTGAAGAGCAACTTCGTGCCCACTAATGTGGGCTCCAAGACCTTCGGCCGGCGCCGCAGGGAGCTGCAGGCTGGAGCAGTTGGACAACTCCAGGAAGAAGGTGATGCCTTTGGACTGTCAGACAGGGAAGATGGATGACTGGGTATTGCAAGGGTGTAGTCCACACTCTGAGCCTCCTTGGGTCCATACAGTTGAAAAGATGCATGGAAGGAGGTACATACTCCAGTGTGTGTGTGTGTGTGTGTGTGTGTGTGTGTGTGTGTACGTGCGTGTGCATGTGTGTGTGTGTGTTGAGGAAGGAGAGGATGTATATCTGGAGAAAGGACAGAGAGTCCCAATAGCTGAAACCCCAATAATTTGGTTTCATCTTCTGTTTTCCCCTGAGGCACTGAGATCATCAGGATAGGAAATATAGTCCCTGTTTATTTAAAACACTCTTCCTTGAAATTATGGTTGCAATTATTCTAGCATTTGAGTTTGAAAAGTAGTAACACTATCCTTTTGAAGTATATATGACAATGCTTTGTACCTCTGAATTAAGAGCAAAGACTTGGGTTCAAGAGCTTCATTTGCCCCATACTAGGTATGTGACTATAGGCTAGTAGCTTAACCTCTCTGAGCTTCAGTTTCCTCGTCTGTAAACTGAGGGCAATAAGAATACATTCCTCCTAGCATAATTATAAAAGTAAATGAGATATAGTTGTCAAGAGCCTGACAATAAATAAATAAATGCTGGCTGTTATTTTTTTTCCTTGTAGGTCACCATGAAGCTGAATTCCACTTCTTTTAATTTGCAATGAAAGCAACTTGTAGGAAAGGCTCCATAGAAAATACACCTACTTGCATCCATCTTGACATTGAAAACTGTCTTCTTTATTTGAAAGGAACTAAAGCTAAATGCAAAATAAGCTTATTGCAGTTATCTATTGTGCATCTTTTTTATATTTGATTTTGTGTACAATAAATATGACAGCATGTCTCACTGGCTAATACAGTAACAAGTATGGGCCCTGTCACTCATCCTATTAATGCTGGCAGCTCTGCTAAACCTCAGGGGGACATGAAGTCACTGCCTCTTGGGTGTCTGGGGACACATAGTAATGCTGTGCCTTGACTGAACTATTTGTCTAAAGAAATGCTGACTTTGTCATTTGTGAACTTCATCAAGATTAAAATGTATTTTCGATACACTTAAATGGAGTCCCTGCTGCTATTTGTGCTGGTTTTCCCAGGAGAACTAGAGCCCATGAGCAATTTGTTGACCAGGCTGACTCACTTGAAGCAAAGGCAACTTTCTTGGGATGGAGCCTCAGTGTGCCACACCCTTAGTTTCTAGTGAAATGTCCCTCAGATGAATTAAAACCCCAGGAGTTTCAAAGAAAATGATTTGCATTTATTTTCAGATCAGATCCTGATCTGAGCCTGAGATTACCCATGCACTTCTCCTTGATTCAATTTGCCCTTCCTAATTCTGCCTTTCCTTTCCTTATGAGCCCCTTCATGCACACCTTAGCTTCCAAAGCTCTTTAGAAACAATGGCTCAGTGTTTAAAGTGGGATCATAGACTGGTTAAACTGGGAAGTTCAGCAGAGCCATCCAATCCAACATTTTTATTCTCTGAGGTGCCTTGCTCAAGGTCCTGTAATAAACATAGCAGAGACATTCATACATTCAACTAATATTTATTGAGTGCCTACTGTATGTCAGGCACTAGGGATATAGCAATGAACGGAACAATAAAACTTCCTGCCAAAGGCTCATGGAGCTTACATTCTAGTTGGCAGCAGGGAGAGAGTCCTCTTCCCTTTAATGTTTACCGTCAATTCTCAGGATCCCTTTGAGCCTGGTTTCCTTCAGGCTAAACTACCCAAGGGCCTTCATCTTCAGCAATTTCAGGACCTGGATAGTGACTCCCTCCACTTCCTGGAGACTTCTGCAATGACCGCCAGTTTGTCAGTGATTTGTTTCTTGCCGCAGATCTTTGCATAGCCATTTCTTCAATTTGAACACACTCCTTATCCCACCTTTCTTCTCCACTGATTAACTCTGATAAGCTGTTCTTCTTCCCATGCATAAATAAAGAAGGCAGAAAGAGTGTGCTACAGGTTGATACCCATGACTGTGTAGGTAAATTCAGACCAGGATGCGAAATAGTGGGAAGACCATATTAGTCTTGGGTCCAAGGCAGCAACCCAATAATAGAGCTAATGTTGTATTTTAATTCCCACCTGGACCCTGTGGCTATTTCTCAATTGATTGAGAGCCCAAACCACAAGAGGGCACACTGGCTCAGAAACCTAAGATTAGATGTAAGGACTATATAAGGCAATCAAAGACAGCCACATGCTGCAGCATCAGTCTTTACAACTCACACACCAATGAGGAATATAGAAAAAGAATGTCTTTTAGTGCCAGCTGAGGGTCACCACAAATATTCAGAGCTCTCGCATACATGCTCACCCCAAACGGTTCCTGTATATATGCTATGGTTGATTGCATTATTGCTCCTAAGTCTTCACTACCCTATAGTAGTATTATACACTTTCACTCTTAACATGGCCTTGTGGTAGGTCACCACCTTCCCTACCCCTTGACTTTGGACTTGGCGATATGACTTGTTTTAGCTAACAGGGTATTGGCAGACAGAATGTAAGTGGAGGCTTTGAATGAGTCTATGTGATTCTTGTGCTTCTGCCATCACCATGAAAAGAACATACCCTAGGTATCATTTACCTTATCAGCCTGGGTCCCAAAATGAGACATATGGACCTGAATCTGACTTGCACCCTGGATCTGTGCCCCACCAAGGCCACCTGAGTTGATCTCATTCCAACCTACCACAAACACATGAAAAAGAAAAGTAAATATTTGTTGTTATAAGCCACTGAAATTTCAAGGTTGTTTTATGTAGCATTACTGTGGCAATAGCTAACTGATATATATATGCTTTGTGGCATTAGTGGATGGAATTATTTTTGTCACCACAGCTTGTTTTTCCTCTTATTGAGAATTTGAGCTCTAGGTCAATTTGCTGAATCGCTAATTTGTCAAATTTACTTGTTTCTTTCTACTAATTTATTTTAGTAACCAGTATTCATTTTGTCTTCCTAAAATCATCTTAAAAGATGCTCAGTTTTCTCTGCTTCAGACTCCTGCTGCTGCAACTGGATAATATATATCTTAGATAAATTAATTGTGGTCTATTTATATAATGGATATGTAAAATACAATACATAGCAGTGAGTATAAATACATGCATCAATTTTGGTTAAATCTCACAAATACAATATTGAGTGAAGAAAAACAAATTGCAAAGGATACACAACATCTAATACCAACTGTACTGAATTTAAAACAGGCATAACAATAATATACATGTGTTAAGGATATATACATATGTAGCAAAAATATAAAGACGTGTAGAGATGATAAACATTACATTCAAAAGAGCAATTAACTTTGAGGTGTGGGAAGGAGGTGTGATGAAGACAGATCACAAAGGGCTTCTACAGTACTTGTAAGATTTCATTTCCAAAACCAGGTAGTAGAAAGATGAATGTTCATTATATTCATTTTCATTAAGAATAAGGAACATAAGTATGGGTCTTTTTTTTTTAATTCAGTTTTATTGAGACATATTCATATACCATACAATCATCCATGATGTACAATCAACTGTTCACAGTACCATTATATAGTTATGTATTCATCACCTCAATCTATTTTTGAACATTTTCCTTACACTGGAAAGAATCAGAATAAGAATAAAAAGCTGGCCCAGGGCCGCGTCGCTCTGGCTCGGAGGCGGGTAGGCGGGTAACGTATCCCCAGGTTCCAGGAACTAAGATGTGGATGTGGGCGTGGGGGGAGAGGCATTCTGCCTACCACAAAAGTGTCCTGAGGTGGACCCAAAATCCCGCATAACAAGGCCCTGGCCATGACCAGCCTCAGAGCTCAGCCCAAGGAAGCAGACATGGAGCTGACAGGACTGGGGCCCTGCCCTGGAACCCCTGTGTCCCAGGCCTGTGTGAGTGACGTGCCTGCTGCCGCCCACCCTGGATCTGCATTCCTTGGTTCCCTCTGCTGCCACGACGCTGTGCCAGGAGCCATCCACCCTCACCGTCAGCATCCAGCTCCTGATATTCAAGGAAATCTTGTCAAAACCCTGGCCGAACACAAGCTAAGCCTTCCACAATCAAGCAAACAGCAAACCCTGTGGAAAGTGAAGAATCTCATTTTCCGAGTCACCCTGTTATATTTCAATGAGATTACAACAGAAATTCACAAAACATACAAAGGATTAGGAAAGTATGGCCCAATTAAAGGAAAAAATCAAAATTGTCCCTGAGGAAGCCCAGACATTGGACTTACTAGGAAAAGACTGTAAATCAACTGTTTTAAATGTGTTCAAAGAGCTAAAGGAAATCATGGACAAAGGACTAAAGGAAACTAGGGAAATGATGCTTGAACAAAATGAGAAAATCAATAAAGGGTTATAAATTGTTAAAAGGAAACAAATAGAAATTCTTGACTTGAAAAATACAATATCTGAAGCAAAAAGTTCATTAGAAGAATTGAACAGCAGATGCAAGTGGACAGAAGAATCAGCAAACTTGATAGGACAATTGAAATTATCCAGGCTAGAGGAATAGAAGGAAAAAAGAATGAAAAGTGAAGAGAGCCTAAGGGACTGATGGGACACCATCAAGCATGCCAACATACACATTGTGGGAGTCCCAAAAGGAGAGGAAGCAGGGGGGATGGGAGATTGGAGAAGAATATTTGAAGAAACAATGGCTGAAAACTCCATAAATCTACACATCCAAGCAGCTCAATGAACTCAAAACTGCACAAACTGAAAGAGATCTAAACTGAGATACATTATACTCAAATTGTTGAAAGACAAAAGAGAGACTCCTGAAAGCATCAAGCAAGAGGTGACTAATCATGCATAAGAGATTCTCAATAAGACCAATAGCCGATTTCTCATTAGAAACCATGGAGCCCAGAAGGCAGTGGGATGACATATTAAAGTGATAAAAAAACTGCCAGTAAGGTAACCATTAAAAAATTAACAAATATACACACAAAAGGAAAGAAGGGAATCAAAATGGCCCACTGCAAAATAACAACTAAATATTAAAAAGTAGCTATGGAGTAATTAAGAAACAAACATACAAGACATACAGAAAACAAATAGCTAAATGGCAGAAGTAAATCCTTCCTTATCAGTAATTATTTTAAACATAAAAGGGGAGATTAGCAGAATGTATATTTTACTTTATTTTTTTTGGATTTTGTTTTTTTAAAATTCATTTTTATTGAGATATATTCACATACCATGCAGTCATACAAAGTGTGCATTGAGTTCATAGTACCATTATATAGTTGTGCATTCATCACCAAAATTAATTTTTGAATATTTTCATTACCACACACAAAAATAATAAGAATAAAAATTAAAGTGAAAAGGAACAATTAAAGTAAAAAAGAAAAAAAAAAAAGAATAAAAAGCTAAAAGTAAAAAAGAACACGCAAATCATCCCCCCCATTTCACCCTATTTTTCATTTAGTTTTTGTCCACATTTTTCTACTCATCCTTCCATACACTGGATAAAGGGAGTGTGATCACAGGGTTTTCACAATCACACTGTTATCCCTTGTAATCTACATTGTCATACAATCATCTTCAAGAGTCAAGGCTACTGGGTGGGAGTTTGGTAGTTTCAGGTATTTACTTCTAGCTATTCCAATACATTAAAACCTAAAGAGGTTTATCTATATAGTGCGTAAGAATGCCCACCAGAGTAACCTCTTGACTCCATTTGAAATCTCTCAGCCACTGAAGCTTTATTTCGTTTCATTTCACCTCCCCCTTTTGGTCAAGAAGATGTTCTCAATCTCATGATGCCAGGTCCAGATTCATCCCCGGGAGTCATATCCTATGTTGCCAGGGAGATTTACACCCCTGGGAGTCAGGTCCCATGTAGGGGGGAGGGCAGTGAGCTCACCTGCTGAGGTGGCTTAGTTAGAGAGAGGGAGGGCCACATCTGAGCAACAAAGCACTCAGGAGGAGACACTTAGGCACAATTATAAGCAGGTTTAGCCTCTCCTTTGCAGTAACAAACTTCACAGGGGCAAGCTCCAAGACAGAGGGCTCAGCACATCAAGCTGTCAGTCAGTATGGGTCTTTTTTAAATTAAGACAAACATTATTAATTTTTTTATAAGCATAGCTTTTAAACCAGCAAAAGAGAATCTGTACTATACATGGCAACATAGGAAAAAAAACACCCAAAAGTACAGTAAACATACCACGTGAAATAAATGGCAGCAATAAGTGCTTATATAGCTTGGCAATATATACCTTGTAAGTTAGCTATGAGCCACCAACCAAAATATCAAGACTATCAGGTTATATTTTTTAAAGGTCCAGCAACAATTTTTTTTTCCTGCAAGAGATACATTAGAATGAAAGGATGCAGAATGGATTAAAATTGAAAGTTGTAAAAAATATAACAGACAAATATGAACAAAAACAAGTGCAGGTAACTTCTTAATATACAGTCAAATTAGAGTTCAAGGCAAACAAAATACCTATGGGAAATGGAAAGGTATTGTATACTAGAAAAAGGAACAATAGACAAGAAGATACATTTATCATGAACACATAGGCACCCAACAATATAACTTCAGATTATGTAAAACTACTGGCAGAACTGCAGTAAGAAATACATATCTCAAGAATTGTTAGAGATTTAATGCACCCTGCTCAATAAGCCATGGGCTTCTGGAATCACTCCCTCAATGCATGGTTCTAAGTTGGCTCTGAAAATACCCTCTGACAATATAAGGGATTTCAGAAACCCTTCAGTGGCTATATTCCCAAAGGGGTGATAGGTGTTTTATTAGTGATAAGATTATGTCTACTTGTACCAATATGACTTATTAAATAAACCAATATGTCTCCCCATTGATTTGAAACACTACCGTTACCATATGCTGATCTTCTCACCTTTCTTTTCTCTTCCATTGATCTGTGTATGCACCATTAACAGAAAGTGTATATTAATAATACAGTTTATCAATTAGTAGGGCAAGGCCACCCTCATAATCTTCATTTTCAAAACGTTCTTGACAATTCTCATACATTAATTCTTCTAGAAGAAAGTTAAAATAATTGTCAATTTTTGAAAAATCTTGTTTGGATTTTAATTGGCATTGGGTTTTCCAGGAAGACAAATTATCAGTTGTAAATAATAGCAAATACTATTTTCATGCCTTTGTTTCTTACTGCATTAACTAGAGCTTCTTTTAAAATGTTGATGTTAAAATGATGATCGTGGTGTCAGTTTCCTGCCTGCTAATACAAATACCACACAGTGGGTTGGCTTAACAACATGAATTCATTGGCTCACAGTTTTGAGGCTAGGAGATGTCCAAAATCAAGGAATCAGAAAGGCAATAATACTTTCTCCCAGAAAATGGTGATGTTCTGGGGCCAGCTGCCAGCAATCCTTGGGTCCTTGGCTTTTTTTGTCATATAGCAATGCACATGGTGATGTCTCCTTTCTGTTCTAGGCTCTGTTGACTTCCGGTTTCTTGCTTTTCCACAAGAGTTTCTCTTCATAAAGCCTCTAGTAGTAGAATTAAGGCCAAAGGCCACACCTTAACTCAAAATAACATTTTCAAGTGGTCCTATTTACAATGGGTTCACACCCACAAGAATGGAGTCAGACTAGAAGATGTTTTTTTCTGGGGTACATTGTTCAAACCTACCACAGTGGGCAGCCTTGACTTGCTCCTATAAAATGTCACAATAATATATGCTAACCAAATAAAGTTTATTGAGAAACAGCTGCCCTAGGAGGGCAGACTCTAGAGTCAGAAAGCTTAATCATTAAGTATGATGAAGTCAATTGATTTCAGGTGGAGATTCCTTAGCTTTCTTCTCATTGTGTGCTAAGAGATTTTTTAAGTCAGCAATGGGTATTGGATTTGATCAAAATACATTTTTGTATCTAACAAGATTATCTTTTATCACTTATCTTATTAGTTTAATGGCTTTTCTCCTTTGACTTATTTAATATGAGTAATACATTTCCAAATGTAGAAACTAATAATAGTTAACATTTTTGATTCTTTACTATATGCTAGACACTGTAATAAGTGCTTTACAGAAACTAACTCTTTTAATCTCCACAACAAATGTATAAGGTAGATACTATCATTAGCACCATCTTAAGAAAACTGAGGCACAGAGAGACTAAGTAGGTTGACCAAAACCACACAGCTATTAAATCCATCTCAGGGCACAAACCTGGTCCTAGGCCATCTGGCTCTAGAGTCTCCCTTCTTAAACCATTAAAATACACTACTGAACTCAATTCGTTTGTGATTTGTTTGGATTTGTCCTACCATTGTTGGACTTAGAATTGGGGATATGATAATGTTATCAAATGAGCTGGGAAATTTTTAAACTTTTTCTACATTTTAGAATAATGCAAATAGCAATGGAAATGATCTGTACCTTAAAGCTTGATACAATTCACCTGCAAAACCTTTGGCAGCGTGTCTTTTATAACATAGTTCTTAACAAGTTTTTAAATTTCTGCCATGGTCATTCTACTCCACTATCCTTGTATTTATTTTAGTCTATCTATTCTTGTCACATATATTTTTCTAAAACTTGCTAATTTTAAAGATTTTTGCATGCATTAACATAATTGTATTATTTTGTTATAATTTTAAATTTTCATGTTTGGTGTTTTATTCTCTTTTTCAATCTGAATACACGTATCTGAAATTTCTCTTCTTTTCTAGATTCACTTAGTCAACAATTTCCACTTTATTGTCTTTCCAAAGAACTGAAATTAGTCTTTATTAATCAGTGCCACTATCTTTCTGGTTTCTAATTCACTAATTTTTCCCCTCTAATTTCCTTCTCCCAGATGATTGTGTAAAAGTTTGTTTTTCTAGTGTCTTCTGGATTCTTGAGTTGAATTATTACTATCTCTTTCTGATTACTTACATTTATCCAATAATTTCCACTTTATTAGACTTTTCAAAGAATTGGAATTAGTTTTTATCAATGCCAGTATCTCTCTGGTTTCTAATTCACTAATTTCTTTTTCCCCTAATTCTAAAAAATTTTACTTTACTCATTTTTTCTTACTTTTAAAATCAACTTTAATAAGGCATAATATTGCATAAATACACAACCATACAGTACAAACTATATTTCAATGAGTTTTGTCAAATGCATACATCCACGTGACCATCACCACAAAAACAGGTATAGAGTATTTCCATCATCCCAGGAAGTTCCTCATGCCACTTTGAAGTCAATGTCCCCCCAAACCTTTGCCCCAGGTAACCAATGATCTGGTTTCTAACACCTTGAATTGATTTTGCCTCTTCTAGAATAATAGATAGATTAGATAGATAGATAGATAGATAGATAGATAGATAGATAGACAGACAGACAGACAGACAGACAGACAATAGATAGACAGGTAGATGATAGACAAAAAGATGATAGAAAGAGAGGGAATGATGGATAAATAAACAGACAGTATGTATTCTCTTGTATCTAGCTTCTTTCACTCACCACTATGTATCATTCAAATATTTTTTTTTCTGTCCCGTCTCCTTCAGGTACCCCAATTACACCTATGTTAAACTGTTTGATGTTGTAGAGCTGGCAATCATGATATCTTGTCCCCAGTTTAGACATGTCATAAAGCTAAACCAACCAGAATCCTTCCCCAGGATTTCAGTTTGGGACTGGAGAAAGGACTCTTTTGTGTTTTAAGTTGGAAGGTTATTAATTGGGGATGCTATAGCTGTTTTCCTCTCTACATGGAGAAGGCTTGTATGGTCAGCAGAAGAAAAGAGTTAAGCTGTCAGAGGCAGGCAGAGATGACAGATGGATAGGGAGTCCTGAGAACAGTGTTTTACTTATCAGAATCATCTGTGTCTGAGGTTAGTTAACCCCTGTTTTTCTCAATAACGTGCCAATAAATTCTCTTTCATTCAAACTGGCTTTAGTTTCTATCACTTACAGCCAAGAGATCTTGACTAAAACATCAGCTTCTCATTCCCTTGTTACCTCTGTGCAGGTTGATGGATGTAGGGATTACTTGCAAGAGATAGTCACTCAGAGTGCAAAATAGCTTTATTGCAGATGAAGAAAGCTCATAGGACAAAATACATAAACATCAACCATTTCTTATGAACACTTCTGCTTGATCCAGAAAGAAATTGAGTATCTTCTTCCCTTCATGGTAGCTAGCTTCCAAGATGGTCACCAATGATCCCTACCTTCTTATATTCATACCCGCCTGTAGTCCCCTCCCACATTGTATCGAGATTGTTCCATGTGACCAACAGCATAAGCAGAAGTGATGGTATGTCGCTTCTGAGATTAGGCTATGAAAGACTGTGGATTTCATTCCGGGCACTAGCTCACTCACTCACTTTTTCTCTCCCTCTTGGATCACTCCCTCTAGGGAAAGCCAGATGCCATCCCATGAAGTCACTCAGGCAGGCTATGGAGAGGTCCATGTGGCAAGGAATGGGAGGGCTCCAGCTAATAGCTAGTGAAGGAACTGAGGTTGAATGAATTTGGAAGTGGATTCTCTAATCCCGGTTGAGCACTGAGGTGTCTGCAGCCCCAGCTAAAAGCTTGACAGCAACCTCTTGAGACACCCTGAGCCAGAACCATCCAGCTAAGCTTTTCCTGGATCCCTAACACACAGTAACTATGTGAAATAATAAATATTCAATTATTTTATATTCCCACTAGCAATGGACAGGGGTTCCAATTCACATCCTTGTCAATATTTAATTCCCTGTTTGTTTATTATAGACACCTTAGCATGTGTGGAGTAGTATCTCATGGTTTTCATTTGCATCTCTCTAATGACTAATGATGTCGAGCATTTTTTCATATGCTTATTGGCCATTTGTATATCTTCTTTGGAGAAAATTCTATTCAAGTCCTTTGCCAATTTTTTAATGGGTTGCCTTTTTGTTGTTGGGCTGTAGGAGTTCTATTTCATTGATTTTCTTTGTTGTTTTTCTATCCTTTATTTTGTTTGTCTCCTCTAATCTTTAAAGTTTCCTTTCTTCTGAAGGCTTTGGGTTTCATTTGTCCTTCTTTTCCTAGTTCCTTAAGGTGTACAGTTAGGTTATTGATTTAAGATCTTCTTTTTTTTTTAGTGTAGGTGTTTAAAGCTATAAATTTCACTCTGAGCACTGCTTTAGCCGCACCCTATAAATTTTGGTATATTGTGTTTTGTTTTAATTTCATCTCAAGGCACTTTCTAATTTCCTTTGTGATTTCTTCCTTCAACCCAGTAGTTATTTAAAGTGTTTGTTGTTTAAGTTCTACATATTTGAGAGTGTTACAGTTTTTCTTCTGTTATTGATTTCTAGTTTCATTCCATTGTGGTTGGAAAAGATACTTCATATGATTTTAAATTTATTACGACTTGTTGTGTGGACTAATATATGGTCTATTCCTGGAGAATGTTCCATGTGTACTTGAGAAGATGTACTTACTGGTGGTGGGTGCAGTAAGGAAACAGAGGAGTGTTGTTCAAATCCTCTGTTTCTTTACTAATCTTCTGACTAGTTTTTCTATCCATTATTGAAAGTAAGAGTATTGACATCCCCAACTATTATTGTAGAACTGTCTATTTGTTTCCTCAATTCTGTCAATTTTTGCTTCATATATTTTGGACTCTGTTGTTATATGTTTTTAATTGCTATATCTTCTTGATGAATTGAAGCTTTTGTCAATATATAAAGTAATCCTTTTTCTCTTGTAACCTTTTTTTTTAATTTAAAATCAATTTTGTCTGATAATAATATAAGCACTCCAGCTCTCTTTTGATTGCTATTTTCATGGAATAACTTTTCTCATTCTTTTATTTTCAATCTCTTTGTATCTTTGCATCTAAAGTGATTCTTAAAGAAAGCATATACATGGATCATGTTTTTTTAATCCAACCTGCCAGCCTCTGTCTTTTAATTGGACAGTTAAACCATTTACATTTAAAGTAATTACCAATAAGGAAGGACTTATTTCTAACATTTAATCATTTGTTTTCTCTATGCCTTATATGTTTTTGTTCCTCAATTCCTCCATTACTGCCTCTTTTTTTATTCCATTGATTTTTGTAGTATACCATTTTGATTCCCTTCTTTCCTTTCCTGTATATTTATTTTCTTAGTGGTTACCTTAGAGATTACAAGTAACATCTTAAGCTTATAACAGCTTAATTTAAATAATATCAACATAGCTTCAATAGTATATAAACATTCAGCTCTTATACATCTGTCTCTCCCCTATGTATTGTATTTGTCACATATCTTTATACATTATGCATATATAAGCATAGGCTTATAAATATTGTTTTAGGCCTTTGCCTTTAAATCACATAGGGAAAAAAGTACAAGAATAATGGTTTTTATATTTATCTATATATTTACTATAGAATTTATATTTGGTATCTTTTTATCATTTCCATCTCTTTATTGACATTCCTATTTGCTCACACACTATTCTCCTGGCTGTCTTTAGTTCTTTGCCCATGTTTTCCTTTAGCTCACTGAGCATATTTAATACAGTTGATTTCACATATCTGACTATTAATTCCAATAGCTTGGATTCCTTAGGGATAGTTTCTGTCAAATTCTTTTTTTTCCCAGTGAATGGCCCATATTTTCCTGTTTCTTTGCATGCTTTGTGATCTTTTGTTGAGATCTGGGCATTTTGAGAATTATAATGTAGTAACCCTGAAATAAATGTTTTATATTGTAGAATGCAGAGGACCTAGAGATCGACAGCAACTAGTAAAGGAGGAACGATAACCTCATAAGAACAGATAAGGTATTGAGGGTAATCTTAATGTTATGGGAGTGCTCAGGAATGATTATGGTTTGTAAACTTTCTTGGGTAAAGTAGGAATATGTTGGAAGCAATGTAGCTATTTTAGGTTATTTGTTTTTCTTATTCCTTTGTTTTGTTTTGTTTGGAATGCTTTTTTAACTTTTTGATAAATAAAGTTAAAAAAAATAATGTTGTAACTCTGGAAATCAAATACTTCCCCTCCTCAGGGATTGCTTTTTTGCCCTGTTGAGAATTGCAGATGTCCATATGAATAGTGGCTTTCACAAACTATTCTTGTAAAGATTTTACTCCTTGTTGAGTGTGGTTACTAAAGTTTCTGTTCCATTGTCTCTGTGGTCAGCCTGTAACCTGATGGAGACATCCTTAAACATTTGGAACCCCCCCCTCAAAAAAAAGGTGTATATATCTCTTTAAATCTCTGCTGGGTTTTGCCAGGGAAGCTGCCACAGCCTGATGGGATCAAAACAAAAGCAAGTTGAGATGGAAGAAAATGGTGGCGTAGAGAGGAGTGGAAGTTAGTTAGTCCCCCTGGAGCAACTACTAAACAACCAGGAACCACTAGTAAATGATCAGGAATAACTGTGGGGGACAACCATGACTGTCCACACATCATGCACCAAACTGGATTGTGAGGAATGCCTGAGAGTGCAGCATGGAATCTGTGAGTAGAAACTGCAGACCTGAGCTGGGAGCCCCTTCCCCTCATGGCAGCCTGAACTGCAAAGCCTCACTGTGATGGAGAGCAGCACTCTCTGAACTAGTGAATATTCCTCAGTTCAGCTCCAACTGGGGTTTTAATTGGAAAATGTGGACTGCACAATACAAGCTACAAATCCCCAACAAGCAGATAGAGGCTTTTAGTGAGACTGGCCTTGAAGAGCCTCAGGACTTCTCTGTCCTGGGAGGGGGAGCCCAGAGGACTGGGTGTTATCTCTGGCCAACAGGTGAAACTGGGGGCCATGGACTGGTCCTGAAAGGGGGCTTTCTGTCCCTTTTTTCTCTCCCTCAACCTGAGTGGTTCAGTGGAGACAGCCTCAGCCATTTTCAGTTCGCAGTGGTCTGACCCAGACAAGGGTGGAGACAGCAGAGTCACAGAGACAAAGAACCAATTTAAATACATATGAGAACTCCCTAGGGGGTGTATCTTCCCTATGAGGAAGGAGGTGGTGCCCAGCTCTACCACCCACCTTCCATTCAGAACCAGACTCCAGAGCCTGAGGGAAAACAGCCAAAAGAGAAACTAAGTGGGCCACACCTCCTTACACCAGTCAGGAGCTACAGGCTGACAGGCACCATCTTCTGGGCAGGTTAGGAAAAGCACAGCAGCCTGAGGCCTCACAGGGTGTGTCAATCTTCTAATACACACCTTCAGGGAAACCTGATAATGAATATTGCTCCTTTCTGGGACCTGAGCCCATTCTGGTCTGGGAAAACCTGATTGGAGTAACCAAGGAAACCAAATGCCTAGACAGCAGAAAACTACAACCTACACTAAGAAAAATGAAGTTATGGCCCAGTCAAAGGAACAAACTTATATTTCAACTGAGACACAGAAATTGAAACAACTAATGCTGAATCAATTCAAAAAGTTTAGGGAAGATATGGCAAAAGAGATGAAGCATATAATGAAAACACTGGGCATACATAAGGTAGAAATTGAAAGTTTGAAAAACAACTTGCAGAATCTATGGAAATGAAAGGCACAACACAAGAGATGAAAGACACAATGAAGACATACAATAGCAGATCTCAAGAGGTAGAAGAAAACATTCAGGAACTGGAGAACAAGACCCCTGAAATCCTACACAGAAAAGAACAGATAGGGAAAAAGAATGCAAAAATGTGAGCAGTGTCTCAGGGAATTGTATGACAATATGAAATGCATGAATGTACATGTCATGAGTGTCCCAGAAAGAGAGAAGGGAAATGGGGCAGAAACAATAGAGGAAATAATCAATGAAAATTTCCCATCTCTTATGAAAGACATAAAATTACAGATCCAAGAAGCACAGCATACCCCAAACAGAATAGATCTGAATAGGCCTACACCAAGACACTTAATAATCAGATTATCAAACATCAAAGACAAAGAGAGAATCCTGAATGCAGCAAGAGAAAAGTAATCCATCACATACAAAGGAAGTTTGATAAGACTATGTGTGGATTTCTCAGTAGAAACAATGGAGGCAAGAAGGAAGTGGTGTGATATATTTAAGATACTGAAAGAGAAAAACCGCCAACCAAGAATCCTATATCTGGCAAAACTGTCCTTCAAATATGAGGGAGAGTTTAAAATATTTTCTGAAAAACAGACAATGACATAGTTTGTGAACAAGATACCTGCTCTACAGGAAATACAAAAGGGAGAACTACAGACAGACAGGAAAAAACAGGAGTGAGAGGTTTGGAACACAATTTTGGGTGATGGAAGCACAGCAATGTAAGTACACTGAACAAAGATGACTATCAGTATGGTTGAAAGAGGAAGGTTAAGAGCATGTGGGACACCAGAAGGAAAGAGGAAAGATAAAGACTGGGACTGTATAACTCAGTGAAACCTAGAGTGCTCAACAATTGTGATAAAATGTACAAATATGTTTTTACATGAGGGAGAACAAATGAATGTCAACCTTGCAAGGTGTTAAAAATAAGGAGGTATTGGGGGAAAAAACAATCAACACAAACGAGAGACTATAATTAACAGAAACATTATATTATGCTTTCTTTAATGTAACAAAGGCAATATACCAAAACTAAATGCATATAAGAGGGGGACATAAGGGAGGGGTATGGGACTCTTGGCATTGGTGATGTTCTCTGACTTTTTATTCTACTTTAGTTTAATGCTATCTTTTCTTCTGTTGCTTCCTAGCTATCATGTTTTTTTCCTTGTTTTTTTTCTCTTTCTTTTTTCTTTTTCTTTTGTCTCTCTACCTTCTTTGACCCTTCCTCCTTCTTTGAGGAAGAAATGGAGATGGCCCTATATAAATAGTGGTGGTGGTGGTGAATACATCAATACATGACTCTACAGGGAACCATCAATTGTTTACTTAGGATGGAATGTATGGTGTGTGAACACAACTGTCTTAAAAAAATGGGTTGATGAAGAAACCTTGAGGGCACTATATTGAGTGAAATAAGTCAGACATAAGAATAAATATTACAGGGTCTCACTGATATGAACTAATTATATAATATGTAAACTCATAGCCGTGAAGTATCAGTTACCAGAATATAGAATGAGGCTAAAGAATGGGGAGCGGTTGCTTATTATGAGCAGAATGTTCCACTAGGGTGAACTTAAATGTTTGAAAATGGACAGAGGCGATGGTCGCACATTGTGAGAATAGCTAACAATGCTAAATGGTGTGTGAATGTAGTGGAAAGGGTAAGCTCAGAGTCACGTATGTCACCAGAAGGAAAGCTGGAGGTTAAAAGATGGGAATGTATAAAACAGTGAATCCTGTGGTGGGCAATGTCCATGATTAACTGTACAAATATTAGAAATGTCTTTCATGAACCAGAACAAATGTATGACACTATAACTAGAAGTTAATAATAGAGGGGCATATAGGGAAAAAAATATACCTATTGCAAACTATATCCTACAGTTAGTAGCATTTTAACATTCTTTCATCAACAGTAACAAATGTACTATACCAATACTAAAGTCAACAATGGAGGGGGGGTGGTTAGGGGTGTGGGAGGATTTGAGTTTCCTTTTTTGTTTGTTTGTTTTTTGTTTATTTTCTGGAGTAATGAAAATGTTCTGAAAATTGAAAAAAAAATTAATTGTAGTGATGGATGCACAGCTGTTTGATGGTACCATGGGCAATTGATTGCACATTTTGGATCTTTGGATAATTGTATGGTATGTGAACAATCTCAATAAAAACAAAAAGCAAGCATATGCACCCATTCCTCAGGGAAACTCCAGACTGACCAAAACACACAACCCCAAACTTTTGAAGGACAAGGTCTTTACAGCACACTCTGATACCAGTCAGCTGTTATAGGACATGGGCAGCCAACCCCACAGCCACAGCAGGACTGAGGAATGGGAGATGGTAGCCAGCTCATACACATCACTCTCTTACTGAGGTTTGGTAGCCTCTCCCTTTATCAAGGACGTGCCCTGGTTGCTGTGCATTTGCGATCAGGTTCCAGAGTTCTGAAATAGTTGATCGTGATCATTTCTTCCAGCTTAATGTTTGCTTTGGTGGAGGGACCAACTCCTGAAGCTTACGACTCCACAATTCTCTGTAACATCACTCTGCTGAAGTATTATATAAGCTGCTACATTTTGAGACAGTTTGTTACACATAGCAATATACTACTAATAGTCTTCCTAACCAACCCCCAATATCTGGAAAGCATATCCATGGGAGCTGGCCAGAAGGACAGACCTGAGTTCAAGTTGGAGGCCACCATTCCCAGACCTCTTTCCCCTCGTTTCCAAGCTAGATCAGATCAGGTACAATGGCATAAACTGCTTCTACTCCAAACTGAATCAATTTCTTCTACTCTTCTTCATTGCTGAGTGCTTTTAACAGCACCCACTTTCTTTCCCTGATGCCTTATTTTGCTTCACTCTCTAGCTACCGTTTCACATCTTTCTTTCTTCCTCTAAAACTCTCAGGGCTGGAAGCACCCCTAAAAGTCACGTAGACAAAACCCCATGCTTAAACCTCTCCTTAAGCATCCCCTAAGGGGTCTTTTAGTTATTTTTGAAATTTTGAGGTCACTGTCTACTGAGGTGGTCCATTCTATCTTTGGATCACTTTTACTCTTAGAAGATTCTTCCAACATTGATCAGAATTCACCCTCTCAGCTTTACTGCTTCATTTGGTCCTCAGGAGAGTCTCTCTTGGTTAGATAGACTCTCTAGGGAGAACTGTGACTGAGACCAGACTTCTGCAGCAAGGACTGGGTATTAATTCTCAGAGAGCTAAAGCAAATCACATTTTTCTTTTCTATGAAGTCCCTAGATGGACTCGGTTTTGTATGATCCATTGTATTAGCTGAATACACCCTACACCATTACCCATTCATTCTCAACAACATTTCCAGGGGTGAGGAATAAGGCTCTTCAATTATGCGGATCTTCAGATTTCGCTGCTCTTGATGAAACTTTTCTGGATATTCCACTGCTGCATGTAAGTGAAGGGTACAGCTAATAATGTCTTGTCCTTATCTCCATTAGGCCCTGAGCCAAGCACTATAAATCTAAGCCTCACCTCTCCTACTCAGGCTTGCCAGGACAGTGATAAGATTAATTGCTTCCATAAAGAGGAGCACTTTGTAGACTTCCTGGAGAGCCTGACGCATCTGTAAATTTAGGAAATTTGTAGGGGTGGTTTTTTGCCTTCATAAAGGTAGCCAACAACATGCTAGGTACTGTGCAAAACCCTTAATACAGTCGACAAGACTACATATGGTGTGGCACTTGGCCGCTCCTCCAGCCTCATTTCTCGCCATGCTCTCCTCCCTCCCACTCCAAGCTTCTTATGCTGGCATTCTTTCAGCTTGTCAGACTCAGCATATTCTTCCTGCCAGAGGGCCTCTTCATGTGTTGTTTCCCTAGTCTGGAGTCTTCTTATTTTACCTATTCCCAGTTAACACTTACACGTCTTTCAGACCTGAGCTCAAGCTGAGGCTTTGGGGGCTACCAGACAGCCCACTACACCCTCTGTCATACTCTGTCTTCACCCAATCAGAAGCCATGCCATCTTGTCTCTACAATATCTCATGAATCTTTCTTCTTCTTTTCAATTTCCCACAGTCATTGCCTTAGATTCAGCTACATTGGCTATCTATTGCTAGGTAACAACTTACCACAACCTTAGTGGTTTAAAACAACACAAATTTATTATCTCACAGTTCCCATGGGTCAAGAACCTAGGAACTGTTTACCTGGATCTTCAGCTCAGGATCTCACAAGGCTGCACTCCAGGTGTAGGATGGCGCTGGGGTCTCATCTGAGGCTTACTGTCCTGCTCCAAACTCGTGATTGTTAGCAGAATTTATTTCCTTTGCAGCTATGGAACACATAGTAGCTTCATCTTCAAAGCCAGAAGGGGAATATTTCTCTTCAAAATGGCCCAGTTCCTCTTTTAAAGGTTTTCACTTGATTAAGTCAGATCCACCTAGGTTAATCTCCCTTTTGGATTTGGGACCTTAATTACATATGCAAAATCATGGGAACAACATCCATCATTTTCACAGGTCCAGCCCATAGACATATGGAGAGGATTATACAATGAGGACACCTCGGGGGCTGGGAATCTTGAGAGTCTTCCTAGAATTCAGCCTAGCAGAGTCTACCTTCTGACCCCCAATGATCCACACCCTGTCCATAGGCAAAATATACTCACCCTCTCCCAAGGTTCCAAGATTCTCATTCCATGATGACAGCATCTGTTCAAGGTCCAAAATATCGTCATCTAAATCAGATTCATGTGCAGATGAGGCTTCTGGATGTAATCCATTAAGTACAGCTTCTGGAACACAATTCTTTTCCATCTGTGGACCTATGAAACCAACACACTCAACATACAATGTTGGGACCTATGAAACCAACACACTCAACATACAATGTTGGGACAGACATATGATAACAGCTATAGACATTCTAGTTTCAAAAGAAAATGTAATGGAAGGTAAAAAGGAGTAATTGGTCCATGGCAGTTCTGAAATCCAGTTGTGAAAATGTCTCTTGATTGGGTTTCAAGGTCTGATGATATCCCTCCCTGGCTGTCAGCTCCACCATCTCCTTTTTCATGAAAGGTAGCACACGTTTTCAGCTTTGTGATCTGATCAGCTTGCTTCCAACAAGTAGAACTTTGAGGGTCTAACAGCCTCCTCTCTGTTTTGTACTCTCTGCCCGTTTAGTCCAATCTGGCAGTGTATCTGCTGAAACTATTTTTTTCAAGAACCTTATGAGTTTTCCATGGATTTCACAGAGATTTTCCCCATTGGACAAAAGCCACACCCTCAAATCTTTTCAAGATAATCCCTTCTCTATACTTGGCTGTGATTTGTTACAGGATCTGTGTGAGATATGCCCTGAATCTCTTGAAAAGACCCTTCATGTGACTGAATACTCTGATCTTTTGATCTTTTGGAGGTTTTAGTCAAATATTTTATAGTCACAACCTCAACCTTTTCTCTAGAGCATGCTTTCCTGGCAGTAACTCTCTTAATTTTAATATTTTGCCAAATAAAGAGGCACGAATTTCAAAATCATTATGTACTGGTTCTTTCTTGTTCAACAGTTTTCTCAGTTTATGCCTCCTCTCACATTTTATTATAAACAGCAATCTAAAAAAACAGGCAGTACCATCAACACTTTGCTTGAAAATCTCCTTGGCAGTAAGTTCATGGCTTACAATCTGCTTTCCACACAACCAACTGCCAGAGATAATTTTGCTAAGCTTTCTGTCACTACATAACAAGGATTTCCCTTCCTCTAATTTCCAATAGCATGTTCCTCACTTCTGAGTCCTCACCAGCTGCCTATTTGAAGTCCAGATTTCTATTAACAGTCTCTCCATGCAACTTAAACTTCAAGTAGAAAGGTTTACAACACTTCACTTATAGCTCACTTTGATTACGGCTCTGAACATATGGTGTTCTAGTTGGCTATCATCTCTGTCTCCTCTCATATATTCTAAATATCTTAAATGCAGGGGTCATTTATTTTTATTTTATTTTATTTTTTTTATAGTTTCTGGAGTGCTTTGCATAGCATACAGCACTTGGAGGATGCTAATAACTTAATAACTGCATTTTACATAAAAGAATAATACACAGAGCCTTTATGCAAATTGTAAAAGAGTTAAGGGTACCTCTCTGAGACTGCACAGTGAGGAGAACTTAGGAAATCATGCACTTAGCTTGGGAAGAGAAGATGTCAGAGACCGAAAAGGGTCAGGGGACAGGCAAAGGGCCAATCTCTGGGATGCAAGTCCAGAGAGGAGTCAAATCAAGAAGCAACTTAGAGGGCCAAATCAGTAGGCAGACTGTGTCCCTAGAGAGGGAATATGAAGTTCCAAGATTCCCAAAGTCACCTGTGGAGCCAGAATGAGAAGCCTCCTTTCAGGGAGATGCTGGCATGCTTGCCAGAGCAAACTCCTGAGAATCCGTTAACTGGAATCTGGGCACCACCATCCCCTATAGCCTAGCCAAGCAAAGATCCTGGCACTAGCTGCTAAGTCATTAACTCAATAAGGCACTAAGAACTGAGACCTGTAGCAATCTGTCCTTTCTTGTCTTTCTGCTGAGACCATGATGCCTTTAGAATAGACCTTGACCTTGGCAACAGGTGGCTCCATCTTTGCTCAGGACATGTAGTCTTTGCTCAAATTTCTACAGGAGAGTGGGACTGAGAAGACTGGACAGGTCTATCATCTTCATAATCATCTCTATGCAGGTACTGATGGAAAGAATGATGCTGTCCTAATCTTGGAGATGAACTAAAACAGAAGGAACCATCACAGGGTCCCCAAAAGATGCATCAAGAGAAAACAGAGCCTTCTCTGAAGCCGAAAAGACTGAGGTTACACAAAGAAAGGACAGGCTGCTTAGAAGAATTGCAAGGTTTCTTTCCTTAGGGAATTTTCAGGGAAGATTATTCAAAACCTGAATTATATAGAAAACTTAGGTTGTGGACTGGAATTTCCTCTGACTTTCTCTGATTCTTTAAGGGGGTTGATCTTCAGTGATTCCCTCATTTTCTTGGGAAGGTGGAAGACTCCTCAGTCTCCTACAGACCCTTCTCTAGAAATAATGAGTTGGTTGTTAAACACCATTGAGTCATTATTAAAATTATATTAAGTAAACCTACATTTAAATACATTTTACTAAAAAGATGATAAATACTCAAAATTCACCACTTCCTAATTTTCTTACCACAGTTTACTATTATCTATGATCTTGAAGTTATTTACATCTATTGTATCAATATAATTGTGTGCTCCTGTGCATCTTTTCCCAACTCCGTGTTCAGTGGTATCACTTTGGTAGCTTGACCTTAACCACAGTAGGAGTATTTACACCACCGAAATTAGCAAATGCTACAAATCAGTGCTTGAATTATTGTTTTGCTGACTGTCTAGACTCAAACAATGATGGAGAAAATGTTAAAAATAAAGATTAAACTTAAAAGAGTGTCATGTCTATAGTTGGTACTTTGTGAATAGCAAAAAAATGTATGAAATATTATTTCAGTATTCTGACACTATTATACACATAAGCCATAAAGTCATTCACATCACTGATGAATGAGTGAATTTCTAACATATGTCTTCATTGTTTTACTTTTTTTATTTATTTAAATGGAAAATATCAACCGTCACCCATGTTGGGACTATATTCTTTCATCAGTTGCAAGCATAGATTGACTACTGTGATGGTTGGGTTCATGCGTCAACTTGGCTAGGTGACCCAGCCGTCTGGTCAAGCAGGCACTGGCCTGACAATTGCTGTGAGTATATTTGAGGCTGGTTAATAAACCAACGGGCTGGTTTGTCCGATCATCGGTCAATTGATTGCAGCTGACTGATGACTCATCAAGGGGGCGTGCCTTCCACAGTGAGAGAATGCAATTGGCTGGATTTGGTCCGGGTGATCACTTGGAGGCTTATAAACCGGACGGTTAGAGAGCCTTCACCACTTCTTCGGCTGCTCAGTGAAGCATTTCCTGGGGAGCTCGTGGAAGTTGCCGGTTCGTTTCCTGAGGAGTTCATCAAGCACGTTCGTCGAAGATCCCAGTTCATTTCCTGAGGAGTTCGTCGAAGTTGCCGGTTCGTTTCCCGAGGAGTCCATCCGGACATCTTCCTTGGAGTTGACAGCTTGTTGACGGCTCTACAGAATTTGGACTCCTGCATACCCACAGTTGCGTGAGTCACTTTTACAATTTGATAATCAGAGACATCTCTCATTGATTCTGTTTCCCGAGAGAACCCTAACTAATACAACTACAGATACAGTAGTTCAGCAAAAATCAGTGAAAGTATTCTGTTAAGGATCAATTAACTATATGGAATTTATGCAAAGAGGACAGCATATTTTGCTATTACTTATAAATTTGGGGTTACACATTCTTTATATCAGGAAAATTCATAATAAATTTATGTATATAATTTTTTTTTCAGAGAACTGGTAATTAAACATTTACCAGAATACTACTAGAGAAGGGCTCCTGCAGCTCTTCTCTTTTTATAGCTGGGGAATTGAGGTCCAGATAGGGCATTATTTATCCAAGACCACAAAGATCCAGGTGAAGATTTTGTTTTGAATTCATATTAGAGGAGGTACTACATTTTTATTATGCATTTAATTATCCTGTTCTTTGGAAGAAGATATGTTAAGAAGAAACATTTTTTTATTCATTTGTTTGACATGAAGCAAAACCTCAGTAGATACGTGATGATCAACTGACTGAGAATCCTAACTTCCTGACCTTTAGGCCCACGTTTTCTCCCATCTTGACCTAGACCAAAGCTGGATATTAAACTGGCCTCAGAACTGCACAAAAGCATAAGAGCTCTGGGATGGTTTGTGTTATGATAATTGTTTAAAATTGAGAGTGATGATGATTAACAACTAAGTGAAGATAATGTGAGACAAGATTTTTATCTTGGACAGAATATATGTTATGTGAAATTAGGAACCCCCTACTTAATAAGTCAAGCCCTCGATCTTGAAGCTTGCTTTTGTGGAACTTGTGGCTGTAGAAGGGAGACTAGGCCTTCCTAAAATTATGCCTAAGACACACCTCCAGAGAACTTCTTTTGTTGCTCAGATGTGGCCAGTCTCTCTCTAAGCCCAATCCTGAAAATAAATTCATTACCCTCCCCCTTACATGGGACATGACTCCCAGAGGGGTGAATCTCCCTGGCGACATGGAACATGACTCCCAGGATTGAGCCTAGCCCTGGCATTGAGGGATTGAAAATGCCTGCTTGACCAAAAGGTGGCAAAGAAAGGTAACAAAATAAGGTTGCAGTGGCTAAGAGATTTCACATAGAGTTGAGCATCTATCTTGAAGGTTACTCTTAAGCAAGCCCCAGCTAGGTATCCCAAATGGCCACAGTATGTCAAACCTTAAACAACAGTAGTCTAGTCCTGAAATATCTAGGTCCCTATCTGAGACCCTATAAAAGTTTCACTCTCTAAGTTCATTTTTCAGGAATTTAAATCCAGAGTGTTCCTATGCCAGACAAGTCCTAAAACCCAAAGGCAACAGCTTCTTTAAGAACATCAACCAGATGCAGCCCCCTTCCCCATAAAGTTGACACCTCTTTTTAATACAAACAAATTAGGGTGGTCACTACCTAGACACCCCCAAAGAGCAAGAAAGTGATTAAACAAGAGGGAGGGGTAGCAACAGACAAGCTAGGATTTAACAAAGGATTACGAATACTGAATCTTTATATAATTTTTTTTTGGATGCTGGGGTGTTAGAATAGCTGGAGGGAAATGGCTGAAATGGGAGAACTGTAATCCAGAGCATTCTTTGAAATTTGCCCTATAGCTACTTGTTAAACTGTACTTTGAGGGTTATCACCTTTCTGTATATATCGTATTTCACAATACAGAAATGGCTGAAACTGTGGAACTGTAATCTATAACATTCTTTGAGGTTACCTATAAAACTGCTTGTTGGATTGTACTTTGAAAGTTGTCACCTTTCTGTGTGTATGTTATATTTCACAATGAGGAAATAACAAATTGTGGAACTGTGACCCATGGCATTCTTTGAGGTTTGTACTCTGACTACTTGTTAAATTGTGGTTTGAGAGTTGTTGCCGTTCTGTGTGCATGTTGGATTCCACAGTGCAAAATGTATTTTTTAAAAAAAAGTGGAATAATGGAGTGCTGCCTGAGGATGGGGACGGAGCCTACAAGGCCTGGCTTATAGCTAATTTCTGCCTTCTATCATCATCACAACTTATGCAAAGTCTTGCTTTTGGCCACAGGAGCTATGAAGCCATGAAGCTCTTACTGAGGAGTAGGGGGGAGAAGGGTGTGGACGGGGATCTAGGGGTCTTGTGTGCCTGAAGTCACTGCAAAAAAGAGAAAGCTCCTGCCCAACTCAGGGTGAGCAGTCCACAAGGAGTTTTATCATGTCTGGGTGGGCATGTGGGAAGCATATCTAGGCCTGACTGAGTTCAGCACTTGGTCTAGCTGGAATTTGGGCTCTCAGAGGCTCCACCAAACCCAACCTGCTTCTCCTCCTGCTGTTCTAAGTTATTAGGGAAATGCAAGTCAAAACCCCCGTGAGACACCTCCACAAACCCACTAGAATGGCAAAAACTAAAAATGCCATAGCAATACCTACAGTTGGTGAGGATGTAGAGCAACTAGAACACCCACACCCTGCTGATGAGAAGGTAATGTGGTACAATCACTTTGGAAAACAATTTGGCAGTTTCTTAAAAAGTTGAACACATGCCTACGTATGACTGCCATTCCATTTCTAGGTTTTCACCCAGGAGAAATTGAGGATGTTTATAATTCCATTTGATCTAGTTTGTTTGCTTGTTAGGTATACCAGACCCCCTTTATTTTTAGTGGTTGCTTTAGGGTTTATAGTATACCTCTTTAACAACTGCTTTCAATAATAGCATACCATTTCAAGTAAGATAGGAGAGGCTTACTTCCATTTCTTCTCTCCTAACCTTTGTGCTATTCTTGTCACATATTTTACAACTTTGCATGTTGCAAACCATATGATACATAGTTGTTATTTTGCTTTAAACTGTCAATTATCTTTCAAAGTGATCTATAAAATAAGAATAATTTTTAAATATTTATCCACATATTTATTATCTTTGGTATTCTTTACTCCTTAGTATCATTTTCTTTCTGCCTAAAGGACTTACATTAACATTTCTTGTAGTGTATTTTTTCAGCCTTTGTGTGTCTGAAAAATATATTTCACCTTCATCTTTTCAGAGGTATTTTCACTGGGTACAGAATTCCAGGGTTTTTTTTTTTTTCTTTCTTTCAATATTTTTAAGATGTCACTCCACCATCTCATGGCTTGCATTTTTTCCAACAAGAAGTCTGCTGTCATTCTTATCCTTGGATAGTTTCTATTGCTATGTCTTCAAGTTTGCTAATATTTTCTTCTTCAGGATTTCATCTATTATTAATTCCATCCAGTGTATTTTTTACCTCTAGAAGTTCTGTGGGGTCTGTGCCAGTTTGAATGTATTGTGTCCCCCAAATGCCATTATCTTTGATGTAGTCTTGTGGGACAGATGTTTTGGTGCTGATTAGATTTGCTTGGAATGTGCCCCACCCAGCTGTGGGTGATGACTCTGATGAAATATTCCCATGGAGGCATGGCCTCACCCATTCAGGGTGGGACTTGATCAGTGGAGCCATATAAATGAGCTGACTCAAAGAGAAGGAACTCAGTGCAGCTGTGAGTGATGTTTTGAAGAGGAGCAAGCTTGCTAGAGAGGAACATCCTGGGAGAAAGCCATTTTGAAACCAGAACCTTGGAGCAGACGCCAGCCACGTGGCTTCCCAGCTAACAGAGGTTTTCCGGACTCCATTGGCCATCCTCCAGTGAAGGTACCTGATTACTGATGTGTTACCTTGGACACTTTATGGCCTTAAGACTGTAACTGTGTAGCCAAAAAAACCCCTTTTTATAAAAGCCAATCCATCTCTGGTGTTTTGCATTCTGCAGCATTAGCAAACTAGAACAGGGTCTTTTTTTTTAAGAACTTCCATGTCTCTCCTTAACATGCTCATGTTTTCTTCTATCTTTTTGAATATATGGGGTATGGTTATAAAAACTAATTTCAAGTCCCTGTCTCCTGTCTTGGTCTACATTCATCTTGAACTCTCCCTTTAGCATGGTAACAGTTTTCTGTTTCTGGAACAGATTATCCAACTGTTGTATCTTTATAAAGATGTCATATCTCCTGAGATAACTTACAAATACAGTGAAAATTCAAGAGAATGTTTCTATTACAATCAACAGAGGGGTTCTAAAATTCACTTGGAAAAAGACATGGTCAAGAGATCTAAAAAGAACTCTGGGGTGTAGATTGGCCCTAACAGCTATTAGAACATATTATGAATTAATAATTATTAAAAGGTTGTGGTTATGACATAAGATAGAAATGTATATCTGAAGAACAGAATGAAAAGACAAGAAGGATACCCAGTTACTTAGATAGATAGATAGATTGATAGATATAGATAAATATATAGATAGTTTATTAGTGCTAAAGCATGGCTTGGGGCAGGGCTGACACATCCGTTAGGCATAATAAGCACAATTTAGGGACCCACAAAGATGTTTTAATTTTAGTATCTTTTAAAATCAGAAAAAATGGATATAATAATAGTGAGTGTATAATAATGAATCCAGCCTGGATTATATTCCTCTTTATATGAATGCAGTCAAAATACAATTTTTAATATTTTTTATGGGGGAAGGAGCCCATGAAGGCAAAAATGCCTAGGGCCCACAAAAATCATAATGAGGTCCTGGCTTGGGCAGCTTCAGCCTTTCTCCAATTAATCTCTATCATCCTCACCATCATCACCGAACCACAAAATAGCACGCAGTCTCAGTAAACACAATATGCTTACTATAGAAATGCAACTCCAACACAAGGAGCTTGTTCTCCTTTTTAACAAGATTGCTCCCCAAGCCTCTCATATACAGAATCTGAAGCTGTCACTGGAGTACCAGTTTGGGGAAAAATCAAGACAATCCAAAATTAATATTTGAAAATTACAAATCCTTTAAATAATTTAATACAAGTAAATTGCACAAAAAAGAATTGATCTTTTTTTTTTTGAACTCATTTTTTAAATTTATTGAAAAACAAAAAAAAAAACACATTTCAAACAAAACAAGGCAAAGGATTAAGAAAAACAAATAACTTAAAATAACTACTTTGCTTCCAACATGCTTCCAACATGCTCGTACCATACCCCAAGAAATTAATAAACCCTATCTAAAAAGGAATAAGGAAATACAAATCTATACTCATTTCTTCTAACATGTTCCTACCGTATCCCAAGAAACTTAACCCATAATCAAAGAAAGGTATAAAAAAACCTAATAACCTAAAATAACATTAAAGCTAATTGTTTTTTTTTCTTTTTTATTAAATTCAGTTTTATTGAAATACATTCACACACCATACAATCATCCATGATATACAATCCACTGTCCACAGTATGATAAGAGTTATGCGTTCATCACCACAATCTATCGCTGAACATTTTCCTTACATCAGAAAGAACCAGAACAAGAATAAAAAATAAAAGTGAAAAAAGAACACCCAAATCATCCCCCCATCCCAACCCAATTGTCCTTTAGTTTTTATCCCCATTCCTCTACTCATCCATACACTAGATAAAGGGGGTGTGATCCACAAGGTCTTCACAATCACTGTTACCCCTTGTAATCTACATTATTATATAATTGTCTTCAGGAGTCCACACTGCTGGGTTGGAGTTTGGTAGTTTCAGGTATTTACTTCTAGCTATTCCAATACATTAAAGCCTAAGAGGTGTTATCTATATAGTGCATAAGAATGTCCACCAGAGTGACCTCTCGACTCCATTTGGAATCTCTCAGCCACTGAAACTATTCCGTCTCATTTTGCATCCCCCTTTTGGTCAAGAAGATACTCTCAGTCCCACGATGCTGGGTCCACATTCATCCCCGGGCGTCATACTCTGCGTTGCCAGGGAGATTACACCCCTGGGAGTCGGGTCCCACATGGGGGGAGGGCAGCGAGTTCACCTGTCGAGATGGCTCAGTTAGAGAAAGAGAGGGCCACATCTGAGCAACAAAGAGGTACTCAGGGGGAGACTCTTAGGCACCATTACATGCAAGTTTAGACTCTCCTTTGTGGTAATGAGCTTCATAAGGGCAAGTCCCATGCTCGAGGGCTCAGCACTTCAAACCACCAGTCCCAATGTTTGTGACAACATCAACACCAGTCCAGGTGAGGATGTCCAACACATCCGCACCTTCCCCCAGATCCTCGGGGCTGGGGAGGGGGAGGCTGTAAATATATTTTTTATTATCTGCCCAAATTACTCCAGGATGTGTCACTATTTCACTCCAGCCTATACTAACCTACCGTATCTCACTTCCTATTCAAAGTTCCATGCAATTGTGGTGTTTGAACAAATCGACTGTAGAGTTGTACCGTTTAGAAAATTTAGATCCTGTACCAAATAGATATCTATTCCCTTGGTCTCATATGAAAGTTGAAGTTTTAAAACAGAATTGATCATTTTTATGTTTATTTAGTGTCTTAAGTCTAAATCTTTGAATGAATTCATAAAGAGAAAGAGCAACAGATAACTCCTGTATAAGATCTAAACCAAGTGAAAATGAAAACAGCAGGAAAAGTAGTTGTCTCGAATATTAGAGAAAAGTTTTATTAAGTATAAAACACAGAGTTTATTCTAATTTATATAAATATGATAAATGCTCTCATAGCTAAATAGGCAAAAGGCATAAACAGAAAGAAATGAAGATAGGAAGCAAACAAAGAAAGTGTTCAGGTTATAACAAAATTCAAATTAAACAATGAGGTATGATTTTACATCTATTAACTTGGCAAGGAATATGTGATAATATGACTAATGCCAGAGAGTGCAATAAAATTAATGTATACATACCTTTCTGAGAGTGGGCATAAAACAGGAAAGTGGCAATATATATTGAAAACCATAAAAATGTTCACACCCTTTGACCCAGTAATCTCATTCATTGTAATTTAGACTGAGGAGATAATTCAAAAGGAGGGCAAATCCCTATGTATGAGGCTCCTCATTGTAGCATTATCTCTAATAGCAGAAAATGAAAACAACATAAATGTCCAACAACAGGGACAGTAAAATCAGTGAAGTAAACCACCATCCATTAACTGGATGGACTATCCTGCAACTATCACAATAATAATTATGAAGGATATGAGACAGTGTAAGGGGTTGTTCAAAATGCCATTTTGAAAAACAAAAATGTCCAATTATGTAGATGCTGTGATTATAGCTATGTAAAAATGTCAGTATGTGGCAGGGGCTATAAGGGAGAACAGAAAAAGAGATTGTGTTTGCAAATTGTTTTCCTTTTACATTTCTTTAAATGTTAAATTTAATATCTGTATGCATATATATACATACAAATAGAATTAAAACAATCACAGCTTAACACTGAGGCATGGACAATCCTGGGTCAGGTGGGCCCTGCTCCTTCCCTTCAAAAATATTAAGTCGGTGAAGTTTCTCTTTGGCATCCATGTACCCTCTTCTACTTGCATTTTTTCCTCTTTCTTTTATAGCTCCTTCTTATCCATTCATGTAAGAAATTCATGTTGCTCCAGGGCACCCATGTCACTTAGGAAGAAAGCCAACAAATAAATTTTTCATTCATTTTTGAGCCTTTATTTTGTATTAAGCACTAAGGCATAAAAATGATTAAGATCCATCCCCTCTCCCCAAAAAGCTCATAGCTTACACACATGTGGGTAAGGAGATATTTGCAATATAGTGTGTGGAAGCATATAAAATAATAGAAAGAAAAGGAAGCCAAGAGGGAACCAGAATCCTTGGGAGTCAAATATTTTCTCTTCAAAGGGAATTTACACTTAAAAGATGCTCAAGGAACTTCTTTCTTTAGTTATGCCTCTTTCCTCCATAGCAAACATTTCCCTTGCTGTCTCCTCCCCCAGAGATATAAACATGCTCAAGTCTCTCTACACATCAAAAATCAAGTTTTTAACTCCACATTCCCTTCTCATCATTTTTGCCATAACTCTCCTTCCTTGTTAGCTACAATTCCATACTTATTTCTCCATTCCATACCAAACGGTTACTGCTTAGCCCATGACCATTCAAGCTATTTGTGATCATTAAAGTCAAAAGAAAAGATGAGATTATACAGGAAAATGTAGGGTTCATGCATTCCTGGCAGAGGAGACAGTAATCACAAAGAGGAAGATGAACTCATTGTGTTTCACAACAGAGGGCAAACCAGTGTGTCTAGAGCTTGATGAATGTGGTAGAAAATGGCAAGAGTTGAACCTGAGGGGGTAGGCAGGAGCCCCACCACGTGGGCTCTGTGGGCCTGAGTTGAGTTTGCAGTTTATTCTAGGCGCAAAAGGAAGTCATGGGATGGGGGCAGACGGCAGTGGGGGCTTCAGCAGGAGAGTGACATAATGTAATTGAAGTTTCTATAAAGATCACTTTGGTTGCAGTGTGGAGAATGAATTGATGGGTCCAAGAATGGAGGAAGCCTTTTGCTATAATCCATATAAGAGATGTTGCTGGTTTGGGTTAAGATGATAACAGTGGGGATGGGGAGAAATCTGGGATATATTTTGGAAAAAGAGCTAATGACTTGCCGATGAATTGGTAGGGTTAGAGCTAAAGAAAAGAGAAGAATCAAAGAATCAAGGACTCCTAGATTTGGTCTGAGCATGTGAGTGAATGGCTGTGCCATTTACTGAAATGGGCAATTCTGGGTTAGAATAGGATTAGGGGTTTTCTTTAAGCTCTACTAAGCACTGAAACTCAAAGGACTACCTTATAGTATGGCTTATACCATACTTGGCATGAGTTTTCTTAGAATATGCAGGAGAGAAACCCGTTTTCCAGCAGGGATGTCATGGGATACTCTTCTGTGAGGGTCCTTGAAACTCTCCAATAGCAGGTCATTCAATTGCCGAGAACCTATTTTCTCAACAGGTGACAAGGAGCCCAGATGAATCGTTTCAGATCAATTTCAATTGAGTTTTGGGTGCTGCCCTAGCATAATCACCTCATTCACTAAAACAGCCAATATCTCTGTTAACAACTCCAAAGACTCCTAGAAAGTCACAAGGAAATGACAAGAATCACCACAAGGTATTTATTTATAGCTCATTCATACTTCCTTCTAGTCTAGGTTTAGATTACCAGTCAGGGGCCATTTTCAAGATAAACAGTGTTGTCTAATAACTATTCGACATTTTAACTTCTTTAGGTTCCAAGAAGAACAGAGCTAGACAGTTAACTGACGGTCACATTCTTATGCAGAAGGGGAAGAGTTTTATTTTTAATGCAATTTTATTGAGATATAATCACATAATATACCATCATTCAAAGTGTACAATCAGTTGTTCACAATATCGTCATATAGTTGTGCTTTCATCACCACAAACTTTGAGCATGTTCATTACTCCAAAAAATAAAATTTAAATTTAAAAAGGATATCAAAACATCCCATTTCTCTCCTACCCCCATCATTCATTTACTTTTTTAAAAATACTGTTTAATTGAGATATATTCACATACTTTACAGTCATCCACAGTGTACAGTTATTCACAGCACCATCATACAGTTGTGTGTTCATCACCAGAATCAATTTTTGAACCTTTTCCTTAGTACAAAATAAAAATCAAAGCAAAAAAGAACACCTAAATCTTTCCATCCTCTTCATGCCACCCTGTTCTTCATCTCATTTTTGTCCCCATTTTTCCACTCATCTGTCCATACATTGGATAAAGGGAGTGCGAGCCACCAGGTTTTCACCATCACACAGTCACACTGTGCAATCTACATAGTTATACAGTCGTCTTCAAGGATCAAGGTCACTGAGTTGCAGTTTGACAGCTTCAGGTATTTCCCTCTAGCCATGCCAACACACTCAAGACTAAAAAGTGTTATCTATATAGCACATAAGAATACCCTCCAGAGTGACCTCTCCACTCCATTTGAAATCTCTCCGCCACTGGAATCTTTTTTGCTTCATCTCTCTTCCCCCTTTTGGTCAAGAAGATCCTCTCAATCCCATAGTGCTGGGTCCAGCCTTTCATTTCCCATGATGCCAGGGGGATTCACAGCCCTGGGAGTCACATCCCACGTAGGGGGGAGGACAGAGAGTTCACCTTCCAAGTGGGCTTGGGGGGTGGGAGGCACATCTGAGCAACAAAAAGGCTCTCTGGGGGGGACTCCTAAGCACATTTATTAAGTGGGCTCAGCCTCTCCCTTTCAGCAACTAGCCTCATGGGAGAAAGCCCCAAGATCCAGAGCTTGGGCCACTAAATTGGCAGCCCTCAGTGTTTGCTGGAAAATCAGCAATAGCCCAGGTGGGGAAGTCCAAAAGTTCTGCATTTCTCCCCAGCTCCTCGGGGGATCCCCACAGATACACTTACACTCTCTGCCCATATCACTCTGTGATGTGTCAGGATTTCACCCTAGCCTGTACAAATTCACCAAATCCCACTTTCCATTCACTACTCCCTGCAGGTGTTCAAACAAACTGATCATACAAGTTAAATTATCTAGTGTGCTACAGAAAATACAGATCCTGCACCAGATAAACATCCCTTCCTTTGGTCTCACACATAAATTGTAGTTTTAAAACCCAGTCGGGAGGGCAGGGGCAAGATGGCAGAATGGTGAGCTGTAAGTTTTAGTTACTCCTCCAGGAAAGTAGGTAAAAAGCCAGGAACTGCGTGGACTGGACACCACAGAGCAATCTGTCTTTGGGCATACTTCATACAACACTCATCAAAATGTCGAACTGCTGAGATCAGCGAAATCTGTAAGTTTTTGCGGCCAGGGGACCCGCGCCCCTCCCTGCCAGGCTCAGTCCCGTGGGAGGAGGGGCTGCCAGCTCCGGGAAGGAGAAGGGAGAACTGCAGTGGTAGCCCTTATCAGAAACTCATTCTACTGGTCCAGACTCCAACCATAGATAGACTGAGACCAGACACCAGAGAATCTGAGAGCTGCCAGCCCAGCAGAGAGGCGACAGGCATAGAAAAAAAAAAAAAACACAAAAAACTCCAAAATAAAAGCAGAGGATTTTTGGAGTTCTGGTGAACACAGAAAGGGGAAGGGCGGAGCTCAGGCCTTGAGGCGCATATGCAAATCCCGAAGAAAAGCTGATCTCTCTGCCCTGTGGACCTTTCCTTAATGGCCCTGGTTGCTTTCTCTCTTAGCATTTCAATAACCCATTAGATCTCTGAGGAGGGCCCTTTTTTTTTTTTTTTTTAATCCTTTTTTCCTTTTCTAAAACAATTACTCCAAGAAGCCCAATACAGAAAGCTTCAAAGAATTGCAATTTGGGCACGTCAAGTCAAGAGCAGAACTAAGAGAGCTCTGAGACAAAAGGCAATAATCCAGTGGCTGAGAAAATTCACTAAACACCACAACTTCCCAAGAAAAGGGGGGTGTCCGCTCACAGCCACCATCCTGGTGGACAGGAAACACTTCTGCCCATCGCCAGCCCCATAGCCCAGAGCTGCCCTAGACAACCCAGTGTGATGGAAGTGCTTCAAATAACAGGCACACACCACAAAACTGGGCGTGGACATTAGCCTTCCCTGCAACCTCAGCTGATTGTCCCAGAGCTGGGAAGGTGGAGCAGTGTGAATTAACAAAGCCCCATTCAGCCATCATTTGAGCAGACTGGGAGCCTCCCTACACAGCCCAGCAGCCCAGAACTGCCCTGGGGGGACGGCACTCACCTGTCATCCCTCAACAGAGGACCCAGGGTGCACAGCCTGGAAGAGGGGCCCACTTGCAAGTCTCAGGAGCCATACGCCAATACCAAAGACTTGTGGGTCAGTGGCAGAGACAAACTGTGGCAGGACTGAACTGAAGGATTAGACTATTGCAGCAGCTTTAAAACTCTACGATCATCAGGGAGATTTGATTGTTAGGGCCACCCCCCTCCCCGACTGCCCAGAAACACGCCCCACATACAGGGCAGGCAACACCAACTACACACGCAAGCTTGGTACACCAATTGGGCCCCACAAGACTCACTCCCCCACTCACCAAAAAGGCTAAGCAGGGGAGAACTGGCTTGTGGAGAACAGGTGGCTCGTGGACGCCACCTGCTGGTTAGTTAGAGAAAGTGTACTCCACGAAGCTGTAGATCTGATAAATTAGAGATAAGGACTTCAATAGGTCTACAAACCCTAAAAGAACCCTATCAAGTTCAGCAAATGCCACGAGGCCAAAAACAACAGAAAATTATAAAGCATATGAAAAAACAAGACGATATGGATAACCCAAGCCCAAGCACCCAAATCAAAATACCAGAAGAGACACAGCACCTAGAGCAGCTACTCAAAGAACTAAAGATGAACAATGAGACCATAGTACGGGACATGAAGGAAATCAAGAAGACTCTAGAAGAGCATAAAGAAGACATTGCAAGACTAATTAAAAAAATGGATGATCTTATGGAAATTAAAGAAACTGTTGACCAAATTAAAAAGATTCTGGACACTCATAGTACAAGACTAGAGGAAGTTGAACAACGAATCAGTGACCTGGAAGATGACAGAATGGAAAATGAAAGCATAAAAGAAAGAATGGGGAAAAAAATTGAAAAAATCGAAATGGACCTCAGGGATATGATAGATAATATGAAACATCCAAATATAAGACTCATTGGTGTCCCAGAAGGGGAAGAAAAGGGTAAAGGTCTAGGAAGAGTATTCAAAGAAATTGTTGGGGAAAACTTCCCAAATCTTCTAAACAACATAAATACACAAATCATAGATGCTCAGCGAACTCCAAATAGAATAAATCCAAATAAACCCACTCCGAGACATATACTGATCACACTGTCAAACACGGAAGAGAAGGAGCAAGTTCTGAAAGCAGCAAGAGAAAAGCAATTGACCACATACAAAGGAAACAGCATAAGACTAAGTAGTCACTACTCAGCAGCCACCATGGAGATGAGAAGGCAGTGGCACGATATATTTAAAATTCTGAGTGAGAAAAATTTCCAGCCAAGAATACTTTATCCAGCAAAGCTCTCCTTCAAATTTGAGGGAGAGCTTAAATTTTTCACAGACAAACAAATGCTGAGAGAATTTGCTAACAAGAGACCTGCCCTACTGGAGATACTAAAGGGAGCCCTACAGACAGAGAAACAAAGACAGGACAGAGAGACTTGGAGAAAGGTTCAGTAGTAAAGAGATTCGGTATGGGTACAATAAAGGATATTAATAGAGAGAGGGAAAAATATGGCAAACATAAACCAAAGGATAAGATGGCCGATTCAAGAAATGCCTTCACGGTTTTAACGTTGAATGTAAATGGATTAAATTCCCCAATTAAAAGATATAGATTCGCAGAATGGATCAAAAAAAATGAACCATCAACATGTTGCATACAAGAGACTCATCTTAGACACAGGGACACAAAGAAACTGAAAGTGAAAGGATGGAAAAAAATAGTTCATGCAAGCCACAGCCAAAAGAAAGCAGGTGTAGCAATATTAATCTCAGATAAAATAGACTTCAAATGCAGGGATGTTTTGAGAGACAAAGAAGGCCACTACATACTAATAAAAGGGGCAATTCAGCAAGAAGAAACAACAATCGTAAATGTCTATGCACCCAATCAAGGTGCCACAAAATACATGAGAGAAACACTGGCAAAACTAAAGGAAGCAATTGATGTTTCCACAATAATTGTGGGAGACTTCAACACATCACTCTCTCCTATAGATAGATCAACCAGACAGAAGACCAATAAGGAAATTGAAAACCTAAACAATCTGATAAATGAATTAGATTTAACAGACATATACAGGACATTACATCCCAAATCACCAGGATACACATACTTTTCTATTGCTCACGGAACTTTCTCCAGAATAGATCATATGCTGGGACATAAAACAAGCCTCAATAAATTTAAAAAGATTGAAATTATTCAAAGCACATTCTCTGACCACAATGGAATACAATTAGAAGTCAATAACCATCAGAGACTTAGAAAATTCACAAATACCTGGAGGTTAAACAACACACTCCTAAACAATCAGTGGGTTAAAGAAGAAATAGCAAGAGAAATTGCTAAATATATACAGACGAATGAAAATGAGAACACAACATACCAAAACCTATGGGATGCAGCAAAAGCAGTGCTGAGGGGGAAATTTATAGCACTAAACGCATATATTAAAAAGGAAGAAAGAGCCAAAATCAAAGAACTAATGGATCAACTGAAGAAGCTAGAAAATGAACAGCAAACCAATCCTAAACCAAGTACAAGAAAAGAAATAACAAGGATTAAAGCAGAAATAAATGACATAGAGAACAAAAAAACAATAGAGAGGATAAATATCACCAAAAGTTGGTTCTTTGAGAAGATCAACAAGATTGACAAGCCCCTAGCTAGACTGACAAAATCAAAAAGAGAGAAGACCCATATAAACAAAATAATGAATGAAAAAGGTGACATAACTGCAGATCCTGAAGAAATTAAAAAAATTATAAGAGGATATTATGAACAACTGTATGGCAACAAACTGGATAATGTAGAAGAAATGGACAATTTCCTGGAAACATATGAACAACCTAGACTGACCAGAGAAGAAATAGAAGACCTCAACCAACCCATCACAAGCAAAGAGATCCAATCAGTCATCAAAAATCTTCCCACAAATAAATGCCCAGGGCCAGATGGCTTCACAGGGGAATTCTACCAAAGTTTCCAGAAAGAACTGACACCAATCTTACTCAAACTCTTTCAAAACATTGAAAAAAATGGAACACTACCTAACTCATTTTATGAAGCTAACATCAATCTAATACCAAAACCAGGCAAAGATGCTACAAAAAAGGAAAACTACCGGCCAATCTCCCTAATGAATATAGATGCAAAAATCCTCAACAAAATACTTGCAAATCGAATCCAAAGACACATTAAAAAAATCATACACCATGACCAAGTGGGGTTCATTCCAGGCATGCAAGGATGGTTCAACATAAGAAAAACAATCAATGTATTACAACACATTAAAAACTCTAAAGGGAAAAATCAATTGATCATCTCAATAGATGCTGAAAAAGCATTTGACAAAATCCAACATCCCTTTTTGATAAAAACACTTCAAAAGGTAGGAATTGAAGGAAACTTCCTCAACATGATAAAGAGCATATATGAAAAACCCACAGCCAGCATAGTACTCAACGGTGAGAGACTGAAAGCCTTCCCTCTAAGATCAGGAACAAGACAAGGATGCCCGCTGTCACCACTGTTATTCAACATTGTGCTGGAAGTGCTAGCCAGGGCAATCCGGCAAGACAAAGAAATAAAAGGCATCCAAATTGGAAAAGAAGAAGTAAAACTGTCATTGTTTGCAGATGATATGATCTTATATCTAGAAAACCCTGAGAAATCAACGATACACCTACTAGAGCTAATAAACAAATTTAGCAAAGTAGCAGGATACAAGATTAATGCACATAAGTCAGTAATGTTTCTATATGCTAGAAATGAACAAACTGAAGAGACACTCAAGAAAAAGATACCATTTTCAATAGCAACTAAAAAAATCAAGTACCTAGGAATAAACTTAACCAAAGATGTAAAAGACCTATACAAAGAAAACTACATAACTCTACTAAAAGAAATAGAAGGGGACCTTAAAAGATGGAAAAATATTCCATGTTCATGGATAGGAAGGCTAAATGTCATTAAGATGTCAATTCTACCCAAACTCATCTACAGATTCAATGCAATCCCAATCAAAATTCCAACAACCTACTTTGCAGACTTGGAAAAGCTAGTTATCAAATTTATTTGGAAAGGGAAGATGCCTCGAATTGCTAAAGACACTCTAAAAAAGAAAAACGAAGTGGGAGGACTTACACTCCCTGACTTTGAAGCTTATTATAAAGCCACAGTTGCCAAAACAGCATGGTACTGGCACAAAGATAGACATATACATCAATGGAATCGAATTGAGAATTCAGAGATAGACCCTCAGATCTATGGCCGACTGATCTTTGATAAGGCCCCCAAAGTCACTGAACTGAGCCATAATGGTCTTTTCAACAAATGGGGCTGGGAGAGTTGGATATCCATATCCAAAAGAATGAAAGAGGACCCCTACCTCACCCCCTACACAAAAATTAACTCAAAATGGACCAAAGATCTCAATATAAAAGAAAGTACCATAAAACTCCTAGAAGATAATGTAGGAAAACATCTTCAAGACCTTGTATTAGGCGGCCACTTCCTAGACTTTACACCCAAAGCACAAGCAACAAAAGAGAAAATAGATAAATGGGAACTCCTCAAGCTTAGAAGTTTCTGCACCTCAAAGGAATTTCTCAAAAAGGTAAAGAGGCAGCCAACTCAATGGGAAAAAATTTTTGGAAACCATGTATCTGACAAAAGACTGATATCTTGCATATACAAAGAAATCCTACAACTCAATGACAATAGTACAGACAGCCCAATTATAAAATGGGCAAAAGATATGAAAAGACAGTTCTCTGAAGAGGAAATACAAATGGCCAAGAAACACATGAAAAAATGTTCAGCTTCACTAGCTATTAGAGAGATGCAAATTAAGACCACAATGAGATACCATCTAACACCGGTTAGAATGGCTGCCATTAAACAAACAGGAAACTACAAATGCTGGAGGGGATGTGGAGAAATTGGAACTCTTATTCATTGTTGGTGGGACTGTATAATGGTTCAGCCACTCTGGAAGTCAGTCTGGCAGTTCCTTAGAAAACTAGATATAGAGCTACCATTCGATCCAGCGATTGCACTTCTCGGTATATACCTGGAAGATCGGAAAGCAGTGACACGAACAGATATCTGCACACCAATGTTCATAGCAGCATTATTCACAATTGCCAAGAGATGGAAACAACCCAAATGTCCTTCAACAGATGAGTGGATAAATAAAATGTGGTATATACACACGATGGAATACTACGCGGCAGTAAGAAGGAACGATCTGGTGAAACATATGACAACATGGATGAACCTTGAAGACATAATGCTGAGCGAAATAAGCCAGGCACAAAAAGAGAAATATTATATGCTACCACTAATGTGAACTTTGAAAAATGTAAAACAAATGGTTTATAATGTAGAATGTAGGGGAACTAGCAGTAGAGAGCAATTAAGGAAGGGGGAACAATAATCCAAGAAGAACAGATAAGCTATTTAACGTTCTGGGGATGCCCAGAAATGACTATGGTCTATTAATTTCTGATGGATATAGTAGGAACAAGTTCACAGAAATGTTGCTATATTAGGTAACTTTCTTGGGGTAAAGTAGGAACATGTTGGAAGTTAAGCAGTTATCTTAGGTTAGTTGTCTTTTTCTTACCCCCTTGTTATAGTCTCTTTGAAATGTTCTTTTATTGTATGTTTGTTTTCTTTTTAACTTTTTTTTTTCATACAGTTGATTTAAAAAAGAAGGTAAATTTAAAAAAAAAAAAAAAGAAAAAGAAAAACAAGGAAAAAAAAAAAAAAGATGTAATGCCCCCTTGAGGAGCCTGTGGAGAATGCAGGGGTATTCGCCTACCCCACCTCCATGGTTGCTAACATGACCACAGACATAGGGGACTGGTGGTTTGATGGGTTGAGCCCTCTACCATAAGTTTTACCCTTGGGAAGACGGTTGCTGCAAAGGAGAGGCTAGGCCTCCCTATATTTGTGCCTAAGAGTCTCCTCCTGAATGCCTCTTTGTTGCTCAGATGTGGCCCTCTCTCTCTGGCTAAGCCAACCTGAAAGGTGAAATCACTGCCCTCCCCCCTACGTGGGATCAGACACCCAGGGGAGTGAATCTCCCTGGCAACGTGGAATATGACTCCCGGGGAGGAATGTAGACCCGGCATCGTGGGACGGAGAACATCTTCTTGACCAAAAGGGGGATGTGAAAGGAAATGAAATAAGCTTCAGTGGCAGAGAGATTCCAAAACGAGCCGAGAGATCACTCTGGTGGGCACTCTTACGCACACTTTAGACAACCCTTTTTAGGTTCTAAAGAATTGGGGTAGCTGGTGGTGGATACCTGAAACTATCAAACTACAACCCAGAACCCATGAATCTCGAAGACAGTTGTATAAAAATGTAGCTTATGAGGGGTGACAATGGGATTAGGAAAGCCATAAGGACCAAACTCCACTTTGTCTAGTTTATGGATGGATGTGTAGAAAAGTAGGGGAAGGAAACAAACAGACAAAGGTACCCAGTGTTCTTTTTTACTTCAATTGCTCTTTTTCACTCTAATTATTATTCTTGTTATTTTTGTGTGTGTGCTCATGAAGGTGTCAGGGATTGATTTAGGTGATGAATGTACAACTATGTAATGGTACTGTAAACAATCGAAAGTACAATTTGTTTTGTATGACTGCGTGGTATGTGAATATATCTCAATAAAATGATGATTAAAAAAAAAAAAAAAAAAAAAAAAAAAACCCAGTCGGTATCATCCTTTACCCTTCGGCCTGATTTGCCTTAGTCCTAACCAGATCCTCTTCATTCATATCTCTAATTAAAGTCTGAATTATTTTTCAGCTCTTTCAACAGTTGCAATATGGGGTAATACTGACACTCACAGCTGCCAAGTTCTAGCTCTGAGTCTTATGTGTCATACAGATACCCAAAGCTCCAGAGACTGACCAGATTATGCACAAGGAACTCAGCATCTCAAGATGTAGAGATAACCATTACAACTCAGGAGTAGATGTAACTGCTGTAAGAGCTTACAGTCTAGGGACCATTACAATAAGCATTCCAAAAGGGGAAGAGTTTTGTTAACCATTTACCTACAGGAGTAAAAATCAAGATTTCTGTTTTTGTTACGTGAGGTGTTAAGTGGAGATGTCAAATAAGCAACGTAAATACAAGTTTGGAGCTCAATGAGTAAATAAATTTAAGAGTCATTAGCATAATTAAGGTCATAGGAGCAGAGAGACTGATTTAGAGAAAAAGGCAGAAAGGAGTAGAAGACATAGGATGGAGCCCTGAACTCTCTAAAATTTATTTAGAGGTCTGGGGAAAAGGAGCCAGGAAAAGAAATTAAGAAAAAGTATTCAGTAAGGTGGGAGGAAAACCAGGTGAAAATAGAGTCATAAAAGGCAAGATAAGAAGTTTGAATAAATAGGGGATGGTTAGCTATGTAAAAAATGCTAAAGACATCAAGTAAGATGAGGACAGAAATGTACTTCCAAGATTTGGCAACAAAGAGACCATTAGTGACCTTTTTAAGAGCTGTTTCACTGGCCTGTTGGGAGTGGGTTGAAGAAAGAATGGAAGGTGAGGAAGGGGAAAAGGCAACCACAAACAGCTTTTCTATAAAGTAGCTGGAGTAAGATGGGAAGTGAAAGAGGACTTAAAGATGGCAAATACCAGGCCTGCTTGTGTGCTAATTGAATGATCCAGCACAAATGGGGCAAACCGATGACCCAGAAGAAAGAAATAGTTTTGCAAGAGTGAAAAATTTGAGAGGGTAAGAGAGGACCTAGAGCCTAGAGGGGTTGGATTTTGAAAGAAGTTGGGACATCCCCTTGCAATTTGCATGAAAGTAACTAGTGTGGATATTCCAGTGCATCCATCCAATTCCTGAGTCAGAATTCTAGGAGGCATCCTATACCTAACATCAATCCCATAGCCAATCAGTCCTATCAGGCTCCAAAATAAGCCATGAGATCAAAAGCTATTGTCTTATGTTTTTAGTTTCCTAGGCTGCTCAAAGCAAATACCATGAAATGATTCATCTTGAACAATGGAAATTTATTTGCTTGTGGTTAGGGTCTGGGAAAATGAGCAAATCAAAGCATCATTGAAGTGATGCTTCCTTCCTGAAGACCGGTTGCTGGTGTCCTTGGCTCTTCTACCACACAGCAAGGACATGGTGTCATCTTCTGGTCTCTCCCTTCTCTTCAGGGTTTCACTGATTTCAGCTTCTTGCTTCCATGCTTTGCTTTCTCTCTCTGTATTCATCGAGTTTATAAAAGACTCCAGTAAGAGTATTAAGACCCATCCTGAATGAGGTGGGTCATACCTTAACTGAAGTAGCCTCATTCAAAGTCTTGCTTACAATGGGTTTACACACACAGGAAAAGATTAACTTAAAGAACATGTTTTTCTGAGGTACATACAGCTTCAAACCACCACACTCCACCCTCTGGACCCCCAAAAGACAGGTTCTTTCCATATGCAAAATATTCTTATGCCATCACAATATCCCCAAAGCCTTAAGTCATTTCAGTAACAATGCTTAGCACAAAGTCTCATTAAAAAAATCACTTATTGACATTGGCTGTCCTGGGGCACAATTCCCTCTGTTTGTGGACCTGTGAAACTTAAAGAACAAGTTATCTGCTTCCAATACACAAAGGAGGGACAAGCATAGGGTAAATATTCCTATTCCAGAAGGGAGAAATTGGAAGGGAAATAGAAGTCATGGGTCCAAAACAATTCTGAAACCCAGCAGGGCTTACTCCAGTAGATTTCAAGGACTGAGAGTCATCTATGGAACGATGCTTTGCTCTCGATGACTGAGGGAAAAATAGCTCCATCCCTTCTAAGCACTTTCTCAGTGAACTTGCTCTCCCCAAACAAAGGGGCAAAGGCTCCATCCTCTGAGAAAATGAGGTGGCAGCTAGACTCTCCACAATCCCCCAGCAATAGACTCCAACCTCTGAGAACACTGGGGTGGTAGCACTCTTCCTGAACAACACGGTGGAAGGCCTGCCCTCTCCAAGCACCGGGGCAGACTTACCCTTTTCATACACTTGGGTGAACCCATTCTCTTGTCCCAAGAAGATGTCTTCAGTCCAGACTTCAGTTTCCATGGTCCTGCCCTTTAAGTGATTTTCCTTCAATCTGTCCCTTTTCTGTCCTTTTTAGTTCTGGCTGGCAGTGGTTCTGTTCATACAGATCTTGAAAAAAAACTTGTCAGTTTTGCATGTAGTACAGAGGGATCCAAACAGTCAGACAGTAGGACTTTCCACAAATCCTTTCTGGATAACTGCATTTCTAACTCTGACTTGCATTGAAATGGCTGATGGATCCATGTTCAGTTGAACCCTCACTGAACCCTCACTGGGGGACTCGCTTTCTGGAAGCTCAGAATTTTCCTCAACATCAATTTCTAGTTTCTTTGTGCCCAGGAGTTCAGTTCTCAGTTTATTCCTTTCCTCTAGCATCTTACTATAAACTGCAAGGTGAAATCAGACTGCACTTTCAACACTTAGCTTGGAAATTTCCTCGCATAAACATCCAAGCTCAGGGCTTTCAAATTCTGCCTTCCATCTGACATCAGAACTCAATTTTTCCAAGTTCTCTGCCACTTTAAAGCAAGGATCACCTTTCTTCCAGTTTCCAATAACACATTCATCATTTCTGTTTAAGTCCTCATCAGAAGTACCTTTAGCATCCGTATTTCTACCAACAGGCTCTTCAAAGCAATCTAAGCCTTTTCTATCGAACAGCTCACTATTCTTCCAGCCTCTACTCATTAACAAATTCCAAAGCCATTTCCACATTTTTTATATTTGCAATAGCAGCACCCCATTCTTCTGGTACCAAAATATATTTTAGTTCCTAGGCTGCTCAAAGCAAATATCATGAAACAGTTCAGCTTGAACAATGGGAATGTATTCGCTTACAATTACAGTCAGGGAAAATGTCCAAATCAAAGCATTATCAAGGCAATGCTTCCTTCCTGAAGACCGGCTGCTGGCAATCCTTGGCTACTCTGCCACATGGCAAGTGTTTTAGTTTCCTAGATTGCTTAAAGCAGATATCATGAAATGGGTTGGGTTTAAATGATGGTAGTTTATTCACTTACAGTTTGAGGCCATGAGAATGTCCAAATCAAGGCATCACCAAGGCAATGCTTTCTTCCCAAAGACCAGCTGCTGGTGATCCTTGGCTCCTCTGCCACATGCAAGGCACATGGTGGCATCTGCTGGTCTCTCCCTTCCCTTCCAGGTGTTGTTGCTTTCAGCTCTTACCTCCATGGTGCACATACTCAGCTCTCTCTCTCTCTTTCTCTGTCTCTCTGTCTCTCTGTCTCTCTCTCTCTCCACTGTGTTTATAAAGCTGTAACAGGATTAAAACACATCCTGAATGAAATGGGTCACATCTTAACTGAAGTAGTCTCCTCAAAAGGTCCTACTTATAATGGGTCCACACCCACAGGAATGAATTAAATTTAAGAACATGCCTTTCTGGGGTACCTACAGCTTCAAACCACCATAGCAAGGCATGTGGCAGCCTCTGCTGGTCTCATCCTTCTCTTCTGGGTTTCAGTGATTCAGCTTCTTGCTTCCATGGCTTGCTTGCTTTCTCTGTGTTCATTGTGTTTATAAAGGACTCCAGTAAGAGGATTAAGAGCCATCCTAAACGAGGTGGGTCACACCTTAACTGAAGTGGCCTCATCCAAAGCCTTACTAACAATGGGTTTACACTCAAAGGAATGGATTAACTTTAAGAACATATTTTTCTGGAGTGCAACAGCTTCAAACCACAATATCTTAGTTCATTTTGTATTTTCAGTGTTAGGATTTTACCTGGCATAGTTTAGGTCCTTAACAAGAAATGCAGAAGAACAACAGTAGCATCAGGGAAGGATGACAGATATGACAGATATTGGGATCAGCTAGTCTGCCTGATATCCTTTACATCATAACCCTTTGGGCACCTGCCAATTGTGCTTTCCCACAGCAACCTGAGGAAAACACTTCTCTGGGTTTCCCCTGATCTCAAGAAAATTCACCCTCTCCCCTTTCCTTATTGAATCATGTGCAGGGCTTTGCCTTGAAGCCAGTTGCTCCTCTCCAGCTCCAAAAGGCAGGGCCTCTTCTCCATCCTTGATTCATAAACTGTGGGAAACTTGCTTCTCATTCACTGCTTCAAGATGCTCCCTGAGGCTCCTGGCTGTAGAGATGGGGAAGGAGAGTTGAGGCTGTGTCCAGCGACTACTCAGAGGCCCTTGGAGAAGAATGACTCTTAAGGTATCACAGCTTTGAGCTGGGTCAGCCTGAGCATTTTCCCCTTGAGTGACTGAGGAAGGGTCATGTCCACGCAATCTCATTTCCGCGTGTGTAAAGACTCAAACTGGCAAGACATAAATTGGTTTATTGCTTTTAACATTGGAGGAAGGGATATAATAAATTTCCTAAGGAAAAAAAGTGTGGTAACTTATAAAGATCACCATGGTAGCAAGTTTTCATTTGACACCAGAGTTCACTCACATGGACGTATCAGGATAATAAAGGGGAAGCCTTGCTCCAGAAAAGACAGCCCTATGGCCCAGTGACCCAGACAAGGTCCCCAGCAACTGAAGCTCTGTGGAGCTCCTGTAGGTCAAGTCTTTTCTGTGAAGATTAATGAGAGAACCTCTGGGAAGGAGCACTAGGAACTATAAAGGGACAATCCAATCATAATTAACCCCTTGGCTAACAGATAAGTACAGATGGTTAAGGGGCAAATAAGAGAGTTCCAGGAAAGATGAGCTGGTTCACAGTGAGACAATAAGCAAAGGAAAACCAGGTTCTAGAGCAAGATGCCAGTGAGGGAAGGAACAGGAGTGGGGGGGACCCAGCAGAGAGAGGACTGCCATGGAGCCAGAGGCTGGGTCCAGGCGAGGCAGGGAGCAGATGCCCTGGGGACTGGGGCTGAAGAGAGATAGAGGTTCTCAGAGTAACAGAGCCACTAGAACTCTTCCACTGGTCTAGTTCTAATGACCCATTTAACAGGTGAGAAGACCAAGGCACAGAGAAGCAGTGACCTGCACAGGACAAGCCACAGAAAGACATGTTCTTGACACCAGAATGTACTTGGGTGGGTGGACAGAAATGCTGGGCTTGTCTCCTCCTCATCCAGATCTAGCTGGGCTCTCTCATTAGTCCTTAGGCTGCTGTCTTGCTACCTACAGCCTTCCTGTCTGAAATGAGGTGCTTTTCAGTTCTAACCCCATAACATGGGCAGCTGAAATTTCTGGAGGGGGTGGTCTGCAGAAGAGGGAAGATGCTAGTACTGACCAGGTTGGGAACACAGAGTGGAGGCTTCAGGAGATGGAAGAAGCAAAGGCTGCAGCCTCCTAGACAGTCCCAGTGATTGCAAGGCAGCCCTTCCTCCCACCCATCCAAACTATCAAGTCAAAGAATTTCTATTTCCCTAGCAGCCATTTTAGGAGGTGCTCAGAGGCTTGAGAGATTTTCCCAAAGCTGCCTTGACAGAACTTGCAAGTCAGCAAGTTCCCCTCTCTTGCCTAAGCATTGTTCTGGGAAGGCTGAGGGCCCAAATTGAAACTTCATTATAAAAAGGGGTGGGGGTGGGGATGGGGGGCGGTCGGGGGATTTGGTCAGCTTGAGCCAGGCTGAGGGATCTATCTCCTTGGTATCCTTCTGCAGGGACAAGTGCTGCCCTGCAGGATGGAGCAGACCAAAATCTGTAGCCCAGGTTGCAGTACAAAGGCTATATTAAGAGCCGCCATGAGCTCTGAGTCATGACTGTCAAAGCTGGGACACTGACCCCCTGTGCAGACTTACCCTTATGGCTGCCATGGGGCCCAGCCCCAGCCTAGAAGCAGCTTGCCCAGAATCTCAAGTCTTTTTTCCCTTTTTTCCCTTCTCTTCAGTCCTATCTGGGTCTGGGGAGATAACATCACGGTTGCTCTCAAACCTCTGCTGCCAACTGAACACAGACCCAGCCTTGCAGCTGCTATCTGGATATTCCCAGGTAGGCTACCTGGCTTCCACATCTAGCCATCCCCAATCTGCTGTTTCCCCTATATCTTGTGTCTCATTATAGGGACAAAGAGATCAGAAGAGGTAATTCTATCCTTGGGCTAAAGACAACCAGCACATGTCCCTGTCCTGGTAAGTAGCCACTCTGGGCCTATTGGCAAGGTCTCTGGGCATGGAAGCCAAGTGAATGGGGACTTCACAGAGTAACTTCCAAGGTATGTTGCAAGGATTCCTGTGGTTTAATTCAATACAAAGCACAGAGATGTCATTTACAGAGAAGCCCTGCTCAGTACAGAGCTTCAGTCTGTAACAAAGTGATTTTAAAGTCTTCAATAGTGAGGAAGAAAAGAGGGAGGAAGGGAGGCAGGAAGGGAGGGATGGACAGAAGAGAAGCCATAGCAACTCAATCATAATCGCTGGGGGGTTGATGGGGAGATGGGACCCAGAAATCAGTATTTTTAAAGCTCCCAGGAGATTCCAATTGCCTCCAAGATTAAGATTGAGAACCAATGGGTTAGAAGTCCCCAAGGAGCAAGTATTAAGGCCAGCCAGATCTGCCTTTCCCCACCCCTCCCCTCCTTTTCCTCCATCACCCTACCCCTAGGTGCCTCTTTCCAGTTCTAGGATTGCTGGTGAAGCTGCAGACAGACCTTTTAAAGACTTTCCACAGTATTTACTGTCCCACCCATGTTGACAGCCCTAGTGAACTGCAGATAAAACAATCCCTGAGAACTTGAGCTGCTCCTGGATTGGCCCATCAAACAACAGCAGAAAGCTGCCCTTGCTCCTGGTTCTAATTGAATAATTTACTGTAAATAGCTGTCATTTCCTCCATGAGCCCAAGCCCCTTAGCCAAATGGAGGTGAGCAAGGACTCCCTCTAATGGGATGCAGGAGCACAAACAAGCTGTCCAAACAGAGCTGTTGTTGCAGCCGCAGGGGCAGCTGAATTAACTCAGAGACACTTAGGGCTTCAAGATCTACTTGTAAACTAGCCACTCCTAGTGGGGGAGGAGCAGCGAAAGCCCTGCAGCAATAAGGTTGCAGGCTCCATGGCAAGACTTTCAATGAATTAGGAAGGGGGTTGGGCATATGATGGAAGGGTTCCTCCTCCCTCCTCAAATATACACACTCTTCCACCTCCACTTCCAATCCAGTATCTCGAAGGATTCCTGGGAGGTTTACCCCTATGTAGTTTGAGAGACGTTCTCGTTCTTGTAAACGCCTTCTCTTGCCTTTGGGATCCCCAATCAGTGCATGGGGAGCAGGCGAGATCAAGCAGCCTGATGTCAACTTGTACCACTGCCTTCCAGGGATCCAGGGCTCAGAGTGGAGAAGAGGAGCAGTCCACCAAGGAACATTAACTGATAAATAAATAAGTAAATAAATCCATGTGTAATCTCTCTAGATGGAAAAGTTTAGTGACATGGAAAAATGTCAATTGAGGGCAGACTGGTTAATATTTTTTATTAAGGTGTGACCTTTTGATAGGATGTTTCCATGGAAATATGACCTGCCCCACTGTTAGTGATGACTTTGATTGAATAATTTCCATGGAACTGTTACCCCACCCATTCATGGTGGGTGTTAATTGGATCACTGGAGTTGTATAAAGGAATTCATAGGCAGAGGGACTCAGAGCAACTGAGAGTGATATTTTGAAAAAGCACTGCAGCTAAGAGAGAACAAAATGCCCCAGAAGCAACACTTTTGAGAACACCATTTTGAAACACAACCTGGGAGCAAGCAGTTGCCAGCCACCTGCCATCCCAGTGAACAGAGGTTTTCCGGATGCCAACGGCCTTTCTCCAGTGAAGGTACCCTTTGTTGATGCTTTACCTTGGACACTTTATGGCCTTAAGACTGTAACTTTGTAACCAAATAAGCCCCCTTTATAACAGCCAATCCTTTTCTGGTGTTTTGCAAAAGAGCAGCACTGGCAAACTGGAACAAGGGGAAAAACCCAATCAATGCAAACTAGAGTCTATAGTTAATGGTAATATTGTAAGATGCTTCCATTAATTGTAACAAAGGCAATATACCAAAGGTAAATGTCTATAAGAGGGGTATATAAGGGAATGGTATGGGATTCTTGGTGGTGGTGATGTTGTCTGATCTTGTCATTGTATTTTATTTTTATTTTTCTTCTCTCTTTTGTATTTATATTCTTCATTTTTCTCTTTTTTCTCCTTTCCCTCTTTCTTTAGGGAAGAGATGGAAATGTCCTCATATAGATTGTGGTGGTGAGTGCATAATTATGTGATTATATGGAGAATCATTGATTGTTTACTTAGGGTAGATTGTATGGTGTGTAAATAAAACTGTTAAAAAATAAACAGGAATATAAGTGCTGGTGAAAATGTGGAGAAAAGGATGTACCTATCCCCTGTTGGTAAGGAAGTAGAAAGGCACAGCCCAGCTTGAGGGCAGTGTAGTGGTTCCACAAGAAGCTAACTATGGGGTTGCCATATGGTCTTGCAACCCTGTTATTGGGTATATACTTGGAAGAACTGAGTGCAGGGACATGAGTGGCCATTGCACGCTGGTGTTTATAGCAGCCATATTCATGATTCACAATGGATCGAGGCAGCCTAAGGGTACATCAACTGATAAACAGAATGGTGAATTGTGATGTATACACACAATTGAATACTGAGTTGCAGCAAGAAGAAATGAAGTTGTGAGGATGCACCTAGGTGAATGGACCTTGAGGACAGTACACTGAGTGAAATAAACCAGAAAAGAAAACAAAAAGATAATGACTCAATAATATGGAATAACTATAATGTGCAAACTCTGAGAACTGAATCTGAGAACATAGGTTATCAGGGGAAGGCTTATGGTAAAGGTGCCTAGATTGCAAGCAATTACAGCAGTCACATCTATTCATGAGTTGTAATGGTTATCCCAAAATTCTTACATGCTGAGCTGGTGGGACCCTGTAACTTCAGGTATCTGTGTGACACCTGAGACTCAGAGCCAGATTTTAGCAGCTATGAATGTCAGCATTACCCCATACAGAAAATGTTTAAAAAAAAAAAAAAAGTTGAAAAAGAGATCAGACTTCAATTAGAGATATGAATGAAATGGACTTGATTAGAACTAAGGTAAACCAGGCTAAAGGGAAAAAGATGATATTGACTGTGGTTTAAAACTTCAACTTCTGTGTGAGACCAAAGGAAGAGAGGTTTATTTGGTGCAAAATCTATACTTTTTGTAGCATGCTATATAATTTGACTTGTATGGTCAGTTTATTCAAACACCGTAATTACATGGAACTTTGAACAGGGGGTGAGATCAGGTTAGCCTGAAACCCCAATACATCCCAGAGTAATTTGGGCCAAGAATAAAAAGTATTTGCAAAGTCCCCTTGAGGGACTGGGGGGAAATGTGGAAACATTAAACTTCCCCACCAGGGGAATTCCTCCCACAAGTTTAGGGGACTACCATTGCAGTAGGCCAAGTCCTCAAACTCAGGTCTTGCCCTTATGAAGCTCATTACTGCAAAGAAGAGGCTAAACCTGCTTATAATTGTGCCTAAGAGTCTCCCCCTGAGTACATCTTTGTTGCTCAGCTGCGGCCCTCTCTCTCTAGCTTAAGCCAGCTCGGCAGGTAAACTCACTGCCCTCCTCCCTACTTCCTGACTTCCAGGGGTGTAAACCTCCCGGGCAACACAGGATATGACTCCTGGGGATGAACCTGGACACAGCATCATGGGATTGAGAACATCTTCTTGACCAAAAGGGGGATGCAAAATGAAAGGAAACAAAGATTCAGTGGCTGAGAGATTTCAAATGGAGTCGAGAGGTCACTCTAGTGGGCATTCTTACGCACTACAGATATCCCTTTCTAGGTTTTAATGTATTGGAATAGCTAGAAGTAAATGCCTGAAATGATCAAACTCCAACCCAGTAGCCTTGACTCTTGAAGATGACTGTTTAACAATGTAGATTACAAGGGGTGACAGTGTGATTATGAAAACCTTGTGGATCACACTCCCTTTATCCAGCGTATGGATGGATGAGTAGATAAATGGTGACAAAAACTAAATGAAAAATAGGGTGGGATGGGGGGGATGATTTGGGTGTTCTTTTTTATTTTTATTTTTTATTCTTATTCTGATCCTTTCTGGTATAAGGAAAATGTTCAAAAATAGATTGGGGTGATGAATGCACAACTATATGATGGTGCTGTGAACAGCTGATTGTTCACCATGGATGACTGTATGATATGTGAATATATCTCAATAAAACTGAATTTAAAAAAAAAAAGTCAGTTGAGGGTTTTGGACACTATCCCAAATGGGGCATGGGGATCCACAGAAAACTCCTAAGCCAATGTGTGATGGACTGGATCACCTGGCTGCAGTGAGAAGAATGGATTGGAAGGAAGAAAAGCATTACTCAATTTCTCTGAGGCTTAATTTCCTTGCTGCCTCACAGGGTTGGGGTGAGGATTAAACAAGAGAACATATACAAATGCCCTGCTCCGGGCAATCATCTTCTTTAGTCCAACAACTCTGATTTGTTTTCATCAATTTTTATTTTTCTCGTTATTTATTTTACCATATTTTGGAAAATAAATTACAAGTTGAACTTTTTTGCTGGAATTAAATTTGATAAGCATTCATTCAGAGTGTCTCCTGAGCCAAACTCTGCGCTAATTACAGTGAACAAAGATGGATAAGGCACAGGCCCTCCCTTAAGATATATTTTACAATGAACTATAACATGATGTGATGTGAACCATGCCAAATGGCATGAGCCAAAGCTGCCAGGGGGACAAGGACAGCATCCATCACCTCTCTGTCCCTAATGCCCGGCAAAATGCAGGTCATAGAGTAATTCATCGCAGGCTTCTTTCCTTCTACATGTTGTTAATTTTTATTGGGCATTATTAGCATGTTTTCTGTTTTGGTTTTTATTTTTCATGAAAGTTTCTTCACAGTGATTGTTTAATCACATTTTCAAATAAAAAACCCAGTATAATAACCTGAAAACTTCAAATCTATACTGAGATGCTTGGTTTGATCATATTAAATTCCTAGTTATCTATGGTGTTTCTACCTGAGTTACAGATAATGTGAGGCAAATTTCATTCTCTATTACTGCTTTTTTCCCACCACCTATCTTCACCCTGGCCACTTAAGCTAAGCCCGAGCTGATGTGTGTTTAGAAAATCAGAGCAATTTTACCCTTAGCGCGAGCAGTACACCAGCAGACTGGTATGAGAATCTTGAAATGTCCTGTAAAGTAAATGAACATGAAAGGCCTCTGTCACATGGGAAGGCACATGGGGTCATGCTTGACAGTGTTTCTCTCTAACAGCATGTGTAGTTCCCCCAGTTTCTATGCTAGCATATATTCTTTCTTTGGCAAGTTGAAAAATGAGGTAAATAAACATGTTGTCTATGGGAACACTTATCATTGTGGAGAAATTTTAGGGCTAAGCTGTTTTATTCTTCTATTTGTGGTTCCTTCGATTCCAAAACTGCAATTAGCCCTGGTCAAATTGCTTCTTGTCCTTAAAGAATTTTATTATTCCAGATAAAAGCCATGGCTGCCTGTCACCAAACGTGCTGGAGTACATATCTCTGTGTGACAGCTGCCAGGCACAGTTATGGTCATCCAGGGAAGACAAATGCATTTCTAACAGCTACAAATGCCCCTCAGGTAAGAAATACATTTAAAAGAAAACCTGAAAACTAATTCTTAAACTTTATAGCTAATCGGTACTATTCTGATGCAGTTGAACAATATTTTTAAATTATTAAACCCATACCCAAAATAAGAAATACAAAAATACAGAGAATGTAGAAAAGAAAATATAAGTTCCTATTTCCCAATTCAACTCCATAATCCCAGACCCCAGATGTGACCACTGCCAACAGTTTCATGAGTCTACTTCCAGAAATCTTTTCTACTTATACAAATATATAAATGAGGTATCTATGATATATTTTTACACAAATGGGATCATTTATACTATAAAACTATTTTGCATTTTTCTTCTTTCACTTAAAATTTGGTCAGTGCATTTAGATCTTTATCTTCTTTTTAGAGCCTGTATAGCATTCCATATATGGATGCACCATAATTTATTTTACCTATCAATGGTCATTTAGCTTGTTTCCTTTATTTATTCATTTATTTATTTTTGCTATTAAAAATAGTGCTGAAATAAATATCCTTGCATATACATTTTTCAAACTTAAGTACCCTTATATAAATTCCAAGTGGTGATCCTAGCACTGCTTTAGATAACATTCTTCATCTGAACTAGATGCCTAATTACTCTACCCAGTGTTCCATACAAATGCTGGCATGTGGTACTGATATAACACGTGAATTCAACAATGTTCTGGATATCTATTGCTGCATATCAAACCACTTCAAAACTTTGTGGTTTAAAGCAAAACAATCATTCATTTGATTCATAAATCTTCCATTTGGGTAAGTCTTTGTGGGGGAAGCTTGTGTCTGCTCCACACAGCATCAGCTGGGGGTGACTTGACTGAGGGCTAAAGGGTCCACTACCAAGATGGTTCACTCAGCGGTTAGTGCTGCCTGTCGTTTGGGAGCTCAGCTGGGCTGTGGGCTGGGAGCCCTCAGTTTCTCTCCACATGAGCCTCTCCATATGGCCTGGTCTTCTTTACAGCATGATTCTTGGATTTCAGGCACAATAATCCTCAGAGAGAGTAAGGCCAAAGCTGTATTGTCTTTTATGACCTTGTCTCAGAAGTAACATAGCATCCCATCTGCTATACTGAATTAGTTGAGCTAATCAATGATATTGTTGATTTTTGAAACAAGGGTATCTGTTCCAGTCTGCTAAAGCTGCCAAAATGCAATATACCAGAAATGGATTGGCTTTTACAATGGGAGTTTGTTAGTTCACAAATTTACAGCTCTAAGGCCATGAAAATGTCAAATTAAGGCATCAAGAGGTAGATCAATACCTTCTCTAAAGAAAGGCCAATGGCATCCAGGGTTCCTCTGTCACATGGGAAGGCAAATGGCTGGCTCTGCTGAACCTTCTTTCCCAGTTTTAGCTTCTGGTTTCAGTGGCTTTCTCCAAAATGTCTCTGGGTTTCTGTCTTAGCTCCTGTGAGTCCTTGCTTCTCCTGAGGGCAAACTCTGGAGTACGTATCTTACATAAGATTTTACATATTTTAGCTTCTCTGCAAAATGTCTCTCTCAGCTTCTCTCAGCCTCTCTGCTTGTTTCTCCCGGGGTGTTTCTGTCCAAGCATCTCTGAGCTCTCTTCAAAATGTGTCTGCCTTTTATCCTCTCATAGAGGATGCCAGTAAAGACAATTAAGACCCACCTTGAACTGGGTGGTTCACATCTCCATGGAAACAACCTAATCAAAAGGTCCCACCCACAATACGTCTGCCCCCACAAGAGTGGATTAAAAGAACATAGTCTTTTATGGGGTACACAACAGATTAAAACCAGCAAAGTATCCAAGTTTTATTGTTTTCCCTTTGACCTGATTCTGAAAAATATTTTACTAGAACCTTAGGCCTGTTTTCTTTCAGGAAATGGAATAGTCAGGCTATTATGACTAAAAGCTGTGGCAGTTACACAATCACCAACATTTCCTTGATGGATGAGAAACAATTCATTTTGGTTTCCTGTTCACCTCCCATTTGGCATAGCACTTAATGATTAGCTATTATTATAATTCCATATGAGATATTATGCCTTTACTTTGATGAGGAAAGCTAGATGTGGAAAGGTGAAGTTATTTTTCTAAAAACCCATTAGTGGTGCAGCTGGAATTTGAACCCAGACCTTTATTTTAAGTCTAGGGTTCTTATTGTTAAACTTCTTTCTAAACATTGGGTCAAGAGTTTTGTTGTGTCATGCTTAACAGAAGGAAAATCCTTAGCTGTGGCTCAATCTAAGTGAGCTGGGATACTCTCCCAGAAAATTGTATCTTAGGTTCTTTCATGCCATGGAGTGGGTTACACATAGATATGCATGTGAATAATGATATGACTGTTGTGAGACAAAGTATGAATTAATATAACAAAGCAGGATCTAAATATTCAACATGCAGAAAAGTAAAATACTGTGCTCCTTCTTCTCTATTCTTCTCCCAACTCAACTGCATGGTTCTATGACAGAAGACACTCTGATTAAAAGCCACGTTAAGAAAAGGAGTTAGTAGGTGTGATAGTTAGGTTCATGTGTCAACTTGACCAGGTAATGATACCCACTTGTCTGGTCAAACAAGAACTGGTTTGACCAGGCAACTGCAATGTGAAGATGTCTTGTGGACTTGAAAATCATCTGTAAACTGATTGCATTTATGACTGATTACATCTACAATTAACTAAGAGGAGTGTCTTCTGCAACAAGAGACTTTTAATCCAATCAGTTGAAGGCTTTAAAAAAAGAAGTGATTACTTTAGCACTAAGAAGAGAGAATTTTCATCTCTACTTCAGTCTGCCAGCCGCTCCTGGGGAATTCACTGAAAACTTAATTGGAATTGCCAGCTTGCAGCCTGCCCTATGGAATTTGGACTCATGCGTCCCCACAGTTGCATGAGACACTTTATAAAGCCTCATATTTACAGATATCTCCTCTTGGTTCTGTTTTCCTAGAGAACCCTGACTAATAGAGTAAGTAAAAGAAATAACAGAAAGCTTCCTGTAGGAAGCTGACATTGACCAGTGAGTTGAGGAAAGGAAGGTTATGTTGTGAAGATTCTGATAGCTTAGCATTAGTTTCCAGAACTGGTATATTAGAATCACCAGGGGAGCTTGGTAAATATTCAGTACTCATACTTGATCCCTGAAGAGTCAGATTCAGTTGGCATAGGGTGGGGCCTGGAAATATGTGTCTTTATCAGTCCTTAGATGATGCTGATATAGCCTTCAGGTCTCTTTTGGAAAACATGGGTTTGGGGCATAATTCAGGAGATTGTTTTAACTTCAAAGTTTAGCTTTTTTTTCTTTTTAAGCTTTGATGTCATTCTCCTTGTCATAAGATTTTTCTGGCTTTCTTTTTTTACAGAATACCTAAAAGTTAATGTCTGTTTTTTGACAGAGGCAAGATTCTGACTTATTCTTTTGCAATAATCATATTAGGTTATAGTATATCATTTGTGCTGGATCAGATGAAACTCTATTTTCACTGGAGTTTAGAAATGGAGTAGACTCCTAGAGTATCCAATTATGGGCTTCCTGATATATTAATATTAACATTTCCTTTGAGTTTTCAAGTTTACTGCCAATGACCTATACCAGTAGTATTTTGATGAACCTTCCTTTTTATTACATAAAGGACTGACTCCTAGAATCAGCTTTCTTTCTTTCAATGTCTGCTATAACACTGAAAACTGGATAGATACTTCAGTGACTAACCAAGAAGATGATTTCCCTAAGAAGTTGTGTCAGTTTGGAAGTATTATGTCCCCCAAAACACCATCTTTAATGCAATCATGTGGGGGCAGATGTATTAGTTTTGATTAGGTTGGACTCCTTTGATTGAACGTTCCCATGGAGATGTGACTCAATCAACTGTGGGTGAGACTTTTGATTGGATAATTTCCAAGAAGGTGTTATCCCACCCATTCAGGCTGGGTCTGAATTTAATACTTGGAGCCATATAAAAGAGCTGACAAACAGAAGGAGCTCAGAACAACTGAGAATGACAATTTGGAGAGTAGCTGCACCTGAGACAGACATTTTGAAGGCAGCCATTGAAAGCTGATGTTTTGGAGCACGCCATATTGCAACACAACCTAGGAGCAAGCAGATAACAGCCACATGGCCTTCCCAGCTAACAGAGGTTTTCTGGATGCTAATGGCCTTTCTCCAGTGAAGGTACCCTATTGTTGACACCTTACCTTGGACACTTCATAGCCTTAAGACTGTAACTTTGTAACCAAATAAACCCCCTTTATAAATGCTAATCCATTGCTGGTATTTTGCATTCTGGCAGCATTAGCAAACTGGAACACAAGTGAACTGTTACTATTTGACATTCCTCAGAACTTACTAGATGCATCTAGAAGGCTTTTAGCCCCTCTCGTTTCCAATCCAATCCTATAGTTCACTAAACAAGGCTCCTTACAGCTATATTGAGGATTTTCATATTGTCTTTTATATTCTTAAATCTCAGTAGGAAATTCATTCATCCACTCAATGATTTTTTTTATCAGATATTATATGCTAGGAAGACACAATTCCTGCTTTAATGGTGCTTACAGTCTGATGTGGAAGACAGATAATTATATAAATTGATATAGTAACTTTGGAAAATGCTATGGTAGGGAAAGAACAAAATGCCAAGGATGCACACAGTAGGGCATCTGTCTTAGTCTAGGAGGAGTCAGATAATGAAAGAGGTTACAGTTAAGATATAAGACCCAAGAGATGAGTAGGAATTAGCTAGACAGAGAAGTGGAAAGAGAATATTCTGGGATGTGGGAATAGCACAAGCAAAGGTCCAGAAGCTAGAGAGAGAGAGAGAGCACTGGAGAATTAATTCACTTGTCTCAGACTTTTATTCTGGCTTTCTTTTCTCAGAATACCTATGAGGTAATGGTTGTTTTTTAACAGAAGCCAAGGTTTGATTCCTTTTTTGTAATTATTATGTTAGATTATTTTAATATCTTTTGTGATGAATCAAACACAATTCTATTTTCATGTTATAATTTACATTTCCTGATTACCAGTGAGATGAAGCACTTTTTCATACAGTTATTGGCCAATCAGGTTTCCTCCTCTGTAGACTGCCTGTCTGTAACTTTTGCACATTATTCTATGGAGTAATATTCTTTTCCTTATTGACATAGATAGATTAGATAGGTAGGTAGATAGATAGATAGATAGAAATCCTTTGTCTTTATAAGTATTGACATTACTTTTTCAGTAAAAAGTAATCAGTCAAAACTGGGAGGGGCTTTGCAGTCTACAGTTTGCAGTTTAGTGCAAAGGGATCACAGGAAGTCAGAGAATTCTGGGTGACCTAGATTCTGTGCCCAAACCTCACTTGTAGGTCAAAGCCTTCATGCTGAGTAGGAGCAATAGAGCAGAGGAAAGAAAAAGGGACAGAAGTCAGCCAATCTCAGAAAGCACACTATTTTTAACAGTTCAAATAAATGACAGAAGAGGGAGCTCTAAGAACTTGGAAGTTAGGAAAGCTACACTGGCCACCTACCCTTCTAGTGCAAGAAAACTCACTCACTAAAACATAAGCAATGAGAAAGAAGTGTAGTCAAAGCCCATTCAAAATTATTGTCATAAGAATGGAAAATAGGAGCAGAATTACATCCTTTCATGCAATGAAACCAAGACAGAAAGACATACCCACAAAATAAATGAAAACTATATTTTAAAAAAAGAGGCTAAAAGAAATTAAGAAAATAAAAATGTCATAAAAGAAAAATTTAAATCAGAATCATAATAACTCAGAATTAAGTTGCAGAAAAGACTTTTTTTTTTACAATGGAGCTTAAATAAATCTAAGCAAAATATTATTAAGAAGAAAAATACAGAAAGAATACATTAGTGAATAAACACCATGGAGAGTGCATAAATAGAAATAAAAATGAGATAATTTTTTAGTTTAAAAATGAAATAAATTTAAAAGGATTTAAGAGGAAGTGGTAAGGAGGATCAGCAAAGAAGTGTCTGTGTGTCTATGGGTATAAATTCCTGAAAGAGAAAATCAAAGCAACTGAAAAGAACAGAGCAAATACTAAAAACCAATAAAGGAAGAAAATCATCCTGATATAAAAAAACAACTTGAAATTACATATTGAAAAGGCATACTATATACCTAAGAAAATCAGCCTAGAATGACTGACACCAAGATATATTCTAGTAAAATAATTAGACTTTAAGTATAAAGAAAAAATGCATTAAAGATAAACATTTAATAAGAAAATATTGAGCAAGAAAACATTAAATCATGCTATTAACTCTTGAATCAAAGCAGACATACAAATGACAGAATTTTCTAAAAGAATATTAATGAAAACACAACATATCAGAATCTGTGGGATACAGTGATAGTTTTCAGAGGAAAGTTTACAGCATTAAATACTTACATCAATAAAAATAAAAGTATGAATTTAACACCCAATACTTTGGTGGTTAGAGCCAATGCAATCAGATGAGAGGCATAAGGCAATTAAAGGCATAAGGATTGGAAGGGAAGAGATAAAAGTATCTCTAGTTGCATATAATAAAATTATGTATTTGAAAAACCCAAAGTAATCTCTATTTTAAGACACTAAAATTAAATATCTTGAAAACCCAAAGGATTCAAAATGACTATAATTTAATAAATAACAGGTTGATTATAGTCAATGTACAAACCCAGTAATCTTTATAGATTAAGACAAAAACCAGTTAAAAGATACAGTGGAAGAGAAAAATCCATTTAAATAGCAAAAATAATAATAATAATAAAAAACTAATATCCACAGTCTAAATGTGGAAAATAATATAACACCTTTTTGATTAAAAAAAAAAGAGTCTCAGAAAACTAGGAACAGAACTCCCTTGTTCTGATCAAAAATATCTAAGAAAATCACATTGCTATCATCATATTTAATGGTGAAACAATGAACTCTTTTTACACTGTGTTTGGAAACAACAAGGATGCCCATTATCACTACTTCTTTTCAATATTGTACTAAAAGAAAGGAAGGGAATGAGGAAGGGAGAGATGGAGGGAAGAATGGAAGGAGGGAGGCAAGAAGAAATAAAAGTTTAAAAAACTGGAAAAGAAAAAGTAAAACTGGCCCTCTTTACAGATAATATGATTGTGGATATGTACAATCTAAACTCTACAAAACAACTATTAGGAGTAATAAGTAAATTTATTAAGGTTTCTGAATATAAGGATATACAGAAGTCAAAGGTATTTCTACCAGAAATAAGAAAGAAAAACATATATATTTTAAAATACTACATATAACTCCAGCTCTTGATTGGCAAACCAGCGGGGCTGGGGACCAGCTCTGAGAATAGATTTTTTTTTTTTTTAATTAAGCAGCCCATTAAAGAAAGCAGCCAGCATTCTCCATTTTCAGCCGTGTTCCAGGCAGAGGGGGAAGTAAGGTTGAATAAGAGACAACGTAACTAATCAGGTAGAGGAGCTAGTTCCCTAAAGGGTGTATCTTCCCAAGAAAAGGTGGGGCAGGACCTAGTGCAAGTAGCAACTCTCATTCAGAGAATTTAGACCCTGGGGGCTGGGATATCAGCAAGTTTCAACTTACAAAAGTGGAGCCCAGCCTGTCTTAAACACACTCCAGCAGGAATGGAAGTGGGGCTGTTGAGAGTCCCATAGCTTTTCTAGGCTGCAGGGAACAAGGGGCTGAAGAGCAGCTTCTCCCCAAGAAAAAAAGGGAGGGCAATTCCCAGCACAGTTGGTGACTTTTATTTAGATAATTCAGACCCTAGGAGCTGGGAAAATAGAAACACTTTAAGCCCGCCTTCCCCTCAGCCTCTGTCTCAACTATGCTCCTGGCAAGGCCCTGTTGAGAATTAAAGGCACACTACCACTTTACGCATGTGGGGAGCAGTGGGCTGACAAGAGCCATCTACTGGGCAGGACAGGAAAAGCACAGATTCAGGAGGCTTCACAGGAATGACTGGCACTCTGCTGGGTCTTATCACTAGGAAACTTGATACTGATTTACAACCCCTTCATGAATCCCAGACCTATCTTGTCTGGGAAAAACTGACTGGGGAAGATCCTCTCTGAGGGGATCCTCCTTCCAGTATCAGCCCTCCTTGTAAAAGTTGCCAGAGGTAAAAACAAAATATAAAGAGGCAAAAACAAAACAAAACCAAGCAAACAGCAGATCAACATTCCCTGAGGAGGAAGAGGGAAGAGGAAGCTTTTTCCAGGGGGTGAAACAACTGTACAAAAAAAGGGCAACATTCCATATTTGCAGGGAAGAATCAGAAAAACAAGAGCTTAAAAAATCCTGATCAGTTAAACAAAACCTATGCTAGAAATCTAAAATAATTGAACTAAATATCAAAGAACAGTTAGAGCACAAAGCCAACAAAACAAGAAAACCCTAGGCAAAAGAGAGAAAACAACCTCCAGAATAAACTAAACAAGAAAATCAGATTCCTAGACACCAGCAAAAAAATCACAAGTCATACTAGGAAGCCCAAAGATATGGCTCAGTTAAAGGAACAAACTAAAACTTCAGATGAGATAAAGGAGTTGAAACAATTAACTAAAGATGTTCAAACAAACCCTCTAAATCAATTCTGAGTTGAACTCAGAAGCTTGCAAAGAAAATATGACAGAACTTATGGGAATAAAAGGCACAACAGAAGAGATGAAAAACACAATGTAGACATACAACAGCAGATTTGAAGAGGAAAAAGAAAGGATTAATGAACTAGAGTACAGAACATCTGAAAACTTACACACAAAAGAATACATAGGGAAAAGAATGGAAAAATTTGAGCAGGGTCTCAGGGAATTGAAGGACAACATGAAGTGTATGAGTATACATGCTATGGGTATCCCAGAAGGAGGAGAGAAGGGAAAAGGGGTGGAAAGAAAAATTGAGGTAATAATCATCCCAAATTTCCCAATGCATATGAAAGTCATCAAATTACAGGTCCAAGAAGTAGAACATACCCCAAAGAGAATTAGATCCAAATAGACCTACTCCAAGACACTTATTAATCATATTGTCAAATACCAAAGACAAAGAGACAATTCTGAAAGCAGCAAGAGAAAAGTGATCCATCACATACAAGGAAAGCCTGACAAGACTAGGTGCAAATTTATCAGCAAAAGCCATGGAGGTGAGAATGTAGCGGTATGATATATTTAAGATACTGAAAGAGAAAAACTACCAGCCAAGAATTCTATATAAGGCAAAACTGTTTAAAATACTTACAGATAAACAGACACTGAAAGAGTCCATGAACAAGAGATCAGCTCTATAAGAAATACTAAAGGGAGTGCTACAGGCTCACAGGAAAAGAGAGGAGAGGTTTGAAGGAGAGTGCAGAAATGAAGATTATCAGTAGGGATAACTAAAATGGTAAAAAGATAAAGAGATAAAAAGAAGATATGATATATAAAATCCAGAGGACAAAATGGTAGAAGAAATTACTTCCTTTGCAGTAATAACATTGAATGTCAATGGATTAAACTCCCAATCATAAGACATAGACCAGAAGAATGGAAAAAAAACAGGATCCATCTATATGCTGTCTAAAAGAGACTCACTTTAGACCCAGGGACAAAAATAGATCAAAGGTGAAAGGTTGGAAAAAGATCTTCCATGCAAACAGCAACCAGAAAAGAGCAAGAGTAGCTATACTAATATCAGAAAAATTAGACTTTAAGTGTAAAACAGTTAAAAGAGACAAAGAAAGACACTATGTATTTATAAAAGGAACAATTCATCAAGAAGAAATAACAATCATAAGAACTATTTATGCACCTAGTCAGAGTGTCCCAAAATATATGAGGCAAACACTGGCAATACTGAAGGGAGAAATAGACACTTCTACAATAATAGTTGGAGATTTCAATACACCACTCTCATCAATGGATAGAACATCTAGAGAGAGGATCAGTAAGGAAACAGAGAACTTGAATGATAAGATAAATGAACTAGACCTAATGGACATTTACAGAAATGCACCCCACAACAGCAGGATAAACATTATTCTCAAGTGCTCATGGATCATTCTCCAGGATAGACCACATTTTGGATCACAAAGCAGGTCTCAATACATTTAAAAATATTGAAATTATACAAAAAACTTTCTCAGATCATAATGGAATAAAGCTGGAAACCAATAATAGACAGAGGCTGGAAAATTCACTAATATATGGAGGCTAAAGAACACACTCTTAAACAACCAATGGGTCAAGAAAGAAATTACAGGAGAAATCAGTAAATATCTTGAGGCAAATGAAATGATAACACAACATATCAAAACTTATGGGATGCAGCGAAGGCAGTGCTGAGAGAGAAATATATTGCCCTAAATGCCTATATTAAAAAAGAAGAAAGAAAAAATCAAGGACTATAGGAGTCGGGCAAGATGGCGGCATAGAGAGGAGTGGAAGCTAAGTAGTCCCCCTGGAACAACTACAAAAAACCAGAAACAACTAGTAAATAATCCAGAATAACTGCAGGGGGACAAACGAGACCATCCACTCATCATACACCAACCTGAATTGGGAGGAATGCCCGAGAACACAGCACAAAATCTGTAAGTAAAACCTGCGGAACCAAGTCGTGAGACCCCCTCCCCCATAGCCCGAGCTGCAAAGCCTCGTGGTGCCATAGAGAAGCTCTCTCCCAGCAAGCGAATACAGCTCAGCTGAGCTCCAACTGGGGATTTAAGTAGCGAGTGTGAACTGCTCACTACAGGTACGCATCCCCAAGAACAGACAGAGGCTTTGGGTGACGACTGACCTGGGAGAGCCGGAGGGTCGCCTTGGACTGGGTCTGAAGGGGACTGTTTCTTTTTTGCCTCAGTGGAGAAAGCCCCAGTCATTTTCAGTTTCCAGGGCTGTGACTCAGGGAAGGGCGGAGACAGCACAAGCAGAGAGCGAGACCAATGAAACGCTAATGACCTCCACCTGGCGGGTCTGTCTTCTCTAGGAGGAAAGGGGTGGGGCCCTTTCCATTCAGAACCAGACCCCAGAGCCTGGGGGAACACGGCCACACCACCTCACACCAGTCAAGAATTATAGGCTAACAGACATCACCTGCTGGGCAGAAAAGCACAATGACCTGAGGCATCAAAGGGTGGAGCAATTTTCTAAGACACACCCACAGGGAAACCAGATAATGAATATTTCTTCCCTCTGGGACCTGAGCCTGTTCTGGTCTGGGAAAACCTGATTTGGATAACCAAGGAAACCATGCCTAGACAACAGAAAATTAAAACCTACACTAAGAAAAACAAAGTTATGGCCCAGTCAAAGGAACAAACGTACACTTCAACTGAGATACAGGAATTTAAACAACTAATGCTAAATCAGTTCAAAAAGTTTAGAGAAGATATTGCAAAAGAGATAGAGGCTGTAAAGGAAGCACTGGACATGTATACGGCAGAAATAAAAAGTTCAAAAAAACAACTAGAAGAATCTATGGAAATGAAAGGCACAACACAAGAGACGAAAGACACAATGGAAACATACAACAGCAGATCTCAAGAGGAAGAAGAAAACACCCAGGAACTGGAGAACAAAACACCTGAAAGCCTACACGCAAAGGAGCAGGTGGAGAAAAGAATGAAAAAATATGAGCAACGTCTCCGGGAACTCAAGGATGAAACAAAGTACAATAATGTACGTATCATTGGTGTCCCAGAAGGAGAAGAGAAGGGAAAGGGGGCAGAAGCAATAATAGAAAAAATAATTAATGAAAATTTCCCATCTCTTATGAAAGACATAAAATTACAGACCCAAGAAGCGCGGCGTACTCCAAACAGAAGAGATATGAATAGGCCTACACCAAGACACTTAATAATCAGATTATCAAATGTCAAAGACAAAGAGAGAATCCTGAAAGCAGCAAGAGAAAAGCGATCCATTACATACAAAAGAAGCTTAATAAGACTATGTGCAGATCTCTCAGCAGAAACCATGGAGGCAAGAAGGAAGTGGTGTGATATATTTAAGATACTGAAAGAGAAAAACCGCCAACCAAGAATCCTGTATCCAGCAAAGCTGTCCTTCAAATATGAGGGAGAGCTTAAAATATTTTCTGACAAACAGACAATGAGAGACTTTGTGAACAAGACACCTGCCCTACAGGAAATACTAAAGGGAGCACTACAGGGTGATAGAAGACAGGAGTGCGTGGTTTGGAACACAATTTTGGGAGATGGTAGCACAACAATGTAAGTACACTGAACAAAGGTAACTATGAATACGGTTGAGAGAGGAAGGTGGGGAGCATGTGAGACACCACAAGAAAGGAGGAAAGATAAAGACTGGGACTGTGTAACTTGGTGAAATCTAGAGTATTCAACAATTGTGATAAAATGTACAAATATGTTCTTTTACGAGGGAGAACAAGCAAATGTCAACCTTACAAGGTGTTAAACATGGGGAGGCATTGGGGGAGGGATGCAATCAGCATAAACTAGAGACTGTAACTAATAGAATCATTGTATTATGCTTCCTTTAATGTAACAAAGGTGATATACCAAGGTGAATGCAGATAAGAGGGGGGGAGAGGGGAGGCATGTTAGACACTTGACATTGGTGGTATTGTCTGATTCTTTATTCTACTTTGATTTAAGGTTATTTTTCCTTTTGCTGCTTCCTAGCTGTCATTTTTTTTTTTCCTCTTTCTTTTGCCTCTCTACCTTCTTTGACTCTCCCTCCTGCCTTGTGGAAGAAATGTAGATGCTCTTATATAGATAGTGGTGAAGGTGGTAAACACATAAATGTATGACCATGAAGAAAACCATCGATTATTTACTTGGGATAGAATGTATGGTGAGTGAACAAAACCATATTTAAAAAAAATGGGTTGATGACAAAACCTTGAGGGCAATATACTGAGTGAAATAAGCCAGACACATTAGGACAATTATTACAGGGTCTCACTGACAGGAACTAATTATAATATGTAAACTCATAGACATGAAATATAAGGTACCAAGATATAGGACGAGGCTTAAGAATGGGGAGTGGTTGCTTAATATGAGGAGAATGTTGAATTAGGATGAACTCAAATGTTTGGAAATGAACAGGGGTGTTGGTAGCAAGATGTGAGAATATCTAATAGCGCTGAATGGTGTGTGAATGAGGTGGAAAGAGGAAGCTCAGAGTCATATATGTCACCAGAAGGAAAGTTGGAGGTCAAAAGATGGGAATGTATAAAACTGAATCCTATGGTGGGCAATGTCCATGATCAACTGTACAAATAACTAGAAATCACTTCATGAACCAGAACAAATGTATGACGATACAATTAGAAGTTAATAATAGAGGGGCATATAGGAAAGAACTATATACCTATTACAAACTATATACTACAGTTAGTAGTATTTCAACATTTTTTTCATAAACAGTAACAAATGTACTATATCAATACTAGGAGTCAAAAATTGAGGGGGGTTGGTTAGGGATAGGGGAGGATTAGAGTTTCCTTTTCTTTTTTTCTTTTTTCATCTTTCACTTTATTTCTTGTCTGGAGTAATGAAAAGTTTCTAAAAATTGAACAAAAATTAATTGTGATGGATGCACAGCTGTATGAGGGTACCCAGGGGCAAATGATTATACACTTTGGCTCTTTGGATAATTGTATGGTATCTGAACAATCTCAATAAAAATGAAAAAAAAAAAAAAATCAAGGACTTAACTGCTCATCTGGAGGAACGAGAAAAAGAACAGCAAACTAACCCCAAAGCAAACAGAAGGAAAGAAATATCAAAGATTAGAGGAGAAATAAATGAAATTGAGAATAAAAAAAAAAATAGAATCAACAAAACCAGAAGTTTGTTCTTTGAGAAAATCAGTAAAATTGATGACTCCTTAGCTAGGTTGACAAAAGAAAAAAGAGAGAGAATGCAAATAAATAATTTAGAAATGGGAGAGGGGACATTACCACTAACCCTGCAGAAATAAAGGAGAAAATGAGAGGATACTATGAGCAACTGTATGCGAACAAACTAGACAACACAGACGAAATGGACAACTTCTTAGAAACACATGAATAACCAACATTGACTCTAGAAGAAATAGAAGACCTCAACAAACCAATCACAAGTAAAGAGATTGAACCAGTCATCAAAAATCTCCCAACAGGGAAAACTAAGATGGAGGCTAGCTGAGACAGGGAGAAAAAACGCCTCTGTGAAAAACACTAGCTAAAAAACAGAAAGTGACCCAGAATACCAGTTACAGTGATGCGCCAGCTGGACAAGGTCTCCTAGCTCCAGAGGGGCCGTATACTTGGTGAAACCAGGAGTCTGCATTCTGAAATGAGTGAGTAAGCTGGCTGGAAGACCCGCAGCTGTGTGGCGGTCTGGGGAAGCCAGGGTTCAGCGTTTGGAGACTGACTGGCTCTTTTTAAAAAAAAAAAGGGAAAAACCCACGAGCGGCTGCAGCTGCGATTGTGGGAAACATGCAGTAAAACACAGCAAGAGGGGGCTGGGCCGGCCTCTCGGTGTCTGGCCAGGAAAATAGCCCACTGCAGATACCCTTGGGTCAGGGGAAAGGAGGGGAGAGCCAGAAGCAGAAAGAAACCCTGCAGCTAGCAGCTGGCCCCCTGGAGGGCTGGATAAACTCCTGCCCGGGGCTGTGCCCACAGCCCAGAGCCCCGCCAGTTGTCCCGGAGCTGGGAAGGAGGAACTGTGCGAGGAGGAGGGGGCTGAGATGCCCTGTTAGGCCATTTTAGCTTCAGCTGAGAGCATCCCGGCGCACGGCCCGGCGGCCCGGGGCTTCCCTTGAGGGACGTTGTGCACTGCTGACATAGCATGACATTCCCTGGGCTGAGCTCCTGGAGGATCGTGGCTGGGAGAGGGGACCCGCTCGGAGAACCCAGGGACACTACTCCAAGTCCGGTGGTTTGTGGGACAGCGAGAGAGAGGGTCTGGGGCTGAAGTGAAATGAAGGCTTAGACTCCTGTGGGGGCCTTGAATCTCCTGGAACCTGGGGGATTTGAAAATTAAAACTGCCCTTCCTTCCTGGCCACCCAGACACACGCCCCACATTCAGGGAGGACAGCTCCAGCAACACACCCAAACTGAGTTCTCCAACTGAACCCACAAGAATCATTTCCCCACACACCATGGAAACAAGGTTGAGAACTGACTTGAGGGATATAGGTGACTCACAGACGCCATCTGCTGGTTAGTTGGAGAAAGTGTACATCACCAAACTGTGTTTCTGAAAAATTAGATTGACATCCCTTTTTTTTTACAACTTGAAAGAACCCTATCAAGCAAAACAAATGCCAAGAGGTCAAAAACAACAGAAAATCTCAATGCATATGATAAAACCAGATGATATGGAGAATCCAACTCCAAACACACAAATCAAGATTTCGGAAGAAACACAGTACCTCACAAAATTAATCAAAGAACTACAATCGAGGAACGAAAACATGGCAAAGGATTTAAAGGACATCAAGAAGACCATGGCCCAGGATATACATGACATAAAGAACACCCTAGAAGAGCATAAAGAAGACATTGCAAGAGTAAATAAAAAAATAGAAGATCTTATGGAAATAAAAGAAACTGTTGGCCAAATTAAAAAGACTCTGGATATTCACAATACAAGACTAGAGGAAGCTGAACAACATCTCAGTGTCCTAGAAGTCCACAGAACAGAAAATGAAAGAACAAGAGAAAGAATGGAGAAAAAAATAAAAAAAAATCGAAATGGATCTCAGGGATATGATAGATAAAATAAAACGTCCAAACTTAAGACTCATTGATGTCCCAGAAAGGGAAGAGAAGGGTAAAGGTCTCAAAAGAGTATTCAAAGAAATCGTTGGGAAAACTTCCCCAACCTTCTACACAATATAAATACATAAAGCATAAATGCCCAGCGAACTCCAAATAGAATAAATCCAAATAAACCCACTCCGAGACATATTCTGATCAGACTCTCAAATACTGAAGAGAAGGAGCAAGTTCTGAAAGCAGCAAGAGAAAAGCAATTCTCCACATACAAAGGAAACAATGTAAGACTAAGTAGTCATTACTCAGCAGCCACCATGGAGGCGAGAAGGCAGTGGCAAGACATATTTAAAATTCTGAGAGAGAAAAATTTCCAACCAAGAATACTTTATCCAGCAAAACTCTCCTTCAAATTTGAGGGAGAGCTTAAATTTTACACAGACAAACAAATGCTGAGAGACTTTGCCAATAAAAGACCTGCCCTACTTCAGATACTAAAGGGAGCCCTACCAACAGAGAAACAAAGAAAGGAGAAAGAGATATAGAGAATTTTAACAGACATATATAGTACCTTACATCCCAAATCACCAGGACACTCATTTTTCTCTTGTGATCACAGATCTTTCTCCAGAAGGGACCATAAGTTGGGACATAAAACAAGCCTCAAGAAATTAAAAAAAAAAATTGATTATACTCAAAGCACATTCTCCAACCACAATGGAATACAAATAGAAGTCAATAATTTTTGAACTGTAACTCCACTATTTACTTCCTACATGATATAAAATACACAAACTCTAAGGACAAATCAGTGGTTTTGAACTCAATGTAAAATATGTAATTTTAGACAACTATATAAAGGTGGGGGAATGAAGGAGTATAGGAACATAGTTTATGTGTCCTATTGAAGTGAAGATGGTATCAAAGAAAAACAAGATTGATATGGATTTAAGAGGTTAATTTTAAGTCCCACAGTAAACACAAAGAAATTATCAGAGAATATAACCATAGAGATGAAAAGTAGAGTTTGGGTTAAGAGAAATGGGGGAAGGGGCAATGGGGAGTTAAGAAATGAGTGTAGGGTTGCTGTTTGAGGTGAAGGGAAATTTCTAGTAATGGATGGTGGGAAAGAGCATTATAACATTCTAAATGTGATTAATCCCACTAATGGAAGGCTAGGGAGGGGGTGCAATGGGACGATTTAGGCTGTATATATGTTTCCACAACTGGAAAAAAAAAAAAAAAAAGACAGTCTAACTAGATGACAACTGAATGCTAAGGATGAACTTGGATGGGATTGGAGGATAGAGGACAGGTGGCTCAAAGGGACACAGTTAAGACATAAAGAAAAGGAAATACAGAATGTAAGCTTTGTATCATTGTTGAATCTCTTGTACTTCTTAGCTGCGCTTAATGGAATTGCATAAAAGAATGTTCTTGTTCATGGGAAGTGTATACGTGAATTATAGTGTATGCTCAAGGATGTGTGTGGCTAATTCTCATATATTCAGAAGACAGAGTAATAGATGATGGATGATAGATGGGAGGGAAAGAAATAGCAATGTGACAGCATGTTAAAGTTGGTGGATTGAGCTATCGAGGGAAGGGGGTCAGGGTATGAGGGAATTCTGTGTATGGAGCTAGTATTGTTTTTGCAACTGTTCATATAACTTTGAATTTCTTTAAAAAAAAAAAAATCTCCCCAACAAAGAAAAGTCCAGGACCAGATGGCTTCACATGTGAATTCTACCAAGCATTCAAGAATTATTACCAATCCTGCTCAAACTCTTCAAAAAAATTGAAGAGGAGGGAAAGCTACCTAACTCATTCTATGAAACCAACATCACCCTAATACTAAAGCCAGACAAAGATACTACAAAAAAAGAAAATGACAGACCAATCTCTCTAAAGAATATAGATGTAAAAATCCTCAACAAATTACTTGCAAATAGAATTCAGAAGCACATAAAAAGTATTGTACACCCCGACCACGTGGGCTTTATTCCAGGTAGGCAAGGATGGTTCAACACAAGAAAATCAATTAATGTAATACACCACATCAACAAATCAAAGGGGAAAAACCACATGATAATTTTCATCGACATAGAAAAGGCATTTGACAAAATTCAGCATCTTTTCTTGATGAAAACACTTCAAAGGACAGGAATAGAAGGAAACTTTGTCAACTGATAAAGGGCATATATGAAAGCCCACAGCTAACATCATACTCAGTGGAGCAAGACTAAAAGCGTTCCCTCTAAGATCAGGAACAAGACAAGAATGCCCACTATCACTAATGTTATTGAACATTGTACTGGAAGTTTTAGCTAGAGCAATTAGGCAATAGAAAGAAATAAAAGGCATCCAAATTGTAAAGGAAGAAGTAAAACTTTCACGGTTTGCAGATGACATGATCCTAAATGTAGAAAATCCCAAAAAAATCTATGGCAAAGCTACTAGAGCTAATAAATGAGTTTAGAAAAGTGGTAGGATACAAGATCAACATGCAAAAATCAGTAATGTTTCTATAAGCTAGTAATGAGCAATCTGAGGAGGAAATCAAGAAAAAATTCCATTTATAATAGCAATCAAAGAATCAAATAACCAAGGACATAAAAGACCTATACACAGAAAACTACAAAACATTGCTAAAGGAAATCAAGGAAGACCTAAATAAATGGAAGGACATACTGTGTTCATGGATTGGAAGTCTAAATATAGTTAAGATGTTAATTCTACCCCAAATGATTCAGAGATACAATGCAATACCAGTCGAAATCCCAACAACTTACTTTGCAGAAATAGAAAAACCAATCATCTAAATTATTTGGAAGGGCAGGGTGCCCCAAATAGAAAATAAATTCTTGAGAAATAAAAATGAAATTAGAAGTCTCACACTAACTGATTTTAAAGCATATTACAAAGCTACAGTGGTCAAAACAGCATGGTACTGGCATAAAGATAGATAGATTGATCAATGGAATTGAATTGAGAGTTCAGAAATAGACCTTCACATCTACAGACAATTGACTTTTGACAAGATAACCAAGTTCACTCAACTGGGACAGAACAGCCTCTTCAACAAATGGTGCTTGGAGAACTGGATATCCATAGCCAAAAGAATAAAAGAGAATCCCTATATCACACCATATAAAAAATTAACTCAAAATGAATCAAAGACCTAAACAGTAGAGTTAAAACCATAATACTTTTAGAAGAAAATATAGGGAAATATCTTAAAGATCTTGTGGTAGGAGTTGGTTTCTTAGACTTTACACCCAAAGCAAGCAATGAAAGAAGAAATAGATAAATGGGATCTCCTCAAAATTGAATGCTTTTGTGTACCAAAGGATTCTGTCATAAAAGTAAAAAAAACAACCTACTCAATGGGAGACAATATTTGGAAACCACATTTCTGATAAGGGTTTAATATCCGGAATATATAAAGAGATCTTACAACTCAACAACAAAAAGACAAACAACCCAATTTTTAAAATATGCAAAAGACATGAATAGACACTTTTCCAAAAAATAAATACAAATGGCTCAAAAGAATATGAGAAGATGCTCATCTTCACTAGCTAATAGGGAAATGAAAAGCAAAACTACAATGAGATATCATCTCACACCTACTAGAATGGCCATTATCAAAAAAAAAATCAAAACAGAAAACTACAAGTGCTGGAGAGGATATGGAGAAATAGATACACTTATTCACTGTTGGTGGGAATGCAGAATGGTGCAGCCACTCTGGAAGGCAGTTTAGCTGTTCCTCAGGAAGCTAGGTACAGAATTGCTGTATGATCCAGCAATCCAATTACTAGATATATACTCAGAAGAACTGAAAGCAGGGACACAAACAGACATTTGCATACCAATGTTTATAGCAGCATTATTCACAATTGCCAATAAATGGAAACAGCCCAAATGTCCATCAACTGATGAGTGGATAAACAAACTGATACATACATATGATGGAATATTATGCAGCTGTAAGACAGAATAAAGTCATGATGCATGCAACAATATGGATGAGCCTTGAGGACATTATGTTGAGTGAAATTAGCCAGAAACAAAAAGACAAATATTATATGGTCTCACTAGTACGAACTAACTACAACAAACAAACTCTGAGAGTTAAGTTTAAGAACCCAGGTTATCAGGAGATAGCAAGAGGGTAGAGATTGGGCACTTGATGCTTAAGGAGTACAGAATGTTTAACAAGATTAAAGGTTCAGAAATGGATAGCACAATACTGTGTGATGGTAGTACAATACTGTAAGTGTAATTAACAGTGGATTGTGAGTATGGTTGAAAAAGGAAGGCTAGAGTAGTGTATGTCACAAGAAGGAGATATAGAGGATAAAAACTGGGACTGTATAACTTAGCAAAACCAGAGTGGGCAATAATGGTGGTTAATTGTATAAATATTAGAGTTCTTACATGAATGAGAACAAACGTATGTCACTATTACAAAGTGTTAATAATAGGGTGTTATATAGGAAAAAATACAATTGATGCAAATTAAGGTCTATAGTTAATGGTAATATTGTAATAATCTTTCATTAATTGTAACAAAGGCACAATATCAAAGCTAAATGTCACTAGTAGGGGGATGTAAGGGGTATGGGATATTTTTCTTCGGAAGAAATGAGAATGTTCTCATATTGACTGTAGTGGTGAATGCATAACTATGTGATTACACAAGGAGCCACTGATTATACTTAGGATGGATTGTATGGTGTGTGAATAAAACCTTTTTTTTTTTTTTTTAAAAAAAAAAAGAACAAATAGGGAATAAGTATTCTATTTGGCTCAAAAGAAAAACAGCAACGGATTATTGAATGGGACACAGTGTTAAATAGATTAATCTTTAAAAAAAATAATACTACATATAATAGAATCAAAAACCTTCAAATGCCTAGGCATAAAACTAATGAAAGAAGTGCAAGGCCTCTACAATGAAAACAACAAAACATTGTAAAAGAAATTAAAATATAAATAAAGATTTATTTCTAATCCATGTATATGGATTAGAAAATTCAATGCTCTTAAAATGTCAATTCTGCCCTTATTAAAGGTCTCTAAATTGAATTCAATCCTGATCACAATTCCAGTAGGTTTTTTGTGGAAATTGACAGGCTGACTCTAAAATTTTTATCCAAAGTAACTAGAATAGCCAAGAAAATCTTAAAGAACAAAAACAGAGTTGCAAAAGTTGTATTAGTACATTAAGATATACTATAAAGCTAGAGTAATTAAGACAGTGTGGTATTGTCACAAGGATAGAAAAAATAATGGAAAAAATAGAATCCTAATGCAGACTCATACCCAAATCACCTGATTTATGGCAAAGGTACACTTCAATTCAGTGGGAGAAAGGTGGTGTTCTCAATAAATGGTGCTAGACCAACTGGATATTCACATGGGTAAAAGAACATACCTCACATATGTCAAAAAATTAATTTGAGGTGTATTATACATCTTTGAGAAGAAAACATAGGCAAAAATTTCTTAAACAGGAAATAAAAGTAATAAACAGAGAAAGAACAATTTGAGCAAGAAAATAAATAATGTAGTGGTGGATTAAAATCCAAATAATAAAATAAATGAGTCCATACTGGTATAAACAAAGGATTGAATAAATAAACAAAAGGGAGAAGATGCAAATATTCCTTACAGAAGAATTCCAAATAATGTATGTAAATACTCACCCCTCCAAGAGATGGAGCTTAATCCCTACTCCTTTTCATGTGGATAGACGTAAGGACTCGCTTTCAAAGAACACAATACAGAAAGGGAAAAAATAGTTACTTTACACTGGAGAGACCCAGTAGATACTATTGTAATCAAGTGATCGGGGTAAACATGATCTGTAATGTCATGTTGATAGCCTGTATCCTGCTATGATTTGATGAGAAGGGCATTCACTTCTGTGATCTTCCCCAAAATCTGTATCCCCAATCCAAACATGAAGAAAACATCATACAAATTAAAATTGAGGGACATTCTACAAAATACCTCACTAGTACTCTTCAAAACTCTCAAGGTCATTTAAAAAAAAAAGGAAAGACTGAGAAACTGTTATAGAGGAGAATAAGGAGACATGACAACTAAATGCAATGTGGTATTCTGGATGGGATCTTGGGGCAGAAAAAAAGGACATTACTGAAAAAACTGGTAAAATGCAAATAATATCTAGAGTTCAGTTAATAGTGATATACCAACATTAATCTCTTAGTTTTAACTAACATTTCACAGTCAGGTAAGATGTTAACATTAGGGAAAAGTGGGTGATGGTTATACAAAAACTCTCTGTACTATCTTTGCAAATTTCCTGTAAATCAAAAATTATTCCAAAATAAAAAATTTTAAAAAAAATGGGATACACAGAAGGAACTGAAATTAGCTTATTTTGCCTATAGTTTTAGATCAAAAAGTTCCTTTTCAATATCAAAAAGAATGTGCTGTATATATTTCTCATAAAAAGTTTTCTAATTTATAATGCTTTCCTTATAAATCAAAAGGAGTAGCAAGTTCAGTTTCACAACTTGGAAGAAGAGGATGAACAGTGTAATCAAGGATCATGTCCTACAGCTTGAATAATCTTAATCATTTTTAAATGATCTAGGTTTTAAATTAGAATCACTTAAATCTCTTAGACAGATGAACTCAGAACCACAAAGGAAAGCCAGCCTTGCCCATCCCCTCTCCCCACAACAAACATAACATAGACCCATGTCCAGTAGGGCACAGAAGATGGGCCTCTCCCCTGTTTTTTGTTTTTCTTTTTTTAATTAAATTGTTTTGTTGAGATATATTCACATACCATACAGTCATCTGAAGTGTACAATCAATTGTTCACAGCACCATCATACAGTTGTGCATTCATCACCCCAGTCTATTTTTTTGAACATTTCCCTTGTACCAGAAAAAGTGAAAATAAGAATAAAAAATAAAAGTAAAGAACAACACTCAAACCCCCCCCACACCCTATTTTTCGTTTAGTTTTTTGTCCACATTTTTCTACTCATCCATCCATACATTGGATAAAGGGAGTGAGATCTACAGGGTTTTCACAATCACCCCTTGTAATCTACATTGTTATACAATCATCTTCAAGAGTCAAGGCTGCTGGGTTGGACTTTGATAGTTTCAGGTATTTACTTCTAGCTATTCCAATACATTAAAACCTAAAAAGGGTTTTCTATATAGTGCACAAGAATGTCCACCAGAGTGACCTCTCGACTCCATTTGAAATCTCACAGCCACTGAAACCTTATTTCATTTCATTTCGCTTCCCTCTTTCGGTCAAGAAGATGTTCTCAATCCCACAATTCCGGGTCCAGGTTCATCCCCAAGAGCCATATCCTGCATTGCCAGGGAGATTTACACCCCCGGGAGTCAGGTCCCATGTAGGGTTCTCCCCTGTTTTTGAATCCCCACTCTATGACTTGGAGACAAGTCACTTTTTCCCTGGAGTTGCTCAACTCCTCAGGCCTTAAGGTATCTGCAGCATCAGCTGAAAGCTTTGGAACCCACACTGGTGGGCACAAAGTTGCTCTTCACCATGCAGTAGGGTCTGCTTAGCAAGCCTGATAGCCGGCGAAGTGTTGGAGGCTCTCATCTGGGCAGTGATGCTGATTAGAAGGAGAGAGAAGACGAGAAAGGACTGTGAATCTCTGAGGTTAGGAGAGGCCAATGGAGAGGAGCCTGCCTCATGGGACCTTCATACAAAGAACTAATGTTCCCAGTTGCACGATTTAACCACTTAAGTGTTTCTCCTAAACACAATTATTAAAACAGACAATCACAGGGCTACAACGGAAAATCATCACGCCAACCTTTGCTAGGAACCCTTCTAAAGAATATGACAGAAAACCCAGAGCCCACTCCAGTTCCTGGCTGTGGGGCACATACTGAAACCCTACTCTTCCCACTCTTTATAGTCAGTCCCTTCAGAGCCACCAAGGGGTGATTAGCAAAGGCTGGACGGCCCACAGTGAATGTGGGGGTTATTCCTAGTCTCACTGAGGCACACAGGGACTCTGTAAAGGCCACATCCCAAGACCAGGATCACACACACCTCCACAGGAAAATAAAATTCTCCAAAGTCTTACCTGGAAGAGGCTGGGGAAACAGGGTTTGCAGCATCATCTTTCAGAAGTGCTTATCTGCTTCTTAGCACCCCTGTCTTTGCAGCTTCAGCTGGTTCACAGCTGGGACCATCTACCAAGGCCTGTTTCCAGCCACCAGCCACCCTGGACTAACACTACTTCTAAGCATACCCTCGATGCCTGGAACCTGAGCCGCCTGAGGCCTGCGGGTCCCACCATACACCTGCGGGCTCCCACCCTGAGCTATAGTAGGACGCACCCCAGATCGTCCTCCCACGCCCTCCCGCGCCCTCCCGCGAACGCCAAAGATGTTGCAGGCCTGGAGGTTTCAAATTTCTGTGCTCAGCCAGAGAGAAGCATTCTCACAGTTTGCTCAGGACTCACCCAGGCTCCAGATATTCGAAATCCACAATCTGTAGGGGCTAGCCTCCTCCCAGACATCTACTAGTTAACAATTCATTGTGACTCCCAGAAGCACTCTTGCAAAGGACCCACACACGCTGAGAACAGACGCAGCTCCGGCATTCAAGACCCATACACAGTCTATCATACTGCACACACGCCCTCTCCCACATCCTACAAATGAAACTTCTTTCTGGAGTGGGTGCTTACCAGGGTTCTGCTTCCCCACGCGGATTGAAGATCCAAGCGCGCAGCGCACCCCGCAGTCTCCCGCCTCCGCTTCAGAAAGCTCCGCCTCGGTCTGGGAAGGAGACGCGCCAGAATAGGAGCCGGCCTTGGGGATCAACTTGGAGATTCAGGATGCTCCCAGGTAGGGCAGGAGGTCTCAACTCACCGGGCTGCACCGCGTTTTGGCGTCCTGTAAGCCCCGGGGTCAGCCTGTCGGCCTGCGGTGGGTTCCCGGAAGCTCCACCTCCTTCGCGGCTGGCAGGGGTACGTTGTCTTAATGCCTTGCTTGCTTCTTCTGCGACCTGGGCCCAGAAAAGCGAGTGGTTGTAAAGGCTCTCGCTCTCAAATGCTCCCAGGAAAAGCACCAGGGGAACTATGTTGTTCTCAGAAGTCTGCTCAGTTTAAATTTGGCCTGTGCTGACGGTCCAGTGTTTCCTCTGAACCCCCAAATAAAGCCACCCTGTGATGGACCAGTGGGCCACGTGCAGCCTTCGCGTAGTGAGCGCTAGGGAAACATGCATAGAAAAATTAGTCTTGGGGTTGGCAAGTCAAAACCTTTTTGTTTCTGATACCTAGCGTCACCCACCGCCAGGAGTAAATCCCAAACAAATTAAGCAGATCTACAGCTGGATTTTCTTTTTGGTCTTAACTTCGTTCTTTTATGGAGGTCCCAAGGCCGGAACTAGGTTCGCAATTGCCTCCAGTACAAAATTTAAAGGGGCGCCAAATATCTAAGTAATCAAGATAAATATTTTAATGCAATGTCTATTTAAAATTGCATAATTCTGTGATGAATGAAATATCTAAATTTTAAATAAGGGTCTAACAGGGCCAGGATTAGGGTGAAGCCAGTGAGCCAGGATTATGCAAGTGCTGTGTGTCCGATTGTGGTCTTCCTTTAAAATGCTGATTATTTTATACATCATGGATTTTTGCGTTAATTTTTATTTCTTAAAATATTGCATTGAAGTATTGTTTATCTTGATTTCTGAGTTTTCCTCCCTAAATTTTGCACAGCAGAATGCCTCACTCATTCACACTAGTCCCAGTCCTCATTCCAGCTTTTATGAGTGCCACCTCTTCTTCCTACCCTTTGCTAAAGGTGAAACAATTTCGGTGATTCATCTCTCCTTGGGGAGTGGTGGCTCCTCACCCTCTAGATTGATAACAACTGGTCACCTTGACTTCACCTCTCTAGTGGGTTCAAAAATTAGGATTTTGTAGATTATTCAGCTTTTTCTCATTGGTCAGGTGGGAGTAACACTCTTCTTTCTACATCCTAAGCAGGAGTAGAATTCCTATTTATTTTTTTAATTGGAAATTATTTTTATTATAAATGCTATGCAAATATTATTAAAATTCAAATAGGAGGTAAAAATGTTATTCTTACATAAGTATTGGATTTCCTTCTTGGCTTTTATTCTCATTTATTTTTGTTTTCTTTAACAATGATGTATTATGTCAGGTTCCCTGGGAAACAGACACTGAGTTGGAGATTTGTAGGAAGAAAGTTGATCAGGGGGTGCCCTTGGGATCAACACCTAAAGGGGAGTGAAGGAAATGGGATTGGGCAGAGGGGGAAGTTGAACTGCAAAAGAAAGCCTAACCCATGGGGAGCTCTAGAGCTGAGCTAGCACTTCAGAGTTTTTCCACCTTCAAGCAAGGAGTCTGGGCCTTATACCTCCCTGGAATAGGACCAACTTCATTGACAAACAACTTGTACAAATTACACAGGGCCTCATACTCAGAAAAGCTCCATGCTTGGTTTAATGCTATGCTGTCAGTGTCTTGAAGTTCTTTATAACATTTGAACACATTTCCATTTTGCACTGGACCTGAAAATCATGCCGCCAGTCCTATGAGAGTTATTCCTAGGAAGGAAACAGACCTTGACCAAGGCAACTGCTTCTGGCAGACAGCCATTTCCAGCAAGTGATCCATCTAAGAACCATTAGCCACCAGTGCTTCAGGAGCAGAATCCTCCAGGGATCCTGAAACATGGTCTGGATGGTGCACTACAGCATCCGCTACAGCCTTGGACAAGTAACCCTTTCACATAGCTGTAATTATGGTATGCATACACATTTGTTGTTGACTTCTCACTTGCAGCATATCACAGACATTTTCAGTGAAAACTGAATAGTCTTCAAAGCTATCCTTTTTAACTATATATAACGTTTCATGAGCAGATGTAAATGTTTTACCTAATGATTCATATCCATCATCAGTCTTTATTTTTAAATCTATTCTATTATTTAATTGTATGCAATTTATTATCAGCCACCTCAAATTTTCTGTGGAAACAAGGGTATACAAGCAAATTTTATCTATGGATTTACTGCTGGATAGTTAGATTCCCAACTTATTGTTATATAAATAATGTGATAATGAACCTCTTCCTTTAAAAAGGATTTTCTGTGTTTGAGATAATTTCTTTGTGTAAATTTCCATTACAATTATTAGAGGAGATGGGCCATTTTATGGCTTTTGATGGAAATTTCCAAATTGTTTTACCCCCAAAATTATACCAACTTAAATACCCATGAACAAGAGAGTACCACTTCTACAGCCTCATGACCATTATTGCACATTATCATGTTTTTAATTAACTTTATCAAAAAATTCCAAAAAAATTTTTTTTAAAATTCCAGATAAAATAAAACAAAGGAACAGGAAAAACAAATATCCTGAAATAACTTCATTGTTTCCAATATGCTCCTACCATACCACAAAAAAATTAAAAAACCGTAGTCATTCTTGATGATTCCCGTATCATTAAGGTTACCGTCGTTATCATTTTTAATATTTTGCTTACAGGCAAAATAGTACTTTAGAGTTATTTTATTAAACATTACTAAGAAAAATTTAAACATATAGAAAAATGGAAGGAATCGTACATTGAAAACCCATGTACCCACCATCTAGATTCTTCAATTGACATTAGGCTATGTTTGCTTTACCACATATGTAGATATCTATCCATCCCTCTCACCATCCAGCAATACATGTTATTTTATAACGTATCTCAAAGTAATTTGCATACAACAGTACATTCACTGCTATACACTTCAGTATGCATATCATTAGAGTTCAAAATATTTGTCTACGGTTATATTTTTAGGTAAAATTTATATACAAGGAAATGCATAAATCTTAAGTGTGCCACTTGAGGAGTTCTGACAGAAAGATACACCTATGAAATGCAAACCTGTATCAAGATGCAGGACATTAACTGTTGAACTGCAATCCAGTGGCCTTGACTTTTGACGACAATTATATAACTATGTAGCTTACGTGGTGTGACTGTGTGATTGTGAAAACCTTGTGGCTTACACTCCCTTTCTCTAGCGTATGGACAGATGGGTAGAAAAATGGGAACAAAAATGAAATGAGTAATAGGCAGGATGGGATGTTTTAGGTGTTCTTCTTTACTTGTATTTTTATTCTTTTTTTTTTTTGGAGTAATGAAAATGTTCAAAAATTGATTTTGGTGATGAATGCAGAACTATATGATGGTACTGTGGATGACTGCAGGGTATGTGAATATATCTCAATAAAACTGAATTGAGAAAAAAAAATAATGTAGTACATTGCTATCATTACCACCACAGCAGAAAGTTGCCTCATGCCCCTTTCCATCAAACCCTGACCCAATACCTGCCCCTTCCACCCCAGAGGCAAGCACTGTACTCATTATTTTTTTGAGGGGTGGGTGGCATAATCTCTTCCTGACCCATTTCATTCCTTTGTGTAACATGCCTGCCCCTGAAGGCACTTGCTATTTCTGTTACTGACTAAAGTCCAGCATAAGCAAACATAGATGTCAGGGGCCCAAGAGGGAGTGGGGGACAAAGAAAAGACCAACTTGTCTATGCTCAGAATGGGAAGCAAGTGTTAAGGGGTCCCAGTTTTTTTTTTTTAATTCAGTTTTATTGAGATATACTCATATACCATACAGTCATCCATGGTGTACAAACAACTGTTCACAGTATCATCATATAGTTGTGCATTCATCACCCCAATCTATTTTTGAACATTTTCCTTACACCAGAAAGAATAAGAATAAAAAATAAAAGAAAAAAAGAACACTCAAATCATCCCCCCATCCCACCCTATTTTTCATTTAGTTTTTGTCCCCATTTTTCTACTCATCCATCCATACACTGGATAAAGGAAATGCAATCCACAAGGTTTTCACAATCACACTGTCACCCCTTGTAATCTACATTGTTATACAATCGTTTTCAAGAGTCAATGCTACTGGGTTGGAGTTTGGTAGTTTCAGGTATTTATTTCCAGCTATTCTAATACATGAAAACCTAAAAAGTGTTATCTGTATAGTGCGTAGGAATGTATACCAGAATGACCTCTCGACTCCATTTGAAATCTCTCAGCCACTGAAGCTTTATTTCATTTCATTTTGCATCCCCCTTTTAGTCAAGAAGATGTTCTCGGTCCCACAGTGCTGGGTCCAGATTCATCCCTGTGAGTCATATCCTGCGTTGCCAGGGAGATTTACAACCTGGGGAGTCAGGTCCCATGTAGTGGGGAGGGCAGTGAGATCACCTGCCAAGGTGGCTTAGTTAGAGAGAGGGGGCCACATCTGAGCAACAAAGAGGCACTCAGGGGGAGACTCTTTGGCACAATTATAAGCAGGTTTAGCCTCTCCTTTGCAGTAACAAGGTTCATAGGGGCAAGCCCCAAGACAGAGGGCTCAGCATATCAGGCTGTCAGTCCCCAGTGTTTGTGAGAACATCAGCAACAATCCAGGTAAGGAAGTCCAACATCTCTGCATCCTCTCCCAGCAACTCAGGGGGATTCCGAATATATATTTTTATTCTCTGCCCAAATTACTTTGGGATATGTTTTTATTTCACTGTGGCCTATACAGACCTACCATATCTCACTTCCTATTCAAAGTTCCATGTAATTGTGGTGTTTGAACAAACTGACTGTTGAAGTTATATTGTTTAGAAAGTATAGATCCTACACCAACTAAACATTTCTTCCCTTTGTCTCACGTGGAAGCTGAAATTTTAACACAGTCAGTTTCAACCTTTACCCTTTGGCCCAGTTTGGCCTAGTCTTAACCAGGTCTGCTTCATTCATATCTCTAATTGAAGTCTGGGCTCTTTTTCAGCCTTTTTTTTTTTAACAGGTTGCTCTATGCATTAATACTGACATACATATCCGCCGAGCTCTAGCTCTGAGTTTCAGGTGTCACACAGATACCCAATGTTCCAGAGACCAGTCAGGTTATACACCAAGGGATCAACATTTCATAGTTTGTAGATAGTCATTACAATTCAGGAATAGATTTGACTGCTTTAAGGGCTTACAATCTAGGGACCATTACAATAATCATTTCCCTGTTAGGCTGTGCCCTAAGATTCAATTCTGAGTTTACACATTGTAGTTAGTCCATATCGGTGAGGCATTATAGTGTATGCCTTTGTTTCTGGTGTACTTCACTCAAAATGCTGTCTACAGGATCCATTCACCTCCTTGCATGTCTCACAACTTCACTCCTTCTCGTAGTGGCTCAATATTACACTGCATGCCTACACCACAGTTCACCATTCTGTTCCTCAGTCAGTGTATCCTTAGGCCACCTCCACCCACTGCAAATCATGGATACTGCCTCCATAGACACCAATATGCAAATATCCATTCATCCAAATTTTTCCATATACCATTGGGTTTTCTTTTTATTGCTGAGAATTAGATTGCATGAATATACCAGTTGTATGATTCTCCTGATGATGATTTATTGATTCTCCTACATGGGCTCTGCCCAGTTTTTGACTTTTCTGAATAAAGCTGCAATGAATTTCAAAGTTGTTTTATTTTGCATTTTTAAAATTATTAATAAGGCTGGGCATTTTCATTATGTTTGTTTACCTGTTATAATTCCTCTTTAATGAATTATCTATTCACTCATACTCTTCATTTATTAAATTCTTGGAATTTCAGAGGTTTTCTTATACATTTTTAAGAGTAAAAATATTATCCTTTATAGCAAAGGCATTTTCTCTCTGACTATCTTACTTTTAGTTTGGTATTTGATTATTTTCAAAACTTTTACTTGGGCAATCTGAGAGGATTAGCTATAAGTACTTTAAACAAATTGGTGTTTTCTTTGGAAATTTAATACCAGGAATACATGCACACACATGCACACTCACACATACACAAAATCTTACAGAGACAAAATAAGTGGTTTTAATTTGATTTTAAATTCTTATGTAAATTCTAGGCTATTACTAGATTCATAATTGAAAGGTTATTATTAAGTTCTGAAACTGAAAAGTATATCGTAGCAAAATGCATTTCTTAAAGTTCTCATTTTCTCTAGGATAGTAGCTACCAAAAAACTGTATTTTGGAGCTTAGGTTAAAATACTATTTTTTGGATCAATACATGTGCAAGCAAGACATTATATTTTTAAGCCTGACCCTTTCTCCATCTTGGCAGGATTTGAAGATCTCTCATTAACTGGAGTGTTCCAAACTGTACAGAGATTATATTTTTCAAAGAAGAGCCAAAAGCCTTCCATCAAAGGGGCTATTGAAAAAGAAAGTACAAAGAAAATGAAATGGTTGCTAACCTGCTGTATATTAGGATATTATCAGAGAGAACAATGGTACTTGTCTTTGGGAAGTGGGGGAGAGGGAGGAGACTGTGCAATCTCAGGTAGCAGGGTTCCCAGATGGGAATTATGCTTAGTGATCTGGCATTGATCTAATAATTCTATATATGGAAAGCTATACCAAGAAAATTATCTCAAAAATGGAAAATCTGTATGAAGGAAGATGTTCATTATAACAGTATATAGCTGTACCAAAGCAAACACAGGGGAATTTTGAGTGTTTGACCATAAACTTAACTGTAAGATTTTGTTCTAAAGATATCAACACATAACTATGATGAAAAGTGCCCAAACCAAAACTTCAGACCAAATATGCGATACCTATGTTCTAAGAATTGTTAAACTTGAATTCAGTAATAACATTCCCAATCTGTTAATCCACAGATCAACATTTATACAATTCCAATATGGCCTTTTTCCTAAAATATATTAAATGCAAACTTCTCATATTTCTGGTGTATTTGAAAAGAACCCCGGTTCTCTAGGACAATGGATGTTTAAAATATATATATCTGGATCAAAGTGATTTGTAGCAAAAGGCATATTGACAGTATATAAATTACCCGAAGATACTAATGCTTTGCAGCAGAAAATTATGTATTTACTCATTTATTTCCAGGTAAAGCCTAAAAATTCCTAAATTTTTCCTAAAGAGAAAAGAAAATTTATACCAGCAGAAAATTTGTCAATTAACTTTATTCTTTGTTGATAAATCTGCTTAAATCAATCCACTTTGCTTAAATTTGAACTCAAAATCTAAAAAACTGACTATGGATTGAAGTTCTTCATATTATCAAATTTTAGGCTTATGCTTACTCTCACACAATTGAGGCAGAATGTAAAGAGCACAGTGCCAGGAATCAGCACACTTGTTCATGCCCCCAGCCATGTGTGACTTTGAGCAAATCGTTTGTCCATTCAGGCCTCAGCTTCCACATCTGTAAAATGTTGATATTGGGTTTAATGCATCCTAATGTTCCCTCCCATTCTAATAGTCTATAAAGGCGCTATAAACTTTGTGCCATATTAGCCCTACAGTACTTGTCTATAATACCAGATCACTCGCTCTGTGCCTTCTAAAAGTATAGCCAAAAGGGTCAACCCAATGTTACAAGGATGTGTCATTCCAGTGTGAAGCAAAATCAGGAAAATTACTGATCCATCCCCCAGATAGGAAGAGTGAGCAATGAGTAATTCTCAGGACAGACAGCAGAAGGCGGAGAGGAGCACTGTGCACTTTGAACTGTGTATCAATAAGGCTAATTCCAGCTTCTTTGAAACAGGCCTGCATTTGGGTCTGGGCCTTTGCTCTCTGAAAACAAATTCCCATGTCTTGCTGCAAGTTATAGATGAAAGCTTCCCATTATGGCTGTGTGATAATGAGTCTACCCAGAGGCACAACACATCTTCCACTGGGCCTACAAATTGACTCTGAGAAATACTCTCCCCAGAGGATCCTTTAAGAAGGAAACTAGATAGAGGAGAGTGAACCTTGGTAGACCAGCCAATCATTCAGCATGGGCTTAGGGCCCACTGTATGCCTAACCATGTCTTAGGGTGTTGAAAATAAGCCAGGGATCCCACCCTCAAGAAGTCTAGAGTCACTGTCATGAAATGATTAAAGAAAGAAAAGGTACTGCAAGATGAATGCTGAGGTGAGTTATAAAGAGTGTAAATGCTAGAGGGGTTTAGAAGCAGAGGCCATTTTTGGCCAGAGCATTAGGATAAGGCTTCCTAAGGGAGGTAGTCTAGAGCTGGCCTGTGGAGGGTGGTTTTGGAGATGGGCAGAAAGAAGGAAGCCAGTTATTCCTGGGGGAAGTCATACTGGCACTCCATCACCTGGGGTACCAGGTTCAGCCAATTCTCAACTCCTTGCCTCCTAATCAAAATGCTCATCTCCACAACCACAGAGAAATAAATCTTCCATGTCACCAACCACCTGAAAATGTCCCTTCTAAAGACCAGAGGGTATTTTCAAAGTTGTTAGGAGAAAATGAGCTGAATATGATGATTCAAGTCCTGTTGGTCACTCTGAGACGTGGATAAGCCCCACAAATGACATCAAAGAACTACTTAGTTTACATTTCATGATGATTAAAATTATTTTTTTGGCTCAGAGGCAAAGGCAGGACAACTCTCTTGTTTTCTCTGAAAGCAACGATCAGCTGAGGCTTCCTTCTTTACCACTGTCAAAGAATGACGGATTCTCAAAGCACATTTTCAGGATAACTGAAGTTAATCCTTCAAGTGCTAGTGTTTTTTAATTTCTGTTTTAGAAATTTAGCCAAATCTTCCAAAAATACACTATACACTTCCCCTGCACTTTTAAATTAGAATGTTCTTAAACCTTCTTTGATGAACATGTTCATCTAAGGGGAACATGAATTAATGTGTTCTGTTATCCTACAAGTGATATCCTCAGGCTTTGAAATGTGTGGGAATGATAATCACTATCCTGAATGATCCCAGACTACTGTGCTTTTTGGTTTCTTATATCTGTATTTTATAATTAGTGTTTCCTTTTTCATTATCTGACTGCAAGCTATAATTTCTGGCATTGTTGAGTGGATATCTCTAGTAACAACTCCATCTACTATTTTCAGAATTACTGTTTTTGGAAGAATAATATAATAATGTTTATGAAAATCATTTACAAACCAAGAGTAAGACGGCCTCATATTAGGACTTAAGTGGCTCTCTGGGTGATGCCCACAAGCTTTAAAGACTGGATTTTGCAACATCCTCTTTCCTTTCTCTTCCTATTTGGCACTCAAATGTGGCATATAAAACCAGTTGCTAGAGAAAAGTTTCAGTTACATTTTTCAGTGAACATGGTAATGGTAAGACAAGTCCTTGGGGTAAGGTGGTTCTGCATTCCAGACTGCAATCACTGACCCCTAAAACTGTGTTGTACACATTTATAGAACAGTGTTTCTTTAGTTCAGGAGGCTTAATTGTTTGTAATAAAACATCTATTTGTGATTATTTGATTAATGTTCGTATCCACCAATAGACAGTAAACCACAAGAAAGCAAGGTCCATGTCTGGTTTTGCTCACCATTATATCTCCAGCTCCAGCTCTCCTAGTAGGTGCTCAGTAATTTTGTAACAATGACTGAAGAAACACATGACAAGCCCAGAGTCCAGAATTCTGGTTACACTGTTGCTGTTTTATATCATGTTGGACATGGCATTAAACCTCCTTTTAGTTTGGAAGATGACCTTCAAGAAGATGGTTACTGTATTCATCCATGATTAGCTTTCTATTCTATTTAAATACAAGGAAAGGAATAGAGGATGTGAAGTGATGGCAAGAAAGGTCCAGAGGGCGATGAAAGGAGTTGGTGGCACCGGATTGGTTGGCTGAGAATCCCCAGGAAATAGTCAAAATGATTCCTGGGAAAATTATGGTTCTCTAAGAGGATCTAACCTTTGGAAAAACTGCAAAAAGTTTCTCATTGAAGTTCTCCTTTTCCTTTCTGCATCTCTTTCTAAAATCCCCACATCCACCATCACCATCATCATCATGCTCACCTCCAACAAATCAGTGTCATCATGTTTCCCATTCTGTCTTGCTGCCAAAGAAAATGCCTGATAAACTCATATACTCACAAGTACAATATTTGGAACTCCTTATTGCTGTATCCTCCTGCCTGTAGGGCTTGAATTTTCCAACCCAACCTGTTTGCAGGAATGTTTAACTCATATAAATTAATTTGTAAAGGTTGAACTTCCGGCAACCAGAGGCAGAAGGGTACTTTATTTAGTGGACAAAGGGAGACCTTTATAAGCCTCCTCAAATCCCACCAGGAGGTGCCTCGGTTCTTCCAGCCCCACCTCAGTACCTGGCTCCCAGGAATACCATGAAAATCCAACTGCACAAATCCAGTTCCTGCACACTACTTTGTAATCAAGACCATCATTTGGGTTCCCTAACTCCGAGGGTGAGGAGAGTGAGGCATTCATCTTGGGTGCAAAATTTAAGGAGGCCCCACAAAGCTCAGTAATCAAGATGAATAATATTTTAATGCAACATTTTAAAAAATAGTATTAATCTATTATGAAAAATATAAAATTTTAAATAGACAGGATGAGTATTACTAAGCTTTCCTTTTGCTGGTTGCATCACTCTGCACTGGGGGAGCATTGTGGGGTGAGCACCCAGGGCCCAAGCTGAGACCACAGCTGTCCAAGAAGTGGCGGGGAGCCTACAAGACACTGTCACCAAACACTGCCCCTAAGAATGAGTCCTGGAGGAATGGTTCTCAAAGGCAGAGAAAGAGACTTTGCTTGAGCTCAGCCGCCCTAGTCTCTACGAAACTGTTACCATTCTGCACAAAGAAATGTCAGAACCCTTTACAGGGTATTCACATTTTCTCCAGGAATCCACTCCATCCCACATATAGAAGATTGGATCCGTGACATGAAATAGTGAAATCCTTCACTTCCTGGTCCACCAAACTTCCTGGTGTGACAAAAGCCATGGACAAATGTTACTGATCATTTTCTATCCCTCAAATAGCAAATACAGGGAGGAGGAACATAGTGAGCTATATCTCTTTGCTGAGCACTGCGAACATGATAAATGCTGACTGAGAAGACCCTGTGTTCTGAAAGACTTTTAGTTATTTCTGAGAACTTCCATGCCCTCCACTACCAAGCCCCCAACCAACACAGGGGTGGGGTGATCTCATCAGTACTATCAGTCAGACAGGGGCTGCAGCCAGGGAAAGTAACTGTCAGCTTTCCCCTGCTAATGTAGCCAGGGGAAGAATGCCAAAGAAGGAATGCTTCTTAATTTAAGTGAATTGGAAGGTATTTTGGGGATGGAAATTAATCCTTTTTGAAAATAAATGATGGAAGGGGGGCCATTAGCTCCCAAACTGTACCTGTTCTGCATGACAGCTGTAGCCATAGCAGACACTGCAAGCCTGGCCATACTGGGGGAGAGAGAGGGCTGACCTCAGGCATCTCAGTAGATGACACTCCTCTCTCCTGGTGCCTCAGCCTTGCTCTACCCAAACCGCGATCTCAATATCCATCTTGTACCATCTCCACTGGCCTTTGGCAAGAAATTGGGACTAAGTTTAGCAATGGTATCTCACACCTGTTTTTCCATTTTAATAGAGGATTCGTGATGAATAAGAGTTTTAAGGAATCTCTAAAGATAACACAGCAGGCCTTTATAAAGGCAGGAGGTAGATAATCCATGGCAGGATATCCTGTGAAACATAATTCTCTAACTTCAGACCCTGGGGATATCCACAGTCCAGGTAGTAAGTGCTAAGAGTTAAACAGCAAAACTTGAAAGCTGACTTCCTCTCCAGTGCCCTTGCATTGAAGATGTAGAGAGTGAAAGACTGGAAACATTTTCTGAGGGCATGGTTTCCTGAGTATATGGGTATTCCCTCTATTTGGAATATTTTCCTCCAGATCTTCTTCAGGGTTCCTTCCTGTGGTAAGCATAATAATATAGCCCCCCTCCAAGTTGTCCATGTCCTAATCCCCAGAACCTGTAAATATGTCAGCATACACGGCCAAGGGGAATTAAGGTTGTAGATGGAATTAAGGTTGTCAATCAGATGACCTTGAGAAGGGGAGAGAAACCTGGATTTTCCAGGTGGGCCCCATATAATCACAAGGGTCCTTACAAGTGGAAGAAGGAGGCAAAATAGAGAGAACCAGAGAAATGGCAGCATAAGGAAACTTTGGCTAGATGTTGCTGGCTTTGAAGATGGAGGAACAGAGTCATGAGTCAAAGAATGAATGCGTGGCCTCTAGAAGCTGAAAAAGGCAAGGAAGTGGATTCTCCCCTAGCTGTTCCAGAAGGAATGCAGCCCTACCAACACTTTTAGTCCAGTGAGACCCATTTTAGATTTCTGACATCCAGAATTGGAAGATTAATAAATGTGTGTTGTTTAAAGCCATTATGTTTGTGGTCATTTTAGTAGCAATAAGGAACTAATATACCTCCTTATCATTTGTTATCAGCTTAAATGTCATCCTCTTAATGAGGCTTTCCTTGACCCCTCTCGCCTACTAAAATACCTCCCCCAGCCCCAGGCATTCTCTACCATACATTCTTATTTCCATTTGCTTGTGATTATCTAAAATTATTTTAAATGTGTGTGTATTGCCTGTCCCCTCTCACAAGAATGTAAGCTCAAGAAGAATAGGGACTTTGTTTCTCTTATTCACCTATGTATCTCCATTGCTCAGGACGCTGGTACATGATAGGCATTCAGTGAACATTTGTTGTATGAATGAGCTTAAAGCTAATGGAGACCATAACATTCTTGCTAAAGCTGAATCACAATTAAAGGGCAGCTGTTAGAGGAGATCTAAGCCTTGAAAATCCTGTGTTTCGTGGAATTGTCCAATATAAACCAGGAAAAGAAATAGAAATAGCAAGAAAACTGGGAACTCAGTTGTTCAATTCTATATAGTGGAGGCAGAAAGCTTGAATAGTAAGTACTATCCCTTAGCAACTTCAGACAAGTCCTCTGAGATTACCAAGCAGTTTTGGAGGACCAGAGAAGGGTGAAAATGTAGGTGGGTTAAATACATAAATATTGCTTAATCATTATAATTCTTAAAGGATCACATCCAAAAATGATTCATAACACAAGGAGAAAAAAATAGATAAGTAAAACAAGACAAAATAGTAATGGTCTTTTCTTTTATATTGATTAGTCAATTCTCTAATGCAGATTCTGAAAATCACTGGGTTCAGCTGAAGGCTGCAGTACTGATAATCTCTTTGATTTTTCTAATCTTACATAAGCAGACCCAGTACCTAAAACACACCTTTAAAAATGTCTGGTCCCAGTGGAGGCAGGATCTGCCTTGCCCAATGAGTGAGGCTGTGCAGACACGTCGTCCACACCCGGGTGCCAACATCCTGGAAAAAGGGCCACCAAGCTCGGTGCCCTGTCAAGCTAGTGCTCGCCTAGAGCTGCGTCCAGATCCAAAGGGTCGCACCTCCCTCCCGCCACGCGGACTCTAAGCCTGGCAAAGCCATTGAACGAGGGCGGGACCTCAGGGTATCCCGCCAATGGCAGCGCGGCAGGGCTGGACGGAGAGGGCTGGGCCCAGGAGTGGTGGTGGGAGTTCGCGGCGGCCCGAAGCCCTGGGCGATGTGGGAACCTCTGGAAGTTGGAGCGGCGCTTGGTGGCGCCCTTTTCGTGCTGCTCTTCGCGCTGGGGGTCCGCCAGCTGCTTAAGCAGCGTCGGCCGAAGGGCTTCCCCCCGGGGCCGCTGGGGCTGCCATTTATCGGCAACATCTACTCTCTGGCCATCTCTGCCGAGCTTCCCCATGTCTACATGAGAAAGCAGAGCCAAGTGTTTGGCGAGGTACAACCCCGACGAGCCCTGGGCAGGGAGGGCCACTGTCTGGAGCTCGCGTCTGCCCGGCCCTTCCTCTCGGCCGGACTTACGGCCACTCCTGACCCGATTTGCCGGGACCTCTCTGCCTACTGGCCTTTGAGGAAACCCATTTCCCGGGGCAGGAGGGATAACTCGACGCAGCGATCCCTGACGCGGAAGTCCTGCCCCTGCCGGGTGCTCCATTCCAGGCTGAAGCTCTGCGGCGATCCGGGACCGACTTTCCCGCCACTGTAGGGCGTAAACTCTGGCGCAGGCCTCACGCGGCGCCGAGCTAGTGTTTCCGCGCCTGCGCGGTGTGGAATTGCAGCCCGCCCTCAGGCGCGCCCAGCGGGCGAACCAGCCCCCGACCCGAAGTTTCTTGCAAGCAGCAAGCGTAGGTTAGGTGTCAGCCTACAGCTTCTCGGAAAAACCAGGCACTCTGAGTTGAATTCTAGGACCAAGTTAATTGTTAATAGGAGGTTCTCTGATGTTTGATTTGGCAAAGGATGGGTCCAGGAGTTTGCAGTGAGGATTACAAGGGAGAACGCAAGTGAAGCCCCTGGCCGAGAACCGGCCTCTGTTAAATGATTGTGTGTGTGTAACAGAGGGCCGGGAGGATGAAAATAGGTGTTAAAGGGAAGTTAGACTTCGGTAAAGAAAATGAATAATTCTTACATTTGGTTTTCCACCCTCCAGTTCTCCAAGAATTGAGTGTATTTCCATGATTTCCATCAATCTCACTTTTGGTATGATGGTACAGAGCGTCATAATATTCTAGAAAAATAAGATGTGAAAGCATAAGACTAGAGGTTGAGTCTTCTGCCAAATACAACTTGACCTTTATTTCTTTGAATCTTAATTTTTTTTCATATGTGTAATGGAAATAATTCAAAACAGTGAAATGCTGCTCAAATGTTCTTGGTTATTAATTACAAAGCAGATTTATTAGGCTGACAAATTTTAAAAAATTCTAAACCAATTATTTGAAATGGTTTCTTGCAGAATAGGAAATTAAGTTTTTCATATATAAATTTTGACATGAAAGGAGCTGTGTATTTGCTACAAATATTCCTTTCAGGCAGGGGGATCATCTAAGTCTCTTATAATAGGTTAGAAATTAAATTATAAATTTTCTGGAAGACTGTCATCTTGGGATGGATAGATCTAGTTCAGTGGATAAATATTTGGCGTGAGTAAATCGTTTTATTGCTGGTGAAACTATGTGAGGTGACCATCGCTTTTCAAGAAGGCTACTAAAGGGCTCTTTAGTACACACTGAACATAGATAAACTGTGCAATAGGTACTAAATGGGCAGAAGAAACAGAGAAAGGAGCAAGAAGGCAAAGGATGTATGCTTTGGAGAAAAGGCATTGTTTACTTGATTCTGCCTTACACTTAAGCTGAATATTACTAAATATATTAACTCTTTAAGCTATGGCAATGTAGATAGTTATCCTAGTAGTGAAACATCCTTAAAAGTCTCCTATTATTTTAGAGGTATTTCCCAATTCTGAAAAAGTCTCAAAATCATTATAAGTTGTTAAAATACCATGCCTTATTTTAGAGAAGGGAAGAAACCATTACTGCCTATATTTCTGGAAGGTTATAGAAAACTGTTTGTAGGGCTTATTTGTAAATAAACCAGAATCTGACTGTTCCATGGTCTTACCTTATATTTTGGAGATGTGTCCCCCCCACACACACACACAAAAAAACAAAAAACCCTGTACTTTAGAGAAACACCAATCACTTCAAGTGACACCTACTTTTGTGTTGTCTTTGAATTCAGTTATCCTTTATAATTCTTCAAAGGAAGGTAGACAGTCCTCGGGTCTTGCACATTCATTTTAAAAGCATTTTTAAATAGAAACACACCACTCCCAGAAATACCATGTTCTTGAAATTCATCCGAATGAGTAAACATCTACAGTGACTTTAATCTTAATTTAGATTTCAAGAAGCTTTCCCCAGCTTGCAAAGCCAGTGAAAGTGGCATTTTCAGATTCTTTTCTGACAATGCACATAATGACAATAAGAAAATTCCTTTTCTTTAAAGCAAGTAGAGTTGACAACTTATTTATTTTTATATCAAGCATTTATTGCGACGAGGAGGCACTCTGAGATTCTGTGGAGAGTTCAAAGATGAAAAAGATGAATCATTGATCCTAAGGAGTTTATAATGTAGCAGGCAGGCAGAAAACAAAAATATAAATGTTTCTGTTTAAAATAGCATTAAATAAGAATTTCTAATCATGTGCTGTGTTGGTTCAAAGGAGAGAGAGAAAGAGAAAATTCACTGAATGGAGAGGCCAAGGAAGGCACCGTAAAGGATGGGCCCTAAACATTTGGTATGGTTTGGACGTTTTAGAGGTCAGAGGAGGCATTCCAAATGCAAAAAACGGCCAGAGCAAAGGTTGAAAAGTGTGTAGCAATATGTGTCAGCCTTCAGCAGCAACATTTTGCAGTTTATAAGCTCTTTGCTTTTATTAGCGCTTAGCCTGTTGTGTTGTAGTAATATGCTTAAATGTATGTCTCCACCACTATTCATTAATTCGACATATATTCATCTATTGTAACTACTTGCTAGGTCCTGTCCTAGGTGCTGGAGAAACAGCAATGACCAAAACAGAGATTAAAATCCCTACTCTTGTGTAGGCTATATTCTAGTGGGAGGAAGACAGACAATATAAATATAATAAGTATATCCTATAATATGCTTAAAGAGTATAGAGTATGAAGATGGAGAACGCTAGGGCATGAAATTTTAAATGGGTTGGTCAGAGCATGCCTGGCTGAGAAGGTGGCATTTTAGAGAAGACTTAAAGTAAATGGAGTGTAATACAGGAATATCTAGGGGAAGAACATACCAGACAAAAGGAAGAGCAAGTACAAAGACGGTGAATCAGGAGTATTCCAGGTTGAGCATCATCTTTAAAGAGATAACGGTGAAATTAGGGAGTCTGCTTAGGAGGATATTGCAGTAACACAGAGGAGAAATGAAGTGGCTTGGACCAGAGAGGCAGTGATGGAGGTAGTAGGAAATTGTCAGATTCTGTTTATATTCTTGAAGTAGAGATGGTTGCTGAGCAGTTGGATGTGGGGTCTGGGAGAGAAAGTGAAGTCAACATGGGCTTCAAGGTCTTGGCCCTGAACACCTTGAAGGATGCAGTGGCCATTAACTGAGGGGGTGAAAAATTGTGAGTAGAGCTGGTTGGAGGATGGAGGGGCTTGAATATCATAGACTAACTTCTAGAAGGTAAGAAGAGTGTCTCATGCATTCTATTTACATCTTTTCAGCACCATAATTAGCCCATAATAGATACCAAAAATATGGAATGAATCAAAGAAAATCTAAGCCCAATCTTGGTCCCTTCAGTAGACCAAAGCAGTTTAAGGATGTTTCCACAATTTGATTCACAGACTTACCAAAAGTCCTTGAAAACAGTGTATGCCAGAATAGATACTGGTGCACATAAGTTTCCCCAGTCAAGTTCTTGAGTGGATTGTGCAATAACTTTCTCAGTTCTTAACTCCTCCTTGATTTTTGTAATCTCTAGTGACCGCAGCCTGATAGCTTTACTCTGAAATAAACTCCCCTCTGTTTGTTCTTCCTTTATGCTAATCCAATCTTCAAACCCAGGGGCTTTTACCATCCTTGTGAAATCATCAATTAGTCAATTTTTTCCTGCATCAGGACCACTTCCTATTCACTGATGCCACCCTTTCATTATCTCCGCTAAAATTACACTTCTGGAAAAAGACTTTCCTTTAAGACCACTCCATTACTGCATTGGGAGTTGAAAGGGTCCCGCCTTTTCTTGGCTAGTAGCCATCCTCTTTATGGTGAAACCTCTTCCACTGCCACTTTTGAGTAATACCATTGTGTGTGACAGGCAGTTCACGCTCCCATCCCAAGGTCCTCGACATACCCACTGCACAGTTGGCGGGGAGGGACCTACCCGTGTGGCAAAGCCTCTGGTGGTACCAGTGCTCAGCTGTTGTTTCTTTTACCACTAGGAGGTCTTTATGATAACTGCTTCTGCTGATCTAGCAGCCTGTACTTCTGTCTTATCACATGTACTCATATTTCTCTGCTAAGCCTCCTTGGTTTCTTCCAAAGTAGTATGTACATGGTTAATATACTCCACCTGTTTGCACAAAGATAAGGCTTGGCTCAGTATTATAGCTCTGAAACACCAGACCAGAGCAAACAAATCCCTGAGAGAAGGGGGATAAGCAATCCTGGCACCCCACCAATAAGGTAACATTGTTCTCTCACTGGACTAGGCTAGACCGTGGGAGGTGTGACATTGTAAGTGAACCTGGGGTGAGGCACCCAGCAAACAACTCCAGCAAGGCATAGGGTGGAGATTCTGTCTTGCCTTCTCCTTTGCTGAGGGGAGACACCAATGCCTTTGTGGTGAATGCCTTTCTTCCAAGGTCACTTTCCCTGAGTGCCCTCTTGGAAATTCAGGGACCCAGATACAAATGAGCCGAGTTATAATCAGTTTATACTACTTAAAGGAGACTAGACATATTCAATCCGACTGCAGCCTTTGGGGGCCTTGACTAGGGGCCTTGACTAAATAATTAACAGCAGACTCTCTACGTGTCTCCATTCTGAAGTTCCTCAATGGGTCATGGAAATGAGGGGGACTTTGATACCACCACCACCATCCCCTCCCCACCCCCGACCTAAGGCTGGAATAATAAGTGATATGTAGATGGTGCTGCTTTCTTATTCATCTTGGAATAAAAGGAGATTCATTGATGTCATTGAATATTTTGAGATGGAAAGAATATTGAAGAGCATCTAAATCAGATATCATATTTTATATGGCAGCCCTGAGGCCTAAAAAAAGTTAAGGGTTCTTCCCAGGGTCCTGTATCTGTTCAATAGCAAAGCGTAAACCAGAACCCAGATCTCCTGAGTCCAGTGCTGTTTTCATTATACCACTTGTAAGATTACAGCTTCAGGTCCTGAGTGGCTTAATGAAGTGACAGAGTTTGACATGCCTTGTAAAGAGAAAGACAATCTAAATATTGGCAATTGAGTAATGAACGTGTATATTTTTCAGAGAATTAACAAATATCAGGAGAGCTGGGCTTAGCACAAGTGGGTTTCCATGGTTATATTTCTCCATACATTCTGCCACTTAAATACTGTTTTCCTTTTCTTCTTCTCGAAGATCTTCAGTTTGGATCTTGGAGGCATATCAGCTGTGGTGCTAAATGGCTATGATGTAGTAAAGGAATGCCTTGTTCATCAAAGTGAAATTTTTGCAGACAGACCATGCCTTCCTTTATTCATTAAGATGACAAAAATGGGAGGTATGTTTATTTTCACTTATTCAGGGATTATTAAACTCTTAAATCACAAACCTTATTTTAAATAAATTTAGTGCATAAAGTTTGGATTATATTGTTTGTTTATTTATTTAAAGAAACCTAGTACTTGAGGATCTTTCAGGCTGAATTACAATCATATTTTAGACAAGTAAATGCTAATTCTACTGTCATAATCCAGTTCTAAAAAATATTGTAAATAATGTTTTAAAGAATTAGCACTTAATATCTTCAGTTTTTGTGAAACATGTTGGTAATATATACACACTAACACTCACACACACTAAAGTGTCCTTTGGAAGCCAATCTTGACATCTTTGTTAAAATTCTTAAGTTTACAGAACCTGAAGAAGCCTTTCTTAACTGTTAGTCAATATGATATGTAAAGGGAGATTTGTATAAAGGTTTATAGGATTCTGTATAATTTAGTGGTGATCAGTGTTGGATGATTATGTATGCAACAAGACAGAAGAGCTAAGAGTTGACAGAACTGGTAAGAAGAAACCAGCAACAGAAAGACTGAAATAGAATGTCGAAGTCAGAGACAAAGGTTTTAAAAATTAACAGACTGAGTTTTTACCCGAGATGTGTCTTGAATTCTCTAATTTAATGTGAACTTCACACTTAATTTCAAAGCAGTATTTAAAAATATCCTGCTTACATAGGATGTCTAGGCTGTTCTGAACAAAAGTTGTTTCATGGAATGCTAGGGATCAAACTGGGCTGGCTAGCATTCAAGAATGGAAGAAGTGTAATTGGAGTGAGTATAGACAATTCTTTCTGGAGTTTTTCTGTAAGTGGCAGCTGAGAAATGGGGTGGTAAGTGGCTGGGAGAATGTAGGTTCATGGAGAGTGTTTGGCTTAAAGATGGGAGCTGTAATATATGTTTATGTGCTGATGGCCTAGTAGAAAGGGAAAATTTAATATATTACAGAAGAGGGAAAATGATCATATCAAAGGGAGAAAACAGTTGCTGAACTGCTGTCCTTAAGTAGAAAAGAGAAATAGTATTCAGGTATAAGTGAGGGATTAATATGTAGGAGCAGGAGCAATTACTTCATGGTAACAGGAAGGAAAAAAAGTTATGTGAGGAGGAAAGATGCCAGTAAGTTAGTAATTATAGATGTGGAACAACTGGAAGTCCCATACATTGCTGGTGGGAATGCAAAGTGGTTTAACCACTTTGCAAAAGCAGTTTGGCAATTTCTTATAAATTTAAACATATGGTTTCCATATGATCCACCAATTCCTTTCCCAGATGTTTACCTAAGAGAAATCAAAACAAACGTGCACACAAATACTTTTAACAATTATTACAGTTGTTCACCTTTCAGTAAGTTAATTCATAATAGCCCAAAACTAGCAAGAACTCAAATGTCCATCAACTTGTGAAAAAACTTTTAATTTGAAATACTTTCAAATTTATAGGACAGTTAAAAAAATACAAGCCCCATGCGGAGAACTCCAACATAACCTTATCTCCCCAGCTACCCAGCTCCACTGATGTTAACATTTGGCCATATTTGCCAAATCTCACATATCATTCTATCTGTCTATCTGTCTATCTATCTATCTATCCATCCATCCATCTATCCATTCTCTGAACACTTGATTTTAGGTTGTATACCTCATGCTCCTTGAATCCTTAACACTGCAATGTACATTTCCTAAGAACAAGGATATTCAGTTTTGTAACACCTCAAGTGTAGTTATCAAGTTCAAGAAATGTAATATCATTACAGATCTTACAGTCTGCATTCCAGTTTTGTCATGTGTCCCAATAACGTCCTTTTGAACCTTTTCTTCTCCCTTATTAGATCTCGTTCGGGATCACATACTGCATTTAATTGTCATTGTCTCTTTATTTGCTCACTCTTTTTTTTTTTAATTGTGGAAGCATATGCATAGCATAAACTACTGCCAAAGACACCATTCAGTGGGATTAATGATATTCACAATGTTGTAGTACTCTCACCACCTTCCATTACTAAAACTTTCCAATATCCTCAAACAGATACACTCATTATACATTAATTCCCTATTCCCCCTGCCCTCTGCCCCTGGCAACCTGTGCTCTACTTTCTGTTTCTGTGAACTTAAATATTCTGATATTTCTTTGTAGTTACCACAGGGCTTAAATTTAACATCCTAAATCTATAACAATCTTGTTTATTTTGATACCAACTTAACTTCAAAAGTGTACACAGAGAGAACCTAAGATGGCGGCTAGGTGAGACAGGGCAAAAAAACACCTCTGTGAAAAATAACTAGATAAAAGCCAGAAAGTGATGCAGAACACCAGTTCCAGCATGCACCAGCCAGACAAGTTCTGCTAAATCCACAGGGACCGCGCATTTGATGAAACCAGGAGTCTGCGTTCTGAAATCAGTGAGTGAGCCGGCTGAAAGTCCGGCGGCCATGCTGCAGTGTGGGGAAACCATGGGTTGGCGTTTGGAGACAGACTAGTTCTTTAAAAAACAAACAAACAAACAAAAAAACACCCCGGGATACAGCGGTGAGAACCACGCAGTGAAGTGCGGCAGAAGCGGGTCTTGCGAGCACCTCAATATCTGGCATGGAAGATAGCCCTTCCTGCACCCGCTGCTAATTGTCTCAGAGCCAGGAGGGCAGAGGGGAGCCAAAAGGAGAAAGAAACCGTGCCCCTTGCAGCCATCTTCCTGGCAGGCTGGGGACGCTCCTGCCTGGGCCCAGAGCCGCGCCAAGGGTCCCAGTGTGACGGGGAGTATTTCCCTCAGCACCACGCACACGCCATAATATTGGCCATGGACAGTGGCCTTTAGTGCACCCACAGCTAATTGTCCCAGAGCTGGGAAGGCAGAGCTGTGTGAAAAGGGGAAAATTAACATGCCCCATTCAGCCATCTTTACAGTAGGCTGGGAAGGCCCCTGCACAGCCCGGCGGCCTAGGGCTTCCCTTGAGGGATGGTGTTCACTTGTGACACAGCCTTCCCTCAGCAGAGGTCCTGGAAGAGCATGGCTGGGAAGAGGAACCCACCAGGAAATCCCAGGGACCCTATGCCAGTGCCAGGGACTTGTGGGTCAGTGGCAGAGACTATCTGTGGCAAGACTGAAATGAAAGCTTAGACTCTTGCAACAGCTTTAAATCTCCGGGAACACCTGGGAGGTTTGATTATTAAAGCTGCCCTGCCTCCCTAACTGCTCAGACACACGCCCCACATTCAGGGCAGATAGTACCAACAACACACCCAAACTTGGTACACCAATTGAACCCCACAAGAATCAGACCCCCACACACCACAAAGACAAAGTTGGGGAGAACTGACTTGAGGGGAATAGGTGACTCACAGACGCCATCTGCTGGTTAATTAGAGAAAGTGTATGCCACCAAGCTGTAGATCTGACAAAGTAGAGATTGGTGTTTTTCATATCCTAAAAGAACCCTATCAAGTAAAGCAAGTGCCAAGAGGCCAAAAACACAGAAAATTTTAAATCATATGATAAAACCAGATGATGTGGAGAACCCAAACCCAAACACCCAAATCAAAAGATCAGAGGAAACACAGTAATTGGAGTAATTAATCGAACAACTAAAGACAAACAGCGAGAGCATGGCACAGGATATAAAGGACATGAAGAAGACCCTAGAATACCATAAAGAAGAAGTTGCAACAAGAGTAAATTAAAAAAAGATGATCTTATGGAAATAAAAGAAATTGTTGACCAAATTAAAAAGATTCTGGATACTCATAGTACAAGACTAGAGGAAGTTGAACAATGACTCAGCCTCCTCGAGGACCACAGAATGGAAAATAAAAGAACAAAAGAAAGAATAGGGGAAAAAATCAAAAAAATCAAAATGAATCTCAGGGATATGGTAGATAAAATAAAACATCCAAATTTAAGACTCATTGGTGTCCCAGAAGGGGAAGAGAAGGGTAAAGGTCTAGAAAGAGTAGAGGTCATTCTGGTGGGCACTCTTACGCACAAAATAGACAACCCTTTTTAGGTTCTAGTGAATTGGAGTAGCTAGCAGTAAATACCTGAAACTATCAAACTACAACCCAAAACCCATGAATCTTGAAGATGATTGTATAAAAGTGTAGCTTATGAGGGGTGACAATGTGATTGGGAAAGCCATATGAACCTCACTCCCCTTTGTCTAGTTTATGGATGGATGAGTAGAAAAATGGGGGAAGGAAGAAAACAAAACAAAACAAAAAAAGGCACCCAGTGTTCTTTTTTACTTTAATTGCTCTTTTTCACTTTAATTTTTATTCTTGTTATTTTGTGTGTGTGGTAATGAAGGTGTCAGGGATTGATTTTGGTGATGAATGCACAACTATGTGGTGGTACTGTGAACAATTGAATGTATGCTTTCTTTTCTATGATTGCATGGTATGTGAATATATCTCAATAAAATGAATTAAAAAAAGAAAAGTGTACACAAACTATGTTCCTGTACCTCTCCATCCCCCTACCCTTAAATGGTTCTTGTCTCAGATTACATGTTTATAGATTGAGTCCAAAACCATTGATTTAGCGTTATAATTTATGCATTTGCCTTTTATATCCTGTAGGAAGTAAAAAGTATAGTTACAAACCAAAAATACAATAGTGTTGGCATATATTTACTCATATCATTACCCTTCCTGGAGATATTTATTTCTTCTTGCAGCTTTGATCTATTGTCTATTGTCCTTTACTAAGTCTGCAGAATTCTCTTTAGCATCTCTTATTGGACTGTTCTAGTGACTAACTCCCTCAGCTTTAGTTTATCTGGGACTGTCTTAATCTCACCCTCCTTTTTGAAAGACCATTTTTCTGGATATAGAATTCTTGGTTAGCAAATTTTTGCATTCAGCACTTAAAATGTCATCCCACTGCCTTCTTGCTTCCATAGTTTTTGATGAGAAATTGGCACTTAATCTTATTGAAGCTCCCTGTATGTGTCATGTTGCTTCTCTGTTGCAGCTTTCAGAATTCTCTTTATCTTTGGCCTTCAGCAGTTTCATTATAATATGCTATGGCATGGGCCTATTTGGATTTCTCCTGTTTGGAATTTGTTGGTGTATATATTCATGTCTTTCATTTTAATGTCTTTCATTAAATTTGGGGAGTTTACAGCCATTATTTCTTTGAATATTCTCTCTGCCCCTTTCTCTCTTCTTTCTCATTCTGGACTCACAGATTCCTCAGACCCTGCTCATTTTTCTTCATTCTTTCCTCTTTCTGATCCTCAGACTGGAAGATTTCACTTGTCCTACCTTCAGGTTTACTGATTCTTCTGCCGGCTCCAATCTGCTATTGAATTCCTCTAGGAAATTTTAAATAATAGAATTACTGTGATTTTCAGCTCTGTTTTGTTCTTCTTCATAATTTCCATCTCTCTATTGAAATTCTCTTTGTGTTCATCTGTTGTTTCCCTGATTTCCTACAATTCTTTGTACATGTTTTCCTTCAGCTATTTGAGCATATTTAACCATTTCTTTGTCTGGTATGTCCTAGGTCTGATCCTCCTTGTAGACAGTTTCTAATGTTTTAATCTTCTCCTTTGCCTAGGCCATCGTTTCCTGTTTCTTTGTTTGTTTTGTTATCTTTTGTTGAAAACTGAACATTTTGATATTTTAATGTATTATCCCTGGAATTTAGATTCTGAGGCATCTGTTCCTTAAACTGTATCCAGCTAGTGTTATGACAGAGCTTTCACTGAATGCCAGAAGCTAACAGATAAAAAGGGAAAAAGAAGACACTTTTCCTAGTCTTTGCAGATTAACCTGTGTGAGTGTTTTCCTTTAGAGCTTATCCATATAGCGAGTTTAGAGAATAGGAAGAGACCAACCTGTAGGGGGCTCCCTGATCCTTTCTGTGCATGAGTCTTGTCTTGGGCATGCATGTGTGGCCCTAGAAATTCCCTGTTGACACAGATATGAATGTTTCCTCCTACCTAGGAAACAGTTTTCTCACAGTTCTGCGCACTGCATTGTATGTCCTACCATCAGCAGTTCCTTGCCCCAGGCAGCCATGGCTTGACTGCTCCCCCACAGAATTCTATAGGCAAATTCTCTGAGCTGCCTTCTACACATAGGGCAAGTTCTGGGATGGCAAGGCTGTTATGAGTGTCGGTTCAGTCTCTCAGGCTACCACCAGACGTATTGGGCCAGATACACAAGTTTCCAGGTTGTGCACAAGGGTTATTCTGCTCCCTCTGGAACCAGGACCAGGGACCTGCACTGAGAGTAAGGGTTTGCTATGCAGAGCAATAGGGGAGGGGCCAACCAGAGTGCCACAAGATCCTACTGTTTTTAAGTTGCCTTTTTCTCGATTTGGCCCTCAACCTGTGTTGCAGTTTCCTGGGCTGCTCCAGCAAATACCATGAAATGGGTTGGCTTAAACAATGGGAATGTATTAGCTTACGGTTTTGATGCTGGGAAAATGTCCAAATCAAAATATCAGCAAGGCAGTGCTTTCTTCCCGAAGACTGGCTGCCAGTGATCCGTGGCTCCTCTGCCACATGGCAAGGCACGTGGCAGCATCTGCTGGTCTCTCCTTTCTCTTCTGGATTTTGTTGATTTCAGTTTCTTGTCTCTGTGGCTTTTTCCTTCTATCTATACTCATTCTGTTTATAAAGGACTCCAATAACAGGAATAAGTCCCATCCTGAATTAGGTGGGTCACACCTTAACTGAAATAGTCTCATCAAAAGATCCTGCTCACAATGTGTTTATACCTACAGCCATGGATTACCTTTAAGAACATGTTTTTTCATGTTCAAACCACCACAGACATGGTTTTATTTTTAATAAGCTCCAAATCCAAAAATTGCTGCACAAAAGTTGTTGGACTTTAAATGACATATGCACATTATGTACATGAAAGAATGTGACATTTTTTCATTTATCCTATGGACCAGTGATGAATGACATTTCAAGTGAAGGGCATCTTACGTTGTTTTTCCTTGATAGTTAATTTAAAGGGAAAAACTTCCATAGTAGCCACATCAGAACTTCAGGGTATACTGTGAAGACTTCGAAATTTTTGTCAAGCACTATCAACAGTTAGAAAAGTTTGAGCCTCATTTTTGCCCTCTTTTAGGCTTAAGTATTTCTCCCAAGTTGACACAATTCAGGCCACCCTTGCCTCTTTCAGAGTTACTTTGTTAGGTGTCATATACGTTTAGTAGGAGGAAATTTATATTCTGAAATCTGGTTTCTTAGAGAATTTCTAGTCATAGGAGGATGATTTTAAGATGTCCAAGATAACATTTTCCCATAGAATATATAGTAATATGTCTTTTGTAAATTAGGTTTATATGATACTGTGAACACTGACTAATAAAGTCATCTGGGCCTAGTTCACCCAGGTTGAATTACACAAGACTGATTATTGGTTTTTGCTTCCAGCCCCCAGATGAGGAGTAGAGAAGTTTTTTGTGGCTAATGAATAACAGAAAACAGGGCTTAATTCATGGGTCTAGTTTTCTAGATATACAATTTGGAAAGGAGTTATTAGCCATTTTTTACTTAATGGCATTTTCAGCTATTACATACAGGGAAGTAGGAACGATAAATAATTTTTAATACCTTTTTCTTTCAGGTTTACTCAACTCCAAATATGGCCGAGGATGGGTTGATCACAGAAGATTAGCTGTAAACAGCTTTCGCTATTTTGGTTATGGCCAAAAGTCTTTTGAATCTAAAATCTTAGAAGAAACCAAATATTTCCTTGATACTATTGAAGCATACAAAGGTAGCTCTTTTGACCTTAAACAATTAATAACAAATGCTGTTTCAAACATAACCAATTTGATCATTTTTGGAGAACGATTCACTTACGAAGACACTGATTTTCAGCACATGATTGATTTGTTTAGTGAAAATGTAGAACTGGCTACCAGTGCCTCTGTCTTCCTGTATAATGCCTTTCCATGGATTGGCATCTTACCTTTTGGAAAACATCAACAGCTATTTAGAAATGCAGCTGTGGTCTATGATTTTCTCTCCAGGCTTACTGAAAAGGTTTCAATCAACAGAAAGCCTCAATTACCTCAGCATTTTGTTGATGCTTATTTAGATGAGATGGATAAAGGTAAAAATGACCCAGCATCTACTTTCTCCAAAGAAAACCTAATTTTCTCTGTGGGTGAACTCATCATTGCTGGAACTGAAACTACAACCAATGTGCTAAGATGGGCAGTTCTTTTCGTGGCTCTTTATCCTAGCATTCAAGGTGAGATTTCTCTTGATGATCTCAGGGTCTGGCCTGTCTTTACATGCAGAGCACATCCATTTAGAGTCTTTGGCCAAGTACAAAGCATTCTATTTAGGTATTCCTGTGCTAGCCATGAATAAAAGAAATATTTACTAGTTACGAAGAATTTTCAAATCCATTATCTCAATTCATGTACCAAACCTGAGATAGATCCTTTATGCCTATCTTGTAAATGAGGGGAAAAGCTGAATGGCTAACTTGCCCCCAGGGTCAGCCAATGGAAGTTGCAGAGCTCGGAACTGAATCCTGGTTTTTTGAATCCAAGTGTTATGCTTTACTATTTTCCTGCCTGAAGGGGATATTATTCCAATTTTAGGTTTCTTTAATTTTTATTTTTATACTTTAAATGTGCTTTTCCAAAATAAGTTATTCAAAACATTGGCTTACTGCTAGTATAAAATATATGGCATATATTTAAATAGAACTTCCAAATAATGAAGAATCTCAGTCTAGATATGCCCATACCCTGTTGGTTCTCTATAAGTCATCCTATGTGTTGTAGCAAAGGGAAATTACTTTATATATAACTCTAAGAATTGCATAATAACTTGAACACTTTTTCTCTGACAGGAAAAGTTCAGAAAGAGATTGATTTAATTATAGGCCCCAATGGGAAGCCTTCTTGGGACGACAAATGCAAAATGCCTTATACGGAGGCAGTTTTGCATGAAGTTTTAAGATTCTGTAATATAGTTCCATTAGGGATTTTCCATGCAACTTCTGAAGATGCAGTTGTACGTGGTTATTCCATTCCTAAAGGCACAACAGTAATTACAAATCTTTATTCTGTACACTTTGATGAAAAATACTGGAGAGACCCAGAAGAATTCTATCCTGAGCGATTTCTGGATAGCAGTGGATGTTTTGCCAAGAAGGAAGCTTTCATTCCTTTTTCCCTAGGTAAGAGCACTTGTACTGGAGCAAAAGTTTAGAATAAACTTAATCTGAAGCATCTTGCTATAAAAAAATATATTCTAATTCTGAAAACACAGAATTGATTCTTAAAGGAGAGAATGGCTTTATTAGAGGTAAGATCATCTATTTCTACTCAAAATAAATACACCTTTTAATTTAATAACTAGAAATAAACTATTGAGAAGCCCTGGCTTTTGAAACCATTTTGCTTGTATTTAAAGTTTGTGGTGCTAGAAGTCAGTAAATAAGACTCAAAGAAGGGAAATGATACGTTATTTTGAAATAAAACTAGAATCTAGCTCTCCCATCTACCTTTTAATCTCCCTCGACTTCAATCAGGAAAATATTCCTTATGCTGGGAAAACAGATCACAAGACCCATGGTTGATGGACTAGAAAAGCCGTCTACTTTGTTGAGGGAGAGAACACATTTAATCAGTTGAAGTGAAATAGGCTTCTCTTGGATTAATAGAACAAAATGTCACACCTCCAGTTGGATCTTTGTTGGCATATTTTAGTCTCTCGTGACATGCAAGGAAAGTGGAGATGGAACTAAGGATTACAGAAGACTAAGCTGAAAAAGGAGAGTTTGGGGAGCTGTAGTGCTAATTTCTATTCTTTGGGATTTAAGAGAATCTTTTAATATCATGGCTTCCTCTAACTTTTCTTCGATTCCACATTTCCTGAATAGCACCCAAATGTTAGATATTAATTTTGGTAAATACCATGAGTTTTTTAAAATTATATATATATGTTTTCTGTTTAGGGAGAAGACATTGTCTTGGAGAACAGCTGGCTCGGATGGAAATGTTCTTGTTTTTTACAGCATTGCTTCAGCGATTTCACTTGCATTTTCCACATGAACTAGAGCCAAATCTCAATCCCAGGTTGGGCATGACATTACAACCCCAATCTTATCTCATCTGTGCTGAAAGACGCTGAACATGCATCATTGTTTTGGGGAACAAGACTGTATGTATATTTGCCTCATCCCTGAAACTTGTTTAGTCTAATCAGAGTGTGTGTGTGGACCCAAGTTACAGCATCATAAAATCAAATTAGCATAGCCCTGTCTTTAATAACTGAACTAAAGCAATACCAAGCATTAGCTATGGTTGGTTTTTTTTTGTTTTTTTTTTTTTGCAAGTTTCTATGATTTCTAAGGTAGAAATCTTCAGTCAAGAAAAACAAAGGTGCAATTGACAGGTTTTGCCTAAGATGCCAGGAAGGACCAGGAATGCCCTAAGTCAAGCTGGATTTTTCAGCCTCTTATCTGGCACCAGTTTCCTTTCATACCTTCTTGACTCTATCTTGTTTCTGTTCTGAGGGACTTTGTTTCCAGTTTCCAGCTCCCTTCTGGACAGGTACCAGCCCAGTTCAATAGAGAATTAAGGAGTAAATTAGAATCCAAATTAATTTGTACTCCAGTGATATTTTAGACATGGGAGCAGATACATGAGAATCAATAGAAAGAAAGGTAATTCAGTAAGGTAAGATAATTCAGTAATGTAATAAGATATAAAATTAATATACAAAAAATCAATATGCAGTGACCAATAGAATAAGTATGGAAGACAAAGTACCATTTTTCAATAATAAAAATAAAATATGAGAAATAAATATAACAAGATGTGCAAAAGATAAGTGTGAAAAACATTAGACATTCCTAAAGGAGCAAAAGGAGACTTGGACAAATGGACTGTTATCATGTTCTTACAAAGATGTCAGTTCTCCCCAGTTTAATATATAAATTTGACATGTTCCTAATAAAAATGCCAATAAGTTTTATTTTTCCCTGCAACTAGACAAGTTGTTTCTAAAATTCATGTGAAAAAGTAAATAAGTAAGACTAGCCACAAAAAACTCTGAAAAAGAATATCTGTATGTGAGGTTTGCCTTATCAGTTATGGGAATAAACTATAAAGCTTGAATAATTAAAACAATGTGATAATAGCATGAATTGGCAGACAAATGGAATGGAAAAAGAAGTCCAGGGATAAATCCAAGTATATAGAGGAATATCAAATCAGTAGAACAAAGATGGGTTTTTAAATTTATGGTATTGGGACTACTATAGTCATTTGGTAAAGTGTAAAAACTTTGAATCCATACCACATACCATATGCCTTGATATACTCCAAATGGATCAAAAGTTTAAATGTATAATGGGAAACCATCAAAGAACTAAAAGAAAATGTGGGTGAATTCCTCTTTAACATTGGAATGAAGAAGCCTTTCTACCTGTAATTCAAAATCCAGAAGCCATAAAAAAAGACTGATAAAGTTTACTTCATTAAAACAGCAAAAAACTTCTGCAAAGCAAACAACACCATGAGCAGAAACAAACTGGGAGAAATACGCAAATCTGATTACAAACAATGGGCTAGTCTCCCTAACGTTACAAGAATAAAGAAGAGAAAGTTCAACAACCCATTAGAAAACAACGGCCAGTAGGCATGAATGGACAGTTCCCATGCACATACACCACTGTAAACACCTGAGAAGATAACTATTTTTACTCATAATAAAATAAATGTAAATGTGAACTTTACTGAGATAACCTGTCTCCTCTAGCCAATTGGCAAAATTGTAGAATTTGACAACACATTCTATTGGCAAGGTTGTGCTGAAACAGGCACTTACGTCCAAACCTGGTTGATGAGAATGCAAAGTCACACGACCCCTGTGAACAGGAATCTGGCAATTTCTACCAAATAATAGATGCATTCACCTTTTGACTGAACAATCTGTTCTAGGGAATCTGTCCTAGGGAATCTTTCCACGTGAACCCATGGAAAGATGTAAAAGCCACATTATTCACTGAGTAATGTTAAGGGCCGGCATCATTTGTAATGGCAACAAAAACAAAACAACCAAAAAAAAACCCAGCACATTTGTATCAATAGAGGAATGGTAGAACATAATGGTATCTCTCCACAACAAAACACTATAAAACAGTGTAAGGAATGTAGAAGTTCTCTTTCTCCAGGATCAATTAAGTTAAAGCAAAACAAAACATAAAAGGGAAAACCAATCCACAGAATGTGGTAGCCAGCCTCCAAAACAGCGCCCCAGTGATTCTTAACTGGTATTTGCAGGTCTCTGTAACCAATAGAAAATGATGGAAGTGTTTGATACCTAAGGCTTCATCTAAAGGCATTGCAGGTTTTCACCTTGGTCTCGGATTACTTGCTCACCATGCCATGATGACATCAAGCAGTTCTGAGAAGAGGCCTTTCAACAATAGCTGGGATCAACCTGCCAACACTGTGTGTGAGCCACTTTGGAAATAGCTCCTCCATCCTTTCTCAAACCTTCAGATGACTATAGACCCAGCTGACATCCAATTATGACCTTATGAGAGATCTTCAGCCAGAACTGCCCAGCCAATCTCTTTCTGAATTCCTGACTCAGAGAAACCATGAGAGATAAATGATTATTGCCACTATGTTTTGTGGTGATTTCTTAGGGAGCATTAGATAACTAATATGCAGAACAATGTATAAAGTATGGTCCCTTTTTGTAGGAAATAGGGAACAAGAATATCTATTTGGTTTTGAACAAAAATAATTGTAAAATGGTAATTTCTAGGAGACTGTGTGAAAAGTGTAGATGAGGTTGGAATGGAAGTGAGACATCTTCATGTGTTGTGTTTTAATTAAAATGTTGATTTAATTATAATTTTAATTATGTATTATTCAAGCCACAAAAAATTCAAAGATATTTTTGAAAATTAAATGTCAAGTTTTTAAAAGTACTAATACCCATGTTACCTTGGAGGCTCTGACCGTGGGGACTAGGCATGGGTATTTTTAAATGTTTCCAACAGATTTTAATGTGCAGCATATATATTTATATATCTAAAATATTATAAATAAATATATATATAAATATATATATAAATTGTCCTAGAATAAGCTCTTCTTTGACTTCCCAAAACTGACACAGGCATTAATGCTTTAACAGAAATTCTAAGTAGTCTTATAACTAATAAGGAAATTGAATTTATAATAAAAAAAAAAAAAACCTGTCAACAAAGAAAATTCCATGTCCAGATGAATTCACCAGTGAATTCTAGTGACGTTTAAGGAAGAAATAATAAGAATCTTACGCAAGCACTCCTAGAGAATAGAAAAAGAAGGCACACTGCCCTACTGATTTTTTGGTGCTAGAGAAACCTTAATACCAAATGCATGTCTATATAAAGAAAGGAAAATTACAAGCCAATCTCAACAATTTCACTCATGAACAGAAATGCAAAAAAACTAAATACATAGACACACACATACACAAATAGATAGTAGGTGATAGAGTTCTTAGCCCCCACCCCACAAAAAAATCCAGCAACATATAAGGGTGACATTATTCCATGAATGCAAGGTTAGCTTAGCATTAGGAAGTTAACCAATGCAATTCACCAAGTTTAAGGAGGAAAATTACTATAACTATTTCAAGATATGCAGAAAATATGCATGAATAAAATTTAACTTCTATTATTATTAGCAATGTAAAACTTAGCACATTCAAAATAGAATATAACCTTCTTGAGCCTATAAACGATCTACTGAAAATCCTACCAAACATAATAGAAAAACATAATGTTTTCCCTTGAGATTGAGAGCAAGAAAAGGATTCCCACTACCAAGTTCAGTCTTTACTTGAAGTTGTAACCAGAGCAGTAAAGCAAAAACAAATAACTAAACATATAAGGATTGTAAAGGAAAAAACAAAGCTGTCATTTTTTTCAGATAACATGATTGTATATGTAGAAAATACGAGTGTCTACAATAAATTATTATAATCAATAAGATTTAGTAAAAGTTGCTGAATACAAGAGCTAAAATGCAAGACTATATTTCTATTTTTCAACAATAAAACATAGTTATAAAAGGAAATATATACCACTTACAGTAACATTAAAAATGTCAAATACATGAGAATAAAAGATGTGTAAAACCTCTACGCAGAAAACTGTAAAATATTAAGTAAAATTTTAAAGCACCTAAATAAGTGAGATATATCATGTTTATAAATGAATTGGAAGACTTAATACTATATAGATGTCAATTCTCCCCAAATTGATCTGTGTATTCACTATAATCAAAATAAAAATCCCAAAAGGTTTTTGAACTTGATAAGTTGATTCTAAAATTTATCTGGAAATGCAAAGAGCCCATAGCCAACACACTCCAAGAAGAGGACTTGTTCTACCAGATGTCAGAAGTATTATAAGGTTATTATAGCTGAAGTAGTTAAGATGGTATGTATTGATTCAAGGAAAGACAAACCAATGAAATACATTAAAAAGCCTAGAAACAGATCCTCTTATATTGATTATGGTCAAGTTTGCACTGATTATCCTTGGAGAAGGAGGATCTTTTGAATATATATTGTGCTGACATAGATGATAGCTAGATGTAAAATGTAAAACTTGATCCCAGCTCACACTGTATATAAAAATAAATTCCATTGGATTGGAAATCTGAGTACTAAAGACAAGACAATAAAGCTTTCAGAGTAACCTATAATATTCTTTGAAATTTGTTCTGTACTTGTTAAATTGCACTTGGAAAGTTATCACTTCTATGTATATTTGCTATATTCTACAATTAAAAGTATGATAAAAAAGCTTTCAGAGTATAATGTGGAATAATACCTTCATAGGTTATAAAATATTGTTGAAACAGGACATGTAAAACAGTTGCCATGAATACAATGATTGATGTATTGTACTGTATTATAATTAAGAACATCTGTTCATCAAGACATCCTGAAAGAGAGTAGAAAGAAAATCCACAGAATAGGGAGAGGAAATTTGCAACACAGAAGAAATGGCAAAAGGCTCTTACGTAATATTTACAAAGAATTACAAAACAGTAAAGATGACTCAGCAGAAAAATACCAAGAGGTTTCATAAAAGAGGAATTCCATGTGACCAATAAACATTAAAATATACTTAACCTTATTAGCAATCAGGAAAGTTCAAACTACAACTACAGAGGTATCATTATACACCCACCAGAGTGGCTACAATTAAAAAGACCAAGTGTTGTCAAAGATATGAAGCAAAAGGAATTCCATGCACAGCCATCGAGACTGTAAATTTGTACCACTTTGGAAAACAGTTTGGCAGTATCTAGGTGCATTGAAAATGTACATGCCTATGATCCATCTGTACTGAGTTCAAATGTGGAGATTTCAAAGTTGAATAAGAAAAAGATTTGACCATCAGAGGGCAGCAACATGCAGGCCATTTATTGGGGGTGACATTTCAACAGGTTTGCATGAGCAGGGGAAGTGCCTTGCCCTTCCAGAGTCCAGCATGAGCGCGCCACCAGAGAGGAAACAGGGCAAAGGGAAACTCCCAAACTCCTGGGGAAGATGAGAAAGGAAGGGGCGTGCTTAAGTGTCTTGGCGATGGTGCTGTCATGGCAGGGAGCCTTGGGCAAAGAGCTCTGAGGTACCAAAATGGCTTGGAGCCTTGTTCTAGTTTGCTAGAGCTGCCATTATGAAAAATACCAGAAATGGATTGACTTTTATAAAGGGGATTTATTAGGTTACAAATTTATAGTTCCTTGGCCATAAAAATGTCCAAACTAAGGCATCAACAAGAGGATACCTTCACTGAAGAAAGGCCAGTGGTGTCCAGAACACCTCTGTCTGCTGGGAAGGCATTTGGCTGGCATCTGCTGGTCCCTTGCTCCCAGGTTTCTCTCTCAGCTCCTGTGCATCCTTGCTTCTTTCTCCAAGGGCATTTCTCTCTAAGTGTCTGGAGGTCTTCTCTTAGTTTCTTCTGGGCAAACTCTGGGCTACCATCTCTTAGCTTAACATCTCTACCCGTCCTTCTGTCCGCATCTCCAAGTATCAGCTTTCAACGGCCTTTTCCAAAATGTCTCTCTCTGATAGGACTCCAGAGATTTAATTAAGACCCACCCTAACTGGGTGGGGACCATGTCTCCATGGAGATAATGTAATCAAAGTTCTGGTCCACAGTTGATTGAATCACATCTACATGAAAACACTCAATCAAAAGACTGTCAGCCCTCACAAGATTGCATTGAAGAATATGGCTTTTTCTGGGGAACATAGTATATACAAACAGGCACAGGCCTTATATAAGTTCAGGATCTTATCAAATTGAGAACATACATTGGGCAAAGTTTCATGGGGTCTGCAAAGAAGGTTAACTCTAAATGGCTAAAAATTACTTGTTTGGGCTGTCTTTCAAAGGATTTGAGTTTGGCACTAGCCTGTGCTTTTCTAATGGACCTAGGCTGCTTTGAAGAAGAAAAAAACATGCAAGGCCACTACACAGAGGCCGTCTTTGGCTCATTTATATAACACTATCCATTTCACTCTTGGGTATATACTCAAGAGAAATGTTTCTACATGGCCCCTAGCAGACATGTGTAAGAACTGTTACAGCAGTGTTTATGTTCTAGCCAAAAACTAGAAACAACTCATATATGTATCAACAGTAGAATGAATAAAGAAATTATGGTATAATCATTAATTTAAATATATACTTCAATAATTATAATTAATGAACTACATGGATAAATCTCAAAAATGTAATGTGGAGCGAAGGAAAACAGACATTACACGAAATACATATTATATGATCCCATTTATATAAAGTTCAAAATAGTTGAAACTAAGCTATGTTACTTAGAGAAATGCATTCATAGATGATAAAACTAAAGAAAAGCAAAGAAATTATCATAAAATTTATAATTTGGAGTTCTACTTCTTATAATGGCAGACAAATTTGGAAAAACACTCCCACTGACAACTAGAAAGATGTGGAATAAAACAGTTTGTTTCAAGACATCAGATACTGAGTCAGTGAAGAATTTTGGGTTCAAGCTCTAAAAGGAGGAAACATGGAAAAGAGAGCCTGAAATAAATCACACTTATTTTCCCCTAGAGTTGTCAACCAATTCTGGAAGAGGGAATTGAGAGGCTAAGAAGTTAAGCAATTTTTGACAGACTCACAGGGCTGTGGGTGTGAAATCATTTGTAAACAAGACCCTTTGAAAATATATCATCAGTTAAGATGTGGCTTCATTTGTGAATAAGACCTCCTAAGATCATATTTAGGTATATGGCCAAACTGAATCAGGGTGGGCCTTAATCAGGGTGGGCCCTTCTTGAGTCCTTTGTAAGTAGAAGAAATTTGGACCCAGACTTCAGAGAAAGCCACAGGGAGGAGCCAGAAGCTGGAAGTCAGTGGAAATGGGAAGAACAGACAGACAGAGAAAGAGATCACCATGTGACAGGAGGCAGAGATGCAAGCCAAGGAACCCCAGGGATTGTGACAAGCCAGCACCAGAATGCTACAGACTTTGGGGAGAAAGCATGGCCTAGCCAACACCTTGATTTTGTACTTTGGGCCTCCAAAATCATGAGCCAATAAATTTCTGTTGTTAAGCCAGCCAGTGTGTGGTATCTGTCACAGCAACCTGGCAAACTAAGACAGGTTTTACCCTTGGAGGAAGAGTGAACCAGTGCACTTCACAGGAATTGAAGCTCGGTTTTGCATCTCTTCAATCCCGATTGGATTAAGGCAATTCGGGTTTACTAATACTAATGCCTCTGCAACCTGCCAGAGGCAAACATAAATTCTCTCTTGGGGAAGATAAAATCCTAGGTCTCAAATATTTCTTCAATTTTGCATATACAATGTAGGCACTCAATCAATAATAATTAGCATATGAGAAGATATGATTGTAAACAAGAGAGACAATAGAAAGACACCCTCCTCAGATCAAGAAAGAGTTATTAGATACAAATCATACGACAGCCATACTTAATACGTTTTTAGTAAACACTCTTGGTGCTCTATCCAGATCATCTCTACTGGGCAGGTTCACCCACTCCATTCCCCCTGCCCTCAACACACTCACACTCCCAGCCACTGTGAGTGTTAGCTGCTAATACCCTTTTCCAGAAAATTGTCTTCAGTTAGGGACTTCAGTTGAGTCACCTTTCCTGGAGTTCCCTAGGAGGTTATCCTTAACCAACCCCCCACCATGTGTTGGAGGCAGAAATAAAAGCCAAGGAACCCCAAGGATTACAGCAAGCCAGCACCAAAATGGCAGTTACTAGCAGACACTAACCGACTAATCCAGAGGTACATAAATCACACACACACTTCTTGCCCTATCCTGCATACTTCACCGTTTTACTAAGTTTCACCTGAAAGTATTCCCTCACTAAACCTCTTGCACAAAAATCCTTATCTCAAGCTCTGCTTCTAGGGAACCTAGGGTAATGTTCAAGGAAATAAAAGACAAGATTGAGAAATTCATCAGATAATTGAAAACCATAAAAGAAAATCAAACGGAAATTCTAGAACTGAAACGAACTAGAACTACCTGAATTTAAGAACTTAGTGAATGGGTTTTATAATAGTTCGGGCACACCTGAAATGAATTAGTGACGAACCCACCTTGAATTAATCAAGAGACACAAAAGGATAAAAAATAGAGAAAAGAGTTTAAGAGACATAGGAGAAATAATGAAAAGATCTAACATTTTTGTACTCGAAGACCCAGAGCGGGGGGAGAGAAAGAATGGGACAGAAGCAATATTTGAAGACATAATGGCTGAGAATTTTCCAAAACTGATGAAAGATATCAAGTCAGAGATAGGAGAAGTCCTTTGAATGACATAAGGATAAATAGAAAGAAAATCATTTCTAAGAACATCAATAAGACTTACAGCTGATTTCACAATAGAGACAATGCAAGTCAGAAGGTAAGGGCAAACCTTCAAAATGCTATAAGAAAATAGTTTTCTAATTAACCTTGATAATTTTCATTTTGGAGAGTGAAAGACATTTTCATACATAGATAAATCAGGGTTAGTGGTTATCTTTGGGGGAGAAGGGAGAGTATTATGATTGGGAAGGGGCATGTGGGGGGCTTCTGAACTAGCTTTATAATGGTGTTTGCTTAACAATATTTCATTTTGATGTATATGTTTTTGCACTTTTCTGTATATGAGCAAATTTCTCAGAAAGGTTAAAAAACTTACCCATTGTACTCATTAAAAAAATAATAAAAACATTTCATTTAAAAATTATCTCCTAAAGCAGGTGGACCTCTATATTGACTGTAGAATACTGAATTTGTGGGCTTAAAAGTGCATTGCATGTAGTAATGATTGGTAAAGAAAATTTAATTATAATATACAATTTAAGCTAACATTTAAAATCAGAAGATTGCTTGTGAAAATAAATGTTTTCAGCTTTTCTTGAAATATTGTAAGCTCTCTTAATGCTTGAGTGGCATTTTGAATGGCAAAAAACAATTGGAGTTGAATTGTGGCTTTTTACATAACGTATACATGTGCACTACACCAAGTCCATGTCAGTATTTACAGTATCTGCCTGGTCCTGCAGGTATTTCAATTTGTGGCCTCTACTTTAAATATTTGAGGATAGCTCTCATTCAGGATCCCCATGGATATTTGCTTCTGCAGGCTAAATATCCCAGGTTCTTTGTCTGATTTGACTCGTATCACCCTTCTCTCTGGACCTGTTCTAATTTACCAATGTTCCTTTTAAAACTTATCATCTGGCTCTTTCAGAATAGGATGGGAGCAGACAATATATTTTGAGGAATACAATTTAAGACCTCCTTTGCCTTTATTCTTTTTAACCAGAGAAACATACTTATAGATAATAACAGCTCCCAGGACTTTTATCATTAGAAGTCTTTTTAAATCTGTCCTTATCCATTTATCCTTCAAAGAAAGCAGTTAATTAGACTTAAATACAAGAAATCACAGTTATTCTTCTTGAGTTTCATCTTTTTAATAGTAGATTGTTCATATCTTTTTGGAACATCTGCATGTTCATTCTGGTTGATAAAACTGAAAAAGCTATCAAGGGTCAACAGACTGAGACAAAACTTTAGCAAGATCTCCATTCACTGTCTTTCTGATGAAATTATCTGCGAATATCCTTGTGCTTGTTTGAAACTGTTATGTACCCCAGAAGAGCCATGATCTTTTAATTCAGTCTTCTTGGGTGAAACCTTTTGATTGAATGCTTCCATGGAGATATGACCCACCCAACTGTAGGTGAGACCTTTTGATTAGATCATTTCCATGGAGGCGTGGACCCCACCCATTCAGGGTGGGTCTTAATTAGATCACTGGAGTCTTTTAAGAGAACTCATGAAGAAAGAGAAACTGAGAGAGACATTTTGGAGAGAAGCTAAGATATGTAATCCAGAGTTTGCCCCTGGGAGAAGCTAAAAGCCAACACAGACCCAGACATTTGGAGATGCACACAGAAGGACGCTCAGAGATGCTAAGCTAACAAACAAAGCCCAGAGTTTGCTCTGGAGAAACTAAGAGAGGACTCTCAGATGCTTAGAGGGAAACACCCAGGAGAACCAAGCAGATTGCTGAGAGAAGCTAAGAGAGACAGAAGCCCGGAGACATTTTGGAGAAAGCCGTTTTGAAATGCAACCCCAGAGCAAAGGACAAGCAGACACTAGCCACATGCCTTTCCAGCTGACAGATGTGTTCTGGATGCCATCGGCCTTTCTTCAGTGAAGGTATACTCTTGTTGATGCCTTAGTGTGGACACTTTTATGACCTTAGTACTCTAAGTTTGTAACCTAGTAAGTCCTCTTTAGAAAACCCAATCCATTTCTGGTAAGTTGCATAATGGCAGCTTTAGTAAACCAGAACAATCCTCTTAAAAAGCTTTCCTCAAAAGAGCAGGGAACCAGCTAAGCCAACTTGGCAGATGAAATCACTGCCCACCCTCCTACGTGGGATCTGACACCCAGGGGTGTAAATACCCCTGTCAATGTGGAATGGGACTCCTGGGGAGGAATCTGGACCCGGCATCGTGGGATGGAGAACATCTTCTTGACCAAAAGGGGGATGTGAAATGAAATGAAGTAAGTTTCAGTGGCTGAGAGATTCCAAAAGGAGCTGAGAGGTCACTCTGGTGGTCACTCTTACACAAAATAGACAACCCTTTTTAGGTTCTAATGAATTGGAATAGCTAGCAGTAAATACCTGAAACTATCAAACTACAATGCAGAACCCTTGAATCTTGAAGACAATTGTATAAAAATGTAGCTTATGAGAGGTGACAATGTGATTGGGAGAGCCATGTGGATCACACTCCCCTTTGTCCAGTGTATGTATGGATGCATAGAAAAACAGCGGCAAAAAAAAAAAAAAAGAAAAAAACACTTAGCGATCTTTTTTACTTTAATTGTTCTTTTTTCACTTTAATTTTTATTCTTATTACTTTTGTGTGTGTGGTAATGAAAATGTTCAAAAATTAATTTTGGTGATGGATGCACAACTAGATGGTGGTACTGTGAGCAATTGATTGTATGCTTTGTGTGACTGTATGGTATGTGAATATATCTCAATAAAATTGAATTATTAAAAATAAATAAAGATCTAAACCAAAAAAAAAAAGAGCAGGGAACCTCTAACTGGGAGTTTTCACTGTCAGTGAGCCTCTTAAAGAGAATTAAAGTGAGTTCTGGGATCGGAACTTGGGAATCATTTCCATACTAAAATTGGCAACAGCAAAATTTGATGCTGTTCTATAAAAATGCCATTGAATCAGGTATATACTATTCACTCCCAAATCTATACCTCTAGCTCACATTCTCTCTACTGAGATCCACACCCATATTTAAATATACTTAAATATCTTTTTAAAAAAAAGCCTTAATATCTCAATTTACTTCAAAATTCATTCATTGTCTCATTTTCCACCACAACCAAAATCTTCTTTCGTGTCATTTCCTATCACAGTTAACACTGACAGTTAACCAAATCAAACATCTGGGGGTCACCATCATCATCCGTTTCTCTCTTACCACCTGTTCTAGTTTGCTAATGCTGCCAGAATGCAAAACACCAGAAACAGATTGGCTTTTATAAAAAGGGGTTTATTTGGTTACACAGTTACAGTCTTAAGGCCATAAAGTGTCCAAGGTAATGCATCAACACTCGGGTACCTTCGCTGGAGGATGGCCAATGGTGTCCGGAAAATCTCTTAGCTGGGAAGGCACTCAGCTGGCATCTGCTCCAGAGCTCTGGTTTCAAAATGTCTGTCTCCCAGGACATTCCTTTCTAAGCTTCAGTTTCTCTCCAAAATGTCACTCTCAGTTGCTCTTGGGGCATTTGTCCTTCTCTTAGCTTCTCCAGGGCAAAAGTCTGCTTTCAAAGGCCATCTCCAAAATGTCTCTGTAAACTGCAGTTCCTCTTTCAGCTTACGTGCATTCTTCCAAGTGTCTCTCTTGGCTGTAGCAAGCTCACTCCTTCTGTCTGAGTATATACTGCTCTAGTAAACTAATCAAGGCCCACGCTGAGTGGGTGGAGCCACACCTCCATGGAAATTATCCAATGAAAGATCTTACCCACAGTTGAGTGATCACATCTCCACGGAAACATCCAATCAAAAGTCTCCAACCCAATCAACACCAATACATTTCCTGCCCACAAAAGACCACATCAAAGCTAATGGCGTTTTGGGGGACATAATACATCCAAACCAGCACATCACCATATCCAATTAATCACCGGGAGAGTCTACATCTTAAATCGCTCTTAATCCCAACAGCACCAGTAAAATACATGATGGGAGATAGCAGGAAAGTCTTCAAAACATGAAAGAACTTTGAAAAGTAGATTTTTATGGAGAAAAATGTGTCAGTAGGTGTGATGGTTAGGTTTATGTGTCAGCTTGGCCAAGTTATGATGTCCAGGTGTCTGGTCAAGCACGCACTGTCCTGTTACTGCAAGGACATTTGTGGCTGGTTAATAAACCAGAAGGCTGGTTTATTAAATCCTCAGTCAGTTGACTGCAGCTGTGACAGATTATACCAATGAAGGGTGTGTCTTCTGCAATTAGAGAATTCAATCAGCTGGATTTAATCCAATCAGTTGAAGACTTTTAAGAAAGAGAGAGAGGACCTTCACTTCTTCTTTGGCTAGCCAGCGAAGCGTTTCCTGAGGAGTTCATCGAACACCTTCACTGGAGTTGCCAGTTCACTGCCTGCCCTACGGAATTTGGACTCATGCATCCCCATAATTGTGTGAGACACTTTTATAAAATCTTATATTTACAGATATCTCTTGTTGATTCTGTTTCCCTAGAGAATCCTAATACAGAAGACACAGATATATTAGAGCCCTAAAATACTGTTTCCAAGACCAGTGACCTATAACAACCAACAAATTCATGGCCAAAATTATTATAATAAAACTAATCTGATTCAGTAGCAACCAAAATAGGATCTGTGATGACGCAGGCAATTCCTCAAGTAAGAGTCCATTTAATAGCACTGGATATACATAATGTACTCTCACATTCATTTCTTACAATTATGACTTTAAAAGTTTCAGCAAGGATATGTTTCAGTGTTTCTTTGGGCTGTTTTTGGTGTATGTCAATTATTTAGCAAGGGTTATAGCATTAACATCAAAATTTAATAATTTAAAATTATTTTAAAATGAGTTCCCAGTAATGGTATTTTAACAGAATAAAAACATTCTTATTTTGAGAAAATAAAATAAAATATACACTAAAGAACCTCCAAAACAAAAATTCAACAAAAAAGAAAGTATAGAAATTTGATTGAGTCTCATTATGCATACATGCACCTGTTTGAATTTATACACATACACTTATATGTATTCTATAGTAGAGGAATCAGTAGCAGAAATACACTTATGCAGTATGAAAAATGTACTCTAACAGAAATATAAGCATATGATATATACATTATAAGTGCAAACAAATGTTATCAGTTAAAATTTTACTTCTTAGTAATATATGGTGGGACTGGTTTACAAATGATGTGGCAATGATAGAGCAAGTGGCAAGCAGGAACTCAACACTCAATGTATCTAATAGTAAAGCTTAGTGACCGATTAAATATTGTGATAATGTGCAGAATCAAAAATCCCAACACTTCCCTAGATCTTTGATATCTTTCAAATGAGCTAATATTCTAGATAGGTAAGAAATTGCCTGCCAGTATTATAATTTAAAGGAATTACTTTGGAAAATTCATGGTCTCACTGTCAACAAAAGCTGCATAGACCCAAAAATAGTTTATTCTGATATGGTCTCCAAGAAAAATGGAAAATATTAGTCTACCATCTTGCTGTCATCTTGGTAGTTCTTTATATCATTGAACATTTTCACTAAAATACATATCTGCACCCCAACAAGCTTACAATATTGTAAAATTGGTCCATTTTCTTTGCAATAATCTTAATACTTGTGGTTATTTAATAATGTGCTCTTGTGTGAAATGATTTGCTAAAATATTTAATTTGCTATACAAAAATTTAAAAAGTAGTCCCACCATTTACTTCATCTCAGAAATAAGACTTAAAGTTTATACTCTACAAGTATTAAGCTAACATAAGTCATTTCTGTCATGTAGTCTTGAGTCAGAGGAAAATTAACAGAAAGGTGACTGATAGATTTACAATAACCAGACCCATGACATCTAAAATAACTCCATGTTCCAATTTTTCATGCAGTATGAGTGTGCTTCAGAGCTCAGTATATTTCTTTTATTCTTTATCTTTGATAGGAGTAGTTTCATTTGATTTAGCATGAATGTAAAAGACATATATCTCCTTTTCTTTGGCTTTAATTAGCCTCAGATTTATCTAAGAAGAGAGAAAATGATGCTTATTTCATAAAACTTTAACAACATCAGGACAAAATTTTTTTCTTCTCACAAATCTGTGCTGTGTTTATTTTAATTAAATATTTAAAAACACTAATCCTGAGCAAAAGTAAAAATAAGAACAGTTTTGATTAAAGAATAAAATTCCTTCATTGTTAAATCTAAACAGCTTTAAAATTCTACCACAAAACATCAAGTCAATTAAGACTGGAATTCAGGCTTCTGATACCCATGGCAAACCTGAATACTCTGAGCAGAAATAAAGCACAAATAGTAAATAATATACAACAGTAAAAAAGCATCAGAAATTGATGCACCTTGATTTTGTTAAATATAACAAAGGTCACTCCATCCTTCCTGGATAAACATAGCTCGAAGAACAGCACTGCACGGTGAATTGCATTGAGCAGAGATCCCTCAGAAAGGCAGCACTGGATTCCTTTCTAGATAGGCACAGACGTTTTTTTCAAAACACTCAAAGACATAAAAGACACATCTGAAAACGTAATGTAATATGAATTGTTTTCATGAAAGCAAAATGTTCCGGCCACTTCGGAAACTGAAGTAAGTCACTTGAGTTCTTTTTAGTTATAGCTACCCCTCATGAAAAATAAGAGCTGACTATTTAGCAAAGCAGCATTCTGGCCAAGTATTTTTACTCCAGTGAAGGCATTAAGTAAGTAAGGGCTTTGCAAAATGGGTCAATGTGAGCCAAGCTTTAAGGATAATTTTCTAGTTTACGTGGTAAAAGTGCATAGGAATGGGAAACTGCTAGCACAGCAAGGATCCTCTCACAGTATTAAGGCCTGCCCATGTGGGAATGGGTCAGCTGAAAGTCAGCACAGTGAAACTAGGCAATGATTTCTGAACCTGGGGACATCCCTCAGAGCTTTGTCAATACGCCTTTTCTTATTCACACTGCTGCTCTTCCTCTTCATCTGCTTCTTCAATGACCTGAATCTCGTCTACTTGAGGTAGGGAGGAATTCTCCACTTGCAGTTTATTCCCATCAGCTTTGCGTTTTTCTTCTTCCTCTATGATTTCCTTCCAGATCTTGTGGTTCTCGGTGAGGTGATGCATTAGCTGACAAAATATCCGCCGTCTGCCTTTCCTTCTTTGTGGTTCTATGAAATTCAAAACACATATATTTGTAATCATAGCAATAGGATTTAATCATTCACTCAACAAATATGTGAGTGACTACAGTATTTCAGGTACTTATCTAACCACCAGGGTTATAGAAAAAGACAGTTAGATAAAAATAATCCCTGCCTGGATGGAGCTTACATTCTAGTGGAAAGATTTAGACAAGCAAATAAAAAGCAAAATATGACTGTATTAGATGGTGTTAAGTGTTATGGACAAAAATAAAATAGAGGAGGGGATTAGGAAATGCTGGGGGTGGGGCAAAGGGAAGATGGTGCTGAAATTTCAAATGATGAATAATAACAATTAAAGTTAAAAAGCAGCTCTTTTTTTAAGAATTTTAATGTATCAAATCAAACACAATTACCAAAATTTTGGTGAATATAAATAATTTTTAAAAGCCAGTCAGCCTTTCCAGGGTAGCACTCAGATGGTAATGGCATAAGATTATTGTTTGCTATACTAATTCTGAGAACAAAGTGTTGTATATGGGGGAAAGGGTAGTCATCATATCTGTTCTGATTTATAATATGTTTGGAAAACAAACAAAAATCTAGCTAGATATAATTTAAATTCCACTTTAAAATAAAGAGCAAATAACTGATTTCATTCACAATTAAAAAAGCAGCAAATATTTCTTTTACATTTTTCATTTGTATTTGCTGCCTTATATAGAAAAATATGTCATTACAGTTTAGTAATCCTTAATACCACAAAATTTAGTTCTCCAGTTAGACTCAAGGAATGTATGTTTTCCTTTTCTCCTCACTATTTTGATCCATTTCCCAAGTCTATATAATGGCAGATTTGCAGGTTGCTTTGGAAGTTCTGCTTCTCAGCTACCTGGCAGGAGGAGTTCAGGTGAAAGAGAACTAGTCACTAGGACCCGCCCACCTCACATATGTTCTGATATGATGACACCACATAGAGGTAGAGCCTGCTGAAGAGCACTGGCTGGAGCGCAGCACCTCAAGAGATACTACTTTAAATAAGATGTGATAAGACTGCTTGCTGTGTGTCAGCATTAGCACTGTAACCAGCAGACAGTAGTTACTCAAAATATGACTGCTGAATCTGTATCTCAAGTACAAAGATCCAAATCCAAATTAAATGAACAATTTGCAGTTAATAACATTAAACAGATTATAATATCCCTGTATTCTTACTGGGATTGAGATTGTCTTCCATTTCCTCATCATCTGTATCTAATTCTTCACCATCTTCTTCCTCATCACCACTTTCAGTATCATCATCCTCTTCTGCGTCGATCCACTGACCAGGTAGCAAACCAGCAGCATCATAGGAGTTACACAGGGGGCCCACTATGTGGCTGATAAAAGATTCTTGCAGTTTTGCTAGTTGAGGAGAAGAACGATCCATGAAGGGACTAATGGGTAGACCAAGATTTGCTTCTTCATCTCCCTGAATAATTTAAAAATAAGAGTAAATTTTTAACTATTGGAAGCACAACCAATGACCTTTGCTGTTAAAATTATCTTGAAGTTTGTAAATCAGCATAGTCTATATCAAATAATTTTTACAAAGAAATGCCAATTAATTTAATTACTCTATCATTTCAACTGTAAGAATTTTTAAATATTTGAGGAATCCTAACTTTATTCTCACACTCTTTCCCATCATTAGTATGGTTGCTATTCATTTAACAAGAAAATATACATCTTTTCAAATAAGTATCAGAATTTTACTAATAACCTGCAAATTTTATAATGTAAACTTTAGATTCTCCTCCTGGGTGGAAATGGTATAATGCAAACATTTTTGTTGTTTTAGCTGTACCTCAACTTTGCAAGTCTTCTCAAACATTGTTTTTAACAAAGCCATTTAACCAAATGAATCTAAATCAGAAAAACCAATATGTAAAATAGATAGAAGTAGAGCTACTGTGGTTGAGGTGAGGATTCTGGACCCAGAGCCCCACCTGCCTGCCCTCTGGTACCTTCCCACTGTGGCTTCTAGGGTTCTAGAGAGCCCAATTCAAGATGAGACAGTGGTGGTTTCAAAACCTGTTTTTGCCACTTAAAAAGGCCTCTGTGATTTGGGGCAAGCTCCGTGCCAATTTCTTCATGTGTACCCCAGATGGTACTGTTAACACTTGAATATTCAGCCTCTGACCTGGCTGGGGACAAATACACCCCACAGTGCACACATGCTGCAGGGGAGCAGTGTCTAGATGTGATGAGCCAACATGGCCCTGAGGGAACAATCAGAAGGTGTCCCAGTGATTAACTGTCCCCATGATTAAAAATCTATGATTTTATCTTCTGTCAGGAAGAAAGCTGATTATTATTTTTCAAAAAGCAGTTGGGTTTATCCACAGGACTCTGCTATTTCATAGGTATATCCCAGGAGTTTAGCTTTCCAAGTTTGGAACGTACATGGAAATAGGGGTATAAAGGTAGTATTATTAAGATAATAAAAAGAAAAAAAAAAAAAAGTTGGGCAAGGTTAGACTCTTGCAGCCATATCCAAAGGAAGTTTAATAGCATAATTAGATTGAGAAGGAAGTTTAAAAATTCTGATGAGGGATGACCAGAACTTTCATATATATTAGCACATCTAACCTTCATGCCAACTCTGTATTTTAGAGTGTCAGATAACATTATCTTCTTTTGACATATGTATAATCAAACCTAGAAAGATTAAATGAAACAGTCTAAAATAATACAATATATTATTTTAAGGGTATATCCAGAATTATAATAGCTAACATTTATTGAGTATTTATGTGCCAATTATAATAGTTAACATTTATTGGGCATTTATTCTAGTACTTTACCTACATTAATTTATTTAATCCTCTCAGCAATCTTATAGGATGATACTATTATTATCCCTATTTTATCAATAATGAAACTGAGGCACAGAGAGGTAAATAATTTACCCAAGTTCACACGGCTGGTAAGGAAGAGAAGCCAGGATTCAAATGCTGGCATGGCTTCCAAGTTAATTTTGTATGTATTATTTCCATATATTTTAAAAATAATTAATTATAAATTAGGTCTCAATGAACTTTCTAATGTTATTTCACTGAACTAGATTTACAAAAGTGGCATGTAACATTACTTTTTTATTACTTCAGTTTGTACAGATAATACAGAGATGTCATTTTCCTTAGATCTTTTGTGAACACAAGATCTACTGGAGAACTTCAAAACAGGCTTTAATTATCATGAGAATGGGGGTGGGAATATTCAACCTGTTTATTATAATCTACAAACTGCATAAATATGTATAACCATCTATTACCTAAAATTATCTGTAATTTAGGTCAAATGTATCAGAGAATAGTAAAATATTAATCATCTTTGAGTACTTATATATTTCCATGATTACATAGTTCGGTATTTTGTAACCTGTAAGCAACAGAGTATGCATTATTGTACTGGGATGTTTATCCAAGACTGGAGAAAGACAATGCCCATTTACTGTTTTTTCAGTATGATCTATGAGTGACAAGGTATAAGAAGTAAGCATGTGTGGTAGACAAGCTGAGTGAAAGATAGATTGCATATTTACTGTCATTCAATACAATCTGGGAGGGAAAAGATGTAACAGGTAAGTGTGCATGGTTATATTGGCTCAACTCTATACCTCTAGTGGAGGAGCAACTCATGGGAAGAAAGCCATGTCATAAAGGCCTCACTTGTTGATCTTTCCTGATTATTAAGGCCACCAAGAATTCCCAAGGAATGCAATTCCCAAACCAAGAAGATGTATTTGATATTTTGGAGTCAGTGAAATGTTAGGCTTGTAAGGAAAATCACATACTTTACATTGTAGGGAGCTTCAAAATTGGGGGAAAAATTGGTAGATTCTGCAAAGTAGTGTAAGTTTTTTTCAAATCAAGATTTTAAAAGAAATGAAAAAAGAAAATGTTTATATCCTTGAAAACCACTAAGCTCTACTCTGTCCCCTTTTCAGCCCTCTGATTTATTAATTTTTGCCAAGACTTTTACAAAGTCAATGTTTATACAGCAGGGTAGTTAAACTTTCTATATCAGAAGTTGAAAGTGGGTTGATAGTCTTTAAACATATTTTGAGCATCCCCTGAATCACTTAAAAACCACTTCATCTGGAAATAAATTATAGATTTATAATCTATACTACAGACTCTCAGGGTTGAAAGGGACTTTGGAATCATAATGTAGTCTACCCTCATCTCTAGAATCAAGAGAACGTTCAACCCACTCCAGAGAGATAATAAGCTATATCTTGTTGTTGTTTTAAATTTTTGCAGCAAAGGCAAATAAAGTTAAGAAAATATTAAGAACCAGAGCAAATGCAGCAATTTCTAAACCCTTTTGGCCAAAGCAGCTCAGATTTCAAACACAATGTAGCCATCCAAATCCCAAAAGAGGTCTTTATGTGGCAGCTCTTAAAAATCCCACCAATCTCATGTTTCAATTTACCTGCTCATAAAATTCATTGACGATGCCTTCTGTCCATTTCAAATGCAAGTCCCGAACTTTTGCTGGGCCATTTATGTCTGCCAGTTTGATGCACACCTGGCACACTAAGAGGCGATCATTTTCATTACTCCACTCTATACCATTGCTATTTACATCATTGGCCTGTTTTGGAAAAAAGAGAATTAATTTAGGTTCTGAGGTCACAGAAGGAAATGACCTTCTTCCAAATGACAAGAAGAAATTTCAGTAAATTCTTCTTCTAATCAGTTTATGCCATAACATGGACTTCTGGGGTCCTGGGTAAATTTCCCATTTCAAGTGTCACTATGATTTTGCTTCACTGGAAGCAGGGTTCTCTAAAAATATATCACAAACCAAGAGTTTTAGTATTTGTGATTACAGAGAATTATAATTTATAAATATATGTGTATACACATTCATATATGTCTAAGTATGTATATATAATATCAATAAATCATAAGAATTATAGCTATTTCTACCTCAAAAAAAGAAGCCAAGAAGAACTTTGCTCTAGCTGTGAAAGGCAATATGACATAGTTGAAAGAACACAAGACTTAAAGGGTAATCCTATACTTTAAAATTCTGACATAGCCTGATTTACTAATTTAGTGTGATACTGGAAAAATTACTTAATCTCTTTTGAGTCTTAATTTCTTTATCTATAAAATAGTAAAAGTAATACCAATCTAACCATATTGTCCTAAGGATTAATAAATGAAAACTGTCTAGTTCATAGTAAATGCTAAATAAATTGTAACTAACCCTTTTAAATAAATGGTAATTATTTTTATTTAGACAAATTACTATGCCTTTCAAGAACTCAAATTTTCTCTTGTAAGAAAATGAAGAGAATAAGCCAAATCAGTGGCTTTTGAACTTTAGTGTGATGGTTTTTGTTTTTGTATTTTTTGCACCAAACACTTTTGCCAAAAGAAAATTTATGCAGAAGACCAATATAGAAAACACTTAAAAGTGGACAACTCTTTTGGTTAAAACTTAGTGGGAGGTCTAGAGAGCTACTCATGTGGCATTTTCTCAAGTGACTACAGAACAAGAAGTTTCTGAGGGACACAGATCAAAACTATTGTGATAGATATCCTTTTATCTCTAAAAATTTCTAAGAACTCTGACTTTAATACTTTGGAATTTTTATTATGAAATAAAAATAAAAGTTATTAAAACTCTACAACTGAAATAATTTTAAAAGAATTCTTTCTTATTGACATTTGTAAATATTTTATTAAAATCACAACATAAAGGGGACTCCTTTCAGGAGTTTAGATAATTTCAAAAGAACAGTAAAGGGATTTAAAAAATAATTTAAAAATAATTAAAAAAATAATTTTAAAAGAAAAATAAAAGGAACTCCTTTCAAGAGTTTAAATAATTTTAAAAGAACTCTTTCTCACTGACATTTGTAAGTATTTTATTAAAATCACAACAGTAAAGGGAACTCCTTTCAGGGAGTTAAATCTAGTATCCTTTCTTTGTTACCAGTTCCTCTATCCTGAAGGTACAGCTTCTTTTAGGTCACCAAAGTCATCAAGAAAACAGCTTCCTGCTGGCAAAAGAAGGGAATCCTTCCCTCAGGAATCTAAAGCAGTGTTTCTCAATTTTTTTTCACCCCAAATGTCAGGGATAGAACACACTTCCATTAGTACCACTATCATACTAAGGCTGCGATTCTAGATTCCTTAGTTAAAGTGAGTTCTCTGAGGGCAAGGACTTTGACCTGTTCTTTCCTCATTTTTCCCAAGTATAATGATTGCATGTAGTGGGCAGTCCCAATGAACAGTTGTTGAATGAGGGGATTATTCTCAAGTGGAAGATAGGAGACTACTTCTCTTCCCCCAGACCAATTAGTTAAGAATCACTACTATAAAGAAGATGTAATAGATGTGGGGAGGTAGCCATAACTGACTTCTAAGGAACATATCTTTAACTCCATATAACGCCTTACTTGGAAATGGCACATGACGTTCCAAAAACTACCCATAAAAGCTTTTGAAATAATTAATTAGTTGCTAAGTGAAAGAAATTCTCAGCAATATATATCTAAGTGTCATAAAAGAAATATAACAAGCAATAGTATTTTAGAATGTTACCATAACAATATAAAAATGTTTTATTTTAAAAATATAGGCATACATATTATCTTATATGAGACACTTATGATGAGTTCATGAGTAGTGCTGATTCTAATTTAATATTAAAAAAAACCTTTTATCAGTAACACTGAAATAATTATTTCCATTTTTGAAATCAGGCATTAATTTTGCATAACAAACCTTGGCATTGAATTCAGCAAGGAAATCAAAATGCTTTTTAAGATCTGTGGCAAGGATTGCTTCAATGACTAAAAAACGAAAGCGTTTGAATTCCACATGATCAAGATTAAGAAGAAAGTTGTATTCTGGGCAAGAAAGGTACAGATTCCAAGCTGATGCAGCATGATGATTTTCCAGAACAGATCTGTCATTGTACAAAACTGCCTAAAAAAGAATGAAGAAAAATGAGGCAGGTATCTTAAGGATATTAAACTTTAATAATAAATAGAATCAAGAGCAAGTTGGAAGAATATAAACAATGAGTACCTACTTATATATGCCAGGCATTTTCGCTGGCATTTTAATACCTGTGAAAGAGGGCTGGGTTGTGATGATTTTATAAATGAGTAGAATGAAGTGCAAGGAAGTTAAGGTAAACCTTCCTTCCAGAGTACATAGCAAGTAAGTGAAATGTTAGTTTCTGAAGCCAAGTTTATTTATCTCCAAAGTCCACCTTCTTTCTAGAAACCATACTGTCTTCCAAGAGATGTAAAATTGATATTTTGAAGCCTATTTCATTCAATTAGTAAGCCATCTCAGATAAAGTTATTAGTGATATAAAGCAGGTGTGGGGATATGTTTCCACCCCTTGGTCAATATGGAGTCAATGCTGGTGGTGACTGAAGAACGGGAAGCAGGAGCGCTGTTCAGGTGGGTGAGACCCGCTATCCGAGGAGGACTCACCCTGTCCTCCCATCCTGACACAGTGCCTGGGAGGAGGAGAGAATGTGAAACCAATAAAAGCACAACTCCTCTGCTTCAAACAGTCTTGAAGGGCCAGAGAGACCAAGCATTTTTTCTGCCACCTCATTCTAGTGGAAGACCATGAGGTCCTCCTCAGTACCCTAGGGCTTTGGAACACAGATTCAAAGCCACTGGACTGTAGAATTGCTAAGGCCTCTTCCACCTCTAAAATTAATCAATTTTAAAAATTATCAAGTAAGCATATGAATTATTAAATGAACTCCATAGCCAGGTTGTGCCAAAGACTGGGAATTAAAAGAAAAACCCTGTCCCTGTTTTCATGGATCTTACTGTCTTTTAAGAAAGAAGGACAGATAAAAAATAGAATGCAATCTCAGTTAAAATACATGCTCTAAGAGCTTAATTAAATACCTCTACTTATTATTTGTGAAACTTAGCAATAGCCTAGATTAAGCCAAGATGCCTAACACCATTTGATATTATGTAAGCAATGGTAAACTATGTAATGGGCCCTATATAGGCATTTCAAACTAGCCTTAATATCACTTCTAAACATCATAAATCCCAAGAAAAAGTAAGCTTCAAAGACTCCCTAAGGGATCAAGTAACATTTAAGAGTGATTTGAATAATCTGGGCTCAAATCTGAGGAAGGGTAATAAACTATCAGAAACTTTCTGTTCAGAAAGCAAAAACTGAACTCCCAGCTCAATAAATCGTAATGTACAATGTGAAGCTAGCTGACTTAATAAGCTCTGTAAGTGAGATCAGTAAAAGAATGAATGAGTTCAGAATTCCTTCTACATGGTCTCTGGGATTCTACCTATGTTTCATCTGTCAATTTTGGTTCATATGTTTTCCATTTCTAGAAATTTTATGAGATTTTTAATTTACTGGTGATAATACATTCCCATCTGTTCTCTCTAAGCTTCATTCCTTACTATCATTTTATTAAGTTCCCAGGAAGAAGGCAAGACAGATGCATATGTTCAGCCACCATCTTTATCAAGATTTGGGGGGACAAAATATATCTATGACTGTTTTAGATTTAACTTAAAATTTTGTTTCATTTTAACCTACTCATCAAAATATTCTAGAAATTCTAACATTTCAAGCACCAACTTCCATTTTTTAGCCAACTTTTCATTTGAAATAGCTCAGAAATCTCTTAGAATTTTAATCATCCCTCTTTGATCAGCCTAATTAAATCTTCTACTTCTTTCATGGTGGATTCACAACAAACCTCCTGTGTCTTCCCAGCCACTTTCCTTGCCATGAGAATGAAGAATAATTCTGGGTCCAGTTGGTAGTATTAAACACTACTGTCTCTCTTTATAAGTCACAGGATATGTACTATCTTTCACTAATAATAGCCTAATTAGACCCAAATTGCCCCCAAAGATGAGAAAACCTACTTTATTACCCGATCATTTTAAGCCCCAGGCTTTCATAAGAGAGCCCTTATCTCACAGGCAACAACTGAAAAAGGCCTCATGAATTTCGTTACTTTGGGAAGAACAGAGTAAATTTCAGATAAGTTAGTGTCCTGCAGAACAAAGAATTCAGGCAGTCTTCAACAATTGATAATTATTTATTGAATGACTCTTATGTGCCAGTCAATATTCTAGATAATAGGAAATAAAAGAAACAAAAATCCTCACCATCATGGAGCCTTATATCACACTGAAAAAGGGTAGATAATAAACAAAATATAATATACAGTTACCCCTTCCACATTGCAGAGGTTAGGGGTATGGAGCCCCCATGATCTGGCAAATCAGCATAAAATTTTTTGGCCCTCCCTTCGTACCACAGAAATCTGAACTTTTTCTTTTTCTTTTATGGGCTGTTGACAGTACCTTATTGTAAAATTTGGGTTAAGTACTTGGTCATAGTCTACATGTAGGTCAATGTTAAGTAAAAATGCTGTATGAAAAAGAAATTAAAAATATGAAATATATATGAAAATTTAAAAAATTTTTATTTATGGTATTAAAAGATAAAATGTTACTATACAATACTAAACATATATTTTATGCATTTCTGAGTTTCTAAACTTTTTCTGTGTCGTCTGCTGTCCTTTGCAGCTTCCAGAAAACTCCCCAAAAATTCCCATTCAATTTCTTATGCTGACCTGTGATAGACTGAAACCGGGATGGAAAGTCACGATGTGGAAGGGAAAACTGTATACAGTAGTTAAATAATCATTCTATGTAAAAAATAAAACAGGAAGGGCACGTAAAGAGTGCTAGGAAGGGGATTCTGAAGTTTTAGATGGAAGGACGTGACAGAGTGAGCCATACGGATAGCTGGGGAACGAGAACTCTGGATAGGGGGAGCAGAAAGTAAATGGCTCTTAGAAGGGGAGTGTGCCCAGTGTGCTGAAGGAATAGGAAGGAGGCCAGTGAGTGAAAAAAGAATTATTAATGGGGACTAAATCATGCATGGCCTTGCCAGCCATTATAATGACTCTGTATTTTACTAGGAGTGAGGTGAATGCCATTGGAAGGTTTGTTTGGAAGAGAGTAGTATGAATGAAGTCACATTTAAATAGGACCACTCTAGCTGCCACGTGTTGATAAAAGACTGATGGGGGACAGGTAGGGAGTAAGCCAGGACACTAAGTAATTTTTTTCATAGCTGAACTCTTATCAATCTTTCTTCCATTCCAGCATTACCCACTGCTTCATTATTGACAGTCCTTAACAATGAGAAGTTAGAAATAACGTAATTATTGATATTATGTTCAGACTTAGTTTTGGGTAGGCAACTTGTATAAGTTGGTATTCATGTATCATTGTCTCAAATTATCTGTATTTAAGAGAGGTAACACTAGACTTCACCCACCTGCAGTATCCTTGAAAAAGAGTTAATGAGCAATTCTGACTCACTGATACACCAGTGAATGAAAGAAAGAATAAAAGCAGAGTGGGCTGGAATAGTAAATAATTTCTACCTGCATGATATCTGTTCAATAGTTTATCATACCACATATAACAGTAGAAAACATATATATAGGATTGGGGATAGATTTCTTCCTGTCACTCAGGGGGTGGTTATAGGTTCTGATGCAGTAATATTTGTTGAGAGCCAACTATGTTCCCTGCCTGATGTTACGTACTTTCATTTATGCTATCTCATTTAACACTCACAGTATCTAATTAGGTAGAAACTTTGATGTAGTGACATTTCGGAGTCCACTGTATGTAGCACTATGGTGCCAAGCAATTTCCTTATATTACCTTTTTCTTTTTTTTTTTTTTTTTTTTACCCTTAATCGTAGAAGGTACATATTTTGGGATGCAGAGAGAGTAGGGTGACTTGCCTAAGGTCACACAGCTAAGTAATTTAAGAAGGACTCAAACTCAGGCTCTTGATTCTAAGCCCATTGCTTTTCCACTGTGCCACTATTCCCCAGGTCTAGGCTTCACCAAAGGATGAGGCTTTTCAAAGATTACGAAGTATTAAGTTAGAGAGAATGGGCATCTGATTCTTGGAGAATTATATTGCAATTAGGGAAATATGTCCTCCTTAGTGGATAGATTCTCCTAAAGGAATTCTTAGAAAGTGGGTGAATATTAGCAACTGGATTGAAATTCATCAAAATGTTACTTATGGAAATCATGAGCTATTAATAGATAAGTTCTCATTGAAAAAAATGAATTACAAAGCCCTTTTAACCTATTTACTTCTCTCTCTCTCTCTCTCTCTCTCTCTCCCTCTCCCCAGCTCACTCACAATGAATGTCTCACAATGAATCCTGCTCTTGTTCTGATGAGAGAAGTGAAAATGTATGCAGAGGATAGATATGAGAAAAAGAACACAGAGCAATAAAGTGAAGAAGTCAGATCAATTCAGCAATTATTGAGCACCTACTCTTCATTAACGCACAAGGTTGGGAAACACAAAGATGACATTTTGGGAATCACCAGCCTAAACAAATATCCACAACTATATTAAATTCTACCTAAAACCATGTACTTAGTTCCAAGTTGTAACATTTAAAGACTATTACAATTACAGTATCCACTTGTTGGGAATGCCTACCTCTTTATGCAAATTGTGGTCCTAAAATTTTGTACCTTATCAGCTATACTGAATTTAAAATAATACTGTATTAGAAGAATTTTTACATTCTCTAATATGTTTACAGCTAAGGGATTTGGGGTTTGGGTATTAAGGCATGTCTTAGGGGGAAAAGAGGACAGCAAGAACAAAAAATAATGATAGCTCTCCTCAACCATAATAGCTTTTGCCCATACAAAGGATCTAGCCAGAAGGAAGAGTAAGTCTTAGATCTAGTGAAAGAGTTTTATAAATTTGATCAAGGCAAAATATAGACAGCATTGACTCCAGAAATTTACAAAGAACTAAGTTACTATTTCATAAACTGTTTATATTCTAGTTGAAGAAGGTGATTTTTCCCTAATTCCCTAGCACACATCATTTCATACCATGTGCTACTATCCAATTAATTACAATGTATGGCTTTAGAGCCAAATGGAATGGCCATATGATTCAACTGAAGAATGGTTTTCAAAGAGATATGCAGGATGGTTGTAAATTTTCAGATTACTCTAAACTTTCTGAAAAAGTATTTCCTACCTGAGGGGCATTTGTAGCCACAAGAAATGCATTTGTCCGCCCTGGGTGATCATAATCGTGCATAGCAGCTGCCACATACAGAGCCATCAACTCCAGTGCAGGAATGTTTGAAGACAGGCAGCCATAGCTCTCATCTGGAATAGAGCAGCTCTTTGAGGAAATGTAAGCTATTTGCCCAGGGTTAATTTGACCATCAGAATCTGAGGAAAAAGAAATAGCAAAATAAACCCTATTAACACATTAACTTCATCACAATTATGCTAAGGAAGGGGTTCTCCATAGGCAATATAAATTCTATCTTACATTTTGACTTACCTAAGAAACAGACTGTCTTTAGAAACATGGACTTAAAACAGAATATTATTTCAATCATACATGCTAATAGAGCAGAACAGTATTAAGTACAACCTCAAGTCATTTACTTTATAGGATATGATAGGATAATGATGCCAGTTTGATGCTGTGTTACTCAGCTAATAAAAAAAACAACAACAAACAAACAAAAACTCTGATATTCTAAACATCTATTTTTAAGAGCTAGATGTAATGGCCAGGGAATAGCAGGTAACAGTAGAAAGCAATACCACAGAATAACATTGAATGAAAGCAGTCTAGAGATTTAGGAATTTAATATATTACCAACATATTTCTCAACATAGATGTTTTTCAAATCTTATCCAGAAAGATTACATTTCATTTGCAGCCCTGACTATAACCCGTCTAACACTGTTGTTGTTTATTTACCCTCCACAAAGCCTCTAATAAAATAATGTAAAGAAAAACTAGGGAAAATGAAAAGGCATGGAAAACCAGGGAATGTCTCAGTCAATGTAACTTTATTTTAATCCTCTTTGTAGAAACATGTTCAGTATCCCCATTGTACATTTTTGGTGTCTCAATACCTTACCATTAGTTTCATTAGATAGGTAGCCTTATCTATTTAAATGGTCACTCTATTTTTTTTTTTTTTTTTTTTGCTAAAGAGATCTCAAGAAACTGTAAGAAGGAAAAAAGAAACTATAGATTAAAGAGCAGCAAGAAAAAAAAAACAAATATTTTAGAGATATAAAATTTCATTGGTTATGCTCACCAGTGGAACCCAGGAATATGAACTCATTTGTCACAGGTCAAAATGATTTTTTTCTCACAATGTCAGTTGACTCAATATTTGCCATCACAAGAGTATTTTAACATAATGACTTTATTGCATACAAGTGATAAAGATATTTCAGTATCTTCATACTTCTTTAAATCACGTTTTGCACCTAAATTGAGTTTTAGTATCACCACATGCCAGAGCTATTTTTAAAATAATTATTAAAATAAATATATTGAAAATTATTTTAGTTATTAAAAATTATAAAAAATAGACACTTGAATGTATGAATAAGGGCATATATGGAAACATTCAAGCATCTAATAAGAAGAATTTAGTTATCAATATCAGGGCCAATAATCTGAATTTTTTCCATGTTATATGCATTCTGGATTTCCCCTAGAATTTCAAAATATGTTTAAAAAAAAACAAAAATGGCAAAAGATATCCTTTTTAAAGTCAATAATTGTTTAGACTTGACATATTAGGATCTTAAAATTTGTTTATTTTTTTAATATGAAATTAATAGCATGAAAAAGAAAAGCTGGCAAGGACTTACATTCAATAATGCATTTTTTTGCTTCCTTTCAAAAAATGGTGATTCTTTTAATTGGCTGATTAACTTAGAAGGAGGCCTCAGTAAAAGGCATCCAGATTGGAAAGGAAAAAGTAAAATTATCTCTATTGCACATTACATGATCTTGTGTTTAGAAAATCTTAAGAAATCCACTAAAAAACTATTAGACCTCATAAGTGGTTTATCAAGGGTGCAGGTTACAAGATCAATATGCAAAAATCATTTGTATTTCTACATGCTAGCAATGAACAATCAAAAAATGAAACAAAATAATTAGATTTACAATAGCATCAAAGAAGAATAAAATACTTAGGAATAAACAGCAAAAGAAAAGCAAACTAGTACTCTGAAAACTAAAAAACATTGTTGTAAAAAATTAAAGATCTAAATAAATGGGAAAATACCCCATGTACATGGATAAGAGGACTTAGGATTGTTAACATGGCAATACTCCATAAACTGATCTACGGATTCAACATAATCCCTAACAGAATCCCACCTGTCTTTTTTGTAGAAATTGTAAGTTGATCTTAAAATTTATATGGAAATACAAGGGATCCAGAATAGCCAAAACAATCTTGAAAAAAACAAACAAAGTTGGAGGACTCATACTCCCAATTTCAAAACTTAATACAAAACTACAGTAGTCAAAACAGTTTGGTACTGACATAGGGATAAACATATAGATCGGTGGAAAAGAATTAAGTCTAAAAACAAGCCCTCACATTTTTGGTCAATTGATTTTGACAAGGGGACCAAGACCTTGCCAACTAGGTGCCCTGCATGATGCTAGGCTCTTTCATATATGCTATCTCATTTAATGCCCAAAATATCTTGTAAGGTAGTAAATCTGATATAAAAACATTTAAGAACCCACTGTGTATAGAATATATAAAGAACTCTTTTGAACAGTGGTGCTAGGATAACTGGATATCCATATTCAAAAGGATGTAAATTGGATCCCTTCTTTACACCACACACCAAAATTAACTCCATACGGGTCATATGTCTAAACCTAAGAGCTATAACTTTAAAACTCTTAGACGAAAACATAGGAGTAAATGTTCATGAACTTGTGTTAGGCAAAGTCTTCTTAAATGACACCCAAAGCACAAGCAACAAAAGAAAAAATTAGATAAATTAAACTTCATTGAAATTAAAAACATATGTGAAATGACAATCCCCAGAATGGGAAAAAATATTTGAAATTCATAAGGAAAATATAAAGAATGCTTACAATTCAATAATAATAAGACAAATGACCCAACTTTAAAAATGGACAAATGCAAGCACACTGATGCTCATGGCAGCATAATTCACAATTGCCAACAGATGGTAGCAACCCAAGTGACCATCAACCAATGAATGGATAAATAAAACATGGTACATGCATATGATGGAATAATATGAATATTGTAAAAACGAATGACATGCTTTCTTCTCCTCCTCACTCACCAGACAGCCACATCTTTTCTTGCAGTACTAGCAGCATCTCTGAGACACAATGGTGAAGGTCAAAATAAACAGGTTTGGCCGTATTGGGAGCCTGGTCACCAGGGCTGCTGTAAACTCTGGCAAAGTGTAGGCTGTGGCCATCAATGACCCCTTCACTGACCTCAACTACATGGTCTATGTGTTCCAGTATGATTCCACCCATGGCAAGTTCAAAGGCACCATCAAAGCTGAGAATGGGAAGCTTCTCATTAATGGGAATCCCATTATTATCTTCCAGGAATGAGATCCCACCAACATCAATTGGGGTGATGCTAGTGCCGAATATGTTGTGAAGTACACTGGTATTTTCACAACTATGGAGAAGGCTGGGGCTCACTTGAAGGGTGGCACCAAGAGTCATCATCTCTGCCCCTTTGGCCAATCCCCCCATTTTGTGTTGGGATTGAACTATAAGAAGTACGCCAACACCCTAAAGATTGTCAGCAATGTTTCCTGCACCACCAGCTGCCTGGGCCCCCTGGCCAAAGCCATCCATGACAACTTTGGCATCATGGAGGGACTCATGACCACTGACCATGCCATCACTTCCACCTAGAAAACTGTGGATGGCCCTCCAGGAAAATGTGGTGTGATTGCCACGGGGCTGTCCAGAACATCATCCCTGCATCTACCAGCATTGTCAAGGTGGTGAGCAAGGTCATCTCAGAGCTGACTGGGAAGTTCACTGGCATGGCCTTCACAATCCCTACCCCCAATGTGTCCATCATGGACCTGAACTGCCAACTGGAGAAAGCGGCCAAATATGATGACATCAAGAAGGTGGTGAAGCAGGCACTAGAGCGTCCCCTAAAGGGCATCCTGGGCTACACTGAGTACTAGGTTGTCTCCTGTAACTTTAACACTCACTCTTCCACTTTTGATGCTGGGGCTGGCATTGCCCTCAATGACCACTTTGTCAAGCTCATTTCCTGGTATGACAATGAATTTGGCTACAGCAATAGGGTGGTGGACCTTATGGTCCACATGGCCAACAAGGAGTAAGAGCCCTGGACCACCAGCCCCAGCAACAGCATGAGAGGAAGAGAGAAGCCATCAGCTGCTCAGGAGTCCTGGCCCCAACTCAATCCCCCAACACTGAGAATCACCCGTCCTCCTCAGCTTCCATCTCCCAGACCCTCTGAGGAAGGGGAGGGGCCAAGAGCCCTACCTTGTCATGTACCATCAATAAAGTACACCCAGCCCCACAAAAAGGAATTTAGTTCTGACACATGTGACAATATAGAGAACCTTGAAAACAATGTGTTGAGTGAAATAAGCCAGACCCAAAAGGATAAATATTGAATGATCTCACTGATTTGAAACAATTAGAATTAGCAAACTCATAGAGTCAGAATCTAGAATATAGGTTTTCAGGGGATGGGGTAGGGATAGGGAATGGGGAGTTAAGGTTTAAAATGTAAAGAGCTTCTATTTGGAATGATGGAAATATTTAGGTATGGTGGTGATGGTATCACAACATTGTGAATGCAACTAATGGCACTGAAATACATATCTGAATATGTTTAATACGAGAAATGTTAGATTGTATATATGGTAACAGAATAAAATTTTTAAAAAATCCATGGAATTACACTACACAAGCAGAGTTAAACCATGGACTTTAATTAATAGTACAAGCATAAAAATGTGCTATTATCAATTATAACAAATATTCCTCATTAATGCAAGGTGTTGGTGATGGGGGAGTAGTGTATGGGAATCCTATATTTTATGCCTGATTGTTCTGTGAATCTACAGCTCCTCTAATTAAAAAAAATACTGGGCAGAGGATCTGAACAGAGAATTTCTCCAAAGAAGATACACAAATGGCCCATAACCACATGAAAAAATGCTCAACATCATTAGCAATAGGGAAATTCAAATTAAACCACAATAAGACTCAATTAAGTATGACTATAATAAAAAGCCAGATAATAACAAGTTTTGGCAATGATGTGGAGATACTGGAACCCTCATGGATTGCTGGTGGGAATATAAAATGGTATAGTCATTTTGGAAACAATTTGGCAATTCCTCAAAATGTTAAACTTAAGAGTCATCGTATGACCCAGCCATTCCACTCTAGGTATATGCTTAACATATGTCTACACAAAAACTTGTATATGAATGTTCACAGCAGCATTATTCATAATAGCTATAAAATGGAAACAACCCAAATGTCCATCAACCTTATATTGTCTAGGAGGAGTAGAAAAAGTTGCTTAATATATATAATAAATATATTTCCAAGCAATGAGGAAAATACATAAAGCTATTGTGGACATAGTTCCTATGACTGGTCATACAGCTGTACTCAAAATTTATAATGTTTATATTCCACTATCCATTCCATATTCCCTTTGTATTCAGCCAGCACTTTTGTTGATTAGAGGTTCTTAGCCTAGTGGGATAAACTGCACTTCCAAGGGAATGCACTATTAGTGATCCTAGTGGTACTGGATTACTATTGTTTTCTATTATCTTTTTGCCACTGAACATGGGAGTACCAAGAAGCCCAAAAAATTTCCTGGGTTCTGGATATACATCCTCCCATGTGTAGTAGGAACCCTATTTCCTCTCAATAATAAGGATCAGACAGGATCATTCACCCAAACTAGCACAGAGTCCCCCTTCCCTTCTTTGTCTATTAGTTCTGAGATATAGAAAACACAAATTGGCCACTTGTCAGTATTGGTGTCCAGTTCAATGTCATCCTTTTTCATGTCCCCTGTTGGGAATATTTCTTCTTGTGAACTGAGCCCTCTAGGACAAGCAGATTTTGTAAGTGGATAATTTGGGGTAATAATGAGAGAAGCCATTCCTATTTCCAAAGATTTGTATATTCTGGGTCTGGGAGAAATGATTCAGAAAATAAACTGTAACTTGTGGAACAGTACCCTAGCCCCTAAATTGAGTCTTCAGTTCTCAATTACACTCTTCTCTGAGGCCAGCTTTGGGGTAATAGGGTACATGGAAAAATCAGTAAATTCTGTGGGCATAAGCCCACTGCCACAATTTTTGCCAATAAAGTGAGTTCCTTGTTCAGATGCAACATCTTGTTCAATACCTTGATGGTGAATAAGGCATTCAGTAAATTCATAGATGGTGATGCTGACAGAAGCACTATCAAAGTAAGGTACATCTGTATCCAGAGTACGTGATTATTTCAGTGAGATCAAAAGCTGTCTCTTCCATGAAGGAAGGGATCTAATGTAAGCAATCTGCCACCAGATGGCTGAATGTTCCTCCAGGTAATGATGTCTCTCTCACTGGCAATCTGGGCACTCAGCAGAGGTCAGAGCCAGGCTAGCCTTACTGAGAAGAAGCCCATGTTGTTGAGACCACACATACTCTCCATTTCTGCTGTCTTGACCATGATGATCATGAATCTACTAAATGAGAATGGAGTGGCTAGGAAGAAAGACTGATTGTTATCAAGAAAAGGAGTCATTTTGTTCAACTGATCACTGAGCACCTCCGTTGTAGTGAATGCCCTTTGGTGAGCATTCACATGGGAAGCAAATATCCTCCACTCAGTGCCCTACCTAAGAGGTGCAGCCATATACCTCCTTGTTAACAACTTTCTAATCTTTTTCCTTCTAAGTCCCTAAGCATCCAAGCAAGCTATTAGCCAATGGCCATGAATTTCCACCTTTCCTCTGGCCATCTCTCTTTCTAGACCAAGTGAACAATCAGACTTGCTGGTAGGATTTATCTTTCCCTATCAGCCTTCAGAAGACACTCTTGGATGAGCCTATAAAGCAGTAGCAATCCACTTTCAGGTGGTACTAACATGTTGGGTAAAACAATCTATAAACCTGTCTTTTCTCCTTCAACTGATCATAGGGAATTCCATAAGGAAGAGGTGTCAATGCATTAGGAATAGGTTTCATGAGAGTCTGAGCCACTTGCTCATACCTTGTGCCTTCAGGAGGAGCTCAAACCTAATATTATATATTAGGTTTGATGACTGAGTGCTGCTGTGAATGTCACCTTTATAGACTGGAGGGTCAGAAAGCTCCAAGTTTGTCACAGTCAGGCCACATGGTAATCTATGCACATGGTCAAGTATTCAAAATCTACCCAGAGTATAGTAACCATTTAACACCTGTTTTTACAAAAAAGAGAACAGTTATCTGAGGAAGAAAGCTTGGCTTTGTCTCAAAAACCCAAAGGATTTCCAATGTGATTCTCTTGCAGGGTTCTTCAAAGGCTCCCCACAGGATTACTATCTGCCAAAGACACTTTGAGCACTGTGGAAGTACCTTTGAAATTGGGCAACTGGCAGAAGCTGGAAGAATTTTCAGGGTTATGATAAAAACTGATAAAAAAAAACATCAGTCAACATATTCAAGAAGTTCACTGAACCCATGCAGGAAGAATACAAAGAAAATCACCTGGATACATCAGAGTCAAAATGCTGAAAACCAATAGCAAAAAGGGCACATACTACCTTAAAGAGAAACAAGTCTTATGGTTGACCTGTCAACAGAAACAATTATTATATTATCAACAGAAACTATGTATTAAAGGTAACTTAATAAGACTTTTAAAAGAACAGAGATAATAAAATGAGAACATTTGATTTGGTTTTCCTAAGTAAATAATGAAATGAAAGATAATGGAAGGAAGTACCGGTTTCATTTCCTGTTCCGTGATCACTGCGGATCTGCTGAAAGCCAGGAATTGGCCGTGTTGTCAGATACCAAACTGCATGTAGGACATCTGTGGCATGTATACGATTGTGATCTAAAGTCACCAAAATGTTTTACAAATTATCATCATGTTTGACATAGGACATTTTGAAAGTACAAGAATTTTTTGTCATACGTATCCTTGAAAGTAAAATATATGACACAGAATAACTTCCCAGAATTGTATTTTGCTTCATTTTATTTTTAGGGTTTCTTATGCATTAAAAATTATCTTTTAAAAACTTACACATATAATATGAAAATATAGCAAAGAGGTCAAAGAAAAGGTACAATAACCAGTGCTAACTGAAAGCACTGGTAAATTTACTTAAGGTTGCTATTTTGTGGCTTTAAAAATACTATGTAAATAGTTTCTGATTATGGAGCCCCATATTTGCACTTCAACAAATAATGAGTAACACTGTGTAGCATTAACAGATGACACAACTAAGTGTTCAGGCAACAGAGATGACATGGTATCAACCCACTAGGAGCTTAATTATTATTAATAAATCACCACCTTTAATTTACCATATACTATGTGCCATGGATTCTAATATGTGCTTTACATGAATTATTTTATGTTATCACTATGTATAGGATAGATAAAATTGTTATTTCCATTTACAAATTTAGAAACTGAAATTTAGAAAAGTTAGGTCCAGAGCCTGTTTTCTTAACCAATATATTCTAATTGGAGCTGTCAGTGAAGATTCCTTACCACCTCTTTCTGTCCATTTCCCTTCTCTAAAAGGTTACTAAGTATTACTTTTTTCTATTTATAAAATTTAACCACTTCTTTAAAGGTATACTTTGTGGAAATTACAATATTTATAACTCAAATTTATCAAACATCATTATTAATGAGTTTCACCAATTTAAGAATAATTTATACTCTATTTATATAATTGATTTGCAAACTAAAGAATGTGCCCACATAGAGGGACACTGTAGAACGTGTCTACACAGAGACAAAGCTATAACTTCTTCTAATACAATATTTAAATTATATTTTACCATATAATCAAGTAGCCATTAAAAATCGTTCTATAAATCAGACATGGTTAAAAACAGAAATTCTATGTATAAATTTCTAAAAATGTCAAGTCAAGAATTTTCTGAAATTTAGTATTACCAAGTATTAATATCACCTTAATATTACTGAACATTAAAAAAGGCACTGAGATTAATAATTATTGACATGGAAAGATGTATATTATATAACAATTAAGTGGGAAAAAAAGCAGATAATAAATAGGTATCAATATTATGATCCACTATATAAAAATAAGTATTTAAGAAAAAAATCTTGGAGGATATATACCAAATTTAACAATCAGTTTCCTCTAGGTATTGGGATAAAGATTTTCTTTTTAGATCTCTGTTTTTAAATTTTCCAAATATATCATCAAAATACTATTTAAGGGACTATCTAAAAGGAAAACTAATAGCATCTAAAGAGTATTATTTGAATTTAAATAATAAGATATGTTAATACTTACAAGGAATGTCTCGATAGCCATTTTCTAATGCGCAAAAATAGTTCATGAACTGTTGAGTGGGAATTTTAAATATTTCCAATAAGCCAGTGTCTTGAAATAAGGTATACATAACCTAAATATCAATTAAAATACAGTTCACTTTAAAAGTCAGAATTTCTATTTGTAGCTGAGTAGTTTCAGTAATTTGCATTTAGGAATGTTAACCATATATATGTTCTTAAGTTAATAATTCATTTAAAACCTTCTTATAATGAATTCTTTCCAAAAAATAAAAAGAGAGACATCACTCTAAAACCCCTGAAATCCAAAGAAAGCTTACTAGATCATCCCCAATTTTAAAAGTTTTCAATTCTTCCCTTTAGCTTTTTTATTCATAATGTATTGAAGGGCATGCAAATTTTATTCTATATTAGACCTGGATGTTAAAAGAACAATATCATATTTCTCACATTTTTGTCCCTAAAGACTACAGTGAGATGAACATATATGCCCTCCACACTATTTATCCTTATGCATTTAATAAATAAAATATTATAGGAATTAATGAGAGTAATATTTCAGGATGATGCTGTTATGGAGAACCCACTGCGGAGAGCCTGGAGTCTGGGTGATAAATTGGAAGTATTTTTCCACAATTCTGGTATGAAATGAACCATTGGCCTTAGGTAAAGTATAGGGAGGTAGGTGAATAAAAGAGAAGCATAAATATTAGGTTTAGTGATTAGAACTAGATCACCTTTCATATCCTTTTTAGCCTTAAGATTTACCACTAAGTAAATCTTTATTACTTATTTAGCCTAAATTAAATTCCAGTAATATGGGCAAATAAACTACTATATATATATATAATAGGTTTTACTTTTCAAATTTTGTACTGAAATATTTTTGTGAAAAAAAATTCAATGAATAAAGTTGAAGTAGTGCCTAATCCAAAACTGGTATCGTATAATTTTTAGATTTTGTTCTTTTTAAAAATATTTGAGAAAAAAATGAATTTGTAATTAAAAAGTAGAGATTTGAAAACCAACCTGACTGAGAATTCTTCCTGATTTCTCTCCCATCTTTTCTACAAGTTCAAAAATTTGAAAATTCCAGTTGCTCATCTTTTCTATTAATGAGTCATGATCTTCTATTAAAATCAAGTCCAATGATGATTCTGGTTTAATCTGTATATAATGGAGAAAAATAAAAACAACTTTACCTTTTTATAACCAATATTAAATCCACAATTATAAAAGAACACTTACAAATGATCGTTAAAAAATGGTCAGAACTATTTTCTGTAATGGCCATTCTCAAATATTCTCTTCTCTGTACTTTCTATTTCTCCTGTTTGTAGAATGCCATCTTCAGACCATGATAAACATATCTTCTAGGCATCAGAAGATTTACTGTTCTATATATTACTTTTATAAATAAAAATTTGTAATATTTCCAAATCACTACACAAATCTAAAATCCAATATTTTCATTTTAGAAGTTACAAGTATCAAAATGTACTGGAAAGAAACTCATATCCTTATATTGGCCTGCATTACTAAGGTAACTTACCAAAAGAAATGGATGCTTTTTTTCCTAAAAACTTAATCTTTTAACTTTAAGAACAAAAAAAATTTTCTATGGTAAGGAAGCAAATTATTTTCATTGCTTTTTAATGACTGTACATGCATGCATTCTCTATACTTTAAAATACACAATTGAAGAAAACATCAGAATAGAATAACTAAATAAAAAATATTCATTTAAAAATGAATGCAGTTCTTCCAGGATGATGGGTTTAGAAGTAATCATTATTTTTAAATCAAGATTTTCTTTATTATTTCAGTTATAGTTATGTTTCAGTAAAAATTTTTAAAATCTCATTACATTAAATCCTTGTTCTTGGCAAGAATAATGAAACCAGTATTAACTGGCATTATATTTCACCTTAACATAATCATATTGAAACTTTATCTTTTACATTTAGTTGTTGTTCATTCTGTGCCTCTTCAGTTAGGTAATTATCACCTTCCAAAAATAATTTTCTGTAGTTTCTCTTCTCTATTTGCTCTTCCTGTTCAGTTTCTGTAAGGCTGAAAGATTCTTTTGGGAACGCAGTACTTTCTTCTTCACCTTTCAAAAAAAGAAATATAGTAATGAACAAACAAGAATAAATGTGCTACATGGACAGTTTTATAATAATAATGGTTATTTGTAAAAAATATTCAGATAAAGCGAACCATACTGGTGTTAAATCCAAATTACTTAATGACACCATTAAATCTTATTTGGTAGGCTATTTTGTCCAGGCACCTTGTGCTCAGGCAACACAGCATTTTACCTATTGGACTCACCTTATATATTTCCTCATGGATGGAAGAACGATGGGCGTTCTTTATAAAACTGAGAAACATTAGAAAAAGTCAGTCCCTATCAACAGGAACTTTCTAAACGATTTGATTGAAACAATTCCCAACATCTTTGAAAACCCTAAATTCATAATTACAAATGAATGAGATTATGCCACATTTAAAAACATAAGCCACAATATCATGAATTGCTTATTCTCAACCAAAATGATTAAGTATATTCTTTCTCCCAAATCATAAGGAATAGGGGAGCAGTATTGGTAACTAAATAGCATTCATTGACATGTTAGAGAAAAAAGTTCTTATTCATTCTGTCTGTAATACCCTAAAATAGGAAGACTTCCTGCAAATGAATGAATAAATAAATTGTGGTATGCTCAGAACAGGACAATAAATTGCAATCACATGCAACAACATAGATGATTAAAATATAATGCTGAATGAAGGAAGCCAGACACAAAGGTACATATTCTATGACTCAGTTGATTGAAAGTTAAAAAACATATCAAAATTGATGCATATGAGTAATGCAAGACATGAGGATGGTTACCCTTGGGGGATATAACTGGAAAGGGGCATCAGGGGAGATTCAGAGATGCTGGTAATATTTTGTTTCTTGGTCTGGATACTGATTACACAGGTATGTTAAAGTTATGAAAATTCTTCAAGCTATAAAATTATGATTTGTGTGCTTTTTAATATGTATGTTTTTTCCAATTCAGTTTTATTGAGATATATTCATATACCATACAATCATCCATGGTGTACAATCAACTGTTCACAACAGTTGTGCATTCATCACCACAATCAATTTTTAAACATTTTCCTTACACCAGAAAGAATAAAAATAAGAATAAAAAATAAAAGTAAAAAAGAACACCCAAATCATCCCCCCCATCCCACCCTATTTTTCATTTACTTTTTGTCACCATTTTTCTACTCATCCATCCATACACTGGATAAAGGGAGTGTGATCCACAAGGTTTTCACAATCACACAATCATAATATGTATGTTTTTTAAGTAAAAATATTTTTTAAGAATAATCATTGGAATTGAATTTCAGAAGAACTAGGTTCAAATCCTGATTTTTGTACTTAATAAGGACAAGCTTTCCCTCCTGTAAAATGTTAATAATATAGTACCTATCTTAGTGGATGTTACACATAATAGGTGATCAAATCTGAACTTAACACAATACATATACTAAAACATCATTAACTGATAATGATGATCAGAAAGTGTTATCCTTTGGAAAATATGATTTTTCCAAATAAGGCAGCAACCACAGTGGTATGCTAAAATAGAATCAATGAAAAAATTGTTGACATTTTAGATATACCACATGATTTATTTTTAATGATCTGAACTGCAAATAACTATATCTTAAAGATAATAAAAACAATTGAAATAACTGTAGCAATTTATTTTTCAAAGATGACTGCAACTCTTTCTTTCATCCTATACACCCTTCTGCAATGTATTTCTGTTACTCATCTACCAACAGATAGCATTAATTTCCCAAACCCTTGGAATTTGGAAGTATCTTATGACTGCTCTGATTAACAGAATGTGGCAGAGTGACATTTTGCCCGTTCTGGGTTGAGTAATTAGCTGGATTGGCAGCTTCTACTTCCTTCTCTCTTGGAATCCAGCCAAAAAGCTCTAAGAGGCCCAATTTACATGCAGAGGCAATATTTAGATGCACTGGTCAATAGCCAAAAGCTATGTGAGTAATCCATCTTGGAAATCCAGCCCAATCAAACCTTCAGACAACTGCAGTCCTTATCAAAACTGATTGTATTCATAGGAAAGATCTCATATGAGAATCTCCTAGCTGAGTAGTCAACCCAAATAACCATAAGAATTAATCATTTCTTAAAAGCTATTTTTAAGTATAACTACATACCATAAAACTCACCCATTCTAAGTACAGGATGCAACAATTTTAGTAAACTTACAGAGTTGTGCAACCATCACCACAATCCAATTTTAGAACATTCCCATCATCCCCAAAAGTTCCCTTATACCAGTTTACAATTAATCCCTATTCCTGCCCCAGGCAACCAATTGTTCTAATTATTGTCTCTGTAATTTTGCCTTTTCTAGAATTTCACATAGATGGAACCATACAATACATAATATTTGAGCCTGGCTTCTTTCACTTAGCATAATGTCTTTGAAATTCATCCGTGTTGTAGCATGTATCAAAAGTTAAGTCCTTTAATTGTGAAATAGAATTGCATTGTATGGGTGTACCAAATAATAAATCATTCAAAAGTTGATGGCCATTGGATTGTTTCACTTTTGCATGATTATCAATATTGATGCTATAAAGCATTCACATACACGTTTTTGAGTGGTCACATATTTTCTCTTGCGCAGATGCCTAGCAGGGGAATTATGGAGTCATCTGATAAATTTATGTGAAACTTTTTAAGAAACTGTCAAACTGTTTTCCAGAGTGGCTGTACCATTTTATATTCCCATCAGCAAGGCACAGAGGTTCCAATTTGGCTGCCTGTAGCAGCCGCTGGCCTGAGCAGAGCAGGCCTGCAGACCTTGGGCACAGCAGTCTACCTGACCTGGGCAGCTAACGTTTAACCTACCTTCTTTGAAAGCTAGTAAAGAAGAAAATTGTAAATAAACCTTACAATGTAACTTTAAAACGGGAAGTAGGCAGGAAGTGAGAACCCTTGGTCTCACAAAGGAGCAAGATGAAAATGTAAAGTCTTGCACCCAGATTTGAATGAGCATTCATCTATGGTCGCCAGACCTCCTGCTGTCAAGTGTTAATCTATAGTTCACTTCCGTTCTGACACTCTTGTGGTTATCTATTGATCACCACCACCCCTCCCCGCCATGGCACAAGACCCTGTTCCCACACTTACACCCTTAGGAATGTCTTTGTCTCAAACCCTTCTAAGTGGCTCCGCCAGCCTCTTTAATTGCATGGTCAACTTCCCTGCGACTGAGGTACTCGCTGGGCGAGAGAAAAGCCATTTGATTTCTGCTCCCTGTAGGTAAGCCCTGAATAAAAGTTCATGTCTCAGAAAATGCCCAGTGTCTTCTTTGGTCTTTTGACTGGCAAAGCCCTCAGGGGCTGTGACACTGCCTTCTCGCCCACACTGGTTTTGTCTCCTTTTTTTTTATTACACGTATCCTAGTGTGAGTGCAGAGATATCTGACTGTAGTGTTAATTTGCATTTCCCTAATGACTAATGATGTTCACCATCTTTTCATATGCTTATAACCCATTCATTTATTTTCTTCACCAAATGACCTTAACCAAAATGTCTATTCAAAGCTTTTCCCCATTTTTAATTGAGTTGACTGATTTCTTATAATTGAATTGTAAGAGTTTTTCATATGTCCTGAATAGAAGTCCTTTATTAGAAGTATAACTTGCAAATATTTTTGCAATCTGTGATTTGTCTTTTCATTTTCTTATTGTTGTCTTTTGAAATGTGAAAGTTTTCAATTCTGATGAAGTGAATTTATGGATTTTTTTTCTCTTATAGATTGTGCTTTTCATATTGTTTCTAAGTAAACTTTACCCAACTCAAGGTCACAAAGACTTTCTCCTATATTTTCTTCTAGAAGTTTTATAGTTTTTGCTAGGCCTATGACCCATTTTGAGTTACTTTTTCAGTATTTCGTGAGATTAGGGTCCAAGTTCTTTTTTTTTCTTTTCTTTTTTTTTTTTTGGCATATGGATATTCACTTGTCTCCACACTATTTATTGAAAAAACTCTCCTTTCCCTATTGAATTGTCTGTGCACCTTTGTTGAAACTCAACTGACCATAAATGTAAGAATTTACTTTTGGACTCTATTTTGTTCTTTGGATCTAAATACCCATCCTTGTCCTAGTATCATACTGTTTTGATCACAGTGACTCTATAAGAAGCTTTGAAATTGAGTAGTTTAAGGTCTCCAACTTTGTTCTTCTTTTTCAAAATTGTCTTAGCTATTATAGGCCCTTTGTATTTCCATATAAATTTTTTTACAATTAATTTTTTTCAATTTTTAGAACATTTTCATTACTCCAGAAAAGAAAAAAACAAAAAAAAAAAAAAAAAAAAAAAGGAAACTCAAATCTTCCCATACCCCAACCACTCCCCCTCCATTATTGATTCATAGTATTGGTATAGTACATTTGTTACTGTTGATGAAAGAATGTTAAAATACTACTTACTATAGGATATAGTTTGCAACAGGTATATATATTTTTTCCTATATGCCCCTCTATTACTACCTTCTAGTTATAGTGTCATACATTTGTTCTACTTCATGAGAGAGATTTCTAATATTTGTACAGTTAATCATGGACATTGTCCACCACAAGATTCACTGTTTTATACATTCCCATCTTTTAACCTCCAACTGTCCTTCTGGTGACATACGTGACTCTGAACTTACCCTTTCCACCACCTTCACACACCATTCAGCACTGTTAGTTATTCTCACAATGTGTTACCATCACCTCTGTCCATTTCCAAACATTTAAGTTCACCCTAGTTGAACATTTGCTCATAGTAAGCAACTGCTCCCCATTCTTTAGTCTCATTCTATATCCTAGTAATTTATATTTCATGTCTATGAGTTTACATGTTATAATTAGTTCACATCAGTGAGACCCTGCAATACTTGTCCTTATGTGTCTGTCTTATTTCACTCAATATGGTGCCCTCAAGATTTCTTCATCAACCCATTTTTTTAAAGATGGTTTTGTTCACACACCATACATTCTGTCCTAAGTAAACAATCATTGGTTCCCTGTATAATCATGTATTTATGTATTCAGCACCATCGCCACTATCTATATAAGGACATCTCCATTTTTTCCATAAAGAAAGAGGAAGAGTCAAAGAAGGTAGAGAAACAAAAGAAAAAGAAAAGAGAGATAAAAAAAAATGACAGCTAGAAAACAACAAAAGGAAAGATGATAGCATTAAACTAAAGTAGAATAAAGAGTCAGACAACATCACTAATGCCAGAAGTCCCATACCCTTCCCCTAAGTCCCCCTACCCATATGCATTTAGCTTTGGTGTATTGCCTTTGTTGTATTAAAAGACCATAATACAATGTTTCTGTTAAGTATAGTCTCTAGTTTGCATTGATTGTATTTTCCCCCCAATCACACCCTATTTTTCACACCTTGCAATGTTGACATTCATTTGTTCTACCTCATATAAAAACATATCTACCTTTTATTACAATTGTTGGGCACCCTAGGTTTCACTGAATTATACAGTCCCAGTCTTTATCTTTCCTCTTTTGTTCTGGTGTCCCACATGCTCCTGACCTTCCTCTTTCAACCATAATCACAGTCATCTTTGTTCAGTGTACATACATTGCTGTGTTACTATCTCCCAAAGTTGTTTTCCAAATCTCTCACTCCTGTCTTTTCCTTTCTGTCTGCAGTGCTTCCTTTAGTGCTTCCTGTAGAGCAGGTATCTTGTTCACAAACTCCATCATTGTCTGTTTGTCAGAGAATATTTTAAGCTCTCCCTCATATTTGAAGGACAGTTTTGCTGGATATAGGATTCTTGGTCAGTGGTTTTTCTCTTTAAGTATCTTAAATATATCACCCCACTTCCTTCTTCTGTCCATGGTTTCTATTGAGATATCACCCCACTTCCTTCTTCTGTCCATGGTTTCTATTGAGAAATTTGCACATAGTCTTATCAAGCTTCCTTCATATGTGATGGATCACTTTTCTCTTGCTGCTTTCAGGATTGTTTCTTTTTATCTTTCACGTTTGATAATCTGATTATTAAGTGTCTTGGCGTAGGCCTATTCAGATCAATTCTGTTTGGACCTGTAATTTGATGTCTTTCATAAGAGATGAGAAATCTTTGTTATTTCCTCTATTATTGCTTCTGTCCTTTTTCCCTTCTCTTGTCCTTCTGGGACACCTATGACATGTACATTCCTGCATTTCGATTCGTCCTTAAGTTCTCGGAGATGTTGCTCATATTTTTCCATTCTTTTCTCTTTCTGTTCTTTTTTGTATAGCCTTTCAGTGCCTTGTTCTCCAGTTCCTGGGTGCTTTCTTCTGCCTCTTGAGATCTGCTGTTGTATGTCTCCACTGTGTCTTTCATCTCTTGTGTCATTTCCATAGATTCTGCCAGTTGTTTTTTTGAACTTTCGATTTCTACCCTATGTTACACACAGTGTTTTCATTATATGCATCCTTTTTTTCATATATTCCCTAAACTTTTTGAATTGATTTAGTATTAGTTGTTTAAATTCCTGTTATCTCAGTTGAAGTGTAAGTTTGTTCTTTTGACTGGGCCATAACTTCATTTTTCTTAGTGTAGGTTGTAGTTTTCTGTTGTCTAGGCATCTGATTTCCTTGGTTACCCCAATCAGGTTTTCCCAGACCAGAATAGGCTCAGGTCTCAGAAGGAGGCAACAGTATCAGGTCTCCCTGAGGGTGTGTCTTAGAAGATTGGTACTCCCTGTGAGGCCTCAAGTCACTGTGCTTTTCTCCCAGCAGGTGCAACCTGTCAGCCTGTAGCTCCAAACTGGCGTAAGAAAGTGTAGCCTGTGGCTGTTTTCCCCAGGCTCTGTGGTCTGGCTCTGAATGGAAGGCAACTAGTAAAGCTTGACACCACCTTCTTCCTCTAGGGAAAATACACCCCCTAGGGGGAGGTCATTTACATTTGAACTGTCTCTCTGCCTGTGATATCTCCACACTTGTCTGGGTCAGAGGACTGGGAACCGAAAATGGCTGAGGCTTTCTCCACTGAGCCAAAAACAGGACAGAAAGCCCCCTTCAGGGCCAGTCCATGGCCACCCTCCGGCTCTCCAAGGTCAGTCATCACCAAAAGCCTCTGTCTACTTGTTGGGGATTCATATCTTGTATTGAGCAGTCCACGTTTCCTAATTAAAACCCCAGTTGGAGCTCAGCTAAGCTATATTCACTTGCTCCAAGTGTGCTGCTCTCTAGCACCACAAGGCTTTGCAGTTCGGGCTGTGGGGGGGAGGGGGCTCCTGGCTTGGATCCACAGTTTTTACTAACAGATTTTATGCTGCAATCTCGGGCATTCCTCCCAATTCAGGTTGGTTTATGATGAGTGGACAGTCACATTTGTACCCCAACAGTTATTCCAGATTATTTACTAGTTGTTCCTGGTTATTAGTTGTTCCATGGGGACAAATTAGCTTCCACTCCTCTCTATTCCATATAAATTTTAAGATCAACTTGTTAATTTCTACCAAAATTCCTGCTGGAATTTGACAAGGATTGCATTGAATTTCCAGATATATTTGGGAGAATTGTCCTATTGACAATACTGAGACTTCCAATCCATTATTATGAAATGCCTCTTTAAGTGTTTAGATTTTCTCTAATTTCTCTCAAAAATGTTTCATAGTATACAAATCTTCCACTTAATTCGTTAAATTTATTCTATTTTATTCTTTTTAATGCTATTGTAAATGGAATTATTTTCCTATGATTTATTGCTAGCATATGAGGATATAATTTATTTTTGTATGTTGATCTTGTACCATGTGACATTTTTAAACTTGTTTCTAGTATTTTTTTGTGTATGTGGATTTCTTGGTATTTTCTATGTTAAGGGTCATGTGATTTGGGAAAAGGGACAGTTTTAGTTCTTCCTTTCTATTCTGGATACCTTTATTGTCCTTTTCTGTCTTATTGCACTAATTAAAACCTCCTATGTTAAATAGAAAGGTGAGAACAGGCATCATTGCCTTGTTCCTGATCTTAACAGGAAAAGTATTTAGTCTTCAACCAGTAAGTATGATGCTAGCTGTGGGGTTTTTTTGTAAATACCCTTTATCAGTTTGAGGAAGTTGCGTTCTATTTCTACTTTGATGAGAGTTTTTATCAAAAAGGGGTATTGAATTTGTCAAATGCTTTTTCTGTATCCATTAAGATGAATATGTTGTTTTTGTTCTCTATTCTATTAATATAGTATATTATATTAATTGATTTTCAGACTGCCACTGTCATAAAATAAATCATCCTGTGCTTACCAGCCTCTGAACACCATTTTCATTTCTTTAGTACTATGAGAATGCCAAAAGCTCTGATTAGTGTTTTAGCCTCTAAGCTTCCTAGCCTTTTGTCCAGTACAGTTTAGGAATCAGCAAATGACTAGAGAGGAAAAATCAAGCAGAATGTTGGGCTTACTTCTCTGAGGTTCCCTTTCCTCCGGAATGTTAGCCCTTTAATTTCTAGCTAGCCCAGCCCTCAAAGAGCTGTTTTGTATATTTTATACATCATTTACAGTTGTTCTCAATGGGAGCCTGGGTCTGATACTTTAGTTAGAACCAGAATTAACATAGACTACGTGGATTTTGTTTTGTTTTGTTTTGTTTTGTTTTAACTGTGTGCTGGGACACTGAATTTGCAAAATTGTTTGTAGCATTAACTTGAGACCCTGGGTAATATCTTCCTCCAGACAGGTTTACATTTGCTTCTGCCAAATTCTTGGATGCATTAACAATCCAGGATCACATGAATTCAATTTCAAGGACTGAGATAAGCCTATGATCCCTGAAAGGGCCTATCTATTTTCTGGCTTACTTTTATTCCCAGGATGCAGAGCTTCAAAGTACACCAAGTTTTTCCCACCACGGTAGGCCTTCAACCACAGACTCTGTCCCTTTGGTCCATGAAGCTGCCAAAAGCACTGCTCATCCTATCAATCACCGGCCCCTGTGGAATCACCAAACACCCTTTTGATGGTCCCAAACTCCAGGTTCATCTGCTTGAACCTCAATCCTCCTTCAGATTTTCTATTTGTGATTCTTAGGGGCTTGTTAGTTCTTCAATGTCTTCAAATAGATTTTTTTTTTTAAAGTAATTTGTCCAAATTTCCTAGCTGCCCTGACTTACCTAGGTTCACCATTACTGGAAGCTTCTTAAGTTGTAAAACAACTATAATTTCATCACCAACAATATTTCTGATTTGAGGATATAAAATATTTCAAAATGGTATAATTAACCAAACCTTAAAAAAAACTTCCTCTCTATGCCATAAAAAACACAGATTTATGCAAACCCTTTTGGGTTTAGATTGTGCAGTATAAATTGCAATGTTAATATAATTATTTTCACTATTTTTGATTCCTAGCTATAATCAAAAAACACTACATTTATTTGTTCAGCACATTTTTATTTTTCAAAATACTTTACCATCTATTATTTATAATTTATTCCTAATAACTCCTCTTTGAAGTAGGAACAAACATTATCATCTTCATTTTAAAGATGAATAAACTGAAGAGAAACCCATTCATTTATCTGATATTTCTAAAAAAAAAATAGGAGAAATTGCTCTTAAATTCAAACACATAATAATTTTGCAGTCTCACCTGATTTTCCATTGTGACAGTCTGTACCAGATTCTGATTCAGATGTTGAAACATAATTCAGAATTTGATGTCCACAGCTTATAAAACAAAATAGATAAAATGTATAATGAATGAGTTAAGTTTTTAACCTAAACATAATTAGAAAACATGCTTAATATGTAACCAAGATCCCAACTGGACTATATCACTGTATTCCAATCATTCTATAAATTTAACAGGCTTCATCTTTAATAAGCATCCATGTGTCCCTCAAGGAAACAGCATAGTTTTGAAAGTTGCCATTGGAATCTGAGGCAAACCCTATTATACTGAAGCAGAAGTGAGACTGAACACCATATGAACTGGGTTTTTTGAATGGGCACTAAAGTGGTATATACTAAAATAGTTCTCTATAGATTTAGTGATACCTTATAAAGGTTACAATACCACTGTGTTTCACCTCAGATGTAGATCATTTAATTGGCAGAGGAATACATGCACATGAGAACAAGTTTACTTAAAACAAAAACTGTTAGATAAATAGGAGGATGTAGTCTTAACCCATCATCTATTATAATACAGAACCAGAAAACTGGTAATACTTTACTAAAATAACCTGTATTTTGAACCAGAAATAATAAACTTTTGGGGAACTTACCTGTTACACAGATTGCTATCAGAATTTCTAAGTTGCTGATAAAAATCTGGTGTATTGGGTGCATTGCCCAGAGATTTGTGTAAAATAGCACTTCGCTTACTAAGAAAATCAGCAGTATCGGGAAATTCTACGGGTGACCGGTTAGTTAGAGAGCCAGCAGACACTGGCCCATGGCTGGGAGAATTCACAGGACTCAGACTGTGTAAAGCACCTTAGAAAATTAAAAAAGAGAGACAGATAAATAAATAAATAAATAAATGTGCATATATTTTGTTTAATTTTGTGTATTTATAAAGAGCATTTTCCTTCTTTAAAAGAAATCAAAGTATTTAAAATTGAATGATAAAATCGATTTCTACTTGGGGCTATCTTGAAGACAACCTAGGAATTTAAGCAGAATATAGACCATATTTGTTATCTTAAATGACTATAGAGTAAATACCCTCCAGAAGGAGGCCCATAATAGATAAAGATTACAAGTATGACTAAAATGTTCATAATGTGTGGCACTAAATTTTCTAATTCATATTGGTCTTTATCTTTCACATTTTGCTTCTCTACCATCTTGAATGTCTATATGAGTAAAGCATCTTTACCAAATTTTGTTTTCAAGTTCTTAAAGCATTAAGCAAGTTGACCATATGACAAAATTATATGCTAACAAAACTGGCATATCCCTTTAAAAATATATCCAAATTTTCCCAGCTCATTCATTCATTCAACAAATATTTGAGATCCTACTATGTGCTAGAAAGAGTGCTGGGTTTCACAATGGAGAAAAATATGCCATTCTTGTAACTCAACAAACCTATTTACTTCACCTATGTATGCATCCCTTAACAATTTAGATTAGTGGAGGATACAAACAAGTGCTAGTGCTAAAATAAGGAAAAAACCAGAGTGCTTAAGGAACACACAGGATGGGTCTCTAATCCAGTTGATTTAGTCCAGAAACCATCACTGAGTGGCTTGAACTAAGGCAGTGTGGGTACACCTGGAGAGAGGCAGGCAGAAATAAAGATCTAAGTAAAGGATGAATCTGAGAGGAAAGCAAATAACAGTAATTAAGGTCCTGCAATATTTTCAAGTGTAGTGGGGGAAGGACTTACAGATGTATTATTTAATTAAATCTTCACAATAACTCTGAGTTAAGCAGTGCCCTCATTTTACATATGAAGGAAATAAAATACCAAAGAAAATAAGTAACTTGATTTAGTTAACACAGTTAACTCCATGAGACATACTCCTGCCAGGGCTGCCGGTGTTGCTCAATTGGTCTGATTTGCTTAGAGTCTCCTATAAATTCATGTAATGTTGGGGCTCAATGGGATTTTATAATCTGGTCTAACACTTTCATGTTTCAGAAAAGGAAACTGAGGACTAGAGGGGAGAAGTAACTTGCTTGTCAAAGTCATCCTTGGTTAGTTGCTAAAGTTTGAGTTTTCAGGGTTCACTTCTCCAGTTATACCAGAAAGTGATGGAAATTTTGGCAAGCACGATGAGAGGAATAAAAGGTAAATAATCTTAGGACTTATGTTCCTTGATAGAAATTTGATATAACATAGAGAAGCCTCGAGGAGAGGAAAAAAAATGGTATAGAAGGAAACCTAGCAACCCTTAACAAATACTTTCTACAATTTAACTTCATTACTTTTACTTTTAACATTTTTTATTGTAAAATATAATACACATACAGAAAAGTTGCCACAGGAATGCCCATCACTCAAGCTAAGACAAAAAACATAGCCAGAGATCAGAAAACCCATTCCTCTAACTCCCTTCCCTCCCATTAAAGGAAATCATCATCCTGACTTTGATGGTATTGTTTTTCTTGCCTTTCTTTATACTTATACCACGTATGTATGCATTCCTTAGCAATTTAGATTAGATTTGCCTTTTCTGAACTTTATAAACTGAATTAGACAAGCTTCTATGCTTGATTACTTTAAAGTTTTAAAAACATATTTCCATAATGTTGCATGAGATTGTAGTTCGTTCATCTTCATTGTCATATAAAATTGTATGTTATGAATATAGCACAATTTTATTTCTTCAGTCAAGGGTTGATACATGTTTTGGTTCGCTAAAGCTGTCAGAATGCAATATACCAGAATTGGGTTCGCTTTTTCAATGGGGTTTTATTAGGTTACAAATTTGCAGTTCTAAGTCCATGAAAATGTCCAAATTAAGGCACCGAGAGAAAGATACCTTCTCTGAGGAAAGGCTGCTGGCATCCAGGTTTCCTCTGTCACGTGGGAAGGCACATGGCAATGTCTGCTGGTCCTTCTCTCCTGGTTCTAGTTTCAATGGCTATTTCTAAATGTCTCTGGGTGTTTCTCTTTATGCTCTCCTGCTTTACCTGTCTTTAATCCTCTCATAAAGGACTTCAGTGAAGGATTAAGACCCACCTTGAGTGGGCTAGAACACATTTCAATTGAAATAGCCTAACCAAAGGGTCCCACCCACAATAGGTCTGCCCCCACAAGAATGGATTAAAAGAACATGGTCTTTTCTGGGGTACATAACAAATTCAAACCAGCACAATAGACATATCGGATATTTCTAGTCTGGGGTAATTACAAACAATGTGGCTATGAACATACTTGTATTCTGTGATACATATGCATGCCTTTCACCACTGTATATAATTTAGGAGTGGAATTATTCAACTTTGTGATAGTTATAAACTATTTTTGAAAGTCATTTCCATATTTGTAATTTCCTCCTGCAACGCATGATAGTTTCTGTTGCTCCAAATTCTCACCTACTTTAGTCACTCTGTCACCACTCTTAAAGTGAGTAGAATGGCATGGTGCTTTCAATTTTTAATTTCCTGATTACTCATGAGGTTGCACAACTTTCTTATTCTTACAGGTCAATCTCTTCAGTGCTCATTTTCTATTGGATTGTTGTGGTAGACTCCAAAGTGGATTCCAGTGATCCCTTCTGGTGTTCAAGCCTTTGTATACTCCCCTCCCTTTGCATGTGGAAAGGACCATGACTTGCTTCTTATCAACAGAATACAGCAAAAGTGATGGGAACTCACTCCTATGATTGCATTAGATTATGCACTCCGGCTTGCTAGCAGACTCATTCTAGAAATTATTCTTGGTGGCTTGAGGAAGTAAACAGCCATATTGATGAAGACAAGGGGCTCGATCAGCCTCTAGGAGTTTAGGGTGACTTCCAGCTAATAGCCATAAAGAAACCAGAGTCCACCGTCCCACAATCAAAGGAAATGAATTCTGACAACAATCTGAGTGAGCCTGCATCCCAGTTGATCCTCCAAATGACAATGCAACAAGATTTGACACCTTAAATACAGCCTTATGAGGCCCTAAGCAAAGGACTCAGTTAAGCAATACACCATCTCCTGACACACAAAAACTACTAAATTGGTGGTAATTACCTTTGCAGCAATAGAAAATATAGTTGTCTATGACTCCTCAACTTAATTTTAGTTGTTTATATAGCTGTGTTCTAGTTCTTCCTCAGGTTTTAAGAATATTTTCTTTTCAGGTCTTTTTAAATGATATTTCTTGATAAATAGAAGTTATTAATTCTCATGTACTCAAAATTATCCATCTAATCCCATATGGTTATTTAGTGTTTTTGTGTCTTGCTAATGAAATCTTTCCCCACTCTAAAGTAAGTATAGCAGTATGCACATTTTTCATTAATATCTCTAAGTACTTGATGAGTTTTGATGCTGTTGTAAACGGTGTTTTAAATTTCATTTTCCAATTGGTTTTAGGTATCCAGCAAGATGTACTATTAATTCTATTAGTATTTTTAGATTCTTCTAGAATTTCTATGTATACAAAAAGGCCATCTGCAAATAAAGAAAAAGGTTTACATCTTTCTTTCCAATTTTTATTCCTTTTATTTCTTTATCTTTATCTAATTTATTGCCTAAAATTCCAGGACAATGTGGAATATAAATGTTGATACTGAACATCTTGTATCTTGTTTCCAAAGTCAGGGGCAAAATGTTCAATATTTTGCCATTAAAGTATGATGTTTGCAGTAAAAGTTTGGTAGGTACTGCTTATCAGATTAAGGATGATCCCCTCTATTCCCAATATACTTAAAATTTTCATTACGAACATTTATTAATTTATCAAATGAAGAAATATCAAATGCGTTCCCTGTATCTATTAAGATGACCATATGATTATTCTTTTATTCTATGAATGCAGTGAATTTTTAAATATTAAACCAACTTTATATTCTGGAATACTCCCACACATGGTCATGACGTATTATCATTTTAATATAGTGCTTGATTTTATTTGCAACTATTTTGTTTAGGATTTTTCTATCTATAGTCAGAGTGATATTGCCTGTAAGTTTCTTTTCTTGTAAGGTCCTTGTCAGGTTTTGGTATCAGCATTATGCTGGCCTCATAAAACAAGTTGGGAAGTGTTTCTTCCTTCTCCTTTCTTTGAAAGAGTTGTATAAGATTGGTTCTGGTAGACAGAATAATGATCCCTAATGATGTCCACACCCTGATTCTCAGAACCCATAACTACGTTAGGTTACACAGCAATGGAAAATTTAGGTTGCAAATGAAATTAAGGTTGCTAATCAGCTGACTTTGTGATGAGGAGATTATCCCAGATTATCTAAATGGGCCCTGTATTAGTTAGGGTTCTCTAGAGAAACAGAATTAACAACAGATATCTATAAATATAAGATTTATAAAAGTGTCTCACACAACTATGCATGAGTCCAAATTCTGTAGGGCAGGCAGCAAACTGGCAACTCCAATGAAGATGTTCGATGAACTCCTCAGGCAGCGAACTGGCAACTTTGATGAACTCCTCAGGAAGCACTTTGCTAGTTACCTGAGAAAGTAGTGAAAGTCCTGTATCTGTCTCAATTAAAAGTCTTCAACTGCTTGGATTAAATCTAGCTGATTGCATTCTCTCACTGCGAAAGACATACCCTTCGTTGAGGTAATCAGTCACAGCTGCAGCCAACTGACTGATGATTTAATAACCCAGCCTTCTGGTTTATTAACCAGCCACAAATGTCCTTGCAGTAATGGTTAGGCCAGTGCTTGCTTGACCAGACACCTGGGCACCATCACCTGGCCAAGTTGACACATGAACCTAACCATCACAGGCCCAATGTAATCACAAGAGCCTTTACAGGTGGAAGAGGGATGCTGAAGAGAAAGGACCAAGAGGTGGCAGTGTATGGTTGGCTTTGAAGACAGAGAAATGATGCCATGAGCCAAGGAATACAGGCAGCCTCTAGAAGCTGAAAAACATAAGGCAACAGTCTCCTTTAGTGGTCCCAGAAGGAACACAGCCCTGAAGATACCTTGCTTTTAGTCCAGCAAGATTAATTTCAGACTTTTGATTTCCAAAACTGCAACATAATAAATCTGTATTGTTTCAAGCCACCAAGTTTGTGGTAATTTGAAACAGAAGCAAAAGAAAACTAAGGCATTGGACACAATCTTTTGTAAAGATACCTTCATTAAATGCTGAGATGAATTTGCTAGTGAAGCCATCTGTATCTATAATTTTCTTTGTAGGAAGGTTTTTAACTATAGGTTCAATATCTTTAGATCAATGTCACCTATTTTTATTTTTTAAGGAATTCATGCCATCTAAATTATGAAATTTATTAGCATAAAGTTATCCAAATATCTTTTTTTTATTCTTTTAGCTTCTGTTGGTGTAGATTTGTTTGTTTTTCATTTCTTACATTGAAAATCTGTGTTTTCCCTCTCTTTTTCTTCATCAATCTTCTACTGGAGCTATCTTTATCAATCTTCTACTGGAGCTATCAATTTTATTAATCTTTACAAAGGATGAATTTTGTTGATTTTCATTTTTCTTGCTGACTTAGATTTTCACATTCTTTATCTCTGCTTTTGATTGCATTAATTTCTGCTCTTTATTATTTCCTTGTTCTACTTTCAGTTTAATTTGCAGTTAATTTTATAGCTTTTTGAAATGTAAACCTAATCGATTTTTAATCTTTCTTCTTTTTATTGTTACTTTCCAAACTGTAATCACTGCTTTATTTCTTTCCACAAATTTTGATAGGTCATATTTTCATTATCATTCAGCTCAAAATGTTTTCTAATTTCCATTGTGTTTTCTTCTTCTTTGTCCCATGTATTATTTATAATTTGGGAATTTTCTAGACAGTTTTCTTCAAATGCATTGTAAACTAATTTCACTGTGGTCATGTTCTATATGTTTTTTTTTTAAACAGCTTTATTAATGTTGAAAGAATATAAATTGACCTTCAAGCCCTGAGATACAAAATGACTCCAGGCAAAGGAGGTAGGCGAGCTGAACAGCCTATGCAGACACAATCAGCCTTCAGGAATGCATAGCTTGGAGGAGACCTACAGGACACAGGACAAGGAAAAGAGGCCTAAGCTCTGACCAATTAGTTTTAGACAAGTCTCCTTCTGCCTCAATGTTCCAATAAGCCGCTAGAACAGAACTTGCCTCACAACTTTCTTTTTTCTTTTTTTGGACTATAGATTCCCAATGCATCCAAATACTTTGTAACACCTGCTTTTACCCAATTTGTGAATTGTTAATGAAGCTCTCATTTCTATTTGCAGTAACAATTCTTTTGACATTGAGATATCATTCATATATGAAAAAATTCACCTTTTTAAAATTACACAGTTCAGTGGGTTGTTTTTTTTAGTATATTCATGGACATGTGCAACTATCATCACTACCTAATTTCAGAGCACTTTAGATAATATATTGTAACAAACCTGGTATCAGATCCAGCCCTACCCTCAAGATTTGGTGGTATTAGTGTTTGTGTTTGTTTTCTTGTTTGAGACTCCTTGTTTAGCAACTTGTTACTGGAGTAATTATGTAGATTCCTTTGGCCATGCAGCATGTGGCCACTGGGTTCTCTGTTAGCCTTTTTAAAAATCTAAGTTCTTGTTATGATTTTTAAGCTTAGCTTTCCTAAGAGTTACCATTGGGCCAGTATATATTTAGCAGTCAGTCCATGATCTGTCATAAGATTTAAAGTCTTCTACCAAGGGATCAGCGTAAAAAGACACAGCTTCAAATTTCAGGCAGTTTACAAGACAGCCTTAGCTTTTACTTCCAGCTTGTACAGGACTTCAAGGTCAGCCACAGGTAAGCTACCTGGGCCTTCTCCTTTCCCAGATCTTTCCCAGGCATGTGCACCTCTGTGCAGCCCTTTATATTCCCATTTGCCTCTCCTCTCCAGTGCAAAGAGGGTCCTGCAGGGCTGCCATCCACCGATCCTGACCTGAGCAGTTGGCCAACCTGGGAAACCTACACGATCGGATCTTTTCCCTCACTCCTTTGGACCCTTTGTACTGTGTAAGTAATAAAGCAATCATTTGCAGAAAGTTTCTATTATGCCTGAGCCTGTGTTCCCACGACACACCATGTAGCAACTTGCTCCAAAGTTGCTTTCTTTTATTAAGTTTTGGAAAAATTTCTAGCCATTATCTCTCTAAATTTTATTTCTGTCCCATTGTCTATTTCCTCTCCTTTTAAGACTTTATTTACATGTATTTTAGCATTTTTTACTATGTCCCATATGTCTCTTACATTCTGTTCTGTTTTTATGTATTTTTTCCCCTCTTGGTGCTTCAGTTTGAATATTTTCTATTTCTCTCTCTTCAAATTCCCTAATCATGTTTTCTGTTCTGTCCTCTCTGCTCTTAAACACATCCAGTCTGCTCTTAAGCTCATCCAATAAGCTCTTAATTTCATTATTTGCATTTCTCAGTTCCAGATCTCCACTGTTTCTTTTTTTATGTTCCAGTTCTCTGTTCAAATTATCCATCCATTTTGTCCATCTTCCCTTCTATTTCCTTTACATTATTGTTATTTTAAAGACTTAAACTCCAGCATCAAGATCAAATGTAGATGTTCTTCTACTGTCTACTTTTCTTGCTTATCAATCACATTTTCCTACTTCTTCAGAAGTTTTATAATTTTTGTTGTGCCAGACATTATGTATAAATCAATTTTGTGATTGTATATCACATTGCCCTAATATCATATATATTGTACTTTAAAAGCAGAATATCAATGATACTCTGCTATTGCTCTGTTGTATCTATAAAATATCTTTCATCTAAGAAATTCTGAAGCATTCAATAATCTTTTGGTTGAAAGAAAATTCCTCAATTAGAATGACTTATGAGGCTATAGTGAGGGTTTTTCCTATTCTCATACTAAGATTTTTTTCCTCCAGAATATACATTCTACAAAAGAAAACACATTTCCCAAGAATTTTCCCTTGTTCTGGATATGAATCTGGATCTACGACTATTTAGGTTAGTAAAAGAGTTCTATATTTTATCTGTGTCCTTAGTGCCTAACAAAGTACCTCATACATAATAGGTGCTCCAAAAATGCTAACTGAATGAATGAGCCAACCCAAATAGTCATGTTGACTTACAAAACATGAATTGGTATTCAAAATTAGACATAAATGTGTAATTTTAAAAAAAGTGCTACCATGTACTTTGAGACTTCCCATATTTAAATTATAAAAAATGATTTCTTACCAGGTCTTCTCAGACCTATATGGTGAGTCAGCGACACAGAAGATGACCTCTGCTTCGGGATTGTCTGTAGATTTGAACTAAAAGGCCCATTTAGATAGCATCCTTGACTAAAAGAGAAACATGACAGGTTAAGAATTTTAAAGCTATAAGAAATTTCCTTTTTTCTTCAAGGTCTTCAATTCATTTAGGAAATATCTGTTTACATATTCAGGGTTTGGCATTCTTACCTACTGCCTATAGCCTAAAGCAGGGGTCGGCAACTTTTTTCTGCAAAGGACAAGAGAATAAACACTTTTTTGGCTTTGCAGGCCATAAGGTCTCTGTTGCAAGTACTCAAGCCTGCCACTATAGCACAGAAGCAGCTACACACAACAGTAAATGAATGAGTGTGGCTGTTTCAATAAAATTTTGTTTACAAAAACAGGCTGTGGATCAGATTAGTTCATAGGCTGTAGTTTGCCAACACTAGGTCTAAAGCAGGTTATTAGGACCACCTAGAGGACATCTTAAAACAAAAATTGCTGCTCCCACTCCCAGGGTTTCTTAGTAGGTACAGATAATCTGCATTTCTGACAAAGTTCTCAGGTGATGCTTCTGGTCCAGGGACCTCACTGAGAACCACTGGACTGAAGTATAGTTTTCATTATTTCTTGTTCCCATTCCTCACAGATACTGATTATCCCTTAGGCAAGTCATTTCCTACAACTGAAATATTTGACTGTTATACAGAAATTATATATATTTATTATATATATACATATATAACATATAGGTAGGCATTCATAGTACAGCAGTGTGATACATAAAATAGAGTTTAATATATCTATCATAATTAAATGAGTTGTTATATATGAAAACTTTTGGACCAATGTCATACATAGAGTAAGCACACCATAAGTGTTAGATACTCCTTAGATATTCATGGCTTATTTTCTTCATTTCCTAATCTGGGCACTTTGTTACAGGCTCAAGGACAAATCATGATTTCTCTATCTAGTCATGCAACTTTTATTAGTCTGGGCTAAATTCTCAAAGAGCTCCTCTCCAACTCATTCCAACTTTCCTGCACTCCATACCCAATTTACAAGGGAAGATCTTTTATTCTGTGATCTAAGAGATTTTTGTTCATGTCTTTATTAGAGCACTTACCCATAATGTATTATAATTTTACTTACAGATTCTTTTCCCCTACTAATTTGTGATTTCCTTTAGAGGCAATGTTTTACTCATCTCTGCATTCACAGTGGATAATAGCAAAGTGCCTATAGAGGGTTCAATAGATGTTTGTGGAATAAATGAATGATCATCTCTTTAGGTCCCTATTCATAAATAACCAGAGAACATATGGTTTCTGCTCCCCCGTTTCCAGTGAATGGACTTTTTCTTTTGTTATCTAACCCCCTGCTTCTAAGGCTCCCCTTGGGTCCTTTCCTAGAAATCTTAGTTTGTTCCGTATCTCCATGTATCTCTCTGTCACAAAGAGAAGGCATATAAAATCAGCTGGCAATCACTTCAAAACTACTCCTTCCAACAACAAAAATAGTAACAGGTACTATTTTGAATATTTAGTACGTATCATCCATTGTTCTAGGTATTTTATATATTTTACCTTTTTTAATTGTCTGAACAACCCTATCAATTAGCTATTATTATTTCTAATTTACACATAAGAGGCTAGGTAATGACCCCAAATTTCACATAGATGATAAGCAGAGGAGCTAAAATTCAATTTTCCATTTCTCTGACTCTAAAACTTTACACATCAAAATTCTGATTCTATCTTTGTATCTGTTTCTCCATCTGTAAAAACAAAGATTTAGAATAAAGGATTTAGAACAAAGGATTTCTAAGGTGACTTGTAACCTTTAAATTCTATCCTAATATTTTTTCTCAAACCAGTAGTAATAATAATTTGTTGGCAAGGCTGTAAAAGAAGGCAATATACAACTTACATTGCACAATTCATCCCCTATCAATGTTCAATCACTTTTTGTATTTGAGTATTCATTGTCTATACGTGGAGCAGGAGAAATGGGAAAAGAAGCACAAAATACCATCCAGGACAATATTCAAACAAAAAAACCTGTGTATTCTACCAAGGTCCACTCTTTGGACCAAATTCAAAAGACAAGGATTTCTCCTTTTCAGAATAGACGCATAGCACTGCTCCATAGTGTTCTACCTTAATCCAGAATCTTCTAATAATTGAACATATATTCATTTAGCCCTTTAGAATAAAGAGGCACAGGTCAAATTATAAATTCTCAGTTTAGTTCCAGAATCCACGCATTAATTTCTGGCCCAGAACCAGATACGTAAATACCTCAATGAGATTACATAAAGCAATGCTGAAAAAAGCAGAGGGCAAGACAAGAAACAGTCTAGGAGTCCCAATAATTATTAATTGTTGGTAGGAAGGTGATTAACGTCAGACTTGGGAAGTGAGTCATCAAACCAAATGCAAACATTATAATGGATATCACAAAATTAAGCCACATATTGAGAGCTGACTTCTAGACTATGTAAATTACATAACAAGGTTTGTATAGCTCCATTTTTTTTTTTTAATTTAAGTGTTTAAACCTGTTGACTGTATAATGTCTAGATTTACAAAGCCATTCTCTTAAGAAGCTGAGAGGGATGACACCATTAGCCCTCCTGAATCTCTGGTTATCAAAAAGCATCTGGGCTTGCTAATGCAACTTTGGTATAAATCTCCGATAAATTCTAAGACATGAAATTGAGAAAACTGGTTCCCAAGAACATTATTTGGGGACATACCCTTGCCAGGCAAAAAGTTATTAAATTTGATTACAGAGCAATTATGGATAGGAATAATGAATCACAAATAGTTTAGACAGTCTGTCTAGCAGAGGAAATTCCTACAGTTGATAGCCCACAGGGTTATTAGACACAATTTGCCTCCTCTATTTTTTTCCCAGGGAAAGCCTGTTCAAAGAGTAGCTGTAGCCCTGAATGTGTGTTCTGTTTATTCTCAGGAAGGGCCTGGGTCCTAGCAGCCAGTCCAAGGATAGCAATTCAGCCATTCTTCTATTAAGAAGTACTAACACTGGAACTCGAGAGTGGTCATTTAATTCTCATCCAACCCTGAAAAGCATTATTCAGGCTTTCTTGGTAATTTCTGAGCAGAGAAACTTTATCTCAGGTCTGAACCTTTATCACAGGCAGAGTCAACTGTCACAGTCCAGTATGGCTATGATACACCTGCAGGACACTTCCTAAGCAGCTATTTCTCCTCAAGGATCCATTTAATGTAATCCAAACCTCCACAATAATCAAGCAGGCACTGAGGAGTCAAAATAGCTAGCACAAGGTAGAAAATGAAAAGTGCCCTTAAAGACGCAAAGAAAAGGTGTTATGCAAATACAGAGGTGAAACAGATTATTTTTCCTTGGAAAACAAGGGAAGATGATGTCAGGGTGCTGTTCTTAAGAGGTCATATCTGAGCCCAATCTTTAAGGATAAATTAAAAACAGGATATACACAAATGAATGTGAAAAGATCTATTCTAGGTAGAGGAAACAACTGAAGAAAGGCATCAAAGTGAACAAAGAGGGAATATCAAACAGGTAAGCTTGTTTGGGGTTTCAGATAACTAGAGGATGATGAGGTTGGAAAGGTAAAGGAATGGCCTTCTTAATAAAATATTAAGTCCTCCAAGACATGAAACAGTGATAAATTCTTACCCTAAATTCTTAAGGGTAGGAATAGAGTCGTGGTTCAAGTGGGACCAACTCTTTTTCTTTTTGTCTTTGATTTCTCCTAACATAGCTATGCATAGCCACCATGGCTACACAGCTTCCATTTTTTTTTCTCTAGACAAAGCATGAATTAAAAACAAAATTAAAATCTTTATTGATCTTTACACAAATAAGGTAGTCTGGGAAACATAATTAGACTAAGATGTCAGATGGAGTCAAATGAAAACAAAATTATCAAAAAATTCCAAGGAAAAGTCTAAAACATGTTACATACCTGTTGTTTTGACCTAGGAGTTTTCCAAATCATTGTTCTATTCTCATTCTCTGAGAGACCGCTCCTCTCTTTTAGTTTGTTTAATTTTTCCAAGTAAGGGTGCAGTTTTGTCATCAGTGAATAACAGTGTTTTGAATCCTTGGCTATGAATTTGGACACTTCTAATTCAATAGCCCAGGTAAGTAGCAATGAAAGCATGAAATAGTACAGGCAATGTGATAAAGGAGAGGAGGCAATAGAGAGGAAAAGATTCTGCAGAGATGAAATAGTGACACATCCCAACGTAATTTGGCCAGAGAATAAAAAATATATTTACAGCCCCATCCCCCCAACCCCAGCCATGAGGAGCTGGGGGAAGGTGCAGAAGTGCTGGACTTCCTCACCTGGACTGGTGTTGATGTTGTCACAAACACTGGGACTGGCCCTCTATCATGGGACTTGCCCTTATGAAGCTCGTTACTGCAAAGGAGAGGCTAAACTTGCATATAATTGTGCCTCGGAGTCTCCCCGGGTACCTCTTTGTTGCTCAGACGTGGCCCTCTCTCTCGCTAACTGAGCCACCTCAGCAGGTAAACTCTCTGCCCTCTCCCCTATGTAGGCCCCGACTCCCAGGGGTGTAAATCTCCCTGGCAACGCAGGATATGACTCCTGGGGATGAATCTGGACCCGGCATCGTGGGATTGAGAATATCTTCTTGACCAAAAGGGGGATGCAAAATGAGACAAAATACTTTCAGTGGCTGAGAGATTTCAAATGGAGTCAAGAGGTCACTCTGGTGGACATTCTTATGCACTATACAGATAACACCTCTTAGGTTTTAATGTATTGGAATAGCTAGAAGTAAATACCTGAAACTACCAAACTCCAACCCAGTAGTCTGGACTCCTGAAGACGATTGTATAATAATGTAGATTATAAGGGGTGACAGTGTGATTGTGAAAACCTTGTGGATCACACTCCCTTTACATAGTGTATGGATGGATGAGCAGAAAAATGGGGACAAAAACTAAATGACAAATAGGGTGGGATGGGGGGGATGGTTTGGGTGTTCTTTTTTTACTTTTATTTTTTATTCTTATTCTTTCTGATGTAAGTAAAATGTTCAGAAATAGATTGTGGTGATGAATGCATAACTATATGATCATACTCTGAACAGTTGATTGTATACCATGGATGATGTAAGGTATATAAATATATTTCAATAAAACTGAATTAAAAAAAAAAACTATAGGCCTTAACCATATCTCACCAATGACACCAATAATGTCTTTAAAGCAAGCAAAACCTTAATAATTTAAAAAGTGATAGAAATGAAGGAAAAAAAGAATAAAAATATAACATCAAAAAAAAAAGATTCTGCAGAGATAGACTTGGCAACTGATATCTTTAGAATAAGGTAATAATGCCAAGGGTTTCTGTAGGTAAATCAATTTTGTAAGCAATGACTGAACTAGAGGATGTTAGTGGTAAATCAGGAAAAATGGGCAGAACAATAGTAACAGATGAAAAGCCAACTGGAGAGATGAGAAATTTGGTCAAGCACAGATTCAGGAATGAGAGGTTCAATGTTGGGATCATGTTTAAATCTTAATCAGAGAAGCTGTGATCAGAATCCAAAGCTGAGTTCAAATCGAGACTCAAAAATCTAGGATATGTAATCTCACTTCTAGAGTACTCTAATAAAGTAAAGATGAATGCCTCATGATTCCAGAATCACAAGTCTATAATTTTGTGCAACTAAAACCTAGTGTTTCTCTGCCCTGAAAGTTCTGGCCCTACCCAAATAAAAGAAAACATCATCCCGCTTTAAAGATCTGGTGCTGTGCTGTCCAATATGGTAGCCTCTAGACACATATGGCTATTTACATTTTAATTTAAACTAGTTAAAATTAAACCAGGAATTCTGGAAGATGGCAGCATAGAGAGGTGTGGAAGCTAGTTAGCCCCACTGGAACAACTAATAAACAACCAGGAACAACTAGTAAATAATCTGGAATAACTGTGGGGGGGCAAATGTGACTGCCCACTCATCAAACACCAACCTGAATTGGGAAGAATGCCCGAGATAGCAGTATAAAATCTGTAAGCAAAAACTGCGGACCCAAGCCGAGAGCCCCTCTCCCCACAGCTTGAACTGCAAAGCCTTGCTGTGCTAGAGAGCATCACTCTCCGAGCAAGTGAATATAGCTCAGCTGAGCTCCAAATGGGGTTTTAATTAACAAGTGTGGACTACTCAATACAAGCTACGAATCCCCAACAAGCAGACAGAGGCTTTTGGTGACAACTGATCCTGGAGAGCCAGAACACCTCTCTGGGAGAGAGGGGGAGCCCAGAGCACTGGGTGCTGTCTTTGGCCAGTGGGTAAAACTGAGGGCAGCTGTGATCTGGCCCTGAAGGGGAGATTTCTGTCCCTTTTTCAGCTCAGTGGAGAAAGCCTCAGCCATTTTCAGTTCCCAGTGTTCTGATCCAGACAAGGGTGGAGACAGCACAGTCAGAGAGACTATTAAAATGCTAATGACCTCTCCCTTGGGGGTGTATCTTCCCTAAGAGGAAAGAATTGGTGCCAAGCTCTACTACCTGCCTTCTATTCAGAACCAGACCCCAGAGCCTGGGGTAAAAGAGCCACAGGCTGCACCTCCTTACACTACAGGCTACAGGCACCACCTGCTGGGCAGAAAAGCATAGTGACTTGAGGCCTCACAGGGTGTATCTAAGACACCCTCAGGGAAACTGGACTGTCTCCTTCTAGACCTGAGCCCGTTCTGGTCTGGGAAAACCTGATTGGGGTAACCAAGGAAACCAGATGCCTAGACAATAAAAAACTACAACCTACACTAAGAAAAACAAAGTTATGGCCTAGTCAAAGGAACAAACTTACACTTCAACTGAGATACAGGAATTTAAACAACCAATGCTAAATAAATTTGAAAAGTTTAGGGAAGATATGGCCAAAGAGATGAAGTGTATAATTAAAACACTGGATGTACATAAGGTAGAAATTGAAAGTTTGAAAAAACAACTGGCACAATCTATGGAAATGAAAGGCACAACACAGGAGATGAAAGACACAATGGAGACATACAACAGCAGATCTCAAGATGCAGAAGAATACACTCAGGAACTGGAGAACAAGGCACCTGAAAGCCTACACACAAAAGAACAGAGAGAGAAGAGAATGGAAAAATATGAGCAACATCTCCGGGAACTGAATGACTACACAAAACTCAGGAATATACATGTTATTGGTGTCCCAGAAGAAGAAGAGAAGGGAAAAGAGGCAGAAGCAATAATAGAGGAAATAATCAAAGAAAATATCTCATCTTTTATGAAAGACATAAAATTACAGATCCAAGAAGTGCAGCATATCCCAAACAGAATAGATCTGAATAGGCCTACACCAAGACACTTAATAATCAGATTATCAAAAGTCAAAGATAAAGAGACAATCCTGAAAGCAACAAGAGAAAAGCAATCCATCACATATAAAGGAAGCTTGATAAGACTAGGTGAGGATTTCTCAATAGAAACCATGGAAGCAAGAAGGAAGTGGGGTGATAAATTTAAGAAACTGAAAGAGAAAAACCACCAACCAAGAATCCCATATCCAACAAAACTGTGCTTCAAATATGAGGGAGAGTTTAAAATACTCTCTGACAGACAATGACAGAGTTTGTGAACAAGACACCTGCTCTACAGGAAACACTGCACACAGAAAGGAAAAGACAGGAGTGAGAGGTTTGGAAAACAACTTTGGGAGATAGTAGCACAGCAATGAATGTACACTGAACAAAGATGACTGTGAATATGGTTGAAAGAGGAAGGTTAGGAGCATGTGGAACTGTATAACTCAGTGAAACCTGGGGTGCTCAATGATTTTGATAAAAGGTACAAATATGTTTTTACATGAGGTAGAACAAACGAATGTCAACATTGCAAGGTGTTAAAAATAGGGTGGGATGGGAGGGAAATACAATCAATGCAAACTAGAGACTATAATCAACAGAAAAATGCATATGGGGGCGGGGGAGGCATGGGGAAAGGGTATGGGACTCTTGGCATTGGTGATGTTGTCTGACTCTTTATCCTACTTTAGTTTAATGCTATCCTTCCTTTTGGTGCTTTCTAGCTGTTATTTTTTGTTGCTGTTGTTTTCTCTCTTTCTTTTTTCTTTCTCTTTTGTCTCTCTACCTTCTTTGACTCTTCCTCCTTTGTGGAAGAAATGGAGATGTCCTTATATAGACAGTGGTGTTGGTGCTGAATACATAAATACGTGACTATACAGGGAACTACTGATTGTTTACTTAGGATGGAATGTATGGTGTGTGAACAAAACCGTCTTAAAAAAATGGATTGATGAAGAAAACTTCAGGGCACTATATTGAGTGAAATAAGACAGATACATAAGGACAAATATTGCAGGGTCTCACTGACAGGAACTAATTATAATATGTAAACACATAGACATGAAATATAAGTTACCAGAATATAGAACAAGACTAAACAATGGGGAGTGGTTACTTATTATGAGCAGAATGTTCAATTAGGGTGAACTTAAACATTTGGAAAAGGACAGGGGTGATGGTAGCACATTGTGAGAATAACTAACAGTGCTGAATGCTGTGTGAATGTGGTGGAAAGGGTAAGTTCAGAGTCACATATGTCACCAGAAGGAACACTGAAGGTTAAAAGATGGGAATGTATAAAACAGTGAATCTTGTGGTGGACAATGTCCATGATTAACTGTACAAATATTAGAAATCTCTCTCATGAACTAGAACAAATGTATGACACTGTAACTAGAAGTTAATAATAGAGGGGCATATAGGGAAGAAATATATACCTATTGCAAACTATATACTACAGTTAGTAGTATTTTAATGTTCTTTCATCAACAGTAACATATGTACTATACCAAAACTATGAATCAATAATGGAGGGGGGGTGGTTAGGAGTATGGGAGAATTTAGTTTCCTTTTTTTTTTGTCTTTATTTCTTTTCTGGAGTAATGAAAATGTTCTAAAAATTGAAAAAAAATTAATTGTGGTAATGGATGCACAACTGTATGATGGTACCATGGGCAACTGACAGTATACTTTGGATTTCTGGATAATTGTATGGTATGCGGACAATCTCAATTAAAAAAAAAAGTAGACTACTAAAAAAAAAAAACCACCCATATGTTACTACACAGGGGAAAAAAAATTAAATCAAATTTAAAATGCACCTCCTTGGACATTGTAGGCATTTTTCAAGTGATCAATAGTCAACATGTAGCGAGTGGCTACCATATTGCACAATGAAGAAAAAAATATATCCATCACCACAGAAATTTATATTGGACAGCATTAAACTAGAGACTTCAGCTTCTGCACACTGAAAAAAATCACTGCTATCCTGGTCTCTTTAAAGTAGAGGCATATAATATCCCAATCAATTATTCTCCCAGTTTCTAAATCCTTTATGAGGCATATGGTTTTGTTTTAATGAGAGTTAAATGAACATATCTGTAAGGGATGATTACAATCTGCCTACATTTTCTGTATATATGCACACTTCTCAGAGTTTCAATTTAAATATCAATCATCTGAGGCAGCAGGATAAAAATGACCTTAACTGCAAGTACATTGCATTTACACTAGCATGACAGAAAGATTAAAGAAGAGAATCATTTTTATCATTCTTTTTAACCCAGAAATATACTCAAGAGGAAGTTTAAGAAACCTCTTTCATGTTTTCAGTTCCTGACATCACTCACCTCCCCACATCCTGCTTCCATTAAAAAAGAAAGAAAAAAAAAAAAAAAACTACCATGTTTAGGTCTGGGTAAACTTTTTTCCTATACTTCATGCCTCAATCCACTCCTAGTTTACATATCATTTCACTTAATTTTTCTTTTATAAAAGAAGAGTTAATCTACTTGAATATATTATAGAAGATTCCAATTAATAAACCACAAAAGAATCTGGAAAATTTTAATTATCTGGTCATATTTCACACATAAATGTCAACATAAATTTTAACCTCTAGAGCTGTGATACAATGCTGCCACCTACTGTTTAAAACATGAAACTATAAAGCTCCAACTAAAAGTACAACACATGCTTGGTAATAACAGAGTGATTTAACATTAATTCTAATTAATTAATTCTAATAGATAATTGACTAAACATAAGCTCAAAATCCACACATGGATCAGTATCCTTCCTAGCCTTCAAAAGACAGAGGTGAATCCTTTGTTAACAGGATGCATTCAGAAGATTTCAGCTCCTGCATTTCCCAGCCTATTTAGTTGTAGTTACTAATGCTCTTCATCTATAGGATTAGCACTCTTAAATTCCAAGCAAATCCTCAACAGACTATAGAATAGACTAGCAGTCTCAGCCCTCCAGCAGGACCAGGGTTTGAAAGAGTCTTGCTCTCTTCCATCTACCCTCTAAGATGGGCCCTGGGGACATCCTCCCCTTTCACAAGTCAGTAGCTGTTGACCTATCTGTGGGTAGTATGCACTGGATTAGTGACTGCTACTTTAATGGCCACTTTCACCGATTCAAAAACTTTCCCAACACCCGGTCCTAAATTGATCCTAGTTTCCTTAAACCTTCTCATTGACCCATGTTCTTATGCTTCGTACCCAGACTACCTAAGTTTGAGAAAGAAGGCAGCTTCTTTTTAAGAATCAGTTTCTCTATTATGCTAACTTATTACTACCAATACTGTGCTTTACATAAAATAATTCCATTCCTTTCAAACTTTATTCACAGAAACAAAGTGAATGTATTAAATTCAGATTTCTTAAAAAGGCTCTGGGGATTTTACCTTGACACACCAAATCCTTGCTGAGCCCATATGCTGCTATTGTGTTCCCACCTTGAAGAAGACTGTTCAAAAGGTGGCAGACCTGACGTTCCTGAACTCCTCCTCAGCTGTGGTGTCGGTAAGCTATTCCTACTGTTTAGTACCTGTGGAGTAAATTTAATGGTCAAAAGTGTCACCCTTTGATATTCTGTATATGTAATAGTGAAGATGGCACATGCAAACACCAATACAAATTACATTTTTAAAATATCCAGGAGAAAAAGAACATTTTATTCTTAAAAATCTGTCAATTTTCCTTGAATTTTTAACATTCCATATTACTGGTCTATTTATCCTCCTCCAATTAAAAACTATTTTTGAATGCCCTACAATTTAACTAGGTTTTTTCTTTTGTACATTTAACCTCTTGTTTCACGAAACAAGTGAGAATTTAAAAAGTGGATGTGAAAGACTGAAAAACAACTTCCAAGAAAAAGCTTATGTACAGGGAAAATCACCCCTATATCCTAAACCTTTTATATTTTCTATACAAGCTAGCTAATGTACATAGTGGCTAATCTGGAGCAATCACAGGATTTTGAGTTAACTTCTAAATTAATGATTAAATTAAATTCAGAACACCTTCAATATTACTAATATTTACCCCAATTAAAAAATATACATTCCCAAGTAATCCAAATGCACAACTAACCAAAATATTCCATTTTGGACCATTATGAAAAAGTATTTATTTTAATTGAGATTTGCATAAGAGTTTCTGTTTCTTATGACTTTTTCCTAGCAGCAGTCACTGAAATAATCTCAAAGAGATAAATATTTGTCATATATTGAAATTTTCCCCAAAATATTGATTTTGTAAAGGTTCAGGGCTACTTAGACTTAGAGTGAAAAAGTTCTTTACGTAACACAATCCTTGATGGCTGTAATTTAGGTCCAGATAATCTTTCTTAGTTCTTAACAAATATGTAAGACACTTATACTAAATTTTCTGTTCCAACTCCCTTTTCCTTACTAATTATTTTTTCATAAATCTGTTGCTCTTTTCTGAAGTAACATCAGGCTTTTTATATTCTTTTCCAAAAACAGAGGCAAATTAATAAGGAATTTAAAGAATACAAAGAGAAGGAATAAGAGTTACTTCCTGGTTCTTATATGACTTACTCTTACCAGTAGCTACTACTACCAAAATTAAGCTTGATTAATAGAGTGCTCAGCAAATAAGGTATTTCAGCATTCTATTAATTAATTTTGTTTAAAAGTATTCTAAAATTTTACCAATAAAATGTTCTACGAAGTAAATACAGTAAAAATCATAAGACTGATATAATGATTTTTATGATTAAGATCTACAATTCTAAACATCAAATGTCAATGGAAAATGTAAACAAAGAGCAACAAATCAAATAAATACAATCTCAAAAATATATTGGAAGGTATTTTATTGATGAATTTATTGCTATCCCTTTTGGATACCTGTGATTAATCTCTTTTTCATAAGTGCTGAAAAACTGCCATATAATTAAATAACAATGCTAATTGGGTTTTGACTAGTGTAGGTGGTGTATAAACTTTTGAAGAAAAAAAAAGTAGCACATAAATACATATGATCTAGATTGTGATCATCATAATTTTCAGCCCCTTTTTTGACCTAATTGGGCCTGCTTAATTTTTCAGCAGTTTTGAATCCTAATGCTAAGAACTGGCAAAATGAAATTAACTGAATATCAAAATACTTCCAAAAACTATATCTAACTTTTCCTAAGTTCTATATACTATTGCAGTTAACAAAATTAACTGCTTTGAATTTCATTTTTTCTTGGTTAGTGTCTATCTGTAGAATAAAGTAGTTGAGATAGAATAATCACTAAAATGTTTCTAGTTTCAAAATTTTACGATTTTAGCTATTGGTGAAGATAAACAGTCAAGTAAAACAAGGATAAAAGCACTCTGAAAAAGCATAATGTATACCTATTTAGAGCAGGATTTATTATTTTCTAAAGGAAATCTTATTTTGAAACATAGAAATTTAAAGAAAAATGAATCCCATATCTAACAATGGAAAAATCAATGCCTATAGCATTTAAAAATATGAAAAATAAGTTTTAGAAAGTGCAATGTAAATCATATAATGAAAATTATAAAAAACATTCCCTCTTGATCCTTCAACAAGAACAATTTCTGCATTCTAAAAAATAAAATAGATTCGACATGATTTAATTACTATTTTGTACAAGTAGCATGGGTTAAATTTGCTTGTTGTTCTCTATTTCTTAACGACAATAACAACTACAACAGTTAGGCACAATTTCTAATTACAGTAATTTTAGAGTAAAAACTGAATACCGATGTAAAATTATTTGAGTTTATAACTACCTCTAAAGTCTCAAGAGGCTCTATATAATATAGTACAAAAGAAGCTGATCCTTCCAAATTTATTCCATTTTATAAAAGATTTAAAGGAGCAGTTTTAATTCGAAAATATCATTAAATGCGACAGACAGGGCCAGCTGATCACTTTAACCTTGTGAAGTTTTCGATCTCCTTTCTCAGTCGGGTCCTCTACTTCGGAGCAGGGGTAAAATCCAGGAAATGGTGTGAGAGGATTAATCTTTGGCCTACAGGAACCTGAGAAAGCACCCATCAAGCTACTGATACTCCGTAGGGAAGAAATAACTTGAGGGGGAAGGGTTGGATCAATCAGAAGATCTGACACCATGTGGCGGGCCTCATTTAGCACTGAAAGATCAACTCCATTTCCACCTCCAGAATTCTAGAAAAGAAAAAAGGTAAAATTATATATTTCTTACACAGAAAACTTAACATTTAAGAAAAGCCTCTCTACTTTAAATCAAAGCCTATCTAATATCTAAGTAATTTAATCCTATTAAACATGAATTTTCATTTACTTTGACATGGCAGAAATATTAGGGTATAATTCCAATTTAAAAATTTTTATACTGAAGTATCTGACAGATACTGTGAACTTCAATTTTTGTTCTTTTTTTTTATTAGCTTATCTCATTATAGTTAATGGTATTTATTACTGACATACTGACTTGGTTTAGAACTAGTATAGAACCAAATCTGTATTTACTTTAAATTCCATATTTTGGACTTTTCACTAATTTATTGAGAATTTCATTTATGCCAAATATCTTTTAAAAATACATAGTATCTCTTTCATTACCTTACTCACTTAAGAAGCAATCTAGCATAGTGACAAGGCTTTGTGGCAAAGATACCTGAGCTTGAACTTGATACCTGACTTTAATCCTAACTGGGGGATCTTCAACAAGTTATTTAACATATGAACTTCTTTAGTTTTTTCATTGTAAAAGGGGATAATAACATTTACCCATTAAGGGCTGATATAAGAATAAAATCTGATAATATGTTTAGAGCACGTAAATCAATGTATACTATATATATGTATTTAAAGTGAAATAGAGTATTCTTCTATTTAAAAAAGTGATGAGATAAAGGTACAGATAAAATAGTATCAGAGTTCAATGGAGATAAGATATTACTTTGAGCTGAGTGATTAACAAAAGCATCTTGGAAGGGGTAGCATTTGGCTGGGCCCTAAAACATTGGTAGGAAATAGACATTATTTTAGTTTAGAAAAAATGTTCTTGATAAATACATATTATATGTTTCTTACTTTCTGAAAATACATATACATAATATTCAACTCCATTACCCACAGAAATATGTACTGATAATCAGAACAGTGAATTAAAAGTAAGTTACTTTTGTTTGTTTTCTTGTACCTTGAACTTACATTTCTACACAGGTATGATTTGAATTCATAATTATTCAAGTTAGTTAATACATTTTCAATGAAACTGTCCACTTCGTAGCCTTAATACATTTGGGAATTGAGAAATATTATGAAAGCTAGGCCATGATAGCTAAAGATTGCCTTTCCTGTTTCTGGAATTCTTTTCTTTCTTGGGAAGTATTATTTGTGTTAGTTTTTACTTTAAAACATTCCTCTCTACCTGAGCATAGCCCAGCTATTTCTAGTCTTTATCCACTATAAATAACATTAGAATAAATGTCTCTGTGCACATCATGTGTCACTGTGGACAATTAAGCATACTCTGCCAGATAGGTTTCCATAATTTGAATTATTGAATCAAACCAAATGAACAGGTTAAAATGTGGTCCTTACTCTAAAGTTGCCCTTGACTATGCTCTTCAAGTTCATACTCCTGCTAATTATGTATTATAGCCCGTTTTCCCACACCCTAATTACAATTGGATGAGTTCAATTTAATTAACCTCCACCTATCTGACATGCAAGAAATCATCTCACTGCTGCTTGATCCTAAATTCTCTATTACTAAAATTCTGAACTTTCCCTGTCATATTTATAGAGTTTATACATCTTTTTCTGCGAATTTCATCTATTTTCAGTATCATTTTACCACAACAAAATTCAAATAGTACATGTATGGGACAAATTATTTTGTTGTTGTTCAAGAGTAGCCTTTCCTCAATACTATTTAAAAACTGTCAGAATTAGGAAAGAAAAAAATCACAAATTTACTAAGACAGTACAATGTGATTTTCACTGTAACAGTACAGTATAACTAGAATCCACTCATAAATATCTCCCATGACAACACAAATGCCTTATGTACAATAATAATTCATTTTCATATAAAAATCTTTTTTTATCAGCAATTTTAATTAATTTTCCTTTTCCATATTGCCTCTTTTTAAGGTAATTATTGATATTAGGGCTTAAGTTTGCCATTTGATTATTTTCTGTTTATTTCCTGTTTCTCTTTTCTTGCATTCCTTGAGGTTACTTGAACATTTTTTAGGGTTCCATCTTGACTGATATATAGAATTTTTTTTAGTGTACTACTTTATACAGTTTTCTTAGTGATTACTGAGTATTACATGTATATATGTGACTTATCACATTCTACAGTTGTCAACATTTTAATTCTTAGAATGAAATATGGAAATCTTACTTCTAGCTCAGTCTCTTTATCTTCCCTACATTGCCTTGAGTATCAGATAGTGTTATAATTTTTTATTCAATCATCAAATATGATTTATGAAACTTGTGAGGACAATAGTTACTGTTTTTACTCATATTTCTGCTCTTTTCATCATTCATTCTTCCTCCCTGATGCTCCAAGTTTCCTTCTTTTATCATTTCATTTCTGTTCAGAGAATGTCTTTTAGTCATTCTTTCAGGATATGTCTATCTCTTGGTGAAAACAATCTTTTAGTTTTCCTGCATCTGAGAATTTCCTGCCCCTTAATTTCTGAAGGATACATTTGCCAGACATAGAATTCACAGTTGACAGCCCTCTTCTTTCAGCACTTGAAAAATATGCCACTTCCTTCTGGCCTTCATGGTTTCAATAAGAAATCCACTGTCATTTTAATTAGTGTTCCCCTATAGGTAATGTGTCATTTCTCTTTGGCAGCTTTCAAGAATTTTCTTTGTCTTTGTTATGGTTTGAAGCTGTATGGACCCCAGAAAATTATGTTCTTAAAGCTATCCATTTCTGTGGGTGTGGACCCATTGTAAGTAGGATCTTTTGATGAGTAGGATCTTAAGTTGTGACCCACCCCATTCCGGGTGGGTCTTAATTCTCTTACTGGAGTTCTTTATAAGAGAGTGAAATTCCAGCAAAGAAAGAAAAAGCCACAGAAGCAAGAAACGATAGCAACAAAACCTAGAGGAGAAGGAAGAGACCAGCAGGATTGCCTGCAGCTGGTCTTCAGGGAGAAAGCATCACCAGATGATGCCTTGATTTGGACATTTTTCTTGGCCTCAAAACTGTAAGCTTTTAAGTTAATAAATTCCCATCGTTACATTTCTGTTTTTGCTTTCAGCAGGCCAGTAGATTAAAACAGTCTTTAATTTTCAAAAGTTTAATTATGATGTGTCTTGACGTAGATTTCTTTGAGGTTATTCTGTTTGGGATTTGCTCAGCTTCGTGAATCTGTAAATTTATGTCTTTTAGTAAATTTGGGAAGTTTTCAGCTGTTACTTCTTCAAATACTCTTTCAGTATCACTCTCTTTCTCCTTCTGGGACAATAATGGTATGAATGTTGGATATTTTGATGTTATCCCACAGGACCCAAAAGTTTTGTTCATTTTGTTTCAGTTTATTTCCTATTTGTTGTTTAAATTAGATAAATTCTATCAATCTATCCTCCAGTTCACAGATTCTATTCTATCTCCACTCTACTATTGCACCCACCCATCCAGGAAGTTTTTCATTTCTATTATTGTATTTTCCAGTTCTATAATTTCCATTTGTTTCTTTTTTATAATCTCTATTTCTCTGCTGAGGTTTTCTATCTTTCCATTTGTTCCAAGATAATCTGTAATTTCTTATTGAAGCATTTTTATTATGGCTTCTTTAAAATCCTAGCTAGAAAATTCTAGCATATGATTCATCTTATATTTGGCATTGATTTCCTTTTCTCATTCAAGTTGTGAAATTCCCGGTTATTGATATGATGGGTGATTTTCTATTTTATCCTTGACATTTAGGCTATTATTTTAGAATACATTCAGTCTTATTTAAATATGTATTTAACTTTGTTTAAGTTTAGCACACAGGTCCTGGCCCACTTTTATAGACTTTGGTTCTTTAGAATTTAATTTTCAGAGCACTTGTGGTGAAATTTTGGAACCGCTTTGTTTTTCTGTTGCAACTAGGAGTCCCAGGCCAGGAGACCTGGTACCTCTAGAAGAGGAAGGGAGTCTCCAAGCCACAGGGATAAAGAGCCCTTCCTGGGCTAGAAGCTTGTTGTGGTAGGATCTCCCATGCTAGGCCCCCTGGTACCCCAGTGTCTCTTGGTGGGGAAGGGGAGATTTTGTGCCCAGCAAGGAAGGAGAGTGCTTACCCTAGCTACTTAGTATCAATGGAGATCCTGTTCAATTCCCCCTTGCCAGAGCCACCAGGCTCTCTAGGTGTCCTACAGCCAAAAATCTGTCACCCCAAGCAGTACAATATGACTGCTCTCCCACAGAATTCTGTAGGAGAGTTCCATGATCTACACATAGGGCAAGTTCTGGGATGGCAAATTCCTCAGTCCACCACCAGACAGATTGGGCCAGATACAAAGGCTCCCAATATGTGCTTGAGAGTTACTGGGCTACCTCTGGAACCAGGGTTTCATACTGGGGGCATGGGCTGGCTCTGCACCAAGCTGAGAAGGGGTAGGGGAGGGACCAGCCAGGGAACCAGATCTTACCTCTTTTCAGTAGCTTTTTTCTTGATTTGGCACTTGCCCTGTTACCACCACAGTCCTTTAACTGTTTTTGGAGTTTTGAGAAGGATGTTTCTGCCAGTTCTTGCTATTCACTCAAAGCTTCTGTGGGTGGACAGAGCCTGAAGCTCTCACCTCTGCCATCTTGAATGGGGCGGGGCCAGTTCAAATATTTTAAGTGCTACCATGTATCGGCCACATATTATTATTATGGAATCAACTCTAAAGGAATTGGTATTATTTCAAATTCATAGCTGAGGAAATGGGTTCAGAGTAACTAAAGAAGTTTGCCTCATTTTCCAGCTAGGTGAGATTAGTATATATCAGACTGACTTTTCTGCTTTGAACTAGAAAAGCTGAAACAAAGTACAAATAGCATCCATTTCAAGCCATCAGAGCACAACCAAACAGCCAGAGCTTGAAAGAACAAGAATCCAGAGTTAAGGAAAAACACTGAAATGAACCCAACACTGCTATTTTTTTCCTTCAAAGAATTTGCCACTGATTCATAAGTGACACAGGGCAGAGAGGATGAGAAACAGGGCAATAAAGAGAGTAGGAAACAAAATAGAGCTTCGTATAGTCTCAAGGGACTGGGAGACCAATATTGTTCCATCAGGGAAGGAGGCCTTGAAAGGCTAAACAAGATCACAGAGAGCAGGGAAGAAAAAATAAGTAAATTTGAATTCAGAGCTGCTTTTCCCCACAAGGCATTTGCCAATTTGTGAATAGAGGCCAAGTTATGGAAACACAAATTGAAATCCACAAAAAAAGATTTCTATTTTGAAATTAAAATAGACCTTGCAGCTGTCTCACTGTGCTGGGGGAGATAAGGGAGGGAGAGGAGAGTTTCTAGTAAGACAAAATAGAAAATTTGAATAGTCATAATTCCATTTAAAGAAATTGAATCCATAATTTAAAACTGCCCCCAAAACACACACACTCCAGGCCCAGATATCTTCTCCAAAGTATTCTTCTAAACATTGAAGGAAGAAATAATGCCAACCTTAACAAACTTTCCCAGATAACAGAAAAAGAGGGTAAACTTCCCCCACCATATTTTTGAGGTCAGTATAATTTTGGTTCCAAAATATGCCAAATGCTATATGAAAAACATCAGCTATAGGCCACCTCTCCTATCAACATAAATGCAAAATTCCTACATAAAATATTAAGAAAAAGAATTCAGTGGTGTATTTTCCTTTTTAAAATGTATGTCATGATCAAATTGGCTTTGTTCTGGGAATTCAGGAATGGTTTAACACATGAAAAAAACTAAACAATGTAATTCAGCACATTAATAGAATAGTGGGAAAAATCAAGGGATCATCTCAATGGATGCAATAAAGGTATCTGTTAAAACTTGACAATCATTCATGACTTAAAAAGAGAAAAAAAAGTCATTCATAAACTAGGAATAGAATGGAAATTCCTTAATCTAATAAAGGGTATCTACAGAAAACATAAGTGGTGAAATGTTTAACATTTTCCTGTTGAGTTCATTAAGAAGACAAGGAAGGCTGCCTACTAGTACCACTTCTATTCAATAATGCATTGTAAGTCTTAGACTGTGCAAAAAAGGCAAGAAAAAGAAATAAAAGTCATGAGGATTGAAAAAATATAAGTCCATCTTTATTCATGATGACATTATTGTGTACCTAAAGAATAGAAAAGAATCTTCAGACAAGCTATTAGAGTAAACGAAATTAGCAAACTCCGTAAGTACAAGAATGAACAGATAAAACTCAACCAAATTTCTATAAAGCAGCATAAACTATTAAAAATGTATTTTTTAAACTGATACCTTCTTCAATACCTTTCACTATTTTAAAAATTAAATACCTACGAATAAATCTAACAAAATATGTGCAAGACTTCCATGCTGAAAACATTACTGAGATACATTAAAGATGACTCAATAAATGAATGGATATACCATTGTCATGGATTGAAAGTCTCAATATTGAAGATGTAAATTCTCCCCATTTACTGTAGAATGGATAAATAGTGGTATATTCATTCAATGGAATACCAAAGAGAATGAAAATGAATGAACTTCTGCTATGTGCAATAGCATGAATTAAACTCACAGATATAATTTTGAAAGAAAGAAGCAAAAAGAAAATATATACAATTGATTCCATTTATATAAAATTCAAAGACAGGCAAAAATCAAATTTGATGTTAGAAATCAGGGTTCAGATAACCCTTGAGAAAAGCTGATGACTAGGAGGGTAGCAGAAGGGGTCTGTGCGGTGCTGAATTCTTCATCTGAATGGTGGTTACATGTATAGACATATCTTTTTATTGCACTTCAAAGATACTGCATTTTGTTTACAAATTGAAGGTTTGTGGCAACCTGTGTGGAACAAGTTCTATCTGTGCCATTTTTCCAACAGCACATGCTCACTTCCCATCTCTGTCACATTTTGGTAATACAATATACCACTTTTTCTTTATTATTATATCTGCTGTAATGATTTGTGATCAGTGACCTTTGATGTTATTATTGTAGTTTTAGGGCACCATGAACAAAACCCATGTGAGACAGCAAACTTAATCCATATTTTTTTTTTTTAGTGAGTTTGAAATAATAATTTATTGAGCCCATTCACCCTCGGTTGCCTTCCTGGAGCTTCTGGGCACAAGTCTGGCTCAGGCTCACAAAGACACCAACCATAAGTGTTCTGACTGTTCCACCCACCAGCCACTGTCCTTTCTCTCTCCCTCTCCTCACGTTCCTTTTTTCTTGAGTCACAATTTTGGGCCAATTAGTAACTCTACAATGGCCTCCATGTGTTCAAGCGAAAGGAAGACTTGCAGGTCTCTCACTTTAAATCAAAAGCTAGCAATGATTAAGCTTAGTGAGGAAGGCATGTCAAAAGCCAAGACAGGCTGAAAGCTAGGCCTCTTGTGCCAAATAGTAAGCCAAGTTGTGAATGCAAAGGAAAAAGTTTCTGATGGAAATTAAAGTGCTATAACAGTGAACACACGAATGATAACCAACACATCTCTTAAGCCAAAGCCTCATCCAGAGCAAGGCTGTAACTCTCTTAAATTCTACGAAGTTGAAAGAGGGGAGGAAGCTACAAAAGAAAAGTCTGAAGCTAGCAGAGGTTGGTTCATGAGGTTTAAGGAAAGAAGCTGTCTCCATAACATAAAAGTGCAAGGTGGAGCAGCAAGAGCTGATGTAGAAGCTGCAGCAAGTTATCCAGAAGCTGTAACCAAGATCAGTGATGAAGGTGGTTACACTAAAAAATAAATTTTCAGTGTAGATGAAACAGCCTTAGACTGGAAGAAGATGCCATCTAGGACTTTCATACCTAGAAAGGAGATGTCAATACTTAATTTCAAAGCTTCAAAGGACCAGCTGACTCTCTCATTAGGAGCTAATGCAGCTGGTGACTTTAAGTTGAGGCCAATGCCCATTCTGAAAATCCTAGGGCCCTTAAGAATTATGCTAAATCACCTCTCCATGTGCTCTATAAAGAAAGAAAAAAGCCTGGATAACAGCACTTCTGTTTACTACATGGTTTACTGAATATTTTAAGCCCACTGTTGAGATCTACTGCTCAGAGAAAAAGATTCCTTTCAAATTATTACTGCTCATTGACAATGCACCTGGTCACTCAAGAGCTCTGATGGAGGGACACAAGATTAATGTTGTTTTCATGTCTGCTAACACAATATCCATTGTGCAGCCCATAGATCGAGTCATTTCAACTTTCAAGTCTTATTATTTAAAAAATACATTCCACAAATGTATTTATGAAGTGGCCATAAATTCCTCTGATGGATCTGGGCAAGGTAAATTGAAAACCTTCAATGTACCATTCTAGATGCCATTAAAAGCATCCGTGATTCATTAAGAGGAGATCAAAATATCAACATCAACAGGGGTTTGGAAGAAGTTGATTACAACCCTTATGGATGACTTCAAGGAGTTCAAGACTTCAGTGGGAGAAGTAACTGCAGTTGTGGTGGAAACAGAAAGAGAACTAGAATTAGAAGTGGAGCCTAAAGATGTGACTGAATTGCTGCTATCCCATGGTAATACCTAATAGACAGGGAGTTGCTTCTTAAGGATGAGCAAATAAAGTGGTTTCTCGAGATGGATCTACTCCTGGTGAAGATGCTGTGAACACTGTTGAAATGATAACAAAGGATTTAGACTACTGCATACCCTTAGTTGATAAAGCAGTGGCAGCATTTGAGAGGATTGATTCCTATTTTGAAAGAAGGTCTACTGTGGGTAAAATGCTATCAAATAGCATCATATTCTACAGAGGAATCTTTCATGAAAGGGGGAGTAATTGATGAGGCAAACTTCATTGCTGTCTTATTTTAGCAAATTGCCACAGCCATCCCACCCTTCAGCAACCATCACCCTGATCAGTCAGCAGCCATCAACATTGGGGCAAGATGTTCCACCAGGAAAAAGTTCATAACTCGATGAAGGCTCAGATGATGGTTAATACTTTTTAGCAATAAAATAGTTTTAAATTAAGGTATGTGCATTGCTTTTTAAGACAGAATGCTATTGCACACTTAATAGACTACAGTATAGTATAAACAACTTTTAAATGCACTGGGAAGCTAAAAAATTCGTGTTACTTGCTTTATTGTGATATTTGCTTTATTGTGGTGGTCTGGAACCAAACCAGCAATATCTCCAAGGTAGGTCTGTGGTGTATTTATTTTGAGTTAATGTATCACATTGTATACCTATGAATTGTGCACTTTTATGTATGAATGTTATATTTGACTTTCTAAAAAGGGTTATTAGAAAGGGAAAGAAGGAGAGGTAATGGGGGAGAGGGAAGAAGAGAAAGAAAAAAAATGGAGAGAAGTAGCTTTTATCATAAACCAGTCTGTCTGACTACAAGCCCATGCTCTTAACATTAGAGTTTATCTTTAGATTTCACCACTAATTTAGATATTCTTTCATTTGAGAACTAAGGATCTTGGTGGATATAACAGATGATAAAGTTTCAAGGAAACATCCCCTTTCAGGTCACATGTGGCCTTCCTCTTGATTTCATAAGTAGATACACTATTTTCCTCACCAAAGCCCAGAGAATATTTTGTAATTATGAGCTGTTACAGATATTCCATTCACAGATTAAAAATAAAAATTAGTCATTCAAAGGAATATGTAACTGACTAAATAAGTCTAATAAACTGTGATAATATTTCTGCAACAAAAATGACAAAGATTTAATATTTATTAACATTTATTATTGTGGAAAAATAAGTTTTAAAACAGCATATGAAGCAAAATACCATTTTTATAGAGTAGAAAATACAAACATATTTGTAATGAGAATCTGTAATGGGAACTATAAAGATACACACCAAATATTAACAGAGTTATCTCTTGATGTTTATGAAATTTTTTTCCTTTTCTTCCTCATACTTATTTCTATTTTCTAGTACTTATTTTTATTTTCCAGTTCTTGTCATATGAACATATATGACTTAAGTGAACAAAAAATTATTCTTAAAAGTTGAGTATTCAAAAGTATAATTGCTGATACACAAGTGGACCTGTATGATACAATGAAAAATTTTTGCTCTGAATAAGTTTACCATATGATCATGAATATTAATGAAATATACAAATGACCAAATGCATGTGCAAGGTTAGGACTTTTTGTTTGTTTTTCATGAGTTTTATTTTTATATCAATTTAGTATATAATAAGTGATACATACCCATATGTTTGCATATATGGGAATGTATCATGTACAAACATATATATGTATATACATATATAATCACTGTAGTTGTTAGTGCTGCCTTAGTTTTTTTTTCTTTAATTGATTAATCTACTAAAAAGACTAGTAGATTACTAAAGAGACACCAGCCCAAAGTAATGCACAATAAAAACATATCCTCATTTCTTTTTTACAATTTTTTTCATAGCATGCAGAGATGTGACGCCAATTCACCAGTTAACAAACCAGATGCTGATTTTGCTAATTTGTAGTTATCCCTGGTACATTATATGAATAGTAAAAGTTATGTATAACATTGGATCCTTTTACTTTAATACCCTGTGTTTAGATGTTTATGTGAGTCACCTTCTGTACCTCAGTTTTCCCATATATAAAATGAAGCTAGTAACAATCTCATAGAGCACTATGGGGACTAAATGAATTAATATTGGCAACATGCTTCTTTCAGTGGCTGGTTCATAGTAGGCATTAATATATAAATGTTTATTAACATATAAAATTTCCCATGTTCTTATTCATGGGTGCCTAAGAAACAGATTGATGTTTACTCTTCATGCCAGCCATATAATTGTATGGGATTAAAAAAAAAAAACATCTTCTAACTTTTCTGCGTGTTTCTGTTCTTGAACTTAACTTTGATTTCTTATTGTCACATTTACAAGTAAAATATTTCATATATTTAGAGGTGAAGACCTAACTCTGTTGCAATATTCAAGCTCTACGTGTATGTGCTTTATCCTAGAACCTAAAACATCCCTAGAGTTACTCACATGGTTGACATTTATTTATACCTCATTCTAACTTTAAGTACCAAGGATAGAGAAATGATGAAAAAAAGGCAAGTACCATCTTTTAAGGAGGTAACATTCTCAACATTCTATATAATCTATCCAATATAAAAACATAAAAATCCTAACATTTCAATAATTTCAGTGCCATCCCAATTGTCTCTCCATTGCTATTTAATGATAAATTATGAACTTCATGGACTAGCATTTCTTGTTAATATAAGAAACAATGTAATGTTAAAAAAAAAAAAGTTGAGTAGATCACACATAGAATGTACTATACAGCAATGAGAATGAGCAAACTATACACACGATAGAGATGAATTTCACCAAAAAAGAGCCAGGCACACAAAAAAGTATATATGATTCCACTTATATAAAGTTCAAAAACAAGCAAAATAATCACTATGAGTCAGGATAGAGGCTGCCTTTGGAATGTGGTAATGACTGAAATGGGGCACAAGTGAGGCTTCTAGGGGCTGGTAATGTTCTGTTTCCTTATGGGCACTAAATAACATGGGATGTTTAGCTGGTGAAAATTCTGGTGAAATTTTCTGGTGAAAATTTAGCTGGTGCACTTTTCTGTATGTATATTATATTTCAATAAAATATTTTCCACAAAATGTAAGTAGAGTACATTCATTTCCCTATTAAAATATTTTACCAACTGCTTTGCTTTTCCTCATATATGGCTTTCAATCTATTTTTTTCCTCCATAGATCAGTGGTCAAAAATCTGAAAAAGTTCTCACCCTCAAAAAGCCAAGATTATGTTTAAAACATTTTTAAAATAATCATTTATATAAGTTTGTTTATTATCATTTTCTTTTTCTCTTACAATTAAATGTGTTTCTTTGTTTTAAAAACTACTGAAATAAAGTTTCTGGTTATTTTATTCAGTTAAAGAAAATCTTATGGCACAGAAACCTTGTGAATGTAACTGTAAGTGTCAAAGTTTTATACCATTATTAATTATTAGTGATATCACTTACCTGATGAGGTTTGTACCATTGCTTCAAATCCCAATCCCAAAGAATCATCTGGAAAAAAAAATTCACTTAGTTACAAACTGGAAATTAATATTTAGACAAAATGCAACACCTTCAATAACAGATACATAAAATAACTTAAAATTTGGAAGGGGATTTGGTCACTGGGCTACGGTTTGCTGACCCCTATTTTAGATAATACACCCATCTCTAATCACTCAAAACATTTTCAACTGTTATTATCATCATCTCCTTTTCAAAATCTTTGCAGAAAGGTCATCTACTGCCAGTGAAGAGAAACTTACTTCTTCCTGAAGAAAATCCACACATACTACAATCACTCAGAAAATTAACAGACCAATACCCATAAAAGGGTTATGGTGTAGCTACATGCAAAGCATATTATATATATTAGTAGATTTATTGAAGGTATACAATATTTTATATGTACACAATTATTGCAGGTGGTGATTTAACCAGCACACATTTTAGATTCTAGGAACATTAATTAAAGTAGCTTACGATGTTAATAACTTTCCAGGAATACTCACATTAATATTACATAAACTAAAGTTTCTTTTGTATTTGAAAACTGCTATGCTTCTTTTTCTCTGTGCTGTTCTTATACAGTTGGCTTTTTTGAGCCAACTGCCATACTTTACTTCTCCTAATTTTACCCCGTCAGTCTCTTTGGAGATTAAGGATGTCAACTAGCTTATTCATCATTCCTCCCATCATCTGACATTTGTAAGTCTGATATTTTCTGAAGTTCACTAATAAAAGTCAAAATAGGAGTGAAGACAGAACCACATATGTCATTAAAAATTATCTACCAGATAGGCATCAATTCATTAATTTGCATTCTGAATTTTTACAAATTTGCCTAATTTTAAGGTTATCTAATCCACATGTCTATATTCCTTCTAAAAGGATACCATCAAATTGTGACAAATACTTATACCTCAATTCCCTGATTCATTAGCCTAAGTGTAAATTGATTTTCTGCTAACTCAAGCATATTTTCAATTAGATAGCTTCCAGCATTGAGTCAGTCTTCCTTTTTCCCCTTTCATTCACCTATATGAGTACATAAAATTTAAATAAATTTTTAAATATTTGCATTCCAATACCAAGAACTGTATTTGTATTCACATCACACATACTTGTCAGGGGCCATATTGCCCCCGAAAAGGTGAAAATTGTTTCTTGGGGTGAAAAAAAATTCTTTACTATAAAAAGGGTACATAAGTAGATATACAGTTTATCTGTGGTGTTAAAATGTCATGGGGGATCGGAGGGGAAGGAGGAACCATTAGGGAAAAAAATGTCTAAAAAGTCCCCTTAGGGAAGGTGATAATGAAAAAAAAAGCAGTTGAGAAACACTGATATAAAGTAGTCCTGCTGCTTGCTTAGAGAATCCCTTCTTAGCTCACATTCTGATAAAGTTCTCTAATGCCCTGAGACCATTCTGAGACTGCCTACTCAGAAGCTGCTGGCAACGTGAGAGGCAATGCACACCCTATTTTAATTGTACTCCTAGAGGTCTCTCAAATTCTTAGTCTGAATGATGTTTTTTTCCACTATGTTTACTCTTATTTAGAGCTCTCTACTGTATTATATTTTATTACAGACTATCTCCCTTCTTAAATTCATTCCTCCCTGACCCTTCATTCCATTACCATGATCTTCTCTCACTTGTACTTACTAGGGTGGGCTTGAATCAAGGCAGCAGCTCACCCTTATTTATGTTCACTCTCTTTAGGCTCAAAAGAGTATTTAACAAAGAGCAGCAGAACTGAAAACAAATACAAAGAAAGCTGCAGAAAACTGGAAGACTGCTTTCAGTGTAATCCGAACTAGAATATTAGTGATTTTGAGAAACCAAAATTTTTTGCATAAGTAGTAGACATATAACCCAGGAATACCACAGCTAGATATTTATCTTAGAGCATTGTTATTCAAAGTGTGGTCCACAATAAGATAAATACAGAAATTAAGAGTAAAAGATTAGAAAGTTTTATAACAATTTAACATTGTTGAGACACTCTTATAAAAGCATCAATCCACAACGGAATGAGGGAAAAACCCAAAAGATTGATGTTTGCTACAGATAGTTTGATTCCAGGAGACATGAACAGTAATGCTCATAGATGCACAGTGAGGGTAGCAAAAAACTAGAAACAAATGCCCATCAGTAGTAAAATGGAGGAACTTTGGTATATTCATACAATGGAATATAGCAGTAAAAATGAATGGAGAGGCGGGGCAAGATGGCAGACTGGTGAGCTGTATGTTTTAGTTACTCCTCCAGGAAAGTAGGTAGAAAGCCAGGAACTGCGTGGACTGGACACCACAGAGCAATCTGACTTTGGGCATACTTCATACAACACTCATGAAAACGTGGAACTGCTGAGATCAGTGAAATCTGTAAGTTTTTGCGGCTAGGGGACCCGCGCCCCTCCCTGCCAGGCTCAGTCCCGGGGGAGGAGGGGCTGTCAGCTCCGGGAAGGAGAAGGGAGAACTGCAGTGGCAGCCCTTATCAGAAACTCATTCTATTGATCCAAACTCCAACCATAGATAGACTGAGACCAGACACCAGAGAATCTGAGAGCAGCCAGCCCAGCAGAGAGGAGACAGGCATAGAAAAAAAACAACACGAAAAACTCCAAAATAAAAGCGGAGGATTTTTGGAGTTCTGGTGAACATAGAAAGGGGAAGGGCCCTGAGGCGTATATGCAAATCCTGAAGAAAAGCTGATCTCTCTGCCCTGTGGACCTTTCCTTAATGGCCCTGGTTGCTTTGTCTCTTAGCATTTCAATAACCCATTAGATCTCTGAGGAGGGCCCGTTTTTTTTTTTGTTTTTTGTTGTTTTTTTTTCTTTTTAATCCTTTTTTCTTTTTCTAAAACAATTACTCTAAGAAGCCCAATACAGAAAGCTGCAAAGACTTGCTATTTGGGCAGGTCAAGTCAAGAGCAGAACTAGGAGAGCTCTGAGACAAAACGCAATAATCCAGTGGCTGAGAAAATTCACTAAACACCACAACTTCCCAAGAAAAGGGGGGTGTCCGCTCACAGCCATCATCATGCTGGACAGGAAACACTCCTGCCCATCGCCAGCCCCATAGCCCAGAACTGCCCCAGACAACCCAGTGTGACGGAAGTGCTTCAAATAACAGGCACACACCACAAAAGTGGGCGTGGACATTAGCCTTCCCTGCAACCTCAGCTGATTGTCCCAGAGTTGGGAAGGTAGAGCAGTGTGAATTAACAAAGCCCCATTCAGCCATCATTTCAGCAGACTGGGAGCCTCCCTACACAGCCCAGCAGCCCAGAACTGCCCTGGGGGGACGGCACTCACCTGTGACATAGCACAGTCATCCCTCAACAGAGGACCCGGGGTACACGGCCTGGAAGAGGGGCCCACTTGCAAGTCTCAAGAGCCATACGCCAATACCAAGGTCTTGTGGGTCAGTGGCAGAGACAAACTGTGGCAGGACTGAACTGAAGGATTAGACTATTGCAGGAGCTTTAAAACTCTAGGATCACCAGGGAGATTTGATTGTTAGAGCCACCCCCCCTCCCTGACTCCCCAGAAACACGCCCCATATACAGGGCAGGCAACACCAACTACACACGCAAGCTTGGTACACCAATTGGACCCCACAAGACTCACTCCCCCACTCACCAAAAAGGCTAAGCAGGGGAGAACTGGCTTGTGGAGAACAGGTGGCTCGAGGATGCCACCTACTGGTTAGTTAGAGAAAGTGTACTCCACGAAGCTGTAGATCTGATAAATTAGAGATAAGGACTTCAATTGGTCTACAAATCCTAAAAGAACCCTATCAAGTTCAGCAAATGCCACGAGGCCAAAAACAACAGAAAATTATAAAGCATATGAAAAAACCAGACGATATGGATAACCCAAGCCCAAGCACCCAAATCAAAAGACCAGAAGAGACACAGCACCTAGAGCAGCTACTCAAAGAACTAAAGATGAACAATGAGACCATAGTACGGGAGATAAAGGAAATCAAGAAGACCCTAGAAGAGCATAAAGAAGACATTGCAAGACTAAATAAAAAAATGGATGATCTTATGGAAATTAAAGAAACTGTTGACCAAATTAAAAAGACTCTGGACACTCATAGTACAAGACTACAGGAAGTTGAACAACAAATCAGTGACCTGGAAGATGACAGAATGGAAAATGAAAGCATAAAAGAAAGAATGGGGAAAAAAATTGAAAAAATCAAAATGGACCTCAGGGATATGATAGATAATATGAAACGTCCAAATATAAGACTCATTGGTGTCCCAGAAGGGGAAGAAAAGGGTAAAGGTCTAGGAAGAGTATTCAAAGAAATTGTTGGGGAAAACTTCCCAAATCTTCTAAACAACATAAATACACAAATCATAGATGCTCAGCGAACTCCAAATAGAATAAATCCAAATAAACCCACTCCGAGATATATACTGATCACACTATCAAACACAGAAGAGAAAGAGCAAGTTCTGAAAGCAGCAAGAGAAAAGCAATTCACCACATACAAAGGAAACAGCATAAGACTAAGTAATGACTACTCAGCAGCCACCATGGAGGCAAGAAGGCAGTGGCACGATATATTTAAAATTCTGAGTGAGAAAAATTTCCAGCCAAGAATACTTTATCCAGCAAAGCTCTCCTTCAAATTTGAGGGAGAGCTTAAATTTTTCACAGACAAACAAATGCTGAGAGAATTTGCTAACAAGAGATCTGCCCTACTGGAGATACTCAAGGGAGCCCTACAGACAGAAAAACAAAGAAAGGACAGAGAGACTTGGAGAAAGGTTCAGTACTAAAGAGATTCGGTATGGGTACAATAAAGGATATTAATAGACAGAGGGGAAAAATATGACAAACATAAACCAAAGGATAAGATGGCTGATTCAAGAAATGCCTTCAGGGTTATAACATTGAATGTAAATGGATTAAACTCCCCAATTAAAAGATATAGATTCGCAGAATGGATCAAAAAAAATGAACCATCAATATGTTGCATACAAGAGACTCATCTTAGACACAGGGACACAAAGAAACTGAAAGTGAAAGGATGGAAAAAAATATTTCATGCAAGCTACAGCCAAAAGAAAGCAGGTGTAGCAATATTAATCTCAGATAAAATAGACTTCAAATGCAGGGATGTTTTGAGAGACAAAGAAGGCCACTACGTACTAATAAAAGGGGCAATTCAGCAAGAAGAAATAACAATCGTAAATGTTTATGCACCCAATCAAGGTGCCACAAAATACATGAGAGAAACACTGGCAAAACTAAAGGAAGCAATTGATGTTTCCACAATAATTGTGGGAGACTTCAACACATCACTCTCTCCTATAGATAGATCAACCAGACAGAAGACCAATAAGGAAATTGAAAACCTAAACAATCTGATAAATGAATTAGATTTAACAGACATATACAGGACATTACATCCCAAATCACCAGGATACACATACTTTTCTAGTGCTCATGGAACTTTCTCCAGAATAGATCATATGCTGGGACATAAAACAAGCCTCAATAAATTTAAAAAGATTGAAATTATTCAAAGCACATTCTCTGACCACAATGGAATACAATTACAAGTCAATAAGCACCAGAGACTTAGAAAATTCACAAATACCTGGAGGTTAAACAACACACTCCTAAACAATCAGTGGGTTAAAGAAGAAATAGCAAGAGAAATTGCTAAATATATAGAGATGAATGAAAATGAGAACACAACATACCAAAACCTATGGGATGCAGCAAAAGCAGTGCTAAGGGGGAAATTTATAGCACTAAACGCATATATTAAAAAGGAAGAAAGAGCCAAAATCAAAGAACTAATGGATCAACTGAAGAAGCTACAAAATGAACAGCAAACCAATCCTAAACCAAGTAGAAGAAAAGAAATAACAAGGATTAAAGCAGAAATAAATGACATAGAGAACAAAAAAACAATAGAGAGGAAGAATATCACCAAAAGTTGGTTCTTTGAGAAGATCAACAAGATTGACAAGCCCCTAGCTAGACTGACAAAATCAAAAAGAGAGAAGACCCATATAAACAAAATAATGAATGAAAAAGGTGACATAACTGCAGATCCTGAAGAAATTAAAACAATTATAAGAGGATACTATGAACAACTGTATGGCAACAAACTGGATAATGTAGAGGAAATGGACAATTTCCTGGAAACATATGAACAACCTAGACTGACCAGAGAAGAAATAGAAGACCTCAACCAACCCATCACAAGCAAAGAGATCCAATCAGTCATCAAAAATCTTCCCACAAATAAATGCCCAGGGCCAGATGGCTTCACAGGGGAATTCTACCAAACTTTCCAGAAAGAACTGACACCAATCTTACTCAAACTCTTTCAAAACATTGAAGAAAATGGAACACTACCTAACTCATTTTATGAAGCTAACATCAATCTAATACCAAAACCAGGCAAAGATATTACAAAAAAGGAAAACTACCGGCCAATCTCCCTAATGAATATAGATGCAAAAATCCTCAACAAAATACTTGCAAATCGAATCCAAAGACACATTAAAAAAATCATACACCATGACCAAGTGGGGTTTATTCCAGGCATGCAAGGATGGTTCAACATAAGAAAATCAATCAATGTATTACAACACATTAACAAGTCAAAAGGGAAAAATCAATTGATCATCTCAATAGATGCTGAAAAAGCATTTGACAAAATCCAACATCCCTTTTTGATAAAAACACTTCAAAAGGTAGGAATTGAAGGAAACTTCCTCAACATGATAAAGAGCATATATGAAAAACCCACAGCCAGCATAGTACTCAATGGTGAGAGACTGAAAGCCTTCCCTCTAAGATCAGGAACAAGACAAGGATGCCCGCTGTCACCACTGTTATTCAACATTGTGCTGGAACTGCTAGCCAGGGCAATCCGGCAACACAAAGAAATAAAAGGCATCCAAATTGGAAAAGAGGAAGTAAAACTGTCATTGTTTACAGATGATATGATCTTATATCTAGAAAACCCTGAGAAATCGACGATACAGCTACTAGAGCTAATAAACAAATTTAGCAAAGTAGCGGGATACAAGGTTAATGCACATAAGTCAGTAATGTTTCTATATGCTAGAAATGAACAAACTGAAGAGACACTCAAGAAAAAGATACCATTTTCAATAGCAACTAAAAAAATCAAGTACCTAGGAATAAACGTAACCAAAGATGTAAAAGACCTATACAAAGAAAACCACATAACTCTACTAAAAGAAATAGAAGGGGACCTTAAAAGATGGAAAAATATTCCATGTTCATGGATAGGAAGACTAAATTTCATTAAGATGTCAATTCTACCCAAACTCATCTACAGATTCAATGCAATCCCAATCAAAATTCCAACAACCTACTTTGCAGACTTGGAAAAGCTAGTTATCAAATTTATTTGGAAAGGGAAGATGCCTCGAATTGCTAAAGTCACTCTAAAAAAGAAAAACGAAGTGGGAGGACTTACACTCCCTGACTTTGAAGCTTATTATAAAGCCACAGTTGCCAAAACAGCATGGTACTGGCACAAAGATAGACATATAGATCAATGGAATCGAAATGAGAATTCAGAGATAGACCCTCAGATCTATGGCCGACTGATCTTTGATAAGGCCCCCAAAGTCACTGAACTGAGCCATAATGGTCTTTTCAACAAATGGGGCTGGGAGAGTTGGATATCCATATCCAAAAGAATGAAAGAGGACCCCTACCTCACCCCCTACACAAAAATTAACTCAAAATGGACCAAAGATCTCAATATAAAAGAAAGTACCATAAAACTCCTAGAAGATAATGTAGGAAAACATCTTCAAGACCTTGTATTAGGCGGCCACTTCCTAGACTTTACACCCAAAGCACAAGCAACAAAAGAGAAAATAGATAAATGGGAACTCCTCAAGCTTAGAAGTTTCTGCACCTCAAAGGAATTTCTCAAAAAGGTAAAGAGGCAGCCAACTCAATGGGAAAAAAATTTTGGAAACCATGTATCTGACAAAAGACTGATATCTTGCATATATAAAGAAATCCTACAACTCAATGACAATAGTACAGTCGGCCCAATTATAAAATGGGCAAAAGATATGAAAAGACAGTTCTCTGAAGAGGAAATACAAATGGCCAAGAAACACATGAAAAAATGTTCAGCTTCACTAGCTATTAGAGAGATGCAAATTAAGACCACAATGAAATACCATCTAACACCAGTTAGAATGGCTGCCATTAAACAAACAGGAAACTACAAATGCTGGAGGGGATGTGGAGAAATTGGAACTCTTATTCACTGTTGGTGGGACTGTATAATGGTTCAGCCACTCTGGAAGTCAGTCTGGCAGTTCCTTAGAAAACTAGATACAGAGTTACCATTCGATCCAGCGATTGCACTTCTCGGTATATACCCGGAAGATCGGAAAGCAGTGACACGAACAGATATCTGCATGCTAATGTTCATAGCAGCATTATTCACAATTGCCAAGAGATGGAAACAACCCAAATGTCCTTCAACAGATGAGTGGATAAATAAAATGTGGTATATACACACGATGGAATACTATGCGGCAGTAAGAAGGAACGATCTCGTGAAACATATGACAACATGGATGAACCTTGAAGACATAATGCTAAGCGAAATAAGCCAGGCACAAAAAGAGAAATATTATATGCTACCACTAATGTGAACTTTGAAAAATGTAAAACAAATGGCTTATAATGTAGAGTGTAGGGGAACTAGCAATAGAGAGCAATTAAGGAAGGGGGAACAATAATCCAAGAAGAACAGATAAGCTATTTAACGTTCTGGGGATGCCCAGGAATGACTATGGTCTGTTAATTTCTGATGGATATAGTAGGAGCAAGTTCACAGAAATGTTGCCATATTAGGTAACTTTCTTGGGGTAAAGTAGGAACATGTTGGAAGTTAAGCAGTTATCTTAGGTTAGTTGTCTTTTTCTTACTCCCTTGTTATGGTCTCTTTGAAATGTTCTTTTATTGTATGTTTGTTTTCTTTTTAACTTTTTTTTTCATACAGTTGATTTAAAAAAGAAGGGAAAGTTAAAAAAAAAAAAAAAAAAAAAGATGCAGTGCCACCTTGAGGAGCCTGTGGAGAATGCAGGGGTATTCGCCTACCCTACCTCCATGGTTGCCTACATGACCACAGACATAGGGGACTGGTGGTTTGATGGGTTGAGCCCTCTACCACAGGTTTTACCCTTGGGAAGACGGTTGCTGCAAAGGAGAGGCTAGGCCTCCCTATGGTTGTGCCTAAGAGCCTCCTCCCGAATGCCTCTTTGTTGCTCAGATGTGGCCCTGTCTCTCTAGCTAAGCCAACTTGAAAGGTGAAATCACTGCCCTTCCCCCTACGTGGGATCAGACACCCAGGAGAGTGAATCTCCCTGGCAACGTGGAATATGACTCCCGGGGAGGAATGTAGACCTGGCATCGTGGGACGGAGAACATCTTCTTGACCAAAAGGGGGATGTGAAAGGAAATGAAATAAGCTTCAGTGGCAGAGAGAATCCAAAAGGAGCCGAGAGGTCACTCTGGTGGGCACTCTTACGCACACTTTAGACAACCCTTTTTAGATTCTAAAGAATTGGGGTAGCTGTTGGTGGATACCTGAAACTATCAAACTACAACCCAGAACCCATGAATCTCGAAGACAGTTGTATAAAAATGTAGCTTATGAGGGGTGACAAGGGGATTGGGAAAACCATAAGGACCACACTCCACTTTGTCTAGTTTATGGATGGATGAGTAGAAAAATAGGGGAAGGAAACAAACAGACAAAGGTACCCAGTGTTCTTTTTTACTTCAATTGCTCTTTTTCACTCTAATTATTATTCTTGTTATTCTTGTGTGTGTGCTAATGAAGGTGTCAGGGATTGATTTGGGTGATGAATGTACAACTATGTAATGGTACTGTGAATAATCGAAAGTACGATTTGTTTTGTATGACTGCGTGGTATATGAATATATCTCAATAAAATGAAGATTAAAAAAAAAATGAATGGAGTGCAGCTGCATATCATATGGATGAATCTCACAAACACAATGTTGAATCAGAAAAACAAGTCATAGAAGAATACGCAGGGTATAATTTCATTCATATAGAATAAAATATATACTAAAATATGCTCTTTAGGAATAAAATATATGGGAAACTATAAATTCAGGATGTTGATTATCTCTAAGGGAGAAGGGAATTAGATCCAGGAAAGGCATACTGGGAAACTTCAAAGTAAAGGGAATGGTGGGTGGATGGTATTTGTTAACCTTCATCTCTATACTTGATGCATATTTGATAAATATTTATTCAATTTTAAGAAAAATATAGAAAGATAAAGAGGTAGAGACAGTGACCAGAGAAAACTCTTGCGAAACTTTGCTACACAAGAAAAGAACGAAATGGAGCAAGTTGGAAATGGATGTGGGAATAGCTGATTTTTTTAAATTTTACATCATAAATTCTTGAGCATGTCTGTACTTAAAAGAAATGATCCAGAAAAGTAGAACTAATGACACAGGATAGAATGAGAGATATCTAAAACCGCAAAATCCTTAATTAAAACACTACCAAATGTCTCTATAATATTAGCACTTAGATAAATATTTCAACTAGGAAACAGTAAAAGAGTACTTGTAATTACTTATCAAATTATGAGCTGTGAACCACTAGTTGTTCCTTGGTGATTTCAAATATTTAAAAGGAAAAAGGAAACATATCATAACTAGGAAATATAAGATTAATTCTGATTTCCACATAAATATCATCATAATCTTAAAAGCCATGACATTCTTAAAAGCTGGGCAGGTGTCCTAAGGCCTGTATTATTGTGTAACAGAGTGCAAATCATTTTAGCTAAAGCATTTTTATATGATATGAATATTATTGTCTATAACAGTGAAATTTGCATTCTTTCTATGGTGTTGCATTATATAGCCAATCAAAAAATAAGTAAATGACTCAAAATCAGTTTCCTAAAGCCAAATTTGTTGTGAGAAATAGTAAAATAGACCTAAGGTTTCCAGTACAACATGTAAAGAGCTTGGAAGTCATCTCTCCAATACTAACAAGCTAAACAACTGAAAACCAACAACTCTTCTTAGATCGATCAGAAAATTGAGGTGATAAGAAAAGCTGTTGCACCAAAATCTGGAAACAGAGGTAAATACAGAGAATCATAGCCTTCTTGGAGGAGAAACGTAGGGAAGACAAAAAAGAATAAAAAGATGGACACAATTTTCAAGAACTGTGATGCAATTACAAAAGGTGTAACATACGTGTAATGAGAATACCAAAAGAAGAAGAAAAGGAGAGAGACAAAGAACACAAGAAGTATCTGAAGTAAATAATGGCTGAGAATTTTACAAAATTATTGGCAGACATCAAACCATAGATCCAGGAGGCACAGACAATACCAAGCAGGATAAATACCAAGAAAACTACATTTACGCATATCATATTCAAGCTGCAGAAAAAGATAAAGAGAAGAATCTTGAAAGAAGCCACAGAGATAAACACCTTACCTATAGAGGAACAATGATAAGAATTACATTGGACGTCTCTTCAGAAACAATGCAAGCAAGAAAAGAATGGAGTGAAATATTTAAAATATTGAAGAAAAATTAAAAAAAACAAAAAAAAAAGAAAAGAAAAAGAAACCCTGAACTTGAATCCTGTATCCAGCAAAATTATCCTTCCAAAGTAAGGTAGAAAAAGAAAATTAAAAAATAAAAAAATAAAAAGTAAAGGAGAAATAAAAACTATCTCAGATAAACAAAAATTGAGGAAATTTGTTGCTGTCAGAACTGCCTTGCAAAAAGATAGAAGACCTAACAATCCTTTAGACGCATGCACCTAACAACATAGTGTCAAAACCCATGAAGCAAAAATTAACAGAACTGCAAAGGAAATAGACAAACCCACTATTATAAATGGAGGCTTCAACATCCTTGTATCAGTAATTGGCAGATCCAGCTATGCAGAAAATCAGTAGGGATATATTTGAATTGAACAGCACCATCAATCAATTTAATCTAATTGATACCTATAGAATGCTTCATCCAACCACAGTAGAATACATATTTTTCTCAACTTCCTATGGGATATTTGCCAAAATAGATCACATCCTGGGCCATAAAATACACCTTAACAAATTTAAAGGAAAAGAAATCATACAAAGTATGGTCAGAACACAACGGAATTAAATTAGAAATCAAAAACAGAAAGTCGTCTGAAAAACCCCCAAGTATTTGGAGATTAAATAATATACTTCTAAATAACACATGGGTCAAAGAAAAAGTATCAAAAGAAATTTTAAAATATTTTAACTAAATAAAAATGAAAATAGAACCTATCAAACTTTGTGGGATGCAGCAAAAGCAGTGCTTAACAGGAAATGTACAGCATAGAATGACAGAAAAGAAGAATGTTAGAAAAGAACCACCTAAAATAAATAATCTAAGCTTCCACCTTAGGAAACTGTAAAAAGAAGAGCAAATTAAAATCCAAAGTAAGTAGGATAAAAGAAATAAAAAAGAGTGGAAATCAATGAAATTGAAAACAGGAAAATAACAGAGAAAAGAAACAAAACAAAAAGTTCTTTGAAAAGATCAATAAAATTCATAAACCTCTAAACAAGATAACCAAAAGAAAAGGGGAGAATAAACAAATTACTAAAATAAGAGGGACAATCACTACTGCCCCATGGACATTAAGAGAATAATAAAAAAAATTCTATGCACAAAAACTTGAAAACCTCAATGAAATGGATAAATTCTTTAAAGGCACAACCTACCAGAACTCACACAAGCAGAAATCAATAATGTGAATAAACATATAGCTATTAAGGAAATGGAATAAACAATTATCTTCCAAAACAGAAAGCAGCAGGTCTAGCTGGTTTCACCAGTGAATTCTACCAAACATTTAAAGAAGAAATAATACCAATTCTCTACAATGTCTTCCAAAAAACAGAAGCAAAAGGAATGCATCCTAATTCATTTTATGAGGCGAGTATTACCCTAATCCCAAAACTAGACAACAGGCATTACAGAAAGAAAGGAAGGAAAATTACAGACCATGTTCATGTCCATGTTTTCATGAACATAGATGCTAAAATCCTCAACAAAGTCTTAGCAAATTGAATCCAAAAGTGTATAAAAAGAATTACAACCAAGTAGAAGTTATTGCAGCTATGTAGGCCTGGTTCAACATTAGAAAATCAATTAATGTAATCAGACACATCAACAGACTAAAGAAGAAAAACCATATGATTATATCAATAAATGAAGAAAAAAGCATTTAAAAAACTTCCATACTCATTCATGACAAAAACTCTAAGCAAACTAGGAACAGAAGAGAATTTCCTCAACTTGATAAGACCATCTACAGAAAACCTACAGTCAGTATCATACTTAATGATTAGAAACTAGATGCTTTCCCCCTATGATCAGGAATAAGACAAGGATATCCCTTCTCACCACTACTATTCAACATCATACTGAAAGTCCTAGCTAATGTGACAAGAAAAGGAAATAAAAGGTATATAAATTGGGACAGAATAAAACTGTCTCTGATAGCAGGTGATATGATTATCTATGTGGAAAATCCCAAAGATCCAAGAAAAAAAATGCCTGGAACTGGTAAATAAATATAGCAAGGCTGGAAGATACAAGGTTAATATACAAAAGTCAGTTGCTTTCCTATATACCACCAATTAAGAATTAGAATTTGAAATTAAGAACATAGCACATTTACATCAGCACTAATAAAAGAGAAACACCTTGGTGTAAATCTAACAAAATATGTACAAGATATATCTGAGGAAAACTACAAAAATCTGATTAAAGAAACCAAAGAAGATCTAAATAGAGAAATACTCCATGTTCATGGAGAAGAAGACTCAGTATTACTAAAACATAAATTCTTCCAATTTCTATTTATCGATTCAACACGATGACATCCCAGTAAGTTATACTGTGGATAGAAGAAAAACTAATCCTAAGTTTATATAGAAAGGCAAAAGATCCAGAATTGCCAATAAAATACTGAAGAACAAAGTTGGAGGACTGACACTACCCAACTTCAAGACTTACTGTAAAGCTACAGTGCTTAAGACAGTGTTGTAATGAAGAATGAACAGACAGATGAATAGAGTCAGAAATAGACCCAAAGAAATTAGGTCAACTGAGCTTTGACAAAGGAGCAATGGAATTCAATGGAGTCAGGATAGTCTTTTCAACAAATGTTGCTGGAATAACTGGACACTAACATGGAAAAATACGAATTTTGCATACTAATGTCTTAATATTTGCATATTGATTTTTGCATATTAAGATCTAATACCTTTCACAAAAATCAACTCAAAATGGAACACAGTCTAAATATACAATGCAAAACTATAAAACTTCTAGAAGATAACATAAGAGAAAATTTAGGTGACCTTGGCTTTAGTGATAACTTTTTAGGTACAATACCAAAAGCATAATCCATGAAAGAAAAAAATTCATAAGTTGGACTTGATAAAAATTAAAAACTCTGTGAAATACCCTGTTAAGACAATGAAAAGACAAACTACTTACAGGGAGAAAATATTTTCAAAACATATATAGGACCAAGGACTTCTATCCAAAATATACTCTTAAAGAACTCTTAAAACTCAATAATAAGAACACAAACAACCCAATTTTAAAACAGGGCAAAAGGTCTAAACAGACACCTCACCAAAGAAGATATACAGATGGCAAATAAACATGTGAAAAGATGCTCAACCTCATGTCAGTAGGGAAGAGCAAATTATAATAACAATGATATACCAACCCACATATTAGAAAGGCTATAATCCAAAACTAACACCAAATGCTGGAGAGGATGTGTAGCAACAGGAACTCTCATTCATTGCTGGTGGGAATGCAAAATGGTACAGCCACTTTGGCAATTTCTAAAAAAGCTAAATGTAGGCTTAACATATGATCCAGCAATTTCGGTCCTTGGTATTTACCCAAATAAGTTGAAATCTTATGCCCACATAAACATGAATACAAATTTTACAGCAGCTTTATTCATAATTGATAAAACTGGAAGAAACTAAGACATCCTTTAATAGCTGAATGAATAAAAAACTGAAACACCCATACAATGGACTATTGTTCAATGATAAAAGGAAGTGAGTTGGGGGAGGAGCTAAGATGGTGGCATACAGAGGAGTGGAAGACTGTTAGTTCCCCCCTGGAACAATTCATAAATGACCAAAAAACTAGTAAATAACCTGGAATAACTGCGGGGAGACAAACGTGACTGTCCTCTCATCATCCATCAACCTGAATTGGGAGGAACACCCGAGATCGCAACATAAAATCTGTAAGTAAAAACTGCGGACCCGTGCCAAGAGCCAAGAGCCCCTCCCTCATGCAAGCCTCACGGTGCTAGAGAACAGCACTCTCCAAACAAGCGAGTGGGCCTCAGGCCAGCCCCAACTGGGGTTTTAATATTAACAGCTCAATACAGACAGCAAATCCCCAACAAACACACAGAGGATTCTGGTGACAACTGACCTTGGGAGAGTCAGGGGATATATCTGTCTCAGGACGGGGAGCCCAGAGGATCTCTCTGTGGAGAAAACCTCAGCCGTTTTCAGCCCGGAGCGCTTTGCAGTAAAGAAAGCCTCAGCCATTTTAAAATCAAAACACTTTGATCAGCAGAGTCAGAGAAACAAAGAACTTATTGATGTGCAAATGACCTCTCTGGAGGGGGCATAGCTTCCCAAGAGGAAAGGGAGGGGCCCAGCTCTGGCTGCCTTTCCGGAACCAGACCCCAAAGCCTAGGGGAGGAAATCCACAGGCCACACCCTCTTACACCAGCTGGTGACAGGCTGACAGGTGAACCTGCCAGCCAGAAAAGCACAACTGTGTCAACCCTCTAAGAAAAACCATCAGGGAAACCGGATACTGAATACTTCCTCCTTCTGTGACCTGAGCCTGTTCTCATCTGGGAAAGCCTGATTGGGATGGCCTGGGAGGTCAGATGCCCAGACAACAGAAAACTACAACCTACACTAAGAAAAACGAAGTTATGGCCCAGTCAAAGGAACAAACTTACACTTCAACTGAGATACAGGAATTTAAACAACTAATGCTAAATCAATTCAAAAAGTTTAGAGAAGATTTTGCAAAAGAGATAGAGGCTGTAAAGAAAACACTGGGCATACATAAGGCAGAAATCGAAAGTTCAAAAAAACAACTAGTAGAATCTATGAAAATGAAAGGCACAACACAAGAGACGAAAGACACAATAGAAACATACAACAGCAGATCTCAAGAGGCAGAAGAAAACACTCAGGAACTGGAGAACAAAACACCTGAAAGCCTACACGCAAAGGAGCAGATGGAGAAAAGAATGAAAAAATAAGAGCAACGTCTCCGGGAACTTAAGGATGAAACAAAGTACAAGAATACATGTATCACTGGTGTCCAAGAAGAAGAGAAGGGAAAAGGGGCAGAAGCAATAATAGAGGAAATAATCAATGAAAATTTCCCATCTCTTACGAAAGACATAAAATTACAGATCCAAGAAGCGCAGCGTACTCCAAACAGAATAGATCTGAATAGGCCTATGCCAAGACACTTATTAATCAGATTACCAAATGTCAAAGACAAAGAGAGAATCCTGAAAGTAGCAAGAGAAAAGCAATCCATCACATACAAAAGAAGCTTAATAAGATTATGTGTGGATCTCTCAGCAGAAACCATGGAGGCAAGAAAGAAGTGGTGTGATACATTTAAGATACTGAAAGAGAAAAACCGCCAACCAAGAATCCTATATCCAGCAAAGCTGTCCTTCAAATATGAGGGAGAGCTCAAAATATTCTCCGACAAACAGACAATGACAGACTTTGTGAACAAGACACCCACCCTACAGGAAATACTAAAGGGAGCACTACAGAGTGATAGGAGAAGACAGGAGTGCATGGTTTGGAACACAATTTGGGGAGATGGTAGCACAGCAAAGTAAGTACACTGAACAAAGATAACTATGAATACGGTTGAGAGAGGAAGGTTGGGAGCATGTGAGACACCAGAAGAAAGGAGGAAAGATAAAGACTGGGACTGTGTAACTTGGTGAAATCTAGAGTGTTCAACAATTGTGATAAAATGTACAAATATGTTCTTTTATGAGGGAGAACAAGCAAATGTCAACTTTGCAAGGTGTTAAAAATGGGGAGGCATTGGGGGAGGGATGCATTCAATGTAAACTAGAGACTGTAACTAACGGAATCATTGTATTATGCTTCCTTTAATGTAACAAAGGCGATACACCAAAGTAAATGCAGATAAGAGGGGGATAAGGGAGGCACACCACACTTGACATTTGTGGTGTTGTCTGACTCTTTACTTTGATTGAGGTTATTTTTCCTTTTGCTGCTTCCTAGCTGTCATTTTTTTTCCTCTTTCTTTTGCCTCTCTACCTTCTTTGACTCTCCCTCCTGCCTTGTGGAAGAAATGTAGATGCCCTCATATAGATAGTGGTGAAGGCGGTGAACACATAAACATATGACCATACAGAGAACCATCGATTGTTTACTTAGGATGGAATGTATGGTGTGTGAACAAAACCATCTTAAAACAAAAAAAAAAAGGGTCAATGACAAAACCTCTAGGGCAATATACTGAGTTAAATAAGCCAGACACATAAGGACAAATATTGCAAGTTCTCACTGATAGGAACTAATTACAATATGTAAACTCATAGACATGAAATATAAGGTACCAAGATATAGAACGAGGCTCAAGAATGGGGAGCGGTTGCTTAGTATGAGCAGAATGTTCAACTAGGATGAACTTAAATGTTTGGAAATGAACAGAAGTATCGGTAGCAAAATGTGAGAATAACTAACAGTGCTGAATGGTGCATGAATGAGGTAGAAAGGGGAAGCTTAGAGTTATATATGTCACCAAAAGGAAAGTTGGAGATCAAAAGATGGCAATGTATAAAACTGAATCTGATGGTGGGCAATGTCCATGATTAACTGTACAAATATTAGAAATCTATTCCGTGAAACAGAAAAATATATGACAATACAATTAGAAGTTAATAAAAGAGCGGCATATAGGGAAGAAATATATACCTATTGCAAACTATATACTACAGTTAATAGTATTTCAACATTTTTTCATAAACAGTGACAAATGTACTATACCAACACTACGAGTCAACAATTGAGGGGGGTTGGTTAGGGATATGGGAGGATTCGAGTTTCCTTTTCTTTTTTTCTTTTTTCATCTTTCACTTTATTTCTTGTCTGGAGTAACGAAAAGGTTCTAAAAATTGAACAAATATTAAGTGTGGTGATGGATGCACAGCTGTGTGAGGGTGCCAGGGGCAACTGATTGTACACTTTGGATCTTTGGATAATTATATGGTATCTGAACAAACCCAATAAAAATTAAAAAGGAAAAAAAAAAAAAGGAAATGAGCTATTAAGTCACGAAAAGACACAGAAGAACCTGAAATGCATATTTTAAAGTGAAAGAAGCCAGTCTGAGAAGGCTACACACCATATATACTACATACTAATCTGGAAAAAGCAAAAATTACAAAGACAGTAAAAAGATCAGTGGTTGCTAGGGGTTTTGGGATGGGGGAAGGGATGTAACATGGAGTACAGGGCATTTTTAGGGCAGTGAAACTATTCTATATGCTACTGTAATGGTGGATACATGACATCCATTCGACAAAAACTGTACAACACAAAGAGTGAACCCTAATGTAAACTATGTAACAATGTATCAGAATGGTTCATCAATTGTGACAAATGTACTACACTATTGCAAGATATTAATAAAAGGGGAAACTGGGGAGGGGCATGCATTTTCTTTAAACCTAAAACTGCTCTAAAAAATCATCTACTAAAAGTTTTTTAAAAGTAACATTAAAAACTCAGAAGAGATGCCAAGCCTAAATCAAGAGCAGGACGCTAAGGCAAACAGAATATAAATCTATGGGTGTGATAATATTGCACAAACACAAAACCAAAAATGTTACTAGGACATAAACAAGAGTGACTAAAAGCTGGATTTTTTGTTTTAAGCTGGCAATTTATGTACCCTATATTCTTAAACACTTTGTCTACTTTGAAACTTAATCAAATACTGGCAGGAAGTCATGGAAACTTTCATGACATTCAAACAAAGCATAAAAACCATTCTGGTAAACTAATAGAATTTATCTAGAACAAGCACCCAATGCTTTCTTATATGAAACTGAAGATTTTTGTTGCCAAAAGAGAAGATACAAAAACTACAGAAGGACATTCAGATTATGTGCTTCTCCTAGGAAGAGCAAATAAAAAGATAAACTACTGCTGAGAGATTTTAAAACTAGCCACACAGATAATAAACATTATACTGGAAGAAAGAACAGATCGAACACTTCCCCAAATGTTTTTACCATATGATACCTTGGGACATCACATAACAAATGCATACAATGGAGAAGAGTATTCACTATTACAAGGTGTACCCAAACAGATATTTTACTTACTGCTGGATGAATGTACTCAAGGGATGAGTCCAAGTCAGCTCTTAGTATATGTGCAATATACATGAAGAAGGATGGTGGACAGCTTTTTATGTTTATCACTGAAAACCCATACTATAAAAGATAAATTTTTCCCTATTTAATCATTATTTTATGGACTATAGTATAGACTAGAAAATGTGTGTTGGAATCAGTTCTGAGAGAGAATTCAGTTATCTGTACAGCAAGGAAGAGCAGTTTTGCTAAGTAATGAATCTCCAAATGCAAATCTACACAATGCTTTAGTCACAGAAAAGAGCTGGTGGTTAAAACATATATGCTGGACATGATTCAATGTTAAAGGAAATAGAAAAAATATAATTGCACTTAAGTTTTGGCCACAGAATATACATTTTATCAGTGTGGGAAAAAGGGGAGCAAATATAAAATATAAACGTAAATAGCAAATGTAAAAGAATGACTTTCTTCAGTGAAAGAACCTCTATTTCTCAAGTTTGCAAATGCCCATCAACTTACAACTGACACAGCCCTGAAAGTAGTCTTCAGTGAGAAATCACCTAATTCTAGGATCCATGTTTAATCTAAGTATTCAGAATCAGTCGCCAACAAACAGATGCGGCCTTTCCTCATAAATTATAACTTTGATAGGACTTTTTTAGTTTAAGAGAAAAAGAGAAAAGAAAAAAATTTGACTGGATATAGAACTAACCTTCAACATGCAATACATTCATTATTGAGCTGTATACCTAAGTAAATTCACTGATATAAAAATAATGTAATTTTTTAGTTTTTAAAAATTATGATGTTTTTATACATTTATCTAAAATTGGTGGGTGGCTACTATGTATAGTTGGTACATGTATATTAAAAGTTTAAGAAACATTAGTTGAAGCATTCATTCATCTTACATAAATATTATGTAGCTCTTTTGAAATCTTACTTCTAACTTGACAGCTTATGTTCTGGATATATATTATTCCAAGTCAACAAAATTTTAGGCATCTAAACTTCAATCCCAATACTGACGTAGACCCTGTTAATAAATTAAATATTAGAACAAAAAATAATTTAAATATATCTAAAATTTAAATAGCAGTAAAAAAGTTACAGTGACTATGATAACTGAATAGTAGTAAAAAAAGAAGTTCTAGTGACTATAGCACAGAATTACTATGTTGTAAGGAATCACTTGATGCAAGAATGAAAATTTAGCTTGTTGCTTTTAGGAGCTTCCATGATCATATTTATGTTTCCTTCTAAACTCCAATATAACACACTATCAAAAATTATCTTTGCACACATTTTGGGTATCTGTTTAAAAACTTATTTTAAAAATAGCATATTTTCTAAGTTAAGTAACATATGAATTTTACACGATTAAAAAAATTTTAGTTGATTTGATAAAGTGAACCCAAGACTGTTCCTTTATTTAAATTCAGCTTTTCTTTGCGGTTAGAGAGTTGAATCCTGATAAAAGTTTCTGTTTGAATATGTTTATAAGTCTAACATGCTCTACAGAGCTCTACAAAACCACCAAAACCACAGTGAAACAGCAGCAGGACAACCAGGAGATGTTATCAGGTTCAATTACGTCAATGAGGTTTTATTTCATTGTTCCCTATGTCGCCAAAAAGAAAAACATATATCTGACCTCAAATCAAACTTACAGACTGTTAAATTCATGTGAAATTTAAAAGGATATTTATTATGGTACCAATGTGAATTAACTGTTGCAACATTCTTTATACTCTCCTATTTCTTGATGATATTTTGCTTGAGCTTTGTATACATATCTATGGTAATAAAATTTATCAAATTTCAGTATTTCCAACTTTTTCTATTTCTATGCCTTTCAGCTTAGGCCCAATGAAGAAAACCATATAACCCTGTCAGTGTTTATTTAAAACAAACCAAAAACATAAAATATATGGACAATCAAAAAGTTTAACCTGAAATTTTCAGTTGCTAAGAGATTACAAATAGAGTCAAGAAGACATTCTGGAGGTTACTCTTATGCAGGCTTCAGCCAGATGTTGCAAATTGCCACAGTATGCCAAGCCTCAGCCAACAGTACTCCTGAAAACTCTAAAGAATACCCTGGGCTCTATCTAACACTCTATAAATGTTCTGGTTAATACGTTTATTTTTTCAGAAACTTAAGGGCTGCAGATTGTTCCTATGCCAGATAAGCCCTGAAACCCAGACTTACCAGTCTCACCAAGAACATCAACCAGTTTCATTCGTCTACCCCATAAGGTTGACCCCCTTTCCAACAGGAAGTTGGAAATGCTAAAATGCTAAAATGGTCATTGCCCAGATATCCCTGAAGATTGAGAGAATGAACAAATAAGAGGGAGGAAACGTAACTGAGAAGTTAGGATTTAACAAATGATTATGACCACTGACTCATTATATAAATATTTATTTTTAGTGTCTAGTGTATCAGAATAGCCAGAAGGAAACACCTGAAATTGTTGAACTGTAATCCAGTAGCCTTGATCTTTGCTAATGACTGTACAAATACGTAGCTTTTATCATGTGACCATGTGATTGTAAAACCTATGTGACTGACACTCATCCATGGGTAAATGAGTAACAAAATAAAGACATGCATGAAATATATAATAGGTGGGGAAAATGGGGGAAAATGCTCCTTTTAAACTATGGACAATAATTTACTATTACTCTAATAATCTTCCATCAATTGAACAAATGTAATTACTGTTAAAAAAATAGAAATACAAAAAAAGTTTTATCATCAATTGCAACAAATATTCCACACCAATGTAAGTGTTGATGGTGGGTGGTGTATGGGAATCCTATATTTTATGCATGATTATTCTGTAACCCACTACTTCTTTATTACAAAAAAAATTTTTTTAATTATCAAAATGTACACTTTAAAATATATGCATTTTTGTGTCAACTGTATTTCAATAAAAATACAAAGAAATTTAAAAAAAGTTTAACCCAATTAAAGCTGAACTTTCTAATAGTCTAAAGTGCCAAAGACCTTGACTCTAACATGACAACATCAGAAAAACTGAAAAACGGGGAAAAAAGGGAGAGTGGTGGGGACTAGTATTACTGGGTAACTAATCTCATTTACTATTCTTACTATTCAAATAATCTGATGGTGGTGATGACTCAGACTGCATGCTATGTACAAACACTCTGTTGGTCACTTAATATATATCATCTCCTTTAATCTTTACTAGAATTCTCTGTGCTAAGTACTATTATCCCCATTTTACAGATGAGAAAACAGAGACTAAAAGAGGAGAGGTAACTTGTCCAAAGTCACATAACTAACAAGTGGCAGAGACAGAATATGAATCTAAATCATATTTGATTTTATTTGCCTAAATCCAAAGCTTTAAGCATTATTAACCATTATCCCACAACATCTTATAATATTTATTATCATTGACTAAATTCTATTATGCACTAGCCAGTGGAGCAGGTGCTTGGCATTGCATGTAAAATCACAACTCTGTAAGTAGTCTCTTTTAGTATATGGAGAAGATTAGGCTTAGCGATCATGCTGACTGTTTTGCTTTTGCCTCCCAGATCCATTCTTTGACCTTCTTTGAACCCATGATCCAAAAACAGGATTACCTGGGCTCCCTTGCAACTGATTTCTGCTTGAGTTTGGTAAACAGGAACAACCAGCAGGAAATTGTAGTAGAGGAAAAGAGAAAGGTCAGAGCATTTCTTCCCTGTTGCCTTCCTGCCTACAAACCATGGCTCTGGCAATAACTGCACCCTTTCATGACTACAGCTCCTACCAGGTGGTCTTCCTTCAGAGTTCCAGCAGAGTGGACTCTGGAAACACCATTTCCCCAGGGGAGGTAACAGCTTCCAATAGTTCCTCATCTCTAGTTGCCTAACCATCTTTTGTCAATTCCCTTAACCTCATTCATTCTTCCCAAAGTAAACTCTTTATTAAAATCTTTTCATTTGAACCCACGTTGGAGTGAATTCTTACTGGGACTCTAAATAATACAGGGATGTTGTAATTAGTTACATAGCTAGAAAATGGCAGAACTAGACTTTGAAATCAGGTTAATCCCTCTCCAGTTCCATGCTCTTCTACTATGCTACAAGGATGATTATTTATGCTTTTTATAAGACCTTTCTTTCCATAAATTAAAAGTATCTACCTAGACTTTATTTTTATTGATCAAAATGTCAAATCACACTCCAATGTCTATATCCATATGCCCTGCAATTCATTCTATTAATAGAGGTGAACTGTCCGAGCTTCAGTCCGCCAGTCTTTCCAATCCCCTCCTGTCAACTCAAGAATATTCCGCCAATAATTCTCTTCCTCTCTCCGACATCATCATTTTCTCTCCCTCTACTAAATAATTCTCATTAGATTATAAACATGTTGCAATTTCTCACATCTTACACACATACACACAACGTCTAATGGTCAAAATTCCACCCAGCCATTATCCCATTTCTCTGCTTCACTTTTCAGCAAAATTACTCAAAAGAGTTTTCTTTATTTATTGTATCCAATCTTCTCCTCCCATTCTCTTGTACACTTTCTCTAATCAGGCTTTTAGTCCTGTCTCATTGAAGCTGCTCTTGTCAAGGTCACTAATGTTGTTAAACATAATGGTTAATTATCACTCTTCATATTCCTTAATCTATCGTCATTTGACATAATGCAACACTCTTTCCATGAAAGCATTTTCTTCAACTGTCTTTCAGAACATCACACTCTCCAGATTTCCCTCTAACTTGCTGCCTGCCGTTTCTCAACTTCCTCTGCTGGTTCTTCCTCAGCTCTCTGACAGCTTATCACTGCTGTGCTCCAGAGCTCTGGCCTTGGACCTTTTCTCTTCCCTCTCTCACCTTGACTTACGGCTGTAAATATCTCTGATAGATGATGACTCAAAATTTCTGTATCATCTCCCCTGAGTTGAAGAATCAAATATCCAATTGTCTACTCAACCATCTCCACTTGGATGTCTAATAGACATCTCAAACTTAACAATGAACTGGTCCTCCCAAAAAAAACATGTTCTACCCACAATCTTCCCCCATCTCAACTAATGGCAAACCCATCATTATCACTACTTAGGCCCAAAACATAACTCCCCTCTTTTTAACACTCCACACACGCAAATCAAAATACGTACAGAATAAAAACACAAATTCTTCCATTGCTTCCACTATGGCCAAAGCCATTCTGAATTCTTGCCTGGATTATTACCATAACCTCCTAAAAATTTGCTTCCTCTATTCTCTATTATTGAGAATAATCTATTCTCAACAGAACCATCAAAGTGATCCGCTTAAAAGCTTAAGTCACATCATGTCACTTCTCTGCTCAAAACTCTCCAGTGACTTCCCATCTCAGACTGAGTCAAAGCCTAATTTTACCATGGCCTACAAGGCCATCCTTTGCTGCCTTCTAGGTGTACTGGCTTATGTGCTGTTCCTTGCACACTCAAGGCAAATCCAATAAAGATTCATTCCCCCTTTCCCTTTCCTTAATAAATTCAATAGGAAATAAATTACATGACACTATTATTGTGTGTGAGTGTGAGTAAAGCTGTACTGTTATCTCAGATTTTATAAAGTAGCACTTTGACATATGCATGTATGGTTATTTTTTCTGTCAAGAAGTACAAAACAAAAAGCAAAAATATTTAAAAGGTTATGGGATAGGAGAGAGGGAAGATGGTGGCATAGAGAGGAGTGGAAGCTAAGTAGTCCCCCTGGAACAACTGAAAAAATCCAGAAACAACTAGTAAATAATCCAGAATAACTGAGGGGGGACAAACGAGACCATCCACTCATCATACACCAACCTGAATTGGGAAGAATGCCTGAGATCACAGCATAAAATCTGTAAGTAAAACCTGCGGATCCAAGTCGTGAGACCGCCTCCCCCATAGTCCGAGCTGCAAAGCCTCGTGGTGCCACAGAGAGGCTCTCTCCCAGCAAGCGAATATAGCTCAGGTGAGCTCCAACTGGGGTTTTAAGTAGTGAGTGTGAACTGCTCACTACAGGTACGAATCCCCAAAAAACAGACAGAGGCATTGGGTGACGACTGACCTTGGAGAGCCGGAGGGTCGCCTTAGACTGGGACTGAGGGAACTATGTTTCTTTTTCGGCTCAGTGGAGAAAGCCCCAGCTATTTTCAGTTCCCAGTGCAATGACTCAGAGAAGGGTAGAGACAGCACAAGCAGAGAGAGAGACCATTGAAATGCTAATGACCTCTCCCTAGGGGGTCTATCTTCTCTAAGAGGAAAGGGGTGGGGCCCTTTCCATTCAGAACCAGACCCCAGAGCCTGGGGGAACACAGCCACACCTCCTCACACCAGTCAAGAATTATAGGCTAAAAGGCACCACCTGCTGGGCAGAAAGCACAGTGACCTGAGGCATGACAGGGTGTATCAATTTTCTAAGACACACCCTGAGGGAAACCAGATAATGAATATTTCTTCCCTCTGGGACCTGAGCCTGTTCTGGTCTGGGAAAACCTGACTGGCGTAACCAAGGAAACCATGACTAGACAACCGAAAATTACAACCTACACTAAGAAAAACGAAGTTATGGCCCAGTCAAAGGAACAAACTTACACTTCAACTGAGATACAGGAATTTAAACAACTAATGCTAAATCAATTCAAAAGGTTTAGAGAAGATTTTGCAAAAGAGATAGAGGCTGTAAAGAAAACACTGGGCATACATAAGGCAGAAATCGAAAGTTCAAAAAAACAACTAGTAGAATCTATGAAAATGAAAGGCACAACACAAGAGACGAAAGACACAATGGAAACATACAACAGCAGATCTCAAGAGAAAGAAGTAAACATTCAGGAACTGGAGAACAAAACACCTGAAAGCCTACACACAAAGGAGCAGATGGAGAAAAGAATGAAAAAATATGAGCAACGTCTCCGGGAATTTAAGGATGAAACAAAGTACAAGAATATATGTATCATTGGTGTCCAAGAAGGAGAAGAGAACGGAAAAGGGGCAGAAGCAATAATAGAGGAAATAATCAATGAAAATTTCCCATCTCTTACGAAAGACATAAAATTACAGATCCAAGAAGCGCAGCGTACTCCAAACAGAATAGATCTGAATAGGCCTATGCCAAGACACTTATTAATCAGATTACCAAATGTCAAAGACAAAGAGAGAATCCTGAAAGTAGCAAGAGAAAAGCAATCCATCACATACAAAAGAAGCTTAATAAGACTATGTGTGGATCTCTCAGCAGAAACCATGGAGGCAAGAAAGAAGTGGTGTGATACATTTAAGATACTGAAAGAGAAAAACCGCCAACCAAGAATCCTATATCCAGCAAAGCTGTCCTTCAAATAGGAGGGAGAGCTCAAAATATTTTCCGACAAACAGACAATGACAGACTTTGTGAACAAGACACCTGCCCTACAGGAAATACTAAAGGGAGCACTACAGAGTGATAGGAGAAGACAGGAGTGCATGGTTCGGAACACAATTTGGGGAGATGGTAGCACAGCAAAGTAAGTACACTGAACAAAGATAACTATGAATACGGTTCAGAGAGGAAGGTTGGGAGCATGTGAGACATCAGAAGAAAGGAGGAAAGATAAAGAATGGGACTGTGTAACTTGGTGAAATCTAGAGTGTTCAAACAATTGTGATAAAATGTACAAATATGTTCTTTTATGAGGGAGAACAGCAAATGTCAACCTTGCAGGTTGTTAAAAATGGGGAGGCATTGGGGGCGGGATGCATTCATGTAAACTAGAGACTGTAACTAACAGAATCATTGTATTATGCTTCCTTTAATGTAACAAAGGCGATTACACCAAGGTTAAGTGCAGATAAGAGGTGGGGATAGGGGAGGCACACCACACTTGACATTGGTGTGTGTCTGAGTCTTTACTCTACTTTGATTTAAGGTTATTTTTCCTTTTGCTGCTCTTAGCTGTCATTTTTTTTTTTTTCCTCTTTCTTCTTGCCTCTCTACCTTCCTTGACTCTCCCTCCTGCCTTGTGGAAGAAATGTAGATGCCCTCATATAGATAGTGGTGAAGGTGGTGAACACATAAATAACGACCATGCAGAGAACCATTGATTGTTTACTTAGGATGGAATGTATAGTGTGTGAACAAAACCATCTTAAAAAAAAATGGGTTGATAACAAAACCTCGAGGGCAATACACTGTGTGAAATAAGCCAGACACATAAGGACAAATATTGCAGGGTCTCACTGATAAGAACTTATTATAGTATATAAACTCATAGACATGAAATATAAGGTACCAAAATATAGGACAAGGCTTAAGAATGGGGAGCGGTTGCTTAGTATGAGCAGAATGTTCAACTAGGATGAACTTAAATGTTCGGAAATGAACAGGTGTCGGTAGCAAGATGTGAGAATAACCAACAGTGCCGAGTGGTGCATGAATGAGGTGGAAAGGGGAAGCTCAGAGTCATATATCACCAGAAGGAAAGCTGGAGATCAAAAGATGGCAATGTCTAAAACTGAATCCTGTGGTGGGCAATGTCCATGATTAACTGTACAAATATTAGAAATCGCTTTCATGAACCAGAACAAATGTATGACAATACAATTAGAAGTTAATAAAAGAGGGGCATATAGGGAAGAAATATATACCTATTGCAAACTATATACTACAATTAGTAGTATTTCAAGATTTTTTCATAAACAGTAACAAATGCACTATACCAACACTATGAGTCAACAATTGAGGGGGGTTGGTTAGGGATATGGGAGGATTCGAGTTTCCTTTTCTTTTTTTCTTTTTTCTTCTTTCACTTTATTTCTTGTCTGGAGTAACAAAAAGTTTCTAAAAATTGAACAAATATTAAGTGTGGTGATGGATACACAGCTGTATGAGGGTACCTGGGGCATCTGATTGTACACTTTGGATCTTTGGATAATTGTATGGTATCTGAACAATCCCAATAAAAATTAAAAAGGAAAAAAAAAGTTATGGGATAAACATGGTTTGAATGAGCAAAATATGAAAATACTGAAGTTGTACATTATTTTAAACAAGTAGAACATTAACCTACCTAATGGACTAATAAGCATTTAAAATTTCGGACGTTAGCACTTTGGAGGCTGCTTTATTTTATTTGGTTTTTTTTTTTTTTCATCTGATGTTCTGAAATTGAGTAAAACAAATAATGACTATTTCTTTTTAACTTTAAAATTTTTAGAACCATTATAAAGTTATGAATCAAGTTGACATACCCTGATCTAATTCATGTGCTAAGGGAATTAAAGTAGAGAACTATGTTCTAAGTATACTATGATAGCCTCTATTTTACCAGTATTCTTAATCTCTTATTCTCTCTAGGTGTTTTCAACATTTTACCTACCTACTTCCACTTTTCTTTCTTTTTTTTTTTTTTTAAATCAATAAGAATGTCTACTAAACTTTATTTGGGATGAATTTTTTAGAGTGGTTTCTGTTTTACTGCTTTTTAAAATACTCAAATCTGTTGTTGTTTTCATTTATTTTTAACTGTAATTGTGTTTTTGTTTTTTTTTTTAATTTTATTGAAATATATTCACAAACCATACAATCACCCAAAGTGTATCATAGTATCAGAAAATAGCTGGGTATTCATCACTATAACCAATTTTTTAAACATTTTCATTACTCCAGAAAATAAAAATGAAAATACTAAAAATTAAAATTAAAAATACGAAAGAACACCCAAAACATCTCTTACTCCTTTTCACCCCCATTATTCATTTACTTTTTGTCTCCCTTTTTTTCACTCATCTGTCCATACACTGGATAAAGGGAGTATAAGCCACAATATTTTCACAATCACATAGTCATATCTTATCAGCTATACAGGTACACAATCGTCTTCAAGAATCAAGGCTACTGGATTGCAGTTCAACTGTTTTCAGGTTGTATCAGTTTTGGATGTATTATGTCCCCCAAAATGCTTTGTTCTTTAAGACAATCTTGTGGGGGCAGAAGTATTAGTGTTAATTGGGTTGGAGTCTTTGCAATAGGTTGTTTCCATGGAGATATGCCCACCCAACTGTGGGCAATACCTTTGATTATATTATTTCCATGGAGATGTGGCCCCACTCATTCAGTATGGGTCTTGATTTAATCACTGGAGTCATATAAAAGAGCTCAGTCAAAAGTAGCTTGGTGCTGCAGCCTATAGAGACATTTTGAAGATGGCCATTGAAAGTAGACTTTTGCTACTCCAGAGTTTGCCTGGGAGAAACTAAGAGAATACCCCCAGACGCCTAGAGAGAAATGTCCTGGGAAAAAGCCATTTTGAAACACAACCTGGGAGCAAAGGAAGAAGACACCAGCCACATGCCTTCCCAGACAAAAGAGGTGTTCCAGATGCCATTGGCCATTCTTCTGAGAAAGTACCCTATTGTTGATGCCTTAGGTTAGATACTTTTATGGCTTTATGACTGTAACTTTGTAACCAAATAAACTCCCATTATAAAAGCCAATCCGTTTCTGTTATTTTGAATAACAGCAGCATTAGTAATCCAGAACACAGGTATTTCCTTCTAGCTATTCTAATACACTAATAACTAAAAAGGGATATCTATAAAATGCATAAGAAAAACCTCCAGAATGACCTCTTGACTCCATTTGAAATCTTTCAGACAATGAAACTTTATTTTGTTTCATTTCTCTTCCCCGTTTTGGTCAAAAAGGCCTTCTCAATCCCACGATGCCAGGTCTAGGTTCATCCCCTGGAATCATGTCCCACGTTGCCAGGGAGATTTACACCCTTGGGAGTCATGTCCCACGTTGGTGGGGGGAAGGGGGCAGTGGGTTTACCAGCAGTGTTGGCTTAGACAGAGAGGCCACATCTGAGCAACAAAAAGGTTCTCTGGGGGTGATGCACAGGCACAATTATAAGTAGGCTTAGCCTCTCCTTTGCAGTAACAAGTTTCATAAGGGCAGGCCCTAAGATAGAGGGCATGGCCTACTACAATGGTAGTCCCCAATGCTTGTGAGAATACCATACTCCCTCTCTTCTAGACCTCTTGTATCTTTCTGGACATCAGGCCCAGGCCTCAGATGGTTTCTCTGCTCTATAGATAAAGAATCTTTATTCTCTATCCCTGGCTCAATTCCCACCAAAGAGATATACCTTCTCAGGAGAACATATTAAAAAGAACTGAAGAAATTGGGATGCTAAACGTTTAAGAAATATAATTTCCATTTTCCTCCTAACTTAAACAAGCATGTTTTCCCTTTAAATTAAAATATAATTTTCAGTACAACTTAAGCAAGTAAGATATTAAATTAATAACAGCTAATATTAAAAATACCTTACTAAAACACTTGAATTGTTCATTATTACATGAGAAATAGCCTATGAAATATTCTAGAATTCCAAGTATAGTTTATAAACAAGACCAAAAGGGGGAAAAGGCCCCACACTTCAATAAGAGGGATAGGCTACAAACTTGGCTCCAAGCCTTAAAAAAGTAAAATGTAACAGGAGATCATGAGCCAAAGTCCCTTTGGGGAGATTTGAGATTACTGTAAAACAGCGGACATATAACCAAATCAAGAGACATACATTTATACCTGTATGCATACAATAGCTCATGTAGCCTAATGCCAGTGCCTAGGCACTCAAACCACAATACAATGTCTCCCATGGAGCTATGACCCAAACAGGAGATTGGGTTGGTTTTGCTCTCCCAGTTAGCTCTACACAATATACATGACTAAAAGATCCACAAATAGCACTGGTATTGAAGTAAAACAAAGGAAATATCTGGTCCTAGATTGGGATAATCTCCACATAACCAGGCACATAAAACATATATGTCTTCTTTGATTGCCATCTATAATTTATCTAGGGACTCTACAATTTATATGTCCTCTTTATGCTTAAGAAAGATGAGCCAAGCAAAGATACCAGTCGTCCTAATAAAATAGTTACATATCTGTACTGAAGAAAAATTTTAAAATAGCACATACAAATTCACTGCTAGAAGGCCCTTTGTTTACGAGTTATGCTTCTCAGCTCTTTACATTATGAAGAATGTATTTGGATAGATACAGGACCTTTGATTTCCCAGATAACAAAATGGAAAGTCCTAATGGTATTTCACCATGAGCAGAGAGGAAGTGTCATCATCAATTTGTAATCTCTGCCTAAGAGCTTTATTAAAGAGCATTAAAATACTCTTCTAGGGAAAAGCTTGGAAATTACCTAAAGAGCTCAGCTGCAGGCTATGTATCCCTCTACCCTAGGATAATCCACCCCACCCCACCCCACCACCTTAGGAAGCCTACATCTTCTACTGTTGATCATTAGAACCATCAATGACAGTAATGGGCCCAGGTTCATTCAGATTATTGAAGTTTCACATCTTTAGCCAGAGGGTGTAAATCATTGTATGTAATATCTAAATATTCTTTGGGTTGGTGGTGCATTTGAAACAGAATAAATGGTAAGTATAACCCTTTAATCAGTCTCTGTATATTAATGTCCTCAGATTTCTCATTGCAATTAAAACAAAATAACACCTAGTTAAGACAAAGGCACCCCCAAGTCTGGAAAATCAAAGGTAACAAAAGAGAACGAAAGCTTGTTGGGTATTTACTATGCCAGGCCCTCTGTTGGGAGCTTTAAACATATTATTTCATTCAGCTTTCATAGTCATCCTGTGAGATCAGTAGTATTTTTCTTATTTTATATAGAATGAAATTCAGAGGTATTATGTAACTTTTGAATGAATAATTGACTCATTTTTTTAAATTTCTCTCCTCCGTATCAATCTAAAACAATCTAAAATAAAGTCTTAGATATTTCTGATTTTCTATCACCAACATATTTTTCACATTTTTATCATACCAAGCCTGGATCACTTTCAACAGCCTCCAATTTTCCTCTCCTAAAATTCTATCCAGTCCATATAATAAAATCAATCTTCAAAGTTTGTATTGTGTTACTCTCCTATTATACACATTCAGCATATATTTGAGCTGAAAGGAATTTAAAAGTCAACAATTGAGGATCCAAGATTGTGGATTAGGAGACACAGAGCAAAGTTCTCCTCCAGGAAAAACACTAGATACAGGACAGAAAGTTCTCTCCAAAACAGCAGTTTTCAGGGCTGCAACAGCTGGGCAGGGACTTCTACACCCATAGTGAGTCTCTATGTGCAGAAACCAAGAGATTTTGTTTAGAAAAGGGTGAGTGTTCAGCCCAGCATGTACCAGGAATGGGCACCAGGAGCCACCTGACGGCCAAGGGAGAGCAGTTTTCCATGCTCCAGGCACCCTTCTCAGTACTGGAGAGGGTGATAACCCTTCACAGACCTGAAGCCAAGAGCCCCTGTGCCAGAGACTGGCCGTTGGAGCAGGAAGACAACTGTGGAAGGGGGCAGCTTTCCACACCCCAAGCAGCCATCTTTGCAGTTAGCTGGGAGACAACCCTTCACAGCCCCATGGTCAAGGGCAGGCTTGTGATGGTATCCACTCTTCCCCATGGAAGCCTATGGTGTGCACAGCATAGATGCACTGTCAGGAGTCCTACCCCAATCCCAGGGAAATCATGGACCCACAGCTGGGAGGGACTGTGGGGCTTTTGAGCTGGAAGGGTGAGGACACACACCTCAGAAGCCACAGAGTACTCCACCCACAGCCCTAGGAATGGCCAGGACCACTGTAGTCTGGAGGAGACTCCCTGCCAAATTGCAAAAGGCATGCCCCCCCACCCACCCACAGGGCTGGCGGTCCCCAGTGCACACAGAAAATTGGTGCACTGATTGGACTTCCACATGTGGACTCCCACTCAGTGCATAGATGAAGTTGGGGAGAACTGGCTTGAAGGTAAGAGGTGGCTGAGGAGCACCATCTGCTGGTAGGTCAGGGAAAGTGCACTCCACAAAGATGTATGCTGTGTCAATTATAGATAAATGTTCAAATAATCCTGCATATCCTAAAAGAACCCTATCAAGATAAGAATGCCAAAAGGCAAAAAACAACAGAAAATTATAAAGCATGTGAAGAAACCAGAAGATATGGATAACTCAAATGTTCAAATTAAAAAGCCAGCGGAGACACAGAACGTGGAGCAATTAATCAAAGTACTCACAAACATCAATATCATGGCTTAGGATATAAAGGACATGAAGAAGACCCTAGAAGAGCATGAAGAAGAATTTGCAAGAGTAAATTTAAAAAATAGAAGATCTTATGGAAATAAAAGGAACTGTTGATCAAATTTAAAAGATTATTGAGACACAAAACACCAGATTTGAAGAGGCAGAGGAAATAATTGGTGAACTCGAGGACAGAATGATGGGAAGTGAAAGCACAAAAGAACAAATGGTGAAAAAAATAAAAAAATTTGAAACAGATCTTAGGGAAATGATGGACAATAGGAAGCTCACAAATATAAGAATCACTGGTGTTCCAGAAGAGGAAGAGAAGAGAAAAGGGCAAGGAAGAATATTTGAAGAAATTGTTAGGGAAAACTTCCCAACCCTCACAAACAACATAAATATGCAAACCAAATAAGCCCAACGAACTCCAAGTAGAATAAATCCAAATAAACCCACTCTGAGACATGTTCTATTCAGATTGTCAATGCTGAAGAGAAGAAGAAAGTTCTGAAACCAGCAGGAGAGAAACAATTCCCCCATACAAAGGCAACAACATAAGAATAAGTACTGATTCACTCAGCAGGCACCATGGAGGAAGAAAACAGTGGTATAACATATTTAAAACTCTGAAAGAGAAAAATTGCCAACTAAGAATTCTTTATCCAGCAAAGCTCTCCTTCAAAGAACTTAAAAGGGAGAGCATAAAATTTTCACACAAAAATGCTGAGAGAATTTGTTAACAAGAGACCTACCCTACAAGAAATACTAAAGGAAGTTCTACCACCTGAGAAAAAAAGAAAGAAGAGAGAGGTCTAGAGAAGGGCAGAGAACTGAAGAGTTTTAGTAAGGGTACAGTAAAGGAAATAGAGAGGATAAAATGCATCTGACACTTAAAAACAAAAGGATAAGATGGCTGATTCAAGAACAGCCTTCACAGTAATAACTTTGAATGTGAATGGATTAAACTCCCCAATTAAAATATATAGCTTGGCAGAATGGATTTAAAAATATGAACCATCAATATGTTGCTTACAAGAAACTCATCTTAGACTCAAAGACACAAAGAAATTTAAAGTGAAAGGAAGGAAAAAATATTCCATGAAAGCTACAGCCAAAAGGAAGCAGGGGTAGCAATACTAATTTCAGATAAAACAGACATTAAATGCAAGGACGTCATAAGAGACAAAAAAGGACACTAAATACTAATAAATGTGACAATTCACCAAGAAAAAATAATTATGAATGTTTATGCACCCAATCAAGGTGCTCCAAAGTACATGAGACAAACATTGGCAAAACTGATGGAAGCAATAGATGTTTGCACAATTGTGGGAGACTTCAATACTCATCTCTCCTTTAGAAAGATGAACCAGACGGAGCACCAATAAGGAAATTGAGAACCTAAATAATGTGATAAATGAATTAGACTTATATGAGATATATAGAAAGCATTACCTCCCAAATCATCAGGATGTACATTCTTCTCTAGTGCTCATGGAACTTTCTCCAGGATAGATCATATGCTGGGCATAAAACAAGCCTCCATAAATTTTTAAAGATTAAATTATTTAAAGCACATTTTCTGACCACAATGGAATGCAACTATGAGTCAATAACCATCAAAGATCTAGAACATTCACAAATTTCTGGAGGTTATACAACACACTCCAAAACAATCAGTGGGTCAAAGAAGAAACTGCAAAAGAAACTGGTAATATCTAGAGATGAATGAAAATGAGAACACAACATACCAAAACTTATGGGATGCAGTAAAGGCAGTACTGAGGGGGAAATTTATGCATACATTAAAAAGGAAGAAAGAGCTAAAATCAAAGAACTAATGGAACAACTGAAGAAGCTAGAAAATGAAGAGCAAATTTATCCTAAAGCAAGTAGAAGAAAAGAAATAATATGGATTAAAGCAGAAATAAACAATAAGGAGAACAAAAAACAATAGAGAGAATAAATAAAACCAAAAGTAGGTTTTTTGAGAAGATCAACAAGATTGAAAAACCCCTAGCTAGACTGACAAAGTGAAAAAGAGAAAAGAGCCAAATAAAAAAAATTATAAATGAGAGGGGGGACATTACTGTGGATTCCAAGGAAATTTAAAAAATTATACGAGGATACTATGAACATCTGAACGCCAAGAAACTAGGTAATTTAGAGGAAATGGATAATTTCCTGGGAACACATGAATGACCTAGACTGACCAGAGAAGAAATATAAGACCTCAACAAACCAATCACAAGTAAGGAGATCCAATCGGTCATCAAAAAGCTTCCTAAAAGTAAAAGTCCAGGGTCAGATGACTTCACAGGGGAATTCTAACAAACTTTCCAAAAAGAACTGCTTCTAATCTTACTTTAAACTCTTTCAAAAAATTGAAGAAAATGGAACAATACCAACCTCACTTTATGAAGCCAACATCACTTTAATACCAAAACCAGATAAAGATGGTACAAGAAAGGAAACCTACAGGCCAATCTCCCTAATGAATATAGATGCAAAAATTCTCAACAGCATACTTGCAAATCGAATTGAAAGACACATTAAAAAAATCATACAGCATGAACAAGTGGGGTTCATTCCAGGCATATAAGCCTGGTTCAGCATAAGAAAATCAATCAATGTAATACAACACATTAACAAATCAAAAGGGATAAATCAACTGATCATCTCAATAGATGCTGAAAAATCATTCGACAAAAGTCAGCATCCCTTTTTGATAAAAACACTTCAAAAGGTAGGGATTGAAGGAAACTTCCTTAATATGATACCTTTTGAGTATACTATAGTATAGTACTCAATGGTGAGAGACTGAAAGCCTTCCCTCTAAGATCAGGAACAAGAAAAGGATGTCCACTGTCATCACTATTATTCAACATTGTGCTAGAAGTTCTAGCCAGAGCAATCCAGCAAGACAAATAAATAAAAGGCATCCAAATGGGAAAGGAAGAAGTAAAACTCATTATCAGCAAATGATATGATCTTATATTCAGAAAACCCTGAGAAATCAACAACACAACTACTTGAGCTAATAAACAAATTTATCAAAGTGGTGGGATACAAGATTAATGCACATAAGTCAGTAATGTTCCTAAATACTAGAAATGACCCAACTGAAAAGACATTCAAGAAAAAGATTCCATTCTCAGTAGCAACCAAAAAAATCAAGTACCTAGGAATAATCTTAAATAAGAATTGTTAAAGACCTTTACACAGAAAATTACATAACTTTACTAAAAGAAATAAAAGGGGACCTAAAAGAGGCTAGGCCTCCCTATGGTTGTGCCTAAGAGCCTCCTCCCGAATGCCTCTTTGTTGCTCAGATGTGGTCCTGTCTCTCTAGCTAAGCCAACTTGAAAGGTGAAATCACTGCCCTCCCCACTACGTGGGATCAGACACCCAGGGGAGTGAATATCCCTGGCAACGTGGAATATGACTCCCGGGGAGGAATGTAGACCCGGCATCGTGGGACGGAGAACATCTTCTTGACCAAAAGGGGGATGTGAAAGGAAATGAAATAAGCTTCAGTGGCAGAGAGATTCCAAAAGGAGCCGAGAGGTCACTCTGGTGGGCACTCTTACGCACACTTTAGACAACCCTTTTTAGGTTCTAAAGAATTGGGGTAGCTGGTGGTGGATACCTGAAACTATCAAACTACAACCCAGAACCCATGAATCTCGAAGACAATTGTATAAAAATGTAGCTTATGAGGGGTGACAATGGGATTGGGAGAGCCATAAGGACCACACTCCACTTTGTCTAGTTTATGGATGGATGAGTAGAAAAATAGGGGAAGGAAACAAACAGACAAAGGTACCCAGTGTTCTTTTTTTACTTCAATTGCTCTTTTCACTCTAATTATTATTCTTGTTATTTTTGTGTGTGTGCTAATGAAGGTGTCAGGGATTGATTTGGGTGATGAATGTACCACTATGTAATGGTACTGTAAACAATCGAAAGTACGATTTGTTTTGTTTGACTGCGTGGTATGTGAATATATCTCAATAAAATGAAGATAAAAAAAAAAAAAGGGGGACCTAAAGAGATGGAAAGATATTCCATATTCATGGATAGAAAGGCTAAATGTCATTAAGATGCCAATCATATCTAAACTGATCTACAGATTCAATGCAATTCCAATCAAAATTCCAACAACCTACTTTGCAGACTTGGAAAAGCTAGTTATCAAATTTGTTTGGAAGGCAAAGATGCCTCAACTTGCTAAAAATATTCTAAAAAAGAAAAACTATGTAGGAGGACTTATTCTTCCTGACTTTGAAGATTGCTATAAAGCTGCAGTATTCAAAACAGCATGGTATTGGCACAAAGATAAACATATTGATCAATGGAATTGAATTGAGAATTCAGAAATAGACCCCCAGATCTAAGGTTGACTGATTTTTGATAAGGCCCCCAAATCCTCTGAGCTGGGACAGAACAGTCTCTTCAACAAATGGGGCTGGGAGAACAGGATATCCATATCCAAAAGAATGAAAAAGAACCCCTACCTCACATCCTATACAAAAATTAACTCAAAGTGGATCAAAGACCTCAATATAAGAGCACCATAAAACTCCCAGAAGATAATGAAGGGAAACATCTTCAAGACCTAGTATTAGGAAGTTGCTTTTTAGACCTTACACCCAAAGGAGAAGCAACAAAAGAAAGAATAAATAAATGGGAACTCCTCAAAATTAAAAGCTTCTGTACCTCAAAGGAATTTGTCAAAAAGGTAAAGAGGCAGCCAATTCAATGGGAGAAAATATTTGGAAACCAGTATATGACAAGAGACTGGTCTCTTGCATTTATAAAGAAATCCTATAACTCAATGACAATGGTACAAACAGCCCAATTATAAAATGGGCAAAAGATGTAAAAAGACATTTCTCTGAAGAGGAAATATAAATGGCTAAAAAATGTTCATCTTCACTAGCTGTTAGGAGATGCAAATCAAGACCACAATGAGATATCATCTCACACCAATAAGAACGGCTGTCATTAAACAAACAGTCAACTACAAATGCCGGAGAGGATGTGGAGAAATTGGAACTCATATTCATTGCTGGTGGAATGTCTTCCAGCCGCTCTGGAATACCACTTGGTGGTTTCTCAGAAAACTAAATATCGAGTTACCCTACAATCTGGCAATTCAACTTCTCGGTATATACCCAGAAGAGCTGAAATCAGTGACACAAACAGACATTTGCACACACATGTTTGTAGTGGCATGTATGCCATATTTTACAATAATGGAAATGGCTGAAGTTGTGGAACTGTGAGAGAAAAAAAAAAAAAAGTCAACAATTCCAATCCTCTTATTTACAGATAACGAAGACCAGGATCAGAGTACTTAAGTGATTTTGTTTGGCTTTCCTACCTAGGTGCCTAAAAAAATCCACAAATAGGCAGACATTGAAGTAAAACAAAGTAACTATTTGGTCCCAAGTGAGACAAGTCTTCTGCCTAATAAAGGAAAGAAAACATAACTTTCTCTCTGATTGCCTTTTATAATTCTACCAATGATTCTTTCCAACCAAACTCCCATCTGACTATCCCCACCCCACCCCCAAATCAATAAGGGAAAAAATCTAGCAACAAAAATCTGACCTCTTAAAATAGAAGAAATACTTAAATGCTACAATGGAAGTATTTTTTAAACAATGAGGCTTTTTGAAAACAGCAACTGCACGATAACTTAGAACAATCAGAAAACAGGTTATTCATTTTGAACAAGCACATTGTCAGTTTGGTAAAGATTCAGGACTATAAAAAGAACTCAATGATTCTGACAATTGGTTATATCTCCAAAGCATAGAAAATTATTTCATACAAAAAGGACTATTTAGGAAAGGAACACAGGAAGATTTAAGATTAATATCTTATTAATTTCATGAAATTAAATAACTTTTCATAGATACAATTTTAAATATTTAACAGAGTTACATTTACAAGGTCCTTATCTGCCTTTATTTTAGAACTGAATATTAAATTTAGGAGATACAGATATTAAAGAAAAATGACCATAAAAGCAATTAAAGCATATTTTAATTAACCAGTGAAGAAACTTAATCCATTTTATTCTAACCAAACTATTATTTTTTTCATCTAAGAAGAAAATTTATAATTTTTATTTGAGATTTTTAATGGTCAAATAGGAATTCAAGTTGCCTGCAGTATCTATTTGACACTGCTAGGCATTAGTTGAGTAAGTAGGTTTTGTCATGGTAACTGAGCTTAAAATTAAGCAAATAAAGATACTAGCCCCGAGGTTCATTCAAAACCTGCAGGAACGTCGCAGCACCAGGCCTTGGTGACCACAACCCCCTCCTACATATCCAGTGACAGTATTATTTCTCCCTCCTACAGGAGATATTCAAAACTCAGTTCTCATATAATGGTTGTATTCATTCATTCATTCAACACTTTTCGGCACCAAATCATTTGTATCTTATTTTTAAGTAGAGTAATAAAGGTATTTATTTTTATCGTGAAAAAAAAAAAAAAAAAAAAAGATACTAGCCCCATAGCAACTTGACTTGAAAATGAAAACTGGGAAACTCTTGTCTATAAAACAAAAATCAAATTCCCTAGGGATCATTACAGTATCCTAAACTTGTTAAATAAACTGTAATAAAAGTTTCATGCTTTCTATAAGCAAAATTACTTTTTTCAATAAACTTTAATCAGAAATAAATTTAATACTACATTTTGAGAAAACATTCACAATGTAGGGAACCACTAAATACTAATTTCCCATAAATAGAACAGCATAAAATAGCACAAATCTGAGAAATGTTTAACACTGAATAAACTTATTATAATGTCACATGTATCAGCTAAAGAAACTGACAAGCCAAAATCAAGCTTCAAGTAACTTCTCGAGATCCTATTTAAGTGAGAGCAACTACTAACTCTTCAGTGTGGAATGACATTTTTCCAAACATTGGACTTTCTAGTGTTGCAGCACAAACAACAGTTACCATCAGTAGCACCAAATGGCATAAAAAATAATTATATAACAGAGTTATATTAAGATTTGTCAATGATCAATATATTAATAAATTCTTTTATGATACTTCGATTTTTAACTCAATATTCTTTTTTTTTTTCCCAGAAATAATGGCTGCTAACTTATTAGGAGAAAAATACACAACAACCTAAGGTTTGCTGAGACTAGTGAGTCTAGCCCATGATAAAATGTGCTAACTCTAAACCACAAAACTACTAAAGAATAAAATAACAGCCTTTTTGGTATGCTGATGGTTAATGAGGATAGCTAAATACCATTAGGTTGGCTTCATGTATATCCATAATGACAATGTTTAATTCACCAATTATTAATATAAATTAGATGCAAATTATGTATCCTTAGCTTCCGGGAAGGCAAGGTCTGATTTTTCCCCACTATGAGCCTAGCATCCCAGCACATGAGTACCTATGACATAATAGCTGCTAAATAAATATTCATGGAATGGATTAACCTATAAATATCACTTGTCACAATAATAGCTAGCATTTATTAAGAGCTAACTATAGTCCATTATCTCACTTAAGACTTGGAACAACCTGTAGCTGTCCTCATTTTTACAGTAAGCCATGGCTGAAAGAAACTAAGTAACTTCCCCAAGTTTACAAGGCATGTGAGTGGCTGAACCAGAATTCAAACTATGATCTCTTCATAATTTTAACCACAGTATATTCTATAATATTCACAATTTATTTTTATGCTGAAAACTCCACTATATAAGTCTCTTTTCATCTTATAGAAAAGATCAGTTCACAAAGATAAGAAAATAATGAATTTTCAAATAATACACAAATAACCGCAATACTTTATTTGCCTTCCTGAACTTCAGAAACACTTAAAACAACATCTGCTTAGAGAGTAGAACAAGTGGACTATCATTTTAGAATACCCAGACTTAAGCTACTTTTGTTCTAGATGTCAGTGTAGAAAAGAATGCGCTCTCTACATCAAAGTTGTTGTGAAGATAAAATATTTAAAACTGTAAAGCAGTATAAAAATGCTTATAAAATGTTGTTTCTGTATTGATATGCTATTGTCTAAAATACATGTTGTCTAGATTGCTCATACTTAGAATATGTTACCATGTGTTGTTACTGTATAAATAATCTTGCTCCCTGTGCTGGACATTCTCCATAAGGCCCTATATATCCACTTTCCAAACTGCTCTTTTCTCCAAGCAGCTGATCTTTATGGACTGAATCAAATCTGGCTTTTGGTGGGGTTAGGACTAGGGGAAGACCAGCAGGAAAGGGCAGTAGGACAATGAAGTCAAGTTATTTCTAGGAGGGTATCAGCTCTATTCCTGACCACACAGGTTGGCAGTGGCTGGTTTCTTCCACTACAAGCCACACTCTTGTTGGGGGCACTCCTCCTACAGCTAGCCCCTGTGGTTTCTTTGGGTCTAGGATGGTAATGAGAGCTAATTCGTCTAACCCTATCTACACTTTTACCAGTCCCTTCATTAAACAATTCTCAATTACTCCATCTCAGTATGTTGGTTCTTGCTGGGACCTTGGCTTATACACATCCTACTTGATTATAATGCCTCTTGATGTAAAGACCCTGTTTCTCAAACTTCTTTTTTAACCTCTTATCAGCCAGCATAAACAGATACATATAAATAAAGTTTAAAAGACGCTCGACAGGAAACCAAACTACCTCAGCTCTATTTTTCAGTTCTACAAATTACTACCTTCCATTGAATCTTAAGATTCGTAACTATAAAATAAGGAAATTAGATTAAATTGGTTTAAATACTCATCTAAAGTCTGTTCAAGGAATGATACAGAATTATTTTTTCATCTCTGATAGTTGAAATCACTAATAGAGACTTCTTTGTGTTGATGAGCAAGGGCTCATTTAAAAGCAAAAGAACAATTGTTTAGCTGTGAGGGTGGCAAACATTTTAGGTCAATGTATTAGGCTTTGGGGCTAAAATGCAAAAATCAAGTCTATTATGTAAGTACTTACCTAACAAGAGAAAAACATATTTCCACAAAGTTTTCATTTATGAAATTCAAAATATAATAACAATGAGTAGGTACAATTTTTGGTAATGCAGGTCCACCAATGAAAAGAATGGAATGGGGGGGGGGGGCAATTCATTTAATTAGGGCTCAAAGTTAGTGTTCCCTATCATCAAAATCGATGTTCATCTGTTAATGCTCATCTGTGATGAGATTTTGCATACTTCATCTTTACAAAATGTCTTTTCATACAAACAGGTTCTGGCAAATACTGGTATCAGTCCAAGAGCGTATGACTTTAATTGAGCATATTCATCTCTTAGAATGTTATTTATAGAATTCTATTTGATTCTTCTCTTGATATTTGCTTTTTATCATGTCACTACATTGCAGATAATCATTTCCAATTAAAGGTTATGTGGAAGTTCCTCAAGTGCACAGTTAAACGGATTTTGAAATACAGAAAAATCCTTTGCACTTACATTGAGGTTCAAGAAATGTTACTAGAAATATAATTTCATTTAGGAAATATATCTGCACAAATTTGTGTGGGAATGGAGATGTCACTTCCTGTTTTAACTTTTTTTTTTTACAGTGGTAAAATATACACAAAAATCATTTTAACTATTTTTAAGAGTGTAATTCTGTGACATTAAGTACATTGACAATATTGTGTAACCTTCACCACTATCTATTTTCAGAAAATTTTCATCACCCCAAACACAAACTCGTACTCATTAAGCAATAACTCCCCATTTCCCTCACTCCTTACTTCCTGGTAATCACTATTCTGCTTTTGTGTCTATGAAATTGTTTATTCTAAGTATTTCATATAATTCATACAATATTTGTCCTTTTGTGTCTAAGTTATTCCATTTGACATGATGTCTTCAAGGTTCATCCATATTGTAGCAAATATCAGGACTTCATTCTTTTTTCCAGCTGAAAAATATTCCATTGTATCTACGTACCACATTTTGTTTATCCATTCAATTGCTGATGGACATTTGAGCTGCTTCCCCCTTGGGCTATTGTGAATTATGCTGCTGTAAATATTGATGTACAAACATTTGTTTGAGTCCCTGCTTCCAAATCTTTGGGGTATGTACCTGGGTGGCATTGCCGGGTCATATGGTAATTATACTCTTAACTTTCAGAGGAACCACCAAACTCTTTTCCACAGCAGCTGTACCACTTCACATTCCCATCAACAATGTACAAGGATCCCTATTTACCCTCATTCTGGCCAACACTTGATATTTTCAATTTTCTTTAATAATAGCCATCCCAGTGGGCATGAAGTGGTATCTCACCATAGTTTAGATTTGCATTTCTTTAATGGCTAATGATGTTGAGCATCTTTTCATATGTTTATCAACATTTGCATGTTTTCTTTAAAGAAATATCTTTTCAAATCCTTTGTTCATTTTTTGATTGGGTTCTCTTTTTTTATTGTGGAGTTGGAGGAGTTCTTCATACGGATATATCAGATACACGGTTTCCAAATATTTTCTCCCATATTTTATGTTGACTTTTTTCTCCTTTTCTTGACAACGTCCTTTGATGCACAAAAAATTTTAATTTTGATGAAGTCCCATTTATCTATTTTTACTTTGTTGATCATGCTTTGTTTTCTTGTAAAAGTTTTACACTATAAAGCTGTGTAACTATGTGTGATTCACACATTTCATTGTCTACAAAATGACTTTTATCACAATATAAGTTTTGCATTTTAGCTCTGTTATTCCTTGTAATTTTTAGGTTGAATCTATAAAGAAACATTATCAAATCTGCAGAAAAAGCTAAGCCCCAAAGTCATTCAGTATTTGATAACAGTCACTGAGGAAGGTTCTTCTCATTCAGAAAAATTTCATCCTCAGCCCTGAGCTCAAAAGTGACAACATTTCAAACAATAGATAACGCAAAAAACAATACACAGATTGCCTTTCCAAGACTGTAAAAATTCCTGTTTACTGGAGGGCATGAAGGTGGAACAGGTGTACATAAGAAAAGGTATCTGGAGAGTTCAAGTCTGAGCAGACATGAAAGATAATGGTGACATTAATAAAAATAATGAAGAAAGGATGAAGAGATATAGAAATAGCAAATTTAACAGGAATGTCATCATACACATCATACACAAAAATCCAGATATATAAAGTAGATAAATTGCGATGTAGTTGCTCAATTCCTAAACACTGCTCATTTTACCAGATGATGAGCTGAAGAGTTCTTTTAAATAGTATCATCTGTAAAATAGTAATAATAATAACAACTATATTCATAGGTTTTTGAGAAATCAAGTGAGATAATGTACATGAAGGGCTTAACATATTACTGTCGAGATTGATCTCAATAAATGTTAGTATTATTTAATTATTGAAACCCGGGGGTACCAGTATCTCCAAAAATATCAACCAGTTGCATCTCCCTACCCCATAAAGTCGACACCCCTTTTCAACAAGAAGTTAGAATGGTCATTGCCCAAATATCCCTGAAGATTGGGAGAATGATCAAATGAGAGGGAGGAGTGTAACAGTGAAGATAGGAACTAACAAATGATTATGACTATTGAATCATTACATAGTCGGTTCTTTTTATTCCCCAGTGTTTTAGAATAGCTAGAAGGAAATAACTAAAATTATGGAACTGTAACCTATACCTCACTTTGAAATTTGCTATAGAGAATTACTTGTTAAACTGTATTTTGATATTTATCACTTTTCTGCATATGTTATCTTTCACAATAAAAAATGTTAAAAAAAAAAGTCATACATATTTCATTCCACATTTATGAAAGGCAAGTGAACAACAAACAAATTACCATCATAGTATTTTTCCAAGAAAGCAAGTTTGATAGCTAGGCTGGTGTTAGTATCTTCATGCTTGGGATATATATTGTGATTACAATATCGACACAACAATCATTACATCTATACCACACTAACATAATAAATTCAACACACATTTACTGAAATCTATTACATGAGATCTCCTATACCAAGAAACAAAATGCACATGCACACATACACACACACACTCATACACATATATTTTCATAGTGACTTGCTTGAAATTCCAAAATTAATCATGTTTCTTTAGCCCTAATTTAAAATCTTGATCACCCAGGCTGGCCTCTCTGCCATCCTTTAATCCAATTTACTAAGCAATACAGCAGTCACTTTTATAGTTAATATGACCCCACAATGCCATTTTATTATTTTCTCTAATTTTCTCTTTCCCTTAAATATTTTCCTTTTTGCTGTTCCCCATGCTTTCGTTTATCCTTCCTTCCTTTTTACTTTTATTTTAGCCATAAAATAAAATGATTTTAAAATACTTACTGAATAAAAATTTATCATGTTCTTAATTTTGAAATCATCTGATTGAAACTTATATTCTTCTCTCTGAAGAGCCAGATTACTTTTTACCTATGGCAATGGTAAGTTGATTTTTCCTATGATCCAAATGGCTCACGCCTAAGGAAAAAAAGGGAAAAACAAGAGTCCTAGGTTCCTAAAAAAGACACAAAAATGTCACATTACCTCTCCAATAGACTATCATTCCTGAGCACCACATAGTTTATCAGGTTAGCTATGGTCACTGAAGAAGAGTCTCAAAAGGCAACAGGATAAGCCCAGGATGTGAAAGTCAACAGACCATACCAGCATACAAAATAACCTTTAGAGAAGAGGGAAAGAGGGATGAGGCAAACGAAAAGAAGTAAGAATGGGGTAGGAGACCAAAAATTACAAAATGACAGAAGGTTTGTAGTGCACAAAGACAGAGATCCTTAATGAAGGCTCCAATGCTAACCAGAATAAAGGAGAAAATGCAAAAAATTGATGATGTCAGCTCAGAGTCTGTGATGGCCATAAAGAGAAAGTCTTGACAGAGTCAAATGTGTCTCCTTAGATTTAAGAAAGCATTTCAAAGACTTCACAGGAAGCAAAGTCCTGATTTCCACTGCATAAATCATTTCTTTTAAAGGAAAATTAAGAAAAATTAAATTTAAGATATTTAAGAAGGTCAAATCCCCAAATGATCTATGACTTGTAAAAATGCTACAAACAATAAAAAGGACTTTTGTTTTCTAGATTAAACCAAAAAACGAAAAAATGGACTTTTTCAGAAGATAAAGCAGAACTCTACTATACTGCCCCAGTTTTCTCTGTCAGGAGTTGAAAAGGTTTGAACAAACATTGTAATGCTGAAATTAAAGCCCAGGACAGGTAAATCAAGCCTCCTGTCATGGTGAATTTCAGTCACAGGATACTGAAAGAACTAGCACATGAGACTGCCAAATAATTACTGGTAAACTTTGAAGAATCCTAGAGATAAACAAATGTAATTCTTTTTAGGTGAGAGAGAAAAGGTAGATTCCATAAATTATAAAAGATGAGTCTAACAGTTACCATTGGTATCCCAGGTCACAGGCCCTCAGCCCACTTTTAGTCCTAGATTTGTACACTATTCTGGAAAGACTCACCTTATAACAGAATGCCACCTCAATATGCGTTTGCCCATCCTTCTGCTTTCTGTCGCAGGGCTTTCAATGACACTACAAGGTCTGCTCAGCCTATGAGCAAGCAGAGTCTAGAACTGTGTTAATAACTTCCTTGGGTTGAAGGGGGCAATTTCAAATAGAAATTCGAGGAGGCATTCTGAACACGTTTGAAGACATCACAGTAGGATCTAGCTTCCGCTGCCCACAACCACCACCTCAAAAATGCACTCTTACTGGCATCTCCTTCTCCCTGATCTTATTCTTCCCCACTTCCTTTCTCCTGCTTTCTGGAATCATCACCCAAATAAACTATTTACACGCATGTCCCTGGTCTGAGGCTCAACTTTGAAACCAAACCAAACCAAAACAATGGAGCTGATATCAATTGATCACAAAAATTTAAGGAATCATTTATGAGAAATTAGGTGAATAAGCTATAAGCAGTTGATGTCTATATCAACTCATTAGAAAAATGGGTGATCTAATCTCCTTTTTTCACAAGATTTATTATTATATGGCAAATCAAAGGAATGAAGTAGATAGACTTAATTTCTTAAAACTTGCTTGTTCAAAATGGAGAAGTATGAATTATAATGATGTAAAATGATAACTTATACTTCAAGTGTGGTGCCAGTTAACTTGGAGAGACAGACTTAATGAGACATGATAATTCTCTAACTTCTATGACATTCTAACGAACCTCATTATAAATGATATAAAATAATGAGGTTCCCAAAAATGAACCCATAGACAGTACCAGGCTGGTTGCATAATCACCAGATGCACATTGTTGCTGATTGAGTAAATGTGAGGTGATATGTAAGAGTCTATTTTTAAAAGCTCCTCAGGGATTCTGATGAGCAGTCATGTTGGCCATCTGTGATAAAGAGGGCATGCTTATACATTTGTAGATGACATAAACATAAGTAAAGAGAGCATACACTAAGAGACGATTCAGAAATTAAAGAAACTAAAAAGACCAGGACAGGCCAGAATCAAAAGATGGACTTATTCCAACTCATGTGATCTGGCTGCCAAAAAAAGCAAATGGGATCTTGGTTTACACGATATAGAAGCAGGGAAATGAAAATCCACCACTACTTAGTGTCAGTGGGCCATGGACTCTAATTAATTTAACTTAATTAATTTAATGTGTTAATTTCTAAGATTATACTTTAGAAAAACTACACATGAAAGATTCTGAATCATTTTTTGGCATTGGACTCCTTCTGCAGTCTGGGGAAGCCTATGGATCCCTTTCAGAGTATTATTCTTAAAAGCATAAAATAAAATATATAAGGAAACAAATTATTCAACAAAATTCCTATTTTCTCTAATAGCTAAATATCATTAAAACAAACTTGTGATTCAATAATACATGTTCTTCTTAATTCTCACATTAAGTTATAATAAATGCTAATAAAATTTCAAGCTATCTATTCACTGTAGTGCAATGTGAAAATAACTGTGATTGCTACTGGTGCAAAGTCACAGGTTCTGCAAATACTACCATGGAGTGTTGCCTACAATCATAATTTTTTAAAATGCCAGATCTTGTTTAGAATTAGTAAACATAAGGATATAACATTTTTCTGTCCAAATCCATGGATTCTTTGAATTCTATTCATGGTTTATAGACTCCAGGATAAGAATCCCTGCTAGAGACCACCGGCAGCACATCCTGAATGACAGAGACGGCCTCTGTGGCATATGAAAAATGACTGAAAGGACTGTAAATTTTCAACCTGAAGATGACACTTCTTGAACAAAGAGAGAGATGGAGGTGTCACATGATCTGTCTTCAAATATTTCATGATTGTCACAACGAAGAGGGTTTAGGCTATTCTCTAAAGTCCTAAGGAACTCTAGGGGCCAATGGACAAAAACAGAACACAAGGAAGCAGACTTTGGTTCAATGTAAGTATTTACTTTCGATTAATCAGTGCTGTCCAAAGATGGAATGTATTATCTTTTGAAATACTGAGTTATACATTAGATAAGTCCCTATATAAGCTTCCTTACTATTTAGTCAATGTGTTCAGGGAAATTCAAGCACTAAGAGACCAGAGAAGATGATCTTTCACTTCCTTTCCAACCTGAATATTCTATTACTTCTCATTTACATATGTATGAACCTCAATAAAAAACAAGCTTTATATAAAAATAGAAAGCCCCTTACACATTTATGAAGTTAGCTTTTCTTTGAGAATTATCATTTTAATACGGATATTTTGAACAATGAGGAAAAGAACCATTTCCCTCTCACCTTAACTACAATGTAGTTATTACAAAAACTGTCCAAAGCCATAATGAATGATAAAAAAGAACCAGAAAAAGTTAGATGATGAGAATTCCATTGGTAATAATTTCCCATCTTGAAATGATTGAAGGATGAATGTAGCAACCATTCTTCTATTTTGATCAGAATTTAAATAATTATTTTATGAGAAGTTTTATGTCAAAGTATAATTAGGATCTTTTTTAGCTCATTTCTAAATTAAAATAAGTTAACAATTATTATTTTTACAAAACTGAAAAGAATATTGCTATACAAACATCAGATTAATATATATTGATTATGTGAAAAATTTTAAAATATTATGACTTTGAAATTACCCCTGTACTGAAAAGTCTTCAGGGTTCTGAGAAGGATTAGAAAATACACAGAAAAAGTATTAGGGTTTTAAATTATGTATGCTGCTTCTTCAGGCCACCTGCCTCGAATCAAAACAGCTGCCAATGATAAACTGGGATTGTGGCCAATATGAAACATAAACAGCTACATACCCAGAAGAACAATTAAGTCACAGAAATGTAACCCATTATGCAACAAAATTTGAGGTTTGAGACTCCAATGGGAAATTAGAATAACATGGTCTAGAGTGATCCTCAATATTTTAAAACCTAATTTTAAATCATGTCATCTATTTTTATTAATATTTTAGGTGTACATGATCTTAAAGCTTGTAGACTATATAACTTGCTTATGATATTCATTTACAATATGATAATGCCAAAGGAAATGTTATGCTATATGTGATATAATTAATAAACACAAAATTTAAATACTGAAAATAAGATTATACTTTTTAATTCGTTTTCATCCCATCTGTAGTGAACAGAAGCAACTATTTCCTTAAACGTATTTTCATATTCTGAAACACAAGAATTCGTGCACTTCATTAAAAATGTACTTATGAATGATCTGCTACTTAAAGATCATGTTTATCACGTGTTTATAAAACAATCCATTATTTTTGCAAATCACTTTATTCAAAAAAGAAGAAAGATTTTAAATGTCTGTTTTTTTAAAAAATCATTACCCCAGCACCACGATCACTGGATTTTGGTTGCTTGGTTTCATAGAAATTATGCATATAACATGTTTCTTTTTAAAATGTATACTAATATTCCTTCTAGCCCCAGTCATGTTTCTGAGTCATACTCGGGCACTCCTCCTTTTTTTTTAAATCCCATTAGTCTTTTAAGTGACAGCTAACAGAGCCTGAAGACAGCCTTCAATTATCTCAGATCACACTAGTGAAAGAGATTATTTCACAGGAGCGTAAGAACTCAAAATATTTACGCAATATTTTCCTCTTTTTAAAAATGCCAGTTTTACAAGTCAGTTAAGGCATCCCTTCATAGTAGTCCTAAATTGGGGAAAGGGAGGGCCAGGCCTTTATAACTCCTATCAACAAGTCACTGAATTTGGGCTGCCTAGAAAAAAGGGCATCAGCTTGTTTGAGGAAGCTTTCTTCAGACAACTAGAAAATTCCTTGAAGGGGCTGCTAGCTGAGAGCTGTCAGCCGATAACCTTCCCAGCAGCCAGGGAATAAATCATTCAGTCCTAATGGAAGATTGCAATAATATAATATAGCATCCATGACAGCATATATTCCCATTTCTTATATGACTCAGATTCAGGTCCCTGACAAAATACAAAGAGAATCCAGCCAACAGATATGTGTTCTTTTACCTTTCCTGTCAAAGATGCTAAGGAATCCTTACATGTGCTATAGATGAGCATGGGCAGGGAAAAGGGCTAATAAAAAACAACAACAAAAAAAACAAATGAAGGGACAAAGACAAGGGGTGAGGTGGGGGGAGAAGGTGGAAAGAACAGAAATGTTAAAGATTTCTAGCCACCTCTAGTTTCATGGCACTGAATTTCTACTAACTAGTAGCTGTCTAATGTTACAGTTGAAAATTGAGTGCAAGCAGAAATCAATGCTTCCAAAAGTATATATTTTGATATATTTCTGTATAGTTAAAGGGAAAGAAATCATGGGTGAGCCACAATAGCAGCAGGGAAAGTAAGTGGGAAAAAATGTCAAAGTAGGCCTGCTATATATGTACATACATACTGTAACTTAGCCAATATAGCAAGATCACAGAGAATTCTCAATGAAAAATTCGAAACTTTAAAAATAAATGACCACGCAGCCACACCATTCTTTCTGTGCATTAAGAAATAAAGGTTAAAAGAATCGCTAATTTTTCAAAGCCAGTTTAACATTTTATAAAATTTCTCAGATAATATTATTACAGAATTTAGGGGGGAAAAGTATTGTTATATACAACATGTAAGGTACTTGCTTTAGGGAATGTGAAAGGAACAAAATATAATGCTCCTCTAGAAAAAGAAAATAGATCCTACCTTCATGATGTTTATGAATTAGTGAGAGAGATAAACACTGAACAAATGATAATATATGAACAAGGTAAATTTTAGCCCTATGCCCTTGGCTTTTATTCACTGCTGATATAAAAAATGTGTTGTCTATAAAACACTGCTGAAATCATCCTTCAAGTTATTTAATGTCCCTAATACATAATAGCCCCCATGATAATTTTCTCCTAGAGTCTGATCCTAGGAAAAAGTTGCTCTCTTTTATAAGAAATACACATACACTCACCCTGCTGCCTCATTTTTTTTTTTTTTCCTTTTTTTGCCAGGTTGCCAGGAGGCTCAGAACTAAATTTACTACTTGTCCTAGTTTGCTAATGCTGCCGGGATGCAAAATACCAGAAATGGATTGGCTTTTATAAAGGGGGTTTATTTGGTTACACAGTTACAATCTGAAGGCCATAAAGTATCCAAGGTAAGTCATCAACAATCGGGTACCTTCAATGGAGGATGGCCAATGGCATCCGGAAAACCTCTGTTAGCTGGAAGGCACGTGGCTGGCATCTGCTCCAGAGTTCTGGTTTCAAAATGGCCTTCTCCCAGGATGTTCCTCTCTAGGCAGAATCTCCTCTTCAAAATGTTACTCTCAGTTGGTCTTAAGGCGTTTGTCCTCTCTTAGCTTCTCAGGAGCAAGTCTGCTTTCACAAGCTGTCACCAAAATGTCTCTGGAAGCTACAGCTCATCTCTCGGCTCCTGTGCATTCTTCAAAGTGTCCCTCTTGGTTGTAGCACGCTCTCTCCTTCTTTCTGGGCTTATATAGTGCTCCACTAAACTAATCAAGGCCCATACTGAATGGGTGGGGCCACACCTCCATGGAAATCATCCAGTGAAAGATCTCGCCCATAGTTGAGTGATCACATCTCCACAGAAACATCCAATCAAAAGTCTCCAACCTAAGCAACACCAATACTTTCCTGCCCACACAAGACCGCATCAAAGATAATGGCATTTGGGGGGACATAATACATCCAAACTGGCACAATACTCAATTTGCATTTTCTTTGTTTTCTGTGTGTACATATTGGGAGCTTAGGAGAAATAATTGGGATAGAGATATAGATTTGGGAGTCATTGGCAATAAAAATTTAAAAAAAAAAAAAAAAAAAAAAGACACACTGTAATCCCAACAGATATCCATTTCATTTCCCTTAGCTGCCAGCTTGATAAAACGGAATGCAGTTTGCATGTCTCTCTCTTTCTCCAGCTATTTATCAAACATTGACAGTGCGCTTTTTAATTTATAAGTATAAATTAATTTCTTCATTATAGCCTTATGAGATACAATTATCATTATTCTCATTTTAAAGATAAGAAAGATGAGGCAAATTGCCCAGTCTTATCACAATTACACACTGTGAACCAATACTGACTCATTGACCATTATTAACACTCTCAAGGGCTCAAAACCCATCCCTTTACCCTTTCCTGAGATCATTCTCAGACCAATTCATTTATTGTTTGTAGAACCTACTTTTCCTCCATCTGAAAATCAGAATGACTTGTACCTATCTCCAGAATTCAGAACCTCTCCCTGCCTCTACAGTGCCTCAAAGAACAATGAAGGCTATTTGCCAATTTCTTTTGTAAAAAATTCTCTCCATACCCTAGGAAAAATTCATCTGTACTTGGAGACTTGGATATGTTTATGAACAATCAGGTACTCTTCTATAATCTTGGCCTTCAGTTCTCTTCCAGAAACTTTGATTTTACCGTTTACAGTTAAAAAAGAGGTCTCCTGTTCTTTGTGATCCATCAGCATAATAAAATCTTCCCCCAGCAACAGACCTGTTTCTTCTTTAAAAATTCTTGCTTCACACAAAACTTCCCAAAGACATATGTACTTCAACAAGCATTTAGCTCTCTCGGAGTTTCAGGCTACCCTCTTATTTGTTCTGAATTGGGCCTCCTTCATTCATTTTGTTTATCAGGCAGGCTCTCTTCTATGACTTGCTTCCAAAGCCACCCTCATCCCAGGTTTCAGTTCCCTTTAACTCTGCTTCCATAGACAAGGGTGAATCCTTTCCTAGATCACCCAGAGAGATCAAAGGCTTAGTCCCCACCTTGCAAGGGATAAGAGCAGAGATATAACTAGATATTTCTCTTCTACTATTTTCCTTCTTTATTCCAACGTCCCAATCAATAAAAGTGATAGATAGAATACACATACACACACACCCCTATTCTCAACATCTTGGTTTTTTTTTTCCTGCAGATTTAATAGACCCTAAAGATGTTTCCACATTCTCTTCCTATTATTATCCCTTCTAGATTCAACTAGACTGGATAAAAATCAAGGATTTTGATAAATTTAAAGTCTGTGCCAAATCCTGAATAGATACACTAAAGGCCAACACACCTCTATATGCAGTCAATTGCAACACTGTCCAATAAGCCATCCTTTGGTGACGGAAATGTTCTGTCCAATATGGTAACCACTAGCCCACATGTGGCTAATAAGCACTTGAAATGTGGCTAGTGTGCCTAAGGGACTGGATTTTTAATTTTATTTAGCTTTAGTTAGTTTAATTTAAGTTTAAACAACCATTTGTGGCTAGTGTCTACCATATTGGACAACTACAACCCATCTCTTCTACAGCGTGCCAGTAAATTTTCTTTTACCTTTCAATTCTAGAGAATATCCCTTAATTTTCCACATTTTTCCACCTGAAGGTATAACATTGTCTCTATACTGGATACATTTTGTAATTAATTTTTAAACTCACACAATGCAATGTCTTCATTCTGTTCCTCTTCTTTTGTCATAGTTCTGCTTCACCCTCAGGATGAAAAATCTTACATTTATAATATAGATCCAAGATTCAAAGTTTCTTTTCACTTCCTCCTTTGTGTCACATTTCTTTACTCTCAATCTCCTTAACATAGATTTTATATCTCCTGAACTTCTCTCTCTATTATTTCCTCTGTTCTATCTAGGAACTTTTTATCTTCCTTCTAGCCAGAGTACAAAGGTTTGGGTATCAATAACAACCACCTTCTTCTTAGGCATTGTGATCAATTTACATTTGACCTACATTTATCTGTGTGTTTTCCCTTTGGCAAAAAAAAAAAAAAAAAAAAAAAAAAAAAAAAACATTTTGGCACAGTCTCAAGAAATTAATAAAACTGTCTAATAGGCTTCTACACACCTTGGGTTGGGTTGAAATTTCAACTAAAACTCCATTACTGACTAGTACTACCTGGAATACTACCTTTGCTAATCTCTGAGGCAAAATACCTAGTCACTTCGGATCTTTTGAAGTTTAGTACTATGTCAAGCACCGAACAGAAACTCCACAAATGTTTGCTAAGTAAAAAACCGCGTCAATGATAGTGGTCAGGAACATGAACTTTGGAGTCACAGCTGGGTTCAGTCTGCCACTTACTGCATATGTGACTAAGGGCAAGTCATTCAAACACTCTATCCAATGTTTCCTAATCTATAAAATAGAGTTAATATATAAAATGGAGATAATAATAGTACCTACATTTATCCAGAAGATCCAGCATACTACTTCTGTGCTGGATCTAGCTAGAAGTATGCTAGAAGTATGCTAGATTTAGGAGACCAAGCATACTTCCTCTATACCTTGAAAAATATCTCCCACAGGGCAGTTATCTCATAGAATTATTGTAAAGGATTAAGTGAGGTAATGTCTACAAAGCACTTCACACAGTACTTGGCACACAGTAAGAGCTCAATAATTGGTATCTATTTTAATTATTAGCCTCCTTCTAACTCTTGTGTTTTTGTGGCCAGACTTACTTGTCTGGTTCCTATCAAAATTAGTACCAATTATTACCAATCAATACAGTCTCCCAGACATAGTTACTAGATAGTAAAATTCCCAACAACAGGGAAGTCTACCATTTAACTGTCATTTAACTTTTTCCACCAAAGATCTGGTTATGTAGGTCTGATACAAAATCTATTTGATATATGGATAATCTTCTGAAGAAGCATTTGACGGCTTTGAAGTCAATCTTGGGGAGGCCAGGAACATTAACACAGATTACAAATGATGACAGAATATTTTGCACTGCCAAACATCAATTTAATGGAAGTGAAATAGAAACGTGGGTTGATACTTAAAAGGAGGCTAATAAAGGACAATGTAAATACCACTAAAATACAAAATAATGATTTTCATAACAGAAAAAATTATTACTGTCATTATTGTGAAGAATGACATTTTGTTCAGTACTAAAATGCTTATGGAATGCTTATTAATGTGTCAGGCAAAAGATAGCATCTAGAAAGTTATAGGGAAATAGAGACATAAGGAAAAAAGCACTAGACTGAGATTCAAGAGACCCCCTTCAAGTCCAAGTTTTTTCACTAACTAGAACTAACTTCACCTTTCTGGATTTTAGTTGTCTTCTCTGTAACACAAAGGAATGGGATACTAGTGGTTCCCATACATCACCAGCCATGAGAATCATCTAGAAAACTTTTAAAAAATACAAATCCATAGGCTCAGTGCAAACCTACTGAATAAGAATCCCTTGAGGTGATACAAGGAAACAGCATTTTTAAAAGATACTCAGCTGATTCTGAGGTGTAGTCAGGTATGAGGTCCCCTTCTAGTTCTACATTCTAGGGTTTGTATAGTTGTGCTTTCTTCATTCTGCTTTTATGATAATGAGACCAACTATAGGAGACAAAGTTGGTATCAGGAATTTACTCAAAATAGCTAATATAGCAATACATACTAGGTTTAGAAGAATTTGATACACTATCTCATATCTTTTGTATACCTAAAAATCATGATATAACGGATAAAGGAACTTCACCAGGTATCCAAATACTTTGCTCTGCTATTTACTAACTATGGGACATTGGGCAAGTCACATACCATTTTATACACTATCCTTCTAATCTGTAGGATACCGTTAGACTAAAATGAGAATATTGCACTAGGAAAGCCCTGTATATATTGTGAGGGTTCAGTATTTAGAATATTAATTAATAGTCAAAGCCCTTTATTACAAAAAAAATTAAATCCTATAGAGCTCATTGTGGTTTTTAAAATAAAGTGTGTAACAAACAGACATTTGCACACCGATGTTCATAGCAGCATTATTCACAATTGGCAAAAGATTGAAACAATCCAAGTGACCATCAAACAGATGAATGGATTAACAAAATGTAGCATATACATATGATGGAATATTATGCAGCAGTAAGAAGGAATGAAGTCCTGAGGCATGGAAAACATGGATGAAACTTGAGGACATAATGTTAAGTGAAATAAGTCAGACACAAAAGGACAGATATTATATAATTACATTAATATGAACTAACTATAATACGTAAACTGGGGGTCTTCAAACATAGAATATAAGGTACCTAGAGATAGGCAGAAGTAGAGAAAGGGGAGAGGGTGCCTGATATGTACAGAGTTTTTAACAAGATTGAACTTAAATGTTTTGAAATGGATGGAGGAGAGGGTAGCTCATTATGGGATTATGAGTAATAGTGCTGTATGATGGGTGAATTTGGTTGAAAGGGGTTGTTTAAAGTCATGTGTGTCTCCGATTAACACTACAAATGTAAATAAGTTCTTACATGAACTAGTACAAAAGTACGACACTTGTACAAATAGTTAATAATAGAGCAGTTTATGAGGAAAAATTACCTGTTGCAGGCTGTGGACTATGGTTACAGTAATACCTTAATGTTCTTCCATCAGCCGTGGCAAGTGCGCCACACGCAGATGTTAGGAGTCAATAATATGGGGGGATAAGGTATATGGAGTATTTGGGGTTTTTTAATGTCTATCTGATATTTTTCTTTTTGGAGCAATGAAAATGGTCTAAAATTGAGTGTAATGATGATTTCACAACTAGGTGATGACACTGTGAGATGCTGATTATATACTTTGGATGGAATATATGCTATGTGAATATCTCAGTAAAATTTACAGATTTAAAATAAAATAAGGTGTGTATATGCAATAAAGTTCTTGGAGATTTTTCAACATGAGTGTTAAATATGCAATGCTTAATTATTCCATGTGTTTTTAAATATTCAATAAACTATAACCTATGAGGCACATTACAATGACTGAACTAATTATTCAATTTCAAGATAAAAAATTCAGTGTTGCATATTTAATAATATATAAATATAAGAATCCACCTAAGTGGAAGTAGTAGGGGATTTTAAAGTACAATCAAACAAAAGCTGCATTATAATAAAGATTAGAAATCCTGACCTCAGCAAGAAGCACGAGAAATACTACAGAGTCTAACCCTGACTCTGGCAGTCTGACATAAAAATCTTAGTATCTAAGTTGCTTACAGATGGACAAAAAGTCTATTTTAGGAAAAATAAAATGCATTTTATAATGATACAATCCATTGCATGCATTATTCCCTAAAATTTTCTAACGTTAATTTGTGATTTAAAAAAAGATCTCCCAGGATACAGTTATAAAAGCCAATGTTTTTTATCATAGGCAATAATATAGATTCATTTTGTTGTGAGTTTCTTTTCCTGGAAGCATGCCTACAGACTTTTTAAAAGACAGACACAATAAACTGTGGTCAGTTCATTTAAACAACTTAATTACATGGAACCTAGAATAAGGAATGAGGTCTTGTTGGTTTGTACAAGTTAGTATGATGCCCCAATACACCCCAGAGTATTTTGGGCAGAAAATAAAAATGTATTTGCAAAATTCCTTTGAAAGACTGGGGAGAAATGTGGAAATATTGAACTTCCTCACCTGGGAAATTCCTGATATTCTCTCAAGCATTAGGAACTCCCAATTAATAACTCGAGCCCTTGATCTTGGAGCTTGTCCTTATGAAACTTACCCCTGCAAAAGAGAACCTAAGCCTACTTATAATTATGCCTAAGAGTCACCCCAGAGAACCTCTTTTGTTGCTCAGATGTGGCCTCTCTCTCTAAGCCAACTCTACAGGTAAACTCACTGCCCTCCCCCCTATGTGGGACATGATTCCCAGGAGTGTAAATCTCCCTGGCAATGTGGGACATGACTCCCAGGGGATGAACCTGGTCCTGGCATCATGGGATTGAGAACGACTTCTTGGACAATAAGGGGAAAGAGAAATGAAACAAAATAAACTTTAAGTGGCTGAGAGATTTCAAATAGAGTTGAGAGGTCATTCTGGAAGTTATTCTTATGCATTATATAGATACCCATTCATAGTTTTTTAGTGTATTAGAATAGCTAGAAGGAAATACCTGAAACTGTTTAACTGTAATCCAGTAGCCTTGATTCTTGAAGATGATTGTATAACTATATATATTTTACAATGTGACTGTGTAACTGTAAAAACCTTGCAACTGACACTCCTTTATCCAGTGTATGGACAGATGAGTAAGAAAATAAAAAAATAAAAAAAAAACACATAAATAAGAGGGGGTATTAGAGGTATGGGACATTTTGAGTGTTTTTTTATTTTTAGTCTTATTCTTTTCTATGGAGGGGGGGGTGTGCCAGTTTGAATGTATTATGTCCCCCCAAATACCATTATCTTTGATGTAATCTTGTGTGGGCAGACCTATCAGTGTTAATTAGATTGTAATTCTTTGAGTGTTTCCATGGAGATGTGCCCCACCCAACTGTGGGTGATGACTCTGATTGGATAATTTCTGTGGAGGTGCTGGCCCGCCCATTGGCTGGGTCTGAATTAACTTACTGGCACACTATATAAGATCAGACAGAAGGAGTGAGCTTGCTACAGCCAAGAGGGACACTTTGAAGAAAGCACAGGAGCTGCAGATGAGAGACATTTTGAAGACGGCTGTTGAAAGCAGAATCTTGCTCCAGAAAAGCTAAGAGAGGACAAATACTCCAAGTGCAACTAAGAGTGACATTTTTGAGGAACTGCAGCCTAGAGAAGGATGTCCTGAGAGAAAGCCATTTTGAAACCAGAACTTTGGAGCAGACGCCAGCCACGTGCCTTCCCAACTAACAGAAGTCTGGACACCATTGGCCATCCTCCAGTGAAGGTACCCGATTGTTGATGTGTTACCCTGGACACTTTATGGCCCTAAGACTGTAACAGTGTAACCAAATAAACCCCCTTTTATAAAAGCCAATCCATCTCTGGTGTTTTGCATTCTGGCAGCATTAGCAAACTAGAACAGGGGATAATGAAAATGTTCTAAAATTGGTTGTGGCAAACAATGCACAAATATATGATGATACTGTGAGCCACTGATTGTATACTTTGGATGGATTATATGGTGTGTGAACATATCTAAGTAAAATTGCATTTTAAAAAGATTGCAATTAAGCCAACTTGAAAGGTGAAATCACTGCCCTCACCCCTATGTGGGATCAGACACCCAGGGGAGTGAATCTCCCTGGCAACGTGGAATATGACTCCCGGGGAGGAATGTAGAGCTGGCATCGTGGGACGGAGAACATCTGCTTGACCAAAAGGGGGATGTGAAAGGAAATGAAATAAGCTTCAGTAGCAGAGAGATTCCAAAAGGAGCCGAGAGGTCACTCTGGTGGGCACTCTTACGCACAATTTAGACAACCCTCTTTAGGTTCTAAAGAATTGGGGTAGCTGGTGGATACCTGAAACTATCAAACTACAACCCAGAACCCATGAATCTCGAAGACAGTTGTATAAAAATGTAGCTTATAAGGGGTGACAATGGGATTGGGAAAGCCGTAAGGACCACACTCCACTTTGTCTAGTTTATGGATGGATGAGTAGAAAAATAGGGGAAGGAAACAAACAGACAATGGTACCCAGTGTTCTTTTTTACTTCAATTGCTCTTTTTCACTCTAATTATTATTCTTGTTATTTTTGTGTGTGTGCTAATGAAGGTGTCAGGGATTGATTTAGGTGATGAATGTACAACTATGTAATGGTACTGTGAACAATCGAAAGTACGATTTGTTTTGTATGACTGTGTGGTATGTGAATATATCTCAATAAAATGAAGATAAAAAAATAAAAATAAATAAAAAGATTGCATTAAAAAAATCCAACAGTCAAATTCAAGCCACTATATAATCTAAGGAGAAAAAAGTGGGCAGGGGTATAAATGAAACCATATTGGCCACTGTTAATTGTTGAATATGGATAATGGGGATATAGGAGTTCATTGTATTATTTTCTCTACTTTGGTACATGCTTGAAATTTCTCACAGTAAGGTTAAATTGAAAAATGGGAAAAAAGATAATATCTCTAAATCAAAGTAAGTCTCCAAGTAACCCATAGATTATTTAAAATCCCATTACCTGGTATTACTTAAGAAATGTGTTTTTAAGACCATACTTCTTATATAAAATAGTATTTGTCTGCAATAAATAAAAGAGGAGAGAAATATATATCTGTGAAAAGTAAAAATTCACTTGAATTTCACAGGATCAATTTTTTCTCATTTTTAAATTAGAGGTATCTCAGTACAGTTGAAATAGACTGAGTTTTGAAATGAAAGAAACCTGGTTAAAACAGAGCTTGGCCACTTATCTACTGTGTTATCTTGAATAATTAACCACTCTACTCATTTTTCTCATCTATATTATTCTATATCATTATAAAATGATGTATGAAATTATACATTTAATAAAATGTATGTCTCTTCTATTAGTAAAAAGCTAAATGAGAATAGAGACAACGTCTATCAAGAAAACTGGCCTGGACTCATTTTATTGGAAAAAAAAGATGACAGGGAGGGTGCTGTTCTAGATTAAATGAGAAGAAAGAGAACCATGTGCAATGTGTATACCTTGCTTGGTTGGGAAAAAATGAGATGTTTATAACATTTATGTGTATGTGTATATATGTATATAACATTCTTAGAACATTTTGGAAAATTTAAATTAGAGAATGGATATTAGATATCAAATCACAGCTAACATTCTTAGATATGATAAGGGTACTGAGGTTATGCAAGAGTCCTTATTCTTTGAAATGCATGCTAAAGTTTATAAGGTGAAATATCATGATTTCTAATGGTTTCAAATAGCTTAAGAAAAGAATTTAGCAAAAAGTTAATAATTCTTAAATTCAACCAGAGGGTATACAGATTTTCATTGAATTATTTCAACTTTCCTTGAGGTTGAAATTTTTCATAGAAAATTCATTAAAAAGAGTAGAGTCATGATGTGTTCTAGGAATTAAAAAATAATTCCATATTGAAAAATCTATTAGTACACTTCACCTAATCAGATAAATGAAAGCAGAGAAAGTATATAATTATTCAACAGATGATCAAGAAGCACTATTCTAGCAGAGCTGACTTCATGTAATTAGAGAAAAAGCAAAATCTGATACTGGAAAAAGAAAGAAAAATTGTCACTATTGCAGATGAAATTATTTACTTGAAACCCAAGATAATTAAGATTCTGCAACCTCAGTTTCTTCATCTGTAAAAGAGAAATGATAGTACCGACCTTGCTAGATTCTGTGAGAATTAAATGAGATGATATATATAGAACCCCAATCACTGAGTTGCTTAGAATACAATAAATGCTCAAAAAAATATTACCTCCTTTTCCTTTTCTCTGATATGACTCAGATCTTCCACAGTGCCTCCACATTCATTATGCTAGCATGGAAACTATAGACTAAATCCAGGTTCTTGTGATTTCTTCATAATTGCAGCACTAAAAATATTTTCATTAAGTTCTAAGTATTAGTGACTTTCAAAAAGCATAAAAACTTAAAACTTTTAGCCTTCCAGTATTAGCATAAACAAGTTCATACTCTTATCAGTCACAGTTGGTTTTGGCCAATCAACTGAAAGTGCTTATTTAAATTCATAATTGAAAAAATTTAAATTCTAATCCTAAAGTAGCACCTAAACTTAAATTCCTAAAAAATTTTTTATTTGCTACTTAAGCATACTGCTAATAACAAACTTTATAAAAACATACATAGGAGAAGAACTGAAGATGGTGGCTAGGTGAGATGGGAGGAAACACCTCTGTGACAAATACTAGATAAAAACCAGAAAGTAACCCAGAACACCAGTTCCAGTAATGCACCTGCCAGACAAGATCTGCTAAATCCACAGGGACCATGCATTTGGTGAAACCGGGGTCTGCATTCTGAAATGAGTGAGACAGCCGGCTGAAAGTCCAGCGGCACGCTACGGTGTTGTGAAACGGTGGGTTGGTGGAGACAGACTAGTTCTTTAAAAAAAAAAAAAAAAAACCAGGAGCGGCTGCGGATACGATGGGCAGAACCATGCAGTGAAGCATGGCAGGAGCAGGCTGGGACAACACCTCAGTGTCTGGTGTGGAGGATAGCCCTTCCCACACCCACTACTGATTGTCTCGGGGCCAGGGGAGCAGAGGGGAGTGAAAAGGAGAAAGAAATCACACCCCTTGCAGCCATCTCCCCAGAGGGCTGGGGACACTCCTGCCCGGGGCCAGACCCACAGCCCAGAGCCGCACCAAAAAACCCACTGTGACAGGGAGTCTTTCCCGTAGCACCGCGCACACACCACAATATCGGCCATGAACAGTGGCCTTTAGTGCACCCACAGCTAATTATCCCAGAGCTAGGAAGGCGGAGCTGTGCGAAAAGCAGGAAATTAACACGTCCCATTCAGCCATCTTTACAGCAGGCTGGGAATGCCCCTGCACAGCCCAGCGGCCCAGGGCTTCCCTGGCAGGCTGGTGCACACTTGTGACGTGGCACAACCTTCCCTCAGCAGAGGTTCTAGAAGAGCACTGCTAAGAGGGGGGACCCACTCGGAAATCCCAGGGACCTTACAACAATGCCAAGGACTTGTGGGTGAGCGGCAGAGACAATCTGTGGCAAGACTGAAAGGCTCAGGCTCTTGCAACAGCCTTAAATCTCCGGGAACACCTGGGAGGTTTGATTATTAAAGCTGCCGTGCCTAGCTAACTGCTCAGACACATGCCCCATTCAGGGCAGACAGCACCAAAAACACACCCAACTTGGTGCACCAATTGAACCCCACAAGAATCAGACCCCACACACCACAAAGACAAAGCTGGGGAGAACTGACTTGAGAGGAATAGGTGACTTGCGGACGCCATCTGCTGGTTAGTCAGAGAAAGTGTACACCAGCAAGCTGTAGTTCTGACAAATTAGAGATCAAGTAAAGCAAATGCCAAGAGGCCAAAAACAACAGAAAATCTTAAAGCATATGATAAAATCAGACGATATGGAGAACCCAAACCCAAACAACCAAATCATAAGATCAGAAGAGACACAGTACTTGGCACAATTAATCAAGGAACTAAAGATAGACAATGAGAACATGGCACAGGATATAAAGGACATAAAGAAGACCCTAGAAGAGCATAAAGAAGAAATTGCAAGAGTAAATAAAAAAAATAGAAGATCTTATGGAAATAAAATAAACTGTTGGCCAAATTAAAAAGACTCTGGATACTCATAATACAAGATTAGAGGAAGTTGAACAACAACTCAGCCTCCTTGAGGACCACAGAACGGACAATGAAAGAACAAAATAAAGAATGGGGAAAAAATTGAAAAAATTGAAATGGATCTCAGGGATATGAGAGATAAAATAAAACACCCAAATTTAAGACTCATTGGTGTCCCAGAAGGGGAAGAGAAGGGTAAAGGTCTAGAAAGAGTATTCAAAGAAATTGCTGGGGAAAACTTCCCAAACCTTCTACACAATATAAATACACAAAGCATAAATGCCCAGCCAACTCCAAATAGAATAAATCCAAATAAACCCACTCCGAGACATATTCTGATCAGACTGTCAAACACTAAAGAGAAGGAGCAAGTTCTGAAAGCAGCAAGAGAAAAGCAATTCACCACATACAAAGGAAACAACATTAAGACAAAGTAGTGACTACTCAGCGGCCACCATGGAGGCGAGAAGGCAGTGGCATGACATATTTAAAATTCTGAGAGAGAAAAATTTCCAACCAAGAATATATTATCCAGCAAAACTCTCCTTCAAATTTGAGGGAGAGCTTAAATTTTACACAGACAAACAAATGCTGCGAGAGTTTGCTAATAAAAGACCTGCCCTACTTCGGATACTAAAGAGAGCCTTACCAACAGAGAAACAAAGAAACGAGAAAGAGATATAGAGAATTTTAACAGACATATATAGAACATTACATCCCAGGTCACTGGGACACACATTCTTCTCTAGTGATCACAGATCTTTCTCCAGAATGGACCGTATGCTGGGACATAAAACAAGCCTCAATAAATGGAAAAAAAAAAAAAAAAAACAATTGAATATATTGAAAGCACATTGTCTGACCAAAATGGAATACAAATAGAAGTCAATAACCTTCAGAGACTTGGAGAATTCACCAACACCTGGAGGGTAAAAATGAGGGGAAGATGAAAACATTCCCAGATAATCAAAAGCTGAGGGACTTCATCACCAGTAGATCAGTCCTATAAGAAATGCTAAAGGGAGTTGAGCAGGCTGAAAGGAAGGGACACTAAACAAGTGACTGAAACTACATGAAGAAATAAAGATTTCCAGTAAAGATCACATGTTAAATATAAATACCAGTAGTACAGTATTTTTGATTTGTAACTCCACTATTTACTTCCTTCAGGATCTAAAATACATAAACTGTAATGAAAAATCAGTGGTTTTGGACTCAATGTAAAATATGTAATTTTTCACAAGAGTTACATAAAGGTGGGGGAATGGTGGAGTAGAAGAAGATAGTTTATGTGTCCTATTGAAGTTAAGTTGGCATCAAAGAAAAACAAGATTGTTATAGACTTAATAGGTTAAATTTAAGCCCCATGGTACACACAAAGAAAGTATCAGAGAATATGACCATAGAGATGAATAGTAGAGTAGGAATTACAAGAAGTGGGGGAAGGGGCAATGGGGAGTTAAGAAATGAGTGTAGGGTTGCTGCTTGAGGTGAAGGGAAATTTCTAGTAATGGAAGGTGGGAAGGTGATAGCATTACAACATTCTAAATGTGATTAATCCCACTAATGGAATGCTAGGGAGGGGGTGGAATGGGAAGATTTAGGCTGTATATATATTTCCAGAATTGAAAAAAAAAAAAAAAGACAGTATAAATAGATGAAAATTAAATGCCAAGTATGATCCTGAATGGGATCTGAGGATGGAGGAGAGGAGGCTCATAGGGACACAGACGGGACATAAGGGGAAAAAAAAGGAAATACAGAATGTAAGCTTTGTATCAATGTTGAATTTCTTGAACTTCTTAGCTGGGCTTAATGGGATTGCGTAAAAGAATGTTCTTGTTCATGGGAAATGTATATGTGAATTATATTGTTTGTTCAAGGATGTGCACAGCTTGCTTTCATATTTTCAGAAGACAGAGCAATAGATGATGAATGATAGGGAGGGAGGGAGGGAAATAAAAAAATGGTGTGACAGGATGTTAAAGGTGGTGGATCAGGGTATCGGGGGAGGGGCGTCGGGGTATGCTGGAATTTTGTGTATGGGTTTTGTATTGTTTTCTGAAACTGTTCCTGTAAGTTTGAATTTATTTAAAAATAAAAATTAAAAAAAACACACACATATATTATACACTTTATGCTAAGCAAGTTGATAGGTCTTTCTATACTAGATAAAGAAACTTGAATAACTATCACATAAACAGTTCTAACATTCCTTTTTAATGATGCTTATGAGCATGCTCTTCATCACTGTCAAAATGGAATGTCATGAATCCAAGAGTATATTTAAGAAGTGCAAACTTGATATAGCTACTCTGACACTCTGGAAATGGTAAGCCTTGTAAGGTTAGTAAATCTGCTCAAGGAATAAATAGAGCTTATTATCAGAAGCACAAGTAAATTTAAAACTAAAGTTCACAGCCAACAGAGTAGGCCAAAAAAGATACAGGGGGGGAAATGCAATTTAGGAAACAGGTCTATCTGATTAGCAAATTTTATTCTAGTCATTATTGAATTAAATATCCCAGCTAGCTCTAAAACTGATTATTGTAAAAATAATGTAGTTATCAACAATCCAGTCCAAAACATACATTCATATAACAGATTTAATAGCAGAGAAAAAGAATTTTCAACTTTGCCAAAATGATTCACCAAAGGCATACATATTTAACATAATTAGTAGATGAGGCATTTGCTTTGTTAATGCAGAAATGGAATAGCTCTTATGGTTAAGAGCAAAAGTTCTATAGCCACTCTGTCTGGGTTTAAATTCTAGTCACTTACTAACTTCATAATTTTGAGGAAATTACTCTCTGTAACTCATATCCCTGGATCCTCTGCTGGAGATAATAATAGTACCTACCTCCCAGAGATGTTTTGAATATTAAATCAATAAATACATGTAAATTTCCTCAAATGATTCCATGTAATAGTAAATGTCCATAAATGTTAACTTCTATTATAATTACAATTATTATCACTATCACTTAATATAGGTCTATGAGTTATACACTGCAAAAAAAAAAAACAAGCAAGAAAGGAAAACAGTTGAAAAACCTTAATGTACAATGATCTCTTTTGACAGATTGTTGGAGCAACTTTACTACAGTTATCATTCAAATAAACAGAAATCATTTACCAAAGGCTAATGAAATGGCAGAATAAAGAGCACCTTGGAAGATAAAAGGTTTGGGAAGGAAGTTAGACCTTGCCACCTTGCAAAAAGTCATTCTGACCAGAGAAGGATACCTGCTTTTGCCACTGCTGTTTAGAATTGTCCTAAAAGTTCTAGCCAGAGCAGTTAGGCAAGAAAAAGAAATGAAAGGTACCCAAATTGGAAAGAAAGAAGTAAAACTAGCTCTGTTTGCAACTGACATGATCCTATATATATAAAGTCTCAAAGGGTCCATAAGAAAGCTACCAGTGCTAATAAAATAATTCAGCAAAGTTGTGGGGCACAAGATCAATGTTGTTTCTTCACACTAGCGATGAACAATCCAAAAAGAAAAATCAAGGAAACAAGTCCATTTACAATAGCATCTAAAAGAATAAAATATCTAGGAATAAATGCAGCCAAGGATATTAAAGATCTTTACACTGAAAACCACAACATACTACTGAAAGAAATTTTAAAAGACCTAAATATCAAGATAGCCCATGTTCATGGATTGTAAGACTTAATATTTTTAAGATGTCAATCCTAGCTGTTGGGGATTGAATCATTAAGACATGCTGAGGTCTGAATCCCTGGTCCTGTGTCTGTGAACCCATTTGTAAATAGAACCCTTGAAGATGGTATTATTAGTTAAGGTGTGGACTCATTTGTAAATAGGATCTTTAAATATCCTATTTAGATGAGACCAAACTGAATCAGGGTGGGCATTATTCCTTATGATTGGAGTCCTTATAAGCAGAGGAAATTCAGACACATTCAGTCAGTAGAAGCCAGAAGTCAGAAGAAGCTAGAAAATCAGGCAGATCGCCATGTGACACAGGTAGAAAAAGCAAGACCTGCCAATACTGTGACACTGGACTTGTAACCTCAAAAACTGTGAGCCACATCCCAAAATGATTTGGGCAGAGAATAAAAATATATATGCAGGGCCCCCCTGAGGAGCTGGGGGAAAGATGTGTAGGTGTTGGGCTTCCTCTCCTGGATTGTTGTTGATGTTCTTACAAACATTGACGACTGGTGGTTTGGTTATCAAGCCCTCTCTCTCTCTCGAGACTTGCCCTTATGAAGCTCGTTGCTGCAAAAGAGAGGCTAGGCCTGCTTGTAGTTGTGGCCAAGAATGTCCCCAAGTGCCTCTCTGTTGCTCAGATGTGGCCCTCTCTCTCTAGCTAAGCCAACTCGGCAGGTAAACTCACTGCCCTCCCTGCTTCGTGGGAGCTGACTCCCAGGAGTGTAAATCTCCTGGCAACACAGGATATGACTCCCGAGGATTAATCTGGACCCAACATCATGGGATTGAGAACATCTTCTTGACCAAAAGGGATATGTGAAATGAAACAAAATAAAGTTTCAGTGGCTGAGAGATTCCAAATGGAGTCGAGAAGTCACTCAGGTGGGCATTCTTACACACTATATAGATAACCCTTTTTAGGTTTTAATGCGTTGTAATAGCTAGAAGTAAATACTTGAAACTATCAAACTGCAACCCAGTAGCCTTGACTCTTGAAGACGATTGTATAACAACGTAGCTTACAAGGGGTGACAATGTGATTGTGAAAGCCCTGTGGATCACACTCCCTTTATCCAGTGTATGGATGAATGAGTAGAAAAATGGGGACAAAACCTAAATGAAAAATAGGGTGGGATGGGGGAGTGATTTTGGTGTTCTTTTTTGCTTTTACTTTTTATTTTTATTCTTGCTTTTTCTGGTGTAAGGAAAATGTTCAAAAAACAGATTGCAGTGGTGAATGCACAACTATACGATGGTACTGTGAACAGTTGATTGTATATCATGGATGATTGTATGATATGTGAATATATCTCAATAAAACTGAATTTAAGGGGAAAAAACAACTGTGAGCCAATAAATCCGTGTTCTTTAAGCTAACCCATTGTGTAGTATTTGTCATAGCAGCTCTAGAAAACTAAGACACCAGCCAAACCAATCCACAGATTCTACTCAATCCTGATCATGATTCTAACAACCTTTTCTTGCAGATATAGAAAAGCCAATTATCAAATTTATATGGAATGGCAAGAGGCCCCAGATAGCCAAAACCCTTCTTGAAAAAGAACAAAGTTGGAGGACTCAGGCGTCTCGATTTCAAAACTTCCTACAAAGATACAGTAGTCAAAACAGTGTGGTACTGACATATGGACACACAAAAAGACCAATGTAACAGAATTAAGAGTGCAGAAATAAACCTACACATCTATGGCCAACTGCTTCTCCATAAAGGTACCAAGTCCACTCAATGGGGAAAAAACAGTTTCTTCAACAAATGGTGCAGAGACAACTGGATATCAACATGCAAAAGAATGACAGTGGACTCCTAGCCCACTCCTTACAAAAATTAATTCAAAATGGATCAATGACCTAAACGTAAGAGGTAAAACCATAAAACTCTTGGAAGAAAACATATGGGGAAACCTTCAGAACCTTGTATTAGGCAATGGATTCTTAGATTTTTATACTAAAAGCACAAGCAACAAAAGAAAAAATAGATAATTAGGACTTCATCAAATTTAAAATTTTCATGCATCAAAGGACATTATCAAGAAAGTGAAAAAACAACTGTGAAATGGAAGAAAATATTTGGAAATCATATATATATAAGGGCTCAGTATCCAGAATATATAAAGAACATATATAACTCAAAAACAAAAACGCATCAGATGCCACCGCCCACCACAAGCTATGATCAACCTCACTGTGTTCTTCGACATCACCATGGACCTTGAGCCCTTGGGCTGTATCTCCTTTGAGCTGTTTGCAGACAAAGTTCCAAAGACAGCAGAAAATTTTCATGCTCTGAGCACTGGGGAGAAAGGATTTGGTTATAAAGGTTACTGCTTTCACAGAATTACTCCTGGGTTTATGTGCCAGCATGGTGACTTCATATACCATAATGGCACTGGTGGCAAGTCCATCTACGGGGAGAAGTTCAATGATGAGAACTTCATCCTGAAGAATACAGGTCCCAACATCTTGTCCATGGCCAATGCTGGACCCAACACAAATGGTTCTCAGTTTTTCATCTGCCCTGCTAAGACTGACTGGTTGTATGGCAACCACGTGGTCTTTGGCAAGGTGAAAGAGGGCATGAATATCATGGAAGCCCTGGAGTGCTTTGGGTCCAGAAATGGCAAGACCAGCAAGATCACCAATGCCAACTGCAGACAAGTCTAATAAATTTGATTTAAGTTTTGTCTTAACCACCAGACCATTCCTTCTGCAGCTTAGGAGAGCATCCATATCCCCTGGTCTGCTCTCAGTATCTTATCATGTTTGTGCTCTCCTTGCAGTTCTCTGGGTTCTGCATTATCCTCCCCCTTCCAAATCTAGCTGGATTGCAGAGTTACAGTTTACGATTATAAAATAAAAACTTAAACAACCAAAATCAAAAACAAATAAAACTTAAAACACGGGCAAAGGATTTGCATAGATCTGTCTGTAAAGAACATATGCAAATGGCCAATAAGCACAGGGAAAGATGTTCTACACCATTAGCCTTCAGAGAAATGCAAAACAAAACTACAATGAGAGACCACTTCGCACCCACTAGGATGGCTATTATTAAAGACACAGAAAATAACAAGTGTTGGCCAGGAAGTGAAGAAATTGGAACTGTTGTACATTGCTGGTACAAATGTAAAATGGTACAGCCACTGTGGAAAACATTTTGGTTGTTCTGCAAAAAGTTAAACAGAGAATACCATGTGACCCAGCAATCCCACCAGGTATATACTCAGAACTTAAAGCAGGAACTCAAACAGATACCTGTACACCAATGTTCATAGCAACATTATTCACAACAGTCAAAAAGTGGAAACAATCCAAGTGTTCATCAACAGATAAATGAATAAGTTAAATGATAGTATAGCTATATAGTGCAACAGTATTCAGACATAAAAAGGAATAAAGTTCTGATACAGGCTATAGAATGTATGAACTTTGAAAATATTATGCTGCATGAAGTAAGCCAGACACAAAAGGACAAATGTTATATGATTCCACCTATATGAGATAACAAGAATAAGAAAATTCACAGAGAGAGAAAGACTAGATGTTAATGGGAGATTGGGGAGGAGTAATGGGGAGTTATTGCTCAAAAGGTAAAGAGTTTCTGTTCGGGGTGTGTGCTGGTTTGGATCTATTATGTCCCCCAGAAAGGCATATTCTTTAATGCAATCTTGTGGAGGCAGATTTATTAGTCTTCTTGATTAGGGTGTGACCTCTTGATTGAATGTCTCCATGGAGATTTGGCCCCACCCATTCAGGGGAGGTCTTCATAGGTTTACTGGAGCCCTTTAAAGGAAGCTCAAGCAGAAAGCAGAGAGGATATGCTAAGCCAGGACACCCAGATGTGTGGGAGCCGACAGAGATGTGAGATGTTTGGAGATGCAGACAGAAGGACTTTTGGATACTAAGCTAAGAGATGGAATCCAAAAATTGCCCTGGAGAAGCTAAGAGAGGAGCCCGATGCTTAGAGAGAAATGCCTTGGGAGAAAGAAGCAAGGACACACAGGAGTTGAAAGAGAGGAGCTGAAACACAACCCAGGACCAGAAGACACCATCCATGTGCCTTCCCAGCTGACAGAGGTATTCCAGAAGCCATCAGCCATTCTTCAGTGAAGGTATCCTCTTGTTGGTTACTTAGTTTTGACATTTTTATGGCCTTAGGACTGTAATTTGTGACCTAATAATTCCCCTTATAAAAGCCAATCTATTTCTGGTATTTTGCATAAGAGCAGCATTAGCAAACTGGAATAGGGTGATAAAAAAAACTTTTGTAATGGAAGTAATTATTGCCACTGAACTGCATACTTAAAAATGGTTAAAATGGCAAATGTTATAAATGTTACCACATTTGTAAAAAATGGCTTAACCAAATCCTCCAGTTAACTGATGATAACTAGACCGTAATACAAAATAAAAAGAGACATTCAACAAATATGATGAATCCTCAAATTCAGAAAACTCTGGGGACTACTTACATCCTCCCTTGACTCCATTTCCTCTCTTCAACAATTGCTCAATTCTCTGTTCCCCTTTACAGCAAAACTTCTCAAAAAGAGTTCTCTACTTTGCTCTCTCTACTTTTTCACCTATCATTTACTTTTCAAGCTTCTCTAATCTGGTTTCCATCGTAACCACTCAGAAATGACTCTTCTGAATGCCACAAGACAACTTTCCTCCTGCCAAATCCTACAGCAAATCTGCAAACTGATTCATCTTAATCAACCTCTCAGTAACATCCAACACAGATGTATCCTTAGTATATCTCCTCTGTTACTTTCAGTGATATCTATCTCCTGATTTTTCCCTCTACCTTGCTGGGCACTAGTCTGATTTTCAAATGGCAAAATGACCCAAGGCTTCAATATGGCTGCCCTTTTCTTCTCATTGTCACTTGAAACTTTTATCCAGTACACTGTGGGTTTATGTAACATCAATATGTTATTGACTCCTAAATTTACATATCAGCATGAGCTCTCCTCAGCTCCAAGTTTACATGATCATTCATTCATTAAACAAATATTTATTTTATTGGACACAAAAATTATGTACTGGGCATTATTCTAGGCTACTGGGATATAGAGATAAACAAGACAGACAAAGTCTTTGCACTCTAGAAGGGGAGAAATAAAATAAGCCAATACATAGTAGATGATAAGTAGAAAGAAGGAAAATAAAGTAGGTTACTTTCGCAGAGTGGTCGGTGAAAGTCTCTCTAATGAGTCATACCTGGACTGAGACTGGTATGAAGTGAGGGAGCAAGCTATATCAAACAATGGGGGGAGGGCATTCTAAGTTGAGAAAACAGCAAATGCATCTGTCCTGAAGGGAGGAATAATATTGATATCTTGAAGGAACAGCAGAAGGGCCAGGCCTGTGTATCTGAAGAGGAGTAAAAGAGCACTGGAATATGAAGTCAGACAGAAGTGTGACCAGGTCTTATAGATCATTACAGCCCTTGTAAAGTGTTTAGAAGTTATAGAAAACAACTGGGGCATTTGATCAAGGAAGTGACATGGTAAGATTTTAGTTTTTAAAGATATTCTTGCAGCAGTGTCAAGAATAGATTACATGGGACAAAATAGTAGAGAGACCAGAGAAGAGGCTGTGGCAATAATCTAGGCAAGAGGAAATGGTGGCTTGAACTAAAGATATAGTATTAGTAATTAATCAGATTGGGCACATGTTTTAAAGGTAGAGTCGTCATGAGTTCCTAATGGACAGAATATAGAGTGTAAGAGACAGGGATAAAGAACAACTGCTGCATGTTTTGGTGTCCCAAGCTGGGTGGATGGCGGTGTTATCTGCTAGCATACAGCAGCAGTACTAATCACTGGAACATCAGACATAAAAAGCAACATGGCTAAAGGGAAGCTCTTGATTTTTCTCAAACACCTTGTTCCTCTTCTGGTCTTCCCATCTCTGTTACCATCATATCATCCTTATTTCCTTTTAGCACTTGTTCCTACATGAATAATTTACTTATTTATTTTCACATTACCCACTATAGTGTAAGCTCCATGAGAAGAGACCTTGACTGTACGATTGACTGCTATATCCCTGGACCCTATAATAGTGCCCTGTAGATAGCAGGAACTCAGTAAATATTTGTTGAATGCATGAATAAACGAGTGAAAGAATCCTCCTACCATCTTCTTTGCAGGTTATTTTCTTTGGCCTGGCTGGTTATTACTGGATCCCCTAAGTTCTAGACCCTCTTCTCTTCTCACTTGCTCTCACTTACCTATCACTTCAATTACCATCTATCTGACCATGATTCAAAAATTTTTATCTCCAGCCCAGGCTTCTCTGTGATCCAATCTAATATATCAAGCTCCTCTTAAACATTCCAATTGATGTCTCAAAGATATCTCAAATTCAGCAAGACCTTACTAGTGATTTTTTACCACATTCCCATGTTCTGTATCTTAACAAATAGCACCATCATCCATCCAGTTGGGTACATCAGAAATCTTTTTGTCATCCTTGAGACCTCCTTCTTTCTCCCTTACCCCTCATAATCAATTTATCACCAAGTCCTGTTGAATTTATCTTTGTAAACATCTTTCAAATCTATCTACTTCTCTCCATTTATGCAAAGACTTTTGCCATCATGCAAGTCCATCTTGTGGGTGGATTATTGCAAAAGCTTCCTAACAGTCTCCCCATAGCCATTCTGGTATATCTACAATGCGTTGCCCATATTTCAGCTACTATTATATTTTCAAAAAGAAAACTTTTATATACCATTTCTTATATCAAAACTTTCAAAAGCTTCCCTTACCTGTCAGGAAGAAAAACAAAATATCACCCTCCAAGGCCTTGCTGGTCTAGGTCATGTATATCTTCCCAGCCTAATCTCACACCACTCTTCCTTTTGTTTTCTGTGCTGTGGCCGTAACAGCCGCCTTTCCGTTTCTCAGTTCCTGAGTCACACCATCACTCTAATGCAACCATGCTTTGCCTTTATTAGAAGCTCACACAAAACTCTCTTTTACAGTCCTTACATTAGGCTGTAAATCCACACTTTATTGATGTCTATCTCCTTTACAAGATTATAAGCACTGGGAAAATTAGGGATTATGTCTCATTTTTGCTCAACACTATGTCTCCAGCATCCACCAAGAATTCCTCAGAATGGATTTCTGTAACTGAGGGATTATATGATGTCACTGTAGCACACTTGCGAAACTGGAGTCAAAGAGATCTGGACTTAAATGCTGACTGTGTCTGTCTATACAACCTCGATAAAGTTACTTAACCTGTTAAACCCTGAAGTACCTTTTAAGATTTTGTGACGATTAAATGAAATAATCCTCCAAAACATGCCTATCACAGTTCCTGAAATATAGAAAGAGTTCAATATATACTAGCTTCTATTATTAGCTATTTTTCATTTATTCAAATGAACTGATGCCATTTAGGCTGGCTGGAGAAAATACCTTATTTCCAGCCCTTTTCTTGATTATATTTAAACCTTCAACTATATAAAGCAGCAAATATACTGAGTGGCTCTGGCTCAAGTTCTCTCGTAAGAGTGCAGTCAAGCTGTCAGCTGGGGCTGCAGTCATCTCAAAAACTGACTAGAGCTGAAGGATTTGCTTCTAGGCTCACTCGCATGGCCATGGGTAGGCTTCAGGTTTTCACGAGCTGATGGACGGAGGGCCTCATCACGTCACACGGGCTTCTCCATAAGGATGCTTACAACATGGTTGTTTGCTTCCCACAGCATGCGTGATCCAGGTAAGAAAGAGAACACTCAAGATGGAAGTCACAGTCTTCTTATAACTTAATCTCAGAAATAACAATCCATCACTTCTGCCATATTCTGTTTGGTAGAAGTGAGTCAATAAATTCAGGTCACCTTCAGAGGGATGGAAATATACACAGGTGAGGATCATCAAAGGTAACCTGAAAACCTGCCTATCACAAAGTATATAAAATAGTAATGAAAGATTTCTAAACACACATATAAGTAGAAAAGAATTAATTTCTCAAAAATAAACTTCTACCACAGTAAACACTGATTTCACTATTAAAAGACAAGACTAAATAGATAAAAATAATAAAACAAGAAATAATGAAAAAGTAACACATTGTCAGATTATTAAAAGTAAATTTTATAGAGTATATTCATTCAAAAGAAGAAAAGAAATTCATTCTAGCAATTCCACTTCTAGGAATTTATTCTACAGATATACCCAAAACATGTATGAAGTGACTACATATAAAGATATTCAAAGTAGAATTTTTTTGGTGTATTTCATTGTCTATTTTGGTTTTTTATGAATTGTTTTTAATAATTGGGAACTGGTTAGTAAAACTGTGGCAAAATCAGTGACATCATTAAAAAGAATGAAGCAAGACTTCTGGGAAAATGATTAGGAGAGAGAGACAGAGCAAAATTCTCCTCCATGAAAAACACTAGATAAAGGACAGAAAACACTCAAGAACAGCAGTTCCCGGGTTCCATTGGCTGGGCAGGGACTTCTACACCACAAAGTGAATACGTAGATGGAGAAGCCAAGAGACTGCGTTTAAGACCAGTGAGTGTTCAGCCTGGAACGCTGCTGGGGAATGGGCAGCAGGAGCCAGTTGACGAGCGCAGAGGGGAACATCCTTTCATGCACTGTGCACGCTCCTCAGCACTTGGCTGGGGTGATAACCCTTAGCAGTTGAAGCAGGCAGACAAGAGCAGAAGGAGACAGCTTTCCATGCCCCATACAAATATCTTAGCAGTTGGCTGGGGAGATAACCCTTTCACAGGCCTGAGGCTGCCAAGCTGGGGACTGGCCACTGAGCATGGAGCAAGCAGCTTTACACCTGATCTCCGCAGGTGGCTGTGGCGATAACCCTTCATAGCACCATGGCCAAGAGCTCCCATTAGGGAATTTGGGATTCCATGGACTTGTGATAGCATCCACTATTCCTCCATGAAAGAACGCAGTGTGCACATCCTACAGGCAAGGGCACTGGACAAAATTGCCTGGAGCCCTCCTGAATCCCTGTTGTGCACAGGGCAAACAGGGAATGTGGGGCATTTGGGCTAGAAGGTAAGATGCACAGCTCTGCAATTCCAGAGTATCCCACCCACAGCCAATGGAATGGCCAGGACCACTGTGACCTGGCGTGGACTCCCTGCAAAACTGTGCAAGGCATGACCCCCACTGACAGGGCTGGCAGTCCTCAGTGCACATGGATAATTGGTGCACTGATTGGATTTCACATGGTTTGGCCCCCTCTCAGTGTACAGATGAAGTTGGGGGAGAACTGGCTTGAGGGTAAGAGGTGGCTCAAGAGCACCATATGCTGGTAGGACAGGAAAAGTGAACTCCACAAAGCTGTAGCTCCACCAAATTATAGATAAATGTTGAAATAATCCTCCATATCCTAAAGAACCCTATCAAGAAAAGCAAATGCCAAGAGTCAAAACAGAAAAGAAAATTACAAAATATAAGGAGAAACCAGAAGATACGGACAACCCAAACATCAAATTAAAAAGTGCAACAAGACATAGAACTTGGAGCAATTAATCAAAGTAGTATTCAAAAACATCAATTTCATGGCTAAGGATTCAACAGACATCAAGAAGAGCCTAGAAAAGCCTAAAGAAGAATTTGCAAGAGCGAATTAAAAAAAGCAGATCCTATGGAAATAAAACATACTGTTGATCAAATTAAAAATATTCTTAAGACACATAAAAGCAGATTTGAAGAGACAGAGGAAAGAATTCTTGAACTCAAGGACAGGGTGATGGAACGTGAAAAGACAAAAGGAAGAATGGTGAAAAAAACTAAAAAACTTGAAATGCAATATAAGAATAATTGGCGTTCCAGAAGGTGAAGAGAGGAGTAAAGGGGTAAGAAGAGTCTTCGAAGACATTGTTGGGGAAAACTTCCCAATTCTTCTAAATGACATAAATATGCAAACCATAGATGCCCAATGCACTCCAAATAGAAAAAAAAAGACAAAAACTCACTGCAAGGAACCTAAGATGGTGGCTAGGTGAGACAAGGCAAAAAAACACCTCCATGAAAAATACTAGATAAAAACCAGAAAGTGACCCAGAACATCAGTTCCAGCGATGCACCAGCCGGACAAGGTCTGCTAAATCCACAGGGACCATGCATTTGGTGAAACCAGAGTCTGCATTTTGAAACAAGTGAGTGAGCTGGCTGAAAGTCTGGTGGCCGTACTGCGGTGTGGGGAAACCATGGGTTGGCGTTTGGAGATGGACTAGTTCTTTTTAAAAAAGAAAAAAAAACCGGGAGTGGCTGCAGATACAACACAGTGAAGCATGGCAGGAGCGGGCTGTACCAATGCCTCAGTGTCTGGCATGGAGGATAGCCCTTCCCACATCCACTGCTGATTCTCTCGGGGCCGGGGGGCAGAGGGGAAAAAAGGAGAAAGGAACCACGCCCTTTGCAGCCATCCTTCCAGCGGGCTGGGGAAGCTCCTGCCCGGGGCCGGACCCACAGCCCAGAGCCAAGCCAAGAAATGCAGTGAGACAGGGAGTGTTTCCCGCAGCATCGCGCACATATCACAATATCGGCTTTGGACAGTACTCTTTAGTGTACCCACAGCTAATTGTCCTGGAGCTGGGAAGGCAGAGCTGTGTGAAATGGGGAAATTAACACGCCCCATTCAACCATCTTTACATCAGGCTGGGAACACCCCTGCACGGCCCGGCAGCCCAGGGCCTCCCAGGAGGCTCGGCACGCACTTGTTACATGGCACAACCTTCCCTCAGCAGAGGTCCTGGAATGGCACGGCTGAGAAGGGGAACCCACTCAGAAATCCCAGGGACCCCACACCAAAACCAAGGACTTGTGGGTCAGCGGCAGACAGTCTGTGGCAAGACTGAAATGAAGGCTTAGAATCTTGCAACAGCCTTAAATCTCCAGGAACACCTGGGAGGTTTGATTATTAAAGCTTCCCTGCCTCCCTAACCAACCAGACACACGCCCCACATTCAGGGCGGACAGCACCAAAAACACACTCAAACTTCATGCACCAATTGAGCCCCACAAGAATCAGATCCCCACACACCACAAAGACAAAGTTGTGGAGAACTGACTTGAGGGGAATAGGTGACTCGTGGACACCATCTGCTGGTTAGTTAGAGAAAGTGTACGCCACCAAGCTGTAGATCTGACAAATTAGAGATTGTATTTTTTATATCCAGAAAGAACCTTATCAAGTAAAGCAAATGCCAAGAGGCCAAAAACAACAGAAAATCTTAAAGCATATGATAAAACCAGACGATATGGAGAACGCAAACCCAAACACCCAAATCAAAAGCTCAGAAGAGACACAGTACTTGGCGCAATTAATCAAAGAACTAAAAACAAACAACAAGAGCATGGCACAGGATATAAAGGACATGAAGAAGAGCATGGCATAGGATATAAAGGACATAAAGAAGACCCTAGGAAGAGCATAAAGAAGAAATTGCAGGAGTAAATAAAAAAAATAGAAGATCTTATGGAAATAAAAGAAATTGTTGGCCAAATTAAAAAGACTCTGGGTACCCATAATACAAGATTAGAGGAAGGTGAACAATGACTCAGCATCCTCGAGGACCACAGAACAGAAAATGAAAGAACAAAAGAAATAATGGGGGAAAAATCAAATAAATCAAAATGGATCTCAGGGATATGGCAGATAAAATAAAATGTCCAAATTTAACTCATTGGTGTCCTAGAAGCGGAAGAGAAGGCTAAAGGTCTCAAAAGAGTATTCAAAGAACTTGTTGCAGAAAACTTCCCAAACCTTCTACACAATATAAACACACAAAGCATAAATGCCCAGCAAACTCCAAATAGAACAAATCCAAATAAACCCACTCCAAGACATATTCTGATCAGACTGTCAAATACTGAAGAGAAGGAGTAAGTTCTGAAAGCAGCAAGAGAAAAGCAATTCACCACATACAAAGGAAACAACATAAAACTAAGTAATGACTACCCAGAGGCCACCATGGAGGTGAGAAGGCAGTGGCATGACATATTTAAAATTCTGAGAGAGAAAAATTTCCAACCAAGAATACTTTATCCAGCAAAACTCTGCTTTAAATTTGAGGGAGAGCTTAAATTTTTCACAAACAAACAAATGCTGAGAAATTTTGCCAATAAAAGACATGCCCTACTTCAGATACTAAAGGGAGTCCTACCGACAGAGAAACAAAGAAAGGAGAGAGAGATACAGAAAATTTTAACAGACATATATAGAACATTACATCCCAAATCACTAGGACACACATTCTTCTCTAGTGATCATGGAACTTTCTCCATAATAGATCATAGGCTGGGACATAAAACAAGCCTCAATAAATTTACAAAAATTGAAATTATTCAAAGCACATTCTCTGACCACAATGGAATACAAATAGAAGTCAATAACCATCAGAGACTTGGAGAATTCACCAACACCTGGAGGGTGAAAATGAGGGGGAGATGCAAACATTCCTGGATAATCAAAAGCTGAGGGACTTCATCACCAGTAGATCAGTCCTATAAGAAACGCTAAAGGGAGTTGAGGCAGGGGAAAGGAAGGGACACTAAACAAGTGACTGAAACTATATGAAGAAATAAAGATTTCCAGTAAAGATCACATGGTAACTATAAATACCAATACTACTGGATTTTTGATTTGTAACTGCACTATTTACTTCCTACAGGATCTAAAATATATAAACTGTAACGAAAAATGTGGTTTTGGACTCAATGTAAAATATGTAATTTTTGACAAGAACTACATAAAGGTGGGGGAATGGAGGAGAATAGGAACATAGTTTATGTGTCCTATTGAAGTTAAGTTGGTATCAAAGAAAAACAAGATTGTTATAGATTTAAGAGGTTAAATTTAAGCCCCACAGTAAACACAAAGAAAGTATCAGAGAATATGACCATAGAGATGAAAAGTAGAGGATGGGTTATGAGAAATGGGGGAAGGAGAAATGGGGAGTTAAGAAATGAGTATAGGGTTTCTGTTTGGGGTGAAGGGAAATTTCTAGTAATGGATGGTGGGAAGGTGATAGCATTGCGACATTCTAAATGTGATTAATCCCACTAATGGAATGCTAGGGAGGGGTTGAAATGGGAAGATTTAAGCTGTGTATATGTTTCCACAATTGAAAAAAGAAAATAAACAGTCTAAATAGATGACAATTAAATGCCAAGGATGTTCCTGGATGGGATCTGAGGATGGAGGACAGGTGGCTCAAAGGGGCACAGTTGGGACATAAGAAGAAAATGAAATATAGAATGTAAGCTTTGTATCAATGTTGAATTTCTTGAACTTCTTAGCTGCACTACACATGATTGACTAAATGAATGTTCTTGTTCATGGGAAATGTATATGTGAATTATATTGTTTGTTCAAGGATTTGTGCAGCTTGCTTTCATATTTTCAGAAGACAGAGCAATAGATGATGGGTGATAGTGAGGGAGGGAAAGAAAAAAATGGTGGTGTGACAGGATGTTGGGGTGGTGGATCGGGGTATCAGGGGAGGGGGGTCAGGGTATGCTGGAGTTCTGTGTATGGGGTTTCTATTGTTTTTGAAACTGTTCCTGTAAGTCTGAATTTATTTCAAAATAAAATTTAAAAAAAAAATCACTTCAAGACATAATTCTGTTCGATTGTCAAATGCTGAAGAGAAGCACAAAGTACTGAGAGGAAAAAGAGAGAAGCAACTCACCACATACAAGGGAAACAACATAAGACGAAGTACTGACTACTCAGTGGGCACCATGGAGCCAAGAAGTCAGTGGTATGAGATTTTAAATTCTGAAAGAGAAAAATTGCCAGCCAAGAATTCTTTATCCAGCGAAGCTCTCCTTCAAAACTGAGGGAGCATTTAAAATGTTCATAAACAAACAAATGCTGAGAGAATTTATTAACAAGAGACCTGACCGAAAATAAATACTAGAGAGAGCTCTACCAGCTGAGAAAAAAGAGGAGAGAGAGGTCAGGAGAAGGGCACAGAAATGAAGCGTATTAAAAGGGTGACTTAAAAGAAATAAAGAGACAGAAAAAATATATCGGACAACTAAAAACCAAAGGTTAAGATGGCTGATTCAAGAACTGCCTTAACAGTAATAACGTTGAATGTGAATGGATTAAACTCCCCAATTAAAAGAAATAGATTGGCAGAATTGACTAAAATATGAACCATCAATATGCTGTTTACAAAAGACTCATCTTAAACCCAGCGACACAAAGGAACTGAAAGTGAAAAGATGGAAAAGAAATATTCCATGCAAGCTACAGCCAAAAGAAAGCAAAGGTCACAATACTAATTTCAGGTAAAATAGACTTTGAATGAAAGAATGTCATAAGAAACAAAGAAGGACACTATATACTGATAAAAGAGACAATTCACCAAGAAGAAATAACAGTCATAAATGTTTACGCACCCAATCAAGGTGCTCCAAAATACATAAGACAAACATTGGCAAAACTGAAGAAAGCAATAGATGTTTCCATAATAACTGTGGGAGACTTCAACACATCACCCTCTCCTATAGACAGATCAACCAGACAGAGGACCAATAAGGAAACTGAGAACCTAAATAATGCGATAAATGAATTAGACTTACATAAGATATATAGGGAGTACTACCTCCCAAATCACTAGGATGTACATTCTTCTCTAGTGCTCATGGAACTTTCTCCAGGATGGATCATATGCTAGGGCTAAAACAAGGCTCAGTAAATTTAAAAAAATTGAAATAATTCTCTGATCACACTGGAATACAACCAGAAGTCAACAACCTTCAAACACCTCATTCAAAATATCTGGAGGTTAAACAACACACTTCTAAACAATCAGTGGGTGAAAGAAGAAATTGCAAGAGAAATTGCTAAATATCTAGAAATGAATGAAATGAGAGCACAACATATCAAGACATGGGATGAGCAAAGGCAGTGTTTAAGGGAAATTTATAGCTCTAAATGCATACATTAAAAAGGAAGAAAGAGCTCAAATCAAAGAACAAACGGAACAACAGAAGAAGCTAGAGAATGATCAGCAAACTAATACTAAAGCTAGAAGAAAAGAAATAGCAAGGATTAAAGCAGAAATAAATGATATGGAGAACAACAACAACAACAACAAAAAAAAAAAAAAAACAATAGAGAGAATAAATAAATCCAAAAGTTGGTTCTTTGAGAAGAGCAACAAAATTGACAAACCCTAGCTAGATTGCCAAAGTCAAAAGACAGGAGACCCAAATAAAATGAAATGAAATAAGAAGGGGGACATAACTGCAGATCCCCAAAGAAATTTTTAAAATCATAACAGGATGCTATGAACAATTGTATGCCAACAAACAGGACAATTTAGAGGAAATTGATAATCTCCTGGAAAAACATGAAAAACCTAGACTGACCAGAGTAGAAATAGAAGACCTCAATAAACCAATCACAAGTAAAGAGATCCAATCAGTCAACAAAAAGCTTCCTAAAAATAAAAGATTAGGGCCAGATGACTTCATAGGGGAATTTACCCAACATTCCAAAAAGAGCTGACACCATTCCTACACAACCTCTTTCAAAAAACTGAAGAAAATAGAACACCACCTAACTCATTTTATGAAGCCAACATCACTCTAATACCAAAGCCACATAAAGATGCTACAAGAAAGGAAACCTACAGGCCAATCTCCCTAATGAATATAGATGCAAAAATTCTCAACAAAATACGTACAAATCGAATCCAAAGACACATTTAAAAAAGCATACACCATATCCATTGCGATTCATCCCAAGAATGCAAGGGTGGTTCAACATAAGAAAATCAATCAATGTAATACAGCACATTGACAAATCAAAAGGGAAAAATCAAATGATCATCTCAATAGATGCTGAAAAAGCATTCAACGCAGCATCCTTTTTTAATAAAAACACTTCAAAAGGTAGGAATTGAAGGAAACTTCCTCAGTATGATAAAGGGCATATATGAAAAACACACAGCCAGCATAGTACTTAATGGTGAGAGACTGAAAGACTTCTCCTTAGGATCAGGAATGAGACAAGGATGCCCGGTATCACCACTATTATTCAACATTGTGCTAGAAGTTCTAGCCAGAGCAATCAGGCAAGACAAAGAAACAAAAGACATCCAAATTGGAAAGGAAGAAATAAAACTATCATTATTTGCAGATGATATGATCTTATATTTGGGAAATCCTGAGAAATCAACAACACAGCTACTTGAGCTAATAAACAAATTCAGCAAAGTGGCAGGATACAAGATTAATGCACAAGATTAATCCACAAATGATACTATACACTAGTAATGACCTAACTGCAAGACATTCAAGAAAGATTGATTCACAATAACAACTAAAAAAAAAATCAAGTACGTAGGAATAAACTTAACCAAGGATGTAAAAGACCTCCACACAGAAAATTACATGAGTTTACTTAAAGAAATCAAAGGGGACTGAAAAAGATGGAAAGTTATTCCATGATCATGGATAGGAAAGCTAAAGGTCATTAAGATCAATCATAACCAAACTGATCTACAAATTCAATGCAATTCCAATAAAAATTCCAACAACTTACTTTGCAGACTTGGAAAGGCTAGTTATCAAATTCATTTGGAAAGGAAAGGGGCCTCGAATTGCTAAAAACATTCCCAAAACAAGAAAAACAAAGTGGGAGGACTTACATTTCCTGACCTTGAAGTCTGTATAAAGCTAAAGTAGTCGAAACAGCATGGTATTGGAACAAAGATAGACATATTGATCAATGGAATGGAATTGAGAATTCGGAGGTAGACTCTCAGATCTACTGTCAACTGATTTTTGATAAGTCCCCAAATCCACTGAACTGGGACAGAACAGTCTCTTCAACAAATGAAGCTAGGAGAACTGGATATCCATATCCAAAAGAATAAAAGAGGACCCTTACCTCATACCCCATCCAAAAATTAAATCAAAGTGGATCGAAAACCTTAATGTTAGAGATGGTACCATAAAACTCCTAGAACATAATGTAGGGAAACATCTTCAAGACCTAGTATTAGGGGGTCATTTCTTAAACTTACACCCAAAGCACAAGCAATGAAAGAAAAAAACAGATAAATGGGAACTCCTCAAAATCAAAAGCTTCTGTGACGCAAAGGAATTTGTCAAAAACGTGAAGAGGCAGCCAACACAATTGCAATGGGAGAAAATATTTGGAAACCATGTATCTGATAAGAGCCTGACATCTTGCATATTTAAAGAAATCCTACAAATCAATGACAATAGTAAGAATAGCCCAATTATAAAATGGGCAAAAGATATGAAAAGACATTTCTCTAAGGAAGAAATACAAGTGGCTAAAAAACAGATGAAATAATTGTTCATCTTCACTAGCTATTAGGGAGATGCAAATCAAGACCACAATGAGATATCATCTCACACCAATAAGAATGGCTGCCATTAAACAAACAGAAAACTACAAATGCTGGAGAGGATGTGGATAAACTGGAACTCTTATTCATTGTTGGTGGGACTGCATAATGGTACAGCCACCATGGAAGACATCTGGGAGATTCCTCAGAAAACTAGATATCGAGTTACTCTATGATCCAGCAATTTCACTTCTCTGTATATACCCAGAAGATCTGAAAGCACTAACACAAACAGATATTTGCACACTAATGTTCATAGTGGCATTGTTCACAATCGCCAAAAGGTGGAAACAATTCAAATGTCCTTCAACAGACAATGGATAAACAAAATGCGGTATATACACACAATGGAATACTATGCAGCAGTAAGAAGGAACAAGGTCGTGAAACATATGACAACATGGATGAACCTTGAAGATATAATGCTGAATGAAATAAGCCAGGCACAAAAGGAGAGATACTGTATGTTACCAATAACGTGAACTCTGAAAAATGTAAAATAAGTGTCTTATAATGTAGAATATAGGGGACCTAGAGATAGACAGAAGCTAGTGAAGGGGGAATGATAATTTAATATGTACTGATATGATAATGAGGGTGAACTTAATGGTATGGGAATGGTCAGGTGTGACTACAGTTTGTTAATGGGATTATAAGTATCAGTGATACATTGAAGGAAAACACATTCATAAATAGTTGTTTAAAGGCATTAACCCACAGAGTAGCACCACAAATCTAAATAAGTGTTAGCATGATATAAGGTATGACACTGGTGCAGACAGTTAAAAACAGAGTAGTATATGGAATAACTATTGATTACGTATTAATGAATATATTTAATAGGACTATCTTACCAACACTAGACTAATACTAGGGATGAATAATTAGCAGCTGATAAGAGCTCTGGGATGTTTTATGTTATGATAATTGTTTAAAGTTGAGAGTGAAGATGATTGTACAAATAAGTGAAAATGATGTAAGAAACACACTGTTCATCTTGGGATAGAATATATATTAAATAAATTAGGAACCCACTACTTAATAAATCAGAACCTCGACTTGAGGTCGGCCCTTGTGAAACTTAGGGCTGGGGTGTTGGGATAGCTAGAAGGAGGTAAACGACATGGTAGAACTGTAACCTATAACATTCTTTGAAATTTGCTCTATAAATACTCATTGAATTGTGCTTTGAAAGTCTTCACCTTTCTGTATATATCCTATATTGCATAATAAGGAAAGAACTGAAATTGTGGAACAGTAACCCATAACAATTTTTGAAATTACCTGTGTAACAACTTATTTAGCTGTACACCAAAAGTTAACACCTTTCTGTATGTATGCTAAATTGTACAATGATGGAAATAGCTGAAGTGGTGGAACTATGGCCCATGATATTCTTTGAAATTTGCTCTCTAATTACTTGTTAAATTGTACTTGGAAACTTTCACTGTTATGTATATATGTTAAAGTTCACAATAAAAATGCATTAAAAAAGAATGAAGCAATTCTGTAAATGCTGATATGGAAAAAACTCTAAGGTATATTGTCACATGTATGCAGCAAAGTGCAAAACATTATGTACCATATAGTACCATTCATGTTGGGAGGAAAGAATAAATTTAAAAATATACTTGTATATGCATAGACTGTTTCCAGAACAGTGTCTCTGGTTAGGATAACTGATGGCTGGAAGACACACATGGGATGCCTTACTTTTCCCTCTAAATTATTTCAATAACAGCAATATAGTTGTGCAACTATGAGTATCATTTAATTTCTCCAAAGTTTAATTTCATTGTCTATAAAATGGGGATAACAGTGGCATGTACATCAATGATTGCTATAAGGATCAAATAGGCTAGTATATAGAAACTGTTTGGAAAAGTAAGAGCTAGATAATTATTTATTATACATTTTTTAATGCTTTAATATGCGTTGTATGGGAAGGAAGAAAGGAAGGGAGAGAGGGAGGAAGGAAAAAATGCTTGTGGGATGTTTCAGTTGCCTGAGTGAGTTAAGTTGAACCCAAATTACTAAAATGTATGAAAGAAAATACACAATGACATATTTCCAAATTTAATGTATTTTTTATAATTAAGCTTTTGGTCTTTAACTCCACAGCAGAAAATCTGAGAGGCAAGAGCCTAAGACACATTTAAACAAGTGTATACCATATTTAAAAACTATTGAAGGGTACATAAAAACTACAAATAACTGCTTCAGTTTGCTAATGCTGCCATTTGCAAAACATCAGAAATGTATCAGCTTCTATAAAGAGGGTTTATTTGGTTACACAGTTACAGTCTTAAGGCCATGAAGTGTCCACGGTAAGGCATAAACAATCAGGTACCTTCACTGGAGGATGGCTAATGGCTTCCGGAACACCTCTGTTAGCTGGGAAGGCACATGGCTGGCATCTATTTGCTCCCAGGTTGCATTTCAAAATGGCATTCTCCAAAATGTTGCTCTTGGGGCGTTTTGTCCACTTAGCTGCAGCTCCTCTTCAAAATGTCAGTTGCTCTTGGGGCATTTGTCCTCTCTTAGCTTCTCAGGAGCAAAAGTCTGCTTTCAAAGGCAGTCTCCAAACTGTCTCTGTAAGCTGCAGCTCCTCTCTCAGCTCTTGTGTATTCTTCAAAGTGTCCCTCTTGGCTGTAGCAAGCTTGCTCCTTCTGCCTGAGCTTATATAGTGCTCTAGTAAACTAATCAAGGCCCATACAGAATGGGCGGGGCCACACCTCCATGGAAATTATCTAATCAGAGTTACCACCTACAGTTGGTTAAGTCACAGCTCCACAGAAACATTCAATCAAAGAACTACAATCTACAACACTAATACATCTGCCCACACAAAACTGCATCAAAGATAATGGCATTTTGGGGGACATGATACATTCAAACTGATACAATAACTAAGAATTATCTTTTATACTATAGGTAAACCATAGCACAAATAAATGAAATAACTTACTCAAACTCACATAGTACATCAAGCAGAGAGCTAAAAATAGAACTATGATTTTTAGGTGTGAGCTACCAGTAAAGGCTATATACCTAATCTGTATAAGTTCCATGAAAATAGTAAAGTACTACTTGACTACCTAAGATTTGCTTACTATAGTGTGCATCAATCAGACTCTCAGTGCTCCAGAAGACAGTTCCAATTTTAAATAAGTAGAATGCTTAGAGAAAATAATAAAGGAAAAGAAGAATTAAATGGGAAAATTTTTACTGAGATGGTAGTAAATAAAAAATAAATTCAGTATTACTCAATTATTTATGTGGAATGGAGCCTGTATCAGATATTAGCCATTAAACCGAGCACAAGAAATATACTATTATCTTTAGCATGTAATTCACATTAGCAAAAATCTTGGAGACGTTTACATATTATATAAAATAAAAACTATGTAAATAGCTTTAAAACCTGAATAGAACTGTTAGGCTTTAGAAATTATGCCATCATGTGAAGATGTCTATGATTTGCATTATGCATAATATATTATAAATCTATTTAACAGACTTTTCTAAATCACATTTTAAGCATACAGAACATAATACTCTTAATGACTTTAGAAATTTATTGGGCATAATCAAAAGGGGAGAAAGAAGAAATTTAAAACTACCAGACTAGATGGCAGGATGGCGGCATAGAGAGGAGTGAAAGACTGTTAGTCCCCCCTGGAACAATTCATAAATGACCAAAAATACAGTAAATCAACTGGAACAACTGTGGGGAAACAAACGTGACTGTCCACTCATCATCCACCAAACTGACTTGGGAGGAATGCCCGAGATCGCAGCATAAAATCTGTAAGTAAAACTGCTGACCCATGCTGAGAGCCGAGACCCGAGAGCCCCTCCCTCATGGAAGCCTCGCGGTGCTAGAGAGCAGCACTCTCTCAGCCCAGCTCCAACTGGGGTTTTAATGTTAACCGCTCAATACCAACAGCGAATCTTCAACAAGCAGACAGAGGCTTTTGGTGACAACTGACCTTGGGAGAGTCGAGGTCATATCTGTCTCAGGACGGGGAGCCCAGAGGATCGGGTGCTATCTCTGGCTGACGGGTGAATCTGGGAGTTTTTCTGTCCCTTTCTCTATCTGTGGAGAAAACCTCAGCCATTTTCAGCCCACAGCACTATGCAGTAAAGACAGCCTCAGCCATTTTAAAGTCAAAACACTTTGATCAGCAGAGTCAGAGAAACAAAGAGCTTATTGATATGCAAACGACCTCTATGGAGGAGGCATAGCTTCCCAAGAGGAAAGGGAGGGGTCCAGCTCTACTACCAGCCTTTCCAGAACCAGACCCCAAAGCCTGGCGGAGGAGAGCCACAGGCCACACCCTCTTACACCAGCCGGTGACAGGCTGACAGGTGCACCTGCCAGGCAGAAAAGCACAGGTGCATTAATCCTCTAAGAAAAACCATCGGGGAAACGAGATACTGAATATTTCCTCCGTCTGTGACCTGAGCCTGTTCTCGTCTGGGAAAACCTGATTGGGGTAGCCTAGGAGGTCAGATGCCTAGACAACAGAAAACTACAATCCACACTAAGAGAAACAAAGCTATGGCCCAGTCAAAGGATCAAACGTACACTTCAACTGAGATACAGGAATTTAAACAATGAATGCTAAATGAATTCAAAAAGTTTAGAGAATATTTTGCAAAAGAGATAGAGGCTGTAAAGAAAACACTGGGCATACATAAGGCAGAAATCGAAAGTTCAAAAAAACAACGAGTAGAATCTATGGAAATGAAAGGCACAACACAAGAGACGAAAGACACAATGGAAACATACAACAGCAGAACTCAAGAGGCAGAAGAAAACAATCAGGAACTGAAGAACAAAACACCTGAAAGCCTACACGCAAAGGAGCAGATGAAGAAAAGAATGAAAAAATATGAGCAATGTCTCTGGGAACTTAAGGACAAAACAAAGTACAAGAATGTATGTATCATTGGTGTCCCAGAAGGAGAAGAGAAGGGAAAAGGGGCAGAGGCAATAATAGAGGAAATAATCAATGAAAATTTCCCATCTCTTATGAAAGACATAAAATTACAGATCCAAGAAGCGCAGCGTACTCCAAACAGAATAGATCTGAATAGGCCTATGCCAAGACACTTATTAATCAGATTACCAAATGTCAAAGACAAAGAGAGAATCCTGAAAGTAGCAAGAGAAAAGCAATCCATCACATACAAAAGAAGCTTAATAAGACTATGTGTGGATCTCTCAGCAGAAACCATGGAGGCAAGAAGAAAGTGGTGTGATACATATAAGATACTGAAAGAGAAAAACCGCCAACCAAGAATCCTATATCCAGCAAAGCTATCCTTCAAATATGAGGGAGAGCTCAAAATATTTTCCGACAAACAGACAATGACAGACTTTGTGAACAAGACACATGCCCTACAAGAAATACTAAAGGGAGCACTACAGAGTGATAGGAGAAGACAGGAGTGTGTGGTTTGGAATACAATTTGGGGAGATGGTAGCACAGCAAAGTAAGTACACTGAACAAAGATAACTATGAATATGGTTGAGAGAGGAAGGTTGGGAGCATGTGAGACACCAGAAGAAAGGAGGAAAGATAAAGAATGGGACTGTGTAACTTGGTGAAATCTAGTTTGTTAAACAACTGTGATAAAATGTACAAATATATTCTTTTACGAGGGAGAACAAGCAAATGTCAACCTTGCAAGGTGTTAAAAATGGGGAGGCATTGGGGGAGGGATGCAATCAACGTAAACTAGAGACTGTAACTAACAGAATCATTGTATTATGCTTCCTTTAATGTAACGAAGGCAATATACCAAGGTAAATGCAGATAAGAGGGGAGCATAGGGGAGGCATGTTAGACACTTGACATTGGTGGTGCTGTCTGACTCTTTACTTTGATTTAAGGTTACTTTTCCTTTTGCTACTTCCTAGCTGTCATTTTTTTCCCTCTTTCTTTTGCCTCTCTACCTTCTTTGACTCTCCCTCCTGCCTTGTGGAAGAAATGTAGATGCTCTTATGTAGACAGTGGTGAAGGTGGTGAACACATAAATATGTGACCATACAGAGAACCATCGATTATTTACTTAGGATGGAATGGATGGTGTGTGAACAAAACCATCTTAAAAAAAAAAATGGGTTGATAACAAAACCTTAAGGGCAATATACTGAGTGAAATAAGCCAGACACATCAGGACAAATATTGCAGGCTCTCACTGATAAGAACTAATTATAATATGTAAACTCATAGACATGAAATATAAAGTACCAAAATATAGGACGAGGCTTACGAATGGGGAACAGTTGCTTAGTATGAGCAGTATGTTCAACTAGGATGAACTTAAAATGTTTGGAAATGAACAGAGATGTCGGTAGCAGGATGTGAGAATAACTAACAGTGCCGAGTGGTGCATGAATGAGGTGGAAAGGGGAAGCTCAGAGTCATATATGTCACCAGAAGGAAAGCTGGACGTCAAAAGACGGGAATGTATAAAACTGAATCCTATGGTGGGCAATGTCCATGATTAACTGTACAAATATTAGAAAACTCTTCCATGAACCAGAACAAATGTATGACAATACAACTAGAAGTTAATAATAGAGGAGTGGAGGCGGGGCAAGATAGCAGACAGGTGAGCTATAAGTTTTAGTTACTCCTCCAGGAAAGTAAGTAGAAAGTCAGGAACTGCGTGGACTGGACACCACAGAGCAATCTGTCTTTGGGCATACTTCATACAACACTCATGAAAATGTCGAACTGCTGAGATCAGCGAAATCTGTAAGTTTTTGCAGCCAGGGGACCCGCGCCCCTCCCTGCCAGAATCAGTCCCGTGGGAGGAGGGGCTATCAGCTCCGGGAAGGAGAAGGGAGAACTGCAGTGGCAGCCCTTATCGGAAACTCATTCTACTGATCCATACTCCAACCATAGATAGACTGAGACCAGACACCAGAGAATCTGAGACCTGCCAGCCCAGCAGAGAGGAGACAGGCATATAAAAAAAAAAAAAAACAACACGAAAAACTCCAAAATAAAAGCAGAGGATTTTTGGAGTTCTGGTGAAAACAGAAAGGGGAAGGGCGGAGCTCAGGCCTTGAGGCGCATATGTAAATCCCGAAGAAAAGCTGATCTCTCTGCCCTGTGGACCTTTCCTTAATGGCCCTGGTTGCTTTGTCTATTAGCATTTCAATAACCCATTAGATCTCTGAGGAGGGCCCTTTTTTTTTTTTTTTTTTTTTTAATCCTTTTTTCTTTTTCTAAAACAATTACTCTAAGAAGCCCAATACAGAAAGCTTCAAAGAATTGCAATTTGGGCACGTCAAGTCAAGAGCAGAACTAAGAGAGCTCTGAGACAAAAGGCAATAATCCAGTGGCTGAGAAAATTCACTAAACACCACAACTTTCCAAGAAAAGAGGGGTGTCCGCTCACAGCCATCATCCAGGTGGACAGGAAACACTCCTGCCCATCGCCAGCCCCATAGCCCAGAGCTGCCCCAGACAACCCAGTGTGACGGAAGGGCTTCAAATAACAGGCACACACCACAAAACTGGGCGTGGACATTAGCCTTCCCTGCAACCTCAGCTGATTGTCCCAGAGTTGGGAAGGTGGAGCAGTGTGAATTAACAAAGCCCCATTCAGCCATCATTTGAGCAGACTGGGAGCCTCCCTACACAGCCCAGCAGCCCAGAACTGCCCTGGGGGGACGGCACACACCTGTGACATAGCACAGTCATCCCTCAACAGAGGACCCAGGGTGCACAGCCTGGAAGAGGGGCCCACTAGCAAGTCTCAGGAGCCATACGCCAATACTAAGGACTTGTGGGTCAGTGGCAGAGACAAACTGTGGCAGGACTGAACTGAAGGATTAGACTATTACAGCAGCTTTAAAACTCTAGGATCATCAGGGAGATTTGATTGTTAGGGCCACCCCCCCTCCCCGACTGCCCAGAAACACGCCCCACATACAGGGCAGGCAACACCAACTACACACGCAAGCTTGGTACACCAATTGGGCCCCACAAGACTCACTCCCCCACTCACCAAAAAGGCTAAGCAGGGGAGAACTGGCTTGTGGAGAACAGGTGGCTCGTGGACGCCACCTGCTGGTTAGGTAGAGAAAGTGTACTCCACGAAGCTGTAGATCTGATAAATTAGAGATAATGACTTCAATAGGTCTACAAACCCTAAAAGAACCCTATCAAGTTCAGCAACTGCCACGAGGCCAAAAACAACAGACAATTATAAAGCATATGAAAAAACCAGACGATATGGATAACCCAAGCCCAAGCACTCAAATCAAAAGACCAGAAGAGACACAGCACATAGAGCAGCTACTCAAAGAACTAAAGATGAACAATGAGACCATAGTACGGGATATAAAGGAAATCAAGAAGACTCTAGAAGAGCATAAAGAAGACATTGCAAGACTAAATAAAAAAATGGATGATCTTATGGAAATTAAAGAAACTGTTGACCAAATTAAAAAGATTCTGGACACTCATAGTACAAGACTAGAGGAAGTTGAACAATGAATCAGTGACCTGGAAGATGACAGAATGGAAAATGAAAGCATAAAAGAAAGAATGGGGAAAAAAATTGAAAAAATCGAAATGGACCTCAGGGATATGATAGATAATATGAAACGTCCAAATATAAGACTCATTGGTGTCCCAGAAGGGGAAGAAAAGGGTAAAGGTCTCGGAAGAGTATTCAAAGAAATTGTTGGGGAAAACTTCCCAAATCTTCTAAACAACATAAATACACAAATCATAGATGCTCAGCGAACTCCAAATAGAATAAATCCAAATAAACCCACTCCGAGACATATACTGATCACACTGTCAAACACAGAAGAGAAGGAACAAGTTCTGAAAGCAGCAAGAGAAAAGCAATTCACCACATACAAAGGAAACAGCATAAGTCTAAGTAGTGACTACTCAGCAGCCACCATGGAGGCAAGAAGGCAGTGGCACGATATATTTAAAATTCTGAGTGAGAAAAATTTCCAGCCAAGAATACTTTATCCAGCAAAGCTCTCCTTCAAATTTGAGGGAGAGCTTAAATTTTTCACACACAAACAAATGCTGAGAGAATTTGCTAACAAGAGACCTGCCCTACTGGAGATACTCAAGGGAGCCCTACAGACAGAGAAACAAAGAAAGGACAGAGAGACTTGGAGAAAGGTTCAGTACTAAAGAGATTCGGTATGGATACAATAAAGGATATTAATAGAGAGAGGGAAAAATATGGCAAACATAAACCAAAGGATAAGATAGCCGATTCAAGAAATGCCTTCACAGTTATAACGTTGAATGTAAATGGATTAAACTCCCCAATTAAAAGATATAGATTCGCAGAATGGATCAAAAAAAATGAACCATCAATATGTTGCATACAAGAGACTCATCTTAGACACAGGGACACAAAGAAACTGAAAGTGAAAGGATGGAAAAAAATATTTCATGCCAGCTACAGCCAAAAGAAAGCAGGTGTAGCAATATTAATCTCAGATAAAATAGACTTCAAATGCAGGGATGTTTTCAGAGACAAAGAAGGCCACTACATACTAATAAAAGGGGCAATTCAGCAAGAAGAAATAACAATCGTAAATGTCTATGCACCCAATCAAGATGCCACAAAATACATGAGAGAAACACTGGCAAAACTAAAGGAAGCAATTGATGTTTCCACAATAATTGTGGGAGACTTCAACACATCACTCTCTCCTATAGATAGATCAACCAGACAGAAGACCAATAAGGAAATTGAAAACCTAAACAATCTGATAAATGAATTAGATTTAACAGACATATACAGGACATTACATCCCAAATCACCAGGATACACATACTTTTCTAGTGCTCATGGAACTTTCTCCAGAATAGATCATATGCTGGGACATAAAACAAGCCTCAATAAATTTAAAAAGATTGAAATTATTCAAAGCACATTCTCTGACCACAATGGAATACAATTAGAAGTCAATAACCATCAGAGACTTAGAAAATTCACAAATACCTGGAGGTTAAACAACACACTCCTAAACAATCAGTGGGTTAACAAAGAAATAGCAAGAGAAATTGCTAGATATATAGAGACGAATGAAAATGAGAACACAACATACCAAAACCTATGGGATGCAGAAAAAGCAGTGCTAAGGGGGAAATTTATAGCACTAAACGCATATATTAAAAAGGAAGAAAGAGCCAAAATCAAAGAACTAATGGATCAACTGAAGAAGCTAGAAAATGAACAGCAAACCAATCCTAAACCAAGTACAAGAAAAGAAATAACAAGGATTAAAGCAGAAATAAATGACATAGAGAACAAAAAAACAATAGAAAGGATAAATATCACCAAAAGTTGGTTCTTTGAGAAGATCAACAAGATTGACAAGCCCCTAGCTAGACTGACAAAATCAAAAAGAGAGAAGACCCATATAAACAAAATAATGAATGAAAAAGGGGACATAACTGCAGATCCTGAAGAAATTAAAAAAATTATAAGAGGATATTATGAACAACTGTATGGCAACAAACTGGATAATGTAGAAGAAATGGACAATTTCCTGGAAACATATGAACAACCTAGACTGACCAGAGAAGAAATAGAAGACCTCAACCAACCCATCACAAGCAAAGAGATCCAATCAGTCATCAAAAATCTTCCCACAAATAAATGCCCAGGGCCAGATGGCTTCACAGGGGAATTCTACCAAACTTTCCAGAAAGAACTGACACCAATCTTACTCAAACTCTTTCAAAACATTGAAAAAAATGGAACACTACCTAATTCATTTTATGAAGCTAACATCAATCTAATACCAAAACCAGGCAAAGATGCTACAAAAAAGGAAAACTACCGGCCAATCTCCCTAATGAATATAGATGCAAAAATCCTCAACAAAATACTTGCAAATCGAATCCAAAGACACATTAAAAAAATCATACACCATGACCAAGTGGGGTTCATTCCAGGCATGCAAGGATGGTTCAACATAAGAAAAACAATCAGTGTATTACAACACATTAAAAACTCGAAAGGGAAAAATCAATTGATCATCTCAATAGATGCTGAAAAAGCATTTGACAAAATCCAACATCCGTTTTTGATAAAAACACTTCAAAGGTAGGAATTGAAGGAAACTTCCTCAACATGATAAAGAGCATATATGAAAAACCCACAGCCAGCATAGTACTCAATGGTGAGAGACTGAAAGCCTTCCCTCTAAGATCAGGAACAAGACAAGGATGCCCGCTGTCACCACTGTTATTCAACGTTGTGCTGGAAGTGCTAGCCAGGGCAATCCGGCAAGACAAAGAAATAAAAGGCATCCAAATTGGAAAAGAAGAAGTAAAACTGTCATTGTTTGCAGATGATATGATCTTGTATCTAGAAAACCCTGAGAAATCAACGATACACCTACTAGAGCTAATAAACAAATTTAGCAAAGTAGCGGGATACAAGATTAATGCACGTAAGTCAGTAATGTTTCTATATGCTAGAAATGAACAAACTGAAGAGACACTCAAGAAAAAGATACCATTTTCAATAGCAACTAAAAAAATCAAGTACCTAGGAATAAACTTAACCAAAGATGTAAAAGACCTATACAAAGAAAACTACATAACTCTACTAAAAGAAATAGAAGGGGACCTTAAAAGATGGAAAAATATTCCATGTTCATGGATAGGAAGGCTAAATGTCATTAAGATGTCAATTCTACCCAAACTCATCTACAGATTCAATGCAATCCCAATCAAAATTCCAACAACCTACTTTGCAGACTTGGAAAAGCTAGTTATCAAATTTATTTGGAAAGGGAAGATGCCTCGAATTGCTAAAGACACTTTAAAAAAGAAAAACGAAGTGGGAGGACTTACACTCCCTGACTTTGAAGCTTATTATAAAGCCACAGTTGCCAAAACAGCATGGTACTGGCACAAAGATAGACATATAGATCAATGGAATCGAATTGAGAATTCAGAGATAGACCCTCAGATCTATGGCCGACTGATCTTTGATAAGGCCCCCAAAGTCACCGAACTGAGCCATAATGGTCTTTTCAACAAATGGGGCTGGGAGAGTTGGATATCCATATCCAAAAGAATGAAAGAGGACCCCTACCTCACCCCCTACACAAAAATTAACTCAAAATGGACCAAAGATCTCAATATAAAAGAAAGTACCATTAAACTCCTAGAAGATAATGTAGGAAAACATCTTCAAGACCTTGTATTAGGAGGCCACTTCCTAGACTTTACACCCAAAGCACAAGCAACAAAAGAGAAAATAGATAAATGGGAACTCCTCAAGCTTAGAAGTTTCTGCACCTCAAAGGAATTTCTCAAAAAGGTAAAGAGGCAGCCAACTCAATGGGAAAAAATTTTTGGAAACCATGTATCTGACAAAAGACTGATATCTTGCATATACAAAGAAATCCTACAACTCAATGACAATAGTACAGACAGCCCAATTATAAAATGGGCAAAAGATATGAAAAGACAGTTCTCTGAAGAGGAAATACAAATGGCCAAGAAACACATGAAAAAATGTTCAGCTTCACTAGCTATTAGAGAGATGCAAATTAAGACCACAATGAGATACCATCTAACACCGGTTAGAATGGCTGCCATTAAACAAACAGGAAACTACAAATGCTGGAGGGGATGTGGAGAAATTGGAACTCTTATTCATTGTTGGTGGGACTGTATAATGGTTCAGCCACTCTGGAAGTCAGTCTGGCAGTTCCTTAGAAAACTAGAGATAGAGCTACCATTCGATCCAGCGATTGCACTTCTCGGGATATACCCGGAAGATCGGAAAGCAGTGACACGAACAGATATCTGCACGCCAATGTTCATAGCAGCATTATTCACAATTGCCAAGAGATGGAAACAACCCAAATGTCCATCAACAGATGAGTGGATAAATAAAATGTGGTATATACACACGATGGAATACTACGCGGCAGTAAGAAGGAATGATCTGGTGAAACATATGACAACATGGATGAACCTTGAAGACATAATGCTGAGCGAAATAAGCCAGGCACAAAAAGAGAAATATTATATGCTACCACTAATGTGAACTTTGAAAAATGTAAAACAAATGGTTTATAATGTAGAATGTAGGGGAACTAGCAGTAGAGAGCAATTAAGGAAGGGGGAACAATAATCCAAGAAGAACAGATAAGCTATTTAACGTTCTGGGGATGCCCAGAAATGACTATGGTCTGTTAATTTCTGATGGATGTAGTAGGAACAAGTTCACTGAAATGTTGCTATAGTATGTAACTTTCTTGGGGTAAAGTAGGAACATGTTGGAAGTTAAGCAGTTATCTTAGGTTAGTTGTCTTTTTCTTACTCCCTTGCTATGGTCTCTTTGAAATGTTCTTTTATTGTATGTTTGTTTTCTTTTTAACTTTTTTTTTCATACAGTTGATTTGAAAAAAGAAGGGAAAGTTAAAAAAAAAAAAAAAGAAAAAAGACAAACAAGGAAAAAAAAAAAAAAAAAAAAAAAAAAAACGATTTAGTGCCCCCTTGAGGAGCCTGTGGAGAATGCAGGCTTGAGGAGCCTGTGGAGAATGCAGGGGTATTCGCCTACCCCACCTCCATGGTTGCTAACATGACCACAGACATAGGGGACTGGTGGTTTGATGGGTTGAGCCCTCTACCATAAGTTTTACCCTTGGGAAGACGGTTGCTGCAAAGGAGAGGCTAGGCCTCCTTGTATTTGTGCCTAAGAGTCTCCTCCTGAATGCCTCTTTGTTGCTCAGATGTGGCCCTCTCTCTCTGGCTAAGCCAACTTGAAAAGTGAAATCACTGCCCTCCCCCCTACGTGGGATCAGACACCCAGGGAAGTGAATCTCCCTGGCAACGTGGAATATGACTCCCGGGGAGGAATGTAGACCCGGCATCGTGGGATGGAGAACATCTTCTTGACCAAAAGGGGGATGTGAAAGGAAATGAAATAAGCTTCAGTGGCAGAGAGATTCCAAAACGAGCCGAGAGATCACTCTGGTGGGCACTCTTACGCACACTTTAGACAACCTTTTTTAGGTTCTAAAGAATTGGGGTAGCTGGTGGTGGATACCTGAAACTATTAAACTACAACCCAGAACCCATGAATCTCGAAGACAGTTGTATAAAAATGTAGCTTATGAGGGGTGACAGTGGGATTGGGAATGCCATAAGGACCAAACTCCACTTTGTCTAGTTTATGGATGGATGTGTAGAAAAGTAGGGGAAGCAAACAAACAGACAAAGGTACCTAGTGTTCTTTTTTACTTCAATTGCTCTTTTTCACTCTAATTATTATTCTTGTTATTTTTGTGTGTGTGCTAATGAAGGTGTCAGGGATTGATTTAGGTGATGAATGTACAACTATGTAATGGTACTGTAAACAATCGAAAGTACAATTTGTTTTGTATGACTGCGTGGTATGTGAATATATCTCAATAAAATGATTATTAAAAAAAAAAAAAAAAAAAAAAAAAAAAAAAAGCAGAAATAAATGACATAGAGAAGAAAGAAACAATAGAGAGAATGAATATCACCAAAAGTTGGTTCTTTGAGAAGATCAACAAGATTGACAAGCCCCTAGCTAGACTGACAAAATCAAAAAGAGAGAAGACCCATATAAACAAAATAATGAATGAAAAAGGTGACGTAACTGCAGATCCTGAAGAAATTTAAAAAATTATAAGAGGATATTATGAACAACTGTATGGCAACAAGCTGGATAATGTAGAAGAAATGGACAATTTCCTGGAAACATATGAACAACCTAGACTGACCAGAGAAGAAATAGAAGACCTCAAACAACCCATCACAAGCAAAGAGATCCAATCAGTCATCAAAAATCTTCCCACAAATAAATGCCCAGGGCCAGATGGCTTCACAGGGGAATTCTACCAAACTTTCCAGAAAGAACTGACACCAATCTTACTCAAACTCTTTCAAAACATTGAGAAAAATGGAACACTACCTAACTCATTTTATGAAGCTAACATCAATCTAATACCAAAACCAGGCAAAGATGCTACAAAAAAGGAAAACTACCGGCCAATCTCCCTAATGAATATAGATGCAAAAATCCTCAACAAAATACTTGCAAATCGAATCCAAAGACACATTAAAAAAATCATACACCATGACCAAGTGGGGTTCATTCCAGGCATGCAAGGATGGTTCAACATCAGAAAAACAATCAATGTATTACAACACATTAAAAACTCGAAAGGGAAAAATCAATTGATCATCTCAATAGATGCTGAAAAAGCATTTGACAAAATCCAACATCCCTTTTTGATAAAAACACTTCAAAAGGTAGGAATTGAAGGAAACTTCCTCAACATGATAAAGAGCATATATGAAAAACCCACAGCCAGCATAGTACTCAATGGTGAGAGACTGAAAGCCTTCCCTCTAAGATCAGGAACAAGACAAGGATGCCCGCTGTCACCACTGTTATTCAACATTGTGCTGGAAGTGCTAGCCAGGGCAATCCGGCAAGACAAAGAAATAAAAGGCATCCAAATTGGAAAAGAAGAAGTAAAACTGTCATTGTTCGCAGATGTTATGATCTTATATCTAGAAAACCCTGAGAAATCGACGATACAGCTACTAGAGCTAATAAACAAATTTAGCAAAGTAGCGGGATACAAGATTAATGCACATAAGTCAGTAATGTTTCTATATGCTAGAAATGAACAAACTGAAGAGACAATCAAGAAAAAGATACCATTTTCAATAGCAACTAAAAAAATCAAGTACCTAGGAATAAACTTAACCAAAGATGTAAAAGACCTATACAAAGAAAACTACATAACTCTACTAAAAGAAATAGAAGGGGACCTTAAAAGATGGAAAAATATTCCATGTTCATGGATAGGAAGGCTAAATGTCATTAAGATGTCAATTCTACCCAAACTCATCTACAGATTCAATGCAATCCCAATCAAAATTCCAACAACCTACTTTGCAGACTTGGAAAAGCTAGTTATCAAATTTATTTGGAAAGGGAAGATGCCTCGAATTGCTAAAGACACTCTAAAAAAGAAAAACGAAGTGGGAGGACTTACACTCCCTGACTTTGAAGCTTATTATAAAGCCACAGTTGCCAAAACAGCATGGTACTGGCACAAAGATAGACATATAGATCAATGGAATCGAATTGAGAATTCAGAGATAGACCCTCAGATCTATGGCCGACTGATCTTTGATAAGGCCCCCAAAGTCACTGAACTGAGCCATAATGGTCTTTTCAACAAATGGGGCTGGGAGAGTTGGATATCCATATCCAAAAGAATGAAAGAGGACCCCTACCTCACCCCCTACACAAAAATTAACTCAAAATGGACCAAAGATCTCAATATAAAAGAAAGTACCATAAAACTCCTAGAAGATAATGTAGGAAAACATCTTCAAGACCTTGTATTAGGCGGCCACTTCCAAGACTTTACACAAAGCACAAGCAACAAAAGAGAAAATAGATAAATGGGAACTCCTCAAGCTTAGAAGTTTCTGCACCTCAAAGGAATTTCTCAAAAAGGTAAAGAGGCAGCCAACTCAATGGGAAAAAATTTTTGGAAACCATGTATCTGACAAAAGACTGATATCTTGCATATACAAAGAAATCCTACAACTCAATGACAATAGTACAGACGGCCCAATTATAAAATGGGCAAAAGATATGAAAAGACAGTTCTCTGAAGAGGAAATACAAATGGCCAAGAAACACATGAAAAAACGTTCAGCTTCACTAGCTATTAGAGAGATGCAAATTAAGACCACAATAAGATACCATCTAACACCAATTAGAATGGCTGCCATTAAACAAACAGGAAACTACAAATGCTGGAGGGGATGTGGAGAAATTGGAACTCCTATTCATTGTTGGTGGGACTGTATAATGGTTCAGCCACTCTGGAAGTCAGTCTGGCAGTTCCTTAGAAAACTAGATATAGAGCTACCATTCGATCCAGCAATTGCACTTCTCGGTATATACCCGGAAGATCGGAAAGCAGTGACACGAACAGATATCTGCACGCCAATGTTCATAGAAGCATTATTCACAATTGCCAAGAGATGGAAACAACCCAAATGTCCTTCAACAGATGAGTGGATAAATAAAATGTGGTATATACACAAGATGGAATGCTACGCGGCAGTAAGAAGGAACGATCTCGTGAAACATATGACAACATGGATGAACCTTGAAGACATAATGCTGAGTGAAATAAGCCAGGCACAAAAAGAGAAATATTATGTGCTACCACTAATGTGAACTTTGAAAAATGTAAAACAAATGGTTTATAATGTAGAATGTAGGGGAACTAGCAGTAGAGAGCAATTAAGGAAGGGGGAACAATAATCCAAGAAGAACGGATTGGCTGTTTGGCGTTCTGGGGATGCCCAGAAATGACTATGGTCTGTTAATTTCTGATGGATATACTAGGAACAAGTTCACAGAAATGTTGCTATATTATGTAACTTTCTTGGGGTAAAGTAGGAACATGTTGGAAGTAAAGCAGTTATCTTAGGTTAGTTGTCTTTTTCTTACTCCCTTGTTATGGTCTCTTTGAAATGTTCTTTTATTGTATGTTTGTTTTCTTTTTAACTTTTTTTTCATACAGTTGATTTAAAAAAGAAGGGAAAGTTAAAAAAAAAAAAAAGAAAAAGAAAAACAAGGAAAAAAAAAAAAAAGATGTAGTGCCCCCTTGAGGAGCCTGTGGAGAATGCAGGGGTATTCGCCTAACCCACCTCCATGGTTGCTAACATGACCACAGACATAGGGGACTGGTGGTTTGATGGGTTGAGCCCTCTACCATAAGTTTTACCCTTGGGAAGACGGTTGCTGCAAAGGAGAGGCTAGGCCTCCCTATATTTGTGCCTAAGAGTCTCCTCCGGAATGCCTCTTTGTTGCTCAGATGTGGCCCTCTCTCTCTGGCTAAGCCAACTTGAAAGGTGAAATCACTGCCCTCCCCACTACGTGGGATCAGACACCCAGGGGAGTGAATCTCCCTGGCAACGTGGAATATGACTCCCGGGGAGGAATGTAGACCCGGCATCGTGGGACGGAGAACATCTTCTTGACCAAAAGGGGGATGTGAAAGGAAATGAAATAAGCTTCAGTGGCAGAGAGATTCCAAAAGGAGCCGAGAGGTCACTCTGGTGGGCACTCTTACGCACACTTTAGACAACCCTTTTTAGGTTCTAAAGAATTGGGGTAGCTGGTGGTGGATACCTGAAACTATCAAACTACAACCCAGAACCCATGAATCTCGAAGACAGTTGTATAAAAATGTAGCTTATGAGGGGTGACAAGGGGATTGGAAAAGCCATAAGGACCACACTCCACTTTGTCTAGTTTATGGATGGATGTGTAGAAAAATATGGGAAGGAAACAAACATACAAAGGTACCCAGTGTTCTTTTTTACTTCAATTGCTCTTTTTCACTCTAATTATTATTCTTGTTATTTTTGTGTGTGTGCTAATGAAGGTGTCAGGGATTGATTTGGGTGATGAATGTACAACTATGTAATGGTACTGTGAACAATCGAAAGTACGATTTGTTTTGTATGACTGCGTGGTATGTGAATATATCTCAATAAAATGATGATTAAAAAAAAATAATAGAGGAGCATATAGGGAAGAAATACATACTTGTTGCAAACTATATACTACAGTTAGTAGTACTTCAACATTCTTTCATAAACAGTAACAAATGTACTATACCAACACTACGAGTCAACAATTGAGGGGGGTTGGTTAGGGATATGGAAGGATTCAAGTTTCCTTTTCTTTTTTTTTTTTTCTTTTTCTTTTTTCATCTCTCACTTTATTTCTTGTCTGGAGTAATGAAAAGTTTCTAAAAATTGAACAAAAATTAAATGCAGTGATGCATGCACAGCTGTATGAGGGTACCAGGGGCAACTAATTGTACACTTTGGATCTTTGGATAATTGTATGGTATCTGAACAATCCCAACAAAAGTTAAAAAGAAAAAAAAAACTATCAGTCCTATTTTTCAGGGAAGGTGTTAGGGAGAAAATCCACTGAAACACTATAATTTAATGCTAGGGTCTATGTTGAGCAAATATAGAACATAATTTAAGTTTAAGGTTGGCAATTAAACATACTGGATATCCAGTCAACCAAAATGGCAGCTTAAGTCACTCCAGGGTGCCATCCCTCCAAAGAAACATTGACCATTAGCAAAAATTGGCAAAGCCATCTTCCCCGAAACTCCAGAAAACAGTTAAAGGATTGCAGTAACTGGACAATTGGTGGATCAAGAAAATGCAGCACAAAAAATGGTAGGTGAAAAGCATGGTGCCCTAGCTAGTCCCTTCATGATCTCCATCCCCACCGGTGCACTGCAGACCCAGCCTGCAATCCCACTATGAGTCCCTGGCACTGTTCCAAAAGGAGCAAAGGCACCCCTATGTACCTATCCAGGTGCCTGTGTCAGTGCCAGTCCATCCAGTGGAAGCCTAAAGTCTGAACGAGGAAACAGATCTGGGGCTTGCCCTCCCATAATTTGTCCTTAAGGAAGGGAAGCAGGTTTCAGACAGCCAACCTTGGGTAAGAAACAGTTAAGTTGAGGTGGCCTGGGACAAAGGACTGATTGCATTAAGTTGTGCAGTGGAAAACCCAGGAGAAGGTTAAAGGGGAGTGGAGGGGCATTCAAGCTCCTGCCAACTGTGAACAAGGGGGCAAGGTCATAGGGCTGGGAGAGGGCCCAAGCCCAGGAAGGGAATCAGGCTCCACAATTTCATGCAACCTCAAAAATGACAGAGAGGACTCTGCTTCACATTCCCCTCAGGCTGATCTTCTTGATATGGGGCTAAGCTCTGAAGGAAACTACTAGACAAGGCAGATCAAATTTTCAAAGATTGTGAGAGGTGATTTTTGCTTTGGTTTGTTTGTCTTTGTTAGCTCCAGGCATTCAGGAAATCTCTGTCATATCACTAGCTGGCTACAAACCTAGGAACAGACAGCTTAAAAACTAAATTGCAAAATTAACTCTTTAAAATATTAGAATATACAGTGTACAACAAAAATTAGAAGATAAACAAATAAACAGGAAATGGTGGCCCACCCAAACAAACAAGATAATAATCCACAATCCATCAACCAAAAGGAACATATGTTGGAAATACCAAAAAAATACTTTACAGAAATAACTGTCAATGAATGAACAATGTGAGGATCTCTTTGAGATTCTCATTATAAACCAAACAGAAATACCAAAGTTGAAGACCATAAAAACTGAAATGAAAAATTTCCTTGAATGTTTCAACAGCAGATTGAAGCTGTCAAAAGGAAGAATAGATGATCTCAAAGACAAGAAAATTTAAATGATTTGAGAAGCAGAAAGAATTTTTAAAAAGTGAACAGAGTGTAACAGAACTGTGGGAAAAACTCAAGCATATCCATATATGCATTATGGGAATCCTCAAAGAGGAGAAAGAGAAAAAGAGACAGAAGGAATATTCAAGAAAATAATAGCAGAAAACTTCCCAAATGTTCCAATTTGCTAAAGCTGCCATTATGCAAACTACCAGAAATGGATTAGCTTTTATTAAGGGGATTTATTAGGTTACAAATTTCAGTTCGAAGGCCATAAAATTGCCCAAACTAAGGCATCAACAAGAGGATCCTTCATTGAAGAAAGACTGATGGCATCCAGAACAAATCTGTCAGCTGGGAAGGGGATGCAGCTGGTGTCTACTGGTCCTTTGCTCCTGGATTCTGGTTTCAAATGGCTTTCTCCAAAATATCTCTGAGCTTCTGTCTCTCTTACCTTCTCTCAGCTCTCTGCTTGGTACACCTGGGGTGTTTCTCTCTAAACATCTGTAAGTCCTCTCTTAGATTCCCCGGGGCAAATACTGGGCTTCATCTCTTAGCTTAGCATCTCCAAACAGCCTTCTGTATGCATCTCCCGGTGTCTCCAAGTATCTGGGTCTGTGTTGGCTCCTAGCATGCCCCAGGGGAAAACTCTTGATTACATATCTCACCTTCTTTCCAAAATGTCTCTGTCAGCTTCTCTGAATTCCTTCTCTCTGTGAGCTCTCTTAAAGGACTCCAGTGATCTAATTAAGACCCACCCAGAATGGGAAGGGTCACACCTCCATGGAAATGATCTAATCTAAAGGTCTCACCTACACTTGGGTGGGTCACATCTCCATGGAAACAACCTAATCAAAAGGTTCCACACTAATCAAAAGACTAGTAAGTCTGCCCCCAAAAGATTGCATTAAAGAGCATGGCTTTTGTGGGGGACATAATAGATTCAAACCAGCACACCAAATTAAACAAAAAACTTGAATATGCACATTTAAGAAGCCCATCAAACCCCAAACAGGATAAACTCAAAGAGAACCATGCACAGATATATAGTAATCAAACTGTCCAATTCAAGGACAAGGAGTGAGTTCTGAAAGCTACAAGAGAAAAGCAACAAGTCATGTACAAGGGAATCCCAAAAAGATCATGTGAGATTTCTCATCAGAAACCACGGAGACAAGAAGGCAGTGGCATAAAATATTTAAAGAGCTTAAAGAAAACAATTGCCAAACAAGAATTTTATATCTGATAAGAATTTCTTTAAAAAATTAGAGAGATTAATGCATTCACCGATAGGCAAAAGCTGACAAGAGTACGGTACCTAGACCTTCCTTACAAGCAATGTTGAAGGGACTTCTTCAGACTGAAAGGGAAGGGCACTAGACAGTGGAACAAAGCAATATAAAGAATAGACTTCCAGTAAAGGTAATCATACGGGAAGTTATAAAAACCAGTACTGTCGTATTTGCTAGTATGTAATTCCATTTGTTACTTCTTATAGGCTCTGAATTACAAAGGCATAAAAAGTAATGATAAAGCTATAGTTTTGGACATACAATGTATAAAGATACAATTTGTAACAAGTACAGCAAAAAGGTGAGAGGATGAAGGGGTATGTGTAAGCTATTGAGTTAAGTTATATCAAATCAAATATGACTATTACAGATTTGGGCTGTTAAATTTTAGCCCCAGGTTAACCACAAGGATAATATATGAAAAATATATTATGAAAGAAGTGAGAAGGGACTGAAAATGATACAATACAAAAAATCAAATAAATACGACAATAGGTACTAACAGAAGAATTGGGAGTCAAAAAAGGTATAAGACTTAGGAAGACCAAATAGCAAAATAGCAAGTAAAAAGTCCTGCATTATCAGTGTTATTTTTAATGCAAATGAATTAAACTCTCCAGTCAAAAGGCAGACATTGGTGGAATGGATATAAAAGCATCCCCAACTATATGCTGTATATAAGAGACTCACCTTAAACTTCAAAGACAAAAGCAGGTTGAAAGTGAAAGGATGGGGAGAAAACATAATAGCAACTAGAAGAGAGCTGGGATAGCTATATTAATAACAACTAAAATAGACTTTAAGTAAAAAACTGCTACCAGTGACAAAGAAGGTCACTATATACTGATAAAAGGGTCAATCCAACAAGAAGACATAACAATTATAAATATATAAGCACCTAATGGCAAAGCACCAAAATGTATGAAGCAAATGTTGACAGATTTGAAGCGAGAAATAGATGGCTCCCCATTAACAGTAGGATACTTAAATAGACCACTTTCAATAATGGATAGAATGTCTAGAAAGAAGATCAGTAAGGAAGATCAATAATCAATACTCTAAACCAACCAGACCTATATATAGGACACTTCACCTAATACTACAGAATACACATCTTCTCTAGTACACATGGATCATTCTCCAGAACAGATCAAATGGGTCATATAATAAGTCTCTATAAATTCAAAACATAATTTAAAAAAAAAAATCATACAGTGTATCTCTCTGACCACAATGGAATGAAGTCCAAAATAAGTAACAGAGGAAGAACTAGAAAATGTACAAATATGTGGAAATTAACCAATATGCTCTTAATCAGCTCATGGGTCAAAGAAGAAATCACAGGGAAATTAAGAAACACCTTAAGGCAAATGATAACGAAAACAAACATACCAAAATGTATGAAATGAGGCAAACTCAACGCTGAAAGGGAAATTTTTAGCTCTAAATGTTTACATTAAAAAAGAAGATCGAAAATCTGAGACCTAACCTCACAACTGGAGGAACCAGAAAAAGAAAAGCAAACAAAACCTAAAGAGAACAGAAGGAAAGAAATAACAATGATTAAAGTGGAGATAGATGAAATTGAGAATAAAAAAAATAGAATCAACAAAACCAAAACTTGGTTCTATGAAAAGCTGAATAAAATCAAGAACCCTTTAGCTAGACAGACAAAAAAAAGACAGAGAGCATAAATAAATAAAACCAGAAATGAAAGAGGGGACATTACTATTGACCCCACAGAGATAAAAATGATTATAAAAGGATACTATGAACAATTAGATAAAATGGACAAACAACTGGAAACACACAAACTAGAAACACTGACTCAAGAAGAAACAGGATCTCAACAGACCATTAACAAGTAAAGAGACTGAATCAGTCATCAAAAACCTCCCAACAGAGAAAAGCCCAGGGTCAGATGGCTTCACTGGTTAATCCTATCAAACATTTCTAAAGAATTACACCAATCCTGCTGAAACTCTTCCAAAAAACTAAAAAGGAAAGAACGCTTTCTAACTCATTTTATGACGCCACCATCACCCTAATACCAAAGCCAGAAAAAGATACTACAAGAAAAGAAAATGACAGACCAATATCCGTTATGAATATAGATGCAAAAATATCTCAACAAAATACTAGCAAAGCAAATCTGACAGTAAACTGAAAGAATTATTCACTATGCTCAAGTGGGACTTATCCTAGGTATGCAACGGTGGTTCAACATAAAAATAATCAATTCATGATTTTAACGGTACAAGGGAAAAAAACACATGATCATCTCAATTGACATGGAAAAGGCATGTGATAAAATCCAGCATCCCCTCTTGATAAAAACACTTAGAAAAACAGGAATAGAAGGAAACTTCCTTAACACGATAAAGAGCATATATGAAAAGCCCACAGCTAAAATCATACTCAATGGTGCAAGACTGAAAGTTTTCCCTCTGTGATCAGGAACAAGACAAGGATGCCCAGTTTCACCACTGTTATTCAACATTGGACTGGAAGTTCTAGTCAGAGCATTTAGGCAAGAAAAAGAAATAAAGGGCATCCAAATTGGAAAGAAAGAAGTAAAACTTTCCTAATTGCAAATGACATGATCCTTTATACAGAAAATCCTGAAAAATCCACAAAAAAACTAACAAAACAAACAATTCAGCAAAGTAGCAAGGTCCAACACCAACACACAAAATTCACTAGTGTTTCTACACATTAATAATGAACAAGTTTAAAAGCAACTCAAGAACAAAATTCCATTTACAATCTCAACTAAAAGTATCAAACGTCTAGGAATAAATATAACCAAGAATGTAAAGAACTTGTACACAAAACACTACAAAATATTGCTAAAAGAAATCAAAGGAGACCTAAATAAATGGAAGAACATTCCTGATTCATGGATTGGAAGACTGACTATTGTTAAGATGTCAACTCTATCCAAAGCAATTTATAGATTCAATACAATCCCAAACAAAATTCCAATAGCCTTATTTGCAGAAATGGAAAAGCCAATCATCAAATGTATATGGAAAAGTAAGGGATCCAAATAGCCAAAGCCATCTTGAAAAAGAAGAAAGAAGTTATAGGACTCACACTTCATGATCTGAAAAACTCATTACAAAACCACAGTAATCAAAACAGCATAGTACTGGCACAAGGACAAACATATAGACCAATGGAATAGAATTGACAACTCAAAAATAAACCTCTGGGTTCATGTGTCAACTTGGCCAGGTGATGGTGTCCAGGTATCTGGTCAAGCAAACACTGGCCTATTACTGCAAGGACGTTTGTGGCTGGTTAATAAACCAGAGGCTGGTTTATTAAATTATCAGTCAATTGACTGCAGCTGTGACTGATTACATCAGCAAAGGGTGTATCTTCCACAATGAGAGAATTCAATCAGCTGGATTTAATCCAATCAGTTGAAGACTGTTAAGGGAGAGAGATAGAGGAACTTCACGTCTTCTTCGGCTAGCCAACAAAGCATTTCCTGAGGAGTTCATCAAACACCTTCATTGGGGTTGCCAGTTCGCTGCCTGCCCTACAAATCTGGACTCATGCATCCCCAAGGCTGCGTGAGACACTTTTATAAAACCTTATATTTACAGATATCTCTTGTTGATTCTGTTTCCATAGAGAACCCTAACTAATACAATAGTCAATAAAATGTAAAAGATAAAAAAATAAATAAATAAAAATAAACCACATCCATGGCCAATTGATTTTTGACAAGGGTGCCAAGTTCTCTCAAAGAATGATCTCTTTAACAAATGGTGCTGGGAAAACTGGATGTCCATATGCAAAGGAATGAAATCAGACCTCTACCTCACACCTTATACACAAATCAACTTAAAATGCATCAGAGACCTAAATATAAGAAACAAAACTATAAAAGGTCTGGAAGAAAACATAGAGAAACATCTTCATGAGATTGCAACGGTTTCTTAGACTTTACACCTAAAGCATGGGCAACAAAAAAGAAAATAAATGAGACCTCATCAAAATTAAAAACTTTTGTACCTTAAAGGAATTAATCATGAAAGTAAAAAGACAACATACAGAATGGGAGAAAATATTTGGAAACCACATATACATTAAGAGTTTATTATTCAGAATATATAAAGGCATCCTACAACTCAACAAAAAAAAGACAAAGAACCCAATTTAAAAATGGGCCAAAGACTTGAAGAGACATTTCTCCGAAGAAGATATACAAATGCCCAAAAAGCACAAGAAAAGATGCTCAACAGCAACAGCCATTAAGGAAATGTAAATTAAAATCATAATGAGATACCATTTTATACCCGCTACAATGGCTATTTAAAAAAAAAAAAAAGGAAAACTGTTAGCGTTGGAGAGGATGTTGAGAAATAGGAACATTCATTCATTGTTGGTGGGAATGCAAAATGGTGCAGCCGCCATGGAAGACAATTTGGTGTTTCCTCACAATTGCCAAAAGACGGAAACAACTCAAATGTCCATAAACTGATGAATGGATAAATAAAATGTGGTATATACATACAATGGAATATCATTCATTTGTAAAAATGAATGAAGTTCTAATATATGTGACAATTTGGAATGACCTTAAAGACATCATGTTAAGTAAAATAAGCCAGACACAAAAGGACAAATATTGTATTATCTCACTGTTATCAAATAATTAGAATAAGTAAACTCAATAGAGTCAGAAACTAGAATATAGGTTATCAGGGGTTGGAAAAGGTATTAAAGAATAAGGAGTTAACATAATGTTTCAATCATACAGAGTTTTTATTTGTGGTGAACAAAATGTTTTGGTAATAGATGGTGGTGATAGTAGCACAACATTGTGAATGTACAGTAACAAAAATACTGAACTATATATTTGAATGTGGTTAAAAGGGAAAATTTTAGGTTGGATATATGTTGCTAGAATAAAAATTTAAAACAAACAACAACATAGGAATATACAAAACAACCAGGGAACCCTAATATAAACCATGGACTATAGTTACTAGTACAATTATAATTATATTCTTTCATCAATTGTAAAAAATGTACCAAATTAATACATAATAGTACTAGTTATACTATTATATTAATAATAATATACTAAGATGTTAATAATGGGGGGAAAGGAAAATGGAACTTTGCATTTTCTCCATGATTTTTTTGTAAACCTACAACTTCTCTAATGAAAAAGGCTTTTGATACAATAACCAGTATTCTGGTTTGTTAATGCTGCCATTAAGCAAAATACCAGAAATGGATTGGCTTTTATAAAGGGGGTTTATTTGGTTACAAAGTTACAGTCTTAAGGCCATAAAATGTCCAAGGTAAGGCATCAACAACAGGGTACCTTCACTGAAGGATGGCCATTGGCGTCTGGAAAATCTGTTAGCTCAGAAGAAACATGGCTGTCATCCACTTGCTCCCAGGTGGCATTTCAAAATGGCGCGCTCCAAAATGTTGCTCTTGGGGCATTTTGTCCTCTGTTAGCTGCAGCTCCTCTTCAAAATGTCACTCTCAGTTGCTCTGATGTCCTTCTGTCTGTGAACTCCTTTATACAACTCCAGTGATCCAATTAACACCCACCCTGAATGGGCGGGGTAACACCTCCATGGAAATTATCCAATCAAAGGTCTTGCCCATAGTTGATTGAGTCGCATCTCCATGGAAACAACCTAATCCAAAGATTTCAACCTAATCAACAATAATATGTCTGCCTCCACAAGATTGCATCAAAGATAATGGCAATTTGGGGGCCATAACACATCCAAACCAGCACACCCAGTAAATAATATGACAGCCTCTGATATGACTGCGTACTTTAGCAACTATTCGGAAGAGGAATAGCCCCCAACCTGAGTAGGTTATATAGGACATATCCTTTTATCTTCAGTAAAAATACCATCTCTGCCACCCACACAGCTGGTACATAAAAAAATGATCTCCTTTCAATTTTCAATTAGCCATGCAAAATAGTTTCATTTCAGACACTCTTAGGAATATTAATATTGAACTGTCTGTTTCAAAAGCCTAGAGTATATCCATACACAATAGGGTTAGGGTAAAACAGTGCTTCTCAAACACTAATGTGCATCAAATCACCTGAGGCTCATGTTAAAATCCAGATTCTGATTTAGAAGGTATGAGGTGGTACCTGGATTTTTGCATTTCCAACAAGTTTCCAGATGATGCTGATGCTGCTGGTCCACAAACTACACTTTAAATAGGAAGAGATGAATACATTAATCAACCACTTCTTTAAATTTCCTAAACCTATTACTGCACCAACTTAGATAACCAGATGTGCCAGTTTGAAACTGTTACGTTGAAGAGCCATGATCTTTTAATCCAATTTGTTTGGTGGAACTTTTTGATTGAGGGTTTCCATGGAGATGTGACCCACCCAACTATAGGTGAGACCTTTGATTAAATTACTTCCATGAAGATGTGACCCTGTCCATTCTGGGTGGGTCTTAATTAGATCACTGGAGTCCTTTAAGAGAGCTCACAGAAACAAGGAGTTCACAGAAGCCGAGAAAGACATTTTGGAGAGAAGCTAAGATATGTAATCCAGAGTTTGCCCCCAGAGAAGCTTAGAGCCAACACAGACTCTTGGAGATGCAGACAGAAAGATATTTAGAGATGCTAAGCTAACAGATGAACCCCAGAGTTTGCCCTGGAGAAGCCAAGAGAGGACCACCCAGATGCTTAGCGAGAAACACCCGGGGAGAAGCAGCATGGATGCACAGGAGCTGAGAGAGAGAAGGTAAGAGAGACAGAGGCCCAGAGACATTTTGGAGAAAGCCATTTTGAAACCAGACCCTGGAGCAAAGGACCAGCAGATGCCAGCCACATACCTTCCCAGCTGACAGAGGTGCTCTGGATGCCATCGGCCTTTCTTCAGTGAAAGTATCCTCTTGTTGATGCCTTAGTTTGGACAATTTTATGGCCTTAGAACTGTAAACTTCTATAAAAGCCAATCCATTGCTGGCATTTTGCATAATGGCAGCATTAGCAAACCAGAACACCAGATAGCACCTAAAACACTTTTTTAGGCACTCTGTACAAATATCTTCACATATCTATGATTCAATATTATGTCCTAAACTCATATCAAGGTTTGATGTAAACATATAATGAAAACAGCTCCATCATTTATAAAACTGCTATGTAACAATGTCATGTATCATGTTATTCAACACCCCTTACAAAAATAACAAGAAATTTCTGTGTTTAATCTTTGGGAAAATTCTCTTTCTTGACAAAATGGCATGTCTTTTTATTGTATGAAGGTTATTTTTTATTGGATTTCTCTGTTTATCTTATATGCCAGTTAGTACAGATTGATTTTTGCTCAACTATTGCCCACCTAGACTTTCCTAGATTTTCCTTTCCTGCCTCAATGCTTACTTCATTCATTATATGACCCATTTTCTTTTATCATTATTTTAATAATCCTATTAATTTGTCTTTCCTGACAGTCACATAAAATTTTTAGTTGGATTTAGACAGAGTATAAATAATGAACTATTTAATAATTTTACTAGAGAACTGGCAATATAAAATTCATTTACTTTGTAAACACCAGTAAAACATTTAAATACATTTAAAATAATATTCTATTTCAAACATGTGCTTATCATATGTACGTGAAAATTTGGCTTGGTCAGCTCATCTCAACACTCATAGAGCTAGAAAGGAGTCAAAACAGCTTGAGCTCTAAAGCTGTACTGTCCCATACAGTAGCCACTAGCCACATGTTATAGCTTAAATTAATTAAAATTAAATAAACTTAAAATGCCATTTGTCAATTACACTAGCCATATTTCAAGAACTAGAGTTTACAATATTGAACCATACAGAACTGCAAAGACACTTTCATCACTGCTGAAAGTTCTATTAACACTGCTGTGAGGTACTCTACCTTTATCTAAAGCCATCACCTTTCATCATCAACCATCTCAGGAAATGGATGTTCAAATTGCTACAACAAACAATTAAATCCAAGGTAAACAAAACATGAATTTCGAAACTATCTAAATCTTTGCTACTCTGTAACACAGATCCATAAATAGAAAAACAAGATTAAAAGGGGGCCAAAAGAAGGACTTCATCATAGTAACTGTAAATTTGCAAACTACACAGCCTACACAGCCTCTCTTTCTGAATCTAACCTTCCCCTCCCCTCCCCTGGAATATAGCATGGTAAATTAATGAAAAATTAATTTAATTAAGCGGAGAAATTAATGAAAAATTAATTTAATTACGCGGAGAAAGAAGTCTCCCTCTTTCACCAATTATCAAACTGTTGCAGTCATAAAGAAAAAAAAATTACACACGGATGTGCCACTACCACCACCATCCAGTACTAGCCATGTTCATGGTAAAGCCGGTATTCTCACAACTCTTTAAAAATGCAATACATACAAAAGAAGAAGCACCCTGAATTCCAGCCAAACTATAGTAATTGATATTGTTCCCATCACATATGCCGTTTCTTCTGCCTGTTCTGTTTTTCTAAACCATTTTTACCTACTGAAATGTTGCTTACACACTAGTTTATCACATGGTTTAAATTCAGCCTCCTCTGTGATTCCTTTTCCAGTCATCCTAAATGGACTCCAATGATACCTTTCTCTCAGGTCTTAAAACAATTAGCTTATACTCAGCACAAGGCACTTAATATCCAATGCTTTGAGTTACAGATACTTGTTTAAATATTTTAATTCTCTATGAGAATGGATCTGCCTAAAGCAAAGACTACTTCTTGTATCCTTTATATTTATACCAGTGCCTTACATATAACTGGTATTCAAATTTTTGAAAATAAATGCTAAATGAAAGTCAATGCGTCTGACAGTAAAAGATCTCAATCTCATTCTTCAGTACAACTTTATGAGACACATTAAAGGAATCATGGAACAACCAAATAGTTCATTTTTAAAACATTATATTTAGACATTATTTAAGTCTGACAACACAACAGCAGGACTTATAATTAATTCTCCTATGCAACCACCTGCAAAGAAAACTAGCTAAATCTATCCAGATACTCATCATCTACTTTAAAAACAAGTATCTTGCACCCACAGATAAACCACTTTCCCAATCTTGGGTAAAATTTAAATACTAATGCACATCAAAAAAAAAAAGAAAAGAAAAGAAAACAGAAGTGCAAATGGTAGGACTTCTTGCACAACCTTCTAGATACAGCTATCCTTGGACTCAAAAGAGATTAAATTTTTCATGGTTTCTCAGCCTATAACAAATCTTTTCCACCACACTGGGTGTTCAATGTTCAAAATTATTTTAGAGAAATTCATTCCTTCCCCAGCATGCTCTCAAATCTTAATTAAATTGCGAAGTTAAATGTGAATGTGGCCATATTATGATCCTTGGCCCCTATCAGACTTACTATTCCAACTGAGAATACAAATATCATTTTTATGGCTATGATTGCTGACACTGATTCATTATAACTCGAGCCCTCTCAACTGCATTCTGAGTCACTCCTTCAGTTTCATACCAGTTGGGCCCTGTTCACCCTACCTGAGATTCATGAGAAGCAGAGACAGTAAAGATTAAGTCTTCAAATAACTACAAATGTTTCATTTAGCTAATAATTTTATCCCTTGGCCCACTATATCTTTAATCAGAGTTTCAAAAATGGCTAACAGCTTTTACTAAAATCATACTACAATTTTTCTTTGCACATCTAAACAGAAGTTTACTCTTAACATAGTATTACCTGTAGTATCACCAGAAAGAATCAGGGAGCATGAGAAACAACTTTAAACTCCAGGATCTTCAAAAAATCATAATTTTTTCAGGCTTACATTCTCTATTTAATGGCCTATAATACACTAGTCTTTGACTATTTAGCACAGAAGCTGCAAAGGCTGTTCTTTAGACAAGGAAAGATTAATATGCAAATAATATCATCATCTTATTAGTCAGAACTCTTCAATGCAAGTGATAGAAAACCAAGTCAAACCACAAAGCTGGGCAGGAAATTGGCACAGCTCTGACAGAGGAGCTGCAGGAAAGCGGGCCTCAGAAAAGGGAACTGGATTTGGTCTCAGTCTCTCCTTCCCTCCCCACCCTTATCTCTTATCCCTGATGGTTTTTCTTTAGCTTTATTATATAAACAGACCTTCTCTATATGGAATTGGAAGATGGCTGTCAATAGCTTGAGCCTAAATCTTAACTTTGTGAGCCCTATAGAAAGACAGTTTTTCTACCCCATGCCTGTGTATCAATCTCTCGCTGGAAAAGACCCTGACAGATTTAGGTCACTTGCTCACTCAGACCTGAACCTATCATTGAACCTATGCAGATTAGCCAGAATGTGTCCAGGATGAGTAATGAGTCCACCCCTTTGGTAGTTGACGGGGTGAGGGGTGGGGTGCAAAGGGAAGGACAAGATCTACTTCCAAAAGAAGAAGGATTGTGTAGAAGAGGATGTCCTGGGCAGCAGAAACAATGGCACCACAGTCCACCAAAAAACAAACAAACAAACAAACAAATCATCTATTCAGCACTACATCTGTGCCAGATGCCACATAGGCCTTTACATACACTTATCTCACTAAAGACCCACAATGACATTATCAGAGTGGTATTGTCATTGCCATTCTCTTCAAGATGAAACTAAAGTTCAGAAAGGTTAAATAATCTCTAGGAGTAAGCTGCAGAGGCTTCAAAATCAGACTAACTTCAGGGCATATGTATGCTCACTCATTTTACCTACAAGTTTACCCAAATGTCCTACAAACCAAAAACTTAGTGAATTTACACTGCTTCTCCACAAGATAAATGGCTTAAAGGGGCTTGACTTATAAATTTAGGGTATTATTTTACCCTTAGAAGGATTCATCTGGGTCAGACAAGGTTAAAGATATTCTGAGACCAAGAATAAGAAAAATATAATTAAGAACATACATCCAAAAAGCAAGGAGGTGACTGTTATATGGAAAAACAGTATTTCATCACCATTATTTTTATGTACAATTAAGAATAAAAAAGTGTCCAAGATGGGGAATCTAATAGGAAACCCCAGAATAAAGATATGACAGAAGAAGTATAAAACAAAAAGAGAAATAAACCTATAACATGGAAAGGAATAGCATGAACTTGCCTTCTCAATTCTGACACTAGGTAGAGAAAGGGGGGAAATCTCTCACCTGAATTTGAATCATCAGCCAGAACTCACACAGAAAGGTAATCTGAATTCACACTTTTGAACCACTTTGTACTTCAAAATACTCAACCACAACATTTAATTTAAAGCAGTCTTAGTAGTGCCCTCAGATTACTGACAGAAGCAAACACAAATCTTCTTCTATGAAGAAATGATTCACTAGACATCATTTACTGTCAAATGTCATTGATTGTAAGGGACATCCTGATTTCAGAGGTTTAAATGTGAAAAAGAAAGTGCATATTAAAATCAATGACATATGGTGTGCCAGTTTGGATATATTATGTTCCCCCAAAAGCCATATTCTTAAAAGCAATCTTGTGGGGGCAGATATATTAATCTTTCTGATTATTTCCATGGATGTGTTATCCTGACCATTCAATTTCGGTCTTGCTTAAATCAATGGAGCCCAATAAGAGTTCAGACAGGAGCTCAGTACTGCAGCTGAGAGAGACATTTTGGAGATGGCCCTTGAAAGCAGACTTTTGCTAGCTCAGAGAAACTAAGAGAATACCCCCAGACACAGAGAGAAACGTCCTGGGAGAAAGCCATTTTGAAACAGAACCCCAGAGTAGACGCCAGCTACATGCCTTCCCAGCTGACAGAGGTTATCCAGACAGCATCTGTGTTCTTCACTGAAGGCACCCTATTGTTGATGCCTTTGTTTGGACACTTTTATGGCTTTTGGACTGTAACTTTGTAACCAAATAAACCCCTTTATAAAACGCCTATCCATATCTGGTATTTTGCATAACAGCAGCATCAGCAAACCAGAACATATGGTAACTGTACTAAAGAAGGAAAAAAATTGGAAGCCACTGCTCTACAATGGTAGCATTTACATGGACAACTTCCAAATTCTCTCCCCAATTCTGAATTCTCATCTAATCCATTCTTTCCAATTTCTCTGTTCCAACTCACCACCACTACCACCATACTAATTTCTGCATTTTCTTCACAGTCCTAACATCTAGCACATACTAGTCTTTCCCACTTCTCTTCTAAAAGTATTTAGTTTGTAACCCAATATTTAACACCCGCTAATTATATTATCCATTATTGTTCTTCATGAGAAACTCTTCTGAACACAGAATTAGTCGCGATTCTGACTTTTTGAGATATAGATAGATTTGGGGATTATTTCTCCCTCCTTAATAAATAATACTGATGAAAAAGTTTGCTTAAAAAAATCAACTTTGTAAATGAAAAAAATACCTTTAAACCATTTTAAGTTTTTATTTGGACATGCAAACTTATAGAAATGTTGCAAAAAAAAGATTAGTTCATTGAACTCCAGAATGTCCTTTACCCATATCGGTAAAGGACCATGGTGTAACTTATCTTCGTGTGTGTATACACACACACATACATATACAGAGAGAAAACAATAAAAATGATGAAACAACTGGGACAAAATATTAACAATAAAACTATTGCTAAATTTTGTTCCAGTTGTTTTATAGCTCTATTGTTGATATTTTGTCCCAGTTGTTTCATCATTTTGTTTGTTTTCTCTCTATGTGTGTGTGTAGTATACACACACAAAGATAAGTTACACCATTGCCCTTTGTTCCCAAATTCTTCCTGTAAATTTCTTAAGAATAGGGATATTCTTCTATATAACCACACTACAGTTATCAGCTTCAGAAAAATCAACATTGCTAAACACTTTCCTCAAATCTATAGTCCTGTTCCAATTTTTGTCAACTGACCCAATAATGTCCTTCATAGCATCTTTATAGGATCTAGTGTGGAATCAGGTACTGCACTGAAATAGGTCTCTTTAGTATCCTCTAATCTGAAACATTTCTAAAACCTTTCTTTGTCTTTTATGAAACTGACATTTTTAAGAATACAATCCTTTATTTGTAACGGTATGTTCCTCAGTTTGGATTTGTCTGCTGTTTTCTCATAGTTGGATACAGGTTACTCATTCCTGATTGGAACACTAATACTTCTCAGAGTATCACATCTGGAGACACTCATGTCTATCAGCTTCCATAAATCTAAATCTTTTAGGGTTAAAAGCTAACTGCCATCTTCGGGCAAAGCATAAAATTAAATTTTGCTATGTAAATTTTAAAATAGAGGTCACAAGATCTTAAAAGAAAATAATTGGCACTTCTATCATAACCAAAAATATTTTCTGTTCATCATTGAATTTACCTATATACTATCAATTATTTGTCATTGAATATACCTATATATGTCAAATTATTTTGGTCTTTGTTTTTGCGTGTCAGCAAAAATTTGAAGGCACAAGTATACTCTAATACATTCGTGGGCCATGTAAACTGTTGTTACTACTGTAAAAGACAATTTGGCAACTGCTTTAAAAATGCTAAATCATATACCAATGGCTAAATTTACACAAGATGCAGATATACAATTATAAGGAACCTGGAAACAATCTAAATGTACATTAATAGAAACCAGTTTGATAAATTACATTTTATTCAAACAATGAACTACAATGCAGCTGTTATAAAGAATAAGATGGATTTATGAAAGATATATAATATGTATTAAGTAACAAAAATGTTACAGAATAATACTGTAGAAACTATATACATACAAACAGAGAGAGGAGAAGATATACAATATATATGTAATTCATACACACAGTCACACCCTGACATATGCATGTACAGACCTAGAAAGAAACACAAGGAACTGCTAACAATGTTTATCTCTGGAGAGTAAGACTCTCAGGGCTCAGGAGCTTTTACTTTCCATTTTACGTCTTTAGTATTTGAGTTGCAAACCACAAACATGAATTGCTTATAATTTTTAAAAATTGGTGATGGTATTTTACATACCAGAGATGATCTAGCTATCACAACTGAAAACAAAATAAAAAGAATTATCATTTGCTAGCAATAACATAAAATTATTTTTTCATGTTCTAAATCAATATTCTCATCTGGAAAGGGAAACTGGCAATCGTTGTGCACATATCCATAGTAGAAACTTAGCTAAACGGTTGGCACACAATTTCCAAATGATTGACTAGAGTAAAGGTACTTGTGGCCTGTGACACTGAAATAGAAATAGAAAAATTATCTACCAACATGACAGAAGTTAAACTGATGATCAAGAACTTAAATGCATCAGTCTATCCTATGACAAAATCAGTGATATTAAAGTAAATTATTAAATTGACAGAAGCAAGGCGTCAATAAGTACTATTCCAGTTCCTCAAAGTGCATGAAACTAAAATAGAAACTTACTAGCAAAGTCTGCTTCATTTGAATATTCTACAGAAATACAACAGTTTTTTATCTTACAATAGTATTCTCACAACATGAACCAAAAAGTAATAATATACATATAAAAATGTGTGTAACTATCTCTCTAGATGTTTATGTGTATATACACGTGTGTATACACATGTAAACATGTGAATATGTACATATGTGTATATGTAGATAGACAGATACACAGAAATTTAATTCTACAACAAATGATATCCTAGTGTCAAAAACACTTTGGCCAATCCTATAACAACTGACCATAACTCCTTTGAATTTGTTAACTCCTTTACTAAACATAATATATATTCATTGTGGAAAAAAATTTTAAGCAGATTTTAAAAGAGAGACAAAACCTCAAAATCACTGCAGTCAATATCCACCTTACAAAAATACTTACTCACCATTTCCATTTTAGTATATATGTAATTATTAAAATATATCTATGGGTATATATACACACACTTTTTAAACAAAAATGAGATTATACTGTACATACAAGTTTATAACCTGCTGTTTTTGCTTCATATTCCATTAACAACTTTCCATGTATATACATACAATACACACATCTACACTTCATTACATTAATGGATATACTCTGACAATCCTTCTCACTCAATTCAAAATATAGCAAATAAAGAATTTTTTTTAAAGCTGTTACTTCATCCCCAAGTAGAACTTTAATTATTTATAACATTATTTTAGTAATCATTACCACCTTGAGATTTACTACTTTTCCAAAGTTAGAAGACTTATAAAGCACCAAAATTATTGTTTAAATCTAATAATCTTTTACTGGTATAACTTTCCAGAGATGAATATTCCCATTTACAAATATTGTTATTTTAGGGAATTTCTGATATAAGTAAATGACTTATAGCAGACTTTTTGTACTAAATGTTATATAATTCTCTACAACTACTAAAGTCATGTATAGTAACATAGTTCCATATTAACCAAAATATCTAACTAATCAAAATAACATAGATATGCCAGAATGAATTTTCAAGAAGATATGAAATTGAAAATTGTGAAGATGAGAAACAGGTTAAAAATCATAATAATAACAGCTATATTCATTGAGCACCCACCTCCCAAGTTGACAAAAACAGTACTAAGGACTTTAAATGTTTTAACTAATGTAATCTTCACAACAACTTCAAGAGAGAGGCACTAATTCTATCCCTAAATTACAGCTGAAGAAACAAAGATTAAATGGTGTGCCCATTTTCACCAGCTAGTAAGTAGAGGGAGGATTCCAATACAAGAAGTCTGGCTCTATGCTGAAGTACATCAGTATAAGGAGGTTGGAAATCAGACTACAAACTATGAAAATTTTGTTTTTACTGGTACCGGCTACATGGTTTAAAGAAATTTGGAAGGACTAGCTCCTTTAAACACTTCCATCTACTTTACCATGCACCCACCCCACCCCATCCCTTATTCCAGCAATTAAAGTAGGCCTATATACTATATGAGAAACATTTAAGATAATGTAAAGCAATTAGCATAGGGCCTGGTACTTGCTTTTTTTCTGTTAATCTGTAGTCTGGTGGTGACTGGCTGAAAATATCTGCCTCTGTCACATGGCCATAGGTATCTATCCTAGTCTGTGTCCTCCTTCCATATCCAAAATGCATATGCTTATAAGGACTTCCAGTCATTTTGAATTTAGGCACATCATGATTAAGTTAGGAATTGAACATAGCTATATGGGGATATGATTCCATCCAAAAGAGGGAAATACATAGCTCTAAATGCATATATTAGTAAAAAAAAAGGCTGAATATCAATTTCAGTATCTGTCTTAAAAAAAACATGGAGAGAGACACTTAAGGCTCTGTTTCACCACAGAAGTTTTGAACAACTAGCAGGAACTGGCATAAACATTTTTCTCAAATCTACAGAAAACAGCTAAAGGGCTGCAGTAACAGGGCAAGCACCAAATCAAGAAAAAGGCTATGTAAAAGCAGAAATATCTCATGGTGGCCTGCTTGGCCCTTACTCAATACCTCTCTGGCAGAGCTGACTCATGATCCCAGTGCAGAACCCTAATTCCAGTTCTGGAGAGAGCAGAGTAACCCTCATGCACACACCGGGAGCATGTATGTCTGTCTGACGATGGCCTGAGGGACTTGCCATCCAGAATTTGCTCTCTGTGTAGAAGTCAGCTCACTGAATCTCCTACACAACACTGTTGAAAGCAGTCAAGATGTGCTGCCTGGAGCAAGGGATTCTGGCTGTAGGGGGTACAGTGTAGTTCCTGGGACTGTGAGGAAACTGTTTTCCTAGGGAAGAGCAGACATTTGGAAATGTAAATGGGGGAATTCCCAGGTCCACATGTGCATTGGTCAAGATAAGATGCACACACAGGAAGGATCAGGGAGGCTCTTATGCTTTGGCCTAGAGCTATTCCCTAAATTCACTGTATGGATAAGCCCTGAAGTAGAGCACTCCCAGAGGTCAATCAATCTGTAAGGACTGGGAAAAGTCTCTTTTTCTCCTCCTTTCCCTTCTCTTCTCTCTCCCTGCTTGCCCTTATTTCCCCTCTTTCTTCTTCTCCTTCTTTTTCAGGAAAAGTTCTATCATAACACTAGCTAGACACAACCTCAAAGAATACAAGCCTCAGAGTCTAAATTCCAGTGATAACATATTAAAATGTCCAGGTTTCAACAAAAGGTTACAAAACATATAAAGAAACAGGAAGAGACAGCCCAGGCAAAGGAGATTAAAGCATTAGAAATCATCAATGAGGAACACACCTGGGACGTACCAGAAAAGACTTTTTTAAAATGATCCTAAATATGCTGAAAAAGCTAAAGGAAAATATGAACAATGAACTAAAGCAAATTGGGAAAACAACAGATGAACACACACACACACACACACACACACACACACACACACACACAAAAGGAAAATCAATCGAGAGATGGGAAATAGGAAAACGAACCAAACAAAGCTGAAGACCATAGCAACAGAAATTTAAAATTCCCTAGAGGTGTTCAACAGCAGATTGGAACTGGCAGAAGAAAGAATCAGTGAACATGAAGATAAAACAATTGAAATCATTCAGTCTGAGGAGCAGAAAGAATAAAGAATGAAGAAAAGAGGGCAGATCCCGAGAATATGTGGGATACCATCAAGCTTACCAATATACGGCTTGTGGGATTCTCACACCGAGAAGAAAGAGAGAAAGGGGCAGAGATAATATTCAAAGAAATGATGGCCATAGCCTTTGAGAGTATTATAGGTGTGCACTGATCCTTGCAGAATGGAAAAGAATGGGAAGGGTCTCAAATTAATGTTGCTTAAAAGGCAATGTGTTTGACTCCCAGAGGAATGAATATCCCAGCGAAGTGGGACATGACTACCTGGCAGTGTGGGATTGAAAATGCCTACTTGACCAAAAGGGGGAATAAAGAGAGGCAACAACCTGAGGTCACAGTGGCTGAGAGATCCCAGAGTCGAGAGGCTATCCTGGAGGTTTCTCTTATGCAAGCTCCAGCTAGAAATCCCAAACAACCACAGTATGCTGTGCCTTTACCAAAAGTAGTCCCCAAATACCTAGATCCCTAACTGAGATTCTATAAAAGATGCACTCACTAAGTTTTATCTTTTAGAAACTTAAATCCACCCGAGTGTTCCTATACCAGAGAAGTCCTCAAACCCAGAGGCAACAGCCTCTTTAAGATCAACCAGCAGATGTGGCCCCCTTCCCCATATTGTTGACACCCCCTTTCAATACGAACAAATTAGGGTGCTCACTGCCTAGACACCCCTGCAGATGGAAAAAGAGATTAAGTGAGAGGAAGTGGTAGCAACAAGATAAGATTTAAGAAAGGTGTATGAATATTAAAACCTTATATAACTATATATTTTTTTAAGTGCTGGGGTGCTGGAATAGCTGGAAGGAGGTAAATGACATGGTGGAACTGTCACCTATAACATCCTTTGAAATTTGCTCTATAGTTACTTGTTGAATTGTGCTTTGAAAGTCTTCACCTTTCTGTATATACCCTATATTGCATGATAAGGAAAGAACTGAAACTGTGGAACTGTAACCCATAACAATTTTTGAAATTACCTATATAAATGCTTGTTGAGCTGTACATCAAAAGTTAACACCTTTCTGTATGTATGTTGTATTTTATAATGATGGAAATAGCTGAAGTGGTGGGAACTGTGACCCATGACCTTCCTTGAAATTTGCTATCTAACTACTTGTCAAATTGTACTTTGATAGCTATCAAATATATATTTGATAGCTATCACTATTATATATGTTAACGTTCACAATTTTTAAAAAAAAAGGCTTTGCAACCTTGTGGACTTTGGTTTAAATTCCAGCTTTTACTACTTATTAGCTGTGTGACTTAAATTCTCTGAGCCTAAGTCTTATCATCTGTGAAATAAGGATAATACTGTACCTACCTTCCACCCCAGGTTACTGGGAGGAGTCAGGAAACTAATATCTATAAAGAGACTAGCACAGTGCTGGACACACAGTATGCTCTCAATAAATGGCATGATTCTTTAGGTCTTAAACATGAAGGGACTCAATAAGATGAAAATGAATCAATTTATAGTTTAGAAGAAATTAGCATGGGTCATGGGAAAATTAAAAGGCTTGTATATTAAAAAAATAAGGCAATGTGTTCAAAGTTTCATGCAATAGGTCTTTAAATATTTGCCTTAACAGTCTCCTTGATGCTCTTTATATAACTGAGACATAAATGCAATTAGGAGCTAAGATTAGGAATAAATCTAAGGGATAGATACTATGGTATGGTAGACTGTGGTATACTCCTTTTTCAACAAAGTCTATATTGGACCAAGTTCATTATGCTTGACTCATTCTTTCCTTAGGATAAATCATCTCCTAAAGAACCTTTTCAAATAGGCTTTTTGTATGCCTAAACTGCTATTTTACCAAGTGTACAAAGCATGTCATTTCTGAGACTCAATCTGCTCACATATACAAAAACATATACCTCCAGACTTATATATGGATTTCTTAGAGCAGTTTTATTCACACACCATACAATCCATCCAACATGTACAGTCAGTGGCTCTTGGTGTAATCAGAGAGTTGTACTTTCAATCACCACAATCAATTTTAGAACATTTTCATTGCTCCAAAAAGAAAAAAACCCATACTCCTTACACTGCACCCCTCCCCCCCATTATTGACACTTAGCATTGGTATGGTATCTTTGATACAATTGATGGAAGAATATTAAAATATTACTGCTAACTATAGTTCATATCTTGCAACTGGTATTTTTTTTCCATATACCACACTATTAACACCTTGTAAAAGTGACATATATTTGTTCTAGTTCATGGAAGAATATTCTTACACTTGTACTATTAACCACCTTCATCGTCCACAACAGGGTTCACTGACACGGTCCCATGTTTCATTCTCTAGCTTTCCTTCCAGTAACATACATGACTATAAATTTCCCCTTTCAACCACAATCACACAAATGATTCAGCACTGTTAATTACACTCACAATAATGTGCTACGATCACCTCTATTCATTTCCAAACATTTACAATCAACCTTATTAAAAATTCTGCACAAATTAAGCATCTGCTTCCCATGCTCTACCTTCATTCTATCTTCTGGTAACATATATTCATAACTCCATGAATTTGCTCATTATATTTAGTTCATATTAGTTAAATCATATAATATTTTTCCTTTTGTGTTCTGACTTACTTCACTCAACATAATGTCCTCAAGGGTCATCCATGTTGACACAAGCATCAGGACTTCATTTCTTCTTACAGCTGAATAATATTCCTTCATATGTATATACCATATTTGTTTACCCATTCATCAGTTGATGGACTATTGGGTTGTTTCCATCTTTTGGCAATTGTGAACAATGCCACTATGAACATCACTGTGCAAACGTCTGTTAGCATCCCTGCTTTCAGTTCTTCTGAGTATATATCTAGTACCAGGATTGCTGGATTATATGGCAGTTCTATACTTAACTTCCTGAGGAACCAACCGCCAAACTGTCTTCTACAGCAGCTATACCATTTTACATTCCCAGCAGCAGTGATGAGAAGTGAGTCTCCTGAAGATCTGGGGATGGATTTCTACATCCTTTCCAACACTTGTAGTTTTCTCTTTGTTTAACAGTGGCCATTCTAGTAGGTATGAGATGATATCCCATCGTGGTTTTGATTTGCATTTCCCTAATGGCTAATGATGTTGAGCACCTTTTCCATGTGCTTTTGGCGATGGAAACATCTTTTCAAACACCTTTGAAAAATGTCTGCTGAAGTCTTTTGCCCATTTTTTAATTGAGTTGTTTGTCTTTTTATTGTTGAGTTATAGGATTTCTTTATATATTCTGGATATTAAAACCTTATCAGATATGTGGCTTTCCAAATATTTTCTGCCAATCAGTCGGCTGCCTTTTCACCTTTTTGACAAAGTCCTTTGAAGCACAAAAGTACTCAGTTTTGAGGAGGTCCCATTTATCTATTTTGTCTTTTGTTACTTGAGCTTATAATAGGATTGACCAAAAAGGGACTAAATAAAATAACTTAGTTCTATCTTTCAAGGGATGATTCTCAGAAGCTATGCCTTTCTCATCTGATGAGTGATCTTAACCAAACAAGCTCTCTTTGGTTTCTCTCCTTGTATATTACTACATAACTTCCAAATATTGTTTAGATTATGACACAATAGGAGAAGAGTGTTGAATTCCAGCTAAATTATTTGATCCTCCCCATCTCAAACACCATATTTTTAAAAAAAAAAGGCCCACCCCACAATCCTAGTAAAATATTATACAAGAAGTTTAAGGAATTATTAGGATGGTGTGTGTGTACATGTGACCTCCTCTGCTGCTTTCAAATCACATTTTTAAAACTTGATATTCAACTAAAGGGAAGTCAAGAATCAGTCAGACCTGGTTTATCCCAAAGGCTATGAAATAATGAATTGTTTCTCTTATTACACTTCCAAATACCCAATAAAATGCATCTTGTATACTTTGTATATTTCTAAAAGCTACACTGTCAATAACCACCACATATTTCCCACATTTCTTTTTGATTGTAGCAAGCATCAAGCTTCACAGAGAGTCAGTAGAAATGATTCCCAAGACTTTATGTGAATTGGTCTCTGCCTATCTTCCATCCTCATCTCCTTTATTACTCTTACATCCAATCACTATCCTTTAGCAATGCACAACTTTATTGTTACTCAAATATGCCAAGCTCATCAGGCCTAAGATGCTATGTACTTCTGTTCCCACTGCCTGGGAAATCCATCCCCAGATCTTCATGAGACTCACTCCTCATCATTCAAGCCTCAGTTCACATGTCATCTCCTCACAGAGGTCTTCTAAAGTATTCTAAAGTAGTCCTTCCAGTCATGCTCTGTCCCATCATCCTCTTTTATTTTCTTCTCAGAGCTTATCATTATCTGAAATTATCTCATTCTCTATTTGTTGTCTTGTCCAATTTCTTCTCTCCAGTAGCTCCCATGCCAATGGAATCTAATTTCTATGAAGCAGGGATCTTGACTGTCTTTTTCATTGTGATATTCCCAGACCTAGCATATAGCAGATATTCAATATATGACAAATGACAGAATAAGGGGGAAAACAATCTTGTCACTATATGCTGTCAGATGTTTAAGACACATTCTAATATGGCATGCACCAAAATGCTAAAGTGAAATACTAATGAATATTTCAACTATGTCCTTAAAGCCATTTTGAAATGTAAAAACGAATGAATATTGCTCCTATCTTACTGTTTATTACACGAACCTAATTGTAATAAGTAAAATTAAAAATTTAACAGCACATACAATCTAAAATTTACAATACTCATCTTTTTGTTTCTTTGAAAGTGGCCTACCACTAGTACTTTCCTTTAAAATACATTATGTATTGCTTAGTAACACATATATTAAAATAGCCACAGTCAGGTGCAGAAGAAATTTCATTTTGGGCATGACTGTGATGATGATAATCAATCATTTGTTGAGTGTTACTATGCATTATGGATTGAATCATGGTCTCCACAAAGACAAGTTCAAGTCCTATCCCATGGTCCTATGGATATGAATCCATTTGTAAACAGTATCTTTGAAGACTCTATTCATTAAGGTGCGGACAAACTGAATCAGGGTGGGTCATATTCCAATATGCTTGGAGTCTTTATAAGCAGAGGAAATTTGGACACAGTCAGGAGTAGGAGACAGAAGAAGACAGATCATGTGACAGAGGCAGAAAATGATTTATGGATTGCTGGCAAGCCATCACCAGAACACTATAGACTTCAGAGAAAGCATGATCCTGCTGATGCATGATTTTGGACTTCTAGCCTCCCAAATAGTGAGGCAATAACTTCCTGTTGGTTAAGTCCACCAGCCTGTGGTATTTGTTATAGCCACCCTGGCAAACTAAGAAACTATTTGTCAGGAGAACCTAAGATGGCAGCTAGGTGAGACAGGGCAAAAAAACACCTCCGTGAAAAATGCTAGATAGAAACCAGAAAGTGACCCAGAACACCAGTTTCAGCGATGCACCATCTGGACAAGGTCTACTAAAACCACAGGGACCATGCACTTGGTGAAACTGGGAGTCTGCATTCTGAAACGAGTGAGTAAGACAGCTGAAAGTCCTGCGGCCGCGCTGCGGTGTAGGGAAACCGAGGATTGGCGTTTGGAGACAGACTAGTTCTTTAAACAAAAAAAAAAAAAAAACAAAAAACCCGGAAGCGGCTGCAGTTACAACAGTGAGAACCGCGCAGTGAAGCACAGCAGGAGTGGGCTGTGCCAATCTCTCAGTGTCTGGCATGGAGGATAGACCGTTGCTGATTCCCTCAGGGCCAGGGGGGCAGAGGAGGGAGCCAAAAGGAGAAAGAAACCATGCTGCTTGCAGCCGGCTCCCCGGCAGGCTGGAGACACTCCTGCCCAGGGCTGCACCCACAGACCAGAGCCGCGCCAGGAAACCCAGTGTGACAGGGAGTGTATCCCACGGCACCCCGCACATGCAACAATATCGGCCGTAGACAGTGGCCTTGGGTGCATACACAGCTAGTTGTCCCAGAGCTGGGAAGGCAGAGCTGTGCGTAAAGGGGGCGGGGGGTTGAGACACCCCATTCAGCCATCTTTGTATCAGGCTGGGAGTGCTCCTGCACAGCCCAGTGGCCCAGGGCTTCCCTTGAGAGATGGCGCACACTTGTGATATAGCACAGCCTTCCTTCAGCAGAGGTCCTGGAAGATCACAGCTGAGAAGGGGGGCCCATTCGGAAAACCTAGAGACGCTACATCAATGCCCGGGATTTGTGGGTCAGTGGCAGAGAAAATCTGGGGGGAAACTGAAATGAAGGCTTAGACTCTTGCAACAGCCTTGAATCTCCGGGAACACCTGGGAGGTTTGAATATTAAAGCTGCCCTGCCTCCCTAACCACCCAGACACACGCCACACAAGTAGTATTTTTTACAACTTGAAAGAACCCTGTCAAGCAAAGCAAATGCCAAGAGGGCAAAAACAACAGAAAATTTTAAAGCATATGATAAAACCAGACGATACGGAGAACCCAACCCCAAACACCCAAATCAAAATATCAACAGAGACATAGTACTTGGCACAATTAATCAAAGGACTACAATCAAAGAACGAGAGCATGGCACAGGATATAAAGGACATGAAGAAGAACATGGCACAGGATATAAACAACATAAAGAAGACCCTAGAAGAGCATAAAGAAGAAATTGCAAGAGTAAATAAAAAAAAGATCTTATGGAAATAAAAGAAACTGTTGGCCAAATTAAAAAGACTCTGGATACTCATAATACAAGATTAGAGGAAGTTGAACAACAACTCAGTGTCCTAGAGGACCACAGAACAGAAAATGAAAGAACAAAAGAAAGAATGGAGAAAAAAATCGAAAAACTCGAAATGGATCTCAGGGACATGATACATAAAATACAATGTCCAAATATAAGACTTATTGGTGTCCCAGAAGGGGAAGAGAAGGGTAAAGGTCTAGAAAGAGTACTCAAAGAAATTGTTGGGGAAAACTTCCCAAACCTTCTACACAATATAAATACACAAAGCATAAAAGCCCAGCGAACTCCAAACAGAATAAATCCAAATAAGCCCACTCCAAGACATATTCTGATCAGACTCTCTGAAGAGAAGGAGCAAGTTCTGAAAGCAGCAAGAGAAAAGCAATTCTCCACATACAAAGGAAACAACAGAAGACTAAGTAGTGACTACTCAGCGGCCACCATGGAGGTGAGAAGGCAGTGGCATGACATATTTAAAATTCTGAGAGAGAAAAATTTCCAACCAAGAATACTTTATCCAGCAAAACTCTCCTTCAAATTTGAGGGAGAGCTTAAATTTTTCACAAACAAATGCTGAGAGATTTTGCCAATAAGACCTGCCCTACTTCAGATAATAAAGGGAGCCCTACCAACAGCAAAACAAAGAAAGGAGAGAGAGATAGAGAGAATTTTAACAGACATATGTGGAACCTTACATCCCAAATCACCAGGACACACATTTTTCTCTAGTGATCAGGATCTTTCTCCAGAATAGACCATATACTGGGACATAAAACAAGCCTCAATACATTTAAAAAAAAAAAAATTGAATATATTCAAAGCACATGCTCTGACCACAATGGAATACAAATAGAAGTCAATAATTTTTGAATTGTAACTCCACTATTTACTTCCTACAGGATATAAAATACACAAACTCTAATGACAAATCAGTGGTTTCGGACTCAATGTAAAATACGTAATTTTTGACAAGAACTATATAAAGGTGGGGGAATGAGGAGTATAGGAACATAGTTTATGTGTCCTATTGAAGTTAAGTTGGTATCAAAGAAAACCAAGATTGTTGTGGATTTAAGAGGTTAAATTTAAGCCCCACAGTAAACACAAAGAAATTATGAGAGAATATGACCATAGAGATGAAAAGTAGAGTATGGGTTACAAGAAGTGGGGGAAGGGGCAATGGGGAGTTAAGAAATGAGAGTAGGGTTTCTGTTTGGGGTGAAGGAAAACTTCTAGAAATGGATGGTGGGAAGGTGATAGCATTGCAACATTCTAAATGTGATTAATCCCACTAATGGAATGCTAGGGAGGGGGTGGAATGGGAAGATTTAGACTGTATATATGTTTCCACAATTGAAAAAAAAAAAAAGACAGTCTAAATAGATGACGATTGAATGCCAAGGATGATCTTGGATGGGATCTGAGAATGGAGGACAGGAGGCTAAAAGGGACATGGGTGACATATATATATATTAAAAAAAAAGGAAATATAGACTGTAAGCTTTCATAAATTGTTGAATTTCTTGAACTTAGCTGCGCTTAATGGGATTGCATAAAAGAAAGTTCTTGTTCATGGGAATTGTATATGTGAATTATAGTGTTTGTTCAAGGATGTGTGCAGCTAGCTCTCATATGTTCAGAAGACAGAGCAATAGATGATGGATGATAGGGAGGGAGGGAGGGAGGGAAGAAGGGAAAGAAAGAAATGGTGGTGTGACAAGATGTTAAAGTTGGTGGATCAGGGTATCGGGGGAGGGGAGGTCAGGGTATGCTGTGTATGGGGTTTGTATTGTTTTTGCAACTGTTCCTATAACTTTGAGCTTATTTCAAAATAAAATTTAAAAAAAAAAGAAATTATTTGTCAGCATTTCAAATGTATTATCTCATTTAATCCTTAAGAATATAACTAGGAGTTTGGTACCATTCTTATCGGCATTTTACAAATGAGATAATGAAGGAATCGAGTGTTTAAGTTTTCTAGGATGCTCAAGAAAATACCATGAAAGAATCAAGTTAAACAATGGAAATTTATGCACTCATGGTTTGAGGCTGGACAAAAGAAAGTCCAAATCAAGGGAGCATCATGGTGATGCTTTCTTCCGAAGACTTCATCTTTCTGGGGCTGGCTGCTGGCAATTGTTGATCCTTAGTTTGTCACATGGCAAGGCACATGTGGCCCCTTCTGGCCTCTCCCTTCTCTGGGTTCCATTGGTTTCGGCTTTGGCTGCTCCCTCTGTGACTTTCTCTATATATATCTGAATTTCATTTCACTTATAAAGGACTGCAGTAGTAGGATTAAGACCCATCCTGCTTGAGCTGGGCCACACTTTAACTGAAGTAACCCCAAAAGGTGCTATTTACAATGGGTTCACCCTCACAGGAATGGATAAAAGAACATGTTTAACTGGGGTACATACAGCTTCAAACCACCACAAAGAGCTTAAGTAATTTATCCAAGGCTGCCCAGAAAAATGCAAATTTCAGTTTGCCTTCTTAACTGATAAATCAATTTATTTAACATTTTAGTTTCACATGCTACATAATATATCTAATTAAAACTACAGTTTTAATTTTCTACCTCCTTCATTCAACTCAGTATTCTTTTAAAATTTATCTACACAGGCCTAAATCCATACCAGTTTGCAAATTCAACTTGGTCTAAACTCAACAAAGAAGAAGAAGGAGGAGGAGAAAGAGGAGAAGGAGGGGGAGGAGGAGGAGGAGGAGGAGGAGTAAGAAGAAGAAGAAAAGAGAAAAAGAAAGATTATTGCGAGCAAGTGTGATGCAAACTGTTTTCAGGGCAACAACCCATGTTCTGGAGTGCCTGATTCAGCATTTCCTCATCTGTTTACACTCACATGGTCATTGTGTTCTAATTTATTCAGCAGCTAATTCAATATATTCAAAACAGGGTTTAATCTTTTGTTGGCTTTAATAGGCTCACATGAAAGATTTAAAGTATGTATTGTAAGTGTATTTTAAAATCATCTGTGTTTTCAGCTTATTTCTATGTAAGTAATGGAAGTTGTTCCCAGTAATATACACCAGTGAATGTAATTGTAATATACTTTAACATTTGTGCCGTATCAATTTTTAAAAGCTAAGATATTTCACTTGTAAATAAGTCAAGGAGATATATATATATCTCCATAGTAAACACCCCCCCATTCAACCATAAACAGTATAGTTTAACTACTAACATGGATTTGAAGTCACAAAACAAAAACCTGAAGTTACAATTTCATTCGCAAAATTATCTTGGACTGCTTTATTCTGAACTATGTAAAATAAAGCTACATTTCCTCTGCTATTGTTTGTTTTTGTTTGGGGTACCTTATAGTGAAGATTACAAACACACACTAACACACACACAATCTTACTTGAAATATTTTGATCCTAGAATTGTGTTTTGTTATAACTAACTAAACTACCAATCAATGTAAATGCATAATTGTTATAGTAATAAATAAAAGCTTTTGAAAGGAAACAAAATTCTATACTATTGTAATTGGTCAAGCTCATGAGAATAACCAAAGAAGTGTTCCCCTTTTGTAAAAATCAATTTTACTGAAGTTAAATTTATATACACCCATTTAAAATGTACAGTTTGATGATTTTCGAAAAATGCTATACAACTGTGTAACCACCACAACAATCAAGATACAAAACATTTCCATCACCAACAAAAGTTCTCTCTCACTCCTCTGTAGTGAATTTCCTTATGACCACCCCAGACAACAACTGATCTGTGTTTTGTCATTATAAATTACATTTCATTTTCTAGAATTTCATATAAATGGAATTATACATTATGAACTCTTTTGTATATGGCTTCTTGCATTCAGCATAATGTTTTCATTAATGTTTTGAAATTCACCCATGTAATTGTGTGTATCTACACTTTGTTCCTTTTATTGTTGAGTAGTATTCCATTGTAGGAGTATACCACATTTTATTTATCCCTTCACCTACTGTTGAACACTCGGGTTGTTTCCAGTTTGGGGTTATTTTGAACAAAGCTGCTATGACCTGCATGATTTTTTGTGTGTGTGAATTATTGCATGAATATATATTTCATTTCTCTTAGGTAAATACCTAAAAGAGGATTCCTGGGTCATATGGTAAACTGCCAAACTATTTTTCAGGGAATGAACCATTTTATATTCCCACCAGCAGTATTCAAATTGTTTGCCTATTTTTATTGGGTTGTTTCTTCCTTTTAATTAAGTTGTAAGAATTTTTTATGTATTCCAAATGTCATTTATCAGATATACATATTATGAATATTTTCTCCCATTCCCTGGCTTATCTTTTCATTTTCTTAATGCTAATTTTCAGAGAGCTAATTTTTAAGTTTGATGAAGTCCAATTTAGTAATATTTGCTTTTATGTACTGTGTTTTTTATGGTCTATGTTTTCTTCTAGATGTTTTATAGTTTCTAGTTTACACTCAGGTCTATTATTCATTTTTTAGTTCTTTTTTTTGTATGTTATAAAGTAAGAATAAGTGTTCATTTTTTTCCATTCAGATTAGCCAGCTGTTCCAGCACTCTTATGGACTTACTCATGTTTCCCACAAAGATATGATCAGTTCCTGACCCCTGGTCCTGTAGATAAAAATCCCTTTGTAAATAGATGTTATTAGCTAAGGTGAGGCCAAATTGAATCAGGGCAAGCCTTAATTCAAAATTACTAGAATCTTTATAAGCAGAGGAAATTTGAAGACAAACAGGAGTAGGAGACAGATTACCATGTGACAGAGGCAGAAATTGAGTTTGGATTGCCAGTAAGCCAACACCAGCTACTACAGATTTCAAGAAAGCATGGCCCTGCTGACACCTTCATTTTGGACTTCTGGTCTCCCAAATTGTGAAACAATATATTCCTGTCGTAAAAGCCAACCAGGCTGTCATATTTATTATAGCAGTGTGGCAAACTAAAATAAGCACATTTGTCGAAAAGACTGTTACTTCCCCTCTTTGACTTAACTATGCACCTTTGCAAAAATAAACCGGCAAAATACGTGTGGGTCTAATTCTGGACACTCAATTCTATATCATTGATCCATAATGTCTAAATTGTCACTAACATTACATGATCTTTAAGTAATCTTGAAATCAGGTTGTATAAGTCCAACTCTCTTTTTTATTGCTTTAACTGAGTTGCCTTTCTTCCCATATAATTTTAGAATTAGAATGTAAATTAAAAAAAAAAAAAAGAAAAAGAAAAAGACTATGGAATTTGTATTGGGATTGCACTGAATCTACAGATCAATTTGCAACCCAGTGTTTTTTATAATCCCTGGCTATACATTAGAATTATCTGGGGCACTTTTTAAAAATCCAGGCCTAGACCCTCTCCCTAAAGTCATGATTTAGAAATGTAGTTTTAAGATTTTTTAAAAATTTTTTTTAAAAATAAAATCATCTGGGACAATTTAAGGTACTTTTGTCATCAATATTGCTGGTATCTAATTGGAAACTAGGATGGATGTCCATTTTAAAAATCAGTTTCCACTAGTTAGATCTATAGACCTAAAATTAAAGTAAGATTCAGATTAAATATCAAGCCACCTGGTCATCATGCCAAACTTCAAAAAAAAAATATTGTAAAATTTTCAAAAGATGTTTGAGGAAGAAAATACTAAGGAGAAAAAAAAACTATCAGTCTAGAATTCTATACCCAGCTATACTATCATTCAAGAGTAAGAGTTAAAGAAATTTTCAGAAACACAAAGAGTTTACCACTAGCAGACCCTAGCAGAAAGAAACATTCTAAAAAATTTATTTTTGGAAGACAAATATTAAACCAGAAAGAATGAATCTCTCTCTCTCACTCTCCCTCTCTCTTCTTCTCTCTCCCTCTCCTCCTTCCCCTCTCTCACACACACAGACATACACAGACACACACACAAACAGAAACATGCAAACACACACACACAACCAAAGAACAACTAATAGCAATTTGGTGAACTGTTCCAGCTAATATAGAAAGAGGTAACACTACAGACAATACAAAAAGAGGTAGCACTCACCAATTTGTTTCATAAGACTGGTATTACCAGATAAGGATAGATGTTACAAGAAAGGATCATTATATGTCAAGTTCTATTATGAAAAGACGCAAAATTCTCAACAGAATATAAGCAAACTAAATACAATAAAATCAGGGTGGGGTTCAGACTATATCATGGCCTAGTTGGGCTTATACCAGCATTGCAAGAATTTTAAGTTTTCTTCTGTACTTTTACATATGTTTGAAATACTATATATTATAATTTTTCTTAAGCTACAGAGGAGTGGTAAGTGGACTTGAGTATCAGAGAAAATTGAATCCTAAATGCTTGCAGTAGGGGATAAGGACAAGAAGTAAGTCAATTTACTCCACAGAACCCTTTAAAACTGAAGACTTGAACACACAAGTTAATACGGAAAGTTGGGGCAAGGTTCCCAATGAAATTTAGGTAGTTTGAAAATCTACGTGTTTATATTTATAGAAGACTACCTCCACCATACTCAGTCAAATGACTATCTCCCTCATACTGGAAGAAGACCAGAATTTTGTTTTCTGGAGAAAATAAACTAAGAAAACTCTGCATTTGAAGTTGCAGGTACCCAGTAGAGAATAGAGGTGAGGTAGCAGAATGACATAGCCCCTGTGAGGCAGGTCAGAAATGACAGAGACTTACAACTCCTGGAGCAACCCTTAACCAATAAGGGACAGATATTGGTAGATAAATAAGCCAACTTACCCATACCTCAGTGGGACAATTCTCAGGTATGTTCTAAACCAGCTGTGTCCAATACAACATCCTATGAGGACAGAAATGTTCCATATCTACACTGTCCAATATGGTTACCACTAGCCACATGTGGCTACTGAGCACTTGAAATGTAGCCATTGTGACTGAAAACTGAATTTTTAATTATATTTAATTTAATTAATTCTAATTTAAATAGTCACATGTGGCTAGTGGTTCATATTGGACAACACAGTTCTATATAGTCTCTCACGTGTTTTTCAACTGTATTGAGCCCCAGTTGCCCAAGGTGGTACTCCACTTTATCAGTGCACCCTTTATTGGCTTTCCTTTCTTCCCGTCACATGTCTCTATTTTCTCATTATAATTCCTGGAATCATCTCCCAAATGAGCCACAGATAAACTATTTTAGAGTCTGCTTTTAGAACAACTAAGATTTCAAGGATCTTATGAAAGCTTCCAAGAGAAAGGCAAAGATCAAAATAAGTACAAAGAAATTAGTAATTGGGAGGAAGAAGCAACGGTAGAAAACTTCAATAAGCAATTATTAATAATCTCAGAGAGATAAGAATAGATACTCTATCCATAAAGCAGAAAACATAATAAATTAAGAACAGTAAACAAGAAAGCCTTCTGGAGTAATCAAAACTATGGTACTGAAAATTTTATAATTCAGTGGAAGGATAGGAAGATGGAGTAAATGAAAATTAGAAAAATAAAACAAAAGGGCTAAGACATGGACTATAGGGGGAAAGATTTTAAAATTTAGGCAATTACTCTAGGAGATACAATGTCCAACTAATAGAAAGTTCAGAAAGAAAGAATCAAAAAACAAGAGAGGAGAGGAAATTATCAGAAAAAACAACAACAAAAAAAACAAAACAGGAAATTTTCCCAAAATTAAAAGATATTAATCTTCTAAATAAAAAAGTCTATCAAATATCTATCACATGAAACAAACAGACACACAACAAAGCACAGCATTGTAAAGTTTGTGAACACCAGGTATATAAGAAATCCCTTTCACTCTCTATTTGACAGGTTCTCATAAAATAAATGAACCCTGATAAAATAAATAAATAATAAAATACAGAAAAGATTCCAGTGAGAAATCAGGATGGCATTGGATTTTTCTATAGTAACATTGGATGCTAAAAAAAGAAAAGTGGACTATTTATTTCAACAGTAAACAATATTTTCAAAATCAAAGAATGTATATACAAAAACAATAAACTTTAAAATTATGATGGATGGAAGAGAATGGAAGAAGAAAGGAAGGGAGGAAGTCTAAGAGAGCTAAATCATCAATTACCATAAAGGAATTAAATATATAAAAGCCAAGAAATTAGCAGAAGAGGCACATTATTTTAAATTATGTAGGTAAATACCATAAAAATGGTGAAAAGAATTAGAACTGATTGCTTCTAGGAAGGAGGACTGAACAGTGAGGAAGAACTGGAAAGGGGACTGCTATTTTTTTCATTTTAAGTCATTTCATACAATTTGATTATTAACTCTATGCAGGTATTACTTCGAAAGAACTAAAAACATATCATAAAAAATGAATAGAAATTTTATGTTAAAAATTTTCAACCTTTCGAAACTATTTTTGATTATTGGTCTTAAAGAGATACTGTAAGTAATTGAATTCCAAAGATAATTATAATACAGATAATATCTGCTATTCATTCTAGCCATCTCATTCAATAAAACATCATAAAATGCCTATTCAAGGATGCCAATATAAAGGAGCTAGAATATTAATAAATCATCAGTTTTTACCATTAAAATATACAATATAAAATTTGTAAGGAAGATTAAGCTGAATATGCACAAAATTAATGTTAAATTGGTAATTATCGTGAACACAATCAGTAAACTAGATGGCCACAGAAATGTTATGCACATAACTAACACTTGGATCTGTTAACAAAATGGCCAAAGGAGGGCCCCAAGAACAAGAGGAAAAGTCAGCACAAATTTAAAATTTACCATGAATAATATACAAATAGTAACTGATAACTGACTACTGTATATTTAACCACTTTTAGTTTCATTTTCTTCTCTTTCCTCTTTCAGCTGACCTTTCGCCTTTACACTCTCTGTTTGTCAGGTTCCCATAAAATAAATGAATCATGATAAAATACAGAAAAGGCAAGTAATGACATCAGAATATCTACAATAGGAGAATAAACTAATCTACTCTTAACAGAAAACCTTGCCAGCAACATCTTCCCAAACCTACTGTTACTTGAACGTTAGAAGTGAGAACATAGAGAGGAAAAAAGGGAAAACTTCATTTGGAGGGAGCACTCCTTTGGAATTTTAGTGATCTGTTTTTTATTCAGCAAATATTTTGAAAAATAGAACCCTAAAATTGAAGGAAACTGGTAAGCCTTTACAATGATAGTTTTTACAGCACTGTACTATGATTTTCATCTTAGGCAAAGAATTAAATTTGTTAGTTCATAAGTAATTCAACACTCAAACATTTTCTAAATTACTTTTTTTGACAGCTTACTTTGATACTTGTAAATTTTCTTATTAGATAGCATTATTCTACTAATACTTCTTATTTTTCTTCTTACTAATCAACTTCTTATTTTTCTATCAGAATTTTAATAAACCTTCTCAACCATTAATATACTCAACCTCCAAAAATTGTAATTTTATAATTCAGCACATTTAACTAAAAAGTCCACTCATACCTAGCTTTATATAAAAACCAAGATGAAATCCCTAATTCTCATATGAATAATTAACCTTATTGTAGTCCATGAACTAACCAACTATACCTACAGAACAACAAGAGAATAAGAATCTCCTATCGCCAGCAGAACTAAAGAAAAGGAAAAAGACCAGCAGGCCAATACTTTAACTCCGATTTTTTTTTTTTTTTTTTTTTTTAATCATCATTTTATTGAGATATATTCACATACCACGCAGTCATACAAAACAAATTGTACTTTCGATTGTTTACAGTACCATTACATAGTTGTACATTCATCACCTAAATCAATCCCTGACACCTTCATTAGCACACACACAAAAATAACAAGAATAATAATTAGAGTGAAAAAGAGCAATTGAAGTAAAAAAGAACACTAGGTACCTTTGTCTGTTTGTTTGCGTCCCCTACTTTTCTACACATCCATCCATAAACTAGACAAAGTGGAGTTTGGTCCTTATGGCATTCCCAATCCCACTGTCACCCCTCATAAGCTACATTTTTATACAACTGTCTTCGAGATTCATGGGTTCTGGGTTGTAGTTTAATAGTTTCAGGTATCCACCACCAGCTACCCCAATTCTTTAGAACCTAAAAAAGGTTGTCTAAAGTGTGCGTAAGAGTGCCCACCAGAGTGATCTCTCGGCTCGTTTTGGAATCTCTCTGCCACTGAAGCTTATTTCATTTCCTTTCACATCCCCCTTTTGGTCAAGAAGATGTTCTCCATCCCACGATGCCGGGTCTACATTCCTCCCCGGGAGTCATATTCCACGTTGCCAGGGAGATTCACTTCCCTGGGTGTCTGATCCCACGTAGGGGGGAGGGCAGTGATTTCACCTTTCAAGTTGGCTTAGCCAGAGAGAGAGGGCCACATCTGAGCAACAAAGAGGCATTCAGGAGGAGACTCTTAGGCACAAATACAGGGAGGCCTAGCCTCTCCTTTGCAGCAACCGTCTTCCCAAGGGTAAAACTTATGGTAGAGGGCTCAACCCATCAAACCACCAGTCCCCCATGTCCGTGGTCATGCTAGCAACCATGGTAACTCCGATTTTTAAGATGATGATGGCTAAAAATAATATCTATTTCTTTAAATATGTGTCTATATTATTGAAAACATTTTAAAAAGCATTAAAGACCATATTTGTCAAGAAAAAATGTCATTGAGATAGCTATATCACAAGCACTAGAAGGATTAAATGATCTTTTAAAAAGTTTCTAGCTCTAAAATCTTGAGATTTTATTAACACAGAACATTTTTTCAGCTAGAAAGTACTAAGTTGTCTAACATTATTCTTTTCATAGGTTTCACTAAATAAGGTTTTATGCTTTAAAAATGAGAAGCTGTTTCAAAAAGAGCCAGACTTTCTAATTACGTTAACTGGAAATGAGACAAACTTATTGAGGTTTTCATATGAAGCAAATAAAATAATGTCATTGGCACAGTATAAATTATATAGTAACTATACAGCATAAAAACTTGCTGAAAATTCAAGAGAGGAGTCAAACATTCCCAATACAGTCCTCAAAAAAAATTTTAAATAGCTATAGAATGAAAAGTCATTAGGAAAAAAATGTTTGAAATCTGAACTCGTTAGTAATCAACAAACAAGGCACAGCTTTTCAAGGACTTTATGTCACTTAAAGAAAAGATGCTTCTGTATGAAATAAAAGTTAAATCTCCTTTCTATAAGAAGGGCTCACTGATGAAAATGATTGAACCTAGTTCGATCTTAGAAAGCACCTTATTATTTCCCTTCATGAACTTGTTCCCATAGCCTTGGGCCTGACAGCATAGGATGAACTGACTCCAACTCATCACGTACTGGAAACAGTCAAAGTTGAAAATATCTTAACTTCTACAAAGTCAAAGAACTTTTGACAGGACTATGGAGACTTGGAAAAAGAGGAATCCCAGTAAATTCCAAGTAACCATTTCTTCCCACAGAGAAATAAAACTGATTTGTTCAGTTTTGGCGTGGATGAACTTCCAAGTTGACAGAACCAACAGAGAATTATAAAGTTTAGCTACTTAAGGCACAACCTTCACATGCAGCTAAGAAACAATAATCAAGAGTACGTTTCTTAGGCTGGCAGAAAGTACCAGTTTGTACGTTTTCAAAAGAACACTTACGGCACCTACTTCTTAAGACCCCTAGATAATCACTTGGGCAGCCATTTTCCTCCATGTGTGTTATGCAGCATGAGCTTTGAAGTAAAGCAGAACTGATTTTTAAAACCAGATCAGTAACTACCAGCTGCCTGATCATGTTTAACTTCTCTAATATTCAGTTTCCTCAACCATAAGAGAATGCAATCATACTTTGCTTTGATGACTACTTCACAAGCTTTAAAAGAGAGAAAATCAATAATCATGCAGATTAAAAGTGGCAGAAACAAATCTTACACAATTTTTCCAGCAAATAGTGCAAATGGGTACACTTCCTAACTTATTGTATGAGGCCAGTATAACCCTAATACCATGTACATTACAAGGAAAGAAAATTACAGGCCAATATTTCTAATGAAATATTCTAAAAAAATGAAAAATTCTAAAAAAAATTAACTTAGCAAGCCAAATACAGCAATATATAAAAAGGATAAATACATGACCAAGTGGGGTTTATTTTAAGAATACAAGGTTGGTTCAATATTCAAAAATAAATCAAAGCAATCCTAACAAAATACTAGCAAACCTTATCTAACAGCATATGAAAAGGATTATACACCATGACCAACTGGGACTTACCCCAGGAATACAAGGGTGGTTCAACATAAGAAAATCAATCAGTGCAATACACAAATTAATAGCTCAAAGGAAAAAAGCCCCACAATCACCTCAACTGATGTAGAAAAGGCAATTGACAAAATCCAACATGCTTTCATGATAAAATCATTTAAAAATAAAAAGGAACTTCTTCAACATGATGAAAGGCATTTATCAAAAAACCTACAGCTAACATCATAATGGTGAAAGACTGAAAGCTTTCCCACCAGTTTCAGAATAAGACAAGATGCCACTTACACCACCACTATTCAAAATTGTACAGGAAGGTCTAGCCAGGGCAATTAGGTAAGAAAAAGATATAAAAGGCATCCATATTGGAAAGGAAGAAGTAGAACAATCTCTATTAACAATTATCTTTTATATAGAAAATACCAAAGAATCCATAAGAAAGCTACTAGAACTAATAAAATAATTCAGCAAAGTTGCAGGGTACGAGATTAACAGGCAACATTCAGTTGTATGTCTATATGGCAGCAATGACAATCTGGAATAGAAATGAAGAAAACAATTCCACTTACAATAGCATCTAAAGGAATAAAATATCTAGGAATAAAATTTAACTGAGGAGGTTAAAGAAAGAACTTTACACTGAAAACTATGAAACATGGCTGAAGGAAATTAAAGAAAACCTAACTAAATGTCAAGACATCTTGTATTCATGGATTGGAAGATTTAATATGGTTGAGATGTTAATGCAACCAAAGCTATCTAGAGATTTAATGCAATTCCTATCAAAATTCCAGCAGCCTCTTTTGCAAATATGGAAATTCTACCCTCAAATTCATATGGAATGGTAAGGGCCTACAATTAGCCAAAACCATCATGAAAAAGAACGAAGTTGGACTTACATATCTCAAGTTCAAAACTTACTACAAAGCTACAGTAATCAAAAACACTGTGGTATTAGCATAAGGATAGACATATAGACCAATGGAATACAATTAAGAGTAGAGATATAAATCCACACATCTATGGTAAATTGTTTTTCAACAAGGATACCAAGTCTACTCAATGGGGAAAGAATTAAAGAGTGGAGAAGCATAAAGTTCAGAAAGAAGTGAAACCATCTTTACTCATTGATTACATGATTGACATGATTACATACGTTCACAATGCAAAGTAAACTATAACCAAGTACAATTAATAAGTGAATTTAGAAAGATTACAAGCTCAAGTCTTTTCAGTTGTATTTCAAAGTACTAACTATAAATGGAAAATGAAAATTATAAAGTTCTATTTATTATATATTAACATAAAAAAATAACAATGAATAAATCTTACATAAGATGGACAAGACACCAAAAGCCAAAAAGCAATTAAAAGAAAAAACTTTTAAGATCTAATAAATGGATAAATACACCACAGTTCTTGTCATTATTGTTATGACATCAATTTCTCCCCAAATTAATTAATAAAAACACAGTAGGTTGTTTTCCTGGAAATTAACAAGCAGATCCCAAAAGGGAAACGGAAATTTAAAGGCCCTAGAATAGCGACAGCAACCTTTAAGAAGAACCAAGTTAGAGCACTTCCATTACCAAACAGACCAATGAATCAAGAGTTCAAAAATAGATCCACCCATAGTCACTTGATTTATGAGAAAGGTGCCAAGAAAAATCTGTGGAGAAAGGACAGTCTTTTCAATTAATGATGCTAGAAAAATTGGAAAACATTATGGAAAAATAATGAATCTTGACCCCAATTTCATATATGCATAAAAACCAATTCAAGATAGATCATATATCTAAGAGTGAAAGATAAAATTTTAAAGCTTCTAGAAGAAATACAGAGGAATACCTTCATAACATTAGTATAGGCAAATATTTCAATATTCAAAAAGTATTAACCTACTAAAATGATAAACTGGACTTCAATATAATTAAGAAATTCTGTTCATCAAAAGATACCATTAGGAGAGTGAAAATATAAACCCAATCTATATTCCCAATACTTATATTCAACAAAAAGTTTTATATTCAGAACACATAAAGAATATAAAGAACTACTACAAATCAATTTAAACACAAACAATCCCATTTTATAATGGAAATTCACACACAAAAAATACACATATCTATGATTTTTGTATCTTCTTGATGAATTGTCCCTTTTACTAATACTTAGTGCCCTTCTTTGTCTCTTTTTTAAATGTTTTATATTTGAAGTTCAATTTGTATGATATTAATATAGCTATCCCTTACTCTTTTCTGGTTGTTGTTAGCAAAAAATATCCAGCTTTTCAATTTCAACCAATTTTTGCCCTTGAGTCTAAAGTGAGTTTCTTGTAGACAGCATACAGATGGGTCCTGTTTTTTAATCCATTATGACAGTCTATGTGTTTTCACTGGGAAGTTTAATCCATTAACATTTAATGTTATTACTGTAAAGGCAGTACTTTCTTCTACCATTTGGTCTTTTGGGTTTTATATGTCATATCTTTTTTCTCTCTTTTTACCCTTAACTGATAATCTTCATTTATACACTTTTCTCCAAATCTCTCTCTTCTATCTTTTCCTATCTGTCTGCAGCACTCCCTTTAGTATTACTTGCAGAACAGGTCTCTTGTTCACAAAATCTCTCAGGGTCTGTTTGTCTGAAAATATTTTAAACTCTCCGTGATTATATAAGGACAGTTTTCCCAGATACATAATTCTTGTTTGGCTGTTTTTCTCTTTCAGTATCTTAAATATATCATACTACTGCCTTCTCACCTCCATGACTTCTGCTGAGAAATCTGCACATAGTCTTACCAGGCTTCCCTTGTATGTGATGCATTGCTTTTCTCTTGCTGCTCTCAAAATTCTCTCATTTTTGACATCTGATATGAATTAGTAAGTTTCCTGGAGTAGGTCTATTTGGATCTATTCTATTTTGGGTATGCTGTGCTGCCTGGATCTGTAATTTTATGTCTTTCATAAGAGTTGGGAAAATTTCAGTGATTATTTCCTCCATTATTCTTTCTGCCCCCTTTCCCTTCTCTTCTCTTTCTGGGACACCCAATCATGTATACTTGTGCACTTCATGTTGTCATTCAATTCCCTGAGACCCTGCTCATATTTTCCATTCTTTTCCCTACCTGTTCTTTTGTGCATAGGATTTCAGATGTCTTTTCCTCCAGCTCACTAACTCTTTCTTCTGTCTCTTCAAATCTCCTGTTGTATACCTCCATTGTGCTTTTCATCTCTTCTATTGTGCCTTTCATTGCAATTAAGTTCTACCATTTGTTTATTCAAGCTTTTGAGATCCTCTGTATGGTCACCCATAAAGTATCTTCTTTATATCCATCATCTCTTTTGCCATATTTGCCTTCAACTCATTGATATGATTTAGAAGATTTGCTTGAACATCTCTAATTAGTTGTTTCAACTCCTATATCTCATTTGGAATGTTAGTTTGTTCCATTGACTGAGCCATATCTTCATGCTTCCTGGTATGAATTGTGATTTTTTGCTGGTGTCTAGGCATCTGATTTCCTTGATTATTTTATTCTGGAGGTCTTTTTCTCTCTTTTACCTAGGGTTTTCTTGTTGGCTGGCTTTGTTCTCTATCTGTTCTTTGACATTCAGTTCAACTTATTCTAGATCCCTAGCATAACTTGTGTTTAATTAATCAGAATTTTTCAGCTCTTGTTTTTCTGGTTCTTGCCCTGCCTATATGGAAGTCTTCTGAGGAGGGTCTCCACAGATAGGATCAACTACAATCGGATGTTCCTAGACAAGACAGGCCCAAGACTTAGGAAGTGAGTGAAATCAGTATCAAGGTATGGTCTCACTAATATGAACTAATTATAATAAGAAAACTGTGGGAGTGAAAGTTAAGAACACAGGATATGAGGAGGTAGAAAGAGACTCAAGATTGGGCATAAGATGCTGAAGGAGAATAGAATGTTCAACAGGATTGACTGTAAAGATCCAGAAATGGACAGCACAATACTATCTGATGGTAGCATAATATTTTAAGTATAATGAACGAAGCTGAGTGTGAGTATGGTTGAAAGAGGAAGACTAGGGGTATGTATGACACCAGAAGGAAAAACAGAGGATAAAAACTGAGACTGTATAACTTAGCAAAACCTAGAGTAGACAATGATGGTGATTAAATGAATAAATATAAGAAAGTTTTTACTTGAGGAAGAACAAGTCAATGTCACAATTGCAAGGTGTTGAAAATGGAATGGAATATGGAAAAAATACAATCAATAAATGGAATGTGAAAAAAATACAATCAATGCAAACTAGAGTCTATGGTTAACAGTAACACTGTAATGTTCTTCCATTAATTGTAACAAAGGCAATATACAAAAGCTAAATGTTAATAAGAGGAGTATTCAAGGTGGGATTCTTGTTGTTGTTTCTCTTTTTTATATTTTTATACTTTATTTGTTTTGCCCTCTTCTTTCTTCACAGAAGAAATGGAAATGTTCTCATATAGATTGTGATGATAAATGCAAAACAATGTGATTATATCAGGAGCTATTGATTGTTCACTTACAATGGATCATATGGTGTGTGAATAAAACTGTTTAAAAAATAAACAGAAAGATACAAGTGCTGGAGATGTGGAGAGAGAGAGAGATACCTATTCATTGCTGGTAGGTGTGCCTGTTTGTATATATATTATGTCCCCCAGAAAACGCCATATTCTTTGATGCAATCTTGGAGCAGATTGATTAATATTTTTGATTAGAGTGTGATTTCTTGATTGGATTTTCCATGGAGATGTGACCCATGCAACTGTGGGTAATACCTTTGATTAGATTATTTCCATGGAGATATGGACTCCGCCCATTCAGGATGGGTCTTGATTTAATCATTGGAGTCCTATAAAAGAGCTCACAAACAAAAGGACCTCAGAACACCTGAGAGTGACATTTTGGAGAGCAGCTGAGAGTGACATTTTGAAGATGGCCATTGAAAGCTGATGCCTGGGAGATACTAGTCCAGAGTTTGCCCCGGGATATGCTAAGACAGGACCCCCAGGCACTTAGAGGGAAAGGTCTTTGGAAAAGGAACCAAGAATGCACAGGAGCTGAGAGAGGAGCTGGAACACAACCCAGGATCAGCAGACACTAGCCACGTGCCTTGCCAGGTAACAGGTTTTCCAGATGCCATCAGCCATCCTTCAGTGAAGGTACCCTATGTTGATACCGTAGCTTGGACACTTTTATGGCCTTAAGACTGTAACTTTGTAACCAAATAAACCCCCTTTATAAAAGCCAATCCATTTCTGATATTTTGAATAACGGCAGCATTGGCAAACCGGAACAGTAGGGAAGTAGAGGGCAGGGTGATGGTTCCACAGGAAGCTAAGAATAGGGTTGCCATATGATCCTGTTATTATTTGGTATATACCTGGAAGAACTGAAAGCAGGGACACAAATAGGCTTACACACACCGCTGTTTATGGCAGGAGGATTCACAATTTGCATGGAGGAGATAGCCTAAAGGTTCATAGACAGGCGAATGGAAAGGCGAACTGTGGTGTATACATACATTGGAATATTGAGTCACTTCAAGAAGGATGAAATTGTGAGGCATGCAGCTAGATGAATGAACCTTGAGGACATTATGTTGAGTGAAATAAGCCAGAAACTAAAGGTCAAATATTGAAGACCTCATTAATACAAACTAATGAGCAAATGCTGAGAATTAAATTCAAGAGCATAGGTTATCAGGGAATAGAACGTGGGCAGAGATTGGGCCATCAACAATGCAGGAGTACAGAATGTTCGATAAGGTTTATTGTAAATGTTCCTTGATTGTAAACTCTTACAGTATCACATCTATTCCTGAGTTTTAACTGTTATTTAAGAGACATTTATTTCGTATAAAATTTATATTCTCTGTAACACACTAATTTAACCTATAAGGTCAGTTTATTTAAACAACATAATTACATGGAACCTAGAATAGGGAAAGATATCTTGTGATTCTGTGTTCCCGTATGCTAATGCCGCCATTATGCAAAAATACCAGAAATGGATTGGCTTTTATAAAGGGGGTTTATCTGGTTACAAAGTTACAGTCTGAAGGCCATGAAGATGTACAAATGAAGGCAGCAACACAAGTACACCTTCACCAAAGGAAGGCCAATGGCATCCAGAAAAACTCTGTTAGCTGGGAAGGCACATTGCTGGCGTCTGCTGATCCCAGGTTGTGATCCAGCTCTACTCTCAGCTCCTGTGCATTCTTCAAAGTGTCTCTCTTAGCTGCAGCACCTCCTTCTGTCTGTGAACACTTTTTTTTTTTAATGTTTATATATATATTTTTTTTTAATTTTTTTTTAATCTTCATTTTATTGAGATATATTCACATACCACACAGTCATACAAAACAAATCGTACTTTCGATTGTTTACAGTACCATTACATAGTGGTACATTCATCCTCCAAATCAATCCCTGACACCTTCATTAGCACACACACAAAAATAACAAGAATAATAATTAGAGTGAAAAAGAGCAATTGAAGTAAAAAAGAACACTGGGTACCTTTGTCTGTTTGTTTCCTTCCCCTACTTTTCCACTCATCCATCCATAAACTAGACAAAGTGGAGTGTGGTCCTCATGGCTTTCCCAATCCCCTTGTCACCCCTCATAAGCCACACTTTTATACAACTGTCTTCGAGATTCATGGGTTCTGGGTTGTAGTTTGATAGTTTCAGGTATCCACCACCAGCTACCCCAATTCTTTAGAACCTAAAAAGGGTTGTCTAAAGTGTGCGTAAGAGTGCCCACCAGAGTGACCTCTCGGCTCCTTCTGGAATCTCTCTGCCACTGAAGCTTATTTCATTTCCTTTCACATCCCCCTTTTGGTCAAGAAGATGTTCTCCGTCCCACGATGCCGGGTCTACATTCCTCCCCGGGAGTCATATTCCACGTTGCCAGGGAGATTCACTCCCCTGGGTGTCTGATCCCACGTAGGGGGGAGGGCAGTGATTTGTCTGTGAACACTTTTACAGGACTCCAGTGATTCAGTTAAGACCCACTCTCAATGGGTGGGTTAACACCTCCATGGAAATTATCCAATCAAAGGTCTCACCCACAGTTGATTGAGTCACATCTCCGTGGAAACACTCAATCAAAGGATTCCAATCTAATCAACACTAATACGTCTGCCCCTACAAGATTGCATTCAAGAACATGTTGTTTGGTGGGACATAATACATCCGAACTGGCACATTCTGTAAAGGTTAATGTAACACCCCAATAAATCCCAGAGTATTTTGGGCAGAAAATTTAAAAATATATATATATATATATATATGCCCTTGAAGGACTGGGGGGGGATGTGGAAATATTAAACTTTCCCACTGGGGAATTCCTGATATACTTACAAGCACTAGGAACTCACAATTTAATAAGCCAAGCCCTCAGTCTTGGGGCTTGCCCTTAAGAAACTTACTCCTAAAGGAGAAGCTAAGCCTACTTACAATTATGCCTAAGAAACAGTCCCAGAGAATCTTTTTTGCTGCTCAGATGTGGCCTCTCTCTCTCTCAGCCAACATGCAAATAAACTCCCCCTACTTGGGACATGACTCCCAGGGGTGTAAGTCTCCCTGGCAACATGGGACATGATTCCTAGGGATGAGGCTGGCGCTAGCATCATGCAATTGAGAATGCCTTCTTGACCAAAAGGGGGGGAAGAATTGAAACAAAATAGTTCCAGTGGCTAAGATATTTCAAATAGTGTTGAGAGGTCATTCTGGAGATTATTTTTATGCATTATATAGATAGTCCTTTCTAGTTTCTAGTGTATTAAAATAGCTAGAGGGAAACACCTGAAACTGTTGAACTGTAATCCAGTAGACTTGATTCTTGATTCTATACAGCTTTTATTCTGGGACAGTGAGATTGTGAAAACCTTGTAACTAACACTCCCATTTTCCAGTGTATGGGCAGATTAGTAATTAAATGACAAATAAATAAATAATAGGGGGGGATTAGGGGGTATTGGATATTTGGGGTGTTCTTTTTTATTTTTTTATTTTTTTTTTGAGTAATGAATATGTTCTAAAATTGATTATGGCAAAGAATGCTTAACCATATGATGATACCGGAGTCACTGATTGTATACTTCAGATGGATTATATGGTGTGTGAATATATTTCAATAAAATTGCATTAAAAAAAGAACACACAAACGGCCAATAAACATATAAAAATACTTAAGCATCATTAATATCAAAGAAGTACAAATTAAAGTGACAATGAGACATCTTTACACACATACCAGAATAGCTAAACACTTCACACATATGAAATGCTGGTGAGAATTGTGGAGCAATTGGATCTCTCACTTATTGCTGTTTGGCACATAAATTGGTACCATTATGGAAAACAGCTTGGCAGTTTCTGCTGAAATTAAATATGTATCTACACTGTGACTCAGCAAACCCACTCCTGTGTATACAGTCAACAAAAAATCAATATGTATGTCCACTAAAAGATGTATAAGAGTGCTCACAGCAGCTTTATACATAACTGCCCCCACCAAATACCCCAAATGTCCATAAACTAGAGAATGGATAAAGAAACTCTGATACATTTATACCATGCAGAACTACACAGAACTGAAAAAGAACAAACTGCTAATAGATGTAACAATGTGGAAGAATCTTGTAGACACTTTGAGCAAATGAAGCCATATATAAGTAACACACCATTCGATTCAATTTATGAATCAATTTATATAAAAATCGAAGAATGGGCAAAAAATGGATGGAGATAGAAATTAAAATAGTGACTACCCATCAAAATGGTATTGGTACAAAGGGTGAAAAAAGATTCCTTCTGAGGTTATGGAAATATTCTATCTGAATCTGAGTGATGATTATCCAGGAGTATACCTATGAAAATATTTATTGAGCAGTGTATTTAAGATTAGTGCACTTAACGCAGGATATGACTCCCGGGGATGAGCCTGGACCCAGCATTGAGGGATTGAGAAAATCTTGACCAAAAGGAGGAAGCAAAATGAAACAAATTAAAGTTTCAGTGGCTGAGAGATTTCAAATGGAGTCGAGAGGTCACTTTGGAGGGCATTCTTATGCACTATATAGATACCCTATTTTAGGTTTTAGTGTATTGGAATAGCTAGGAGTAAATGCCTGAAACTATTGAACTGCAACCCAGTAGCTGTGATTCTTGAAGTCATTAACTATGTAGCTTAAGTGGGGTGATGGTGTGATTATGAAAACCTTGTGGCTCACACTCCCTTCATCCAGTATATGGATGAATGGGTAGAAAAATGGGGACAAAAACTAAATGAAAAATAGGGTGGGATGGGGGGGTGGTGATTTGGGTGTTCTTTTTTACTTTTATTTTTTATTCCTATTTTTATTCTTTCTGGTGTAAGGAAAATGTTCAAAATTGATTGGGGTGATGAATGCACAACTATAGGATGGTACTGTGAACAGCTGATTGCACACCATGGATGATTGTGTGGTATGTGAATGCATCTCAATAAAACTGAACTTAAAAAAAAAACAAAAGATTATTGCACTTTATAGTAGGTATGTTGTATCTCAACTTTAAAATGCTTTTAATCCCTAAAAAAAATAAACAACAGAAGCTTTGGTCTAGAATGTGGAAGTATAGGCAGGAAAAGAAGGTACTTAGTAAAGGAACTGGATGTCTTAGAAACTATTTGGTTCAAATATGGGGATATATAATTAATACTAGGAAATAAAGTCATGATAAAAAGAGCTAACATTTATTGAGAGCTGACAGTATCTCAAGCATTGTGCCAAAGCTATATTATACCTATAGACACACACACACATATGCACGCACACAATCTTATTTAAACCCTACAACAAATCTACAAGGTATTATTATTAATTCCCATTTTAGACCTAAGAAAACTGAGACGAGTAGAAATCACTCTGATTAAATTTAAAATGAGTTGATATTAGTAAAGCACATTTGGTTTGCATAAAATAATTTTCTAAATATACTGACAAAGAGTGATATTTAAATGTCCTACCTGGATTTCTTTGCCACACTATCTAAAATATAATTCTCTACCACTCTGTCATCTTACACTCCATTATTTTTCATCATAACACATATCACATCTGACAACATATTACATATTTATGTGCTCATTTGCTTATTTTCTATCTCCACTACTAGAATGTAAATTCTACGACAGCAGAAACTTCATGTCCATGTTGTTCAATAGTCTATCTCCAGCACCTGGATCTATCCCTAGCATATAATGGATGCTCAATAAATACTGACTGAGTGGAAAAAGTAATAATAAACATCCTCCCTAATACTAAATTCTGTACATTTTTCCAAACCATCCATAAAACTAAGAGAAAATAGCCTTATTTCATATCCTTTATAATAATCCACTTACATAATCTTCCCAGCAAAAGACTTCACATATATCTTCAACTGATTTTGGGCAACCACCTCAAATAGCTGAAGAAGAATTTGGAAGACTCAGTCTAACATGTTAAATTAATGTAGTTAATTATCTTCCTTTTAAGTCATGAAAGAAAGACTTTATTTTAAGCATCCAAATGCAAATCTTTTAAATTATATTCTTTTGGAGCCAACTAAGCATAGAATATGTTATGGGTTTAGAAAGAATTGCTTCAGGTCAGCATTATGAAAATGAATTATTGTACTGAACATTGACACAGAACTAATACAGTGATGGCTAAAGAACTACTTAAGTGTAAAAGGAGAGATGCTCCTTTTTACTTCACTATCTTCCACTGTTTAGTGCACTCCTATGTTTTGATCCCATTTCCTTTCACCTCCTGCTCTAGCTACTATCTCTGCTCTGTTTTAACCTCTCTTGATACTACTTTAACTTTTCCTTCTGTGTTCTATGTATCCTTTTCTTCTCTTCAACATATTTAGATGTCTCCCCATTCTTGAAATATGTACATACAAACAACTATCCTGGGCCTTGCTTTCCCCCCAGAACACTGCTTTTTGACACAATTGTTACTTTTTTTTTTAAGTGCACAACATCCACTTTCTCCCCTCTCACTCACTCCTTTACATTTTGCCATCAAATTCATATTCACTTTTCAAAACCAACAAAAATTCTTTAATCCCAAATCCACTGCCTTCCTTACCTACCTCAATGCATCATTTAAAACTGAACACATCCTCCACGACCATCGTTTAAACTGTCTCTTCTCTGGACTTTCACTATTCTGTGCCTTCCAAACTTTTCTCCTACCTAAATTTTGTTGAGCCTGAAATTTATACAATTTAGGCAGCCTTCTTTAAAGAAAAAAAAAAATACACATAAAACATTAAGGGCAAAGGTAAATACTTATGTAGAATGAGAAGACAATCACATCATCACAGACATCAAATAAACACCAAAAAAAAACCAATAAATTTATCAATAAACTCCTTGGCACACTTATAGAATACTTCATTCCACATTTTTATAGCATTTTCTTTAATCACTCCTCATTTGACGATATTTGTAAGATTTTCTATAGACAGATAAAAATATTCAAAACACTAAATTTTTATTTATATCTTAGAAAATTTTCTTTTAGACTCACAACTTGTTATTGGTAATCTCGTAAAATTTTAGTGCTGTTATCAAATTTATGAAAACATTTATCATTTCTTTCACTTATGAGCTATCAGATTTGGAGAAATTTTCCCCAGACTAGCTTCTGGCTCTGAATATTTCCAAATTTATTTCTTTTACCCTACCTACATATTTCCAGTGCAAAGTACCATATGACATATTCAAATCACCATGGGATCTCTTGCCTTGCATATATTATAACACTGAGTCAAAACAATGGGTAATTGGGGTTTCCCGGATGTCATTCCTATGTCAGAACAGCTAGCAAAAACTTAGCTATACTCAAAAAACGATTATGAACCACATAAATATATGCCACCCAAATCAACCTCCCCCTTAGCAGTACCCCAAAAATGTCTGCAGTCACCCCAATGCCACTGACATTAGGGTAAGTAAGGAATGGAAAGAAATAGCAGTCATAAATTAAAATACATGACTTTTGGAAATACAACAGAAACATATGATCGTATAAACACCTTCTTCTCAACATTTTGAAAGAAATCCATGAAAGCGCGAGACCCTGGATTTAAGTTTAATTAGGTTCAAGGTAAATCCTCATCCTACCACTCTGACTCTGCCTTCTTCACTGACTCCTCTTTGTCATGCCAACTACAAAATGTAGGTACTTCCAAGAGCCTTTGCCTTTCTCCCAAAATATGTATAAGATAGAACTTTCCAAAGTTATTTTGTCCTTAGCTTTTTTACTATACTCCTTTTCTTCTTCAGTCTCATCCACTCCCATAAATTCAACTATGATCTTCTATGCAAATAATCTGCCCCCTAGAATCCAGTTACGAGACTAACAACTCCATGAGCAAGGGAAATGCCAGTCTTGTCTGTTTTAACTCCACGGCCTGAATCTCTAGGGGCATATGGTAGGCCTTCAATGGAACATATTGAAAAACTTCTAAAGCTAGGTATCTGTCCTCATTCTCTCTTTCCAAGCACCAAACCTGCAATAACTAACTGTCCACTGGTCTTTTCCACCTAAATATCTCCTGAGCCCCCAAAAGACACACACAAAATCCCATACTTCAGGGAGGACTCTGAAATTCATTTTACCAATCAGTGATGTACTGTTAACTCTTAAAAAACAATTTTAATAATAGCCTTTAAGAAAATTAAGGCACAACGAAATTACAGATCTAGATCAAGACAAATCTAGATTATTCCACCTCCAATAGGATGAACTTCCTTCCTAAAAACAAATCATGTGTAAAAAGACAACTTAGGGGTTAAAGTGTGACCCACTCATTCAGGATGGGTCTTAATCCTATCCCTACAATCCTTTATAAATGGAAGCAAGACAAAGTAAGCAAGCCATAGAAGCAAGAAGCTGAAAGCAACAAAACCTAAGAGAGAAGGGAGAGAGGAAAGAAGGTAGAAAGCCAGGAACTGCATGGACTGGACACCACAGAGCAATTTGACTTTCAGCATACTTCATACACCACTCATGAACATGTCACACTGCTGAGATCAGCGAAATCTGTAAGTTTTTGCGGCCAGGGGACCCACGCCCCTCCCTGCCAGGCTCAGTCCCATGGGAAGAGGGGCCGTCAGTGCTGGGAAGGAGAAGGGAGAACTGCAGTGGCAGCTCTTATCAAAAACTCATTCTACTGACCCAAATTTCAACCATAGATAGAATGAGACCAGACACCAGAGAATCTGAGAGCAGCCAGCCCAGCACAGAGGAGACAGGCATAGCAAAACACAGCAAGAAAAACTCCAAAATAAAAGCGGAGGATTTTTGGAGTTCTGGTGAACACAGAAAGGGGAAGGGCAGAGCTCAGGCCCTGAGGCTTATATGCAAATCCCGAAGAAAAACTGATCTCTCTGCCCCCTGGATCTTTCCTTAATGGGCCTAATTGCTTTGTCTCTTAGCATTTGAATAACCCATTAGATCTGCCAGGAAGGCTTTTTTTTTTTTTTTTTAATCTTTTTTTGTTTCTGTTTCTAAAACAAGTACTCTAAGAATCCCAATACAGAAAGCCTCAAAGACTTGCAATTTGGGCAGGTCAAGACAAGAGCAGAACTAAGAGAGCTCTGACACAAAAGGCAATAATCCAGTGGCTGAGAAAATTCACTAAATACCACAACTTCCCAAGAAAAGGGGGGTATCCGCTCACAGCCATCATCCTGGTGGACAGGAAACACTCCTGCCCATCGCCAGCCCCATAGCCCAGAGCTGCCCCAGACAGCCCAGTGTGACGGAAATGCTTCAAATAACAGGCACACACCACAAAACTGGGCGTGGACATTAGCCTTCCCTGCACCCTCAGCTGGTTGCCCCAGAGTTGGTAAGGTGGAGCAGTGTGAATTAGCAAAGCCCCATTCAGCCATCATTTCAGCAGACTGGGAGCCTCCCTACACAGCCCAGCAGCCCAGAACCGCCCTGGGGGGAATGCACTCACCTGTGACATAGCACAGTCATCCCTCAACAAAGGACCAGGGGGTGCAAGGCCTGGAAGAGGGATCCACTCGCAAGACTCAGGAGCCATACGCCAATACCAAGGATTTGTGGGTCAGTGGCAGAGACAAACTGTGGCAGGACTGAACTGAAGGATAAGACTATTGCAGCAGCTTTAAAACTCCAGAAACACCAGGGAGATTTGATTGTTAGAGCCACCTCCACTCCCTGACTGCCCAGACACATGCCCCATATACAGGGCGGGCAACACCAACTACACACACGAGCTTGGTACACCAATTGGACCCAACAAGACTCACTCCCCCACTTACCACAAAGGCAAAGCAGGGGAGAACTGGCTTGCGGAGAACAGGTGGCTCGTGGACGCCACCTGCTGGTTAGTTAGAGAAAGTGTACTCCACGAAGCTGTAGATCTGATAAATTAGAGATAAGGACTTCAGTTGGTCTACAAATCCTAAAAGAACCCTATCAAGTTCAGCAAATGCCAACAGGCCAAAAACAACAGAAAATTATAAAGCATACGAAAAAACCAGACGATATGGAGAACCCAAGCCCAAGCACCCAAATCAAAAGATCAAAAGAGACACAGCACCTAGAGCAGCTACTCAAAGAACTAAAGATGAACAATGAGACCATAGTATGGGATACAAAGGATATCAAGACGACCTTAGAAGAGCATAAAGAAGACATTGCAAGATTAATAAAAAAATAAATGATCTTATGGAAATTAAAGAAACTGTTGACCAAATTAAAAAGATTCTGGACACTCATAGTACAAGACTAGGGGAAGATGAACAACAAATCAGTGACCTGGAAGATGACAGAATGAAAAATGAAAGCACAAAAGAAAGAATGGGGAAGAAACTCAAAAAAATCGAAACGGACCTCAGGGATATGATAGATAATATAAAACGTCCGAATATAAGACTCATTGGTGTTCCAGAAGGGGAAGAAAAGGGTAAAGGTCTAGGAAGAGTATTCAAAGAAATTGTTGGGGAAAACTTCCCAAATCTTCTAAACACATAAATACACAAGGCATAAATCCCCAGCCAACTCCAAATAGAATAAATCCAAATAAACCCACTCCGAGACATATTCTGATCACACTGTCAAACACGGAAGAGAAGGAGCAAGTTCTGAAAGCAGAAAGAGAAAAGCAATTCACCACATACAAAGGAAACAGCATAAGACTAAGTAGTGACTACTCAGCAGCTACCATGGAGGCGAGAAGGCAGTGCCACGACATATTTAAAATTCTGAGTGAGAAACATTTCCAACCAAGAATACTTTATCCAGCTAAACTCTCCTTCAAAGTTGAGGGAGAGCTTAAATTCTTCACAGACAAACAAATGCTGAGAGAATTTACTAACAAGAGACCTGCCCTACTGGAGATACCAAAGGGAGCCCTACAGACAGAGAAACAAAGAAAGGAGAGACTTGGAGAAAGGTTCAGTACTAAAGAGATTTGGTATAGGTACAATAAAGGATATTAATAGAGAGAAGGGAAAAATATATATGACAAACATAAACCAAAGGATAAGATGGCTGATTCAAGAAATGCCTTCACAGTTATAACGTTGAATGTAAATGGATTAAACTCCCCAATTAAAAGATATAGATACGCTGAATGGATTTAAAAAAATGAACCATCAGCACGTTGCATACAAGAGACTCATGTTAGACACAGGGACACAAAGAAATCGAAAGTGAAAGGATGGAAAAAAATATTTCATGCAAGCTGCAGCCAAAAGAAAACAGGTGTAGCAATATTAATCTCAGATAAAATAGATTTTAAATGCAGGGATGTTTTGAGAGACAAAGAAGGCCACCACATACTAATAAAAGGGGCAATTCAACAAGAAGAAATAACAATCATAAACGTTTATGCACCCAATAAAGGTGCCACAAAATACATGAGAGAAACACTGGCAAAACTAAAGGAAGCAATTGATGGTTCCACAATAATTGTGGGAGACTTCAACACATCACTCTCCCCTATAGATACATCTACCAGACAGAGGACCAGTAAGGAAATTGAAAACCTAAACAATCTGATAAATGAATTAGATTTAACAGACATATATAAAATATTACATCCCAAATCACCAGGATACACATACTTTTCTAGTGCTCACGGAACTTTCTCCAGAATAGATCACATGCTGGGACACAAAAAAAGGGTCAATAAATTTAAAAAGACTGAAATTTTTCAAAGCACATTCTCTGACCACAATGGAATACAATTAGAAGTCAATAACCATCAGAGACTTAGAAAATTCACAAATACCTGGAGGTTAAACAACACACTCCTAAACAATCAGTGGGTTAAACAAGAAATAGCAAGAGAAATTGCTAAATATATAAAGACAAATGAAAATGAGAACACAACATACCAAAACCTATGGGATGCAGCAAAAGCAGTTCTGAGGGGGAAATTTAGAGCACTAAACGCATATATTAAAAAGGAAGAAAGAGCCAAAATCAAAGAACTAATGGATCAACTGAAGACGCTAGAAAATGAACAGCAAACCAACCCTAAACCAAGTAGAAGAAAAGAAATAACAAGGATTAAAGCAGAAATAAATAACATAGAGAACAAAAAAACAATAGAGAAGATAAATATCACCAAAAGTTGGTTCTTTGAGAAGATCAACAAGATTGACAAGCCCCTAGCTACACTGACAAAATCAAAAAGAGAGAAGACCCATATAAACAAAATAATGAATGAAAAAGGTGAAATAACTGCAGATCCTGAAGAAATTTAAAAAATTATAAGAGGATACTATGAACAACTGTATGCCAACAAACTGGATAATGTAGAGGAAATGGACAATTTCCTGGAAACATATGAACAACCTAGACTGACCAGAGAAGAAATAGAAGACCTCAAACAACCCATCACAAGCAGAGATCCAATCAGTCATCAAAAATCTCCCCACAAATATATGCCCAGGGCCAGATGGCTTCACAGGGGAATTCTACCAAACTTTCCAGAAAGAACTGACACCAATCTTACTCAAACTCTTTCAAAACATTGAGAAAAATGGAACACTACCTAACTCATTTTATGAAGCTAACATCAATCTAATACCAAAACCAGGCAAAGATGCTACAAAAAAGGAAAACTACCGGCCAATCTCCCTAATGAATATAGATGCAAAAATCCTCAACAAAATACTTGCAAATCGAATCCAAAGACACATTAAAAAAATCATACACCATGACCAAGTGGGGTTCATTCCAGGCATGCAAGGATGGTTCAACATCAGAAAAACAATCAATGTATTACAACACATTAAAAACTCGAAAGGGAAAAATCAATTGATCATCTCAATAGATGCTGAAAAAGCATTTGACAAAATCCAACATCCCTTTTTGATAAAAACACTTCAAAAGGTAGGAATTGAAGGAAACTTCCTCAACATGATAAAGAGCATATATGAAAAACCCACAGCCAGCATAGTACTCAATGGTGAGAGACTGAAAGCCTTCCCTCTAAGATCAGGAACAAGACAAGGATGCCCGCTGTCACCACTGTTATTCAACATTGTGCTGGAAGTGCTAGCCAGGGCAATCCGGCAAGACAAAGAAATAAAAGGCATCCAAATTGGAAAAGAAGAAGTAAAACTGTCATTGTTCGCAGATGTTATGATCTTATATCTAGAAAACCCTGAGAAATCGACGATACAGCTACTAGAGCTAATAAACAAATTTAGCAAAGTAGCGGGATACAAGATTAATGCACATAAGTCAGTAATGTTTCTATATGCTAGAAATGAACAAACTGAAGAGACAATCAAGAAAAAGATACCATTTTCAATAGCAACTAAAAAAATCAAGTACCTAGGAATAAACTTAACCAAAGATGTAAAAGACCTATACAAAGAAAACTACATAACTCTACTAAAAGAAATAGAAGGGGACCTTAAAAGATGGAAAAATACTCCATGTTCATGGATAGGAAGGCTAAATGTCATTAAGATGCCAATTCTACCCAAACTCATCTACAGATTCAATGCAATCCCAATCAAAACTCCATCAACCTACTTTGCAGACTTGGAAAAGCTAGTTATCAAATTTATTTGGAAAGGGAAGATGCCTCGAATTGCTAAACACACTCTAAAAAAGAAAAACGAAGTGGGAGGACTTACACTCCCTGACTTTGAAGCTTATTATAAAGCCATAGTTGTCAAAACAACATGGTACTGGCACAAAGATAGACATATAGATCAATGGAATCGAATTGAGAATTCGGAGATAGATCCCCAGATCTATGGCCGACTGATCTTTGATAAGGCCCCCAAAGTCACTGAACTGAGCCATAATGGTCTTTTCAACAAATGGGGCTGGGAGAGCTGGATATCCATATCCAGAAGAATGAAAGAGGACCCCTACCTCACACCCTACACAAAAATTAGCTCAAAATGGGTCAAAGGTTTCAATATAAAAGAAAGTACCATAAAACTCCTAGAAGATAATGTAGGAAAACATCTTCAAGACCTTGTATTAGGCAGACATTTCCTAGACTTTACACCCAAAGCACAAGCAACAAAAGAAAAAATGGATAAATGGGAACTCCTCAAGCTTAGAAGTTTCTGTACCTCAAAGAAATTTCTCAAAAAGGTAAAGAGGCAGCCAACTCAATGGGAAAAAATTTTTGGAAACCATGTATCTGACAAAAGACTGATATCTTGCATATATAAAGAAATCCTACAACTCAATGACAATAGTACAGACAGCCCAATTATAAAATGGGCAAAAGATATGAAAAGACAGTTCTCTGAAGAGGAAATACAAATGGCCAAGAAACACATGAAAAAACGTTCAGCTTCACTAGCTATTAGAGAGATGCAAATTAAGACCACAATAAGATACCATCTAACACCAATTAGAATGGCTGCCATTAAACAAACAGGAAACTACAAATGCTGGAGGGGATGTGGAGAAATTGGAACTCTTATTCATTGTTGGTGGGACTGTATAATGGTTCAGCCACTCTGGAAGTCAGTCTGGCAGTTCCTTAGAAAACTAGATATACAGTTACCATTCGATCCAGCAATTGCACTTTTCGGTATATACCCGGAAGATCGGAAAGCAGTGACACGAGCAGATATCTGCACGCCAATGTTCATAGCAGCATTATTCACAATTGCCAAGAGATGGAAACAACCCAAACATCCTTCAACAGACGAGTGGATAAATAAAATGTGGTATATACACACGATGGAATACTACACGGCAGTAAGAAGGAACGATCTCGTGAAACAAATGACAACATGGATGAACCTTGAAGACATAATGCTGAGCGAAATAAGCCAGGCACAAAAAGAGAAATATTATGTGCTACCACTAATGTGAACTTTGAAAAATGTAAAACAAATGGTTTATAATGTAGAATGTAGGGGAACTAGCAATAGAGAGCAATTAAGGAAGGGGGAACAATAATCCAAGAAGAACAGATAAGCTATCATGGGTAAATTTAACGTTCTGGGAATGCCCAAAAATGACTATGGTCTGTTAATTTCTGATGGGTACAGCAGGAACAAGTTCACAGAAATGTTGCTATATCAGGTAACTTTCTTGGAGTAGAGTAGGAACATGTTGGAAGTAAAGTAGTTATCTTAGGTTAGTTGTCTTTTTCTTACTCCCTTGTTATGGTCTCTTTGAAATGTTCTTTTATTGTATGTTTTTTTTAATTATTTTTTTAATTTTTTTATTTTTCATAGTTTATTTAAAAGAAAAAAAAGTTAAAAAAAAACAAGGGAAAAAATATGTAGAGCCCCCTTGAGGAGCCTGTGGAGAATGCAGGGGTATTGGCCTACCCCACCTCGATGGTTGCTGACATGACCACAGGCATAGGGGACTGGTGGTTTGATGGGTTGAGCCCTCTACCAGAGGATTTACCCTTGGGAAGACTGTTGCTGCAAAGGAGAGGCTAGGCCTCCGTATAATTGTGCCTGAGAGGCTCCTCCCGAATGCCTCTTTGTTGCTCAGATGTGGCCCTCTCTCTCTACCTAAGCCAACTTGAAAGGTGAAATCACTGCCCTCCCCACTACGTGGGATCAGACACCCAGGGGAGTGAATCTCCCTGGCAACGTGGAATATGACTCCCAGGGAGGAATGTAGACCTGGCATCGTGGGACGGAGAACATCTTCTTGACCAAAAGGGGGATGTGAAAGGAAATGAAATAAGCTTCAGTGGCAGAGAGATTCCAAAAGGAGCCGAGAGGTCACTCTGGTGCACACTCTTACGCACAATTTAGACAACCCTTTGTAGGTTCTAAAGAATTGGGGTAGCTGGTGGTAGACACCTGAAACTATCAAACTACAACCCAGAACCCATGAATCTCGAAGACAATTGCATAAAAATGTAGCTTATGAGGGGTGACAATGGGATTGGGAAAGCCATAAGGACCACACTCCCCTTTGTCTAGTTTATGGACAGATGAGTAGAGGGGTGGGGGAAGGAAACAAACAAACAGACACACAGACAAAGGTACCCACTGTTCTTTTTTACTTTAATTGCTCTTTTTCACTTTAATTATTATTCTTGTTATTTTTGTGTGTGTGCTAACGAAGGTGTCAGGGATTGATTTGGGTGATGAATGTACAACTATGTAATGGTACTGTGAACAATCAAATGTACTATTTGTTTTGTATGATTGCGTGGTATGTGAATATATCTCAATAAAATGAAGATTTTAAAAAAAAAAAAAAAAAAGAGAAGGGAGAGACCAGCAGATGCCACCATGTGCCTTGCCATGTGATAGAGGAGTCAAGGATTCCCAGAAGCCAGTCTTCAGGAAGAAAGCATCGCCTTCATGATGCCTTGATTTGGACATTTCTCAGCCTCAAACTGTAAGCTAATAAATTCCCATTGTTTAAGCAAAAAAAAAAAAAGACAACTTACAGAATGGGAGAAAATATTTGGTAATCATACATCTGATGATGGTTTAATATCCAGAATATATAAAGAATTCCAACAACTCAAGAACAGAAAGACAGACAACCCAATTGAAAAATGGAAAAAAGACTTGAACATACATTTCTCTAAAAAAGATATACAAATGGCCAATAATTACATTGAAAGATGCTCAAGGTCATCAAGCATCAGGGAAATGAAGATGAAAACCACAATGAGATACCATCTCACCCAAACTAGGACAGCTACTATTAAAACAAAAAAGAAAATAACAAGTGTTGGAGAGAATGAAAAATAGGAACACTCTTTCATTGTCGGTGGGAATGTAAAATGGTCCACTGTAGAAAACTGTTTGGCAATTCCTCAGAAAGTTAAGTACAGAATTAACATGACCCAGCAATCCCACTTCCCAGCACATACCCCAAGAAATTGAAAACAGAGGCTCAAACAGATATTTGCACACCAATGTTTACAGCAGCATTATTCACAATTGCGAAAAGGTGAAAGCATTCCAAGTGCCCGTCAACTGATGAATGAATAAACAAAATCTAGTATATACACATAATGGACTAGTATTCCACCGAATGAAGTTTTGATGTATGCTACAGTATGAATGAACCTTGAAGACATCATGTTGAGTGTCATAAGCCAGACACAAAACAGCAAACACTGTATAAACTCATTCATATGATCTAGGCAGAATACACAAATTCATAAAGTCAGAAAATAGAATACAAGTTAGCAGGGGCCAGTGGAGGAGGGAAATGGATTCCTAATGTGTAACTGGTGTGGAGTTTCTGTTTGTGGTGATGGGAAAATTTTGGCAATGGATGATAGTGATGAAGGCACAACTTTGTGGATGTAATTAACAACACTGAGTTGTACATTTGAAAAGGAATAGAAAAGGAAATTTTAGGTTGTATGTAAGTTACCACACACAAAAAAAACAGAACCGAACAACAAAAAGAGTGAACTCTAATGTAAACAGTGGGCTGAAGTTAACATCGTATTTATAATAATATTGCTTCCTCAACTGTAACAAAATTCCCACACTACTGTGAAATCTTCAGAACAGGGAAAACTGTGTGTAAGGGAGGGTATATGGGAACTCTGTGCTTTCTGAATGATTTTTCTGCAAACCTGTAACTGCTCTAAAAAAATGTTTTTAAGTAATGTGCCTCATCAAACACATATATCTATTTTTAATAACTTATTTGGAATCACACTCTGTGCCCTGGATAAAGGCACCATAATTAGAAATGCAAAGTCAATTGCCTATTGTTAGTTATCAAAGATAAACAAATAAAATACTTTTGAGAAAGGAAAACAATAAATAAAACTAAATACCAATAACAAATAACTAAAAATAAGCCTGTACACAATGTCCTAAAGTTTGTACACAGAACGTACTCAGACAATACGCAGTATATATTCAGTCCTGTAGTCCCACTCCACTGAAAGACCTCACTGTAAACACACTCCTAAAACAAAAGAGTTCACAAGCAAATAGGACAGAACGCTGACATCAGTGTGGCACAGACGTATCAGTCTATTTGTCTTCAGTTGCTAGGATTCAGTGTGTCCATTTTTCTCTGAACTTGAAAACATGCAACTCTTTGATGTTCTAAAGATTCCATAGTTAAACAGAAGATTGATGGACTGACTTGATAATATGAAAAATGTATTGAATTCAAATCTCTTAATTTCTGGAAAACACTCATGTTTTCCCTCAAATAAAAACAAATCTATATGAGAATTTTAATTTCTTTACCAAATGCAACAATAAAACTCAATTTCAACAAAATAAAATGAAAAAGGAAACTGTATACTTTCAAGTTACTATTCCAGAAATAAAATTCTGAATACAGCTTTATAAAATATCTCCTATCTATTCAAAACCTTTTGAACCCGTATAATAAATAAGTGCATATTTAGCTTTGTGCAATAAAAGGCAATTATTTGATCTGAGTAAATTCCTAATAGTTTCTCCAATTTAGAATTATCTTAAGAGTATATGTTTATCAATAAGATACTAATAAAAAATATCACAATAAAGAAATAATTGAAACTATTGTACTATAACTGATAATAACTTTGGAAATTTCCTATATATATCTACTTGTTAAATCATACTTTGAAAGATATTACCTTTTACTATATATGTTGTATTTCATAATAAGGAAATAACTGAAACTGTGGAATTGTAACCTATAATGTTCTTTGAAATTTGCTCTCTACTTGTTAAATTGTACTTGAAAAGTTGTCACTTTTATGTATATACGTTATATTCTACAACTTAAAAAATTAAAAACAAAACAAAACAAAAAAACTGTAAGTCATCGATATGGTCTGTGAGAGAAGAGGCCACAAAAAATTAGTTTTTCAGGCATATAGATCAGGAACAGTGGCAGCCTTAGAAGGAGGTCTCTTCAAGGATCCATAAACGGTTATCCTATCTCAAATGATGGGTCAGTGAGAAAGATCCTTCCAGGAACATCCATCTGCTCTTGGTACCGCCCAGATATGATGCTTCAAATGGGCTTAAAATACCTTTGGTGGCAAAAAAAAAAAAAAAAAATCAAATTTCCAGGAAAATCTTCAGTTTATCCCATACTGCCTTAATAGAGATATCATAACATCTGCATCCTTCATCTCCACCATTAGGACAATAGATCCAAGTTTGTACAAGCTATCTGGTGGACAAGGGTTTTTCCTTCACAAGAATAAAAAGGACCACAAGTCTTGGCTTTTCTTTGCTAAAGTAACAACTTTCCAAACTCAGAATCTCTTTCATTCGAATATATAAATCATTTTTAATAAAAATACAAATAAAAACTTCTCCTAGAACATTAAATTGTCTTCCCATCCCAGCTTAAACTAGGATCAAGATGTCTCTTCCCTAACAGTAGGTAATATACATAGGTATACAATTTTTTTCCCTGTGGAGATGAAAAGTACAGATTAGATTTTTAACACAGCATTGGGGAGGGGGCAGTTCTTGCAGAAAGTGGCACCTGAGCAAAGTCTTGAAGTATGGAAGGAATTTCAATAAGCTGAAGAAGATACCAGACTTAAAGGAGTAACTTAAAAAAAAGCATAGAGACTTCAGAGTACATAAAGGGCAATAAAATTAACCAAATGATTAAGTAATCAATGGAGGATTAATCAACCAAATTATAGTTAAGTAACTATAACCTATTTCTCATTTACCTAAAACAAATCTTATTTTTGACACTTAAAATAATCACAACTCTGAGTATTCTCAACTAATCTGAAACAAATTAGTATAACTCCGTAAATTGAACAAAATAAAAAAACATATAGTGTGGAATTTGGCATATTTGTATATTGCTCTTTACCATTACAAAAGACAGTACTCAAGATCTCCAAATAGAGTCAATTGTATTATATGAAATAAATATTAATTAATATATAAAAGTAACATAAAGATATCTAACTTTTTATAGTTATGATTTATAGCTATGTACTTAAACATAAGTCTGTTCCCTGTCCAGTCTCTAGTTTTTCTGTCTGCCTTGGCCAAGCAAGAACAAAATTACAGAATTATGAGCAGAAGGTAGAAGTGAGTGAATAGAGAAAAGCAAAGCAAAGAATGAGAAGCAAATAAATTATTTTCAGATTGTTTTGATTAGCATATATCCGAGATATATCAATCAGTAATTATAAATGCTTTGTATTCTACATATGAGATCTAAAAGAACTGAAAATATTAACAGAAATAAGATCAGAATTCCAAGCCACCAAAATAAAGTGCATTTTTAGCAGCTATAATGTAGCACAAAAATTTATAAATCTGAAAAATATCCTGCACTTTCCAGTTCTTGACACTTAGAACGATATTAAATGCTAGTTATTGCGCCACTAACTCATCTCACAATTTGAGGTACCAAAAGAACTTTACTCCCTTGATAGTGAGCAAACACTCCTAAATCCACTTTAGATAATCCAAGTTACAGCAACTACACTAGCAGCAAATTAAAACTAGTAGCTTTTCCTTTGGCTGTCCACATAGAAACTACATTTCTCAGTTCTTCTTGAATAAGTGGGCCCATGTAACAAAGTTCACACAAAAGGAATGTGAGCAAAATTGATGATGTGCAATTTTCACCTCACTTGCTTAAAAGGAAATTCCTGCTCTGGGCTCTCTCTCTTTTCCCCTTCTCACTGTAAAGAAGGTGAGTGTGACAATGCCCTAGCCTCAACCACGCAGACAGGACAAAACCCCAGGAGATGACAGAGCGACATGAAGAAAGGAACCCGGGTCCATGACTGATGCACTGGCCCAAATGTGTGACCTGTTATGCGAAAAATAAACTTCTATCTTATTTGAGCCACTATATCTGGGTCTCTTTGTTACATCACCTTACCTTTATCCTAACTAACAAAGCAACAGTCTTTAGTTTCTGGTTTTACTTCCCTTAAATCTTTCCAATTTGTTTCATCTCTAACAACATTTGTAAGCTTTCCCTTCTTAGTAGGTTTTCTTTAACTGTATACAAACTATACTGATTAATTCTCTTTGCAGAGGGGAATTATGTTTTTTACTCCATCTCAAATCTAGATTTTTATTTTTATAGTTACAGATTTTGTACAATGTATAATAGCTATATAGAAAACCCTACATTCATATATACAGGCTACTTTCATGGATTCAGTTGATAGTCATCTATTAATTACCTACAGTGCTAAAGGTTAGGAATGCAGAAGAGGGGTAAGACATTGACTCTGCTTAAGAAACTCAAACTGTAATGAGGAAGGTCATTGCATACCTACATAAAATACAGTGTAAAAGTACTTCAACAGTAATATATGCAAAACACTATAAAAAACATATAAATACAGGAAAATTCTTTCCAGGGGATCAATGAGGGTTGGGGAAAGGGCCAAGAAAGTCCCATGAGAGAGTCCAAGCCACTATTATCTCTCAACTGGACTACCACAACAGCCTCCCATCTTCCTGCTTCTGCTCTACCTACATTTTATCAAGAGTCCATAAAAAAGCCAGAATAATCTTTTTAGAACAAAAATTATGGCATAAAATTGTCTCATGGCTTTCCATGAGAACGCAATCAGAATGAAATCCAAATGTTAACATGGTCTCAAGGCTCTATAGGATCCACTCTCTTCTTACCTCTCCTACCACTCTCTAGCCATCCAGCTTTCTTTGTAACCCCCAAGCACACCAAGCTCTTTCCCATGACAGGGCCTTTCCTAGTCCTTCGGCTTACAGTGTTCTTCTCCCAGACCTTACACCAGCTCCTTCTCAACATTCATGTGCAAGTTAAAATGTCACCTCCTCAGAGAGGCTTTCCCTGACCATCTTACCCAAAAGCATCACCTCCACCACCCCAGGCCCTAGTATCCCTTCATCCCGCTGTTCTATGTTATTCACACATCACTTAAAACTACCCGAAATTATTTCACTGTGTTTTGTTTTCTATCTCCATCTGCTAGAATTTTTTAAAGCTCCCTTAAGGCATGAACCTTATGTGCCTTTTTCATGGTACTAGTCACAGTACCTAGGATATTTGAATGTGCTCAATAAATATTTTTAAATAAATACAAATGTCATTTAAGCTGGATTTGAGAGAAGGGAAACTCAAGCTTATCAAGAGGAACAAAGAGAGATGGAAAAAAGAAATCAAACATCTTTTATTCAGCGCTTTAATCTTCATGGATTTGGAGAATACTGTAATAGACTCTTATAGTTGGAAAGTATCCTGAAAGTTTTTTCTCATTTTTGCCAATCTGAGAGACATGAATACAGTTTAAAATATCCTCAACCTTTTCTTGGACACTTCCCTTGGTATGCAAATCATTATCTCATGAGCAAACCCATTCTGATTTAAGCAACTTTAAATGATCAAAAATTTTTCTTATATTAATTCAAAATCTGCCTGCTTATTACTTAAACACACTCCTAGTCTTAGTTCTGACCCTAGAGGTCCTCATGAAAATAGGAAGTTAACTAGTATTTCATATGACAGCCTTTCAAACATTTGAAGACAGCTATAATCCCCACCCCTAAATGTAATAAAAATAGGTATCATTTATTGAAAGGGCCTACTGGGCTCTGGGCTAAGCACTGTGTATGAATCACTCATTTAATTCTCACAACAACTCTATGACATAATTAAATTACTGTGCATATTTTACAAATGAGAAAACAGAGGCACAGATTAGCTAATGTGCCTAAAGTCAGCAGAGTAGAAAGCAGTAGAGCCAGAATTCACCCACAGATGGTCCAACTCCAGAGCCTAAATTCTTAACTGTAGGCCTCACTCTCTAAAGGGCTCCCACTCTTTGTACTATCTGCATGAAACCACTCCTGGTAAATCACTCGGTTAGCAATACTGAGGCACAAAACCTGACCCAGTCTCTTCCACCTAGTAATGAAGACAATATTGATTCTCATCCATTAATACAAGGCGTAATATGAAGCAGGATTTAATAAATAAAAGGAAAAGCTGTGTAAAGATTAGCATTTCTTTGCAAATACTAAGCTATCTTTTCATTTTTATGGCCTATTATTCCTTTTTGTTCAACATACAATCCAAACTGTCTGACATACTTTCCATTTTCTGAATACTCTCTACTTCATATGCCTCTATGTTTATTTAATACTTTCTATTCTTAGAGGGCCTTTCCCAACTTCCGCAGAGATCGGTATCTTCTGTGTCCTTAAAAAGCCAATTGTGCTGCATATGGTTTCATTTGCTACTCCAGTTCCATTCTCCATTCATCTCCACTCTGTTCTGTGCCCCAGAAAGCTATACTGAAAAAAAAACGTGTAAACAGTTTCCCTTGCCCTGTGACTTCTGGTTGAATACAGTCAATGGAAGACTCTGGCAGGAGACTGAAAGACAGGAAGAGTGTGAGCCTGAGGTATTTACTCTGCTGCTCTCACGTAAATTCACCTCTGGTTAACAATGTCCCTCTATAAGAGGCCATAGCTTCTGGTCAAAAGGACCTCTAAACAGCTACTCTTAAATCCTACCCTTATCTAAGGGTGGTAATAGCTACCCACTGCTGCTAACCAGATACCTGGTTTCCTTAACCCTTTTACTCTCCTATAAATAATACCTTCTTTAAACTCTCAAGAGTTTATCCATCTGAGTGCGCCATCTATTTTCTAGCAAGGCCTTGACTGAGACAGAACCATTACTTACCCTAAGCCTTCTCTGCTTTTCATTTATACCTCTTCCATGGCCTTTTTTTCCTTGTACTAGACCTCAAATTTCTTAATGACAACATACGTTTTATTCATATTTGAATCTCCCAAATCATTAATTCCTTGCCCATAGTAAACTAAATGAATGTTTCAAGAATGAATGAATGAATGAGTAAATGAATTAATAAACTGAAGACTCCAAAATTAGATTGAGAATCTGTAGGGAGGTTAAAGGGGACCAAGGTCAGCAGTGTTCTCTGGTTCCTTGAAGCAGCAAAAGAAACCATTTGTAAAGGAAAGAATTCTCAAATTAAGAGCAACCTAATATGAACATACAATCAAAGATCAGCAAACAGACAAAGAAACAAATAACTACGTGATGGTTAAGTTCATGTGTCAGCTTGGCTAGTCTGCTCAAGCAAGCACTGGACTGACTGTTGCTGTGAGGGTACCTTGTGGATTTAAATCATCAGTAAGTTAACTGCATCTATGGCTGATTACATCTACACTCAACTGAGGAGACTGCCTTCAACAATGAGACAAGTCTCATCCAATCAGTTAAAGGCCTTAAAAAAGAAATGATGATTTCAGCAGTCAGAAGGAAGAATCTCCATCTCTACTTCAGCCAGACAGCTTCTCCTGGGGAATTCATCAAAAACTTAAATCAGAGTTCCCAGCTTGTGGCCTGCTCCATGGAATTTGGATGTGCCCATCCCCACAGTCATGAGAGACAATCCCTATAAAAATATCTCAAAATATTTATATAATATACATATAAATTTCCTGTCAGTTATGCTTCTCTTGAGAACCATGACTAAAACAACTATTTATGAGAGGTAGCAGGAACAATGAACAACAGATTTAAACACTCAAGTACTTTAGATATTGGAATAACAGATATAGAATATAAAGCAAATATAAAATATTTGAAGAATCAAAAGATAGAATATATGAAAAATGAGCAAGCAACCAGACTATCAAAATAATCAGGAAGATTTGAAAAATAACCAAAAATTTTAAAAATTACTGAAATGAGAACAAAATAAATGGGTTAAAAGGAGATTGAACAGAGATCTAGAATTGCTAAACTAGAAAATATATTTGAAGAAATTTCCCATCTTTGTAGCACAAAGAAGCAAAGATGTATAAAACGTGAAGGAGTTAAAAGATATTACAGTGCTGAGGAAGTCACAGATGCATGCTCAACACCATCTCCTGACCCTCACCCACACCCACCCCTTCCTTTTTATTGTGAAGAGATATATCAGCCCATTTCCATTCTGCAGCCTGGGGCAGATGTTAGGTCTAATGAAAAGGGCCAACCATACCTTAAGCAAGGAAACCAGGAAAAAGTAGCCCAAGATGCTTATCAGGGCAGAAACTCTCAGTGGCAGAGCCCCCACCCCAAGGAGTGTATAAAGTATCAATACTAAAAGAACACAGAGTCTCTCTCCTCCCTCACAAAGACGAGCATGTGGAGCTGCCATCTACTGACCCTGACAAGAGCAGTTGGCCTCCCTGGGAGGATGGCCACAATGGGATCTCTTCCCCTGCTCTTTTGGACCCTTTGTGCTGTGTAAGTAAAACAGTCAGTTGCTTAAATTTTGGTTGTGCCTGAGCCTGTGTTCCTACAACGTACCATACAGCAACTCTCTCCACATACGGAATACAGAATGAGAATATCTAACATATGTCTAATGAAAGTTCCAGATGAGAAGAGAGAAAAACGGAAATGAGACACTCATTAACAACTTAGAACTTTCCAGAAATGATGAAAAGCATAAATTAACAGGTGCAGGAAGCATAACATATCCTAAGTAAGATAAATTTAAAAAATTTTTAAATCTGCATCTAGACAATTGTTGTGAATCTTCAGAAGATCAAAAACGAAGAAAATATCTAAAAAGCAACACAAAGACAACTTATAAAGTAACAATAATGAGAATAATAGCAACAGCAGAAGTGAAAGAGCAGTGAAATATCTTATTTAAAGTGCAGAGTGAAAAAACCATCAACCCAGAATTGTAAGCCCAGCAAAACTTGTTTAAGAACGAGAATTAAATAAAAGTTTCTCAGGTTAAAAATCCTCTGAATTTATCAATAGGCCTAAATAAAATGAAGGTCTAATGCAAAACTTCTCAAATAGTATATTTGACAAGGGTTGCAGGTATATCAAGGTATTAAACCTTACAGTTTACTAGTTCGCATGGGGCCTAGGATGGCCTAGAAAATACATTTTACTGAAAAATACAATTCACCAAAAGTGACTCGAAAATAAAGAAGTATAAATTGTTCTATAACCATTAAAGCAGTGGTTGCCAACTGAGGGGAATTTTGTCCTCCAAGGGACATTTGGCCATAACTGAAGACATTGTTGGTTGTCACAACTGGGGGTTTGATACTGGCATCTTGTGGGTAAAGAGAAGCTAGGGATGCTACTAAACATCAAAGTGTAAGGACAGCCCTCCACAACAAAGTATTACCCAGCCCAAAATGTCCATACAACCAGTGTTGAGAAACCCTGCATGAAAGAAACAGAAAGTGCTGTTGTAAATCTTCTGCCAAGAGAAAACACCATGCTAAATTTGTACTATAGGTAAATTCTGTCAAACATTTAGGGAACATAGATTATTCCAATCTTATACAAATTCTTCTGGGGCATATTAAAAAAGGAGAAAATACTCATCAAATCATTCTATGAGGCCAATATAATTTTGATACCAAAGCCATTCAAGGACAGAACAAAAGAATTCATGCAAGTCTCACTCATTAACACAGACGCAGAATTCTTAAAACATTTGCAAACTGAATTAAGTAGTAGATTTAAAAAAGGTAATATACCAAGTTGGGTTATTTCAGGAATACAAGAGTAGTTAAACATAAAAGTTTTCAAAAATAATAACGATTACTAAATTAGAAAAATAGAAACCATACTATAATCTCAACAGATGCAGAAAAAATAAAACATTTGGTAAAAGTTAGCACCCATTCATGACTTCTAAAGAATCTTTGAAAACTACAAAGGTACAAATATCTACCAAAAGCTACATGAATATCAGTCCTAACATTGAACTATTCATAGCATTCCCTTCAAAAAGAGAAACAACACTTTTACCCCCTTTCAATTCTACCATATCCTTGAGTTGCTAGTTGGCAAAATGAAAGAACTAAAAGCCACAAGAATTAGAAAGGAAGAAACAAAGCGTGATTATCAATAAAGAACACCCAAGAATCAACACATGATTATTAGAATTAATATGAGAGTTTAGCAAGTTGGTTACATATAAGATCAATGTGATATTAAAATTTTTCACTCTTATATGTATGCAAAGAACAATATCACAGATCCAAAGTAATGCCAAAGAAAATTTCAACAGACTACTTTGGGATATTTGCCAAAAGCAAAGACCCAAGAATAACCAGACATCCCTGAATAATAATAGGGTGAGGCCATTTGCCCTTCAAATATCAAGACATATTATACAACTATCATAATTAAGAAAATATTGTATTGTCACAGAATGCCAGTTTGAAACTGTTATGGACCCCAGAAGAGCCATGATCTTTTAACCCAATCTTTTAGGGTGGAAACTTTTGATTGAATGTTTCCATGGAGATGTGACTCACCCAATAGTGGGTGAGACCTTTTAATTAGATTATTTCCATAGAAGTGTGGCCCTGCCCATTCAGGGTGGGTCTTGATTAGTTCACTGGAGTACTTAAGAGAGCTCAAGAGCTGAACTAGATGCCGATGCTTGGAGATGCTTGGAGATGCAGACAGAAAAACATTTGGAGATGTTAAGCTAAGAGATGAAGCCCAGAGTTTGCTCCAGAGAAGCTAAGAGAGGACTCCTAGATGCTTAGAGAGAAATGCCCCAGGAGAACCAAGTAGAGAGTTGAGAGAAGCTAAGAGAGACGGAAGCCCAGAAAGCCATTTTGAAATGCAATCCAGGAGCAAAGGACCAACAGACAGCAGTCACATGCCTTCCCAGCTGACAGAGGTGTTTCAGATGCCACTGGTCATTCTTCAGCGAAGGTATCCTCTTGTTGATGCCTTAGTTTGGATACTTTTATGACCTTAGGAATGTAAATTTGTAGCCTAATAAGCCCCTTTATAAAAGCCAATCCATTTCTGGTATTTTGCGTAATGGCAGCATCAGCAAACCAAACACAAAGGGACATAAAAACAGATAAATGGAACAGAATACAGAGCCCCAAAAAGATGAAAGCTGGGTAAGGCATAACAGTTAGATTAAAGTTCATTAAGCAAAGGAGGGGTGATCCAGTAAATGGTACTGAGATAATTGGTTATATGGAGAAACAATAATTAATTCCCACCTTTCACCATAAACAAAAATTAATTTCTGCTACATTAAGTATTAAATATAAAAAGGAAAATTTTAAATTTTTAGAGGAAAATGTAGCAAAATATGTTTATGAGGCTGGAGTTGGAAAGCATTTCTTAACTAAATATAAAGAGCCCCAATGTTAAAGCAAAGTAAATTTAACTATATTAAAAGGAAGAACTCTGTTCAGCAAAAGACACCAAAAAGAAGTTGAAATGATAACCTATAAATTTGGAAAAGATATTTGCAATATATGTAACCAAAAAAAGGTGAGTACTGTGGTTATTAAAATTTTTTATTTACCAATAAGCAAATAAAGAAAAAAGGGGATAGTGATCATGGAAGAGGAAATATGAGTAGTAAACTAAAAATACAAACAAAAAGATGCTATAACATAAGAGTAACAGGATAATTATAAATTAAAAGTACCATTTTACACCCCCTAGACTGGGAAAAGTTAAGAAGAACGGAAGAAAAAGAACAAGCACATAAGATTAAGTTGGAAATAGTGAAAAGATCTAACATACAAATGGACTGCCAGAAGATGAGGAGAGAGAGAATGGAGCAGAAGTAATATGTGAAAATACAAAGACCAAGAATTTTCAAACCTAATGAAAGATATCAGTGCATAAATTGAAGAAAATCAATAAACCCCAAGTGGAATAAGTAAAAAGAAAACCACATGAGGAACATCATAGCCAAATGTTGAAAATCAAAGACAAAGCTAAAGTCATAAAAGTAGCAGAACAGTGGACAAAAGGGGGTGAGACAAAGGAGAGTCTAAAGTTGTATGTAACGGTGCCTAAGAGTCTCCCCCTGAGTACCTCTTTGTTGCTCAGATGTGGCCCTCTCTCTCTCTAACTGAGCCATCTCGACAGGTGAACTCGCTGCCCTCCCCCCTATGTGGGACCCGAATCCCAGGGGTGTAAATCTCCCTGGCAACGCAGAGTATGACTCCTGGGGATGAATGTGGACCTGGCATCGTGGGACTGAGAGTATCTTCTTGACCAAAAGGGGGATGCAAAATGAGATGAAATAGTTTCAGTGGCTGAGAGATTCCAAATGGAGTCGAGAGGTCACTCTGGTGGACATTCTTATGCACTATGTAGATAACACCTCTTAGGTTTTAATGTATTGGAATAGCTAGAAGTAAATACCTGAAACTACCAAACTCCAACCCAGCAGTCTGGACTCCTGAAGACAATTATGTAATAATGTAGATTACAAGGGGTGACAGTGTGATTGTGAAGACCTTGTGGATCACACCCCCTTTATCTAGTGTATGGATGAGTGGAGGAATGGGGATAAAAACTAAAGGACAAATGGGGTGGGATGGGGGGATGATTTGGGTGTTCTTTTTTCACTTTTATTTTTTATTCTTGTTCTGGTTCTTTCTGATGTAAGGAAAATGTTCAGAGATAGATTGTGGTGATGAACGCATAACTATGTTATCATACTGTGGACAGTGGATTGTATATCATGGACAACTGTATGGTGTGTGAATGTATTTCAATAAAACTGAATTTAATAAAAAAAAAAAAGGGGGGTGAGAGCAGAGATGCATTACCTTCAGAGAAGCAACAATAGATTCACCGCTGACTTCTCAACAAAAATTATGAAAGCCAAGAGAAAATGGCATAACTTCTTTAAAGTGCTAAAACAAAAACAAAACTGCCAGCCGAGTGAAAATATGCTTCAAAATGAAGATGAAATCAGTTAATGTTATTCCAGAATAACAAATACTGAGATAATTTGTTGTCATCCAACCTGCACCACAAGAAATAAAGTGATATCAAATACAACTGTAGGAAGTAATGAAAGTACCAAAAAGGGTAAACATATATTTTATTGTTGAAATTGATAAAATGGTATTAAAATGTATAAAGAAATGCAAAAGACATGTAATATCCAAGATATCAAAGAACAACAAAGTGAGAGACCTATATTAATAGATATTATTCTTAAAACTAATATATAAAAGTCTTAAAACAACAGCAATATATTCAGTGTTTCTATTAGAGTAAATATAGATCAGTGGAACACAAAGAGCCCAGAAATAGTCATAGTTACACAATTGTGTTAAAGGAATCAGAGAATTCAGAGACAGGAAAGGGTGTTTTCTTTTTCTGTATAAATGGTACTGGCTGAACTGAGTACCCATATTGGGCAAACCTATACTTTGATTACTATCTCACACAAGACAGAACACTTAATTCAAGATGGAAAACCAACTTAAATATGAAAGTTAAAACAATAAAAGCTTTAAAAGAAAATATAAGATAATGTTTGGAGTGACCATGGAGTAAGGCAAATATTTCTTAAGTAGAACACAAAATACTAATCATAAAAGAAAATATTGATAAAAGGAACTTCATTAAAAGAAGAACTTCTCTTCATTAAAGATAACATTAAGGAAATAGGCAAGCCAAAGAGAGAGAGAGAATATTTGGAATATATATATATATCTTAAAAAAGATTCACACTCAGAATATAAGATGAACTCCTAAATCAAAAAGTAAAAGATAACCAAAAATAGTTTTTAAGAGTAGGTGAAGGCACAACCTGTTCAAGATGGTAGACTGAGAAACTTCAGGGCTCCAATCCCAAACAGGAGCTTTGAACAACCAAGAACTAACAGAAACATCTTTCTCACAACTCCAGAAAACAGTTAAAGTACTCCAGTAATAGAGTGAATGCCAAATCAAGAAGGCTATTTAACAAAGGCAGGATCTTGTAGTGCCTGGCTTGCCCCTCGCCCATCCCTCCACGGAGCCAGCCTGTGCTCCCAGTGCAGGCCCTTGGTCCCAGTTCCAGATGGAGAAGAGTAACCTCTGTGCACATATGGGAGCATGTATGTCTGGCCCAATCTGTCTGGTGGTGGCCTAAGGGGTTCACCATCCCAGAACTTGCCCAGCAAGAAGAAGGCAGTTCATAGAACTCTCCTACAAAACTCTGAGAGAGCAGTCAAGTCATGCTGCCTGGAGCAAGAGATTGCTGGCTGTAGGACATACAGTGCAATGCCCAGGACCATGAAGAAACTATTTCCTAGGGAAGAGGAGACATTTGTATCTGTGTAAACAAGAGAATTTCTAGGGCCATAAGTACATACCCAAGAGAAGAAACATGTGCAGAAGAGGTCAGGAAGGCCTCTATACTTTGGCATGGAACTATTCTCTAAACTGCATGAAGCCCTGAGGGAGAGCACTTGCACAGGTCAATCTGCCAAGATTGGGAAAGGTACTTATTTTTCTTCCTTATCTTTTTTATCTTTTTCTGTCTTTCCTTTCTTTCTTTCTTTCTTACTTTTCTTCCTTCTTTATCTTTTTTATCTTTTTTCTGTCTTTCCTTTCTTTCTTTCTTTTTTCTTTTTTTTTTTTTTTGTTATTCAAGGAAAATGTCATCAGAAAACTAGCTGGATACAAGCTTAAGTAACAGATACCTCCTTACAGTTTAAATTCCAGGGATAACGTATTAAAATATCAAAATGTCCATGTTTCAACAAAAGGTCACAAAACATACAAAGAAACAGGAAGTGATGGTCTCGGCAATGAAGATTAAAACAAAAAAACCATCAGTGAGGAGGACCAGATCCGGGACCTACCAGACAAAAACTATTTTTTTTTTAATTGTCTTAAATATGCACAAAAAGCTAAAGGAAAACATGGACAAAGAACTAAAGGAAATCAGGATAACAACAGATGCACACAAAGAGAATATAATAAAGAATTATAAAGTATGAAAAGCAAACAAACAGAGCTGAAGACCACAGTAATAGAAATTTCAAATTCCCTAGAGAGGTTCAACAGCAGACTGGAACTAGCAGAAGAAAGAATTGGGGAACTTGAATATAAAACCATCGAAATCATTTAATCTGAGAAGTAGAAAGAAGAAACAAAGAAGAAAAGTAAATAGTGCCTTAGGAAACTCACGGACACCATCAAGCATACCATTATATGCGTTACAGGAGTCCCAAAAGAAGAAAGAGAGAAAGGGGCAGAGAGAATATTCAAAGAAATAACAGCTGAAAACTTTTCAAATTTCAGAAAAGACATGAATATATTCAGAAAGATGCCCAACAAACTCCAAGGAGGATAAACCTAAATAGACCGACACTGTGGGATATTATAATCAAACTGTCAAATGCCAAAGATAAAGGGAGAAATATGCTATACACAACATGGATGAATTCCAGACATAATGCTGAGTGAGAGAAGCCAGACCAAAAAGGTACATAACATATGAATTCATATATATATATATGAAGTTCAAAAACAGTCAAAACTCATCTCTTTGGACAAAGGTCAGAATTGTTGGCTATTAACTGTGAGAGAATTAAAGGGAGCCAATTAGGATGGTAGAAATATTCTTTATCTAGGTCTGAGAGGTAATTACATGGGTGTATAGATATGTAAAAATTTCTTGAGCTGTATACTTAAGACTTCTCCACTTTATAGTGTACCTCACTTAAAAAGATAAGAAAAAAAATAAATCTATAACTGGTTGAAACAATACAGCCAACCCCTCATTTACCCAAAGGCTCTTTATTGAAACAAGCAAAGAAAGACTCTGAGCAATCTAATAGATGTTACAAAGTCCAAAAACTTCATGCATGAGAAAGATTTTCAGGCCTTTTCATCCTTATTTTTACAGCCATTTCTAATTAACTAGGTTAAGTAGTTTCCCGACCCACTGCTGATAATCAGTAACAAGGTAGGAAAGGGAAGGTCTGTTAAAGATTGATAACAGTAAGAAATAACAGCTAAAACAGAACAAGCAAGCAAAATAACTATTAAAAACAGGTATGAATTCAAGATACATAAAGGTCTGAGATCATGTAAGAGAAAGCAAAGAGACTTTATAAGCCACTTAGGGTAATGTTGTATAATGGCACAGTAAGAAAAACAGTGTTAAAAACAACAACCATTACTTATCAGAGATTTAATGAATTATTTTCATCAAGACATGTTCAGTAAGCAGAAACAGAGGTAAAACGTGAGACAGAAGCAAAGCCAGATGCCTAATACTTGCTGGAGTGAGGAAGAGGTTTGGAGTAATCACTTTTTTACACATGGTCTCTCTGCTGTCTATCCCCTCATCTGTTGTCTCCTTCTTACCATCCTTGGGGTGAGTCCACATAGCTATCAAAATGCTTAGCAGTGAACCACAAAGCAAGAATTACAGGTAAGATCATTTGTTTGATGTTCCAGTACAACTCCAAAGTGACAAAATTGGAACCATAAGCTCAAAATTGGAACCATAAGCTCAAGGGACAGTAAGTTATCATTGTAGCAGCTGACAAATTTTTCCTCTGGTAGACCAACGGTCTTTAACCTTTAACTCTGAAACTTCAATAGGTAAGAAATCCAAATTACCCCTTCAATCACTTTCTAAAACATCACTTGTACCTTTTCTTTATTGTCCTAATTAATACAGACAATTTCTGAAAGAATTGCTCCCATACAATCCCTTGTGCAAAGTTTTTCTTTTATTCTTAGTACTGGTTACAAGAAAATCATCAGGATAAAAGGGATTGTTAACAGTCTCTCATGAATTGATTACAATAGCCTTCCTACTCCCAATCCTTTGCTTCTCTATTCTATCCTTCCTGTTGTCAGTAATCTCCCTAAAATAAAAGAAACGTCTCTCTTTTTCTTAAAATCTTTCAATGGATTTCAACGGCCTATGAAATTAATACAAAAATTGAGAATGGCATTCAAGACCCTCCACATAATTACTCTCAAACAAACTTCCAGTCTTTTTTCCTATAACATTCTTACATTAACTCTACATTCCTGGTACAAGCTCTTCATTCTGGTATCCACAACAAGCTATGAACTTTCTTTACCTTCAAACTTTTTCACAATGCCTGTCTCTATTTAATCAAATCCTATATATCATTCAAATGTCTCCTCTTTGAAGACTTCCAAAACGTGCCCTACCACCGTAAGTACTCAGTTCAGAAAAAAAGCCTTAATTTAGTTCTCATAATGAGCTAGTTTACATGCCTACCTCTACTAGATACAAACTCCCTGAGCTTAGAGACTGTCTTTTTCATCTTTTTATCTCCCAGTCTACCCAGCACACTGTAATTTGTTTAATAATTGGAAGGGTAATTACGAGTATATACACAAAGTGATGCAAATGAATTAAAGGTATAAATAAAATAGTATACACAAGGAATGTTTCCCATTGTAGGAGAATTTGGAAATGGTTGTTGATCATATGTGAGTGTATGTATATGTGTTTGTGTGTGTGTGTGTACATGTTAGTGTGTGTGTTATTAGGTACCCTACAAGTTTAGAATTTCATCTTCTTGGGAAATTAAATCTTTTATAATTATTTAATGGTCATCATTTTCTCTAGTAATGTTTTGTCTGGTTTCTCTGTACCAACTTTCTTAAGGTATCCATTTTATTTATCTTTCCCCATTCTTTTATTTTCAACCTTTATATATTCTTATGTTTCTAAAGAGTATACAGTCACTTTTTTTTAAAAATCCATGTGGACAATCCATCTTCTTTGAACTAGAGCTTTTGCCTCTATGTTTATTGTGGTATCTGATATTCAGTATTTGGGTTTATTTCTAAGATCTTTTTACATGTTTTCTAAATTTGTCCTGTTTGCTCTGTTCCTTTTTTTTTTTCTCCTTTCTTCTATTGTATTGATTTTTTCCACCTTATTCCTTTTTCCCTTCTATATGTTTAGAAGTTATACACTCAAGCTAGTGTACTAGCTTGTGTACACTTAACAAAATCTCAAGTCAGAATCTTTACTCTTCTCTTGAAAACTATAAGAACTTTTTAGTCCGCTATCCTAATTTTTGCTTCCAATGTAAATGCTATTGTTTTCTAGTATTTTATTTCTGGCTTGTTTTCTTTTCACAATTTAGATACTGTTAGTAATGTGTTATAACATCAATGTTTGCTTAGTTTTACCTACATATTTATCATTAGCATTCCTTCTTGATCTCCATTCTTCCACCTTTTTTTTAAGAGAGTCTTTTGGTGGTGAAAAAAAAAAAAACACTTTCAATTTTTGCTTGTCTGAAATGATTTAATTTTGCTTTCTTTCTAAAAGAAATGGTTTTGCTGGATGTTGATTTCTAGGTTGACAGTTATTTTGTCGCAGCATATGAAGAATAATATTCCACTGTTTTATGGCTTCCATTGATACTATCAATAAACCAACTTTCAGGCTAATGCTGTTCCTTTTTTGTGGATAATTTCTCTTGTCTCTGATTTCTTTTAGCACTTTTTTTCTTTTGTGCTGTGCAATTTTACAACGATGGGTCTAGGAGTGAGTTTATTTTTATTTATTCTGCTTGGGGCTAAGTAGACTTTCTGGATATGCGGCTTGGCATTTTTCATCAGTTGTATAAAACTGTCAGCCATTATCTCCTCAAATTTTGCCTCTTGGCCCTTTTATTATCTCCTTTGGGAACTCCAGTTGAATCCATGTTAAACCTTTTCTCCTTATTCATGAAGTCTTTTAACCTCTCTTTCTAATTTCCTTCTCATTTTCTCTCTGCACCACACTGTGAGAAAGAAAGTAAGCTTAGCTTTCACACAGGGTAGGTGTTCCTGACATGGTGGGGCAGTGCAGGGAATGGCAGGAGGTTAAAAAACCCAGGCTGTAGTCGATGATCAGTCCCCCTGTTAATCTGCCCACTATCCTTGCAAGGTGGAGACTCGGGGTAGAGGTTCCTAAAATAGCTTCATAACTTGTTACCAAACTAGCCCAGACTGGCTCTGCAGTGAAAGAACAGAGGAAAGAGGCCTCGGCACAACCATTAGAGTCAGGGGTGGAGACTTGTTTCAAATGTTCCCTGTTACAAATACTTCAAATTCATGGGGGAGACTTATTTTTAATGTTTCAAATTTGTGCAGGCTGCATGTTTCAAATTTGCAAGGGCTAGTTAGGACTGTGGAATAGAATGTAACCTCTGAAGTATCCAGCCACTGGAGAAACAGGGGAGGGACTTGCAAGTTAGGCATAGGGAATAAATACTGCTGGTCTATTGTTCTGCTCGCCAATGCCCTACATTTTGGTTGTGCGCCCGTTACTGCAAGATCATGAATAAATTCTTTTCTTCTTCACAATCAGATGAGTGTTATTCCTTTTTAGGAATAGTACTTGTTTCTCACAACACTGTGGATAATTTCTTTGGCTCTATCTTCCAGTTCACAAAATCTCTCCCTCAAGTGCTGTTTAAATGTACATCAAGTTTTTAATTTGTGGTTAATTGTTGCATCTTTAGAAGTTCTATTTGTTCAAATCTATATGCTCATTCTTTAAATCCCCTTCTCCCCAATGATTTTTTTAAATATTTTATTTTATTTCTTGAAGCATATTAAACATATTTTTATATTTGGCCTATGGCAATTCAAACATGTGAAGCCTTTATAGGTATCTTTTTGCTGTATATATTTCCTGCAGGTTCATACTCATAGTGACCTGTTTCTTTGTCTATTTCGTGGATTTTGACCATGCACTGCTCAATTTCCCTCGAATTTTTTGCTGTGGAAATTATTTAAAGCCATAGAAAATTTGAATTTACTTCTAACAGTTGCCTGGGAACACCAACAACATGAGACCATTCTATATTTTTTACTTAAGGATTCTCAGTCCCTACAGTAACATAAATTTGGATCAAAAACCATATGAGGGGAGGTGGGGCAAGATGGCGGACTGGTGAGTTCTGTGTTTTAGTTACTCCTCCAGGAAAGTAGGTAGAAAGCCAGGAACTGCGTGGACTGAACACCACAGAGCAATCTGACTTTGGGCATACTTCATACAACACTCATGAAAACGTGGAACTACTGAGATCAGCGAAATCTGTAAGTTTTTGCGGCCAGGGGACCCGCACCCCTCCCTGCCAGGCTCAGCCCCGTGGGAGGAGGGGCTGTCAGCTCCGGGAAGGAGAAGGGAGAACTGCAGTAGCAGCCCTTATCGGAAACTCATTCTACTGATCCAAACTCCAACCACAGATAGACTGAGACCAGACACCAGATAATCTGAGAGCAGCCAGCCCAGCAGAGAGGAGACAGACATAGAAAAAAAACAGCAAGAAAAACTCCAAAATAAAAGCGGAGGATTTTTGGAGTTCTGGTGAACATAGAGAGGGGAAGGGCAGAGCTCAGGCCCTGAGGCTCATATGCAAATCCTGAAGAAAAGCTGATATCTCTGCCCTGTGGACCTTCCCTTAATGGCCCTAATTGCTTTGTCTCTTAGCATTTCAATAACCCATTAGATCTGTGAGGAGGACCCTTTTTTTTTTTTTTTTTAATCCTTTTTTCTTTTTCTAAAACAATTACTCTAAGAAGCCCAATACAGAAAGCTTCAAAGATTTGCAATTTGGGCAGGTCAACACAAAAGCAGAACTAAGAGAGCTCTGACACAAAAGGCATGGTGGTTTTGATTTGCATTTCCCTAATACCCTAATACCCAGTGAAGTTGAACATCTTCTCGTATGTTTTTGAGCCATTTGTATTTCCTCTTCAGAAAAGTGTCTGTCCATGTCTTTTGCCCATTTTTTTAATTGGGTTGTTTGTCTTTCTGTTGTTGAGTTGCAGGATCCCCTTAAATATTCGGGATATTAAACCCTTATCTGATACGTGGATTCCAAACATTGTCTCCCATTGCATAGGCTGCCTTTTTACTTTTCTGACAAAGTTCTTTGACGTGTTGAATTTTGAGGAGATCCTACTTGTCTATCTCTTCTTTTGTTGCTCACACTTTGGGTGTAAGGACTAGGACACCACCTCCTATCACAAGACCTTTAAGATATTGCCCTACATCTTCTTCTAAGAGTCTTATGGTCTTAGCACTAATGTTTCAGTCTTTGATCCATTTCAAGTTAATTTTTGTATCAGGTGTGAGATAGGAGTCCTCTTTCATTCTTTTGGAAATGGATATCCAGTTCTCCAAACACCATTTATTGAAGAGGCTGCTCTGTTCCAGTTGTTTTGGCTTGACTGCCTTATCAAAGATCAATTGTCCATAGATGTGAGGGTCTATTTTTGAATTCTCAATTCAATTTCATTGGTTGGTATATCTTTCTTTATGCCAATACCATGCTGTTTGACCACTATAGCTTTGTACTATGTTAAAAAGCAGGTAGTGTGAGACCTCCCACTTCGTTCCTCTTTCTCATTACTGCAAAGGAGAGGCTAGACCTGCTTATAATTGTGAGTAAGAGTCTCCCATGGATGATTGTACGGTATGTGAATATATCTCAATAAAACTGAATTTTAAAAAAAAACTATATGAGGACAATCTTGTGCACAGACATTCTCAAAGATTTTTTTAAATTATACACAAATCATTAGTAAAAAAAAAATTAGAAAATCCTTAAGACTAAGCAATAACAATACTACACATCAAAACTTGCAAGATTCAACCAGAGCAGTACTTCGAAGGTAATGTACAGTGTTAAATGTATATACTAGAAAAGATTCAAAATTAATGGGCTTAGCATCCCACTTACAAAGTTACAAAAACAAGAAAATAAACTCAGAAATTTTTTAAAAGGAGGAAGTAATAAAGAGCTGAAATAAATAAAATAGACAAAAAGCACCAATAAGAGGACCAACACAGCTAAAGAACAAGATTATTTAAAAAAAAAAAATCTAATACGCAAACATTCTTCTAAATTTGAAAAGTTAGATCAATAAATTCCTAACAATTTAACAATTTAACCAAAAGGAAATAGAAAATCTAAACAATCCTGGTATAAATAACATAGAGAACAACAGACCAAGATGACTATATAGGCCAATGCTAGCAAACATTCAAGAAATAAATAGATTCTTACACAAACTCTTCTAGTAGGTAAAAAAGACAACATTCCACAATTCATGTTGTAGGTGAGCTTAAGTCTTAATGAAGAATGAACAATGGTGAGAGAAGAAAAGAAAATTATAGGCGAATATCCCTCATGAACATAGATGGAAAAATCCTAAACAAAATAGCAGTGAATCAAACCTGGCAACTTATTTTAAAAAATACCTTAAGACTAAACAAAGTGTATCAAAATAATATAGTATTAGCTTAATATTGGAAGATTCAAGTAATTCATCAATTAACATATTACAGAGAAGGATCATTTGTTCATATTGCTGGAGAAAAAAAATCAATACAATTCAGCATCCCTGCAAGATTTACAAAAATTAAAAAAGGAACTTTGTTAACACAATAAAGAGCTATCAAACAAAAATCTACAGCAAAGGCTAAGTACAGAGTTACCATATGATCCTGCAACCCCATTATTTAATATATACCCAGAAGAACTGAAAGCAGAGACAAAAATAGGTATTTGCACACTGGTGTTTATGGCAGCAGTATTCAAGATTTGCAGTGGGTAGAGGTGACCTAAAGGTAATCGACACGTGAATGGAAGCGTGAACTATGCTGTAAATATACAATGGAATACTGAGCAGCTGCAAGAAGGAATGAAGTTGTGAGGCATGCAACAAAAGGTGAGTGAAACTTGAGGACATTACATTGAGCGAAATTAAGCCAGAAACGAAAGGACAAATATTGTAAGGCCTCACTAATATAAACTAATTATAATGAGCTAATGCTGAGAATTGAATTCAAGAGCATAGGTTATCAGGGGATAGAACATGGGCAGAGATTGGGCAATCAACAATGTAGGAGTACAGAATGTCCGAAACTGTAAGGTCTTACATCAGTTACATCTGTTCCTGAGTTTTAACTGTTATTTAAGAGACGTTCATTTGGTACAAAATTTATATTCTCTGTAGCACACTAATTTAACCTATATGGTCAGTTTATTTAAACAACATAATTACATGGAACCTAGAATAGGGAAAGAGATCTTGCTATTCTGTACAGGTTAATGTAATACCCTGATGCATCCCAGACTATTCTTGGCAGAAAATTTTAAAAATACATGCAAAGTTCCCTTGAGGGACTGGAAAAAAATGTGGAAATATTAAACTTCCTCACCTGGGGAATTTCTGATATTCTCACAAGCATTATGGACTCCCAATTTGATAGGTCAAGCCCTCGATCTTGAGGCTTGCCCTTATGAAACCTATTCCTGCAAAGGAAAAGCCAAGCCTACTTACAATTATGCCTAAGAGTCACCCCCAGAGAATCTCTTTTGTTGCTCAAATGAGGCCTCTCTCTCTCAGCCAACTCTGCAAATAAATTCACTATCCTCCCCCACTACATCAGACATGACTCCCAGAGGTGTGGGTCTCCCTGGCAAGAGGGGACATGACTCCCAGGGATGAGCCTGGCACTGGAATCGTGGGATTAAGAAAGCCTTCTTGACCAAAATGGGGAAAAGAAATGAAACAAAATAAATTTTCAGTGGCTAAGAGATTTCAAACAGAGTTGAGAGGTCATACTGGAGATTATTCTTATGCATTATACGTATTATATAGATAGATAGCTATTCCTTTTTAGTTTCTAGTGTATTAGAATAGCTAGAAGGAAATATCTGAATCTGCTGAACGGTAATCCAGTAGACTTGATTCCTGATGATGACTGTGTAACTATATAGCTTTTATCATGTGACTGTGTGACTGTGAAAACTTTGAGACTGACACTTTATCCAGTGTATGGACAGATAAGTAACAAAATAAAGACAAAAAGTAAATAAACAATGAGGAGGATAGGGGATTTGGGATGTTTGGGGTGTTCTTTTTTATTTTTATTTATTTTTGGGGGGAAAAATGAAAATATTCTAAAGTTGATTGCGGTGATGAATGCACAACTACATGATGATCCTGTCAGCCACTGATTGTATACTCTGGATGGATTATATGGTGTGTGAATACATCTCAATAAAATTTTTTAAAAATTTTGCATTAAAAAATCTACAGCAAACATCATAATTCATATAAATCCAGAAAACATTCCCTTTAAAATAAAGAAAAAGACAAGTATGCTCCCTATTAACACATCTTTTTAACATCATACTAAAGGTCCTAACTTACACAGTAAAAGAGAAAAGAAAAATTTTAAAGATTGGGAAGGAAGAGACAAATCTTTCATTATTAACATATGATAGCATATTTTGAACTTTGCTTCTGAAGTTCCAAGGCTAGGAGGAAGAGCAATTCCACTACTGGCTATCTGAATAGAAATAATAATAGTATCCACCTTGAGAAACATAGATTTTTCTCCTTTTAACTTCACAGGCATAAAAGTGACAAAAAGAATAAGGTCATGATTGAACTTCTGTTTCCTCTACTTCCAGAACACTCTACTGTTGAGAAACCTACATTTAGGAAACTGGATGGATTTGGACTGCACTTATGATTCTTAAACATTATGTTAAAAACTGAGACAAGAAGAGGATTATTGGAAGATAGAGAAGTAGGGACTCCAGGACTCAGTCCTTCCACCGAAACAACAATTAAACAGGCAAGAAATGTCTGAAACAACTATTTTGAAATTCTGGAGGCCAAATGAACACTGTACAGCAACTAGGGAAAGGAAGGAAGATGGGGCTGATAAATTATGGTAAAGAACTGTAAATTGCTCTCTCAGCAGCAGCTACCAGCACATATCTCCAACTCTCATAGCAGGCTATCTTGGAGTTCAGCCCCTGGCTCGCTCACTGGTGACAGATAAAGGACATCAAAACCCTGTTCCCCAAGAACAGAGTTGGACATGGCCGATCACTGTTCACAGATTTGATTAGCAATGTGGATCTCCGGGTGCCCAGTGCTGAGGGCAGCTATTGTTTCAACCCACCCTGGACAAAGGCAATGGCAGCCACTGTTTGGATAAACGCAATGGCAGCCACTGTTTCAATCCTCCATGGACAGAGGCTCCGGTGGAGGGGGTGGCAACCTAAAAATGGAGAGCTTCTTCAGGGCTACAGGAGAAACTTAGCTGAAGGGCTGCATTTGCTGGGCAGACCAGGAAAGCTGAGCTTTGGGGTTCTATTGGAGACATTTTTGGAGCCCTTCCTTGATTCCCGTCCCAGGGCACTTTGCAGCCAGCCTACACCCATTTCTGGATCCTTGGCCCTGATTTGACTGGGAATGACTGACTTGGGAAAGTCCTCTCCATTGTGCCCTCTCCCAAAGTTGGCCTCCAGGCTAAAGCAACTAGAAACAACAAAAGGAGTGTTAAAAACTATAGAGGACAATCTGGGGCAAGGGCCAGCCAGATTCAAACACCCAGGAGAGGGAGATCTGTCTCCTAGGAAACACAGGGGACAAACTAACAAGCAAAAACCCAAAAAAGACAGAGGTCCAGAAAACAGGGAAAACCCTGCACACTGCATTCGCCTTGGGCAGACAGAGGCCCAGAAAACAGGGAATACCCTGCACACTGCATTCGCCTTAGGCAGACATTCCTGATAGGAGAGTTGAGGCACAAGGAAGTCTCTGTGTTACAGCCAGCTGCTTACAAAACCAAGAAACAGACATCTCAGGGAATAAAACCCAGAGTTAACAGTTTAAAAAATTCCAATGTACAATGTGCAACAAAAGAATACATCACAAACAAAGAAACAGGAAATAATGGTCTATCCAAGAAAGAGGAAAAAATCCAGAAAATAGCATCAAAGAAGATGAGAATGTGAACATATTGAACAAAGCTTAAAAAAAAAAAAATGATCTTAAAAGCGCTCAAAGAGATGAAGGAAAATACAGAGAAAGACTTAAAGGATATCAGGAAAATAATATGAGTCCAGGTAAAGAGAGAGAAATTTTAACAAAGGAACCAAACAGAATACTGGAGTTGAAGACCACAAGAACGGAAATGAAAATTCCCAGGAGGGTTTCAAGAGCAGACTGGAGGTGGCAGAAGAAAGAATCACTGAACTTGAAGACAAGACACTTGAAGTGAGTCAGGCTGAGGAACAGAATGAAAAAAGACTCATTAAAAGCTAAAATAACCCCAAGACACCTCTGGGACACCATTAAGCACACCAATATATGTATTACGGGAGGCCCAAAAGGAGGCCCAGTAAAGGGGCAGAAGAAATATTCAAAGAACGATGACAGAGACCTCCCCAAACTTAACAGAGGATGTGAATATGTTCATCCAAGAAGCCCAGAGAACACCAAACAGGATAAACATGAAGAAAAATACAGTCTTATCATATATTGATCATACTATATAATACAAAGGACGAGGAGAGATTTTCTGAAAACTGCAAGAGAAAAGCAATGTGTTACATACAAGGGAGTCCAAATTAAGATTGAGTGCCAATTTCCCATCAGAATCCATGGAGGCAAGAACTCAGCAACATGAAATACTTAAAGTGCCAAAAGAAAACAACTGCCAGCCAAAATTTTATATCCAGTGGACTCTTTCAAAAATGAGAGAGAGATTAAGACATTTCCAGATAAAAAGCTGAGGGAGTACATCATCACTAGATCTGCCCAACAAGCAATGCTAAAGGGAATTCTTCACACTGAAAGGAAAGGACACTAGATAGTGGTTCAAAGCAGCCTAAAGAAACAAAGACCTACAGTAAAAGTAACCATTTAGGTAATTGTAAATGACAGTATTATAGTAGTGTATTGTTTGATATGTAACTCCATTTGTTACTTCCAATAGATGCTAAATTGCCAATGCATAAAAAGTAATGATAAATCTATGTTCTTGGGGCATATAATGTACAAACATGTAAGTGGTAACAAATTCAAAAAAAAGGTGGGGTCCAGAGGGGTATAGGAAAAGTAATGTGAGTCTATTGAATTTAAGTTGGTATCAAACCAAATACTATTGTTATTTATGGATAAATAAATAAGTAAATAAATAAATAAATAAATTTTAACACCATGATAACCACAAGGGAAAACAGATGAAAAATATATCCAGATAGAAATGAAAGAAACTCAATATGATACAACACAAAAAATAAAAATAAATGTAAAAACAGGCATTAATAGAACGCAAAGGACAAAACAAGTATAAGACTTACAAAGGCCAAACAGCAAAATGGCAGAAAAAAGTCCTGTATTATCAGTAGCAACTTTAACAACAAAAAGACAAACAACCCAATTTTTAAATGGGCAAAAGACTCGAAGACATGACTCCAAGGAAGATATACAAATGGCCAGAAAGACATGAAAAGATGCTCAACATCCTTAGACATCAGGGAAATGCTAATCAAAACCACAATGAAATACCATTTCACACCCATTAGAATGGTTGCTATTTTAAAAAGTGGAATATAACAAGTGTTGGAGAGGATGCGGAAAAACAGGAACAATCATTCATTGCTGGTGGCCATGTAAAATGGCGCAGCTGCTGTGGAAGACAGTTAGGTGGTTCCTCAGAAAGCTAAGGATAGTTTTGCCATACGACCCAGCAATCTCACTACTAGCTATATACCCAACAGAACTGAAAGCAGAGATGTGAACAGATATTTGCACGCCAATGTTCACAGAGGCATTATTCACAATTGCCAAAAGATGGAAGCAATCCAAGCATCCATCAGCCAATGAATGGATAAATAAAATGTGGCATATACATACGATAGAATATTATTCACTCATAGAAAGGAATAAAGCCCTGAAACATGCAACAGCATCGATGTACCTTGAAGACATCATGCTTAGTGAGTGAAATAAGCCAGACACAAAAGAACAACTAGTGTATAATCTCACTGTTTTGAAACAACTAGAATAAGCAAATTCATAGAGTCAGAATCTAAAATATATATAGGTTACCAGGGTACTGGGTAGAGATAAGGAATGGGAAGTTAAAGCTTAAAATGTACAAAGTTCTTATTTGGAATGATGGAAATATTTTGGTAATGGATAGTGGTGATGGTAGCACAACACTGTGAATGCAATTAACAGCACTGAAATATACATCTGAATATGATTAAAGGGGGAAATGCTAGATTGTATATATGGTAACAGAACAAAAAATGTTTTAAAAATCCATGGAACTACACTACACAAACAATGAACCCTAAGTTAAACCATGGACTTCAGTTAACAGCACAATCATAAAAATGTGCTATTATCAACTGTAACAAAAGCAAAGAGTTGGTGGTGGAGTGGTATATGGGAATCCTGTATTTTACGCATGATTGTTCTGTAAAATCACAACTTTTCCTACAGTCTTGTACGTTATAAGTTTGATACAGGTCTTACTGGACTAAAATCAAGGTGTCCTCAGAGTTTTGTTCCTTTCTGGAAATTATAGGGAAGAAACCATTGCTTTCATTGGCTCATGGCCCCTTTTTTTCCATAATCAAAGCCAGCAGAGTAGCAGGTTGAATGAGGTCCTTCTCACATTGCATTACTCCAACACTGCTTCCATTGTCACATCTCCTTTTCTGACTCTTCTGCCCCACTCCTCCACTTTTAAGGACCCTTGTGATTACACTGGACCTGCTTGGATAATCTTGGATAATCTCCACATTTCAAGGTCCTTAACTCAATTATATCTGCAAGGTCTTTTTGCCATGTAAGGTAACATATTCATAAATCCCAGGGATTAAAACATGAACTTTGGGAGAGTCGTTATTTGCCTACCACATAAGTAAAGTGATTATAAGGTTACCTTGCACCCAAACGATTTCTACTTGCAGATGCACACGTGCGCCAGGAGATATTTACAAAGATCTTATACTATCATCTTTCATAATAGCAAACAACTATAAGTGGATAAATAAATGTTGCTGTGTTCATACACTGAAATACTCTATGGCATTGCGAAAAATGAACTACAACTACCCCTTCTGCATGGTTGAATCTCAGAAAATATCAAGAAAAAAAATTACAGAAGAATGCATACAATATGATTCTATTTATCTACAATCAAAAACAAGCAATACTAATAATATATTACTTAGGAATACACTTATAGGGGTTATAATTATAAAGACAAACAAGGGAATGGATGACAAAAATTCAGGATAGTTGTGTTACCAACTGTTCCTATAACTTTGAATTTATTTCAAAACAAAATTTAAAAAAATATATACACATGTAGTCTTTATGTATGACATTTCTCATTTAAAAATACGAATGCTAACTGAAGAAATTTAAAATATGCTGAATGCAAGTTGTAGGAAAAGTGAGGGAGAAGGAAGTAGCCAAACAATGTACTATAGCTGATGGAGGAGGAAAAATCTATAAAGACAAGACAGCTGCTAGGTAAATCAATGCTGAAGGGAAGGCTCTTAAATCTTACAAGAAACAGACAGTGGAAGATACACTCCTCTGTTCCCAAGTTTTAACAACAGGCTTCTAACAACCACTTAAAATAGCATGGACCAGCTTGCAATTGACAAGGTGAACACCAAACCAATGTTATAAGCTGTCAAGAGCTACCACAGACAGAATCCAGCTCTCCTAGAGTTTTGTTTGGCAAATAGAGTTGTTTCGTTTGTTTTGTTTAAATTGAATGTCTTTAGGCAACGCAAGCAATGGTCAAGTTCACTTCCATTCTTCTTACCCTTCTTTTTACCTTTTCTTCCTTCCTCAACACACTGTGTTATGTGCCTGGGTCCCTGAAAGCACCTAAGTACGAGACAAGCCAGTAGCCACAAGTCACCTTGAAATAACTATATCAGATATTAAGCATATCTTCAAAGTCATTATTATGAACTGTGTGATTTCAAGAGTTCCTCCTGCTTCTCTCCCCCCTTCTCTCCTACCACTATTCCCCACCTCCTTTAACCAGGGACATGCCTTTTTTTTTCTTTATTAGAGAAACAACATAGCATTTTACCACATAATTGGAGATGGCAGGTGAAATTAAGAACAGCCTTGGAAAACTATGATTGCACAGTGCACATGCTCTCTATAGAAGGTAGAAGTAGACAACGAGGTCAAGACCCAGGTTCTAACCCTGTTCTCCCAGTATCTTGCTGCCAAAACCCTGAGCCAGTATTTTTATCTCTCTGGAATTTAATTCCTTTCCTTTCTACAAAATGAACAGATTTCATTTAGATAAATTCCTAAATCTCTTCGACATCTGTTACAAACATATTTATATTAAAATACACTTTTCTACCAAGTATAGATTCTTCCTTCTTTGGATGGGGGACAGAAGGGCAGGGCAGTGTGCCAGGAAACAGCAGACTTGGTAGTTGAAAGGAAAAACGAATGAGAAAGAGCCTGCCTCCGAGACGGACAGAGAATCTGAGGACAATAAAAACCAAACTACAAAGGTCACAGTAGGCTCTAATGACCTTCCATTCAGTGTGGGAAAACATAAACTATTAAGATGTTTCTACCTCATGAGATATGATGAAAACATTCTATCACACATCATCACTGCCTCACACGAATTTATCAACTTCTTTTTAAACCTGGCCAATTTGCTTTTGTGGACCTTTGTTCTTGACTTATGTGTAAATTTGAGTATCAGTGTAATGGCTAAAGATTACTTAACCGTATTTGTTCTTTAAAGAAGATTACAACCAGTAGGAATGGTAAAATAAAGAGAAAAGAAAAATCCACAATAAGCTCCATTACAACAGCAACCCTCAAATAGTTAAGTAAAGGATATACGTGGGGAGTAGGGAGTTTCATAAGTCCCAGATTGCTTTTTAAAGAACAAAACAAACAAACAAAATTATTAAGAGCAGGTTATGAAGTACTTTGCAAACCAGGGTCAAGGGCATGAACTTTATCTGTGAACAATGAAAGGCTGTAAGAGATTTTTAACAGAATGAGTGGTTTCCAGGACTGCCCTGGTTTTTTAAGCATTGAAAGTCCCACATTCTGGGTCTCATGAAAACTGGGACAGCTGGTTACCCTAAAATAAATACTTGAAAAAAATAAATAAATAAAACAGAAGGAGTTACTTAGTCAAATCTGTGATTTTTGAAAGACAACTCTGATGGCAGAGTACATATAATATTTACAAAATAAAGCATAAAATTATTACATAGGCTGACATTTTACTGCAAAATATTAACATATTAGAATAAAATACTCATTCATGGAAGCCATAAAATAAATTTCACATATACTATTGTATTAAATAAATTCACAGTGGAGTATACAACGCCTTGCAAATTCCTTAGGGGGAGGTAAATACTCACTTAAACTTAAAATTTCTTTTTTTAAGGCTTCACACTATATATGCTGCCTCTTTTAAAATTAACACTTTATATATATACCTTTTTTAAAATTAACACTTTAAATATTTATGGGCTTTAAGACCACAGAATTTTTAAATATTTACCTAACCATTTAGAAAACACAGCATTTTAGTTACAGAAAAAAATCTCACACACTAACTTATGCCTTTCAAAACCTCATATTTACTTAATCTATCACACACAAAATGATTTGGTTGAAAAGCTGAAAAGTACTTTGTAGAATATACAACTAAAACGGCACAGAACGTCGTCTGTTAAATTACGGTTAAAGCTTCTAATATAGACAATTGCTGTGTGTGTGTGTGTGTGTGTGTGTGTGTGCGCTTATTAACTTCCCATTAGTTTCAGCTGACTACTGGCAAATATACTATAAACTTAATGTTTCGGTCTGCAGGATTTTTATTAACCCACCAAAGCAGAACACAGCAGTAAATAGATTTAAACTTCAAATCTCTAAAGACTTTGTTAAAAAAAAAAATTTAAGTTAAGAACCAATGTGTATATAGCATTTACATCAAATATTATAAATTGGTCATGAAAATCTAATGTTTTACAAACATTAGCCATTATTTTTCAACATAGTACGTAACATAACATCCCAGAAGTTAAAAATTACTTTAAATCTATTCTCACACAATTAAAAACATTTATATTGATTTAAGTGTCCATGTGGTTTTTCTAGGATGTCAATAAAAATGTCCAAATTTTTAAGCAAATGAAACTGTAATAATTTTGTCATCACAAAAATGAATCCATATATAATATTTTAAAAAGTTCTCTCTAGCAAGAAATACAGAATATTTGCTCATCTTTTCCAATTATTGCACCTCGTAAAATATAGATCAGTGATAATCAACATTCAACATTTAAGTAAAATTTCGAGAGATGGTAAGCTGTGAAGTTTTATCTATACTTTTATTTACATTTTACAAAAAGTGCAAACTAACTAAAAGAAATGAATTTTCAAGTTGGAATGTAATTTAGAATTCATATACTGGGATTCTCTGATTTGACAGGATGGTGAGGCTCAGAAGGTTCACTTACTTTTCCAAGATAAAGTAGAGCCAAGACTTGATCCTCCATCCCCCTGCCTATGAATCCCAGGACATTTCCCCCCTGTATCAGGTTCTTCCCAAAATCTTTTAAACGTCTTTCACTTTCTGAATTAAGAAGTTTTTGCAATTGTCATATGCAAAGTTTAGCACTTTGGAAATCAGAAAATCTCTTGATTTCCACAAAACTCCTGATTTCCTCTTAATTTTCTTAACATATTATACTATGCAATATATTAATTAATTAATTAATTAATTAAATCTCCACAGATCTGTTAAACTTCAGGAACAATCATAAGTAAAAATTCTTGTTATTACAATCTCTGCTAAGTTAAAAATATCCTTTTCTTTTAATGCCAAAACAGTATTATTTTGTGACACTGAACATTAAGTAACCATGTTATCAGTAAATTCCTCAACTGTTAGCATGTATTTTAAGACCCCAAAATTCTTCCCGTTCGGAGAGGAGTGTGAATAATGTTTTTCTACACTAAGAAAATACTACAATTTTTAGAAACACAAATTGTATTTTCCTCTAATACAAATAACACATGAAGTTACCTGGTAACAACTGCACTCTGGTTTTAAAGGTTGAAAGGATGTTGTGATGGGAAGAGCACCACACTCGGATTAAGACGACTAGGCATTTTCTTTCAATTGCAAGAGAAAAGATATGATTCAGTTACACAAAAATTACAATTAGAATTTAGAATAACATATAATTTCCTGTTATGTTAGTCAGGAAAAATGCATATAATACAAGGAAACTGTGCTAAAAACACTTTGAGTGTAAAAAAGGCAGTCTATTCATGTATAGTCAAATGTCAAATGCTATTTCATTCTATGGAAACAACTGATAATACTTTGCTCTATAGTGAATCCTCTCACAATTTTTCTTCTAATACACATTTTCCTAAGCATCATCAATTATCGACGGTAGTAAACTGAGAAAACAAAAGCATAACAATTTTTTCAAGCATTTGGCCAAATAACTACAAAGCACAAAGGCAGCCAAAGCCATTTTTCAAGAAGGAAGTGTAATTCTTGTTGGAAAACCGACAGACCAGTGTTCAATATATTATCATAATCATTGTAGTAGCTTGCAGACTATTTTAACAGAAGAGAGAGAGGACAAGAAACTGAAGAGAACAGTAGAGAAGAGTACACGATATAGATAAAACAAAAACTTTTGTTTCAAAATACTGGGCTCAAGTGTAGAATATATCACCAATCAAAAAAAGTCTGAAAATCAATGGTATAGAGTCCCACTTGAACAAAACCTCTACACACATCCTTTCCATTGTGCAGAACACAACATTAAGAACTGAAAAACCTAGGTTCAAATCCCAACACTGCCACTCAATTTTCTGATCTCTAAAATAAGTCTAATGTCACCTACCGTAAAGAGTTCTTGTGAGGACTTGAGACAAGATATGTAAAGCATTTTGTACTCAGCAAATGCTCAAATAGTAGCCATTATTTGAGTTCCCTGATGATACAGAACAGGTAGATTTTCCGTTAGATAAACATATAAACCCATTCCCTGATGAAGATTTCAAATCCTTTGGGAAACAAAACATTTAAACCTATGGAAAATTTGGAAATACTTTTGGCATGTTTCCAGACATTACTAAATTGAAAAGCTAAATTGTTCAAACGTTCTCCAAATTATGCAACAAACACACTAGACCGTCCATGAGTTAGTCTGTAAAAGATTATACTGGCCTACACTGCTGAAATTAATTTTTTGAAGTCTCTAAAAAATTATTTCCAACTATCTTTTCATCTAAATTTATAAGTCTCAGTTCAAAACCCCATCACTTTTCTAATGACAGGATCTCAGATTCCCCCGTCTAGATTACCATTAATAATAATAGACCACACGGATTAAAATCCACATCAAAAGTAATATTGAATGAGTGCATATGTATATGTGTGCATATATATACATATATAGATATATAGATTAGATAGACAGATAGATGTTCATTTGGGAAGACGTCATCACCATAACAACAAAAGACACATGCCACCAAAAAGAAAGAGGATGCTAAAAGTGGGAGTAGTCAATCTATTAAACCACAAATAATTCACCTCGTTCTTCTGAGAAGTCATCTACTGCATAAACAAAGTCTTTAAAAAAGTGCAACATAACTAGCCTACTATTTCATTTTTTACCCAAAGATATAAGATAGTTCTACTGTACTTGCTTCTGCATTTTTTAAAAAGCTTCCTGTATTTTGGGAATTCTTTCCAGAACAAAACTTACTTTTCCTTCCTTTCACCCTGAGAGTTAATATGCTTTCAAATATGCTGATTCAACTCGGGGATTCAAGCGGTAAAACCACACTTACCTCCTTACCAAACCCTGCTTTCTGGTAACATACCTGTTCTCTGGAAATACAAGGCAACGAAGGTCTCCTGAACATTTTGCAACTGCCATAGTAACTGGCTGAACTTTCTCCTAACGACACGCAGCTGGACCGCCTCCGGGGTCTGATCACAGGCACTTTTTCTTCCGCGGTACTGGACAACCGAGGATGAGGAGCTTCCCTGATTTGAAAGAAGTGATCCAGCCCCAGGGCCAGCAGGCATCCAGCGCCCCCCACCAGGCAGGAAAGCAGCGGCCTGAGGGCTGAAGGCAGAGATCCAAGGCTGGTGAACGACACCCACCAGACGAAACTGGAGAACAGCAGCACCAGGATGCTGTGCTGGAGCCTCACCGGGTGCACGAGCGTCAGCAAACCCACACAGCTCAGCACCAAGAACAACCTGCCCGCCACCGCCGGGGGCGAATGCGGGGCAGGGGGCGGCGGCGGATGAGGGCTCCCTGCGTCTCCGTCCCCAAAAGGCGAAGACCACCACTGCCACACCAAGAAGTCCCCCAGGTAACAGCAGGCGGGCAGTGCTAGCAGCCACCAGGAGCTGCCGCCGCTCCGAGCCAGGCCGGGGCCCCGCTTGGTCCGGGTCAGGAAGCAGGTGAGGAAGAAGAAGGCACAGGCGATGCTGAAGAGGGGGCTGAGACTGTGCGAGCAGACGCTCAGCAGGGTCCGCAACAGGGCGGCCCCCGCAGCCCAGCTCCCGGGTCCCGAGCCGATCAGCAGGGCGAAGACAAAGGCGGCCAGGACGCCCAGCGAGAGCCGCGCCGGGGAGAAGGGGGAGCCGCGCCGCGGCTGCTGGGGAGAGGCCGGCGACGACAGCAGCAGCTCCACGTTGCAAAAGCGGCAGAGGTGGAAGAAGAAGCCGCGCGGAGGGTCCTGCCGCAAGGGGCTCACACAGCTCTTCACGTAGCCGTTCCTCAGACTCTCAGGGGGCGAGCCGGCCCGCTCTGGCGCCTGCGAGTACCGCATGGCTTTGGCGTCTCGCTCGTCCCCCCTCATGGCCGGGACGCGGGGGCAGCCGCGGGGCTCAGCACGCCGTGATCGGACCGCTGCGGCCCCTCGCGCTCCCCGACCCCCAGCCCCAGCGTTCGGGTCACCCCTCCGCTCCGCAGCGCGTCAGGGCTGCGCCCGCCGCCGCGGCCCGGGGTCCTCGCCGCGCGGGCGGAGGAACGGCGGAGTCCGCGACATGCTGACTCAAAAGAGGGGCAGCAGGGGCTTCTCTCTGGGACGGCTTCGGCTGCCCCCTCCTTTTCCCTCGGGCTCCTCTCGGGACTGGAGACTCAGCGTCGCTTCCCAGCTCTTGCGGGCTGCTACAGTTACCTCACGGCCCCTGCCTGGTCCGTTGGGCGCGCGAGCGGCAGGCGGGAGGGCGGCGGGCGCTCCTCCCCCGCGGCTCCCCGGGCCGGCCGCGCGCCCGCCCGCCGCCCGCCGCCGCGCGCGCTCGAGCCTGGTCTCTCTGCCACTCGCGCCGCCGCTCTCCACCCGGTGGGAACTCAAGCCGAGGGGGAAGCAGGACAGCACGGCCTCCTGAAGACCCGCCGGGGCTGGAAGAGGCGAGTGGAATATCTTCGGATGGAAGGCTGCAAACCCGCCATCCTGGGATCCCGGTCGCACAGGTTCCCTTTGGGAATAAGTCAGGCCCCGAAAGATCACCACTCGGTCTTGGGGAAAGGGAACGTTTGTGGTCCCTAAGGGGAGGGGGGGTGCCTATGCGGATACTACGCTGAGGGGGTGCTTTCTCTGGCCTCAGCCTCATTCAGAGTGGGCCTTTGAGCCCAGCTGTGACCTGGTGAGGGTCAGCCAGCACCTTGGGCATAGCGAAAAACCCTATTTACTGTGGCTAGGCTTGTCTTCAAAAGTAGCGTGGCTTCTTGAGCCACGCAGCAGGCCCAGGATCCTTGCAGTAGCTCTTGCACAAGAAGAATGCACTTGGAGTGCTCTCTGGAACCATCTAAGTACTTATGAGCTTGTCTGCTCAAGAACTATTCACCCGAGAGGAGCTACTAACATGTCATCCTCCACTTTGCACCCTTGCCATATATACCCGCTGGTTCACCTCCTGTGCCCCTCCAACACAGCATAGAAAATGTGCCGCCGACGCAAATGTTCTTTCCAAATTGAAGGCTTTTTCACTGTAACAGCATGTTCTCTAGAAGGGGTGATGGGAGGGCCAAGAGTCCTCTCCAAGACCACTCCCCACTTTGGATTGGTTGGCCTTGAAAGAAGCCAAGGTAAAACTAGCAACATGTAGGAAACACTGACTTGAAATCCGGAAGAAAAGAACTTTGCTGTACCAAAGGGACTGCTCTGGAAGCTCACCAATCATAACTGCCTTAGAAAGTGAACTGTGTTTCCCTCCACCGACGCTCTCCCTTCAACCTCATGGACAGGCCTGCATTTCTCAAAGAGCTAATTCCACATTTTTCCAGAGAGATGAGAAACCTTACTGTGTGGTAAATCCCACAAACAGGCCCATTTTTCACCAATTAATCTCTGCCCACAGCCATGACCTAAAACAGACTATTCTCGTATATGAGCATAGTTCATGTATAAGCAGAAATCACTGAGAAATTACCATAAGAATTTGACCAAGATAGGGAAAGAAGACCGGAGCTCCCTTTCCTTTTCTGTATATTGGATAAGGGAAAAAAAATATTTAATATTGTTTTCTAATTGATTTCTCAAATGCTTGTCCTAAAAGAAAAAAAATCCATTGGGTCTTTTTTCCACCATGATAACTGAAAAAAAAAAAAAAGTTCTCCTTTCAGCAGAACTCAGCAAATACATTTTTTAAATGATATGCCCAGAACTCATCACCACCAAAGATTAAAATAGAAAACTTAATGGGTACATTTTGAGCTTGTACAGAAAGGTATGACAAAACTAGCACCAGCTTTGCTGAAATATTCATGATAAATCCTGATAGGAAATAATAATTTGATTGAAAATCAAAACATATTCAAATTACAAATTTCTTATTTTTAACCTAGAGTTGCCATCTGAGGTGGGGAAGCATAGTAATGGAAACATTAGCAGGCTAGATATCCAATTTTGTTGGTTCTAGTCTGGCCCAGCCATTCATAACCTGGCCTTAAGCAAGTCACATAACTTTCACAAGCCTCAGTCTCCTCAATTGTAAAAGGAAACTTTTTAATTTAGATGGCCTCTAAGATCCCTTCCAGAATAAAAAGCCATGATGTGTATATACAAAAAATATAGGCATCTTTAGGATCCACCTTTCAGATTGCCAAGAGCAACCTTTGAATTATTTGTACCACAAAACTAAACCAAACTCTGTGTCGACAAAAATGAAAGGATTTGTATCAAAGGACTGCTATCTGGAAGGATGGAAATTCAAAGCCCCCTTCATAAAGCTATTTTACTTCAGTATTCACCTTCAACCTTCTTTCAGCTGTCATCTCAGGACTTTGTGAGGCTAAAAGCCCCACTCTTGCAATAACCAATAGTTAGAGTTTATCCCTCTGAACACCAACCCAGCACCTGAGAGGGTTCTAAAATAAAATGTAAAGACGTGACCAAAGACCATTAGAAGTTTACTTAACTAAAAATATGCTCAAAAAGAATGAGCTAACTGTTTATAGCAACTCCCTTCTCTGTTTACAGTCTTTGTCAAAGATGATTACTAGGCTGCATTTCTTAGAGGTCAAATTATTTAATTATTCTTCTGCCAGACTCAAAGAACCAATGGAATTACTGAGTTCTTGTCTTTAGGTTCAAGAATGTATGGGCATTATCTATTGTGGAAAAAAGATCTAAAGTTTCAGCATACTTTTGACTTCTCTCATCAATCAGTACCACAGCTTCACATCTTGATCCATGATCTCTCCAACTAGAATCACACTTCAAGTTTGAATGATCCATGGCATGGGCTCCTGGTGCTTATAGCCCAGCTCCAGAGTTGTCTAGTGTAATGTTGCTCCTTGTGTTTTCTAATAACAGGATCCTTACATGCAAGCTCCAAAGACCCAGTTTTCCCATGTGCTCCAGTTTGTAGGGTGAGAATTTTGTTTTGTTCTCCATTTTAAGTACCCACACAAATAAGTTGCCAATGTCCCAGTTAACTGTGGAAGAACTTAAACCTTGCCTAGATTTTTTCAGTCCCAGGGCTTAAAGCTCTGCCCTTAAACACTAGGCTAGAGGCTAAGGCCACTGTTATTGTTGACAGACCTTCTAAGCTGCCTCCTGCCTACCCACCTCACTGAACTCACAAGCACCAGTTGGGATATCCCATTGCTGTGCTTAGCCCAACAGTTAGAATATCCACTTCAACTGGGAAATCTGGTGCTAATCATTGCTGGATTGGATCTTTTGAAATTGCCCTCCCTGTGAATTCCCTGGCCTCTTGAAACTTCATTCTCAGAGAAGCCAAAATAATGCTTGGGTAGCATGTTAAGTCTCACCCCCTCCTCTCTGCCTGCCCAGTCTTCTGGTAATTGGAACCTCTCCCCTCTATGCCTTGTGCTTTCAACCTTTTTAAAAGAAGATAGGATTATATCCTAACTCTAAAATCCAGAAATAAAGTTCATTTCTAGAGCAGGATTCCCATAAATACATTTCCAAATTAAATATTTTAAAATGAATCTTAGCTCCACCTATTGGTGACTCTATTATAGTTATTATAATAGAGTATCAATAGGAAGGGCTGGTACAGGAGGTTGGATGAGGCATAAGACCCTGTCCAGCCATTGTCATTTGTCAAACAAAAGTCCCATGATCAGGTGATTCCTCAGAATCTGACTTCCCAGAATGATTTGTGGAGAAGCCTCTAAAGATTTACTAAGAGCAATTGATAGTGAGTAATGGTTACCAGTTCTTACAGAGCTTTTTGTTACTGTTCTATATTATCATTTCTCAACCGTGGTTTTAAATGTTTTTTAAGAGAAATGCTATGCAAATAAAAATAGACTGCTCTGGTTCAAGTGAGAAGAGGTGTCCGGGCACAGAACCTGACACCTCAGCAGGTCTCTCTGACATTTCCTACCTGACACTCCTCTTTGGAACACTCAGGCTGAAAACAACAACAACAACAAAAAAAAAAAAAAAAAGTAAAAAAAAAACCTCTGAAACAGACCATAAAAATGGATTGGAATAGGATTTGGGAAAACACTTAGAAGAACTGAGTGCTCTTTCTAAATGAAACTCTCCAGAATTCAGTGATAAAGAAGCCCTAATTTCTCAGGGATAAAGGAAACTGACCATTTTAAATATCAAAGAAATTTTCAGGAATGACAAGTAAATTAACCAGTATCATTGAGATTCCAACTTACTAAAACTGGTGTCATCCTTTTAATGTCATGAAAACGTTGTATCAATTCATTTACATATTTATATTTGAAAATAAAACAGTAGCTTTTCTGCAGGATACAAAGGAGAATTCTATTTTCAACGTGCAGTGGCAACTCTGTTGCCCAAGTATGTTACAATACCTGTTTTCCTCTCAGCTAATAGTCAGGAATCTGAAACTCACTTTGACTCTCTTTACTACTCAACATATATTTATTGAGTGCCCACTATATGCAGAGCACTGTGCTAGATGATGTTTAGTACATAAAAGAACTATAACATTCCTTTGGAGCTTTCTTAAAGCTGCATCGTTATCTGGGAGATAAGGCATATACACTAGACTTTTAAAGAGCACAAGAGAATATATGAGTTAAAGAAAATAACTATTTGGAGCAGTGCTTCAGGACTATTAAGAAGAAACAGAATCATTCTCTTTCAGAGTCTCAGCTTATTCTCATGATTTGTTTCTCCTCTCAACTGGGGAGTGTATGTCTCTTCCTCTCCTCTTTCCCCTCCCCCTCTCTTCTATCTCTATATTTAATCCCCCCACTCCTTTTACTTTGTCAGTTCTCCTATATATAACCCCATTCCACCAACATTTAATCTCTCCTTTAATGAATATGTTCATTCATTCAACATTTATTAAGTACCTGGTGTGCTAAATGACAAGGATACAATGATGAAAGGCATGGTTTCTGCCCTTAAGGGTTTTCCATGGTCTAGTGGAAGCTAGAAGAGTAAAAAGACTATCAGAAGCCAGTGTAATAGGAGCTGTGATATGGAGGTAAGAAAATTCAGTGTCATCTGGGAGCTCAGAGGAGGGGTGCCCAACCAATGCAGACCTGGGTAATAGTAGCAGGTTAAGGAGCAGAGCTCTGGAGGTGTCAGAGTAGGTGATTTGGGGGCCAGGTTTTGAAAGATGAGTAGAAGTTACCTAAGAAAAGTAGGGAGAAAAGATAATGTGAGCAAAGGAAGGAAGCAAGCGGTAAGATCCGGAAGAGTGCAACCATGGTACATTTGGATAACTCCAAGTATCCTATGGCTGGAGTATAAGGTATGCAGGGACAAAAAACAAGTGAGGCTAGAGAGATGGTATGGCCCTAATATGAAAATGGAGTTTGTTGTACCTATTGGTTATATAAAAGTTTATTTTCTTTTATCATATTTCTTTATTTATATGACTACCTCTGCAATGTACAGTTTGAACACAGGAATTCTGTCTCATTCAATCACAGCTCAATGCTTAGGATGGTGTTCATTCCATAGCAAGTTTCCCAATTTTTTGTTGAAGTGTGTATTTCTCAAAATTTGTTTAACAAGCAGATTTTTTAGTTGTATGTCCTTTGATTTTCCTTATTGGTCAATGAATTTAAATAGAAAACACTTAAAATGTGGTTTAATAGAAAAAGTTTCCATATTTTTATTGAAAAATATCCTTCTTAGCACCCATTTGCACAAAATCAGTGAGAGAACTCTTTCTTAGATTTACAGAAAACATACAAACCTCTATGTTTGATTTAATTTCCAATATAAAATGGTTAAGAGGTGTGTGTGTGTGTGTGTGTGTGTGCGTGTGTGTGTGTGTTTATTCAAGTTATAGCACCTGGGTTTCTTTTGCTTTGAAAGAGTATATTCTAGTGCTTTTAGAATTTCATTTTTCTATTTCTAGTTTTCAGAACACAAATTGTATCTGTACACAAACTTTTTAAAATATAACAACTGGCACTAGTATTAAATCTATATCTGTTAATCTGAAATTTCCTGGATTTTTAAAATAATTAAATCTAAAACCTGAACCTTGAACAATAAACAGCAATGCAAACTCTTTCCAAGTTTTCTTGTTCCCTCCTTAGACAAGCACTAGTTTCTTCAGCTCTGGCTATCCAAGCAGATCTGTAGGATTACAGCCATGACGGTGGCAGCCTACCGTTGACACTGAACTTGTGGTTAATTGTGGAGTTCTGCCACAAAACCACCTCACTACCACAAGCTGGATACTTGCCCAGGAGAGTGACACACTGCCAGGCCAAGCAATCTACCAGAGGCAACAAGAGCAAACTGCTTTTTACCCCAAACAGCAGTCATTTCTGGATTCCAAGTGGAGCCAGCAATGAGGCACACCAGAGAAAAAGTTAGGAGTGTACTTTCTCCACTAAACCTACTTAAAATGTATTCAAGTTGTTTAGCAAAAGCAGCTCAAAGTGACTCATCCAATTCACTATTTACCATCATCAATATATATGATACTATTCATTTGTAAATTTTAAAAATTAGGCACTGGGATTAGAAATTATAGTTATATGCCTGTTAACTGCTAAATGAACCACCTACAATTATCATTGCAAATAAGAGTCAATAATGTGTCTTTATATGTATTACTAAGCTGAACATATCAACACAGCAGCTCTGGGAACTTTATTTGAAAAGCAGGGCATCCTGATTGAAAGGCAGGAAACTTCAGTGTCAGTCAGATCTGGTTACCACTTTGTAGCTAGCTGCTTGACCTTGGAGGTTTCTTACTGGAGGTCTCTTAATGTCTCAGTCCCCATTTCCTCTTGTTTGAAATGGGATAACAATGTCTACCTCACAGGACCATTGTTATGTATTAAATAATATGCAAAGTGACTAACCATGAGTAGATGCTCAGTCAATGTAAATGTAAATTTAGTTTATTTTCCTTTCATCTATCCTCTTCCTTACTCTTCCCCATCACTTCTGAATTCCCCTGTATTCTATCAAATTTGAGTTTTTTCCAAAGACATCTCCAGATTATATCATCTGAACAACTTTTGTCAAGACTTACTTTCAATGCTCTTTTGTTCAACTAAGCCTTTGTCTTCCTAATTAAATAGATATATTAATAGCTTTCTTTCATCATGAGGAAAATACTACGGGAATTTTAATGCCTCTTTTCTAATTGTATACTATAAATGCAGAAAATTTTAATAAGTTTATTTAGGAATGACCACATATTATTGTAATTTTGGGGGCCTACATATCTCAGATCTCATTCTGCAGAAAAGATGTTGACTTAGGACCACGTGTGGTAGCATGGAGAAACAGAAAAAAAATCAAACTTTAACCAGTTATTTCATTCATTATGGCATTAAAAATAGTGAAAATAAGAGAACATTTATTGTTGCAAATATTTATTCACTCATTCTACATGAGCCAGGCACTGCCCGAAATACTAAGGGTACAAATATGAATGAGATATCATCCCTGCCCTTAATTTGGTAGAGGAGACAATCTGTAAACAAACGCAAAACAGTATGAAAAAGTTCTAATAAGGCTCTTACCAAGTACAATAATGGGACAAAGAAGAATTTAAAACATGAAGAGATGCTAGCCTAGGAGTTAAATGGGGTTTCCCAGGTGGACAAGGGAAAGGTCAAGCATCCCAGACAGACGGCAGTATATGCAAAGGAATGGCAGCATGAGATGGCATGGGCATTTGGGGAACAGTAATCTGGTTAGCTTGATTTGGGGCTGGGGTGGGGCAGGGAGGAGGGTGGGCATGGAGAAATAAGGCTGGATAGATGGGTAGAAGCCAAATCATGGAAAACCCTTTAGGCCATTCTGAGGAGCCTGGACTTTATTCTATGGGTGATGAGGAGCTGTTAAGGGTTTTTAAGCAGGGGAGAGGCATACTCAATTTTATTTGTGCATTTCAGAACTCAATCTTGGTACTCCATGAAGAACAGTTTGAAAGAATGTAAGACCAAAGCCAGGATAATCATTTAAAAAACCATTATAATCTGGGGGAGTTAATGCTTAATTTGTACAGAATTTCTGTTTGGGTTGATTGTAAAGTTTTAGATAGGGATGGTGGTGATGGTAGCACATTATTGTGAACATAATTAACAGCACTGAATTATATATGTCAGTGAGGTTCAAAGAGGAAATTTTAGGTTGTAGATATGTTGCTAGTATAAAAGCTAAAACATGGGATCGTATAGCAAAGTGAGCCCAATTATTTCATGAATTATAACAAATGCACCAAACTAATGCAAGGTGTTAATAAGAGGGTAGTATGTGTAGAAAAAATATATACCTAATGTAAACTATGGACTATAGTTAATAGTACAATTTTAATATTCTTTCAATTGTAACAAATAAATAAAACATAAAGAGTAACTTGATCAAATCTGTGGTTTTGAAAGATAACTCTGCTGGCAGAGTACATTTAATATTTATGAAATAGAGCATAAAATTATTACATAGGCTGACTGACATTTTACTGCAAAATATTAACAATAGGGGGTATATAGGAATACTGTAATTTTTGTATGATTCTTCTGTAAACTTACAACTTCTCTAAAAATAAATAAATAAAAAAGAAGCCTGTAGTATCTAGGTAGAAGTGGAATCCTGGGAGAAAAATGAGATGTCCCCCAGGAGGTTATAGTGTATGAGAAGAGAAGATGATCAGTGTCTGAACTCTGTGGAACACCAACATATAAGGGACAAGTTGCAAAGGAATGACTCAAAAGGGTAATTGCAAAGGAAGTATCAAAGTTAGAAAGAGGACCAGAAAGAGTGGTGTCACAAATCAAAATGTGGGAGTTTCAAGGAGGACATTAAAACATAAAATGCCAGTTTTTAAAAAGAGAAGGACAGAAAAGTGTCCTCAGGAGGTCATTAGTAACCTTACATGGAACAAATTCAGTGCCATAATAAAAGCAAAAGCCAGACTGCAGTGGATTAAGGAATAAATGTTGGCATTAAGAAAAGATTTCATTCTAAAATGTTTAGCCAGGATAAAGCTTTACCTTTTGTTTCATCATTACCTTCATTAGCTTTAGCTAAAAATCCATAATTTAAATAGCTTACTGATACAATATAAAGACACTCACACACACACACACACACTTACACACACATTTTTCTCCTGTAAAAAAAAGAATAAGTTTAAAATAGCAATTTCCCCTTAATGCTATGCCTACAATATCCCTACATTTTTACAAATAGATATTATAAAATAGCACTTATTTTATATTCATAGTGTTGTTCTACAAATAAAGGAATAAAAAATATAATGATGAGGTTACAGATTGTATACAGTACAGAAACAAATAGAAACATCTAACATACCTCTGAGAGTTTAAAAAAGACTAAACAATTATTATCCAGCTTCAGTGAGTTGCATAGCTTAGTCTAATTGTTTTATTCTTGTACCCCTTTGAAATCATTGAGATATCTCAGTTTTTTAAAAGATTCAGATGATAAGTCTATTTAATCCTTTGTTTAAAAACACAATCTTTTCACCAGCTCTGAAAATAGTAAGCAAGCAACTAGATCTACTCATACAAAGCAAGATTTGTACATTTAGGGATTTTTTTTTTTTTAATGTCTGTTCAGATAATTAAGACAAAAGCAAGGGTATTTTATGTCCTTTATCCTGCTAAATAACCAGGATTAACTGCAGTGCTCCAGTTTTTAACCTAATATCAGTCTTCACCGGAATTATGCTTGGACTGTTCCCAGTGACAACTCTCTAGCATGGTTTGGTGCTTTGGTAACTATATTGAATGTAAGTGCAAACTGTGAAAAATAACAAGAACCCTTATATAAATTCAAGGTTTTAATACTGTTTTTTTGGGATGTGGAATCATGTTTAAAAGGATGACTAACATCCACTCTAATGTGAGTAGGACTTTAAACAAATCAAAACTATGGCTTTTTACCCATTAAACCAAGTAAGTATGGCTGATTTTATTCCTTAGTGACCCCTCCTTTTTACAGGTGAAGAGATTTACATCCGATTTCCTCTCATTATAACCTCTCAAACGTTGTCCGGACCAGCAACCAACTCTCTTTAAACAAATACCAGCTAACCAGGAAACCATGAGGTTTTATTGTGTTATAAAATAGACCACACATTTCCAAACCTTCATAGGAATGAACCTAACTAAATCTTTACCAAAAATAGTTTCAAAATAAACTGCGGTCTCCAAGTTTCTCTAACAATCAAAATTCTCTCATCCTTCATCAGTCTTGCCCTCAAGCCCTTTACTCTTCCAGAACTACATTGCAAGCAGTTTCTCTGGCCACATATTCATAATAAGAAATAAAGGATCCACTTCTGTTAACTTAGTGGGACATAAGAATGGAGGAAAGTGTTAACTTTATTCCCTGTATATGCTCACATTTGTCAGAATTCTGTTTCCAGCTTTCCTATACAATACCGATGCTAAATCATGAGCTACTTATAGTTTATCATGAGCATAGAAAGCCTGAATTTTGTGAAAAATTAAACTGGATCTTCAGCTTAAAAAAAATAGATCCCCATCAGTGATTTGGTTCCATTAGGCAAATATTTATTAATTTAGGCACTGTTCTGCATACTCTCAAGAAATATGGGATGTGTGTGTGTGTGTGTGTGTGTGTGTGTGTATGTATTGGGCCGGGGCTACTTATCAATGACCAGTGGAGAAAAAGTTGTACACACATAATTATAATAAAAAATGGAATCCCTAAGAGATTGTAATGGGGAATTAGGAAAGGACATGAATTAGGCAGGATTTAAAATCTGTCTTAAAGAATGGATAGGATTTAGAAATGAGATGAGAAAAGAGAGTATTGCAAAGAAGGAAAAAATGCATAAGAGTAAAGAAAGCAAAGAATGTGTTCATGGAACCATGTTTTGTTGGAACATAAGGCAGAGGAATGATAAAAATTAAAACAGTATGAAGCACCTATAGTATACAAGAATCTCTAATTCTCTATTCCATTCCCTGTAATACTCTGTTGGTAGTAATAATAATCCTCATTTTACAAATGGGGAAATTGAGAGACAGAGAGAGTAACTTGGCAAAGATTATGCACCTAGTAATTGATGGAGTCAGGATTTGAACCCACGCAGTGTGACTCCAAAGCCCCTGTGTATTTTCCACTGTATCTGTAGTTCTTAAACTTTGGTGCACAAGAATCACCCAGATAATTTTTACCCAGGTGGTAACAGTGCAGAACCCTACCCCCCAAAATTCTGATTCAATAAACCCAAGGTGGAACAGAGGAATCTGCAGAGGAATCTGCATTTCCACCAGATACCTCAAATGATCCTGATGAAGGAGGTCTAGTAACCACAGTGTCCTAAGGTTGGCCATGGAAGTACTGAGTAGGACCTAAAATGACCTTGGACATTCTTAATGATATGATGAGCTAAATTAACTTCCTACTTCTCTTAAACCACATACATCTGTCATATATCAGGAGCTGTCCCAAAGAAGATCCCTAATTATCATCACCATCATAAAAGGTCACATCTGTATGGCATTTTATAATTTATAAAGTCCTTTCACATGCTCCATTGCACTTGAACTTTGCACTGACATGTGAAATAACCAAGGCTCAATGAGGCAGTGGGACTTGCCAAGGTTTCATGCAAGTTGTAGAGCTAAGCTCTTGTCTTCTGACCACAGATCTTAACCTGTTTTTTTCCCCTACATCACTCACACACACACATGCACACACACAATGAAGTGTGGTTATTATTATATAAATAAAAGTCCCACTGGGGGAAATATCTTTCTTCAGCTCTAGGAAGTAAACACTTACATCCCTATTTTCTAGTTAACTAAGGTATGGTTTCTGAAATTCAAGAGATGTGCCCAAGTGTCAATAGAAAAGATGAGATCAGAATATTGTACAAGATTTCTAATGTTCAGTTCTCTTCTCAAACAATTGACTAGGCAGTAATAAAATCCTCCCATTTATATGGATTAAGATGGTGCTTTTGGTCCATTAGGGCACACACTTCTGAATGGTTTTCTAGCAGTGGGAAAAAGTTTGCTCAGATGCCAATTGATAAAAATTTACAGAATGCCAGAAAGTACAGTGACCCACAGCTTAAGTAATAACAGAAATTGTCAATAGGAAAAAAAAAAGTGATAAAGCAGTTAAAGATAGAGGAAGTGATTCCTTTGCTTTCATTTTTCCTTTCTTCTTTTAGCACCTTCTCCTTATTCAAGGTAGCAAAAATAATAAGGAAATTATGAGTAGGTATTCTCAGACAATGTCAACACTTTTGATGCAGTATAGGAAGGTAGATTCTAAGTCTGCCTTCTTTATACTCTACAATTTTCTTGTTAGGTAAGGTCTCGTGTCCACAGTGGCATTGCCTTATTTTTGTCCTCTGAGAGTCAGATGCCAACATAGGATTGGATATGCAAGAGATTTATTGGAGAAATGCCTGTGAAGGATAAAGGAAGAAAAGCCAGAGAAAGTAGGGAGAATTTTCAAATATGCACATCTGACACCAACGAGAAAGAGGAGGAAGGAAGGAGGATTGGGTAGAAACAGACTTAGACTACAGCACAGTTGACTACAGCACAGTTCTCTGAAAGTTTCAACCAAGCCAATGGGGAGTCCCCAAGCCAAAGTCACCCATACAGGGGTTCCTCGTTTCTCAGGCATGGACATGCATCAATCCCCGTCATGCTGTCATTGACTAGGAAAAGCCCAAGGGAAGTGTAAAATCAGCACAAAAACAAGGATGTGTCCAAAAGGGTAAAAGCTGAGTCCAACGGTCAATCATGCTCTTTACAGCAGAAGATTTGAAAGGCACATTTTCAAGATTGCTACAATCCATCCCTTTCTCTGTTCAGATCTGCTTCTCCATTCCAATTTAGGGAACAGGTCCTCCATGGTTTCTGTGGGCCTTTCCTGAGGGAAACGTTAGAAAAAGGATATTCATGAGATGAACCAGAGACCCCATTGCTGCAACTGGTCTTGGGGCTACAACTGTACTCATCCTCTCCCTCCTTGATTATCCGTTTTAAATTCCCCTTACTTTCAGCTATCCTTTTGGCTGTCTTGGTGGCTTACTTGGCAGTGTAACCCAAAGCTTCCTAAGCGCTCTTACCATTGGCAATAATATCCTTTCCAAGCTAGGTTTGCTGCAGACATCCATTCACAGTTACAGTGGGCAGAGGGAGTACCAGGAGACTACCAAGCAATACGCCCAAGTTCCATACAAATTCCTCCCAGCTTCTGGCAGCACTACCTCCTCCTGCTGATCAGTATTTATTATCCCTACCAAAATGGTGACTCCTCTTCTCACCTACTGGTCTCTGGACACAAGGAGTCTTAAGTGCCCTGCCAACAACCATAGAAGCAGTAGTAACTAGATTGGCTTTAGCAATTGGAAGCCTATGCTATTTGGCCCATGCATACCCTCTATCTCTGCCGCCTTCACCACTTTGTTTATGTGTCCATCATGCCAGTTCCAAGGTGGTCAATGACAAAGATTTGCTTATGTCAACTGGTCCAGCTATTATGCCTACTTGGCTGTCAGTGCCTCTTCCATGATGGATGCATTCTGTTGGTCTGTAGTGTGATACAAAACTCTTCATGTTCACCTACCAGAATTTCTTGTCTCCAATCTTTTGGTTCCTTCTAGGCTCCTGATCAGATTGCCAGGCTATTGGTCACTACCCAAGTCTATATATATTTTCAGGCCACTTCTTATTCCATAAAAAGTTGATGACTAGGTGCACTGTTTGCTATTATACCCAATGGGGAGATTTTCTCTCTCTGATGTCTTTCAAGCATACCCTTGAAGGTTTTGTGATGCAACTATTGTCCATTTTCAGGTTATGCACACCTGCAGAAATAACCTATCCATAAATCAAACTTGATGTTTCCTTTTCTTCAAACAGTTGTCCAGGACCCCCAATATACTCAAGGGAGCAAGCTGTGGTGAGTGACATATAGATCTTTGCTGCCTGCTCATGAAGTTTACTTGTGTCTTCTGACCTCCTCCGGCTCAATCCCAGATGTCTCATTTCCTTATCACAATGGACTGCTGCTGGATCTGTCTGATGTTATGACTTGACATATCCAATAGAGCCCAGCTCATAAATGGCAGCTCTGGACACATGGTCCTTGGTGCTCCATGGCTAGGTGTTCTGCCTCTACCATGCCTAATAGCCAACCAAGAGTTTTTCTTCAAAAGACTTATGATTCTATATGGCAGATGTCATGGCCTTGCTTCAGAATCACAGGGGCCTGCATAGTTATTTCCCAATGGTGTTTGCTGTAAGCTCCACACAGCATCTTTTTTTTGTCTCTGACATCTCCAATACCATAAGATTGACAGTACTGCATATCCTCAGTGTTTGTACTGCAGCCTGGATCTCCCACCTCAAAGCTGACAGCTTTCCCTCTCACTCAGTATATGGATCAATATTCATAGGTTTGGAAGGTGCTGCCTCCAGAACCCAAAGAGGCCTCTCCCAGGCACTGTGCTCCCTTCTTTGGAGCAGGGAATACAAGATGCAGAAACTTGTCTTTTACTTTTGCAGGGATATCCTATCATGCTCCTGATTGCTGGACCCCTAAGAATTTCAATAAAGTGTCAGGAACCTGAATATTCAGAGCTTACCTCCAATCTTCTGGAATACTGTGTCCTAACAAGGGCTTCAGCATACTAGCCACCTCTTTTTCATCCTGAAGAATCAGCATATTGCCATCAGTGTAATATATAAGTGGGATGTGCATGCAGTCCAGTTCTCTTTGGAGTGTATTATGACAGAGGGCAGGAGAGTTAATGTAGCCCTGAAGCAAAAGCGTAAATGAATATTGTTGTCTGTGCCACTGGAATGTGAGCTGTTTCTGGTCCTCTTTTCTAATTGAAATAGAATGGTCTGAGACAAAGGCTAAACCAAGGGTATCTTCCAAGTGGAACCAGTGGAAATTCTATTTTGCTGAGGGACTCTAGTCTACTGGGCTATGGGCCAGAGTAAGGGTTTCTTTCACAATCTCCCAGCACTGCTGTGGCCTTTTCCATAACTCTTGTAAGTCCTGTCACCCAAGCGGCCAAGAGTTAAACTGGCTGTACAGTCTGAACTGTGAAGGTTGGAAGTAAATCCAAATGGACCAATAACCTGATCTGTTTCATGAATAAACAGAGGAGTTCAGGCTTGGGACCCTATAAAGTTAAGTCAATATTAGTTATGCAGGAAGTCCTGTTTGTTCTTTCTTCTGTTGTAGCTGTTTTTTTAAAATGAATTCAAGTAGAGCTTTTTGGTGTGTTATAATGCTAAAAACACCCTTTAACACACACACACACACACACACACACACCAGGAATGTTTGTAACCAAATAGAAAGAAAATCACTTTGTCTCTACTACTACCAAGTACATGAGAATCAAAAGCATTTGCCCAACATCCTTCAAGTATAAAACTAAAAATGCCCTTATTTATGAAATGGGAAATACTATTCTAGGTTCAGATGCCATGTAGTCACCTCTATCATGATTATCAAGATAAAGATTAGTAAGTAATTGCTATTAAAACTCTTTAGATCTGCTTATTTGGCACAAAGTTCTCCCAATACTCATTGCCTAGAAATTATATGTAGCAAGGTCTGAGAAATACAATGTTTAAACTTTAGGGTACTAGGGAAATTATTTCCAACCTCTCTGAAGTTGTGACACCCTATCTTATTTGTTGGATTTCACAAATATCCCTCCTCTGTCATATAGTCTCCACATCCCCAAGGACAAAATTAATCTATTATATGGCATTTTAAAAAAACACTTAAATTAATTTAAATTAATCTTACTTTACTTCAGGATTTTGTTTGGTTTTATAATTTCCTCTTCCTTGACACCTGAGCCACCTTAAAGCTTGAGCCAGAATTCATCTCTTCTCCTGCTATATTCTTTTAGCCTTTTATATAAATGTATATTTTAGTATTTGGACATCATATTTTTGCTCTTTAACCTTAAATCTTTCTCCTAGTTAAAATGCAAGGACCATATCATATTCATCTTTTTTCCAGAGTTTCCAGCACAGTGCTTGATACAGAAGGAGATTCAACAACTGTTCGCTGAATTAATTAATTAATTAGCAAAGGCCTTGGAGGAAGAAACACACCTAGGATGTCAAGCAGAGAATCATTATTCTAGTAGTTTAAAGGTGTATTAGTATAAGATCCTCTGTTTTAGAACTCAAATCCAGTGAGAGAATGGATGTGAAAACTCTTTATTAACCATGAAATCCTATATAAATGTGAAAAAAAGTTGCTATTGCTTATCACTTAGCAACCTTCAGGGAATATTTTCTGAGTGATGAATCAACAGTCTGTGAAAACAAGAATGAACTTGGCTCATTGAAAATAGGAAGACCAGGAAGGATTTGTAAATGGAAGCAAGTTCACAAAATTTTTCATAATATAGTGGGAGTTCAGTTCTGAAAAACCAGGACTTGGTGGAGTCTCTCCCAAATACTTATTTCTGCATCCTGATTTATAAGTGACCATCTCTTTAGATACTTAGGACTTGAATAAGTCCACATATTGTTCCCAGAAATATGTGATACCAGGTACAAAACATACAGGCTTGACTGGTCAAAGAAACGTTAAGTGTCACATTTGGATAACTCTATTGAGATGCTAAAATAACTGACGCATTTTAAAGAGACCATTGGTTGTAAGCTTCAGTGGTTCTGGAAGAGGCAATAAAAATATCAGGACAATTTGACAAGCTACTGTGGTTCAAATAGATGTCAGTGGTAGCCAAAGTTCAGAAATTATGTCAATGAAACTGGATTCCATTAAGTCAATCAGTAACTAAGGACATGTTTAATTGAGATACAATCACAAAACTAGAAAAACAGAATAAATTAAAGAGGTAAGAGGAATAATCACATTTCTCGATAGTCATATGCTATCAGATAGCAGAATCTGATGTTTGGAAGATAAAGCAGGCAGATTTCAAAATGGAAAAAGAGGTCATGGGCTAAGGCATGAGTAATTCCATAAAAGCGATCAAGTGAGAATCTTTCTGAAAAGCAGATGACGTCCTGAGAAGTGCCCCAAACTACTAGACCATAGCTCCTGTGCTGCAAGCATATTCTTCCCAAGGTCACACTGCTAGTTAATTGCACAGCGGGGTTTCAAAACCTTACTGAATGACACCAAAACCCATGTCTTCTCCCTATACTTCTTTCTGCTAGACAAGGAGCAACCAAGCTATGTGCCAAACTGCCAGGCTGTGTTGCTACTTACCACCTTTTCTGATTTTAGTTTCAGAAAAGTCCTGAGTTATAGCAATAGTAAGAGTAGGAAGCTTTCAGTCTGTCCAGCTCACTTTTTAAGCCCTTATCTTAAAAAACAAAAAACAAACAAACAAAACAGGAAACAAAGAAGCAGAGTTTGAAATGACACCAAGGAGCTGAAATTCTGAATCAGGTAATCTATTTTAAAATTTACCACGAATCCTAGTGTGTATCAGATCCTTACTTCTATATTTTCTGCACATTAGGAGAAAATATCTATTTATTCATTCTTTCATTTAACTAGCAATTATTGAGTACTTATCATGTGCCAGTCACTGGAGATACAGAAATAAGGAAAAAAAAAATTTACTGTTCTTATGAAGCTCATAGTTGAGGGAGGAAGGGAAAGGTAGAGACAGACAAGTAAATAATTACAGTACAATATGGCATTGATAACGGGAACTAAAAAAGTAATAAAAAGTAATAAACATAGGGAAGTTACATTGTGGGTAAATACCTTCTCCCATTTCCTGATGCTTCCTTCCAGGTGGAGGGGGGTCCACTAGTGTAATACTCCTAACCTTCCTCCATCCCTTAACTCTTCCTTCCCAATAGAAGAAAAATTACTTAATCTGATTGATGAGCATGAACAAAGAAAGTGGACATGTATAGGCAAGCCCCTTGTTTGCTTGCTCACTTTCTCAGGAGCCAGCCTGCCTGCAGAGATGATGACTTCTGCTCTGTGTCATGGTATCTCAGGTCTTCTAGAGACAGGCCTCTTACAGGGACGCCTGCAGAAGTCCATCACTTCTTGTGATTAGGGGCTCGCTATTAGGAAACCCTCCTGCTCATGGATACCAACCACATTCTCCCATATCAGTTTTATCACTAATGAATGTGTTATTTCTCAAGAGGAAGTATGTGTGTTGATTAGGTGCACAGAGTGGAGCCAAACTGGTTTCTACCCCATGTTTGCCACTTAATAATAGCAATGTGACTTTGGCAAGTTCCTTAAATGCTCCCCCTACAATTTTCCCCCTATAAAACAGGACTAACAGTATCTATTCATGGAGTTGTAAAGATTAAATGAGTTAATATATGTAAAGCACTTAGAACAGTGCCTGGTACAAAGTAAGTGCTCTAGAAGTTTGAGCTATCATTTCTATTATCATTATTATGCTGGCCTCCATTTGTCTTAATCTTTTATTTCTCAATTTGTTGAAAGCTTGGGCAGAAAAGAAAAGTGATGCTGATTGGGATCCTCCAACTCTCAATTAAGAGAGTCATAGGAGTTTAAGAAATCATACACAGGTCTTCAGATCATTGTATCTTTGCTCTTGGCCTCTTTGCTAGATGAAGTCTGGAAGCTCTGTCCTTGGATGCCAAATGCCAGGTCAAGCATCTCAGACTTTTGCATAAATTGGATTGAAGCTGACAAAGATAATTAGTCGGGTCTGGTTTTTCAATCCCTGACAGCATCTGCTTTCTGAAGTCCCACCCAGGTTGACTCCTCTGCTCTCCATGGGTAAGACACGCATGCAGTTCCATACCTGATCCTCAAAGATTACTCCCATGTCCCTGGGTTTTCTGCACATACCCTTGCTCTGACCTCTGCATGTCCTACCCTGGCCTTGTAAAGCCCTCCTAGGGAAGGAAGGCTCTTTCCTCTCTAGCCACAATGATTCTTTCCCTGGATTTACAACTGCCCTTAAGGAGTTCACAGCTTAATGAGGGAAGCAGACAGCAAAAATAAGTGGAATACAATGTGTTAAGAACAGTTAAAGAGATTTCTAAATGGTATCACTGGGGGTGTACCAGTCAAGACAGGAAACAGATGGCACACTCAAAAGAAGTGATTAAAGAGTGTTTAATAAAGGATCTATTTACAAAGGTGTAGGCAGGGTTAGGGATAATGAAGCATCAACACTGAGAAATTGCTCCCACCCTAAGGCTTGAAAAGGCAAAGGGAAGGAGATAATATCAAACAGAGTCGGGGGCGGGGCAAGATGGCGGACTGGTGAGCTGTATGTTTTAGTTACTCCTCCAGGAAAGTAGGTAGAAAGCCAGGAACTGTGTGGACTGGACACCACAGAGCAATCTGACTTTGGGCATACTTCATACAACACTCATGAAAATGTGGAACTGCTGAGATCAGCGAAATCTGTAAGTTTTTGCGGCCAGGGGACCCGCGCCCCTCCCTGCCAGGCTCAGTCCCGTGGGAGGAGGGGCTGTCAGCTCCGGGAGGGAGAAGGGAGAACTGCAGTGGCAGCCTTTATCGGAAACTCATTCTACTGATCCAAACTCCAACCACAGATAGACTGAGACCAGACACCAGAGAATCTGAGAGCAGCCAGCCCAGCAGAGAGGAGACAGACATAGAAAAAAACAGCACGAAAAACTCCAAAATAAAAGCGGAGGATTTTTGGAGTTCTGGTGAACATAGAAAGGGGAAGGGCAGAGCTCAGGCCCTGAGGCTCATATGCAAATCCCAAAGAAAAGCTGATCTCTCTGCCCTGTGGACCTTTCCTTAATGGCCCTAATTGCTTTGTCTCTTAGCATTTCAATAACCCATTAGATCTGTGAGGAGGGCCCTTTTTTTTTAATCCTTTTTTCTTTTTCTAAAACAATTACTCTAAGAAGCCCAATACAGAAAGCTTCAAAGACTTGCAATTAGGGCAGGTCAAGACAAGAGCAGAACTAAGAGAGCTCTGAGACAAAAGGCAATAATCCAGTGGCTGAGAAATTTCACTAAACACCACAACTTCCCAAGAAAAGGGGGGTGTCCACTCACAGCCATCATCCTGGTGGACAGGAAACACTCCTGCCCATTGCCAGCCCCATAGCCCAGAGCTGCCCCAGACAGCCCAGTGTGATGGAAGCGCTTCAAATAACAGGCACACTCCACAAAACTGGGCATGGACATTAGCCTTCCCTGCAACCTCAGCCGATTGTCCCAGAGTTGGGAAGGTGGAGCAGTGTGAATTAACAAAGCCCCATTCAGCTGTCATTTCAGCAGACTGGGAGCCTCCCTACACAGCCCAGCAGCCCAGAACCGCCCTGGGGGAATGGCAGTCACCTGTGACATAGCACAGTCATCCCTCAACAGAGGACCAGGGGGTGCACGGCCTGGAAGAGGGACCCACTTGCAAGTCTCAGAAGCCATACATCAATACCAAAGACTTGTGGGTCAGTGGCAGAGACAAACTGTGGCAGGACTGAACTGAAGGATTAGACTATTGCAGCAGCTTTAAAACTCCAAGATCACCAGGGAGATTTGATTGTTAGAGCCACCCCCACTCCCTGACTGCCCAGAAACACGCCCCATATACAGGGCGGGCAACACCAACTACACACGCAAGCTTGGTACACCAATTGGACCCCACAAGACTCACTCCCCCACTCACCACAAAGGCAAAGCAGGGGAGAACTGGCTTGTGGAGAACAGGTGGCTCATGGACACCACCTGCTGGTTAGTTAGAGAAAGTGTACTCCACAAAGCGGTAGATCTGATAAATTAGAGATAAGGACTTCAATTGGTCTACACATCCTAAAAGAACCCTATCAAGTTCAGCAAATGCCACGAGGCCAAAAACAACAGAAAATTATAAAGCATATGAAAAAACCAGACGATATGGATAACCCAAGCCCAAGCACCCAAATCAAAAGATCAGAGGAGACACAGCACCTAGAGTAGCTACTCAAAGAACTAAAGATGAACAATGAGACCATAGTACAGAATACAAAGGATATCAAGAAGACCCTAGAAGAGCATAAAGAAGACATTGCAAGACTAAATAAAAAAATAGATGATCTTATGGAAATTAAAGAAACTGTTGACCAAATTAAAAAGATTCTGGACACTCATAGTACAAGACTAGAGGAAGCTGAACAACGAATCAGTGACCTGGAAGATGACAGAATGGAAAATGAAAGCATAAAAGAAAGAATGGGAAAAAAATGGAAAAAATCGAAACGGACCTCAGGGATATGATAGATAATATAAAACGTCCTAATATAAGTCTCATTGCTGTTCCAGAAGGGGAAGAAAAGGGTAAAGGTCTAGGAAGAGTATTCAAAGAAATTGTTGGGGAAAACTTCCCAAATCTTCTAAACAACATAAATACACAAATCATAAATGCTCAGAGAACTCCAAATAGAATAAATCCAAATAAACCCACTCCGAGACATATTCTGATCACACTGTCAAACATGGAAGAGAAGGAGCAAGTTCTGAAAGCAGCAAGAGAAAAGCAATTCACCACATACAAAGGAAACAGCATAAGACTAAGTAGTGACTACTCAGCAGCCACCATGGAGGCAAGAAGGCAGTGGCATGATATATTTAAAATTCTGAGTGAGAAAAATTTCCAACCAAGAATACTTTATCCAGCAAAGCTCTCCTTCAAATTTGAGGGAGAGCTTAAATTTTTCACAGACAAATATCAAACAGAAAGAAAGCTTTAGCTATAGGAGAGGACTGACCAACAGGAACTGTGTTTCAGCATATTAATACAGCCTCTGCCAATCCAAAGTCAGGGAAGGAGGGAGTTAGGAAAACAATACTATAGCTCTCTCTCCTCTGCCCTCTGAGCTTCTTCCAGGGCTTCCCGTTGTTCCAGACCTACAGAAAATCAGAGGTCAACAAATCTGACTGATGTTGCCCAAAGAGGTCAGACTCCCATGACACAGGGCAGGGTAGAGAAGGGTGAGAGGATCTAGAGGGAGAAGCAAAGAATAGCCCAGCACAGAGAGCAAAGGGACCAACTGGTCCCCTGGACTTCAAGGAAGACCTTTCAGAGGAGGTAATATCTGAGCTAGGCTCTGAAGGATAAGTAGGGTTTTACCGTTTGGAGAAGTGAGTAATGACATTGCAGGCAAAGGCACAGCATATTCCATAACTCATAGATATAAAAAGGAGCTGCAGGGTATATTTAGAAAAGCAATCCCATCTGGCAGAAGCACAGGGTACGTGTGGAGAGATGGTCCTAAAAAGAAAAGTTAGGACCAAATTATAAAGGTTCTTAAATACCTTGCTAAAATGATTAGACTTAATCCCACAGTTAGTGAGGCTCTATTCAGAGACTTTCAGGGGGAGAATGACATGAGCATATTTAAGTTTGGAAAAAAAAAAAAAAAAAACCAGAAGCAGGAGTTCAGGTTGAAGGTCTTTGCAATAATAGGCCAGGAAGAGAAAGGTGAGTGGTGCTAAAGTGGTGGCAGTGATGATGATGTGGATTTTAGACCTAGTCTAAAGGTATAATTAAAAGCACTTGCTGACCTAATAGCTACAAGGGTGCCAGAAAAGATGGGTTCTAGTTGAATACCGAATTCCTAGGTTAAGAAACTAGATCAATGGAGCTACTATCAAATAGAGAGGGAATTCAAGAAGACTAAGTTTGTGGAAGACGACACAGAGTTCCGCTTGATACATATGCAGTTTGTTGTGCCTGTGGAGCACTAAGAGGGAGATGTCCAGTTGGCAATTGATAATGTAGGGCCAGGACTCTGGAGAGAGATTTAAAGGCTAGATATACAATTTGGGGAATAATCATTTTTATTTTTTGTAGTCTATGTAAAACGTCTCACCAGATTTTTCTCAACCTCTCTAAGTAACAAAGGAAAAAATATGAATCATTGTATAATGAAATAAACCACAATGAGAGTCATAAATAAATCCACTGCCATTGCTCCTTGTAATGGGAAGGGTTTTCCATTTGTTTGTTATAATAGAAACTCATAACTCAGAAATTCATGGTAGCTTAGGAGTATTCTTTAACAAACAAACAAACAGCCCTCAGTTTTGAAAACTAAGGGCTATTTGCTCTTTAAATTTAAACTAATTTATTTTGTAAATAAAATCCAAGCTTCATTTTATTATATAACCCCATACCTCAATGGCATGCAGTTATACTTCAATTGAGGCATTTGACAATACTGTGTCAAGCAAAGTATTTTGTCTCATAGTAGGTACATAATAAATATTTAATGGATAAATGGATAGCCAGATAGACAAATGAAAGCAATAGATTATATTGAAGCAATGTTGATTTTGTTATGAATTTGATATGAAAATACAAGTGTGTAAAAAATATAATCAAAGGAGAATTAGAAACTGTCTGGTTTTGCTTTATCAGTGGAAGAGAGCTGGGATTATTTAGACAACTGTCAGTTTCTCCTTTGTGTTCAACTGCCTCAACCACCTTAAAAAGAACTGAAATACTTTTCTTCCAGTTCCTTGCTATGTTCAATAATCATATGTATAGGGTCTCACAATTATATTTTCTTTTAATTATTCTCAATGTCACTATTTTGAAATGTTAGAATTATAATTCTAATTTTCTGAAACCAGTGGCAGCCTACCATTAATACCACAAAATGAAGCACTAGTAGAACCAATTGATTTTTTGACTCCTAAGTTTACACATGAACAATATGTGACTTAATATACCTATAAAAATTAAAGTTATTGACTAGACTAGATTTGTTAAAATTCTCTTCTCAAAATTTTATTCAAAATGATTTTAGAAAAAATGTTCTACATTGGTGGTTGTCCTTCATGTAATATTTGGAATGAATCCTTAATAAGCCTCAGTGTTAATGCAGTTTCCTCGTCTTCTGCTTGGGGCCCCAAAACACTGCACCTTTCATTACCCATCCACGCAGCCTTCCTAGCCCATGTAACAAGTGGAAAGATTTCTTCTTCACTCTTGCCTCTCTAAAAAAAGAGGAAGTGCAGATACATGTGGTCTAAGGAAAACTAGATCTCAAGTTAAAACATGATATGGCCCAGGCACCCACAAGTCGTATGATCTCTGGGCAAACAGAGCTCCCCTCCAAGCGACTGCATTAAAGGTAACAGGAAAATGCAGCAATACGAAGATACTCAACATTAACCTGTCCTTGAACACTTAAAGCAAATGTATTTTTTATGCCTCTCTCCTAGAGGATACAGTCCATTTTCTAGTCACCTATGTATTTTCCTCAGTACCTAGCAAGTATCAGTTGCTTTAGAAGAATAAATTCAGAAATTTCCCCATACATGAATTTTCCTCCATTCTAATTTTTTATATTATCCAATTTTTCTTTAATGAATGCAAACTGCTTGTATAATAAAAATAATTAAAAGTCCCAATATTTTGTTTGCTTTTCCATGAGTATATTTTATATAGGTATAGGATGCTCTACATGGTATATATGCTCAAACTTGTAATTGAAAGAAAATAAGTTCAGAAATAGTTTAAAACTGACTTGTGAGCCAGTACATAATACAATTTGAGCATCTTATGGTAATTTCTTAGTTACAATACAGAATATTTAAATACTGAATATGTATTTGTGTTATTCTAAACAATGATTAGCAAAAGACTGAAATGAATGTTTTGGTTGTTTTCTTATGACACAACTGGGTGAAAAGCAAAACTACACAGAAGTTTCATAATAAAACTCCAAACCACCTCAGACTTCTCCATCGTCAGGTTTTGTCACATTCCCCTAACTCAACCCAGACTCCCTGAAGTTGGCAAACAGGGCAAAGTTTGAAACCAAATCATGCCCTTCCTTTGAGTTTCAGGAATGAATTTAGAATTATGGGGGAAACCAAAGGAAACATATTTATTGTCCTCCATATGTAGCAAATCAGTCACATTCAGTGTTTATTCAAATTCCAAACCCAGCACAACAAATAAGGGCAATTGCCTGGGAGGAGAAGGGGGTTGAGGATAGGGGAATCCTAAAAACAGACTTTTATATTGTAAAACTCCCTGGAAGAGGGAGCAAGTTAGGAAGGAGGTAATGCAGTGGGGAGGGAAGCAAAGAGGAAGGGAAGGCAGAGAGGGAGGGAGAGAGGGAGGGAAGAAAGAAGAAAGGAAAGGAGGGAGAAAGAGAGTGTGCCATAACCAAGGATTACGATCAATCCGAGCCTAAGAAAAATAATTCACACCTGACCTGATCATGTTCATTGGTGTTCATTGCTGGTTCAATGTTCATTGCTGGTTCAATGTATGAAGAAAGTTGTGTTTGTAGATGGTTATTAAAAGGACATTTTAAGGTATAAAGTTCTTCTCTAAAAAACTCTGAGAAAAAAAATCCAATGTTACAGAATTTGCTTGGGTGCCCTACATCTATCATTCATACTAGTACCCTTTAGCTATTTCTATAAACAGCAAACTAGAAAATAATTTCCATCTTGATTTTTTAATTCTATTTCTATGTATAATAGTTAACATTTATTGAGTTCTAACCTCATTTCAGGCACTGTACTACGTACTTTACATACTTTTATGGGTAACCACTTATTCCCCACTCCTGTTTTTTGCTTATATATGAGAAGCATCCATTAGAATAACCCTCCTGTCCTGTATGACCACCAGGCTTACTTCTCTCCAGGAGAGGAGAAGTGACTTTGATGAGTTTGGAATGAGGATCAGGGCACATGAAGAAGACCAATTATAACTGATATTATAGAGAAAGTGAATAGATAACTTACAGAATGGGAGAAAATATTTGGCAATCATGTATCTGACAAGGGTTTAATATCCAAAAAGAACTCCTACAATTCAACAACAAAGACAAACTACCCAATTAAAAAATGGGTAAAGGACTTGAATACACATTTCTCCAAAGAAGATATACGAAAGGGCAATATACACATGAAAAGAAGCTCAACGTCATTAGACATTAGGGAAATGCAAATCAAAACCACCTCAAATCCAGTTAGGATGGCTATTTAAAAAAGAAAAGAAAAGAATAGAATAGAAAATAGCAAGTACTGGAGAAGATGTGGAGAAATTGGAACCTTTGTGCATTATTCTGGTGGAGATATAAAATAGTGCAGCTACTGTGGAAAACAGTTTGGTAATTACTCAGAAAATTCAACATAGAATTACCGTATGACCTGGCCATTCCACTTCTGGATATAAACTCAAAAGAATTGAAAGCAGGGCTGAGAGATAATTGTACACCAATGTTCATAGCAGCATTATTCACCATAGCCAAAAGGTGAAAGCCATCCAAATGTCCATCAACAGATGAATGAATAAACATAATGTGGTATGTATATACAATGGGATACTCTACAGTTATAAAAGGAATAAAAGTTCTGACACATGCTTCAACATAAATGAATCTGGAAAACCTTATGTTAAGTGAAATAAGCCAGATACAAAAGAACAAATATTTTATGATTCCAAGTATATGAAATATCTAGAATAAGCAAATTCAGAGACGAAAAAGCAGAATAGAAGTTACCAGGGCTGGGGGACGTGGGGTGTAGAGAGTTATTGCTTAGTGGATACAGAGTTTTTGTTTTGGGTGATGAAAAGTTTTAGTAATTGATGGTATTGATGGTAGAACAACAGTGTATAAGAAATTAATGTCACTGAATTTTATTCTTAAAAATTATTTAAATGGCAAATTTTATGCTGTATCTATGTTACCACTATTTTAAAAAAATTATAGGTAGATGAGAGAGAGAGAAGAAAAGAGATTGATATATATATATGTGTGTGTGTGTGTGTGTGTGTGTGTGTATATATATATATATATATATATATATATATATATATATATGACAGAAAGGAGTCCAGGCTTGGGTTGTAGTTGACCTGCTGGGCAACTGTCTCCTGGGAGGATTATGCAGCTTAGAAAGGTGAAGGTGAGGATTTCTTTGTTTTGAGCAAACACAGAATCCATAGATTTCATATTTTTCACAATGGGAGACCTCACAAAGCAAAATCTAGAGGAGTGTGTAAGAAAAATGTGTGTCTGGGCCAGAAAGCAAAAGAGTGACAAAAGGAAAATGTCTGCGTAAGAAAGCAAAGGGATAAAAAAGAAGATGCTCAAATCTAGCAAATGGTACTAACTTTATATAGGCAGGAAAAAGAAAAGGACCAATCTAAATAACAGATTAAGCTGATATAAATTCAGCTGACTCTTTCTGAAAAACAATAGGGAAACAGAAGAGGGAAATATAACACACCAGAGGCCTATCCTGCAACTACCAAAAAAAGATGTAGCTTTCAATATTCAAATTGGAGGAAAGATAGAGTCTAGACATGACGTAGATATAGAAACCCAATAGACTCTTGGGGACACAGGTTCCAAAAGAGCTTTAATTCAGGTCTCTGCTGAGGGTGCTTATCCTGTTGAGACAATTGTAGGAAGCAGGAGGAAATCATCCATAGGAGGCAGGCATATTAGGCCGCAGCAAGAAGTAGAGGCAATGGCAACTGTGGCAAAGCACTGAAGCACCTGTTCATAAGACATCATGGAGGCTGTGTCACTGGACAGAGTCCCACTCTTTCACCACAGGATGCCAGAAACATGGGTGTCAAAGAGAAAATGGAAATCAAAAGGTTTTGGTTGTGTTAGATAGGATGGAAAGGCAGTTCATACAAGGCCCATTGACTATTCTTACAAAGCAGCCAGGGTAATCTTGTTAGTTTCGAGTCGGTCCTCTGTTCTAAACCCTCCATTGGCTTCCCATCACGTCAGAGCAAACACTTACAAGGCTTTGCATTATCTGGTCCCTCTATGTCCTCTGATCTCATCCCCCATGGTTCTCCACCTTGCTTCCTGTGCTCCAACCACGAAGGTCTCCCTGCTGTTTCTTCAACACTCCAGGAACACTCCTGCCTCCAGTCTTGGCATTTGCTATTCCCTCTACTATAAAAACATCATTCCCTACATATCTACATGGCCTGCTTTTTTAACACCCTCTATGTGTTAATTAAAAAAAATTTGCCTCCCCTGGCCATCCCAGCTAAAATTTCAATCCCTTCCTCTACCATTACATAAACCTCTATTTTACTTATTTTTTTTCTCCTTAGCATGTCACTAACATATTATATATTTAATTATTTATCTTATTTAAAGAACGTCTTCCTGGATAGAATGCAATTCTGTTCCAGGAAGGCAAGAACTTTTGTCTATTTTATCCACTGCTAGAATACCTCCCAGCACATAGTAGGTATTCAGTAAATATTTGTAATATGAATGAAAGAATCCTGGTGAGACCAAAACCAAGATCATCTCCCTCTACTCACCTTCATTTGGATACCTTTGATATAGCCTTTGGCCTCACCAAGTGACATGATCTGGAAGCATAATTTTCCCAATGGTCACTGCAATATGATCTAAGGAGGGGCTTGCTTTCTAAAGTGTATAGGTACTGAGTTAGAACTCATAACTTTGAATGTTCTGTTAGTCCTTTCGACTTTTTATAAAGGCCAGAATTTATCAAGTTGGGGATCATGAAGACAAACTCCACTCGAGTTCTGGAAGGAGTCATATCCATTCCAGGAGCTGTGCTGCTAAGGGAACCCAACCTCACATCTACCCTCTCTGATTAAGACTGAGTAGGATAAGAAATGTCGGGAAGATGTATTTTGGACTTTTAACGTTTTAAACTTTAACTCAGAAAGTCAAGAAAATTTGATTTAGGGCTTTAATCTCTTTGGACTTGAACTTATTTGGAGTTATGCTGCTGCAAGCCAAGGAACAACTAGAGACACCAGATGCTGCAACAGCCACGGAAAGATTCTTCCCTTGAGACTTGAGAGGGAGCATGGCCCCCTGGATACCTTGATTTCAGGCTTCTGGCTTCCAGAACTGTGAGATAATAAATTTCTGTTGTTTTAAATCACTATGGCAATTTGTTATGGCAGCCCAGGAAACTAATACAAATCTATCCTCTCTTTTTCTGCCTCATGATTGGTTCCGAATGCCAATGGGGAGCAGGGGCTATTTATTCCCTTTTAACTTAGGAGGAAACTGAGTCAAGTAACTTTCCTCACATCATACAGCTAACAAGTGGCAAAGTTAGAACTAAAATAGAAGTCTGACTCTAAACCTTAGCTCTGAGCCTCTATGCTTTTTAATTTTTTCTTTTCTTATTATAGCTCAAATTTCATGATGAAGGCTTCTAACACACATGAGTTAGAAACATCCACCTAGTGAATAAATTAGTAGTATTGGTAAACTTTGGTCCTGTAGTCCTACATTTATATATCTTGGATTATTTTCAAACTTTTAAATTGCTACATTTGAAATCTCTCATTCAGTGTCATGGCAAATACTTCAGAAGAGGTGATTTGAAGGAAAATATAACTTCTAATTACCTTCTCTCAGGTGACCTTTAGCATACGTCAAGGAATGGATAAAAATTGTAGGTACCCCAAATATTTTCATCTTTGATGGGAGACCTGAAAGGCTTGAGTCTAAAGATTTCAAATGGCCTGAACATAATGGCAGAAAAAGTAGAATTAAAATGATCAAGTACTCATCTTAAAAATTAAGTAAAAATTTGTCAGACTTACAACTCTCTACTCACACTTTCCAGGAAGGGAATTTATTCCTTAAGCAAACATTTATTAAGCAGCATGTTTCTAGGGACTAGTCACCCTCAGAAGAATGAGATCCTGTCATTGCTCCTTTGACAGCCCATGAGTCAATTTTCTATGCCTAAATTGGGACTCTCAAACACTTGATATTTAATAAAGGTTTTATGGTGGTGTCAGTAGTTGTTGGTTCTGTACTAGTATGGTCTGTACTAGTATATTTATCTGTTAACTATTATTGGCTTATGATTTGAATAGTTTGAGCTTATTTTATAAAAATGAGTGGAAAGCAAAAAAATATGCTAATATGAGCAAGTAAGACAAAGATGGAAATTATCAGACATGCTAAAAGTAGCAAATATTTAGCTTCAATTAAATTCTTGTTGGACTTAAGCTGGTTAACTGTTTAATTACAAATTCAAGGATCAAAATTAAAGAATTTGTGCAGAGTGAAGAGATGTAGTGACAGAGAAAATAGAGCAATCTATAGATTATGAATTGGAAACGTGCAGCAAGGAACATTTCAGGACTCCAAATTCAAAAAGAATTTTTAGTTTCACAGTTCAGTTGTCAGGGATACAGCTGTGGCTTGATTCCTCTATGAGGGAAAAAAGAAAACTGAAGCTTAAATTTCTCTTGAGAAAGTCAGTATGGCAATCTACTATTTGATCCCCTATAAAATCCCCTGAAAAATCAACCTCAGCAAGCCTTTCCCAATATTAAAGAACATTTCTTCTGACTACTAAAAGTCCTTTCCAGCAAGCTAAGAGAGCTAGAAATTGAAGTAAGACATTACTTTAGTAAATCCATTTTTAGGTATATTTGGTGTTTATGCATAAAATAAGTTGGTTGATATTAGAACCCTTTCAGTTGCAAATAACAGGAAAATAAAACTCAAAACACTATGGCAGGCACTTTAAATAAGTGGACTCATAGAGCGCAATCAAAAACAAATTTATTCTTTCATCCTCATTGCCCGTTCTGAGGAGCTAGTCCTCCCCTTGAGAGAAATCCAGAGCAGATCACTCCTAGATAATAAAAGTCTTCCGATTATACCCAGTCATATTAATAGTCCTGTTTTATTAATTAAAATGCTCAGTAATTAAATGTAAGAGTAAAAAATCCAAATTTCATTTAAAGTTCAAGTTTCTCCCCTCAACAGAGTGCTTACATTGAGGAGGGGGGCTTGATTAACTTCATCTTATTTCCCTACCTAGTGCTTCTACTACTCCTTCCCTGATCACCATCAGGCTGCCTCTTGATCCTACAGGCTTAAAACAGGGAGAGGAAGGACTAAGGGGCAATGACTGTCTTACCTGACTGGCACCAACGTAACCTGGCATTGCTTTCCCCTAGCTGTGGCAAAGTCGACTCTTTCTGGCTGATGGTCAAACCTGACTATTCTTTTCATGGGTGCTTCTCGTGGGGTATTTTGGAGGTCCCCACATTGAACTGTCTGTCCTGTGGGGCCACTTATGTTTCCTCCCACAGCAGTGAGAATCAGGTGACAAACCCTCTGTTGGGGTCACTTTTACCTTTTTGAGCAGGTTGTTTGGGTGAAATCAGAACTGGCTCTAGATTGGTTCTCTTTTCTGTTAAGCCTGTACCTATTCCATAAGAAACACACACAATCTTTGTCCCCACTTTCAGTGTAAATGCAACTAGCCTTCAAAGCAGGCTAGATTTGCTCTCTCTCTCTCTCTCTCTTCACCTTAGGCAAATAGCTATGGCCTATTGTCTTGCCCATCCATGTTCATTTATGTAAACTTCATCACTACCACATCCATTGCATCACCAAGGGCCATTTTCAGTACTTGTCCAAATAAGGCTATGAGTATGACTTGCTTGTTTTTCAAACCCTTCTTCTTCCAGAAAAGGATCATATTACAAGGACTTTGTAGATTATAAACTTACAAAATAATAATGTATGCACATATATAGAAATATGAGTTTCTATAACTATCATTCTTTTGTGCCTTTGAGTGTCTAGAGGAAGCAGGAAGCCTGAGATCTCTCTGCCAAGGTCAAGGAGAGAATGTGAAACATGGTCTACTCTTTTCTCTCAAATGTCCAAGAGAGGTGTTGATGAATAGGACAACTTTCCTTGCTACTTCCAAATAGATTGGCAATAGCCCAGCCTTTCATTGACCAAGACAGTTTCAAGCAAGTGCCCAGTTCTGGGGTACCATCTCCATCACGGTAACCGTGATTTCCTCTCCAAACCAAATTTAGTGGTTCATGAGAGCTTCCAGCCTGCTGGATCCCTATCTCTGGTGGAAGGGATTTCAATGATAAATTTGCCCACAGAGATGGTCCCTTGAGCTTGAGATAGGACCCATCTACCTATTTGTGTTCTTCTGGCTGTGAAGCAAGAAGGCATGCAGCTATAATGAGGAAACAGTGCTCTACACTGAATGGGAGAGGATTTACTACATTTCGGATAGAAGTGAAAAGTGGAGGATGGTAATGTGTGGAGTGGGAGTGGGGATTGGTCTCCTTATCTTTTTCTGACAGCAAGCGCTTTACAGGATTTTCTGCTGCATGAATTTATTTGACGCAAACTGTGATATAGCAGTCTCACTTAGCATAATGATTATGTGTACAGGTGTTGGAAGTTAGACAACACGGATTTTTTTTTAATATTCATTTTATTGAGTTATATTCACATACCACGCAGCCATACAAAACAAATCGTACATTCGATTGTTCACAGTACCATTACATAATTGTACATTCATCACCAAAATCAGTCCCCGAAACCCTCATTACTATACACACAAAAATAACCAGAATAATAATTAAAGTGAAAAAGAGCAACTAAAGTAAAAAAGAACACTGGGCGCCCTTGTCTGTTTGTTTGTTTGTTTCCTTCCCCCACCTTTCCACTCATCCATCCACAAACTAGACAAAGGGGAGTGTGATCCCCATGGCCCCCCCAATCCCACTGTCCCCCCTCATAAGCCACATTTTTATACAATTGTCTTCAAGATTCATGGGTTCTGGCTTGTAGTTTGATAGTTTCAGGTATCTACCACCAGCTACCCCAATTCATTAGAACCTAAAAAGGGTTGTCTAAATTGTACGTAAGAGTGCCCACCAGAGTGACCTCTCGGCTCCTTTTGGAATCTCTCTGCCACTGAAGCTTATTTCATTTCCTTTCACATCCCCCTTTTGGTCAAGAAGATAGACAACACGGATTTTATTCCCCACTTTGCCACTTACTAAATGAGTAGCCTTGGACAAGTTATCTGAGCAAGTTCATTGGATGGGGGAATGAGTACTTACTTTTACTCCTTAAAACATCAACAAAACCCCTTTTGAAATCAGACTCTGAAGCCCATGACTGTCTGATTTCCTTTGAAGATAACATGTGGTCAGGATTATCTAGCCATGGAAAATGTCCTTTTCTCTTTTTATTGAGCCTCCAGTTCCCAAGAGTTACCAACAATTCAAGAAACCAGTCTGAAAGGCTATATATCTTCTAGAGGCCATATCTAGAGGCTGCCAGGAGAGGATGATACAGTCAGCTACCCTCCTCTTTTGAGGTGGAAGAACAGCAGCCCTTGTAGATTTCAAGTGGGGATTATATGAGACTCAGGGAAGCATGTAGCTGGGTGTCAAGCAAACTAGAACTTGGTTTAGAAGCTGGACGAATCCCTAAAATCCTTGGCTGCACTCGTTTGGGATCTTTGCTCTAGAATTCAGTCATTGATCTGACTCAGCTACCCCTCATGTTTGTTTCCAACACAAGTCCCACTCCGGCCAAATCAAGCAGCACCCTGGAGTTGGCACTGACCATTTCTGTTGCAACACCTTGTGCAAGTTGCATGTGTAACTAAGGCCCTGCCACCCAATCCTGAGACAGTCAACTGACAGTCACCTGAAAAAGGAAGTCATAACTAAAGTTCTGAAACTGCATAATGCGTAGCATATAATGCTATTCACTGGAAATGAGTGATTTCTTTGCTTAACTAAAATTTAAACCCTTTAATAATTCCTCCTACTATATCTTGTTCTAACAACAACAACAAAAAGCACATAAGAAAACTAAAGAGAGAATAAGAATTATACAAAAGTAGGAAGGAATGCCATGTGAAAGCCAGAAAAAAAATGTATACAGTTTTTGAACCCATGATAGCTATTAATGTTAGTTACTTTTAGCCTTAAATAACATGAGTGACAACTAGAATCCAACACTGTGCTATGGAAAAACAATTCCAAGTAAGTTAAAATATTATATTATAGTCAATGCCTGTAACAAAAAGAAAGCAGTCTAAAATTTCAATTAATTGAAAAATGAGCTATACTCATCCTCATGAAAATAAATATTGAACAAATATTTACATAATATTGGGTTAAAGGACTGCTAAATTATTTTTTGCTTGGGCACCTACATGCCTTGGCCTAGATATGATTGAAACATAAAGCTGAACACCTCCCCCTCCCCCTGCCCCATGCCACCAATTTCTCAAACTTATTAATGTGTTTCACTCAAAGAGGCATAGAATCTCTTTCTTTGGCCTTCCTTGCTGTTGCAGTGCCTCTTCCAAATATTCACTCTGACCTGTGTGAACACATAGAAGGGATGTGAGGAGTTCTTTTTCCTACTTCTATCAGATGAGATGCTTTGGCTAAAAGTAACAGAAACCACCTCCCCAACAAAACGGTTTTAATAATAAGAAATATTTATTATCTCATATAATAAGAAGTCCAGCCAAGGATGTAGGTTGGCTACACCATGAATCCAAGTTCTTTCGACTTTTCTGCTCTGCCATTCTCATTATTAAGGTTAGCTTTGTCCAGTCCCAGGTATTACATGCAGACCCAACAATACCTATTCCTGTATGTGTCTCTTTCAAGAACAGCAAACCTTTCCCAGAAGCCCCAGGCAGCTTCCTTTATGTCATACTGACCAGAGTTACATAAAGTGACCTATCCGTTTCTACACCATTCACTGGCGAGGAGAGTGTGATGGCCATGGTTGGCTTAGGGAAGCACAGGCTCAGTGAAGGAGGGTAGATTACAAGAGGAAACACAGGGTTCTATTAGAAAAGTAGAAAAGAGGAAGAAAGAGACCGGATGTTGAGTAAACTACCACCACTGTCTCCTCACCCACTGGGGATGTGCAGGTTCCACTGTGTGACAGACTAAACTTTACTTCCTCAGGGCCTCATACTGAACAGTCACAGCTTTTGCTGAAAGAAAGGTGATCTTTGCACTTTTTCTTACTAGGATGGCTCTGGCACACTCACTCTCTCTCTCCCTTCCTCCCCCCACCCCCATCACCTAGATACTTTTCCTCTTCTATTGATTTTTTGATAGTAAAAAGTTACTTCTGGCCTCTCTGGGCTCTCTTTTCTTTCCCATTGAGCAGACCTTTAGCCCCTTATTGCATGTCTTGTAGCTATGTTAGACCATATGAGCTCCACCAATTTCCCAGTCAAATAGGTTAGAAACCTTGTGGCAGCAATTCCATAAGTATATCCTTAAAACTCTAGGAATATTCCACCACAAAAGAGGATACTGCAGTCATGTAAGTTGGTGCAATGTTGCATATGCTTTCCCCCTTTGTGGATTCTGAAGGCTCTGAGAAGTCTTGCAATTAAATAAACTAACTCAGAGCACATTCTGGAGTGAAACTGCCTATGATCAAACCTGGGTTCCACCACTTACTAGCTGTGAAAGCTCTCTAAACCTCTGTTTCTCCATTTGAGAAAAGGTATGTCTAATTATGACATAATTGGGGGTTACTGTGAGGAGTGAGATAATCCATGTAAAGCTTTTTAGCACAGTGGTTTGCACATTCATTCATTTAACAAATATTTATTGAAAGTCTTGGGGACTACCAATTTAGTAGGCTTGCCCTTATGAAGCTTTTTATTGCAAAGGAGAGGCTAAGCCTACTTATAGTTGTGCCTAATAGCCACCCCCAAAGAACCTCTTTTGTTGCTTAGATGTGGTCTCTCTCTCTCTAAGCTCACTCGGCAAGTGGACTCACTGCCCTCTCCACTATGACTCCCAGGAGTGTAAATCTCCCTGGGACATGACACCTGGGGATGAGCCTGGACCCGGCATTGTGGAATTGAGAAAGCTTTCTTGACCAAAAAGGGGAAGAGAAATGAAACAAAATAAAGTTTCAGTGGCTGAGAGAGATTTCAGATGGAGGCAAGAGGTCATTCTGGAGGTTATTCTTATGCATTATATAGATATCCCCTTGTAGTCTTTAGTGTATTAGAGTAGGTAGAAGGAAGTACCTGAAACTGTTGAACTGCAATCCAGTATCCTTGATTCTTGAAGACAATTGTATAACTATATAGCTTACATGGGTGTGACCATGTAATTGTGAAAACCTTGTGGCTTACACTCCCTTTATCTAGTATATGGGCAGATGAGTAGAAAAATGGGAACAAAATGTAAATGAATAATAGGAGGGGAATGAGAGTGGAGAAGGGATGTTTTAAATGTTCTTTCTTACTTTTTGTTTTTTTTTTGGAGTAATGAATGTGTTCAAGGGCTGATTGTGGTGATGAATGCACAACTCTATGATGATACTGTGAACCAGTGATAGTACACTGTGGATGATTGTATGGTATGTGAATATATCTCAATAAAATTGCAGGGCAGGGGGAGTCTACTATGTGTCAAGGTCCCTGCGCCTGTGGAGCCTACATTCTAAGGGAGACTGGAGGGGATAGACAATAACAAGTAAATAAATAGAATGAATTCAGATAATGATGAATACTATGAAAACAAAACATGATTATGCCATAAAAGATAACTAGGATGGGAATGGCTGTTTTAGATAGGAGATCAAAGAAGGTATTTCTAAGGAAGTGACATTTTATCTGAGAATGGAGAGTCACTTATGCATTCATTTTGTTGATTCAATAAATGTTTATTGAGCACCTACTACATGCCAATAGTTGTTTCAGGCACTAGGGATAGAGTAATAAACAAAACTAGAAAAGAATATCTGCCCTAACAGAGCTCACACACCAGTGCAGGAAGACCAAGATGAAAAGAAAAATATATAGTATGTCAAAAGGCAATAAGAGCTGTGGGGAAAATTAAAACAGGAAAAATGAAAAGAGTATTTAACTTTAGCTTTAAATTTTAAACAGCGTTGGAGGAATGCCTCACTGAAAAGATGACACGTAAACAAAGGCTTGAAAAGGGCCTTTTCAGCATTTTGAAAACTGCTGCCTTAGCATTTTTAACTAGCCCTCTTGCTCATCCCATATTAATCACATAAATCAGTCCCCAAGTGTTGTGAATTGTAGCACAGCAGGCTATAGCTAAATCTTGTGAACAGATCTCCAAACTCCCTTTTTTTATTATTTTGCAAGTAACAGTTGGATCAAATAACTCCTCTCCTCAAAAATTTCTCTTTTTTTCAAGCTTCCCCTCTATCATTTAGCTCATGACATTTCCTCAGCTTGAATTCTCTTTCCCTGCATGCTGTGCTTGTTGGAAGTCTTCTCATCCTTCAAAGCCAGCAGAGTGCCCACTTGTCTCTGAAGTAGTGCCTGATATTCCTAGACAGAGTTGGTCACGCCTTCAACCATGTGCCCATTAGTGACACTTGTGCCTAAGGTTGCTGTGTTTGTCAGATTGCCTTCCTGTAGACTTACTTGTTGTCACTCCCATTAGGTTGCAAGCCATTGAAGGGAAGTGCTTCATGTTTTCTGGAACTAGTGACTAGCACAATTGCTAGCACACCATAGGTGCTCAATAAGTGGCTGACGAATTGAATTTAAAAGTCAGGAATGTGACAAACACCTTTAAGAAAGCACTGGGACAAAAAGAAGAGAATAACATGGCCAAGCTGGCAAGGAGTTTATAAATCAATAACAGTAGTTACTATTATCAAGTCCTGACTGTGGTCCAGGCACTTTCCAAATAGTATGTCATTTAACATTCACAGCCACCCAGAGAGGTAGGTGTTATGAACCCCAGTTTACAGATAAGGTGAAATAACTTGTCCAGGTTCACAAATAGAGTAAGCAACAGGATTCAAACTTAGGTCCCTCCAGTTTCCAAGCCTGTGCTCTTTTTACTATACATTGTATTAGTTGGAGTCTAGCCGGAAAAAAATAGACAGGGCTTTCAGAGGAAGGGGATTCATTAGACAGATGAGTGGAAAAACCAAATATGGGATCATGAAGCAACCTAGAGGTCAACAACACCAAGAAGTCACTCCCCCTGCTGGACAGGGGGCACTGGTTAGAGATAGTGTTACCAGAGACCAAAAACCTGGGCTGCCAGGCAGAGGGAGCTGTAAGAGCTGGAAGGGAGGGGTGCTCCAGCTGGAACTGGAGCCACAGAGAAGACACAACCACTGCCAGGGAAGCAGGGAGAGAGACAGAGGGAGAAATACTCTGACTTCTCCCTTCACCTGCTTCCATTCTTCTGCAGGGGCTTCCCATTGCTTGAACCTACTGAGAGCCAAAGGATGGAGGGACCCGGAGAGAGGAAATAACAAAGCAGAGCAGGGGAATGGTGGGAATGGATCTGCACAAACATGCCACCTCTCTAGCTGAAATAGAAGGACCACAAAATGAAATAGAGCTTAAGTTGAGGCTAGGACAAATGACAACGATTCAGGAAAAGGGGGATTAACGGTGACTGCAGTAGCAAGGGAAAGAATTCTCAGAAGGGGGGAGTTTATACGGATTCCTAAAGAAAGGTAGGATTTCTATAGGTAAAGAAAAGAGAATAGGTGTTTCTGACAGAGTGACACCCCCCCCCCAAGTGTTTTCCTGTAGGCCACAGATACTATTCATTCCTTTTAAAATTCTTTTTACTGAGTAGATAACATGAAACAGCTATAATATATGTGTACAATGCAAAGAATAATGAAAAATAAGCATGCACATACATACATTACTCCAGGCTTAGGGAGTAATATACCATTGTTTACAATCTACTTTTGAATGTTTCAAACAATAAGAATTAATGGATGGTTAGAAGGATGTTAATTGATGTATAACAAAATGTTAACGGGTGAATCTAGACAGTGGGTTTACAGAACACCCTGTAAATTTTTTCAAGTCTTATATGTTTGAATCATTTCTCAATGAAATATTGAGGGGAGGAAATTCCATGCTTGGGCCTCAGCACCAGAGATTCTGATTCAGTTAATTTAAGTTTGGGCCTCGACATCAGAAGTTTTTGAAAGCTCTCTGGGTGTTTCTAATGCACGACCAGGGCTGAGGACCAGTGCGCTAAAGTGTGCCATGACATCACAGAGCCACGGGTGCAGAACAGGGCACAGGGTAAGCAGGAGGGTGGAAAGTGAGGGGGCAGTTTCTGTGTGCATATCAGAGATGGAACTATTGCTCCTGGCTGAGCTTTTCTGTAGTTTCTGTGGCAGAATGAGCAATGGGCCAGCTCCATGTGAAAGAGGCAAGAGAGGAGTAGATACTGAGTGGGTTATTGAGAACATAGGATTTACCAGGATCTTTTAAAGTTCTTAAAATGGGGCTGAAAAGTTTATATTTAATTTAAGCTTTCAATTGACTTGATGCACCCTTCGCAATGTTTCCTATCGCTTTCAACAAGAACATCCATTCTTTCAGAATGATACTTTAAGCATGTTCTCTCCCTGTAGCTCCTGAGAAGAGAGCACAGATCAATTTTCTGTGTGTATATATGTGCATTTTCATGTTTTACTAACTCAACTTTTAACCATTTTTATGGAGATGAAGGGTTGGGCTGGTTAAGGCGGAAAGAAAATGTTAACAACCTGGGTGGCCTTGGGTAGGAGAGGGGACAGCAAGTGAGCCTAACTTCCAGGCTTGGGAATTGGAGAATTCCAAAGAAGCAGTTGTAAACCAATTAATCAATAAAAAGAGTTAATTGACCCTCTCCAGAGAACTGATTTCTGTACTGCCCAATTACAATATGCCCTCTGCAGTCATACTAATATCTTCTGTAACCCTTCCCCTACCCCCAGCTATTTTAAATCTCACCCTAGGGGTTATTGTGGTGTGTCAGCTATTTGTCACTGCAGTAAATGATCCCAGTTCATTCAACCGTGTGAAAGGAGACAGGGACATAACATCTGACCCGTCGTCATGGGACCCCAGCCTGGCCTAGCACCAGTACCAGCTGGAGGCAGAAGGGCCCAAGGGCAAAGGCAGAATGGCAAAGGAGGAAGAGGACCGAAGGTCAGCCACAGAGCAGCCATATCACAGGTGAGATCTAAGGGGAAACTGCTGGGCTAAAAGCAGGAAGCAAACAGAAGTTCAGGAGCCAGAGGAATGCAAGAGCACATCAGGAAGGGAGATGCAAGGCAGGAAGAGAATCAGGACTTGAGCCATGAATGGGACCATTGTACCTGAAGCTCATTCTTGTTGGAAGCCTGTCTTGTAATGCTGGCATGAACGAGCAGGAGGTAGGAAGTGCAGGTTTCCAACACTCTAAAAAAAATAAGACCCAAACTATATTGTCATATAACCTATTAATTGATGCTTAGATCAATGACCCTGAGACATCCGGAAGAGGTTAAATATGGCACCTCCTTTTTAGAAAGTAATGGATTAAATGTTAAAAATAAGTGCTCCACGGCTGAAGGAATAACCTTCAGCTGCCAGGAAAAATAGCATATATGTAATCCTACAGCTCCATAAATCTAGGTGGTTATGGCAGGGATTCAGAGAAGTGATGGCATGGCTTTCTGACTCGGGATGTTTCCATTTCTCCGGCTGGAGTGGCAGCTGTTTTCCTTTCTCTCTCATTTCAGAGTTGTAAGATATATGAACATTTTTTAATAGTTTTGATCCAATTTAGACATTTTTCAAAATTTCAAGGAGGGACCATGATGGGATGGCATAAACTGTCACACCGTAATTGTCCTAGCTGGGTACTATCACTGGAGATTGGGAGAGAGGCCAGGTTAGGATCTGGGGAAGAGCCCTGAGGCCATTTGGAGTAGGGAAGGAGTGCCCCAAAGGAAAGAGGGTGCTGTTCCCAGAAGTAGGAATGTGGGAAAGAATGCTGGGTGGACTCCACCACAATCTGCCAAGTCCACACAGTAGTGAGTGAAATAGCTGGGACCAAAATCCATTTTGTCTCCATGTTTTTCTACTACTAATGTGTCTCCATTGCTGGGGAAAAACGTTTGCTATTACTGACAAACTCCTGGTGTTCCACTGTGTCTGTCCTCTCTCCTACCCTGCTTTTACTCCCAGCCTGGAGTCTGCTTGGGTGGAAATGCAGCTTGTAATGAGCCAGAGTTAATCATCTGCAGGTTGCCCCTGATAAGTCACAGTATGTTTGCTGTGCTCCTTCCAAGAGTCAACAGCAGCTGTGAGGATGTACAGAGAGAGGCTTATGGCACTCTGAGTGCTGGCCCAGAGGGAAGCAGCCCTGGGAGAGCCTAACTGATCACCACCATCTGGAATGTCTCCGTTGCCCTGAAGGCACTTGCCTGCGTTTCCAATGGACACGGCTTAGAAATGCCAAAAATTGAGCCAAGTTCACTGGATGTACAAATGGCCTGACGTCAGTGGAATCTGCTCATAATTTAGGCCTCATGTATGATGTACTGTCTGAACTCAATGACCTGTCAAAACAATCAGAGAGGAAGAGAAGGAGGAAGAAAAGGTGGAGCAAAAGAAGGAGGAAGAAGAGAAGTAAGAGGTGAGAGAAAATGTAGAAGAGAAGGAGAAGAAGGAAGAGAATTAGGACATAGCCAGGAGCTGTGGCAGGACAGGTTCAGCTTTTGGCTCCCGGGGCCAATGGTCCCTGTAAGTTTGTTGAAAGCAGCAGTGCCAAATAAAACATGGCCTTTTAAAGCACTGAATTACGTGAGTGCCGAGCTGTTAAAATCAGTGTAGCAAAAATCCAGCTGGGTTTGGACAGTGCCACAAAGTACGAAATGATGATCACTTGTACTGCCAAGACCCAAGGTTCCCCAGACGTGGTGGCCTGAGCAGTTACTTGAATTTAAAGCCAGATCCCCATTCTTGAAAACAAGGAATCTGGTATTAAGAAATGGACATGTGTTGTTTTTTTTGCTTGCCCTGTGTCCAGAGGCAGATATATTGTGAAGCTTTAAGCTTTAGAGTCTTTCACTTGCAGAGTCGTTGTAAGTGTTGGAGATGCTGGGAGTTATGGAGTATTCTAGGGGGGGGAGAGGAAGCCACTTTGCAATCATGAACTGTTTACTGGTAAATTGCCTAAATAGATCTTAGAATAAAAGAATCTAGATCTCTAAGTTTCCAGTATTTTATTGCGATTTATTTTCTCATTTCAAATAAAAATTCACTTTCATGCCTATAGTTATTAAAGAGGGTCCTAAAATTATAAAGTTTCAGGCTCCAAAATAGGAATCTGTCCTTATGCATCCATTGTCTTTCTTCTGATAACCACACCTTGATTTCCCTTTGTGGAAACACCTTCTATTCACTCAGTGATAGACACAACGATCCAGGCCAGGACAATTGAGAGACAGTGATTGGTTCAGGAGAATGATCCAATTTGGGCCAACGAGAATCACTACCATAATTTTTGTTGGATCTCTCTAGCAGGGTTGTTAAGTTGTGGGGACATAAGTCCAGCATTGCTAACAGCCCATCTTGCTCTTTTAAGAGTAACCTGCCTGAGAATAAAGTTAGCATAAATGAAAGCATAAATCAGTTAAGAGAAAAAAAGAAGCCAAGTCCTAATAAAGAGACTTTATCAGAGACTTATCTCCTGGATCTGAGATTAAAAAAAAAAAAAAAAAAAAAAAAAAAAAAAAAAAAAGGCAGCTAAGTCCTAATAAAGTCATTTGAGCCCTTGATCCAGCTGTACCTGAAGCTGGTATACTAATCCTGGACTTTTCAGATAGACAAGTCAATAAAGCCCCCTTTTTCCTTAATTTAGTTTGAGTTGGGTTTCTCTTACTTACAGTTGATCAAGTCCTGACTAATACAGGACCTATCATGCTACAAAAAAAGACAATAATTATTATTTCAGTTTAGAAGGTAATATTTTAGCTTTCTTGCCTCTTAATATTGATCACTTTTATTAAGGGTTTTACTCACATTCACCTGTTTTATCTAAAAGCAACCTTGTGAGGTAGGTACTATTATTATCATCTTCATTTTACTAAAGAAGAAATTGAAGCACACAGAAGTTATTTAACTTGTCCAATTGATAGGCACTCTGGCTCTAGACCTTTGAACTAATCATTGCTCTATGCTGCTAGAGCCAATTGATTCAGAGGTTGCCAAAGTCATTTGAAGAAGGGCTCGTATGTCAAGACCTCATTAGATTTAGAATAGCCAGAAGGAAATACCTGAAGTTGTTGAACTGTAGTAGCCTTTCTCTTTGAATATAATTTGTATAACTATATAGCAAAAAAAAAAAAAAAAAAAAAAAAAGGTCAGTTGTCCATGTTTGTATGGATCTACTTCTGGATGTTTTGTTCTGTTCCACTGATCTATATATCTATCTCTGACAATGCTACACTGTCTTAGTTAACCTACCTCTCTTGTAAGTCTTAAAATTGGGTAGAGGGCAATACTAATGGTCAATAAGAGGGAGGCATAAGGGGTATGGGATGTTTAGGGTCTTCTTTTTTATTTTCATTTCTTTTTCTGAAGTAATTCAATGTTCTAAAAATGATCATGGTGATGAATACACATATATGTGATGATACTGTGAACCGTCGATTGTATACTTTGGATGGATTGTATGGTGTGTGAATATATCGAAATAAAACCATGTTTAAAAAAAGACCACATTACATGTTGCCAGTCTATGGGCCTGTGATGGTTAATTTCAAGTGTCAATTTGGTTATGGTGTCCAGTTATTTGGTCAAGCAAGCACTGGCCCAACAGTTACTGTGAGGGCATTTTGTAAATGGTTTTGCATCATTAGCCAGTTGACTGCATCTATGGCTGATTGCATCTACAATCAACAAAGGAGAGTCTCCTCATCCAATCATTTGGAGCTCTTATAGCCATTACCAAGGATTTTTAGAAGTCAGAAAGAATTTCTGCCTTATCTTCAGCCAGCCCGCTTCTCCTGAGGAATACAATGTCACCTTCATCAGAGTTTCCTGCATGTGCCCTGCCCTACAAATTGTGTGAGCCAATTCCTATAATAAATCTCTTTATATATATATATTTCTAATAGGTTACATTTAATTAACAGTCACTTTTCAGAAAGGAGACAATTATCCAAAGTGTTGTATAATAGCATAATGTAAAAGGATTTGAGAAAGGTAACATTCTCTCTGAGCCAGTTTTCTTACCTAAAAGCATGGAAATAGTAATCCTATCCTCAAAGAGTCAGAAGAATAAATAAGGTAAAATAAAATTACCCAGCTCAAAGATTTATCCATTTGAGAACAGGACCCAACACAGACTGTACAGACATCCCTGGTGCACCAAGGCCTCCCAAGAGAGAGCCAGGACAGTTAACACGCAAATCCGGGACCTGTATCAGAATCTCTTTTGCATGTAACCACTTACATCTGGTCTCAGCTTTGTTTCTCACCAACTAACCACTGCCCTCTCCCCCAACCTTCTCTACTTCCTGTTTATGTAGATTGCTGCTTCCTGGCCAAGGGAGCTGAAGGGTTTCAGCCAAACTGCTCTTTCCCCTGCCAAGAATACCTTTCTTCGCTCTCCTTCTATCATTCTGCTTTCTTCTTGTAATAGAGACCATCACATTAACGAAGCGCAAACTGCTGCTCTGAGCCATCCTCAGTTCATCAGCGGGTCTTCTTCCTAGTCACTGGATTGAATCAGACGGACATGAGGAGAAATACATTATGTATTCCACATGTATCAATGAATGAGTGATAAGACCAGGAGGCTGCTAGTAAAGCAATAAGAAGGGGGAGAATTAAAATAGTCAGATATTAATAGTCTTCAAGTGGCAGAGACTTTCATAAGAGAGTAGAAGCACCTACTTGGAGCCAAGAGAGCCCCAACACCACATCTGAGGAAATTAATTAAGGCGAGGAGCCAAAAAGAACAGTCAGAGACAATGAAGCTAAAGGGGAGTTTTCTGGTTACAGAATGACAGTCCCAGTGGTGAGGTAAGTAAGAGTCCGGAGAGTGGACAAAAGATGGGGATAAAACTACAATTGCTAAACATCACAGTAAGTGCTCTGGACAGTAAATGGTCTAGACCAGCACTATCCACTAGAACTTTTGGTGATGACAGAACTGTTCTATATCTGTATTGTCCAGTATGGGAGGCACTAGCAGCATATGACTATTGAGCCATTGACAGGTGGCTAGTGCAGTCAGGTGCCTATATACTCATCTTTCTGTGGATCGCTGAGGAACTTGTTAAAATGCAGAACCCTAGGCCCCCTCCTTCTACTGTAGTGGAAACTGCAGTTTGGCCCCAGACAATGCCCCAAAGATCTCCAGGTGACATATGCAGCCAGGTTTAGAAATTTCTGCATGATCTAAAGAGATGGAAGAAATAGGATATCTGTGTGGATTAAATATAGGGAGGGCTACCATTTAATGTCTGATTTGGGAGGGATTAAACTTTTTATTTTGTCTGAGTAATATGGATAACACTGATGGTGTTTTTTTGGTGTGTGTGTGTGTATTTGTTATAAGAAAATAAAAAACTAAAAGACTGTAACAGAGAAAATTGTATTACCTTAAAGCTTGGTGCTAGTGTTCCTGTTAGGGAGAGCTAACAGCTTGAGAAGAAATATTTTGTTAGCTTCAAGGTGTAAACAAGGGGGAATCCTCTGTGCAAAAAAGGGGAGAAGAATTTGGAGTTTGGGGGGCCCTCTGGGATGAAGGAACTAAGGGTAGAGAAAGGAGGGGTGGGCAAGACGGCACAGGCTACACACCATATGGTGTAATAGCACCTAGCCCCCTTCCCCAAAAGTCTGATAGAGTCCACCAAATCACAAATGTTCGAGGTACATTTTTTGCTTGGGAGGAACTGGTGAAAGGGCTGAGTTTCACATTTGGGTTGACCAGGGGCAAAGTAGAGCCAACTTGATAGAAAGCAGATTCCTGCAGGCAGAATAAGTTAGAAGAGCAAAAACCTACAAAAATTCCCAAAAGACTGGGGAAAGCTTTGTGCCAGGCACACTGTGGAATCAGTTTATGGGGGCAATCTCATCTAGCTTTCATTGATTAGGGAAGCCCCTGGTTACAACAGGAAAGAAAGCAAAACATAAAATGGCCTGTACCAGAACTCCCAGACCCTTAGATGGCTGCATGAGCCTCTGACCATAAATGGGTCACTCTGCTAGTCTAACCTTTTTTGTGGGCTGGTCTGCCTGATATCCCATCCCTTCGTCCCCAGAGTAGCCTGGTCAGTAATTGCCTCAGCTCTTATTGTCACCCAAGGGGTGTCACAAGTTGGTATGTAGAGGATAAGTGCACTGGATCTTAGAGTCTAGGCTATTGGTAGGTGCCTGGGTGATCAGGAATGTGATTTGCACTTAAGGGAGGGCAGATGAGGCCAGGCAGGGCCCAGGCAACAGTGGGGCCCAGGAAGTAGGAGCAGCTTTGGGAAGTAGGAGTGCAGAGTTCCCCAGAGCCACCAGGATATAATAAAGACTGAGGGAAAGAGCAAGTCTAGATTCCAGGAATATATATCAGCAATTAAGCCCTAGAAGGTAAATCTACATTAAGTCCAAGGAAAAAGGAATGGTCAAAAATGCGAGAAGCCCAACGTGAGAAGCAGGTAAATCCAAGAACAGAGAAGACAGGGTCAAGGCAGGAATGAGGCAAAAGGATTTCTAGTCACATGCTGAGTTACCTGGGCCTCCCTGTAACCAGCCTGCAACCTTTCCCTGGAGGTAGAGGTTGGGGGAAATACGTATGCTGTGCACATTGAAACATACCTTGTTTTTTTTTTCAATTCAGTTTTATTGAGATATATTCATATACCCTACAATCATCCACAGTGTACAATCAATTGTTCACAGTACCATCATATAGTTGTGCACTCATCACCAAAATCAATTTTTGAACATTTTCATTACTCCAAAATAAATAAATAAATAATGAATAAGAATAAAAATACAAGTAAAGAAGAACCCCCCAAAATCCTCCCCATCCCCCTATTATTCATTTAATTTTTGTTCCCATTTTTCTATTCATCTGTCCATACACCAAATAAAGGGAGTCTGAGCCATAAGGTTTTCACAATCACACAGTCACACCATGTAAGCTACCTAGTTATATGATCGTCTTCAAGAATCAAGGCTACTGTGTTGCAGTTCAACAGTTTCAGGTATTTCCTTCTAGCTATTCCAACACACTAAAAACTAAAAAGGGATATCTATATAACACATAAGAATACCCTCCAGATTGACCTCTCAACTCCATTTGAAATTTCTCAGCCACTGAAACTTTATTTTGTTTCACTTCCCTTCCCCCTTTTGGTCAAGTAGACTTTCTCAATCCCACGATGCCAGATCCAGGCTCATCCCCAGGAGTCATGTCCCATGTTGCCAGGGAGATTTACACTCCTGAGAGTTATGTTCAATGTAGCAGGGAGGGCAGTGAGTTTACCTGGCAAGTGGGTTGAGAGAGAGAGAGAGACCACATCTGAGCAACAAAAGAGGTTCTCTGGGGGAGACTCTTAGGCACAATTATAAGTAGGCTTAGCCTCTCCTTTGTAGTAACAAACTTCATGACGGCAAGCCCCAAGATCAACGGCTCGACCTTCTAAACTGGTAGTCCCCAGTGCTTGTGAGAATGTCAGGAATTCCCCAGGTGGGGAAGTTTAATATTTCCACATTTTCCCCCAGTCCCTCAGGGGGGCTTTGCAAATACATTTTTATTCTCTGCCCAAATTACTTTGGGATGTATTGGGGTTTCACACTAACCTGTACAAACCAACCAAATCTCACTCCCTAGTCAAAGTTCCATGTAATTATGGTGAAATATACCTTCTTAATATCCCCTAAAAAGTTCCTAAGTAACATCTTGTCAGATGTGCCCTTACTCATGCCTCTGCCAGGGTTCTGACTCTCCCACTGATGGAGGTATGTTCCCTCAAGAGGAAGGGGATCCACTTACTCCCTTTCCATTGCTTCTGCTGGTACTGCCATTCTCCTCCTCTGTTCCTCAACCTTGATCCCCACTGCCAATGTTACCTCTATTTAATTACATCGTAACCCTCTCTAATACCATGATGGAATGCAATTGCTCTCTAAAGAGTGAATGCTCTTTCAACAAACCTTAGGTGATCTAGCATCTAAGCAAGCTTATTTGGACTTGAACAGATGGCCACAAAGCTCTTTTTCTTAACCGCATGAAGCTCTTTTAAGTATCTGAGTTTGGGCTGGGACTCACCCAGTGACAACACCTATCTCTGCCTTCCTCACCTAACTAATTCAGTGCTCTAAAGGAAGATGGATTGGCCCTTCCACTGCCCACCACTGCCCCTCAAGATGGTTCTCTGCCTTTCCATCAGCACCAGGTCTCTGCCCTCCTCCTAGGAATTGGGCCTACTTCAACATGCCCTCTTTGTTCAAGGTTATCAGCCATTTAGGGTCCCAGTCATTAGTTCCCAAGGTGCTTTTTACCATTTCTCCCAGAAGGCAAGAGTCTTCATACAAATCAGACCCTTGGTGACTTCTGTACCATCCTAGAGCACTCAAGGTGATATGCTACTGAGTCTCACCGTGACCCTTGTGCCTCATGAATTTTATTTTTGAAATAGATGATGCAGGGAGTCAAGGGGGTCTGGGGAACAAGTTGGAGACTGGCAACAGAAAGTCAAAAATGAGCTTCCCTGTGGTCTGAAAGTGAATATTGAGGAGTAGATTACATAGGCCTTGACACAAATCAGGGTTCAGATAGTAATTCCTTTATCTACTAGGTGGATGACCTTAGCTAATGATTTAATCTGGATAAACCATGATTTTCTCATGTGCAAAACTGGAATAATAAATAACTTAACATACAGAATATATCGGTTTTGAATGGTACTGACTGTGAGAAACAGAAACACAATATAAATGACTGAAACAATATAGTTTATTTCTCTCTCATATAGAGTTCTGAGCTGGTGTGGAGCATCTATTCCACAGTGTCCTGAGGGACCCAGGCTCACCTCACTACTCTTCTTCATTCTTTGGGTTGCCCTTCACCCTCATGGTCCAAGATGACAACTAGAGCACCAAACATCACATTTGTGTTCCAGAAAGCAGGATGGAAGAGCGATGAAAAAGAAAAGACAAAGAACATGTTTTGTGAGGAAAGTTGCAAGAAGCTGCCATACAATACTTCTGCGTGTATCGTATTGGCAAGAACATAGTCACATCACCATACCTAGCTGCAAGGGAGGCTGGGAAATTCCAAGCAACCTTATGCCCAGCTAAGAATAGGGAATCCAGTTATTATGGAAGAAGGGTAAGGTGGATATGGGAGGAAAATTATGAGGCTTAGTTACATAAGTTATTTATTGTAAAGGTTAAAGTACTCCATAATAAATGTTGGCTATTTTTATACTCTTCCTTGAGGGATTAATAAGGAGTAAACTGGGAAAGCAGGGGTGAGAGGATGTTTCAGTTTCCCGGCTGCTACGACAAATACCACACAATGAGTTATCTTAACAACAGGAAATTATTGGAGCATGGTTTCAGAGGCTAGAAGGCTTGCTTCCTCCTGGGATCAGTAGTGTTTTGGCTGGCTGGTAATCCTTTGGCTCCTTAGTTTTTCTGTCACATGGTGATGTCCTCTCCTTTCTCTTCTGGGTTCTGTTTACTTATGGCTTCCAGCTTCTCCCTATGGCTTTTTCTTTATAAGGCCTACAGCAATAGGATTAAGACCCATCCTGATTCAGTTAGCCACACCTTAACTAAAAATAACATTTTCAAATGGTCCTATTTACAATGGGTTCACACTCACAAGAATGGAATTAAGATTAAGAGCATGTTTTTGTTCTGGGATACATAACTCAATCTGCCACAGAGGGGTCCCCTGAATGAAGAGAAGAGGTGGCTGTCATTTTACCCTCTGTTCTTTGTTAAGACGATGACTCACCCAGACATTGTAGTCTATGAGGCACTGGCTGAAAATTTTCAAAGCTGTTGTCTCCTTCATGGATTTAAGTAAATGATACTTTAATGGGGTGGTGCTTGTTTTGAGAGTATCTCTGGCACTCAGTATGAACCACTTAGGGCCCCTGGTAACATGACAAGGCAGACTCTCAGAAGGGAACACACTGATATTTTAACCTGATCTGTGTGCCTCCTCTTCCCCCATTCACCATCACCGTGGGAGTTTCCTTTACTGTAGCATCTTCTCCTGTCTACAACTGATCAGCACCATCTCCAACATGAGTCTGACTTCCCTTCTGCCTTTAGCTCACATTCTGTGGAATAAACAAGTGCCTAGAGAATCATGTTTCTTCTCTAGCTTAGTATTTCCTGTTCATTCATTAACTGAGATACATTGTGTGATCTCTTTTCATTCTAGAAAATACTAACCTTCCCAAAGTCTCTGATGCACATCCAGTGAATAACCAATACATTGGGAGAAATGATCAATTAACTGGGGACACCTGGGACAGACTTCCCAAAACCATTGGGCTGTGGTGGTCAGGTTCCAGTCTCATGGTCTTCATGTGAATGTTCCAGCAAAACTTCACCCCACCTTTTTTTTCTATTGAAATCTTACGTTGCATCCAATATGTCAAACTGGTAACAGCAGAGCCTGTCTGGTTGAAGGTGGGGCGGGCCTAAAGCCCAGCCCACTCAGCTTACCTCTTACCAAGTACCCTTACTTCCATGTGAGGGGCCCCTGGAAGTATCTCCATGGAACCCGAGAGCTTGTTTCCACAGATCTCAGTTTGAACATCCTTATTCTGGTCCATTTTCTTGCTTTTGGAGAACAGAAAAAGGATTTAGAATAAGACAGACAAGTGTCAAAGGTTTAGCTCTACCTCTTACTCGTTGTGTGACCGTTGAGCATCAATTTTCTTGTTTATAAAATGGAGATAATGAAAGCTGCTTCCTTGTATTGCCATGAGAATTAAAGCAAGTTTATTAATATGAATATAAAATTCCTGGCTCACAGAAGGTTCTCAATAAATGTTAGTTCCTTCCTTGTTTCCTTCCCCCTTAAAGCAAAATGACATCTAACACATTTTAATAGATGTTTAAAATCTTTTTCCCATCCACACTGACTACTTTGTATATTCATAAGGAAGCCTTTTTTGCATGTGTCTAAAAAAATACAGGTCACCTCTGGGTAGTTTTAGGAATTGGCAGCTAATGATTATTGTAGCTTGTATAAACTGTCCCCAGGCATTAATTGAGTTAATGAAAGTGCTATCAGATAAGGCTGCGACATAGTATGGATGGACAGGCTTCTTATATTTGAAAATATTCATTAAAGAAAAATTGGATCTATTAGCCTGGCTGTCACAATAAAAAATGTGTATATTATTGAATATCTTTTTAGGCAAAACAGCCAAAGTGTTCTAACACTCAATGTGAAGCACTATGGGTCACTTTATATAAAGGTCAAGTGAAGGTGAAGGAAGCAGTCAGGCCGCACAGAGACCAGCTCTCTCAGGCATGAGTTTCATGGGCACCATTAGAGAGAGGATGGCTCAGGCCCAGGAGCTGAGGAAGTTTACTAGTTTCAGTATCAATTCTGGAATCAGAGAGCAGGGCATGATGGATAATGGGTATAGAGGACTGAATAATGGCCCCTCAAAAATGCCTACATCCCAATCCCCTGGACTCATGAAAATCATGTTGTTATACAGAAAAAGAGAAGCTGACAGTGGAATTAAGGTTGATAATCAGCTGACCTTATAATAAGGAGACTATAATGGATTATATAGGTGGGCCTATGCACTCACAAGGCTTCTTAAATGTGGAAGACAGAGGCAGAAGAGTCAGAGTCTGAGAAGGAGATATGACAACAAATCAGAGGTAGAGTGATTTAACATGAGAAGAACTCACACCGCCGATGCTGGATTTGAAAATGGAAGGACGCCTTGAGCCAAAGAATGCAGGCAGCCCGTAGAAGCTGGAAAAGACAAGAAAACAGATTCTCCCCTAGAGCCTCCATAAAGAACACATCCCTGCCAACACCTGAATTTTAGGCCAGGGAGGTCCATGTCGGACTTCTGACCTCCAAAACTGTCAGAGAATACATCTGTGTTGTTTAAGCCACCAACTTTGTGATAATTTGTTGCATTATAAAACAAATACAGTGGGTGATGGGCCAACACTGGGGTATCATACAGGATAGTCGGGGAGGGATGTAGGGGCAGCATATACCAGTGAGTCCAGTTGTGAGAAACTGAGTTCACAGAAGCAAAGGGAGGGAAGGCCAGATGTGTCAAGGCTTCCAGGCTTTCTAGCCATTTCCCTGACTTTATTGGTTAACTTCTTGATTACGTTGGGGATGGCCACTCCTTTTCCTCTGGGCCTGTCCCAAGAAGTAGGGCAGCAGGCAATGTGAGCAAACTTTCCCAAAGTAAGCCTTTTGTACTTGTCCTTGTCAGTCACCCAATTGACTTACGTACTGTTGGTCTCCAAAGCCCCTGCTCAGTCTCTGCCAGGGAATTCTATAGGCTTCCTGACCACCAAGATTTCTTCTTGAACACAGACTCACAAATCTCTATAAGTTCCTTTATTTATTTTGTAGAGTCTCAGAAACTCAGTCTATTTTTCTTTCTTTCTCAGAGCTGAGAAGGAAAGGAAATACTCTACTATGTGCACGTAAATAAGAAAAATGATAGTATTATTAATGATAACAACAGATACCATTGGAGTTTCCTAAGCATACTTTACAAAAAACTTGACAGACCTAATTTCTTTTAACTGTCATAATCTCATAAATTCAGAGCAATTAAGGAGACTGCCAGGATCATAGAGCAAGTAAGTGGAATCGAGCTCAATCTTACCAAAGCCTATGCCCTTAAGTACTTTGCCACTGACTTAAGTACTATCCCACTGCTTGGGAACCGGCTGCAGATTGGGAAGCCCCAGCTTTCTGTAATTCTTCTAATGTAGGTATATCAGTTTCCTGGGGCTCCCATAACAAAATACCACAAACTGGGTGGCTTAAGACAGCAGAAGCTTATTCTCTCACAGTTCTGAAGTCTAGAAGTCTGAAATCGAAGTGATGGCCGAAGGTTAGTTCCTTCCAGGATCTCCAAGGGAGAATATTTTCCATGCCTCTCTCTTAGCTCCTGGTGACTGCTGGCAATCCTTGGCCTACCTTGGCTTGTAGGCACATCACTCCAAATACTGCCTCTGTTGTCACATGGCCTTCTCCCTGTGTGTTTCTGTGTCTCTTCTCTTCTTATAGAAGCACCAGTCATTGGATTAGGGCCCACTCTAATTCAGTATGACCTCATTTTAATTTAACTAATTATACCTGCAAAGACCCAATTTCCAATTAAGGTCACAGTCTGAGGTGGACATGAATTTGGAGGGAGGAGATACTATTCAACTCAGTACACAAGGGCAAAGATTTTGACTGAAAATAACTTCCAATAACCAGGGTAATAAAATCACAAACACAGTTCAGAAATCTGATATGTTGTTCCAATTCCAAATTCCATGTCATGCTGGCTCACTCCTCAGGCTCACAGTCAAATATATCCATTTCTTCCTAGTCTGACTTCTCATCCCCTCTTCCCTATTTTCTCTCAAAGTCCATTTGCCATGATTGCTGGAGGAAAGAAGAAGAGGAAAGGAGATTGTGGGGTGGGGGTGGGGGTGGGGGATTGGGCGGGGCTGGTAATGGGATGAGTCCTGTGCCCTGTGTGAGAATGGGCAGTACCAGTGCCCAGCAGGTCTGAAAGCTGAAGCCTTGGTCCCTTTGGTTCAGAGCCAAGACTAGATTCCAGCTCAAGCCACATACCTCATGCCTCCCCTTCCCTGTATGCCCACCCCCTTCCTGCTTGGGATTCCCAGGTCCATCTTACCAGAGATAAAGAGGTGGTCAGCCATAGTAGAGAACATGAAGATAAATGGAAAAAAAAAAAAAAAAAAAAAAGATACAAATATTCAATTGAATATTCCATTCAGCATAACTTATAATCCCTTGGCTGCCTTCTCTGAAAAGATCCATCCCCTGCCACGCTGGCCTCACTGTGTGCCCTTAAGGATTCCATTTTGTCGTCAGCCTATGTCATAGCTCTTTCTCCTTGGGGAAGATAGGTGTCAGTCTAGATGCCTAGACATTCATTTAATAAACATCATTGAGCACCAATTCTATTTTAGACAGTGTTCTAGGTTCAAGTGATTGAGGGATGATCAAGAAAGATATTCCCATCAAAATGAATCTTATAGGCACAAAGTCTTATGTAAAAAAATACAGAAAGCCTTTCCAAAGCAGAGTCAGCAGAGACACTCAGAGATACATTAAGGGTCTAGGCCTGGAAGCAGACATAAATTTGCCTAAACTCTAAAGTTCCTTAAGCCTGACAACTCAGATCCTCCAGGTCTATGCCTGATCTTATAAGGACACAGGCCATCAAGCAAAGAAGTTAAAGGGTCCACCTTAGATGCCAACTCTGATTTGACTGGTAGTGGCTGCCTAGAATCCTCTGTTGAGAAGGATTATGAAACCTTTCTGGGCTCGGCAGGAAAAGGGGGCTGTGATAGATTAGAAGTGTCTGCCATGCATGTGTAAGGGATGAGTGAGAGCTAATATGCCACACACAACACTATCCCAGCTTGAATGTTGACTATCTTAAATTTTCTGCAGTTGCTTTATATCTGTTCATTTCTCAACAAGGCAACAAGTTCTAGAGAAGGCAGCACTACCCAGTGGAAGGAGCACTGGAAACTGAGCAGAATGGTATTTCTTTCCCTTCTGAAAGGCATAATGGTGTGATGGAATGAGCACAAGGTAACCAGTATAAGAGAGGCATGGCTTCAGAACTGGGCGTTGCACTATCCACAGATTGCCTGATCCTAGACAAGTTACTTACCCTCACCGAACATTAGTTTCTTCATGTGCAGAATGGGTCAATGGTACCTTCCTCAGACTTCAGATTCATTGGAAGAAGGTATGTAAAATGCTAGCATGTTTCCAGTTAGTTATTCTACTTTATACCATATATTTGCATTTTTCACCTTTTGTACCTTGTCTGCTATGCTCAATTCTGACAGATAAGTAGCTCCTGAGAAACTGCCAGCCAAATGCATCCTCTTTATCCCTGGAGCATAAATCAAAAACCAACTCACACTAGCTCAAGTAGAAAAGGCTGTATTTGGACAGGATACAATTGGCAATCTCCTGGAGCATTGAAGTGCAGGGATCAGCACAGCCAGGCTGCCCTGGGATGGGACAGAAACCGGAAGATGGGAAACAGTGCCATCTTCTCAGACAGCAGCCTGGTCTGCCATCAGTGCTTCTCTCTGAGTGTCTGCAATGCTTTTCTGCTGCTCTCAGCAGACAGGTTTCCTTTGCCTTCTCTGGCTTCCTTACCCCTCACAATTTTGGCTGGTATGTGGTTCCAGCTTCCATGGCACTGATTCCAACCTGACTCTACATAACTGGTGCACATCTGTCGTTTTGCCTGTCTATCTCCATTCTCCCACTTCTGGTAATGGAAGCACTGACTTCATGCTCTTTTTGCTGCCTCATGCTCTGTTTGCTCAGGGCTCCTGTTTACTCGTGTTTTCTGCTTACTCATAAAGTCTGATTACTGCCTTCTCTCCATGTCTTTCAGTTTCTGCTCTCACTGACAAATTTTTTTCTTCTCTCTCCAGTTATGATTCCTAAAAGGAAAAATCTTATTGTCCCAGTTAGTTGCCATTTATTTCAAAAAAATTTTTTAGGCTGGGACACTGCATAGGCAAATGTCCAGCCTATAGATCAGTTGCCCTTAGGGAAGGTGCCTGCCGTTGCCCAACAAGCTCTGTCCAGGGTTGTAGGGTGAGAAGGGTGCACATGGTATTGAATATGACTGCCTAAGGCTGCTTATCTAGACCCCTTTCTTTTTCCCATACCCCATATCCAATCTCTGAAGAAATTCAGCTCTACCTGCAAAATACATTTAGATTATAATCACCTCTCACCACTCCCACTGCTACCACACCGCCCCAAACCATGCTGCCTTTCACCTGAATTACTGCAGGAGCCTACCAAGAGGTCATCTGCTTATACCCCCAGTCTATTCCCAACATAGCAAGCAGAGTGATTCTTTTAAAACCTAAATTAGGTTATCTGAATCTTTCGCATCACGTACTACAATGTCTCCCCATTTCACTCAGAGTAAAAGCCAATGTCCTCACCTCCTGTTACTCTCCAACCTCATCTTTACCACTCTCCCCCTTGCTTGCCCCACTCTAGCCATGCTGGCCTCCTTGCTATGTCTCAGACATTCCAGGCATGTGCCCACCTGGGGGCCTTTGCCCTAGCTGCCCCATCTGTCTGGAACACACCTCTCACAGATATTTGCTTGGCTAACTCCCTTAACTCCTTTAAGTCTCTACTCAAATCTCACTTTCTCCACAAAGCCTACCTGAACACCCTATTGAATACTACAGCTGTAGTATTAAATTCAGTACAATAAATATGGTAGTATTAAATGCTACAGTCAGCACACATCCATTCCCTCTTACCCTGCAGTACTTCTTGTTCCTGCCTTTATCACCTTTTAACATACTATTATCAATTATGTTTATTATTCATTACCTGTCTTCCCTGCTAGAATGTAAGCTCCACAAAGATGGGAAGCTTTCCCTATTTTGTTCACTGGTGTATATAACAAGGACTTAGAGCAGTGCCTGGACTAAGCACTGCATAAATATTTGTTGCTTTGGATTGAATTCCTCGGAAGGGAGCTGTAAACATAGCAAGTACACTGAGCAACATATAATATATCTATGCAACATAAAATATCTTTCAAGGAAATCTATGTTACTAAATGCATATATTAGAAAACAGGAAAAGTCTCAAATCTAAATTGCCATCCAAGAACCTAGAACAAGAAGAGCTAAATAAACTCAAAGCAAGCAGACAGAACAAAATAACAAAGAACAGAAATCAATGAAATTGAAAACAGAAGAACAACAGAGAAAATCAATGAAACAAAGAATTAGTTCTATGAAAAGATTGATAGAATTTACAGACCTCTAGCAAGACTGACAAAGGAAAAAAGAGAAGACACAAATTACTATTATCAAGAATAAAACAGGATATATCACTACAGACCATGCAGACATGAAAAGGATAATAAAGGAATATTACAAACAACTCTACACACATAAATTTGATAACTTAGATGAAATGGAAAAATTCCTCAAAAAACACAAACTACCACAACTCACCTAATATGAAATTCATTATTTGAGTAGGACTATAACTAATATCGAAACTCTACACGTCTATCAGACGGGCTAAAATTAAAAAAAAACAACATCAAATGCTGATTAGGATGCAGTGAAACCAGATCACTCATGTCGTTTGTGAAAATATAAAATGGTACAGCCACTCTGGAAAACAGTTTGGCAATTTCTTTAAAAACCAAACATACAACTACCATACAACCCAGTAATTGTACGCATAGGCATTTACCCCAGAGAAATGAAGACTTATGTTCATACAAAAACCTATACATGAATATTTACAACAGCTTTATTCGTAATAGCCCAAAACTGGAAACAATCCAGATGTACTTCAATGGGTGAATAGGGGAGGCGGGGCAAGATGGCAGACTGCTGAGCTGTATGTTTTAGTTACTCCTCCAGGAAAGTAGGTAAAAAGCCAGGAACTGCGTGGACTGGACACCACAGAGCAATCTGTCTTTGGGCATACTTCATACAACACTCATGAAAACGTGGAACTGCTGAGATCAGCGAAATCTGTAAGTTTTTGCAGCCAGGGGACCCGCGCCCCTCCCTGCCAGGCTCAGTCCCGGGGGAGGAGGGGCTGTCAGCTCCAGGAAGGAGAAGGGAGAATTGCAGTGGCTGCTCTTACCGGAAACTCATTCTACTGATTCAAACTCCAACCATAGATAGACTGAGGCCAGACACCAGAGACTCTGAGAGCAGCCAGCCCAGCAGAGAGGAGACAGGCATAGAAAAAAAACAACACGAAAAACTCCAAAATAAAAGCAGAGGATTTTTGGAGTTCTGGTGAACACAGAAAGGGGAAGGGCGGAGATCAGGCCTTGAGGCGCATATGCAAATCCCGAAGCAAGGCTGATCTCTCTGCCCTGGGCACTTTTCCTTAATGGCCCTGGTTGCTTTGTCTATTAGCATTTCAATAACCCATTAGATCTCTGAGGAGGGCCGTTTTTTTTTTTTTTTTAAATCCTTTTTGCTTTTTCTAAAACAATTACTCTAAGAAGCTCAATACAGAAAGCTTCAAAGAATTGAAATTTGGGCACATCAAGTCAAGAGCAGAACTAAGAGAGCTCTGAGACAAAAGGCAATAATCCAGTGGCTGAGAAAATTCACTAAACAACACAACATCCCAAGAAAAGGGGGGTGTCCGCTCACAGCCACCATCCTGGTGGACAGGAAACACTCCTGCCCATCGCCAGCCCCATAGCCCAGAGCTGCCCCAGACAACCCAGTGTGACGGAAGTGCTTCAAATAACAGGCACACACCACAAAACTGGGCGTGGACATTAGCCTTCCCTGCAACCTCAGCGGAATGTCCCAGAGCTGGGAAGGGGGAGCAGTGTGAACTAACAGAGCCCCATTCAGCCATCATTTGAGCAGACTGGGAGCCTCCCAACACAGCCCAGCAGCCCAGAACTGCCCTGGGGGGACGGCACTCACCTGCGACATAGCACAGTCATCCCTCAACAGAGGACCCAGGGTGCACAGCCTGGAAGAGGGGCCCACTTGCAAGTCTCAGGAGCCATACACCAATACCAAAGACTTGTGGGTCAGTGGCAGAGACAAACTGTGGCAGGACTGAACTGAAGGATTAGACTATTGCAGTAGCTTTAAAACTCTAGGATCATCAGGGAGATTTGATTGTTAGGGCCACCCCCCCTCCCCGACTGCCCAGAAACACGCCCCACATACAGGGCAGGCAACACCAACTACACACGCAAGCTTGGGACACCAATTGGGCCCCACAAGACTCACTCCCCCACTCACCAAAAAGGCTAAGCAGGGGAGATCTGGCTTGTGGAGAACAGGTGGCTCGTGGACGCCACCTGCTGGTTAGTTAGAGAAAGTGTACTCCACGAAGCTGTAGATCTGATAAATTAGAGATAAGGACTTCAACTGGTCTACAAACCCTAAAAGAACCCTATCAAGGTCAGCAAATGCCACGAGGCCAAAAACAACAGAAAATTATAAAGCATATGAAAAAACCAGACGATATGGATAACCCAAGCCCAAGCACCCAAATCAAAAGACCAGAAGAGACACACCTAGAGCAGCTACTCAAAGAACTAAAGATGAACAATGAGACCCTAGTACGGGATATGAAGGAAATCAAGAAGACCCTAGAAGAGCATAAAGAAGACATTGCAAGACTAAATAAAAAAATGGATGATCTTATGGAAATTAAAGAAACTGTTGACCAAATTAAAAAGATTCTGGACACTCATAGTACAAGACTAGAGGAAGTTGAACAACGAATCAGTGACCTGGAAGATGACAGAATGGAAAATGAAAACATAAAAGAAAGAATGGGGAAAAAAATTGAAAAACTCGAAATGGACCTCAGGGATATGATAGATAATATGAAACGTCCGAATATAAGACTCATTGGTGTCCCAGAAGGGGAAGAAAAGGGTAAAGGTCTAGGAAGAGTATTCAAAGAAATTGTTGGGGAAAACTTCCCAAATCTTCTAAACAACATAAATACACAAATCATAAATGCTCAGCGAACTCCAAATAGAATAAATCCAAAAAAACCCACTGCGAGACATATACTGATCACACTGTCAAACATAGAAGAGAAGGAGCAAGTTCTGAAAGCAGCAAGAGAAAAGCAATTCACCACATACAAAGGAAACAGCATAAGACTAAGTAGTGACTACTCAGCAGCCACCATGGAGGCGAGAAGGCAGTGGCACGATATATTTAAAATTCTGAGTGAGAGGAATTTCCAGCCAAGAATACTTTATCCAGCAAAGCTCTCCTTCAAATTTGAGGGAGAGCTTAAATTTTTCACAGACAAAGAAATGCTGAGAGAATTTGCTAACAAGAGACCTGCCCTACTGGAGATACTAAAGGGAGCCCTACAGACAGAGAAACAAAGACAGGACAGAGAGACTTGGAGAAAGGTTCAGTACTAAAGAGATTCGGTATGGGTACAATAAAGGATATTAATAGAGAGAGGGAAAAATATGGCAAACATAATCCAAAGGATAAGATGGCCGATTCAAGAAATGCCTTCACGGTTTTAACGTTGAATGTAAATGGATTAAACTCCCCAATTAAAAGATATAGATTCGCAGAATGGATCAAAAAAAATGAACCATCAATATGTTGCATACAAGAGACTCATCTTAGACACAGGGACACAAAGAAACTGAAAGTGAAAGGATGGAAAAAAATATTTCATGCAAGCTACAGCCAAAAGAAAGCAGGTGTAGCAATATTAATCTCAGATAAAATAGACTTCAAATGCAGGGATGTTTTGAGAGACAAAGAAGGCCACTACATACTAATAAAAGGGGCAATTCAACAAGAAGAAATAACAATCGTAAATGTCTATGCACCCAATCAAGGTGCCACAAAATACATGAGAGAAACATTGGCAAAACTAAAGGAAGCAATTGATGTTTCCACAATAATTGTGGGAGACTTCAACACATCACTCTCTCCTATAGATAGATCAACCAGACAGAAGACCAATAAGGAAATTGAAAACCTAAACAATCTGATAAATGAATTAGATTTAACAGACATCTACAGGACATTACATCCCAAATCAACAGGATACACATACTTTTCTAGTGCTCATGGAACTTTCTCCAGAATAGATCATATGCTGGGACATAAAACAAGCCTCAATAAATTTAAAAAGATTGAAATTATTCAAAGCACATTCTCTGACCACAATGGAATACAATTAGAAGTCAATAACCACCAGAGACTTAGAAAATTCACAAATACCTGGAGGTTAAACAACACACTCCTAAACAATCAGTGGGTTAAAGAAGAAATAGCAAGAGAAATTGCTAAATATATAGAGACGAATGAAAATGAGAACACAACATACCAAAACCTATGGGATGCAGCAAAAGCAGTGCTAAGGGGGAAATTTATAGCACTAAACGCATATATTAAAAAGGAAGAAAGAGCCAAAATCAAAGAACTAATGGATCAACTGAAGAAGCTAGAAAATGAACAGCAAACCAATCCTAAACCAAGTACAAGAAAAGAAATAACAAGGATTAAAGCAGAAATAAATGAAATAGAGAACAAAAAAACAATAGAAAGGATAAATATCACCAAAAGTTGGTTCTTTGAGAAGATCAACAAGATTGACAAGCCCCTAGCTAGACTGACAAAATCAAAAAGAGAGAAGACCCATATAAACAAAATAATGAATGAAAAAGGTGACATAACTGCAGATCCTGAAGAAATTAAAAAAATTATAAGAGGATATTATGAACAACTGTATGGCAACAAACTGGATAATGTAGAAGAAATGGACAATTTCCTGGAAACATATGAACAACCTAGACTGACCAGAGAAGAAATAGAAGACCTCAACCAACCCATCACAAGCAAAGAGATCCAATCAGTCATCAAAAATCTTCCCACAAATAAATGCCCAGGGCCAGATGGCTTCACAGGGGAATTCTACCAAACTTTCCAGAAAGAACTGACACCAATCTTACTCAAACTCTTTCAAAACATTGAAAAAAATGGAACACTACCTAATTCATTTTATGAAGCTAACATCAATCTAATACCAAAACCAGGCAAAGATGCTACAAAAAAGGAAAACTACCGGCCAATCTCCCTAATGAATATAGATGCAAAAATCCTCAACAAAATACTTGCAAATCGAATCCAAAGACACATTAAAAAAATCATACACCATGACCAAGTGGGGTTCATTCCAGGCATGCAAGGATGGTTCAACATAAGAAAAACAATCAATGTATTACAACACATTAAAAACTCGAAAGGGAAAAATCAATTGATCATCTCAATAGATGCTGAAAAAGCATTTGACAAAATCCAACATCCGTTTTTGATAAAAACACTTCAAAAGGTAGGAATTGAAGGAAACTTCCTCAACATGATAAAGAGCATATATGAAAAACCCACAGCCAGCATAGTACTCAATGGTGAGAGACTGAAAGCCTTCCCTCTAAGATCAGGAACAAGACAAGGATGCCCGCTGTCACCACTGTTATTCAACATTGTGCTGGAAGTGCTAGCCAGGGCAATCCGGCAAGACAAAGAAATAAAAGGCATCCAAATTGGAAAAGAAGAAGTAAAACTGTCATTGTTTGCAGATGATATGATCTTATATCTAGAAAACCCTGAGAAATCAACGATACACCTACTAGAGCTAATAAACAAATTTAGCAAAGTAGCGGGATACAAGATTAATGCACATAAGTCAGTAATGTTTCTATATGCTAGAAATGAACAAACTGAAGAGACACTCAAGAAAAAGATACCATTTTCAATAGCAACTAAAAAAATCAAGTACCTAGGAATAAACTTAACCAAAGATGTAAAAGACCTATACAAAGAAAACTACATAACTCTACTAAAAGAAATAGAAGGGGACCTTAAAAGATGGAAAAATATTCCATGTTCATGGATAGGAAGGCTAAATGTCATTAAGATGTCAATTCTACCCAAACTCATCTACAGATTCAATGCAATCCCAATCAAAATTCCAACAACCTACTTTGCAGACTTGGAAAAGCTAGTTATCAAATTTATTTGGAAAGGGAAGATGCCTCGAATTGCTAAAGACACTTTAAAAAAGAAAAACGAAGTGGGAGGACTTACACTCCCTGACTTTGAAGCTTATTATAAAGCCACAGTTGCCAAAACAGCATGGTACTGGCACAAAGATAGACATATAGATCAATGGAATCGAATTGAGAATTCAGAGATAGACCCTCAGATCTATGGCCGACTGATCTTTGATAAGGCCCCCAAAGTCACCGAACTGAGCCATAATGGTCTTTTCAACAAATGGGGCTGGGAGAGTTGGATATCCATATCCAAAAGAATGAAAGAGGACCCCTACCTCACCCCCTACACAAAAATTAACTCAAAATGGACCAAAGATCTCAATATAAAAGAAAGTACCATTAAACTCCTAGAAGATAATGTAGGAAAACATCTTCAAGACCTTGTATTAGGAGGCCACTTCCTAGACTTTACACCCAAAGCACAAGCAACAAAAGAGAAAATAGATAAATGGGAACTCCTCAAGCTTAGAAGTTTCTGCACCTCAAAGGAATTTCTCAAAAAGGTAAAGAGGCAGCCAACTCAATGGGAAAAAATTTTTGGAAACCATGTATCTGACAAAAGACTGATATCTTGCATATACAAAGAAATCCTACAACTCAATGACAATAGCACAGACAGCCCAATTATAAAATGGGCAAAAGATATGAAAAGACAGTTCTCTGAAGAGGAAATACAAATGGCCAAGAAACACATGAAAAAATGTTCAGCTTCACTAGCTATTAGAGAGATGCAAATTAAGACCACAATGAGATACCATCTAACACCGGTTAGAATGGCTGCCATTAAACAAACAGGAAACTACAAATGCTGGAGGGGATGTGGAGAAATTGGAACTCTTATTCATTGTTGGTGGGACTGCGTAATGGTTCAGCCACTCTGGAAGTCAGTCTGGCAGTTCCTTAGAAAACTAGATATAGAGCTACCATTCGATCCAGCGATTGCACTTCTCGGGATATACCCGGAAGATCGGAAAGCAGTGACACGAACAGATATCTGCACGCCAATGTTCATAGCAGCATTATTCACAATTGCCAAGAGATGGAAACAACCCAAATGTCCATCAACAGATGAGTGGATAAATAAAATGTGGTATATACACACGATGGAATACTACGCGGCAGTAAGAAGGAACGATCTGGTGAAACATATGACAACATGGATGAACCTTGAAGACATAATGCTGAGCGAAATAAGCCAGGCACAAAAAGAGAAATATTATATGCTACCACTAATGTGAACTTTGAAAAATGTAAAACAAATGGTTTATAATGTAGAATGTAGGGGAACTAGCAGTAGAGAGCAATTAAGGAAGGAGGAACAATAATCCAAGAAGAACAGATAAGCTATTTAACGTTCTGGGGATGCCCAGAAATGACTATGGTCTGTTAATTTCTGATGGATGTAGTAGGAACAAGTTCACTGAAATGTTGCTATAGTATGTAACTTTCTTGGGGTAAAGTAGGAACATGTTGGAAGTTAAGCAGTTATCTTAGGTTAGTTGTCTTTTTCTTACTCCCTTGCTATGGTCTCTTTGAAATGTTCTTTTATTGTATGTTTGTTTTCTTTTTAACTTTTTTTTTCATACAGTTGATTTGAAAAAAGAAGGGAAAGTTAAAAAAAAAAAAAAAGAAAAAAGACAAACAAGGATAAAAAAAAAAAAAAAAAAAAAAAAAAAAAAAAAAACGATATAGTGCCCCCTTGAGAAGCCTGTGGAGAATGCAGGGGTATTCGCCTACCCCACCTCCATGGTTGCTAACATGACCACAGACATAGGGGACTGGTGGTTTGATGGGTTGAGCCCTCTACCATAAGTTTTACCCTTGGGAAGACGGTTGCTGCAAAGGAGAGGCTAGGCCTCCCTGTATTTGTGCCTAAGAGTCTCCTCCTGAATGCCTCTTTGTTGCTCAGATGTGGCCCTCTCTCTCTGGCTAAGCCAACTTGAAAGGTGAAATCACTGCCCTCCCCCCTACGTGGGATCAGACACCCAGGGAAGTGAATCTCCCTGGCAACGTGGAATATGACTCCCGGGGAGGAATGTAGACCCGGCATCGTGGGATGGAGAACATCTTCTTGACCAAAAGGGGGATGTGAAAGGAAATGAAATAAGCTTCAGTGGCAGAGAGATTCCAAAACGAGCCGAGAGATCACTCTGGTGGGCACTCTTACGCACACTTTAGACAACCTTTTTTAGGTTCTAAAGAATTGGGGTAGCTGGTGGTGGATACCTGAAACTATTAAACTACAACCCAGAACCCATGAATCTCGAAGACAGTTGTATAAAAATGTAGCTTATGAGGGGTGACAGTGGGATTGGGAATGCCATAAGGACCAAACTCCACTTTGTCTAGTTTATGGATCGATGTGTAGAAAAGTAGGGGAAGCAAACAAACAGACAAAGGTACCTAGTGTTCTTTTTTACTTCAATTGCTCTTTTTCACTCTAATTATTATTCTTGTTATTTTTGTGTGTGTGCTAATGAAGGTGTCAGGGATTGATTTAGGTGATGAATGTACAACTATGTAATGGTACTGTAAACAATCGAAAGTACAATTTGTTTTGTATGACTGCGTGGTATGTGAATATATCTCAATAAAATGATGATATAAAAAAAAAAAAAAAAATAAAACCCATATGGGCTCAATAAATATTTTCTGTCCCACAAAAAAAAAAAAAAAAAATGGGTGAATAGATTAAACAAAGTGTTGTATATCCGTATGTGAATACTACTAGGCAATAAAAAAGAACAGATACTGATGCACGCAAAAACCTGGATGAATCTCCAGAGGATTATGCTGAGTAAAAAAGCCAAAAGTTTACATATTTTATGATTCCATTTATGGAACATTCTTGAAACGACAAAGCTGTAGAAATGAAAAACAGTTTGGTGATTTCCCTGGGGGTGAGGAACAGGGCAGGGGAGCAGGTAACAGGAGGGAGGTGGATACCATTATCAAAAGGCACCAGGAAGGCTACTTGTAGTGATGAAAATGTTCTGTATCAATGTTGATATCCTGGTTGTGCTAATGTACTACAATTTTGCAAGATGTTACCATTGCAGGAAATTGAGTAAGGATACAAGGGATCTCTCTGTATTATTTCGTACAAATGCATGTGAATCTAAAATTATCTGGAAATAAAAAATTTAATTAAAAATATATATCCTTCAACTTTAAGATACCATATGACTACATCTAAGCATAACTATTCTGAGGGAGAAGAGAAATGCTTCATTAAATTTAATCATTGTTCGTAAAAATCATCTCAATTTCAGAACTGTTAAATGTGGAAAAGCACATCCTAGCAACTAGAAAATATGTAGTAAATGTGTGTATTTATTTGTATAATTATGTATGTCAGCTGGAGGAAACCATTTGGAAGAAAATACACCAAAATAATGACACTAGTCATCTCTAAGTCATAGGATTATGGATATTATTTTTTTTTGTTTGCTTGTCTAGCTAATCTAAATTTTCTCATTTTTTTACAGTGAACACATAGTACTTATATAATTTTAAAAGCACACCATATTTTTTAAGACTTTACACTAACCTTTAATCCATAGATTCTAAACCTGCTACCAGGCCCCAAATAGTCATTTCAGCCTTTAATATCATAGAGACCAATATCGCCCAAAGCAGCCCAGGCAGCTCTAATTATTAGAAATGAGGGTTGTTGGAGGCAAAGGTCTGTACAGCCTGTGCCTTCAGAGAGTTTACGGACATGGGTTTGGTCCCAGCGCAGGTCAATTAACTTGGCTTATTCACAGAGGAAACTGTAAAGGCACACCACGTGCCTGGCTCACACACGCCAGGCACTACTTAAACATTGTCCACAAGAGACACAAACGTGTGCAAGTGAACAGGCAGAGCGAATCCATCTCTGCTAAGCACCTCTTTTCCCACTGGGAAATTCTCGTTTACTCAAATGGTATTACCAGCAGGAAACACAAGCAGAATTTAAGAGTTGTGACAATAAATAGTCAGAAAAGAAAGTCTAAAAAGCAACTCCATTCACAACTGAGACCTCAAATCCTCATTAAATACTTTAATGCCAATCTAACAAGACTATAAAGAAACTCCAAAACCTTAATGACATAGTATAAGGAAATCAGATTAGATGGATAAGCCTCCTTCGTAACTGAAAAGACTAAATAAGTGATATGATAACATTCCCCATATTAATTCATAGATTTAATGCAATGCTAATTAATGGGGCATTAAGAGTTTTATACAATAGAATTTGACAAAATAATTGTAAGAATACAAAATGTCAGGGTTCTGGGAGGAAGAAAACTTAGTGTTGCAGAACTTCTCTTTCCTGAATTTAAAAACATTGTGATGTTATAAAGCAACAATGGTCAAAATGCTTGGACAGTTCAACTCTCAGTTGAAGGCAATCTGCGTAGTGAAGAAAAAGGAAAGGAAAGAGGGCAGAAAGTCCTGGGCTTTCAGAGGCAAAGGTGTTGTTCCAGTTTGCTAATGCTGCCATTACGCAAAATACCAGAAATGGATTGGCTTTTATAAAGAGGGTTTATTTGGTTACAAAGTTATAGTCTTAAGACCATAAAAGTGTCCAAACTGAGGCATCAACAATAGGATACTGTTCTAGTTTGCTAATGCTGACTTTTTGCAAAACACCAGAGATGGATTGGCTTTTATAAATGGGGGTTTATTTTGTTACACAGTTACAGTCTTAAGGCCATAAAGTGTCTAACAATCAGGTACCTTCAATGGAGGATGGCCAATGGTGTCCAGAAAACTTCTGTTAGCTGGGAAGGTACCTGGCTGGTCTGCTCCAGAGTTCTGGTTTCAAAATGGCTTTCTCCCAGGACGATCCTCTCTAGGCTTCAGCTTCTCTTCAAAATGTCACTCTCAGTTGCTCTCAGGGCATTTGTCCTCACCTAGCTTCTTCAGAACAAAAGTCTGCTTTCAAAGGTTGTCTCCAAAATGTCTCTGTAAACTGCAGCTCCTCTCTCAGCTCCTATGCATTCTTCAAAGTGTCCTTCTCGGCTGTAGCAAGCTCGCTCCTTCTATCTGAGTTTATATAGTGCTCTCGTAAGCTAATCAAGCCCATGCTGAATGGTGGGGCCACACCTCCATGGAAATTATCCAATCAGAGTCATCATCCACAGTTGGGTGGGTCCCATCTCCATGGAAACACTCAATCAAAGAATTACAATCTAATCAACAACCAACATGTCTGCCCACACAAGATTACATCAAAGATAATGGCGTTTTGAGGGACATAATACATTCAAACTGGCACAGATACCTTCACTGAAGAACACCAAAGGCGTCTGAACACCTCTGTGAGCTGGGAAGGCACGGGCACGTGGCTGGTGCTGCTCCAGGGTTCTGCTTTCAAAATGGCTTTCTCCCAGCATGTTTCTCTCTAGGCATCTTGGGGTATTCTCTTAGTTTCTTCCAGGCAAATTCTGGACTAGCAAGAGTACTTTCAATGGGCATCTCCAAAATGTCTCTCTCGGCTGCAGCAGTGAGCTCCTTCTGTCTGAGCTCTTATAAGGCTAGAGTAAACTAATCAAGATCCACGCTGAATGGCCAGGGCCACATCTCCATGGAAATAACCTAATCCAAAGAACACAATCTAATCAACACGAATACCTCTGCCCCCACAAGACTGCATCAAAGAACATGGCATTTTGGGGGACATAATACATCCAAACTGGCACAGGTGTCTTTGTTTGCAAAGAATAGAGACCTCCTTCAACGTAGCTCAAGTAAAAGAGGGGTTATTTTAGATCTAACAACCTATCTCGCCCCATCTAAGCACCTCACTGTGATAAAACTATAAACCAAGGCTGCTCTCTTGATACTTCAGAAACCCTTCCTGGTGCCCCTCCAAGTTCTGAGCACTAATTGGGTGACACTTTCCTCCTCACAACCCCTGAAGCAGTGGCAGCTCTGGAACCTGTTCATACTACCTTTTCAGTTCTGCAGATATAAATTTCCATTTTTCTTAGCTGTCTCTTCCAGCTTTCCAATAGCTATATAACAATTTCCCTGAATTAATTCTAACACATTTAAAGTTGTTTCTGTTTTCCTAATTGGATCCCGATTGATAAATTACCAGCTCCAGTGGAGATTTTAGTTTCTTTCTTTGAACCAGAGTGTACAAATAGCAGGCTGTTGCTCTTGTAGGCAGGTATCTCTCTCTGGTCCAAAACACCATGTCAAGCACATGACTAGTTTTGAGTGAGTAGTCTGTCTCCCCAAATTTCTGGGGTAGCTAAGAAAAGGACAGCCTAGAAGCTGGTGGAACTGGGGGTCAGGGAGGGGAATAAGGATGAGAAGAGTTGGCATTTGAAGGGGGACGACAAACAGAATTGAACAGAGTTACCCAAACATACAAAGAGCAAAGCCTGACACCAAAAATCCAGAAAGAAATCAGGTAGTGACTGAGGTGACCAACTGGGTCAAAAGCCAAAGGCAGGTGTGGGGGCAGTCACAGGGAGTAGGTTTCAGCAGCAGGACTGAGGCTGGAGAAGTGGGCATCTCAGAAGCATCCAGGACAGCTATGCTGAAATGTCTGTAGACAGGGGACTGGCAGGGATAAGGTTCTATCATATAAAGGAGCATGGAAGCAAATGCCACTTATCTGAATTTGTCCCAAATGTGACATGATCTCCAACCTTCCCCCTCTTTTTCCTCCCCCTCTTCATCTGCTTCCACTGCTGCTGCTGCTTCTTTATTTTCTCAATAATTAACTTTTATTCCACATTTAATATTTTTATTTCCTTCACTTTAAATAGTTTCTCCTTTTTTAAACAATGCAGTGACATATGTTTATCATAACATAATATATATTAGAATATATAGATAAATGAAAAGTATAAAGTCATCTGCAATCCAACCGTCCAAAGTGAACAACTGTTAAAATTTTTCTTCCATACCTTTTTCAACCTCATATATACAGATGCATATACCTATGACCTATATTTTTAAACCAAAATTATTGCACTTAAGGGAGAAATAAGGAGGAAGAGCCTAATAACACTGTATTTTTTAAAGGAGACCAACTGATCAAATCCAATTTTAGAAATAAATCCAAATCTGCATGATAGGTTAATGCATGAAAAGGCTGGTGAAATAAGTCAAGAAGAAAGGACTCCCTGTTAAACAATGTAGGAAAAACTAAATAACATTTTGAAGAATCTAAATTCATGACCACACTTTATACCATATGCCACAATAAATTAAGAGGAATTAAATAATTAAAGATCATTTTCACTTGAAGATTAAAATTTTAAATATTTATCATAATATAAAGAAGACAATACAATGCATTAATATTTTTGCACACTGATGTACATAGTGGCATTATTCACAATTTCCAAAGGATGGAAGCAACCCAAGTGTCCATCAACCAATGAATGGATAAACAAAGTGTGGTATATATACACAGTGGAATATTATTCAGCTGTAAAAAGGAATGACGTTCTGATATGTGCAACAACATGGATAAACCTCGAAGACATCATTTTGAGTGAAATAAGTCAGGCACAAAAGAATTAATATTGTATGATCTCACTGATATGAAATGATTAGAATAAGCAAACTCATAGAGTCAGAATCTAGAATACAGGTTACCAGGGACAGGGTGGGTGTAGGGAATAGGGAGGTAAGGCTTAAAATGTACAGAGTTTCTATTTGGGATAATGGAAAAGTTTTGGTAATGGATGGTGGTGATGTTAGCACAATATTGTGAATGTAATTAACAGCACTGAATTATATATTAGAATGTGGTTAAAAGGGGAAATTTTAGGTTGTATATATGTTACTAGAATAAATTTTTTAAAAAAAATCCATGGAACTGCACAACAGAAACAGTGAGCCCTATGTTAAACCATGCACTATAATTAATAGTACAATTATAAAAATGAGCTTTCTTCAATTGTAACAAATGCACCACACCAATGCAAGGTGTTATTAATAGGGTGGTATATGAGAATCTTGTATTTTATGCATGATTGTTCTGTAAACCCATAACTTCTATAACTACCTAACTAACAAATGGAATGGAATGGAATGGAACAGAATGGAACGGAATGGAATAGAATGGGATAGAATGAAAATAGAACCCTCTGGCTGAAACCAATGTATTGGAAGTTTGCATCTTCACAGGATATCTTCCAGTAAATCATAAAATAAAACAATAGCACCCCCAAAAATTAAATATTTATCATAAAAGATAGAAGACAATACAGTAAAATACTTTTTTCAACAGGAAACAAGGTATCAGTTTTGGAAAATTGAAACATTTAGAGAAATCATTAATGGCAAGGCCAATGGGTTTTCTGCTATATAACAAAAAGTAAATTATTTAATGAGAAAGTAAATTTAATATTCAGAGCAATAGGATGAGAAACCACTGATAATAAATCATCAAATAAAGTTGATTATAATAAATAACCGATAAAAATATGAGAGATCAGTACCCTTTTCTGAGGGATAAATGACCAAAAGATATAAATAGCACAAAATACAAAAAGTAAGAAAAATTTGGAAAAATTCTCATCCTCACTCATAATCAAGAAAATTGAATTTAAAAAAATTCTGAGGCAACAATTCACTCTACTAGCAAAAGTGAAAATGAGAAAAACCTGAAGTTATAATTATGGGTAAGCAGGCACTCAAATATTGCTTATAGTACTATAAATTAGGATAATCTTTCTAAAAAGCAGCATGGGAATATATGCCTATGAATCACACTTTGGGGAAGAAGAAAATACATTTTTAACTATTTGTTTATAGCTGTGCCACTTATTGTTGTGAAAAGCTAAACACAAGTCAAATACCACAAAGACAGGGAATAAATCATTATAAAAGCATTAGTATTGGTGGAATATTGAATTGCTAATAAAAATAATAAATCATTGGCTATGTGATTCATGAAAAAGTGAAGACAAATTAAAATAGCAGGGATACAACTTGTTGATTATAACAAGTAAACATGTCTGTATGATAGATTTTAAAAGAAAGCAAACAAAATCCTATAAATGGTAGGTGGTTTATGATAAAAGTATTCTTTGTATTTTTTGTTGATCTGAAGATTTTGTTTAGAAACTTTTGACCTTGAGCAATTATAAATACATATTTATAAATACATATAAAATAAAACTATATGCAGTTTTCAATGAATTTTCCCAGATAATCAGCTATAAAATTTGGTATGTGGCATATCTCACACTCTTCTATCCTCTCCCATGCTGTCCAGTCCCAAATATGGCTGTAATTTGGAACATTTTAGCTATTGTAGTAGATGCTGCGATACACTACCCAGATACCCTCTTCAGGACTGAGGGACCCATTCCTCCACCTACTGGGAGTGTTGGCTGACAGCTCTCATCTGAGTGCCTCTCCAAAGATTGCCCTCAACTGAAGAAAGGTGCCTTGACCAAGGTCACATCTCTCTCCCTAACAGCAGTCACTTCCAATAACTTGTCAATGGAGGGGAGCAGGGTATAAAGGTCAGACCCCCTTGCCTCAAGGTAGGACACCCTTGAAGGGCCATACCAGCCCCAGTTCTCCCTGTGGGAGCTTTTGTTGTGACTGCATCACTGTTTACTCCTCCTTCTGTACAATATGCCAACAATAGAGACCAACTCTGACTCCCCAGTACAGCACCATTCCTCCAGAAGAGCAACAAATCACTTGATGGCCAGTTGATTACATTGGACCTCTTCAACACTGGAAGGTGCATTATTCATTTTGACTGGAATAAATTCATTTTCTGAGTATTGATTTGCCTTTCCTACCCTCAGAGCCTCAAAACCACTACCTGACAGCATATACAGTGTTTGATCCACTGATGCAGAATCTTGAATAATATTTTATTGGATCAAGGAAACCATTTCACGACAGAGTAGGTGAAGCAGTGGCACATGACCATGGGATCTACTGTTAATATTTCATATCACACCACCAAAGTTGTCAGCCTGACAGAGGGTTGAAATAGCCTTTTGAAGGTACAGGTGAAACACCACTTTGGAGGTGATAACCCGTGAGGATAGGGTGCCCTCTCTCAGGATGCAGTACACACCCTAAACCAACCACTATCGTATAGGCCTGGGTCCCCAGTAGGTATAGTCTATGGATGGGCCTGAGATACAAGGGAAGGAAGTAGGAGTGACCCTGGACCTTATCATCATTCACAGTGACTTACTTGGGGTATTTGTGCTTTTTGTTCCTGCAATTCTAGGCTCGCAGGTTTAGAAACATTGGTGATTGATTTGACACTCCTATGCCCCCCCACTTTTTTTCTCTTTCTCTCTTTTTTTTTAACTTTAAAAATTTTTTAAACTTATTCTCACAAGAATATATATATACACACATAGAACCTAAATTTATATATATGCCTATATATAAAGTTATATGCATACACATATACATATACACACAACCTGAATTTTCCTGTCTCAAATACTCCTAAACACGCTATTCAGTGAGATTAATCACATACACAATGTTTACCCTCACCACCTACCATTACTAAAAATTTTCCCAACTCTCCAAAGAGAAACCTTATACCTGTTAGGCATTAACTCCCAATTCCCCCTGTCCCACACCCCTGACAACCTGAACTTGACTTTCTGTCTCTATGAGTTGGCAAATTCTTTGATGTTTTCTTTGTAGTTATCACGGGGTTTAAATTTAATGTTCTAAGTTTATAACAATCTCATTTGTTTTGATATCAAGTTAACTTCATTGGTATACAAAAACTATGTTCTTATACCCCACAACCCTTCCCACCTTTATGCAGTTCTTGTAAAAAAAATTACATGTTTATACATTGAGTCTAAAGTCACTGATGTATCATTACATTTTGTGCATTTGCCTTTTAGATCCTGTAGGAAATAAAAAGTGGAGTTCCAAATAAAAAATACAATAGTACTGGCATTTATATTTACCAATGTTGTTACCCTTATCAGAGACATTTATTTTTCCATGTGGCTTTGATCTATAGTCTACTGCCCTTTCCTTTCAACCAGCAGAACTCCCTTTAGCATTTCTTATAGAACTGGTCTACTGGTGATGAACTTTCTCAGCTTTGTCTATCTGGGAATGTCTTAATATTACCCTCATTTTTGAAAGATAGTTTTGCCAGATATAGAATTCTTGGTTGGCAATTTTTTGCTTTCAGTATCTTAAATATATCTCACTTCCTTCTTGCCTCCATGATTTCTGAAGAGAAATCAGCTCTTAATTCCATTGAGGCTCCCTTGCATATAACACATTGCTTCTCTCTGTGGCTTTCAGAATTCTCTTTTTATCTTTGGCATTTGACAGTTGATTATAATATGTCACCATATGGATCTATTTGTGTTTATCCTGTTTGAAGTTCATTGAGCATCTTGGATGTGTATAACATGTCCTTTGCTAAATTTGAGAAGTTTTCAGCCATTACTTCTTTGAATTTTCTCTCTGCCTCTTTCTGTCTTTCTTCTCCTACTGGGATGCCCACAATGCATATACTGATTCATTTGATGATATCTCACAGGTTCCTTAGGCTCTGTTTACTTTTCTTAATCCTCTCCTCTTTCTGCCCTTAGACTGAATGATTTCAATTATCTTATATTCAAGTTCCCTGACTCTTTCTTCTGCCAGCTCCAATCTGCTGTTGCACCCCTCTAGGGAACTTTTAATTTCTGTTACTGTGGTCCTCAGCTCTGTTTGGTTCCTTTCCATAATTTCTAAATTTTTATTGATATTCTCTTTTTGTTCATCTACTGTTTTCCTGATTTCCTTCAGTTCTTTGTCCATGTTTTCCTTTAGCATTTTAAGAATATTTAGGACTATTTTTTAGAAGTCATTGTCTGGAATGTCCCAGATCTGGTCCTTGTCATTTATGGTTTCTAATGCTTTAATCTTCTCTTTTGCCTAGACCATCACTTCCTCTTTCTTTGTATGTTTTGTTTTATTTTGTTGAAATCTGGACATTTTGATATTTTAATGTGTTATCCCTGAAATTTAGACTCTAAGGCATCTGTTCCTTAAGCTGGAGTTATGACAGAGCTTTCCTTAAACATCAGGAGCTAACAACAACACCAACAACAAAAACACAAGAGAGAGAGAGAGAAAGGGGAAAAGAAAACACCTGTCCCAAACTATGCAGATTTGCCTTTGAGAGTGCTCTTCTTCCAAGCTTATCCATATGAGTTTATAGAATAGCTTGACGCCACAATATAGGGACCCTCTCCGATCCTTTCTGTGCATGCATCTTGTCTTGGGCATGCACGTATGACCCAAAGAATTCTCACATTTATACAAACACTTATGTCCACTCTTCCCTAGGAACAGTTTCTCTACAGTTCTGGGCACTGCACTGTATGTCCTATAGCCAGAAATCCCTTGCCCCAGGTAGCATGATTTGACTTCTCTCCCACAGTATTCTGTAACATTGCTCGGTGAGCTGACTTCTACATACAGGGCAAGTTCTGGGACAATGAGTCCCTCAGGTCACCACCAGACAGACCAGGCAAGACATACATGCTCCCAGTATGTGCACGAGGGTTACTCTTCTCCCTCTGGAACTTGGACTGAGGGAACACACTGGTAGCACAATCTGACTCCATGGAGGAATGGGAGAGGGGTCAGGCAGTATGCCATGAGATCCTACCACTTTTAGTTTGCCTTTTTCTTCATTTGGCACTTGCCCTGTTGCTGCAATCCTTTAACTGTTTTTGGAAGCATTGAGAAAGATGTTCCTGCCAGTTCTTGATTTTTCAAAGCTTCTGTGGGGGGAAGAGCTCTGAAGCTTCTTACTTTACCACCTTGATCAGGTGTCACTCCCTGTGGCCCATTTTGATTGTAATTGGAAATAAATGCAACAGCCATAGCCAGAGAAGGGTATGGTAACCAGAGACCCATCAGGAAAGTCATATAGATAGCATACATCCCTACTGAGGGTGAGGGAAACTAAAATGGGTAATAGGGGAAGGAGACAATGAGTATCACTTGCAATCTTCAGAGCAGAGACTGTAGTTTTCTCACTAACCTTCTTCTTTTAAGTTTCCCAGGAAAAGAGACCAACCAGAATCCTGGAGGAGCTGTTCCCAAAACTTATTATACAAAGTGAGTGGATCCAGTACAAAGGGCTGGCAATAGAGTATGCTATGACATTCCATCCAGTTTCCCCATTCTGGATTGAGGCAAGTATTTCCTCAGTTGCTAGGAATATTGGCAGTTGATGGCTCTCAGTCAAGTCTCTTTCCAGATATTGTCCTCAACTGAAGAGAGTCACTTCATCCAAGCTCATGGACAGCACATCCATCGTAGCCTAGGCCCAGGTGTTAAGGTCCAGACTTCATTGCCCCAAGGCAGGACAACTCCAGAGTTCCCCACTGGATTGGCTGAGAGACCTTTGTTGTCACTGCATTGACATTCAGCCCCTTCTTCTGCTCAGTCCAACTTCCTTCGCTACTCTTCAGGTAATGAATCACAGGCCATTTCCCCCAAAATTCTTGCATGCAAATCTCCATCTCAGAGTCTATTTCCAGGGAACTCATCATGCCACAGTTATATTAGGGTTTTTATGTTATGTTTTGTTTTTAACAGAAAATACTATTTAACACACAAAGCTTCAAGTTGTATGACCACATATAATGCTAATTGTTGGGTGATCTATGTCTGGAAAGCTCATTTATCTTGCCAGTAATATTGACACTATTTCTTCTCAATCACCTGTACTGAATTCCAGAAACAGCCAGGAATGCTTTCGGTTCTAATTCTGTTCAATGGTTGTCTCTCTTGTCCCTCAGTTCCCTGGTTGTGTCAAGCCCTGAGTTTTTCCATTCTATCTTTCCAGAAAGCCACTAATATCACTAGCTATCCTTATCTCCCTCTCTACACAGTCAAATAAGTTCCAGATGCTGAGAGTGTTGTGGGAATCTCTCCAATATCACCAGAAGGGAAAGAACTTAAATTCTTCTGGTTAGCAGCCACCAACTTGTTTCTGTGTCTTTCCTTTGCTCCATTGCTTTTTCTTTCATAATCAGAGAGTTACTTCCGCTGTGTCTCTAAACTCCTCTGCCCATCTGGATTTAAACATCTATCTATAGTAAATCCCTGCCTTGGTGACTTATATTTTCAAAATTCTGAATGACAAAGCTGCAAATGGAAACTAAATTCTTTCTTCCTTTTTTCCTCTTTCTCCCTTCCTCTCTCCTTTCCTTTTCCCTCTCTCTTCCTCCCTTCCTTCTTTCCTTTCCTTCCTTCTTTATTTCTCCAAATGTTTCTTGTGAACCTACTCTGAGTCATGCCTTAAGTGAAGCTAAGCTATACCTACCTTTATTTAAAGTTGATTTTAAGGACACAATGATTCCCTCTCAAAACCTCCCTCGGGGCCAAGGTTGGCAGCACATTGCTGGGTTGGTCAAGTTTTGTGGCAATCCCACTGGAACAACAAACCAGAGCTTATGCCCATGGATGGAGAGTATGTTAACAGCATCCTCTTTGTGTAGGAAGGCTTCCAAATTTTGTAAAGGCTCACTATATTTAGTGTAGTAAAAGGGAATGTCCCTAACCAGTACATTTCTATTGACGAGTCAGTCTTCAAAGATGAACTAGACAGACGTTGGAAATCACAACCTAACCCCCTCCCCAGTGGCTCCTTTAAGATACCAGGCCTTCCTGTGTGCCTCTAAATCAAAAACCACATAAAATTGAACTTTCTCCATCCTTACATTGTTGTTGACCTTAGTCTTGTAGGACCAGTCCTGAAGCTGGGAAGAACTTCTCAACCTTTCCCCAACTTCCAGGTTTCTGACCTCACAATTCATTCTCCATGTATTGCCTTGCCTATTCCCCAAGGGGTAACTTGGAGTCAGTAGAAGAAGCTATTACTCCCCTTGAGCACATTATCTCAAAGTAGAGCCTTTCCAAACTGAGAAATGTGTAGAGAAAGCATACAAAGACTGTGACTTTTAATGTGCTTACTCCTCCGCTTGCAGAGACTGTTTTGTTTTTGCTCATCTTTTGTATCTGATCATGGGTACCATTTCTCTGACTGTCTCTTTAAATTTTGTCTTGCTTTGGAATCAGGATTCAGGATCTTTCATACTGTTCTGCTTTTAGCCACCTCTGCTGGACTTCCTGAGGCTTCAGCTGCCCAAGTCACCCCCCTACAATAAATAAGTTTTCTTTTTCCCTTCTTTCCTCCCGTTTATCTTCTATCCTTTACTCTTTCCTTCCCTTCCTCCAATATTTTTCCTTCCTCCTTCATTTCTTCCCTAAAACATTTCTAAAGAATTTATGATACAGATATTACAACAAGATTTCAAAAGTAAACGAGGATACTTCAGATTAAACACTGAATGTATGTCTGTCTCTGATCCCTCAGGAAATTCCATTAAAATAACAATAAAAGAATAAAAATTGGCAAAATCCACAAAAATAGAAGAGCAATAATGTAGACAAGACAGGAGACAATAATATTTTAGAAAGATTGGAAGAATTCAAACTGAAGGAACAAATCAGAGAAAGGTATAAGAAGAAAGATCAATTGAACCACAGAATTCTGGAATTACACTGAAACTGGAAGCACTAGGTCCCTCTAAAGATGGGGTGTGATGTGTGGATAGAAAGAGAAGATTGTTTGAAAGTCTTTATAATGACACGCTAGATCCCAAGACCTTCTTCTCAGTGTGACACAGAGAAGTGACTATCCTTCCACCACCCTGGAAGAAACCTAGAGATTTATTCTCCTTAGAGACTGAGTTGAAGGCTCTGGGGTTGGTACTCTAGGCAGGGCTGGGAACAGAGGGGTTAAATGTAATTCTGCATTCTGAGTGATGAAACACCCTCCCCAGCACCTTTTCCTTGATGTGCTCCCAAATGGTTGGCCGCCAGGCTTATAAACACTCAGGCAAAAGGATTTCTCTGAGGGGAAACTGACCAGCCCAAGAGAAAAGACCAGAAATAATGACAGTTGGAGGTTCACCCCCAAAAAGGATTGTGACCCTATTGTGAAGCCCAAAAATCAACAAGCACTGACCATTCACAGGGAATATTTAGGTGTCCCAATCTTAAATATGAATAGACAGCCATTTATGAAAAGTCACTAATCTGAAACACAAACAAACAGTAAGAGTTCAGAGGGAGCTGACAATATAGGAAATAGAAGAAAACTTCAAAAGCTATAATTAATGTCCTTGGAGAGGTAAGAGAAGATACTGCATCCATGAAACAAGAACAGGATGCTATTTAAAACAAAGCAGAGGCCCTCAGAGGTAGCAGGAAGGTGTCAGGGCCACTGCTCACCGCCGGGGCAGCAGAGCCAGAGTCTGGCGAGCCTGGGAAAGGAAAGGTTCTTTTATTTTATTCTAGCCCTTTAAACTTCTGGGGATTTAGTTGTCAAAAACATTCCCTGTGCATGGGATTCAATATTACATGGTCCATTAGAGTCTGTTGTGGCTGGCCTTGGACGTTTTTTATTCACTAGTAGAATTAGAAGATCATGTGATGTTGGAATAGGAGGATTTATTTTGGTGACTTTAGAATGCCGGCTCCATTGTAGGTATAATTATGCAAAGTTAAGGATCAAAGAAAGAATTGCCAGAAAAGGAAATAAAAATAAGATTTTATATGAAAGCACTCACCTTGATCCTGAAAGAAAACAAACTAACGGCAACTTGAGCAGAAAAAAACAAAACACAATTTACTGAAATCAGTGTGACCAAAACGGTTATCAACTACATAAAACATGTATGTACAATAAGAAAGGTTTCAATCAAGTGAAGTAGGTATAAGTTGTAGTCTCTTTTTTACACTTGTATGAATACTTGCAAATGAACTCTGTCTCTATATGTACTTCCAGTCTAGCATTCTTAAAGTGTTATTTACAATGGGGTTTTCATACTGAAAATACAAACGGAATTTGTTGGCAATGTGATGAAGAATGAAATTATAAAACCTAAGAAGAAAAGCAAAACAAAAATGGGACGCTATTGCAGAATGAGCTCAACCAAAACAAGTAAGAAAATCAAAAGGAAGACAAGAAAGAGGTCTAGGAAACAGAAGATCCAACAAAAAAGAGATATAGAAGGGATTTCAAAAATGATGAAAAAGGGAAGTCTCAGGATGAGGGCAGCTGGCTTAGAAAGCGCCCAGTCCAGACTGGAGCTAGACAACAGATGACTCCAGGATGGCATCCAGAATTGACGTCGTGAAAAAATAAATAAAACCTGATGGAGCAATTTATAATTCTGCCAGAGAAGTTGGGAAGAAATTAGTGATAGCACATGGAAATTGAAGTTAAAAAAATTATTAACCAGTGGGAAAACAAAATTATTGTCTAAGATAGTATGTGAACATCACATAGCTCACCTGTGAACAATATTTCCACAGGCATAATAATATACCCCTGAAAAACTGATTTAGGAAAAATCATGATATAATAATGGGAGGATGGGAGTGGGTGAAGAGTATTGTAGCAGACAGTGGTATAAGACAGCTCAATCCTAAATTTCCAAAACAGGAAATCAATAGGTAATTTTAAAACTGCAAAGTCAAGGAGAAAGAAAAAAACAACAGAATATGCACCAGAAGAAATGGCTAAAAAATGTGAATATGGTTGACTCTGGAAAGCAGGAATCAGAGATGGGGAGGAGTGGGCAAAGGGACTTCCCACTAAAGTATTTTTTTAAATGAGTTAGAGAGGAAATAAGACAGAGAGAAAATTAGGGTAGAAAAAAAATAAGATGAAGTCAGAAGTAATATTAGATCTAGCATACGTCATTGCTAAATATAGGCTGAAAATTTGGTCCTGAGATTTTAGCAGCTAGCATAAAGTGGGAAATGTAATCATTTATACAGCTTCACAATGTCCAAGAGATAATAACAAACCACTTATTCAGGAGAAATGCATCTATTCCTGGTACTGAGATCTGAGAGAAATTTTTCTTCATTTGTCCTCCTAGAGAGGACACTGTGTGACGTAGTGAACCATATCCTCATCAACTTGCCTACAGTAAATGCAAGACTAAGTTTCATAGAGCTGTTTCTTATCACGTCCCTCAACACGGGTCAATGGCGAGATGCCAGTGCATAGTCCAGTAAAAGCAATTCTGTGAGGAGATAAAAATCTGATCACTTCAGAGAGGCAATAAAGCATGCTGGTTAGCACGTGGGCCTAGGTTCCAAAATGTCTCTTCACTATTGAACAAATTACTTAAATGCTCTGTAAACAGTTTTACCACCTCTGGATTTTTTGAGGATTAAATGAGTTTAAGCAAGTGAAGTACTTAGAACAATACCTGGCAATATATAATACATAATTAGAATAGTTATTATTCAGAGAAATTTTTTTTTAATGGATCTTATATGTTAAGACTATAACAATCAAAACAACATGGTACTGGTGAAATTGGTGAAGGGATAGACATATAGATCAATGGAACAAAATACAGAATCTAGAAATAGATCTACACAAGTACATCCCGCTGATTTTTTTAAATTCAGGTTTATTGAGATATATTCACATATCATAGTCATCCATGGTGTACAATCAATTGTTCACAGTACCATCATATAGTTGTGCATTCATCACCCCAATCTATTTTTTGAACATTTTCCTTTTACCAGAAAAAGTAAAAATAAGAATAAAAAATAAAAGTAAAAAAGAACACCCAAATCATCCCCCCACCCTATTTTTCATTTAGTTTTTATCCCCATTTTTCTACTCATCCATCCATACACTGGATAAAGGGAGTGTGATCCACAGGGTTTTCACAATCACATTGTCCCCCCTTGTAAGCTACATTGTTATACAATCGTCTTCAAGAGTCAAGGCTACTGGGTTGAAGTTTGGTAGTTTCAAGTATCTACTTCTAGCTATTCCAATACATTAAAACCTAAAAAGGGTTATCTACATAGTGTGTAAGAGTGCCCACCAGAGTGACTTCCTGGCTCCATTTGGAATCTCTCAGCCACTGAAGCTTTATTTTGTTTCATTTTGCATCCCCCTTTTGGTCAAGAAGATGTTCTTAATCTCACGAGGTCAGGTCCAGATTCATCCTCGGGTGTCATATCCTGTGTTGCCAGGGAGATTTACACCCCTGGGAGTGATTGTGGTTACATGAGTATACATGTAGGAGGGAAGGCAGTGAGTTCACCTGCTGAGTTGGCTTAGCTACAGAGGGCCACATCTGAGCAACAAAGAGGTACTCAGGAGGAGACTCTTGAGCACAATTGTAAGCAGGTTTAGCCTCTCCTTTGCAGTAACAAGCTCCATAAGGGCAAAGCACCAAGACAGAGGGCTAGGTATACCAAACCGCCAGTCCTTAATGTTTGTGAGAACATTAGCAACAATCCGGGTGAGGAACTCCAACACTTCCACATTTTCCCCCAGCACCTCAGGGGGGCCCTGCATATATATTTTTATTCTCTGCCCAAATTACTTTGGGATGTGTCACTATTTCACACTAACCTATACAAACCTATTAAGTCTCACTTCCTATTCAAAGTTCTGTGTAATTATGGTATTTGAACAAACTGTATGAATTAAGTTGTTTAGGAAATATAGATCCTGCACCATATAAACATCTCTTCCCTTGGTCTCACATCATCCCGCTAATTTTTGACAAAGGTGCAAAAACAATTAAATTAAAGAAAGACAGTCTGTTCTACAACTGGTGCTAGAGCCACTAGACATCCATAAACAAAAAAAATGGACTTTAATCTAAACCTCATACCTTATCAAAAATTAACTCAAAATGGATCATAGATTTAAATGTAAAAATGTCAAACTAGAAAACTTTATAGACAAGAACATAGCGCTGGGTGAAGAGTCTTTAGATAGGACAACAAAAAGCATGACCCGTAAAAGAAAAAAATGAATTGGACTTCATAAAACTTAAAAACTTTTTCTTTGCAAAAGATCTTGTTAGGATGAAAATACAAGCCACAGACTGGGAGAAAATATTTACAAACCAAATATCTAACAAAGGACCAGTATATATAAAATATTAAAAAAAAAAAAACTCAAAAATCAACAGTATAACAACAAACAATCCAATTAGAAAATTGGTAAAAGACATGAAGATATATTTCAGCAGAGGATATGCTGACATCAGATAGGTAAATAAAGACATATTCAACATCATTGTCAATTAGGGAAATGCAAATTAAAATCACAATGAGATATCACTAGACACCTATGAGAATGGCTAAAATAAAAAATAGTGACAATACCAAATGCTGAAGAAGAAATTGGATCTCTCATACATTGCTGGTGTTGATCTGAAATGGTACAGTCACTCCAGAAAAGACTTTGGCAATTTCTTTTAAAACTAAACATGCACTTACCACATGACCCAGCAATCAACCTTCTGGGATTTACCCAGAGAGACAAAAATCTGACACACAAAGACCTGTACAAGATTGTTCATTGTAGCTTTATTTGTAACAGCCAAAAAATGGGAACAACCCAAATGCCCTTCAATGGGTGAATAGTTAAACAAATTATGGAACATCCATAACATGGAATCCTGCTCAGCAATAAAAAGGAACGAACGGTTAACATATGCAACAACTTGGATAGGTTTCAGGGACATCATGCTGAGTGGGAAAAGGCAATCTCAAAAGGTTGCATACTGTAGGTTTGCATTTATATAATATTATATAATTTATATAATATTTATATAATATTATATTCTAAAAAATGACAAAATTATAGAGAATAGAGAACAGGATTAGGGATGGGATGGGAAGGGGAGGAGTATAGGTGTGACAGTAAAGGGGTAGCCTGAGGGATCTTTGTGGTGATGCAACATTTCTGTGTCTTGATAGTGATTATGGTTATATGAATCTACATGTGATGAAATTGCATAGAACTACACACACACACACACACACACACACACACACACACACACAGGTAAAATGTGAATAAGGTACATGGATTGTACCAATATCAATTTCCTGGATTTGATTTTGTATTTTAGTTCTATTGGGGGAAACTGGGTGAAGGGTACATGGGCCCTCTCTGTACTATTTTTTGCAACTTTCTGTGAAAATATAATTGTTTCAAAATAGAAAAAGAAATGGATTGTATGAAAAATGTTAGGTGAGTTCTATAAAAAAAAGAAAACCTCATTAATTTGGGGGTTATAAAGTTTACCTTTATTTTAAAAACCAGTTCTTTATAGATTGTATAAAATGATCATTTAAATACTTGAATGGTTGGTAGAAATTGTAGAAATTCATCTAAGACTAGTGCTTCTTGCAAAACTTGGTAAAGGCAAAGACAAGTGTGTATAGAGAGGTGCATACACATTTGTGTACTGTTCCAAGAAGGCCAGTAGTGGATCTCCAAGAGCACTCACAGAATAGCACTTCTTACCATAGACCAGGGTCTGGTCCTCAGCTTTTTGGGTTCAAAAACCTAATTTTCATAGAAGATTGAGCATAGACTGACACTAACTGAGCTCACAAAATTGATATGCTATGGGTAAAATCTTACCCACAAACGTTCAGTTGTGCAAGAAAAACCAAGTTTCTTTCTGTTCTTTAAACAGCTTACTTTGAACTCCAAAACCCCATCCCATAAGATGCAGAGAAATTCAGGATGCTTAAGTAATTCTTTGCAAAGTCATCATTGGTCTGGTTATTACCCAGGCACCAACTGTTCCAGTCTGAAGGTTACTAGCAAGATTGGTGACTGTGGATTTTGTGATGCTCGGGACTTGGGAACCTTCACTGCCTGGGATCAAGCCTCCCTGGGCACTCCTTGCAGCCAATCCTCTTGAGGTCCTTCCTGCCTTCCCAGCTCTGACTGTTCTCCCTCCCCAGCTTCATGGAGACAACTGGAGTAGCCAGTTACGTCTTTAAGACCCTCTGTCTCCCACCCTTCAGGACACCCAGTATCATCCAATCAATTGGCTTAGTTTTTCCACAAGGTGGGAAAACCACCAACTTGAAGCTGCTTCTCCTTTTTGTCCTGCCAAAATCCCTGTGGTAAGGAATTATAAAGCCTCACTGTCTTCTGAAATGTGGAGAAGAGAAAAACAGAGAGAGAACAGAAAATCAAATTACTATTTTAACTAATTCTGTCAAAACTATATTTTTAATGCAATTTTATTGAGATATATTCACATAACATACAATCCTTCAAAGTGTACAATCAGTTGTTCATATTTGTGCATTGATAACCACAATTAATCTTTGAAAATTTTCATTACTCCGAAAAATAAAATAAAAATTAGAATAAAAAAGAACATCCAAAATATTCCAATCCCCTTCTCCCCCCATTGCTCATTTACTTTTTTTCATACTCATTCATTGTTTTTTTAACTTTATCAAAAAATTAAAAAAACAAACAATAAAAAAGCATTTCAAACAAAACCAAAACAAAGGAATAATAAAAAACAAATAACCTAAAATAACAACATTTATTCCAGTTCCACTTCTACCCCAATGTCAAAACTATACTATACCAGAAAAGCCACTTTATTAATTTACAATGAGGAATGAATGTCATAGCAACAGATTTACTCACATACACAAGGCTAGTGATTCTCCCCTCTTCAAGCAGACTTTCAAGATCCTAATTAAACTGTTGCTTGGGGAACCTGGAATCAGGACCAAGGGCATTAGAATGATTGAATATTTAAGAAGGCAGGCTATCATAGCTGAATATATCAATCCCACAGTAGGGATACTCATGTCACGCTAAGGAAGCTAGAGAAACTCTGAATTCATTGGCTATAATCCCTGCATACATGTCCGTATTGAGAACGTCCATGCTAGTAGCATTGGCAATATTCAGAGACATTTGGCTGGGACTCCCTCTCCCTGAAGAGTACTTGGATAAACACTATGAACATTTGTCCTAGAGACTTTCTTTTTTCTATGCTTCCACAACTGACTGCCCCTTCCATCCAATAGCAGACCAGACCTGCTAGCCAAGGAATCGTGTCTCTTTGGGATGATTTGCACAGATCTGTTCCAATCAGTTTCGTAGGAACTTTAAATTTGAACTCTCAAAGAGCTATATAATTTCGTATTTCTTGGGTTAGCCTTCCCCTCCCCACTAGAACCTGATGATGGTATACATAAAACAAACCATATTAGAGTTTCAATCCGGGATTCTAAACACCAGAAGCATCCAAAAAAGGGAATTGCCTTAAAATAATTTAAAAATAATTACTAAAAAGTATAAAATTGTAAACACTGAAGAACATTACAATGTACTGTGCATGATGATGGTGGAATGAATCTACTGGATACAAATAATCCAATAGTAATGACACTGAAGTCAGATGGTCTCATTGTGCAGGTTCTTGTTCTTCTATGTTTTGGTTGGTAACAATATCTTTTTTGGACTGTTGTATGTGCCCTGTATTAAGACATCTAAACTTCAGAAATATCGATAAGCTGGTATAGGATAGGCAAATCCATGACATTTTCCCCTACTCTTTGCAAGAAATAATGGACATGCTAATGAAAGTATTGCACTCTGAATTTGAAAAGTACTTTAAAGTAATTTTATGGTAATTCCTCACATATATATCTTTGTGTACACCAAGAATTATTATCCTATTTTCTATTTTGCATACATAGAATAAGAAAAATAATTAATAATAACCATAATAATAGATTTATACGGTTATTTTTCCCATAAACAGTTTAACAAGTTACATCACCCATAAGGCAACAATAGAGCTAAGACTGAGACCCCTCTGTTTAATTACCTTGTATTTAGTATCTTTTTGCTTGCCTCGTGTCTCTTTTTCCATTTTTTTCTTCCCTAGTTTTCTTAAAATGGCACAAGCAGGGTACTCATCCTCACTGATGAGATCTTCCCAATCTTAATCAATCCATATGCCCACTGAAGTCAGAAAGAACAGCAGAATGACTGTCCTTATGAATGATTTTGTGATAGCTTTATCTACCAAGATAAATGGATTTGCTGCAGCATCTTAGGGCTTCTGAAGTAACTCCAGTACAATTTTAGGATTCCAAAAGCAGTATATGAAAAAGTGAAGTTTTTTAATGCTCATTTCTGCTGGTTTGGAGTAAAACTTGGTATACCGTTTCTATCAAGTTGTCCTGTTTTTATTTCAATTTGATTCCTTCCTTAACTATTTATGAAACACATGAATGTTTATGAAATACATGAATATATTTACTTTGAGCTTTGCTTTCCTCCAACTCGTGCATAATGACCCATTTTTATTTATGTAAACTTGAAATAATAATAATAAGCTAGTTGTATTCAGCCATGTCCTTTGAGATGAAGAGTTGCAATCATAGCCCCAGAGGGCAGTCATCCGGTCTCCATCGCCTCTCAGCATGTTTTCAGGTAATGACTGCGCTCAGAATCTGTTCAAATCACCATTGAATACCCTGCTTTGGGGGAAGATGAAACTGAGAAGGGTTAACAAGCTTTGTTTTGTTAAAACAAAAGAAGCCCAATCTTGTGTATTATTATTATCTGTTGGCTCCATCCTTTTGCACTTGGAGCATCAATAAGAACAGAATCTGTTCACGTTCTCACCACGCTGGCCAGAGCTCTGGCCTTGCACACACTGCATGACCCTCATTTTGCCAGGAAGCTCAAAGGGTGCCAGGGAGCTGCCTACCATGGCCTTGTGTGAGGTGGCAAGAACGTCTCTTTAGGTTTGGTTTTCACTGCAGGAAATCACCAAATCAGATTACTGTACATAAAGGGGCTCACTCTGAGAGGTTACAGTGAAAGTTAGACGCCTTTCAGCTCACTAATCAAAAGGCTTACAGCTCCCATCTCATTGCAGATGAAACAATAATAAATATTGAGCAAAGGAAGTTAATACACAACCGGAGGTTTTTATTAAGTTAAATAACAAAAACTGTGCAGATCCAAAGCAATGCGTTTCATATTAAAATTCAAAACAACCCATAAGCACATTTCATCAAAAGCCATAAATAGACATTGCAATGTGCCTTTGTCACTACTGACTCTTATCATGAGTCTAATTGGAAAAGAAACAGTAATAGCAAACATGTTTTTCATCAGTATTTTTCTTATAATAGCAGATCTAGGACTGATTGAAACCTATGATATAGTGTAGTCCACAGAGGAGTAACAAAGCATTTGTTTGATACTGAAATTCAATATAAAATTTTGTCTCTAAGTTATTGTCTTCTATTGAGAGGGATGAGTATTGTAGCGTCATTTGTTGGCAGTGGTGTGCCTGGGTGGTGGTGGTTGTGGGGTTGGGTCTGGAGTGGAGAAGGAAGGAGAGGGTCATAGTCAAAATCCTCCTTTCTGTCACCTTAGTAGGTGATCTCGCTGCCCTCCCCACTATGTGGGATCTGACTCCCAGGGGTGTAAATCTCCCTGGCAACACAGGATATGACTCCCGGGGATGAACCTGGACCCAGCATTGTGGGACTGAAAACATCTGCTTGACCAAAAGGGGGATGCGAAATGAAACGAAATAAAGCTTCAGTGGCTGAGAGATTACAAATGAAGTCGAGAGGTCACTCTGGTGTACATTCTTACACGCTACGTAGATAACACTTTTTAGATTTTAATATATTGGAATAGCTAGAAGTAAATACCTGAAACAACCAAACTCCAACCCAGTAGTCTTGACTTTTGAAGACTATTGTATAACAATGTAGATTACAAGGGGTGACAGTGTGATTGTAAAAACCTGTGGATCGCACTCCCTTTATCCAGTGTATGGATGGATGAGTAGAAAAATGGGGACAAAACGTAAATGAAAAATAGGGTGGGATGGGGGGGTGTGATTTGGGTGTTCTTTTTTTCTTTTTATTTTTTATTCTGATTCTGATTCTTTCTGGTGTAAGGAAAATGTTCAAAAATAGATTGGGGTGATGAATGCATAACTATAAGAGGGTAGTGTGAACAGTCGATTGTACACCATGGATGATTGTATGGTATATGAATGCATCTCAATAAAACTGAATTAAAAAAAAATCCTCCTTTCTTTTGAAACTGCCACACAAGTAACTCTCTTGCCCCTCTCTTTATAGCAGACTCAGTCTAGTAGTTTAAAATAAAACTCATTCTTTTCTATCTAAACCCCTTTATTAAAAGAGGGAAATGGTTAGAATTAGGTAGAAAGAGTACTAGACTAAGAGTTTGGAGACTTGAGTTTTAAACCAGCTCTCTGACTAACTCTCCAGCGAGCTTTCAAACCTGGGCTTCAAGGACCTCCCATTTGCAAGTTTAGATTGCCATGCAGTCCTTAGATTATATTTTATTTTATTTTTTTTTATTTGTAGTTATGGTTAAATTAATAGACCTGCTGTTCCATCTTATAATTTAATGTGTTAATAAAGAAGCACATATATTACTATATCATAAATTTGTTTTTAATATTTTGATAATTGTATCTTAATAGAATTGGTTTCCTTTGGATTCTTACGTATTTCTTTTTTAACATCTTTGTTGAGATATAATTCACATAACATAAAATACCCCCATTTAAAGTATACAATTCAGTGGTTTTAGTATATTCACAGAAGTGTGAAACCACCACTATGATCTGTTGAGAATGCTTTCATCACCACTAAAAGAAATCCTGGACCCATTACCAGTCCTCTCCATCCCCTCTTCCCTGGCCCAAGAGTCCTAGGCAACAACCAATCTACTTTGTCTATTGATTTGCCTATTCTGCACATTTCATAAAAATGGACTTATACCTTTTGTGGTCTTTTCTGACTGACTTTTTTTCATTTAGTATAATGTTTTTTTAAGGTCCATCCATGTTGTGGCATGTATCAGTATTTCATTCTTTTTTATTGCTAAGTATGGATATTCTATATCTTTTTTTTTCCTTTTTTTTATTGTGAACATTAACCTATATACATAACAATGATAACTTTCAATGTACAATTTCACAAGTGGTTCGAGGGCAAATCTCAAAGAATGTCATGGGTCACAGTTCTACAACTTCAGCCATTTCCATTATTGTAAAATATAACATACATGCAGAAAGGTGGCATCTCTCAATGTACAGTTCAACAAGCAGTCATGTAGGTAATTTCAAAAATTGTTATGGTTCTACAATTTCAGTTTTTTCCTTATTATGCAATACAAGGTATACAAAGAAAGGTGAAGACCTTCAAGGGACAATTCAACGAGCAGCTATAGAGCACATCCCAAGGGATGCTATAGGCTACAGTTCCACCATGTCATTTGCTATATCTGATTGATTCATTCATCTATTAATGGATGTTTGGTTTATTTACACTTTCTGGCTATTATGAGTAATGCTGTTATGAATATTCATGTACAAGTTTTTGTGTGAATGTATGCATGTTTTCATTTCTCTTATGAGTATACCTAGGAGTGGAATTGCTAATCCAGATGGTAACTCTATGTTTAACCTTTTGAGGAACTGCCAGACTGTTTTTTCAAAGTGGCTGCACCATTATACATTCCTACCCAGCAGTGTTTGAGGGTTCTGGTTTCTCAAAATCATATCCAACATTTGTTATTATCTGTCATTTTAATTCTGTCCATCCTAGTAGGTATGAACTGGTATCTCATTGTGATTTTGATTTGCATCTCCCTAATTGTGAATGTTGTCGAGCATTTTCTCATATAGTTATTGGCCATTTACATATTTTCTTTGGAGAATGTGTATTCCAATTTTTTGTTCCTTTTTAAATTTATTTGTCATTATTGCTGAGCTGTAAGTGTTCTTCATATATTCTGGATATAAGTCCTTTATGAGACATATGATTTGGAAATGTTTTCCTCCAATTGTGTACCATCTTTTTACTTTTTTGATGGTATTATTTGCAGCATAAAATTTTTAAAATTTTGATGCAATATAATTTATCTACTTTTTGTTGTTGCTTATGCTTTTGATTTCATATCTGACAAACCATTGACTAAGTGATGGTTGCACAACTCTGTTAAGAAACTATTTGAATTGTGCATTTTAAATAGGTGAATTATATTGTATGTGACTTATGCTCAGTAAAACTGTCTAAAAAATTTTGGAAAAAATCCAATACTGCAGAAGAAAAGAACAAACCAACTGAGAAAAATCCAGATCTTGGTGTCATTGTTTAATCTGGGAACAGAAGCCAATAAATTCCCCTTGTTGTTTAAACAAACATAAAGCAAATCAGGTTCTAAAATGAGATACCAATACACTAAAAACCTTTTAACTATGTACACTTTACATGGATGGATTTTGTGGTATATAAATTATATCTCAATAAAGCTGCTTAAGAAAAGGAAAAAGGAATCACTTAATCTATGGTCATGGAAATTTATCCTAAGTTTTCTTCCAGGAGTTTTATAATTTTAGCTCTTACATTTAGGACTATGTCCATTTTGAGTTCATTTTTGGGTATATACCACATACCAACTTTAACTACTTTATTTTGTACTCTGGAAAAAATCATTCTGAGAGTGAATGCTTAGGCTTCACCAGACTCCCAAGGTGGTCCATGACACAGAAAAGGTGAAGAACCTCTGCTTTAGAACTTGGACTTTACCCTTACTCTCTGGGCCTCAGTTTCCTCCCCTGTAAAAGCCTGGGTAGGATTAAATGACTTCAAAGCCCCTTCCAGCTCTGGTACCACCACTCCTTCTGCAGACATGGTGGGTGGAGAGCAATGATAATTTTCTTAAGAAACTACCTCAGGTCTGTGACTCCAACTGCTTCGCAGTTATTTTTTAAAGAAAGCCACTGTCTGGCAATCACCAGCAAGCCCGGCCAGAGCTTTGTGAAGTGTTTTGGGGGTGGAGGTGACACAATAGGGGAAGGAAATGTTTTCTATTGAAAAGCAGTCAATTACCTTCAACAAGCTGCCAACAAACTGGAAAAAAATTTTTTTTCTGGTTTTAGCTAGATGCCAGCTTTCAGAAGATTAATAGGGTGGGTTGGATGAATGATTACAGAGACCCCCTCCCCCCAAAGGAGGGAGGATATACAAGGAGAGAGACCAATCATGCAACTGAATCACCATCACTGAAGTCATCAAAGTGGAACAAAAATCAGGAAAATGACATCAAATCATTGCTTTTACAATGGTAAAAGTACTTTTACAATTTTACAATTGCTACTCCATATTGTTTACATATATATAATATACGTATATATCATATTTAAATTTTTTAACATTGGGAGGTTTGAAATATGCATTGGTTGTGTCTCTTTCAAAATTAACTAAACGATAATTATATAAATCATTTGCATTTTGAAAGCTTTTGCATCAGATTCTGTAACCTATTTGACCATCATCTGTATGCACTCTAATTTTTCCTGGAGTCTATTCCTACACAGTGGGAATACTGATAATAATGATTTTAAAAGAAATCAAAATGTATATATTTGCAAAAGTTCCATTAAATATGGGGTTTACAAAAAATGATGGGATTTTTCCAGAAGGGCTAGTGTATTCCCCTGAGGTTTTGTAAACTAGCTACCCTGATACATAGACCATGCCAAATACTACGGGTGTTTTTTGCAAATTTTGCACACCACATGTTGATATCCTTTTTAATTTACAATACTATGCCCTTACCAAGGAGGGGCAAAAAAAAACTCCTTAAAGTCTTCAAAGTCAGAATTTCCACTTTTCCTCTCCCTAACACCTCTTTCCTGGTTGTTTTTCCCTTTCCAAAAGGTAACAGCAATATAGGGAGAAAAGAAGCAGGGTCAGAGATGTAGAGCCCGGCCAATCAGTTAAAGGTCAGCTCGGAAGGGACTGTGTGAGAGGACAAGGAAACTGAACTTTTCTTGAGCCAACTGAATTGGATGGCAGCCAATTTCTATATCCTTCTAGGGCCAGAGCTGAGCTCCCCACAGTTCTGTTTATGCTGAATAAAGACAAAATGCTCTATAACACTAGGGTCTAGTTTCACCTTTTTGAGCAAATGGACTGAGCCTGGTAATTCTGCAGGGGTTCAAAGGACAGAGGGCAGAGAGGACCAAACTGGTATCGCTGTCAGAAACTTACAGGCTTATTTGGAAAGACCAAAACTAAGTAAAGTCCTTATTGGCATAGGACTGGAGTTATGAAATCTGGTCAAAGGGTTTTATGCAAGGATGCCTTTTATATACATATATATTCTAACAGCAATGAGAAATGTAGAGGAAAATACCACTTTTTAATTAGGGGAGAAAACTATTATTTTTAACAAATTCATAACATTTTTTTATGTCAACAGTTATTTTCTTTTACAGAGAACATGGGAATGATACTTCCAAGTTTCTGCCCCCAGAATGAAAGGGGATTTAAAATTAATTCTTTTCACAGAAATAAAATGTACATTTTTTAAAAAAAGCATTAAACCTACATTAGGTCACTTTTTATAAAACAATCTTCCTTGTTAATTGAGCTTTTCTTCAAATTTTCTAAGAGGTAAAGTTGATCGTAACTCCATGTGTTAGTTCCTTTTTCGCTTTTGTAGTTTTTTCTCATATTTTCTTTCCAGTGGGTGTAATATTTTATTGTTCTATGAAAACCCAATTGCAATCTGTCAGGTAGCAGTTATTGGTACTGAAAAACTGAAATTTATGTCTGAAAAACAGACATGTATGTCCAGAAATGATGGACATTTTTGCTCTGTCTGCATTTAGGTGATCTCAGCTTCTTTTCTGGAAATGTTCATTGAGTTAAAAGGGATATCACACCTCTTCTGAGGACATGCTAAACGCCTGGGTCTAGCTCACTGTGCTTCTCACAGGAGGCAAGAATCCTGAGGACTGGGTCCAACTGGGAGGAATGTTACCCCGAGTGGCCTAAGACGACGTAGCTGGATGGAGACTCCCACTTTTCCTCATCTTAGTTTAAAGGAGACAAGGGCATGGTACAGAAGGCAACCTTGTGCACTTGTGGGCTAGGCAAAAGCAGAGAAGCAAGTATTGAAGCTGAAACCAGAGGAGGGAAGATCTGAACAGAACTTGGCGGGCGGAGAGGGTCAAAGGAAGCATTTCAATTCTGAAGCCACAGATGGGAAGTCTGTGCCAGAGGGCCCCTTTTATGTTGGCTGTTGAGAGAGATTCAGCTGCTTAGAATAGCCACTCAGTACTCCAGGCTAGCCACTGCCAACCTATGGATTTACCATACCTATTTTTATTCTCTCTTTCATATACTTCCATACATCCTTTTCATCTCAGTGCTATATGGGTTTTTTTTATTCTTTAATTCTTCCTTCCATGGGTCCTGTTTTGAAGCTCCTTCTTTACAGCTCTAGGTTCCTTTGTGAGGTTTTTTGTTTGTTTGTTTTGTTCTGTTTTCCTCAAGAGCTCTGCAAAAGCTAGCACGCTTGCAGGTTTTTTTTCCTTTGTTCATGCAGTCTGATCTGGAAACCAGAACTTTATGTTGGCCTGGGCTTTTTCAGGACTCGAATCAACTCTGTGGAAAGTGGAATGGCTTGGCAAGAGGCAAAGTAATAATAATTAAAAATAACAGTGTTCACAGAACTAAGAAATGAGATTTGAAAATAAGAAGGAATGTGACATAGAAGCATAAGCGTTCATCTGAAAATAGCTATTCTGGCCAAGCGAGAAGCATACTGGCAAATCAGTTAATAATGTTTCCCTACATGGAGAAAAGTAAAACTACAGGTACATTTTACCTTTAAATGTAGAATTTGCTTTATGCATTAGCTCCTGGTAAAATTTCCACACCCAAACAAACCTTTGTAAATCCAAGATTAAAACAATGACTGCCACTAATAAGATTTCCAAGAGTACTTTTAAAACATAGAGTAGATTTTCTTTTCTGGCACAACTACTCAGAGAAGTCCCCACTCGAATCAATGCATGGTCATTTTATATCTGCCATTACACACTCCCATTTGCTGAACCTAAGTTTTGTCAACGAGTTATTAAAAAAAATACTTTTCCAAATTACCCACACCCGAAACAGCAGAACTGCTGTGTGTATACAACTGCTCTGGAAATGCACAAGTCAGGTATTGGGTGTAGACACAGGACAAACCGCATGGTCTGCCTTGGCAGCCATGTCCTCACCTGCAAGCTGCCCACACACGCTCCCTTCCAAACGGTGCCCTTCCGATGCCAATTGGCTGACTGAGTCACTGTGGGAGGAAGCCTATGGTTTGGTGATATGGATAAATGTTTTATACACTGAACTTAAAACCTGACTTATCCTGCCAATCACATTCACATTGGAAGGCCTATCTCGTCTTAAAAACCTTGGACATCGGAAAGTTAAAGGGGTATGGAAGTTGGTGTAGCCTGGGGCTGTCATCCAAGGCCAGCATGAAAAGGCAGCAGGAAGGGTTTGGTTCTGGCCAAGCTACAGACAGGACATCTGGAGACAGGGAAAGCCTAGAATGCCAGAAACAGCTTTTCTTTTTGGTGTTAGACTTCAATAAATCCAGCTTGCAGAGAGCCTTTGATTTGAGATTCAAAATGAGACTCTCCTTTGAACAAGGATTTGATATTTTGGATTATATATTAAACAAACACCCACTACTTATATTCTTTTGGTAAAGAACATCACAAAGAACAATGTATACATGACTAAATGTACTTGGAAAAGGATATGGACCAAATTCGCCAGTCTTATAAATGCATAGAAAATGTGCAGATCTTAAATAATTTTGCTAGGAAGAGTAAATCTGGATAAGTTCATCTGAACATAAAACTTTCATGTTTTTTATGTTGTACCCCTTTGTTACACTTATGAAGAATTATTTCAATGTTTTTCCTATAGTTTACTTGAAAAAAGGCATTTTATCATATTGAAACTGCTTTTAGGTCTTTAAAATTATTTTCCCTCTCCATTTTTGTTTCATATTTAATCATATTACATTTATAATTAATTGCATTTGGCAAAATGTTAGCATTGGCCAGTTGTAATTCCTTTCACAGGAAATTTTTCTTTAGTAAAATTGAAAAGACAAAACAAAACAAAAACCCGGCAGGGAAATTATAGCAACTTCCTACTCTATATCACTCCTGAGCATACATTCCCTTTGGAAACCACCCTCTTTAAAAAGATATGATCTGTTCTTCCTTAGCTATAGCAGTCTATGTTAGATTTGTGTGTGTTATTCTTAACAATTAAAGGAAAAGGTGAATGTAAATTGACTTGGGCAAAACAAAGTAGAAAAGAAAATAATATTATCCTTAAGAGAATTCTTACCTTAGGGAAGAGAAAATGCACGTATTTTTCCAGGGTGGTGGTGGTGGTAGATTTTTTTTTTCTTTCCAAGGCATTAATTGCCACCTAGCAGCAGAGAATGGAATTGCACACTTAGCTTGGAACTTGGATTCTAGAAAATATTGACGAGCACATTCCTCTTATTGTGTCCAATATCTTAGAAATTAGTAGCCTACTAGTAGACTAGGGATTGAATTTTTTTTCTTTTGCCTTGAAGAAAAGTAAAGCAAATAAAACAAATGAAATTCTCTGGTTATTTATAAGAATACTGTTTCTCATCATAAAATGTTTCTGTTCTTTTGTTCAGTGGGTACCTTTGCCACCCAACAATAGGCCAGAGGTAAAGAAATTCTGATGCCATCCTGACACTAAGTTTAAAATGCTGACATTGGCCTATTAGAGGAAGAAATACTTATATTTAATGCTGAAAAAAGTTTCCCAAATAATCTCAGGGGGGGGATTTCTCTAAAAATGATATCAGAATATATTTTATTATGCTAAAACAATAAGAGGAAGTTTATTTTCAAAATTAGAAGACGTTTTTATAAAGTATGAAATAATTTCCAGATCAAATACTTCAATTATGTTAAAGAAGGGTATCCTTATTTCAAACTTCACCATGCTTTTATTTTTGTGGCAAGCTGCCCATCCTGAATGTCAAAGCTTTGAAGGTGAGTGTCTATTATTATGCTTTATAGATCTTGGCAGCTAAATAAAAATAACTAAAAATTGTCAAAAGAGGTTAAAACAAAATTGAATATTTAAGGGGACTTCAAAGTTAGAAGATGAAAAGGAAGATTTTGGGCTAAAAGTGTAATTTATGTAAAAGATTAGATATGGAGGCAGAGATGGCACACTCTTAACACTTCCAGTTTGCCATCCTTTATCCAGAGAAGCAATAAGGAATATTATTGTATTAATAGATGAGTATATTACCACCAAGGCAACCAGCACCATTTTGAAAGGTTAGTATTGTTCTAAAAGTAAAAGTAATAATAATAATAGCTAATATTTATTGAATATTTACCATGTGCCAGACAATTTAAATGAGAAACTCAAACCATTCAATAATCATAGAAAATAATAACCAGTATTATCTCCATTTTTACAAGTTTAAACAACAACAACAAACCACAACAAACAAACAAAAAGCCTGAAGGCTCAGAAAGGTGAAATAAGTCATCCAAGGTCCCAGAGCTTAGAAATAGCCAAGCTCAAATACAAACCCAGTTCTCTCTTAATACTGGAATGCCAGTGTTCAATCCCTGGAACTCTTTTCTATCTATTCTCACTCCAGTCTCATAACTCCAAATAACTTCTACAAGACGATGAATGATGACCCCCAATTTTAGATCTCTAGTCTGGACCCCTCCAATGAACTTCAAACTCATATGTCAATCAATTACTCCATATCACCATTTGGATGTCTGTCTAATAGACATCTCACACTTGAAATGTACAAAACTGTAGTCATGATCTTGTCCCCCAAACCTGCTCCTCCTGTCTCTTCTTTGTCTGTTAAATAGTTTATACCTTAAACTTAAAACTTTATTTACCCTTCCAACCACATTCATAATGGAAGTCCTATCTCTTCTTGAAAATCTTGGACATTGAAGAGTTAAAGAGATGTGGAAGTTGGTGTAGCCTGGGGCTGTCATCCAAGGCCAACATGAAAAGGCAGAAGGAACAGTTTGGTTCTGGCCAAGCTACAGACAGGACATCTGGAGGCAGGAAAGGCTTAGAATGCCAGAAGCAGCTTTTCTTTTTAGTGTTAGACTTCATTAAGTCCACTCTTCAAGTTGCACAGGCAAAAAATACTGAAGTTGTCTTGAATCTTCTCTTTCTCTTATACCCTGTGGTAGTTTGAAGCTGTTAGGTACCCTAGAAAAGGCCATGTTGTTTTACTCCATTCCTGTGGGTGCAGATGTATTGTAGGTGGGAACCTTTTGATTAGGTTATTTTGTTTGAGGCCTGCTGGATGGGTATTAATCTCCTTACTAGAGTCCTTTAAAAAGATGAAATTAAGAGAAGTTCATAGTGAAAAGCTCTGGAGAAGCTAAGAAAGGAACCACAAAAGCTCAAAGAGGAAGCCACTGGAACCAGAAGCTGAAAGCGATGAAACCTGGGAGCAAAGGACCAGGAGACACCGGCCATGTGCCTTCCCATTTGACAGACATTCCCGGATACCAGCAGCCTGTCTTCAGGGTCCAGGTGTCGTCCTCTTGATGCCTTGAGTTGGACATTTCCATGGCCTAAATACTGTAAATTGTGAGTTAATAAATCCCCATTGTAAAAGCCAACCCATTCCTGGTATGTTGCATTCTGGCAGCTTTAGTAAACCAAAAACACACCCTACATCCAATCCTTTAGCAAACTCCTGCTGGCTCTGCCTTCAAAACACATCCAGAATCCAACTGCTTCCTATCACCTCACTACTACAACTCGGGTCCAAGCCACCATCATCTCTCACTTGAATTACTGTGATAACCTTGATCTTGTTATTATGCTTTCACCCTTGCCCCCTATAGTCTATTCTCAACACAAGAGTCAGGGTGATACTTTTACAATGATGGAAATGATACTCCTCTGTTCAAAACCCTCCAGCAAATTTCCATCTCACTCAGAGTCAAAGTTCTTACTATAGCCTCAATACGCTATACTATCTGTAAGCCTCATCCCATTTCCTCTCTGATTTCATCCTCTACCACTCTTCCCCTCAGGAATTTTTGTCTGTTTTGTTTACTGAGGTATTCTCAGCATCTTAGTAATAATGCTTGGCATGTAGTAAGGTGATCAATAAATATTTTTTGAATGAATGAGACTCCAAAACCTGTCCTCTTGAGCATTACCTTGCATGCATATATTGGTGGCTCTGAGTTGAAGGTGGTTGACTGGACTCTTATAACAAAGCCCCACTTGTGGAGCAATAAAAGAGATCTTTGGTCTCTTGGGGTTTTAACGGTTTTTAGCTCCTTTACATATGATTTGGGATTTGGCTTAGGTTACACTCTGATTCTTAACCAGTAGTTGAAAAATTGATCAATACAGAGTGTTTTGTAGAAAGAACAGACCAGAAAAGCCATTGTTAGTTAGTTTAGTTCAGGACTTTTAATAATTAAATAAAAAGGAAATCTCCTAAGAGCCAAGTTGAAAATTTCCCAAGAACATATAATATTCATTGTGTTACTCAACTATCTAGATGACATTTTGTAATAATTGCTTAATTTCTGGAAAAAAATTTCTAAACAACTCTTAAGTAGGCCAATGGCTTTTGTGCAGGGTCTTCTTTTAGTCACCCACACTGAAGGAGAAAAATTATATTGTACAGTTTAGATAGAACTCTAAACTGTTACTCTTCTGAATTGTCTATTAATTTCAATTTGCTCTGTTCCAAGCTTTAGCTATTACCAGGAGAGAATGTTAGCTTCTGAATAACTAGTAAATTAATATCAATAATAATGATGATGATGATGATAATAATAAGAATAATAATGAGGATGAGTGCAAGCAAGGCTAGCTTTAGAGTGAGCTATCTAAAGGCAATCAAATACTGGTGAAATAAATCATAATATATTTATATGACCTTACAGTTTGCAAACATTTAAAAGCATGTGGCATGAAGAAATATTTGTGATCTAATGGTAAAATAAAAAAGCAGATTATGAAGCAGCATATAAAATTTGATACAAACTTTTAGTGGCACTTTGTTTCACTGAGATATTTATTCTATATGTTCACCTCTTGCTCCCATTCAAACAGATATCCAGACCTCAGAAATTTTTGTAAGGCAGAATCGAAATCTTCCTAAAGACAACAGAGGTTCTCCCTGTTTTGTGAAATGAGAAGGGGATAAAAAGAAAAGAATTCCTTTGACCGTGTGGTAGAAAAGAGATTCCTCAAGACTTAGAAGTCTGAAACCTATAAGTTGAGTGAACAGCTAGGACTCCCCTCTTGCCTTGTGACAGAGCCCAGGATGTGGCAAAACCTCAATGGAAGGTTGCATGAGATACCTAGGGAGGCACACCCTGATGCATGGGCTCCCATATTCACTCAAGATTCATGGGTTCCAAGGGTGGTAAAGGAATATCAGAGACCTGAAAGGAAGACGGCACAAAAGGGAATCTCAGCAGTAAATCAAAGCGGACAGATGACCAAATAATTTGTGGTACTTCTGGGTACTTCTATAACAATTAAAACCCTAGAAACTGCACAACCTTGAAGGGAGATGAAACACTCAATAATAACTGAGACAAAATTTCCCACCAGCATGGCAGGATGGAAGTTCAGGGCTAAATTCCAGTTGATCCAAAGAAATGCAATATTTCTATAGACTGAGAGTCATGCTCATAATATTATATACACACACACACACGCAAATGTATATACATGTTATACATGTTAGAAAACATATTCTCAAGATAATTTTCTTCCCTTTTGTAGATATTATTGGAGGAAAAAAAATCAAAATTTTAAGTGATTTTCTCTAGTGGATTATAAAGGATTATTTTTCATACTGTCTGCTTTTGAAAAAATGTAAAATAAATATGTATTTCTTTTATAACCAGAAAAAAATATTATAAAATCAACTGTAAGCTGATTTTTTTTCCTGTATATTTGACCAGATAGAAAATAGGAAAGGGCTATTAACATTCTTAGAAGTATAACAAACTCAACTTGAAGGAACAGGTTTTTCTCACCTCCAAATTTTAAAAAAAGATGTACTGCACACTGCAAAAACTAATAAAACATTATATTATTGTATAAGTTAGGGTTCCTGTAAGAAACAGATGACAAGCTCACAAGGGATGACTGAAGAGAGTTTAATCAGGATGTGGGAAAGGAAACAGCAAGGGACGATGCAGTGTCTCTGCCAACCTTTGGCCAGCCTGGTGGGAAGGAGGGTAATAAATACTCTGACTTTTCTCTTTCCTGCTGCCTTCTCTTCTCCTCCTAGAACCTTCTGTTAGCTGAGCCCAATCAGAAGCCGGGGTGTGGGGTGGGGGGGTAGCTTGCTGATGTAGTCTGGAAAAGATGAAGTACATCTATAGGGGCAGGAGAGAATATCTAGCACAGTGATTTAAAAGTGCAAGCAGTTCTATAATTTTGCTGTAAATTTTTCAAATTTAAATATTTCTATTAGAAGAGCACTAGGAAAATAGAGTTTTGGACTTCAATCTTTTCTACTATATAATTTATTCAGAACTATTACTACAACTATTTATTTATGCATTAACTCTTTTAACTAAACTTTATTGAGCAACACATTAAACATGCAAACAGAAATATGATGATGTCCCTGCCCTCATGGGGCTTCTGGTTTAATAGATAGAGGCCATACATAAACAAACAAATGCAATTAAGTGTTATACATGTGTTGCACCATGTTAAAGTGGGATTCTGTCTGTCTCAGCTTTGGCTGAGGCTCAAAGAAGGTAAAGTGCCTACTATGCTTATGTTCCACAGTAAGGTAGAAGATATCAAGGTAGAAATTACAAAACAAAACAAAACAAAACAAAACAAAAAGAAAGAAAGAAAAGAAAAGAAACCCTTTTGCAACCCTTAACTGCCTGTCTACTTCTAACCAGAAAAAAGTTGGAGTTTAGATTTTAAGAGAGATGTTAATGTGCTGTTAGTGGACATTACTTTTCCCCCACTTCATGCCTAGCAAGAGGAGTTTTAATAAGACTTTGATATATGACCTTTAGATCTGGGGGAAGTGGGTGGTAGAGGTCACAATGGACTGGTGTCTGGCTCATGTCTGAGGAATTCATTCAATACTTATTTAGTACTTATAAGTGACAGCCACTACTTTAAGTAGAGATGAATACAGTGGTGAACAAAATAGAAAAACAAAAACAAAAACAAACCCTGTCTTCACAGAGCTAACATTATAGTGCAATCCAAACAGCAAAAAAAATTGGTAGATAACTGCAAAGGTAAGTTCTGGTTTGGGTGAAAGTCAGTACTCCCAGAGGCATGGGGCAAAGTCACTCTGTGTGTGTTTATTAGGATCAAACAGGAGCTACTGAAGACTGTCATGTGGAATGGTGAGGTGACCTCCACAGAGAATAGCTAGAGGTATATCTACAGATGCTAGGAGCTGACAGAGAATACCTTGAGCTGCCAGCCAGGTGAGATATATTTACACAGGTGCAAATGAGAGCTTGCCAGTATTTGCTCATGGGGGTAAGGGGAGGATGGAGGTGTTTCCAAAGAACTCTTAAAGTAACAAATATCAACTTTAAACTTCTGCCAAGCTCATAAAATACAATCCCTTAATCATAGAATTGTATAACCAAGTTAAGAACTTTCTTGTCCCTTCCCATTTCAACTTGGAAGAAGACAACCTAGTTGGTGGTGGTGGTGAGACGGGGGCGTTAGGAGAGAAATTTTAGATAGCAACGTAGGAGAGGAAGTCAACCATATCCCCTTTGCCATGGCAGGCTGAAGATGGGGGAGGGAAGAACTTTACCCTTGAAGTTTTATTATTGTACTGGACATATTAATTACTTACCTGAAGCTGTTTAACAGGCTAATTAACTTTTTTTTTACTTGAGTGACCAGAAAAGTCCTGAGATTTGTGTGATATTTCATTCAAGGAGCAGGGAAGAACTAGTTCCACAAGATGTGTTGGAACATATGGGGAGAAAATAAGTTATTTTCTAATTATAGCCTATACATCGCATTTTGTTCAATGCATCAGTTAAATTTCCTAAACAGCATAAAACAATGAGACTTACATGTGCATGGGGAAAAATTCAAGTTAGCTTTCATTTAGAATTTATTTTTATTTGATTCTAGAAAAGCCTGACATTACTTACCAATGGCCTTTCAATTAAGGAAGTAGTGCTACTTTTGCTGACCCAGTTTCCTGCAAAATACCTTTATTGATCAACTTTTTCAGCTCCTGGTTAAGAATCAAGATGTATCCTAATTACAGGGTTGTAAGTCTCCCTGGCAACATGGGACATGACTCTTGGGGATGAGCCTGGCCCTGGCAACATTGGTTTGAGAAAGCCTTCTTGACTAAGGGGGAAAAGAAATGGAACAAAATAAAGTTTCAGTGGCTAAGAGATATAAAATAGAGTCAAGAGATCATTCTGGAGGTTATTCTTAGCATTACATAGGTATTCCATTTTAGTTTTGAGTGCAACAAACTGCTGAACTGTAATCCACTAGCCTTGATTCTTGAAGATGATTGTATAACTATATAGCTTCCATGGTGTGACTGTGTAATTGTGAAAACCTTGCAACGGACACTCCCTTTATCCAGTGTATGGGCAGATGAGTAATAAAATAAATACAAATATATATATAAATAAATAATAGGGGAGATAGAGATATGGGATATTTTGAGTGTTCTTTTTTATTTTTATTATTTGTTTGGAGTAATGAAAATGTTCTAAAATTGATTGTGATGATGAATGCACAACCATATGATGATATAGTGAGCCATTGATTGTATTTTTTGGATGGATTATATGGTATGTGAATATATCTCAATAAAATTGCACTAAAAAAAAAAAAAAGATACATCCTGAGCCAAATCCCTAAAACAAGCATAGAGGAGTTGAAAGTCATATAAAGCTTTAATAAGTGACTAGGACCTTCAGTTTTGACAAAAAGATCAACCAAATGCCCCTCCAATATTCTACACGTGGGGCTTTGATAAGAGCCACTCTGAAGAATTCAGCCAGTGAACAGAGGTAATATCACAAAGCCCCAGATATGTGCTTAGCTTGGTTTGCTAAAGCTGCCAGAATGCAGTATACCAGAAATGGTTGGCTTTTACAATGGGGATTTATTAGTTTACAAATTTACAGTTCGAAGACCATGAAAATATCCCAATTAAGGCATCAACAGGATGATACCTTCTCTGAAGACAGGCTGCTGGCATCCAGGGTTCTTCTGTCAGACAGCAAGGCACGTGACTGGCATCTGCTGGTCCTTTGCTCCTGGGTTTCATTGCTTTCAGCCCCTGGTTTCAATGGCCTCTCCTCTGAGCTTCTGTGGGTTTTGTCTTAGCATCTCCAGGGCTTTTCTTTCTAAAATCTCTCCAAACTTCTTTCTGTGTTTCTCTCTGAGCTCTCTCTGCTGTTTCTCTCTGAGCTCTCTGGGCCTTTTCTGTCTTTTTTCTTCATAAAGGGCTCCAGTAAAGGATTAAGAACCACCTTGAATTGGGTGGGTCACATCTCAATTGAAATAATCTAATCAAAAAGTCCCACCCACAGTAGGTCTGCACCCACAGGAATGGATTAAAAGAACATGGCATTTTCTGTGGGTACATAACATCTTCAGACCAGCACAGGAGATAATCAAAAGGACAGGTTTTAGAGTCAGAGATTCATTCATTCATTCAACAAATATTTATTGGGTGCCTACTATGTGCCAGGCTTTGTTTCAGGCACTAGGAAGATCTTAGTAAGTAAAAAATTCCTATCCTTGGATGGTTATGTAATTTCCTATTATATATTTACAATGCCACCCCCTTCCCCTAACTTCTACTTAAGCTAGTTTCAGTTTCCTTTTTTTTGTATACAAAAAGTCTCCTTCTATAAAAGTAATACAGCAATGTAATGGCAGGGAGTTTGTACAAATCAGTGAGGAAAATGATTAACACATTAACAAAAACTTGAGAAGAGAAATGAAGTGGCAAGTCACTAAAGTAATATAAAAAGCCAAGAAATTTGTGAAAAGATTTTTCTACTAGTAATAAAAAAATACAAATAAAATTAAAAGAAGAGGTGCCCCCCCCCCATAAACTTGATATAGGTAAAAAATCAAATACCAAGTGCTGGTAAGGATATAAAGAAAGTGTACTTTCAGGTACTGTAGAAGATAAATTGATATAACTTTTCACATTTTTCTGCAATTTAGCCACATTTATCATAATTGTTAATGTGGGTTCCCTTTGACCTGCAATTCTATGCCTATAAATTCATCATAAGGAGATAATCAGGAAAGTAAACAAAATACATGAATGTACAAGAAGAGTCATAATAGTATTTTTTGGAGTAGCAAATTTTGTAAATAACCTAACTGCCTACCAATAAGTTAAGTAAATTATTATTTTTCCACAGTGAATACTATGCAACTATTAAAAATAATATAGATCATTACTTACAGAAATGAAAAGATGTCCATCACTTTTTAAATATATTAGTATGAAACAATTTAATAAGATCTTATTTGTAAAAAAAACTATACATTCATTATACATGTGTGTGAGGCATGTATATACATATGGAAAAGAATTGCAAAAATGTTTTTGTAGTATATGAAATTGCAAAATGAGCAGTGTTGGTGAGTTTAAGAAGGATGGCAATCTCATCCACTACTGTTGAGAATATGAACTAGTAAAAACATTCTTTGAAGGCAATTTGGCTCTATTTATCAAAAGCCTTTAAAATGTACATTTCATTTTATCCTGTGATTTCATGTTTAGGAGTTTATTCTAAAGAAAAGAGCATGGATGTAGATTATATATATATATATATATATATATATATATATATATATATATATATATAAAGCAGTTCACAGATGAAATGCTTCAGGGGTGGGGGATACGGAAAACCTAAATATTCAACAATAGGGATTTGAGTAAATAAAATATATGGTCATAGTGCAGAATATTAGGGAATTATGTTTAACATGGAAAATGTTTAACATGGAAAAATGTTCACAATATATATGTGGAAAAGTTTTAAAATAGTGTGTTCCTTATTATCACATGCTCCTAAACCATAATAAATACATGTACAAAAGAACTAAAAATAAAATCTGAATGTTCAACCAAATATTCACAGTGGTTATCCCTGAGTGAAAGAATTCAGCTGTTTTTATTTTCCTTTAAATTCTTTAAATGATCATGTTTCATCTTTGAAATAAGAAAAAATTATTTAAAAGTACACTGACATTCTTACCAGCAGGTAAAGTTTAAAATACAAAAAAAAAAAAAAAAAAAAAAAAAAAAGGGGGAGACATTTGAAAGCAGCTAAACGAAAAGATCCTAAGTTTTTTAAACTACAGACGTTTTACACTAGAAAGAGCACTGGACCAAGGTTCTGGTGGGAACCCGAGCGTTATCTTTAAGTGATCTGAATCTGTGACTTCATCTGCAAAATTCAGTTTGGACTACAGGGTCCTTAAGGTCTCTTTCAACTCTTACCTTTCCTGAGTCTACATATTATCCTTTATTCTTTAAGAAGAAAATAAGTCACCATTAGCAGTGGACAGATACTAGGTTGGCGACTGTCTGCAGTGCTATTTCACTTGAGGATTTACCAAAAGATGCTTTCAAATTTTTTCTCTCTCTTTTTTTTTTCTCAGCTGCCTACTCTACCAGGCATGGTTCTTGGTTTTGAGGGCACAGGAAGACATTAGTGCCCTCACGGAATTCAGTCTGGTATGGAAAACAATAATTACAATGAAGAGTGGTAAATGACAACACAGCCTTGAAAGATGAGTTCTCCAGGAAGCAGAAGTAGAAGCATGTACACTTCAGAAAGGCTACGGCTGACACACACAAATGGACCATTACTTTGCGGCCTTTTTTGCAGCCTCGTTTTTCACAATCACACAGCACCCAAATCTCTGTGGGCGCTGAACGCAAGGATTGAGCCGCACGCTCGGAATCACCCAGCATAGCTGCTGTCTTCTCGAGCGATTTCATATGCTTCCACCCCGGCAGGTGAAAAACTAGCGGGACTCTGCAGCACAGGTAACTTCATGAGTATCGGAGAAACTCAAAACGGTAAGAGCTCGCCCTGCAGCTCCTAGCCGCCGGACGCACCTTAGCTTAGGGCTTCCTGTCAATCTCATTTCCTCTATGTTCCGAGGCCCCGCCCATCCCCGAGAGGGCCTGCCGCTTTAAGGGCGGGGAAGTGATGGGAGCCTATCGATGTCTCTGCAATAGACTGCCCTATCCTGCGCCGCCGCGGTCAAATTTCTGAAGACTTTTCTGTCGACCGCCGAGCGGTAGTTTCCGCATCGAGCCTTGACCCGCAGCTTTGCTGGAGGCCTCAGCCAGTCCCGCGCCGGAACCATGGTGTGTTAAGTCCCTAGCTTTAGCAGGGTTGGGGCAGAGTTCTGCTGTCTTGGAGGATGTCGAGCTGTCTTTCCTGTCATCATCGGAGCGGACCGGGGCCGCGGGGCATGGGAGCTTTAGCCGACGGGAGGGCCCCGGCAGTGATTCAGCATCTCAGACCAGGCCGGGCGAGGGGAGGTCGGGGGTCGGTGCGGCTTTTTCCCCGGGACTTATTTCGCCTCCGGTTGGCCTCGGACAGTTCCTACTCGATCAACTAGCCGAATCTATCCCTCAAGATCTTCCAGTGAAGGAAATCCTGTGTGGGTCAGTATGGCCCCTCGTGCTGTGTGCGGGAGAGACGAGGCGAAAATAGGGACTGAGGCCCCCCGGTACCACCGGTGAGGACTTGACCCAGAGTTTGGGTTCCTGGACGGCGCCCATTTTCCTGGCGGGCCTGTCTCATTTACCTCATCTCTAGGGCTCGATCAGAAAATGCTCTTTTCAATCATTTTCTCTAACAACCTAGTTCTAGAGATGAGTAACCAGGGGTGAGAGGGGAAGTGATGGAATGAGGGTACCATGATAGGGCTCTGGGCTTCCAGTCCTTGTATATGCCATTCCAGCACTTAAACTTCTCATTTCAGTGATTAGTTTCTCAAGTACTGTGCTGCTGGACTTGTTGTAATACTAGCATTATAACAGTAATGGTTCTGTTGCTGTCATTATTTGTGTCCACCTCTAACTTCCTGAGGACATTTTTGTGTTTATTATTAATATCCGTATATTTACACATACAAGCACTGTTATAACTGTAGTGAGAGTTCAGAGATAGACAGATATGACCCTGTTCATAATAGAAAAAAGAAAGGGAAATGCAGATAAAGAACTATGGGAATTTTGTGTTGGGATTTTTGGAGAGAAGGTGAAGGATTTGAGAGGAAAATATTTGAACTAATTTAAGGAAAAAGAGAGCTTTGGGGCCATTTATTAGGGCCCAATGCAAGTGAACAGTATAAGCAAAGACTTGATTGAAAGTTGATATGTATAAACTTTAGTAATTGACTCAACCTAAAGGAAGTGCTGTGGAGAGTGGTGCAACAGGAAGTTGGGAAAATAAGTCCTATCCAGATCTGTCTACCCTCCCCTGCTCTTCCCACTCCCTACCCCACCTCCTCATGGTAATTGTTTGTGGCATTGTCTTGCAACTGAGTGTAGTACTAATCTTTACATAAGGTTGCATTAACAGACTTGTGTTAGTGTTGAATGGAAACAGATTCAAGAACATTTATTTCTTAATTAAGAATTAGTATTTATAATGTTTTTTAATATTAATAGCTCTTTTTTCTTTTACTTTCAGTTTCGCAACCAGTATGACAATGATGTCACTGTTTGGAGCCCTCAGGTAGAATATGCTTTATACCATTTCAATGAAGTGGCTTTTGGTGGCTGCAATATGTGTAGGAACTCATAATATTGTATACTGTAAGAAAATGGAATATCATTTTAGATATCCCTGGAACTTATATTTATCATTAAAATAAGTTTCCTGGTTTGAAAAAAAATAATTTGAGGTTTAGCTATGCTTGCCTGAGGTTTGAGAGCTGTAAATTAAGTTTTACTTTGTAAATGAGCCTTCTAAGATGTGTGTGGTTTTTTTTGTTTTTTGTTTTTTTTTCTCTTTAGGGCAGAATTCATCAAATTGAATATGCAATGGAAGCTGTCAAGCAAGGTTCAGCCACAGTTGGGCTGAAATCGAAAACCCATGCAGTGTTGGTTGCACTGAAGGTAAGTAAAGCAACAAATCTATCTTCTCCTTTAGAAAACATAACTACCAAATGTAAATTTCCCTGTATAGACAGTAAAGTTGTAAACTTATTTTTATGTCTTATACTATTTCTATTCAGAGGGCACAATCAGAGCTTGCAGCCCATCAAAAAAAAATTCTCCATGTTGACAACCATATTGGAATCTCAATTGCGGGGCTTACTGCTGATGCTAGACTGTTATGGTGAGTATGATTATTAAAAAAAAAACAAAAGAAACACCCCCTTTTGATTTATAATTGATTGCTCTATGTTTCCAGAAAAGATCCAGATAAAATATTTTAGGAAGTTTGCCAGAAGGTATATAAGTTAAGATTGTAAATGTCTTAGTGGTTTGGGCTCATTTACTAAGTATTTCATTTCTCGGTCCCTGTAGTGGTAGCTATTAGAATTAACCATATTAATATTAGTACTTTTGAGAAGTCCAGAATAACATAATGCTTGTTATATCAGTGTATATTGTTTAAGTCCATGTTATGTCTAAGACAAGCTTGAAATTTTTCTCTAGTTTCCAAGGATGAGCTGAATCATCCTTGCTTTCTTCCATATGTCAGTTTTTATTAGACTTTTATTATTTGCAAAGCTTAATAATCACACATAGTTCCTGTCCTCAAGGAACTTAAAATCTAACTGCACATGATAAGAATAATTTCTATAATAAAGGTAGAAAGTGGGAAGTTTTGTAAAAGTAACAGATTTCCACTAGATTCCAGAGGAGCTAGAGATTATTTCTAATTGAGAAGCAATATATAAATGAAGAGCTGGAGTCTGAAATCATGTAGCTTTTTACTCAGTATTTTCTTTCTCAAGATTATTTTTAAATAGCCTAACTTGAAGAGCCCTTAACATAGTACCTTTTGGGTAGTATGTAAACATGTGTGTGTTGGGGGTGGGGGTGTGAGTTGTTAGCTAAAACTAAACTCTTTAAGTCCATGATTGATTAAACATTAAGGGCAAAATAGTAATGCTGATGTTTAAAACTTTCAAGTTATCCAGCCAGACCCTTGCTCTAAGTCATCTATAAAGTGACGGCATTTTTGGTTTCGTCTGCTCTTGAACATGTAAGATGTGTTATATTGTCAAACATTTTCACGTAATACAGGGATTTAAGCAAAACTCATTACACAAGTACTATCCAAAAAATAATAAAATGCAATCTACATAAGTAATTTAAAATTTTCTGGTAACTCTATCTTTTAAAAGTAAAAAGAAACAAGAGAGAATATACATTTTTTTGGTGCTAAGCATTTAAAATTTGGTGTGTATTTTGCACTTAAACAGCACATCTCAATTCAGACTAGCCATTTTTCAGGTGCTCAGTAGCCACATGTGGATAGTGCCTGTCGTATTGGAAAGTGCAGTTTTAGACACCTTGGGAAATGGACTTAAATAAAAGTATTGAACAAATTGCTTGGTGCCTACAGTTAAAATTTGGTCATCAGATATGACATACACATAAATTGGACAAAACAACATGGCAAAAAAGGAGCATATCCATTTCTTATTGTTTATCCTCTTGGCTTCATTAGTTAGGCATAAAATTCCCTTTTGCCCAATGTTATACTTGTTTGAATCTTGACAGGTTTAACAGTGAGACTTAGCAGTCTAGTGTTAACTCTCTCATTTAGAGCTCTGCTTATAAGTAAAATTGGCAGGAACATGTTAAGGTTGACTTCAAGTATGGAATCTATTTCTTTTAATTGCTCTACTGGGGAAATGTTAGTCTGCTTTCAAGAAAAAAGCAACATCGGTATTCTTTTGCTGGTTCAAGACCTAGAATTAAGACAAACTTGCTGACAATGGGGAGGATAAGAGATTGTTTTTAATCCCTTGCTCAGCCTTCTCTGTTCTGTAAAGTGTTCTGAGACAAAGGTTTTCTAGAGCTAAAGAATATTTTAGTCTTTTAAAAAACCTCATTTCATCTCAGAGTTTGGTTCAAAAATGTATTCTTATGGCTCTGTTTCTCTTTCTGATTTCCTTATATAGGGATAATCCATATAGACGTCTGAAAGAAAGCAAAACTGAAACCAAACTATTTTATTTAGATCGGATTAACTCAGATTTGAAATTACTAATAAAATCCTGTGTCTTTTTTAGTAATTTCATGCGCCAGGAGTGTTTGGATTCCAGATTTGTATTTGACAGACCTCTTCCTGTGTCTCGTCTTGTATCGCTAATTGGAAGCAGTATCCTTTTTATGTTAGCATTTATGGATATGACCTCTAAAGGGTTTTTATACTTAATCCTTCTGTTAGTTATTCAGAATATAATATATAACATTGGTAAGATTGAGAAACGTTAAAGTTAATTAAAAATTTTCAATATTTAAATTTAGAAGTCAGTTTCCATGTATTGTATGTCAAATCTGTGTATGTGTATAGGAGGAGAGGAGTTGTGGTAAATTATTCCTTGGAAGAATGGGTTCTAAATAAGGAAATACATTGTTTCATTCATCAGCCCTTATAAACAATTGATATTTTCCAGATATAGGTAAGGCCAGTTTCAGGAAAACTAACCTAACATCATTTTTAGAGGGAATTTAAAGTTTCTTACTGGTGGTTCAAGATGTACCAAAAAGTCCAAAATTTCTGGACACCTTATATTAAAAAAAATAAATTCCTAAGTGGAAAGAGATCATTTTGCTAGTACTCATTCTTGAGTTTGGTGAAGGGTCAAAACTTTAAATATTATGCCAAAGAAATACTGCTCTATTTTATTTTCTTCCTATATTTAACGTATGGTGGGTTATGTAACAATTAAGGAAGAAGCCAGAGACTGTGTTTAGTCATGTTTAATTGGCTTGAACTATATTGAAAATAAAGGTATTCCTTGTTAAAATAGACTCTTTAACTAGTTTAAGAGACCCAGATACCAACCCAACGATATGGCCGAAGACCATATGGTGTGGGACTGCTCATTGCTGGTTATGATGTAAGTTCATAGAGTATTGTGATATTTTACTGATTTTAAAAAAAGTTGAGAAGTTTTATGTTTCTGCCCAACAAGAGTCAAGAATTATGAAGTGTATTTTTTTATTTTTGTAGGATATGGGCCCTCATATTTTCCAAACCTGTCCATCTGCAAACTATTTTGACTGCAGAGCTATGTCCATTGGAGCCCGTTCTCAGTCAGCACGTACTTACTTGGAAAGACATATGTCTGAGTTTATGGAGTGTAAGTGATAGCCTTGTGTTATTTTTTTTTGTTGTTTTTTGTTTGTTTGTTTGTTTTGTCCCCTCCCACCCCAGTCTTTATATCATGAGTAAACATGTATCCAAAATGAAGAAAACTATCAGCCTTACAGAAAGAGTTTTTAAAATATTAAGTGCATGAGGTGTTTTTTGTATTGGTCACATACTAGTTTTTCCCCTTTTTGGCCACTATGGTAGTTTCAATCACTGGTAGTACTTTTTTCAAAATACGAATATATGACCCCAATCTAGAAGATTCTTGGTTAAGTTTGCCCCAGTTGGAGTTGAGAACCACTGTAACAGATAACAACTGTAAATTCTCTTTCCAACTTTCAGCTTTCTGTGATTCTGTTCTTATTTTTAGCCAGACAGACATTTCTGCAGCAAGTAGATCCACAAACCAGTGGTAAAAAGGCATATAGCTGTGATAAAGAAAAGTGAAAAGATGTAAGATGTGATGATAGGGGCGGGTTTTCAAGTGCACTGCCTCACACTGGAAACTTTTAACATCTCTCTTATCTTTAACATTTAACAGATCTTTAACATTTCTTTTGGCTTGTTATCTGCTTTCCTGTGGCATTAAGGATACCTTAATTCAATATATAGCATTCTGTGGAACAAATTGAGGCTCCATGAATTTAGAAAAAAAATAAGTGCCTTATTAACGTTAGTCAAAGCGAACTGCTATAATAATAGGTTTAACTTTGGGGGAAGGGGGTTCTGTGGTCAGGTAAGCTTGGGAGATGCTGGGTTAAAAGTAAATATTTGTAATTACAGTAATTGGGTCAGTAATTCCCAACATCACCCCAACATTTGGAGATTCTCTGGGACTCATGAGACTCAACATATAGTTGTACTCACTACTAAGATTTGTTATAGCAATAAAATAAGGATATACAACCTGATCATTACAGAGAAAGACAGGGAGATCCTAGAGGAATCCATGTGCAATTCCCTATGCTTTCTCTCTCCCATAATGGATCTCACAGAGCACACTTGGCAACAAAAATACAGTAACATGTATGTATGTTTCTTCCCAGGGAAGCTTGTTAGAGACTTAGTGTCCAAGATTTTGATTGAGGGCTGGGGAAGTAAGCATCCTCTGTCTAGCACATTGCAGTCTGGATAGGAAATTAATAAAGGTTAAATTGAATCTGAATCTGTAGATCAATTTAGGGAGTATTGCTATCTTAATGTTATAAGGCTTTTGATCCAGGAAAATAGGATGTTTTTTCCATTTATTTAGGTCTTTAATTTCTTTCAATGTTATTTTGTAGTTTTCAGTGTACAAGTCTTATTCTTGTATAAGAAGTAATTGTAAGAAATAATTGTTAATTTATTACATATAGGTAATTTGAATGAACTGGTTAAACATGGTCTGCGTGCCTTAAGAGAGACACTTCCTGCAGAGCAGGACCTAACTACAAAGGTAAATAACACATCTTCCAGTTGTAGATGTTAACATTACAGTTTAGTCCTTTAATCCATAAGTGTAAGTAAAGGAGGATTGTATACTTAATGTTCTTCAATTTGGGAAATGGTTGCCTTCACTTACTTCTCTTTAAGCTATTCATTAAGTGATCTGATTTTGAAATTTGATTTTTTTTTTTAACTTCTTTTTGGTATAAAGTAATAAAACCAGTAAGCCTGTTGTAGAATGACTTCCATATCTTCAGCAGATAGGTATATCTTGGTATTATTAATTCAGTCAACAAACATATATAAAGAGCAAGGCACTTTCTAGGCATTGGGAATATAATTGATACAACAGGCAAACATCTTGGTCCTCATGGAACATACATCCTTTTGTGGGAAGATAGAATACATATAAGTAAATTATATAGTATATTAGAAGTTAATAAATACTATAGAAAAAAGTAAAACAGGTTTAAGAGAGAAAAGAATGACTAATTAGTTGTAGGTAAGTACTGTGGCAGGGGGGATGTAATTTAAAATAGGATGGTCAAGGAAGGCCTCACTCAGAAGGTGAAATTTGAGTAAAAGACCTAACAGAGGTGAGGGAGTAAGCCATGCAGTTACCTAGTGTAAGATCATTTCTAGGAGAGAGAATACAAGTGCAAAGACCCTGAGGCCAGAAAGTTCTTAATGTTCAAGGCAAAGAGGCTAATATGTTGGACTCAGTAAGCAAGGGGGGATGGGGGGAAGAAAGAGGTCAGAGAGGTAATTGAGGCCAGATTATGTATGTCCTATAAGCCATTGTAGGCACTTGACTGAGCTGTTAGATGAATACCAAGATTTGATTTAGGTTTTAAGAGAGTCACTCTGGTTGCCATCTTAAGAACAGATTTTAGTGGGCACAGACAGGGTGGAAATAAGGCTGCTATGGTAATTCAGGTGAGATCATGGTGGATTGAGACAGAGTGATAGAGTTGGAGATGATGGGAAGTGGTCATTTCTAGATATATTTTGAAATTAGAGCCAAAAAGATTTGCTAACAAATTTAGCTATGGGGTGTGAGGGGAAGGAAGGGAAAAAAGAATGTCTCCAAGGTTTTGGCTTGATAAACTAGAAGGAGAGATTTAAGATATATTGAGATGGGTAAAGCAGTGGGAGGAACAGGTTTTGGGCTAAGAGTTATAGGAGAAGATCAGGCACTCGGTTTAGGAAATGTAAAGTTTGAAATGCCTGTTGTTTGTCCAATTAGAGTATAGAGTAAGCTGTTGGTTATGTAAAGTATTTTTTAAGTCTTATTCAGATGCTATGTAAATTTTTATTCTGCTTTTATCACCCAATTTATCATAAACATTTTTTCAAATTTAAATTCTGTTGATTTTTTTCTAATCTTTTTTTCCCCCTTCAGAATGTTTCCATTGGAATTGTTGGTCAAGACTTAGAGTTTACGATCTATGATGATGATGATGTGTCTCCATTCCTGGAAGGTCTTGAGGAAAGACCACAGAGAAAGACACAGGTATATACTATAACAAATTGTAAACATGAGAGACTTTAGATCTATCTTAAGCTTCTGTTCCTGTGTAAAAATATACCACTTATGTCTTCAGTTATTGAGATAGACCCATAATTCAAAGGGCCATAGGAAAATTAAGAAACGAGTAAAGTAAAATTTTGAGGGAACCAGTGATCTCCATAAATAAAAAGAGGGAGAAGAGTGATGGTAATCTATTGCTATGTAATAAGTTACTCCAAAACTTACAGGCTTAAAACAACAAACATTATTTCTCAACAGTTCTCTGGGTTGACTGGGGCTCAGTTGGATGATTCTTTTGCTGGTCTCACTTGAGGCCTCTCAGTCATTGCAGTCAGATGGGAGATGGGGCTGGGAAATCCAAGTTGGCTTTATTCATGTCTGGTGCCTGGGAGGGGCAGTAAAAGACTGGGACCTCAGCTAGGATGGCTGGGACTCTGTCTGTGTGCTCTCAGGGGCTCTCCTACATTAGGGTCTCTCTAGCAGGGTAGCTGGTCACAGGGCTTATAGAAGTTCAGAAGCTCAGAAGTGAAAGCTGCTAGGCTTTCTTAAGGTTGAGGCCCAGGCCTGGTGCAGCATCAATTCTACGAATTCTGCTGGTTAAAGGGAGTCACAAGGCCAGCCCAGATTCTGTGTGGGTGGAGACTAGAGTTCATAGGTGTCCAGCTTGGAGACTAAATTGGCTTTTCACACATGGAAAAGGATCAGGAAGTGTTGGTGAATATTGGGTTAAATATTGGTCTTGTTGGTTGTTTAGAATACACATTTGCTATTTATAGATGCTTATTTGCTACCTGTGTGATTGAAAATAGAAAGTGTCCTGTACAGAAATTTCTTCTATACCATGAGTTGTTTCTAGGTTTGCATTATTTAAATTGCTGTTGGTTACAAAAACTAGCAATGTTTGGGAAGAATGCTGTTGAGTGTTGGTGGTAAAGAAGATAATAAGAATGTCTAGAAAGTGCTGATTGTATTTCAAGGCTAGTAGTGATATTCCAAGGAATACCTTTTTACTGTTGAGCAAGAGCTCAAGATAAAATGATAAATGTTAGAATTTGGTATTGTTAATGATATTTTGGCTTTCAGATCTGTGAAATTATATCTATTAAAAACAAAAACAAAAACAAGAAAACCTTTGTCCAGGAATTTTAGCAGGACAATGAACTAAAATTAGGTATCCAGAATATCTCATTTCCTATCCCTTTTTCTCATTAATTTTAAAAATAATGTAATATTTGTGGTTAGAAGTGTATATTGATCTTATAAGTGTTTTTTTATTCATATTCTTTTTTTCCCCCCTCTTAAGCCTGCTCAACCTTCTGAAGAACCTGCAGAAAAGGCTGATGAACCAATGGAACATTAATTGATAAACCAGACTATGTGTGTATTATCAAATATGTAACAATGCAGGAACATGTACCAGAATGACAATAATCTATACTTTGAACCAAAAGATGCTGAGTGGTGGAATGGTTTGTTTTAGGAAGGGAGTTTTTTCCAAGTAACCTAACTGAAACCATATAATGGGGTGCTTTTTTTCTTTGAGAGGGGCTATATAATAATTTTCTAGAAAGTATAGGGTATCTGCACTACTGTTTTTATATGAAGAACTAGTGTCTTTGTGGTTTTAAATTCATCTGTGAAATAAAATTGTTTCACTTGGTGGTGTAGTGTTTTTTTTGTTTGTTTTGTTTTATTTTGTCTTTTAAGTGTCTTCAAGTGTAAATAGTAGTTTGGGATTACAGGTGCTCATTTGCCTTGTTTTCCAAAATAAATTATTTTTAGTGATAGGGAAAAATACCTCTTACCTATCAAAGCCAAAACAATTCCCCAAGAATCCATGGAGATTTGGTTCAGAATACCAATTCCAGGGTTCAACCCCAGAGATTCTTATTAAAACCTAAGAAACCACCACTTCCCAACAAATGGAGCAGGATAATAGGTGGACTGCTTTTCTTCCTAACCTGCAGTGGCAGTAGTGATAGCTCTGGTCTTACTGTAGGGAACAGTTGCAAAAATAACAAAAGGGAAGTTTAAATCCCAAATCAGCATTTCCTCTTATCCTCCTCAGCTACATTCCAGCATAATTTTTAGACTGCCTTCCCATGGAGCTATGTACTCGGATATTTTAGAATAATTTTTATCTTAGATCATGCAAAATGAAATTAGAGGAAATCGGATTAAAAAAAAAAAAAAAAAACAGCAATCCAAACTTACTGCTAAGAAGCGTAGAGGAATTATTTTCTTTTCTGAAATACGGCATTTTTCTGGAGAAGAGAGGTTCACTTATAGATAGGAACTGGGATTTTAATTCTAATTCTACGATTTAGCTGCTAATGGCTTTGGGCAGTTTACTTAGCCCTATTTTAGTTACTGTGATTAAATGGGAGAATTTCTGTGAAAACACTTGTGAACTCTAAAATTCATAAAATATTAGTTTAATATTTTTTTACATATTGCCAGAACTTAAAAAGCCTTAGTAGGTTTGAATCTGTGACTTCTTCAAGGGGGAATGGTAAGAAAAACTCTTGGCATCCTTGTTGAAAAAGATCTGTAAGTACTGAATTTGTGTGAGATGTCAGTCTCTACTTTGGAAGTAGCCTTTAAGAGTTGTCAGTTGCTTAGCCTGGGAGTAGTCCACAAGAACCATGTGATCTACAATGGAATGCATCAAGTACACGTGACTCTCACACACATGCAAAAATAATAAATAATGAGAAGAACTCACCCACCTGCCATCGTGTTCAGTGAGTTTATGAATTTATGTCCTGAAGAGACAGCAAAATGGGAAATTCAATAATACATTCTTTCCTCATGCAGGTATCACTTCCTCTGGGCCTTTCCTTGTATGATTCTATCTTTGCAGAATGATTCTGTTGTTTAAAGATAAAAATTAGAGAAACTAAGATGGCGGCTAGGTGAGACAGGGGAAAGGAACACCTCCGTGATAAACATTAGATAAGGACCAGAGAGTGACCCAGAATACCGGTTACAGCGATGCGCCAGCTGGACAAGATCTGCTAGTTCCTAGGGGCTGTATACTTGGTGAAACTGGGAGTCTGCATTCTGAAACAGGTGAGTAAGCTGGCTGGAAGTCCCGCAGACGCGCGGCGATCTGGGGAAGCCAGGGTTTGGCATCGAGACCGACGGACTCTTTTAATTAAAAAAAAGGGAAAAACCCAGGAGCGGCAGCAGCTGCGATTGTGGGAACCATGCAGTAAAACAGCAAGAGGGGGCTGGGCTGGCCTCTCGGTGTCTGGCCTGGAAGATAGCCTGCTGCAGATATCCCTGGGGCTGGGGGAATGGCGGGGAGAGCCAGAAGCTGAAAGAAACCCCGCAGCAAGCAGCTCGCTCCCGGGAGGGCTGGATAAACTCCTGCCTGGGGCCATGCCCACAGCCCAGAGCCCCGCCATTTGTCCCGGAGCTGGGAAGGAGGAACTGTGCGAGAAGGGGCATGTGGAGATGCCCCGTTTGGCCATTTTTGCATCAGGTTGAAAGTGAGCCGGCACGGCCTGGCGGCCCAGGGCTTCCCTTGAGGGATGGCGTGCACTAGTGATGTAGCATGGCATTCCCTTGGCAGAGGTCCTGGAGGATCGCGGCTGGGTGGGGCGACCCGCTCGGAGAACCCAGGGACGCTACGCCAAGTCCGGTGGTTTGTGGGACAGCAAGAGAGAGGGGCTGGGGCTGAAATTAAATGAAGGCTTGGACTCTTGTGGCGGCCTTGAATCTCTGGGAACCTGGGAGATTTGAATATTGAGGCCACCCTGGCCACCCGTACAAGCGCCCTGCATTCAGGGTGGACGGCTCCAGCAACACACCTGGGCTGAGTTCTCCGGCTGGAACCCACAAGAATCATTTCCCCACACACCACGGGAACAAGGTGGAGAACTGACTTGAGAGGTATAGGTGACTCACAGACACCATCTGCTGGTTAATTAGAGAAAGTGTACATCACCAAACTGTGTTTCTGAAAAATTAGATAGGTTTTTTTTCTTTACAAATTGAAAGAACCCTGTCGAGCAGAGCAAATGCCAAGAGGCCAAAAACAACAGAAAATCTCAATGCATATGATAAAACCAGATGATATGGAGAATCCAACTCCAAACACACAAATCAAGTTATCAGAAGAAACAAGGTTCCTCGCAGAATTAATCAAAGAAATACAATCGAGGAACGAAAACATGGCAAAGGATTTAAAGGACATCAAGAAGACCATGGCCCAGGATATAAGTGACATAAAGAAGACCCTAAAAGAGCATAAAGAAGACATTGCAAGAGTAAATAAAAAAATATAAGATTTTATGGAAATAAAAGAAACTGTTGGCCAAATTAAAAAGACTCTAGATATTCACAATACAAGACTAGAGGAAGCTGAACAATGTCTCAGTGTCCTAGAAGTCCACAGAACAGAAAATGAAAGAACAAAAGAAAGAATGGAGGAAAAAATTGAAAAAATCGAAATGGAACTCAGGGAAACGATAGATAAAATAAAACGTCCAAACTTAAGACTCATTGGTGTCCCAGAAGGGGAAGAGAAGGGTAAAGGTCTAGAAAGAGGATTCAAAGAAATTGTTGGGGAAAACTTCCCAAACCTTCTATACAATATAAATACACAAAGCATAAATGCCCAGCGAACTCCAAATAGAATAAATCCAAATAAACCCACTCTGAGACATATTCTGATAAGACTCTCAAATACTGAAGAGAAGGAGCAAGTTCTTAAAGTAGCAAGAGAAAAGCAATTCACCACATACAAAGGAAACAACATAAGATTAAGTTGTGACTACTCAGTGGCCACCATGGAGGCTAGAAGGCAGTGGCATGACATATTTAAAATTCTGAGAGAGAAAAATTTCCAACCAAGAATACTTTATCCAGCAAAACTCTCCTTCAAATTTGAGGGAGAGCTTAAATTTTTCACAGACAAACAAATGCTGAGTGACTTTGCCAATAAAAGACCTGCCCTACTTCAGATTCTAAAGGGAGCCCTACCAACAGAGAAACAGCAGAAAGGAGAAAGAGATATAGAGAATTTTAACAGACATATATAGTACCTTACATCCTAAAGCACAAGGACACTCATTTTACTCTAGTGATCACGGATCTTTCTCCAGAAGGGACCATAAGCTGGGACATAAAACAAGCCTCAAGAAATTAAAAAAAAAAAAAAAAAATTTTGAATATTCTTAAAGCACATTCTCCAACCACAATGGATTACAAATAGAAGTCAACAATTTTTGAACTGTAACTCCACTATTTACTTCCTACATGATATAAATTACACAAACTCTAACGACAAATCATTGGTTTTGAACTTAATGTAAAATATGTAATTTTAGACAACTATATAAAGCTGGGGGAATGGAGGAGTATAGGAACACAGTTTATGTGCCCTATTGAAGTGAAGGTGGTATCAAAGAAAAACAAGATTGATATGGATTTAAGAGGTTAATTTTAACCCCCACAGCAAACACAAAGAAATTATCAGAGAATATAACCATAGAGATGAAATGTAGAGTTTGGGTTAAGAGAAATGGGGGAAAGGGCAATGGGGAGTTAAGAAATGAGGGTGGAGTTGCTGTTTGAGGTGAAGGGAAATTTCTAGTAATGGATGGTGGGAAAGAGCATTACAACATTCTAAAGGTGATTAATCCCACTAATGGAAGGCCAGGGAGGGGGTGGAATGGGAAGATTTAGGCTGTATATATGTTTCCGCAACTGAAAAAAAAAAAAAAAAAAAAAGACAGTCTAAATAGATGACAATTGAATGCCAAGGATGAACTTGGATGGGATTGGAGGATAGAGGACAGGTGGCTCAAAGGGACACAGTTGAGACATAAGGTAAAGGAAATATAGAATGTAAGCTTTGTATCATTGTTGAATCTCTTGCACTTTGTAGCTGCGCTTAATGGTATTGCATAAAAGAATGTTCTTGTTCATGGGAAGTGTATATGTGAATTATAGTGTATGTTAAAGGATGTGTGCAGCTAGCTCTCATATGTTCAGAAGACAGAGCAATAGATGATGGATGATAGATAGGGAGGGAGGGAGAGAAAGAAATAGCGATGTGACAGCATGTTAAGGTTGGTGGATTGAGTTATCGGGAGAGGGGGTCAGGGTATGATGGAATTCTTTGTATGGGACTGGTATTGTTTTTGCAACTGTTCCTATAACTTTGAATTTATTTCAAAATAAAAAAGAATAAATAAAAAAAAGATAAAAATTTTATGTGTGTGTGTCTTTTTTGTTGTTTTTTGTATCTGTTCCTTAAATACAAGCCAAACTATGGGTGGTGCTTAGCTGGGAAAAAAAAAAGAACACACAAAAACAGTCATCTGCATTATACTTTTGGGGCAATTTTAATCTTTTTTTTCAATATGTGATTTTAGTCTTATATATTGTCTTCAGAACTTAAAATTCTTCTCACCCCAATAAGATTGAGTCTCACATTATGTACAGAATTTACTATGATGCCCTTTTTAAATGTTTTGTCTAGCCTGCTGTACTCAGTTATTCCATTTAATCTGTTAAGTAATTATAAACAATAAAATTCCTAATAATATCCCTTCTATTAATAATTGTAGGATACATAAAATCTACCACCTTGATATGAAGAAAATACTAAATTGACCTGGAGTTTATCAAGCATCTGTATGTGCAGCTATGAAGAACTGGCATGTTTATAAATAAAAGGCTCTAAAGTAGGTGACAGGTTCTGGTCTTAACCTTTTCGGTGTTTGACCATTGTGTGATTTTTGTGCAAGTCAGTTTTCTCTAGGCCTCAATTTCCTAAACATCTAGAGTTTTATGATTCTTGATATATGACAAGTCTTTGCTCTCAAATAATTTATAATTAGAAAAGCATTCCAAATGGTATAATTACATGCTAGAGTACAAGTCTCAAAACAAGAAGCATGTTACAAGAGGTCAGGCAGAAGAATTAGGCTGTATAAGGTCCTGATACTTTCCAAGTTCTGTACTTAAGAATGCACAAAAATATATGCACTGTTAATAACAATTTTAGGTACAAACCTTGAATGAGGTTTTATAAAATACATTTTCTTGCTTTTTAATATTTAATAGTTTCCTTAATGATTCAGGGTCATCATGTTATATCTCAAATTTTCTTCTGTAAAACAGTGAGCCTCTGAGACAATTGAAATGGGTGTGGTGGTCCTACATTACATGTAGTCCTAAACTGCTGAGTTTTCTTATTGCTAAGAATAGTTTGTACTTTTTTTTTTTGGTTTCATTTCCTGCTAACAGATTAACACTTCTTTCTAAGTCAATGGCTTGGAAACCAGATAACTGCATCTGTAAGAATTCCAAGTTAAAAATGAATACACAGAAAAGGAACAAACTGTTGATACATCTTGGATGGATCGCAAGGGGAATTACGCTAAAGTGGGAAAAGCCAGTCTCAGAAAGTTATATTGTATGATTCCTTTTGTATAACATCCTCGAAATAACAAAATTATAGAACAGATGAATGTTTGTCAGGGATTAAGGCGTGGCGTGGAAATAGCCTCCCTGGTGGCTGTGGCTATGAAAGCATAGCACCACGGATCTTTATGATGAACTGTTCTGCATATTGACTGTGGTCTTGATCACATGAATCTAAATGTGATAAAATTGCACAGAACTGAATACACAAGTGCATGCAAAATGGTGAAATGAATAAGGATGGATATTGTATCATGAATTTTCTGGATTTGATTTTGTACTATAATTATGTTATGCAAGATATTACTATTGGGAGAAACTGGGTGAAGTGTATATGGGATCTCTAGTATTTCTTACAACTGCATGTAAATCTACAATTATCTCAAGATAAAAAGCTTTAAAAATGAATATGCAGGATGAGAGGGACGTCTTTATTACTCAAGTGTTGTGAACACATGAATTTTATGATATATTTGGGTGCACATTTATTTTTTTTGCTTGATAGTTCCAAAAAGGAGAACTCAAAATAGCTGGATTCTAAATAGGTGAGGCACTATTTGTGTCCTTCTAGGTGAGATAAACTTAATCAGGGCAGGTTCCGTCAGGCCTCTTTGTATCTACAACATTTTGCTCAAGTTTTCAAGAAAACCTTTTCTTGTGGGGATAGGGGACCACATATGGGCAGAAGAGATTGTACAGCTGATTGTAGCTGTGACGATTAGGTTTCTGGAGACAGGTAAAATACTTTTGAAACATTGTCAATTCTCTTTAAGCATAAAATAATTTTAATTTGTTGGATGCTCAGAAAGAATCACAAATTGTGGACCATTACTTTAAAAAGAGCAGAAATCATACCGGTGTGACTTTGACTCTGATGTTCAAGCTTCTCCAGCCCAACTGCAAAAAGGGCCAGATCCAGACTACTGAAGATGTTAAGAACTGAGACAGATCTTCCAGATAAGTCAGTGTCCCTTATTACAAGGACTGAAATTACTTTCCCAAATAGTACTCAGTTACTTTCTCGGTTAATTAGTGGGTGAGCTAGAAAACAATCCTGGATTTCAGCTCCCAGCGCAGTGCCTCCTCTGGACCCCACAGCCATGAGATGTGTCTCCCCTCTCTCCCAGCGCTTCCTCCCCTTAGCTGTTTTAGTTCCCGGAAAAAAGAACAATTTCTAAGTAGCGTGTAAAGTGACTACAGCGCTTACTTCAGCACTTGGCTTGCAGGGAAACCTTAATATGTGCTTTTACTTTCCTCTGCAGCTAAAGCTAACAATGGACGAAAGAAGAAACGGTATTCTTGCGACGCGCCGCTGCAGAACCGAAAAGGCATGTCCTCTCTGACTTGCCGTAGATGCTAGGTGGCTGTGGCCTTCGTGGTTTTCCCCACCCCTTCCACGTCAGCCCAGGACTCTCGGGGCCCGCTGCTGCCGAGGGTTGGAGCAGGAAGAGACGGTCCCGCCGTTGCCCCAGCCACTGCCCGTCGGAGCCAGGTAGCGGGCCTCGAGTCCCCAATCCCAGAGGCGTGGCGGGCAGAATAGAGTCCGTGGAACTGGCTTTCTTGCGGAGGGACGCGGAAGGGGAGTGACTAGGCCGCTCGCGTCGGGGCCTGGCGAAAGGGAACAGCGGTCTGAGGAGCCTTGGGCCAGATGCCCCATCCCGGCCTGCATACTGGCCAGGGGTCTTCTCCCTCCCAGGATCCCGGGATTCGCCCTTTCAGGCCGGTACTTGCATTACAGGAGGTAACGGGAGAGGAGGTGGGGGGCATGCAGTTCACCGACTGAGGGAATGAAGGACGCAGAGTTGTGACCGACAGATGAACGCGGTACAGCACTTAAAGGTTTTGGCAAAGAGTTCTTGCACAGGGTCTCTTAATTTGAGCAGTTAGGATTGTATGTTATGTTAAAGATCTGGTGGGGTGGGGCCGAAGACTGTCACTATTTTGTGGAGTTTAATTGTGAAGTACAGCGTTTTCAAACCCAGGGCGGTGTGCGGCGGATGGGGGTTAATATACTTCAACTTGGGCCTAATGTATTTTGTATTCTATTATGATTTATTTTCATGGAAACACAATAAAGATTGACTCTACTCTTCTAATATTTTAAAACATTAAGCCAAACTGAATGAATTTTAGACAGTAAAGGTCACAAGAGTTACTGGTTTGTGTGTTTAACATGTAATGATAATCCTGTATTTATTTCTCTAGATTTCCTGGCGTCTGTCAACCTTACATCTTGTATCGCGTTGATTATAATCTGAAACCATGACGGCTGCTGAGAACGTGTGCTATACGTTAATTAATGTGCCAATGGATTCAGAACCACCGTCTGAAATTAGCTTAAAAAACGATCTAGGTAAACTTTAATAAAATTTTGAAAATAAAATGGTAACAAAAAAGTAGAATATGAAAATGAAAACTCATTTGGATTTTAAGTTCAATTGGAAATGCTTAATTTTTATCTAAATATTTCTTTCTAGGTTCTCTCCAGTAGACCTTGTGTCTTATTAAAAATGAAAACTTGTTACCTTTAGACTTGAAATAATGGGTTTTTGGAAAAAGAACATTTCAGTTTGCTTAGTAAGCTAAAGAAATGTAAGTTTATTTGTTAGGTGTCCCTCTATATAACATAATGGTTTGTGCAGTTAAATATATTATATTAAATGAACTGACAGTTCTCTGTAGGTAGCAGATTGAGAATGTGTATTTGAATGTCTCCTTTTCTTTGTGAAGTTAACTTCATATTACTTAGATTATAAAATCAAAAGGACTTTGTTCTTTGAGTTTCCACCTGTTGAACGAATGAAGTCAACACAGGAATAAAAATGTGTTTTCCATATTTTAAAAGCATTTTTGCACAGAAGAAAACAAGATATATTTAACTCGAATTTTAAAAGTATTTAAATGTGTCTTCTTTTTGTGTGACTTTATTGAGAAAAATTTCTTAAAAAGTAATGCACTTTGTACTTTCCAAAGCAATGATCCTTGTTATTTGAACTACTACCATAAATGTAACTTAACCTGTAACTAATGTTTAAAACACAGTAGAGTGAAATTTATATTTCAAAGCCTGAAAGTATCTTTCAGAAGGTAGTTTGCAGTTTGGAAAGAGACTTAACATTTTACTTGCCTGTTCCCACCTCTTAATCAGCAATATTGGAATAATAGATTTCTATTATTAGAGAAGAGGGAAGAAATTCTCTTTTATATTTAAACTGATACCATTTTATACAAAAGCCACATATATATTCTTTTTTTTTTTCAACATTCATGTAAGATAGTAGAATGGAATACAAACTAGTGAATAAATTCTCATTACTGTTTTTTTCTTATAATTTAAAAGTTTATATTAGACTCCAAAAATGCTTATGGTTATAGCTGGGAAGTTAGAGAAGAAAATCTGTCCTTAATTGGAATAATACTTTTTCTTTAATTCCAGCTGCCTTAACTACCCTCCCCACACCAATAAATAAACAAGTAGTCTCAAATTTTGTGGTTTTTTTTGCTGTTACCTTAGAATAATTGAGATGAGAAAAAAGTTTAGAGCTACTTTCCAGGTTTGAGTAACCAGATAAATTTTTTATTTGGTGAAATCTTGAGTTTCTTCAACTATTCACTTTTCTTTCCCTTCAGAGAGTGGGTATGAGGTCTGATGACTGTACATTCCCTGGAGTAGGAAGTACTTAGAATATTTTGATGAATTTAATTAGTACTTGAAATTTTCCATTTTTGATAGTGTTCATAGAGAGAAAAAGTTGTGGAAATTTTGAAGATATGGAAAGAAGCATCCTTCCCTCACCTCAATTTGATTTGTTGGGATAAAATGGAAAATGAGGTGACGGTTTAAAATATAAATAGCATAGATTTTTTTGGCAAGTTCACCATTAAATTTACTTTTAAAACTTCTAAATCTTTTTAGTTTTTTAAAACTTTTATGCTTTTTGGACTTGGTGTACTTTAAGTCATCAAACAGATTAGAAAATTATCTTTTTAAAAATTATTCAGAAAGGGAGTTCTGGGACAAAAAGGAAAAACCTGTTTAAGCTCATTGAATACAACTGTAACTACTTGGAACTTTGCCTAATTTTTCTTATTTTTCTTAGTTACTGCTGTCAGGTACTGTTAGTTCTCTGGATGCTTTGTTTTTGTCATCCTCACAGACTTACAAACTGAAAATTTGCTCAGATGGATATTTGCTTCATCCTTTAATATTAATTTCTTGTTTTGATATGGCACACACTAATTTTCTCAGACGTCGCAGGAGATTGAAGCATGAGAAGAAATTAGTCTGTTTTAAACAAAAATATTAGTAGGGGATACATTTGGCAGTAACCTTCACTGTGTTCTTAATTTGAGTATCTGCAACACATGAAAATATCATCCAACCAAGTAATAGGTATATAGCCTTTGGGGGCTAGAAAGAACTTCTGATTTTACCTATTACAGTTCTCCTGAAGCTTAAATCCTTCCTGTAACCCTACCAAGTGATCATTCAGTCTCTACCTTTGGCAACAGGGAATTCTTTACATCTTAAGGCAGCGGAGTATTTAATAGCCAATTAGCTCTGATTGTTGGAAATTTCTTTGTCATATTTGGGCCCAAATCTACTTTCATAGTAACTTCTATCTATTAGTTCTAGTTCTGTTTTTTAACTCACAGTAGCTCTAAGATTATCAAAGACTGTTGTCATTCCTTTTTGTCTTCCCCTCCATAGGTACTATTTTTGTAATTTAAACAATTGTAGTAGCAATGTGTTTGTTTCTTGTATTTCTGCCTTTGAATTTTGGATCCAAAAGATTTTTAATACCATAAATTCTTCATTGTGCAGCAATGTTAATGATACGAAATTGTGGGTTGTTTTGCATAAAACACTTTATATTGCTTATTTTTAAGCTGAATAGCAGTATATTAGCATCTTAATGTTTCCTATTTAATTCTAAGCAATGGTTACTAATCTAGAACAATTTAATTTTCTTCCAATTTTTCACATAATTTCTTAAAGATTCTCAAGTTTTATAGTCTGTAGAAATATGATGGGATTTAGAATTAATCTGATTCATTAGTTCCCAACCGGTCTGAGTATTAGGATCCTCTTCCTATGTTGAAAAAATGTCAATGATTTCTCCCTCCCTCCCCACGATAGTGGCTGTAACTTTGAAAAAATACACTGACAAAAACTGCTTTGATTTTAGAAGCACTTATCATAATAGCATCTATATATATATTTTGAAAAATAGCCACGTGAGTGTTTGAGACATACATTATTTGGTCTTCATGGACTCTATATTAATTCTGCGGCCCATTGGTTAGGACCAGAGATATAATCTAGTGCCTTTGTATTATATGTAAAGAATCTGAGGCTCAGAGATAAATGACTTGTGCAAAGATATACAGCTTGTTCATGGCAGAACCAAGAGGAGAGCCTATGCCACTTGGGTTAGTACCGTAATTACCATTGCCTCCAGCTAACAGTGAGAAAATGTTTTATTTTATTAACTGCTTTTTAAATTATCTGAGGAATTTATTTTCAAAATGATTGCACTTTTTTTTTCTTTTTTCTTTTTTTGGAATCAGAAAAAGGAGATGTGAAGTCAAAGACTGAAGCTCTGAAGAAAGTGATCATTATGATCCTCAATGGTGAAAAACTTCCTGGACTTCTGATGACCATCATTCGTTTTGTGCTACCTCTTCAGGATCATACTATCAAAAAATTACTTTTGGTATTTTGGGAAATTGTTCCTAAAACAACTCCAGATGGGAGACTTTTACATGAAATGATCCTTGTATGTGATGCATATAGGAAGGTAAACCAACCAATGTATTATTATTTCTGAATATTGGTTTGATTTTAAGTAATTGTAAAATTGGTGGAATGGGCTTTTTTAATTTTTAAAATTTAATCTTGGATAAAATGTAAGTTTAGATATTTTGAAATTATTTTAAAATTTCTGTATATAAAAGTAAAGTTATTACAAAAAGTTTTATTACATTTTTTAGACACTTTATATGCATTTTATATGTGTATGCTACTAAATAAAAAAACCATGTTGCATGTAGAATATATATAAGACATGGATAAGACAGGTAAAAATTTCTTTAATCAAGAATCTGATGGAAACTAATAGATGTCTCTTCCCTCAAACTTAATTTCTGATTTTTTAATGGGAAATTTTTGCACTTAAAAGTTGTGGGTTTTCTCTTTTATAAAAAGCTGACACTCAGTATTTCATATTTGAATTTTTATTTTAGGATCTTCAGCATCCTAATGAGTTTATTCGCGGATCTACTCTTCGTTTTCTTTGCAAATTGAAAGAAGCAGAATTGCTAGAACCTTTAATGCCAGCTATCCGTGCTTGTTTGGAACATCGACACAGCTATGTTAGAAGAAATGCTGTTTTGGCCATCTATACTATCTATAGGTAAAGAAAGATTTACTCCTTTGGCTTAGCTTTTTGAGGACTGTTTAGTCTTTTAGACTGGCTTCCAAAGCCATTGCTTACAGGCTGTGTGTAGCTTGCAGATATATTTTGCTTGGCCTGTGCAATATTTCTTCTTCATTTTCATTAATTTGTTAGCATTGGAAAGTCAAAACATCTAGCAACATCGGGTCCTAGTTTCTGCATGATAGCTATCTTGGAATTCAGTGATGGTAGCTCCCTTTAAACAGGTTGTACACATTTCATTTGACAACAGTCCCTATCATTCTCAATTGCCACACTCCAACTCAATTCATTTATTGACTTACTTACCCCCTGTAGACATTGAGTTTTTGTCCTTGTTTTAGAATTCTATTTTGTGGAATGTGGGTCTTTTCTTTTTACCTGTAGAGGCCTTGAGGGGAACTTTTCAGTAGGAAGGGCTACAATTCTCAACTGGTTCCAATTCTTTGAAAGCTGAAGATTTTGGACTTTAAAAACAATTCAAAGAAGCAGTTAGTATATGGGAATTGTGTATATTATGCATTATATTCTGTAAACCTGCCACTTCTCTTTAACTAAAAAAAAAAACAAAACAAAACAGGTGAGGCTGGAATGTCTGGTTTTTACAATGACTGGTGTCAATCCATTTAAAAGAAGGATGTAATTTTTATTAGCATCTTTGTACTTCAATATATTAGTTGATTGATACATAATTTCATGGTTATCTCACAGTTTTATTAGATTTCATTACCTGTCAGAGGAAATATTCTTCTGATGAATACTGTAATTGAGTTCTTTGAAAGTTACCATGTAGACTGCACAAATTTCAGAATTTAAACTATAGTGATAACGGTTCTGTGATTAGTTTAAAAAGAAAGAGTCCCTAATTTTAGAGAAGCATACTGATATATTTATTGATGAAATGATAAACTGTCTGGTATTTGCTTCAAAATAATATGGGAAGAGGGAGAGTAGATAGGGTATAGATGAAACGAAGTTGGCTATGCGTTACTAATTGTTGAAGCTAGGTGATGTTTTTTTATTAATTTGGTGTTTGTTATTCTGTGTACTACAAATATTTTTAAATTTCCAAAATAAAAAGTTGTAAGTAAATAAATAAATGCAGCGTACAACTAATAAGTAAAGGGATTATATATTTTTTCTGATAATTCTCAATGAAGGGTCTTTCAGTACCTTGAGGTTGTCATTATATTTGAAAGTGTATGAAAGACAATTATTAGAGATTTTCAGTTGATGACATGTTAAATAAATCAGGTAGTTCTGTATTGAACTTGAAAATATCTAATTTAATAGATGAAAGTGTAAACTTGTGATTGCTACCTACAACTCTAATTAATTTAAAGTTTCAAAAGGCAAAATAATTTATAGTATTAAAGTTTGTTGAGGTTCAATTTTGGTATAGTCCAGAAATTTACTAAGTAGCAAAGTAGATTTTTATTAAATATGTATATCACCTGTTTTATTTGAAGAAATTTTGAACATCTTATACCTGATGCTCCTGAACTGATACATGATTTTCTGGTGAATGAGAAGGATGCAAGTTGCAAAAGGAATGCATTTATGATGCTAATTCATGCAGATCAGGTGAAGTACTTTTAAAAGTTATTTTTATGTGAATTAAAATGATTACATAGACCTAGACATGTTTTTAGCAGTTTAGTCAGTAATTTTGTTATTGAACATGTGATTTGTGTATTCTATTTTGATACTTTTTATAGATTTTGAACTTAATATGTGTAAAAATACAACTTTTTCTTAACCCTTTTCTGAAATATCGCTTATGTATGTATTTTTTTTTTTTTTTTAAAGTAAACATCAAAGAGGCTTTAATAACAGCCACTTCACATTTTTTTCAGGATTGAAATTATGATGACCATATTCTGTGTCATCCTACTTTGGTACTTTGATTGCCTGTTTTTCCTTATGTTGGTATAGATATAAAATTGTTTAATAGATAAAAATAGTAGCTTTGCATAAGAGTCAATCCTTAGCCAAGTCTGTGAAAGTGGGGTCTGGTAGCCCTCATTGTAGATGTGTATCCTTTTTATGCTCTTCAGATTTCATAAATGGATATCAACTTCACATCCAGCTCTGCTGGTAAAGTGCATGGATCTTCTTTTGGTTAGTAGCAATTCTACACACTTTGGTATAGCGTTTGATCTTGGAATTTTTACTATGTAATATTTATTATTAAAATATGGGAAATAATAGATAGGAAGATGAAAAATACGTAGTCTCTCCATTCTTTTGAAATCTAGATACTGTCGTCTTATCTTTGTTAAAAGATTATAAGAAAGCTGTTTACTTGAACCACGCTGTTTTGTCCTCTTGTAGAATTGATTTTACTGAACTATGCTTTATATTAAGCTGTTGATCTACAATAAGACACATAATAAGAAATAGTCCAATAAAATTTGTTGATTTTTTTACTGTAGAGATGTCAAGGCCATAGTTCTCCATATCACAGAGTCTGGTTTATGAAAACTCATATTAGATTTTTCTTTTAGGTCTTAGTAATAGGAATAACTGTACTCCTAAGCAGCTGGTTTGTTTTGATTATTTGAATACCCTGAATCATGTAACAGTAAAAAATCAACAAATTTTATTGGGCTATTTCTTATTCTGTGCCTTATAGATCAACAGCACAACACAAAGCATAGTTCAGTAAAATCAATTCTATAAGAGGACAAAACTGTGTGGTTCTGATTTAGCTCCTAGAACGTTCAGATCCAGATCTGTCACCCATAAACAAAAAGAAAATTTGTTTACTTTGTTTCTTACATTTTATGTGTTAACCTCATTCTTGGTTTCTTTTTTTACTTCAATTATTTATTCTTTTTCTTGATTTCCTTATTTGTTTTATAATTAATTGTGTATTTTTAAAGCTGTATTTTAAGTCCTTTTATTGAATGAGGGTGGAGTAATTTAAATATATCCTAATTTTTTTTTTTAGGATAGAGCTTTGGATTACCTAAGTACTTGTATTGATCAAGTTCAAACATTTGGAGACATTCTTCAGTTGGTTATTGTTGAACTAATTTATAAGGTAAGAATGATACTTTATGATTTAATCTAGGTAAAATAATTTAAAAGTTTACATTAAGACAAAGTTCAGTAGTCAGATATCTCTTTCTGTAAGGCTAGTTAATTGCTAGGATAATAAGTTTTAGTAATGGAAATATTCTATAGCATGGTCCATTAAAGGATTTTGTTGTTTTACATTTCTTTTGGTTTATTGTGCTTTCCAAATACTTGCTTCTATCCTTCCTAAACCGCTATGAGAAAGTCTATAAAAATCCATGGCTTGACCCAGTACAGCTGTAAAACAATCATTGTCTACCACCCAGTCACTGATTAGATTAGGAATTAAGTTTTATAATAAAATTCAAGATCTTCAGTGTACTCCAAACTACTTTGGAAATCTAAAAACAAACAAAAAAAGCCTCAAATATTTTTTTGCTGTTTGTAAAACAGAATAGACAAAATTTAAATATGTTAATACGATTTTGTAAGCCATTAACTAATAGGAAATCTGCAGCCAGCTAAGAAGTTTGAATTTTAAAATCAAGTACTTAATTGACAACATTTTAGTATATGTCCTTTGAAAGAACTGACTGCTTCTTAATGTTCTGAAAAAAAAATGCGATAGTGTCCGATTTTGCTATTGATACCATTGGAGGCTGAAAAAGATCAGAAATGGCTTTATTAAATAGGAAAGTATTTGGGGAGAAAACACCCAAGGCAGGCACTGTAAACAGATCACAATATTCTGCTTTTGCAGGAAAGGGGCCGCTCTCAACACAGGGTCCTAATCAGTTAGAGTTGGCATTTGAGTTGAAACCAGGACAGAAGAGATAGTTCTTTTTATTTCATGTCTGTGGTTTAGGGATGCCACTGAGGTTCTTAAAAGTCAAAGTGCTCTGCCATGTAATGACTTCATTGTCTAGTAGAATCCAGGTTATAATAAAAGTAAATAACTTTTGGTCATGCTCAAGTAGTGGAGAATTCTTTTTTTACTTTTTATTTTGAAATAATTTCAAACTTACAGTACAGTTGCAAAAATAATACAAACCGGAGAGGCGGGGCAAGATGGCAGACTGGTGAGCTGTATGTTTTAGTTACTCCTCCAGGAAAGTAGGTAAAAAGCCAGGAACTGCGTGGACTGGACACCACAGAGCAATCTGTCTTTGGGCATACTTCATACAACACTCATGAAAACGTGGAACTGCTGAGATCAGCGAAATCTGTAAGTTTTTGTGGCCAGGGGACCCGCGCCCCTCCCTGCCAGGCTCAGTCCCGGGGGAGGAGGGGCTGTCAGCTCCGGGAAGGAGAAGGGAGAATTGCAGTGGCTGCTCTTATCGGAAACTCATTCTACTGATTCAAACTCCAACCACAGATAGACTGAGACCAGACACCAGAGACTCTGAGAGCAGCCAGCCCAGCAGAGAGGAGACAGGCATAGAAAAAAAACAACACGAAAAACTCCAAAATAAAAGCAGAGGATTTTTGGAGTTCTGGTGAACACAGAAAGGGGAAGGGCGGAGATCAAGCCTTGAGGCGCATATGCAAATCCCGAAGCAAAGCTGATCTCTCTGCCCTGTGCACCTTTCCTTAATGGCCCTGGTTGCTTTGTCTATTAGCATTTCAATAACCCATTAGATCTCTGAGGAGGGCCGTTTTTTTTTTTTTTTTTTAAATCCTTTTTGCTTTTTCTAAAACAATTACTCTAAGAAGCTCAATACAGAAAGCTTCAAAGAATTGAAATTTGGGCACGTCAAGTCAAGAGCAGAACTAAGAGAGCTCTGAGACAAAAGGCAATAATCCAGTGGCTGAGAAAATTCACTAAACATCACAACTTCCCAAGAAAAGGGGGGTGTCCGCTCACAGCCACCATCCTGGTGGACAGGAAACACTCCTGCCCATCGCCAGCCCCATAGCCCAGAGCTGCCCCAGACAACCCAGTGTGACGGAAGTGCTTCAAATAACAGGCACACACCACAAAACTGGGCGTGGACATTAGCCTTCCCTGCAACCTCAGCTGAATGTCCCAGAGCTGGGAAGGGGGAGCAGTGTGAATTAACAGAGCCCGATTCAGCCATCATTTGAGCAGACTGGGAGCCTCCCAACACAGCCCAGCAGCCCAGAACTGCCCTGGGGGGACGGCACTCACCTGTGACATAGCACAGTCATCCCTCAACAGAGGACCCGGGGTGCACAGCCTGGAAGAGGGGCCCACTTGCAAGTCTCAGGAGCCATACGCCAATACCAAAGACTTGTGGGTCAGTGGCAGAGACAAACTGTGGCAGGACTGAAATGAAGGATTAGACTATTGCAGTAGCTTTAAAACTCTAGGATCATCAGGGAGATTTGATTGTTAGGGCCACCCCCCCTCCCCGACTGCCCAGAAACACGCCCCACATACAGAGCAGGCAACACCAACTACACATGCAAGCTTGGTACACCAATTGGGCCCCACAAGACTCACTCCCCTACTCACCAAAAAGGCTAAGCAGGGGAGATCTGGCTTGTGGAGAACAGGTGGCTCGTGGACGCCACCTGCTGGTTAGTTAGAGAAAGTGTACTCCACGAAGCTGTAGATCTGATAAATTAGAGATAAGGACTTCAACTGGTCTACAAACCCTAAAAGAACCCTATCAAGTTCAGCAAATGCCACGAGGCCAAAAACAACAGAAAATTATAAAGCATATGAAAAAACCAGACGATATGGATAACCCAAGCCCAAGCACCCAAATCAAAAGACCAGAAGAGACACAGCACCTAGAGCAGCTACTCAAAGAACTAAACATGAACAATGAGACCATAGTACGGGATATGAAGGAAATCAAGAAGACCCTAGAAGAGCATAAAGAAGACATTGCAAGACTAAATAAAAAAATGGATGATCTTATGGAAATTAAAGAAACTGTTGACCAAATTAAAAAGATTCTGGACACTCATAGTACAAGACTAGAGGAAGTTGAACAACGAATCAGTGACCTGGAAGATGACAGAATGGAAAATGAAAGCATAAAAGAAAGAATGGGGAAAAAAATTGAAAAACTCAAAATGGACCTCAGGGATATGATAGATAATATGAAACGTCCGAATATAAGACTCATTGGTGTCCCAGAAGGGGAAGAAAAGGGTAAAGGTCTAGGAAGAGTATTCAAAGAAATTGTTGGGGAAAACTTCCCAAATCTTCTAAACAACATAAATACACAAATCATAAATGCTCAGCGAACTCCAAATAGAATAAATCCAAAAAAACCCACTCCGAGACATATACTGATCACACTGTCAAACATAGAAGAGAAGGAGCAAGTTCTGAAAGCAGCAAGAGAAAAGCAATTCACCACATACAAAGGAAACAGCATAAGACTAAGTAGTGACTACTCAGCAGCCACCATGGAGGCAAGAAGGCAGTGGCACGATATATTTAAAATTCTGAGTGAGAGGAATTTCCAGCCAAGAATACTTTATCCAGCAAAGCTCTCCTTCAAATTTGAGGGAGAGCTTAAATTTTTCACAGACAAAGAAATGCTGAGAGAATTTGCTAACAAGAGACCTGCCCTACTGGAGATACTAAAGGGAGCCCTACAGACAGAGAAACAAAGACAGGACAGAGAGACCTGGAGAAAGGTTCAGTACTAAAGAGATTCGGTATGGGTACAATAAAGGATATTAATAGAGAGAGGGAAAAATATGGCAAACATAATCCAAAGGATAAGATGGCCGATTCAAGAAATGCCTTCACGGTTTTAACGTTGAATGTAAATGGATTAAACTCCCCAATTAAAAGATATAGATTCGCAGAATGGATCAAAAAAAATGAACCATCAATATGTTGCATACAAGAGACTCATCTTAGACACAGGGACACAAAGAAACTGAAAGTGAAAGGATGGAAAAAAGTATTTCATGCAAGCTACAGCCAAAAGAAAGCAGGTGTAGCAATATTAATCTCAGATAAAATAGACTTCAAAGGCAGGGATGTTTTGAGAGACAAAGAAGGCCACTACATACTAATAAAAGGGGCAATTCAGCAAGAAGAAATAACAATCGTAAATGTCTATGCACCCAATCAAGGTGCCACAAAATACATGAGAGAAACATTGGCAAAACTAAAGGAAGCAATTGATGTTTCCACAATAATAGTGGGAGACTTCAACACATCACTCTCTCCTATAGATAGATCAACCAGACAGAAGACCAATAAGGAAATTGAAAACCTAAACAATCTGATAAATGAATTAGATTTAACAGACACCTACAGGACATTACATCCCAAATCACCAGGATACACATACTTTTCTAGTGCTCACGGAACTTTCTCCAGAATAGATCATATGCTGGGACATAAAACAAGCCTCAATAAATTTAAAAAGATTGAAATTATTCAAAGCACATTCTCTGACCACAATTGAATACAATTAGAAGTCAATAACCATCAGAGACTTAGAAAATTCACAAATACCTGGAGGTTAAACAACACACTCCTAAACAATCAGTGGGTTAAAGAAGAAATAGCAAGAGAAATTGCTAAATATATAGAGACGAATGAAAATGAGAACACAACATACCAAAACCTATGGGATGCAGCAAAAGCAGTGCTAAGGGGGAAATTTATAGCACTAAACGCATATATTAAAAAGGAAGAAAGAGCCAAAATCAAAGAACTAATGGATCAACTGAAGAAGCTAGAAAATGAACAGCAAACCAATCCTAAACCAAGTACAAGAAAAGAAATAACAAGGATTAAAGCAGAAATAAATGACATAGAGAACAAAAAAACAATAGAAAGGATAAATATCACCAAAAGTTGGTTCTTTGAGAAGATCAAGAAGATTGACAAGCCCCTAGCTAGACTGACAAAATCAAAAAGAGAGAAGACCCATATAAGCAAAATAATGAATGAAAAAGGTGACATAACTGCAGATCCTGAAGAAATTAAAAAAATTATAAGAGGATATTATGAACAACTGTATGGCAACAAACTGGATAATGTAGAAGAAATGGACAATTTCCTGGAAACATATGAACAACCTAGACTGACCAGAGAAGAAATAGAAGACCTCAACCAACCCATCACAAGCAAAGAGATCCAATCAGTCATCAAAAATCTTCCCACAAATAAATGCCCAGGGCCAGATGTCTTCACAGGGGAATTCTACCAAACTTTCCAGAAAGAACTGACACCAATCTTACTCAAACTCTTTCAAAACATTGAAAAAAATGGAACACTACCTAACTCATTTTATGAAGCTAACATCAATCTAATACCAAATCCAGGCAAAGATGCTACAAAAAAGGAAAACTACCGGCCAATCTCCCTAATGAATATAGATGCAAAAATCCTCAACAAAATACTTGCAAATCGAATCCAAAGACACATTAAAAAAATCATACACCATGACCAAGTGGGGTTCATTCCAGGCATGCAAGGATGGTTCAACATAAGAAAAACAATCAATGTATTACAACACATTAACAAGTCAAAAGGGAAAAATCAATTGATCATCTCAATAGATGCTGAAAAAGCATTTGACAAAATCCAACATCCCTTTTTGATAAAAACACTTCAAAAGGTAGGAATTGAAGGAAACTTCCTCAACATGATAAAGAGCATATATGAAAAACCCACAGCCAGCATAGTACTCAATGGTGAGAGACTGAAAGCCTTCCCTCTAAGATCAGGAACAAGACAAGGATGCCCGCTGTCACCACTGTTATTCAACATTGTGCTGGAAGTGCTAGCCAGGGCAATCCGGCAAGACAAAGAAATAAAAGGCATCCAAATTGGAAAAGAAGAAGTAAAACTGTCATTGTTTGCAGATGATATGATCTTATATCTAGAAAACCCTGAGAAATCAACGATACACCTACTAGAGCTAATAAACAAATTTAGCAAAGTAGCGGGATACAAGATTAATGCACATAAGTCAGTAATGTTTCTATATGCTAGAAATGAACAAACTGAAGAGACACTCAAGAAAAAGATACCATTTTCAATAGCAACTAAAAAAATCAAGTACCTAGGAATCAACTTAACCAAAGATGTAAAAGACCTATACAAAGAAAACTACATAACTCTACTAAAAGAAATAGAAGGGGACCTTAAAAGATGGAAAAATATTCCATGTTCATGGATAGGAAGGCTAAATGTCATTAAGATGTCAATTCTACCCAAACTCATCTACAGATTCAATGCAATCCCAATCAAAATTCCAACAACCTACTTTGCAGACTTGGAAAAGCTAGTTATCAAATTTATTTGGAAAGGGAAGATGCCTCGAATTGCTAAAGACACTCTAAAAAAGAAAAACGAAGTGGGAGGACTTACACTCCCTGACTTTGAAGCTTATTATAAAGCCACAGTTGCCAAAACAGCATGGTACTGGCACAAAGATAGACATATAGATCAATGGAATCGAATTGAGAATTCAGAGATAGACCCTCAGATCTATGGCCGACTGATCTTTGATAAGGCCCCCAAAGTCACCGAACTGAGCCATAATGGTCTTTTCAACAAATGGGGCTGGGAGAGTTGGATATCCATATCCAAAAGAATGAAAGAGGACCCCTACCTCACCCCCTACACAAAAATTAACTCAAAATGGACCAAAGATCTCAATATAAAAGAAAGTACCATAAAACTCCTAGAAGATAATGTAGGAAAACATCTTCAAGACCTTGTATTAGGAGGCCACTTCCTAGGCTTTACACCCAAAGCACAAGCAACAAAAGAGAAAATAGATAAATGGGAACTCCTCAAGCTTAGAAGTTTCTGCACCTCAAAGGAATTTGTCAAAAAGGTAAAGAGGCAGCCAACTCAATGGGAAAAAATTTTTGGAAACCATGTATCTGACAAAAGACTGATATCTTGCATATACAAAGAAATCCTACAACTCAATGACAATAGTACAGACAGCCCAATTATAAAATGGGCAAAAGATATGAAAAGACAGTTCTCTGAAGAGGAAATACAAATGGCCAAGAAACACATGAAAAAATGTTCAGCTTCACTAGCTATTAGAGAGATGCAAATTAAGACCACAATGAGATACCATCTAACACCGGTTAGAATGGCTGCCATTAAACAAACAGGAAACTACAAATGCTGGAGGGGATGTGGAGAAATTGGAACTCTTATTCATTGTTGGTGGGACTGTATAATGGTTCAGCCACTCTGGAAGTCAGTCTGGCAGTTCCTTAGAAAACTAGATATAGAGCTACCATTCGATCCAGCGATTGCACTTCTCGGTATATACCCGGAAGATCGGAAAGCAGTGACACGAACAGATATCTGCACGCCAATGTTCATAGCAGCATTATTCACAATTGCCAAGAGATGGAAACAACCCAAATGTCCTTCAACAGATGAGTGGATAAATAAAATGTGGTATATACACACGATGGAATACTACGCGGCAGTAAGAAGGAACGATCTGGTGAAACATATGACAACATGGATGAACCTTGAAGACATAATGCTGAGCGAAATAAGCCAGGCAAAAAAAGAGAAATATTATATGCTACCACTAATGTGAACTTTGAAAAATGTAAAACAAATGGTTTATAATGTAGAATGTAGGGGAACTAGCAGTAGAGAGCAATTAAGGAAGGGGGAACAATAATCCAAGAAGAACAGATAAGCTATTTAACGTTCTGGGGATGCCCAGAAATGACTATGGTCTGTTAATTTCTGATGGATGTAGTAGGAACAAGTTCACTGAAATGTTGCTATATTATGTAACTTTCTTGGGGTAAAGTAGGAACATGTTGGAAGTTAAGCAGTTATCTTAGGTTAGTTGTCTTTTTCTTACTCCCTTGTTATGGTCTCTTTGAAATGTTCTTTTATTGTATGTTTGTTTTCTTTTTAACTTTTTTTTTCATACAGTTGATTTAAAAAAGAAGGGAAAGTTAAAAAAAAAAAAGAAAGAAAAAAGACAAACAAGGAAAAAAAAAAAAAAGATGTAGTGCCCCCTTGAGGAGCCGGTGGAGAATGCAGGGGTATTCGCCTACCCCACCTCCATGGTTGCTAACATGACCACAGACATAGGGGACTGGTGGTTTGATGGGTTGAGCCCTCTACCATAAGTTTTACCCTTGGGAAGACGGTTGCTGCAAAGGAGAGGCTAGGCCTCCCTGTATTTGTGCCTAAGAGTCTCCTCCTGAATGCCTCTTTGTTGCTCAGATGTGGCCCTCTCTCTCTGGCTAAGCCAACTTGAAAGGTGAAATCACTGCCCTCCCCCCTACGTGGGATCAGACACCCAGGGAAGTGAATCTCCCTGGCAACGTGGAATATGACTCCCGGGGAGGAATGTAGACCCGGCATCGTGGGATGGAGAACATCTTCTTGACCAAAAGGGGGATGTGAAAGGAAATGAAATAAGCTTCAGTGGCAGAGAGATTCCAAAACGAGCCGAGAGATCACTCTGGTGGGCACTCTTACGCACACTTTAGACAACCTTTTTTAGGTTCTAAAGAATTGGGGTAGCTGGTGGTGGATACCTGAAACTATTAAACTACAACCCAGAACCCATGAATCTCGAAGACAGTTGTATAAAAATGTAGCTTATGAGGGGTGACAGTGGGATTGGGAATGCCATAAGGACCAAACTCCACTTTGTCTAGTTTATGGATGGATGTGTAGAAAAGTAGGGGAAGGAAACAAACAGACAAAGGTACCCAGTGTTCTTTTTTACTTCAATTGCTCTTTTTCACTCTAATTATTATTCTTGTTATTTTTGTGTGTGTGCTAATGAAGGTGTCAGGGATTGATTTAGGTGATGAATGTACAACTATGTAATGGTACTGTAAACAATCGAAAGTACAATTTGTTTTGTATGACTGCGTGGTATGTGAATATATCTCAATAAAATGATGATTAAAAATAATAATAATAATAATAATACAAACCCTATGCGGAGGACATCAACATACCTCCACCCCTTCAGATATCCAGATCCACCAATTTTAATATGTTGCCTCCTTTGCCATATCTACTTTTCTTTCCTCCCTCCCTCCCTCCCTTCCTTCCTTCCTTCCTTCCACTTCTCTTGATTTTCTGGACATTTGAGAGCAGGTGGCACAGATCATATTCCTTAAACACATAATACTTCCATGTATATTTCGTATGAACAAAGATATTCACTTACGTAATCACCTTTAGTGCAGTTTTCAAGTTCAAGAAATTTAACATTAATATAAAGCTTACATTCTATATTCCAGTCTTTTCTTATGTTTCAGTATGTCGTTTTGGGTCTTTTCTCCTCCATTCTTAGATTCTATCCAGTATCCTGTATTGCATTTAATTGTCATCGTATCTTTAATTTCTCTCTCTTTTTTTTTAAATTTGGAAACATAAATCTTTCCATCCCAGTCCTTCCCAGGCATACCATTTAATGGGATTAATCACATTCACAATGTTGTAATACCCTCACCACCATCCATTACTAAAACTTTCCCTTGACCCAAAACAGAAACCCTATACTCATTTTGCTTTAAATCCCTATTACCCCGTCCTCCACCCCTGATACCCTGTCCTCTACTTTCTGTCTCTGAGTTTGCATGTTCTCTGATATTTTCATTGTGGTTTCCATGAGCTTAAATTTAATATCCTAAATCTTTAACAATCTTGTTTGCTTTGATACCAACTTAATTCATTAGTATATAAAAACTATTCCTCTTCATTCCCCCCACATTTATGTAGTTCTTGTCCCAAGTCACGTATTTATTATGAGTCCAAAACCACTGATTTATCACATTTTGTGGATTTGTCTTTTACATTATGTAGGAAGCAAAAAGTGGAGGTATAAACCAAAAAATACAATAGTACTGGTATTTATATTCATCCATATTATTGTCTTTACTGGAGATCTTTAGTTGTTCATGTGGCTTTAGTCAATTGTCTAGTGTCCTTTTCTTTCAACCTGCAGAACTCCCTTTAGCTTTTCTTAAAGGGCCTAAGTGATAGAGATTTGACTGGATATATTTTAGGAAAATCTAACGTGTGTGCTTACTTCAAAAGAAAAAGTAATAAGGGGTATTTGCCTGACAGGTATAAGGATGCATTTAGAATGGAATAGAAAATTTTAGTTGCCTCTCCAATATTGAATATGGTTCTAAATAATAGAAAGTAGTACTTAGAAAAAAAGATTATCTTTCCTGCTTGAAGAACCAGTATTTTCCTTTTATCAACTATTTAGATTTATGTAACCCAACTTGTTTCCCTTTTTTGACATGTCATCTAAGAAATATAGGACCAAATTTAATATCCTATCATAGTACCCGTATTAGTGTACTTGGTTAATGTGTGACTGTCCTTGTTTTTGTTGCTTTACATTTTCTTTTTCTATTTCACCTGTGTACAGTATTATAAACTGTCTGAAAATTGTTTTTGAAGGAGGGGGTATATAAATAAATTGTGAGTGAATAAATGAATATGTCGCTATAATGAGTATTTGAAGTAAATCCTATTTCTGAAATTGCCAGTGTTGTATCAGTGTCTTACTACATGTTGGACAACATTTTTTTAAGTCCTTGAGTAAGAATATTCATAGTTTTCAAATTAAGAAAACCAGCATTCTATAAACTACATTGATAAATATTTCATTTTGAAACAAATGTCCCTGAAGTCAGTTGAAACCTAAATGTTCTTTTCTTCAGGTCTGTCATGCTAATCCATCAGAGAGGGCTCGTTTCATTCGCTGCATCTATAACTTATTACAGTCATCTAGCCCTGCTGTAAAATATGAAGCTGCTGGAACATTAGTGACACTCTCTAGTGCACCAACTGCCATCAAGGTACTGCTTATTTCTTTTATGTCCAAATTAGATGATGGATATGCTGTCTTTTCACTTAAGATTTAGTGACATTCGGTTTACTTCTTGGTTACATGACATTACATAGCATAGAAGGAACAGCTACAAATTTTATAAAATTTTTTGCTTCCTTACATACTCTGTCCATCCTTCCTCCTTTCTCCTTCTCTCCCTTCCCTTCTTCCTTCCCTCCCCTCCTTCCTTCTTTCTTTCCTTCCTGTATATATCAATGAGAGAAGACTTGTATTTCTACTTTCTGGAGAATAATACTGGTATTTTAAGATCTCTCCCCACACTTAAATTCTCTTAAAAACTAGATCCGGAAAAATGAGTTCTGGATCCTAAATGATGGATACTAAAAAGGTCCTAATGATTATTTTTGATAATGGAATATTATCCTTCTCTTATTTACTTTATTCTGTCTAGACTGTGTCAGGAATGCCTAATATGTTCAGAGAATAAGTTGATATAGAAAGCCAACTTATATAAATGGGAGAATTTACTGCTTTATCCACCAATACTTAAAAAAAATTAACTTTTTATTTTGAAATAATTTTATATTTACAGAAATGTAAAAATAGGTTAGGGTTGCCATATATCCATCTCCCAGCTTCCCCTGATGTAAATGTCTATATAACTGACATATTAAGAAATCAACTTTGGAACAATTCTGTTATTAAACCACAGACTTTATTTGAATTTCACCAATTTTCCCACTAATGTCCTCTTTCTAAAGCAGGATCCAATCCAGGACCCCATTTTAGTTCTCATGTATCTTTAGTCTCTTCCAATACATGACAGTTCTCCAGATTTTCCTTGTTTTTCATGACCTTGATACTTTGAAGAGTACTGGTTAGTTATTTTGTAAAATATCCCTCAATTTGGGTTTGTCTGTTATTTTCTCATGCTTAGATTGACATTACACATTTTTGGGAAGAATACCACAGAAGTAATATATCTTTCTTAGTTTATCATATCGAGAAATACTTGATATTGATATATCTTTCTTCAGTGACATTAACCTTGATTACCTGGTTGAGGTGGTATCTACTGGGTTTCTCCACTGTTGAGTTACTATTTTTCCCTTTATAATGGATAAATATCATGGGGGAGATACCTTGAAACTGTGTAAATTTCCTGTTTCTCGTCAAACTTATACCCACAAATTTTATCATCCATCAGTGAATCTTCTGTACAACAGTTATTACTGTGGTATTCTAATAGTGATTTTCTGTTTCTCTCATTCCTTCTACGGTTATTAGTTAGAATTCTTCTGTAGGAAAGAGCTGTCCCTTCTCCTTTATTTATATCAGTATGAATATTTTATTTTATTCTATAGAATATAATACACTACTATCATTATTTATTATGTTGATCAAATTGTTTCAGCTTTGGCCATTGGGAGCTCTTTTAAGGGGGGGTTGCTCCTTTGTCCTTTGCATTTAAACTTGAATCATTCTAAAATATACAGGTTTAAAAATAAAGATGCTCAGTAGCTATACTTTTTGAGATTCTCTGCTATTTTCTGCTTCGTTCCTTAGTCTCAACCCTTAACTTTTGTCTGTTAAGTATTTCTGCCTGAAGCAGCCCCTATCCATCCTTTTAATTTGTGATGCTTCTAATCTTTTGTAAGCTTGAAAACTAATGAGGTTTGTTAGAATTTAGGGAATAGAGGAACACATTCCTCTGAATAAAGTGCATAAAGTTTAGTGCCGGGATTAGTGAGTGTATTATGGCTTCTTGGGGACTTCTTATTATTTGCAGATTCCATGCTTAAAGTAGATGAATGTATTTTTAAAATATATTTCTTTTTTAAAAAATATTTATATATAGGCTGCTGCCCAGTGTTACATTGATTTAATAATTAAGGAGAGTGACAACAATGTAAAGCTCATAGTTCTGGATCGATTGATAGAATTAAAAGAGCATCCTGCTCATGAACGAGTATTACAGGTAAGTGTTGTCTAAAAGAGAATGATCCTAAGTAAACTTTTCCAAATAGAAATCATTCCCAAGCCTTGCCATTTTGGTTAACTTAAATGCTTGGATATTGAGCAGTTTAAATTTTGGTCAACTAATGTGTAAATCTTGAATCACCATAGCCTTTTGGGGTATTGTCTTTGCCATAAAGAAAAAAATTTCTAAAATGAATTAGTATGTTGTCTTTTATCTGTTATATTTATACTGTTCTGGGTATTCTTAGCAATAGTGATATATATTGGTGTTAATTTAAATATGATTTATGTTTCTTGGAAAATATTTATATTCATTGATTGAAAATAAAAATCATCAAATTCTGAAAAAAAAAAATCAGCAATAAGAATAAAGAAATGAAACCACATGACAGCTGAGTTGAATCCTGGTTAGATCAACAAAAAAAAATTGCTATAAAGGGCACCTGGGACAATTGGAGAAATGTGAATATAAACAGTATATTACTAACATCATTGTTATAAATGTTAAATTCTTTGAATTTGATAACCATATTACGGTTATGTGAGGAATTATCCTTATTCTTGGGATATACACTGAAATGTTTAGGATGAGAGAGAGTATGATAAAGCAAACATGGCAAAATATTAACAATTAGTGAATCTAGGTGAAGGGTATACAGGAATTTACAGGAATTTTCACTCTTACAAGTTTTAGAACTTTTTTTTGTCAGTGTGAAATTTTTATTAGTAAGATTTTCAAGAGGTAAAACCATTTGTGAATTACAGTTTTACTTAATTTTAAAATATTTATCTGCTGTGGATTTTTGTATGTATCTTTTAAATATTAAATTTTCCTACAGAACCAAATTACACAAGTAACGAAATTGTTATAATTTCTTCATATTGTCTAATACCAAGTTCAGATTCAGATTTTCTCAGTTGTCCCAAAAATGCCCATTTGTAGATGGCTTGTCCAATTCGTGACCACACATCCTGTCAGGTTTTTATGTGCCTTAAGTCTCTTTAGTTTAACAGTATCTTTTATTGTCTGGTTATTTACTTGTGCTGTCATTTAGCTTGTACCTCTGACCTCTATTTCTCATAAATGGTAAGTTGGATGTAAATCTTGATAGAATCAAAGTAAATATTTTTCATCTTGAATACATCATATGGTGATAGTATATGTTTCATATTGCATTATATCAGGAGATACCAAATATCTGTGTATTTCACCACTAGTGGTTTTGTGATGGATAAAAGTATTATGGTGATGCAGACAGAACCCTCCATTCTACCTTTAAGATTTTCCTTTTGACCTGAAAGATTGGTATTACTTCTTTTGCTCTTTTTCAGGATTTGGTTATGGACATCCTAAGAGTATTAAGCACACCAGATTTAGAAGTACGCAAGAAAACTCTGCAATTAGCCCTGGATCTTGTGTCTTCTAGGAATGTTGAAGAGGTAAAATAAAACTCTGATAGCACTTGTAAGCTATCAGGCCAAACATGATATAATTCTAACTTATTTTTACTTTGTTCTATAGCTGGTTATTGTCCTGAAGAAAGAAGTGATTAAAACAAATAATGTGTCTGAACATGAAGATACTGACAAATACAGACAACTTCTCGTGCGAACATTGCATTCCTGTTCTGTCCGATTTCCAGATATGGCTGCAAATGTTATTCCTGTGGTATGTAATTCTGATTCTTAATTTTGAAGTTGTCTAAAAGAGTTTTTAAAAAATTCTAGTTATTGATTTCCAGAAATCTCGACTCTATGGAATCACTAAATTTCATGGTTGAAAGAGATCTTTATATCTACCCTTAAGCATCCAAGAGTAAGGAAGCTTATTCGTACATACTTACCGAAAATACATAGTGACAAAAAAAGTAGCACTACATATTATTATAACTGATGTTTGTTACAATGACTAAGGTAAAATGTTGTGTGTGTGTGTGTATATATATATATATATATATATATAATTCTGTAAGGCAAATAAGTATTTCACATAGCTTCAGTTCTTGAAGGATTTGGTTATAGGAAAAATTCACCTATCTAGAATATTTTGCTTTTTCTCACTTTCAGATAAATAAGGTATGTTATTATATTTCAAATTTTGCCTTTCAGGTCTGAATTTTCTCTAAAATGAATTTATTTTTAGTTACAAATTAGAAGGATTCAATTAATTTATTTTGAGTTGTGGATTTCCAGCTTCTGTTTTATACTCAGTTTTGTGATAAACTGCTGCACATAAAACCAAAAAGCCATTGTGTATTTGTTTATGTAATAGTGTTAACTCTCAATTCAGTTTTGCTGGGTAATTGAAAATTAAGAATTACATTCTTTGTAAATTTGTTAATTTACCTCTTGCCTTAGATCATTTTCCTTCTGAAATTATGTAATTGTTCTATTTCCATTTTTTAATTTCTTTTAGTTAATGGAGTTTCTCAGTGATAATAATGAAGCAGCAGCTGCTGATGTCTTGGAGTTTGTTCGTGAAGCCATTCAGCGCTTTGATAATCTGAGAATGCTTATTGTTGAGAAGATGCTTGAAGTCTTTCATGCTATTAAATCTGTCAAGTAAGTTTAAAATACTTTTAAATATAAGATCAAGTAAGATAAATTGTATTAGTTTCTATTTTTAAAGTGTCTGTTGATAGAAAATGTAATAGAAGAGAAGATGATTCAAGACAAGCCAAAATAAGACAAAATAAAATAAAGCTAACAGTAAGCATCACCCTACCCCCACCCTCAGTTAAGCCATACTTTATGGGCAGAATGATTTTTTTTTTCTCTGTAGGAGTGATATAACTAGGTTTCTCTATCCTGATTTCCTCTGTAACATAAATCGTAGAGTGACTGTTTCGGTTTGCTAAAGCTGCTGGAATGCAATATACCAGAAATGGGTTGACTTTTACAATGGGGATTTATTAGCTTGCAAATGTATAGTTCTAAGGCCATGAAAATGTCCCAATTAAGGCATCAAGAAATGATACTTTCTCTGAAGACAGGCTCCTGGGGTTCGTTTTTCATCCAGCAAGGCACATGGCCAGCATCTCATGGTCCTTAACTCCCAGGTCTCACTGCTTTCAGCTTCTGGTTCCAGTCGCCTCTTCTTTCAGCTCCTCTGGGGTATTTTTCTCTCTAAGTTCTCCAAAAATTTTGCTGGGTGTTTCTTTCTGAGCTCTCTGTGCTTTTTCAGGCTTTTATCTTCATAAAGGACTCCAGTAAAGGATTAAGACCCACCTTAAATTAGGTGAGTCACATCTCAGTTGAAACAACCTAATCAAAGCGACCCACCCACAATAGGTCTGCACCCACAGGAATGGATTAAAAGAATATGGCCTTTTCTGGGGTACATAACAGCTCCAAACTACCAGAGTGACTAAGGAATATATGTTTAAATGGCATCACTTTTGCATATCATTGTTATTTATATTCCCCTTTAGCATTTGTGAAGAGAAGGATTGAAAATACAACCTAAATCTGATGATATGTTTACCTTCACGTAACATTTACTAATGAGAAAGGAGCATTGCATCCAAATTTTTCTTATTTAAAGTATCTGATGGACAGACTATAACATACTTGAAGTATGTCTAACCTTGATAGGAAGAAAAGTACTAGTATAAAATTTCATTTTATGATATGAAAATATTGATAGTTATGGAAAAGAGCAAGATTTGCTTCTTTGTCGTGAAAATAATTGTATTAAGGTTTTGCTTTTGATAGTTACAGTATAAGACTTTATTCAGTTTATCATTTTAAACTAGAGAATTGTTGCTTTCTTAATTTAGCTTTTTATGTTGTTTTTTTGCTGATCCCTTATACTCCTTCCTTGTCCATTATTGTGCTCAGAATCTTGCTTCTTCTTTTCAATGACTACAAATAATAAAAAGTGAATTACTTTTTAAATTAAAATAATAAATTTCTTAGAGTAGTAAGTGATAAGGCCAAATTTACTTTAAAACTATCCTAAATGGAAAATAACTTTCTAGGAAACACTTCAGTTTATTTTATTAAATAAAATATTTATTTTACTAAGTTTACCCAGTTTTAGAATAGGAGACAGTTATTTTCCTTTTAATCCTTGTGATTTCTGGAGAGAATAAAAAAACTAGTTGTGTGTTTGTGATATTCTTTCTTAAATTTTCATCCATAATCCCATAGAACTGCAAAATCTTGGTTTCTTGCTTGAGCTTGAATTCACAGAGAGGGTCTCATTGTTTGCAAGGACAGTGTTTCAGAACTTGTGTTCTTGCTCTAGGATTTATCGAGGAGCATTATGGATCCTGGGAGAATATTGTAGTACCAAGGAAGACATTCAGAGTGTGATGACTGAGGTCCGCAGGTCCCTCGGGGAGGTATGTTTTTACATTACTAAAACCTACTTTATGGGTGATTTGTTTTCATGGTTTTATTTAGTTTCTGGGCTAAAGAACACTGAAAAATGTATTTTAGTTGTCCAGATAATTAAGCCAGTTTCAGAAGGAACTTTGAGGACCCTCCTTCTTAGGTGCTGTGGAAAATTTGGGGAGATTCTTCCCTCAAGTTCCCCCCACACTTATCGAAATATAGAAGCTCTTTTATCTGTGTCATTTAGCTTACTGAGTAATATTTTCTTTGAACAAAAGGTTCTATGTTTAAAAAAAAAAAAAGACAAAGGCTCACAAAACTGTTTTAGTTTATGTTTTCTGAAAGGAGATTGCAAATATTGTAAGAACAAGGCTGACTTTAGAATATTTATATGCTAAAACTGGCATTATTTCTTCATCTAAATTACATATGGTAGAATAAAAACAACAGTGGATTGCTTGTCTAGTCTTCTGCTAGTAACTAGCTCTAGGACCTTGGATAGAAGTTCCTCAACCTGAATGGACACCAGTTTTTTCATCTATAAAATGAAGGTTTTGGAATTGATGATGATTTAAGATTCTTCATGGTCTTAAATTAGATGATATACTGGTATTAGGCATAAATATATAATAGCAGTTGGTTTTGTAAAAAAGGTACTACTCAAAAACAAAAAGGCAGCCAGCTTAAAAATAGACAAATGGGAGGAAGGGCAAGACGGCGGCATAGAGAGGTGTGGAATTTAGTTAGTCCCTGGAGCAACTAATAAACAGCCAGAAACAACTAGTAAATAATCTGGAACAACTGCTGGGAGACAACCATGACTGTTCACACATCGTACACCAACCTGGAATGGGTAGAATGGCTGAGATCACAGCATAAAAGCTGTAACTAAAAACTGCGGAACCATGCAAGGAGCCTCCTACCCACCATGGCAGTTTGAGCTGCAAGACCTCTCTGTGGGAGAAAGCAGCATTCCTTGAGCAAGCGAATATAGTTCAGCCTAGTTCCAACTGGGGTTTTAATTAACAAATGCGGACTACTAAATACAGGCTACAAGCATAGACAAACCTCTAACAAGCAGTAAAGTACCTGAGGTTGCTCCCAGTGGAGAGGAGGTAGGGCTGATGGAAAAAAAAAAAATTAAAATAAAAAAAATATATATAGCTGACCTTAGAGAGCCAGAAAACTCCTGTGTCCTGGGAAAGAGAGCCCAGAAGACTGGGTGCTATCTCTGGCTGATGGGCAAAACTGGGAGGCCGTGGACTGCCTCTGAAAAGGGGCTTTCTTTCCCTTTTTCTTTCTCTCAACCTGAGTTGTTCAGTGGAGAAAGCCCCAGCCATTTCCAGTTCACAATGCTCTGACCCAGACAGGAGTGGAGTTAACAGTCAGAGTGACAAAGGAGTAATTCAAGTGTGGAAGATAACTCCCTAGGGGGGGCTGTATTTTTCCTAAGAGGAAGGAGTTGGGGCCCAGCTCTAGTGATTACGCTCCCTTCAGAACTCAGACCGCAGCCTGGGGGAAAACAGTCAAAACAGAAACAAGCTGAGAATTAAAGGGGCCACACCTCTTTACACCAGTGGGAAGTGACAGGCTGACAGGCACCACCTGTTGGGAAGGTTAGGAAAAGCACAGTGGCTAGAGGCCTCACAGGAAAGTCTTTCAGTCTTCTAAGGCAGACCCTCAGGGAAACTTGAAACTGAATATAACCCCATTCTGATAACTGAACCCATTCTAGTCTGGGAAAATCTGATTGGGGTAATCAAGGAAAACAGATGCCTGGACAACAGAAAACTGCAAATTACACTAGGAAAAATGAAGTTATGGCCCAGTCAAAGGAACAATTGAGATACAGTTGAAATATTATTTCACTTTAATGAAATAATCAATTAAAGATTTTCAAATAAATAGGCTAAATCAATTCAAAAACCAAGTCAATGAGTTTAGGGAAGTTATGGTGAAAGAGATGAAGACTATAAAGAAAACACTGGGCAAACCTAAGTAGAAATCTAAAGTTTGAAAAAAACAACTGGCAGAATCTATGGAAATACAAGAGATGAAAAACATAATGGAGACATACAACAGCATATTTCAGGAGGCAGAAGAAAACATTCAGGAACTGGAGAACAAGACACCTGAAATGCTACACACAAAAGAACAGATAGGGAAAAGAATGGAAAAATATCAGCAATGTCTCAGTGAATCGAATGACAACGTGAAGCACATGAATTTATGTGTCATGGTGTCCCTGAAGGAGAAGAGAAGGGAAAAGGGGCAGAAACAATAATAGAGGAAATAATCACTGAAAATTATCCATCTCTTATGAAAGACATAAAATTATAGATTCAGGAAGCGCAGCATACCCAAGACAGAATAGATCTGAATAGACCTATGCCAAGACACTTAATAATCAGATTATCAAATGTCAAAAACAAAGCGAGAATCCTGAAAGCAGCAAGAGAAAAGCGATCTATCACACACCAGGGTAGCTTGATAAGACTGTGTGTGGATTTCTCAGTACAACCCATGGAGGCAAGAAGGAAGTGGTGTGATATATTTAAGATAATGGAAGAGAGAAACCGGCAAAACTGTCCTTCAGATATGAGGGAGAGTTTAAAATATTCTCTGACAAGCAGACAATGCGAGTTTGTGAACAAGATATCTGCTCTACTGGAAATACTGAAGGGAGCACTACAAACAGATAGGAAAAGACAGGAGTGAGAGGTTTGGAACACAATTTTGGCTGATGGTAGCACAGTAATGTAAGTACACTGAACAAAGATGACTGTGAGTTCGGTTGAAAGAGGAAGGTTAGGGGCATGTGGGACACCAGAAGGAAAGAGGGAAAATAAAGACTGGGACTTTATAACTTAGTAAAACCTAGAATGCTCAACAATTGTGATAAAATGTACAAATATGTTTTTTTAATTCAATTTTATTGAGATCTATTCACATAACATACAGTTATCCAAAGTGTACAATTAATTGTTCACAGTGTCATCATATAGTTATGCATTCATCGCTCCAATTTATTTTTTGAACATTTTCCTTGTAACAGAAAAAGTGAAAATAAGAATTAAAAAAAAAGTAAAAAAGAACACTCAAATCATCCTCCCCCACCATCCTATTTTTCATTTAGTTTTTTGTCCCCATTTTTCTACTCATCCATCCATACACTGGATAAAGGAAGTATGATCCACAAGGCTTTCACAATCACACTATCACCCTTGTAAGCTACATACAAATATGTTTTTACATGAGGGAGAACAAATGAATGTCAGCCTTGCAAGGTACTACAAAATGGGGTGGTATTGGGGAAGAAATGCAATCAATGCAAACTAGAGACTGTAGTTGGTGGAAACATTGTGTTATGCTTCCTTGGATGTGGCAGTGGCAAAGTACCAAAGCTGGGTGCCTGTGAGAGGGGGATATAAGGGAGGGGTGTGGGACTCTTGGCATTGGTGATGTTGTCTGACTCTTTTATTATACTTTATTTTAATACTGGCTTTCCTTTTGCTACTTTTTTTAGCTGTCATCTTTTTTCTTTCTTTCTTTCTTTTTCTTTTGCCTCTCCACCTTCTTTGACATTCGTCTTTCTTTGTGGAAAAACTGGAAATGTCCTTACATTGATAGTGGTGATGGTGATTATGCAGGGAACCATCGATTGTTTACTTAGGATGGAATGTATGGTATGTGAACAAAACCACCTTAAAAAGAAAATGGGTTGATGAAGAAACCTTGAGGGCCTTATATTGAGTGAAATAAGTTAGACACAAAAGGGCAAATATTGTATGGCCTCACTGATATGAACTAATTATAATATGTAAACTCATAGACATGAAAAATAAGTTACCCATGCTGCAAAGGAGAGGCTAGGCCTCCCTATATTTGTGCCTAAGAGTCTCCTCCTGAGTGCCTCTTTGTTGCTCGGATGTGGCCCTCTCTCTCTGGCTAAGCCAACTTGAAAGGTGGGATCGCTGCCCTCCCCTCTACGTGGGATCAGACACCCAGGGGAGTGAATCTCCCTGGCAACGTGGAATATGGCTCCCGGGGAGGAATGTAGACCCGGCATCGTGGGACGGAGAACATCTTCTTGACCAGGAGGGGGATGTGAAAGGAAATGAGGTAGGCTTCGGTGGCAGAGAGATTCCAAAACGAGCCGAGAGGTCGCTCTGGTGGGCACTCTTATGCACACTTTAGACAACCCTTTTTAGGTTCTAAAGAATTGGGGTAGCTGGTGGTGGATGCCTGAGACTATCAAACTACAACCCAGAACCCATGAATCTCGAAGACAGATGTATAAAAATGTAGCTTATGACAATGGGGTGACAATGGGAGTGGGTAAGCCATAAGGACCACACTCCACTTTGTCTAGTTTATGGATGGATGAGTAGAAAAATAGGGGAAGGAAACAAACAGACAAAGGTACCCAGTGTTCTTTTTTACTTCAATTGCTCTTTTTCACTCTAATTATTATTCTTGTTATTTTTGTGTGTGTGCTAATGAAGGTGTCAGGGATTGATTTAGGTGATGAATGTACAACTATGTAATGGTACTGTAAACAATCGAAAGTACGATTTGTTTTGTATGACTGCATGGTATGTGAATATATCTCAATAAAATGATGTTAAAAAAAAAAAAAAAAAATAAGTTACCCAGATTTAGAACAAGGCTAGAGAATGGAGAGTGGTTGCTTATTATGACCACAGTGTTTAACTAGGTTGAACTTAAGTGTTTGGAAATGGACAGAGGTGACGGTAGCACATTATTGTGAGAATAACTAACAGTGCTAAACGGTATGTGACTGTGGTGGAAAGGGGAAGCCTAGAGTCACATATGTCACCAGAAGGAAAGTTGGAGGTTAAAATATGGGAATGTGTATATAACAGTGAATCTTGTGGTGGGCAATGTCCGTGATTAACTGTACAAATATTAGAAATCTCTTTCATGAACTAGAACAAATGTATGACACTATAACTAGAAGTTAATAATACAGGGGTATATAAGGAAAAAATATACCTATTGCAAACTATGTACTACTGTTAGTAGTATTTTAACATTCTTTCATCAACAGTAACAAATGTACTATACCAACACTATGAGTCAATAACGGTGGGTGGTGGTTAGGGGTATGGGAGGATTTGAGTTTTCTTTTTTATTTTTATTTCTTTTCTGGAGTAGTGAATACGTTCTAAAAATTAAAAAAAAAATTGTGATGAAAGCACAACTATATAATGGTACTGTGAACAACTGATTGTACACTTTGGATGATTGTATGGTATGTGAACAACCTCAGTAAAACTGAATTAAAAAAAATAGATGAATGGCTTGAATAGGCATTTCTCCAAAGAAGAAATACCAGTGGCTGACAAGCACATGAACAGATGCTCAGTATCATTAGTCATTAGAAATCAAAATCACAATAAGATACCACCTCACACCCACTAGAATGACTATTATTGTAAAAAATATTTTAAAATAACAAGTGTTGGTGAGAATGTGGAAAAATAGGAACTCTTGTACTTTGCTGGGAATTTAAAATGGTGCAGCTGCTGTGGAAAACAGGTCAGCAGTTCCTCAAAATGTTAAGCATAGAATTACTACATGACCTAGCAATCCTGCTTCTAGGTATATATCCAAAAGAATTGAAAGCAAGGACTTGGACAGATGTCTACACCTGTGGTCATAGCAACATTATTCTCAGTATCCAAAAGGTGGAAATAACCCAAATATCCATCAGCAGATAAATTGATAAATAATATTAGGTATATATATACAGTGGAATGTTATTCAGCTTTAAAAGGGAAAGAATTTCTAGAGACTTCCAGGGAAGATGGTGGAGTAGGGATTTCTGTGACTCAGTCCTCCCACCAAAACAACTATTAAACAGGCAGGAACCATCTGAAACAATTATTTTGAAATCCAAAGGCCAGAAGAACACTATACAGCATCCAGGAAAGAGTGGGAAGAAGGGGCAAATAAATTATGGTAAAGAACTGTAAATTGCTGCCTCCACACAGTGGCTACTGTTGCCCATCCCGTCCTCTCGGGGCAGGCCACTGCAGGGTCCAGTCTTTGGCTAGCTGCTGATGACATAAAGAGAGATAAATCCTCTCCCGCAAGAATAGGGGCCTGCATGACTGATAGCTGTTCACAGCTTTTAATTAGTGAATTCAGATCACTGGATCCTGGCTCTGAAGGCAGCTATTGTTTTAACCCACCCAGACAAAGAGGGCAGCAGCCATTGTTTTAACCCTGTCCTGCACACTCCCTGGACAGGGGCAGAGGCTCTGGAGATTTAAAGATGCTGTGCTTCCTCCAGGACACAAGGACAGTTTGCTGAAGGGCTGCATTTGCTGGGCAGGCCAGGAAAGCTCAGCTCAGAGAACTGTCAGAGAAGCTGTTAGTGTCCTTCCTGGTACCCTTCCCAGGGCACTGTGAAGCCAGTCTGTGCCCCCTTTGTGGGTCCCTGACTCTATTTTGGCTGGGAAAGACTGACGGGATCAGAATTTGCCCTCTAGGCAAAAGAAGCATGAAACAACAAAAGGAGTGTTAAAAAAAATTATAGAGGCCAACAGTCTGGGACAAAGTCCTGCCAGGGTCAAACACCTGGAAGAGGGAGGTCTGCCTCCTGGGAAGCAAAGGCGACAACCAAACTCCCATAAACAAGGGAACTCCAAAACAACTAACAAGCAAAAGCCCAGTACAACCCAGAAACACAGGGAAACCCTGTGCACTGCATTGCCTTGGGTAGACCTTCCTGAAATGAGGGCTGAAGCTCAAGAAGATCTCTGTCTTATCACTGGCTGGTTACAAAACCAAGAAACAGATATCCCAGGGAGTAAATCCCAGGGTTAACATTTTGAAATATTAAAATGTACAGTGTGCAGCAAAAGAGTGGAAGACAAATAAAGAAACAAATGATGGGCCATCCAAAGGAAGAGGATAAAAATATAGAAAACACCAATGAAGAAGATGAAAATGTGGACATAGTGAACAAAGCCTTTGAAAAACTTATCTTAAAAATGCTCAAGGACAACACCACCACTGCCAAGAATCCCATCTCTCTCTCTAACTAAGCCAACTCTAGCAGGTGAGCTCACTGTGCTCCCCACTATGTGGGACCTGACTCCCAGGGGTGTAAATCTCCCTGGCAACACAGGATATGACTCCCAAGGATGAATCTGGACCTGGCATCATGGGATTGAGAACATCTTGACTAAAAGGGGGATGCGAAATGAAATGAAATAAAGTTTCACTGACTGAGAGATTTCAAATGGAGTCAAGAGGTCACTCTGGTGGACATTCTTACACACTATATAGATGACCCTTTTTAGGTTTTAATGTATTGCAATAGCTAGAAGTAAATACCTGAAATTATCAAACTCCAACCCAGTAACCTTGACTCTTGAAGATGATTGTGTAACAATGTAGCTTACAAGGGGTGACTGTGATTATGAAAACCTTGTGGCTCGCACTCCCTTTATCCATTGTATGAATGGATGAGTAGAAAAATGGGGACAAAAGCTAAATGAAAAATAGGGTGGAATGGAGGAGATGATTTGGGTGTCTTTTTTACTTTTATTTTTTATTCTCATTCTTTCTGGTGTAAGGAAAATGTTCAAAAATAGATTGGGGTGATGAATGTATAACTGTATGATGGTACTATGAACAGTTGATTGTACACCATGGATAATTGTATGGTATGTGAATATGTCTCAGTAAAACTGAATTTAATTAAAAAAAAAAAGCAGAAAAAGCATTAAAAAATACCCAAGGAGGTAAAAGAAAGTACAGAGAAAAAACTGAAGGATATCAGGAAAACTGTGAATGAATAATATGAGAGTCTAAGTAAAGAGATAGAAATTTTGCAAAAGAAACCAAGCAGTACTTCTGGAGTTGATGACTACAATAATTGAAATGAATAATGCCCCAGAGGGTTTCAAGAGCAGATTGGAGCTGGCAGAACAAAGTATCACTGAACTTGATAAGAAGAAAAATTAAGATCGCTTATTTAAAAACAAGGATGGAAGTCTCACCTTTCATTTTGCTTTATCATTAGTTCCTTCCAAAGTAAGGTCTTAAACTGTGACTGACATATTTCTCATAATGAACCTTCTTGGGACTTATTACTTCTGTAATAAGTATAAAGGGAAAGGAAGACATTGTTAACTTTTTTTTTTTTTTTGGAAATAAATTCAAAGTTATAGGAATATTTGCAAAAACAATACAAACCCCATACACAGAACTCCAGCATACCCTGACCTCCCTCCCCTGATACCCCAATCCACCAACTTTAACATGCTGTCAAACCACTGTTTCTTTCCCTCCCTCCCTCCCTATCTATCATCCATCATCTATTGCTCTGTCTTCTGAACATATGAGAGCTAGCTGCACACATCCTTGAACAAACACTGTAATTCACATATACAATTCCCATGAACAAGAACATTCTTTTATGCAGTCCCATTAAACGCAGCTAAGAAGTTCAAGAGATTGAACATTGATACAAAGCTTACATTCTATATTTCCTTTTTTTTTTTCTTATGTCTCAACTGTATCCCTTTGAGCCTCCTGTCCTCCATCCTCAGATCCCATCCAGGGTCATCCTTGGCATTCAGTTGTCATCTATTTAGACTGTCTTTTTTTTTTTTTTTTTTTCTCAATTGTGGAAACATATATACAGCCTAAATCTTCCCGTTCCACCCCTCCCTAGCATTCCATTAGTGGGATTAATCACACTTACAATGTTGTAATGCTATCTCTTTCCCACCATCCATTACTAGAAATTTCCCTTCACCTCAAACGGCAACCCTACACTCATTTCTTAACACCCCATTGCCCCTTCCCCCATTTCTCTTAACCCATACTCTACTTTTCATCTCTATGGTCATATTCTCTGATAATTTCTTTGTGTTTATTGTGGGGCTTAAAATTAACCTCTTAAATCCATAACAATCTTGTTTTTCTTTGATACCAAATTAACTTCAATAGGACACGTAAACTATGTTCCTATACTCCTCCATTCCCCCACCTTTATATAGTTCTTGTAAAAAATGACATATTTTACATTGAGTTCAAAACCACTGATTTGTCATTAGAGTTTGTGTATTTTATATCATGTAGGAAGTAAATAGTGGAGTTACAATTCAAAAATTATTGACTTCTATTTGTATTCCATTGTGGTTGGAGAATGTGCTTTGAATATATTCAAATTGTTTTTTTTTTTAATTTATTGAGGCTTGTTTTATGTCCCAGCATATGGTCCATTCTGGAGAAAGATCCATGATCACTAGAGAAAGATGAGTGTCCTGGTGATTTGGGATGTAAGGTTCTATATATGTCTGTTAAAATCTCTATATCTCTTTCTCCTTTCTTTGTTTCTCTGTCAGTAGGGCTCCCTTTATTATCTGAAGTAGGGCAGGTCTTTTATTGGCAAACACTCTCAGCATTTGTTTGTCTGTGAAAACTTGAAGCTCTCCCTCAAATTTGAAGGAGAGTTTTGCTGGATAAAGTATTCTTGGTTGGAAATTTTTCTCTCTCAGAATTTTAAATATGTCATGCCACTGCCTTCTTGCCTCCATGGTGGCCGCTGAGTAGTCACAACTTAATCTTATGTTGTTTCCTTTGTATGTGGTGAATTGCTTTTCTCTTGCTGCTTTCAGAACTTGCTCCTTCTCTTCAGTATTTGAGAGTCTTATCAGAATATGTCTCAGAGTGGGTTTATTTGGATTTATTCTATTTGGAGTTGGCTAGGCATTTATGCTTTGTGTATTTATATTGTGTAGAAGGTTGGGGAAGTTTTCTCCAACAGTTTCTTTGAATACTCTTTCTAGACCTTTACCCTTCTCTTCCCCTTCTGGGACACCAATGAGTCTTAAGTTTGGGCGTTTTATTTTATCTACCATATCCCTGAGATCCATTTCGATTTTTTCAGTTTTTTTCTCTATTCTTTCTTTTGTTCTTTCATTTTCTGTTCTGTGGACTTCTAAGACACTGAGTCGTTGTTCAGCTTCCTCTAATCTTGTATTATGAATATCCAGAGTCTTTTTAATTTGGCCAACAGTTTCTTTTATTTCCATAAGATCTTCTGTTTTTTCATTTACTCTTGCAGTGTCTTCTTTATGCTCTTATAGGGTCTTCTTTATGTCCCTTATATCCTGTGCCATGGTCTTGTTCATGTCCTTTATATCCTTTGCCATGTTTTCATTCCTCAATTGTAGTTCTTTGATTAATTGTTCCAAGTACTGTGTCTCTTCTGATCTTTTGATTTGGGTGTTTGGGTTTGGGTTCTCCATATCATCTGGTTTTATCATATGCATTAAGATTTTCTGGTATTTGCTTTGCTTGATAGGTTTCTTTCAAGTTGTAAAAAAAAAAATACCAATCTAATTTTTCAGAAATACAAGTTGGTGGTGTACACTTTCTCTAACTAACCAGCAGATGGCATCTGCGAGTCACCTGTACCCCTCAAGTCAGTTCTCCTCAACTTTGTCCTTGTGGTATGTGGGGAAATGATTCTTGTGGGGTTCAGTTGGTGAGCTCAGTTTGGGTGTGTTGCTGGAGCCGTCCACCCTGAATGTGGGACATGTGTGTCCGGGTGGCTGCAGAGGCAGGGCAGCTTTAATATTCAAACCCCCCAGGTGTTCCCGGAGATTCAAGGCTGCTGCAAGAGTCTAAGCCTTCATTTCAGTTCTGCCCCAGACCCTTTCTGTCGCTGACCCACAAACCACCGGCATTGACGTAGCGTCCCTGAGTTTTCCAAGCGGGCCCCCCTTCTCAGCTATGATCTTCCAGGACCTCTGCTGAGGGAAGGCTGTGCTACATCACTAGTGCACGTCATCCCTCAAGGGAAGCCCCGGGCCGCCGGGCCGTGCTGGGGCGCTCTCAGCCTGATGCAAAGATGGCTGAACGGGGCGTCTCAACCACGCGCCCCCCTCCTTGCACAGTTCCTCCTTCCCAGCTCCGGGACAACTGGCGCGGCTCTGGGCTGTGGGTACGGCCCCAGGCAGGAGTGTCTCCAGCCCACCGGGGAGCCAGCTGCAGGCCGCGGGTTTCTTTCTCCTTCCGGCTCCCCTCTCCGCTCCCCTGGCCCTGAGGGAATCTCCAGTGGGCTATCCTCCATGCCAGACACCGAGAGGTTGGCTCAGCCTGCTCCTGCCGTGCTTCACTGTGCGGTTCCCACTGACGCAACTGCAGCTGCCCCTTGGTTTTTCCCTTTTTTTTTTTTTAAAGAACTAGTCCGTCTCCAAATGCCAACCCCAGGCTTCCCCACACCGCAGTGCGGCCGCGGGTCTTTCAGCCGGCTCACTCACTCATTTCAGAATGCAGACTCCCGGTTTCACCAAGTGTACGGCCCCTGTGGTTCTAGCAGACCTTGTCCAGCTGGTGCATGGCTGAAACCTGTATTCTGGGTCATCTTCTGGTTTTTATCTACTATTTTTCATGGAGGTGTTTTTTTGCCCTATCTCACCTAGCCACCATCTTAGGTTCTCTGACATTGTTAACTTTAAGAGCTTTATTATCAGTGTAAACCTCCCGAGTTGAATGTTGTTCTCTTCTTGTTTTATTAAGCCAAAATACAAATTGGCACAGATACTCAGTTTCCAATTTTTAAAGTGTAATGTTACTTTTGAAAGTATTTTGTATAAGGTTTTTTATGTATTATGTATTTACCTCAAGTTCAAGTTAATGGCTTTCATTTATGTTCTAAAGAAAAATGAGTAACAAAATTAATTTATCTTCAGTTATAACCATATGAGGTATGTTCTAGCATTGGTGTTAAGTGCCATTTTGTACTTTTCCCTTTAGGCTCTCTAAATTGTACTAACCAACCCCCAAATCATTGAGATGCTCTTAAAAAAAACAGAAAAAGAAAGGAAAAGGTAAAAAGCTTGACATTGTGACCAAATTTTTTTGTTGATCAAATCACATGAAACCATAAAAGTTAAATTCTTTGCTTAAATATTACTAATGGGCAAAATTACACAGCAAATAATTATATCATTTCTTGTGTAGGTTTGTATGCCATCTATATTACTGAATAAATCGTTAATACACTTATCAGTCAGTCATTGATTGTGATTAAAATTATCAAGTGATTTTTTTCAACATTAATTGAAAACTGTTTTGTGAAACGTCTATCCAGAGAAGTAACAGAGTTTTTTTTGGTATTAAATTATATGTTGAGCATTCAAAGTGAATTTGAGATGAAAAGTCAAGCATGTTTTCCAAACAACAACAATAATTTCTTATTTCTTATTTTAGGAATAGAATAGTTTGAGATTTTTTTTCTAGTAGTTGTCTTGGATCTTCTACCGCATGAATACACTGTTTGACAGAAGAAGCAAATGTTTTTTGAATGCTTTTGAGAATTAGGTATAAAAATTGATTGACATGATATATCATTTTTACAAAGAAATAATTTGACCCCTCATACCTTTTACATTTACTTAGGGTATTTTTTTTTCAGTACCTGAAAGTTAAAGGTGTTTCTGTCATACTGTAAACAAACTTAGCATAAACATGTTAAAACATATTCTGAGTACTCTTATTTGAATATCTTTTATGCCCGGAAAATCTGAAGGCTAATTAGAACTGGCATGATTTGGAATATTCAAGAAGAAAAAATAACTTCTTTTAATACCAGCCTTGTAGATTTCCTGAAGATTTTGGTGAAAAATAATAGTATGTACTATAAGCATTGACAGAATTATTTGTCTATATGCTTTTACAAAAGTTAATCTTGAATTACGAAGCTTTACTTATTCATGTGTTCTTGGAATCTAGGTTAAAGGTTACCAGGGGGCGGGGGACCAGAAGGAGTGTGGGGTGGGGGTTAGGGAATGGGAAGTTAAGACTTAAAATGTACAGGGTTCCTGTTTGGAATGATGGAAATGTTTTGGTAATGGATGGTGGTGATGGTAGCACAACATTGTGAATGAAATAACAGCAGTGAAATATATATATGAATGTGAATAAAAGAGGAAATGTTGGATTGTATATATGATAACAGAATAAATATTTTTTAAAAATCCATGGAACTACACTACACAAACAGTGAACCCCAAGTTAAACCATGGACTTTAATTAATAGTACAATTATACAAATGTGTTATCATCAGTTGTAAAAAATGTTCCACACCAATGCAAAGCATTGATGGTGGGTTGGTATATGGCAATCCTGTATTTTATGCATGGTTTTTCTGTAAGCCCACAACTTCTCTAATAAAACAAAAAATTTAATAATGAAAAATAGCAAAAGATTAAAAGCAAAAAAAAAAAAAAAGGAATGAAATTCTGATACATGCAACAATATGGATGAACTTTGACGACATTACTTTGGAATAAGTCAGACACAAGGGGACATATGCAAACTCATAGATATAGGAAGTAGAATGAAGGTTACTGTGGGTGGTGGGGTAAAGGGACAGGAAGAACAATGGGTGAGTAGTAAATGCATAGTGGGTGCAGGGTTTCTGTTTGCAGTGGTGGGAGAGTTCTGGTAATGGATGCTGGTGAGAGTAGCACAATGTTGTGAATGTGATTAATCCCACTGAATTGTATGCTTGGGAGTGGTTGAGATAGGAAAGCTTATGTTGCATCTGTGTTTCCACAATTTAGTCCACAAAGACTAAAGAGACAATGTTAATTAAGTGCAAAACATGATTCTGGATGTGATCTAGTAGTGGAGGAAAAAAAGTCTTGAAAGGACATTATTGGGTCATATAGAAAATTTGGAGTGTAGATTGTAAACTTTATATCAATATTAAAGTCTTGAACTTGATGTGTTTATATAAATGAATATCCTTGTTCTTAATGAAATGTACATGGAAGTATTATGTATACAAGGAGCATGATGGATACAGCTTACTCTCAAATGTTCAGAAAAGAGACAAATTATTTCAAAGTAAAAAGCTTAAAGAAAAATATATACAGTTGAAGTTATTATGTGTAAATAAGTCAGATTTGTTTCATATTAAAAGAATGAGGGCTATTTTTGGATAGTATTTTAAGAGAAGGGATAGAGAAGAAGAATAAGGTTTAGAGTATCTACTTTGTGTTAGGCACTGTCCTAGACTTTTTCCTATTAAGTAATTTATGTAGAAAGAATTAAGATTTCCATTTAACAGATTAATAAACTGAAGCTCAAAGTGGTTAAGTTAATTTTCCCAGGGCCATGCAACTAGTTAGTGGCAGAATGAGAATTCAAACCCAGGAATGTCCAACTCCAAAGCCCCTGTTCTTCCCACTACACTATCTTTGGAAAAAAAGAAAATTGTAAACAAAGTTCCAGTTTCCAAAGAACCCATTAGGGGGAGTGTCTTCTGTACAGAAATGATTGAATATTGAATTAAGATTTTGCTTGCTATTGATATTATTACTAAAGTGATATTTCCAATTGATTTTTAGATCCCAATCGTAGAGTCAGAAATAAAGAAAGAAGCTGGTGAATTAAAACCTGAAGAAGAAATCACTGTGGGGCCAGTTCAGAAATTGGTAACTGAGATGGGCACCTATGCAACTCAAAGTGCCCTTAGTAGTTCTAGACCCACCAAGAAAGAGGAAGACAGGTAATTTAAGGCACCTGTGCCCTACCAGTTATACTTCTTTTGTTACTCTTATGTATAAAACATCAACTTATTTCTTTTCTCTAATTATTTTTTTGTGGCCAAAATGGAAATGTGTGCCATTTAAGGTACTTGAAAAGAGGTGAATGTTTAAGTTATTTCCCCCTGGATTGTGTTAATGGTTCTAATTCTCCATCCCTTATAATTGTTTTCATTGAAATGTGTTCTGTTTAAACGAAAGTTATTTTACTGACATATAAAATGCTAAGTGTTGGTAACTTTGATGATATTTGAGTTTTGTTGCCCATTAGTATTCAGGAAATAGAAATGATTTCAACTTCAAAGCTTTTAAACAGCTTTGAAGATTTTCCATTTCTAATTAATAGGGTAAAGTTTTACATATTTTCCCTTTATTTTACTCTACATTTTTGTGGGGAAGCCGATGAAAATAATGCCTAAAATTTTATTGAATGCTTACTATGTGCTAGACATTGTGCTAAATTGTTTGTCTGATAGTCTTGAAAACCCTATGAGGTAGAGTCTTATTATCCCCATTTTACAGAAGAGAAATTTGAGATTACAGAGGCTTACCTAAAGGATACAGTAAATAGACAAGCTGAGATTTGAATATAGCTCATCGGCTCCATACATACACCCTTAACCATTTTCTCATTTCATATCCAGTTGGATCTTGAGTCAGTTGAAGATAAATTTTAAAGCCGCACAATCTTTTTCCTTCTGAGAGCTAAAAAAGGAGCTAACTGAGCACCTACGTAGAGTAGACTTCGTTGAATCATTTTTAAAAAGCTGTGTGCTGCATACAAAGTTGGTGGGTTTCATTTTCTTGATTGCTTTGCAGACCTCCCTTGAGAGGATTCCTTCTGGATGGAGATTTCTTTGTTGCTGCCTCCCTTGCCACGACCCTGACCAAAGTTGCCTTGCGCTATATAGCTTTGGTTCAGGAGAAGAAGAAACAAAATGTAAGTCTTTTATTCTCTGTTAGCCAACAAATGACTATTGAGTGTCTATATATATGCAGTGAATAGTGAGGGACCCAAAAATGAAGGCTATAATTTCTGGCATGGAAAAGCTTATGGTTTAGTAGGGGAAATGAACACATATAATACTACTGCAGAACTGGCAAAGTAATACAATATCAATACAGTGAGATAAGTCCAGTGGAGGAAATACAAATAGGGTTTGTGAAGTCACTCTGTTTGCTAGGATTATTCAAGGTCCAATGAAGAAAATGCCTCTCTCCAACATCCAGTCAGCCATTATCTGTTTTATCCCAGAAATGTCTTTTAAATGTATTCCCATTTCTATAGTTCATACCTTCATCATAGCTTCTGACAGTTCTAACTGTGCACTCACTTAGAATAATATACTTCCGTTCCCGCACTGCTGAACTCCTACCCTAGTCCTTTGTGCTATTGTCCTACATTTTCCATGTTGTGTTATAAACCCCAAAATACATTGTTGTTATTTTTGCTTTAAATAGTTATCTTTTCTTTTCCAAACCGTTTTATTCATACATCATACAGTCCATCCATGTGGTTCTCAGTACAATCACAGAGCTGTGCTTTCATCACCACAGTCAACTTCAGAACACTTTCATGGCTTCAAAAAGGGAAACCCCATGCCCCTTAGCCCCTCTGTCATTGACACTTAGTATTGGCACAATACCTTTGTTACAACTGATGGAGGAACATTAAGATATCGCTGTTAACTATAGTCCATAGTTTGTGTTAGGTGCATCTTTTTCTCATGTACCACCCTATTATTAACATCTTTAGTTGAGACATACATTTGTTCTAATTCATGGAAGAACATTCTTGTTTTTGTACTGTTAACCACCTTCATCATCCACAACAGGGTTCACTATGTTATGCAATTCCTTGTTTCATCCTCTAGCTTTCTTTTTAATGATATACACTACCCTAAAACCTCCCCTTTCAACCACAGTCACATGCACAATTCAGCACTATTATTTACACACATGGTACTGTGCTGCTATCACCTTTACCTTTTTCCAAACATTTACACTTTGCTTAATTTTAAAACTGCACACAGTAAGCATCAGTTCCCCATTCTCTATACTCATTCTGTCTTCTGGTAAACTGTATTCTAGAAATTAGCTCCATGAGTTTGCTTATTATATTTCATATTAGTGAGGTCATACTATATTTGTCCTTTTGTGTCTGGCTTATTTTACTCACCATAATGTCTTCAAGGTTCATCCCTGTTGTCGCTTGCATCAGGACTTCATTCCTTCTCATGGCTGAATAATATTCCATCGTGTGTATATACCACATTTTGTTTATCCATTCATTGGTTGATGGACACTTGGGTTGCTTCCATCTTTTGGCAGTTGTGAATAATGCCGCTGTTAACATCAGTATACAATATCTGTTCATGTCCCTGCTTTCAGTTCTTCTGAATATACACCTAGAAGCAGGATTGCCAGATCATATGGCAGCTCTATACTTAGCTTCCTGAGGAACTACCAAGCTCTCTTCCATAGCGGCTGTACCATTTTACATTCCCACCAGCAGTGAATAAGTATTCTTACTTCTCCACATCCTCTCCAACACTTGTAGTATTCTGTATGTTTCACAGTGGCCATTCTATTAAGTGTGAAATGATATCTCACTATGGTTTTGATTTGCATTTCCCTAATGGCTAGTGAAGTTGAACGTCTTTTCATGTGCTTTTTAGCCATTTGTATTTCTTCTTTGAAAATGTCTATTCATATCTTTTTGCCCATTTTTTAATTGGGTTGTTTGTCTTTTTATATTCAGGTTGTAGGATTTCTTTCTTCTGGATATTAAACCCTTATTGGACATCTGGTTTCCAAATATTTTCTCCCATTGAGTAGGCTACCTTTTCACTTTCTTGACAAAGTCCTTTGAAGCACAGAAGTATTCAGTTTTGAGAAGGTCCCATTTATCTGTTTTTTTTTTTCTTTTGTTTCTTGTGCTTTGGATATAAGGTCTAAGAAACCACTGCCTAACACAAAATCTTGAAGATGCTTCCCTACATTTTCTTCTAGGACTTTTATGGTCCTAGCTCTTATATTTAGGTCTTTGATCCATTTTGAGTTAATTTTTATATAAGATTTGCAGTAGGGGCTTCTTTCTTTCATTCTTTTGGATATGGATATCCAGTTTTCCCAGCTCCATTTGTTGAAGACACTGTTCTGTCCAATTGAGTGGACTTGGCAGCCTTGTCAAAAATCAATTGACCATAGCTGTGAGGGTCTGTTTCTGGACTCTCAATTTGATTCCATTGATTAATATGTCTGTCTTTATGCCAGTACCCTGCTGTTTTGACTATAACTTTATAATATGCTTTAAAGTCAGGAAGTGTGAATCTCCAACTTCGTTCTACTTTTTCAAGATATTTTTGGCTATTTGCAGCCCCGTACCCTTCCAAATAAATTTAGTGATTAGTTTTTCCATTTCTGCAAAATAGGCTGTTGGGATTTTGATTGGGATTGCGTTGACTCTGTATATCAATTTGGGTAGAGTTGACATCTTGATGACATTTAACTTTCCAATCCATTAACACAGACTGTCCTTCCATTTATTTAGGTCTTCTTTGATTTCTATTTGGATTTGTTCTGTTTGGAGTACGCTGTGCTTCTTGGATATGCATGTTTATGTCTTTGATGAGTTGGGAAATTTTCAGTCATTATTTTCCTTGTATATTCTTTCTACCCCTTTTCCCTTCTCTTCTCCTTCTGGGACACCCATGATACATATGTTTGTGCACTCAGTACTGTGGTTCAGTTCCCTGATCTCCTGCTCAATTTTTCCCATTCTTTTCTCTACTGTTCTTTTATCTGTGCAGTTTCAGTGTCCTGTCTTCTAGCCCACTGATCCTTTCTTCTACCTGTTCAAATCTGCTGTTGTATGCCTCTAGTGTATTTTTAATGTCATTTATTTTGCCTTTCATTTCCATAATATCTGTTATTTTTCTTTGCATACTTTCAAATTCTTCTTTATCCTCACCCAGTGTCTTCTTAATATCCTTTACCTCTTTGGCCATATTTTCTTTCATTTCCTTGAATGACTTAGGAGATTTGTTTGAACATCTTTTATTAGTTGTTCCAAATTCCGTACCTCCTCTGACTTTTTAATTTATTTATTTGACTGTGCCATATCTTCCCGTTTCTTGATATGGCTTGTAATTTTTTGCTGATAACTGGGTATCTGATTATCTTGATGGGTTTATTCTGAAGATTGGTTTTTCTCTATTGTCTAGGATTTTGTTGTCGATTGAGTTTGTATTAAGTCTGTTCTTTGACAGTTGGTTCATCATTATTTCCCAGACTAAGCAGGGTCAGGTACCCATGCAGGAGGCACAATCCAAAGGGCCATTGGGAGAGTATCAGGAAAGACACCAAAAAGCCTTTTTTTTTTCCTTTTCTGCTTCCCAAGACTGCACTTTCCTGGCCTGTTTCTGCTTCCCAAGACTGCACTTTCCTGGCCTGTCCATCAGATGGTGCTCTTCTGCAACCTATTCCCTCAGCCCTATGAAAGCAGGGTATTTTAGCCTTTTGCCAGCTCTACCTGTGATATGATAGTAACAAGGGTACAGCAGCAGCACCTGACTGGGATGGACTAAAATAGCAGGATCCAGCCATCTAAATTCACTGACAAAAAGCTGGTTCAATACTGGGCTATGTACTTAGGGCAGAGGACTCCCATGGCCATCCTGGTCTATAGCAACCTGCCAGGCAGGGATCAGACTGCCTGACACTGCTTTCCCTGAGGGTCAGGAATGGGGAATGGGTGCCAGGAGCTGTGGCTGGAATTACTCACATTTCTTCATAGCAGTTTCTCAGTCTTTTCATCTAGCACTTTGCTGCACAGAACTCCCCTGGTCTCCAGAGACCCAAAACATTGATTCAGACCGTTTCTCCCCCCTCCCCCATTCCACCGTTTTTCTGGAAGTTGTTATCTTTTTTGTGATTGTTGTTATATATTTTAATGCTATTTTATTGAGATATATTCACATACCAAACAGTCATCCAAAGTGTACAATCAGTCCACCGTATCATCATATAGTTGTGCATTCATCACTACAGTCAATTTTTGAACTCTTAAAAAAAAAAAAAAATTAAGTAAAAAAGAACACCCAAAACATTTCAACCCCCCCCCACACACATTTACTTTTTGTACCCATTTTTCTACTCATCTGCCCATACACTGGATAAAGGGACTGTGATCTAAAGATTTTCACAATCACACAGTCACACTGTGTAAGCTATATAGTTATACAATCATCTTCCAGAATCAAGGCTACTGGGTTGCAGTCCAACAGTTTCAGGTATTTCCTTCTAGATATTCTAATACACTAGAAACTAAAAAGGGATATCTAGATAATGCATAAGAATAACCTCCAGAATGACCTGTCGACTGTATTTGAAGTCTCTCGGCCACAGAAACTTTATTTTGTTCATTTCTCTTCCCCCTTTTGGTCAAGAAGGCTTTCTGAATCCCATGATGCCGGGTCAAGGCTCATCCCTGGGAGTCATGTCCCACATTGCAGGGGAGATTTACACCCCTGGGAGTCATGTAGGGGTGAGGGCAATGAGTTTACCTGCAGAGTTGGCTTAGAGAGAGAAGGCATATCTGAGCAATGAAAGAGTTTCTCTGGAGGTGACTCAGGCACAATTATAAGTAGGCTTAGCCTCTCCTTTACAGTAACCAGCTTGGCCTTCTGAATTGGTAGTCCTCAGTGCTTGCAAGAATATCAGGTAGGGAAGTTTAATATTTCCACAGTCCTTCAAGGGAACTTTGCAAATACTTTTTTATTGTCTGCCTGTTCTAGTTTGCTAATGCTGCCGGAATGCAAAACACCAGGAATGGATTGGCTTTTATAAAAGGGGATTTATTTGATTACACAGTTACAGTCTTACAGCCATAAAGTGTGAAGGTAACGCATCAACAATCGGGTACCTTCACTGGATGATAGCCAGTGGCGTCCGAAAACCTTTGTTAGCTGGGAAGGCACATGGCCAGCGTCTGCTCCGGAGTTCTGCTGTCAAAATGGCTTTCTCCCAGGACATTTCTCTCTAGGCTTCAGCTCCTCAAAAATGTCATTCTTAGTTGCTCTTGGGGTGTTTGTCCTCTCTTAGCTTCTCTGGAGTAAAAGTCTGCTTTCAAAGGCCGTCTCCAAAATGTTTCTGTAAGCTGAAGCTCCTCTCTCAGTTCCAGTGCATTCTTCAAAGTGTCCCTCGTGGCTGTAGCAAGGTTGCTCCTTCTGTCTGAGCTTACACAGTGCTCTAATAAACTAATCAAGGCCCACGCTGAATGGGCAGGGCCACACCTCCATGGAAACTATCCAGTCAGAGTCATCACCCACAGTTGGGTGGGTCACATCTCCATGGAAATACTCAAAGAATTACAATCTAATCAATACCAGTACATCTGCCTACACAAGATTGCATCAAAGATAATGGCATTTGGGGGGGGGGCATAATACATCGAACTGGCACACTGCCCAAATTATTCTGGGATGTACTGGGGCATCACACTAACTTGTACAAATAAACCAGATCTCACTCCCTGTTCAAGGTTCCATGTGATTATGGTGTTTGAATAAACTGACCATGCAAGTTAAATTATATAGTGTGCTACAGAAAATATAGATGTTGCACCAAATAAACATCTCTTCCTTTGGTCTCACACAGAAGTTGAAGTTTTAAAACACCATCAATATCATCCTTTACCCTTTAGTCTGATTTACCTTAGTCCTAACCAAGTTCATTTCATTCATGTCTCTAATTGAAGTCTGATCTGTTTTTCCGCTTCTTTAACAGTTGCTGTACGGGGTAATGCTGACATTCGTAGGTGCCAAATTCTTGCTGTGAGTCTCAGGTATCACACCCGAATTTCCAGGGACCGACCAGGTTATACACAAAGAGCTCTGCATCTCAGAATTTAGAAATAACCATAACAACTTAGGAATAGATATGACTGCTATGAGAGTTTACAATATAGGAGCCTTTATAATAAGCCTGCCTCTGATAACCTGTGTTCTCAGATTCAATTCTCAGAGTTTACACGTTATAGTTCGTTCGTATTAGTGAGGTATTATAATGTTTGTCTTTTCCTTTCTGGCTTATTTCACTCAACATACTGCTCTCAAGGTCCATTCACTTTGTTGCATGCCTCACAGCTTCATTCCTTCTTGCAGCCACTCAGTATTCCATTGTATGCATACACCACAGTTCACCATTCTGTTCATCTGTGGATATACTCTTAGGCCACCTCCATCCATTGCAAATTGTGAATACTGCTGCCATAAACACTGGTGTGCAAATGTCCATTTGTGCCCCTGCTTTCAGTTCTTCCAAGTATATACCCAGTACTGGGGTTGCAGGACTATATGGCAACCCCATACTTAGCTTCCTGCCTTCCAGATGGGCTGCGCTATTCTACTTCCCCACCAACAGTGAATAGGTACACCCTTCTCCACATTTTTTTCAGCACTTGTATCCCTCTGTTTATTTTTTTAAACAGTTGTATTCACACACCATACAATCCATTCTAATTAATCAGTGTTTCCCAGTATAATCACAGTTATGCATTCACCATCACAACCTATATGAGGACATTTCCATTTCTTCTTGAAAGAGAGGAAGAGGAGAAAAAAAATGAAGAATAAAAAAAATTAAGTAAAAAGTAAAAATACAATACAGTACAATAAAAAGGTCAGACAGCAATGACTGCACCAAGAATCCCTCCCTTATATCCCCCTCTTACTGACATTTAGCTTTGGTATATTGCCTTTGTTAAAATAAATGGAAGCATATTACAGTGTTACTGTTAACTGTAGACTCTGGTTTGCATTGATTTTTTTCCCCTGTACCATCCCATTTTCAACACCGTACAATGTTGATGTTTATTTGTTCTCCCTCTTGTAAATACATTCTTCCATTTGTACATTTAGTCACCATCTTTGACCACTCTAAGTTTTGCTGAATTATATGGTCTCAGTCATTATCTTCTATCTTTCCTTCTGGTAGTTAGTTATCTTTTAATGAGATTTTTTTTAATGAGAAAAAATCTTATGTTTACCCACATATTTACCATTTATGGTACTCTTAATTCCTTTGTGTAAATCCAGTTTTTTTCTGCCGAAAGAACTTGACCATTCTTACTCTGCAGGTCTGCTGGTGATATTCTCTCAGCTTTCATTTGCCTGAAAAAAGTCTTTATTTAACTTTCATTAAAAAAAAAAAAAATCTCCCTTTGAAGAACTGTGTATGTTTTTATTTTATTTTTGTTCATTTATTTTTAAATATTGCTAAAACAAACGAGAAGGAGTGATGGCAATAAAAACTAACAGGAGAAAACCATCACTCATGGTTACAGCACTGAAGTACAAATCCTTTTAATATTATAGTGGAGATAAAAACATCAAAAGGTAGAAATATATTTACATTATTAGGTATAATAACATGAATCCTTCCTCCTCCAGAAAGAGTATAAGATGGCTTTTATACATGAAACAAGTTTTTCCCTAGTACTGATCATTCTGTTTTACAATCTGCAGTTTCATTTAACATTATAATATTTTCCATGTTATTCTGAACCTTTCCTAATCATAATCATCATAATATTGTTTAGCTGCATAATAGCCCCTTTGGTTTATGATTCCTTCCTTTACTTAAGTCTTCCATAAATTTGAATATTTTCATTTTAATATTTAGAATTTTCAGGTGATTTTTTTTTTTACTTCCAGCATTGAAAAAAAGCCATAAATGAAATTTAGAGGACCACATAATTGACAAGGTGTATTATCTCTTTCTTACTGATATATTTTGATTTATGAGCAATATTCTTTGTTATTCTCTGTAGTTATTATTTCTTTGGATCTTAGTACAATGTTATCTTCTTTTCTTTAAGATTTTCTAAAAGGCTCCAACATTTGTGTCTCAGAATCTAATTTAATTTCCTCTTACAGAACAGCTGCTTTACTTCTGGAAGTTGGGAGGGTGTTTGCTAATACCTTTTTAAAAGCCAGATTTCTGTTAACATATTTGGTTCATAAAGTTTGCTGTGTCTAGTCCAAGAAAGGAGGAAGTTTGGTTGTTTATCGCCTCACCAGCTTTCTTTCATTCATGCCATTTCCAACATCCTTCTTTTCTTGCAGATCTGAGTTTCTCTGGTGTCATAACTTTTGCCTAAAGAATTTGCTTTAATGTTTCTTGAGTGCAAATCTTTTGGCAATTAATGCTCTTTCTTGGCTTTTATTTGTCTGAAAAATAAATATTTTTCATTCATTTTTGGAGAATACCTTTGTGGGTATAGAATGTATAGGTTGACAGTTTTTTTTTTTTTTCCTTTCATACTTTAAAGATGCAGCTCCATGGTCTTCTGGCTTTTGTGGTTGCTAATAATAAATCTACTGTCATTCTTATGCCTTTGTATGGAATGTGCCTCTGATTGGTTTTGGATTTTCTCCTTTTCACTGGGTTTCGATAATTTGTGATACACCTTATAAGGTGTGGTTTTCTTCATGTTTCTTTAACTTGTGGTTCATTGAGCTTCTTGGATCTGTGGATTTACAGTTTCCATCAAAAATTTGGGTAATTTTTGGCCATTATTTCTTCACATAGTGTTTCTGCTCCCTTCCCTTTCTCCTTTTTTTTCTGGAGACATTATCAATCCTCAGGAGATTATTATACTACTCTTTTCCACTGTTTTTTTCCACAGGCTTCTGGTAGTTTATTTCTTGCATGTGGCAGAAAAGTACTTAGCTAATGACAATTTGGCAAGGATGTAGAGCATATGTGTCAGGATAATGCTAAATCTGACTTAAAAAGTAAGTTGCAATTCACTCATGGATGACTTTAGATAGCCTGATAAGTAATATGGACAGTAATATGAAGGCTGTGGGAAGTCACTTAAAGGTATTTGCATGGGAAGTGAAATGATTGGTGCACTACGAAGAGTAAGAGAGCAGCAGCAGGTGATTAAACTTAGCTTCACCAGTAATGGAACAACCTGACATTATATACCCACTGATGCAATACAATAAGAAATACAAGGCATCACCTATGTGGTATTCTAGTTAAAACTGGAATATTCCATAAAACAGCTGGTCTGGGCTTTTAGAAAAGTCAGTGTAAGAGAATAAATAAGTAAATAAAAAGGCAGGGAACTGGTCTTGATTAAAAGGGAATAAAGAAAATACCAGTCAAATAACATGCATGAAACTGATTGCACACTTAAAGAAATAAAAAGTAAAAGCATTTTGGAGATGATGAGGAAGATTTAATTCAGACTATATATTAGATAAATTTTGGAATTGTTAAATTGCTCAGGTGAGATAATGATGTTGTAGTTATATAGGAATCTGTCTTTATTCTTAGGAGATGTATGTATGCTGAAGTATTTATGAGGTGAAGAATCTTTTTTACTTATCTTCAGCCAAAAAAATAAGTATAGATATGAAGTACAATAAGGAAACAGTATGGCAAATGTTATCACTTGGTGAAGTTTATCATTCTTTTAATTTTTCTGTACTTGGGATTAAAAGAGATAGAATCAGCAGGTGAGGGGATTAGAGGGCAAGACTGGACTAAGAGAAAACAGTTAAAATGTCATTGCTGTATTTCAGTTGAAGATTAATGAAGATCTTCTAGAGTGGCAGTTAGAATAGAAAAGAAGTGCCAAAAGATATTAATAGAAAGGGTGCCAAAAGATACTATGGAGATAAAATCTAAGGGATTTGAAATTTTATTTAGGTGAAAAGAAAAATAAGATTTATATTTTGGATTGTGAGTAATATAATAAAGCGGCATTAATTGCAATTGGAGAACCTCGTTGCAATAAATAACCTGTTTCTCTACTTTTCTAGTCTTTTGTTGCTGAGGCTATGTTACTCATGGCTACTATACTTCATTTGGGCAAATCCTCTCTTCCTAAGAAGCCAATTACAGATGATGATGTAGATCGAATTTCCCTGTGCCTCAAGGTCTTATCTGAATGTTCACCTTTAATGAATGACATTTTTAATAAGGAATGCAGACAGTCCCTTTCTCACATGTTATCCGCTAAACTCGAAGAAGAGAAATTATCCCAGAAGGTAAGTTATATAAGATAAGCCATAAAGTGCTTTGTGTTTTTTTAATTTTCTTGATTTTTTTCAGTCCTCATATATGAGGGCTATCTTTATTAATGGCCTGCAAAAGTCTCTCTTTCTTTCCATATTGAAAAGAAGTGCATATTATTTTGTTAACACAGAAGGAATCTGAAAAGAGGAATGTGACAGTACAGCCTGATGACCCCATTTCCTTCATGCAACTAACTGCTAAGAATGAAATGAATTGCAAGGAAGATCAGTTTCAGCTGAGTTTGCTGGCAGCAATGGGTAACACACAGAGGAAAGAGGCAGCAGATCCCCTAGCATCTAAACTTAACAAGGTAACTTAATGTTAAATACATTTGTAGGTTATAATTTTTTTAATTAAATTCTTTTTTTATTTGAGTAGTTTTAGATTTATGAAAAAATCATACAGAAAGTACAAAGTTCCCATATAAGCCCCTCTATATACAGTTTTCCTTATTATTAACATTATTTTACATAATTGTACCTGCTAAAATTTATGAAACATTATTACTGTAATTATATTATTAATTATAGTCTATAGTTTACAATCGGGTTTACTTTTTGTATTGTCCTGTTCTATTATGGTAACATATATGACCTAAAATTAATCATTTTAGCTACTTTCTTATCACTGATAGGTTATTTAAATCGGTTACTTAAGGAAAGTAGTTAACCAGAAAGTTGCTGTTTCCACTGTTTTTTTAAAATAAATGTAACTAGTTATGCAGCATGAGTCTTTGTCAAGTCACTATGATTGATAAGTTCATTAAATATCAGGTGAAATCCAGAAGCTGATAAAGGATTTTATTCTGTGATAGTGCTATAAATCTATTAGATGACTTTATAGCTTGCGGCAGTTGTATACTGTATGATTCTGTAGTCATAATCTAATAAATAGATCTGGGGGATCCTTAGGAGTTAATTTAAAGTTTTTAAAGGGAAGCTGAACATGCCGAGTTCTGGCCTCTTTCCCCACACCCTGACCTCAGCTCCTCCTACTTTAAAAAGAGAACTCTACTTTCACATTCCCAATATATTGAATTCCATGTAGGATTTTATTGGGGAAATGATTCTACTCTTTTAAAAAATATAAATTTAAAAATCAATAATATAGTTTAATCCCTTCATCTGTTAGATGAGTAAACAGTTCCAAATTGATTTTTTTTCCAAGATAAGTTTAGTAGCAGAATTGGAACTGCTAAAACACTTTCTCGCCCTTCAAAATGTAAATTGCTATCAACAACATTACACTTTTAAAGTGTTTTATACTTTGGATGTTTTTTATTTTTATTTTTTTCTTTTTGGAATATTTAAAATTTTATCTCTAAAATTACAAGCATTTCTTCTTATTTGGTTCCTGAGTTTGGGTAACAGGGGATACCATAAGATTTTAATTTATTTGGTTTCTGAGTTTTGGAGAGCAAATAGTGAATTTAGATACTGAGAAATTTATCTGAAAATATATCCAAATCTATTCACTTCTTAAGTTGGAGTAGTGTTCAATGTGTTTGCTAAATATGTTTGGCATCATTTAACTTAGCTGAGGCTCTGAGCTTAATGTCAACATAAACGACATCCTTTTACTGAGCTTTTGAGCTTAAAAACCAATAGATGCCTAGATATCACCTTTTAATTTTGAGTTTTAAGTTCCATATTGTTTTGAAAACCTTTTTAAACTGTAGGACCTGTTGTTTCTAATGTTCTAGTTTTAATTTCTACTTCTGTTATAAAACACTTTTATTATACCTATCTCAAAAGACTTGTCTAATCACAATTATATAATAATGTGGATTACAGGGGGTGACAGTGTGAATGTGAAGACCTTGTGGATCACACCCCCTTTATCTAGTGTATGGATGAGTGGAGGAATGGGGATAAAAACTAAAGGACAAATGGGGTGGGATGGGGGGATGATTTGGGTGTTTTTTTTCACTTTTATTTTTCATTCTTGTTCTGGCTCTTTCTGATGTAAGGAAAATGTTCAGAGATAGATTGTGGTGATGAACACATAACTATGTTATCATACTGTGGACAGTGGATTGTATATCATGGATGATTGTATGGTGTGTGAATGTATTTCAATAAAACTGAATTTAATAAAAAAAAAAAAGACTTGTCTAATCAAAAGCACCTCTGTTAATTACTTATCAGACTTAGTCCTTTGGCTAGACTATTTTTTATTAAATTGTCTCAGTCATTTGATTATCTTTATTTTTGTTTGACAGGTCACCCAGTTGACAGGTTTCTCAGATCCTGTATATGCAGAAGCTTATGTTCATGTCAACCAATATGATATTGTCCTGGATGTACTTGTTGTGAATCAAACCAGTGATACTTTGCAGAATTGCACATTAGAGTTAGCTACTCTAGGTGAGGAAATTTATCATAAAAGAAAGATATTGTGACATAGTAGATCTTTATGACAGATTATTAAGGGAAGTACACAATTCAAAAACACTTTTCAGGCTCCCTATAGTATTTGTAGTTTTTGGAAATGCAGAAATGCTATGCTCCATGTGGCTTAAGTGTTTCTTGAGTGATATATAACCCCAAAAACGGAATCTTGGGTTATCATTGTCTAAACCTGTTCCATTTATTTTTATGAAAATTAATAATACAATAAGTTTCATTATAAGATTTATTTTAAGCCCTTTGTGACATGTTGAATCAAGGCCTAGTTTTACATTTACATTTTGTCTCTTTCAACTTGTTTTCTGAATCTGTCATAATGACTTTCTTGTGTTCTTGTCACATTTTGATGGATTTATTCAGAGACCTCAATCTAGTAAATGTGAGTTTTTCTAGATATAAATAAAAGCTATTTAAGTTACAAATTTACTCAGTAGCTCACTTAGTTACATTTTTAATTGGCATAGTACAGAACTAGATGTTTTCTGAGTCCATAACTGATACATACCTTCTGTGGTAAAAGTAATGCTTCATTATCATATTTAGCAACATGAGATACCTTTTTTCTTTTTACTAAAGACATGTGAATTAGATTCTCTCTGACCACTTCCAGTTTTGAAGTTGGTAAATGTAAAATTGTGTACAGGAGTGGTACAGTGCCCCTAATAAGGCAAGAATTAAGGGATGTCAAAAGATTGAAGAAAAACATATTTTTCTGCCCTTTCTTCCTCAGCATAGCTTGATGCCTACTTAAAGAACTGTCCTTGAGAATTTACAAGTCTTTATGCAGATTGTTTTATCTTTTTTTTGTAATAGAGTATCTATTCTGAGTTAAGCTTTTTTGAGAAGTTTGTATTCATCCATTGATATAAATTTTTTTTTTTTTTTTTTGCTGTGTAGAATTCAGTTGAAAGAATGTATTAAAATTTATTTACCAATTTTTATGCATGTCTCTTGGCACACATATACAAATGTTTCTTTAGGGAATTTATCCAGGGCACTGATTTAAATTTTATGCCCAAAGTACATGGGAACATGCACAGGGATTAAATGTAGAATTATTATGAGATGTCTATTTTCTTTTAAAAGAAAAGTTACACATTGATATGAATAATAAGGTCATTAAATGATTTCTTTATATTTTCCTCATAATATTTGAATCATAACCCTTTTCTTGTTCCTTGTTTTTCCAGAAACTATTTCACTGCATACACTTAAGGTTTTTTATGATTTGAGAGGATAATATATGTATTTTTAAAAACTATGTTGAAACCCTTTTTTTTTCCAGGGGATCTGAAACTTGTAGAAAAACCGTCTCCTTTGACTCTTGCTCCTCATGATTTTGCAAATATTAAAGCTAATGTCAAAGTAGCATCAACAGAAAATGGAATAATTTTTGGTAATATAGGTAAGCAGTTGTTTTATAGCATCTGATATTTGAATATTCTGATTAAAGAATTCTAGAATGGGTTTATTAGGTTGATGTGTATGCCAATCACTAAAATGGAATATAGGAGAGAAGAACAAATTTGAGAGAGACCAATAAGTTAAATCTTGGGCAGGTTGAGTAGTAAAGTGTCTGAAGATAACCAGAGGCAGTTTGATGTAAGTCTGGAACTTGAACGAGAGGTCTAAACTAGAGATAAATATTTAAGTCTTCAGCCTGCAGGTGAAACCGCAGGAATGGAAGAAATCACCCAGAGAAGTCATAGCGATTGAGAAGAGGGGAGATTGAAAATAAAATCCAAGAGAATAGCAATATTTAAAACTTATTGGGAGGAGGAGGATCCTACATAGGAATCCTTACGTGTGGTTAGAGAAGAAAAAAGCCTCAAGGAGCACGTAAAGCTGCAAAAAGATAAAGAAATCTGAAATCTGAAAGAGGAGTCTTTAGGATTTAGTGATTGGTGATCTTAAAACATTTCCTATGGCATATCTCAAACATTGGTTATAAGTTGAAGACTAAATAGGAGATGAGGAAATAAAAATAATGAATGTGGACTATTCTTTCTAGGATTTGGCTTTGGTGGGAATGAGAGTGGGCAGTAGCCAGAAGAGAAGGCAAGGATGAGAGAGGATTTACTTTTTTAAAATGAGAGAGCATTGAATATGTTTATAGACTATCAGTAGTGAATGGGACAGTCGAAGGACACTCTTACAGTGACTGATGGAATGAGGTCCTAAACCAAAGCCAGGATCACAGATGGCAGGAAGTATTTAACCTTGAAGAAAAGAGGAGGCAACACTTGTTTGACATGAAAGGGAAAGTAGTGAGAGTCAATTCAGACAGATACTTATTTTTAGATATGGGGCTGAAAATTAAAGGAACTTATTCTTGGTAACCTGAGTTTTCTCTGGAAGTAGATAGAGTGGGAAAATGTCAGTAGAAGAGGCTAGAAAATGGAAAGTAGGCTCCAGTCAGATTATGAAGGGCCTTTCTACTGTGGAAGAAACGTCACATAAGCAGATAATCTTGCATCAAGTGCTATTACTCTGCAATATTTATTTAAAAATATTAGTTAAGTACATGCCATGGAAATACTGTTCTATTTGTGTGTCACATGCAGTGCCTAGCACTTTGAAACTACTGTATAGGTAATCACTGTTTGTTTAAAAACAAACAATAAAATATTTGCCTGAGTTTGAATTCTAGCCCCACCTCAAGCAACTTAATTAACTTCATTGTGCTTTAGTTTCCACATCTATATGATGGAAAATACCAATACTATCACACAGGATTAATGGAAATATTAAACAGGTAATATTTGTAAAGTACTTAGAATACAGACTAGCACATACTATGCACTATATAAATATTTGCTAATACTATTATTTGGAAATATTAAAACTTTTTAAATTAAAATTTACCGCTGGTGATTAAGGATCTTTTTGCATTTGTATATTACAGTTTATGATGTCTCTGGAGCAGCAAGTGACAGAAATTGTGTGGTCCTCAGTGATATCCACATTGATATCATGGATTATATCCAGCCTGCAACTTGCACTGATGCTGAATTCCGTCAAATGTGGGCCGAATTTGAATGGGAAAACAAAGTTAGTTCGTGAGAGATTTTCTTGTACTCCTTATCTTTCTTGCTTTTTGGCTAGTGTTGAAGGATTCTCTGATAAAGTTAATCCCACTGAATAGTGACAGATGTAAAAAGCAAGCGATCTTTCAGTATCTGTTCCTGCAAATTAGATCTAGCTGGAAATCAGGCACATAGTTTGGCAAGTTGCTATCGTAAACTGGTGAGAGTAGCAGTTTCATAATTAATCTAATTGATCAAGACATTATAGACAATCCCAACCCTTGTAGGTATGAATAGTAATTTACCATTGATCCAGTATCCAAAAGACCCTTTGCAAAGTCAATGTCCTGCTAAGGAGATTAGTTCCTTCTAGTGTTGATTTTTTTTTTTTTTAAATCTTTTTGTTTTAAAATAATTTGAAACTTACAGAATAGTTGCAAAAAATAATGCAAAACCCATACAGAGAACTCCAGCATACCCCACATCTGATAACCAGATCTACCATCTTTTAACATTTTGCCACATTTGCTGTATCATTCTATCCATCCATCCGTCTGTCTGACTATTCTCTTAACATTTGAGAATAGGTTGTATTCATCACGCTTTCATGTACATTTCCTAAGAACAAGGATCTTCGTTTATGTAACCATCTCTTGTACAGTGATCGAGTTCAAGGCATTTAATATGGTATAAAGTTTGCAGTCTATACTCCAAATTGTTCATGTGTACCAATAAAGTCCTTTTGAGCCTTCTTCCTCCATTACAGGGTTCCATCCAGGATCATGTGTTGCATTTAATTGCCATTGTCTCTTTAGTTTCTCCCTCTTTTTTTTTTATTGTGGAAATATATATACAACATAAGATTTCCCATCTCAGCCACTCCTAAACATGCAATTCAGTGGGAATAATCACATTCACAACATTGTGCTATCCTCACCAGCATCCATTACCAGAATTCTCCTATTACCCCAAACAGAAACCCTGCAGCCATTATGCATTAACTGCCCACTGCCCTTCCTGCCGCCCAACCCCCACCCCTGGTAACTTCACTCTACTCCCTGTCTCTATGAGTTTGCATATTCTAGCTATTTCATATAAGTAGCTTATACAATGTCTGTTCCTCTGTGTTTGACTTTATTTCACTCAATGTGATGTCTGCGAGTTCCATTTATATTGTAGCACACATCAGAATTTCATTCCTTTTTAAGGCTGAATAGCATTCCATTGTATGTATATACCACATTTTGTTTATCCATTCATCTTCTGATGTACATCTGGACTTCTGCCTTGTGGCTATGGTGAATAATGCTTTTATCACCAATGGTATACAAATATCTTTCTGAGTCCCTGCTTTCAGTTGTTTTAGGTACATACCTAGAAATGGGAATGCTAAGTCATGTAATTCTGTGTTTAACTTTTTGAGGAACTGCCAAATTGTTTTCAACAGAGACTGCACCATTTTATATTCCCACCAATAATGCACTGAGGTTCCTGTATTTTTCCACTTCCTTGTCAGCACTTCTTGTTTTCTGTTTAATAATAGCCATTCTATTGGTTGTGAAGTGGTATTTCATTTTGGTTTTGATTTGCATTTCCCTAATGACTAATGATGCTGAGCTTTCTGTTCATGTGCTTATTGACCATTTTTTAAAATTCATTTTTATTGAGGTATATTCACATACCATGCAGTCATACAAAGCGTACATTCAGTTGTTCACAGTACCATTATATAGTTGTGCATTCATCAGCAAAATTAATTTTTGGACATTTTCATTACCACACACACAAAAATAATAATAAAAATTAAAGTGAAAAAGAACAATTAAAGTAAAAAACACTGGGTGTTTTTTTTGTTTGTTTGGTTTTTTTTTTTTGCCCCCATTTTTCTACTCATTCATCCATACACTGGACAAAGGGGAGTGTGGTCCATGTAGCTTTCCCAATCACATTGTCACCCCTCATAAGCTACATTTTTATACAATCGTCTTCATGGGTTCTGGGTTGTAGTTTGATAGTTTCAGGTATTTGCTGCTAGCTATTCCAATTCATTAGAACCTAAAAAGGGTTGTCTATTATACAAAAGAGTGCCCACCAGAGTGACCTCTTGGCTCCTTTTGGGATCTCGCAGCCACTGAAACTTATTTCATTTCCTTTCACATCCCCCTTTTGGTTAAGAAGATGTTCTCCATCCCACGATGCTGATTATTGACCATTTTTATATCTTTTTTGAAGAAATACCTATTCAAGTCGTTTGCCAATTTTTTTAATTGGATTTTGTTTTTTTTCTCTTTTGAGTTGTAGGAGTTCTTTATATTTTCTGAATATTAACATCATTATCAGATAAAGGATTTCCAAATATTTTCTCCCATTCTGTTGGTTAGTTGCCCTTTCACTTTCTTAATAATGTCCTTTGATGCACAAAAGTTTTAAATTTTTGTTAAGTCCAGTTTACTTTTTTCTTTTGTGCTTTTGGTGTAAAATCTGAGAATCCCCATGTTTTCTTCTAAGAGTTTTATAGTTTTAGCTCTTAAATTTAGGTCTTTGATCCATTCTGAATTAATTTTTGCATGTGGTGTGAGATAGGGATCCACTTTCATTCTTTTGCATGTGGATATCCAAGGTCCCCAATACTCTAGAAGAAACCATTCTTTCCCTCCTGAGTAGGCTTGGCACCCTTGTAAAAAATTCATGCTGTTTTCATTACTATTGCTTTGTAATCAGGTTTGAAATTGGAAATGTTGAGTCCTCCAACATTGTTCTTTTTTATTATGGTTTTGACTATTCAAATTCCCTTGCCCTTCCATATGAATTTGATGATTTTGATGTGAAGAAGTCTGTTGGAATTTTGGTTGAGATTGCATTAAATCTGTAAATCGCTTTGTATAATATTAACAATATTAAATCTTTCAAATCAGGATCATGGAATACCTTTCCATTATTTAGATCTTCTCTAATTTCTTTCAGTGTTAATTTGTAGTTTTCTGTGTACAAGTTCTTTACATCCTTGGATATTTTATTCTTTTAGTTACTATTGTAAATAGAGTTGTTTTCTTGATTTTTCTTTTCAAATTGTTCCTTGCTCTAGCCTTGATTTTTATTAGAAATACCATGTATGCAATATGTTTCTTGATCTTTTATGAGGTTATATATTTGAAAGTACTGATATGAACCTGCAGTTTGTTGGATTTTATAGATGTAGAAGATTTAATTTTTGTTGCCTTTCCTATTCCAAAATAGTTGGAAGGAAGTTCTTAATATGAAATATCAGGGGTTGTTTCTTTGACCCCAAAATAAAAAATTCGCAAAATACATGATGTTCTCGTTACAAGAATTATCTTCTCCTTAACTTTTTTTTATCCTTTCTGTAGGTGACGGTTAACACAAATATAATTGATTTAAATGAATATTTACAGCACATATTAAAGTCAACTAACATGAAATGCCTCACTCCAGAGAAGGTAAGTTTTTAATAAGAACTTAAGTCCGATAGAGAATAATTTGGTAGACTCCTGGCTTTCTTGTATTTTTTCTGGTATAATTTTGTTGTTATTCAGCCTTGGAAAAACAGTATCATTCTGGAGTATCTAAAAGTAGTTATCCCACAGATTGTATAAATCTGCTTCTCTCTCTATTAGAATACAAAGGCCTGCTTGTTCCTGGTACAGTTGCCCGATTGAATAGGCAACCTCATTTTTTTTTTCCAATTGTCTCTCTCTTTCATATGGGCCTATTCCAAAAGTTTGTGATATTGCATTAGAAAAAATGTTCATTACTCTTGTATCGGCTCTGATTGTAGGTCAGAATATATCTGCTGAAATACAGAATTGTTGGTACACTATGATTTTCTGGTAGGCATGTGTATGTGAAAAGAAATTAGAAAGAAAGAAAAATGAAGGTGGGACTCTAAAGGGACTTTTTTCCTTTTGTAAATTTTGTTATTATAACATTAATTTTATCAGTAAAAGAATATCTGCTGCCAAACAAGTAGGTTTTGATTTTATTTATTTGAATCTTCTCTCTTTTTGACTTTGTCAGTCTATCTAAGGGTTTGTTAATCTTGTTGATCTTCTCAGAGAACTAACTTTTGGCTTTATCGATTCTATTGTTTTTTCATTGTTGTTGTTCTCCAATTCATTTATTTCTGCTTTAATCTTTGTTATTTCTTTTCTTCTATTTGCTATAGGGTTAGTTTGCTGCTCTTTCTCTAATTTCTTCAGTTGTTCAGTTAGGTCTTTGGTTTTAGCGCTGACTTCGTTTTTAAAAGGCGCTTATAGCTATAAATTTCCCTCTCACCACTGCCTTCACTGCATCTCATGAGTTTTGATATGTTATATTCTTGTTTTCATTCATCTCCATATATTTACTGATTTATCCTGAAATTTCTTCTTTGACCCACTGATTGTTTAAGAGTGTGTTGTTTAACCTCTGTGTATTTGTGAAAGTTTCAGTTTTTCAATGGTTATCAATTTCCAGCTTCATTCCACTTTGATCAGAGAAAGTGCTTTGAATCTTTCTCTGAATTGTTAAGACCTTGTTTTGTGTCCGAGCATATAATCTATCCTGGAGAATGTTCCATGAGCTCTTGAGAAGAATGTATATCCCGAAAGGGGTGCACCAATCTATATGTCTGTTAGGTCTAATTCATTTATCATATTGTTTAGCTTCTCTTATTTTCTTATTGATCCTCTGTCTGGTTGTTCTGTCTATTGAAGAGAGTGGTGTGTTGAAGTCTCCCACTATTATTGTAGAAATGTCTGTTGCTCCTTTCAGTTCTCCCAGTGTTTGCCTCATGTACTTTGGAGCACCTTAATTGGGTACATAAACATTTATATTGTCATTTCTTCTTGGTGAATTGCCCTTTTTATTAATATATGGTGTTCTTCCCTGTCTATTATGACATCTTTGCCTCTAAAGTCTATTTTGTCTGATATTAGTATAGCTACCCCAGCTTTCTTTTGGTTACCAATTGTGTGGAATCTTTTCCATCCTTACATTTTCACCTATTTGTATCTTTGAGTCTAAGATGAATCTTTTATAAACAGCAAATAGATGGATCACATTCTTTAATTTATTCTGCCAATCGGTGTCTTTTAATTGGGGAGTTTAGTCCGTTAACATTCAAAGTTTTTACTGTAAAAGCAGTTCTTGATTCAGTCATCTTATCCTTTGATTTTTATTTGTCAGGTCTATTTTTTTCTCTCTCTTTTTATCCTTTAAGTTACCCTTATTAATATTCTGCAATTCTGTACACTTCTCCAGACCTCACTCTCCTGTCTTTTTTTCAGCCGACAGAGCTCCCTTGAGTATTCCTTGCAGGGCAGGTCTCTTGTTAACAAATTCTCTCAGCATTTGTTTGTTGGTGAAAATTTTAAACTCTCCCTCACTTTTTTTTTTTTTAATAGTAAATTTTATTTTGAAATAAGTTCAGACTTACAGGAACAGTTGTAAAAACAGTACAAACCCCATACATAGAACTCCATCATACCCCGACCCCCCTCCCCCGATACCCTGATCCATCACCTTTAAGATCCTGTCACACCACTGTCTTTCTTTCCCTCCCTCCCTCCGTCCCTGCCTAACACCCATCATCTATTGCTCTGTCCTCTGAACATATGAGAGCAAGCTGCACATAACTTTGAACAAACAATATAATTCACATATACCTTTCCCATGAACAAGAACATTATTTTATGCAATCTCATTAAACGCAGCTAAGAAGTTCAAGAAATTCAACATTGATATAAAGCTTACATTCTTTATTTCATTTTTTTTTTTTTCCTTGTGTCCCATCTGTGTCCCTTTGAGCCTCCTCTCCTCCGACCTCAGATCCCATCCAGGATCATCCTTGGCATTTAATTGTCATCTATTTAGACTGTCTTATTTTTCTTTTTTTCAATTGTGGAAAGATATATGTAGCCTAAATCTTCCTATTCCACCCCTCCCTAGCATTCCATTAGTGGGATTAATCACATTTAGAATGTTGCAATGCTATCACCTTCCGACCATCCATTTCTAGAAGTTTCCCTTCACCCCAAACCAAAACCCCTATTCTCATTTCTTAACTCCCCATTGCCCCTTCCCCCACTTCTTGGAATCCCTACTCTACTTTTCATCTCTTTGGTCATATTCTCTGATACTTTCTTTGTGTTTACCATGGGGCTTAAATTTAATCTCTTAAATCTGTAACAATCTTGTTTTTCTTTGATACCAACTTAACTTCAATAGGACACATAAACTGTGTTCCTATACTCCTCCATTCCCCCACCTTTATGTAGAATTGTCAAGAATTACGTATTTTACATTGAGTCCAAAACCACTGAGTTATCATTACAGTTTATGTATTTTAGATCCTGTAGGAAGTAAATAGTGGAGTTATAAATCAACAATACAGTAGTATTGGTCTTTATATTTACCATGTGATCTTTACTGGAAATCTTTATTTCTTCATGTGGTTTCAGTCAATTGTTTAGTGTCCCTTCCTTTCAGCCTGCTTAGGACTGATCTGGTGATGAAGTTCCTCAGCTTTTGATTATCAGGAATGTTTTCTTCTCCCCCTCATTTTTATCCTTCAGGTGTTTGTGAATTCTCCAAGTCTCTGATGGTTATTGACTTCTATTTGTATTCCATTGTGGTCAGAGAATGTGCTTTGAACAAATTCATTTTTTTATTTTTTATTTTATTGAGGCTTGTTTTATGTCCCCACATACAGTCAATTCTGGAGAAAGATCCGTGATCACTAGTGAAGAACGTGTCTCAGTGACCTGGGATGTAATATTCTATATATGTCTGTTAAAAGTCTCTGTATCTCTTTCTCCTTTCTTTGTTTCTCTGTCGGTAGGGCTCGCTTTAGTATCTGAAGTAGGGCAGGTCTTTTATTAGCAAACTCTCTCAGCATTTGTTTGTCTGTGAAAAATTTAAGCTCTCCCTCAAATTTGAAGGAGAGTTTTGCTGGATAAAGTATTCTTGGTTGGAAATTTTTCTCTCAGAATTTTAAATATGTCATGCCACTGCCTTCTTGCCTCCATGGCGGCCACTGAGTAGTCATTACTTAGTCTTATGTTGTTTCCTTTGTATGTGGTGAATTGCTTTTCTCTTGCTGCTTTCAGAACTTGCTCCTTCTCTTCAGTATTTGAGAGTCTGATCAGAATATGTCTTGGAGTGGGTTTGTTTGAATTTATTCTATTTGGAGTTGGCTGGGCATTTATGCTTTTGTGTATTTATGTTGTGTAGAAGGTTGGGGAAGTTTTCCCCAACAATTTCTTTGAATACTCTTTCTAGACCTTTACCCTTCTCTTCCCCTTCTGGGACACCAATGAGTCTTAAATTTGGATGTTTTATTTTATCTATCATATCCCTGAGATCCATTTCAATTTTTTCAATTTTTTTCCCCATTCTTTCTTTTGTTCTTTTGTTTTCTGTTCTGTGGTCCTCGAGGAGGCTGAGTTGTTGTTCAACTTCCTCTAATCTTGTATTATGAGTATCCAGAGTCTTTTTAATTCGGCCTGCATTTTCTTTAATTTCCATAAGATCTTCTGTTTTTTTATTTACTCTTGCAATATCTTCTTTATGTTCTTCTAGGGTCTTCTTTATGTCTTTTATATTCTGTGCCATGCTTTTCTTCAAGTCTTTTATATCCCGTGCCATGCTCTCATTGCCTGTCTGTAGTTCTTTGATTAATTCTGCTAGGAACTGTGTATCTTCAGATCTTTTGATTTGAGTGTTTGGGTTCGGGTTCTCCATGTCATCTGGTTTTATCATATGCTTTAAGATTTTCTGTTGTTTTTGGCTTCTTGGCATTTGCTTTACTTGATCTTTAATTTGTTAGAATTGCAGCTTGGTGACATACACTTTCTCTAACTAACCAGCAGATGGCGTCCATGAGTCACTTATTCCCCTCAAGTCAGTTTTCCCCAACTTTGTGATGTGGGGATCTGATTCTTTTGGGGTCCAATTGGTGCATTTAATTTGTGTGTGTTGTTGGTGCTGTCTGCCCTCAATGAGGGGCATGTGCCTGAGCAGTTAGGGAGGGAGGGCAGGTTTAACAATCAAACCTCCCAGGTGTTCCCGGAGATTTAAGGCCATTCTCTGCCGCTGACACAAAAGTCCTTGGTATTGGCGTAGGTTCCCTGGGATTTCCAAGCAGTTCCCCCCTCCTTGCTGTGCTTTTCCAGGACCTCTGTTGAGGGGGGGAGGGCCGTGCCACATCACAAGTGAGTGCCAGCCTCCAGGGAAGCCCTGGGCCACCGGACTATGTAGGGGCGTTCCCAGCCCGCTTCAAAGATGGTTGAACGGGATGCGTTAACTTCCCCCTTTCTGCACAGCTCCACTCTCCCAGCTCCAGGACAGTCAGCCGTGGGCGTATTCAAGGCCACTGTCCACGGCCGATATTGTGTCGTGTGAGCGGTGCTGCGGGAAAGATTCCCTGTCAGGCTGGATTTCTTGGCTCGGCTCTGTGCTGTGTGTTCGGCCCCGGGCAGAAGTAGCCCCACCCGCTGGGGAGACAGCTGCAAGTCGTGCGTTTCCTCTTTGCTTCCCTGGACCGAGACAATCAGCAGTGGGCATGGGAAGGGGTATCCTCCACCCCAGACACCGAGGCGTTAGTTCAGACCACTCCCATCTTATCTGCAGCTGTTCCCAGGCTTCTTTTTTTTTTTTTTTCTTTTAAACGCCAACCCACCATTTCCCCACACCGCAGCGTGGCCGAGGGATTCAGCCTACTCACTCACTCGTTTCAGAATGCAGATTCCTGGTTTCACCAAACGCACATTCCCTGTGGCTTTAGCAGAACTTGTCCGGCTGGTGCTACTTTGGAAGTAGTGTTCTGGGTCCTTTCTGGTTTTTTATCTAGTGTTTTCCACGGAGGTGTTTTTTCCTCTGTCTCACCTAGTCGCCGTCGTAGGTTCCTCCTCTCCCTCACTTTTGAAGGACAGCTTTGCTGGGTGAAGAATTCTTGGCTGACAATTTTTCTCTTTCAGAATGTTAAATATATCGTACCACTGCCTTCTCACCTCCACCGTGCCCAATGAGTAGTCAGCATTTTGTCTTATGTGACTTCCTTTGTGTGTGGTGAATTGCTTTTCTCTTGCTGCTTTCAGTACTCTCTCCTTCTCTTCGGCATTTGACAGTCTGATTCGTATATGCCTTGGAGTGAGTGGATCTATTTCGATTTATTCTATTTGGAGTTCATTGGGCTTCTTTGATTTGCATGTATGGCTTTTATAAGGGTTGAGAACTTTTCCCCTATTGTCTCCTCAAATAATTTCCTAGCCCTTACTCTTTTCTTCTCCTGGGACACCAGTGATTCTTATATTTGTGACCTTCATGTTGTCTGAGATCCAATTCAAATTTTTCCATCTTTTTCACCATTTGTACTTTTGTACATTTGAATTCAGTTGTGTGTCCTCTAGATTGCTTATTCTTTCTTGCCTCTTCAAATCTGGTGTTATGCGTCTAGTATATTTTTAATTTGATCTACTACATCTTTCATGTCCATAAGATCTGCACTCAAACAGGTAAATAAATAGAGAATATATAAATACAAATTGGGATAAGCGTTATTTCTTTCAAGACAGGCTTATTGATGTATGATATGCACACAGTGAAATTCACTTTTTACTTGTTAGTTCTTTGAGTTTTGACAAACTTAAGTGGGTTTGTAACCACTACCACAATAAGTACTGTTTTTAAGTGATAATTCATCTGTGCTTTTTGGTCTTGCCCATGTATTGTTCTCTAGTAAAGTATTGAATGTATCACAAACTTCTTCCAGGCCCTTTCTGGTTACTGTGGCTTTATGGCGGCTAACCTCTATGCCCGTTCCATATTTGGAGAAGATGCACTTGCAAATGTCAGCATTGAGAAGCCAATTCACCAGGGACCAGAGGCCCCTGTTACTGGCCACATAAGAATTCGTGCCAAGAGTCAGGTAACAATTATTTTTCTTGGAGATCATCTCTGAGCTGACCAAAGGATGGAAAAATGTATGTCTTTCTTAAGTTCTATTTGTATTATTCTCTGTTATACTAGTGTTTTGTGCATTAAATGCATCTATATATATATATATATATATATATATATAAAATATATAATGTATAATATATAACTATAATATATATTCTCCAAATAGAAATATAATTGAAATTTATTTCAATTGTATATTATTAATTATAATTAAAATAATAGATATATAATATATAAATATATAATTTATATAATATGTAATATATCATATATATATAATAGTATTCTCCAAATAGAAATATAATTGTCTGGATTATTTAATTAAAACCAGATTGATTCCCATGGGATGTTTGGGAAATGGGTTCCCCAGAACTTTTTTTAAATCCAAGATACAAACCTAATGACTTTTGTATAATTTAGCACTTAAAGTATGTAACCCAGTAAGTAATGTTTTCTTGAGTCTGTTTTGTAGCTCCTAAGTTTCATGGTTGATGTGACATCACTGAATGGGGGCATAGTTAAAATGCAATAATTTGTCAGTTGTACATAGATTCAAGAGTTAAAAACATCTTCATTCTTCTTTACAGGGAATGGCCTTAAGTCTTGGAGATAAAATCAACTTGTCTCAGAAGAAAACTAGTATATAAGAATAAACAAAAAGTCCTTGTAGCTTTACAGTTAAAATTTAGGTATGGGCGTATTGGACTCTGACATCTTTTGTACTCTTTCATGCTTCTGTTATTTAGAATCTGAGTTCATGCTGAATGCATTCCAGCCAATAATTTATAATCTTTCCCTTAAATCAAGACTGAGTTTAAAATTATAGTTTGTCTTTTCTCTTAACAGTTCTGAATGCTGTTCTTTAAGTATATAATGTTTCTCACATGTACCAAGACCATTTTCACAGTACAATAAACAAATCTATTGCTAAATTTTTGTTATTTTATAAAAATAAATGTTTCATTGCATAATTTTAGTTATGTAGCAGTGGATTTCTTTTTAGTTAGGTTATAGATTTCTATATAAATTTAACTGAGTTGTGAAATATGCAACTTTATTAAGAGAATATGCAAAACTGAATGATTTGAGACAGACCTTGATTTATTTGATTGATTTTTACTTGTTTAATATTCTACCTTTGATATCTCTAAAAACACTTTGTCAAATTCAAAGGGCTTTTCTCTGGAATTTAGATCCAGGGAGTAAGTATTAAAATAACTTGAGAAGACAGATCCATCTTCAGCTTAAAGGAGTAATATGAACCCTGACTGAAATAAGCACACACATTCTTATTTATCCTGAATTGTAATGAAAAGTAGTAAGGGAGATAACCCAAAATAGATTCAAAATTTTTTCATATTTAGCTATGGGTGTTCTTTTATGTATGTTATGAATTATATTGGTTTTAGCCAATTACTAATGCTGCACTGAGAACATGAACTCCAGAGAATTCAGTAAACTATCCTGTTAACATATTGCCTTCTTGTCTTACTCCCTCCTCCTCTTTACTCTGGGGCTGGGCCAATTTGATTGCAAATGCATTTCTGAAACTGAGTTCCCCAGAGTCTCTCTAATTGTGTCATCCTCTTGTCCCATACTTTCGTTGGGGATGATGTAGGTAGTCTGGTCTTTTAGCTAAGTCTGAACTATTATACTTTGTCTTCCAGTTAGGTTTCAGGCAATATTCAGATGAGTTCATAGATAAGGTCTATGAAAGGGTAAAAGCACCATCTCTTATTTCAGCTCTAGAGAATGATTTGTTTGGAATGTGAGAAGATTGATACCTTGTATGATGTCATAAACTTTGAAGCCACTTGCTTTTCTAGAAAAGAGAGCCAGAAAATACAGGGTATTTAAAGTTCCAGAGCACTGGAACAAAACAAAACCAGTGGCTACCAAATGGGAAAGATACTAGGAATGCAGGAAAAGGGTCAGTTTGATGTACTGAGTCCAAGGGCTGGAGATTTGTGATGAGAGCGGAAACTGATGTGTCTTTGTGTGGCTTTGATCATCATTTCCCAAACTCTGTCCATTGAACACATGCTTCCTTTGATGTCATTAGATATTCTGGGAGAAAAAGGATTCTGTAGTCAAGTAAGTTTGGGAAAAGCTGCATGCTATCATGTACTGGGTATCACAGTACCTATCAGCATATTAAAGGTTCTGAGATGTCCTGCAGCAAAGAAAGCAGATTAGTTTGGTTTAACCAACCCTTCATCTTATTTGACCAGGGAATCCTTTTTTCAACACCTATTGACAATACGTAGGACAGGGAAAATGTTTTAGCGTTTTAAAGATTTCAGTCTTGTATTCACTGTCAACCAATATTGTATTTAAAATCTCGAGGAATTATGCCTCTGTAGGTCCTAGAATTTATCTCTATTGATACTTTCAGATATTGTCTGCCTATTATATGCAAGCCATATTTTTGGAGTCAGATTGACTCTGATTGCCATCCTCGTAAATTCATAAACAAGAAAACAAAGAAGTGAATATAGTTTTTAGATCTCTGTATTTCATTAAGTGTTTACTTTATTAGCATTTCATTAGCTCTCTGCATATAATAAATGTGAACTGACTTGGATAGCAGCACTTTGTTTAGGAAAGCTATTTATATGAGACCTTTTAATTCTAATATACCTTAAAAAGGTCGTGGCTGATCACATTAGGAGATACCACGTCAGTAGGACCGTGATAAGAGAATGAACATAGTATCTGGCACCAAGTGAGGGTTTAATATATGAATGGATTGATTGAATAAACCAGTTAATCTTGAGAAAATTAACCTTACATTTCACTAGTGTCATGACACTAGAGGGGGCTCTATGCCATTATTTCAGTATATCTGAAAAGAGAACCAAAATATCTTTAGAAATGCAAATAATATGAGATGTAAAATATCTGTGCCATATATTGGGTTAAGTTGGTAGCTTTGCTGATAACTTGTTCCTTTCACATTTGTAAATACACTGGTAGGCTAATTTATAGCCTTTCCCTTAAATCAAGATTGAGTTTGAAATTATGATTTGTCTTTTGTCCTAACAGTTGTGAATGCTGTCCTCAGAGTATGGCCAGGCACACCACCTCCCTGCCTTTTGCCTTCTTCCAGGCTTTCAGTACACCATCAGTGTTGTCTGTTCCTCTCCCTGAGCTCCACTCTCTACCCCTAGGATCTCAGGAGCATAAAGAGAAAACCAGGTGTAGTACAGAAATACAGTTGAGAATTAGAAATATGTAGGTTCCTGTCTGCCACTCCTTGTTGTGTGGTCTTAGAAAATGGTAATAACTTACTGAGTGCTAGGCATACTACTGAGTGCCTTTTCCATGACTTATATAATCTTCACCATGAACCTATGAGGCCAATACTATTAACATCATCATTTAAAAATGATTATTACAGTCTTGGAGAGGTTAAGTTACTTGTTCAAAGTCTGATAGTAGTAGAAGATGAATCCAGATGTAAAGCCAAGGTGCCTGACACTAAAGCCCTTGCAGCTAATCCCACATTGCCACCACTTCCTACTCTTTGTGCCTGTTTCCACATATGTAAAATATTTACAATGTCTACCTCACAGGGTTGATGTGAGAATTAAATGATACAATGTATTTATTTGAATATTTGGCACATAGTAGATGCTCATCAAGAAGTGTTCATTCCGTTTCTTCCTCTATTTATCCTTCCTCTGTTGCAGAGAAAACTAAATCTTTTCTCATCTTCATACCTCCTTCAGGATTTAGATCCTAATTTTTGTGCTCTACTTGTATGCTTTTTTTGTTTTTTGTTTTAAATAGCAGTCACTTACTTAAAAGATCCTTTATTTCTGAAGAATTCTTTAGTTGGGGCATCATTGGCCCTCACCTTAATAACAGCATTTGTCATGTCAATTTTGAAAATAACTTCTTGGCTCTTCTCCTTATCAACTGTTATCATATCTAAATGTGATTGTCATAACCCATATACTTCATGTGATAAAGGGTCTGTGATGCACATACTGATTTTGTTTGCTTTCAGAATGACAATCAAGTGACCAGTTTTTTAAAAACTGAGGACAGAGATGTATGCAGCCAGGTTACAGTAACATTGTGATGTTTGGGGTTGTTCACAGTAATCAAGAGTTGCCTCTTGTAGTCTGACCACTTCCTCTTTATTTTCTCCTTCTGGTGAAGGCAGGATATCTTTGAGAAGTCAGTTAAGCAGTGACAAGAATGCAAGTGGGATTTGTGCCTTTTATCTGGAGTTCTGTTTGTAATCATGTGATTCTTAAAAAAACACTACTCTGTAAATACTCTTGAATCATTGTAAAACCAACAAGATATACAAATAGACCGCAGCATGGTGGACTGAAATAGCCCTGAATGAGTCTTCCTAATTCTAATCCCAATTCTCTAATTAGCTTTCTGAAAATATGTAGGTGTATCTGTCTGGGCCTGTCTCCTTATCTGTAAAAGGAAATGATTCACTTAGCTGACCTCTAGGGTTTCTAGCTCAAAATATGCATAATAAAAAGCCATGTGTTTTTACAGCTTCCTCTTCAACAAACTTTATAATCAACTGGAATAGCTCTAACTGTATATTACCCACAGGCACCTCTTGCTCCTCAAATTTGTTCCTCTGCTGTGTTCTGTGTCTGGTCATTTATGCTAGAAACCTAGGAGTCACCCTTAATTCTACTCTTACCCCCTACATCTCATCAGACCCAAAGCCCCTTCCTCAGTTTTTTTCTAATCCTGTGTTTTCCTCTCTCCTATTGCCACTACCCTGGTTTAAGATTCTTTTGCCTGGTGTGCAGTGACTTAACCATAAATTTCATATATAATTCTAAAATTAAAGGCTGTGCTTTAATCTTGACCACATGAAACACTAAATGTACAATTCCTTGACCTGGTTGGGCCCTTTCCCTGAAAGCATCACTTTAGGAGACAAAGCTGAAAAAGAAAAAACAAGTTCAAAGATTTTACTAATATATAATAATTTTAAAAATGAAAATAGCAACAATCTAGGTGCCCCAAATGGGGATTGACAAGCAAATGGTGTTAAATATTTACAGGGTGTACCAGGGTACTCAATAGAGAGTAGATGCCTAATAAATATTTGTTGAGTGACCAAGTGAGTGATGCAAGTAGCCATTAAAAATAACAAAGGTGTGGATTAAATCATATCATAGACATGTGCTTGTGGAATAATGTTAGGTAAGAAAAAAACAAATCTGTGTAAGAATGTATGTCTCCTACTTTTTAATGAACTAGGATATGTTATAGATGTACTGCCTGTCTCTTAATGTGAATAGCAAATCAAAATGTCATCACATCAGTCATCACTAGTATATCATGAAAATAAATGCTGTCCACTCCTTTAAGTCTCTGGGTGTGGATAAGGTATTTCTTTGACTGGAGTTCCTGATTCCAGTTCTTAGAATTTTTAGATCTTTGATCTTAATCTCACGGTCTTCAAATGGCTGAAATCTCATCTACTTCCAGGCCCACCCAGAGAGCTAGCATTCCCGTGTGAGTAAGCACTGCATTCTCTTACAGGAGGGTGGGGACTGAATCGTACTATGCAGGCCTTCACCAGCCAGAACTTGGGGAAGATGCCCATCTGACCCAAGAATATTACTGAGCTCTACTAAGCTATGCTAAGCTCTGCTAAACCATTTCTTAAAGCCCACCCAACAACATAAAAAAAGTGAATTTAATGAATTGTAATCCAAATTTTTTTCATTCTATGAAATTAAGTTCACAAAATTTCTTTTTAATGACCTAATGCTTTGAGTAAAGATATGACTGTTTTGTTAGGCTAGTAGAGTGGTTTTCCAACTATCCACTGGAACACCAGACCAATGTATTCCTACAGCTACAATCAAATAATGGTGGTCTTGTTCTTAAATCCAAGAAAACAGAAGTTGGTAGGAAGAATTTTGCCAATTTTATGTTTCCTTTCCACAAATGATTTTTAGCACTCTTATACCCACTACCAAACTTAAAAAATTAATCTATAAGTGTTATGGGGTTATTTGGCTAGCTGGATATTCTTGATCTAATAGCTTATCTTTGTGGCCATGTGTGTTATTAGTGATTTTATATGTTATATATGTATATTTTCTGCTAGAAAATTGTTCCTTGTTCATCAGATTGAACTAAATGTGTCATTTCAAGGGAAACTTGACTTCTAGGTGCTCTACCACTAGCCTAAGTCTTTGCTGTGAAATGTAACTTGTAAAATCTGAATGCCATTATATAGTTCATAAAATAATTCATGAAAATAAGCCTCAGTAAAGCCCATATAAATCCATGTTCTTGTAGGGCCTGGCTTATGCCCTCTATGAAAAATTCTGGAAAAGCCCTGGAAGACTGGAAAACTGTGCCCTGGTATTCCACCTATAAGATTTTCCCCTAATTCCTCAACATAAGGAGCAAGACTGGGACTTTCTAGGATTCTAGGTCTCTGGCTCAATAATAGAGAAATGTACCAGCTACTATGCGAGTACAGAAAAGAGCGACTGTCAGAAAAAAATCAGGCATGGTTTCACAAGGAGGTGACATTTGAACTTTGCAGCCACAGAACAGTTTAAGTAGAGTTGTAGAGGTACATGGCACAAACTCAACATAGGGTTTACTGGGGTGTAATGGTAGATGGTGACACTGGAATTGGTAGACAAGGATCAAATCATGAAAGACAGTCTGAGGCATTTGAACTTGATCTTGTTAGGAATAAAGAACTACTAAGGATTTTAAACAGATGAGTGACATGATCGTATTGCATTTAGAAAATAGCCCAAATTTGGAGAATAGATTGGAGGTGTAGGAGACCAGTTAGGAGCCCGTTGCTTCAGGTGAAAAATGATGAGAGTTTGAGCTGAAGTTGTGGCAACTTGGATTAAACATAAAAGCCAAATTCAACAGTTATTTTGACAGAACTTGATGTGGAGAAGGGGACATGATGGGCCAGGGCCAGGTAAGAGCCTAAAGAAAAAAAGTTATGGGTTTCCCTAAGGGCAAATGCTGCTCCAAATAAGTGAGTAGAGTTACCAAATCTGCATTTCATTTCTATTTTAAAGGGTTTCTGAAATGACAATGAAATGTAATTTGTAAAGGTGTGTACAAATGGGAGATGGGAGTAATTGTCAGTAGTGTTGTCATAATGATCATCATCCACAGAGCAAATGCCATGAGTTTAAATGATATGAAATTGCCTCTATTATGAGTTAAAAACGTGAAATATCAGCAATATCGTGACTCAACCCAATTGTTTGCAGATTATTTGGTTTTCCTTATTACTTTTTGCCTCCTTTCAGGCTGTATCATTAATTTTTTTTCTTCTTTTGTTTCTTAATATGAGCAGTAAAGTTCATCAAAGGGATTTCCACAAAATGCTGGGGGAAGCAAGTGTGGTAGAAAGAAAGTATTCAGGCTTTGGAGTCAAATAAGCCTGGATACAAATTTTCTCTGTGATTTATTAAGTGTAATCTTGGGCAAGTCAGTCTGTTTCAGCCTTACTTTTTTCATCTGGAAAATGGAAATAATGCCTGCCTTGTAGGGTTATTAAATGAGAAAATTAATACCTTATTAGTACACAGCATATAAAGGTATTGTTAAAAGTTAGTTTCGGAGAACATAAGATAGTGGCTAGGTTGAGACAGGGCAAAAAGACACCTCCGTGAAAAATACTAGATAAAAACCAGAAAGTGACACAGAACACCACTTCCAGCAATGCACCAGCCGGACAAGGTCTGCTGAATCCACAGGGACTGTGCATTTTGTGAAACTGGGAGTCTGCATTCTGAAATTAGTGAGTAAGTCGCCTGAAAGTCCCTTGGCCGCGCTGCAATGTGGGGAAACGGTGGGTTGGCGTTTGGAGATGGACTAGTTCTTTAAAAAAAAAAAAGCCCAGGAGCAGCTGTGGATGCGACCAGGAGAACTACGCAGTGAAGCACAGCTTGAGCAGGCTGGGCTAACGCCTCTGTATCTAGTGTGGAGGATACCCCATCCCACACCTGCTACTGGTTGTCTCGGGGCTAGGGGAGCAAAGGGGAGCCAAAAGGAGGAAAAAACGCACGACTTGCAGCTGTCTCCCCGGTGGGCGGGGGACACTTCTGTCTGGGGCCAGGCCCACAGCCCATAGCCATGCTGGGAAACCCAGTGTGACCGGGAGTCTTTCTGGCAGCACTGTGCACACACCACAATATTGGCCGTGGACAGTGGCCTTTAATACACCCATGGCTGACTGTCCTGGAGCTGGGAGGGCGGAGCTGTGCAAAAAGGGGGAAGTTAACACATCCCATTCAACCATCTTTTAAGCAGGCTGGGAACACCCCTGCACAGCCTGGTGGCCCAGGGCTTCACTGGAGGCCGGCACACACTTGTGACGTGGCACAGCCTTCCCTCAGCAGAGGTCCTAGAAGAGCACAGCAGGGAAGGGGGACCCGCTCAGAAATCCCAGGGAACCTACGCCAATACCAAGGACTTGTGGGTCAGTGGCAGAGATAGTCTGTGGCGAGACTGAAATGAGGACTCAGACTCTTGCAACAGCCTTGAAGCTCTGGGAACACCTGGGAGGTTTGATTATTAAAGCTGCTCTCCCTCCCCTAACCGCTCAGACACACGGCCCTCATTCAGGGCAGACAGCACCAACACACTGAAATTTAGTGCACCAGTTGAACCCCACAGGAATCGGATCCCGGCACACCACAGGGACAAGGTTGGGGAAAACTGACTTGAGGGGAATAGGTGACTCACAGATGCCATCTGCTGGTTAGTTAGAGAAAGTGTACCACCAAGCTGCAGTTCTGACAAATTACAGATCAAGTAAAGCAAATGCCAAAGAGGCCAAAAACAACAGAAAATCTTAAAGCATATGATAAAACCAGATGATATGGAGAACCCAAACCCAAACACCCAAATCAAAAGATCAGAAGACACACAGTACTTGGCACAATTAATCAAAGAACTACAGACAGGCAACAAGAGCATGGCACAGGACATAAAGGACATGAAGAAGAGCATGGCACAGGATATAAAAGACATAAAGACCCTAGAAGAGCATAAAGAAGAAATTGCAAGAGTAAATAAAAAAATAGAAGATCTTATGGAACTTAGAGAAACTGTAGGCCAAATTAAAAAGACTCTGGATACTCATAATACAAGATTAGAGGAAGTTGAACAACAACTCAGCCTCCTTGAGGACCACAGAACAGAAAATGAAAGAACAAAAGAAAGAATGGGGAAAAAAATTGAAAAAATCGAAATGGATATCAGGGATATGATAGATAAAATACAACGTCCAAATTTAAGACTCATTGGTGTCCCAGAAGGGGAAGAGAAGGGTAAAGGTCTAGAAAGAGTACTCAAAGAAATTGTTGGGGAAAACTTCCCAAACCTTCTACACAGTATAAATACACATAGCATAAATGACCTGCGAACTCCAAATAGAATAAATCCAAATAAACCCACTCCAAGACATATTCTGATCAGACTCTCAAATACTGAAGAGAAAGAGCAAGTTCTGAAAGCAGCAAGAGAAAAGCAATTCACCACATACAAAGGAAACAACATAAGACTAAGTAGTGACTACTCAGTGGCCACCATGGAGGCGAGAAGGCAGTGGCATGACATATTTAAAATTCTCAGAGACAAAAATTTCCAACCAAGAATACTTTATCCAGCAAAACTCTCCTTCAAATTTGAGGGAGAGCTTAAATTTTTCACAAACAAATGCTGAGAGATTTTGCTAATAAAAGACCTGCCCTACTTCAGATACTAAAGGGAGCCCTACCGACAGAGAAACAAAGAAAGGAGAAAGAGATACAGAGACTTTTAACAGACATATATAGAATATTACATCCCAGGTCACTGGGACACACATTCTTCTCTAGTGATCATGGCTCTTTCTCCACAATGGACCGTATGCTGGGACATAAAAGCAAGCCTCAATAAATTAAAAAAAAAAAAAAAAAATGAATTTGTTCAAAGCACATTCTCTGACCACTATGGAATACAAATAGAAGTCAATAACCATCAGAGACTTGGAGAATTCACAAATACCTGGAGGGTAAAAATGAGGGGGAGATGAAAACATTCCCGGATAATCAAAAGCTGAGGGACTTGATCACCAGTAGATCGGTCCTGTAAGAAATGCTAAAGGGAGTTGAGCAGGCTGAAAGGAAGGGACACTAAACAATTGACTGAAACTACATGAAGAAATAAAGATTTCCAGTAAAGATCACATGGTAAATATAAATACCAATACTATTGGATTTTTTATTTGTAACTCCACTATTTACTTCCTACAGGATCTAAAATACATAAACTGTAATGATAACTCAGTGGTTTTGGACTCAATGTAAAATATGTAATTTTTGACAAGAACTACATAAAGATGGGGGATGATGGAGTATGGGAACATAGTTAAGTTGGTATCAAAGAAAAACAAGATTGTTATAGATTTAAGATGTTAAATTTAAGCCCCATGGTAAACACAAAAAGTATCAGAGAATATGACCATAGAGATGAAAAGTAGAGTATAGGTTACAAGAAGTGGGGGAACGGGCAATGGAGAGTTAAGAAATGAGTGTAGGGTTTCTGTTTGGGGTGAAGGGAAGCTTCTAGAAATGGATGGTGGGAAGGTGATAGCATTGCAACATTCTAAATGTGATTAATCCCACTAATGGAATGCTAGGGAGGGGTTGGAATGGGAAGATTTAGGCTGTATATATGTTTCCACAATTGAAAAAAAAAGTCTAAATAGATGACAATTAAATGCCAAGGATGATCCTGGATGGTATCTGAGGATGGAGGAGAGGAGGCTCAAAGGGACACAGATCACAGATGGGACATAAGAAAAAAAAAAAGGAAATATAGAATGTAAGCTTTGTATCAATGTTGAATTTCTTGAACTTCTTAGCTGCGCTTAATGGGATTGCATAAAAGAATGTTCTTATCCATGGGAAAGGTATACGTGAATTATATTGTTTGTTCAAAGATATGTGCAGCTTGCTCTCATATGTTCAGAGGACAGAGCAATAGATAATGGATGATAGGGAGGGAGGGAGGGAGAGAGGGAGGGAAAGAAAGAAATGGTGGCGTGACAGGATGTTAAAGGTGGTGGATCAGGGTATCGGGGAAGGGGGGTCGGGGTATGCTGGAGTTCTATGTATGGGGTTTTGTACTGTTTTTGCAACTGTTCCTGTAAGTTTGAATTTATTTCAAAATAAAATTTATTAAATTAAAAAAAAAAGTTAGTTTCTACTCTTCCTTATTCCTTCACACCTCATTTTTCCTGCTTGTTCATAGGTTTGGCATGGAACCTCTTGGAGTTATCTGCTTCCTTCTGTCCCTCCAAAAAGCTGACTTACAGCTACATGCCAGGAATTTAGGTATAGATAAGAAATGTTCAGCTGTCATAACTTCAAGACAAAATCTTTTAGACTGAGTGGCCATTTAAATTATCATGCATTATTCCAAGGAATTGCTTTAATGCACAATTTGTGTCACTTTTCACATCATAGGAAGTTACTCTTTTAGCCCAGCTTTCCAATAAACTCATACATACAGACTGTGTCATATTCCCCTGAAAGTGTCATCACCTTTTGTTGTTGTTGTTGTTGATATAACTGCTTTTTGCACAGGAAAAAAAGAGTCTAAGTGGTATTTATTTCCTTATACTATGGAACCCCAAAAGGTGAACTCAAATTGCTAACCATCCCCTTTCCTGGGCCCTTAACCCATAGGTTCAAAAACTTTCTCTCAACCCCTGACATGCACTCCTGGGTCCTGATAGCACAACTGGATTTCTGCTTCAGTTTTCCTACTTAACCTTTTTGTTCCTGATCAGTTCTGGTTTTGCATTAATTCATTTATTAGTTTTTTATTGAGCTCCTACTTGGTAAAATACTATTTTTGTCACGGCTGAATATAGTGAACAAGACAGTCAAAATCTTTGCATTCGTGAGCTTACATTCTTGTGACAACAGTGTTTTCAGAGTGCGTAAGTTCTATAAAGAAGATAAACAAGCTAATGGGATGGGGAGTGTGGGCGTAGGAAGGTGGGTTACTTAGGAAAGGTTGCAGGGAAGTAGGACTGTAAAAAATGAATTTGGCCTGTTTGAGGAACAGAAAAACTGGGATTTTTTGCAAGAAGGAAAAAGTGGTAGAAGATGTAGTAGGAAAGGTAGGCAGGGGCAGATAAAGATTATTTTCTGAGTTCTGGCCTCTAGCTCTCCTATGGAGTTGAATTTTTCATCTAGCCATTGCCTAAGACATTTCTTTAAACAGACTGACCATCCTGAAGTATGATGTGACTGCCAACCTGACCCCATCACTAGTGCATAGAGTCCTGCTGCCTTGCCCTACCTTCTTGAATTTGCGCCTGACTGAAATCAAGCCAGGTCTCTGAGGTTCCACTGAGTTATGGCTTTTTTAAACTATTACTAAGAAATATGTTTGTTCACTGAAGATAGAAAATGAAAAAATAAAAAATTATCTACAGTCTCATTACCCAGAGGTAAATACTTGTTAACATTTTGGGATATTGTATTTCAGGTATATATTCATTTATATACATGTCTTAAAGTACAATCATACTGTAACCTTTTCTAAAATTCAATGATATTTTGTAAACAATTTCTGTGTCAGTAAGTCTGCTTCTACATTTCTTTAAATAGTTTCTTTCATGCTGATATGTGGCTCAACACATTCATTGTTTGGGGGGAAATAATACAATAATTGTAACAGTCATACATGTTAAGAATGCTGGTAACTTTACACACATCATTTCTAAGAATGTTAAGGGACTTGCCTAACAACATAGATGGTAAGTAACAGTGCTGAAGCAAAGTTGACGTTTGCTAAGCATGTGCTGTGGACTGGGCACTCTGCTGGTCTCAGCAGGGAGGACAACTTCTGCTATTTCACTTAAATCCCACAGTCAGAACTCTGATGTGCTTCAGCAACTGTAGTGGGAGATAGGCATCTGGACATCTAGTCCCACCAAGACTGCACATAATATTTATGGAAATCAGGGTGCTATTAGGAAGGGAGAAATGGATGCTGGGTCAGCAAAAATTGACAGATATCCACTGTAGGTCTCTTGCCTTCAGCTATATTCCTGTCTCATGTTCTGGTGCCCATCCAAGATGCTGCCCCACCTTGCTCCTACAGCCTCTTAACTACTCTGAGGTTGTGTTTCGTCATCTATAAAATGGATAAACCGTGGTTATATGATTTTGGCTACTAAATAGGAAAAGGACCTAACCCTAGGTGACCAAGTTTTTCAGGAATGAGGTAGGTTGCTGGATCTCCACTAATGCCCTTTGAAAAAGTAGGAAGGGAACAGTCTGTTGGGAACCTAACAGATTGAGGAAGAAAGGAACCAGATGGGATCTGGTTTTTCCTCAGGGTTATTTTGGAGGGAGCAGGGGATAGGGAACCTCCAGCAACCTCATTAAACTGTGGAATAATCACAGTGCATGTGACAAGTCATGGATTTCTTTAAAACCCTGCTTATTTCTTGAGACAGCTGCTGACAAGTTGACCCACTCTCTCTCATTGGTTCTCAGATAAGGCAGGGCAGTTAGCCAATAGCTGGCATCATCAGACAGTTGGGAAGAGGCTAGGAGGCAGTAACTGAAGTATGATGCCCCATATGTGGGTGATCTCAGTTGTGCTTTTGCACCCTGACAGTAAGATGCAAAGAGATTAAGAGTGATGTTGTTCCATGGCAACCATGCACTTAGTAAAGGCAAGGAGAATAAGCTCCCATGTAGGGAGATGGCACCTAACTGTATATGGTCCTGGGTTCTAGTTGGCCACTAACTGCTGGGAATGCAATACCTTTCCCCTTCTCTAGCTTAATCTTCAAGGCCACTTACACTGTAAAGCTCTCTCAAACTCTCCCTAATTGTTCCTTTTTCTGTGCTCGTACAGCACTTTCTATTTCAGCATTACAGCACATAGCACAAATTAGCATGTAACTGTGTTTGTCTCCTCCACTAGAGTATGAACTCCAAAGTTATGGATAGTGTCTGACTTATCTGGCTATCCCCTTTTCCAGTGCAGTCAACTAACACAGGATTAGCACTCAAGATTTCTTGAATAAATAAACCTATCTTTGTTTTCCTACCTGTTAAATGGGGATAGTATTTGCCCTACCTTCCTCCGAAAGCTGTTAAATTGAAAGACAGGAATTACTTCCTTGACTTCCTTGGTGCAAATGTTGCCACGAACTCACTGTGCAGTAATAATAATAGCTTATTTGTGGATACCACTTAACACTTTATAATGTAGCTTTGCATCCATTGTTTCATTTGATCTTCACAGTAACCCAGTTTTTAATTTATTCATTTCACAGATGGGAATATTGAACTCAAGGTGAGTAATTGGCTAAGGTTGCTCATCAAGTAAATGATGGGGCCAGGAATGGACCCCTGGCCTTTCTGACCCAGAATCTGTCCTCTCTGATCTAGAAGCTATCCTGTCTCTATTGCATCTTGTTAATTTAACCATTATTGCTAGAACCATTGGTCTCTTGTAACACAGACAAAAACCTCTGCTATAAACATTCTTTAAATTCATGCCAGATTACTTTCTCTACCTCCTGCTTAATGGAAATGGGACTGTCCCTCAAGGCCACACCTCCTCAATATCTTCACCCAATCTCTTATTTAGAAGCTGCCTATTCTCATATGCTTTCTACACCATTGGGGCCTCCATGGGTAGGCTTTTTAATCCCCATTGACACTAACCTACCACTACACTCCCATCACATGCAAAATTGACTTCTCCTTTGAGGTTTATGCCATCCAGCTCAGCCCGTCAGACCCTCTGTCCTGGAACTTTGACTCCTGAATGAGTGATCCAAAAATGAAAGAAATGAATGGAGGGCCTGCCTGAGGCTTGTGCCAACCTCCATGCCATCCATACAGTCATCATTTTCTTACCACCTCGGTCCCTGTAGATTTTGGTACCTGCCTCATGGTCTTTTCCACTTTGAGTCCTGCCATCACCCAGATGACATCACCATGTGGAGGCATTTAACATCCTACCTTTCTTGCATAATGTTAGCAATAATAACCACCACTCCACAGCCACTCCAGTCATCCATTTCCCTGGTAATAATACCCTGGACCTTCTCAAGACCTGTAAAAGTTCTCCTTTAGAGATCTTAAGGTCTGGTGTACTAAATCTCTGACTATCACCTCCTGCACCACCACCCCCCAATTCTGCAACCCTTCTATTCCCACTATACCTGCTCCTTGATATCCTAAAGGCCATTAGGCCTTTGGCTTTCCTGTAAGAGCATATATTAGGAAGACCTAATCCAGGCTGAAGGATCAGGGAAGGCCCCCTTGAGAAAGTGTCATTTAATTTGAGACCTGAAGGAATTAGCCAAGTGAAGGGGCTTTTCAGGCAAAGGGAAGATTATCTTTAAAGGCCCTGAGGCAGGAAGGAGGAATAATATGAAAGGGGGACCTTGTGAGAGGGTATGGAATGGGCTGAGGGCAGGGTTGGAGAAGTCGATGTGAGCCAGATCTTGATGTCATTTCAAGGATTTTAAATCAATGTAGGGGAGTTGGAAGAAGATGGTGGCATAGAGAGGAGTGGAGCTAGTTAGTCCCCCTGGAACAACTAATAAACAACCAGGAATAACTAGTAAATAATCTGGAATGACTGCTGGGGGACAAACGTTTCTTTCCACACATCATACACCAACCTGGATTGGGAGGAATGCCCAAGATCACAGCATAAAATCTATAAGTAAAAACTGCAGACCCAAGCTGAGAGCCCCTCCCCCATGGCAGCCCTAACTGCAAAGCCTCGCGGCACTAGAGAACAGCACTCTCTGAACAAGTGAATATACGTCAGTCCAGCTCCAACTCAGGATATAATTAACAAATGTTGACTGCTCAATACAAGCTATCAATCCCCAAAAAGCAGACAGAAGCTTTTGGTGACAACTGAACTTGGAGAGCTGGAGGACCTCTCTCAGAGGGAGGGGGAGTCCAGAGGACTGGGTGCTGTCTCTGGCCAATGGGTGAAACTGAGGGTGGCTGGAGACTGGCCCTGAAAGAGGGCTTTCTGTCCCTTTTTTAGCTCAGTGGAGAAAGCCTCAGCCATTTTCAGTTCCCAGTGCTCTGACCCAGACAAGGGTAGAGATAGCACAGGCAAAGAGACTATTCGATTGCAAACAACATCTCCCTAGGGGGTGTATCTTCCCTAAGAGGAAAGAGGTGGTGCCGAGCTCCACTACCCGCCTTCCATTCAGAACCATACCACAGAGCCTGGGGGAAAACAGCCACGGGCCACACCACCTTACACCAGTCTGGAATGATAGGCCGACATGCACCACCTGCTGGGCAGAAAAGCACAGTGGCTTGAGGCTTCCAGGATGTATCAATCTAAGACACACCATCAGGGAGACCTGATACTACTGCCTGCTTCTGAAACCTGAGCCCGTTCTGGTCTGGGAAAACCTGATTGGGGTAACCAAGGAAACCAGTTGCCTAGACAGCAGAAAACTACAGCCTACACTAAGAAAAATGAAGTTATGGCGCAAAGGAACAAACTTACACTTCAACTGAGATACAGGAATTGAAACAACTAATGCTAAATCAATTCAAAAAGTTTAAGGAAGATATGGCAAAAGAGATGAAGTGTATAATGAAAACACTGGGCATACATAAGGTAGAAATTGAAAGTTCAAGAAAACAACTGGCAGAATCTGTGGAAATGAAAGGCACAGCACAAGAGATGAAAGACATAGTGGAGACAAAACAGCAGATCTCAAGAGGCAGAAGAAAACACTCAGGAACTGGAGAACAGGACAACTGAAAGCCTACACACGAAAGAACAGATAGGAAAAGAATGGAAAAATATGAGCAACATCTCAGGGAATTGAATGACAACATGAAACACAGGAATGTATGTGTCATGGGTCTCCCAGAAGAAGAAGAAAAGGGAAAAGGGACAGAAGCAATAACAGAGGAAATAATCAATGAAATTTCCCATCTCTTATGAAAGACATAAAATTACAGATCCAAGAAGTGCAGCATACCCCAAACAGAATAGATCTGAATAGACCTACACCAAGACACTTAATAATCAGATTATCAAACATCAAAGATAAAGAGAGAATACTAAAAGCAGCAAGAGAAAAGCGACCCAACACATACAAGGGTAGCTTTATAAGACTATATGTGGATTTCTCAGTAGAAACCATGGAGGCAAGAAGGAAGTGGGGTGATATATTTAAGATACTGAAAGAGAAAAACCAGCAACCAAGAATCCTATATCTGGAAAACCTGTACTTCAAGTATGAGGGAGAGCTTAAAATATTCTCTGACAAACAGACAATGACAGAGTTTGTGAACAAGATACCTGCTCTACAGGGAACACTAAAGGGAGCACTGCAGACAGAAAGGAAAAGTCAGGAGTGAGAGGTTTGCAACACAATTTTGGGAGATAGTAGCACAGCAATGTAAGTACACTGAACAAAGATGGCTGAGTATGGTTGCAAAAGGAAGGTTAGGAGCATGTAGGACACCAGAAGGAAAGAGGAAAGATAAAGACCGAGATTATATAACTCAGTGAAACCTGGGGTGCTCAACCATTGTGATAAAAGTTACAAATATGTTTTTACATGAGGGAGAACAAATGAATGTCAATCTTGCAAGGTGTTAAAAATCGGGTGGGATTGGGGGAAAAATACAATCAATGCAAACTAGAGACTATAATTAACAGAAACATTGTATTATGCTTCCTTTAATGTAACAAAGGCAATACACCAAAACTAAATGCATATGGGGGTGGGCATAGGGAAGGGGTATAGGACTCTTGGCATTGGTGATGTTGTCTGACTCTTTATTCTACTTTAGTTTAATGATATCTTTCCTTTTGTTGCTTCCTAGCTGTCATGTTTTTTCTCTTTCTTTTTCTTTTTCTTTTGTCTCTCTACCTTCTTTGACTCTTCCTCCTTCTTTGTGGAAGAAATGGAGATGTCCTTATATAGATAGTGGTAATGGTGGTGAATACATAAATTGGTGACTATACAGGGAATTGATGATTGTTTACTTAGAACAGAATGTATGGTGTGTGAACAAAACCATCTTTAAAAAAATGGGTTGATTTAGAAAGCTTGAGGGCACTATACTGAGTGAAATAAGACAGACACATAAGGACAAATATTGCAGGGTCTCACTGATATGAACTATTTATAATATGTAAACTCATAGACATGAAATATGTTACCAGGATATAGAATGGGGTTAAAGAATGGGGAGCGGTTACTTATTATGAGCAGAATGTTCAACTAAGGTGAACTTAAACGTTTGGAAGTGGACAGAGGTGATGGTAGCACATCATAAGAATGACTAACAGTGCTGAATAATCTGTGAATGTGGTGGAAAGTGTAAGCTCAGAGTCACGTATGTCACCAGAAGGAAAGTTGGAGGTTTAAAGTTGGGAATGTATAAAACAGTGAATCTAGTGGTGGGCAATGCCCATGATTAACTGTACAAATATTAGGAATCTCTCTCATGATCTAGAGCAAATTTATGACACTATAACTAGAAGTTAATAATAGAGGGGCATATAGGAAAAAATATACCTATTGCAAACTATATACTACAGTTAATCGAATTTTAACATTCATCAACAGTACAAATGTACTATAGCAATACTATGAATCAATAATGGAGGGGGAGTGGTTATGGGTAAGGGAGGATTTGAGTTTCCTTTTTTTGTCTTTATTTCTTTTCTGGAGTAATGAAAATGTTCTAAAAATTGAAAAAAAATTAATTTTGGTGATGAATGCACAGCTGTATAAGGGTACTGTAGGCGACAGTACACTTTGGATCTTTGGATAATTGTATGGTTTGTGAAAATCTCAATTAAAAAAGAGAGAAGGAGCCCATAGTAGACCTCAAAATATATTCATTGAACCAGACCAATGTCCATTTGAACTCCAACCTGGTGGCTCTTTAAAGGACACCCTTCAGATGTCACCACTCTAGCAGAGGAGCCTATAAAATGTGTGAGTCTATTGTGCTAGTCTGGACTTCTCTTATCTTCCAAATGGTGAATTCAGTTAGAAGTTCACAGGGGTTACTAGGAATTTCCTTTGCAAAGTTGTTGAACAGGATCTGCTTTCTTGACTGTTTCTGTTAATGTGCTACCAATCTTGTACATTTCTTCTACTGGCAGGTTGTATTTCTTTTGCTTTTGCTCTTTTGTTGGATTCAGTTTAAAACACCTTCTAGGAAAGTTTGTTCAAGAAAGATTCCAGGCTTTTCAGTGAGATGCTCTCCAAATGGCTTGATTCTCTGGATTTGGCAATAAAAAGAGACACTCTTAAAAAAAAAAAAAATCAACGTAGGGTTTTAAGCAGAAGATGGCATGATCTGATTTTCCCTGTCTTTTTAAAAAAGATCAATCTGTTTGCAGTGTGTTGAAACAGTTGAATGGAAGTAAGTAAATCAGATAGAAGGTATTGTAGTTGTCCTTTTAAGGGCTGATGGCTTAGGGGAGGTAAATTCAAGAACCTTCCTCAAACTTCTAAAACCCCATAACATAACCCAATCCCCTCACCGTTAGCAATTGACTTGCTTCCTACTTCTGAGGAAATTTAAAATATCAGGTGTGAACTTCCTCAGTTTCCTGCCTCCAAACCCACAGGTTTTACTAACCGCACTTCCCTCATATCCTTTCTGCCAATCTCAGAGAAAGAGGGACAGTTCTCCATCCTGTGGCTCATTGTTCCCCCTTCCACCTTCTTCAAGATCAATTATCATGCTCCATTGCTTATCCATTCCCTCCCTTGTAAATATACTCAACTCTCTTCCAACTAGGAAAAAAAATCCACTAATCTCCTATCACCCAGGCTGCTACCTTATTTCTCTCTCCCTTTATAACAAGTATCATATAGTCTACTCGCCCTATGTCAGAAAAGTGGTGCTCACCAAATAATCCATCTGCTCCCCACTTTTCCCAACTCCTTTGCAGTTAGGCAGGCCTGGGACTAGTCTGTCACCCTGGGTCAAAGCCTGGAAGAGCGGGCATGCAATCTTCCAATGGTCTCTTCCCTTGCAAAGGCAGTCATGGAGGAGTCTTTGTCTTCCTGAAGTTGCAACTTCAAGATGATGGAGCCTCCATTGCTCTGAGCTCCTAAGTTACCATATAGAGCCATCCCCTCCTGACATAGCATGTAAGAAAGAAACAAACTTTTATTGTGTTAAGTCACTGATATTTGGGGGTTGTTATTATAGCATGGCTTAATCTGATATACTTACTATCTCTATTTTTCACCTCCCATGCACTATTTTTTTAAATGAATAACATTAAATAAATATTAAATAAATTGATAACATTATTTTTAGCTCGTAGACATTACTTGGGCAAATGCAACCACAATTCTTTTATTACTAAATCATTTAAGAGGGGCCAGTCAGGTAACAAAAACACATGTTGTACAGCAGGAGGAAAACCACAGGGCATGCTGCGGACTGGCAAACTTGAGACAATGTTCCACATTTAAACAGGGCAGATGCAACTCAGTTTCAGCTGATTTTGCCCTGCAGGAATGCAAACTCAAAGTTGCTAGATCTTTGACTTTTCAAGCCAATCCAAACTACTTGATTTTTTAAACTATTTTATTTAAATAGTTTTATTAGCACACCATACACTAAGTATTGTACCTCCTAAGTGTACAATCAATGGCTCTTGGTATGATCACATAGTTATGCAGTCACCACCACAGTCAATATGAAAACATTCTCATTTCTTTTGAAAAAGAAACAAAAATCCCATGCCCTTTATTTCCCCCTATTATTGACATTTAGCTTTGGTATAGTGCCTTTGTTACAATAAAGGAAAGAATATTACAATGTTTCTGTTAACTGTAGTCCTTAGTTTGCATTAATTATGTTTTCTTCATATACCAACCTATTATTAACACCTTGTGATAGTGATGAACGTTTGTTCCAGTTCATGTAAGAATTTCTTATACTTGTACGATTAACCACCATCATCATCTACTCTAGGTTTTGGTAAGTTATACAGTCCCAATTTTTATCCTCTAGTTTTCCTTCTGATGACATATATAACCATAGCCTTCCTCTTTCAACTATACTCACACTCAGCTTTGTTACTAACACTTATAGTATTGTGCTACCATCATACAGTATTGTGCTATCCATTTCTCAGCATCTACAATCAACCTTAAAACATTCTTTACTCCTTAAGCATCAATTGCCCAATCTCTACCCTCTATCTCCCGATAACCTATGCTCTCAAATTTAACTCCCAGAGTTAGCTCATTATAGTTAGTTCATATTAGTGAGACCATACAATATTTGTCCTTCTGTTTCTAGCTGATTTTGCTCAATATAATATCCTCAAGGTCCATCCATGTTGTTGTGTGCATCATGAATTCATTCCTTCTTACAGCTGCACAATATTCCATTACATGTAGACACCACAGTTTGCCCATCCACCTATTGTTAATGGACACTTGGGCCACCTCTATCCTTTGGCAATTGTGAGTAATGCCGCCACAAACATCAGTATGCAGATGGCTGTTTGTGTCCCTGCTTACAGTTCTTCTGAATATATACCTAGTCACAGGATTGCCAGATCATATGACAATTTCATACTTAGCTTCCTGAGAAACCATCAACCTGCCTTCCAGAGTGGCTGCACCAGTCTACATTCCAACCAACAGAGAATAAGTGAATGTATTTCTCCACAGCCTCTCCAGCATTTGCAGTTTTCTATTTTTTGACAATGGCCATTCTCATAGGTGTGAAATTGTATCTCATTGTGGTTTTGATTTGCACTTCCTGGATAGCTAGTGATATTGACATCTTTTCATATACTTTTTAGCCATTTGTATTTCCTCTTTGGCAAAGTGTCCATCCATGTCTTTTGCTCATTTTTTAATCATATTGTTTGTCTTTTTGTTGTTGAGTTGTACAAACATTTGATTTTTATATGGAATTTTCTGAGTTTAAAAACTCTCTTGGGGCCAAACAATAAGCTCTGTGGGCTGAGTCTACATGAAGGTTTCCAGTTTGCAACTTCTGATGTGTATGTTTTTATGTAAATTTTTAGATAGACCTGAATTTGTACTGGCTATGTGATCCAAATAAGTTATTTCTTCTCTGACATGTAAAGTGGGGACAGTAATCCCAACCTTCATTACTGCATCCCAACATATATAAAGTGTTCAGGAGCTTTCAGTTAAAGGTGATGGATTGAATGTACGTATCCTAATTTTGCTCTGTCCTAAAAATCCATTGAAACCACAATAAAAAAGGTTTAGAGAAACAGAGATCAAGAAGAACAGGGTAAAAAAAAAGAAGAGGAGACAGCAGCAGTAAAATTTTGGAATCTGGAAAGGAGATGGATAAGTAATAACTGACTTGGCAGACCCAAGAAACTAAATCCTACATATGCAGAGGGGAAAGCAGAGAACCAACCTGATCTATAACACAGAATCCTCAAAAAGCTCAGGAACTGAGGACAATGAAGGTGCAAGCTAAAATTAGGAATATTGGTCGAACATTATTTAAGAAACAGATCCTCAGAACCTCCTCCCCTACTTGATTCCTCTGAGTGACTTCCCCTCCTCCACTGTAGAAGAATGAAGCTTTATTCTCTGGAGAGAGTTTAAAAAAAAAAAAAGAGTCTTGGACAAGAGATGCCTGGCACATTTGTGGACTAAAAAATATTTGACTACTAAATGCCAAGACCACCCAACTCTCCTCCCCATCCTGGCTCCCAAATGCAAGCAGCCAGGCATCTTACCTACCCTCTTGACAGATGATTAAAATAGTTTCTGGAGGATCTGATTAGCCAAAGGGGAAACAAATAGAACATGTTTGATATTGGCAGTTCCCTGACAAATGGCTTAGTCAGATCATTCCACAGTGAAACTCCAAATTACCAAGTGTCACCCACATGCTCAGAACTTCCAGTTTTTTAGTGTCTTTACTTAAAGAGAAGATAATCAAAGATTGACAAACATTGGAGTCAAGCTTCTAACAGGAAAGGTAAAAACCAAAACAAACAGGCATCTAAAAGTAGCTTGAAGGAAACAAAAAGGTAATGCAGAAACAGGAAAACTTCTAAATCATTATCATTAATATGCTCAAAGAGATAAGAGAAGATCTTTCCCTGCTATTTTTAAATAAATATTCTGAGAAATGTTCAAAATTTATTTTGGTGATGAATGCACAACTGTATTGATGGTACTGTGAACAGCTGATTGTACACTGTGGATGATTGTAGGGTATGTGAATATATCTCAATAAAACCAAATTGAAAAAGAAAAAAAAAAAACTGAATTGAAAAAAAAGTGAAGGGTAAAAAAGCAAAAAAAAAAAAAAAAAAAAAAGGAGTGAAAGCCTCAGGTTCCAGGATGTCTGTTTCTGCAGAAGAGAGAGGCATCCTTTGCTAGCTCCAGCACTGAGTAGAACAGAGAAGCCCCCAGGTACGAGTCCACAGCTGCAGAAACTCTGGCACATTCCAAGTCACACAGACTGTATTTCCAACAGCTTCTTGTTTAGGAGGATCAGCCTGCACTTCATAAATTATCTCAGGTCTCTCAAAAGGAGGGAAAAAAGGCAATGAAAGCAGCTCCCAGGGCATAAACCTCTCTCAGCCAGCTTAAGCGAAGGCTCACTTGAAAGCTTAATTTAGCCCCAGTGAAAGCCCATTAAGGATGGTGTGCCCAGAGCCAAGAGACCTGCTCAGATTTCCTCAGAGCCTTCAAAAACCAAAAATCACTCCTTTTTCAAACTGGAGGTTTAAAAGCTTTATTTGCTCACAAACCTAGCTCATGATGCTTGGTTGTCGGTTGTCCCAGAAACATTTGATTCTGATGTCATTATTAAACAATGTGCTCAGAGTCACAGCTCTCAAAACAACAACAAAAAAAATTCAGAGAACGAAAGAGGGCCCTTAAAAATTAAAACCATGATAGCAGAAATGAAAAACTCATTAGGAAGTTTGGAAGTCAAAGTTGAGGATATCTCCCAGAAAAGAAGGGGAAAATTCAAATCTAAAGAGATGAAAGGTGGGAGAGAAAAGATAGGAAAATTTGAGTATCATCCCTTGTTCCAAATAATAGGAATTTCAGAAAGAACAAGAGAAATTAATGGAAGTAAATTGTCAAAGAAATAATTCAAGAACATTTCCCAGAACAAAAGTCATGTTCATCCAGCTTCTTGGATGAAATTAGACTCATAACGAGGCACTTCATGAAATTCAGAACACCTTTGTGTAATTTCAGAACACCAAGGACAAAGATTCCAAAAACTTTCAGAAAGAAACAATAGGTTACATACAGGTAACACTGGAAGCAATAAGGAAATAGAGCAATGCCGTAAAATTCTTTAGGCAAATAGTTTCTGACCAAGAAGTCTATACCCTGTGTTTCAGTTTGCTAAATCTGATGAAATGTAATATACCAGAATGGGTTGGCTTTTACAATGGTGATTTATTAGCTTACAAATTTACAGTTCTAAGACCATGAAAATGTCCAAATTAAAGCACCAACGGGATGATACCTTCTCTGAAGACAGGCTGCTGGCATCCAGGACACCTCTGTCACATGGGAAGGCACCTGGCTGGGTCTGCTGGACCTCTGCTCCTGGGTTTCCCTGCTTTCAGCTTCTGGTTCCAGTAGCTTCCTCTGTCAGCTTCTGTGGGTTCTCACTTAGCTTCTCTGAGGCTTTTCTCCATGAGCTTCTCTTAATTTCATTTCTCATCTTCTCTGGGGCTTCTCTGAACTCTCTGGACCTTTTCTGGGTGTCTTATCCTCTCATAAAAGACTCCAGTAAGGGAATTAAGGCCCACCTTGAATGGACTGGGTCACATCTCAACTGAAATAACCTAATCAAAAGGTTCCACCTACAATAGGAATGGATTAAAAGAACATGGCCTTTTCTAGGGGTACATAACAGCTTCAACCACCACAGCCTGCCAAACTGTAACCAGATGTAAGAATAGAATGAAGGTAGTTTCAGACATGCAATATCTAAAAAATTTACCTCTCGTGCACCCTTTCTCACCAAAATGAGGGAGTAAACCCAGAAAACAGATCCCAAAAGGAAAGAAATGAAGGGCAACTGAAGCATGATATTTAAGGAAGATCCCAGGATCACAACTTGGCACATGGTGTAGACGACAACCAGTCCTGATGAGAGCAATGTGATTCAAGAGACAGGCATATTGAAGGCTCACGTGGGGTTAAACTTATGAACCCAATGGAATACGTGATCACCCAAACAAGGATGTGAACTGAGAAAAAGGAAGACAGAAATTCTAGGTAAAAGGGACTCCAACTCAGGAAACAAGCAAAAAAAATTCCCAGGATGACAGGGAAGGAAAGTTCCAGGAAGATAGCTGTGCGGGAGGGCTAGAATACAAACAGTTCAGATAAGAAGATGGAGATGTCTTCAAGAAAAAATTGGGAATGACAGATTGCCTGGTGCAATTGACCAGAAGAAAATCTGTATTGAAAGATTATTGGAAAGTGTCATAAGAATTAGCTATAGGTAATACTGACAAAGAAAATTAAGCAAATGAAAATCCAAGGCAATTATTAACTTTAGGAAAATCAAAAGTAGGAAAAGAAATATAATTTTGGTATACTTCAAATAGTAAACAGTATTTGCATAAGCATGATAGTATTTGCATAGGGATAATAATGTAAGCATTGAATACTGATTTAGCCAAAAATTGCAACAAAACTCCTTTGGGAGGATGTGAGAAGAAACACAGGGCATAGGGAGTATAAGAGAGCAAAATCCTAATCTACTATAAAAGAAAGTTACTAGGCTATGTCTGAAATTTGTTAATAAAAAGAGCAATAGAAACATATTATTTAGGAAAAACAGATATAGAAATGCCAGAAGAAACAGCTAGAAGTCTAAAATGATTACCTTTGGGAAAGGAGACTTGAGAGAATGGAGAGAGGAGAGGCAGGGCAAAGGACTATTTTCCTGTTGTTATAAGTGTTTTAGTTTATATGGCTTTCTGTTTAAAAGCCTTGTGCATGTATTAATTTGATAAAAATTAAGTGAAAGTGAAAATGTGTAGAAGCATGCAAAAGAAACTGTTTACATTGAGTATCTCTGAGGAGTGGGTTGGCAGGGAGAGAGTTTTTATTTATCATTTTATATCCTCTGTATTTAGTTTTTTTACAATGAGTACGCATTACTTTTATAATTATAATTAAAGATAATAAAATCAGTATACAGTCTCTATTTTCTGCCTTCTGGAAAATTTCATCCCCAGGCTGTTGAGACACCCAAGGAAATTCTGACCATCACCAGTCTCAAGTCCCGTCTGTGGCTTTGTCTCCTTTAAGTTTGAATGGTGGTAGGGCAGTGGCTTTGTGGGTTCCACATTCATTTCTCTTCTCAATCAAGAACCCATCTCAGGGGAGCAATTGCTTAATATGTGCAGAATGTTTAATTAGGTTGAACCTAAACGTTTGGAAATGGACAGAGGTGATGGTAGCACGTTACTGTGAGAATAATCAACAGTGCTGAATGGTGTGTGAATGTGACGGAGAGGGAGAGTTTAGAGTCATGTATGTCACCAGAAGGAAAGTTGTCAGTTAAAACATGGGAATGTATAACACGTTGAATCTTGTGGTGGACAACGTCCATGATTAACTGTACAAATGTGTAAAAGTTCTCTAATGAACTGGAACAAATGTATGACACTATTATAAGGAGTTAATAATAGAAGAGTTTATGGGAAAAATATACCTATTGCAAACTATGGACTATAATTAACAGCAATATTATTTTAAAAATCTTTCATCAACAGTAACAAATGTACTACACCAATACAGTGGGTCAATAATAGAGGGGATAAGGGGTTTGGGAGGATTTGGTTTTTCTTTTTTCTTTTTATTTCTTTTCCGGAGTAGTGTAAATGTTCTAAAATCGATCGTGGGGTTATAGGCACAGCTATGTGATGATACTGTGAACCAGTGATTGTATGCTTTGGATGGTTTAAATATATCTCAATAAAACTGCATTAAAAAAAAAAAAAGAATCCATCTCAGTTCTTGGCATACTCCTATCTTTGTGCCATCTCCAAAGGGCAAGAAGCTCCAGCTAAGTTAGTCAGCCAAGTTAGGCAATGCCCTGCATGTCAAAGAGCTTCTATCAGACTATGGGCTACTGTGCAGTATATTTCTGTGCTTTGAAGTTTTCCCCTCCTAACCTCACCCCATTTCTACTAGACAGTCTTTTCCATCTTTGCATTCACAGTTCCTGGTGTCATTATTTCCTGGAGCATAACAGCACAGTTGTAACTAGGTAAGCTGGTGTTTGGACCACACTAGAGAAAACACACCCTGATACCAATTTGACATTTATAGTATTGTGGTTAAGGGCTGGGGGTTGCAAGCAAACCTGCGCAAACTTCACCCCAGACAAAGATGCTGTCTTTATTAGACTCACCAGTAAACAAATCTGCCCTCTGCCATGGAGAGAGACATTATCTCCATCTTCCAAGGCTGTTTGCAATACAAACATCCTTGAAAAGATAGTCTCTAGTCAGGAACAAAGCTGATACAAGAGGTACAGAAATGCCATGGAGAATTGTCTCCCAAAACTGACACACAGAGACTGTGAGATAATAAATGTTTGTTGTTTTAAGCCATCAAGGTTTGGAGTAATTTGTTACACAGCAATAGATAACTAATTCACCCATGTATTTTTATTTCCAGGGCTCTTTATTCTTTTGTACAGATCTAGATTTCCATCTTGTATGATTTTTCTTCTACCTGAACTACTTCCTTTAATATTTCTTCTAATGCTGGTTTGCTGGTGATTAATTTTTTGAGGTCCATCCATGTGGTAGTATGTATCAGTAGTTCATTCCTTTTAATTACTGGAAATAATGATGATGATGATGTTCCATTTTGTGGATTCACCAATTGATGACTATTTTGATTGTTTCCACTTTTTAGCTGTTATGGATAATGCTCTGTGAATATTTGTGTATATGTCTTTGTGAGGACATATGTTGTTATTTATCTTGGGAAGATTTATAGGAATGGAATTGCTAGGCTGTATGGTAACTTCATGCTTAACTTGTTAAGAAACTGACAAGCTGTTTTCCAAAGTGGTTGTTTCATTTTACATTCCCAGTAGCAATGCATGAGGGTTCTGATTTCTCCACATTCTTACCATCACTTGATATCATCTCTTTTTAATTAATGCTCTTCTGGTAAGTGTATAGTGGCAGCTCATTGTGGTTTTAATTTGTCTGTCCCTAATGACTAATGATGTTTAACGGTTTTGAGCTTTATTCTAGGATTCAGTTAAATTATTTGGAAACAGTTTGATCCTTTCAAGGCTTGCTTTGAAGCTTTTGTTTGCCAGGAGCAGAGTCTAGTCTAGGGTTAATCTGACCCCAATATGAGACAATATCCTTCTGGGTAGTCTTCCCAATGCCCAATGTATTATGACATTTACTCACTCTGGTTGTTGGGAATATGAACTATTTCCAATCCTGTGTGAGTGCAAAGAATTGTTCCGTTTGCTTCTTTCCAGTGTTCTTTCGTCAGTCTCCAACAGTTTCCTCACATGCTCTGATCAATACTCAGCTGAAGATATAAAGGGAACCTTCTGCAGATCTCCACAGCCTTCTTTCTCTCTATGCATCTCTCTCCTCTCTGGTACTCTGCCTTGCAAACTCTAGCCACCTTGGCTTCTCTAAACTCACAGCTCTGTCTCCTCAACTTAAGGAATCTGCCAGCCCTGCCTACGTTACCACTTCACGCACTGCAGCCAGGAAACTCTCACAGGTAATATTTGTATTCAACTTGTTTGTTTCTCCTCTTTCAGGGTTGTTATCCTGTACTTCCTGTTGTCCAATGGCTGAAAATAGTTATTTCATATATTTTGTCTGGTTTTTATAGTTGTTTAAGACAGGAGGTTAAATGTAGTGTCTGTTACTCCATCTTAGTTGAAAACGGAAGTCCTCTCTTCCAGTAGTCTCCTAGATTTTCCCCAGGTGTTTTCTCTCTTTGTTCAACTTTTTTAAACATTCACTGGAGTGGTCTGATAATGAATGTAAAAACAAATGTAAGAAACTCCTATAATTCCCCTATCCAGAATAACTCTGATTAATGTTTACTATAATTCTTTCCAATATACTTTCTATATACTTCTTTGCAATCTTCTTTTTATCTTTTGATTTTGCATAGTTTTTAATACGATATTATTTATTTACCTTTGAAAACATTTTGATTCCATGTTCCCCTTTAGCTGCTGCACGATTTCTTTTCCCTTTAGCAAAACTCATCAAAAGAGCTGTCTGAATTCACTGTCTTTATGTCTGTTTTCTCTTCATTGTGCTCCATGCTTCTGGCCTCAGTACTCTACCAAAATTAATCTTATCAGGGTTGTCAATAACATCATGTTGCAGGCCTCTTTTTACTTGAATTCTCGGCAACATTTGAAAAAGTAAAGTTGATCGCTCTCCTTGAAATATTTTCCAGCTTCACTGACCTCTTTGCAAATCTCCTTTGCTAGATTACTTTGCCTATGTTTATCTTCTATAGTTTGGAGAACTCCAGGAATACACTCCCTCCTTAAGCAAACTGATTCAATTTTGTGGATTTAAATACATATATCTTATGGTAAAGAGTGAAAGAAAGGTTGATTCAAATATTGGGAATCATTAAAATATGAAGGTCGACTAGCACTTTACCTTGAAAAATAAATATCTTGAAAATAATTTCTTTAACCTCATATTTAACAAAAATTAAATTATAACTACCCACTCCTAGAACAAAGTGTAAATCAAGTGGTTAATTTGTTTTGGTGAAAATTTTCTGACAAAATTATGAGCATAAATATGACAGGTTATCATTTCACATTTGGCTTTCAAGGAACAGTCATAAATGAGGGTAATCTTTACTGCACCAAATTTCCCAAAGCCTGTCTTGAGCCTTTGAAGCACCTTGTCATGATACTTGTCAATCGTTTCTTCTCAAATTTTAACTAGTCACCACATGAAGCCAGATCATTATTTTCCTATTGGTTATAATTTGAAAAGTTCTCTAACAGAACTTTCATGAACTTATAATTAGATAAAATACTTTTCCAATTATACTTAAATTAGAAAGATCTTGAAGCTTGATCTAAAAGAGCAATTTGAAATTATCAAGTAGCGTAAAAGGTATATAGTATTCTACCTCCTCTGGCCACAGTCAAATGTCGAGGGAAGGGCATCATGCCCAAGATGGTCAATCAGAACCCTTCCCTGAGATTTCTGAATTTGGAACCAGAGGGAATGAGGCTCAGTCTGTTGGATGATCAAGGTGGTGGTAAACTTGGGATATGCTGGCAGCCATGTGGGGAAAGAAGATGATTTGAGAGAATGAAACATGCAGAAATGTTTTACCAGTTTTCATTGTTGCAAACATCTTGAATGTTCTGTCCTTCATATTTTGTAAGAAAGACTTTGCTGGGTGGCACTACTTTCACTGCTACTGGAGTAGCTAGGTTTGAATTGTATTTTGACAAAATCTGGATAATATCTTCTGGAATTGTAGTTACTTCTAGAGGTGTAGGTGTTCTGAGCAGATTCTCATAAGAAGAAATTTTAGGAGAAAAGGTGTCCACAAGATTTTCAAATGACCCCTCTGAATTTGAAACTAATGAAGTACAATCTTTCATTTCCAAATCATTTGATGGACTATTTGTTTTTGATAATGGATAATTTGTGGATACCAAAGCTGTACTGTTATTTGTAGAAGGAATTTTCAAACCAGGAGTGCAGGATGTAGGTGCCAAGGGTGAATTTGTATACTCGGCATCATTTTTTCTCAACTGCTGGATTATGGGCCACGGGTGGCAAAGAAACAATCGTTGGTAATTGCTTTTCTTTCTATGGCTTCCTCACCTTTATTATGCTTCACATTTTTAGGCCCTATTATATAATCTTCATTTAAACACATAGTGTGCTGGTTTGTATGTATTATGTCCACCAAAACGCCATGTTCTTTGATGTGGTCTTGTGGGGGCAGACTATTCGTGTTGATAAGGTTGGAATTCTCTGATTGAGTGTTTCCATGGAGATGTGACTCAATCAACTGTGGGCAAGACCTTTGATTGGATGAAGTCCATGGAGGTGTTACCCCACCCATTCAGAATAGGTCTGAATTAAATCACTGGAGCCATGTAAAAAGCTGACAAACAGAAGGAACTCAGAGCAGCTGTGAGTGACATTTTAGAGAGCAACTGAGAGAGACATTTTGGAGACAGCAATTAAAAGCAGACTTATGCTAGCCCAGAGTTTGCTTCTGAGAAGCTAAGAGAGGACAAAACACCCCAAGAGCAACATTTTGAAGAATGCACAGGAGCTGAGAGAGGAGCTGGAACATAACCCAGGATCAGCAGACACCAGCCACGTGCCTTCCCAGCTAACAGAGGTTTTCCAGATGCCATTGGCCTTCCTTCAGTGAAGGTATACTCCTGTTGCTGCCTTAATTTGGACATTTTCATAGCCTTAAGACTGTAACTCTGTGTGCCAGTTTGAATATATTGTGCCCCCCAAATGCCATTATCTTTGATGTAATATTGTGCGAGCAGACTTTATCAGTTTTGATTAGATTTCTTTGAGTGTTTCTTTGGAGATGCGCCCTACCCAGCTATGGGTGATGACTCTGATTGGATATTTCCATGGAGGCATGACCCCACCCATTTAAGGTGGGCCTTCATGGGTGGAGCCATATAAATGAGCTGATGGGCAGAGGGAACTCAGTGCAGCTGTGAGTGATGTTTTGAAGAGGAGCTACAACCAAGAGGGACACTTGGAAGAAAGCACAGGAGCTGCAGATAAGAGACAGTTTGAAGACAGCCGTTGAAAGCAGACTCTTGCTCTGGAGAAGCTAATTTTGAGGAACTGCAGCCTAGAGAGGAAAGTCCTGGGAGAAAGCCATTTTGAAACCAGAACTTTGGAGCAGACACCAGCCATGTGCCTTCCCAGCTAATAGAGGTTTTCCGGACACCATTGGCCATCCTCCCGTGAAGGTACCCGATTGCTGATGTGTTACCTTGGACACTTTATGGCCTTAAGACTGTAACTGTGTAACCAAATAAACCCCCTTTTATAAAAGCCAATCCATCTCTGGTGTTGTGCATTCCATCAGCATTTGCAAACTAGAACACTTTGTAACCAAATAAACCCCCTTTATAAAAGCCAATCCATTTCCAGTATTTTGCATAATGGCAGCATTAGCAAACTAGAACACATAGTATATTCAGAGATACTGAAGTGATCTAATTTCGGAATTATATACTCAAAATCATCCATGTGTCGTGCATATTTTGGAGTTTTTAGTACTTTGGTTGGTGATTGGTAGGTGGAGTTAAAATTTTGGTTCTTCCTGATGGTTATTCACTGCCTGTGGATGGTTTGGTAGAACATGGGATATCAGGTAATGCTCAAATCCAAAATCAGAAAGTTGTGGACTATGTGGAGATATCTCAGGAACTAAACCCCTTGGAACAGTAGAATCAGACAGATCATTCTTCACATCAGGCGTTTGAAGATTTTCACATTTAGCCAACTCTGGGTTAGAGTTAATGACTTCTTACTCATCCACTGTAGACTCTGGACTTCTGAATGCAGGTCATGTAAAATTCTCATTGGGTAATCTTCGAAGTCGGTCTTTTCTCCACTCAGCGAGAGCTGCAGCCTGGCTGTCTAGCTATCTGGGGTGACCGCCAGAGACCGCAGCTTGGCGCAGAGGTTGCAGATTGGATCCATCCACAGGGCCCCAGCGAAGCTGCACAGCCAAGAAGGAAGGCAGATGCCAGACCACTGATTTTGCATAGCTTTTTTTTACATCACTCCTTCCCTTACTTGACCTTTTCCTACTCTTGTTACTGATGATCACTCTCTACTTTGTAAACTTTTGTTCACTTTTAGCTTCCAGGAGATCCCTCTCTCCTGGTTTTCTTTCAACCCTTCTAAAACCCTGGAACCTTCCTTCACAGTCTCCTTCTCAGATTCGTTCAATGTTGGCTGCTTTCTTGGTTCTCTTCTCACTTTATAGTCTACTTTCTCCCTAAGTGACCTCATCTATTACCGATGACTTAAGTTGTCATCCGTCTGCTTGTGACACAAATTTATATTTCCAAATCTCTCTTCCCAGTACTCCAGACCTGTATTGCCAACTCCTAATGTACATTTCTACTCACAATGTGTCCCAAAATGAACCCACTACCTTCCTCAACAACTTAGTTTGCATCTTGGGTCCATTTCAGTGAACGGTGCTAAAACACACTTTTCTTTTACACTATCCTCAACTTTTCCTTCTTTCTCCTTGATGTCCACACATTTAATGGGACCATCTATTTCTTGACCAGTTTATCTCCTAAATATTTGTTTTTCTTCCAACCCATGCCCTAGTTTTCCTGCATTCCTGCCATTCACACCTTCATTATCTCTCACCTGAACTATTGCAACAGCCTCTTATCTCCTCTCTCCTACTATATCTCTCCCTCAAATCCATCCTCCACACTGTGGTCTTTCCAAAAAATGAGTCACATCATGCTAGGCTCCAGTGGTTCCCATCACGTACAGGGCAAATCCAAAACTTTGCTTCGTATGTCCGAGGTGAACAGTCTACCTCCAAACTCCCTTTTCAGCCTTACCTCCTGCTCCGCCTAGCTCTTCTGCATTCCAGGTGTGGCGTTCCCCAAATACAGTAGTATCTCCTCTGCCTTTACACATGCTGTTCTTTCTGCTTGGAAAGTCTTTCCCCATCTTCTCTGCTTTACAAATGTCGTCTCATGTATCAAGGCACTCCTTAAATGCCCACTTCTTCAGTTAGTCATTCCCTGGATCCCCTCAGGAAATGCAGCTTCTCATTCCTCTCATGTTTGTACATTTCCTTCTCTCAACCATTTCAGCACTTGTCACAGTGGCCTCTAATAATGCATTTTCATCCGTCTCTCATACTAGACTGTGCACTCTTCAAAAACAGTGGCCATCTTATTCCCCTATGTACTTGTCTCTCTAACAAGGGTTCAGTATAGCAGGTGTTCAAGACGTGTTTGCATAAAACTTGGTTTCCCATCCTGAAGTCAATGGAGAGGTTTTCGATGGCCCTTGAACTCCCTAATATTGCATGTCAAATTGTGGGTTTTGGGGTTTGTTTCTTGGAAAGAAGATCCATTCTGGTCACCAGATTTTCAGAGGGGGCCTGGATTCACAAAAGTTTAAGTAACCCTACTTACCTTTGGGAGAAACTGTAGCCAGGAAGCTGTTTTCAGAAACCTGAAGCTAGTTTTAGGCCAGAGCCTAAACTTCACAAGGGGGATGGGGTGACTTTCTGCTGTTGCTCATGTCAGTCTGTCCTGTGATGGAGAGAGAGCTGGGGGGAAGGGATGTGCAGCAGCTCTCCATTGTAGGTGGGGGCATTTGAAAGACTGAAATCTCAAAGCCTAGGACTTTTCTCTCTCTCCTCTTTCTCTCTCCCTCTCATGCTCATGAGCACACATACCAGGATGCAAACTCCAAACTCAAAACACTCACACCCCTCTGCATGCACATAAATGTGAACACATACAGACACACAGCCAGACATGCACATTCACAAACATGCCACATGCAAATATATGCATTCTGTGTCCCACAGCTTTGCCAATGCATCCTCGATGTGGAATCACATACATTCCCACATCCATGCAGTAGAGAATCACAGGACGTGGCTCCCACCCCTCCCTCCTTCAAAGAGCAAGCACTGCCCTGGCAGCAGGCCCGCGGAGACAGCCAAGTGGAGCCATCTGTCAGAGCGAGGTTCCTGAGCGCCGCCCATCCTGCCTGAGGTCAGGCGGTCGGCATGCGGGGCATGCAGCCTCACTATTTCTCCGGCTGAATCATGCTGAGTGAGCTGGCCCAGCAAGAATTTATCAAATCGGAACAGAATTTTGGCAAAACAGATGACTTGTGGGCTTGGCATTTGTGGAGACCTGTTGGAGGGAGGGGGGGAGTGAGGAAAATTGCTTCTTAATATATTGAGGGGTGGAGAATTGAGTTCAAGAAGCAGTATGGCCGAGAGACTTAGGTGTTGGATGTAATGTCAAAAAAACCTGATTTGAATTCCAGCTTTGCAACTTACTAGCCTTGTGACTTTGAAGATGTTAATTTATCTTTCTGAGACTCAGTGTCTTGTGTAACATGGACCTAATAAAAACACCTAACTCATAGAGTTGATGACCCAATTTTACAAGACAGTACTTATTGATCAGCACAGTGCCTGGCACAAAATAAGGACTTAATAAATGGTGGCTATTACTGTCAGATAACATGAGAGCTCAAAGAGAACATATAGATAAGCTAGCCCAGCCTGACCAGCCTTGGGCTGCTCTTTAGCCCTTTAAACCAACCTTTCCCCACTGGGCAAGCAGCCTGGGTACATTAGTGTGGTACCGAGTCTTTATCTGAAAACCAAATGTCCTAATCCACTTTCACTCCATCAGCCTCTTGCATGTTCTTCTGACTACTGCCCCTCACACTTCCCATTTGGAATTTAAGAACCAACATAATCCCTGGGATATAATCTTCATCATCCTCTACACACCTCCTCAGGCTGCTTCTGCCTCCCCACAAGTTTTGGGGTAATAATGATGACGATAAGTGATAAATGTCATTTACTAAGCCCTTACCAAGTGCCAGAAATTTGCAAAGCAAATCTAATTTAATCCTCACAACAATCTTATAAAGTAGATACTATTATTATCCCCATTTTACAATTGAAAAAACTGGGATACAAATAGGTACAAAATAACTTGCCCAATATAAGACATATCAATTTTGAGACATGCCATTATCTCATATAACACTAAGAAAAGAAGAGACCCTGGCAATTAAACTATGTTACAATGCTAAAATGCATCCTGATTTAAGGTGTTTAAAATATGGAAAGAGAAAGAAGAATCAATGAAATGCAGTAGTTGCATTGGTGCCAGGATTTGACCTCAGGAGGTCTGTCTGACTCAGTGGCCTGCACCACGCTATCCTGCCCTCAAACTCACATTTACTGAGCACTCCTATGTAACAGCCATTGTGCTAAGTTCTCAGTGTGCATTACCTCATTCAGACCTCATTGACCATCCTGTGAGTTAGGTACTGTTCTCCACACTATTTTATAGATGAGGCAACCAAGGCTCAGAGAAGTTATGTGATTTTTCCAAAGTAATGTCATAAGTGGTGGAACTTTGCTTCAAAACCAGGCCTGTCTGACTCCAGAGTCTTTGCTCTTCACCACTATGCAGGCTCAGCGCCTTGTCTTAGCCTATGGTTGTTGCCAGAGCAGCCTCCCCAAATCTCCTCTGCTAGCCCTGGGACTAAACTGTAACTATTGACCTGGTGATTTCCAACTCCAGACTTGGTTTTGCTAGGGGGAGGAAAGAGCCCTGCACTGGGCTGGAGGACAGAACACCGGGATCCATGTGTCATTCTCTCTCTGGCCTGGGTGACACTGGGCCTCAGTTACCCCAGTGGTAACATGGGAAGAATAATCCTACTTCTGGCACCTGCCAAAGCTGTTATACCCTTCCCTGACATCACAGGTGGAAGCAAAGTACACAAGGGTTGGTGTATTAATAGACCATATGTGGATAAAGCCCCCAACCTGAGTTTAATTTAGTTCCCAAAAGTTTCTACCAAACTAAGAAAATCTCCAAAGGATATCCACCTTTCTGCCTTTGTTTATGCCTTTCCACATATTAAAATGCCTTCTCATCTTCACCTACCATAAACCTATTTATCCATCAAGGCCTAGTTCATAGGTCTCTGTCTAGGAGGTGTCCCAGGATGGCTGTTCTTGAAATGCTCCATTTTACCTACCCAGTCCTTGGCTGTAAGTTCTTAAAACATGTATCACTCATGGATTTGCCATGTAATCTTAATGTAAAAGATGTGTCCTCTATGAAGGAGCTGTGTTGATTTTCGCCAGCCCAACATTCTCTCCCCCTTTTGGTAACAGCATCTTGCTTTTCCTCTGGTGAAACACCCTCTCAGCTAGTCCATATGTCTGGGGTGGCACCTCCCAGTTCCAGAGGTGGGCAGATGACTTAGGCTTTTTCGATCAGAGTCACTGCACTTGGTTCAGTAATGGGCAGGGGACCCAATCAAGACCATTGAAAATCATCCCTGGCAATTTAGCTGGAACCATTGGAATAAAGAAGCTCTCTTTTTGTTGGGATAGAATGTAAAACTGGGGTCATGAGGGCCTTTCACGTGGAAAAAGAAAGCCTGAGGATGAAGCTGCCTAGAAGCAGGTTGTGGAGAGAGAGACCTAATCTGACATGGTTGGGAGCCCTTGGATCTAGATTTAACCATTCCTGAAGCCAGGACTAATCTGCCTGGGACAAATAAATTCTGCTCCCCTCCCATATTTCTTTTTCACTTCAACTAATTGGAGTTTTATTTCTGTAACCCAAAATAAAAAGATACTAATACATCCTCAATTTGTTTATGAACTTCAGGGGGACAGAGGCCTGTTGTTTGTGACTTTATATCTCCTTGGGGCCTAGTATAGTACCTGATCCTCAAGAAAGGGTGCTGATGATGGAGGGATGGATGATCCCTTCATTCAATCCCACTTTTTCTGAGCACCTGCCAAGAGCCAAGCATGATGCTAAGCACTGGGATCACAAAGATTAATTAAGACTTAGGCCTTGGCCTTGAGGAGTTCTGAATTTAGTAAAAGAGGAGAGATATAAAAACAAACATATTATAAGACAACCTGGGCTTTAATAGAAATCTGAACAAATTTTTTGTGGGATCCCAGAGGGTTGGAAGTTTGGGAAAATGGCATCTGGGAAGGTTTCTCAGAGGAAATGACATTGAAATCGAGTCTTAAAGAACGAGTAGACGTTGATGAATAGAAGGGAGAGTGGAGAGAGGGTATTTCAGGAAGAGGGACTTCCAAGCAGAGGAAACAAGGAGAATAGGGGTATCACCACCTCCCCTTCATCTCTGTCTTCCTCACCTACTCCTTTCTTTTCCTCTGCTTCACGTATTGACAGAACCATCATAGTGTTTAAGAGCACAGTCTCTGAGCTCTGAAAGACTTTGGTTCTACCACTTACTATCCTTGTAAACAAGGATACAAATATAGAATCTGCCTGGCACAAGCTAATGCTCAAAAAATGTTAGCTGCTCTTATTATTGTCAGAGTTAAGAATCTTCAAGAACCAAGGAGCAGAAACCTGACTCAAACTGGCTTAAACAGTAAAGAAATTCTTTATCTCATATAATGGGGAGTCTTGAAGTAGATTAGGCTCTGGGCATGGAATAATCAGGACTCTCACTCTTTCTCTGCATCGCCCCAGCTCTGCCTTCTTCTTTGTATTGGCTTTGTTTGCAGACTGGCTTCCCTCATTGTCTAGAGGTGGCTGTGTCACCATGTCCTGAGCAACTGTGACAACACACTTCCTTGTTCACATCCATCATGACAGAGGAAAAAAATCCTTCCCCCAAACAGAAATGTAAGTCCCCTCCTTCCATCTGTTTAGACCGGCTTAGGTTCTGTGCCTGTCCTTATAAGTCCCCTCCTTCCATCTGTTTAGACCGGCTTAGGTTCTGTGCCTGCCCATGGACCAGTAACAGTGACCAGGGGAATTCCCTTTGTTGACTGGTTTAAGATTAGCTTCCCAGTCACTGGTAAGTGAAGTTGGGCTACCATGATTGGCTCAGACTAATCGGGATCCACCCCTGGATCTAGAGAGGGGGGTCTGACTTTATCAGGGTCACATTGGGCTGCATTAAGGTGAGAGGGAGTTCTGTTAGAGAGAAAGAAGGATTACCTGGGTGTTGGCTGGGCAACCAAAACTTTCTTCTGCAATTATAACTATTCCACTTTTTGCATGCTAGTTGGTATGGGCCTCTTCAGGCCTTGGCTGAAATGCTTTTTTACCAGTGAGGTTGTCCTTGACCACATGACCAGTTGCATACACTAGTACACACAGTCCCATCTCTCTCCCCACCCATCTCCGCTTAACTTCCTATTTCCATCTCCCTATATCAGTTTTTTTAAAATCATATTTTTTATTGTAGAATATAACATATATACATAGAAGTGATAACTTTCCAAATTCAATTGAACAGGTAGTTAGCAAATTTCAAAGAATGTTATGGGGTGCAGTTCAACAGTTTCAGTTATTTCCTTACTGTGAAATATAACATATATACAAAAAGATAATACCTTTCAAAGTATAATTTAACAAGTAGCTTACACAGGAAATTTTCAAAAATGTTGTAAGTTACAGCACCATAGTTTCAGTTGTTTCCTTATTGTGAAATGGTGGAACTATAACCCATAGATAGCATCCTGTATTAGTTTTATCAAAAGCACTGATCACCACCTGACATGTCATGTACTTTTGGGTTTACTTGTTTATTGTGTCTTCCCTCTCTAGAATGTAAATTCCGTGTGGGTGGGTTTTGTTTTGTTCAGTGCTGTATTTCTAGCACCTGGAAGAGTCCTGGCACCTACTTAGTAGGCACACAAAAACAGTTTGTTGGATGAACAAACAATTCTGGCCAGAGCCAGATTCCCCTGATCCTCAGATGCTGTGGGTCCGAAATGGGACTTGGGAGAGGGTCCAGGTTTCAGATGTCTTGGCTTTCTTCTCTTCCTGCTGTCTTGCCTTCTTATTTCCCCCTGGTCTTGTCTCCCTGTCTCTCTCATATCCATCTGCTGCCCTCCCACAGCCTACCTTCCCAAGGCCTGTGCCACTTTGTTCCGCCTTAACCTTCTGTTTTCCTCCATCCCATCCCCCCCCCCAAAACCACTCTGCCTCTAATGAGGGACGTGTGCTAGGAGATTCTTTCCTTGGCCAATACTCCTGACCCTACGACTGAGCAAGAGAATAAAAGTAACAACAAATAACATGTTTTTGCCCAGTACACTTTACAATGAACCAGCCCATTGTTCTTTTATTAATTATAAAATTAATATGTGACTGTAATACATTAGCTGTTCAAAGTAAAATGTGAAAGTCCCTCCATCTTCTCTAATCTTGTTCCCCAGAGGTAATTGCTGTTTGCAGATTGGTACATATTCTTCCAGACTTTTTCACTGCATACATGGCAGAGATGGCTAATGTCTACCAGAATTGTGCTCACCCTTTTGTGATACAAGTTGTTGCAAGGAAGTACCTACCTAGCCAGGGATTACATTTTCTAGCCTCTCTGGCATCCAGGTGTGGCCATGTGTGTAGTTTTTGCCAATGGAATGTGAACAGCCAATGGAATATGTGTCATTTCTGGGCCAATGCTTTCAGGAAGTGCCTATGATTCCTCCACACCCTTTCTCCTTCTGCCTGTTGGGTACAGATAACTATGAAGCCCCAGGGAGGATGGCAGAGCCACAAGATGAAAGGACCCTGGGTCTAGAATCACTGCGGGTAAGAGAGCCACTTGCCAAGCCAGCTTGCTGTGTGAGTGAGAAATAAACTTCTTTTGTGTTGGAGCCTTTATATATTTGGAGATTTATTTGTTACAGCAGCTAGCAGTATAATAATTTAATAGAGCATATACAAACACATGCTATTTTATGTTACGTGATATTCACCCATACAAATGGGATCACACATTACACCACGATGTCATTTGACTTTCACCGTTGGGTGAAGCAGTTGTTATTATCCCCGTTCTGCAAATGAGTGAACAGGCTTAGAGATGCCATCCAAGAGGTTGTGGTCAGGAGGTTGCAGAGCCAGAACTGGAACCTCGGCCTTGTGCTCTTGTCAGCACCCCCACTGCCAGCTATTAACCTGGCCCTAACCTTCCTCTCTAAAGAGGCTAACATGTAACAAGAAGGGGTTATTTGTTAGGCATCTCTGATGACTCAGAGCAGCTGCCTTCCCCTCTGAGGTGGAGTCAGGGTAACCCCAGGTAGACTCTGCCCACCCAGGAGCCTGTGGCTTCCTGCCTTCCTCAGTTCAAGGGCTTCTCAGAGAAGGAGCCTTCAAAATGCTCATGTTTCCCAGAAGAGAGAGCTTAATTGACGAGCACAGGCCAAGACTGCCCGGGGGCAGTGGGTGTGGTGGTATGGCGGACAGCAGTGGAGATGGGAAGAGTCTCCTTGTCCAGTCCAACGTCAGTGCCCCTCAGGGCCTCAGCATTTACAACCAGTGAGCTGTGTCCCCAGAGATGGCTCCATCCGCCACATCCCAAATGCCACCAGAGAGTGAACTGCAGAAAGCCAGCTGGCCTCAGGTCTCAGAGGCTTCCAGGAAACGGCATCAGTTCTAAGAAGCCCCCATTTCCTGCTTCACACCCAGAGTCTCAGACCTTGGGGTGGGGGTGGGGGGCAGGGAGGCCCTTACCCGCCGCTCCCTCCACTCCTGATCCTCATTTTGGGGAATGTGTGCACAGCTGTTTGGAGAATCAGTAAGGGAAGCAGGGTGGAGTGGGGAGGGAGGCCTCTCAGCTTATCCTGACTCCAGATCCCCTACTTCTCTGGGGCACCCTCCACATCCATTTCTCCTAGTTCAGCATCGGTCTGTCACCTCCTGAGATAAAAGTGGGGCCAGAAGTGAGCCAAAGCAACTGACAGCCCAAAGGACATTTCATTTTGTTTGTGAATACTAACAAATCAGTGTTTCCCAGTTTAGAGTCATTCAGCATTGTTGGGACATGAAATGATTTAAGATTTCCACACAGACACCTGCATTAAATAATATTTAATTACTCTAATTACTTTTCAATACTTTTGATTATGCCAAAAAGAATGTCTCAGCTGGGGGCTGATAGGTCTTTACCACTCTCTAATATGAGTAAGACTCATCAAAAAAAAAAAAGAGAGAGAAGGCACAAGTAAATAATATTAGAAATAAAAGTAGGATCAAAACAACTGATATAGCAGAGATTAAAAAGATCGAGTAGTAATAAACATTTTCTAATGTAATGCAGAATTTTAAAAATAAAGGTATCCTTTACTAAAGCAGCAAAATTTTATGTATCTAGAAATAAATCTAACAAAAGATATGTGCCTGGTCCTATCAAGAAAATTGTGAAACTTTAGTGAAAAACATAAAATAAAACCTGAATAAGTGACAAGATATAGCATGGGTAGGAAGAAGACTCAATATTATGAAGGTGTCAATTCCAAATTATTCTAGAAATCTAATGCAATTCCAATTACTATTCTGACAGGGTGTGTGTGTGTGTGCAGGTGTGCATGCATGTGTGTGTGTGAAACTTTTCTAGCTGATTCTAAGATTTATTCAGAAATGCCCAGAGGGCTGCTATTTTATAGAACGTGGTCAGGCACTGCCTTCCTGAGGGATGACGTCTGAGGGAAGCATTCCCAGCAGCTTGATTAGAATGTTTGAGGGATCCTAGGGGGGTCGGTGTGGCTGGAGTGGATGGTTGAGAGGCAGAAATGCAGGGAGAGTAATAGCTAGGAGCCAGATTCTGCAGGGCCTGGTAGGCTGTGGTGAGTGAGAACTTTGGAATTTACTCTGAGATAGAAAGCCATTGGAAATTTTTGAGCAGGAGTAACCCAATCTGATTTTAAATTTTTAAGGTTTTGAAAGGGTTGAAAATACTAAGTAAACATTTTTATAGGTGGTATGGAAATGTGGTAAAAACCATGAAAAAACCAGAATGACTGAAATGTTGGAAATTCTGCAGTTAAGTGATTCCTCAGTTCTCCAGTTTGTTCTTTCTAATCCAGCTCAGTTCAGGGAGCTGGAACCAGCACTGACACAAGTGCAGGTGGGTGGGCCAGGCCCAAGGGCTTCTCGCTGCTCCCCTGGCTTGTGGCTGTTTCTCAGGCAGCCACCATGGCTGGGCCTCTGCTTCTGTAGCCTCCCAGGGAGCGGGTCCAACAAGCAGTGCCTTTGTCCTGAAAAGCCACACTAATGAGGCTTATTGAAGGCTGCGGCTGAAAGGAACTACAGAGAGAGTAATAAAAACAATAAATTATAATAAAACCAGCATGTCCCTAAGGGAAATCATCTTCTCCCCCCAAACTGCCCCTTCTCTGACATTCCCTAGTCCAATAAATAGCAGCACCATTATTCATTAGGTCAGTCAATGAATAGCACTTAAACATACTACCTGTCGGTGTTGGAGTCACTGTGATGAGCAAAATAGGAATGGTTTCTGCCCTCATGGAGCTTGTAGTCTAATGTGGAGAGCAAGGCAAGGAACAAATGAAGAAGTAAGCTCTTACAAAATGCTTGGTGCTGTGGAGGAAACAAATAGGGTAATGTGACAGAGCAAGGGTCAGCAGATCACAGCTGGTAGGTAGGACAAATTAGAGCTGCTGCTCTTTTTGTAAATAAAGTTTTACTGGAACTCAGCCATGCTCATTTGTTTACATATTATCTATGCCTACTTTCACACTGCCATAGCAGAGTCGTGTAGCTGCCACGAAGACCATATGGTCCTTTATTGAAAAAGTTTGTTGACCCTGTGAAAGAGGTTGATGGGGGAGCCTACTTAAGTGAGCAGGGCCTCTCTCCTAGCAATGTCCAGTAGTACTTTCTGCAATGATATGGTAATGTTCCATATCTATGCTGTCCTATATGGTAGCCACTAAGCACATGTGGCAATCAGGTACTTGAAATATGGCTAGTGATTTAGCAACAAAGTTTTGAACTTATTTAATTTTGATTATTTTAAATTTGAATTTAAATCACCACATGTGGCTAGTGACTACCGTATTAAACAGTGCAGCTCTATACAATCACTCAGGTCAGGAATCTGGATGTCTTCCTGGAATCCCCCTTTCTTCCTCATCCTTCTTCTAAATATCTCTTGAAGTCCCAATAAGCCAAGAATAACCCAAACCAAAATGTATGTTTACCATAACTGCAATTGTATAAAAATGTGTGCAAAGATAGTAAGAAAATGCATAAGAGTGTATTTAATTCTTGAAAACTACTATCATTATTATTAATTTTTTAATGGGGAAGCATGGGGAGTGACTGGGGGAGGAGTTATTTTATAATTTTATTTGATAATCACCTGTCACTTTTCAAATACATTGACTGTAGGTTTTAAGAAATGGTGCCAGGTACATAGGAAACCAATACATAGAGCTTGTTTGGTGAATCTTCATCCTCATTACCTTTTCTGGACCACCGTACCCAGATAAGATTTAGGACATTCCTTCTTCCTTTGACCCAGGCAGCTTTGTTGAGCCTGGTGTCAGCATGCACATCTGGCATTCTCTATTCCTCCTGGCAAATTTCTGGATCTCTTTGAGAGCCCAAGGGGCAACTTTCTTGGAGCCCACTCCATGGGTGCACTTGTGAATATTGACGGTGTACTTCCTGGTCACCACCTGACACAGAGCGACCCTTCTTGATGCCCTTCTGTGTGGGAGCCATTCTGTCTTGACCAGGTTGGAAGGAAAAGCACAAAGGATTGCAGGAGAAGGAAAGCCACAGTGGATAATTTCCTCTTCAATGTGTCATTATTACTACTGAGCCATTATATTTGTTAAAATTCTAATATTAGCCCCTGCTTGGTTCTTTTGGTTGTCAGGAACAGAGACTCACTCAAATTACCTCAAGTAATGTGTCTGATGAAAGAGAGAGAAAAAGGAAAACAATCTTATCATTGACTCTAAGGAAAGGACCCCTACTGTAGTATGGCTGGGCCATATGACCCTGAGAGTTGCTCTGGATCCAAAGAGGCTCAAAGGACCTCAACAACAGGGTTTTCACAGATCTTCATTGCCCTGGACTCAGTTACTCTCTGCACATCTCCATATCCACTCATTTTCCCAATCCTAACTCTACTCATAGCTTCTGTTTCCTTATGATTTGTTTCCTTATAGCTTTCACTGGTCCATGGGTAGTCGGGGTTGACCCTGCTTCTCTCTATATAACCGTTGAACATCTGGTTCTGCTGCTAAATGCCTCATTCTCTTGGTGTTTCTCTGTTTAAATTCGCAAGTGTGAAAATATGGTTATTCCAGCTCCTCTTTTAGAATACGCCAGTCCATATTCTAGTTCATCAGCCAGCCTAAGGATTTGTTACACTTGGGCTCAGCTTTCCACTTACACCTGGCCAATCATTTGTGGCCAAAGGGTCACATAGTAAAAATAAGTCTATGCTTGGCTGCCTTAGGCAGGAACAATGAGCAGGGTTTTCCCCCTTAGGAGGGACCATGGGTATAACAATTACCGAAATGGACAAGCTGAGTACCATCCTATAATGTCTGCACTATCTGGGGCCACCTCTAGGTGCCTGAATCTGTGATCCTATGAAATTCTCCTATGAGGCTGTGGCCCCAGGGGGGCCTGGGTCTGTGACCTGAATTGACTCTTTTCAGAGCCAGAAGTTCTCAGATGGTTGATTGTGGCAAACCCCTTCCTTCTCTCTGCCCCACCCCCAACTTCCCCTATCCCTTCCCCAGTTTAAAGCTTCCGCTAGAGAGGGAATAATATCTCCCACATGTGGGTCTCAGAGCCACAAAGAAATACTGCAGTCCCTTGGGAGGATGCCTACTGCAAAAACTGCTGGAGAATTTCTGATTTTCTGCTTGGGCCTTAGTAACTCAGGGATGATGTGGTCAGAGCCTGGGGATAATTTTGCAATTTCACTCCTAACAGCATTGGCTTGGACTCTGATACTCGGGCCATCTCTGACTCAGAGCTGAGTTAAGGAATTAAATTTGCCGCCTCCCAAATTTGGCAGGGATGAGGATGGGCAGTGGCTTCTCAAGCCCGGAGAATCTCCTAGGCAGGCACAGTGAGCTTCACTCAGTCGTGTGGCAGAGGAGGGGGTCTGGAAAATTTCCATCTCCAACATGACTTCCCCAGCTGCTCCTGAAGGCCTAAAATAAGCCAGCAGAACTCTCCCCTTACCTGGAGGCTTCCAATTAAAATGCAACTTCCTATACTGCCAAAGACCATCCTCAAAGCTGACTTCAGTTGTGTGAGCTTTATGGAAGGCTGAATTTCACATCCTTCCCTTCAATTAGGTTTGGAGAGGGAGATGGTGGGAAGCAGTAGGAGTCTGAGTGTGTGTGTGTGTGTGTGTGTGTGTGTGTGTGTGTGCACGCTCACATGAATGCTGGGGGTAGATGTGCGGGGGAGCGGGTAGGATTGAAAGAACAGACGTTCAGAATTAGGGCTGGGGCCCTAGTGAAAACAGGTTATAACAGAGCTGTAACTCTAAGTGAGGCCTGGGTCTAATCCTGGCTGTGCCACTAACTATCTGTCCTTAAGCAAGTCACTTAATCTCTCTGGTCCTCAGTTTTCTCATCAGTAGAGTGATGAGATTGGGTGAGAACATCTCTAAGGATCTTGCCAGCTCTAAATCTCTGGACTTGAAACAGATTCGCTCTGGAAGAGAGCCAGTGAGGGGAGGAAGAGTCAACTGGAATCTCTCCATTCAGGCTTAGAAATAGTATGAACAGCAGCGGCACATGCCCAGAAGGTTGGAGAAGAGTAGAAGGCCTTACAACTCAGCTCAGACTGCCCCAAATTCTAGCCCCTGCCTATCTCACCTCCAATCTAATTAGAAAAATGTTTTCCTTCTTCAAGATGTTTTACTCCATCTTCCAGAAAATTGTCTTAACAACTGTACAAATCTACAATGTCTACAACATGAAGGGGACCCTCTGGAGTTGTGCAGAGCACAAGCTGCACAGTCCTAAACAGTGACCTCACTGTGTCACCACACACTCTTCCATGTGGAGGGTGCCGGCTTAGGACATTCTGGGTTCCGCAAAGACTATATTGCAGAGCATGAAGTTTGCAGTTTGCAAACTTTGTTGTGTATCTGAATCACCTGGAGGAGAGCTAAAATCATAAAACTCTTAGAAGAAAACACAGGAGAAAATCTTTAGGACCCTAAATTTGGTAATATATTCTTACATATGATTTCAAAAGCATGAGCAACCAAATTAAAAATAGATAAATTGAACTTCATCAAAATTAAAAACTTTTGTGCATCAAAGGACATTATCAAGAAAGTGAAATGACAACCTACAGATTGAGAGAAAATATTTGGACACCATATATCAGAAAAGAGTTTAATATCCAGAAAATATAAAGAACTCCTACAATCCAACAACAAAATTAAAAAATGGGCAAAAGACTTGAATAGGTATTTCTCCAAAGAGGATATACAAATGGCCAATAAGCATATGAAAAGATGCTCAGCCTCCTTAGCCATCAGGGAAATGCAAATCGAAACCAAAATGAGATACCGCTTCACACCCACTAGGATGGCTATTACTAAAAAACATAAGATAACAAGTGACGATGTTGGGAATGTAAAGTGGTACAGCTGCTGTGGAAATCAGCCTGGCAGTTACTCAGAAAGTTAAACATAGAACTACCAGGAATTCCACTTCTAGGTGTATACCCAAAACAATTGAAAGCAGGAACTCAAACAGTTATTTGTACATGAATGTTCATAGCAGCATTATTCATAATGACTGAAAGATGGAAGCAACCCAAGTGTCCATCAACAGTTGAGAGAATACATTCCACATACCCAGTGGAATATTATTAAAAGGAATGAAATCTTCAAGGTTCATGAACAAACCTAGAAGACATCATATTAAGTGAAATAAGCCAAATATTTTATGATTTCACTTATATGAAATACCTAAAATAAACAGATTCTTAGAGACAGAAAGTGTCTGTTTTCAGCGACTAGAGGGGGCAGGATGGTGAGTTATTGCTTAACGAGTAGCGTTTTTGTTTGAGTTGATGACAAAAGTTTTGGTGATAGATGGTGGTGATGGCAGCACAATATTAAAAATGTAATTAATATCACTGAATTGTACACATGAAAGTTGTTAAACTGGGAAATTTTATGTTGCATATATGTTACCACAATAAAAAAAATATAAAAGGAATCACCTGGAGGGCATGTTAAATCACAGATTGCCAGGTACCAACCCAGAGTTTCTGATTCAGAAGGTCTGGGGTAAATCCTGAGAATTTGCTGATAGATTGAGAACCATACGTTAAGAACTACTGCTCTAGAGTATTGGAGGTCATTTAGTCCACACTTCTCACCTTACCATGAGCACGATGAGGGAAACTGAGTAGTCAACATTACAGAGCTGGGACCAGATTTCTTATCCAGTCCCTTTCTATTCTATCATCCTGCAGATCTCTTGACAGGGATATTCATGGAAAATATACATCCTCCTCAGACTGTCTGGAGATATTTAAGAGGAGATAAAGGTGAATTAGGCTCCCCAGAGGCAAGGGGGAGTGGGGAGGACATGTAGGTCTCTGGCAGGCCCTGGGAAGTTCTTTCTCAAACTTAGCAGGGCTTGAACCTGGACTCATTAAGGGACCCCCGCAGGGCACCCTGGCAGCTCCCTGCCCACCCCAGAGCAGGGGAAGGCCTCAGCAAGGACCAGCCAATTCAGAAATAAATGTGTGAAGCTGGAGTTTCCTATTCTAGCTCTGCCACCCCCTGCTGATTAGGATGGTTAGGTTCATATGTCAACTTGGCCAGGTGATGGTGCCCAGTTGTCTGGTCAGGCAAACAATAGCCTATCCCTTACTGCAGGGACATTTTGTGGCTGGTTAATAAACCAGAAGGCTGGTTTGTTAAATCATCAGTCAATTGATTGCATCTGTGGCTGATTACATCTACAGTCAACTAAGGGTGTGTCTTCCGCAATGAGAAAATCAGTTGGATTTAATCCAATCAGTTGAAGACTTTTAAGGGAGAAGAGAAAACTTGCTGTTCTCCATTCAGCTAGCCAGTCTCTCCTGGGGAGTTCATCGAAGGCCTTCATCCGAGTTACCAGCTTGAGATTTGCCCTACAGATTGGACTCCATAGGATTTGTGCATCTCCACAGTTAGGTGAGGTACTTTTATAAATCTCATATTTACAGATAGCTCCTGTTGGCTCTGTTTCCCTAGAGAACCCTGACTAATACACTGACCTTGAGTTAATTGTTTGGCATCAAGGACCAAAACCTTTTGTTCCATACCTGAGTTCTGAGTCTAACTTCTCTATGAGGTACTAATCTTGCCTTTGCTTGATCACTTTCAGTGAATGGGCATTTATGCCTTCCTAGGCATCATTCTAACTTGAGCTAAGTACCCAATCTTAGTTGGACAATTTCTCCCTCCTGAGAAATATGTGTGTTGATGTCTACAGCTTCCTAAGGCTCTGGAACTTTGTCTTCCCAAGGTCAGAAGGGCTCCCTCATGCCTGTCAGCTAAGTAAGTGATCAATAAATATTTGTTAAATGAATGAAACGGGATGGGAATGGGGAGGCAGAGTCAAACTTACTAGAAGACTGGCTTTATCAGCAGCGGCTTAGTGGTGCAGATCACTCAACATTAACTTGGCTTATAAGACGTTGGGTGATCTGGCTGGTGCCTATTTCTCCAACCTCAGCTGACCCTACCTTCCCTTATACTACTTTTGTAACTATATATTTATTTTTGTAACTTTTTGAAAAATGTCTCTCTCCTCCACCATATTGGGAGGTCTATGAGGGCAGAGACAGTGCCTGTTTTGCTCACCAATGTATCTCCAGCGCTTAGCATTGTGCCTATCATATATGTATGCTCAATAAATATTGTGGAAGGAATAAAGGAATGAAGGAGCGAAAGAAGGAAGGAAAGAATTGCCTACTCTGTAGAAGACACTTGCTTAGCTCCCTTAAATTCTTGTTCGAATAGACAGACAATATGTAAATAAATCAGTTGGATTTGATATGGAAGCTGAGGTTGGTACTCCAAGAGAGAGGTTATTTCCAAAAAAAAAAAACCCAATTGGATGGAGATTAGTGTAAAAGCTAAATTGTTATAAAAAAGGGGCCCCAAATTTCAAGAATTAAAGAAAACAGTTTTATTTTTCTTTCACAAAGTAGCTCCAAGGTGAGTGGGCCAGGGTGGCAGAGCCCACAGATCCGACAGTCATTGAGACCCAAATTCCTTTCATCTTATTGTTCTGTCATCCCCAATGCCATGCTCTTCATCTATGTGACCAAAGATGGACCATAGACCCCATATATGTCTCAGCTTGTAAGAAAGGGATGGAGTCCAGTGCAAGCGATTTTTTTAAACAAATGAGGCAAAGTCACAACCTTCACTTCTGTTCACAATCTGTTGATGATAACATAATAGCAAACTGGCTAGAAAATGGGTGGCCACTTGCCCAGCTTAAATTCTATTACAGTGAAAGAGAGGGAAAATGGATTTGGGAGGACAACTGAGAGTCTCTGCCACAAGGAGTATTATAATAATAAATAATCATTATTCAGGAGATTTAAACTTAACCCAAATTACTAGGCCCAAGCTGCTAAATCCCACCAGTTAATTGTCAGAAAAAATTCTTTTCATAGCCCTCCCAGCTATTTCTGGGAATATTTCAGGCTGCTACTTCATGTGTCAAGAATAGGTCCTTCCTCAATTTGGCAACATATATCCAAGCTACAAATGCTCATACCCCTTGATCCAGCAAGTCCAGTTCTAGGAATTTCTCCCCTAGATATATTTACCCACATGGGAAATGAAATATGCACTGTTGGTAAAAGGAAAAGATTAAATAAAATATCCTGTACCCATGCAATGGAATACCATCTATCTTTTTTTTAAATGAAGATGTTCTTTGGGTACTGCTATGCAAAGACCTCAAAGGTATATTTTTAAATGAATAAAAAAAGGTGTAAGACAGCATGTAGAGTGTGCTACCATTTTTATAGAATAGAGTAAAAAAGAATATATATATATTTGCTTGCATATTCATAGGAAATCCCTGGAAGAATTAAAAGCAAAGTAGTAACAAGGGTGGGAGGAGGATTGGTTGACTGGATGACTGGAGTGCATACTTTTTGTACTTTATCATTTAGGACTATGTAACTATATTGCCAATCAAGAAGGAAGGAAGGAAGGGAGACAGGGAGGGAGGAGAGAAGGAGGGAGGGAAACTCCTCTTCGTTCTCTTACTCTGGACTTCTCCCCACGCAGCCACACTGCTGCTTCTGCTACAATGATTGTGGCTGCTCCAGGGTCTGCCTGTTTTCTGCTAGCAACCACTGCTGACCCCATTTGGGCTTCAGGTGGTGGGCACTGCTCTCTGGGCTTCTCTGGCCCAAATGTGAGATAAGGCTTTCCCTTCCCATAGGCCTGCAGAGACCAGCCCATAATGTTTAAAGAGAAGTAACGGATGCTTCAAGAATTAAGAAAGGGAAGGACAATAAATGATAACTTCCAACAGCTGCACAAATTCAGATCCTTCTTCAGGATCCCGGCGGCCCCATCTTCCTGCTGTGCTCCAAGCCTGGCTTCACTATGGCAGGAGTCACGATTCACCACCACCAGTAGCTCCCCAGGTGTGTCCCCCGTGATAGAGCCCAAGCCCAACTGGCCCTACGCTCCAGAGAGAGAAGGAAGATTTCCCTCACCCTGGTCTATGCAGTAGCTCCCCAGATCATATTTCCAGCCTCAGGATTGAACGCCTCCCAGGCTCGCTCCTTTCAGGAAGATATATCTTGGTTTTATGGTCCTCAAAAGACAATCACAATAATCTGACATTTCCAATGTCTGGTCAGTTGGTTTTATTTTATTTATTTATTTGTTTATTTTTTTAATCTTCATTTTACTGAGATATATTCACTTACCACGCAGTCATACAAAACAAATCGTACATTCGATTGTTCCCAGTACCATTACATAGTTGTACATTCATCACCTAAATCAATCCCTGACACCTTCATTAGCACACACACAAAAATAATAAGAATAATAATTAAAGTGAAAAAGAGCAATTGAAGTAAAAAAGAACACTGGGTACCTTTGTCTGTTTGTTGGTCAGTTGGTTTTAGACATCAAATTAAATTTGAATTAAGATATGTAATCTGAGATATCAGTTGCTGAACCAGAGGGAATATGCCAAATTAAGGCCGGTTTCTTCTGGTCTCTCCTCTTCAAGGATCAACTTATTATATAAAGATTTAAAACACAGATATTAGATACAATATTACAGAAATGAGAAGCATAATGGTACCAAGAGCTGGGGATGAGATTGTTTCAAGTACAGCTCTAAGTTTCTATATATAGCTCTAAGTTTCACTAACATAAGAAAGAATGATTATGGATTGTATAATTGTTCTTGTTTGGTGAAAGGATATCTGTCCAAAAATACAAACTTGTAATTCAAAGAGAAATTCATCACACATTCTTATACAAAGACTATTGAGTAAGAGAGTAAACAGTGTCTTTGATAGTAGTGTAGCAGAAATCTCAAGGTAAAACACAAGTGTCTAAGATGCTGATTCCAAAACTCCAAGGGGAGTTGGGTAACAAGAAAGAGAGAGTAGACTCTTTTTCTAGGAGTGTGGGGGAGGGAGTTCACATGAGAAGGGAGAGTAGTGAGGACAGCACGACGTCTGTTACAGAGAATGTTGTCTGGCCAGGGTACAGATTTGAATAGCATGTACTGTGAGGAGAGTTCCAAGGTGTGTGAACCCCCTGTGGACACTCTGGGTGCCTCCAGTTTCCATTTTAACAGAACCATGATTTTGCTCTGCTACCCACTTCTCCCCCATGCAGCCGTTGCGTCAGGGAAAGCAGGGCCCATTCTCGACTTCAAGGGGTAGTCCTGACTGATTGGTCTAGAAGCAATCAGATAGTCTGTGATTAGGCCAATGAGAGCTGCAACTCCTGCTGGGGGACCTGGGAAAATATTTGTTTCTAAGAAAGAGTCATAGAGAGATGCTCTCTCTCCTTCCTCTGGATTTTGTGTCTAGGTTTTGTGTGATGCCTGGAACTCTTGCAGCCATCTTACAGCTTTAGGATGATGTTAACACCAAAGACAGCATAACAGAGCGCTGGAAAGAACCTGTATTCTTGATGACATTGTTAAGCTGCTGAATCAACCAACCTGGGAACCTACCATACCTCTAAACTTCCTCTTATGTACGATGACCTATTTCCTTAAATTGAAACTAATTTCAGTTAGATCAGTCACATGCAACTGAAAGCATAGACTCTCCAAATATTTGTGGAAATCAACTATTTATTAGTTGTTGAAGAAGCAGTTTTAAATAACACATCACTACCTTATAGTGGAAGAAGGCTAGGCAGTAAACAACTGATTTCACAATTAATTATTAAATTATAATAGGGTAAAGTGCTACCCACTGCACTGAGAGTAACCTGTTTCCTTCTCAATGCCTCTCTTAACTGAGATTTTTTTATTTCAATGTGCTTCTTGGAAGAAGGTAGTTTGCACTCAGTTCTATGTTTTGCTTCTTGGCAAGTGTTGTGGCATCATTTGATGACTAAAGAGATATCCATAGGCTTTAAGTAGAAGCCCAATAAGCAGCAAAGCTGGCAAGCTTCTGTGAAAATTGTGTAGTCAGATGCATTCTCTTTTGGATAGAAGGAGTCCATCCCGTGGTTTGCCTAGGATGAGAAAAATCCAACTTCACTAACCAGCAATGCCAAAGAAATCCTGGGAAATGAGATAACTAGAAGGACTGGGGACAGAGTTCAGGGATGGCTTGTAGCAGTGCAACCAAATTTTGAATAAATTACAAGGAAGTGCTATATTAGTCATCAGGTAGTGGACTTTTCCTCCCCTACTTTACTCAGAAATCACCCCACTCCAATGAGACTAATAACAAAACACACACACACACACACACACACACAAACTCTATCTCTGATGAAACTAGGAGAAATCTGAAACCAGAGAGAGCAGATGACAAATTATCTTAAGAATGTAGAAGAAGGTAAAGCTGCTACAGCAGATATCTCTGGTGTTTCACTCACATCACCTCAGCTCATCTCTGATTCCAGCCACAGCTCAAACTTACTGGCACTGACAGCATCTTGCCTCAAGCATGTGACATGTGTATTTTCTCTTTTTGCCCTGAAGCTCCTCTGATATTGTGAAAGCTACTTGGCTTAAGTGTTAGTAAAAGGATAGTAAGGGTAGAAAAAGAGTAAGGTTAACCCTCTGGCACAGGGGGACTGAATAGAGTAGATAAATGCTTCAATGTCCAGTGCCTCAAGAAGACGGTTCTCAGAGTCAGGCTGTACACTTATCAGCCCCACTATCTCAGGGACAACCTCAATGACTCACTCTTATATTTGCTTCTCCTTCTTCCTCTGGTTTGCTTTTCTTCACTTCCTCACTCCTGCTTCCTGGGATCATCTCCCAAATAAACTATCTACAACCCAGTTCCTACCCCAGGCTTTACTTTGTGCAGAAACCAAACTAAGGCAGACGGCACTTGCATAGGGGGACACTGACAAGAAGCAAGTCAATTTGCCCCGCAGGAACCTAGTGAGACTCAGGAATCTGAGGCATCGGATACTTTGGAAGGCAGGGGTGAGATCCCGCAGTGAAAAAGCCAGCTCTCTGACTAAGCAAGCTACAGTGAAACCCTCTAGATAACAAGTCCTGCCCATATACAGATTGCAATCAACATTTTAGTACTACACTCTTTTCTTCCTACAGAAGCATGTCAATTTTTTAAACAATCTCAAACCCACTGAGAAGTTGCAAGTTACAAAGAACTTTCCCCCAGAACTATTTGAGAGTAAGGCACCAAAATGATAATTCATCATCACTGAGCACTTTGCCTAAAAAGAAGGACCTTTTCCTATGTAAATAAACAATGCAGTCATCCAGATTAGGAGATTAACATTAACACATTAAAACCATCCAGACTTCAGACCCCATTCAAGTTTCAACAGTTGTCCCTGTGAGATCTTTTGTAAAAAAGCGATCCAGTTTAGAATCACATGTTGCATTTAGTTGACATATCACTTTAATCTCTTTCAATCTGACACAGTTCTTCAGTTTTTCCTTTACATTTATGACTGTGCTGGTTTGAATCTATTATGTACTCCAGAAAAGCCATGTTATTTTTAATCCAATCTTAAAAATTGGGTGGGAACTTTTGATTAGATTATTTCCATGGAAGTGTGACCCCGCCCATTCAAGGTGGGTCTTGATTAGTTTTCTGGAGTCCCTAAGAGTGCACAGAGAGAAAGAAGCTGAGAGATACTTAGAGAGAAAACACCCAGAGACATTTGGAGACAGCCATTGAAACCAGATGTTTGGAGATGCTAACCTAAGAGATGAAACCCGTAGTTTGCCCTGGAGAAGCTAAGTGAGAACCCACAGACACTTAAAGAGAAGCCTGCTGGAATCAGAAGCTGAAAGCAAGGCAACCCGGGAGCAAATGACCAGCAGATGCCAGCCATATGCCTTCCTAGCTCACAGAAGTCTTCCGGATGCCATCAGCCTTTCCTCAGTGAACTATCCTCTTGTTGATACCTTAGTTTGAACACTTTTATAGCCTTAGAACTGTACATTTGTAACCTAATAAATCCCCTTTACAAAAGTCAATACATTTCTGGATTTTTCATTCCAGTAGCTTTAGCAAACCAGAAAAATGACCTTGGTACCTTTGAAGATTTTCATTGACATTCATGACCTTGACACATTTGAAGATTACATTTTCATTATTTTGTAGAATGTCCCTAATTTAGGTCTGTCTGATGTTTCCTCATGATTAGATACAGGTTGTGCATTTGTTCTAATTTCCTGGCTGCTAAAACCAATACCATGCTTTGGGTTGGCTTAAACAACAGGGATTGGCTCACAATTTTGAGGCTAGGAGAAGTCCAAAATCAAGGTGTCATCACGGATTGATGCTTTCTCCCAGAAGACTGATGTTCTGGGGCTGGCTGCCAGCAATCCTTGGTCCTTGTCTGTTCTGTTATACTGCAACGTACATGGTGGCCTCTCCTGGCTTCTCTCTCCCTCTGACTTACATTCTGCCTATAAAGGATTCCCGTAATCTGAATTAAAACTCAACCTGATTAGAGTGGACCCACACCCTAACTAAATTAACACTTTGAAGGTATCTTATTTACAATGGGTCCACACTCAACAAAATGAGGTCCCAGACCAAGAAATATCCAAACTGGGTCGTCAACCACAGCATCTTTTTTTTTTTTTTTTTTTTTTATTAAATTCAGTTTTATTAAAATACATTCACACGCCATACAATCATCCATGATATACAATCCACTGTCCACAGTATGATAACATAGTTATGCGTTCATCACCACAATCTATCTCTGAACATTTTCCTTACATCAGAAAGAACCAGAACAAGAATAAAAAATAAAAGTGAAAAAAAACTCCCAAATCATCCCCCATCCCACCCCATTTGTCCTTTAGTTTTTATCCCCATTCCTCCACTCATCCATACACTAGATAAAGGGGGTGTGATCCACAAGGTCTTCACAATCACACTGTCACCCCTTGTAATCTACATTATTATATAATTGTCTTCAGGAGTCCAGACTGCTGGGTTGGAGTTTGGTAGCTTCAGGTATTTACTTCTAGCTATTCCAATACATTAAAGCCTAAGAGGTGTTATCTATATAGTGCATAAGAATGTCCACCAGAGTGACCTCTCGACTCCATTTGGAATCTCTCAGCCACTGAAACTATTTCGTCTCATTTTGCATCCCCCTTTTGGTCAAGAAGATACTCTCAGTCCCACAATGCCGGGTCCACATTCATCCCCGGGAGTCATACTCTGCGTTGCCAGGGAGATTTACACCCCTGGGAGTCGGGTCCCATGTAGCGGGGAGGGCAGCGAGTTCACCTGTCGAGGTGGCTCAGTTAGAGAGAGAGAGGGCCACATCTGAGCAACAAAGAGGTACTCAGGGGGAGACTCTTAGGCACCATTACATGCAACTTTAGACTCTCCTTTGTGGTAATGAGCTTCATAAGGGCAAGTCCCATGCTCGAGGGCTCAGCACATCAAACCGCCAGTCCCAATGTTTGTGACAACATACGGTAGGGGATCAGCATCTCAAAGTTTAGAGATAGGCTTTACAATTCAGGGATAGAGTTAACTGCAACCACAGCATCTTTGACAAGAATATGTAACAGGAATGAAGATGTGTTCTTCTCCTTGTGTTCTACCAAGTGGTGCATGATTTCTATTTGTCTCATTACTAATGATGATCACTTTGATTGTATGATTAAAAGTTGTGTCTCTAGGCTTCTACACTAAAAAGTTTCCTGCTTTCCCTTTGTAATTAATAAATAGTTTGTGAGGAGACATTTTGAAACCACGTAAATATACTGCTCCTCATCAAGCTTTCAGTTTACTCGTTTATTTATTTATATGTTTGTACTCATGGTTTCTACTTTATTCTCTGGGCCAGAATCCATTTTATTTTGATGGACAATTTGTTCCAGTCTTGGTCTGTAGGAGTCCCCTCAAGGTGGCTTCTGTAGCCTTTTAACTTGTCCCCATCATTCTGAGCTTTTCTGGCATAAAAAGATGTTTCATAATCATCTTGTACTTTTCCTGACTGGCCCCTGGAATGAGCCATTTTTCTAAAGAGCCTTGGTTCCTTTTAGTGGAGAATGGTTTTTAGAAACCAAGAGCTAGCGCTAAGTGTACTCATTGTGTGTGGGGTATCACTGTTTCCACACCCTAAGAATGGGCAGAGCTAGGGAATATGTCTAAATATATTTCTCTGTGTGTGTATATACTCACATTTATATATGTTTATTTCTATATCTATCCATATATAGTGATATTCATGTTTTCACCAATATCTCAATTTCTAATTCATTACTACAGGGTTCAATCTAGTCTTCTTCCTTTCTTCATTTGTTACGCCAATCTCTGACAGTGAGAAACCTTATAGCTATCTAGGACATCTTGTTGAGTGAAAAGGGAAAGTTATAAAATAGTATGTACACTATGAGCTCCCCCTTCTTTAAAATTAATATATGCATAGAATAAAAAAGTCTGGAGAAATATATATCAAAGTGCTAACACTGTGTATTTTTCTGAGAGTGAGATTATGGGGGCTTTTAACTTTCTGTATTACGTCTATATTTATGGTATTTAAATTTTTTTTTGCTAAGAGCAGGAATTATTTTTTTTAACAGGATGTTGATGGCTCTTTTCCTGTTGCCCTTCAATTGACATTATGGCCCATAGCTGAAACAATAAAAACTAAATTACTCACCCTCTAAAAAGAACAGACTACCTCCCCCACACCCACATCCACCCCCTTCCCTTCAGTCTTCTCCTGAATTTACAAACAGGCTGAGAACTGGTCCAGCTGCAGGGGAGATTTCTTAAGGGTAGTTGGTCTTGTGGAAACTATAGCATTTGTCCATAGTGAGTCAGTGCTTTCTTCTCTACCTGAAGCCAAATACTGAGGGGGGGGGTGGGGAGAAGCTCCAAAAGAATCATTTGTAGAAATTAGGGCTGCCTGCAAAAAGGGGAGACCAGCATTCCATTCCCCAGCTGGGCATCTGCTTAGACAGTCGATTACTGAACCATCTCCAGTGTCAGAGCAGGAGAGAAGACAATTGGAGGGAGAAGCCAGACCAGAGAGAGGAGGTGGGGGCAGTGGAATAGACCACATACCCACTGCTTGGAGCTGAAAGTTTCTGAGTTCTATAATAGTCACAGACAGTGTGGAACTTTAGTCTTCTTATTGTTCTCCTACCCAAGAGGCCTACCCGCCAGGCAGGAGACCTTAGCAGTAAGAACCTGTTAAGTATACTTAGGGTTGATATTCAAAATAAATAACAATTGGATGACATGTGTTCTAGTTTGCTAATGCTGCCGGAATGCAAAACACCAGAGATGGATTGGCTTTTATAAAAAGGGGTTTATTTGGTTACAAAGTTACAGTCTTAAGGCCATAAAGTGTCCAAGGTAAACACATCAGCAATCGGGTACCTTCACTGGAGGATGGCCAATGGCGTCTGGAAAACCTCTGTTAGCTGGGAAGGCACATGGCTGGCATCTGCTCCAAAGTTCTGGTTTCAAAAGGGCTTTTTCCCAGGATGTTCCTCTCTAGGCTGCAGTTCCTCAGAAATGTCACTCTTAGATGTTCTTCGGGTGTTTGTCCTCTCTTAGCTTCTCTGGAGCAAGAGTTTGCTTTCAACAGCCATCTTCAAACTGTCTCTCATCTGCAGCTACTCTCTCAGATTCTGTGCATTCTTCAAAGTGTCCCTCTTGGCTGTAGCAAGCATGTGGGCCTGTGTGGCTCTTTTTAAAGTACTCCAGTAAATCAACCAAGACCCACCCTGAATGGGCAGGGCCACATCTCCATGGAAACTTTCCAATCAGAGTTATCACCCACAGTTGGGTGGGGCATATTTCCATGGAAACAACCTTATCAAAACGTTCCGACTTAATCCCCATTAACATATCTGCCCCCACAAGATAGCATCAAAGAACATGGCTTTTTCTGGGGGACATAATATATACAAACCAGTACAACATGGTTGCTGCTTAATCAGAATTTATATTACTCATAAGCAACTTTTATAGCAGTGCTGCTGAAAATCACCCAGATGTCCTCTGTAGCAGTACCTGAGGGGTTGTAGGAGAGCAGAGCTAGAGCCCCATCACTCAGGGTAGATGTGCTGATTTTTATCCACTTGCCCCTCCAGCTCCATTATCCACCCTTCTCTTGCCCTGCTTTGTGCCTCATCACCAGGCTCCCTTGTACTCTGGCTTCTAGTGGGGTCTGGGCAATAGAAGACACTGGCAGATCAGAGGATGGGAGGATAGAAAGGCATTTATTACCCACTCCTCGCCCCCAATTCCTTCCTATCAGGCTATGGTTTTACAGTGTCTGCATTCATCCTTCTATGGCCACAGCCTTCAGGTGGTCCCTTTACCGTGGTTACATCTCTCCACGAGTTTAATAACTTCCTCCCCTTGCCCCTTCCAGCCTAGAAGTGGTAAAGGCCTCCCACTCACCATCCTGAGGTGCTTCAGCAGTTGGTGCCCTTAATCTTTTCCATTCTTTGGTAAACAGTCCCTTCATTAGATTCTCTTCAGTGACTCTTGCGTGTGTTGCATCTGTTTCCTGCCTAGACTCTGACTGATGGATCAGACCACTCTGTGGTGGGGAATCCTACAAGTCCCCACCAAGGATCTCCTAGGGGTTCTCCACAAGAGAGCCCACTACTGGAAATCTGCCTCACAAAGGTCATCAGTGGCCAGTCACTGTCAGCTAGAGAAGCAACAAAAACTGACAGAGAGAGGACCATAACAAGGGCCAGTCGAATTGAGACACTTGTCCTTTTCCATCTTCCCCACCCTAATAAACTAGAGGAGCTAAGCTTAAAAAGGGGAAGAGGGCTTTGGAGTCTCGGATATGGCTCAGTCATAGTATCCCTCTCACTGCTTGGGCTCTAAACAAATTGAGCAATCAGACAAAAAATAACATAGATAGATGACGGCTAAAATATCTTTTTTTTGTGATAAAGTGAGAGGCAAATAAGTCTGCTATGTGAACTCCAGAATTAGGTAGACTCCACCATCCAGGGAGGTTAGCCCTGGACCCTGCAAGCCTCCAGACATAGGGCCTTGCCCAGACAGGGCACAAAACAAGGAGGGGAAAAACTCCTGCTGTGTGTGGGAAGGCTCTACCCCAGGGACAAAGAAGAAAGACGAAAGGAGGCACTGAATCAAACATCTTCAGCCTTTTCTCAAATCTGTGAATCAACTAAGTCACACACCACTTTTTGTGAACAGAGTAAATAAACGGAGAGTGTGACATGAATTGAACCCTCTCATTGTTGAATGCAACATCAATAATGGGGGGAAACCCTTCCTCTTGTTATGGGGTGGAGGTGCTTTAGCAGTAGATTTCACCCCTCTCCATCTACTTTATTTTTTCTATATTATTTGAACACTTTTATTTATTTCCTCTTGCATTACACAGTGGAATTAATTTAAAAAGATACAAGAATGTATATTTAATGTTAATAAAGAAAGGTGAGGGGAGGGGGGTGTAAATCCAGAAAACCACTCTTGGGGATTGGCTTGTCATCAGTAAGTGCAGTAAGTGCAACTTACTTGGTTTCAGAAGCCACCCATTTGACATAAAATTTAATTCCTTTGTTTGTGGCTCTTCATTGTTATAGAATGTGTACACAGGTTTTTAATTTTTCTTTCTTCCAATCAGATTTATTTTTAAAGCCCTTGATGAAAAAGCAAAATATTCAACTACTATTCTTAACCAGACAACTCAGAATTTTCAAATTCTAGCCATGTTAAGTTTTACAAATCCTAAAAATCAATGATTTGTGTTAAGGTGCTGTGGGTGATATTTTAGCTTTTTAATATTCTCAACTATACCCAGATTTGAGTATGTGTCCTTCCAGAATAAGTTTAAACAGTTTTATTATCTAAAATACTTAATAGGTATTCATAAAAAAGTGATAATGGAACCAAGTGAGGATTTAATTTTTAAACTGCCTAAAATTCGAAGTTTCTTTGACCAGCTTCCTAAAGTCACAATACTTTTAAGAGCATTTAGAAAAATCACAGGAAACTAATTTCTTAGGGCACCTGTAATACATGACTCTTTATATAAAGCTAGACAGGTTTGGAAGAAATTGTATAAATATGTCTGAATCAGGTAGTGAGGATTCAAGCAAAGGCTGGAAGGTTGGATTGGCTCAAAGTCCTTTTCAATGCTATTATTGTACAAAATATGTGCCTCAATCAGACATATAGGCCCCACTCTAAATACTCAAGGCATCTTAAAAATTTATCTGTCAAGATTTTAAATTTGTTAGTTACTTAAGTAGTAATTAAGTTTTCGCCAGACAAGTTCTTATCTGGAGGTGAGTTTTTAGTTAAAAAGAACTCAAGGAGAATTATCCCCAAACATCACACGTTTTTTTCTTCCTATCTCTGAAAGACATATTACTCAACCCATACAATTACTAGAGCTGACTTCTTTCAAGGAAGTGAAGAACTGTATGACTATATTCCAAAGATATACCACAATAAATACTTGGTATCTGTAGAGTGCTAAGCACTTTTACAGGGTTCTCCATCTACTTTAAGCACTCAGGGCCCTAACCTAAGCCTAGGATGGGGGCAGGGGAGGAGATGAAATTTATTCTATATATAAGATTAAATCTTTTTTAATTCTAAATGGATCACAGACCTAAATATGTAACACAGGAGTAAATCTTTGTGAGCTTGGATTAGGCAAAGCTTTCTGTGATACAGTAACAAGTGACAAAAGAAGCAACGGATAAATTGGGCTTCATCAAAATTTAAAACTTTTGTGCTTCCAAGATTACCACCAAGAAAACGAAAAGGCAACCCACAGAATGGGAGAAAATATTTTCAAGTCATATATTTGATAAAAGGACTTGAATCCAGAATATGTAAAGAACTCTTACAACTCAATTAAAAGACAACCCAATTTTAAAATGAGCAAAGGATCTGAATAGACCTTTCTCCAAAGAAGATATACAAAAGGCCAATAAGCACATGAAAAGATGCTTGACAGCATTACCCATCAGGGAAATGCAAATCAAAACACAGTGTGATACCACTTCAGATGAGGATTGCTAGAATAAAAAAAGACAGTTAATAACAAGTTTTGATGAGGCTATGGAGAAACTAGAACCCTCATATGCCGCTGACAGGAATATAAAATGGTACAGCCACTTTGGAAAACAGTTTGGCAGTTTCTCAAAGGGTTAAATATAGAGTTACCATATGATCCAACAATTCTACCCCTAGGTATATACCTGAAAGAATTTAAAACATACAACCACATTTAGATTTGTACACAAATGTTTATAGTAGCCTTATTCATAATGGTCAAGAAGTGGAAACAACCCAAATGTCCATCAACTGATGAATGCATAAACAAACTGTGGAATATCCACACAATGGAATATTTGGCAATAAAAAAGCATAGATTGAGATATATGCTACAATATGGCTAAACTTGAAAACATTAAACTACGTGAAAGAAGCCATGAAGCCTGAAAGAGAAAGAAAGAGAGAGAGAGAAACAAAGTACCAACAACACAGTAGATGAGCAAGCAAATGTTTGCAATACAGGGTGTAAGGTTTCACCTCTAAGACAAGCCCTGAATGCTGCAGAACAGACAGGAGACTGGAGTGGAGAGTTAGTGAAGGCTTCATGGAGTAGATGATGTTTTGTGTAAGTTTTGAGGGATGAGGAAATAAATGATAAAGACGGAGAAAGAGCATTCCTGATAAAGTGAAAAGCATATGGCATGTGGGTCAATGCAAAGACAAATAAAAACATCAATTCAAGAAATATTTACCAAGTGCCTACTATCTGCCAGACACAATGGTGGGTGCTGGCATTCTGCAGTGGAAAAGATCAGGGAGAAGCTCTTAGGCCAGATGTCCACCCTGGACCAATTAGCCAAAAGGATACTAGAATGATGCAGCAGAAACATGGCTTCTAGGAGACACTTCCAGGATAGGGCAAGCAGTTTCTATAGAAAAGGTGCTAGACCAATACCTCAATATGTGTTCTTCTGGGCCAGTGAGGGTAAGGGTGACATGTTCTGGACTCTGCTGGGATCTGGGCGTTGCTGGAAGTTTTTCCTTGGATTCCTTCAGGTTATATGCCCTTGACCCTCCCAAGTTGGGTCATCTGCTTTCTGTCCACTGTGTTGGACACTGAGTGACTGGCCAAGGCTTCCTTCTGAGTCTGAAGGAAGCAGGAAGGGTGAGGATGCAGCCCCCCTAAAAGTCTGAGTCTGGCCTGAGGACAATTGGGCTGGCCCCAAATGAGGCGGGGCTGTTTCTGAGGCAGGGAAGATGTGGAAGACAGATGCCTGAGTGTAAATGGCTCCTAGTTAGCCAGCTCAACTCTGCCTCAGAGTCATTTCCATGAAATTGCCACCCCAAGGCACTAATAAGGTGCTTCTGAAGACAGCTGGTGTTTTGCATAATTCCCAGAAGGCCGGGACTAAGTGGAGACCAGGATTGATTCCCTTGTATCTTCCAAGAACAATAAGGGAATGTGGGTGAATGTAGTTGTAGGAGGAGAGGCTGGGGGACACCTGGTGGCTCCCCTTTTGAGGAGCCAGTCCCACGGACCCTCTGGAGTGGCCCGGGGGGAGGAAAGAACTCTAGCTTTTGAAGTTTTGCCCCTTAATTGCCTTTATCTGGGTTAGGCAAGGTAATGATAGCATCTTCCTGGGTCTGGTCTCTTCCCTTCAGCCTACAAACATGCTCAAACTTCATTCCACATTTATGAAATCCCCCCTCACCGGCCTCCAGTTATTGCATTCTCTCTCTACTCCTCTTCACAACCTGACTTCTAGAATGAGTTCTCTGCAACCACTGTGTCACCTCAACAGCTCTCATTTCAGTCATTAACGTCAAAACTATTCCCACATCTTTCTTGCTTCTCGGTAACATTCAACACTCTGGTCCACTCTCTTTTGAAATACTCTTCCTTGGCTTCTATAATGCCACTCTCTCCTTGTTCTCTTTCCACCCCTCTGATATCTCTGAATTCATCTTTTTTCACTGGATTCTCTTCCGCAGCCCTTTCCTTAAATGCTGCTCACCCAGAGTTCTGTCCTTGGCGCCCTTCCCTTCTTGTTCTGGGTGATCTCATCCATTCCTTAGGCTTTAACCGATCCCTCACAGGCTGACAACTCCCAGTTGCCTATCTTATTCCTGAGCTTCCTGCCTTTTATTGTCCTGCTACTGTGATGTATCGTAGTCTCTCAACGCAGTATTTGCACTACTGAACTAATCATCAAGTTCTTCAAATTTGCTCCTATGAAGTTCTCTGGTTCAGTTGGTGGCAAGACTCTAATCCTCAGATACAAGAACATCTAAGTAACAGTCTAGCCAGTCAGTCTCTGTGTCTAATGCCAATGACAACATCTCCATTCCTTCCATTTGCCTTCCTTAACCCCCACTCCCAATTCTATAATCATTATCTTGATTCAGACCTCATCATCTCTCATGTGGATTTGGCAACAGCCTGCTTACAAGTCTCCCTGCTTCTCAACTTTCCCTCCCTTCATTCCATCCTCCATATTATACTCTGGTTGATCGACTGACAACAGCAATCTGTGATTCTATCACCTTTTATTTAAAATCCTTTCATGGCTTCCCATTTCCCTCAGGATGAAATCCAAATCCTTGCCCCTGAATCCATGATGAAGGCACGACCCTCGCCCCTGATCCTGGCCAAAGGGACCTGATAGGAAATTGCTGGGGGAGTGATTGGGAGAGGTTTTCCTCACTAGCAAAAACGGATGCGCAGGAGCAGATGCCTCTCTTCTTCTCTAGCAACGAAACGCCTGGCACCTGGAAATGCTTTGGCCATCTTTTAACCATGAGGGGAGATATTGCAGATATGCCAAGGACAGCAGAGCAGAAAGATAAAAAGCACTTGGGTCCTGATAATATCCCTGAGCCACTGACTTATTCAGCCCTGATACCGCTTACCTCCAGAATTTTCTGGAGTATGAGATAATAAATGTCCTAATTATTTAAGCTACTTTAGTTGGGTTTCCTGCTACTTGCAGTTGAAATCATCCTATACATTTACAGTATGTTTCTTTTTTAAAAAAATAGAGATTTTGTTAAAATGGAGTTTTCTATGACCCTCCTAGGAAGAATTAGGCCTGTATCCTCACATGGCAATGGGTACCTTCTTGTGTTGCGGCATTTGGAACAGAATTTTTGTTTTCCTTTTGATTTCTTTTTACTTACCACAGTCAACACAGCTACTGCTGCAACGGATTACCAAATGCATTTCCAAATTCAGCCTCCTACTTAGGCAAATATGAACTTCTCCATCCCTCAGAACCACATCCAGCTTGTTTTAGTCCTTAGGTCAGTGCAAGGAATATAATAATAGCTAGTCAGCTACATTCTGTGTGGAGAGCTGGGTGTCACAGCTCATCTCCGCTGAAACATCTTGTTATGCTAGGCTGGTCGTCATGGAGACACAGCTGATGATGTGAGCATATGGCCTAGAGCCTCTGTCTCTTACATTCCCAGTGAGGGAGAGGAGCTGGTACTTGAGAACAACATGACAATGTCCTGTATTATCTGTTGTTCTTGTTGAATGAAGGGGGAGAATAGATTGCTGTGGAGAGGGCTGACTTGGGGGTGCTCTGAGAATTCTGGTTCCTCTGTGACAGTCATCGGGTAAGGCCTGAGCACCTAAAATGTGTGCAGATGGACCTCTGGAAGCTGAAGGAGTGGGAGGAGGAGGTAGGGGAACAAACGTGTCATACATACTCACTGCATGCCAGACATATTAAGAATAATATCAATCAGTATCATTTTTGAGCTCATAAGTGCCAGGCTCTTTACATCATGATTTCATTTATTCCATACAGTAATTCTGTGAGGCTAATTCCTTTGTTCTTCCAATTTTCAGATGAAGAAATTCAGTTAAATAATTGTCCAAAGTCATGTAGCTAGGAAGTGGTAAGCCCAGGCTTGGACCCAGGTTTGTGTATCTTTAAATCATATGCTTAAACCTATGCCATAGTGTCTCTCTCCTGTATCAAACACTTTGGATATATTCTTTTGTTCAAATAAATTGTACTGATGTTAGACCTCACAGCAAGCTTATAATATATAGTGCAAGGTGCTTGTCTGTAATATCTTGACATATAATATATGAAAGTCCTTTGAACTACTAATTGGAATAAACATAATTCTCAAGACAGTTCTGTGAGGTAGAAAGCATTATTTCCATTTTATAGATGTGGAATCTTATATTCAGAGATAATTAACTTGCTCAAAGTCACATGACTGATGGTAAAAACAGACTGAAACCAATGGGTGTCATTCCAAAGCCTGTGTTTTATCTACTCCCTATTCTGCTTTAGGATCAGGCAGGTCACCTCTCCCAGTGTCCACTGTGGCTTCAGTTGCCTTATGGAGTTGACTCCAAAGTCCAATCCTTTCTTTGACTGAGAGGCCCATCTATTCAATCACTTACTCAATTTCACAGGCAAACTTAGTCTGCCTAACAAAACCTAACGAAACCGCAACCATGACTAGAAAACCTAACATGTCCAAAGTTGAATCAAATATCTTCTTCCCCCAAAACTGCTCTTCTTCTGGTACCCTGATTTCAGTAACTGGCACCATTATTCATCCCATTTCCTTAATATCACCCTTTCCTTCTCTTTTGACACATCTATTCCATCATTGAGTCCTGATGGTTTTATCCCCATTGGATAGTCTCCCCACTACACTAGCCCCAATCTTCACTGTCTCTTGTCTAGATTATTGCAAGAGCCTCCTGACAAACCTCCATGCCTCTACTCTTACTCACCACCCACTTGCTGAGATGAAGTCTGTAAAACTGCCTGGACAGCTATTGTTCCAAATCAGCTCCTAAAACATGGCTCTTCCCCTGCAGGAATTTATAATCTAGGAAGAAGAGACCAGGTGAGACCTCAAGGTGGTTCTGGGGAGTCACCCAAATTGTTATCAACTCACCTCCTCTTAGAATCAGACATAGGGACCTCATGGGCACAGGCCTTGACTGTATTTTAAGCATATTAGGGAAAATATATGACAAGCACTTAAAGGAGTGATTTTTTTTTTCTTAAGAAACAATTTTTGTTAGACTTTTAAAGGAAAAATATTAATTAATTAAAACTAAAGGTGGCGTATAGACACAGCAAAACTCATGAGAGTGGTATGTAAATGACTAATATTTGGGAAATGTGGCTTTAGAGAACATTCCATTTCCCCTGAGGACACTTAGCCTGCTTAACTTTTTCCTCCTCCTGATCTTCTTTACCAGTAATGATAACAACATATCTGATCATGGTTCCATTTATATCTTCTCTGTTGTTAAACTCAGAACTAAATAGGAAACTCAATCTTAGAAACTTTATTGATCTTCATATTGACAGGTTTATGTTCTTCTTTGCTTTGGACCTGATTTCCTTCCTACTTTTAAATTATCATGTCATAAAGTGGATTCTTTCACTTTAAGCTGTGAAAAGTGAAAAGTGGCAAATATATTTAAAAACACTCAAAATTAGGAAACTATTATGTCCTAAAATGTATACATCTGATGAATAAGGACTGACATTGGTGTCGTCCTTCACAATCTACATAGCTGTTTTCACATATCATCTCTGCCTTCATTAACAAGTCTCAGAGCTGTCTATTGGGGTCGACATTATCATTCTCCCACAGATGGGGAAACTGAGGCATGAGCAGCAAGATGACCTGCTCATGGACTCAGGGTTGAGAATCAAATCTAGATCCTCTGACTCCAATTTCCATATTCTTTCACTATTACCATACTTTACTTGTTTTTATTCTCAGTCTTTTAAAAATAAGACCAGCAGTCCCCTGGGTGGATGGAAATAGAGGCGAGAACTGAAGGCCTCTAGGAATGGCCAAGGATCCCGAGCTTGAAGTGCACGACCTCCACCTGCCCTGATTACCCTGGCCTTACACACTGGCTGGCGGGTCTCCGGGGCTGGCTGCCAGGGCGCCCTTGCCAGCAATCCACTTCATTTGTGGCTCCTGGGCAGTGGCACGCAGGCTCGGTCCAAGCGGTCAACGGAGTTCAGCAGGCCTCGCCAGGTGAGTTTCTTACGGAGCCGCTTCCGCCTCGTTGGCTTAACTTTTCACAGGCTTAGCGCCTCCTACCTCTGTGAGCACAGCTTGTTAGCGCCTCTTGTCAGCGGTGCTGGCGGCACTGTGGTGCCCCCTCACTGCCCCAACACGTTCCAGCTCAAATGCCCTTTCCAGAGTCTCCCATTGAAAGGCGTGGCCTGGGGTTGGCCGGAGCTCACCGGGGAAGAGGACGGTGCGCTGTCAGCCTGTGGTTCTACAGGTCTGTCCAGCCTCTGTTTCTGTCTCCCTGTCCTCTGTCCTAACCGTCACCCGTGCACTTTGCTCTGCTAGCAAGTCTTTGATTTAGTCGGTCCTCCTGATTTCCCCAAGCCCCGGGACTGGGAAATTTGAGGAATATTGGCAATGGTTCCCTAGTCAGTATTTTTTTTTTTTTCTTAACAAAGTAGTGAAGAAAGAAAATCTCCCTCTCCTCACCCACTTAATTACATAAATAAGACATTCAAAATAGAAATACTCAGGGAAAAAGCAAACAAAACAAAAACAGAATAACGTTAGGAAAAATAAAAAAAATCTCTTGAAATCATTCCTTCCTGCCAACCCAGGATTTTTTTTTTTTTTTTTTAATTTAGGAATCTCTATTTTTAAAGAAAGGAGTTGAGCAGTGATTTGTTTATTCAAAATTATTTTTCCTTCTTTTTCTTGGTAGCCCTATGAACCAGTTTACACAAGTTTTATGGATTTAAAAATTTTAATGTTTGTTCTTCCAGTATACACTTTTTCTCTATCAAAAAAAGGGGGGTGGGGGAGTTCAAATTGTAGCTACTATTTTGTAAGAGTTTTTTTTTTGTTTTTTGTTTTTTTTTGCTTAGCAGTAAACCATGAGCATTTCCTCTTCCAACCATTATTCTACTACAATATGATTTAAATGGTTGTACAGCATTCCGTTACATGGATATATCATGATTTATTTAACCAATACTCTGTTGTTTGGCATTTAAGTGGTTTCTGTTTTTTGTTTTTTTTTCCTATTATAACAAGAACTTACATTTTCATGCATTTGCTCTGATTATATTCTTACAATAAATTCTTCGAAGTAGAATTGTAGGGTCAAGCAGTATGTACCCCAGGAGTTCTACAGTGGTTTTCAAACATAATTTTTATTTAATGCAAAAACAATATTAGAGCAGCAATAATGAATTCCCCAAAAGAACAATCACCCACAAACTACCCTTTCTGAAAAATCAGATCCCTCTAGTTCCTGTCCATATGCAAAGGGAATTTCTGCATAGTTGTATTCATGGTTGTGTTAGGCTATTTCAGTTCCTGGGAACACATTCTCATTCTGGCTACAGGGTCTAATTGAAACCATGTAGCAAAAAGAGAGGAGAAGGGAGTTCCATAGAAATCCAGCTAAAGGAGCTAGACTCCAGCTAGGCCTGTTGGGCTGGAGCCAGAAAGAGGTTCTGGATCTAAGGTAGCTCTCTAGAACTCAACAGCAGGACTTCATGAGTTCACTCTAATGCTCTGCCATTTTTCCAAGTCAGCTACTCTTTGTGCTTTAGCTTCTCTCTGTGTCTACCTCTTTTTCTCAGGTTACCTGGCTGACTTGGTCACCTTCTACTCTGTATCTTTTCTCAGCCTAATATTTTCTGTTTCCTTATAACAGGTATGTTCACAGTTTCTTATGGCTCTTGTTTGACCTCATGATCTATGTATTCTTTAAGTTTCAGCTCCTCCTGTGATTTGCCTGATTCTCTTGGTATTCCCCAATTCAGATTCCAAAGAATGAGAAACTGATTGGCCCAGTTCACCCCTGTTTCGGCAGAGTGTTTGTAGCAAAGCATCTCAAGGTCCAAGATTGACCACTCTGGATCAGTTGCCTACCCCTCAGCTAAACAGCTATATATAGAAGAGGGGTCAGAGAGCCACATGGTACAGAACATGGCTGCTTAGGCATGCTCTGATCAGCAGATGCTTTGGGTGGTACAATTCCTTTAAAAGGAACATAGCCATGGCAGGCACCAGCCAAACAGATATTCTTTAGGTCCAGCCAATCAGACATTCTTTCGCATGTCTTTACCCATGAACATGTGACAGTGTGGGTCATTTTCCTCTCAGCAGCTGTGCCATGTATACCTGACTGCTCACACTCGTGAGCTGTGGGTGGTTCCAGCTACCCAGCTCTCTGTAATTCTCATTTCCTGCCTGTATTTTAAAACCTGGTTCTAGAGTTTCCCATCCATTCTGTGAGCTTCTGAGTTTTCCCAGTGCATTTGCTTTTTTGTTTGAGATAGTTACGGTTATTTCCTGGCTAAAAAATAACCATTCTAGTGGCCCCAGAGTTAATTCTACAGAACTTCTAGGATTGCAAAGAACATAGTTTAAAATCTTCTGCCTTAGGATAAATTCCTTGGGATGGAATTAAGGGACAAAGGTACAAATATTTTAAGGTTTCTTGATAATTATTGCCAAATAGCTCTCCAAAAATACTGTGTAAATTTACCTCACCACAAGCTTTGGGTATTATCATCATTTTAATTTTTGCAGTATAATGGTAAGGAAATGGTTCCTACCAATGTTTTAATTTGCACAAGAAGCTGAATATTTTCCCTTATGTTGGCATATAATTATGTTTCTGTTTATGGGAAATATCTGTTTATTCAAGCTTTAACTTTTCTTTTTAAGATACGAACTTCGTATAATTTAGATATTCATTCTTTGATGCTTGCGTCAAATATTTTCCTAGTCTATTTTCCTTTTTATTTTTATCTTGTTGCTTTGCTTTGCACAGAAGCTTCACATTTCTATGTAGTAAAATCTGTTCATCTTTTCCTTTGTGATTTCTTCTTTTGCTTCAATGCTTTAAAAGTTATCATTCCTACAAAGATCTGATAAATAGTGAATTCAATTTCCTTCTGTGATTTGGTTTAGCTATATTTAACTCTTTAATCCATCTGAGATATATTTTTGTGTATGGTATAAAAATAGGAATCTAACTTATCACACTGGCTTTTAGATTCATATGCTCTTGTGAATAAGCCAGGCCTCTGGGTGTTTTTGCTTTATTTTGGGTTTTAGTAATGCAAAGAAAATTGTCCAGGGAGGCTGGGGCTTGTTATTGAGAGAAATGTGAGTAAAATGGAGAGAGAAAAGAACCTTAGACAATTGAGAGAGAAACAAAGAGAGAACAACTGAAACAGAGATAGAAAAGCTGAGAGACTAAAGCAGAAACAAAAAGGCCTGAAGAGTCAAAGGAAAAGAAGCCAAGGGAGGGAAACCAAGATCCAGAATGAGACAGGGGTTTGTATGTTTCAGGCCTGGACTCTATATGAATTCAGTCAAAATATGCATTTATATATGCTCTCCCTTTTACACATATGGTAGTGTATTATACATACTGTTTTGCATCTTGTTTGTGCTTTCAATTCAATAAATCTTGAAGATTGTTCCAAATTAGTAGGAATTCTTAAATCGTGTTTTTTTTTTTTTTTTGGCTGTATGGTATCTCATTGTATGGAGTTACTTTCATTTATTTATTTATTTGACCAGTCCCTTATTAATGGGCATTTAAATTGTGTCAGTCTGTTTCTGTTACAAATATTGTTTCAGTGAATAGCCTTATATATGTGTGCACATGTATGAATACGCTTGTTGAATAAGTTCTTAGATTTGTTAGGTCCAAGGGAATGTGTGTTTGTAATTTTACTGTTCTGAGATCATACTCCCAAAGAGTGTGTATGTCTTGATTTGGGTTCACCAAGAAAAGCATATCTCTGTGTTAATTGTTCTAATGCAAGTAATATATTTGGGAGGTGCAGGGAACACCAGAAAGGGGAGGTGGGGGTTGGGGGTGGAAGGGGAGGAGAGGAGTGATACAGGGAAAGGAAAGAAATGAATAAAGGGTGTATTTTTAAGCCAGTTACTACAGTGGGTGCCTGGAGCTTAATCCCACTGGGAAATTCTGCAGAATGGTGCAAAATACTCGCTTTGGGGTTTTCCTAACCAAAGGTGAGAGGGATGCAACTACCAAGAGTCCTTGGTTGAAGGCTGCTTTGGGGGGTGGGTGTTAATTCCCTGGCCTGGTCTGATGGTAGCCAGAGCAGTCTTATGCAGTTCAGAAAAACCCTTCAGGTAAAGAGATGAAATTCTATGGGACATTGGGCTCCTGAATATATAGAAAGGTCCTAGGATATGGACTGGGCGTCTGTTACAGGGTTCAACTAGCAGTGTATGAAAATGTCTGTTTCCCCAGACCTTTGCTCTATAGTGTTACCAAATATTTGGTTTCGCCAATTTTGTAGGTGAAAAATAGTACTTCAGAATTAAGAACAGTAAGTATAAGTACTTTTATTTTTCACGTATATTATACTTCACATGGACTTCAAAAATAATTTAAAATTCACATCTATCTAACAATAACGCCTACTCACAGGGCAGGATGAGTACGAGATGATCTACTAGAGTACTAAGAGAAATTTCCCTATGAGTAGGCACTGTTGTTATTCTCATTTAAAAATGACTAGAGAGAGGCTCAAAGAGGTTTAGTGACTGCCCTAAATCACTCAGTTTGCCAGGGGCGGGGATAGAACTTGAAGTCAAGTTTCTTTACTTCAAAACCCATGCTCTTTCTATTGTACCAAGCTGTACTTTATAAATTTTTTTTCTTCTAAATATGATAAAATAGACCAGGCCACTAAACTTCTCAGGGTTTTGGTTTCTTGACCTATAAAACAAAAGTAGAGAGTGTCTATTGTTCATGCCTCCCTAGCATCCATGTGCCATGCTTCATGTTTCCTGTGGCTTTATCCCTTGCCTCATTTTCAGTCGAGGTGGCTCGTGTGGAATTAACCCCACATATATCTTCAGGAGAGGCTGACAAGAGCATTGGGACAGTTTGGGTTCAAGAGATGGGCATGCGGGCCAAACTTGGGCAATTCTAGCCAATGAGACTCAACTGGAAGGAGTAAGGGTGTGGTAGGGAACAACTGGGAAAGAGAATCTCCTTTTTTTTTGTTTCAGGAATTACTTAGCTTTGTTATTGTCAAAATGTGATCCCAGACCAGCAGTAGTATCATCAGGGCATTTGTTAGGCCAGTTCTTGGGCTTTACCCCAGACCAACTGAATCAGAAGCTCCCAGGGTATGGCCCCACAATCTGTAGTTTAACAAGCCCTTCAGGTGATTCTGATTCACACTGAAGTTTAAAAACTTTGGCTTAGGGGTCAGGATGTAAAATGGAGCCCTCTTGTCAACTCCAGGGTGATATCCTGCTTAAGACTAGAGCCTCATGGAACAGAACAGAGCTGAGAAATATAGAGGGTGAAAGAGTTCTGGAGACCAGTCATATTTGAAGTTAGATCTACTGTTACATCGTTTAGTTACATGAACCAATAAATTCTCCTTATTTCAGTTTGAGTTGGGTTTCTTTCACAGTAATCAAACAAGTCCTGACTGTCCAGGGGAGCACCTATTCCTCACTCCTTGTGTTTCCATGTGGAGAGATTTCCTTCAAGTAGTGGTCCTCCAGGTATGGTCCCTAGAGTAACAGCTTCAGCAGCACCAGAGAACTGGTTAAAAAAACACAAATTATCAGGCCCTGCCCCAGACCTAATGAGTCTGTGTTTTAAAAAGCCCTCTCGGTGATTCTGATGCCCACGTAAATCTGAAAATTACTAGAGTAGTACTCCTAACCTCTCTCCCCAGCCCCTATTCATTCTTCCTCAAGGAGAAGGCATGTGTTACCTCATTAGTGAGCTGGAAGAACGATCTAGGCATGCTCGGTTAACTCTTCTGTTTTCTGGCTAAAGGGGGCAGGTATCTCGTATTCTTCTGTGTGCTACAAGTTTTATGGAGGCCAATCCCCATAAGATGGGGCCTGCAGTTTTTCCAGCCCTGCCTGTAACTAGGTAGTAAATTTATTCTACCATTTGGCCCTCACATCTATGCCATATCCTTCAATCTAGCTCTTAGTAATAAAGCTGACATTTTGATTCCATCTGTTGGCCAGTGTGTCCTATATCTAAATTGGTTTAGAACTTGGGGGATGAAGAGGGGTGCTATTTATTGGGCCCCTTAATGACCCAACACCAATTAATACATGGAGGTCGGAGTAGGTCTCCTGGGCAACTTCCTGATCTAATATTCTAGGATGCCTGGGATACCATGTCTCTTTCTCTCTCCAGAGCTCCTGAGTGTCTCAGTAAGAAAACCTTGTTTGTTCTCATCAGACCACTGGGTGTTGTGCCTGCAGGAGACAGAACAATTCCTTGCCCCATGGGAGACAGGAGGGAAGATTACAATCACAAAGCATTTCCTTTCAGTCCTCTCCTGAAATAGTATAATTAGGTGGAACAGGGATGGGGCCTAGAAACCACTGCATTTTAAAAAGTTTCCTAGGATCTGTCTACCTTGCCTTACTATCAGGATCTGCCAACTGTTCAACCTAAATCCATATAGCTGCATTTGAAGCTGTGCCCTCCTGTTCTGATGTCTAGAGATGTCCTAGTCTATCATTTGAAGGAAGAAATGTCTTCTCTCTTCCCTCTTTTCTCTTCCACTTTGGCTACTCTCTCACGGTCTTTTCTTAGTTGTTCACAAATCATTAAAACAGCCATAGTCACAGTCCTGGTAAGGAGTAGGAATCAAAGAAAGACCAGTTTGTAGCTTGATAAACGAGGCCTGAGTGCAAGAAGGAGCTTGATTTTCAGGGTGCAGCCCCCTTAGAGCAGTTAGCAGGACTCACTTTGGAAAGCTTTTACAGGGAGGAAACAAAAGCAGCCATCACAGTTCAACCTGAGTGATTGAATGATTGAGGTCATAAGTATTTACTATGTATTGACTCTGATTCTCAGTCTTCTGAGAATAGTTAATTCTCCCTTCCAGATTATCTAACAACCCTCTAATTTTACATAGTTAGATCGTATATGTACAACTTGGGCTCTTGCTTTTCCTCATAACATTAAAAATCCTTCAAAAACATAATTTTATATTTTTTTCCAGTTAAACAGTAATATAGAAAAACAAACAAACAAACAAAAAAACATAGAAAATAAAATTTACCTGTAATCTCACAACCTAGGACAATTGACTGTCCAGCCAGTTTTTTATTGTTGTTGCTTTTAAATTCATGCATAGTGGCTGAATACAAGAGCCCTGGAACTCAGAACCTTGGGGTTCAAATATGCACTCTGACATTTACTAGCTGAATGCCATCTCTGTGCTGCAGCTTCTCTGCAAAATGCAAATAATAGTGGAACCCATTTCAGATTGCTGATATATGGATTAAATTGGATAATACATTTTAAGTGTTAGCATAATGGCAGTGTTTTATAACAATTGGAATTGTACTGTATAGTCTATTTTGTATCCTGCTCTTCTCACTTGATATCTTATTAATATTTTTCTATGTAAATAAAAATTATTGTCAATGGCCACACAGTATTCCATGGTATGGCCCTAGCATCATTTATTTAACGAAGCCCCTGCTGTTGGAGAGTTAATTAGTTTCCAGTTTTTCATTATTTTAAAAAATACCGTGGTGGACACCCTTGCCTTAGTCTTCCTGGAAGCTGTGCCTGAGAAGAGAGTATAGTTTCCCTTGGGCCCAGCCTTCTGGATTAAGGTAGGGTGCTACATTTGAATGGGCCCCAGGCTGGGAGACAGGATCCATATTCCAGTCATGCTTCTGCTCTACCTCTAGGTGATATTGGGGAGTGCCCTTCTCTTCTCTGGGCCTTTGCTACCCCATCTGTAAAAACAGAGCTTTAGAGGGGATGGATGATCAAGGGGTGGCTTTCTTGCTCTAAGGTTCTATGATTGTCAGACAATCCTCCACCAAGCTCTGGATTCTGCCCGCTCTGTCGTGGTCTTCCTCAGGGCTGTGTGTGGGCACACGCCTGAGTGTGTGTTTCAGTTTCTATTTTTAGCAGCATGATCTTTAAACAAGGAATAGATTTGTGGGGCTGTCTCATCTCAGATGCATGCAGCTCCTGCTGGGCTGTTTCATTCTGCACCAGCCATTCATTCACATTAGAAGCAGTGGCCCATTAAGGAAATAAGTGGATGGTGCTCTTCCATTAACTGTGATAAGGAGCGCAGCCTCTTTCTCAGGGGGCTTGACCCTCCTTGGTCACCAGGCGTGGGCTCTGTCTGACTCAGCTATAGATGAGGTCAGGGGAATATTGGTTTTAGGGCCTCCCTCCTCACTCCACCCCTAAATCCTTTCTTTGGGATGGGCCAGGGATACCATTTGGGCAAGAGTGGTTTTTAGAGATGAGGAGTAACTAACATTCCAGATGAGAAGATCACTGTTTGTCCTGAAATAAAAAGTGGACATGAGTCCACTTTCCTCCAATAGTTCTCTATCTTGGTAGTGTCTCATAATCACTTCAGATATTTAAAAAAAAAACAAAACAAAACAGATTCTGAGCCCACAATCTTAGAGATTCCCATTGAGGAGGTCTGGGGTAGAGCCTACCTTCTTCATTTTAAAAGTCTGAACACGTGATGCATATTGATGCATCCAAGGTGGAGAACACTGGCATATAGTAGTAGCATTTGCAAACTCTTAAAGCCCATAAGGGTCCTGCAGGTAACATTAAAGTGACATAGGTGGGCTGTGATACAAGAGCTTTCTGGGGCCTTTGATGAATAGGAGCATCTGTAAGGACAACCAGTACTCACCATTAGCCAGTTGTTGCCATATGGTAATGCCCATCGAGCGTTGCTAGATATTCCATTTTTTTTTCAAGAAGAGTTAAAAATCCAGATTTTTATGTGAAGTATCTATTTCTAAATGCCAGCAACCAATTCAATTTTTTTTTTTTTTTAAATTGAAGTATGTGCCAAAACATATCTGTTGGCCAAATGTGGCCTTAAATCTGCCAGTCGAGATCTCTTCACAATACTTTAGCCAGACAATCAGTCAATTTAAGTTAAAATGATGGATTCAGCTGCCCACATCTTGATTGGTGGCACCAGTGCTGTCTCTGCTCTGTTTTGGGAGGCTCTTTTGGGATCTGGATAACACCCAGGTTGGAATGGGGGCAAACTGCTCTGAGCAGAGGTGTCAGGAGACCTGTGTCCTAATTCCTACAAACAACTCGTTGAGTGAGGTTGGGAAATTCCTTCCCTAGTCACAGGATTTCTTTCTGTCAGGTAACTGGGATTATCTCTGTTACTCTTTCCAAGGCTCTGGGTCATTCTTCTCATAAATATAAATATATTTACCTATTGTGTTCCAGGTACTTGAGAAGGAAACTTTTTGGGTTGAGATGAAAAATCACTTTTGAGCTTGAAAGACACAACTGGATCTTTCTCTCCCATATTCTGTCTCTGTAGTGATTTAGTTTGCAGGGCAGTTCTTTTTTGCCAAGGGTTTTTGGAGTGTTTTCTAAGGACAAGAAAGCACTTTGGAATATAATGTTTGGGGAAGGTTGAGCATACGAGCTTCTTACTTGCTGAACACTCATCTCTGAGTCAAGTCCAAAAAGAAAAGAATAGAGTGGGTATGGATGTAGTCTGAGGAATTATGGCTCATTTCAGGGGTAGGCAGACATTGAGAGGTATCTGTGGGCATCATAACTGGCCCTTTGTTGTCATGGGCTCTTTTTTCTCTCTTCATTTTCTACTTTCTCGTTTCACATTGATAATAATATATGTCATATAGTCTGGTTTCTATTGCTGCATAACAAATATCCAAAAAAAAACCCCAACCTGCTTAAAACCACCATTTTGTACAATATTAAAAGAAGCTAAAGAGATTTGACAAATAATGCAATGCCTGACCCTAGACTGGACCCTTTACTGTAGGGGAAAAATGCTCTAAAAAACATAAATTGGAATAGGAATTCTAAATTAGACAAAAGTATTCATATCAATGTCAATGTTACTGAAGTTGATAACTGTGCTATGGTTATGTGAGAATCCCTAAATACACACTGAAGTATTTAGGGGGTAAAGGGTCATGATGTATGACACTTGCCCTTAAATGGTTCAGAAAAAAAATTATACTTCTATATTGCATATACCTCTATCATCTATCTATCTAGAGGAGAATGACAAAGCAAGTGGGGTAAAACGTTCACAATAGGTGAATTTGGGTAAAGAGTGTATGGGTGCTCTTTATACTTTACACACTGAAGGGCAGTTCACGCAGTTGCAATTAGATGCTGACTGGGGTTGCGATCATCTGAAAACTTGACTGGGTTGGGTGTCCAAGATGGCTCACTCAGATAGCTGGTACTTGATATTGGTGGTCTGCTGAGAGCTCAGTTGGACTTTGGAATATCATGCCTATGTGTCACCTCTCCAGCATGGCAGTCTCAGGGTAGTTCAAACTTCTTACTTTGTTTCCTGCAGTGTGAACATCCAAGAGAACAGGTAGAAGATGATGGGCTCTTTTAGCCGGCCTCTAAAGTTATGCAGCATCTCTTCGACTGCATTCTACTGGTTCCAAGTGAGTCACTAAAATCACTAAGTAGGGTCCAAGAATTTGCAGTCATGCTCTAAAACCCCTATAGAAGCTTACCACATTCAGACACTGTTTTATATGCTTTACATGTATTGATTTATTTGATTCTCATTAAAACCCCATGAGGTAGGTAGTCTTATTATCCTGTATTTTAGAGGAGAGGTAACTGAAGCACATAGATTAAGTAGGTTCCCAGCATCACACCATCAGTGGCAGAGATGAGATTTGAATCCAGGCAGTCTGGCCCCAGATCCCTTATATACAGCTGTGATTCCTGCTACATTGGCTTAAACTGACATTCACACAAATAATCACTTTTCATTCACAATCACCATCATGCAATCTCCCCCAGCAATCAAAATCATATGACAATTCTTCCTTCTCTCCTTTGACTTTTGCATATGTGGTTTCCTCTCCCTGGGATACTTATCTTCCAATTAATTATTCATCTATCTTATTTTTCCTTCAGTTCTCTGATGACCCAACTCTGGGTTGAGTGAGTGACTTTCCTATGGGCACATATGCAACCCAGTGCTTATGAAGTTACAGCCTTTATCACTGTGGCTTATAATTTGCCTGCTGTCCAGGCTGTCTCCCCCACTGGACTCTAAATTTTCCTGAGGGCAGGACACTCTTTTATTCACTAATGCAGCTGTAACATTGAACACAGTGCCTGGTATGTAGTGTGTTCAATAGGTAAGAACCAATCTCTCACACTCACACTCCTCAAATACAATGACCACATATTTCTTACACATAAACACAGCCTCTAAGATACTCTCCCGACACACAAAATCTGTCACCTTCAGTCTTGTCCACACAAGCTCAATCACTGTGACTTATTCCTCATGCTTAGTCACTGTCACATTCCTCACACACTGTGACCTCCACACTCCCATCACGTACACACTTTCTGTGACAGCTCTAATCCTCAATCACTGTCACATACTGGGTTTTTCACACAACCACAGTCACTGTCTATACTCTTCAAACATGATATTTATTCTCTGTGAATTAAATTAAGATGTCAACAGCTCTATTTTTCACACACATGCTGTCACATAATCTATTTTTCATCCACATAATCCCTGACATGTACAATTATGGTCACACCCAGTCACTGACACCCACTTCCACACTCCTACACACACACACACACATACACACACACACACGCTCGCTCTCTCTCACCCATGCACACTTAGAGTTTAGGGTTTGGAGGGGCACCTCGGTGGGAATATGAGCTTCAGCCAACTCCCGAATCTCAGCGCCAGGCCAGCGCGGCCCCGCCCCGCCTCCGCCCCCGCCCCCTCATACATATGCAGAACCTCAGCCTAGCAGCCCGGCCCCCAGACGGCCATTTGTAGCGGCGCTGGAGGCTGCGTTCGGCTGGAGCTGCGGAGACGGATAGAGGAGCGCGCTCCCCCGGTCGTTGCCGCCCCTGGTCGCGTTGGACACCCCGCTTCTCCACGCCTTGGGCGGGACCGGCCAACCTCGGGCGCCGGGCTTAACGCGCGGACCGGCCCTCACAGCTCCCGGTACCCGGGACCCTCGCCCGGCTGCTCGTCCGCAGCCCGCCGGCCGCACACGTCCCCGGAGCCTGGCCTAGGGCGGGCGGCGACGGCTCGGCGGCGTCCCCATGGCCGCGACGGGCTGGCGGGACGGCTCCGGCCAGGAGAAGTACCGGCTCGTGGTGGTCGGCGGGGGCGGCGTGGGCAAGTCGGCGCTCACGATCCAGTTCATCCAGGTGCGTGGAGCGGGCCTGCGGGGGGCGCCGGGGCGGCGGCGGGCGGGGGCTCGCGCTACCTGTGGCGGGGCGGGCGCCGCAACTCCGCCCCGGAGGCGCCGCGCGGGCCTGGGGCGGAGGGCCGGTGGGCGCGGAGCCGGCTCTGCTCTCCTGCCCTGCGGCTGCGGCGCCGCGCTCCTGCCTGCCCGGCGCCCGGGTCGGCGTCCCGGGAGTCCGGCTTCTCAGGAATGTGGCGGGAGGGCGGAGCCGGCAGGGTGGGAAGCGCGGATCCACCTTATCGCTCTGGCCCGGGCCGGAGCCCTCTCGAGAGGCACCGCCGTCGAGCCGGGCTTCCTGCCCCAAGGGCCCTGGCGTCGGACGTGTGGCTGGGGCCCCGCGCGCTGGTGTTCAGCCGTCTCTGGGCTGCCTTCGGCACCGTCGGTGCGATCGCGGTGGCAAGTTGGCCGCGGCTCCGCGTGGTCTCCAGGCTTCGCGCAGGCTGAGCCGGAGCTGCCCGCTTCAGGCAGTGTGTTTTTCTTTGTGTGTGTGTTTGGGCTTTTCTTTTAGGCTTTTCTCATAAGTGATATGTTTGAGTGGGAGTGTGTGATAATCCCGAGGGAAATAGTGGCTTCGAGGAAGTTAAAAATGTTCTCCTATAAGGGTGAGACCATTTCCTAGGAATTTCTGGTGTCTTCGTGCTTTTCGCTGTGCCAAGGTGAAGTTTGGGATGGGCCAGGCTAAGAGATGATTGAGGCGTGTGTTCTGTGTTACAACCACCCTCTCCCCCACCCCCACCCCTCTCTGGTTGCTAGAGACCAAAAGTCAGGGGCTGTGGTAAAGAAAAGGGAGGTGGAATTCTCCATACTTTGACTTTGCTTTTGGTGAGAATCTTGAGTGTTCTTTTTTGGGATTTTTAAAAAGAGAAATCCGAATATCTTTATGCCTTTGTCAGAATAAAAGGTGTGGCATTTGCTGGGAAAGAACCAAGGTAGACCGTTTTATCGGGTAACAAAGGCATTCTTATTGTAGCAAGAGTATTGTTAAGACGCTTTGATGAAATATTTATTTTATTTCTGGTTTCCGTTTCACCCATTTGTCATCAATTGAAATACTTGAATAGCTTATTTTATTTCAGTTACTGTTTATAGTGACATTAAAATAAAGAGTACTGTAACAAATGTGATTGTCACCTTTCACATTGACTAAAGGAGCAATACTTGCTGCTGTAACATTTCAAGAGATTAAAAACTATTTTAGCAGTTTGGATGACATTTAGTGGGGTTGCTGCAAAAACCTGTGTATCCAGGAAGAGAGGATGTTTATGTAGTGCGTTTACAAGATGCTCTTTAGTGGGTTAAAAAAAAATCACGCTAAGAGGTGAGATTGGTTTTAGTTTAACAGGCTGCAGGATCAGGGATGCTGTCATGTTGCCATTTCCCTAGGGCCAAGAAAGACTAACTGATAACAAAGCAAAACAATTTATAATTTTCTCTGGGGACTGTTTTATATTTAGTGTGAGGTGCGGGGTTGGGAGAATAATCCTGATTTCCAGTATTAATAAATAGTGTTACGTAAAATATTTAAACTGCAAATGTTTCTTAACGTCTTAGGGGGAGGGGGGAGGGGAGTGTAAGGTATTTGTCTCTGTAAGTTAATGATTTAATTAAGGTATTGGAACTTTTTGTTTTGGGGAAATAGCATTAGAAGCCATTAAAATAACAGCAACTGCTGTTTTCCTAATGATTTTATGGAATTCATTAGTTGACGAAACACTTTCTTTATGAATAGTACTGCACCTAGATGCTCTAGATAATATGAAAGAAGTTCATGAGAAAGACATGTATATGTACATAGAGAAAGAGTGTGACCTTTGAGTCATACAGACTTGAATGCATGTCTTTTGCTCTGTCATTTACTGGCTGTGAGAACTTTGCTGAGATATTCAGCCTCTCTGAGCCTCAATTTTCTCATCGTTAAAATGGGTCCCATTACACATGCATTATAACTCTTTAAATTATGGGAAAGTTCTTAATATTTTATCTGGGACTTAGTAGGTGCTCAGTTAATGGTACCTGTTGTTATAAGTGTGTACATGTACAGTTCTGTTAATTGCAAAGGGAATTCAGAATCACAGAAAATCAGTTTGGGAAGAGTTGATACAAATACTATGTAGGCTTAGTGGTGAAGAGAGTACATGTCATATGTGATGTAAGGGAGAGTCCTACTAGCTTGGAAAGAGGAGGTGGGCAAGGGGGCTATGGAATAGTACATGACTTGGGCCAATAAAGGGTTGTGTTCTCAATAAAGAACTTGAGTTTTCAAGTTGAGGGGACTTACTGGAGAGACAGGAGCCAGACATCCAGATGGAGTCAGTCCCACCTCTGCCACTTGCTGCATGTGTAAGCTGAGGCAAGTTACTTACTGTACCTCAGTTTTCCTTATCGGTAAACTGGTGAAATAATAATAATAAAAAAGTTCCACATAAAGTTGTCCTGAAAGTTAAGCAAGACAACACGTTAAGGGCATAGAACAATGTCTAGAACATAGTAAGGCTTACCCATGTTATTATTATGGCTGTTATCACATCAGTCACCTACACTTGTCAGACCAATTATTTACTGTCCGAACCTTGGGAAGTTAAAATCCATTCTGCTGTGATTGTCCAGTCGCAGTAATTGAAGGGAGAGGAGGGAGCAGAAGGATAATCACCTTAACAAGAGGAAGTCTGTTCTTTTTGTAGGAAGTTAGGATGGCACAATTGTTATTTATTTATTTTATAGGACGCCTGTAATAGCACATTGCTTTTACAGTTTTCAGTAACTATGTTTCCTGTTAAATAATCTTGAGCAGAAAAATATGGGAGTAGAAAACTTAAAACAACCTTGCTTCTAGCCCTGAATTTCTCAGACCTCAGGTTTAATTCCATTCTATGTGGATGAACAGCTGCAAAACTAAGAAATTAAAGTAATGTAATTTATTTTCTTGAGGTGCCTTTTCCTCTTTAACAGTGACTATAAAGGCTCACACTATACATATTAGTGGTAAAAGAATGCCAAGTATTCTGTTATTAAAAGTGTATATTTTGAAAAAAAAAAAAAGAAAAAAAAATAAGAAAGGGTATGTCTGTATGTGACCTCCTTGTTTTTTGTTGCTCATTGCTTTTGAAAACAATGCTTTAATTTTTATTGGTAAATTGAATACCGAAATGATAAGTAAACTCTAGGTAAGAAAGGAACTTAACATTGTGCAAAATGGAATGTTGCAGATCTCTCTCCAGGTGACTGGGCAAATTGCTTAATCTCTTCAGGGCTTCAGTTTCTTTGTAAAATGTTGGGCTTGGGCGAACAAATTTGCATCTTTGAAATTCAAAGTCTTTCTTATTTAACTAGCTCTGTGTCTTTGGTCAGGTTTTTTAGGTCTGTAAGCCTCAGTTTCCTATATGAAAAGGGAGAATAATAATAGTACCCTAGGGTTTTTGGATAAACGAAATAATGCGTGCAAACTGTTCAGCTTCATGCCACCTACAAAGTAAATAATAATTGTTACCTGTTTTTTTTTTTTTTTTTTTCGGTACCATTATTTCCTTATTTTGGTGTCAAATTTGTAGTTTATTCATTTTTCCTTATCATACCCTGGTCTGCTATTTTCAATCTTCACTCCTCCCTCCAACTCCACAGTCCACTCCTTAATTTTGTTTGATTTTAATGATGAATATTGATTCTGTTTTGAGTTGGGGAAACTTTTATCAGTTGGGAGTTGATTTTAGCAAACAATGGCATAGTCATTGGGTTTTTATTTTCACAATGTGGTGCTACTATCACCTCCATCTATTACCAAAACTTTTTTCGTCATCATCCCAAATAGAAACTCTGTACCCTTTGGACAACAATTCCCCATTAACTTCACCCACTCCCATTTCCTGGTAAACTCTCATCTTTATTTCTCTATGGATTTGCTTATTCTAGATATTTCATATAAGTGGAATCATACAGTATTTGTACTTTTTTGTCTGGCTTATTTCATTTAGCATAATGTTTTTGAGGTTCATCCATATTGTCACATGTATCAGAACTCCATTCCTTTTCATAGCTGAGTAATAGTCATCAGTTGATGGACACTTTGGTTGTTTCCACCCATTGACTATTGTGATTAATGCTGCTGTGAACACCAGGGAACAAGTTATCTTTTGAGTCCCTGCTGTCAGTTCTTTTAAGTATATACCTAGAAGTGGGATTGCCGGGTGGTATGGTAATTTCTACATACATTCCCACTAGCAGTGCACAAGGGTTCCATTTTTTCCTGCATCCTTGTCAACACTTGATATTTTCTGTTTGTTTAATAATAGCCATCCTAGTGGGTGTGAAGTGGTATCTCATTGTGGTTAGCATCCTAACTTTTTGTTCAGGAGTTTGACAGATTTTGAGCTACATAGAAATTAGTGGATTGGTCACATCTTGAATTTTAGTCAGTCTGATTTCCTGTTAGCCTAGACCTGATTCAAGCATTGCTTTTTACCTACAGTTTGTCTCTTGCTAAGTGCTAGAGCAGAGATCCTAGAAGAGATTTTAAGATTTTTTATAAATTTTATAAATATATAAATTTTATAAACAGTTATAAATTTTTTATAAATAGTTTATAATGATTTTTATAAATAGTTAATTCGTCCATATGTGAAGGTTGTGAGATTAGAGTCCTGAATTGTTATTCCATTGCTATGTCCTGAGGACTCTTCCTACAGTTAGAAGGCACTTAAAATAACTGCTTTTATCTGTGAATTTGAAACTCCACATGTAGTCTTAGTTTTACTTTGCACATTGTTGCTTTATATTTTCAGGTAATTTACAAATGAGTTCCTGGCACTGAACACTTCTCCCCATGGTGGTACATCCTAGAGGTTTCCTTGTGGTGGTAACAGTTGAAATGGCCCTGCTGGCATTTCCTAAATGCAAATTCTAGGCACTGGAGGAAGAACATTTCCTTGTAGAGGGTGACTGCTTTTGTCAGAGGAGAAGCAGAAGGAAATTCTAACCTAGGGTTTCTTGACTTTAAACCCATTCTTCCTATGGGTTCTATCCTGAGAGAGAGAGAGAGAGAAGGGGAGGGGAGGGGAGGGAATTATGTGTCTGTCAGTCTGTCTTGGAGTAGGGAAGTTGCAGGATTGTAGTGGGGGCGGGTCTGTTGAGTAGGTCAAGAATGCTCCTTTCCCTTGATATAATCCATTAGGAGACAAAATGATGATAGGTTTCTCTATATGGGATGAGATTTAAATTAATCTGTGTTGCTGAAATGTCATGGGGTTATCCTAAGCTTTGAAATGAAAGTAGTCTGTTTAATTCAGTAGGAAAATAAATTGGTAACTTTAAAGGTGGGGGAAGGATGGGGAAAGAGTCTTTCTTAAAGGACTTTTTTTTTTTTTAACTTTTTAAAATTTACCTTTTCAAATTAAAATTGCTCTAAGATTGAAATGGATTTTGTGATACCATGTGAACATTTATTCCTTTTTTATGTGTTTGTGGGTGTGTGGAAAAATATAAGTGTTCTAGAGTATTAGTTCTGTTGTGCCTTCCTTACTGAAAAGTGATAGAGTAAAAAGATTTTCACTCTGCCTGTGGACAGTATGGAATTAATAGTTTTTGAATCTTCTTGAAAGACCTTGATTTTGAGTTACTTTGACTAGAGCAGCTGAGTCTGTTTGGAATTGAAACTTAGTTTATACTAATGTCCTTGGTAGGCCTTTGATTTATTTCTATTTTCCAAAGAAAAATGTATCTCAGTCTTTCATGAAAAAGACAAAGCTTTATGTATTTATTCATGTATTTTCTGTGTGGTTCTGAAAGAAGCCAAGAAATACAGGTTGTCTAAAATTGTGCTACTGGAGATGTAATTAGACTGGGTTCCTCAATGCCCTTGCAAATTATATTTTTAGTGTTTTATAAAAGCCATATGATTTTTATTGGTTACATAGCTTTAAATCATAGATTAATTAAAACTATGATAGTCACAGAACTTACTGATAGTTTAATATTGTCAACATCATTGTCACCTCATGTTGATGCTTTTTTCGAGGAGAAAGAGCTCTGTATAATGTGAAGTAAAGGTCTAAAATCCCATGTTGCTTTTTAAAAAAGCTTTACCCCAGATTTCTCAATTGCTAGCATTTTACCATGTTTTCTTTATCCTTCTTCCTCTAAGTATACATACAGGTTTTCTTTTCAACCACTTGACGGTAAGTTGAAGACATATTGCCCCCCTTTTTAAAAAAATTATCAGTATGTATTTCCTAAAAATCGGTGTATTTCCTAAAAGTAAAGGACATTTACTTCCATTAAACTTAGTATAGAAACCATAATCAGAAATTAACATTGATACATTACTATTATCCAAAGTGTAAAACTTTTTCAGATATTGTCAGTTGTCTCAATAATGCCCTCTATAGCAAAGGAAAATCTCAGATTATGCTTTGCATTCTGTTTTTGTGTCTCTTCATTCTTCTGATTATAATTTTCTGTAATCAATCTTTGTATTTTGTGATATTGACGTTTTTGAAGAATACAGTTGACTTTTTGGTAGAAAGCTCTCAATTTGGGTTTGCCTGATGTTTCCTCAGATTAGATTCAGGTTATGTTTTTTTTTTTTGGGCATTTTTGATCCATTCCTGTGGGTGTAAACCCCTTGTAAGTAGGACCTTTTGATGAGGTTACTTCAGTTAAGGTGTGTCCCACCTCAATCAGGATGGGTCTTAATCCTTTTACTGGAGTCCTTTATAAGAGAGTGAAATTCACACAGACATTGAGAGCCCACAGGAAGCAAAAAGCTGAAATGGAACCTGGAAGAGATCTGGAGATGCTGCCATGTCCCTTGGTATGTGACATAGGAGGCAAGGATCGCCAGTAGCCAGCCCCAGAATGCTGGTCTTTGGGAAGAAAGCATTGCATGATGATACCTTGAATTTGGACTTTCTTTTCGCCTGAAAACCATGGAGTGATAAATTCCCGTTGTTCCAGCCAAACCATTTTACGGTCTATGCTTAAGCAGCCTAGGGAACTAAAACAGATTTTGGTATCATGAGAGTGGGGTGCTGCTGTTGCAAATACCAAAAATGTGGAAATGACTTTGGAATTGGGTAATGGTTAGAGGCTGGAAGAATTGTGAGGTGCTTTATAGAAAAAGCCTAGATGGCTTTAAAGAGACTGTTGGTAGAAATATCGATGCTAAAGGTACTTCCGATGATGCCTTAGAAGGAAATGATGAATGTGTCATTGGAAACTGGAGAGAAAGGTGATCCTTGCTTTAAAGTAGTAGAGAACTTAGAAAGATTGAATTCTGATGTCAGATGGAAGGCAGAATTCAAGGGTTGAACTAGGATATTTAGCTGAAGAGACTTCCAAGTTAAATGTGGAAAGTGCAGCCTGGTTTTTCCTTGCAGCTTATAGTGAAATGAAAAAGGAAAGGGGTAAGCTGAGAACTGACCTCCCGTTCTAATAAAGAAACCAGAAATTGATGCTTTGGAAAATTTTAAGTTTCAGAAAGCGAGTCCCCAGAGAAGAGTGCTCCATGTGAGGGTTTAACTAAATATGGAACGAATTGACAGTTTCTGTGCAACTCAGGATTGGAGGTGTAGCTATGCAAGAAGGATCTGTGGAAAGATCTTCTGTCTGTTGATTGGGACCCTGTATATGACACATGCAAGGCCAAAAAGTGTTTTGCATAATTTGTATGAACAGAATCACTGCCAGCCTGGACTAAAAGGACAGAGAAGGGACAAACTGAAGGAAGAATCACTTCAAGGGCAGAGCTATGTAAGCTGAGGTTTAGACCAAAGACATCTTGGGCCAAGAGAGTGGGTCCACTTGTGTTGGAGGGGGTGTCTTCCCTGGTGTTTGGAGAGGTTGGAGCCTGTGCCCCCAGGCTTGCAGAGAGTCTGACTGCCATTCCAGTCCTCTGAGAGAGTGGAGCCTGTGCTCTGATGTTCACAGAGAGCCTGGTTGCATCCTGATGCTTGGAGATGCTTGGCCACAGCGCAAAGGGGTCAGGCTCTTGCTCCTTCAGACCTGGAACACAAAACATTGTTCCATAGATGACTCTCCGACCTGGAAATCTAATGGAATATGCCCTGTTGGGTTTTGGAATTGTTTGGGAACCATGACCCTTGTTTTCCTTCCAGTTTCCCTATGGGAATGTTTTATCCTATGCCTGTCCCTCCATTGTGTATCGGAAGCAGATAACTTGTTCTCTGGGTTTCACGGGTCCACAGGCAGAGGGGACTTGTGCCCCAGGACAGACCACGCCCACAACCAATTTTGATGAATCTTTGTACTTAGCGTTGTTTCCGAAATGACTTAGGCTTTGGAATATTGTGATGGAATGAATGTATTTTGCATCTAGAAAGAACATGTCTTCTTGGAGTCTAGAGGGTAGAGTGTGTAAAAAACATGTTCTTAAATTTAATGCATTCCTGTGGGTGTAAACCCGTTGTAAGTAGGACCTTTTGACTTCGATTCAGTTGTGTCCCACTTCATTTAGGATGGGTCTTAATCCAATCCTGTTGTTGGAGTCCTTTATAAGAGCATGAAATTCAGATGGAGAGAAAGCCACAGGAAGCAAGAAGCTGAGACGGAACCTGGAAGAGATGGAAGAGATCAGGAGACGCCATCATGTGCCTTGCCATGTGGTACAGGAACCTTGGATCGCTGGCAGCCAGCCCCAGAATGCCGGTCTTAGGGAAGAAAGCATCGCCTTGATGATGCTTTGATTTGGACTTTTTTTAGCCTCAAAACTGTAAGCTAATAAATTCCCATTATTTAAACCATTATTTCATGGTATTTGCTTGAGCAACCTAGGAAATAGGGACGGTCACCCTTCTGCAATACACATACATACACACACACCAAATAAGATCAAGTGATGACAAATTATGATTTAAAAAGCTCTCTAAGGTGGAATACAAACAGATATAAATGAATTGAACCTTACTTCAAATGAATAACATAACCACACTGTCTTAATTTGCAGGGTTGCTTTGTTAAATATCACAAACTTGTTTCAGCTTAAACAACGGGAAGTTATTGGCTCGTGGTTTTGATGCTAGAAGGCTTGCTTCCTTATGGGGTCATTAGCATTCTGGTGCTGGATTGCCAGCAATTCTTGGAATTTCTTGGCTCTGTTTTTGCTTCCCGTCACATAGCTATGTCCTCTCCTTTCCTTTGGGCTTCCCACTTACTTCCTGCTTCACCTGTGGCCTTTTCTCACTTTGGCTTCCAGTTTCTTTTTTTTTTTTTTTTTATAATCTTCATTTTATTGAGATATATTCACATACCACGCAGTCATACAAAACAAATCGTACATTTGATTGTTCACAGTACCATTACATAGTTGTACATTCATCACCTAAATAAATCCCTGACACCTTCATTAGCACACACACAAAAATAACAAGAATAATAATTAAAATGAGAACAATTAAAGTAAAAAAGAACACTGGATACCTTTGTCTGTTTGTTTGTTTCCTTCCCCTATTTTTCTACTCATCCATCCATAAACTAGACAAAGTGGAGTGTGGTCCTTATGGCTTTCCCAATCCCATTGTCACCCCTCATAAGCTACATTTTTATACAATTGTCTTCGAGATTCATGGGTTCTGGGTTGTAGTTTGATAGTTTCAGGTATCCACCACCAGCTACCCCAATTCTTTAGAACCTAAAAAGGGTTGTCTAAAGTGTGCGTAAGAGTGCCCACCAGAGTGACCTCTCGGCTCCTTTTGGAATCTCTCTGCCACTGAAGCTTATTTCATTTCCTTTCACATCCCCCTTTTGGTCAAGAAGATGTTCTCCGTCCCACGATGCCGGGTCTACATTCCTCCCCGGGAGTCATATTCCATGTTGCCAGGGAGATTCAGTCCCCTGGGTGTCTGATCCCACGTAGGGGGGAGGGCAGTGATTTCACCTTTCAAGTTGGCTTAGCCAGAGAGAGAGGACCACATCTGAGCAACAAAGAGGCATTCGGGAGGAGGCTCTTAGGCACAAATATAGGGAGGCCTAGCCTCTCCTTTACAGCAACCGTCTTCCCAAGGGTAAAACCTATGGTAGAGGGCTCAACCCATCAAACCACCAGTCCCCTATGTCTGTGGTCATGTTAGCAACCATCGAGGTGGGGTAGGCGAATACCCCTGCATTCTCCATAGGCTCCTCAAGGGGGCACTACATATTTTTTTTTCCCTTTTTTTTTTTTTTTTAACTTTTTTTCTTTTTTAAATCAACTGTATGAAAGAAAAAAAAAAAAAAAACAATAAAAGAACATTTCAAAGAGACCATAACAAGGGAGTAAGAAAAAGACAACTAACCTAAGATCACTGCTTTACTTCCAACCTGTTCCTACTTTACCCCAAGAAAGTTACCTAATATAACAACATTTCTGTGAACTTGTTCCTACTATATCCATCAGAAATTAACAGACCATAGTCCTTCCTGGGCATCCCCAGAACATTAAATAGCTTATCTGTTCTTGGATTATTGTTCCCCCTTCCTTAATTGCTCTCTATCGATAGTTCCCCTACATTCTACATTATAAACCATTTGTTTTACATTTTTCAAAGTTCACATTAGTGGTAGCATATAATATTTCTCTTTTAGTGCCTGGCTTATTTCGCTCAGCATTATGTCTTTAAGGTTCATCCATGTTGTCATATGTTTCACGAGATCGTTCCTTCTTACTGCTGTGTAGTATTCCATCGTGTGTATATACTACATTTTATTTATCCACTCATCTGTTGAAGGACATTTGGGTTGTTTCCATCTCTTGGCAATTGTGAATAATGCTGCTATGAACATTGGCTTGCAGATATCTGTTCGTGTCAGTGCTTTCCGATCTTCCAGGTATATACTGAGAAGTGCAATCGCTGGATTGAATGGTAACTCTATATCTAGTTTTCTAAGGAACTGCCAGACTGACTTCCAGAGTGGCTGAACCATTATACAGTCCCACCAAGAATGAATCAGAGTTCCAATTTCTCCACATCCCCTCCAGCATTTGTAGTTTCCTGTTTGTTTAATGGCAGCCAGTCTAATTGGTGTTAGATGGTATCTCATTGTGGTCTTAATTTGCATCTCTCTAATAGTTAGTGAAGCTGAACGTTTTTTCATGTGTTTCTTGGCCATTTGTATTTCCTCTTCAGAGAAGTGTCTTTTCATATCTTTTGCCCATTTTATAATTGGGCTGTCTGTACTATTGTCATTGAGTTGTAGGATTTCTTTATATATGCAAGATATCAGTCTTTTGTCAGATACATGGTTTCCAAAAATTTTTTCCCATTGAGTTGGCTGCCTCTTTACCTTTTTGAGAAATTCCTTTGAGGTGCAAAAACTTCTAAGCTTGAGGAGTTCCCATTTATCTATTTTTTCTTTTGTTGCTTGTGCTTTGGGTGTAAAGTCTAGGAAGTGGCCGCCTAATACAAGGTCTTGAAGATGTTTTCCTACATTATCTTCTAGGAGTTTTATGGTACTTTCTTTTATATTGAGATCTTTGGTCCATTTTGAGTTAATTTTTGTGTAGGGTGTGAGGTAGGGGTTTTCTTTCATTCTTTTGGATATGGATATCCAACTCTCCCAGCCCCATTTGTTGAAAAGACCATTATGACTCAGTTCAGTGACTTTGGGGGCCTTATCAAAGATCAGTCGGCCATAGATCTGAGGGTCTATCTCTGAATTCTCAATTCGATTCCATTGATCTATATGTCTATCTTTGTGCCAGTGCCATGCCGTTTTGACAACTGTGGCTTTATAATAAGCTTCAAAGTCAGGGAGTGTAAGTCCTCCCACTTGATTTTTCTTTTTTAGAGTGTCTTTAGCAATTCGAGGCATCTTCCCTTTCGAAATAAATTTGATAACTAGCTTTTCCAAGTCTGCAAAGTAGGTTGTTGGAATTTTGATTGGGATTGCATTGAATCTGTAGATGAGTTTGGGTAGAATTGACATCTTAATGACATTTAGCCTTCCTATCCATGAACATGGAATATTTTTCCATCTTTTAAGGTCCCCTTCTATTTCTTTTAGTAGAGTTATGTAGTTTTCTTTGTATAGGTCTTTTACATCTTTGGTTAAGTTTATTCCTAGGTACTTGATTTTTTTAGTTGCTATTGAAAATGGTATCTTTTTCTTGAGTGTCTCTTCGGTTTGTTCATTGCTAGCATATAGAAACATTACTGACTTACGTGCATTAATCTTGTATCCCGCTACTTTGCTAAATTTGTTTATTAGCTCTAGTAGCTGTATCGTCAATTTCTCAGGGTTTTCCAGATATAAGATCATATCATCTGCAAACAATGACAGTTTTACTTCTTCTTTTCCAATTTGGATGCCTTTTATTTCTTTGCCTTGCTGGATTCCCCTGGCTAGCACTTCCAGCACAGTGTTGAATAACAGTGGTGACAGTGGGCATCCTTGTCCTGTTCCTGATCTTAGTGGGAAGGCTTTCAGTCTCTCACCATTGAGTACTATGCTGGCTGTGGGTTTTTCATATATGCTCTTTATCATATTGAGGAAGTTTCCTTCAATTCCTACCTTTTGAAGTGTTTTTATCAAAAACGGATGTTGGATTTTGTCAAATGCTTTTTCAGCATCTATTGAGATGATCATTTGATTTTTCCCTTTCGAGTTTTTAATGTGTTGTAATACATTGATTGATTTTCTTATGTTGAACCATCCTTGCATGCCTGGAATGAACCCCACTTGGTCATGGTGTATGATTTTTTTAATGTGTCTTTGGATTCGATTTGCAAGTATTTTGTTGAGGATTTTTGCATCTATATTCATTAGGGAGATTGGCCGGTAGTTTTCCTTTTTTGTAGCATCTTTGCCTGGTTTTGGTATTAGATTGACCAGTTTCTTTTTTATAAGTCCTCCACTAATCTGGATCAAGACCTGCCCTCATTCAGTTGGGCCACACTGTAACTAAGAATAACACATTCAAGGGGTCCTATTTACGGTGAGTTTATACCCACAATGATGTGAATTAAGATTAGGAACATGTCTAAATTGGAGTATGTGATCCAGTCTCCCACACAAACTGAAGAAGGGAGAGAGAAAAGCTAATTGAAGTAACTTGTGAGCTGAGTGTTTAGACTATGTCCTCAGGATAAAGACAAAAAGAACTTGAAACGAGCATTGAACTCTAATAGGCTTTTTAAAATTGTTGTTTAAGAAAGGCATGGGTTTGCAATTTTGAAACTGTTTTCTTGATATTCTAGGATTTAGCAAATAAGTAAATATATTGTGGATAACAGAAGTCAGGTTTTTTTATTATTGGAGAAGGGAATGGCAAATGTGGAAAGGGGTAAGGCTAGAATGTGGGATAAACTCTACTTTTGGATTGGAATTGAGGATATCGGTGTGAACTCATTGTTTTAAAAATTTATATATATGGAAATAGATGTATGCATATGTGTGTATCCACATTTTTCTAGTTTTGTTCATTTCTGTGGAGAGGGCTTAGAAAAAGTGATATCCCATTAGCAGCGAGAACACCTAGCTCTAGATCTTGTTTTCTGAATACCATTCTCTACCTAAGAGGAACCTTGGAAATGGCTGAACCCAATGCTATGGTAGGGAAGAGTACAAGGTGAGGTTGGAGTATCTTTTAGTGCCAGAAAGTAAGGAAGTCCCCGAAAAATGAAATTATTGGGGCATACCAAATAAACTTAGCAGTCAACGTGGAAGAGCTCCCACTGGCTAACTCTGGGGCAATTAGACCATCAAAATAACGATAGTAATTGGTTATTGTCCATGAATAAAATATGAGCCTATGAATCCATATGGATAAATAAAAGAATAAGTGAAGGGGAAGGGCAAGTTGTTTCTCATAAAGTTCTGACTAGTAAATGAAAAAGAAATTGTGAAATTTGAAATCACCATTTGACAGTCCCAGTAATCGATCAGGTAAGAATCGTTAATGGATGTTAACGCTAGTGGGTGAAAGTTTGAGAAGTAGCTAGATGTTACATAGTCGCAAAGTTTCTTGCCGTAAGATATTATTAATTACCAAGGGAAAAATAGTGATGTTAAAATGGAGAAACTTGGCAGACATTGCTTTGACCAAGTGATCAAAGTTAACATTTTTAGAGTTGCTTTAGGTAATGATAGTGATCAAAGTTTTACTCAATATGCTGATAAGATCTGGAAGGAACCAAGTTGAGGCATAAAGGTGTCAGTCTCTATCTTTCATACTCATTCTTGCTCCAGCTCTAGCTCTAGCTTTCTAGCTCACTGTCTCTAACTCGAACTTGTTCTTGCTCTTGGTCTTGCACTCACTTACTGTTGCTATCTCTTGCTCTCACTTGCTTTTTCTCTGTTTTTTGTATTATAGATATGACTTCTAATGAAAATCTCTGCTTAATTCTGTAGGGCAGTAGTCTGGGAGAGAGAGCTTGCTCAGTTTAGGTTAGGCCAATACAAGTTTTGGCGATGGACTCCAGTCTCTAGCATAGTGGCTTTCCTTCTTTTGCGCCAGTCTTGTCTTTGCTATATAGTTGTTGTTTTTCCAGTGTCTGTGGTGTTTTTATTTTTTATTTTTTTTAATTTTGAAATAAATTCAAAGTTATAGGAACAGTTGCAAAAACAGTACTAAGCCCATACACAGAACTCCATCACACCCTGACCCCCCTCCCCCGATAGCCCAATCCACCAACTTTAACATGCTGTCACATCGCTGTTTCTTTCCCTCCCTATCATCCATCATCTATTGCTCTGTCTTCTGAACATATGAGAGCTAGCTGCACACATCCTTGAAAAAACACTATAATTCACATATACAATTCCCATGAACCAAGAACATTCTTTTATGCAATCCCATTAAGCACAGCTAAAAAGTACAAGAGATTCAACAATGATACAAAGCTTACATTCTATATTTCCTTTTCCTTATGTCTCAACTGAGTCCCTTTGAGCCTCCTGTCCTCCATCCTCCAATCCCATCCAGGTTCATCCTTGGCATTCAATTGTCATCTATTTAGACTGTCTTTTTTTATTTTTTTCCAATTGTGGAAACATATATACAGCCTAAATCTTCCCATTCCACCCCCTCCCTAGCATTCCATTAGTGGGATTAATCACCTTTAGAATGTTGTAATGTTCTTTCCCACCATCCATTACTAGAAATTTCCCTTCACCTCAAACAGCAACCCTACACTCATTTCTTAACTCCCCATTGCCCCTTCCCCCATTTCTCTTAACCCATACTCTACTTTTCATCTCTATGGTCATATTCTCTGATAATTTCTTTGTGTTTACTGTGGGGCTTAAAATTAACCTCTTAAATCCATAACAATCTTGTTTTCCTTTGATACCACCTTCACTTCAATAGGACATATAAACTATGTTCCTATACTCCACCATTCCCCCACATTTATATAGTTGTCTAAAATTACATATTTTACGTTGAGTTTAAAACCACTGATTTGTCATTAGAGTTTGTGTATTTTATATCATGTAGGAAGTAAATAGTGGAGTTACAATTCAGAAATTATTGACTTCTATTTATATTCCATTATGGTTGGAGAATGTGCTTTGAGTATATTCAACATTTTTTTTTATTTTTATTTTTTTCATTTATTGAGGCTTGTTATATGTCCCAGCTTATGGTCCCTTCTGGAGAAAGATCCGTGATCACTAGAGAAAAATGAGTGTCGTGGTGATTTGGGATGTAAGGTTTTATATATGTCTGTAAAAATTCTCTATATCTCTTTCTCCTTTCTTTGTTTCTGTCGGTAGGGCTCCCTTTAGCATCTGAAGTAGGGCAGGTCTTTTATTGGCAAACTCTCTCAGCATTTGTTTGTCTGTGAAAACTTGAAGCTCTCCCTCAAATTTGAAGGAGAGTTTTGCTGGATAAAGTATTCTTGGTTGGAAATTTTTCTCTCTGAGAATTTTAAATATGTCATGCTACTGCCTTCTCGCCTCCATGGTGGCCGCTGAGTAGTCATTACTTAGTCTTATATTGTTTCCTTTGTATGTGGTGAATTGCTTTTCTCTTGCTGCTTTCAGTACTTGTTCCTTCTCTTCAGTATTTGAGAGTCTGATCAGAATGTGTCTTGGAGTGGGTTTATTTGGATTTATTCTATTTGGAGTTCACTGGGCATTTATGCTTTGTGTATTTATATTGTGTAGAAGATTGGGAAAGTTTTCCCCAACAATTTCTTTGAATCCTCTTTCTAGACCTTTACCCTTCTCTTCCCCTTCTGGGACACCAGTGAGTCTTAAGTTTGGACGTTTTATTTTATCTATCGTATCCCTGAGATCCATTTCGATTTTTTTGATTTTTTTCTCCATTCTTTCTTTTGTTCTTTCATTTTTTGTTCTCTGGACTTCTAGGACACTGAGTCATTGTTCAACTTCCTCTATTCTTGTATTATGAGTATCCAGAGTCTTTTTAATTTGGCCAACAGTTTCTTTTATTTCTATAAGATCTTCTATTTTTTTAATTTACTCTTGCAATGTCTTCTTTATGCTCTTCTAGGGTCTTCTTTATGTCCCTTATATCCCGTGCCATGGTTGTCTGTATGTCCTTTATATCCTTTGCCATGTTTTCGTTCGAATGTAGTTCTTTGATTAATTGTTCCAAGTACTGTGTCTCTTCTGATCTTTTGATCAGGCTAATTTTTTTTTTTTGTTTCTTACTTGGATTTACCTTAAAATTCTTCATATTTTTAAACATTTAATTAAGAAATCAGAATGATAGTGTTTTATTTCCAGTTATGGAACATGAGGAATTTAGCAGTTTTGCTTGCTTGTTTCTACCCATCCCTTTCATAAATTTAATTTGGTCCCATTTAAAGTCATCCAAAGTTTATGTGCTTACAGTATTTTAAAAAAATTGTATTTTGTCTTTTGCATTCTATTTTATTATAATTATGGTAGTTAATATTCACCGGTGTTGGCTCTTTCCTCATTAAGCGTTATTGCTTTTATTTGCTATTTTTTTTATTCTAACTGGTTTTAATGCAAATAAACAGTTCTCATCAACTGCTAGTTTTATTTTGAATTTTGATCTAGAAAGTACTTCCAAGTTTTTTTAATTGAAAAGATCTTGAGACATATTTATTTACTTTTGCATGATGGATGTTAATTTTCCTGGGTATAAAATTATTGGATCACAACATTTTTGTATTAAATAAAAATCTCATTATCTTCATCTGCCTGTCCCCAGGTTTCTCCTCTACTTTTTTGCTTGCAGCATTCTTTATTATTGGAAGTGGAAACATTTATCAGGTTATGATTTGAAGTTTTCTTTGTTCACTAGTTTTCCTTGGAAAATAATGAAACATTCTCAGGTCTGGGAAGGTTTTCTTTTTCCAATTTTGTATTCATTTCCTCAGTTATCTTTTAAATTGATTGTGCATTGATTCTTTGTATTTGTGTTGTTTTATCATACTGTTTTAAATTAATGAGTTAAAAGGATAAGATATTCTCCATTCTAGGAGGATTTGTCACATTTGCCTTCTGTGTCACGATGAGATTTTCTAGTATCAAATCCAGTTACTGTCTCTCCAAAACAGATTTAATGCTTTTGGTATCTCAGTCTGATATTAAACAGTAGCTGTAATGTTCTCTGGTCTTTTCTTAAGGCCAGAAAATTGGTATGTTTAAAAACTTAACTGTTCCAGTTTGCTAATGCTGCCGGGATATAAAATACCAGAAATGTATTGGCTTTTAAAAAGGGAGTTTATTTGGTTACAAAGTAACAGTCTTAAGGCTAAAAACTGTCCAAGGTAAGTCATCAACAATTGGGTACCTTCACTGGAGGATGTCCAATGGCATTTGGAAAACCTCTGTTAGCTGGGAAGGCACAAGGCTAGCAACTGCTCCAGAGTTCTGGTTTTAAAATGGCTTTCTTTCAGGACGTTCCTCTCTAGGCTGCAGTTCCTCAAAAATGTCACTCTTAGTTGCTCTTGGGGTGTTTGTCCTCTCTTAGATTAGCTTCTCAGGAGCAAGAGTCTGCTTTCAAAGACCATCTCCAAAATGTCTCTAAGCTGCAATTCCTGTCTCAGCTCCTGTGCGTTTTTCAAAGTGTCCCTCTTGGCTGTATGTAGCAAGCTTGCTCCTTCTGTCTGAGCTTATATAGTGCTCCAGTAAACTAATCAAGGCCCATGCTGAATGGGCGGGGCCACACCTCCATGGAAACTATCTAATCAGAGTTATCACCCACAGTTGGGTGGGTCACGTCTCCATGGAAACAATCAACTAAAGAATTACAATCTAATCAACAGTAATCCGTCTGCCCACACAAGATTGCATCAAAGATAATGGTGTTTTGGGGGACATAATACATCCAAATTGGCACACTTAACTGTTTAATGAAACAACTCCTTCCAGGAGAAGGGTTTTCCTTGTTCGACAAAATCTTTCCTTCCTTTGCCCTTCCCCTTCCCCTTCTGTACTTCTTTCATTATTGTTCATCCTCCCCAAAAGATTTGTTTTTTAGCTTTTCTTAGCTGTTCTTGGTGTTGGAAGCTAAGAGCTGGTCAGCTTTCAAAATTGCCCCATGGCACGGAGATTTCCATTCTGTTTTGATGCTGAGGTACAGGTCAACAGCGTGGAGCTTCAATTTTTCGACAATGTCAATAGCAGAATTTCAGCAAATGAGAAATTCCATTAGAATAAAATAGATCTTATTCTTTGTCTTTAGATTTTGAGACTCATGGGCCAGGACTAGGGTTCTTGAGAGGACAAAGATCCAACACATGCAGCCGAATTTGGACCTCTGATTGAGAGATAAAATTTTGGAGAATTGGAGATGAGGTTAAAGGGATAGTTTTCAAGTTTAATTCTTAAGTTTAAGCTTTCTGCACTGAGGCAAATGGAAGAGGCTGAGGAGATTGGTGTGTGTGTGTATGTATGTGTATATGTGTGTTTTAAGCTGTAAAATGCAGAGAGAGGCAAAATTTTTTCTTGCTGTAGGGAAGAAATAAACATTAGAATGGCCTAAAAGCAAAATCATTTGTTTATTCAGCAAGCATGTGTGTGATTTGATGTTTGCTTGTTTCATTTTGCATTATGTGTGGAAGTCTTTTTCATGATCCCGTATGTCTTCATTTTTTTGGTTACTTTCTCTTTTTAAAATAGGATAGATTGCAACCTATTGCTCACAGTAGTACTTCAAGTAAATATGTGCTGTAATTTATATTTTCAACGGTATTTTAAAGGAATTCTAGCGAGAAGCTTTCTTATATTACCACCATCCCAAAGTCTATAGTATACTTAATGACTTTCGGAAGGTCATTGCAGGTCTAATTTTTGCATTGTTTACTTTAATATGAAGTCTTGCCTTTTTTTTAAATCTTAGATAATTTGTAACTTATTTTGATATCTTATTATGTTTTTAGTAGTTTAAGTTTGGGGAAGGATTCACTGGATTCTTTTGATTGTAAATTTCTAGGTTTGTTGGGTTATAGTCAAAGAAAGTGACCGGTAAGTTCCCATGTTTGGAATATTAAGAATTTTTTAATGGGCAAACTTACTATTGAGTTTTGAAAATATTCCAAGAACATGAGAGAAAATTGAGTATTTTTAGCTTATAAGGTACAAAGTTTTACAGAAGTTTATTAAAGTGGAATTTGTTGATTGTATTATTCAAATCTTCTATTTTTCCTTGTTTTTCTTGCATGTTTAATCTGTGAAACTCTGAAATATATTTATTAACTCTCCCATGAATATTGTAATTTTTTCATTTCTAATTGGTTTTGATTTATGTATTTTGATGACATATTATAAGTTCTTTTTTTCTTTTATCATTAAATGGTTCATTCTTGGTGAGTGTGTTTTATCTTTGATTTTGTCTTGTGATATTAATGGTGCCACTCCTTTTTTACAGCACATTTATGTTTATTGTATAATTTGATTATATATTTATGAAAAAATCTGAACATTTGTTTCTATTCCTTTTATTATTTTTATATATTACCTTCTTTGTTTTTAACCTCTATTTTTGCAAGGTTGATCAAGTTTGTTTTTATCATTTTATTTCCCCTGCATGAGAGTATAAAAGTAGGAATTTTTTAAAACATAGAGGTTGTTTTTGAGAAACTTATTCCTTGTGGTTGCCTTTGTATAGTCATAAGCAGTCTAATGAAATTAAACACCGTAGCTGCCTCTTTTTTTTTTTCTTTTTTTAAGAGGTCCTAGATGTTGGCAAGTTCATAATGTTTATCTGATAACATGAAGTAGTGAAAGCAATCCTTGTTGTGAGTCAGGAAATGTAGATCTTTGTTAGGCGCAGTAGTGGCAGCGTGACTTTGGACGAGTCACTTCACTTTTCTGAGTTTCAGTTTTTTCATTTCTCATGGGGTTTAGGACTGGACAACAATTCTGTGGCTGGTTCACCTTTGCATTATTATTTAAAACCGTATGAACACTGAATGTTAGCAAAAGTATTTTAGTAGAGGACTTTCTAGATTTGGAATGTTTTGCCCGAATTTGTACCCCTTACTTGTATTTGTATGTTTTATTCTTTGTATTTAGATTTTGAGAATCATAGACCAGGAATAGGGTTATTTCTTTGTTATATAGATCTAAGCACATAGCATAATGTTTATTAGTATTTATTAATTGCTAATATTAGGTTTCAACATGTCGGACATAGCATATAGTTGAGAAATAAGAGGTCTTAGGAAAGATGAGTTTCCACAGCAGCTAGTTGCTTGAGAGGAGAAAGAACTGGCTTTCCTTTTGGATTTCATAGTTTCTCTGTAATTATAAAAGATTATCTGTATGTGGCATATACACACTTGAATTTTGAGTATTAGAAGTTTTAAAGTTGATCCATAACATTCAGTTTTATTCAAAATAGTCTTTGGGGAACATAGTCTTATTTTAATTTTTCTGTGGAAATTTTGACTCATAAAATGTTATGCAACCTGAGAGTAATGTCTTAAAGATTTATTACTTTTGTCATATTTCCTGCTGGTTTTTCTCCTGATGCCTTTTTTTTTTTAATTTATTATATATTTTTTTTAATCTTCATTTTATTGAGATATATTCACATACCACGCAGTCATACAAAACAAATCGTACATTTGATTGTTTACAGTACCATTACATAGTTGTACATTCATCACCTAAATCAATCCCTGACACCTTCATTAGCACACACACAAAAATAACAAGAATAATAATTAGAGTGAAAAAGAGCAATTGAAGTAAAAAAGAACACTGGGTACCTTTGTCTGTTTGTTTCCTTCCCCTATTTTTCTACTCATCCATCCATAAACTAGACAAAGTGGAGTGTGGTCCTTATGGCTTTCCCAATCCCATTGTCACCCCTCATAAGCTACATTTTTATACAACTGTCTTCGAGATTCATGGGTTCTGGGTTGTAGTTTGATAGTTTCAGGTATCCACCACCAGCTACCCCAATTCTTTAGAACCTAAAAAGGGTTGTCTAAAGTGTGCGTAAGAGTGCCCACCAGAGTGACCGCTCGGCTCCTTTTGGAATCTCTCTGCCACTGAAGCTTATTTCATTTCCTTTCACATCCCCCTTTTGGTCAAGAAGATGTTCTCTGTCCCACGATGCCGGGTCTACATTCCTCCCCGGGAGTCATATTCCACGTTGCCAGGGAGATTCAGTCCCCTGGGTGTCTGATCCCACGTAGGGGGGAGGGCAGTGATTTCACCTTTCAAGTTTGATGCCTTCTTTTTGATTAAATGATGACATGTGGTTGAAATGGCAACAGTTAGCAATCTGTTAGCTTACAGGAAAAGAATAGTAAGCAGGTAGTCAAGTCAGACTGCAAAGGAAGACTTTTGATAGATAACTACATTTACGTTTCAGAAATCTGGAGGAAAAGATATGTAATTTAAATTTGTGTTTTTTACTCAAGTTAATAAGTGTTAACTAAATAAGGATGTGAAATTTGCCATGTTTGTATGTTCATGCATGCTCACTGGTATATATCTTATTTATACTGAGAAACCAGTCACGTTATGGTTAGAGAATATTTCATAGATTTGTGGAATCAAAAAATGGAGACAAAATGTAAAACAAAGGTGTTTGTGAGAATTTAATGATGACTTTTAAATGAATGGCTTTCTTGAACATTACCTGAATTTATTATGGTTATTTTAATCTCAAATATTGGCGTAGAATTTTCATGCCAACAACTTGGTTTAAACTAACTGCTTTTTGATTAACAAGTTACTTCATATTAAAAATATCTTATAATCACTGCAGTGTTTTGTTATAAAGCACTTTCATTAATTCTATCCTTAATCAGTAATTGAAACTTGATCAAATGCTGAGTCTTGGGGTTATTTCCTTAGCATTATAAAGTCTGAGAGGTTATGTGATCATAATCTTTGTAGGTGTTAAAGTAGTTGGGAAACTCTCCTGTTACAATAGTAGATTGTGATTCTCAGTTTTTAACTTTATATTTAAAGACAGACTGTTTTGTTTATATTTTCTTCCTCAAATCATTGCAAATTGTGCATTGAGTTTAGATTTCTTTGTATTAGACAATTTCAGGAAGGGGCCATTGGCTGAACTGGTTTATCAAATGAAGTTGTCTGACATGGGTTACTTTAGTTTGTGGTTTTAGATGAACTGTACATGGTGCTCAGCTGTTGCTCCAACCAGCTTTGTTCCAGCTGTCTTACTGGCCTGTCACAAAATACCCCACATTCCTTTTTTTTTTTTTTTTTTTTTTTTTTTTTTTTTTGGTAACTGAACCCCTCATTATATCCTTAAATTTATAACTAAAAATGGATCCTGGTAATTACTTTAATGACTTTTCTTCACTTTTATGCCTGTTCATTGCCATTTTCTTAGAATGATGCCCAAAATGGATTATGCATCATAAGTGTAAGCCCTTCACACTTACGGTTTTTATTTGGAGTTAAAGTTGCAGTTATAAAATATTTATACACGTGGTTAACATTGAAAGAAGCTCCTAACTTTAATAATGTTCCCTAAACAAGTAGCTGGTATGTGGATAACGCAATTGACATCTTCTTATTTTTGTTATAACCTTGAGTTTGTATTAAGTTTAATAGAAAGCCATATGTTTATATAGCTTGTTTAGAATCAAATATAGTCAGACCTTGGTTTGTGCTTTTGGTAAAGTGGTTGTGCTTCAGTGCATTTGACTATTTTCCTATAGTATACAGTTACTGAATACTAAGAGTCTGAGGGTTTTTCTTTGGGGGGGTGGAGTGGGTTGTTGTTATAAGCACCAGGGTCTATGAGGAATATTTTGAATTAATAATGAATATATTATGAGTGCTTTTATATGTGTCAGACACCATGCTCAAAGCTTTACATGCAGGTATTATTTAATCCATACCTTTTATTTTTTTCTCATTTTACAGATATGGAAACTGAGGCCCTTAGACTTGAATCCAGATCTTCTGACTATAAAACGTCTAAGCCCTATACTAAACCCCCTTGCCCAAATAAATCGCTTTTTATTGAACAAGTTACCTTAATAATAAAGTATCTTGTGTCTCAGTTTTTTCTTGAAAAAAAAATGGTTAGGTTCATGAAGCATTTTCTATTTAGCTCAAATTAGGAAAGCTGGGATTGAGTAGAGTGTGATATTTTGTTTAAAGGACCCCATTGCTTCTCTCTCTGTGCCCTTCTCCTTCCTCCCTGTGATCCGTTTCCCATTACTCCTTCAAATGTTGCTTTGCTTGCTGTTCTCCCCCCACCTGGCAACCCTCAGACCTGCTCTGATTCCAGAATTAGCTGTCACACCTGCCCCATCCCTATTTGAAATTCCTACTCTCACACGGCATAGCCAGGTCACTCTTATTCACAATCTGTGTGAAATGTCTTACATCCATTACTTTTATCTGACTAATTCTTAGTCATCTTCTAGACCTGGCTTGGACTTCATTTCCTCCAGGAAGTCTTTCCTGAGGGAATATCCACTGGGTGCCCCTCCCATATACCCCCATAATAGTATCCTGGGCATTTTTTCCTTTACCTTTTGAGAGTGAGTTGCAAAAATGATGCCCCTTTGGTGTTTATTTCCTAAAGAACAAAAAAGGGAGATAGTTTTTATATAACCTTAGTATGGTTATCAAAATCAGAATCTTACAGTATAGTACTATTCTCTATTTACACTTCACCAGTTATTTCACTAATGCCTGTTATAGAAAAAGAAAAAGAAAAACAAACAAACTCTCTCCCAGGATACAATCCAGAATTGCATGTTGCATTTATTTCTCATAAATAAATATTTAATGAGACTGAATATTTAGTCTTAAATTATTTTGTAAAATATTCCACAATTTGAGTTAGTCTGATGTTTTCTTTTCATTGGAATCAAATTGTGTATCTTTGGCAGAAATATCACAGAAGTGATTGTTGTGTTCTTCTCCATTGCATCATATCAGGGGTCCATGTTGTCTCTTTGTTCCATTACTGGTAATGTGAACTCTGATCACTTTAGTTAACATGGTGTCAGCAAGGTGTATGTAAATTTTAGCTTTTGAGTTTGTGTCTGTTTCTCTTTACTCTTCTATCATTCTCTTTTTTCCTTTTGCTGTGTCCAATGTATGTTTTGTCACTTGAATTTTTTTTAATATCCCCAAAGAATACCTGCATGGTATTATTATTTTCTTTAGGGGGAGAAGCCCCAGATTACTATATTTTCTTTATTCAGTAAGAAGATCTACATTTTCTTGGCCTTGCTTTCTTCACCTGTAAATTTAAGGTACTGAAATAGAGGATATCTAAGGCCCCTCAGATTCTAAAATTTTATTGTACATGAATTTATTTTGTTTATTGAATTGCTATATCTAGTTGGTCTTTTTTTTTTTTAAGTTTTTAAATCATCTTTGTACTTCCTTCTGTACAAGGTAGAAATGTTTCATTGCTTAGGTTTATAATATCTGTCCTTACATTGGGTGGCAGAGTGATACGCTTCACACCTAGATGTTGCCTTTTTCCAGACTGGGAGATGAAGTGGTTTTCCCCTTAGGTTCAGAGTGGGGCTAGAAACTTTATCTAAAATGATTAAAACAAAAAAGAAGACAACAGCAGCAAAACTGTTCAGTCCAATAGTGTTTATTACCTTTAAAATCCTCTTTTTGCGTGTTTTATAAAATTTCTAGTCATTATATCATAATTTATAAAGAAGTGGAATTTTATTATGAATTTAGAACACGTTATTTAGTTGTAGAAGTTATTTCATTATAAACATACTAAGTGAATCAAGTGTTGTTTCAGCATTGTTAATACTTTTAAGTTTTGTAGTAAAAGCATTAAGTTATTTAACAGGTTATAAAGCATAAATTTGGGTGCACTTTAACTTTTAAATTAATTCTCCCTTAACAATTTTCATAAAACATGTACCTTTTATGATAATGAATTACATTTACAGTATACTTTATAGTTTCAGAGAACTTTTGTATATGGTTTTTCATTTTATACCAGTAGCAAGTCTTTATGATTGGAAGGCAGCCTGTTATTGTCGTAGTCATCTTTATTTCCATTGTATAGATGAGGAAATGGAGGCTTGGGAAGACGTGATTTGCCCACGGTCCTCCAGCAAGTAAACAGTGAAGCTGGGATTTAAGCTGGTTTACCCTGACTCCTCAATACAGTGGCCTTTTTACTACAGAATACAAAAGTGTGTATTAGAGGGGAGCTGAAAACAAAGATAGATACTCATTTTCTGAGTGAAATTCTCTGTTATATGACTGTGTTGTCAGTGTAAGAGGAGCACTGATTTGGGAAGAGGAGGAGAGGGAAGAGTAAATGAGGTTTTGCCAAAAGGACACATAAGAGCACTTCACATGTTTCCATTAAAACTGCTAATTTGGCTAAAGCTAGTATGGAGTCAAAGATTTGTGATGGTATTATCTCTAAAATGTATGTTAGAAACACTGAGGTGTTCATTCTACAAATACACTGTTATTATAAGTATAAATGTGTGAGAATGATAAACACCAAATTCAGGATATTAATTACCTCCTGAGATTGGGGGAGGAGGAAAAAATGGGAATATTATTGCCAAAGTATATACACAGGGTCTTCAGTCATATAGCTTAATGTTTTATTTCATAAGCTGGGAGATGGGTACACAGATACTGTGCCAGTTTGAATGTATTGTGTTCCCCAAATGCCATTATCATTGTGGTCTTGTGGGACAGACGTTTTGGTGCTGGTTAGATTTGCTTGGAATGTGCCCCACCCAGCTGTGGGTGGTGACTTGAGTGGGATACTCCTATGGAGGTGTGACCCCACCCATTCAGGGTGGGCCCTGATCGGTGGAGCGATATAAATGAGCTGACTCAAAGAGAGAAAAAGAGAGTGCAGCTGGGAGTGATGTTTTGAAGAGAAGCAAGCTAGCTAGAAAGGAACGTCCTGGGAGAAAGCCATTTTGAGGCCGGAGCTTTGGAGCAGACGCCAGCTGCCTTCCTAGCTAGCAGAGGTTTTCCGGACACCACTGGCCGTCCTCCGGTGAAGGTACCCGATTGCTGAGGTGTCACCTTGGATGCTTTGTGGCCTTAAGACTGTAATTGTTTAGTAAAATAAACCCCCGTTTTATAAAAGCCTATCCATCTCTGGTGTTTTGCATTCTCCAGCATTAGCAAACTAAGACAGATACTCTTCATATTTTTCTTCATATATCTTCTGAGATATATTTAATTCAAAATAGAAAATATACTTCAGTTGATTTAAGTATGTAACCAAATGGAAACTTTTAGCCTTTCTTTTGAAGTTAAAGGTATCATGACTTTGACAAGACAAAAGTGTATTCTTTGGGGGTTTTTCTTCAGGGCGAGAAACTATTTTTTTTTTTTCCCTCTCTCTGCTTTAAAAAAACAAGTAAAACTTGAGTACAATTCTTATTATAGTAAAAGCTTCAAGCTGGAGTTAGTGGGTAAAACTGTTCTGTGTGAATGTATATGTGTAAGTGCATGTGTTGTGATTTGCTTTTTTTTTTTTAAATCTTCATTTTATTGAGATATATTCACATACCACGCAGTCATACAAAACAAATCGTACATTCGATTGTTCACAGTACCATTACATAGTTGTACGTTCATCACCTAAATCAATCCCTGACACCTTCATTAGCACACACACAAAAATAACAAGAATAATAATTAAAGTGAAAAAGAGCAATTGAAGTAAAAAAGAACACTGGGTACCTTTGTCTGTTTGTTTGTTTGTTTCCTTCCCCTATTTTTCTACTCATTCAACCATAAACTAGACAAAGGGGAGTGTGGTCCTTATGGCTTTCCCAATCCCATTGTCACCCCTCATAAGCTACGTTAAAATTACTATACATGGTTTCTGAAGATTTCTCCAGAACACCCAATACCTGATTTCGTCTTAATGATTACTGGAACTGATGATTAATTTTGCCTTAAATTTCCTGTATGAAGAAATGATGTCTTGAACTTTTCCTAGCACAAAATTCTTAACACTGTTTGTAGATGTATAAAATGAATGCTTATATATGTGGTTTTAGGTAAGTGTGAGGTAAAGATGAAAAGAATATAGAGTATCATATACTAGACCTGTGCTCTGTGTCATGCTATTGACTCTTTTGCTTATGAAATTTGCTTATTTATAAAGTGGGTAACGTTTGGATTGACAACATTCTCATCAAGAGCTTAGGTTTTTTGGGGAAGGGGATTATTTCTTTTAAAAATGGGCTACAGGAGGAGAACCTAAGATGGCGGCTAGGTGAGACAGGGCAAAAAAACACCTCTGTGAAAAATACTAGATAAAAACCAGAAAGTGACCCAGAATACCACTTCCAGCAATGCACCAGCCAGAGAAGGTCTGCTAAATCCACAGGGAATGTGCATTTGGTGAAACCGGGAGTCTGCATTCTGAAATGAGTGAGTAAGCCGGCTGAAAGTCCCGTGGCCGTGCTGCGGTGTGGGGAAACTGTTGGTTGGCGTTTGGAGACGGACTAGTTCTTTTTTTAAAAACAAAAACAAAAACAAAACCTGGGAGCAGCTGCAGAGATGGCAGTGAGAACCGCGCAGTGAAGCACTGCAGGAGCGGGCTGTAGCCAATGCCTTGGTGTCTGGCATGGAGGATAGCCCTCCCCATACCCGCTGCTGATTGTCCTGGGGCCAGAGGGATAGACGGGAGAGCCAAAAGGAGAAAGAAACCGCTTCCTTTGCAGCCGGCTTCCTGGCGTGCTGTCAACACTCCTGCCCGGGGCCGAGCTGTGCTAAAGCAGGGGCGGGGGAGGTTGAGACGCCCCATTCAGCAGTTTTTGCATCAGGCTGGGGAGTGCCCCTGCACGGCCCAGCGGCCTGGGGCTTCCCTTGAGGAAAGGCACGCACTTGTGACGTAGTACAGCCTTCCCTCAGCAGAGGTCCTGGAAGATCACAGCTATCAAGCAAAACAAATGCCAAGAGGCGAAAAACAACAGAAAATCTTAAAGCATTTGCTAAAACCAGATGATATGGAGAACCCAATCCCAAACACCCAAATCAAACGATCAGAGGAGACAGTACTTGGCGCAATTAATCAAAGGACTACAGTCAAAGAATGAGAGCATGGCACAGGATATAAAGGACATAAAGAAGACCCTAGAAGAGCATAAAGAAGAAATTGCAAGAGTAAATAAAAAAAATAGAAGATCTTACGGAAATAAAAGAAACTGTTGGCCAAATTAAAAAGACTCTGGATACTCATAATACAAGATTAGAGGAAGTTGAACAATGACTCAGCGTCCTAGAAGACCACAGAACAGAATATGAAAGAACAAAAGAAAGAATGGAGAAAAAAGTTGAAAAAATCGAAATGGATTTCAGGGATATGATAGATAAAATAAAACGTCCAAATTTAAGACTCATTAGTGTCCCAGAAGGGGAAGAGAAGGGTAAAGGTCTAGAAAGAGGATTCAAAGAAATTGTTGGGGAAAACTTCCCAAACCTTCTAAACAATATAAATACACAAAGCGTAAATGCCCAGCCAACTCCAAATAGAATAAATCCAAATAAACCCACTCCAAGACATATTCTGATCAGACTCTCAAATACTGAAGAGAAGGAGCAAGTTCTGAAAGCAACAAGAGAAAAGCAATTCACCACATACAAAGGAAACAACATAAGACTAAGTAGTGACTACTCAGTGGCCACCATGGAGGTGAGAAGGCAGTGGCATGACATATTTAAAACCCTGAGAGAGAAAAATTTCCAACCAAGAATACTTTATCCACCAAAACTGTCCTTCAAATTTGAGGGAGAGCTTAAATTCTTCACGGACAAACAAATGCTGAGAGAGTTTGCCAATAAAAGACCTGCCCTACTTCAGATACTAAAGGGAGCCCTACTGACAGAGAAACAAAGAAAGGAGAGAGAGATATAGAAAATTTTAACAGACATATATAGAACCTTACATCCCAAATCACCAGGACACTTATTTTTCTCTAGTGATCATGGATCTTTCTCCAGAATAGACCATATGATGGGACCTAAAACAAGCCTTAATAAATTAATAAAAAAAAAATTGAATATATTCAAAGCACATTCTCTGACCACAATGGAATACAAATAGAAGTCAATAATTTTTGTTTTGTAACTCCACTGTTTACTTCCTACAGGATATAAAATACATAAACTCTAATGACAAATCAGTGGTTTTGGGCTCAATGTAAAATATGTAATTTTTGACAAGAACTGTATGAAGGCGGGGGAATGGAGGAGTATAGGAACATAGTTTATGGGTCCTATTGAAGTTAAGTTTTGTCAAAGAAAACCAAGATTGTTGTGGATTTAAGAGGTTAAATTTAAGCCCCACAGTAAACACAAAGAAATTATCAGAGAATATGACCATAGAGATGAAAAGCAGAGTATGGGTTATGAGAAGTGGAGGAAGGGGCAATGGAGAGTTAAGAAATGAGTGTAGGGTTGCTGTTTGAGGTGAAGGGAAATTTCTAGTAATGAATGGTGGGAAGGTGATAGCATTACAACATTCTAAATGTGATTAATCCCACTAAAGGAATGTTAGGGAGGGGGTGGAATGGAAAGATTTAGGCTGTATATATGTTTCCATAATTGAAAAAAAAAAGGAGTCTAAATAGATGACAATTGAATGCCAAGGATGATCCTGGATGGGATCTGAGGATGGAGGACAGGAGGCTCAAAGAGACACAGTTGGGACATAAGGGGAAGAAAAAAGGAAGTTTAGAATGCAAGCTTTGTATCAATGTTGAATTTCTTGAACTTCTTAGCTGTGCTTAATGGGATTGCATGAAAGAATGTTCTTGTTCATGGGAATTGTATATGTGAATTATAGTGTTTGTTCAAGGATGTGTGCAGCTAGCTTTCATATGTTCAGAAGACAGAGCAATAGATGATGGATGATAGATAGGGAGGGAGGGAAAGAAAGAAATGGTGGTGTGACAGCATGTTAAAGTTGATGGATCAGGGTATCTGGGGAGGGGTGTCGGTATGCTGTGTATGGGGTTTGTATTGTTTTTGCAACTGTTCCTGTAATTTTGAATTTATTTCAAAATAAAATTAAAAAAAAAATTAAAAAACACAACAAAACACAGGGAATTTGGGGAAACGTGGAAGTTGAATATTACCAATGAAGGCAGTAGTAAAAAAAGGGGGCTACCCTTTTGGTGACCTTGTGAATGAAAGGAATCTTATTTTCAAGTTTGGATGATAATGGGATTAGAAAAATGCTGTTGGTGGTTGTTCATCTAAAGGCTTGGCCTTTATTTTGGGTACTTAAGCTTTTAGAAAGATGAGATGGGAGAGTGCGAAGGAATTCTGTGTTCCTGCCACAAGAATGTGCAAGTATGTACATAGTGAAACGTTGCTAATTTTCTCAGTAAAGAAATTGATGAAAAATCTGATTTAAGGGCGTCTTTAGATATGCAGATTTTAATGTGTGTTTAAGAGAAAGTGGGTGGGGTGGGTAAGAGGTAGGAAACTGGGGAAAGGTGGAATAAGTGTTCATGTTCTTGAGTTCAGAGGTTTGTTTATCTCCTTTCTAGGGATTACCTATGAATTAACTCAGGGTGTAAATTGGGAGTCCTTGATGATTTTGGATGGATTCTGAACATGATCTAAAGGGTGGGCTCTTCTGGTATTGATTTTTGAGAATTTGGAAAGGAATTTTGTTTCTGGCATGGGTTAATTTCATAGATATTCTTTCTCTGGTGTCTGTACGTGCAAGAGTTCTTTTTTTCTGCAAAGCGCCCTTGGCAGTCTGGTGAAGCCTGTGTACCTTTCAGAATATTGTTTTTTAATGAGTAAAATAAAATATATAGGATTCTAAAGGAAATCAGTTACATTTAAATAAGGAAACGAATTACATTTAAATACAGTTATCAAGATACTAAATGCAAAATTCTTCCTTTAACTCATGATGATTGTAAATGCTATTCTGATTTATCTGCAACAAATGCTGTATGAAAATATCTGTGATTTCTGTTGGTAACAGTCTTAGGTACTGCTAGTGTTTTGTTGAAGGAAATGCTCAACTTCAGTTTGAGGTTAGTGAAAAAAAATGCAATATTTTTTCCTGTCTACCTTAGGATTTTTAATCCAAAGAACTCTGTTTAATGCAGTGAGGAAAAAATACACTTGGAGCCAGAGTACTTTGGTATTGAGTTCTTCATTCACTGCTTACTAGTATCTGTATTCTTATGCAACTCTGAGCCTCAATTTCTTCCTCAATATAGTGGGGATAGTAATAGTGCTTAAGGGAGTTTAGCCTTTTTTTAGTGGCTGCTCTAGGTATTACATTACATACATAACTTACAGTCTATTGGTGTCATTTTACCAGTTTGAGTGATGTATAGAAACTTTGCCTCCCTTTACATCCCTTTACCCTCCCCTGTTTATAATTATTTTAAAATTTCTCCAACATTTATTTAGAACCACATGAGACAATGCCATAATTTTTGATTCAGCTGTAAAAAGTAATGTAGAAAACGCAAGGAGAAGAGAGCCTTTTGTGTTTATCCATATTTTAACTTACCATGTTGTTCTTTCCTGATGTTCCAAGGTTCTTACTTTTATCATTTCCTTAATATTCCTTTAGCTGTTCTTTTAGGGTAGGTCTTTTGGTAACAAGTTCTCTTAGATTTCCTTCATCTGATAATGTCTTGATTTTTCCTTCATTCCTGAAGAATCTGTTTTTGCTGGGTATAGGATTCTGTTTTTTTAAACACCTGAAAAATATTGTGCCATTTTTTTAGCACCTGAAAAATAATTTTGCCATTGCCTTTGACCTCCATGGTTCCTGATGAGAAATCTGCTGTCATTCTAACTGGTTTCCTTCTATAAGTAGGTATTGTTTATCTCTGACTGTTTTCAATATTTTTTTCTTTGTCTTTAGATTTCAGAAGTGTAATTGTTTCGTGTCTTGGCATGGATTTCTTTGTATTTTCCCAGTTAGGGTTATGCTCAGTTTCTTGAGTATATAGGTTATGTCTCTTGCCAAATTTAGGAAGCTTTCAGTCATTAGTACTTTTTCAGCTTCCTTCTGTTTCTCTTCTTCTGGTACTTCAATTGCATGAGTGTAAGATCTTTTGTTGTAGTCCCATAAGTCCTCTAAGGTTCTGTCCATTTTTTTCTAGTCTTTCTTCTCTGTTGTTCATATTGGGTAATTTCTGTTGTTCCATTTTCCAGTTCATTGATTTTTTTTCCCTCTGTCCTTTCCATTCTGCTCTTGTGTACTCACTGAGCTTTTTGTTCTGGTTTTGTATTTTTGGGTCATAAAATTTCCGTTTGATTCTTCTTTATGTTTTCTATTTTTTTCCTGAGACTTTCGATTTCCTTGCTGAGACTTTCTATTTGTTTCAAGTGTATTTCTAATTGCTTGCTGAAACATTTTTATCAAGACTGCTTTAGTATCTTTGTCAGATAATTTTAACATTTCTGTCATTTTGGTATTGACATCTGTTGATTATCTTCTTGATATTCAGTTTCAGATTGTGGTTCTTGAATTTTCAGTTGAAACCTGTATATTTTCAAATTTTGTCCTGAGATTCTGGATCTCAGATCTCAGTTAAGCCTTCTGTTTTAGGTGGTGGTTTTTTGTTTGTTTGTTTGACACTGTCCTGCAAGGGAAGGGACGTACTACCTCATTCTGCCAGGTACTATTAGACACCTAGGTTCCCCACATGGTCTCCATTCAAACTGTGGTTGGGGGCCTCATTACAATGTTGGGACGAAAATTCCAGCTCCCTGCTTGGCTTTCTCTGACATTACCCTGGTGATGTATTGGGGTGGCTCTTGATAGCTTTGTTGAGTATGGAATTCTAGGCTCCCCATTCAGCCTTTGCTGGTGTGGGTGGGGCCACACTTCCTTCTGTGGTGTTCGGCTGTAGTAGAGGCATTATTGTCTACAAGCTTTTCTGTCTTACTTGGCTGTCCCTTTCCTGGTCTTTTGGCAAGAGAGAGCAGACTTTTGTTGGGGTTTTTTTGGTCTCTGTCAATTGGTATTTCTGGGTTACTGGCCTTCAGCTCCAATTCTGGGATATGTGTGGCAAAAAGAAAACAGGTAACTCGCCAACAGTCTCATTCCTTGGGTTCTGAGGTCCTTTGTCAGTCTGCCCTCTTCTCCAACTTTCATCGTCTTCTGATATATATTTTATGTTGAACGTCAAGGATTTTTAGTGGCGCTTACCAGGAAGAATAGGTAAAAGTATCTCTACTCCATCTTCCTGGAAACAAAAGTTTCTTTGGTTGTTCTGTTATTTATTTTTGGCTATATTTGTTAATTCTATAATTATTTTCTCCAAAGTTTTCATTTTGTTTTATTTCTCTTGACTTTAGATTCTTAGCTCAAAAAAAGAAATAATATTTTTATGCCTCTTGATTTACATTGCAAATCATTATGTCATTCAACTTAATTTTATAATGGGTTTAGTTTTGTATCTATTGAGTTTGAGTGCTTTAGGGGCAGCTACATGAAGGCATATATCCCTTTTGATAACTAGTATGGTAGTGTAGGAAGAGATCCTGGCAAAAGATTGGTTTTGGAATCAAAAGTAACAGGTGATTGTTGAAGATAGTTGATGTACATGAAGTGTCTCCCATGTTAAGGAAGTCAGCGTGGCCCAAGAAGTAGCTCTGGAAGACTATCATTGAAAAGGGGAAAGGAAAAGGAAAAGGAACAACATGACTGAAAAGAACCTACTGAATATCTGGAAACAAAAATTTGTTTTAGCTATTGCAGAAACTAAGAGGAGACAGTTTCAGACACAGCTATGTGCATTCAACTGGGTCACATGCATTGGATTGGTGAAGCAATCTAATGGTGAAATTTCAAGACTGTATTTGCATGAATGGATAACACAGCAGTTTTAATGGAATGATGTGAGCAAAAGCCTGATTCTATTGGAGCTCCAGAACGGCATTGATGAATGAGAAAGAAAGAAGGTAAAAGTGGAAGATACATGTGTTTTTAAATGTAAAAAAAAGTTTTCTATTTTTATATGCTGAGGAAAAAAGAGCTAGTGTGATAGGAAAGATGATAGAGAAGGGATAGTTGATGGCAGGGACCTTTGAGAAGGTGGGAAGAGACTGGATCTATAGTACAAACTGAAAGGTTAAAAAGCTGGGCAGGAAAAATGGTACCCGCCCCCCTCTTGATAGTTTGGAAAGGATATTTATATGGCTATGATTGAGGATACAGGAGACTTTGTGGAAGCAAGGGACAATTTGGTGGGAGTCCCAGCTAGACATTTTCTTTGAAATAGGAGGCAAGATAATGCTATACATGTGTGTGCATGTATGCTTTTCAAAAGTTTTACTTAAATCAGTAATTTAATAGGTTACATTACAGGCATATCAGAATTGCATCTCTTATTACAAATTATTCTTAAATCTTAATAGAAAAAAAAATGGCAACAGTCATGAGCAGCCAATTAAAAAGTATCCTGTAAACATTTAAAATTGTTATCCCTCACTGAGTTAAAAAATGCGAAATAAAGAGATGCTTTTTAAAACTATCAAATTGGCAAAGATGAATAAAAGGTTACCTATTGTAGTTAAGGGAATGGGAATATCGAACACTTTCATCCTGCTATTGAAATTATAAAGTCAACAAACTGAATCAGTCTTAAATTGCATAAACTTTGACCTTGTATTTATTTTTCAAGGAATTTTTCCTGGTGAAGCAATTTTCTACCTATGCAAAGATTCATATGCAAAATTTTGGGAATAATATGATCAAAATAAAGATGGGTTAAATGATGGTCCATGACATTAAAATTAATTTTAAAAGACTCTTTGGTAAGGGAGAATTCTCAAGTAGGGGGCAAAAGCAGATTTTAAAACTAAGTACACAGCACAATGCACACTTAATTATATATCCATAGAGAAGAAAAGATCTGAATTAATTGAGAGTGAAAATCCCAGGATGATGGAATTATGATGATTTTAATTATTATTATTATTTTTCTTTCTTTTGCCTGGGTTTTCTTTACTGAACATGTAATATATTCCATAAAAAGGAAAAATAATTTTAAAAATTTGCTGCTGCCAAGATTGCTTTTAGGGAATATAATTGGTATAGCTTTCTAGAGTACAGTTTGGTATTATTTAATAATAGTCTCGCCTTAAACATGTTCATATCTTTTGATTTGATAATTACACCTCTAAAAATTTATACTAAGGATATGCATAAGGAACCATAAAACATCTTTATACAAAGAAATTTATCATGACATGATTTATAATAGTGACATGGTAGAAGTGTCTTAAATAGGCCTATGGTTAAAATATACTTCATGGCTGTTGTGGACTTAGAGTGGATCAGTGCTTATAAAAAATGATTTTGTCAATGCTTATAAAAATGATTTTATAAATATATACAATGAATAGCAAGTTGCTTAGATTGTGATTTTTTTAAAAACTTTTTATTTTGAAATAATTTCAAATTACAGGACAGGTGCAAAAATAATGTGAACCCCAAATGGAGAACTCCAACATACATCACCCCCACTCCAGCTATCCAGATCTACGAATTTTAACATTTTGTCACCTTCGCAGCTTCTTCCCTCCCTTATTCCCTATCTGTCCGTCTTCCCATCTATTAGATTGTGATTTAAATAAAGAAAATATAAAATGGTATAGTAAGTCTCATTCTGTTTTTCATCTTTAAAATAATAGAAAAAATAATGGGAAGAAGTGTTCCCATTTAGGAGTGATTTTCTTTATCCTTTTATAACGTTTTCTACAGTGGTCATTTTATACTTAGAAAAAAGTTATAAATAAGTTTTCTAATTGATATTAAATAATACTTAAAGTTTGACTGGCATGATTTCTAGAGAGTTTGAATTCTTATTTTAACTGTTACATTTTTTCTTGTATGATTTGTTTATGCTCTTTGTCCACTTATCTGTAAGCCTCTTATTTTAAAAAGCGATGTGTGTGTCTCAGCACATTACGTCTTTCATATTTACTTCACTTAGCTTCTTTTGCATGTGTGAAACACATAATATTACAAGTCAAGATTTCTTCTATCATTTAAAGTTTAGAAAAAGGGCATTTCTCTTGAGAGCTGATATATATTTCTCTTATTTTCTATGATGAGACTTAGAAAAATCTATTATATATTCTTATATCTTTATAAGGAATCTATGAATCTACTTGGTTTTCTGTTTTGCTCCATTGATAATATGTGTTTGTGCATTTTTGTTAAATATTTGAAAAACTGAAATATTTTTAAAAATTTCGTTAAAAATGCAGAGTTTTTACCTTTTCATTTGCAAAAGATGCAAATAATACAAAGTTATATAAAGTAAAAAGTAAAAGGTTCCTTCTTACTCCTTCCTGTGTACATTTTCATTTTCTCATGGTAACCACTGATAACATTTTGGGATATTTCCAGACTTTTTTCTATGACTATACAAATATGTGTCTATATTATGTATTAAATACAATGCAATGCATGTATGTATCTTCTCCCATAACAAGGTCGTACTATACATAGGGATGTGTACCCTTCCTTTTTTTTGTTTACCAGTGTGTAATGACCATCTTTCCATGCCCGTACATAAAGATTTACCTTTTAAAAATAGGTTTCAGATCTGGGTACCACAGCTTATTAGCCATGTAATCTTATGGTGTCTTAGTTTGCCAGGGCTACTATGACAAATACCATGCAATGCGTTAACTTAAAGAACAGGATTTATTGTCTCAAGATTTTGGAGGCCAGAAGAACAAAACCAGGGTCTCAACAGGCCCTGCTTTCTCCCACAGTCTGTTGCATTCTGGTGCTGGCTTGCCACAATCCTTGGGTTTCCTTGGCTTGCATTTCTGCCCCTATCACATGGTAATTTGTCTTCTTGGTCTCTTCTTGTGACTTTCTCTGACTGACAGGTCTGAATTTCCTCTGCTTTTTTAAGGACACCAGTCTTATCCATTAAGGCCCACTGTGGTTCATTTTGGCTTCATCTAAACAGGATAACAGCATTTCAAAGCTCCTATTTACAATTGGGTTCACACCCAAAGGAATGTGGATTAAGACTTGAACATGTTTTTGTGGGGAACATGTTTCAATCCCCAACACATGGCTAGTGATTTAATCTCTAAAACTCAGTTTCCTTTTGTGGAAATTGGAATGATGATAACTCTCTTGTAGGTTTGTTGATATTATTAGTCTTTAAAATTTCTGCCAATGTGAAGAAGAAAAACATTATTTCATTGATTTATTTGCATTTCCTGGATCACCAGTGAGATTGAACATCTTTTTATATGTTTAATGTTTAATAATATCTTTTGTAAACCTTATATCATGAATTGTTCATTCATAGCCTGTATCCATTTTTTTTGGTGCTTTATTTTCCTAAGAGTTTGCAGGAACTCTTTTATATGTCATTTAGAAATGGCGTTTGTCTTTTAATTTTGTTTTTGCCATATGGTTTCAAATTTTTAAATGATCATATCTGACTTTTCCTTTAAAGGCTTCTGGGTTTTGTGCCTTCTTTAGGAGGGCCAGTCCTGTCTTAAGATTGTGTTTTCTTTTAGTACTTTTATAGTTTAGATTTTAACTTAGATTTTTCCCACTCCCCCTCTGGCGTTTATATTTTGTTTGCCTTGAGGCTTTCCCTAAATGAAAAGTTTGTTGCCCCAACACCATTAAAAATTGCTTATTTTTCCATTAATTCCATTTATTCTTCATTGATTTGAAATCCATATATTAAGTTTCCATATCTACAGGGTTGGCTTTGGATTAAAAATGTTTTTTTGATCTTACCTATTTTGCTCTGTGTTAACTGCTGAAGTTTAGAGTACATTTTACAATGCAAACCTCTTCTGTCCTGTATTTTTCAAGAGTTTTTGAAGTCCCTCTTTTGCTGGAGAAGGACTAGTTTTGGTGCATTCACCCTTCCAGATGAACTTTAGAATCAGTTTGCCAAGTTACAAAATCACATTTTTTTTCAATTAGAATTCATTGAATTTAGAGTTTAATTTGGATGATTTCATTGTCTTTAACTACATTGAGTCTTCTCATTCAGTAACATAGGATGACCTTTCAATTAATTAGGTTTAAAAATCTTTTAATAAGTTTTATTTTTTCATATGGGTCTTATATATTTTTTGTTAGAGTTACTCCAGGATTTTGTAGATTTTGTTATTGGTGATGACACCTCTTCCCCTCTTCCCACTTAATTTTTTTCATCTGATAAGGTGCTGATGTTTGATAAACATGTTGACGTCCCAATGTGTATCTTGTAACTATTGACTTTTCTGAACTCTTGCTGAACTCTTTTATTAGTTCTAATGTTTTTTCAGTTGATTCTTGTGGATTGTTCAATCATATTATCTATAAAATAATAAGAATTTGGTAGTCCCTAGTACTGGTAGCTGACATTTTTGTCCTAGTCCTGACATGAATAGTAGTATTGTTAATATTTTACAACTAATAATTTAATTTCAAGGTTAGTTTTCTTTTTCCAACCTTTCCCTACTCTTTTTCATAATCAGATATGATTTAGAGTCAATTTAAAAAATATTTTTTTGGTTATATTAAATCTAAAAATAATCTGAGGGAATTTTATATTTCAAGATATTTAGTATTCATACTTAGGAACATTGTACAGTTTTCTGTTTATTTCTGGAAATATGGTCCATAGCCTACAGCCTCTTTTGTAGGGCCTGGAAGCAAAGAATGGTTTTTACGTTTTAATCAAAGAATATGCAACAGAGGCTGTCCGTTGCCTGAAGAGCCTAAGAGATTAAGTATCTAGCCATTTACAGAAAAAGTTTGCTGACCCCTGATTTAGGGCCTTGTTAAAATACTCAGTAACTGTTTTTGCAGCTGAAATAAGACCTTAAGTTATTTGTATATATGTTTACAATAATTGTATCTGGCATCTGTCTTTTGTTTGTAGTTCATTATTGTTCTAAGGTGTGAATATAACTGAGTTTTGAGTATTGTATCCAACTAATTTACCATACTTTTTGTTGTTACAGTATTTTAGTTGATACCTTTTGGGTTTTATAGATGCATTCATCTTATGTGAATATTGGTATTTTTGTTCCTTCCCTTTTTAAATGCTTTTAAAGAAATCAGCTTTATTGAGGTATACGTTACATGTAATAAAATACACCCATTTTAAATGAATAGTAAATGAGTTTTGACCAATAAATACCCTTTGTAACCATCAGCACAATCAAGATAGAGAATATTTCCATTACCCCAAAAAGGTCCCTTTTGCCCCTTCTTAGTCAGTGACCTCCAAAGGTAAACACGTGCTGACTTTTATCACCATAGTTTAGTTCTGCCTGTTCTCAGACTTTATATAAATGGAATTATACAGTATGTACTCTTTGTGTCTGGGATATTTTGCTTGGCATAATGTTTCTGAGATTTATCTATGATGTTGCTTGTTTCAGTAGTTTGTTTCTTTTTATTGCTTGGAATACTGCCAAGTATAAATATACCACAATTTATCTGTTTGCTGTTGATGGGACATTTGGATTGTTTACAGTTTTTAGGTATTATGAATAAAGCTGCTCTGAATGTTCATGTCCAAGTCATTGTATGGACTTATATTTTCATTTTTCTTGGATAAATACCAAGGAGTGGCTTACTTGGGTCATATGACAAGTGTATGTTTAACTTTGGAAAGCAGTTTGGAAGTTTCTTATAAAATGGTTACATCATTTTATATTCCCACCAACCATATATGGAAATTCCAGTTACTCTGGGTCTTTACCCAAAGATGATACATTAGCCAATATAATGGGTGTATAGTGGTATCTCATTGTGGTTTTACTTTGCTTCTCACAGGTGACTAATGACATCTTTTCATGTGTGTGTTGACCATTTTGTTTATCTTTGGTGTCTGTTCAATTCTTGCACATTTTAAAAATTGGGTTGCTTATTTTTATTGAGTTGTAATGGTTCTTAGTGTATTTGGAAGGCAAGTCTATTGTTACCTATAGGTATTTCAGATATTTTCTCCTGGTCCATGGCTTCACATTTCTTTTGTTCCTTCTCTTTTAATACTTATGTCTTATTTCTATTTCGAGTTATATTGCTTTGGCCAGAACTTTTTAAATGGCAAAATAGTTAAAGCAAAACAAAGTTAAAGCAAAACAAACATAGTAGATGGCCTTATTTGGTTTCTGATTTTAAAGCAAATTCTTGTTTCTATATCATGGATAATGGTTTTAAAAAATTTTTTTGGATGTTATATTAAATAAGTATATTATTAATGTTTTTATTTAATGTTATTAGCTTTGCAATTTTATTAGATGCTCTTTTGGCATCTACAGAAATGGATCCTATTTGTTTTTATTAATCCATTAACATAGTATCTTTTAATGTTGAACTGTTGTTACATACCTCAGATATGTATTGTCTTCATTGGATATTTTTAAAATTCATTTTCTCGAGATATATTCACATACCATGCAGGCATACAAAACAAATTGTACATTCAGTCGTTCACAGTACCATTACATAGTTGTGCATTCATCACCAAAATCAATCCCTGACACCTTCATTACCACACACACAAAAATAACAAGAATAATAATTAAAATGAAAAAGAGCAATTAAAGTGAAAAAGAGCACTGGGTGCCTTTGTTTGTTTGTTTGTTTCCTTCCCCATTTTTCTACTCATCCATGCATAAACTAGATAAAGGGGAGTGTGGTCCATATGGCTTTCCCAATCACATTGTCACCCCTCATAAGCTACATTTTTATACAACTGTCTTCAAGATTCATGGGTTGTGGGTTGTAGTTTAATAGTTTCAGGTATCTACCGCCAGCTACCTCAATTCAGTAGAACCTAAAAAGGGTTGTCTGTGTTGTGCGTAAGAGTGCCCACCAGAGTGACCTCTCGGCTCCTTTTGGAATCTCTCTGCCACTGAAGCTTATTTCATTTCCTTTCACTTCCCCCTTTTGGTCAAGAAGATGTTCTCCACCCCACGATGCCGGGTCTACATTCCTCCCTGGGATTCATATTCATTGGAGTATATTTAACACATTAAGGAATTTTATACACTATTATTTTATTTGAGACATTTCTTGTTTATTTTATTGTTATCCTATTGTATATGTATTATTTTCATTTTCTGAGTACATAAAAGCTTGTGATCAGGATCATATTTGGCTTGTAGAGGGATTTGGAAACTATGGTCATCTTCATATTCTTAATGAGCTTTAAATTTTGTCCTTTAAAAACCTGAATTTAGCACTTATTCATTTCATTAATTCTAGTTAATCATTTTGTTGATAGTTCTTAGACTTTGGCCATTTCATTTTCTATTTAGTTTCTTTGAGATGTCAGCTTTGTGTGTAATTACTTTTTATTTAAAAAGAAGTTTGGTGTCAAACAGAATTAAATTTCTCAATTTTGCTATACAACTGTGTGTAAGAGCGCCTTATTTTTGTTAAAGCTTTTTTCCATTTGAATGTCTATATTGTCTGAACCTTATTTTTAGTGTTACCACATGCAATATATTGCCTCTACCTTTTCAGGGAATCAAAGGCCCAGTCTTACTAGGTTTTTGAGAATGGTAGGGCTTTTTCTCCCTAAAGAACCAGCTCTTAAATTAATTGTTAGTGCTACCATTTAATAAACCCTTGTATTTATCACAATTATTGTCTTCTGTTTTCCTTTGGGTTTGTTTTCTAAAATCTTTTAGTTAATTAGCTTTTTCTCTTTTAATGAACACAGTTGAAGTTAGAATTCACCTGTCATTTTGCTTTTCTTATGCTAGTTATTTTGATGTTGAAATCTTGTTTTAATTTTTTAAATTAAGGCTTTTTTTTCTCCTTTGAATTATTGTACTAATATGTTAAAGGTTCAAGGGTTTTTTTTTCTTTTTCCTTTTGTTTTTGGCATTATGCTGAGAGATCTGTATGTTAATGTTTATTTAATTTGAAATTTTAGTTTTTTTATTTTAAATCTGATGTGATCAGGTTTTAAAATTTTATGTTAGAGACAGTATATTCCATGTCTTTTGTGTAGGGACAGATCCAAGTTTTAAGGGGCCTAAAGCTTATACTTTTAAAGAAAGTATACAAAATTGCATACATGTTGTAGATAAGTATTTGATTATAATGAGAAAAGAAGGTATCTGTGTAAAGGAAGGGCCTCAAAGCATAAGCTTTATTCATTTTGTGGCAAATCTCCCTCTCTTTAAAGCATAAAGTTTGGGTTTTTCTAAATTGTCTCTTCATTAATTTTATTCATATCCTTTGTGTCCTATATTTTTTGACTACTTTATATGCCATAGATAATGGTTTTCTTAACTTGTAGTATTTCCAACATTTTGCACTGATTTATGTTTTTGTTGCCTAAATGTAGTATTTTTATTATTAAGGTTTTGTTTTGCATAATTGCATTTTAACATCCCATGGTAGCTTTTGCCAAGCAATTTCTTCTTATGAGGCCACTTAATTTTTTATCGCAGTTACTTTTGATCTGTTTGGCTTGTTTGTACCCCCTTTCCCCTCATCCCTTTCTTTATCTGAGCTGTGTTGTAATTCCTTTATTTTACAGTGACTTGTAAGAGCCAGCAGTGTGGGAAAGTAAATAAAAAAAATTTTCATCACTGAATTTTTTTTTCCTGGTGAACTGTGAATGTGGGTAAGCAGTAGATACAAATCTTTTAAGAGTTAGTTGGAAAATATTAAAATTATGTACTGCAGCTTTTTTTCTTTTTCCCTAAAGCATTTAGAGATTGATTAAATAGGGGAGAATTTATGTTTTGGGAGGTTATTTTTCATGAATTTATATTGTCACAAATTTAGCTACAATTTTATTGATAATTTGATTTTGGGATGAAATCACTGAGAGTTAACATGGTAATCACTTCTTCTCCTGGAGTGAAATTTAATCCCCGCATCATTCTGGGTGGTGTGTGTATGTGTGTTTACACTCAAGCAGTACAGACTTAGTTTATAAGTGCAAATTCAAAGGCAGTTCTCCGGGTACTGCTAAAAATGTTTCCAAAGCTAACATAACAGTGCTTTCCTTTTTAAAATGTTAATAATGGCAAGTTGTATTTGTTTTTTAAACACTTAGGAAGGGCATGGAATTGATCCCCCAACCCCCAGTATAATAGAATGAGGCCCCACCCCCACCCCCACCTTAACTCTAAAGAAGACAACTTCCTTTATTTTGCATTTTTGGGTGGTGGTTATAGCACTTGTTTTGAGGTTTGACCATCCTCTGTTCAGCTATTTTTATTTTCGCATGTTGCTTTGAGTGAGTACACTCAGTGGCATTTTAATTAAAATATGTTCTGTAATGAAATTCATGCATGCATATTATGCCTTAAAACTCCAGTGCTGTTTTTACTTAATTTGGCCTAATTGCTTTATGCTATTTCTGCTTCATCTAAGGTTTTTTTTAACAAGTGCCAGTTTTCTACAGCTGAACAGAATAACAAAATCATATTCTTAGTCGATTTGCAGTTGCCTTTCAACTTATAAATGATTTGAGATAAGGTTTATGAGATTCAACTACTTGGTTGCCCAGTGGTGCCCCCACCATGACAGACATTTTGCTCGGATAAGGTGGAATAAAGAACTTTCAACCCTTAAAACTGTTCTTTTAGGGTTGCTTACCTTTCAAACATTTTACCAAACAAATCTTAGAGTCAGTGAAACTTGGTAATAATTTTGTGTTGAATATTTATAGTATTTTATGACACTATTAGCATTTGAAAACATATTCACTGAAATAAGATTTACCATTAAAACAATTTGTGTAGTTAAATTTTAGCTGATGTGCTATAACTTTTTATTTATTTTATCTGATATGGTATAACCTTTAATTTATTATTTATTTATTAGAATAAAATTTAAGCATCATTTAAAATAGTCAACAATGGCATACTTCTTGGCACAGAAATTCATATACAAAATGTTAAAAAATTATACAATAGCAGCAGTATTTAGAAGCTATATAACAGCTTTGTAGTTTTCAGCTGTCACTTTTCTATTTTATGAAAAATAGTTACAGCATTAGGTATATGCCCTGAGATTTTCAGATTTAATGTATTCTATTTTGGTGAATGTTTTTAAATGATATTTGCAGATACAATGTCTTTAAATCAGGGAAGGAGAGGAGAGAAGCTCACTAGATTCCAAACTCTGTCCTCCCCCAAAATGGAATCAATTGCTGCTGCCGCTTCCCCAACCCCCACCTCTCTATTCCATGATTAGAAAGTGGTATTTGTAACTTATGCAAAAATGATCATTTTTTTTTACAAACAAAATAGAAGATATATGGAAGAAGAGACCCCTTTGTACAAACAGCAAACAAAAAGACAGTGTTTCAACTAACTTGAAAAAATACATAACATTTGTATTAAGGAACCTAAAAATGCTACCAGGGTTCACAGAGAGACTTAAATACAGATCATATTCTTGGATTTGACGTTCAAGTTCTTAACATTGTCAATTCTAAAAGTTAATCTACAAGTTTAATGCCATCCTAAAATATAAATACAAAAAGGATTATAATACAAATTAGACAATTACTCTGTTGAGGTAGCTATTAATGTAACTTTGTTTTATGGATCAGTAAAATGGAGCTCAGAAAAATAAATAAAGTAATTTCTCCAAAGTCAGAAAAGTAAGGAGTGGGAAGCAAAGCTTTACCTCAGGGCAGATTAGAGGGCTCAGATATAATAATAACTAATGTTTATTAAGATTCATTGTTTATAATTTATTCATTTTCTCAATTAGAATAACATTTAAATATGTTTAGAAGATCAAAATTTGTGAGGCTTTTCTAGGGAGGTTCTACAGATAATGTATAATATAAATACAGATTTATGGACTCTTTGTAATTTCCTCCCCCCAATTTCACTTTTTCCCATATGCATAAGCACTTTCCTCAGCATTGTTTATTGAGTAGTATATCCTTCTTCTATGATCTGCTATTCTACTTTATAGATTTCATATATGTGTGGATTTGTTTACAGGCCCTCTTTTGTTTCATTAGTCTCTGCTTATTTTTGTGTCAATACCAGTCTATCTTGATTTCTTTAACTTTATAATGCTTTCGTAAATGGTTGGATGAGTCCCTCTTCTGTGTAGATTCAATGAAAATTTCATTCAACAAATAATACTGAATTCCTGCTATGTGTCAGGAACTTTGTTGGTGCTCGGAAAATAGTACTGAACAAAACACAGAAATTCTGTTCTCATTGAGCTTATACTCGTAAAGAATTTCTTGGCTGTTTATCTTGCTTACAAATTTCAGAATCAGCTTGTCAAATTTCATGAAGAATCCTATAGCCTTTTAAATTTTAAAATGGATCAGTTTAGGGAGAAAATGGACATTTCTTGACAGTTCTATCCATGAACATAGATTATTTTTCCATTTTTATATGTTTCCTTTTTTTTGGCCTTTATTTAAAACTGTATAATTTCCACAAATGTCTAGTATAAAATTATATTTATTCCTACTTACCATGTATTTACTGTTGCTTACTGTTGTAAATGGTATATTAGGTTCATTCCTAGTTTTATCATGTTTGCTGTTGCTATTGTAAATTGTATCTTTTTGACTTAGGTTTTCTAATGGCTTATGTTCAGAAATGCCATTGATTTTATTTTTTGTATATACATTTTTGTATTCAAACATCTTGGTGAATTCTGATTAGTTCCAGTAGTTACTCTATATGTTCTTTTAGGTTTTCTATGAAAATACCTATATTATCAGTAAATAATTTTCTTTTTTTCCTATCCTTAGACCATTTTCCTGTCTTATTTTATTGGCTAGAACTTTCAGTACAATATTGAATAAAAGTGGTGATAGTGGGCATTTTAAAGATTTTCTTGATGTTGATTTTTAAGAGTTTCACTGTCTACAAAAAATGTTTGCTGTAGGTTTTGGTCCTCTTCAAGACCCACTTTGCTGTGAATTTAAAATGTGTGACATTTTCTCATGCTTTTCCAGCATGTCGTATGATCATATTGTTTTTCTTTAATCTGTTCATATGGTTAATTACATTTATGATTTTTAGAAAGTCCATGTATCCTTCTATTCCAGGGATAAACTTCATCATAATGTATTTTCCCATCTGTGTTTATTCGTGAAATTGGCCTGTAATTTTCATTTCCATAATGTCCTTGTCTGGTTTTACTGGCCTTATAAAGTGAGTTGGGGATTATTTCCTCTTTTCCCATTCTCTGGAAGAATTTGTGAATTACTGGAATTGCCTGCTTCTTGGAAGTTTGGTAGAACTTGCTTTTACGAGTTCTGGACCTGGTTTTTGTGGGGGTGGTTGGTAGTGGTGGCGCCGGCAAATTTTGTTTTGTCTTTTTATTTGTTATAGGGCTGTTCAGTCTTTCTAATTTTTCTTTAATGTTTTCTTAGGTTATATTTTTCTAGACATCTGTCCATTTTATCTGTGTTTCACATTTATAGCATAAAGTTGCTCATAGTATTTTTTGATTTTCTAAATCTCTCCTGTAGCTGTAGTTAATGTTCACTACAGTTTTTCTTTTAGTTCTCTTCGGTGATGTCTAATCTGTTGCTTAGTCCATCCATTGCATTTTTTATTGATTTTTTTCATATCCACAAGTTCCATTTCTTTCTTTTAAAAATTGGCATGGTCGTTTTTGATCTCTTCTTATTTATTGACCATTCATTTTGTGATTCTGTTTATCTCTTTAACAATGGTGTGTTTGGATGGTATTTGATATTTCTTTCCAGCAGTGATCACTAATTTGATTGGGTGTATTTGTCTCCCTAATTAGACTGTGATCTCTTATGGAGCAAATGCTTTTGTTGTTGTAGTGATGTTTGTTTTGTTTTTTTTAAAATATCCAGTATATAGTATGCTGTTATATATGTATATATACACACACACACACAATAAATTTGTTAAATAGCTTGATAGTAAGATTATGAACCTACTAAGCAAGGTTTATTTGTGGTTAATTACAGTGAGCTAATAATTGTCAAAATATGTTTTCAGTATAGAGAATGATACTAGAACCCATCAATAACTAGACCCTGGGTTAAATATACCTTTTTAGTGCATTGTTGAGTTCACAAGAACCATTAGAAATTACCAAATGTGCCCTCTACCTCACTTTCCCCAAACAAGGCGAGCTCAAACATAAGTAGGGAGCATTTAGTGATAAGACATAGTGAAGGCAGAAATTCAGGAATGGTTTAGAATTTCGATTGAAGACTAAGCCTTGGGCCAGCAGAATGATTCTGGGGGCGGGGTAGTTGGATATGTAGAGGAAGGGAGCTAAATCTGAGACTTAACCTTGATAAGGAGGGTCCCTTAAATGTGCATAATCCCCCCCACTGGGTTAGGCTGGGCTAAAGTGGTCTTAATAGGTAGTCCATTTCCCTACTCCCAGTTAATCCTGGATAATGAACCAACCATGCACTAATAAAACACAAGATGTGGCAGAAATAATTAACAACAAATTTAGATCCCATCCCCCACCACATGCAAGAACTGAGATATTTTGACACTTCTTGATCATTCTTCAGCATGTAAGTATGAAGAAAGAGTGATTTCAGTGCCACCCTTGTAGTTTTCTGCCCCACCCCTCCAGGAAGGGAAATTTATTGAGAAAACCTAAAATTGGCTCTTTATTTTGAAATAAATTTAAATTATTTGTTTTTTTTTCTTACCAGTCCACACTATCTTAAGTAGTGGAACTTTCAAAAAGTTCCTTCCCTGTAATTTTAAGCCATTTTTAGCTCGTGTTTTTACATACGTTTCTAATGAAAGCAATAAAAAGCTTAATTTTTAAGGCTAAATATTTATGCACTCCTGTAGTAAAAACTGTCTCTGGCTTTTATTTTGTTTATAGATTGAAATGAGCTAAAGGAAAGAATAAATGAAAGTCGCTTAATTAAAGAAGTCCAGTTTAAATTTTTGACTTGATTGGGTTCCAGGCTTAGTGCCACTTGACCTCTGACTTTTGGTACAGAGCATCTGACTCTAGAGTAGCATGTAGTCATTCTAGGTATTGCCATTTAAGAAAACAGCTTTAAAAAAGATCTGTTAGAACATGGGAAAAAAAAGATCAAAAAAGATCTTGCTTTTTTGTGGTTTTATATAAGGTACCAGAGGCTCAGCTGCTTGTAATGTTTCACTCAGTTGCTTTCTGTTCAATGAATAGGATCACCACCATGCATCACAACTTTGCAGACTCATTGCAAAGGAAATTGCAGGAGGTAAAAAGACCTCAAATTAATGTGGCTTTTTGTGGGAGTAGGCGGGCAGTGCTACAACTAAATAAACAAATTGAATTATACAGGAAGACAGCCTTTATTTAACTCATCTTTGTACTCTTCTCACACTGTGATTTGCTCTGATATCATTCCTTGTTCTTCTAAAGATTTTTACAACGATTAATTCATTGTAAACATTTAAGTACAATTGAGTTATTTAGTAGTTTTATATCTTATTTTATCATCTTTTCTCCATCAAGCTGTTTCCTTTCCTCTTTTGAGTTGCAAGCTTGATTAATGTGAGCACAAAAGGTCAGAAATCTTAGCCTCACAGTGTCCTGTGAATGGAACGGAACCCCCTTTATCTTGTCTTGTTGAATTCTTCTACATCTGTTTTTGCTAGTTTATCCTCTACGTTTCTCTTGTTTTGATCATATTTTCTGCTCTGAAAAATGGATCTCGTATTTGCATCTCTCCACCATAAATCTTCTGGATAGATTCATGGTCTTTCATCAGTTGCATGTTGGGTGTGAGATATTTTGAAAATATTTTAAAGAGGAAGGAGGGGAGATCTTTAATTATCTATGGTAAGCTTGCAGTTATCTGTGTCGATAGAAGGCAGAAGGGGGCCTACATAATTGATATTTTTATTGCAATGTACCATATTCAGGAAAAACTTCTTTGCCTGCTTGCCAGCTTGACCTTATTACCAGAAGCTAGGATTGACTTGAGGTATATGGGGGAAGGTTTAGAGAGAATCTGGGTATTTTACTCCATGAGTGTAGAGAAAATAGGGACAGGAAGTCCATTTTGATTTCTCAAAGTGACTATTGGTGTGGGGTACAGACTGGAGCCAGACTGCCTGAAATCAGTCTCTGCTCCACCACTTATTAGCTGTGTTTGTGTGATTTTGGTCAAGTTACTTAACCTCTTACGTCTCCCTTTCATCACCTGTAAATAGGAGACCCTAACAAAAGTAACTGCTTCATAGACTTGTGAGGTTTCCATGAATATACGTAAAGTGCTAAGTGCCTAGCACATAGTAAACTCTAAAGAAGGAATGATAGTAACAGGGAAGCTTGTCCTGAGAGACTGGATCAGAGCCCCGCCTAGTTGGATTCAGGAGTTCTGCTGTGAGAGAAGGGTTTTAATTCTCTTAAGAGCACCTAAGTGACCAGGTGCCATCTCATGTCTAGAACTCTAGTGTTAAAGGAATTAAATGTTTATATAGGATTTATTAGGATAGTGATTCATTCATTCAACAAGTATTTCTCTAGGTTTATGTTCAAGGCCTTCTTTAAGGAGTTCACAAAGGCAGTGTTTTCCTCCTCAAGTGTAGAGCTTTAGTCCTAGCTGGGGTGAAAAACATGAAAATGATTGCCTTGTTCTTCCTGCTTTCTCTGAAAATGACTTGATTCGTTGTCCCATTCATTGGTTTAAAAGCTGTGCTATGATTTGTTTTATAGGAGAGAGTCAGAAGGAAAAATTAATAAATCTCTCATCTGTTCCTTGGTGATAAAAGGCTACATTTTCTTAAAATTGAAGGAATTAACCTGTGAATTTTGTTTCCCGAATAATTTAGTAAATTGTCAATACGAATTTCTTCATGTTGGCTTTTAAGTTTTTATTCATAAAAATATTGTGCATCTTTACAGGTTTGTCTTGTATTTTGCAAATAAATCTGTTCTCTGCAAGATGTATATATCTTGAATTCTGTTTTCCCGTTGCCTTAGAGGATTAAGAATCTGTGAACTCCCACCAACACCTATAAAGGTAGTGATGTCAAATGGTAGAGCCTACTTATCTGTGCTCTCACAGTGCCTTGTCCTAAACATCCTCTAGCACTCATCACTTGGAAACTATAATATCTCATCCATTCTAAGGCACACATTTAAAAATGTTTCTTATTTTAACATCTTTGAAATGTTAACATCCTCTAATTGATGGCATCCTAGAGTCAACAAAATATGGAATTTATTTTCCTGTCTTGTCTCCTACACTTGATTATGCGTGAACTCCTTGAGGTTAGGAACTTGTATTTATTTGTTGTGTTTCCAATGACTGATTTGCCATTAAATCCCTGCTTTTGTGGAATTACAGTGTAGCAATTTTTTAGGATGGTCTTAATCAGTGTTATTTGAAATGAGAGTTTCCAATCAGGACACTTTTGCCAGGGGAGGGCATATAGAAGGAGATCTGGTACATGCTGGTAGTAGTTAAGTGCTATTTCTACTCTGTTGTATGCTTTTTCTCTTTTGGTTGATTCTCTTGCTTTGGACTTGTTCATAACTTACCAACAAAGCACTATGGGCATCTTATGTGAATTAGTTGATTTCAGCAGATGCCAGTGAAGTGACAAGAGTAAGAAATTTTATATTCCCATTTATGATGTGCTATTACATTTTTAACCATCTTTTGGATGTTACACGGTGCCATAGTCATTTTCCATTTTGCAAATGAGGAAATGGAGTAACTGCGTTTACAGATGTCATGTTTAGTCCATGGTGGTGGAAGAAGGGCCAGACTGCCTGTTGAGGGCCTCTGATCTGTGTGTGATAACACTCCTTCTGTTTTAAAAAATTCTCTTCTGAATTTCTTCTTTCGTTGTTGTTATTTGTATTAGTTTAAAATTACATTATTTATAAATAACTGATTATGAGACTTTGGGTTTTAACACTCATTACAGTAAATCATATGTTTGAAAAGGTGAAGAGAGTTTAGTTTTTCCCTTTATCTTGCCATTGAATATCTTAATTATTAGTCTTGCATACTTAGATGTAACTTAGTGCTAGAAGAAATTGCTTAGTGGATCTAGTTGTTTTCATTAAGTTAACCTTTTACCTTCGAGTGATTAGAAAAGTCTACTCTAGGATTTTAATTAGTATTTTTCTGGAAATGACTGCCATGTAACTTTAAAGTGACTTTATTTTTTAGAACAGTTTTAGAGATACAGAAAAATTGAGAAGATAGAACAGAGTTCCTATATACCCTGTACCTAGTTTCCCTATTATTTAACATCTTACATTTATTTGTTGTGTCTTCAATAATTAATGAACCAGTATTGATGCATTATTGTTAATTAATGTCCTTATTTTATTCAGATTTCCTTATTTTTTTTTTTAACTTTTTATTGTAGGTATGTGTTATATATATCTCAAATTTTCCCATTTTTCCTTAGTTTTTATCTAATGTCCTTTTTCTGTTCCAGGATACCACATTACGTTTAGTTGTCATGCCTCCCCAAGACTTTCCTTGTTTTTGATAGCCTTGTTGGTTTTGAGTATTACTAGTCAGATATTTTGTAGGGGCCCCTTTATTGGAATTGGTCACATTTTTTCTTTTCTCATGATTAGGCTGGTGTTATAGGTTTTTGGGGAAGACCACAGAGGTAAAGTGCCATTCTGTCATCATGATTTATGACTGTTGACCTTGATCACCTGGCTGAGGTGGTGTTTTTCTCGAGTCTCCACTGTTAAGTTACTCTTTTTTTCTGCCCTCTTTGGAAGGAATTCAAGGAGTGGGGGTGCCCTGTAATTTTAAATAATTAGCATATTTAAATGGTAGAACTTAAGTTTGAAAATTTACCTATAGTCAGTGAGATTTCTGTTTTAGCAAATTGCAGATATTTAAATAAATCACTATAAAAATGTGCCTGCATTCAAAGATTTGGTTTGGCAAAAATTTTGAAGCTTTTTTCTCATTGTAAGTGCTTAAACTTTGCTATCACATGTCAGCTGCTACATGTTCCTCTTTATTTACCTGTCAGCCATCTAATTAGTACTTATTAAAATATATATATATATAATGAAAAGGAAATGTAGAAAAATATTAATCAAAAACTCTTGCATAAAATTTGTTAATATTTTGACTTTCTTCTATTGCTTTTCTGCATTTAAAAATATTATTTCTAAAATTGAGGTCTTAGTTGATATGTAAATTATGATTAGAGACCAGAACAGTTAAGGACCCAAAATGATCAAGGGAAAGTACCTGTTGGAAACCCCCATGACAATAAACCTCTCCTTGTAGTTCCCATTTGTGTATTTCAATTATATGGCTTATGTTAAAATTAGATGAGAATTTCCATTGTACACTCTCAATTTCATAGTTGTGTAACCGTCACATAATCTTGATTGTAAACAAAGCCCTTTAATGATGGGCCTTATTTGAACAATTTAAGAAAGGGTTATTCATCACAAGGGTATAAAATATATGTCTAGTTTCACATTTTAAGTTGAGAAATTGTGAAGACAGGCTTTGGTTCTAAAGGTGAGTTTTATAGTTTTCCTCCTGATTTTCCAAAATTTCTTAAATGAGCATGTATTATTTTATAATCAGTAAAGACTAAGTACAAAATAATAAAATTAGTTTCTAAAGTCTTTTATTGATCTTTTAAGGGTTACTGTTGATAGTTATTACATTTTAAAACAAATGGTTATTTTGATCACTTTCCCCAAATCACTAGAACCTTAGAACCATTTAATTCTATTTACCCTCTTTCATCTTTTGTGTTTTTGTTGAATGATTCTCTTTAGTTCAGAGAATAAAAACAGTTATTTCACCCATCTATGTATATATCTTTGCATTTGACTGCAGTGCTGGTACTGTGAAGATAGTTTTATATTTGAGTTCCAATAGCTTATGATAGGAAAAAATATTCTACCATGCACTCTGTGGATTTTTTTTTTTCTTTTGGATTAAATACATATTTATTGTATAAACAGTGTGGCAATACCAGAAAGCACTCCTTGGATTTTATAAACTACTTATATAAAATAGGAAGAATGAATTTGATAGGTGAATAAACCCCTTTTCTGTATTTGCTAAGCATCTGTGAAAAGTACTTTTACTAAATGGAATAATAGTTATAGAATCTGACCTAATATGCATACAATATTGTGATTCAGAATTTAGTTGCATGTTTACTTTCTCTTTTTGTGGTTTACAATTGATGTGGCATTCGTTTACTATGAAATTAAGCTGAACACATAGACAAGCTGTAATTTGTGACTTTAAATGGTGTGAGCAAGATCTTAAATTTTATGAACACATGCCATTTAGCTCTTGACTTTTTTAACCTACATATTTGGGTATATTTGTAAGATGGATTTTTATATGGTTCCTTTTGATATAAATCATTTTTGTCTGCTTTTAGAAGAGTTTAAATTTATCCAGTGGTTTTGTATGAATTAAATTTTTGTACTATAAAAAGGGGTTTTATAGAAACTACTGTGAATTGCTGGGTGGGTAAATGAGGTTAAATAGAAAGGGTGGTCCTTCGTGTGGATACACAGAGCCACTTTCTGCGAAATGCTGGCCCACTCTCCCAGCTTGTGGTTTGGAGAGAAATACTGGTGAGAGCATTCTTTCCTCCCTCTCTCCCCTTTTGAGATGAAGACCATGAGAGATTAGTTATTATTATTAATATTAGGAAAATAAAACAGTAGTGATATAGGCTCAGTACGGTTGTTTTCAAGTTTAGCTGTGCTATAGTATAGGTAAATTATTCGACAGTGTAATATTTAAAAACAACAAAGTCTCCTCCTCCCACCCATTCTCTGTCTCATTAGCCAGTTTTATATTTTTTTGTTAACATTTATTTTGAAAATTCTCATCTTTATTATTATTATTTTTGTTTTTATATTGTCTACCCCATTAAATGTAAGTTCCACAAGTGCCAGAACCATGTCAGTTTTATTATTCAGGACTATATCCCAGCTCTTAGGTAGTAAGCACTCGACAAATACTTGTGGAATGAATGACCTTGATATATCATGGACAATCTTGAAATTAGTACATAGAGACTTAGCTCACTCCTTTAATGACTGTTTACTATTCTATGATGTATATACCAGCCACGTGCCTTCTCAGCTGACAGAGGTGTTCCGGATGTCATCGGCCGTTTTTCAGTGAAGGTATCCTCTTGTTGATGCCTTGGTTTGGACACTTCTATGGTCTTAGTACTGTAAATTTGTAACTTAATAAACCCCCTTTATAAAGGCCAATCCTTTCCTGGTATTTTGCATAACAGCAGCTCTAGCAAACCAGAACACCTATTATGGACATTTAGGTTGTTAGTTTTTCACAATAACAGATGAAGTTCCTGAGAACATCTTGTGTGTGCGTGTGTGTATGTGTATCTGTATACGCATCTTTAGTAGTTTATAATGTTAATTTCCTTCATTTATGGCTGTGTTCCTATAAAATAATTAAGCACATTTTAAAAATATATTATTAAAAGAATTTTCCTCCTTGAATAAATGAAAACCCTTTGCCACAAAATATTGGAAAGAGTACCAAAAGCAAAGTGTATATATGCTGCTTTGATTACCTCTGTGAGATAGTTCTTGGCTAATCCTTTTGGAAAGGAGTATCTGAAAGGGACAGAATCCTTCAGTCCATAGCATAGTCAGGCTGAGAAGGAAATCAGCAGCCAATACAGGGTAAGATGAGAATACTGAGTAAGAAGAATTCCTTCCATGGCTAACAGAGGTACTTAACCTTAGGGTTACCATATTATCTCAGTTTGTCTTGGATAGTTGTTCTGATATAATTATTATATGCATCCCCTTTCAGTCCCAGTTTGTCAATAAATTATTTGGTCTCCCTTCTAAGTTTCTTTGTTCTTTAAGTTTCCTTGTCTGTAAAATGGAGCTAGAACAGTGCCTGCTGTGTAATAAGTGCCTTACAGGTGCTCATTGTTGTCATTAGTATGATTATTTGACCTGTTGCAACATTTGTCAACCATTTATCATTCCCTCCACCTTGAAATAACTTTCTTCACTTTGTCTCCTTCCTAGTTTGGCTGTTCTTTCTCACTTTCTTTGCCTGGATCCTTCTCATCTTCCTGACATTTCAACCTTCCTGAGTACCTGGAGTACCCCAGGTCCCAGCCCTCAGCCTTGCTCTTTTCTCCGTCTGATCTAGTTTTATGACTTAACACTATCTATCTGCTGCTGACTCCCAAATCTATGTCTTCAACCCTACCTTCTCAATGAATTTGAGACTCGTTTCTCTATTGTCTAATAAGCATCATAATGGAACATCCCTGTCTCGATACTCTATCCCTTCCAGTCTTCATCCCAATAAATGGTACCACCATTTTTTCCCACTTAATTAGGGGAAAAAACTCCACAAAGAAACCTTGGCACTATCTTGGACTCTTTTCTGACAAGCCTTATATCCACATCCATTCCATCAGCAAATCCTTTTGGCTTTACCTTGGAAATGCATGCAGATCTGACTACATTTCATCTCTATCCCAGCCACCCTAGGTGAGGCTGCCGTTTTCTCTCCAGGATTTATTGTAATAGTGTCTTAAATGGTCTGTTTTCACCGTTGTCTCCCAATAATCCATTCTTCCCACACCCAATGTTTCTTCTAATATTTAAGTCAAGACAGTTTACTCCTCTGTCCCAACCAAACTCTCCAGTGGTTGTTTTTATTTCACTCAGAATAAAATCCAACTCCTTATCACGGCCTACAAGGCTCTGCCTCCCTGCTAACTTTCTGAATTCATTTACAGCCTCGTTATTATTTGTTCTGTTATAGCCACACTGACCTCATTGCTGTTTCTCAAGGGTGTTAGGCATGCTCTCACCCCAGTACCTTTAACTTAATATTCCCTTTGCCTGGAATGATCTTCCCTTAATCAGTGGCATGGCTTACTTTTGTAATTGATGTAGGATTCTCTCCTCCAATGTTGTGTTGTCAGAGAAGCCTTCTCTGGCCATTTTATGCAATATCCTCCCCTCCGCTCTGCCTCCCTGCTACTGTCAGTCCCCTTACCCTCCTTTTTTTTTTCAGAGCACTCATCATCTCTGATATAGTGTGTTTATTTGTTGGCGGTCAGTCCTCCAGGAAACGGCAAGCTCTGTGAGAACTGGAATGCGATTCTCAGTTCCTAATACAATGCCTGGTATGTTGTAGGCACTCAGTGTTTGTGGATCTACTGAGTTGTTGAATGAACCCAAGGAAGATTCATGTGGAAGTTTTAGCAGTAATAGAATGTGGGTTGTGAAATTACCACTCTCTTTTACTTCTAGTTTTGTTTCTATAGACCATTTTCTGATCTAGAATAGATGAGAAATGAAAATGGGGTTTAGGACATTGGTAGGTAGCAGTGGATAGAGGGGGAAGGAAATGAAAAGGGAAGTAACACCTCAAACTCTGGGGTGTACTTCAGGTAACAGCTAGGATAAAGTTGGTTAGCTACCTGGTTACAGGCAGCCCTTTGAATTTTAAGTTAAGGAAAGAGAACCAATTTTTGAATGCCCATTCTGAGCTTGTAGCCCTTTCAAATATAAATTATTATGCCCAGTTTATAAGTCAGGAAATTGAGACTTAAATGATTGAATAACCCTCCGAAGTTCACATAGCAAATAAGTGGAATATCTTCCCAAAATGCATGCTCTTTCCTCTCCTTACTTCATGATATCTGAAGAGGGAGTATATATGTAATAATAATTTGTATTTTATATAGTGCTGTAAAGTTAACAGAATATTTTCACATATTATCTTATTTGAATTCTTATAGCTTGTGAAATTAGATGTTACTTCATCTAGACAGGTAATAAAACTTGGTAACAGTGATAATTTGCCACAAATCCTATAGCTAGAAAGTAGCAGAGCTAGCACTTTAAGCAAACTTTTCTGACTTAAAATCTCCTATTGTATACTACAATTAAAAAAAAAATTCTCTATAGCTCCTACAAATTATGCTCAGCACATGGTAGTGCTGAAGAGGCTGTAATAAAATTATAGGGCTGGAAAGAATCTTAAGTGATCATAAGAACAAATCTCTCATTTCCAGTTAAAAGTCAAGAGAGTATCTCATCTAAAAAGATTCATTTGGTAGAGCTTGGACTAGAATCTAGGTTTTCTTAAACTCCAGTGCTCTGCTTTTGTTACTAAAGAGTTTATATTTTCAATAAATGGTGCTGGGAAAACTGGATATCTATATATAAAAGAATGAAAATGAACCCCTATCTCTCACCACATATAAAATTAAATAAAAATGGATCAATGACCTAAATATAAGAACTAAAACTATGTAACTTTAAGAAGAAAATATAGGCAGGATTTTACTTAAACCAAAAGCATGAGCAACTAAAGAAAGAATAGATAAATTGGACTTCATCAAAATTAAAATTTTTTTGTGCGTTGAAAGATATTACCAAGAAAGTGAAAAGACAACCTACAGAATGGGAGAAGGTGTTTGGAAACCACACATCTGTTAAGGGTTTAATATCCAGGATATATAAAGAGCTCCTACCAACTCAAAGCAAAAAGACAAAAAGACAGTCCAGCTAAAAAAAATGTCTTGAATAGACATTTCTCTTAAGAAGATATTGTATTATATACAGTAATAAGTACAGGAAAAAAGGCTCAGCATCATTATCCATTAGGGAAATACAAATCAAAATCACAATGAGATAACCACTTCACACCCACCAAGATGGCCATAGTCAAAAAGATGATAACAGGTGTTGGCAATGATGTTGAGAAATTGGAACCCTCAAACATTGCTGGTGGGAATGTAAAACAGCACAACCGTTTTAGAAAAGAGCCTGGCAATTCCTTAAAAGGTTAATCATGGAGTTACCATATAACCCAGCAATTCCACTCCTATATACTCAAGAAAAATGAGAACATATTTCCATGCAAAATTTTGTCTGTGAATGTTCTTAGCAGCGTTGTTCATAATAGCCCCAAACTGGAAACAACCCAAATGCCCATCAGGTGATGAACAGATGGATAAAACCAGAACAAGGAATGAGGGACTGATATATGTTACAACACGGAAGAACCTTAAAAATATTTTGCTAGGTGGAAGAAGCCAGTCTTGAAAGACCACATATTGTATGATTCCATTTATATGGGATGTGCAGAATAGGCAAATCTATAGAGACGGAAAGTGGGTTAATGGTTGCCTAGAGTTGGGTCGGTTTGCCCATAAGTGGGGCATGATTGCTATTGGGTATGGGGTTTCTTTGGGGACAATGAAAATATTCTGGAACTGGATAGAGGTGATGATTGCATAACCTTGTGAATATACTAAAAACCATTGAATTACATACTTTAAATGGGTAGATTGTACAAACATGAAGTATATCTCAGTAATGCTCTTTAAAAAATGAGGCCCTGATTCTAGGAAGGACCTGGATTACTTAGCATATTATGCTAATGCTAAAGGATGAATATGTTGTTGTGTAGGAAGTAACTGAGTTAAGCAGTTCCTACCTAGAAATAGTTGCATATATGGAAAGTATTTATAGTCATGGCAGGACCCCTACCCTCTAGTTGAAGGTTTTCAATCTCCACTGGTATAAAGAACTAAATTTTTTCTTGTTATCTTGTCCACTCAGTGGGGTTGTTTTATAATTTATAATAGGTTTGCAGAGGGAGGAGGAGGAAGAAAGAAGAAAACCTTTCTTTTTATTTCCCTTTTTAAAGCCCATGGGTTTGGAAAGAGAAAAGCTTATGATGAATAAGCTAAAGCACCCCTAAAGGGGACGCTTGCATCATGAAATGGCAGTTCCTCCCGTCTCCCTGAATAATGTTCCCTCCACAGGGGCTGAAGCTTTTCTTTTTCTTTTTGTCCTTTCTCTAAAATTTCACTGAAGATTCATTTTGGTTTAGAATTTTGTTTATTAAAAGAGCAAGCACTGTTGAGTGATTGGGATTGGACAGTTTTCTACCTAGTATCTAGGTATCAAGTTAGCTTTCTTGAGGAAGCCATTCATTTTAATTTGGGAGTGGAAGGAACTGTTGGAAGAGAAGTAAGTTTATATATAATGTTAGGCTATATAATGTTCTCAGAAGGAGATAAAGCCAGGAGAATATTGTGGTAGTGGGGGTTAGGGCAGGGTAAAGAGGTATGTTCTAGGGGTGCCCCAAAGATAAGCACTTCCTATTTTTAACTGTTGTCCAGGGCCTGGACAAGGAAAAGAAATTCTCTCCCTTTTCATTCTTGGGCAAAATGACTCGGCTTCAGAGGTTAAAACTTAGGGCTAATACTGGAACAGGACCGTATTTCATTGGTAACTTCTGTGGTCTGTATGGATGTTACCACAATTTAGAACAATATTTCCATGGGGGAAATGAGCTCCAAATAATTGACTTAAAAACAAATTTTTGTAACAGAACCAGTTTTTAAGTTGACTTAGTACTATACTTTTGCTGGTTGCACCCCAGACCTATTTTTTCGTAACAAAATACTGTGCATTAGGGGTATATATCGTAGCTGAAATTTCACAGAAATCATGTGAAAGGCATATGATGGCTTTTGGCAGTCTGAGACAGAGGCATTGAAGGCCTAGCTAAATTTAGTTAAAAAGAAACCAAAAGGCTTGCTAGACTTACTGTAGCCTTTTTATTCTGCATTAGAGTACTGGGAGATAAATTATGAAGTTGCTTATAATTATAAATATTAGATTAAAGGAAATCCCAATTTCAGTCAGAAAAAATAGGTACTTGAGAGAAGGAATATCAAGTATTTTGGAAATATTTGACATAAATATAAGAGAGTATGTTGCAGGGAACAAAGGTTCTCTGTGACCTGACAGCTGCGGTTAAAAAGTGACACAAGGAAGAGCCCAACTCTGGCTCACAGCTGCCTGAGGTTGCTGCAGTCTTCTCTAGTGTTACCAAAGGAATTTGCCACTGCTCTTGTTTTAGAAAAGAGAGTCTACTGATAGCTAACGAGGTCCTTATATGTGCTCTGGAAAATTAATCCCTTGCTCCACATAACTATCTTAATAATTACTGGGGCTTCTTACAGCCAGTATTTTGAGGTTCCAGCTGTATGCAAGATACATCATTTAACTCCAAGAAAGTTCTCAAAAGCTTGAGATGGACCTTAGATACATCAAATCTAACCAGACACATATAACAGAATTTTAATAGGAACTCGAATCCATTTTAGTTTCTATTGACGCTCCAAAGGCTGAAAATAAAATTAGTCATGCCAAGTTACCCTCATATTCCAAAAACTTGCTAAAGAGTATTAAACGGATATGCTACCCTTAGCCCATACCCACCTTCAGAGAATGAAAGTGTTGAGAGTTAAGGGTTTGGGGACAAGGGTTTTTTTGTTTGTTTGTTTTTTGAGTGAGAACTGTTATGCTGACCGGTGTTCTGTGCCCCTCCACACATAGGGGAGGGAAGGAGAACAATGCATCTCTTAAGCCCCCTTCATTTAAGCCAGTTTATTGGGGAAGCTTTAATAGAATCACTGAGAGCTTGACATGTATCCCTGAAGCTTGGGGAACATAAGGATTTATATGAAAAAAGAGGGCTCTATTGATAGCAAACCACACTTCCAAAGACAGTGGGTTAAAAAGCGTGTTTCTCTTAGCTTCTGGATGGAACCAGCTTGAAGCTATTCAAAAGGGATGTTGTGCGTGATCACCTAAAAGGTGACATGAACCATCAGGGAATGCCAGCAGAAACCCCAGGGATTGTGGGTTGGAGTTGTAAATGGCTAGGTCTCATTCAAGTCCTGGAAATTGCACTTGGAGGGCCCCAGCTTGGGGACTCTCCCAAGAAATCCCCATGTCCTCATGAGAGTTAGCGTGGGTATCAGATTTCATTGGTGTGGCCTTTTTGGTCTCCCTTAGTTCTTTGCATTCCTTCAGTTCCAACCCTGAAGGAGCCAGAGACAGCCTTCTTGGGGGTAGAAGAGATGCAGAATAAGATGAGAAAAGAGAGAACCTGACTGTACGCCAATCTCAGGCTTCCCAGTTCAATCTAGGTAGGAGGGAAGCTTTAATTTTTATGGGCATTGACTAATGCAGTTAAGACACTGTGCTTTTTACATTTTAATTATTGCAGTTACAATATTCTTGGAGCTGAAAATGACCAAAGGACTACTTAAAATTGAAGAATGACTGGAAAAACTATGAGACTTGGTTTAGATTACATTCAGAAGGGAGGAAAAACTTGCCCACAGAGGGGCTTTGAAGGAAAGTTTAATACTTAACACCCTACTGAGTGTAGCTCATTCATTGTTAATTATTTATACATTCATATACTTGAGAAGGTAAGCAACTGTAAAGGGAAATTGTAAGTATTAATTATTTGGAATATATACTCTTCAATTCTCAACTCTATAATATAAAGACAGAATATTTGAAATTGGAAAAATCCAAACTCTAGTCACTTTAAGGATTGAACGAATGCAGAGTGTATTGAGATTGTTTTCTGTTTGGATTGTTGAAGGCATTGCAGAGGAAGTAAGAGGTGATTAGGTCTTTATTAAATTAACAATAATTTATTAAGGGCTTACTGTGTCTACTACTATGCCTTGTACTTCACATATAATATTCTTCCTTTTTACAACAGTCCTACAAAGTTAATATTATTCCCATTTTACAGACAAGGAAAATGAGATTCAGACAGGTTAAATGATCTGCCTTAATTTTCCACAGCTAGGAGAAGTGGTGGAACTGTATCCAGGTCTTTCTTACTTAACAGTGCATGCTCTTGTCACTCTGCTCTGGTGCCTCCCCAGAGCATCCAGTACACAGCAGTGGAACAGGGACCGGAAAACCTCAGCAAACATCCCTAGACAGAAAGAGGAAGAATGGGAGATGTGTAGTAGTCACTGGTGATCACAGCTCTTAAATCCTGCTGGGCAGCTTCGTGAGGGCCCTCACCTGGGGAGCAGCAGACCTCTGGGAGATTTTTCCTTTTCCATTACTTGTTTCATCACATCCAAAGTGGGTGTTGGAATACGTCCTCCTTTATGTATCCATGTTCTCATGCTTTTCTTTGAGGAATTGGGGGTTAGAGATATTGGTGAACTTACCCAAGGACTGAAATAGCTGGGATGTAGGGTGGATTCTGGATTTGAATTTCAGGTCTGTCTTACTCCTGAACCCACACGTTTTCTCTTAACATGCTGCCCCCAGCAGAGATTTTATAAATAAATCTATTAATAGAAGGCAAGTCCTTATGAAGTCTCATATTTTGGTTTATCATAAAATTTTAAAATATCATATATATATTGTGGATAGAAGTCAAAAAGGGAAACACTTTTCCTGCTGGCTTAGAATGAAGAAGAGCAGAGAATCTCAAAATGTTAGCCCTAAAATGTTTCCTGAGCTGATTTCTGTGTGTGTGTGGTACGGGGGAAAGGGTTGAGGAGGGAAAAAAGGGAATGTGAATTCCACTTAATCTTGGTTTTGCTTGTTTCATGAAGCCAAATACAAATCTTACTTCTTTTGGCACTTTTATTCTTTATTTTATAGGCCAATGAAGAATTGAAAAATCTGAAATTTTAATAGTTTTATCAAATTAGCAAGATATTTGAACATGAGCCTTGGAATCAGACCTGGATTTAAATTGTAGTTCTCCTACTTATTGGTGGGGTCACTTTGAAGAAGTAGCATAGTTCTTCTGTGCCTCACTTTAAAAAGAAAGGAAGAGAAAAAGATTATATATATAAAATAGCATGTATCAAATTGCCTGTCATATGGTCAATGCTCAATAAGTGGTGACTGCTGTTACTGTGCTTGAGGATGTTTCATTTTTTTGTGGGAGCAGTGGAAGTGGGAATGGAGGATGAGTGTCAGTGTGCCTTACCTCCAGAGAGGCAGAATAGCAGAGTAGAAAGAACCTTGGAGAAGGAGCTGGGAAACTGTGATTTTACTGTTGGACCTTTCAATGACTTGTTGATTAAACACTAGGCAACACTTTACCTCTCTGACAAAATCCCTGCCCTCATGGAGTGTATATTCTAGTTGGGTGTGTGTGTGTTGGAGGGGAGGGGAGTGGACAATAGAAGTAAAAAATGAATTATAGTTTGCAGTACATGTTATTTCTATGTATTTATATGTATCTATGATGTATGTATTTTCTGGAAAATAAGGAAAAAATTCAGGCTTCCAGATTAGTTGGATTTGAGTAGAGTGAGAGGAATTGAGTTAATAAAGATCTCTTATCCTCTTCCCTTGACTTTTGGTAGTCCTTATGTGCTACCACCAGATTTTTAAAAATTGATTTTAATATAAAAATTGTCAAATATATGCAAAAGTAGAAAGAATAGCATAATATACACCCATATGCAAGTTACCCAGATCTTTTAGTTATCAAGATTTTCCCATGCTTATGTCTTCTATTTCTTTCTCTCCCTCCCTTCCACTTTCTTCCCCTTCCCACACTATGTTTTTAGAGGACTCCTGAGACTCTTGACTGAGAATGGTGCTGTGCTCAGAAATGCCTTGACATTTGTTTACTTATTCCCCAGTGTACCTTAGACCTAGCCGCCTATCTGTTTAAAATGGAAGAGTAGCCAACTTAGCCAAGGTGCTGGATTCAGTTTCCCAGACTCCAGTTAATCACCAGCCCCAGTGTGTAGAAAAGGCACCACTCTGTGGCAGTGCTTGGGAACTACATTTCTACCAATAGCTTGGTGTTGGGAGAAAGTAGTTGTCACTCTTCCTTCCCCGTCCCCCTTCATTTCTCTTTCTTCTTTGAATGGGAAGGTACTGAGTTGGCAGTTCTCTTAGGAGGCCAAGCAGAACTCCTGTTGTGCAGTATTTCTACTATTACAGCCTAATAGTCTCAAGGCTTCTGACAATCTTCCCTAGATCATGCTTTATCTCCCTGTCTGAATGGGATAGCTTCCCTAATCCTAAACTTTTGCCGCACTTCTTAACAACCTTAAGACTTAAGCCCATATGCCCTTCTTGCTACCTGGAAGACATCCTCTGAAAGGGGACATTCCAGTTCCCTTTCTTCTAGTTAGGTCCTTTTCCATGCATCCTTTCGTGTGATATCTCTAACCTCCTTCTGTCCACCTGGCTTTTTTCTGCCTAAGTGTGTTCTTGTGAACTCTTTAGTCCACCTCTTTTCCTGCCCTTGCCTGAGCCTCTACTATCTAGAATGTAATACTGTGCTTGCCTGCTGTCCCCTTCACCTTCCATCCCCTCCTTCTTGCTCTCTGCTATAGAATATCCTAGGCTGTGGTTGGGAACTTTTTCCAAATTCAGGAGAGAGACCGTTGCCTTTTCTGGCAATTGCTGGGGCTCTATATTTATAAGTAAATGCACACATATTTCTTATGCATGACTGCAGTATTAACACTTTAAATTTCATTGCCTTCTGAATAATCTGTTGGCACTTCATATTGTTTCTGTTCTTTGGCCTATACCTTTAATACTCTCCCCCCATCCAGTCATAGCACACTTACTGAATGCTGTGTAAAAGGCCCTGGGGCTCTGTGAGGGTAGGGATCTTGTCCCTGTGGAACACATAGTAAGTGCTACATAAATAATTGCTGAATGAATACATGAAACTAAAAGCAAGAACAGCAGTTTGCAGGAGGTTTTTAAGTGGTGGAAAAATAAGGCTTTGAATGGTGCAGCTCAAACTGGAGGGCTTTGAATATTGGGTTAAAGAAACTACTCAATCTTGAAAGCAACAGGGAGCCATTTTATTTTATTTTACTTTATGTTTTTAAGAGGTATAATTCACATGCATACATACAAGTGCATAATTCTTAAGTGTATATAGCTTGATGAATTTTTGCATATGGGTGTACCAATGCAACTATGACCCGGATCCAAAAAAATATTTCCAGAAGTCCAGATGGGGGGCTATTTAACTTGATTCACATTTTAGATACCAAGTCCCATTGAGGTAGATAGATTGGCCTAAGGTCTCATGGTTGGTCCGTGGTGTAACTAGCACTGGAATTATTATTACAGCTCTTCTCAGGAATAGCAAATCTTAATACCTAAACAAAAGTGCTAGTTCAGACCATCTTAATAACTGCATGACAAAAGCAATTACAGTTATTATTATGGCTAACATTTATTAATCATTAGCATTTCTTGGCACTTTATATCATTTAATCTCCACATGCTTTCACTGTCCCTATTTTACAGATGAGGATGCTGAAAGTTAGGTTAAATAATTTTCCTCAGGTCCCAAAGCTAGAAAGTGATAGAGTTAGAATTAAACCCAGAACTCCAGCAGTAGAATCTGATTTCATTTCGGTGCTCCGCTGCCTCCAATATGTGGTACCCTAGTTTAAGTAACAAAAAGTGTTGTTGTGGTAGGAGGTGAGGGTTGTATTTGCAAGTTTAAGTAACAAAAATGTCTTTGTGGTAGGAAGCAAGGTTTGTATTTGTTACCTGCACATAATGAATGCTCTTTTTAGGCATTTTCTGACCATTGTGGTATATTAAAATTAAGAGAGGGAATAGGGTCTTTAATTCCCTGACAGGCCCCAGAGTGATTTTCTTGGGGGGGCTCTTTATTGAGAGAGGAAGATTCTTTCAGTGAGGATGACTCTTTAAAATCTACATGTAGTGAGAAGATGATGATCTCCACAGCAAATTACGAAAACAGGATACAGCAAAGATGAAATGTGGGCCTAAATATCCAGAAACTTCTCCAACAATTAATTTGTCTTAAAAAATTAATCTGAATAGAATAAATGCATGCCAGTGTTAGTTAACAAAGTGCAAAATTCTTACATTAAGGTTGTGTTTCAAGAGCCAAGACATCCAAAGAAAATAGGAAACTTCCACAACCTCTAAAAGGAAAAACAGTTTATTTTAATGGCCTCAAGGTTGTTTAAACCAACAGTCTTCTATACTTACGTTCCTGTTTGCTAATGCTTCCATTATGCAAAATACCAGAGATGGATTGGCTTTTATAAAGGGGGTTTATTTGGTTACAAATTTACAGTCTGAAGGCCATGACAATGTCCAAATTAAGACGTCAAGACGAGTATACCTTCACAGAAGGAAGGCCAATGGCGTCTGGAAAACCTCTGTTAGCTGGGAAGGCACATGTGTTCCAGCTCCTTTCTGAGCTCCTGTGCATTCTTCAAAATGTTGCTCTTGGGGCATTTGCCCTCTCTTAGCTTCTCCAGGGCAAAGTGTCAGCAAAAGTCTGCTTTCAAAGGCCATCTCCAAAATGTCTCTCTAAGCTGCAGCACCAAGCTCCTTCTGTCTGAGCTCTTACAGGGCTCCAGTGATTTAATCAAAACCCACGCTGAATGGTCGGGGCCACACCTCCATGGAAATAATCGAATCAAAGGTATTACCCACAGTTGCGTGGGTCACATCTCCATGGAAACAACCTAATCCAAAGATTCCAACCTAATCAGCACTAATACATCTGCCCCCACGAGATTGCAGTAAAGAACATGGCATTTTGGGGGACACAATACATCCAAACTGGCACATACATATTAACGTCTTGATTAGTCTCAGTGCAAACCCCCCGTACATTGAAAGAATTCTAGCTCTTATGCATGTCTCGGATATTTGTAACAATATATTTAATATGTACATTCATTATGTTTTCAGACAAAGTAAGAGGTACAGTGTAGCACATTTAGTCATAAGCTGAGAGTATTCAATGAAAATCAGGTTTTGTAAGATGAAAGCATGGCAAGAAGTATCAGATTGCTGTGGAGAAACATGTTACAGGAAGGTAATCTTATGAAGAAAAAATATGAACAGCATACCTTATTCACCTCACTTGGTGAAAGATTGTAGTTTTAAGTTATTTAGAGTAGTGAAAACAATGAATATTGTTGTCAGTTATATTTATTTAATTTTTGAGGTGGTGTGGGTGCCAAAAAGTAAGTTCAGGATTGTTTTGATACATGTTTATTTTTAAATGGGAATGGGGCCTGGGGTGAGGGAGTTGGATTTCTATTAAAAAGCTGCTCCTGTTGGTAAATATTTTTTATAGGCTTGCTTTTATAGACATTGTTTAGTAAACCATAGACTTTGTTTAATGAACTTTGTTTAGTGAAACCATCAAAAAGGAAATAGGATTATGGATAGTGAATTCTGTAAAAAGTGAGTCATAAAATAGAAATAAAATGTGGAACTTGTCCTCCAGAAAGAAAAGTTTATAAATGAAGCCATGGTAGCAGGCAGTTGGGTATACTCCCACCCACTGCCAGGGTTGCTTTACAGTCTTTTCAGAGTGCTTACTTCTGAGTAACTTTCTGGTGTTTGCACAAGTCACCACACCAGAGTTTGTCCCTTAAGAATACCCTGTCTCTAGGGCCTGCAAGTCCAACTGCCAGGAACCTTTGCCTGAAAAATGGGTGTCACCCTTGGCACTGGTTCCCAGGATTGAGCTGTCTTCCTCCAAGTCATTCCCTCAGATTTTGTAATGAGCCAGTGCAAAAATGGGCTTTGAGGAAGTTAGTCAAGAGGAGAGCAAAGAGAGATTCAGAACAAAAGAAGGATGATGTCAGTGTCCTCGTTAGTGTCCTCTTGTACGGGGCGGGGTGGGGAGGTGTGTACATTCATTCTAAGATTCTTGTTGCTGTTGTTTTCTTTTCTAAACATTAAACATTTTTTCCAAGAATTGTGGATTGTAATGCACAAACATGTAAGTGCATTCACCAGGATTCTTCCGGACTTACTCTGAAACCTTAATGGTCCTTCCTTATTATGATGATATCAGAGGATAATGGTGGGAGGCTTTGATAATGAAAGTAGAGAGAAGTAGAATTTAAGATAAAAACAAGAAAAGTATCAGTGAAAGAATAAGTTTGAGATTTCTGCCAATAAGGAGATAATGGTTCCGTATTAGAATATACAGGTCAGCTGAAAGGGGAATAAAACAAAACTCTAAAAAAGAGTGTGAGAGAGGAAGGGGCAAAAAGAAGGTAGAGGATGGAATCTTCCAGGCCTCATTCAACAAAATGAGGCCTGGAAGATTCCATCCTCTACCTACTTTTGTTCTTAGGAAAGATGCTTATCACCGTGTTGCAAATTCACATAGGTCTGATTTATAATGATGTGTTTTCTCTACTTTTTCTAGAATTTGAGGTCTAGATTCTGAGGCATAAATAAGTTAATTATGAAAAGAAACTGCAGTAGATTTTTGCAATCTTCTTGAATATTTTATATTTGAAAACTCATAGATATTTAGCACCTTTTCTCCACTTGGAAGGTGCTCTGAAGAGATTTCAATTAATGGGGAATTAACGTATAGATCCTGATAGAAAAGATTCGATTAATTTTTGGACAAATAAAGTTGTGTTGGAATGTAGGTAGACAGGTAAATGTAAGTATTAAAATAAGATTATTTTTCTTACAGTCCTATTTTGTAACGGATTATGATCCAACCATTGAAGATTCCTATACAAAGCAGTGTGTGATAGATGACAGAGCAGCCCGGCTAGATAGTAAGTAATCTTCCTTTATTTAATAGTTTGCATATTCTATTTTTTTTAAAAAGTTAAGCTATAATGTTTTGCCCTATAATTGAAATATTAGATGATCTTGAATATAAGCTCATCTCTTTCATTAGATTTGATTGATGAATCTGCATATTGGACAATTTAAATATTCCTCAGTAAATTAAAAAGTAAAAAGTAATCAGATTACTCTTGGCTTCTGATGAAACTAGTTCTGTCATTGTAACTTGTTAAAGCTGTATTTATAAGTTGTATTTATGGACATTTGGAAAAAACATGTCAGGTCTCAACTCTTCCTATCTTTCACTGTGGGCTAAAATGTAAAATAGGTGAAGTGAATATTAAAAAGTTTCAATATTTGTAACTTGTTTAGAATTTATAGCACTGAGGCTTTACTAAATAGAGTTTTGTGCCTGGTTAAACATCCTACCTCCCTACAAAAGAAAGCCCTGTTTTGTTAACTTGCATTATTCTTTCATTTCCAGATATTAGGAAATTATATTAGCACTGCAGTTTATATGTTTTTTTGGGGGGTAGAACAAAATTTATCTCTTTAATTTACAGATATCTTTTTCAATAGTTCTTTCCTGGAGGGGAAAAACAACTGAAGTGCCTTTAGAGATTGTATCTGGCTCCATTTGCCTTGATGTATTTGATATTTTTAACCATGTAATTGGTATGCTAATGTATTCTAACCACAAAATCAACCTGTACTGATGAAGATAAACTTTGAAACTGCCTGTGATTAGAATATATTTGCCTTTAGTATTGAGAACAGGGTACTAAGAGGGGAAAGCCATTTCTTATACTGAGTATGATGCTCTTTAGAGGACCCACATTAATTTGGTCTGCCCATGTGGGAAGTGGTTTAAAAAATGAAACACAAACACAGTTGTATCTTACAAATTTTTTTTTTTTTTTTCTTTAGTTCTGGATACTGCAGGACAAGAAGAGTTTGGAGCTATGAGAGAACAGTATATGAGGACTGGCGAGGGTTTCCTGTTGGTCTTTTCAGTCACAGATAGAGGCAGGTTTGTACCAAAATGAAAAATGGTTTGTGTCTAGATTTGGATTTTCTCATTTTTATAGAAAAAGGAAAAATAATAAAGCATTAAATGTGGGTGGGACTTGACTGACATCTGATACTTGACCAAATTGATTAATTTTTTTGTTTGTTTGTTTTTTAGCTTTGAAGAAATCTTTAAGTTTCAAAGACAGATTCTCAGAGTAAAGGACCGTGATGAATTTCCGATGATTTTAATTGGTAATAAAGCAGATCTAGATCATCAGAGACAGGTGAGAAGGAATTCCGCTGTTGGGAAACCAATTGTTTTTTAATCGTGTAAGTGAATTCATATACTTATGAAACAATTGAAAATACCATGATTTAAAAACATACCAACACTATGCTGTATGCCACTTAAATATTCATAGCTGAGTTTGGCACGGTGGATCTTACAAAAGTCACGCTGTAAGAAATAAAAAGGAAGTAGATTTGGGAAAGTAAAATTTCATCTAGTTTTACACAGAACTGATTTGTACCAGTTCCATTCACATGTATAATCTCTTGGGTGACATACAAAGGCATAATTTAGTTAAATAATCTTAAAAGTTACCCTGAAAGGCTTAATTTAGTTAGTCTTAGTACTCAGTTACCTTCATTTAGAGAATGGCTGTGGTTTAAATTATATTATTTGTATTTTTCCCAAGTCCCATTAATGACTGAATTTTCTGTTTATTCTTCTCATTGGCTGGCACCAGAACTTGCAGACAAGGAACATTTTTAATATTTAGTTGCAGACTAGTTTATTTTCGCTTATTTCTTTACCCACTTATTTCAAATTGTTTCAATTTTTGGTATATATTGTATACTGCCAACTTTCTGTGGGGGGGGAGGAGAACAAGATCAGATGTGAGTTAATGGAAGCTCTATATTATTTGGTGGGTTTTTTTTTGGGGGGGGACAGGTATACATATTTTAGGTCTTTGGCCTCTTCTATATCAGAAATTAATTTTTTATTGTTTCTTAACTGTTGCTGGTATTTAAGTACTGTTATTTTTGTATAAGCCCATGTTAAATATCTTAAGATTTTGTTGGAAAAGTGAGAACATCAGGAAAAATTGACTGATAAACAGCTTTGAGGACAGCCTTCCATTTTGGAGTTTTTTTCTTGTGGTTTTTCTTAACTGTTTAAAGCACAATCTTTTATTTGTGCTTGATTTTCAAAATTTTGTTGGAGGCATACCAAATTTGACTTAGAATAGTATTCTTGTTCTAATGCTAAGATTTAGAAATGTTTACTGATTATACTTAGTGTAGAATACATTTTACTGCTAGGTCTCTTTCAAAACTGAATTATTATACTGTGTTAAGGTGAAAAAATTTGATCTTTAGTTCAAACCACTGTATGCTGTTTGAAATAACTTAGAATTCGGCATTGCTCACATTTAAACCAAGTGTGGATGGCCCATCTCTATTTTATTTATTTTATTCTTTTGGCTGTTTCCTTGGGGTTTTTTTTGAATCTGATTATTTTTATTAAATGCTGCCCAGTAGACCTGTCTGTTGATCTTCTCAGTCTTTTCTAGTCCTAGAAATACGCTTTTATATGTAGTTGGATCTGGAAAGTGGCACAGTAGATAGGCAGAGGTGTGGGTACAAGAGGTTCTCCTTATCTCATGCTAATTTCTGCTCTACCCCCAAGTGCTTCCTGCCCTGATTATAAAAATAGGTTTTTTCTCCTGTTTTCCATGCTGGTAATGCTGGCAAAGGAGACCTGGTGGAGTGGGGCTCTCCGTAGGGTAGGCACAGTGGCAGATTTGGGATAGGAAGGGGCTGTATTCCCACTAGTACCCAATAGGCCCCGCCATGGTGGGCTCTGAGTGGGGGTCTGTATGAATTATTTAGTTATTTATTTATTAAATGCAATTTTATTGATACATCCATACACCATATAATCCATCCAATGTATGCAATCAGTGGCTAACAGTATCATCATATAGTTGTGCATTCATCACCACAATTTTAGAACATTTTCATTACTCCAGGAAGAAAAACCCAATACTGTTTAGCAGTCACCTCTCAATCTCTCTTTCCTTCCTCAGCCCTACATAACCACTAATCAAATTCTGTCTATGTAGTTTTTTTTTTTGTATTTACATTTTATACAATTGGAATCATACAATATGTAGTTCTTCGTTTCTGGTTTCTTTCACTTAGCATAACGTTTTGTTTTTTAATTATAGTCACTTTTTTAAAATTAGAGAAATTGAAGGTTTACATAAAAGTCATTGTTCTAGTTTGCTAATGCTGTGGAATGCAAAACACCAAAGATGGATTGGCTTTTATAAAAAGGGGGTTTATTTGGCTACACAGTTACAGTCTTAAGCCCATAAAGTGTCCAAGGTAACACATCAGTAATTGGGTACCTTCACTGGAGGATGGCCAATAGCATCCAGAAAACCTCTGTTAGCTGGGAAGGCACGTTGCTGGCATCTGCTCCAAAGTTCTGGTTTTAAATGACTTTCTCCCAGGACGTTCCTCTCTAGCAAGCTTACTCCTCTTTAAAACGTCACTCACAGCTGCACTGAGGTCCTTTTGTTATGTCAGCTCATTTATATGGTTCCACTGATCAACTTAAACCCACCCTGGATGGGTGGAGCAACACCTCCATGGAAATTATCCAGTCAGAGTCATCACCCACAGCTGGGTGGGGTGCAGTCCAAAGAAGCACTCAAAGAATTACAATCTGATCAACCCTGATAACGTTTGCCCATACAAGATTACATCAAAGATAATGGCGTTTGGGGGACATAATACATTCAAACTGGCACAGTCATATAAAAAATACAGTGTTCCCATATACCTAGCACCCCTATTGGTGACACTTTGCATTGGTGTGATACCTTTGTTACAATTGATGAAAGAATATTAAAATATTACTGTTAACTGTAGTCCGTACTTTACATAGATGTATTTTTTCCATATACCAACCTATTATTAGCACCTTGTAATAGATATACATTTGTAACAGTTTATGAAAGAGCATTCTTATATTTGTACTATTAACCATGGTTATTGTCCACAACTGAGTTCACTGTTTAGCTTCTTTCCTTTGAATTACACATAAGACACAAAACTTTCCCTTTCAACCATATTCACAATATTCAGCACTGTTAATATTAAGTGCTACCATCATCAGTCACAATAATATGCTACCATCACCACTATCCATTTCCAAACATTTACAATCAACCTAAGTAGAAATTCTGTGCAAATTAAGCATCAGCTCCCCATTCTCTATCCCTTTCTATCTCCTGGTAACCTATAGTCTAGATTCTAATTCTGTGAGTTTGCGTATTATAATTAAATCCTGTCAGTGAGGTCATGCAATATTTGTCATTTTGTGTCTGGCTTATTTCACTCAACATAATTTCCTCAGGGTTCATCCATGTTGTCACACTAATCAGGACTTCATCCTTCTTACAGCTGAATAATATTCCATCATATGTATATACCACATTTTGTTTATCCATTCATCAGTCGATGAACACTTGAGTTGCTTCCATCTTTTGGCAATTGTGAACAGTGCTGATATGAACATTAGTGTGAAAATGTATATTCTGGTCCCTGCTTTCAGTTCTTCTGGGTATATACCTAGTTAGCAGGATTGCTGGATCATATGGCAATTCAATACTTAGCTTCCTGAAGAACTGCCAAACTGTCTTCCACAGTGGCTGTACCATTTTACATTCCCAGCAGCAGTGATTAAGTGTCCCTATTTCTCCACGACCTCTTCAACACTTCTGTATTTTTAATAGTGGCTATTGTAGTGGGTGTGAAATGATATCTCATAGTGGTTTTGATATGAATTTCCCTAATGGCTAGTGATGCTGAGTATCTTTTCATGTGCTTTTTAGCCATTTGTATTTCCTCTTTAGAAAAATGTCTATTCCAAGTCTTTGGCCCATTTTTTAATTGGGTTGTTTGTCTTTTTATTATTTAGTTGCAGGATTTCTTCATATATTCTGGATATTAAACCCTTATTGGACATGTGGTTTCCAAATATTTTCTCCCATTGAGTTGTTGCCTTTTAACTTTCTTGACAAAGCTCTTTGAAGCACAAAATTTTTTTATTTTGAGGAGTTCCCAATTATCTGTTTTTGTCTTACGTTTCTTTTGCTTTGGGTGTCAAGTCTAAGAAACCATTTTCTACTACAAGACTGTGAAGATGCTTCCCTATGTTTTCTTCTAGGAGTTTTATGGTCTTGGCTCTTATATTTAGATCTTTAATCCATTTTTTTAAAAATTTTTTATTGAGATTGTTCATGTACCATACAACTATCCAGAGATCCAAAGTGTACAATTAATTGCCATGGTACCATCATACAGCTATGCATCCATCACCACAATTAATTTTTTTTTCAATTTTTAGAACATTTTCATTACTCCAGAAAAGAAATAAAGAGAATAAAAGGAAACTCCAATCCTCCCATACCCCTAAGCACCCCCCCCCCCATTATTAAGTCATAGTTTTGGTATAGTACATTTGTTACTGTTGATGGAAGAATGTTAAAATACTACTTTGTATTGTATAGTTTGCAATAGGTATATGTTTTTTCCCTGTATGCCCCTCTATTATTACCTTCTAGTTATAGTGTCATACATTTGTTCTAGTTCTTGAGAGGGATTTCTAATATTGTACAGTTAATCACAGACATTGTCCACCACAAGATTCACTGTTTTATAAATTCCCATTTTTAACCTCCAGCTTTCCTTCTGGTGACATATGTGACTCTGAGCTTACCCTTTCCACCATCTTCACACATCATTCAGCACTGCTAGCTATTCCCACAATGTGCTACCATCACTTCTGTCCATTTCCAAACGTTTTAAGTTCACCCTAGTTGAACATTCTGCTCATAATAAGCAACCGCTCCCCATTCTTTAGCCTTGTTCTGTATCCTGGTAACTTATATTTCATGTCTATGAGTTTGTATATTATAGCTAGTTCATATCAGTGAGACCCTGTGACATTTGTCTTTATGTGTCTGTCTTATTTCACTCAATATAGTAGTGCCCTCAAGGTTTCTTCATCAACCCGTTTTTTTTTAAAGATGGTTTTGTTCACACACCATACATTCTGTTCTAAATAAACAATCTTTGGTTCCCTGTTTAGTCACGTATTTGTGTATTCAGCACCATCACCACTATCTATATAAGGACATCTCCATTTCTTCCACAAAGAAGGAGGAAGAGTCAAAGAAGGTAGAGAGACAAAAGAAAAAGAAAAAATGAGAAGGTGAAAAAAAAACATGACAGCTAGAAAGCAATAAAAGGAAAGATAGCATTAAACTAAAGTAGAATAAAGAGTCAGACAGGATCACCAATGCCAGGAGTCCCATACCCTTCCCCTATCTCCCACACCCCCGTATGCATTTAGCTTTGGTATATTGCCTTTGTTGTATTAAAGGAAGCATAATACAGTGTTTGTTAATTAAAGTCTCTAGTTTGCATTGATTGTATTTCCCCCAATCCCACCCTATTTTTAACACCTTTCATTGTTGACATTCATTTGTTCTACCTCATGTAAAAACTTATTTGTACCTTTTATTACAATCATGGCACATTGTAGGTTTCACTGAGTTATACATCCCAGTCTTTATCTTTCCTCTTTCCTTCTGGTGTCCCACATGCTCCTGACCTTCCTCTTTCAACCATACTCATAGTCATCTTTGTTCAGTGTTCTTACATGGCTGTGCTACTATCTCCCCAAATTGTTTTCCGAACCTCTCACTCCTGTGTTTTCCTTTCTGTCTGCAATGCTTCCTTTAGTGTTTCTTGTAGAGCAGGTATCTTGTTCATAAACTCTGTCATTTGTCTGTTTGTTAGAGAATATTTTAAACTCCCCCTCATATTTGAAGGACAGTTTTGTCAGATATAGGATTCTTGTTTGGTGGTTTTTCTCTTTCAGTATCTTAAATATATCAGCCCATTTCCTTCTTGCCTCCATGATTTCTACTGAGAAATCTGCACATGGTCTTATTAAACTTCCTTCATATGTAATGGATTGCTTTCCTCTTACTGCTTTCGGGATTCTCTTTATTTTTGACATTTGATAATCTGATTATTGAGTGTCTTGGTGTAGGCCTATTCGGATTGATTCTGTTTGGGGTACGCTGCACTTCCTGGATCTGTAATTTTATGTCTTTCATAAGAGATGGGAAATTTTCATTGATTATTTCCTCTATTATTGCTTCTGCCCCTTTTCCCTTCTCTTCTCCTTCTGGGACACCAATGACATGTACATTCCTGCATTTCATTTTGTCTTTAAGTTCCCAGAGATGTTGCTCATATTTTTCCATTTTTTCTCTATCTGTTCTTTTGTGTGTAGGCTTTCAGGTGCATTGTTCTCCAGTTCCTGAGTGTTTTCTTCTGCCTCTTGAGATCTGCTGTTGTATGTTTCCATTGTGTCTTTCATCTCTTGTGTTGTGCCTTTCATTTCCATAGATTCTGCCAGTTTTTTTTTGAACTTTTGATTTCTACCTTATATACGCCCAGAGTTTTCATTATACGCTTCATCTCTTTTGCCATATCTTCCCTAAACTTTTTGAATTGATTTGTCATTAGTTGTTTCAATTCCTGTATCTCAATTGAAGTGTAAGTTTGTTCCTTTGACTGGGCCATAACTTTATTTTTCTTGGTGTAGGTTGTAGTTTTCTGTTGTCTAGGCATCTTGTTTCCTTGGTTACTCCAATCAGGTTTTCCCAGACCAGAATGGGCTCTGGGCTCAGGTCTCAGAAGGAGGCAATAAAATCATGGCTCCCTAAGGGTGTGTCTTAGAAGATTGGTACACTCTGTGAGGCCTCAAGTCACTGTGCTTTTCTGCCCAGCAGGTGACGCTTGTCAGCCTATAGCTCCAGGTTGGTGTAAGGAGGTGTGGCCCGTGGCTGTTTTCCCCCAGGCTCTGGGGTCTGGTTCTGAATGGAAGGCAGGTGGTAGAGCTTGGCACCACCTCTTTCCTCTTAGGGAAAATACACCCCCCAGGGAGAGGTCATTTACATTTGAATAGTCTCTCTGCCTCTGCTGTCTCCACCCTTGTCTGGAACAGAGTGCTGGGAGCTGAAAATGGCTGAGGCTTTCTCCACTGAGCCAAAAAAGGGACAGAAAGCCCTCTTCAGGGCCAGTCTGTGGCCACCCTCCGGCTCTCCAAGGTCAGTTGTCACCAAAAGCCTCTGTCTGCTTGTTAGGGATTCATATCTTGTATTGAGCAGTCCACATTTGTTAATTAAAACCCCAGTTGGAGCTCAGCTGTGCTGTATTCACTTGCTTGGAGAGTGCTGCTCTCTAGCACCATGAGGCTTTGAAGTTTGGGCTGTGGGGAGAGGAAGTTTCTGGCTTGGATCCACAGTTTTTACTTACAGATTTTTATGCTGTGATCTCTGGCATTCCTCCCAGTTCAGGTTGGTGTATGATGAGTGGACAGTCACGTTTGTTGCCCTGCAGTTATTCCAAATTATTTACTAGTTGTTCCTGGTTGTTAGTTGTTCCAGGGGGACAAACTAGCTTCCACTCCTTTCTATGCTGCCATCTTCTTCCATCTCTCTTTGATCCATTTTCAGTTAATTTTTGTATAAGGTGTGAAATAGCGGTCCTCTTTCATTCCTTTTGCATATGGAAATCCAGTTCTCCCAGTACCATTTGTTGAGGAGACTATCCTGTCCCAGTTGAGTGGACTTGGCAACCTTGTCAGAAATCAATTGGCCATAGATGTGAGGATCTATTTCTGAACTCTCAATTCAATTCCTTGGTCAGTATATCAATCTTTGTGCCAGTACCATGCTTTTCGACCACTGTAGCTTTGTAATTTGCTTTAAAGTTAGGAAATGTGAGTCCTCCAACCTTGTTCTTCTTTTTCAAGATGCTTTTGGCTATTTGGGGCCCCTTTCTGTTCCAAATAAATTTAATAATTTGTTTTTCCATTTCTGCAAAGTAGGCTGTTGGAATTTTGATTGGATTTGCATTGAATCTGTAGATCAATTTGGGTAGAATTGACATCTTAATGATATTCAGACTCCTAGTCTTTGAACACAGAATATACTTCATTTATTTATGTCTTTGATTTCTTTTAGCAGTATTTTGTAGTTTTCTGAGTACATGTCCTTTACATCCTTGGTTAAATTTATTATGAGATACTCAATTCTTTTAGTTGCTAATGTAAAGGAATTTTTTTTCTTGATTTCCTCCTCAGGTTGATCATTACTAGTATGTAGAAACACTACTGATATTTGCATCTTGATCTTGTATCCCATCACTTTGCTAAACTCATATATTAGCTCTAGTATTTTGTTGTAGATTTTTTGGAACTTTCTATATGTAGGATCATGTCATCTGCAAATAGTGTAAGTTTTATTTTTTTGTCTCCTATTGGATGCCTTTTACTGATTTTTCTTGCCCAACTGCTTTAGCTGGAACTTCTAACACAGTGTTGAACAACATTAGTCACAGTAGGCATCCTTGTCTTGTTCCTTATCTTATAGGGAAAGCTCTCAGTCTTTCACCATTGAGTCCGATGTTAGCTGTGAGCTTTTCATATATGCCCTTTATCATGTTGAGGAAGTTTCCTTGTATCCTATCTTTCAATGTGTTTTTATCAAGAAAAGATGCTAGATTTTGTTATGCCTTTTCTGTGTCACTTGGGACGATCATGTAGTTTTTCCCCTTCGATTTGTTAATGTGAATTACATTAATTGTTAAACCACCCTTGCATACCTGGGATAAAACCCACTTGATCATGGTGTATAATTCTTTTAATGTGCTGTTGGATTTGATTTGTAAGTATTTTGTTGAGGATTTTCGCATCTACATTCATTAGAGAGTGGTCTGTATTTTTTTCTTTTCTTGTAGTATCTTTATCTGTCTTTGGTTTTAGGGTAATACTGACCTCATAGAATGAGTTAACTAGTGTTCCTTCCTCTTCAAGTTTTTGGAAGAGTTTGAGCAGGATTGATACTAATTCTTCTTGGATTGATTGTTAGCATTCACCCATGAAGCCGTCTGGTCCTGGGCTTTTCTTTATTGGGAGGTTTTTGATGACTGATTCATTCTCTTTATTTGTAATTAGTCTGTTGAAGTCTTGTGTTTCTTCTAAAGTCAGTGTAGGTTGTTTTTGTCCTAGGTATTTGCCCATTTCATCTAAGTTGTCTTTAATTTGTTGGCATACAGTTGTTCATAATATCCTCTTATGATTCTTCTTATTTCTGTTGGGTCAGTGGTAATGTCACCTCTCTCATTTCTGATTTTATTTGTGTCTTCTCTTTTTTTCTTTGTCAGTCTAGCTAATGGTTTGCCTTTTTATTGATCTTCTCAAAGAACCAATTTTTGGTTTTGTTAATTATTGTTATTTTATTCTCAATTTCATTTATTCCTGCACTAACCTTTGTTATTTCTTTCATTCTGCTTGCTTTGGGATTAGTTTGCTGTTCTTTTTCTAGTTCCTCCAGATGTACAGTTATGTCTTTGATTTTAGCTCTTCTTTTTTAATGTAAGCGTTTAGAGCTATAAATTTTCCTTGCAGCACTGCCTTTGCTGCACCCCATAAGTTTTGACATGTTGTGTTCTTGTTTTAATTCATCTTGAGGTATTTACTGATTTCTCTTGCAGTTTCTTCTTTGACCCACTGATTGTTTAAGAGTGCTCTAATTTCACATATTTGTGAATTTTCCGGTTCTTTGCCTGTTCTTGATTTTGAGCTTCATTCCAATTTGGTCAGAGAAAGTGCTTTGTATAATTTCAGTCCTTTAAATTTTATTGAGACTTGTTTTGTGACCCAGTGTGTGGTCTGTCCTGGAGAACAATCCATTAGCACTTGAAAATAATATATTTACTGCTGTTTTTGGGTACAGTGTTCTGTATATATCTGTTAAGTCTAGTTCATTTATCATGTTATTCAAGTTCTCTGTTTCCTTATTGATCTTCCTTCTGGATGTTCTATTTATGAAAGTGGTGTATTGAAGTCTTCAGTTATCATTGTAGAGATGTCTATTTCTCCCTTCAGTTTGCCAGTGTTTGCGTTATGTATTTTGGGGAGCCATGGTTAGGTGCATAAATAGTTACAATGTTATTTCTTCTTGGTGGATTGCCCCTTTCGATAATATGTAGTGTCGTTCTTTGTTAGAAAGGTGTTGAATTTAAAGTGTTGTTTTGTCCGATATTAGTATAGCTACCCTGGCTCTTTTTTGATTACTATTTGTGTGGAATGTCTTTTTCTAACCTTTCACTTTCAACCTGTTTGTGTCTTTGGGGCTAACGTGAGTGTCTTGTAAACAGCAGATTGCTGGATCATACATTTTTTATCCATTCTACCTATCTGTGTATTTTGATTGGGAGTTTAATCCATTAACATTCAATATTATTCCTGTAATGACAGTACTTATTCAACCATTTTATCCTTTGTTTTATATGCCATTTTAGTTTTGTCTCTCTTTTTACCCTTTTAGTTGCCCTTACTGATAATCTTCATTTCTACACTCTCCTACACATCTCTCTCTCCTGTCTTTTCCTTTTAGCGTGTAGAACTCTCTTTAGTATTTCTTTTAGGGCTGTTCTCTTGATGAACTCCCTCAGTTTCTGTTTATCTGTGAATATTTTAAACTCTCCCTCATTTTTGAAGGACAGTTTTGCTGGATAGAGAATTCTTGACTGATAACTTTTCTCTCAAAGTAACTTAAATATATCATACCACTGCCTTCTTACCTCCATGGTTTCTGATGAGAAATTGGCACTTAGTTCTTCTGTATGTGACTAATCACTTTACTCTTGTTGTTTTCAGGATCCTCTTTTTAACTCTGGCATTTGACTTCTGATTAGTATGTGTCTTGGACTAGGTCTTATTCTGGTAGGATATATTCTGTTTGGAGTGTATTGCGCTTTTTGGACAAGTATTTTTGTCTTTCCTAAGAGTTGGAAGTTTTCAGCCATTATTTCCTCAAATATTCTCTCTGCCCCTTTTCCATTCTCTTCTTTGACACCTATGACGTGTATGTTTATGTGCTTCGTGCCCACATGCATTCAAATCTCTTGAGACCTGCTCAATTGCTTCCATTCTTTTCTCTATCTGTTCTTGTTTCTGTAAGATTTTGATTGTCCTGTCTTTTAGTCTGCTGATTCTTTCTTCTGCCTGCTCAAATTTGCTGTTTTATGCCTTTAGTGTGTTTTAAATCTCTTCTTTTGTGCCCTTCATTGCCTTGATTTGAGTCATGTTTCTTTTCATACTTTAAAATTCTTCTTTATGCTCACCCAGTGTCTTAATTTCTTTTATCACTGTTCTGGTTTGCTAATGTTGCCATTATGCAAAATACCAGAAATGGATTGCCTTTTATAAAGGGGATTTATTTGGTTACAAAGTTAGTCTGAAGGCCATGAAAATGTCCAAATTAAGGCATCGACACATTTATACCTTCACTGAGAGGTGGCCAATGGTGACTGGAAAACCTCTATTAGCTGGGAAGGCATGTGGCTGGCATCTGCTGATCCCAGGTTGTGTTCCGGCTTCTCTCTCAACGCCTGTGCATTCTTCAAAATGTTGCTCTTGGGGCGTTGTGTCCTCTCTTAGTTTCTCTGGAGCAAACACTGGGTTAGCATCTCCAAAGTGTCAACAAATCTGCTTTCAATGGCCATCTCCAAAATGTCTCTCTCAGCTACTCTGAGGTCCTTCTGTTTGTGAGCTCTTTTATAGGACTTAAATGATTAAATCAGGACACACCCTGAATGGGCAGGGCCACACCTCTATGGAAATAATCTAATCATAAGTATTACTCCCAGTTGAGTGGGTCCTATCTCCATGGAAACAACTTAATCCAAAGATTCCAACCTATCCACACAAATACGTTTGCCCCCACAAGATTGCATCAAAGAACATGGTGTTTTGGGGGCATAATGTATCCAAACTGGCACAATCGCTTTAGCCATATTTTCCTTCATCTCCTTAAATTGATTTAGGAGATTTGTTTGAACATGTTTGATTGGTTGTTCCAAATTCTGTGTCTCCTCTTAAGTTTTAATTGTTCCTTTGGGCCATATCTTCCTGTTTCTTAGTATGGCTTGTAATTTGTTGCTGATATTTAGGGCATCTGTTTAACCTGATGAGTTTACTCTGAACATCAGTTTCTCTTTCTTGCCTAGGGTTTTATTGTTGATTCGCTTTGTGTTAGGGCTCTCATTCGACACCTCGTTCAACTTATCGTAGACCTTTAGAATTGCCCATGTTTAACTGATCAGATTTTTTCAGATTTTCTTCATTTGATTCTTGCCTTGGATATCCATTATAATTTTTAAGATTACACTATTTGTGCAATTGTTTCACCCCCAGGAGAAAGCTTCCTTTCCTCTGTTCCTTCTCCAGGAATCTTGCTCATCTTGCTCTGTTCTGTTTTTGTTTTGCCTTTATAGGTTTTTTTTTTTTTTTAAACATTCCTTTCATTGCTTCTAGCTGCTTTTGCCTGGAGAGCGAATTCTGGGAGGAGGGTCACTCTAGAGAGGACTTTCCCAAGTCAGTATTTCCAGGGACCCACGAGGGTGGCCAGAACACCTCCAAAGAGCCCTGGGGACAGGTCAGGAAACATGCTGAAAGCCTTTTTGATGGCTCCAAGAAGCTGCACTTTCCTGGCTTGCCCAGAGGATGGCACTGTCCAGCAAATGCTTCTCTGCAGTTAAGGAGGCACTGTGTCTATAAACCTCCAGTGGTTTTGCCCTTACCCTGGGTGGGGTTGAAACAATGACTGTTGGGGGCCTGTTCAGGGTGGGCCAAAACAGAGACTCAGAAAGCCCAGTGATCCAAATTCACTGTCAAAAGCTGTGATCAGTTCTCAGCCACCTGTCCCACCCCCCACCACACCCCCTGTTCTTGGTGAAGAGTGCTTCAGTGACTCTCTCCATCCAGCCAGGGAACGATCCCCTGAGTCAGCCTGCCTTGAGAGTGGGGGATAGGCGCCAGGAACTGCCACAGAGTGAGTTACTCACGGTTCTTTACTGCAGTTTCTCAGCCTCTTTGTGTTGTTCTTCCCTGGATGCTGTACAGTGCACCCCTGGCCTCTGGTGCCCCAGAACAGTTGTTTTAGACAGTTCCTCCCTCCTCATTAGCTGTTTTTGGAGGAGGTGTGAGTCATGGTGCTCGCTACTGTACTATCTTCCGTGGATGTCAGTTCCCACGTGGTGTCCTTTTTGTTCATTTTTGTTTGTTTTGGTGGTAGCAATACTATTTCTACTTGTTAGTTAAAAAATTATGCTATATCAATGAATTCAAAAGCAGCTTTATACATGGTTTAAGATTTCTTGACCAGAAATGTGGGTACAAACTCTATGACCTTGACTTCTAGATGACAGTGATTTGAATCCATACTTAAAAACATAACAAAAATGAAGCACAAAAGCAACCTTAGCAGTGGGAGTTTTTAAATCATCTAGACCATTTAATTTTCTTACTATGTGTAAAGATAAATCAGTTACCTTTCCTTTCTAGCCAAATTACATTATGCATTGGGAGTAGGGTAAGTTACCTTTTTGAGGAATAGTTGAACAGAAAGACAAATGCAAAACCATTAAGGACATATATTTTCCTCCCGGATCCAATTTACATTAGAAAAGTAAGTAATTTATTGTAATTAATTGACTTATTTCAAGTATTTGTTTTTACTTTTATTCATATGTCAGTTTTCTTTCTACTTCATGATGTACTTATTTGAATAGTTGTATTCCAGTTACTTGATATGTATTTATTTAGTTAAATGCTATGCACTCTTCTAGGCTCTGAAGAAAAGTACACAAAGACAAATCTGCCTTAATCCCAAGCATCAAAGGACATACTATAATAGAGGGAGAAAGAGAAAACAAAACCAAAATTGTAGTGTAGTATGTTGGGTTGTGTCAGTGGTAACTCTAGGGTGTAATGGGAGCTCTGAGAAAGTATTTCTAAAATAGCATCAGAACTAAGGGAAAGTTTCTGCTTGCTCAAGTCTTGAAGGATTAATAAGAATTAGTTGGACAAAACAAAATAAGAATATAGGGTTGGGAGAGAGGGAATGACATCTCAAGAAGAAGGCAAAAATTGAAAGGACTGCAAGGCAAAATGGACAAGTTCACACTTACAGTTGGGAAGTTCAGCAACCGTCTGTCAGTAATTGATAGAACAATTAGAAGGAAAATCACCAAGGAAATGGATGACTTAAACACTATCAAACAATTTAACATAATTGACATTTAATAGCATTCCTCCCACTGAAAGCAGAGACAAATTCTTTTCAAAAGTACACGGGTCATAAAACAAGTCTCAATAAACTTAAAAGGATTCTATTCATACAAAGTATGTCTCTGTTTCAGTTTCCTAGCTGCTAAAACAAATGCCATACAATGAGTTGGCTTAACAATTGGAATTTATTGGCTGACAGTTTCAGAGGCTAGAAGGCTTCTTTTCTCCTGGGGTGGATATCTTTTGGCTAGCTGGCAATGTTTAGGGTTCCCTGGCCTTTCTGTCACAACTCAATGCACATGACAGTATCTTCTCTTTTCTCTTTCAAGTTCCCATTGACTTCGGCTTTAGGCTGCTCCCTGTGGCTTCTGTCTGACTTTCATTCTTCTTATTAAGGATGCTAGTAACTCAGATTAAAGTCCAACCTGATTCAGTTGGGCTGCACCTTAACTGCAGTAACATCTTGAGGAGATTTTCTTTACCATGGGTAAACACCCACAAGAATGCAGACCACGACTAAGGACATGTCCAAACTGGGGTATGCAGGTCAGTCCACCACACGGGCCATAGTGGAATTAAACTGGAAATCAATAAGAGACAGTTATCTGGGAAATCTCCAAATATTATGAAACTAGATAACATATTTCTAACCCTTGGGTGAAAGAAAAATATCAAGAGAGAAATTACAAAGTACTAAGAAGCAAATGAAAATTAAAACACAATATACGAAAGTTTGTGGGATTCTGCTAAAGAAGTATATAAACAGAAATTTATAGCACTAAATGCCTACATTAGGAAAGAAAAAAGGTTCTCAACTCATCAACCTTAGCTTCTACCTTAAGAAACTAGAAGGGAAAAAAAATTATAACCAGAGTAAGCAGAAAAAGGAATATAGTAAAGGTAAGCTTGGAAACCAATGAAATTGAAAATAGGCAAACCATAGAAGAGATAAAGGAAAAGCAAAAACTGGTTCATAAGATCAGTCAAATTGACAAATCTCGCCCAGACTGATGAGGTGAAAAAAACAAAAAAGAGAGAAGAGCCAATTTATCAATATTAAGAGAGAGAAAGGTGTCATCATTTCAGATCAGATAGATATTAAAAAGATAATAAAGAAATACTACAGTCAACTTTATGCCAATGAATTCAACAAATTAGATGAAATGGACAAATTCCTTGAAAGACAATCTACTTAAGCTCACTCAAGAAGAAACAAGTAACCTGAATAACACAATAGCTTTAAATAAATTAAATTTGTAGTTACAAAAACCTTTCCTCAAAGACAACTTTTGGGCCAGATAGATTCAGAAATACTACCAATTCCACACAAACTGTTCAGAAGATTGAAGAGGAAAGAATTCTTTCCATCTCATTGTTTGAGGCCAGCATGATTCAGAAACCAAAACCAGACAAAGGCATTATTAGAAAGGAAAATTACAGTCCATTATCTCTAATGAACATAAATGTAAAAATTCTTAACAAAATTTTAGTAAATAGAATTTAACAATATGTAAAACACATAGTATATCATCACTCAAGTAGGCTTTATTCCAGGAATGCAGTGTTAGCTTAACATTCAAAAATCAATCAATGTAATCCACCATGTTGACAGACTAAAAAAGAAAAAAAACTATGATCATCTCAGTAGATGCAGAAAATAAATTTGATGAAATTCAACATCCTTTTCTGATGAAAACTCTTTACAAACTAGGAATAGAAGGAAACTTTCCTAACTTGACAGTGGACATCTAGAAAAATAGTGAAAGAGTAAATGCTTTCTCCCTAAGATCAGAAACAAGTCAAAGATATCCCTCTCACAACTTCTGTTTATCATTGTATTGGAGCCATCCACATCAGAAAGGAAAAAATAAAACTGTCTTTATTTGCAAATGACATGATCATTTATGTAGAAAAGCCTATGGAATTTTACAAAAGTTTTTCTAGAACAATAGAGAGTTTCACATGGTTGTAGGGAATAAGAAATATACAAAAATTATGATCCTATTTTTGTGGAGAAAAATGTACATCATTGAAAAAAGACTAGAAGAATGTAGTTCTCTATGGATGATGATAGGTTCCTAAATTTTATTTCATCTTTTCTGCCCTCTGTATTTTCTACATTTTTTGCAAGTGTTTACTTTTATGTTAATGATAGTAATAAAAGACATTTTTCAAGATATAATATTTTGAGCCTCAACTATATAAATGTAAATGTAATGTAGTTTAATAATTATAGGTAAATATCACTTAAAAATCTTTTACATTAAAATATATGAAATATTTACTTGTATTCAATTAATATTTTCTTTTTCTGGTATTTTACATGTCAATCTTCTATGACACTCTTCTTTGCCTGCCTTCCTTCATCTAAAGCATTGTGAGGGCCTTTGATCCTAGTTGTCCATTTACCCCATGGCTTTCCTTTCCATCCTCACCTCTTGCTGTTTTTCCCCATTTTTTGCTGTCTTCCAGCCATTCTAGGCTTTTTTCAGTTCCCAGAACTTGCAAAGCTCATTACCCCTCAGGACCCTCACGCGTGCTATTTCCTTTGTCACCCCACCCCTGGCTAGCTCCATACTCTTTATTTAGTTCTTAGCTTAAATAACACGTCCTCAGGGAACCTTTCTCTGACCTTTCATATACTCTCACAGCACCTTGCACTTATCCTTCCCAGAATTTATCACTGTCATGTTTAGTACTTTTTGAATAGTCCTTGGAATTAAATCCCTATGAGAGCAGGGGTCATTTCTGCCTTGTTTGCTTTTGTACACACCCTGCACCTATTTAGGCACTGAAGGAATTACTGTTTGAACAAAATTTGGTAAATGCGTTACCACCATTTGGAGGATACAGCCCTTGCATTTTTAATAGAGCTTTGCTATATGGAACTAGGCAGGATAGTGTTTCCATCATAAGTATGTTCTGAGTTATTCTGCAGAGATGGGCTTGAGTTTTGTGTTGAGCTATTTTCTCTGCTGGTTCATGTTCTGATAAAGCAGCTTGGCTTCCAGTTGGGTAAAAGGCACAATCTGTGGTTGAGGATTAGATGGAGTAAATCTGATTGTTATTACTGTACCTCCAACACAACTCTTTTGGAATTTCAGGTAACACAGGAAGAAGGACAGCAGTTAGCACGGCAACTTAAGGTAACATACATGGAGGCCTCAGCAAAGATTAGGATGAATGTAGATCAAGCTTTCCATGAACTTGTCCGGGTTATAAGGTAAGCGAAGGACATTCTAGAAATTTCTTTTTAATTGAATGAATTTGAGGAGGTAATCAAACTGTACTTTTATTTATTTATTTATTTTTTTAAATCGTAACATATCTATCTTTATTTTTTTTATCTTCATTTTATTGAGACATATTCACATACCACGCTGTCATACAAAACAAATCGTACTTTCGATTGTTCACAGTACCATCACATAGTTGTACATTCATCACCTAAATCAATCCCTGACACCTTCATTAGCACACACACAAAAATAACAAGAATAATAATTAGAGTGAAAAAGAGCAATTGAAGTAAAAAAGAACACTGGGTACCTTTGTCTGTTTGTTTCCTTCTCCTATTTTTCTACTCATCCATCCATAAACTAGACAAAGTGGAGTGTGGTCCTTATGGCTTTCCCAATCCCATTGTCACCCCTCATAAGCTACATTTTTATACAGCTGTCTTCGAGATTCATGGGTTCTGGGTTGTAGTTTGATAGTTTCAAGTATCCACCACCAGCTACCCCAATTCTTTTTTTTTTTTTTTTTTTTTTTTTTTTTTTTTTTTTTTTTAATCATCATTTTATTGAGATATATTCACATACCACGCAGTCATACAAAACAAATTGTACTTTCGATTGTTTACAGTACCGTTACATAGTTGTACATTCATCACCTAAATCAATCCCTGACACCTTCATTAGCACACACACAAAAATAACAAGAATAATAATTAGAGTGAAAAAGAGCAATTGAAGTAAAAAAGAACACTAGGTACCTTTGTCTGTTTGTTTGCTTCCCCTACTTTTCTACACATCCATCCATAAACTAGACAAAGTGGAGTTTGGTCCTTATGGCATTCCCAATCCCACTGTCACCCCTCATAAGCTACATTTTTATACAACTGTCTTCGAGATTCATGGGTTCTGGGTTGTAGTTTAATAGTTTCAGGTATCCACCACCAGCTACCCCAATTCTTTAGAACCTAACAAGGGTTTTCTAAAGTATGCGTAAGAGTGCCCACCAGAGTGACCTCTCGGCTCCTTTTGGAATCTCTCTGCTACTGAAGCTCACTTCATTTCCTTTCACATCCCCCTTTTGGTCAAGCAGATGTTCTCCGTCCCAGGATGCCAGGTCTACATTCCTCCCCGGGAGTCATATTCCACGTTGCCAGGGAGATTCACTACCCGGGGTGTCTGATCCCACGTAGAGGGGAGGGCAGTGATTTCACCTTTCAAGTTGGCTTAGCTAGAGAGAGAGGGCCACATCTGAGCAACAAAGAGGCATTCGGGAGGAGGCTCTTAGGCACAACCATAGGGAGGCCTAGCCTCTCCTTTGCAGCAACCGTCTTCCCAAGGGTAAAACCTATGGTAGAGGGCCCAACCCATCAAACCACCAGTCCCCTATGTCTGTGGTCATGTTAGCAACCATGGAGGTGGGGTAGGCGAATACCCCTGCATTCTCCACAGGCTCCTCAAGGGGGCACTACATCTTTTTTTCCCTGTTTTTCTTTTTTTTTTTTAACTTTACCTTCTTTTTTAAATCAACTGTATGAAAAAAAGTTAAAAAGAAAACATACAATAAAAGAACATTTCAAAGAGACCATAACAAGGGAGTAAGAAAAAGACAACTAACCTAAGATAGCTGCTTAACTTCCAACATGTTCCTACTTTACCCCAAGAAAGTTACCTAATATAGCACCATTTCTGTGAACTTGTTCCTACTATATCCATCAGAAATTAACAGACCATAGTCATTCCTGGGCATCCCCAGAACGTTAAATAGCTTATCTGTTCTTCTTGGATTATTGTTCCCCCTTCCTTAATTGCTCTCTATCGCTAGTTCTCCTACATTCTACATTATAAACCATTTGTTTTACATTTTTCAAAGTTCACATTAGTGGTAGCATATAATATTTCTCTTTTTGTGCCTGGCTTATTTCGCTCAGCATTATGTCTTCAAGGTTCATCCATGTTGTCATATGTTTCACGAGATCGTTCCTTCTTACTGCCGTGTAGTATTCCATCGTGTGTATATACCACATTTTATTTATCCACTGATCTGTTGAAGGACATTTGGGTTGTTTCCATCTCTTGGCAATTGTGAATAATGCTGCTATGAACATTGGCGTGCAGATACCTGTTCGTGTCACTGCTTTCCGATCTTCCGGGTATATACCGAGAAGTGCAATCGCTGGATCGAATGGTAACTCTATATCTAGTTTTCTAAGGAACTGCCAGACTGACTTCCAGAGTGGCTGAACCATTATACAGTCCCACCAACAATGAATAAGAGTTCCAATTTCTCCACATCCCCTCCAGCATTTGTAGTTTCCTGTTTGTTTAATGGCAGCCAGTCTAATCGGTGTTAGATGGTATCTCATTGTGGTCTTAATTTGCATCTCTCTAATAGCTAGTGAAGCTGAACATTTTTTCATGTGTTTCTTGGCCATTTGTATTTCCTCTTCAGAGAAGTGTCTTTTCATATCTTTTTCCCATTTTATAATTGGGCTGTCTGTACCTTGGTCATTGAGTTGTAGGATTTCTTTATATATGCAAGATATCAGTCTTTTGTCAGATACATGGTTTCCAAAAATTTTTTCCCATTGAGTTGGCTGCCTCTTTACCTTTTTGAGAAATTCCTTTGAGGTGCAAAACTTCTAAGCTTGAGGAGTTCCCGTTTATCTATTTTTTCTTTTGTTGCTTGTGCTTTGGGTGTAAAGTCTAGGAAGTGGCCGCCTAATACAAGGTCTTGAAGATGTTTTCCTACATTATCTTCTAGGAGTTTTATGGTACTTTCTTTTATATTGAGATCTTTCGTCCATTTTGAATTAATTTTTGTGTAGGGGGTGAGGTAGGGGTCCTCTTTCATTCTTTTGGATATGGATATCCAACTCTCCAAGCCCCATTTGTTGAAAAGACCATTATGACTCAGTTCAGTGACTTTGGGGGCCTTATCAAAGATCAGTCGGCCATAGATCTGAGGGTCTATCTCTGAATTCTCAATTCAATTCCATTGATCAATATGTCTATCTTTGTGCCAGTACCATGCTGTTTTGACAACTGTGGCTTTATAATAAGCTTCAAAGTCAGGGAGTGTAAGTCCTCCCACTTGGTTTTTCTTTTTTAGAGTGTCTTTAGCAGTTCGAGGCATCTTCCCTTTCCAAATAAATTTGATAACTAGCTTTTCCAAGTCTGCAAAGTAGGTTGTTGGAATTTTGATTGGGTTTGCATTGAATCTGTAGATGAGTTTGGGTAGAATTGACATCTTAATGACATTTAGCCTTCCTATCCATGAACATGGAATATTTTTCCATCTTTTAAGGTCCCCTTCTATTTCTTTTAGTAGAGTTATATGTAGTTTTCTTTGTATAGGTCTTTTACATCTTTGGTTAAGTTGATTCCTAGGTACTTGATTTTTTTAGTTGCTATTGAAAATGGTATCTTTTTCTTGAGTGTCTCTTCAGTTTGTTCATTGCTAGCATATAGAAACATTACTGACTTACGTGCATTAATCTTGTATCCCGCTACTTTGCTAAATTTGTTTATTAGCTCTAGTAGCTGTATCGTCGATTTCTCAGGGTTTTTTAGATATAAGATCATATCATCTGCAAACAATGACAGTTTTACTTCTTCTTTTCCAATTTGGATGCCTTTTATTTCTTTGTCTTGCCGGATTGCCCTGGCTAGCACTTCCAGCACAATGTTGAATACCAGTGGTGACAGCGGGCATCCTTGTCTTGTTCCTGATCTTAGAGGGAAGGCTTTCAGTCTCTCACCATTGAGTACTATGCTGGCTATGGGTTTTTCATATATGTTCTTTATCATGTTGAGGAAGTTTCCTTCAATTCCTACCTTTTGAAGTGTTTTTATCAAAAAGGGATGTTGGATTTTGTCAAATGCTTTTTCAGCATCTATTGAGATGATCAATTGATTTTTCCCTTTTGACTTGTTAATGTGTTGTAATACATTGATTGATTTTCTTATGTTGAACCATCCTTGCATGCCTGGAATGAACCCCACTTGGTCATGGTGTATGATTTTTTTTAATGTGTCTTTGGATTCGATTTGCAAGTATTTTGTTGAGGATTTTTGCATGTATATTCATTAGGGAGATTGGCCGGTAGTTTTCCTTTTTTGTAGCATCTTTGCCTGGTTTTGGTATTAGATTGATGTTAGCTTCATAAAAAGAGTTAGGTAGTGTTCCATTTTTTTCAATGTTTTGAAAGAGTTTGAGTAAGATTGGTGTCAGTTCTTTCTGGAAAGTTTGGTAGAATTCCCCTGTGAAGCCATCTGGCCCTGGGCATTTATTTGTGGGAAGATTTTTGATGACTGATTGGATCTCTTTGCTTGTGATGGGTTGGTTGAGGTCTTCTATTTCTTCTCTGGTCAGTCTAGGTTGTTCATATGTTTCCAGGAAATTGTCCATTTCTTCTACATTATCCAGTTTGTTGCCATACAGTTGTTCATAATATCCTCTTATAATTTTTTAAATTTCTTCAGGATCTGCAGTTACGTCACCTTTTTCATTCATTATTTTGTTTATATGGGTCTTCTCTCTTTTTGATTTTGTCATTCTAGCTAGGGGCTTGTCAATCTTGTTGATCTTCTCAAAGAACCAACTTTTGGTGATATTTATCCTCTCTATTGTTTTTTTGTTCTCTATGTCATTTATTTCTGCTTCAATCCTTGTTATTTCTTTTCTTCTACTTGGTTTAGGATTGGTTTGCTGTTCATTTTCTAGCTTCTTCAGTTGATCCATTAGTTCTTTGATTTTGACTCTTTCTTCCTTTTTAATATATGCGTTTAGTGCTATGAATTTCCTCCTTAGCACTGCTGTTGCTGCATCCCATAGGTTTTGGTATGTTGTGTTCTCATTTTCATTCGTCTCTATATATTTAGCAATTTCTCTTGCTATTTCTTCTTTAACCCACTGATTGTTTAGGAGTGTGTTGTTTAACCTCCAGGTATTTGTGAATTTTCTAAGTCTCTGATGGTTACTGACTTCTAATTGTATTCCATTGTGGTCAGAGAATGTGCTTTGAATAATTTCAATCTTTTTAAATTTATTGAGGCTTGTTTTATGTCCCAGCATATGATCTATTCTGGAGAAAGTTCCATGAGCACTAGAAAAGTATGTGTATCCTGGTGATTTGGGATGTAATGTCCTGTATATGTCTGTTAAATCTAATTCATTTATCAGATTGTTTAGGTTTTCAATTTCCTTACTGGTCTTCTGTCTGGTTGATCTATCTATAGGAGAGAGTGATGTGTTGAAGTCTCCCACAATTATCGTGGAAACATCAATTGCTTCCTTTAGGTTTGCCAGTGTTTCTCTCATGTATTTTTTGGCATCTTGATTGGGTGCATAGACATTACGATTGTTATTTCTTCTTGTTGAATTTCCCCTTTTATTAGTATGTAGTGGCCTTCTTTGTCTCTCAAAACATCCCTGCATTTAAAGTCTATTTTATCTGAGATTAATATTGCTACACCTGCTTTCTTTTGGCTGTAGCTTGCATGAAATATTTTTTTCCATCCTTTCACTTTCAATTTCTTTGTGTCCCTGTGTCTAAGATGAGTCTCTTGTATGCAACATATTGATGGTTCACTTTTTTAGATCCATTCTGCGAATCTATATCTTTTAATTGGGGAGTTTAATCCATTTACATTCAACGTTATAACCGTGAAGGCATTTCTTGAATCAGCCATCTTATCCTTTGGTTTATGTTTGTCATATTTTTCCCCTCTGTCTATTAATATCCTTTATTGTACCCATACCGAATCTCTTTAGTACTGAACCTTTCTGCAAGTCTCTCTGTCCTTTTTTTTTTTTTTTTAATCTTCATTGTATTGAGATATATTCACATTCCACGCAGGCATACAAAACAAATCGTACTTTCGATTGTTTACAGTACCATTACATAGTTGTACATTCATCACCTAAATCAATCCCTGACACCTTCGTTAGCACACACACAAAAATAACAAGAATAATAATTAGTGTGAAAAAGAGCAATTGAAGTAAAAAAGAACACTGGGTACTTTTGTCTGTTTGTTTCCTTCCCCTATTTTTCTACTCATCCATCCATAAACTAGACAAAGTGGAGTGTGGTCCTTATGGCTTTCCCAATCCCATTGTCACCCCTCATAAGCTACATTTTTATACAACTGTCTTCGAGATTCATGGGTTCTGGGTTGTAGTTTGATAGTTTCAGGTATCCATCACCAGCTACCCCAGTTCTTTGGAACCTAAAGAGGGTTGTCTAAAGTGTGCGTAAGAGTGCCCACCAGAGTGACCTCTCGGCTCCTTTTGGAATCTCTCTGCCACTGAAGCTTATTTCATTTACTTTCCCATCCCCCTTTTGGTCAAGAAGATGTTCTCCGTCCCATGATGCCGGGTCTACATTCCTCCCCGGGAGTCATATTCCACGTTGCCAGGGAGATTCACTCCCCTGGGTGTCTGATCCCACGTAGGGGGGAGGGCAGTGATTTCACCTTTCAAGTTGGCTTAGCCAGAGAGAGAGGGCCACATCTGAGCAACAAAGAGGCATTCGGGAGGAGGCTCTTAGGCACAACCATAGGGAGGCCTAGCCTCTCTTTTGCAGCAACCATCTTCCCAAGGGTAAAACCTATGGTAGAGGGCTCAACCCATCAAACCACCAGTCCCCTATGTCTGCAGTCATGTTAGCAACCATGGAGGTGGGGTAGGCGAATAACCCCGCATTCTCCACAGGCTCCTCAAGGGGCACTACATCTTTTTTTTTCCTTGTTTTTCTTTTTTTTTTTTTTAACTTCCCCTTGTTTTTTAAATCAACTGTATGAAAAAAAGTTAAAAAGAAAACAAACATACAATAAAAGAACATCTCAAAGAGACCATAACAAGGGAGTAAGAAAAAGACAACTAACCTAAGATAACTGCTTAATTTCCAACATGTTCCTACTTTACCCCAAGAAAGTTACATAATATAGCACCATTTCTGTTAACTTGTTCCTACTATATCCATCAGAAACCAACAGACCATAGTCATTCCTGGGCATCCCCAGAACGTCAAATAGCTTATCTGTTCTTCTTGGATTATTGTTCCCCCTTCCTTAATTGCTCTCTATTGCTAGTTCACCTACATTCTACATTATAAACCATTTGTTTTACATTTATCAAAGTTCACATTAGTGGTAGCATATAATATTTCTCTTTTTGTGCCTGGCTTATTTCGCTTAGCATTATGTCTTCAAGGTTCATCCATGTTGTCATATGTTTCACGAGATCGTTCCTTCTTACTGCCGCGTAGTATTCCATCGTGTGTATATACCACATTTTATTTATCCACTGATCTGTTGAAGGACATTTGGGTTGTTTCCATCTCTTGGTAATTGTGAATAATGCTGCTATGAACATTGGCGTGCAGATATCTGTTCGTGTCACTGCTTTCCGACCTTCCGGGTATATACCGAGAAGTGCAGTCGCTGGATCGAATGGTAACTCTCTATCTAGTTTTCTAAGGAACTGCCAGACTGACTTCCAGAGTGGCTGAACCATTATACAGTCCCACCAACAATGAATTAGAGTTCCAATTTCTCCACATCCCCTCCAGCATTTGTAGTTTCCTGTTTGTTTAATGGCAGCCATTCTAACCTGTGTTAGATGGTATCTCATTGTGGTCTTAATTTGCATCTCTCTAATAGCTAGTGAAGCTGAACATTTTTTCATGTGTTTCCTGGCCATTTGTATTTCTTCTTCAGAGAAGTGTCTTTTCATATCTTTTGCCCATTTTATAATTGGGCTGTCTGTACTTTGGTCATTGAGTTGTAGGATTTCTTTATATATGCAAGATATCAGTCTTTTGTCAGATACATGGTTTCCAAAAATTTTTTCCCATTGAGTTGGCTGCCTCTTCACCTTTTTGAGAAATTCCTTTGAGGTGCAGAAACTTCTAAGCTTGAGGAGTTCCCATTTATCTATTTTCTCTTATGTTGCTTGTGCTTTGGGTGTAAAGTCTAGGAAGTGGCTGCCTAATACAAGGTCTTGAAGATGTTTTCCTACATTATCTTCTAGGAGTTTTATGGTACTTTCTTTTATATTGAGATCTTTGGTCCATTTTGAGTTAATTTTTGTGTAGGGTGTGAGGTAGGCGTCCTCTTTCATTCTTTTGGATATGGATATCCAACTCTCCCAGCCCCATTTGTTGAAAAGACCATTATGACTCAGTTCAGTGACTTTGGGGGCCTTATCAAAGATCAGTCGGCCATAGATCTGAGGGTCTATCTCTGAATTCTCAATTCAATTCCATTGATCTATATGTCTATCTTTGTGCCAGTACCATGCTGTTTTGGCAACTGTTGCTTTATAATAAGCTTCAAAGTCAGGGAGTGTAAGTCCTCCCACTTCGTTTTTCTTTTTTAGAGTGTCTTTAGCAATTCGAGGCATCTTCCCTTTCCAAATAAATTTGATAACTAGCTTTTCCTCTCTGTCCTTTCTTTGTTTCTCTGTCTGTAGGGCTCCCTTTAGTATCTCCAGTAGGGCAGGTCTCTTGTTAGCAAATTCTCTCAGCATTTGTTTGTCTGTGAAAAATTTAAGCTCTCCCTCAAATTTTTTTTTTTAATTGAGATATATTCACATACCACGCAGTCATACAAAACAAATCGTACTTTTGATTGTTTACAGTACCATTACATAGTTGTACATTCATCACCTAAATCAATCCCTGACACCTTCATTAGCACACACACAAAAATAACAAGAATAATAATTAGAGTGAAAAAGAGCAATTGAAGTAAAAAAGAACACTGGGTACCTTTGTCTGTTTGTTTCCTTCCCCTATTTTTCTACTCATCCATCCATAAACTAGACAAAGTGGTGTGTGATCCTTATGGCTTTCCCAATCCCATTGACACCCCTCATAAGCTACATTTTTATACAACTGTCTTCGAGATTCATGGGTTCTGGGTTGTAGTTTGATAATTTCAGGTATCCACCACCAGCTACCCCAATTCTTTAGAACCTAAAAAGGGTTGTCTAAAGTGTGCGTAAGAGTGCCCACCAGAGTGACCTCTCGGCTCCTTTTGGAATCTCTCTGCCACTGAAGCTTATTTCATTTCCTTTCACATACCCCTTTTGGTCAAGAAGATGTTCTCCGTCCCACGATGCCGGGTCTACATTCCTCCCCGGGAGTCATATTCCACGTTGCCAGGGAGATTCACTCCCCTAGGTGTCTGATCCCACGTAGGGGGGAGGGCAGTGATTTCACCTTTCAAGTTGGCTTAGCCAGAGAGAGAGGGCCACATCTGAGCAACAAAGAGGCATTCAGGAGGAGACTCTTAGGCACAAATATAGGGAGGCCTATATTTCTTGGCTGGAAATTTTTCTCACTCAGAATTTTAAATATATCGTGCCACTGCCTTCTCGCCTCCATGGTGGCTGCTGAGTAGTCACTACTTAGTCTTATGCTGTTTCCTTTGTATGTGGTGAATTGCTTTTCTCTTGCTGCTCTCAGAACTTGCTCCTTCTCTTCTGTGTTTGACAGTGTGATCAGAATATGTCTCGGAATGGGTTTATTTGGATTTATTCTATTTGGAATTTGCTGAGCATTTATGATTTGTGTATTTATGTTGTTTAGAAGATTTGGGAGGTTTTCCCCAACAATTTCTTTGAATACTCTTCCTAGACCTTTACTCTTTTCTTCCCCTTCTGGAACACCAATGAGTCTTATATTCGGACGTTTCATATTATCTATCATATCCCTGAGGTCCATTTCGATTTTTTCAATTTTTTTCCCCATTCTTTCTTTTATGCTTTCATTTTCCATTCTGTCATCTTCCAGGTCACTGATTTGTTGTTCAGCTTCCTCTTGTCTTGTACTATGAGTGTCCAGAATCTTTTTAATTTGGTCAACAGTTTCTTTAATTTCCATAAGATCATCCATTTTTTTATTTAGTCTTGCAGTGTCTTCTTTTTGGTCTTCTAGGGTCTTCTTGATATCCTTTGTATCCCATACTATGGTCTCATTGTTCATCTTTAGTTCTTTGAGTAGCTGCTCTAGGTGCTGTGTCTCTTCTGATCTTTTGATTTGGGTGCTTGGGCTTGGGTTATCCATATCGTCTGGTTTTTTCATATGCTTTATAATTTTCTGTTGTTTTTGGCCTCTTGGCATTTGCTGAACTTGATAGGGTTCTTTTAGGATGTGTAGGCCAATTGAAGTCCTTATCTCTAATTTATCAGATCTACAGCTTCGTAGAGTACATTTTCTCTAACTAACCAGCAGGTGGCGTCCACGAGCCACCTGTTCTCCACAAGCCAGTTCTCCCCTGCTTAGCCTTTTTGGTGAGTGGGGGAGGGAGTCTTGTGGGGTCCAATTGGTGTACCAAGCTTGCGTGTGTAGTTGGTTTTGCCTGCCCTGTATATGGGGCGTGTTTCTGGGCAGTCAGGGAGGTGGGGTGGCTCTAACAATCAAATCTCCCTGGTGATCCTAGAGTTTTAAAGCTGCTGCAATAGTCTAATCCTTCAGTTCAGTCCTGCCACAGTTTGTCTCTGCCACTGACCCACAAGTCCTTGATATTGGCGTATGGCTCCTGAGACTTGCAAGTGGGCCCCTCTTCCAGGCTGTGCACCCCGGGTCCTCTGTTGAGGGATGACTTTGCTATGTCACAGGTGAGTGCCATCCCCCCAGGGCAGTTCTGGGCTGCTGGGCTGTGTAGGGAGGCTCCCAGTCTGCTCAAATGATGGCTGAATGGGGCTTTGTTAATTCACACTTCTCCACCTTCCCAACTCTGGGACAAACCAGCTGAGGTTGCAGGGAAGGCTAATGTCCACGCCCAGTTTTGGGGTGTGTGCCTGTTATTTGAAGCGCTTCCGTCACACTGGGTTGTCTGGGGCAGCTCTGGGCTATGGGGCTGGCGATGGGCAGGAGTGTTTCCTGTCCACCAGGATGATGGCTGTGAGCGGACACCCCCCTTTTCTGGGAAGTTGTGGTGTTTAGTGAATTTTCTCAGCCACTGGATTATTGCCTTTTGTCTCAGAGCTCTCTTAGTTCTGCTCTTGTCTTGACCTGCCGAAATTGCAAGTCTTTGAAGCTTTCTGTATTGGGCTTCTTAGAGTAATTGTTTTAGAAAAAGAAAAAAGGATTAAAAAAAAGGGCCCTCCTCAGAGATCTAATGGGTTATTGAAATGCTAAGAGAGAAAGCAATTAGGGCCATTAAGGAAAGGTCCACAGGGCAGAGAGATCAGCTTTTCTTCAGGATTTTCTTATGAGCCTTAGGGCCTGAGCTCTGCCCTTCTCCTTTCTATGTTCACCAGAACTCCAAAAATCCTCTGGTTTTATTTTGGAGTTTTTTGTGTTGTTATTTTCTATGCCTGTCTCCTCTCTCTGCTGGGCTGGCTGCTCTCAGATTCTCTGGTGTCTGGTCTCAGTCTATCTATGGTTGGAGTTTCGATCAGTAGAATGAGTTTCTGATAAGGGCTGCCATTGCAGTTCTCCCTTCTCCTTCCCGGAGCTGACAGCCCCTCCTCCCACGGGACTGAGCCTGGCAGGGAGGGGTGCAGGTCCCCTGGCCACAAAAACTTACAGATTTCGCTGATCTCAGCAGTTCCACGTTTTCATGAGTGTTGTATGAAGTATGCCCAAAGTCCGATTGCTCTGTGGTGTCCAGTCCACGCAGTTCCTGGCTTTCTACCTACTTTCCTGGAGGAGTAACTAAAACATACAGCTCACCAGTCTGCCATCTTGCCCCGCCTACCTCAAACTGTACTTTTAAAAACCATTAACCGAGGGGAAAGAAGTACCATTAAATATTTTCAGTAAGAAAGAAGAAGAGGGAATACAAATTGTGTGTTAAAAATTTAAATTTAATATATACTGTATTCTGGGAACTTTCCATATTGGATCTAATTTAATTATATTGAAGTAGAAAGTACAACAGGACTTTGAAAACTGCAAATGCAGCTTCCATAGGTGGCAGTGGTATGATGATAGCAGCTAACCTTTGACTAGTAATTTGTGCCAACTACCATGTTAAATGGTTTTCGTGTATTACTACATTAGATCCTCACTGCAACCCAAGAAGCTAAGTGCCTTTTTTTTTAATTCCCACTTTCAGATGAGAAGAGAGGTTAAATAACTTGTTCAAAGGTTAGACATATTAAGTGGCAAAGCTAGGACTTGAATCCAAATCTTTGATTCCATTACCTATACTGTTAGCCTTGTTTTCTACCCAGCTCCTCCCAGGGTTGGAGTTGGTCAAGTAGGAGAGATTCAACAATCCTACAAGAGATGAAATATAATATCCCAGACCAGGAGTTTTTTGTTAGATGGCCTAGGAAGCCCCTGTGGTTCAGAATGTGTTAATGGGTTCCAGGAAACTTGAAGTGTTGAGTAAGATCTGCTGAGGTTATTTATGTTTATGTAAGTGAGAGGGGCTTGATTTGATTATTTTGAGTCTTACTGGCTTGATCCCTACTTTTATCATGTGCTCTCTAGATCTTTTGGGTTTCTCTTCTAATTAAATAGTTTGACAGGTATGTGAGGATGAGCTCTTGTTTATTGTGAATCTAAGATGAATTGATCTGAGCCGTGGGCTTCTTGGGCTTTTTAGCCCCTTGTCGTGACATTTTTTTAGTGGAGGAAAAAAAAAAGTGAAGATTATAGTTTTTGTTTTCAATAGTTTGTTAAAAATCCCAGTCCCATTATAGTGTTAACTGATGAACCAGTATCTTCTTTAAATAATTATTGCTGCCTCTTTGAAGTATTTTGTCCTTGGCTTAGATCCTCAGAATCTGCCCATATCCATCAGTTTATCAGGAGTGAGAAAGGGGGTAGAGGGGGCTTTTTTTATGCCAGGCACTATTAGGTATTTTAACATTAGAAGATCATCTTTAATCCTCATAGCAACTGTTTTTATAATTCCTTTTTTTTAAAAACCGAGGCTCAGGAAGGTCAACTAACTTGTCTGATACTGACTTACATCTTAGAAGTGACACAACAGGGCATAAGATTGTGCTTACCTCATTAAGGGTCATTTTATTTTATACTCTAGTGATGGATGTTCAGCATCTCATCTGATTCAGCACTTGCCCATTTAAGCAACTCAGACAACTCTGCTTATACTAGTTTGAAGCTTTTGGGCTGCTGCTGCCTTTTTTTTTAATTGCTTTGATTCTCTAGTTGATGTTTAACAATGAAAAGCGTATGTACTTAAATGAAACTTGTCCAGAACCAGCCTGCATTTGGAATACCAAGAAGACAATTACATTTAGATTTTTCTATCTTACAGGAAATTTCAAGAGCAGGAATGTCCTCCTTCACCAGAACCAACGCGGAAAGAAAAAGATAAGAAAGGCTGCCACTGTGTAATTTTCTAAGAATCCCATGAATTTTAGCTACCAACTGCCAGGAAAAGTCCTCATCTTCTCTTTCTCTCCTTACAGTTTACATCTTGTCGGTACCTTCTTAGCCTTAGACAAGCAAGTCTGACAAATGATCACCATATTAGCCTTAGACCAAGAAGCTGGCTAATCCTTTCCATGAAGATACTATGGTCATTTCAAGACAGATTAAAAGGAAACACTAAGGCTGCTTCTAAGGTTATCTGATTCCTTTAAAATGTATATCTATATACACAGACACATTTTTAAGGACTTACATTTTAATAGGGATGAATCAGTTTTGGAACCCAAGCTGTTTGCCAAGCTGAAGTCTTAGGTGTGAAATGATTTTTAACTTCTGGAGTCATATTGCTTACTGTTACTCTAAATAGAAACTTAGTATTTTTTTTTTTTTAAATGTGAATTTTTGCCCACCTTTAACAAATTTGATGTCAGCTTTAGTTAACCTTAGATACTCTGAATTGAATCTGCAAAAGTGAGACATCTCAGACCTTAACTGATGCTATAACTTTGTTTTCCCGTGGCCAAAATACCAAAATGCCTATTTCCTTTATGGATTCGAAACCGCTTTTCAAGCCTTTATTATTACTCCTGCTCTTGAAGGTGGTAACAGTCTACGTGGCCAGATATTTGGTTCATTTTGGACTTAAGCATTTCATTGTTCTTAGTTTTTTAATTTAACTCTTCACAGCCAGGTTGAGGGTAGAAATAAACAATTTCTGTCTGTCTTCTTTTTTAAGTGTTTCTGGATAAGGGATTCAAAAAAAACTAAAACTTTTTTGTTTAATGTAATGTAAAATATGGAATTGATCTTTCCGGGGTCAGAGATGATTAATGTTTTTGCTATATACTTTTATACATTATTTTCTTATCAAACTAGTTAACAAGTATTTTTATATGTTTGTAAGCAAATATGCTTTCACAGCATACCTTGTGTATATGTAAAGATAAGTATTTAATTCTCACTGTTCACTTTTAACTGACAAAAGGAAAAATAAGTGGAGGCTACGGAAACTGTGGTAGAACTTTACCTGCTGTTCTGGTCCTGGTTGTACCCACTTTGGCCAGTCACATACCTACTCAATAAAGCTTCCCAGTAGAGTACAACTTACAGGATGAGAATCTGAAATCACTTTAAATATCCCTTACTACATATTGACTGTTATATCAAGTATTAAATGTAAAACTTTTGACAATTAGTATAACTGTGGATGACTTCTGATTTTGTTTTTAATTCCGTGGATTGTGTTTAAACAATTCCGAAGTATGTTTCCTGATTTTGAGATACTAAGTGGTATTGCACAGTTGTCACTTTACTGAATGTGTACAACAGTCCATGAAGTTTATAAAGCGTACCCTTGTATAGCTTCAGGTGCTAGAATTAAAATTGATCTGTTATCACAAATTGATGTTTGTGTACTCATTTTGTTATTTTTGTGGTTTGTTGGGGGAGACTTATTTTACTTGCTCTATGGCTTTTCCCCCAGCATTGGAGAATTTTTAGAGTTTCAAAATAAGAATTCATCATTTTGCAAGTGAACGGAAAATGAAATGGCTTGGTGTTCTTTGTGATCTCTTGAATGTTTCCTTAATCAGTGTTTCTTAAACTTTTCCTATGAAGTGCTCCTGCCAGAACCCCAACTCTAGAGGAGAGAGGAAGATGAATATATACACATATATGGATGAGGCCTAAAATAGCTGAGGCAGAGCACACAGTAAATTTATCTGAAAACTAAGAAAAGTCATAATTTTACATTTATGTAAATTTTACACAGTAAATTTTAAACAGTAAATTTATGTAATTTTACACAGTTAATTTATTTTACACAGTAAATTTACCTGAAAACTAAGAAAAGTCATAATTTTACATTATATTTCATAATATAATTGCTTTAATCTAGAATTATCTTTCCTTTCAAGTCTCATAGTAAAATTATTTCCCAGAAAGATATCACATTGATATTGTGGTTTTTGATACCCACATCACTGTCACAGATACTTTGGTGGTACTTGCAGTTGGAAAACACAGGCTTAAGTTTATTTATCATGGATAACTTAAGAAGAAACTGCCTGGTGATATCCAGATTTAAGAGGAAGCCAATCACTTTATTCTGAATAGATAATTTGTAGCAGAACAGCCTAAAAGTCAAGTTTTATTATCTCAATTTCCTTCTTTTTTCTCTCTGTACTTCATTTTGGATAGTTTTTATTGCTATATCTTCAAATTCATTAACATTTTCTTCTGTAGTTTAATCTGCTGTAATACCAGCCAGTGAATTTTTCATTTCTGATATTTTAGGGTTTTTTTTGCCCTACATGTTCTATTTAGTTTCTTGTGTCTTCTGTTTTTCTCTTCACTGTGTTCATATTTTCCTCTAAACCAGCGTTTCTCAACTAGTTGCCCGGAGAATTGAGCCTTAATGTCTTTAGATAGCTATTGTGTGTAATGAATTAACTTCTCTCCTATGCATCTAGAATGGTACTAGCCATGCACTGTCCTTGGGACAATTGAGAAAACAGTTACTCAAATAATTTTCTTTAAGGCTTAATTCTTTCACAGAATGCTGATTGAGAAAGACTGCTTTGAATATTTGAACATGGTTATAATAGCTGTCTTAACATCCTTGTCTACTGACCCTATCATCGCTATCATTTCTAGATTTCTACTGACTGATTTTTCTCTAGCTTTGGGTCACATTTTTTCTGCTTTTTTGCATGTCTAGTAAGTTTCAATTGGATGCTGGAGATGGTGTATTTTCTTGTTGCATGCCTGAATTTTGTTATCTTCCTCTAAAGAGTATTGGGCTTTTTTCCGGTATTCATTTCATTTACTTGTAGTTCAGTTTGATCCTTTCACGGCTTGTTTTCAAGCTTTATGCCGTTTCGAGTAGCCTTTTTCCCATGATAGTTTCGCTCTGCTACTAAGCTGTGGCCCTTCTGGGGTCTCTACTGAATGCCCTGAATAATCAGTGAGGACTTTCCACTTTGGCTAGTGGGAACTAAAATAATTCTTAGCTCCATGTTGTGCTCTGATCAACTGTTCATCTCAGCTTCCAGGTCATTCTTTGCCTGGCTTTCTTGAGTTTCACCCTATACATGTGCATCCTAATATTCAGACTCATTGTCATTGATCCCATGTATTTTCTGGAGCTCTTTTTCTTTGTAGCTTCCTTCATCTTCAGAACTATGTCCTCCAACCTCCAGTTGCCTCAAACTTCCTGATCTCAAATGTCTTCTCTTTTCAGCTCAGAAACCTTTATGCCCTGCTTGAGATCCCGTATCTCCTCTGCAGTTTGGAATATGCCTCTAGGCAGAAAACCAAGGCAGTCTTAAAGTTTGCCTTTTTTGATTCCCTTCAATCATGGATTGTAGCGCCCTGGGCTGCCTGGTGTGGGCTGCCTGACCTGATGTCCAGTATTTAAAAACAGTTGTTTCATATATTTGGGCCATATTTTTAGTTGTCGAAGGTGGGGGGGGTAAATCTAGTTCCTGTTACTCTTTCATGGTTTGTTGTATGATGAAGAATTTGTCTGGCTTTTGTCTGGCTCCTTGGTGGGGTGAACTCTAAAAATTTGGGTGTATACACTTGGAGCAGTAGGAATGTCTTTTGTTATTAATTGTGGACACCCCACCTGATAATTTATACTGAGATGATTCCAAGCGTAGCCAGCCATACCTATAGTTTTAGGGACAAGGCTGGCCACTTTAGAAGAACTAGTCGTATTGCAGGGTTGGGGCTTTGAGTCCCCACCCCCTGGGAGGGGAAAGGGGGTGAAAAGGGAATTCAGTCATGTGGACATTGATTCAGTCAATCATGCCTGCATTCAGAAGCTCCAGTAAAAGCTCTGGACACTGAAATTTGGGTGAGTTTTCCTGGTTGGTAATACATGTTGATGAGCCAGAGGAGAACACCCAAGGCTTTGCGTTTGAGATTTTCCCCAAACTCGCCCTATGTGTTGCTTCTTTTGGCTATTTATATGTATCCTCTTTTGCTATAATAAAACAATAATCATAAGTACCGCACTTTCTGAGTTCTGCAAGTTGTTCTAGGAAGTTATCAAACCTGAGGGGTTAGTGGGAACCCAATTTATAGCCAGTTGATCAGAAGTGAGGCTGGCCCTGGGATCCCCTGGAACTTGTGGCCGGTGTCTGAAGTGAAGTCAGTCTGATGGAGGATTGTGCCCTTAACTTCCGAAGTCTACACAAACTCTAGGTTGTTAGTGTCACAATTGTATTGCATGGTGGAAGCAGAAGTCTGTCCTGTTTGATTTCTATCATGCAATCAGAATGCCTTGGAGCCCTTTTGGTCTTTGATTTGTAATCTTTTCTCAAAAAGGTTGGCCAGTCCCTTGGCATGAATAATCCTTGCCTGTGTAACCATATTTTATCTATAGCAGGGGTTGGCAAACTTTTTCTGTAAAGGGTCAGATAATAAATATCATCTTAGGCTTTGTGAGCCAACTACTCAACTCTGCTATTATAGCACTGACACAGCCATAAAAATATATAAACAAATGAATGTGGCTGTATTCTAATAAACTTTATTTGTGGACATTAAAATGTAAATTTCATATAATTTCATGTGATATGAAATAGTCCATTGATTTTTCCCCCCACCCATTTAAAAATGTAAAAACCATCTTTAGTTCATGGGCTGTACAAAAACAGAAGGCAGGCTGGATTCAGCTCACAAACTATGGTTTGCCAACTCTGCTTTGTAACACTTTTAGCATTTGAGATTACATTCCCAACTTCAGAATTTCTCATGTCTTTTTATATATGTGGAAATTCTTCCAAACAGATTATTCTGAATTGATAGTCATGAATTTCTGTCCTAGCAATTTTCTCCCTATATGTATACATATATTTACAGTATTTCAGAATTGGACATTAAGCCCTTTTCAAAATACTTGTTGCTTTGATGATTCTTTAAATTTGGGACTTCAGAGTTTTACAATATAGATTGGTCCCTGTATCATTTGACTTAAAATTTGATGTGACAGTTGTATGTATTTAAGGTCTAGCCCCTTCCTCTTCTAACTTTTCATCAGCAATTTGATTTGTTTGAATTCTAGTTTATTTCTTTTCCCATTACTATACATAATGTTCCCATTAAACATATAAATAGGAGATGATGACTATGTGGTCACTTTCAAACTCTTTCACTTGACCACTTAAGGGTATTTGTTTAACCAGTGACTGTTTATGACCTTTCAAAGTACTTTTTAACATAAAAGGTATTTGAATTCAAAAAACGATTGAGCATATTTCTTTGTGCAAGACCCTTTTAGGTATTCCAGAGAAATGGATGCATGGTGGAACTTTGCCTTCCTTCAGGTTATTCAGTGTTTAGTGGAAGAAGATTAAGAGTGACTAAAGCAAATGTGGGGTCCTATAGTTGAAGGCAGAGTGTGAGAAGCTTGCAAGAAGTGTTCTCAGGTCCAGGGAAAGGGATGGTATAGTCCTCCTGGGAAACTGGAGGAATCTTCTTAAATAGAAGTGGCATTTTAGCTGGAGCTTGATGAATTGTTAGGATTTGGTATGGGGAGAAGAGGAGGAGAGTGAGTGGTAGAAAGACTGGGAAAATGCCTGGGCAAAGGCACAGAGTTGGAAGAATGCAGGGTTTATGCTGGGATTGGAGCTTTTTGTCTAAAAAGATTCTAAATGCAATGGGAAAAAATGATAAACTAGACTGAGATTAGGTTTGGAAGGCTTTATAATAGGATAGTCTTTTCATACATAATGGTAGGTAGCCAAGGATTCCGAACAAGGAGTTCCTGGGTCTGCTCCAGTGGTTGTAAAAGGGCAGGGAAGTGCAGAGATTTAAGGCAGGGTGGTCAGATAAGAGGTTATTGGAATCATGGAATCTGTCCTCTGTCCATTGTCTCTGCTGTGTTTGTCCAAGCCCTTCTTGTATCACACCCCGATTACTGTGGTGGCCTCTGAAGTGGCCTGTCTTTTGCTCCCACCAAGCCATTCTTTCAGTGCAGCCAGAGAGAATTAAACCATCAATTAACTGTTAACACTGCTGCTTAAAATGTCATCATTTCAATGCACTTGGACTAATATCCAAATTCCTTACTGTAGCATACAAGGGAAACCCCTTGCAGGATCCGTTGTTTTCCTACTTCTCATTTATATTCTAGCTGATTGGCTTTCTAACACCCTTAGAACACACCAAGTATTTTCCAAATCAGTTACTTCACACAACTATTCCAATTAGCCGTTTTCATCCTTTAGATCTTGGCTTAAATGCTGCTTCCTCAGAGTACCATCTTCCCATTCTAATATCACATTGTCCTATGTATGTACTAATGACATTTATCTGTGATTATTTTGTTTTTCTTGTCTGACCCCAACCTCATGAACTCTGTGAGGGCAGAACCATGTCTGTTGTGTTTAAGTTTTGTCCATATTGCCTGACATGTAGATTGTGCAGAAAAACCATTTGATGAATGAATGGTTTCAGCGAAAGATGCAGACTTGAACTCTGGTAATGTGACGGAAAAGGGACTGAAGATTGGAGGTACATCAAAGAGATGTTTGGGTCTCTTAAGGTTGAGTTGGGGTGACCGGAAGGTGGTGCTATTAAAATAAGGAGAATGGACAGCTCTCTAGTGATAGAAATATATGATGCTTATGGCAGTTACTTACAGGATTAGACCTGGAGGCATTTGGGGATTGGAGCTCTTAAGAGAGCCTAGGACTAGAAGTACAGATTGGGAATTTATCTATTTTGAACTAATGATGGATGAAGTGGGAGCAGATAATATCTATTAGAAAATACATGTGTTTGAGAGAAGGGCCAAGGGTAAAACTTTGGGGGTGGGGGTGGGGGGGGACAGACTAATACTTGGGTAGAAAATGAAGAGGCAGCAGTAGCCAAGAGAAACAGCCAGAAGCAGTTTCTGGAGAGGAGAATCTGGAGACTGTATTATCAGGGAAGCCAAGGGTCCTAAAAATCAATGAATGCTGTGCAGAAGATGAGGGAGTAAGAGGCAGAAATGATTGTTTAGGGGATTGCTGATGACTGAGAGATTTCGTTTCAGTGGTCTGGTTATGGAAACTAGATTGTAGTGGATTAAGATATGATTAGAAGGTGAGGAGGTGGAGGAAGTAAGTGGGGGCTACGATTTTGAGAAATTCTGTGCCAAAATCTAGGGGTGGGGTGGGGCAATAAATTGTTTTATAGTGTAGTATATTAGGAATAAGGAAAGGAGCCAGTGCAAGGTACTTAACCATAGATACATAAGTATGCAGATCTGGAACTAGATATTTACCTTGTGGATGCGTAAGCATTTGAGAGATTTAAGAAGCCTAGGGCTTGCAGGCTGGCATCTCTTTCTTGAAGTAAGTGAGGATAGTGTAGTGCAGCTCTGTTGGGACTATTGTTGGTGACGGGCTGGTTTTTTGTTTTTTTGTTTTTTTTTTAAATCTCCAAATGTGCACTGACACTTTTTGCTAAATGTAATTAAAAATAAATCACCAGAAAAATAATCATGCTCTTGATTATCCTGACAATATCGAATTACTTACATACATTTCTAAACGCTTGCTTTTTCAGTCTCTGTAGCTTGTTGCTGGATTTCAACAGTTGGGTGGCATCAGTCTGCAGAGCACACTTTGAGCAGTACTAGAGTATGGGTAAGGACATTTTTCACAAGTAGCCCCTCTGCCTTCCTTCATAGACTAGTAAATTCCAGATCACCCAGTATGACTTACATTCCAACATTAGGAACTCTACTTTTACAAACTCACAAGTGTTTAAATGAGTCAGTTGAATAAGATGTTTACCCTTTCCCCTTCTGCTTAAAAATTATTTGCTGTAAAGGGACCTGTTTAAACATGTTTGCTTAACATATGAGAACTATTACTAATTAATTTTAAAGCCAAGAAGTAGTTAAGAACATATTCTGGGTTTTATTAAGAATTTAGAGTAATATGAGAAAATGTTGGCAAATGCTATCCTGTTTTATGACATTATGAATATTATGTAGTGACAAAAGTCTGAAATTGCATTTTGCTCTGATATAGCTTTCCAAAAATTATACATGTATACCTTATTTGTTAGGGCTTTTTCAGTTATAAGAAATGCAACTGATGCCAGCAGGTATTTGCTGGTTTATAAGCAGTTGACGGACAGGTGGGGTGGAAGTGGTTTTGAATGATTTTACTACATCAGAATAGTATTGGGATTCTCTGTTGAGGTGAGACTGGCTGGATTGTGGAAGTGGGGGGTCTGGAAGTCCTTTAGTGTTAGAGAGCTTGTGTGAAACTGAGGCCAGAAAAGGTAAAATAACTGGCCAAGCTCTCCCAGCTACTCAGTGGTGCTGCAGTGATTTGAACCCAGGTCACCAGTGCTTAACCATTGCAATTTCTGCCTCTCCACCTACAGAGTGCTGTAAAGCTTTCTGAACCAACAGGGCTTCTAAAGCAGGGACACAATTATTTAAATTTGGTATTGTAGTACATATCTTTTGCTTTCAGATTTCAAAGGATTTAAATTGAAGAATTATCTTCAGCCTAATGAGCACTCAGCTGCTATTTATAGTTTATTACACATCTCTCTAAAAGGGATTTATTTGTATTCTCTCTACTTGGGGCAATGTGAAGAAAAAATGAATCATTTTTATCAAACTTAATAGCACCAAATAACAAAACAAATGGAAATGCCTATGTCTTCCTTGATTCTGTATTGTGTCTAGGGATTAAACTTTTGTATTTAGTCTTGTTTGGATCAGAATGTCTATTTTTGGAATGAACACCCTCAGTACACTTTAATATCTAACTTCTTTGCCACAAACAGCTCTACATAGCTGAACTTCCAAAGATGTGCACTTCACTCCAGGTTAGATTCCATTATAAAATGATCTGGAAAGGTCAGGTTCTGTTTACTTCTCCCTCTCCCTCTCCTTCTTTCCCTCTTTCCCTCTCCTCTGCTCCTTTATCCCCCCAAACATGTAGGCTGACTAGTTTCTGGAGAACTGTAGAACTGTCAGAATATGCAGTGTGCCCTTCCTGCAAGAAGTACACAAACTCTAACTGTGTTTAAAATGTGTTTGATACACAAAGTTCAAATTAAAAACAGCACAAAATCTTTTTAACGTTTTCAGTTCTGGGTCTTAGGAAGCCCAGGTTTTATTGTCATTTGCTACTATAGATTTCCTACAAATAATGCATTGGCAGGATGACAGACGAGTGACCCAATGTCTGGTTGGGAAATTATCTCTGGACTTCTTACTGTCCTTTTAAATGTAGACATAAATTGGACTGCAACTGGTTTGACATTGATGAAAATCTCTAAAAATGTTATAGTGGTTCTTTATGTGGCAGTTTTTACTGGGCATCTTATAACCTAAATAATATCTCAACTGGAAGTCCAAACAGATTTCATTTTGCAGTAAAAAGTCTTTATTTCCAAAATGATTCATTAGCCAGAAAAACTACAAGCCACCTAACACATGACTTTGGTAAGAAAGAGATATGATGCTTCTTAGAAATTCGTCATCAAACAAAAAACATTTATGCGAATCACTTCTTGTTAAGTGTTACCCATTCTCAGTCATTATATACTTGGTTTTAAGTCCCCAAAATTTGGATTAAAAATGTACCCAACAGGGGACTAAATAGGAACATGGGACACTAGGATGGCTTGTCCTTAGAGGTACTTAAGGAATCACTATCTTAAGGGAGCTTTGATTTTCATGGGTTGAGAGTAAGTATGCACCTAGATAGCTTACGGCAAATGCAGTATCAGAACGTTTTTTGTCCAAGTAGAAGGTAAACCTTTTATTTCTCCTTTGGTGGGGAAGGGGAAGCAGTTCACTTAAAGATTACAAAATAATATTGGAAACAACTCAAAGCTCCAGGAAGCTCAGGAATGTGGTAATAATGGTCCTCCAGAATGAAGGAACAAAAGTTGCATCTTTTATAGAAAATGATTGAGGTGGATAACAATTGTAAAAGAGCCCTGCTTCTCAACACTTAATTAGCTTAAAAACACAAAAGACAGACCCAATGAGTTTTTTATTGAACAGTCTCTTTGTGTTAAAGAAAATAATACATATTCAGGGCTATAGCATATGTCTGTTGTGTTCGGAAATATCCTGGTAATGTTTAATGCAAATTCTTAAAGAAGCATATCCAAGGTATTGTATGCATCTCATCCATAGTACATATTTGGAGTAAGCAGTCAAAAAGAAGGCTGTTACAGAGACGAAACATAATTTTAACGAATGAGTAAAAACCGCTGTTGGCATCAACTCAGGAAGTGCTTTTACGCTAATCCTTGGTAGTCAGTCTCTGATTTTGGTGTGTTTAGGAATGCTTGGAAGGGGATGGAAAGTCCATGGCCTTCCTGATGTATATGTCTAAGGACCAGAGCCCTGGCATGGAGAGCTGGACACAGGGTTGACTTCCCACCATATTCCTTTGCTCAGCTTGATTCCTTAATATTCCTTTCTCTCTAGATTTGCTGTTTTTCTTAATCTCTGAAACACATTTTCTCTCTATATATAAACTTTTATGACTAAAAATAAAGCATAGAGATAGTATGTTTGTTGAAGGAAAGGCTTGGTAGGTGCGGGCAGACTTAGCAAAATGCATAAACTAAAAACTTTCTTATTAGAAACTGGTTTGAAAACTTATAGTCTAGATGTATGTAGACAAATTTTATAAACTCAATGTTGGGGCTGCTAGAGGCCAATTTCCTGCCTTGGCTTTGGTTCCAGTAAGGATCTAGTACCAAAGGTTCATAAGGCTGGCTGCTTAGGGAACTGTAGCAAAAAAATAGGCAAGAGAAAAATACTTTCATATTTAGTACCTTTTTTTTTTTCCTTTGAGGTATCAGGAATCAATATTAGGGAGGTAAGATAAATGTATTCAGAATTTCTCAGTGAAAGAAGAAAAGCCACCCCACAGTGCTCCTTCCTCTTCAAGTCTACCAGCTTTGTTCTTCCCAAGAATCGCTGATGACTGAGGAGACATAACAAGGGACCTAAAGTCCCACCACATGAAAAGAGATGGGCAAATAGTCGTTTGCTGGAAGAGTGGACAGGTCAGAGATGAGAATGAGGGCAATCTGCTCTCTTCATCTGATTGGGAATGTTTCCTGCTTGCTGCACTCTGGGACTGAGGCACAGAGTCATTTGCAAACACTACTACGACTTGGTGTAGAGGCCTCTGTTGTGCCTGCCCAGGTAGATGTTCCAGAGGGACAAATTTCAGTTTAGTAGAAGGTGGCTGATACCACTCACTTCTGTGCAGGAAGTGAGCAAGCACTCAGCCTGTACCCACCAAGTATTCAGAAAGGATGTCCCTTGCATCCCCAAGACTATTGGGCGAACCACACTGCAGAAATGAAAACTAGTGTACGCAATTTAAATTGCCTTAAACAAACAAGCAAACGAACAATCCAGCCATTGGTGCCTCTGGAATCTAGAGTTGCAGCCCTGTGGAACTCGTTCGTAACCTTGTTAACAAGGCTGAACATTGCATGCTCTGATCTCCTTCTTGTCTTTGCAGCTGGTAAACTGGGAGCTTTTGAACCTCTTCTTTACCGTCATGTAGCGCTCCTGAATCCCACCTCCACACAGTTTGGTGCATTCTGACCAGGCCGTCCATGGACGCATTCTACAACCTGCAAGCATGAGAAGGCCTGATTAGGCCAGCAGAGATGGGGGGACAGAATAAGGATCCTGAGCGCTTGTTGAAATTTGCTAGGATTTGGACAACTGGCAAATTTAGTTTTCTGGACTTCTCCTATATGCAATGATTTATTGAATTATTATTATTATTTATTGACTTATGGCTACAGTCCTTATTAGGGCTCATAGGTGACAGCTTGCAAACAATTCTTTGCAGCTCCTCCCATCAAGGGACAGGGTCTCTTTCTCAACTTCTTGAATCTGGGCTAGGCTATGTGAACATGGCTTGAAAAGTGTTTACACATCTGGGCTCACCTTTTGCTGCTGGGAACCCTCCCCCCACTGTGTAAGCAAGCCCAAGGTGGTCTGCTGGAGAGACCTTGTGGAAAGAGACCCCAGCCAACCCATCTGAGGGAGGACCCGGAAATGCAAGTGAGGCTAGACCTTCCAGCCCCGGTTGAGCCACAAGCTGACTGCAGCTACCTAAATGAGCCTAAGCCAGATCACAGAAAAATGGTCCAGCTGTGTCAGCCCAAATCACCAACCCATAGCATCATAAGCTAATTAATAATTGTTTTATAAAGCCACTGTTTGGGGGTGGCGTGTTGTGCAGCAACCATTCAAGGAACATTTTACCACTTATTTTCTCTTACGCCTTGATCCCCAAGTACTTAGCCTCCAAAATACTAAGTAAACTTAAGTATAATTTATTATTTTCCCTATGCAGCTTAAACATGCCTTTCTCAAAGAAAACTTCTTTGAACCCCAGAAATTAGGTTAGGTCTTTTGTTTAAATGCTTCCACGGTGCTCTGTATAATCCTCTTTCAAAGAACCAATCACATTTATGATTATCCAATTTAATATCTATTTTACACACTACACTGTAAGTTCAGGGAGGAGAGGACCATGGCACTGAGTTGGCCTTAATGAATGTTTGTTGACTGGCTGGCTGATGGACTACCATGTGCATCAAGCAACTTTTGATAGGCTAATAGCTCCCTAAAGAAAAGATAGTGAGCCCTCAGGTAGCCTTGCGTCTTCTCCATTTCTCTCATCATTCTAAGTAGAGGTGGAGCATCTTAAGGAAGAGAAAAGAAAAGGAATAATTTGAGCTGTGTCTTCTTATAAAATATTTAGAAACTCAATGTACCCGTTAACTCTCACTTTTACACTAAACCTCCCTCACCCACCCAGGGAATTCAAAGAACATCACGGCCTGTGCCCAAAGCTGAACCACAGTCTTCCCCATTTACTGTTTCATCTGTTGCAGATGATTCCTGGCTGAGAGAGTCCAATATATTGCACTCTTGGCTTGGGACAGCTTATTCAGCAGTGAAGCCCCAGGCAGGGCTTTTTTCTTTTTTTTAAAAATGTCATGTTCTTTTCATCTCTTGGTCACCATGGACCTGCCTCAAGCTATGCTAGTGGGAGGGGACACCTAATCCCCTGGGCCATAAACAAAGCTTAATAACTGGCCTCTGTGCCTCCGTTTTTGCCAACTCCAAACCATTCAACCCAATCAAAAGGAAGACTCTACAAAATTCAGGTCTGTTAACTGTTAAAGACACTCTCTTAACACCTTCATCTACGGTATCAAATCCCAAATCCTCAGCAGGTCACCTGGCATTTTATGTTCTGGTCCCCACTCCTCCAGCCTTGTTTCCTGACCCTCCCCTTCTTGTACTCTGTGCTCCATCCACATCCCATTTACTGCTCAAAACACATCATGCCCTGTGCCTTTGCAATGGCTATTCCTGCCGTGTGGGATGCTCTCCTCCAACTGGAAAACCTGCACTTTCTTCGAGACCCACTCTAATTTTCCCTTTTCTGGCATCTCTTGTCCCTGAACTATTCTAGGCAATATATGATGCTCTCTTAGCACTTTGTTTGATGATCCACTGGAGCAATTTATTGCTTAGTTATTTGGCAGCCTGGATCTATCTTATTTGGGGAAATGAAACTCAAGGCTGACATGGTACTGCTACCATACTTTGTGGCTAACCTTGAAAAAATAAATCATGAAGCCACAAGCCAAGGCCATCTTGTCTGAGCCACGTCCTTAATGTAGGATGCCTTGTTGTTCTAAGAGGCCCCCAGGAACAGTCCCTAAATAGGGCTGAGACTTTTCTGATACCTATGTAATTATTTTCTCCTTTTGCAAAAAGTGAATGTAGTTACTAGGTTGTAACTATTATTTTGAACAAAGTTTGACGAGACTTACCTGACTTCCATGCTACTGATTTTATTATGTATGTGTGGAAAGTTAGGAATTATGCAATTCCTAAAGGCTCATTGCTTGACTCTTGGGCAGTTAATTATGGTATCTAAAGGTTCTTTGATAAAGAGCCCCTGACCCTTTCCTCTCCTTTATAAATTATACTCACTTAATATATGTTTGGCAAAAAAACTTGCACTAAAAAACCAAAATGTTGCCTGAAGCCTCCAGAAAATGCTGCCTTCCCCCACTCCATCGTCCCCCCTGTCCTGGAGACCAGCCCAGCCCCACACCTGGGAGCGATACCTGGGAACTGCTCCACATCAGAATCTTCCCTGAGCTGCTCACTCCTCCGGCTCTCTCGGGCCTCCCTCCAGCGCAGCTTCTGGATGGATGGATTTCGAAGGCATTTCCGGATGCGGCACTTTTTTCGCTGCACAGTCTCCGGGCAAGAGGCCCCTCCAAACTGAGGCTCCATTTGGATCATCCGGGTTCGAATCATGTGTCCTTTCCCACATGACTTGTTACATTCTGACCAGTGGGACCACTCGGTGAGCTCACAGTCAATGGCTGGCAAGACACAGATGGGCATGAGTGTATCTCACATCTGAAACAAGATACTGTCACATACACGTCTTTAAGCATTTTAACAAGCCTATGAAGAATACAAAGCAGGGGCTGTTATCCCATTTTACAGAAGCAGAAATTAAGGTTCCAAGGGGCAGGCTGACATCATCCAGCCCATCTGGTATATAAGCGGTGGAGGCAGGATCAGTGACCCTGTCATAACCCACATCCTAGTCCCCTGTACCGCTCAAGAAGGCTCTGGGGAACCATGAAGATGTGTTCAGTGCCTCTTGCTCTGCAGGCTTCTCGAGTATTGTCAAATGAGCCTCCGGTGGCACAGACCAGCCTCCTGAAATCTCAAGGACAAAGATTTTCTCTGGGTGCACAGCTCACTGGTGCCATTTTTCAGAGCAAAGCCAGCAAGACCCCTGCTGCCTGAATCCTTTGGCAAGAACAAATCACCAAGCTAACGGGTATCTGACCCCCTGGACCTAACCGAAGAACTCCGTGGCTTTTGTATTAAGAAACTAGGCAGTGTTTCTTTTTTTTTGTTCTCAAACATCATCCTGTGTCCTATACATGCCAGTCTGGGCAAAACACAGGTCAAAATGGGAAAATCATTAGAGAAGAGGGATGGGAGCAAGTGGTGTTTTATGGGTTATCGTGGTACAGGATCCAGCAAATCCTTTTTAGTAAGCTAGCATCTCACAATTGTGAAGGGGAAATGACACCTCAGTCTGACTTTCAGGATATCTCTTAGGGAGGCAAATGATTCCAAACTCTCCAATGGCCTGGCAAAACAGCAAGTACTTGGTTTTATTCAGTAATTTCAGATTTCTTCTCCCCATACAAGCTCAGATAGCTTTTTTTATCTGCAAAATGGGGATAATGGTAATTTTCTCTTTAAGTTGTGAGAATTAAATGAGATAATGCTCTCAGCCCTCTCTCCGCCCCAAAGTAACTGCTCCATAAATGTTCATTTTCTTTTCCCTTCCATCAGGGGACCCTTAAAGAGTTTTAACTTGGAAACAGTGTTATCAGTCAGAAGCTCTGAGGCCCAACTCTGGTGAGCTGGTTGAACTATGGGTCAATCTTAGTAAAAGCTCCAGACTTTAGTTGATGCTCCAGGTCATCTCTACACGTGACTGAGTCAAGATCAAACAGCTCAGAAACTTTAATATGTCACATCAATTGAGGCCCTAACATGTACAGGCCCTAACCCCTAGTTTTGAAAACTGTGACCTTATTTGAAAATAGGGTCTTTGAAGATGTTATTAGTTAAGAGGAGGCCAAACTGGAATATGGTGGACCAATAGGACTGGTGTCCTTAAAAGAGGGGGAAAATTGAACACAGAGTGATAGAAGATGGCCATGTGGGCACGGAGTTAGATTCATCTACAACCAAGGCCACCGAACCCAGGCCACCGAACCCAGGATAGAGGTATGGAACTAACTCCTCTCTGGAGACTTCAGACGGATTATGGTCCTGCTGACACCTTGATTTTGGACTTCTAGCTTCAAGAACTGTGAGACGATACATTTCTGTTGTCTTAACCCCCTCGGTTTCTGGTACTTTTTATGGCAGTCACAGACACTAAGACCAGGCCTGTATTTGCCAGATCCAGTGCTTGGCATTTTGTACAATTATTTGGTTTAATCCTCAGAGCAACTTAGGCAGTGTTTCTTGCCATTTTACAGATGAGGAAACTGAGGAACAGGGATGGGATGATAAGTAACCTGCAACAGTCACCCAGCCAGTAAGGGACAGAGCTGGGATCTGAACCTTGGCAGCAGCCTGAGTGATAAGGGGGACACAGCATGGAAGACTGCAAGGGCGTTTCAGAGGAAGCCAGAACTCAGATCACAGCAAGCTTGCCTGGCTTCCACCACCGCCAAGAGTAGCTCTCTTGGAAGACTAAGCCAGAAAAACCAACTTCCTCTCCTTGGAAATTAGTCCCCATGTAATAAAAACAATTGATCACAGTCAGAGGTTTGGGGGGAGATAGGAGTGGGCAGGGAGCTTTTGAGCACTGGGCTGTTTTCCCGCTGATCTTACCAGGGCTGCATGAGTGTGGGAGTCAGAGATTTAACGTGTCCAGCCTCTAGTCATGGGGAGGAATAGAATTAAGATGCTTGGAAAATCCAGGGATCAGATAAGCCTCTAATAGGGGGGTTTATTGAGCCTTGTGCCAAGTGTTTTTCACACAATCCACTGTTCAGACTTCACAGCAACCGGTAGTTTGTAGACATTAAGGGATTCCCGCTTTTTAAATGAGATCGACTGCAGAGTTTAAGTAGCTGGTAACACAGAGTTCTAAACTTCACACTCTTTGTCTCCAGCAGACAGTTTAAATGCATGACCTAACAGTAATATCACAGGTCAGGGCTGCTTCAGGGACCCTCAATCCCCTGCAGGCTCCCTGGGCTCAGAAAAGGTAGGAGGACAGAGGCTGTGGACTTCTAGGAGTTCCGGGACTTACGGCATTCGGGCAGCATGCACTTTTCCACCTGCTCCAGCTCCTCATTGCAGTCTCCCAGTTCAGCCAGAGACTTGAGCATCCGCTGGCGAGTCCGCATGCCCTTCCCGCAGGTGACGCTGCAGTCACTCCACTCAGACCACGGGGACAGCAAGCACGGGATGGTGTCTAGGCCAAGAGCCAGGTTTGCCATTGAGAACAGGCTCCCTCTGTTTTCTTTGATCTTCTTGGCCCCACAGAAACCCCCGCCCCTTGACCCAAGCTCTGGCTCCTGGAGTAAAGTGGAATTGGCCCGCTGGTCCTGATAAGAGTGAACTGTGGAGCAAGAAGTGGCTCAACAGTCTGCTGCTCTTCTTGTCACTATCTTGCATCTCCCCTTGTCCAGCTGGTAGTGATGACATGACATCAGATGTGGCTTAGTAAAATGAGTACACAAGTTCCCACTCGGGACACCAGTTGGGTCTCACTAGAGACAGAAACATCCCACACTCCCCAAGAGTAACAAACTAAAAGGTAGGCTCAGAGCTGTATTTTGGAATTGTGGTACAGAAATTTCCAGAATGTGTATGTACTCATGTGCATGCATACATCTAAGCACTGATGTGTGGGCAGAGAGCAGGGATCATAATGCTTTATGGGGCCAGACAGGTCCCATGTAGAATAAGTGGGAGTAGGGGCACTGATCTGGGGAATGCATGTCCTGCCTAAATCTGCCCTCCTCAATACTCATGAGGTCCTATAAAACACAGTTGCAGGTGAATTCTATACGGAGGCCACCAGTGTGCTGCCCCATCATTGCTCAGAACATCCCCCAAAGGAGGCCAGTGTCTCTGGGTCTACTTTGACAGCCACACACCTATGGCCCTCAACCTGCTCCTGCAGGGATAGTGGACAATGCTTTCCTCCTGCACCTGCCCAGCTTCCTACCTTGATGGGAGGGGTGCTGTGATCCTCCACATACATCCTCCCACCACCCACAAGCTGGGTCCTCCCCCATTCTTCCCCACCCCCGTGCCCACCCCTTGCCCACTCACGGCACTCGGGCATCATGCACTTCTCCCCTTGGGAGGTCTCCGTCTTGCACAGGGAGCCGTCCGCAGGGCCCATCTTGACCATGCGGTGTCGCTTCTTCATGCCCATCCCGCAGGTGGCGCTGCACTCGTCCCACTCGCCCCATTCGGTCATCAGGCAACTACTGGGGGCTGGGGAGTCCGGCGGGGTTGGAGGCCCGCCGCCCACGGCCTCGGAGCCCCGCGCGCCCGCCCCGCCCGCCGGGTCCCCGCCACTCACAGCACTCCTGGTTGACCGTGCACTTCTCCGTCTCCTCGGTGGGCAGCGTGCACACGGAGCCGTCCTCCGGGAACTGCTTCACGTACCTCTCCCGGGACCGCATGCCGGTGCCGCAGGAAATGCTGCAGGGCGACCAGGTGATCCACTCGGACATGGTGCAGGTGGAACCGTCTGCAACACACGGAGGGACGCTGCAGCCGGGGCGGGGCGGGAACCCGCGCCACGGGGCTAACCGAGGGCGGGAATCAAGACTCAGCAGGAACCAGCTGGCATTCCAGGGCCGCCGAGGGTGGAGGAGAACATTAAAGGCACAAATCGTTAAACCTGGAATTGTTCGCAAAGAGGAAATGCGCTTTTTGCAGGTGCGCGGGGCCTTGGCGATTACTCCTCATCCCATGACAATACACTTGACGGGTGCTTGGATGGATGGTTATTAACAAACAAGCAAGGAAATAAAATGTGCTATAAAATATAGTTTAATCTATATTAAAGATAATTCATAGTTCATTTGTATGGTCAAAGATACAGCCTTGCATGTCTAAGACTGTTAAATAAAATTCAAAATTTAAAATTCATTTCCTCAGTCACTAGCTACATTTCAAATGCTCAATAGCCACGTGTGGCTAGTGGCTACCATATTGGACAGTGCACAGAGCATTTCCATCATTGTAGAAAATTAGATTGGACAGCAGAAGAAATTATATCTATTCTGACATACACTATAAACTCTTTTGCTCAGAAGACCCTGAGACCTTAGTTACTGTCTAAAGCTGCCCATTCCTAATCTAGAAAAATAGATTAGAAAATTTTATTCCTGAAAATAGAGGGTGATTGATCATGGGACACAGGACTGATCTATATCCAAAGAGCAGATTATACCAAGTGGCCATAGACATCTCAGTGCCTGAGTTGAGGATGGTAACAAAGAAGAGAATGCCCCACCTGCAATGGAGAGCAAATGGTGGGGTGAAGGGTCAGGAGGGAATCTATGTGTATCAGGAGAGACAGATGCAGAGAACGATAAGGAAGACTATAAAACTAGCCTTCTGTGTTGATAGCTTGCATCATCCAGCCCGGTAGATAACCTGGGCCATATGGCTTTGCTTCTCTGTCAGTGGGTGTTAGGAAAAGCCACAATCATATGGAGACACTCAGGAGGGTGGGGGAAAGATAGTCGAACTCCTCAGCTTAGCTTGGTGGCCCTATTCCCAAAGGGGTGGTAGGGTGCTAGTCCAAGTGGAAACAAAGATGTACATATGTGTGTGTGCACACACGTGTGTGTTTGCCTATTGAATTCTAAGAAAGAAGATAGAAACACAGCTACATATGTTGCCCGTCCATCCATCCATCCATCCATCCATCCATTCATGTCACTAAGATCTTCTGAAAGCTTTGTGGTATGCTCTGAGGTTACAAAGATGCCTAAGATGTGGTTCTTGTCCTACTCCAGATAGAGAGGTTGGCGCATGAGCAGATAATAATTCCTGATATTGAAAATACGACAACAGAGGTAAGCTCAAGGGATTGGGGAGCCCAGACGAGGGGAAAAACGCTTCTAGGATTTCTGGGAAAGATTTTATAGGTGAGAGCACATCTGAATGCCCTTTTGTTGGGTAAAGGGTATGCTCATTTAAGGTGGAGGGAACAGCTTGTGCAAATGTTCCTGTACAGTTTGTGTATGGCTGTAGTCTTAGGAGATGAGGCTAGACAGAAAGATTGAGGTCAGAGTGTGAGGCTGGCCTGCACATGTCCACAGCTTGTCACCTGCTCATGTGTGATGCCTGGCCATTGTTATGCAGCCTAGGGGCAGTGTGAATGGTCAGTGCTGGTGCCACCATAAGAAATCACAGCTGGAATCCACACGTTTAACCCAGAGTCCAGGCTAACTAAAAGCAGCCTGGGCAACCAAGTGAGATAATTATGTTCCAGTGTGATACGATTGGGAGTATGGGGCTTGCCAAGCTCTCAAATTCAGGCTTCCCATGACCTGGCAAGACAGAATACTGCCAACCTGAGTGTGTCTTGAGAGGATGTGGTTGGACTTGAGAGGCTCCACCTTTTTGTATCTTTTGAGTTGGTGTCCTTGGGTAATATATCCTTCCAGTGTTGCAGTATAATGTTAACTGTGGTAGACATATGTGTCTCAGTGCTAATTTTCACCAGGCCTCTACCAGAGAACCACTCTGGTTCTGGTGCAGGACAAATTCACACCGGTAAATTAAGCTGAGGAGTGTGTTCACGGGCAAGAGAGAGCCACAGGTTTTTCAGCTGGAGAGTGACATAACCAGTTCTGTTTGCAAAAGATCCCTCTAGTGGTGACTTGGAAGATGGACAGAAGGGGGAAGAGAAGTCAAGTGAGAGACGACAAAGCCTGAGCAAGAGTTTGGCCCAGATAATTAGGAAGAAACTCTAAGATGCACTTGCCAGAATAAAATGTACATTTGCCTAATACAGATAATTCCTTCAGAGTGACCAAAGGGGTCTCTGCTTCTTTCCTATTCTGTGTCCTCCCTCTCCAGTAATTAAATGCAGAAGGAAACCTGATGACACAAGAGACCTCTGTCTGGTTCTGGGCAGGGTAGCTTCTGGGTAGCATGGGACTTGGTGAAAAAATCAGGCACAGCCTGACATGTTTCAGAGCTTTCAGTGCCACCAGGAGCCACGTGGACCGATATGATGAAGGGGAGGGTCAGGTTAAAGACCTCAACTGCCACCGCAGGCCTCAATCAGCAGCCCCCCAGACCCAGCCCCAAGAAAGAGAGCGCGCCCCAAAGTGGACAGGCCAGCCACAACTTCCTCTCTGCCTGTTTGTAAGAATGGCCTTGGCAGGGTTCTCTCCCATCCAAAGTGCCTCATCATGGGTAAAAACAGTTAACAACAAACCACCGTGGGGACACAACCAGGATAGGTACTTAAGACAATACCCAGGAAGAGCCAGAGAATGAATGACCTGCAGCAGAGTCAGATTTCTTCAGCTATTCTCAGCTTAGAAGCTGTTTTCCTCCTGCCATAAACCAGCCCAGTCTATACATCCCCTTCCCCTGTCCCAGCACACTTCCGAGGCAGAGCAAGATCAGAGAGAACAGACTGTGGATCTGTCCAGGCAGAGAGAGAAGCCATGCTCTGGGAAGCAGGCAGCAGACCTCGACATAGCAATCAGCTTAGCACAGTATTGAAGCTTGAGCTGCTACGACGTAGATGATGAAAATCCATACAGCCTGTACTTTGAGCAGTTTCAGATGGACTGAGAATTTGCTGCAATCAGCCCAAAGGTTCTGACACAAAAATGTGAGTGCTCTGACTCAAGCTGCGGTGGGCCACAGATGACGGTCTATGAATGACATAGAATTAGGGCAGTGAATCTGGGTTCAGTCTCAACCAACCTGCTCACATGCTCCTTAGGAAGAGATTGGCTTAGGTTCCTACCTGAGATTCTGTAAAAGATGCACTCACTAAGTTTTATCTTTCAGAAACTTAAATCTGCCAGAGTGCTCCTATACCAGACAAATCCTAAAACAAAGAGGCAATAGCCTCTTTAAAATCAATTATCAGATGCATCCCCCTTCCCCATACTGTCAACACCCCCTTTCAATATGAACAAGTTAGGGTGCCCACTGTCTAGACACCCCTGAAGAGGGAGAAGGAGGTTAAGTGAAAAGAAGGGGTAGCAGCAAACAAGATAAGATTGAACAAAGGTCTATGAATATTGAAACTTTATATAATTATATATATATACTTTTCGGATGCTGGGGTATTGGAATGGCTGGAAGGAGGTAAATGACATGGTGGAACTGTAGCCTGTAGCATCCTTTGGGATTTGCTCTATAGCTGCTTGTTGAATTGTGCCTTGAAGGTCTTCACCTTGCATTGCATGATAAGGAAAGAACTGAAATTGTGGAACTGTAAGCCAGAACAATTTTTGTAATTATCCATATGACTTCTTGTTGAGCTGTGCATTGAGAGATGACACCTTTCTGTGTGTATGTTATATTCTACAGTAATGGAAATAGCTGGAGCTGTGGAACTGTGACCCATGACATTCTTTGAAATTTGCATACTTTGAAGGTTATCACTGTTATGTATATAAGTTAAAGTTCACAATAAAAAAAAAGAGAAGAGATTGGAGCTAAGGCTCAGAAACAGGCTGCTTGTTATTTGTAATTTGCCATAAAATGCATCTATGTTAGCTCTTCAGTAGCTATTATATATTTTACTCCATTGGGGGTGGGGGTCACTCTCGAGTAATTCTTCTGCTGTCACTAAGACATGTCCTCTTCAGAGCCCTCAGGGCACTGTTAGAGATGGGGGTCTGCCTTAGACGGACCCCACTGACAAGTGCAGTCAGGGATCTGGTGCCCCTACCAGGGAAGCCACCTGACCCGGTGTGAGGGGCCCATGTTGCCAGGCAGGAGCCTCCCGTCCTGAGCCTCTGCCAGCCCCACCCAGGCCTGGGTGCTCTCCTCACCTTCGTCGCTGCACCCAGGGCCCATGCAGGGCTGGAAGTCCTGGGTGTCAGGGCAGGGGACACTGAGGTCCAGCTGCGCCTTCAGCATACGTTGCCGCATCCTCTTGCCTTTGTCGCAGGTGGCGGAGCTGCAGGCTGACCATGGGGACCAGTTGGAGTAGATGCAGGTTTCAGGGGTGTCATCTGGAAAGAATGTTTGACATGTTTTCCTTGGGGGGGGGGGGTGCTGGGAAAGCTGTGACTGACCCTACACCCCAGACAGGCTTATTTGGGGACAAGAAATAGACCCCTGCTGCCTGACCGGCCTCAGTGAGCCTGGATACTGCCAGGATGGAAGCAGCCATTCACTTCCCTTTAAAAATTATATTTTATCATCCTGCCAATAAATATCTAAATATTGTGAAAGATTCTGTTACTATCCCTTTACCTCAAAATATGAACGTCTTTGCATTTCTAGTCCCTGACCTTGGCAGACATCATTTCCACACAGATGCAATTTTGTTAAGCACAAGACTTGTGGGTGTGTTGCTGCTTTATCTTCATACATGGGTGTCGACATAAAAATCAGGGCAGCTTAGGTTCACAGAGCACTTATTATGGGCCAGCTCTGTTCTAAGGATCTTACTTGCCTCATCCCCTTTGGTTCTCACAACTCTCTATGAAGTGAGTTCTGTTATTATCCCATCCCCATTCTGTGGTGAGGAAATCAAGGCAGAAGTTAGCTCTTTGCCTACAGTCACAGGGCTAAAAAGAAGCCAGGCTGAGCTCACAGCATGGCTCTGCCACTCACCCCTGAGGGTAGGATCTGGGCCTCAGTTTCTCTGCTGGGGAAGTGGGCACCCCCACGCCTGCCTCCCAGGCCAGTGCGAGAATCAAAGCAGAGAGGTTTCTGATAACTGTGAAGTCTGCTCAAGCCTATTCCATCATCATTACATTATCGTTTTAAAGGCCTGATACTATTGAGTAGATACAATTGATTCTCATTGTTCCTGTGGTTGTGTTCTGTAAAGTTGCTGCAAGCACTGAATTAGCGAATGCTATGGCTCCTGGGGGAAATAAAGGGTTAGTTTCCCGCAAGCCTCTCCGGTCACAACATTTTTGTCAACCGATCAATACATAACCTTGTTTCTTGTGTGCTTTTGTTTGAAGACATCTTATTTAATGTATATTGCTGATTCTTTAACACTGAATTCATGGTCAACAGCACTATATATAACTCATGCCTGAATGAAGCTTATTTAGTACATGTATTTTCTCTGTAAGGTACATCGCATCTTTCTTGTGCTTACAAATACTGGACAGCGCTTCAGCACTATGCTTGGGGCCTTTTTTTTTTTTTTCAATTAGAGAAGTTATGGGTTTACAGAAAAGTCATGCATAACATACAGAGTTCTCATATGCCACCCTATTGTTAACACCTTGCATTTGTGTTTTAACTGTGGTCCATGGTTTACTTTAGGATTAACTGTGTTGTACAGTCCTGTGGATACTTTAAAACATTTTTATTCTAGTAACATATATACAATCTAAACACTCCCCCTTTAACTACATTCAGCATCTCAGTGCTGTTAAGTAAATTCACAATGTTGCACCACCATCACCACCATCCTTCATCCCGAATAGAAATGCTGCACAATTTAAGCATTAACTCCCCATTCCGAACCCCTACCTTGGCCCCTGGAAACTTATATTCTAGTTTCTGACTCTATGAATTTGCTTATTCAAATTATTTCATATCAATGAGATCACACCATAATTGTCCTTTTGAGTTTGGGGCCATTTTAAACAGAAAAATCACCAAAAAAAGCGAGGGGGGGGGGCACAAAAATGTGGACAATGTGGCAGTAAATATACTGTGGAAAGGACACTTGTTTACAGTATGGGAGCTGAAACCAGAAGGCCAAGCACTGCCTTGTTTGACCTCAGCTGGGAGTGAATACATTGTGCAAGTCTGCAAAAGCTCTGCGAGTATTGACTTTACAATTACCAATAAATTTTAGTGAGTAGGGGAATTCAGAAACACAGAATCTGCAAATAATGAGGATCAAACTGGATTCCAATGCCATACCATCACCAATTCCCTTATAATTTGTGTCTAGTCTTAGTCTTGTTTTGGCTTATTTTTCTACAGGAGAAATCCTCAGAGATGGGATTACCACGTTGAAGGATCTGAATATGTTTATGGTTCTTGAAACATGTCAGAAAAATGGCTTTTGCAAACGTTTGTGCCAATTTATGTTGCCACCAGCAACAAAAGATAACATTGTACCTTCATCTTTTTCTTCTGGAGCCAGGTCTGCTACGATATCGTCGATGTTGTCAGGTACAATATTGCATTGCTCCCCCTGCAAAAGGGATTTTATGTGGAAGGCTCACATTAGAAAAAGAACAGAATGGAGGCAGTGGGGGTGTATACAATCCTAAATGGTGGAGTTAACATTTACAATCTGACTGAAAAAGAAAAGCCAAGAAAGCAGGAGTGGCTAACCAGGGTCGGTAACCACATAGCTTGCGTACCACCTCTTTCCAGTTCCTGACCCGTGGCAGGCATTAGTAATTGATCATGGAACTTACAATGAAACCTTTTTTTGCCAACCCTGGATCAAATCATCCATTGAGCAGAGGGCACCACTACTGAGTTAATTTGCTCATTTGAATCTTATGAAATAATGTGCATATGAGAAACCCTGGATGGCCCATGAATTCCACATCCTGGGTCATTTCTGCCAGGAAGCTCATGATTCAGGAGGAGAAAGGAGTGTGGTCTCCTTGGCACTCCTGGCAGACAGGGTCTGGGCTGGGGGGATCTCTAACCCAATACCTTCCGGGCAATTCTCTCGATGACAACTCTGGCTACTTGAGTGATGGACCCGCCTTCTGGATCGTAGAAAGGACTCTGAGGATGGTCCAAACTGGTCAGGGGTCGGATTTTCTCCTGGGGAATTGTGGGCTTGTTGGGTGACTGCAGTGGGAAAACAACCATGGATATAGAAAGTGAAAATAAAACTGGTAAAAACCATGCAAGTGATTTGATTGCTGTATGCATCAGAACAACAACCTTGCTAGGAATCTAACAGTAAGTATAACTACTATTTATATTTATGGAATCCTATTCATGCCATGTGTTGTGCTTGGAAATTGATAAATCTATAATTTCATATTCTCTGTACAGGGTAGGACTGTGCCCAGATGAAGAAACCGAGTTTCAGAGAGTTCATCCTAGCTAGTGAAAGGCTGAGCCAAGTTGACCTGAATCCAAAGCTCTTCCTACTAGACCAAGCATCTGCAAACTGTTTTTCTGTAAAGGGTCGGAAAGTAAATTTTGGCATCCTGGGCCATGCGGAGTCTATTGTAGTTACTCCACTCAGCCACTGTAGTGCAAGGGCAGCCATAGACAATAGGTAATTGAAAGAGTATGGCTGGGTTCTAAAACTTTGTTTACAAAAGCAGGTGGTAGGCCAGATACGGCCTGTGGACCATAGTTTGCTGATCCCTGCACTCGATGGTTCTCCTGCTGGTTTTCTGATGACCCAGATTTCCATGCAGTTGGTGTGCCAACCACACCTGAGAAGCATGGGTGTTCAGGAGAGAATCCAAACTCCTTAGCCTGGCTGCCCAGGCCTTCAGAATCTGGTCCCAGCCTTGTGCATATCAACTTCTTGCTGTTGTCTATGCTCTTTTAAAATTTTTTCCTTTGTTTCATTATTATTATATGCATATATTTTGCCTGTCTGCCTTTTGCCTGCTGTTCCCTTGCTTCACTGGGAGCTCCTCTTTAGCAGATTCCATCTCCGTGCTCCCACGCCAGCGGCACAGGCCCGTCTCAGAGCCCGACTTACACTGAGAATGTGTCAATGTGCACCCCCCGCCCCCCCGTCCTCACCCCAACTGTGGGTTTCTCTATGGCAGAGCCTGGGCCGGATTTGCCTCTGTCCACGACGCTCAGAACAGGGCTGGGTGTGGAGCTGGCGCTCACCATTCCGGGCACACGCCTACCTCGTAGGTCACCCCGCTGTCGGTGCCGGCGTCCCAGGGAATCAGGTCTTGCACCACCTTCTGGACCCAGCCGCATTCCTTGGTGCACAGGTCCTCCGCAGACAGGCCCACGTTCCAGTCGGGGCTGGGGCCCATCATGGTCAGGAAGGACATTAAGTGGCGCGTCCTGTCCACTGAAAATTCGGCTGAGGGTGCTGCTCTCCTGGAAACCAATCACAGAAGCCAAACACACGTTAGGGGCTCCAGGGGTGCACTGTCTGAGGCACATCTGGCCAGACAACGGCTAAAGGGTCAGAGGGACAGAGCACAGGGATAATTGGTCTGCTCTGAACTCTGCCTTTAGCCACTACTGGTTTATATCCACTGGACAAACACAGAAAGAACCAGACGTTCTCCGGTTTTCAGGTGTCCGCAGCTTACTTTATTGGTTTAGCTGATTATCGACTGTTTCCCCCCACTGGAGTATGTACAGTGGGAAAGTAGGATTTTTGTCTGTCTAATTCCCAGCTCTATTCTCAATGTCTAGAACAGTGCCTGCACAGAGCAAAGGCTCAGTAAATGCTTTTGAATAAGTGAATGAGCAAATACTGTATGCTGTGTGTGTGCCCAACTGTGATGTATTTGAGATGAACTTTACAAATAAAACCTGCTGAATAATGTCCCAAGCCTTTTCTTATACATTTTTATTCAATCCTCACAATGGACCTGGGGTAAGGATTGCTGACTCCAATTTACGGATGAGGTAACTGAGGCTCGGAGGGGTTATGTAACTTGTCCAAAGCTATGAAGTTAACCAGAATCAATATTAATTCGAGGTCCGTGCTCTCTCCATCATCAGTTCACGAATCAGTTCCTCCTCCCTGCCCTTTCTTCACTCTCCTGAGATCTACACTGTGCCATCCAAGGGGGCCTCTCCTCCAGCCTGCTGCCCCCACAGCCCTCAGGAGGCCGCCTTTAGCAAGGCCCTGTCCTGGCACCTGACCTGGCACACATCCACTCACAGTTGGGTTCCCAGCTCTTTCTCCAGGGCCCAGCAGGGATCCAGCTGTAGGGACAGAGGCCTTTGGCTGACAGTCCCCAGCTACTGGAGATTAAAAACCTGGCTACGGCTACAAGAAGCAGCTTTTCTACCTCTATCTCCACATGTTGCTATGAAATCTCAGGAGCAGTCAGGATTGCACGAGGTAAATGTTCTGGCCAGGGGAGCCCCACCAAGGGGCTGGGGAGGAAAGAGTCATATTCACTATCATGTTCGTGGTGCCAGAGCCAAATTATCTCATTTTCCCCTCATGACAAGCCTGTAGAGTTAGAATGTTTATCCCATTTTATAGAGAGGAAGCTAAAGTGTATAGATGTTAATTCTCTTAAAGGCACAGCAAGTAGGGGGCAGAGCTGGGTCTGGAGGCGGCTCGGCCTGACTCTCTCTCTCCCCCTATCCCCCAGGCTGCTAATAGGGGGGAATCCTTGGCTGGGACCAACCCGGCTGCTCAGTCCAGCTGGCAGCTGGTCCACGTCAGCGGTTTGGGAGTCCCTGAGCCATCTGTTTGGACCAGCAGCTTCTGGCTGCCTTCCCTGGTCCCCGGGAGATGATAACTCCAAAACCCGCTGGGGCCTTGGAACTGCACCCCTTGGGCTCTGGCAGGCCAGATGGGCTCAAATAATGAGCTGAGGGGGAGGGAAGCTTGGCTGTGCATCCTGGAGCCACCTCTCATAGATGTGTTTCCTGGGGCAAATTACCAAACAAAAACTACACACACACACAAATGTACAAGTTACAGAATGCTGTGCCTCGGTGTCCACATCTATAAAATGGGGATCATACATCCCTACCCCAAAGGGTTTTTGTGAGTAGTAAATGAGATAAGTTGCATATGATACTTAGCCCAGTGCCTGGTACCTGATCTATTGTTTCTATTAGTGCTATTGAGAGAAGCACTGTAGGGTCATATGGAGATTGGAAAGGAGAGGGTAGAGGACTGAGGCCTCCCTGAGTGGACTCCACATTTTAGCCTGATGCCAGCCCAGACTCCAGCATATGAGTTGAGGAAGAGCCTGAAATGAGCCCTGGCTTTGGCAAGCAGATCCACCAGGGCCTGGCCACTGTCTTCCACTCCAGCCTCCCCATTTCCGCCCTACCCACTGCCCCAGAGCCTTCCTCTGCTCCGGCCAGGCCAGCCATGTTGCAGGTCCCATGTGCACTTGCATCTGCTAGGAAAGCTCTTCTGCAGCAGCTCACAAAGCTTGGTCCTTGGACCAGCAGCATCAGCGTCTCCTGGCAACTTGTTAGAAATGTAAATGGTTGGACTTCACTCGAGATTTAGAGTCTGAGACTCTGGGAGTACAAAGCAGCAATCTGGTTTAATAATCCCTCCAGGTAACTCTAATGCACCTCAAATTTGGGAATCATTGGCCTACTCATCTTTCAAGCCTCAGGTCAGGTATCACCTTGTCCAGGAGCCTTGCTGACTCCCCAGGATGAAGCAAGTGCCCTGGGTCTGTATTTCCACACAGGATGTGAAGGCCTCTGCAGCTGTACCCTCTGGTTTTATTCACTTCTTCACTGTTCAGGCTCCTCCCCTAGACTGGGAGCTCCTTGTGGGCAAGAATTCTGCTTCACAGCTGCGTCCCCAGGACCTGGGTGCCCGGCTGGCTACTGAATGAATGAATGTATGCTGACTTGGGCTCCACTACTTACAAGCTCTAGACCTTGGAGAAGACACTTACCTTCTTAAACTCTCCATTTCTTCATCTTTGTGAAGGGGATAACAATACCTACCTTGCTGCAAGGATCAAATGAGATAATTCATTAGGAAGCTTTTGTAAACTGCTAAAGTACCACATTTACATAGTCTGCTATTTAGTTATGCACAAATCAGGGGACTTTATTCCCTTTGCCCATGTGTGACGTTTGGCAGGTGGGACAGTAGTTTAGCAGCTTCTTTAAAGATCCAGCTTCTACCATAGATGTGGCATGGTGAGCTGCTGCACTGCTGACTTGGGAGTCAGGGGACACGATATGGGGCCTGCCTTCCAGTGCCTGCGAGGAGGAGAGCACTGGCCCGTGAATGGGGCTGCTTTAGGCCCTGCCCGGGGGTCCAGCAAGCCCTTGGGGGACAAGCATCCACTGTCACTCACCTCTCACCTTCATATCTCCCTGTGTTTTGGGGTTGGGTTGCTCTTTCATCCCTGTACCCTATGGGTGACACTATTCACCATCACAGCTGTGATGGAATGAATTATGAACCTCAACAAAGGGAATGTTCTCAATCTTAGTCAAAGTTCCTGTGGATGTGAACTCATCTGTAAATAGTATGTTTGAATATGTTGAGGTGTTCAGGGTGTGGACTCATTTGTGAATAGGATCTTCTAAAGTCCTACATAGGTGTGGCCAACTGCATCTGGGATAGGACTTGATTTCTATTACTGGGGGGCCTTATAAAGAGAGGAGCCAGAAGCCAGCAGTGGGCGGAAACTGGAAGGGCAGAAGCAAGGAGGGACAGATGGCCGTGTGAAGGAAGGCAGAGATGCAGGCCAAGGAACCCCAAGGATAGCGGCAAGCCAGCACCAGGATGCTACGGTCTTCAGGCAGAAAGCATGGTCTTGCCAATACCTGATTTTGTACTTCTCCAAAACCATGAGACAACAAATACCTGTTCTTTAAGCCAACCCATTGTGTAGTATTTGTCATAGCAGCCCTGGAAAACTAAGACAACAGCCTAAGGGGACAAAAAACAGCTCTACTTTGGAATCCAGAGCTGTAGAAACCAAACAACCCCCTACTACACACCATTGTGATACTTGGCCCAGCAGATGGATGTAACCATCTGAGAAATTTGTTTTACAAGGCCTTACTGCAAATCATTCTCAGCAAATATATTTCAGTCAAATCGATTTTGGCCAAATCTGTAGCCTAAGTGAGGCCCCCTCCAAACCCTGGTAAATATTTCAAGGGACACCAATTCCGGCATAAAATGCCTGACCTCATGTTGGGTAGTCCGATGGTAAATTTGAATCTATAAGGGCCTGGGAGCAATTTTCTAGCACCTTCAGAGATGAGTTCTTTCCTCTTATCTTGGACTGGAAAATTCCTCCCCTCCTCCCTAGTTTAGATAACACTTCCTGAAAAAGCATTTCCTGACCTCCTCCCAGATTGGTTAGGACTCCTGTTATATCTTCCTGTAGCATGATAAACTCACTTTCATTTGAGTTTCTTTTAAATTTCTGCCTACCCCATAATGTTCAAATATGGCAGGGGTGATTTTTGTTTTGTTTACAATTGTATTCCAGTGCCTGGCTTAGAGCTTAGCATGCATTTCAATATTTGTTAAACTAAATGAGTTAATCTGGAAAATGAACACAGAGTTCTTGTACTTCCTCTGACCTTCAATATTTAATTTAAAATCCTTTCATAGCATTTATTACTTCTATAAGAAAATTCTATTAAAAATAATGAAGTGGAGAAGAATATATGTAAAGTTTCCTTAGGAAATGCTAGGTAAGACAAGTACTTTAATTTGTAAAACCCTTAATTAAAGTTTGTATTCATGCTTTCTTGTATGCCATACCCTTCCCATACATGATACTTTGTTAGTTCAGTTTCATTTTTCTAGCTGGGATTTAAGTCTGTATTGGTTTTCTAGCAAGGACAGTTGATCTAGCCTACATAGATCAGAGTATGTTGTAAAACCTGGTGATCAAAATAGTGTGATATTCTGCGTAAAAGAGAAATACAGTCAGTGGCAAGGTTGGAGACCCCAGAAACTATAGTTAAGGATTTATACAAAATAGGCTTCTCAAGTTGGGGAGTGAGGGTGGGGAAGATTATGCAACAAGTGGAGTTGAGCTATCTTAATTGCACTTTCAAAAAAAATATTGAATTTGCATCTAATATTATACACTAAAAAAAAGCAACTCAGAATTAAACAGGAAATGACCAGATCATAGAAGAAATTAGGTTTTCAGGTCTGTTAGAAAAACATTAATTTTCTTAGCTTTGAAGCAATAAAAGCAATTAAGAGAGAGATTAATTGAATTAGAAATCAATTTAAAACACTTGTATAACAAAAACTATACTGAATTAGAGAGAAAAGTGATATGTTGGCAAAAGTATCTCCATCAAGTGTGACTGACAAAGGGTTAACGTTTATATCAGATACAGGGATAATCCAAATCAGTAAGAAGAGTATCACTATCACAGTAGGTAAAGGAAAGTTATGAAGTGACAATTCACACCAGAGAAATGACAAATAAAAAAGCAAAGGAGGATGGGAAGAAATGGTTCACCTTTTGACAGAAGCAGTGTGGAAAGGACCCAGGGTGCTGGGTCCTTTCCACACTGGATTCGAATCTTCCACAGAGCTGGATTCGAATCTTGGTTCTGCCACTTATTATCTAGTGAAGGGCTTTTACTGCACTTATCTTTGCAGTTACTACATCTGCAAAATGGGAGCGTATTCACACCTACCCCAATTGCATATCATTAACTGGTACTTAATAGGCACTTGGTAAATATTGAATTTCATCGTCAACTTTTCCAAACAAACTTCCAAAAACACCACAAAAGAAAAGATGCAATAAAGGAGTTTCATGCTTCTTCTAGAGTCCTCCTTTCTTCCTTCTAAGTTACGGTCCACACCAGCAAGACTCAGGAGGGTTTCCTAAGCCACTGGCAGTTTGAACGCTGCCTCTCACCAGGTGTTTTAATACGCCCCTCACCCCCTACGGAGTTTCAAAGTTGCAGGAACTCCATGTAGCCACTAGGGGGCACTGAAGCTATGCACTAGGCTGAAGTCCCCTGCGGGTGGAGAAGGTTTGAGTTGAGATCCCTGCAGCCTCAGAAAGCTTGGCATTTGTAAGCAAGCGGACCAGAAGGCTCGGGTCCATCTGGCCATGTAGCTCTGCTGCCTGCTCCTCTGGTCCAAGGCCAGTCTTCCCTTATAATCCTGAGAACTTCCAACGGACCTGGGCAAGTGCTGCAGGAGACAGGGAGGGCCCTGAAACTTCCAGCTCTGGACTCCTGAGGAACGGTGGCTTTGGGTGACTATGGAGACACAGACCCTCAGGAGGCAGGATTTTTGGAGAGGCTGGCGTTGCCTCTGCTCCACCTCATCTGCCTGGCAAACACGCACCACTGTCTAATCAAATGTTAATTAAGCACAGTAGCTGGGAATAATTAAGGGGGCTACAGTCCTTTGTAGGATTCATTCTAAAAAGGAAATAACAATTATTTTTAAACGTTCCTGTAATTCTTAGAATTCAGTATAAACTGGAGGGACTGGATGATGGAAATTCAGAATCGATTCATGGGAAAACTGGTCATTTTCTACTTAGGCATCCAGGGAACTGGTAAAGGAAGTGTGCTGCGTTCAGCATCCACCTTTCCTTTCTCTACCTGTGCTCTGGGCTGTCGGAGCGCACAGCCTGATTTATTGAGCTAAATAAGTCAGCAGCTAATTTGTTCATTCATGGCTGTCCTTTGAGAAGTGGTCCCGGGGAGAAAGATGAGGATCATTGAAAAACAAGTCAGTTTTGACGGGCAGGACCTTGCAAACTAGGTCAGCCTGGCTTTCTGCTGGGCTGAGGGACGCTGGCATCCCATTAACCTCAATCGAGCAGGCTCAGTGAGGAGGGACGGCGCTGGTTCTGCAAAACAAAACTTGGCTGCATGTCACCTACCTAATTTGACTTCCTAATGAGATTTGGAAGACGAAATGGGAGACTGAAATATGGGAAAATCAAAGGAAAATTCCTTTCCCCTAACAAGCTGGTGACACTGAGTGAAAAGGAGTTTGGGTGTTTGGGAGGTCTGAGTGTTTGCCATCAATTAATTCTTCACCCCTGGGGTCTTAGGAGGGGTGAAGGGTGAAAGGTGTCCCCAAATATTTTTTTCGATTTTTTTTCAGAAAGTCTCTCCTGTATTTAAAAAGAAGAAAAAAAATTTCCACGGACTCCTCCATCCCCTTCAAGCTACTGCCCAGTTTCTCTCTCCTCTTGCACAGCAACCCCACAGAAGAGTCATCTCTATTAGCTGACTCCATGTCCTTATTCCCTGCTCACACCTCACTCTGCTCAACTGCATCACTCCCACAGAAAGGACTCTCCAAGAGGTCACCAATGACCTTCGTGGCAATAAACCCCAAAACCATTTGCGCCCTCTTCTTACATGATCCCTCAGCTGTATTGGACAGAGCTGACCACTCTCCTTGAAACACTTTCTTCCCTTGATCTGATTCCAAGCTTTCCTTCTCAATCTCTTTGCTGCTCCTTTTCTGTCTCTTCTGCAGGCAAGTCCTCCGCATTACATGCTGGAGCTCCTCAGGACTCAGTCCTACGCCCTCGACGACTATTCTCTCTCATCCACACCCTTGATGTTGACTGTCTCCCATTCATCGATGACTCCCAGTTTTATATCTTAGCTTGGAATTCTCCCACCGGGCTTCAGAGCCATGTAGCTAACTGTGAAATTGACATCTTCAACTGGATGTCTCCCACTTAACACATCCAGAAATGAAGTCATGATCTTCCAACCAAACATCATCTAATGTTTCCAGTCTTCTGAGTGGCTCAACCAACCCACTAGTTATTCCAGCCAGACCCCTGGGAAGCACCCTGCTGCCTCTTTCACCCTCCTTATCCAAACTATCACTTGGCACATGAGCACTGCATCTCACCTGCTCGTCCTCCTGAGAGGTACTGCTGACTTTAATGATGTAGCTGGCATGTGACTTGTGGCCAGTCAGCGGGAGGCTCCTAGCACAAGGCTAGGACTGAGCGGGACCAGGGTCTGTTTGCTACTTACACATTGAGAGGTTGCCAGGCTGGCCACTGGGCTTTGGCTTTGATGACGGTGAGGACCTCATCACTCTGCAAAAAAAGGACCATAGACATTTAGTGAGGAGGACTGGACTGTTGGCAGCAAGAGGGCTTTGATATGGTGTTGTTTTCAACACCGCCCAGGCCCCCACCTCCACCTGCCCCGGTGTCTGACCCTGCTGGCTGAGCCGTGGAGGCCTGCACTAGGTATCTGCCCACCCACGTGTGGAGCCATCCTGTCCTGGGATACAGGTAGGCTGGAGCTTCAGCAATGCCAGGAGGTAGGGCTGGGTGTCCAGGGTGCCTGGTGAGCCCTGGGCACTGATGGGCCCACTGAAGCACACCTTTTGTTTCCAGCTCAGCCTATCCCTTCCCCACTGGACCCAGAGCTCTGACCTGGACTCCACCTTGGCTGGCAGGGCTTCTAATATCATGTCTAGCCTGGAGGACCAGGCACTGACTAGGGTCAGAGCTAAGGATCTGCAATGCAGACAACACCTGGCCCTATGGCCTGTCACCTGCTGCCAGGACACACACACTGGGTCAGGCTCTCTTGCATGAGGAGGGCAGAATGAAGCCTGGGTCCATACCCCTTGGGCCATTCATGCAATTCTGCTCTGTTTTGCTTTGGAATGTGTGTGGAGCCCCACTGACGCCGGGCACCTCAAATAGTTTTTTGAGGAAGAATTTGATAATTAACATTTTGAAGGAAAACATTAAGTACTCATCATGGGGAAAAATCAGAACTTTTTGGTCTTGCTACCTGTAATTTGAAGTTTGGTTGGGTTTTTATTTTGAATTACATATGGGGGTCTGGGGATGAGGGTGGCATAACCTTTCTAAGGCATTAGATCCTAATTGGGCCCTGGCTTGGGGCTTTCCCCAGAGTAGAGTTAGCAGGTCCTTGATCTCTTCTTCCCCTGGCCTGGTCCCCTTGGTGCTCAGACACTGTTGTCCATTATGCTTGGAAAACCCCATTTGGGGAATGAAGTGCTTTGTGGTCAACTGAACAGAGCACCAGATTCCAGGAGGCCAGAGACTGGCTGGACCAGTTCACAGCTATGCCCCAGTGCCCAGAGCAGGGCCAGACGACGTTCAAGGTATGAACCAGTGAACTTCTTCTAGATTGGGTACCTGGCCCAGCAAATCCCACAGCCCTGAGAAAACTGGAAGGAAGGAGGCCATTGTGTCTCCCAGGCTCATGCCCAAAGATTAGAGAAAGCCTTCTGATCCAGGGTGGCTCGACTGCAGCCCAGGGATGGGGTCCTTGCATGGTCCTTGCAAGCTAGACACAGCTGGACACTGGGATTGTAGAAATGGCCCTGGGTAGGGCAGAGGGCAGGAGCCGGCCCATAGGGACAAGCTGGTAGAGGCAACTGTTTGGGAAGTCACAGACATTGGTAAGAAGCCATAGCCCAAACCTCTCCTACCCCACCTCCTTCTCTGGGGAAGTCACAAACACACACTGAGCAACGTCCTCTGGCCTTCCCATACCCCCACCTCCTTTTCTGTTGCGTGCCATCCCACAACCTGGGAGAGATGGTAAGTCTAATGGAAAGGCTCCCACCAGACCTTAAACCCAAACCAAAACTGAAACCGAAACTGGAGAAGGTAGCCCCAGATGCTTATCAAAACAGGCATTCTCAGTGGCAGGGCCTCCTCCAGAGGTGGATAAAAGCCATACAGTGTAAGACTGGTCTCTTTTCTCCAGCACGAGGTGGGGCGTGTGGAGCTGCCAGCTGTCGACCCCAACCTGGACCAGATTTCAGCCACCCCAAGAGACAGGCTGTCAAGGGATTTCTTACCCTGCTCTTTTGACCTTTTTGTACTATGTAAGTGACAAGGAGATTTGCCCTTTCTGGACTCTTTATTCTGTACAATAAAGGCATCATTTGATGAAAATGTCTGTTGTTCTCTGAACTCGTGTTCCCATGACGCACCATTGTAATAACTGTCCCACAGCAACCCCCTGGGGCAGCCCGCAGGGTCCTTCTTTCAGACAAAGGACAGAATCTTGGCATGCATGGACACCCTCCATTCCGTGTCTGCAAGAAAAGCATCTCCAAGTCCCAATGAGTGGTTGACATTCCCCATGGGAGATTTGTTTATTTGTTTATAATGTTTTCCCTCACTCTCATCTGGTGAATGACTGAGAGAAGCTGCTTCTGCTGACATTGCGCGTGTGACACAAGCTATCTTCTGAATGCCAGCTCTGTGTGTCTGCTAACCTGGCTTCCACGTCCCACACTGAACTCTGCACCTAACAGCAGGACCCTGCTCCTCTTCCTGAGGGCCCCTCCCCCCACGGTAAAGGCACATCCACCGCTGCCTGAACCAGACGCTGAGCACCAACAGCGTCCCCCCATCTCCGACCCCTCATATCAGTCAGGCCCCAGGACCCACTGCATTCACATCCTTTTGGGGCCTTCTCCCCAGTCTGCTCACTGGTCACCCTGTCTCCAGAATCTTCTTGTTCTCCCCTAACCCATCCTCCACTGCTGCAAAGCTGATCATATCTGCCCCCAGCCAAACCCTTCAAAGGCTCCCATAACCTGCATAATCATTTCTTACTTCCTTAGTTTCGCCTACTTGTGGGCCCTCATGATCTGGCTCTGGTTTAGTTTTTTTCTTTGATTTTTAATTCCAGAATTATACATGCTTCTTGTAGAACATTTCCGCATCCCAGAAGCACACAATGTAATGTTGAGCACATTCCACACCATCTACCCTGCTTCCCTCCTCCTTCTCCTCCAGAATGCTAAGTGGTTTGGTGTGCATCTTTTCAGAACTTTTTACTTTGCATCTACAGCTATGTGTGTGTGCATGCATGCTCTATACAGCTTTGCACAAAGTTGCATCACACTATTTTATTTTGCAACATACATTTTTAATTTTACCTTAATACCATATCATGGGATTTCCAGTGTCAATATCTGCAGCATCATAGCTCTCCTATTTTTGAATTTTAAAGTGTTGGAGATCTTTAAATTATAGGTCAATACTTAAGAAATCCAAAATGATCTCTAATGAGATATTGTTTGATGACAATCCTTTTACTCTTAAAGAAATACTTTCCTAAAAAATATCAATGTGTGTGGAGTTAAGGCAGCCACTGAGTTAGCAGGTGTCACAGATTCACCTTGCATTGCAATTAAACCTCAGTTTTCAAGTCCCAACTAATGATATATAGATTTTACTTTTGCAGTGTACAACTAGACAAAAATAGTTTGGATTCTCCATTAGTGTAGGTTTATGGTGATGAAATTCTATCTATTTTTAGAGCTAGGGGGCTCTGAGGATGGTGGGTGAAGCATTAGAACAGCTTCTTGCTGTAAATCTTTTCATCTAGTGGTTACACAGCATCTATAGGATAAACAGCTAATTGTTTCCTTTTGTGGTTATTCATGTTATTCAATTAAATATGAAAACAGAAGCATTCTGGAAAAATTTATTTAAAAAGCTATGTATTTTTGTTGAAGCATCAACATTCTCTGGTAGAACCTAAATTCTACAAGATCAGAGAAAGTGTTTGGCTTGTTCATGGTCATGTTCAAGTGCCGGTGGATGCTTAATAGATACTTGTTGAAAAGCAGCACCACATCATTCTTTTGGATGCCTGCAAAGAATTCCACTGCTTTCCAATTTATATAACCAGTATTATTAATGGATATTTAGATTGTTTCCAGTTTGTGCTACTACAAATGATGCCATGATGAACGCTCATGTATGTATTTCTTTGTTCACACATCCAAGGGTTCCTCTGTGATAGATTACCAGAAGTGATCCAAAGATGAAGCAAACTTAAAATTCTTGTAGGGCCTGGTAAGTTGTCTTCCAAATGTCTGTACCAATTAGACTCCCTGCAAGAATGCATATGTGCCCATTTCCTTACACCTTTAGGCACACTGGATGTTACCAACCTTTTAAATATCTATTAGTCTGGCAGACAAGGAGGTAGAGTGATTTGAGGACTGCAGCTCAAGAGTCAAACCTGAGTTCAAATCCTGGCCAGGCCATTTGCTAGCCCTGTGTCCTTTGGCAGGTCTCTTGATCTCTCTTAGTTTCTCATCTGTGAAATGGGGTTAAAAACATTATCTACTACATGGGATTGTTAGGGAAACTACATGATGTCTTCCATGAAATGTGCTGACATTCTGCCTGGCTCCATACAACTTGGCTATCATTCTTATTCTTATTTGCATTCAGGCCAGGCTGATAGGAGAATCGATTTGTATTGCTTGAGTATAGAGAAGGGAGCACACAGATGCATCCCAAAACCAACAAAGCCTCAGGAGAACTTTTCCTCATTACAAAACCAAGCTGTGAGTCCCAGAGAATATATAACTCAGGGTGGGGGGTTATGTAGATGGGTGAGCCTTGGGTGGGCCACTGGGGCACAGGGCATTTCACATTGAAAAACAAAGGACTTAAATTCAGAGTGAGCAATCCATACTTCACACTTAAATGGAAAGCTGTTTTAACAAGTCTCTAAGGCACAGAAAGGATCTTTCGAGAATCCTTAGAGCCTTTTTACATCTCCCATAGGACTCTTTTCAAACAAAGTATTTCAGGGCATTCACAGTTCATGACTCATTTGGATGACGTTAGCACTTTCCCAAAGAAATGCCAATTAAAATAAAAAACCAAATGGAACTACAGGTTACTTGTGTCCATCTTCAAGGGCGTAAGTTCATTCTTTTGCATTTAGTAAACACATTGTGGAGATGGTGCAGCCATAACTCATACCTCACAGCTACTGGTACCAAATGGGAACAATGGAGCCCAAAACAGGTTACGGGGTGGGGTCAGATCTGGAGTGGGGGGTTCCCGTGAGACAGATTGGAGTCAGAAACCACAACAGTATCAGGAGGTGCTGGAGGGTCAGGGTGGGGGCGGGTGTCTGAACCCACCTCGAGCTGCATCCTAGACTGACCTCCGTGTGGTCCAGAGCCAGCGACCAAAAAGGAAGAGCTCTGGGCATCACGACCATGTCCTCGGCAATCAGCCAGGGTCTGTCCCCTCCTCCCTGCCTTGTCCCTCGCCTCCTCCTCTATTCTGGTACCTTCCTGGCTCCTGACCTCCTGACCTGATCTCCCATTCCTGAACCACAAGCCATTACATCAATTCTCAGGTGCTCAGATGAAGCTCTGTAAAGTCATCCTTGGTACTTCTTTCTCTCATATCCCATATCCGATCCACCAGCAGATCCGGTCAACTCTACTTTCAGAATGTATTCATGATTCAACCACTCCCCCTCCCCTGCCCTGCCACCATCCCTGTCCACACCGCCATCATCGCTTGCCTATATTAGCACAGCGGCTCCCTGACCCATCTCCCTGCCTCCCCCTTCACACACCAGCCATATCATGTCCTTCTTCCAGTCAAAATCCTCCAAGGGCTTCACATCTCACAGCAAAATGGGGGCCTAGCATGGTCCCCAAGGCCCTTTGTGATCTGTGTCCTCCTCCTTGTTACCCCATCACACTCATCTCTCAATACTCGTCCTTTCTCTCACTTTGCTTCAGCTGTCCTTGACTTCTTATTTTCTGTGCTCACTTTGCCCTTGCTGCTCCCTGAGCCTGGGATGCTATTTTCCTTTACCTCCTTTACCTCCTCCAGGGCTTTGCTCAAATGTCTGCTTCTCAGTGAGACCTTCCCTGACCACACTTTTTAAAACGGCAATTCCCTGACCCACCCCTAAACCTGACTCATTCCCATAAGTTTATGTGATTATCTTTTCTCCATAACACTTGTCACTGTCTGATTTACTAGGTATTTTGTCTATTCCCCCCATGAGAATGGAAGCTTCATGAGGGCAGGATTTTTTGTTTGTTTGTTTTGCTCTGTTCACTGCTGTACTATCAGTGTTTAGAACAGTGTTTGGAGCATAGAAGGTGCTCAATAAATATTTGCTCAATGAATGAAAGGCTGTGATGAGGATGGGCCAGAGCCATGGAGAGATGCAGGTGGATCTGGGTGTTGAGCTGGTGGCACTGGAAGAGCAAGTGGAGGTCGCCAGTCATGGAATGCTGCAAGAAATGCCAGGCAGTCGGAGGAGCGGAAAGGGGAAGGACACAGAGGCCATGTTAGGAACCATGGCCAGAGCTCAGGGGCTCAGAGTACCCGTCAGATAGGCACTTCGGCAACCAGGGCTGGCCGTTTATAAGTGCCCACCCCACTCCTTGTCCTGACATCACAGGCCACTGTCTGATAAGCTATTTCACAGAGAAGGTATCTGAAGCCCATTAACAGATCCACCAGAAGATGATGCAGTTGCACAGAAGCATTTCAAATTCAATTTCTTTTTATTTCTTTTCAAACACAGCCCGTAATTCTGATGGGAAAATTGCATAATGCTCGAAGATAACAATTTTCCCTTGAGATGGTTTTGTGGAAGCAGCATGGCATTTCTGAAGCTGGAGAGGAGGGGCCCATCGGAGCTGCCCTGGGCCTGCCCCCCACTGCCTGTCTACCCACATCTGTCTCTGGTGGGCTGAGAGCACTGGGGACCTGCACCCCTCTCCCCTCCGATGACCTGAGAGTGGGGGCCATGCGTCTGTGTGCCCACAGTGGCCACAGGCATTGCTTTAGCTCATCCTTTGGTGACCTGAGGGCTGATGCTGGGTTTAACCTTGATTTTCGGGTTTTTATCCTGCCCTTCGTGACTTCCATGGAAGTCCCCTCTACTCTGAGTCAAACAGGTAAGCCGAGCAAAGGTTGCTGAAAGAGGTCAAGGGGCTGCATCTGTCTCTCCCATCCCACCAGCCCCCCATGGCCTGATCTTCCCTGGGTTGTCTTCCTACCTTCTCCTCTATCTCCAGCTTTAGCAAACCACCAGTGCCGAGGCCAGAGCAGAGAAGTCAAAAGGAGCCAGACCAGGCAACATTGTGTCAAGGGCACCAAATCCAAACAGGAGAGAACACGGTAAGCAGGGGTGGGCCGACTGCTTTCAAACAGGCAGGGGGTGCACGGAAGCCGAGCTCAGAGCCTGGAACTCGGTGAGGATGAACCAGGCCAGGTCTGGCTGAAGGGGCCTCAAACTGCAAGGGCAGTGCCTTTTCAGAAACCCTAGCCCTGCCCCACAGGAGCCTCTCTGGTGGTGGTAAAGGCGTAGCATTTAGCACCCCTCACCCTCTTTCTGAAACCTACCATCCTGGGTACAGTTCCAGTCTGGCAAACCAGCTTCCAAGCAGGGGCCAGACTGCATCCTCTCTGTATCCCTTGCACCAGCCTGGCTTGTGGGAAGTATTCACAAAATGTTTCAGAGATGAATAATGGATGAGTTAATTAAACAATTAATTAATGGCAAGCTAGAGGAAGCCTCTGGCCTCCGCTGCCCTCCCAAGGAGGTCTCAGGGGCTCTTATTCTGAGTGCGATGGGGCGCCACTGAAGGGTTTATGAGCAGAAGGGCAACACGATCTGGTTTACATTTTTGGAGGATTTCTCTAGTTGTCACGTGGCGAGTCAACAGTAGTGGGGAGATGGGGAAGCAGGGAGACCAGTTAGGAGGCCACGGCAGCATCTTGGTGACACTGAACCTGGTGCTAGCAATGCAGGTGGTGAGATGGGGTCAGATGCAAGACCCATTTTAACAGTAGAATCAACAGGATTTGCTGATTGTTTGAATATGGGGTCTAAAACAAAGAGGGGGTCAAGGACGACTCCAAGAGGAATCTCATAGAGGCAGTTGGATAGATGAGTCTGGGAGATGAGCTCAAGAGAGAAATCCAGGCTAGAGATAGAAATTTGAAGACATCGGCATATAAGTGGTACTTGAATTCACAGGTTAAGAATTACCTGAGGAGTGAGGGGACACGGAGAAGAGAGCAGAGAAGAACCAAGGAACCTAAGAAAGAACGGCCAGTGAGGTAAAGGACACCGGGACCTGCTCTGGGGTCTCTTCAGAGCCCTGAGGCCCCTGCTGCTGCCCCTTCTGTTGTCCCCCCTCTGCTGCCTCACTTTCCCGACTGCTCCCACTGCTTCCCCCAAGCCCCTGCTGCCCCCATTGCTGCTCCCACTGATGTCCCCTCTGCCCCCTGACGCCACCGCTGGCCACTGCTGAAAACCCAACTGAAGCAGACCAGAAAGTGACCAGAAGGGGAGGAAGTGGAGTCAGTGAGCCCAGATAGACCTTTTTGAGGAGTTCGGTTGAAGAGGAGTCGAGGAAAATGTCAGTAGCAAGAAGGGCATAATGACATATAGAGGAGAAATTGATGCTGCAGGAGAGAGAGAGGGTGCACTTGCAGGAGTGCAGTCTTTAAAAAGATAAGGAGAGATGGGATCCAGACCTGATATGGAGGGTGGTCTTTGGCCATTGCAAGAGGATGGAAGAGGAAGGCAGAATGCTGTAGCTACTGATGCTGGTGGTGGTTACGGGCATCACTGGGAGCCGACTGCGATGAGTCATCCACACAGAAAATGCTGATCGAGCCCCCACTCCCTGCCAGGCTCTGCTCTGGGTGCTGGCGATTCAGCTCTGAATCCAAGAGACAACCACCTCTGACCTCAGGGGATTTCATGCTAGTGGGGGAGGCGGATGGCAAGTGAATGAACAGCTACACAGTGTGTCAGCTGCTGATTAGTTCTCGGGGGAAAATAAAGTGGGGAAGTGTGAGAGGGAGATCCAGGGTGGGGGATAGGGACAATTTTACAATTTATATTCATAATTTTAAATAGAATGTGGGGGAACATTTCACCAATAAAGGGACTTGGGTGATGTGAGATAGGTGCTGATATATACAAAAAGGGCCAGTAATGAACTCGACCAAAATGAAAATATAACTTATATGCTAAAATATTGCATACACTTTGTGTATATATACATACACATGTACATATATATACACATATCTATGTATTCTTTTGTATCTTTTTTTTTTTGGTACATTTCTATATGTTCTTGGGGTTTATCACTTAAAAGGGCCAGATCGCAAGTGAGATTATCTCTAAGATACATTAAATTAAAAAAGCAAGGTGCAGAACAGTTTTTATGAGCTATCGTTTGTGCAAAGATATGGTAAGGATAAAGAACGCGTGATGTATGTGTGTGTGCGTATTTCTATTTGTATAAAGCATCTCTGCAAGAACACATTAGGATTTGCCAAATGGATTGCCTCAGGGGAAAGGGAACTAGGAGAAAGAAAAGGATAAGACTTTTCACTGTATACCCCTATACATCCTTTGAATACTGAACCATGAGAATATATTACCATTAGAGAAAAAAGGAAAGAAAGAAGAAAAGGCTACAACTGACACTGTTGCCCACGGTTTTCTCAACTGGACCATGAGGAAGTCTTTCAAGACGCCTTGTGGGATTGGGGCTCTTGATGCCAGCTTTGCTGGTGGAAGGGTGTAGGGTGCTGGGCTCAGAACCTTGGCAGTGGCTGAGATGCTGGGGAGAAGGGGCAGAGGAACCACTGCAGGGGTGGAATTGATAAGAGAGCTGACAGATTTTTTACTCGACTGTTAGACTTTGTTAGGCACCCCAAGATCTCCCTCTCCTCTCTTTCCCTACTAAGAAACTTCTGACCCAGGCATTGTACTGTCAGCCTGCTTTGCTGGATCCTTAAATACAGTAACATTTGCCTCAACATTTCCCTTTATCCACTCATTTCCATGGAAAGCTTTCAAATTATTAAGTAATGGAGCTCCAAATATCCTGGACAGTGGGGAAGTAAGTGTGTCTAAGGTGCTTAGAACATTAGTATCAAATAAGGAGCCTGGGAAAGCTGCTTTCTTAAACTGTGCTATTTAAATGCAAAGTAACAGCTCTGATAAGCTGTAAAATCTTAACCCTTTTGTTCTTGAGATCCCCTCATTTAGATAGAAGTTTGGGGAGAGGCTTGAGGGGTAATAGGGGAAATCTGGTGTAGCTGGCTGACATAAAGGGGTGTTCTTTGCAGTAATTTTTTTAGAAGTATTTTTATTTCCTATAAGTTTTTTTTAATTCAATTTTATTGAGATATATTCACATACCACACAATCATCCACAGTGTATAATCAATTGTTCACAATACCATCATATAGTTGTGCATTCATCACCACAATCAATTTTTGAACATTTTCATTACCACACACAAAAAAGAATAGGAATTAAAGTTAAAGTAAAAAAGAACACCCAAAACATCCCACACTTCACATCCCTCGCTATTATTCATTTACTTTTTGTCCTCATTTTTCTAGTCATCTGTCCCTACATTGTATAAAGGCAGTGAGAGCCACAAAGTTTTCACAATCACACAGTCACACAATATAAGCTATATAGTTATACAATCATCTTCAATAATGAAGGCTACAGGGTTGCAGATCAACAGTTTCAGGTATTTCCCTCCAGCTATTCCAATACACTAAAAACTAAAAAGGGATATCTATATAAGACATAAGAATAACCTCCAGAATGACCTCTCGACTCTATTTGAAATCTCTCAGCCACTGAAACTTTATTTTGTTTCATTTCTTTTCCCCCTTTTGGTTCAAGAAGGCTTTCTCCATCCCACAATGCCAGGGCCAAGCTCATCCCTGTGGATATCCCACATTGCCAGGGAGACCCATACTCCTGGGAGTCATGTCCCACATAGAGGGGAGTGCAGTGATTTTACCTACAGAGTTGGTTTAGAGAGTGAGGCCACATCTGAGCAACAAAAGAGGTTCTCTGGGGGTGACTCTTAGGCACAATTTTAAATAGGCTTAGCCTCTCCTTTGCAGCAACAAACTTCATAAGGGCAAGCCCCAAGATCAAGGGGTTGGCCTTCCAAATTGGTAGTCCCCAATGCTTGTGAGAATATCATTAATTCCCCAGGTGGGGAAGTTTAATATTTCCACATTTTCCCCAGTCTTTCAAGAGGGCTTTGCAAATACGTTTTTATTCTCTGCTCAAATTACTCTGGGATGCATCAGAGCTTCACACTAACCTGCAAAAACCAACCAGATTTCACTCCCTATTCAACATTCCATGTAATTATATTGTTTGAATAAACTGACCATACAAGTTAAATTATATAATGTTTTACAAACAATATAGATTTTGCACCTAATAAATGTCTCTTCCTTTGGATTCTCACAGAAGTTGAAGTTTTAAAAACATCGTCAATATCATTCTTTCCCCTTTAGTCTGATTTACCTTAGTCCTAACCAAGTCAATTTCATTTATATCTCTAATTGAAATCTAATCTCTTTTTCAGACTCCTTAACATTTGCTATATGGGGTAATGCTGACACTCATAGCTGCTGGACTCTGGCTCTGAGTCTCATGTGTCACACAGATACCCAAAGTTCCAGGAACTGACCAGTTTACACACAAAGAGCTCAGCATCTCAGAACTTAGAAATAACCATTACAACTCAGGAATAAATGTAACTGCTGTAAGAGCTTACACTCTAGGAACTTTTACAGTAAGCCTTCCCCTGGTAACCTATGCACTCAGATGCAATCCTCAGTGTTTGCACATTATAGTTAGTCCATAATAGTGAGGCATTATAATCTTTTTTTCTCTTCATTTCTGGTTTATTTCACCCAATGTACTGTCCTCAATGTCCATTCACTTCACAACTTCACTCCTTCTTGTAGCAGCTCAATATTCCATTGTATGTGTACACCACAGTTCACCATTCAGTTCTTCAGTCGATGTAGCCTAAGGCCACCTCCACCCTCTGCAAATCATGAATACTGACACCATAAACCCCACTGTGTAAATATCCATTTGAGTCCCTCTTTTCCATGCTTTCAAGTAAATACCCAATAACCGAGTTGCAGAACCATGCTTAGCTTCCTGTGGAACCACCACACTGCCCTCCAGATGGGCTGCACCATTCTCCTTCCCCACTAACAGTGGTTAGGTACACCACATTTTTCTCCACATTTTTCCAGCACTTGTATCCCTCTGTTTATTTTTTAGAAGGTTTTATTCATGCACCATACATTCCACCCTAAGTAAACAATCAATGGTTCCCTGCATAATCAAGTAGTTATCATTCACCACCACTATCTATATAAGGACATTTCCATTTCTTCCACAAAGAAAGAGGAAGAGGTGAAAAAAGTAGAAAGACAAAAGAAGAAGAAAAAGAAAGAGAAAAAAATGACAGTTTTTATGCTGCAATCTCAGCCTTTCCACCAATTCCAGGTTGGTGTACGATGTGAGAACAGTCATGGATGTCCCCCAACAGTTGTTACAGACTATTTACTGTTGTTTCTGGCTATTTACTAGCTGCTCTAGAGGATTAACTAAATTCCACACCTCTCTATGCCACCATTTTCCCTTGTAGTAATTTAAGGTTACACACACAAGACTGGCCTCTTTCAGGCTTCCCATTGTGACAGAAAGTTCCCTCACTGTGAAAACTCCCTTTTAGTTATGACTGAGACACCATGGAGCTAGAGTTAGAGAGCAGTGGTAGAATAATGCAGACCGTGCTTCAAATCTTGGCTCTGCCACTTAGCTGCTGTTCAAGTCTGGGGACTCTCCAAGTCTGGTCCCTTATCTGTAGAATTCATTCATTCAATGCATATTTGTTGAGCTTCTTTTTTTGAGCCCGACACCTGTGCTGGACACTACATAGGAAAAAATGGACAAGATGGGCCCTGCCCTTGCCCTTGTGGTGCTTGTCTTCTAGTGGTTTAATAATAGCACGTGAAGATTCAATGAGATCATGGAAGTAAAGGGCCAGGGGAATAGGAAGGGGACAAGAAGGGTAGCTGTCATTCCTTACAGTTTTATTTGCAGAGTATCTACCCTCCTTTCTGTATAATCCCTCACTGATGCCCAGCCTACCATTTTTTAAAATCATATTTTTTATTGTGGAATATAACATATATCCATAGAAGTGATAACTTTCCAAGAGCAATTTAACAAGTAGTTAGAAAGCAAATTTCAAAGATTGTTATGGGTTACAGTTCCACAGTTTCAGTTATTTCCTTATTGTGAAATACAACATATATGCAAAAAGATAATAACTTTCAAAGTATGATTTAAGAAGTAGTTATATGGGAAATTTCCAAAAATGTTATGAGTTACAGTACCACAGTTTCAGGCATTTCCTTATTGTGAAATATAACATATATGCAAAAAGATGGTAAGTTTCAAATAATAATTTAACAAGTAGCTATAGACCAAATTTCAAAGAATGCATTGGGTTCCAGTTCCACCATTTCAGTTCTTTCCTTCTAGTTATTCTAATATCTTAGCAACTAAGAAAAAGAAAATTATATAGAGATTCAGTATTAATCCTTTGTTAAACTCCATCTTGTCTGTTGCTACCCCTTCCTCTAGTTCAATCACTTTCCCGATCTTCAGGGATGTCTAGGCAGTGACCACCCTAACCTGTTCATGTTGAAAAGGGGTGTCAACATTATGGGAAAAGGGGATGCATCTGGTTGATGTTCTTTAAAGACTGCCTCTGGGTTTGGGGACTTAGCTGGCATAGGAGCTTTCTGGGGGATTTAAGTTTCTGAAGAATAAACTTAGTGAGTGAAACTTTTATAGAGTCTCAGATAGGGATTCGGGTATTCTTTAGGTTTTCGGGACCACTGTTGACTGAGCTTATCATATTGTGGCCATTTGGCATATCTAGCTGAAGCTTGCACAGCTGTAACCTCCAGGACAGCCTCTTGACTCTATCTGAAATCTCTTAGCCACTGGAATCTTATTTTATTGCCTTTCTTTTCCCCCTTTTGGTCAAAAAGGCATTCTCAATTCTTCAATGGCAGGGTCAAGCTCATTCACAGAATCCATGTCCCACATTGCCAGGGAGACTCACTCACCTATGAGGTCCTGTCCCACATCGTAGGAGAGGGTGATGAGTTGGGCTTAGAGAGAGAAAGTCCACATTTGAGTAACAAAAGAGGTTTTCTGGAGGTGACTCTGAAGCATAATTATAGGTGGGCTTAGCCTCTCCATTACAACCATAAGTTTCACAAGAGCAAGCCTCAAGATAGAGGGCTTGACTTATAAAGTAAAGGGTTCCTAAGTTCACATAGCGTATGTTATGTCCTTGATAAGCCATCCATATCTCATATTATCATCACTTAGTTGTACAATCCTCATCACTACATTTTAAACAATTCTCATGACCCAAAACACCCCGTAACTCTTTCCAGCCCTTAATTATTTGTCCCTAGTATTGTGTGGTACTAGTAAGGTAGTCCTATTAATTATAGTCCCTAGTATGCAATAGGTAGATTTTTCCATATACCATTCTGTTGTCAACTCTCTGTACCAGTGTCATACCTTAAAAGTATATCATGCAAGCACTTATCTATATTTGTAGTGCTGATCTGTGGGATACATACCTTTAAACAACCTCTTTCAATCATATTCACCTTCAATGCAGCTCTGATACTTGTAATCCTATTAACAAACAATCATCACCCCTATCCACTCCCATACCTTTGAATTCACCCTCACTAACACATCTGAACATATTAGATTATCATTCCCCCATCACTAGCTTCCGTCTATCACAAGGATTTTGCATTGTCCAGGGAGTTCATAGTAATGGTAACATACAATATCCCTCCATTTGTGTCTGACTTATTTCACCCAGCATTTTATCTTCAAGGTTCATCCATGTTGCCATGTTTCAGGACCCTGTTCCTTCTTACTGCTGCATAGTATTCCATCATATGTATAGACCACATTTTGTTTATCCACTTGTCTGTTGAAGGACACTTGGATTGTTTCCATCTCTTGGCAATTGTGAACAGTGCTGCTATGACCATTGGTGTATAAATGTCTGTTTGTGTCACTGCTTTCAAATCTTCTGGGTATTTACCAGGAAGTGGAATTGCCAGATCATCAGGTAATTCAATATTCAGTTTTCAAAAAACCACTCTCTTCTACAAAAAAAACCTCTCTTCTACTGTGGCTGTACCATTTTACATTCCCACCAGCAATGAACAAGAGATATAATTTCTCCACATCCTCTCCAGCATTTACTGTTTTGTGTTTGTATAATGGCAGCCATTCTTATTGGCCTGAGATGGTATTTCATTGTGATTTTGATTTGCATTTCCCTAATAGCTAGTGAAGATGAACATTTTTTCATGTCCTTTTTAGCCATTTGTATTTCCTCTTTGGAAAAATCCCTTTTCATGACTTTTGCCCATTTTATAATTGGGCTGTTTGTACTACTGGTGTTGAGTTGTAGGATTTCTTTACATGTGCAGCATATCAGTCTCTTATCAGATACATGGTTTCCAAATATTTTCTCCCATTGATTTGGCTGCCTCTTCACCTTTTTGACAAAGTTTCTTGAGAGGCACAGAAGCTTTTGATTTTGAAGGGTTCCCATTTATCTACTTTTTCTTTTGTTGATTGTGCTTTGGGCATAAAGTCAAAGAAGGTATCTCCTATTACTAGGTCTTGAAGATGTTTCCCTATATTATCTTCTAAGAGTTTTATTGTGCTGTCTCATATTGAGGTCTTTGATCCACTTTGAGTTAATTTTCATATAGGATGTGAGGTAGGGGTCCTCTTTCATTCCTTTGGTCATGGATATCCAGTTCTCCAGCCCCAGTTGTTGAAGAGACTGTTCTGTCTCAGTTCAGTGGAATTGGAGGCCTTATCAAAAATCAGTTGACCATAGATCTGTGGTCTATTTATGAAGTCTCAATTTGATTCCATTGATCAATATGTCTGTCTTTGTGCCAGTACCATGCTGTTTTGACCACTGTGCCTTTATAGTAGGCTTCAAAGTCAGGAATTGTTAAGTCCCTGACTTTGTTCTTCTTTTTTAGGATGTTTTTGGCAATTTGAGGCCCCTTTTCCTTCCAAATAAATTTGACAACTAGCTTTTCTAAGTCTGCAACATAAGTTGTTGGAATTTTGATTGGAATTGCATTGAATCTATAGACCAGTTTGGGTAGAATTAATATCTTAATGATGTTTAGCCTTCCTATCCATGGACATGGATTATCTTTCCACCTATTTAGGTTCTTTTTTATTTCTTTTACTAAAGTTTTTACTAAAGTTTTGTAATCTTCTGTGTAGAGGTCTTTTACATCCTTAGTTAAGTTTACTCCTAGGTACTTGATTTTTTTAGTTGCTATTGTGACTGTAATTTTTTTTTTTTTTTTTTGCCTCTTCAGCTATGACATTACTAGTGTATAGGAACATTACTGACTTATGTGCATTAATCTTGTATCCCACCACTCTGCTGAATTTATTAGCTCAAGTAGCTATGTCATAGATTTCTCAGGATTTTCCAAATATAAGATCATATCATCTGCCAAATAATGACAGTTTTACTTTTTCCTTTCCAATTTGAATACCTTTTATTTCTTTGTCTTCAAGAAATGCTCTGGCTAGAACTTCTAGCATAATGTTGAATAATAGAGGTGACAGTGGGCGTCCATGTCTTGTTCCTGATCTTACGGGGAAGACTTTCAGCCTCTCACTGTTGAATACTATGCTGGCTGTGGTTTTTTCATATATGCCCTCCATATTGAGGAGGTTCCTTCAATTCTTACCTTTTGAAATGTTTTCATCAAAAAGGGATGCTGAATTTTGTCAAATACTTTTTTTTTCAGCCATTTATTGAGATAATCATTTGATTTTTCCCTTTTTATTTCCTAATATGCTGTATTACATTGATTTTCTTGTGTTGAACCACCCTTGCATGCCAGGAATGAACCCTACTTGGTCGTGGTGTATAATTCTTTTAATGTGCCTTTGGACTTGATTTGCAAGTATTTTATTGAGAATTTTTGCACCTATATTCATTAGGGAGATTGGCATATGGTTTTCATTTTTTGTAGTATCTTTATCTGGTTTTGGTTATCAGAGTGATATTAGCTTCATAAAATGTGTTAGGTAGTGTTCCTTTTTCTTCAATTTTTTGAAAGTGTTTGAGCAGGAATCATGTCAATTCTTTTTGGAAAGTTTGGTAAAATTCCCTTGTGAAGCCATTTGGCCCTGCACTTTTATTTGTAGGTAGATTTTTGATGACTAGTTGGATATCTTGTGACTGGTTTGTTGAGGTCTTCTATTTCTTCTTGGGTCAGTCTAGGTTGTTCATATGTTTCCAGGAAATTGTCCATTTCTTCTAAATTGTCTATCTTGTTGGCATACAGTTGTTCATAGTATCCTCTTAAGATTTTTTAAAAAATTTCTTTAGGATCTGTAGTAATTACCCCTCTCCTTTGTGATTATGTTTATTTTAGTCTTCTCTCTTTTTGACTTTATCAGTCTAGCTAAGAGTCTGTCAATCTTGTTGATCTTTTCAAAGAACCAAGTTTTGGTTTTCTTTACTCTATTGTTTTATTGTTTTTTGTTTGTTTTGTTTTGTTCTCTAGCTCATTTATTTCTGCTTTAATCTTTGTTATTTCTGTTCTTCTACTTGCTTTAGGGTTAGTTCACTCATCATTCTTTAGACTCTTCAGTTATTCAGTTGGGTCTTTGGTTTTAGCTCTTTCTTGCTTTTTGATGTATACATCTAGAGCTATAAATTTCCCTCTTAGTACTGCCTTTGCCACATCTCTTAGGTTTTGATATGTTGTGTTCTTGTTTTCATTAATCTCTAGATATTTACCTATTTCTGTGGCAATTTCTTCTTTGACCCATTGGTTGTTTAGGAGTGTGTTGTTTAACCCCCACATATTTGAGAAAGATCTGGTTTTTTGATGGTTATTGATTTCTAGTTGCATTCCATTATGGTCAGAGAATGTGCTTTGAATAATTTCAATCTTTTAAATTTATTAAGACTTGTTTTGCACCCCAACATATGATCTATCTTGGAGACTGTTCATGGATGCTAGAGAAGAATGTATATCTTGGTACTTTGGGATATAATGCTCTATATATGTCTATTAAGTCTAATTCATTTATCATATTGTTTAGGTTCTCAATTTCCTTATTGGTTCTCTGTCTAGTTCTACCTACATAAGAGAGTGGTGTATTGAAATCTCTCATGTAGACATGTCTGTTGCTCCCTTCAGTTTAGCCAATGTTTGTCTCATGTATATTGGATCTCCTTGATTAGGTGCATAAACATTTATGATTATTATTTCTTCTTGGTGAATTGTCCCTTTTATTAGTATGTAGTGTCCTTCTTTGTCTCTTATGACATATTTGCCTTTAAAGTCTATTTTGTCTGATATTAGTATAGCTGCCCCTGATTTCTTTTGGTTTTAGTTTGTGTTGACTATTTTTTTCCATCCTTTCACTTACAGTCGCTTTGTGTTGCAGGGTCTAAGATGAGTCTCTTGTAAACAGCATATTGAAGGGTCATACTTTTTATTCCATTCTACCAGTCTGTATCTCTTAATTGGTGAGTATGATCCATTCACAACTAAAGTTATTACCATGAAGGGAGTTCTTGAACCAGCTATCTAAAAAACTATCTGTTTTTTAGTTGTCAGATCTATTTTTTCCCATTCTCGCTTTTTTTTTTTTCCTTTAAGTTACCCTTACTAATACTCTCCAGTTCTGTGCCCTTCTCCAGACCTTTCCTGCCTTTTTTTCTCAGTCAGTAGAGCTCCTTTTAGTATTTCTTGCAGGGCAAGTCACTTGTTAACAGATTATCCCAGCATTTGTTTGTCTGTGAACATTTTAAACTGTCCCTCAATTTTGAAGGAGAGCTTTGCTGGATAAAGAATTATTGGCCGGCAATTTTTCTCTTTCAGAATCTTAAGTATGTCATATCACTGCCTTCTTGCCTCCATGGTGCCCACTGAATATTCAGTACTTGGTCTTATGTTGTTTCCCTTGTATATGAATTGCTTTTCTCTTGCTGCTTTCAGAACTTTCTCCTTCTCTTCAGTATTTGACAATCTGATCAGAATATGTCTCGGAGTGGGTTTATTTGGGTTTATTCTATTTGGAGTTCATTGGGCATCTTTTATTTGCATATTTATGTCATTTAGAAGGGTTGAGAAGTTTTCCCCAACTATGTCTTGAAACACTCTTCCTAGCCCTTTACTCTTCTCTTCTCCTTCTGGGACATCAATGATTCTTATATTTGTTCACTTCATGTTGTCCATCACTTCCCTGAGATGTACTTCACATTTTTCATTTTTTTTCACCAATTGTTCTTTTGTGTGTTTTCATTTGATTGCACTATTCTCTAGCTCACTTATCTTTTCTTCTGCCTCTTCAAATCTGCTGTTGTGTGTTGTTTTAATTTGATCCACAGTGTCTTTTGTTTCCATAAGATCTGTTGTTTTTTAATTTACTCTTTCAAATTCTTCTTTATGCTCTTCTAGAGTCTTCTTGATGTACTTTATGTCTTTAGCCATCTCACTGAAGTTGTTTTGGAGATTTGTGTGTACTTCTTTAGTTAATTGCTCCAAATTTTGTCTCTTCTGGCTTTTTAATTTGTTTGTTTGGCTTGTCCATTTCTTTCAGATTCTTCAAGTGCTTTATGATTTTCTGCTGGCTTCAGGGCATTTGCTTATCTTTATAAGGTTATTTTGGGAAATGCAGGATTTTATGAACATTTACATATAATTTGGCAGAGCTATAGCTTGCTGGAGTGCAGTTTCCCTATCCTACCAGCAGGTGGCACGCTTGAGCCTCCTTTACTCTTAAGCCAGCCTTCCCCGAACTTCTCTTGTGTGACTGGTGGAGTCCAAACTGGGTGGTGATCCAGTCAGTGCACCAGGTCTCCGTGTGCACTGGGGACTGCCTGCCCTGGGGATGCGATGTGGGCCTGTGCAATTCAGCAGGGAGTCCACTCAAGAGCACCCTCCAGTTCAAACATGCCCTGCTCCCTGCCTTCCATGTGCCTGCGAGTCTCTGTGGTGTGGGAGAGGCTCCTGATGCTTCCATATGGTGCCCTCTCCTATCCCCACTTCTTGCTGGTGCACATTCTGGACTTCATGGGGGGGAGAGTAAATGCTGCCTCCTGGGTTCCCTCACAGGAGCTCCTGGCTGTATGGCTGAGGAGGATCACCTTCCCAGCTAATTGCCAAGGTGGGTGCATGGGAGTGGAGCGTGGCTGCTTCCTCCCTTGCCTGGCAGCTGTCTTGCTGCTGCTGGCCCTGGGAGGCAGTTCCAGCTGAAGAAATTCACCCCATCCCTCAGGGGGCAGACTGTCTGCGTACTGTAGGGGTCCTTCTATGGCCAGCTACATCCTGCAACCACAATCCTGGGTGTCCTCCAGCCCCTCTCTAGTTTCTTTTGAGGAGAAGCCCACTCCACCTCACCCACTCTGCCATCTTCCTGGCCTTTGTGTCACATTTCCTACACAAACTGTCATGCCCAAGTAGTCTCAAGGCTCAAGATTCTGCACAGGATCCCTTTGCTTGCCATGCCCTCACGCTTGACCCTCCAGCCTCTCGTCTTCTGGAAAGCCCTCTTAATGCCCCCAGACTCTGAAATCATCTTTTTTCCATTCCTTCAGTTATATTGCACTGTGATTATTTGTTCACTGAAAAACTGGGGTCTTCCCTACCAGGAGGTGCTTTACTCAACCCTCAGCTCCTAGGGTTTAGGTGCTTGGTAAAGGAAAAAAAAAAAAAAGAAAAGTACAAAAAGAACAACAAAAAAACATTGAATGAATGCTTAATAGCTGAAAGTGTTTATTCCCAATGCAATGTGTGAATTGTAAGAGGCTCTGGAAGTTGTTTTGACTGCCGCATGAAGAAGCATTCAGAAAATTTTGTGATTTTCACATGATGGAGATATCACAAGTTTATAAAGCAATTTGCAGCAGGGGAAATGGGGCTGATGCCTCCCAATGTTCTTTTCCAGAGTAGGGTCTGAGGAACCCTGGGAGCCTGAGAATACATTCTTAGGGTCTTCTCAGTTCTCTATGGGAAGTTCAATATTTTATACTTATATTTTGATGACAATTTTAAAAAATTAATTTAAGCATGTTATGGATCATCTCAAAAATCTTATAATCAAACACTACCAGGCAACTTCAGTAGCTGGGGTGCTCTCGTGTTTACGTCCCACTGCTGCCTTTTAGTACCTCTTTATTGTGGGCCTGAGTGGTGGGTGCTGTGAAGCTGCCCAGATCCCCCTTGGGGAATGAAGGACTCGTTTCTGCAGATGCTGGGAGTGAGGCTGAGGGACAGCCCTTGGCTGACAGCCCCTTTTGCTGATCATGTTGGGTAAATGAAACTGCCTCCTGTGAGGTCACATTTCCTTCCAGAGGCAGCCCTCACCCGGTGATCAACCCGGGGGCACAAAGGCTCTTCACCCCCAAATCAGGACACTCTAAGAGCCATCCTAGCCCAGTGGGGCTGGCAGAGGCCACCTTTGGGCCTGCACCAAAGCTTGGCTTCTCTCTCTGCCCCTCCCAGCTTCCTTCCTCCTTTCTGTGGTTACTAAGGTGTTCTCTGATAACCTGTACACGAATCTCGATTCAGAGACTGCGTCCAAGAGAAATCCAACTCTGAAAGCTAGTGAGAAAAAGAGAAGCAGAGGTAAATAAATAACACATTCTCATCAGGTAAAGCCCAAGTGATATGTGGTTCACTGTGTGAAGAATGCATTGTCATTGGTTTGGAGAGTGGTGGCAGAAACAAGTTCACTCAAAGAATCCTAGTGAACAGGTACCCCAAACCCTGGAGGACCCAGGCCAGGGAGTCGGTTTTGCATCTAGATTGTGAGAAGCTGTTTAATTTCAGGAAAACAGCATCACCCACCACATTAAGTCAATGTTCTTAATTAGCATTTTAAAGGGTCTGTACTTTTGTGTTATTATTATTATCATTACTTTGCTTTTATAGTCTTATGAGAGCTATAAGCATAAGGAGTTCAGATCTAGTTTCATCTTTGCACATATTTAAATAATGTGGTGATAAAAATAATTATAGCTCAACCCTGGGGATTTGCAAGCTTGTATTTGCCCTTTAAAAGAGGTTCATGTATTACTTGGATTTGGAAATTACACAGTTCTCTCCCTTCATTTTACAACATCATGGTGGCTAAGAGTTTGGGTCTAGGGGCTGACAGAATTAGGTTCAAAACTTGACTCTGTTGCTTCACTGTGTAACCTTGGTCACATTACTTAACCCTTTGAGTCTCGATTTCCTCATATGTACCTTGCAGGCTTGTTGAAAGAAGTAAATGAGCTATAAATGAATATAAAGTGCTTGCATGAGTCTTGACACACAGTAAGTGCTCAATAAATGGGGGCAGACAGGAGAGGCCGAAAGGAAAGGACGCATCTCTCTGCAAGCCCTTTCCAAGCCTGGCCCTGGAAAAGCCAGCTGCCTGCGTCTATCCATGACAGGTAGTAGGAGGAATGGGTTTTTGGTTAAGTTACTTCCATCAGGGAGACAGAGGTAAATTTGCTCAAAAGTTAGCGAGCAAACAAGCAAGCAAAGAAAGAACAACTAAAGTCCCAAAGTACGTAAAAGTGAAAGGTTAAAAATGGAGAACTGTAGAGCTATGGCCTAAATGAAATTCAGGGATTTTTAAATTCAGGGACCACTCAATAAATGAAATAAATATTCTTGTGGTTGGCTGAATAACAGCTCTCAAAGATAACCACATCCTAATCCCTGGAACCTCTGAATATTACCTAATAGGGCAAACAGGACTTTGCAGGTGTGACTCAGCTAAGGCTTCTGAGATGGGGAGATTATCCTGATTATCTTATGGGCCCTGAATGGAATCACAAGTATCCTTATAAGAGAGAGGCAGAGGGAGCCTGGACACATGGAGGGGGAGACAGTGTGATAATGGAGGCAGGGATTGGAGGGAGGTGGCCACAAGCCCAGGAATGCTGGCAGCCACCAGAAGCTGGAAGAGGCAAGAAACGGATTCTCCCTGGGTGACTCCAGAAGGGACCACCCCGTTTGATACCTTGATTTAGCCCTGTAGGACTCATTTTGGACTTCAGGCCTCCATAACTGCAAGAGGATAAATTTGTGTTGTTTTAAGCCATCATGTTTGTGGTCATGTGCTACAACAGCAATAGGGAACTAATATAATTCCTATGAATCCTAGTTGCCCTTACAATTAGTGAGTCTGCTGTGAATGAAATAAGAAAGACTGGAGTAGAAGGAGCATAGCTGAGTCTGAAGAGCTGATTCTGAATCCTGTCTTTCCACTTCACACTGTGTTTTTGGTCCAGTCAGTCAGCTTCTTTGAGCCTCACTTTCTTCATGTCTTAAATGGGACAAAAGTTAGCCACAGGGGCTAAGAGATTTCAAATAGAGTTGAGAGGCTATTCTGGAGCTTACTCTTATGCAAGCTTCAGCTAGATGTTGCAAATGGCCATGGTACGCCAACTGAAAGTATTCCTGAAAATCTTAAAGAATACCCTGGGCTATCTAAGACTCTATAAATGCCTTATCTAATAAGTTTATCTTTTCAGAAACTTAAGGCCTCCAGATTGTTCCTATGCCAGATAAGCTCTGAAATCTAGAGGTACCAGTCTCTCTCTCCAAGAACATCAACCAGTTGCATCCCCCTACCCCATAATGTCAACAGCCCTTCAACATGGAGAATGGTCATTGCCCAGATATCCCTGAAGGTTGAGAGAATGAACAAATGAGAGGGAGGAGTTGTAACACAGAAGATAGGGTTTAAGAAATGATTATGACTACTGAATCATTATATAGATATTTCTTTTTAGTCTCTAATGTATTAGAACAGCTAGAAGGAAACACCTGAAATTGTGGAACTGTAACCCATACCATACCTGTTAAATTTTATTTTGAAATTGATCATGTTTCTGCATACATGTTTTATTTCACAATAAAAAATGTTTAAAAAATAAAAAAATTAACCACAAGGTTGTTGAGGATTAAATGAGATGATGCATGTGAGAACACTTCCTGAACCATAAAACTAAGTGAACTATTTTTACTATCATTATTCCTGTTTTTTAAATCAAAATTGATGATTTTAATCAAGATGCTTTTCTTAAGATGTCAGCCTAATGAAGCATAAAATGTGTATTTTAGGAGACTCTACAAATGTTTGATTTGGCATAGAGATTCAGTGTTTTGGAACATGGTGCTAAAAATCTCAGATTTTAGACCCCATTTGTATTTCTCCCTGAAACCCAGGACCCACCTGCAATTCCTTACTCTCACAATCCTGAGCCAACTGTGGAGATATTATTGCCACTTGGACTTCTCTCTGATGAGATGTTTTATTTTCTTCAAAAAGAAAATATCAATAATCCTGTCATCTTTAACTATTGAGCAATTTTTCTGCACTTGGCGTTTCCTTTCCCAAAATACAAATCATGGAATAATCCATGCTCGAAGTTATAACAATAAAAGAAACCACTATTTTTCAAACTCAAGACTGTTCACACGTCTCCATTTCATCTTCAGTGGCATGGCACAATCTCCCAAAGCAACAGCAAGAAAATAAATAGTTTAGAAGTTTGAAGGTAGATTCTATCAACACTTTTCCCCACATTTGTAATTCAGTTGAGCATTTCCTTACTCGGGTATTAAGGAATGGACTGCTGTTTTGATGGAAGCTATGTGTAGTTTTTTAAAAGAATCATTTTATAGTGGGCTTTTTCCTTATTACAACAATAATATGTGATCATTGTAGAATATTTTGAAAACAAAGATAGGCGGAAAGAATGATACAAAAGCAACCTATAATCCCACCACCCACAGACAGCCACTGTTATGTTTTACATTTTAAGCTGAAAAAAAAAAAAACACTTCAGTGTGCCTGAGTACAATTATAGAATCACCAAAGCAGCTTAATTCCAATTATAATAGGAGCCTAGATTCCATATTCCTCCATGCAATTGAGTCCCGCTGTGTGTGAGTAGACCTGACTTAGGAAAACTCATCCAAAAGTCTGAGAAATCTTGGAAACATCTTCCATCAACCTCTCTCTGGAGAAGCCCAGGCTACTCCACCCCCATCATCTTGCCCTTGGTTAGGCCCTAATCACATCTTTGTATTAGTGTGAGAGCCTCCTAATTTGGTTCCTACCTCCAGTTTTACTCTCCCCTCCCCACCAATCCATCAGACAGACCTTTCTAAAGGAGACATTTGATCAGGACACTCCATTTCTTGACATTCTTCCTTTGACTTTAGGGATAAAGTCCAAATCATTTAGCATGACATACAAGGGGTCGTTCTCTAGCCAACTTACATCTCCAGCCTATCTTCCCCCTTTATGAGTACCCTTTATTCCAGCCACCACCATCCTCATCTTCATCCTCATCATCACCAAATCAGCTACCATGTATTGGGCATGTCCTACACATCAGGAACTGCATTGGATGCTTTATGCACCTCATCTCATCTATAACCCACAGGCTTATAAGGTGAAGTTCATGGATGAAGAAACCGAGGCTCAGAGGAGTCAAATAGTTCACTCAGGTTATATGGCTAATAAGCAAAGGAGCCAGAATCTGAGACCAGGGTTCTCTGACATTGAAAAGTCACCATTAGATTGGGAAAGCCATAAGGACCACACTCCCCTTTGTCTAGTTTATGGATGGATGAGTAGAAAAATGGGGGAAGGAAACAAACAAACAAACAGACAAAGGCACCCAGTGTTCTTTTTTACTTTAATTGCTCTTTTTCACTTGAATTATTACTCTTGTTATTTTTGTATGTGTGGTAATGAAGGTGTCAGGGATTGATTTTGGTGATGAATGTACAACTATGTAATGGTCCTGTGAACAATCGAATGTACGATTTGTTTTGTATGACTGCATGGTATATAAATATATCTCAATAAAATGAATATTAAAAAAAAAAGGAAAGTCACCATTAGGATATCCTACCTCCCTACTGAATTACTTAGTTTCTTGAACCAGTCATGCTTTTTCTAGCTTCTGTAACTTTGCATAAGCCACCATCTCCCTGAGGTGTCTTTTAACCCTTTTTCTCCCAGATAATGCCTACTTTTCCTTTAGAATGCAGTTCAAGTCTTTCTTGACCACTGGGTTTTGTGTAGATGTCCCTCCTCTGGGCTCCCAAGGTACCTGATGTCACTGAACTGCAGTTACCATCTTACATATCATCTATCAACTTCATCTTCACCATCCAATGTTAGCGCCTCAAGGCTAGAACTGTGCCTTATTCATCACTACCCTCCTTTCCTACTGTCTAGTACAAGATTTGGCACGGGGGAGACATTAAATAAATGCTTGTTTAATAAACGAATGAATTATCAGCATCTCCTAGAGCCTTTAAATAAGCTCCAACTGATCAAAACTCGATTTGCTTATAATGTTCCTGCCAGAAGTGGCTCAAAGACTTAAGAAAAATGAACTCCAAAGAAAGAATTCTCTTCCCTAGATCCCTTGCCAAATTGGAGCCAGATGAAAGAGCCTATCATTTGTAACGAAAGTGCAGATCTTCATTTGTGCAGAAGGGATCCTGACCCCCCAGTCTTTTTTTATTATGTTTAATTCTTGTCATTTGGCTATTTTGTTGTTCTGTGACACAAATAGGTCCAGTGAAGGGCACTTAGCTTTGGAAATCTTGAGAGGCAAAGAAACAGAAGCAGAAGAAAGCAAGCAAAAAAACTATGTGCAGGAGAGCAGCGTGCAGGGTGGAAAATGGGGTGGGGGGGTGGGGGATAGGGTGTGGGAGTGAAGGGGAAAAAGGGTAAAATGGAGAAGATATTGGAGGCCTTCTTAACCCAGGTTTTACATTCACAAAAGCCTTGGATTAGAGTCTGGCATTATCTCCAGTCACAGAGATACACCAACAGAACTGAATGAAGACATTCTTCTTAATAACTTTAACACGTCCTGCTATGAAAGACCCCACCTATGGCGAAGTGTAAATGAATATCTTTATGATACTCACGAAGTATTTCAGATAGCATAATTTTAATGCACTGTAATTTTTAGAAAGCTTTATTGTAGTAACATATATACAACTCAGTATTTTCCATTTTAAAACCACTTTCAAGAGTACGATTCAGTAGTGTATTAGTTACATACACAATATGTACTGCCATCACCAATATCCCTTCTCCAACTTTTTCTTCACCTCAAACAGAAACTCTGTACCCATTAAACCATAACTCCCTCTGCCTGCCCTTCACTGCATTATAATTTTTGTGTTAAAAACACATTATTACAATTTTGTGAATCCATTACAGCATTTTCCCCACTTTTTAATATGCCAAAAGCTTAAAAAAAATGGAGGCTCTCAACTTCTGAGAGGCCCTGACTGTGTTGTAGGATCTGAGTGAAATCTTGCTCCTTGGGCAGTAGTTCTCTGAAGGTAGGAAGGGGTGGTTGTGGTGAGTGGTGTGCTGAACTAGACTCGTCCTGCTCGTGAGAGCTGACTGCATGCATCTCTTCTGATTTCCATGTTCAGTGACACCACATTAGTAGCTTGAAATTGGCCATGGTTAGGAGTAGTTACACCATGGAAATTGGCAAACATCACAAATCAGAGTTTGTGGGTTTTTTTGAAGCTGATTACTAAACACTAACACTGGTGGTGGAAGAGGAGAGGGCAGGCTCAAGTGGAGGCTGATGCTACTTTCTGACCTAATGATGGGTGAATACGAGGGAGAGGGCACTCACACCCTTCGCTCTGTATCAAGATGTAGGGAGTATCCGGAGTCCTTGGGAAACTTGATTAGAGTTTGTGGACAGAGTATGTTGGTGCTCCCCAAACTAGCTATGCTTCAGAATCAGCTGAAGACTTTAAAAATCTATTGATGTTCAGTTTCCATCTCAGAGCTACTGAATTAGAATCTCTGGATGGGGCACAGGAATCTGTAGTTTCAAAATGTTCTCAAGGTGTTTTGGTCAATGGAATAGCACATAGGAATCTTTTTTGTGTGTCTCAAAGTATGAAGACCCCTCAAGAAGAAGATGATAAGATGCAATCTAGGAGGACATAGATTTACTAAGCAGGGCCTCCATCTCTTCACAAAATGCCTCTGTTATCTGTCACAGTTCGGTGAGATCTGGGTTATGACTGTCATGGAAGGTAGTTGTGAAGGGACTAGACCTAGAAGAGGTGATAAAATGTTATAATGGGAAAAGGTGGGGTCTGAATTTTTTTTTTCTACTTACATTGAGCTTTATCAAACATATGTCTTTGATTTGAGCTTGGGCCATTGCATTGTGTCTTTGAGTTCCTTATTGGCCTCATGGCGCCCACATGACTCCTCTACTCATAGTATCTGAATGTGGTCTTATTCCCAGGAGAGCTGCTGACTTGGGTTGGAGAAAAGGACAGTGATCCCAGAGCCACAGTCTTCAATTCTTCAATGAGGCCTGGGAGTGGTCAGAGGCTGACAGTGGCAGAGACTAGGAGGACAGAGGGAGGTAGAGCTGGGTGGTGGGAGCCTCCGAGGAGCAGGGATCTCCTGACATATGGTGTGAGGAGGTGATGGAAGTGAGATAGAGCCTGACACCTCCTCTTGCCCTGAGTTATGTGGGTGTGGAAGAATAAGTGCCCTTTACTTGAGAGGACTATGGGGGAGGATCAAGGTTTTGTTAAGTAGATGGCGAAAGAGCTGTGTGATGGGGATAAGGATGTAAAGGAGATTTGGAGCACACATTAGGATCACTCAGACATTTTCCACTGCCCCAAAATGTCAATGAGTCCACCTTGGGCAAGAAATTTTGCCTGTCATAGCCAGTTTCTTCATGTGTAAAATGGGCATAACAATTCTACTTACCTTATGGGTTGTAGTGAAGAATAAGTCAGATATTATCCAGAAGCCCCCAGCCTTATGTCTGAGATATAGTAGGTTCTCAGTGAGCCTTGACCCTCCCTCTTCAATGAAATCATCTTTGTTTCTTTATGGTCTAACACCATTCATGGTTTTATGATGATGCACAAAGTATCTTGGCTGAATGAATGAATGGGTGAGTGGATAAATCAATGAATGAATAATGTTAATTTTGGAAAGATGTGGTGTGAGGAGGAAAACCCCAAACACTCTGCCATCTGCTTGAAAGGACTTGTTTGGAACAGTTATAGCATTTGTTTCCAGGCCAGGTCGTCTGTTATATTTCAAGGTCTGGGCTGTGTTCTGACTTTGTCATAATGAGCCACAAAAAGCTTGCAGTCTTCTTTCTATTTTTAATCCTTCCATCCATTTAATGGGGGTATTTTCCCTGAACAACAGTGTCCGGTGAACATCAAGAAGATAATGGGGTAATAATGTTAACATTACCGCCCACTGGCATGATCCCAGTATTATTCAATTAATTAAAGTAATACACTCTTAATGCACAGAGGACTTGTTTTTATCTTAATAATCCAATTTTAGCCATCAGCTCACCCATCATATTCAAATGACAGAAATTATCTTTAAGTCATATTTCTGTAATGTGATGTTGAAATGGATTTCTAATTATATTTTATAATGCTGTATTATAGACTTATAAAGGTTGGAATGTATAGCTTGTCGTTGTTTTCATTTTCTGTCACCAGGCAATTTGAATTCCATAAAATGCACAATGAACAAAATTTAGAAATTTGGGGGGCAAAATTACTTCAAGGGATTGCTTAAAACAGCTTAACAATGTCACCTTAATAAGAATTTTTTAAAAATGTACTATGACTGTTACTAAACTTTATACTGGTCCTCTAGAGACAGAGATGGGGAAGAAAAATCACCTTTGCACAGTTGAATTCAAGAGCTACGTAACTTAGGATGTTGGCCGGACCATGTTGAGAGTGCGGGTCCTTTCCTTTCCTGGCCCCAGGAAACTTGATTTTGATGGTATACATGGAGGGGATCAACCAGAGGAACTGGCTCACACTACCCCAAACTCTCAAGCTGCATAAAATACTCCCAACTTATAAATCTGACTCTTGAGACTCAGTGAGAATAGGAAAGCCAAGCGGACTCTATGTAAACTCATGAGTGCTGGGCAGCACAGGCTCTACATGTAGGAAAAATCTTTTTGGGAAGCCACATACTAACAGAACATTGCCTGGGAAGCATGGCACTGAAGCAAAGAAGTATGGTGGACAATATCAATGGCAGAGTCATTGAGTTATCTCAGATGAATTTACCTCCATTATGGGGATAAACCTGCCTTGTAGACCAAACATCATGTCATCATTGTATCCTCTTCCTTGGACTGCAGAGAAGACCCTGAAAAACTCCTTCTCTTTGATAACCCTTTTTCTAGAGGCCATGAAGACCATTCCTTGTATCCATCCGTATCTTCTTCCTTTGTCCAGGCTACAATGCAATACAAATAGGTGACACTTTTATTATAAACATTCAAGTTTAGAGGATCTGCCCTAGCTATGATGATCTCATAAACTAGATCTCAGGGTCACTTCTGCACATGGTTTAGCTCATCTCTTCCATGCTAATTTTTCCTCCTTCAACTCTTAGAGGGTACCCGCTCTCCTCCTTACGGAGGCCCCTCACCATAGCCCAATACATATTGTCTACACATTCATTTAGAGAGAGACTGGAAGTAGGATAATTTCACATCATGGTCTGAATTTAACTGTCAGAGTTTTTTAGAGGAAAATGAATTCCCTGCTGCTTTTCAATAAAGTTGGATATGGCCACATCAGATAAGAACATTGTAATGAGAAATAGAAGTCTCCATAAATTAATGTGTTGAAGAAGAAATCTGTGTTCTATTTAGTTCTTCCAAGTGGGCAAGATGAATGGCTTCCAGCATAGGTGGCAGTGGGTAGGGGGCAGGGTGGGGAGCAGAATGGCTTTCTGTACCCGCTGGTGTGAAAGGATCTGGAAGGCATGAACAAATTCAGGAAAAAACTCCCACACAGAGCCAAATTCTCCTTCAGCTAAGATTGTGTTCAATTTCTACCTATCTCACTGAGTGCTTTGTCCATTTCCCATAGCAGAGAGCAGAATTCAGTCTTCCACTGTTCAGAATTCATGAAATAGCAAAGTTATTCTACCCAAACCGTCAACAGAAAGCGCTCATTTCAACCTCACCGGCAACTGGGAAAACAAATTCTGGCAGAGAAAAGAAATGGATATTTGCAGTTTGCTTTTCTAGTCTTTTCTTAATATGGTTCCCATCTGCTGTGAGACTGTCCCACAGCTCTCCTTGTGGCATTGAACTGAACCGATGGATGGAGGAGGCATGGCTCTGGTAACATTTCACAAGTCTCCAGGCAATCCTGTTGCCTACTTGTCACCAGGACTAGAAATATATTGGCTGTGAGGGCATCCTAACACCTGAATGCTTTGGGAACAAACGCTCCTCTGATTTGAGGCTGACACTTCATTCATTCACCACACATTTATTAGGTGCTAGCCACACAGAGATGATAAAAACATGGTTCCTTTCCCCAAGGAGCTCGAATTTTATCAGAGGGAGGACAGGAGCACCTGTGAGCTGCACTAAGGAAGAGCTAGTCAGTCTTTCTGGGGTGCTGAGTTCTCACCAGGTATTTCACACACTGTTTGACATCGACAGGCTGCAGACCCTTGGGAGAGGAGAAGACCTGGGAGTGAGGAGGAGGAAAGATATTTGGTTTTCTCAAGTCACCTACTGATCATCTCCTTGTGAGGAAAGGGTTGTGAGAACTGCAGATGTCATGTGTGATTAAGTCAGTGAAGATCATTGGGGCTATCACCAAACACAATGAAAGACGGCAGGTCTGAAATTGTTCGGCACAGACTATTAGCTATAGTGTAATATGAATGTGACAATCATAGTATCCATTTATTGAACACCTACAGCAATGGTATTAAAAAATCACCAGGAGGGCTCAGTAAAACAGATGGCTGGACTCCATCCCTAGAGTCTCTGATTTAGTAGCTCTGTCTGAGGTGGGGCCAGATTGAGAATTTGCATTTCTAACAAGTTTCCAAGAGAGAACCACTGACCTAGATGGTTGCCTGGCCCATAGTAAGGGCTCAAAAAATGATAGTTAATAATCAGGCACCGTGCTTAGCTCTTTACATAAACTAGCTCGTTTAATCTTCATTCCAACACGATATTGCAGAAATCATTATTCCTATTTTATACATGAGAAAATGGAGATTTCAAATTTTCACTATTTTGCCTAAGGCCACAGAGCTAATAAGTGGCAGAGTTGATGTTTAAATTCAAGTCTTGTTGACTGGAAAACCCATGTTGTTTTTGCCACTCTAGCCTGTCTCTTAGATAGTTTTTTTTCCTTTCATTATTTTTAATACAGAAGCTAAAGAGATTCTACTATAAATAAGTCTAGAGTCATAATACCCTTATTCCATTTCAAATATTTCCCCTGAATGTATCATTAAAATTATCCCTCAAGAACCAGTGGAAAGACCATTTATTTCTTGAAAACAGTAGTAAAAATAAATAAGTGAGCAAGAGCTGACTGTGTCCTGAGCCCAAGTAGCCTTCCAAGCCAGTATCTATCAACGTTTTTTTTTTTTTTTTAAAGTAATGGAATATATTTTATCAAACAAAATTATACTCACAATCCCAATAATAAAGGGTTAGAAAGGTAGAGCTCTTCAAAGGAAATATCACCTCTGATGCAAGCAAGAGACTCATCTGATCAGCCTCAGGATGGGATGCAAAAGTAGAATGGTGAGTTTCTCAGAACCAGGAAGGGGGCAGAAGAAATTCCAGCAAAGAGCCATGACACATGCTACCTTCTCCTAGGGAAGGACTTCACCAATACCGTAGTGAGGCGGGGTTGATTGGTTAGACCAGGCTAATTGCTGTGCTAGGCCTGCCTCCTGGTAATGACCTTCATGCTAAAGTCAGATGCGCTTCATATTTATGGTCGATAATCCATTTAGTGAACTATTTAGCTCATTCTTCATCAACAAGTTCTCTTTTGGTTTTCGTAAAGTTCTGAGTAAGGAACCTGATTGAATATTTCTAAAGCAAAGGACCCTGCCAAGTGAACCCAACTGATATTTTCTATTATTCTTGATTGAGAGCTTTGAGTAAGCAGCCACTTCTTGTAAATGGGCATCAGTGTATTTTCTGCTTTTCTTTGGGTAAATGCCCAATTCTTTTTTTAAATTCAGTTTTATTGTGATATATTCACATACCCTACAGTCATCCACAGTGTACAATCAGTTGTTCACAGTATCATCATATAGTTGTGCATTCATCACCAAAAGCAATTTTTGAACATTTTCATTACTCCAAAAAAAAAAATAAATAAATAAAATAAAAATAAGAATAAAAATACAAGTAAAGAATAACACCCAAAACATCCTATCCCCTCCAAGCCCCCTATTATTCATTTAATTTTTGTTCCCATTTTTCTATTCATCTGCCCATACACTGGATAAAGGGAGTATGAGCCACAAGGTTTTCACAATTGCTTGGTCACACCATGTAAGCTATATAGTTATAGATTTGTAATGACCATTTCTTACAGATGTGTTCAGAGTACTCTATGATTCACTATACAGTCCCAAATATGAAGACCTTCTGCAGTTATATCATTCAGAAACTACCCAAAGATACCAATTTCATTATTTAGAATAGAATCTCATCCATCATCACCTCTTTCTTTTCAGGATGTCAAGAGAGACCAAGAAGTAATTGTTCTATAATACCTATTCCTCCCACCTTCCTTCCAGAAATAGAAACTGCTGAGTTTTAGTTGGAAACATAGTTTATCAGCTAAAGACCAAATTTCTCAGCTTCCTTTGCAGCTAGGTATGGCTACGTGACTAATTTTTGTGATGCAAGCAGAAGGGATGAGTATAACTTTTGGATCACATTTTACAAGCAAGCTGTTTGCCTTCCATTCTCATTGTTCCTTTCCTGCTGCTTGGGAAAGAGTAGCAACTGGAGCAGCTGTCTTGGACCCAGGTCTGGAAACCATGTGCTGAGTTTGGCAGAAACAGTCCACCAGCCTTGCGTTACTCACCTCCAGCCTAGTAAGTGTGAGAGAAATAAGCTTGTATCTTCCTTAAGTTGCCACATTTAAAAATATCTTTATTACAACATCTTAATTTAAATCTTATATTTGGATCAAATATGACTGCAAATTCTTTGCCACTCCTCCTATTAAGAAGTGGGGGTGTCTAATGCTCCCTCCCGTTGAGTGTGGGAGGCTTTGTGACTTCTTTGGCCAGTTTCTGGGCCCAGGCCTTAAGAAACTGGCAGCTTCCACTTTCCGCCTTTTGGAATACTCTCTGTGGGAGCCCTGAGCCATCATGTAAGAGGTCTGATTTCCTGAGATCACCATGCTGAAAAGGCCACATACAGGCACCCCAGTCACCATTTCAGCTAAGCCCAGCCTTCCAGCTGACTCTCCGAAGTGCCAGACGTATGAAGAATGACATCTTGGATCATTTAGGCCAGCCCTTTTGTAATCTGAATACCAGGAATAACCTGGCCAACACCACACTGAGCAGAAGAATCACCCAGATTGTCAGAGGATGAGGCAATAGATGGAGCTACTGCAGTTATTTTGTGGCCATGAGGCAGGCTACTGATGACACATTAAAATTGGCAGAGTGAATAGATGGAAGCGTCTTAGTCCCTGATGACAGTAACAAGCCACTGTACTAACCTTGGAATCACCTACCTTCAGACTTCTCATTTAATGAAACACTAAAAACCTATTTTGTTCAAGCTACTCTTAGCTGAGCATTCTGTTAGCTGTGGCTGAAAGCATTCTAATGAACACATCTCCCCACACCATGTCTCACAGGAGGAATTTGTAACAGGAGCCAGAGGATTGGCTGGGTTCAAAACTGTCCTTTAATAAATTTATTAATTGAGGGTGGTGCGAGGTTTCAAGCACCAGGGCTGATTTATCTGGCAGCAGCCGTCTGAGGATCACCAGGAACCTGATGCACATCCCCTAGTTATTGCAGCATGGCAGTTGACACAGCAGGCATGCCATTTCACTTGCCTTGCCTCCACCTCCTGGTGGTGTGAGAGGCAAGCCAACAGGGTCCTTGGGACACCAGGAATATCAGGTGAATTCTGAAAGTGTAATTCACTTGGATCTTCTCTCTCCCCTTCAATATCTTTGGAAGAAGAAGCACATTCAGGAAGCCTCTGAGCATTCCAGAAGCTCTGTTCTACATTCTAGGGATGAGCTGACTGTGAAGGAAACCACTGCCTATGCAAGATCCTATTTTTATCACCTTACCTAGGAATGAAGAACAAGCCTGGACTACTTCCATGACTCCAACTACTTCCTCATTCCAAAGTTTGGTCTGGCTAGGGATGGGGTCCTCTGAACAGATGATTGGAGCTGAGAGTTTCCCACTGAAGGCAACATGGAGTAAAGGGCTTAACATACAAGGAAGGCAGCAGAACCAAAATCATGTAGGAAAGACCAGACCTAAGAAGTCATACCTGCAGGGGTCATCAAGCTGAAGAGGCCCAGAGACGTGTCCAGGAGTGAGGGTTTGGCTGGACAAATGCAATGATGGGAAGGAAAGCAAACACAAGTGGATTGGGAAGAAAATGTGTGTGTGCTTGTGTGCACACATGGGTCTGGTGGAATAGCCCAGAATAGCTGCTTGTGTCTACTGTCATCTTGGACAGAGTGCATAGAAGTTTTGGCTGGCTCACATAACAGAACCTGAGGGAATGTGCATAGAGAGCCTACTCATGTTCCAAAATGCAGCCCAAATACAACTTGCTCGTTAAGTCCTTACTCATCCATTCAGTGGCCCTTTGCTCCTACAGGGTATAGCTTGTGACCTGGTTCTAGCTTCTATTTCAGTTTCCTTTGTATTATAGCCAGTCAATTATTTGTCCATCTCCCCAACTGGATTGAAGGACTTTTGAGGGTAGAGACTCTTTCTTATTCTTCTCTCATAATATATACCACAGTGCTTTGCACATAAAAAGTGCTCAATAAATACCTTTTGATTAATTACTGTTGTCAACCTTTTTGGCTTGTTTTTTTGTTGACATTTATAAATGGATCAGGAATGTTTTTAATAGTGCATTTTTCTCTAAATGACAGAATAAACACAGAAATCCATCACTAAGGAGCCAAAAATAAATCTTAAGCAGAATATTTAAACATATTTAAGAAAAAAAGGGGACAGAGAAACAAAGAGAAGAATTTGGAGGCTGAAAGTCTTTCTCTGTCTTGGACCAGCGCCAGGCAAATGAATACGCTCTGAAAACCTCATCAGCCTTTGCGTACACAGAGTGTTTTCTGACCACTTCTCTATAGTGTCTCTCCTATTTGGACACAGAGTTTCATTTATTAATCAAACATAATTGGGACCCATCTCAAAAGGATGAACAAAGCCTGTTTTGTGGTCCTATTCAAAAGCTGGGTTCAGTCTGGGTCATGGTGTTCGTAGGGTCTCTTTTTCTGTGCCCCGAAGGGCTGGATGTTGGGGCAGGACAATTGGAGGCTGGTTGGTCAATTTCCCACTCCCAGGAACCCCCGAAATGGGCTCTCCCAAGCTCTGGAGCCTGTGTTCACTGACTGTGAATGGAAGGCCTACACCTCCACATCCCACTTGGCAGCAGGAGTCCAGCTGGCCTCTGGTCAATTCTGTCATTTCTCACAGCCAAGGACCGTTTTTTGCTGATCTGTCCACAAATCATGCCTCAATTACCAGAGCTGACGGATGCACTTTCTTCAAAATCCTTCAATTGCTCATATATTACTTCTCAAAAAGGCTATGAAAAATAGACAGCCTATGTAAATATAATTAAGAACAAAAGAGAAAGGAGACAAAGAACAGAATTATAAAAGAGAACAGTGTAATAATACCTTCTGCTTATTGAGTTTCTTCTCTGCGTCAGCTCTGGGCTGAGAGCTTTGCAGACATTGGCTCTAATCCTCACAGAATCCCTATTTAGAGGGAAAATGACGTTAGAAGTCAAGTGACCTGGACAAAGCCACACAGTTAAGTTAGTGGCAGAAAGTGGATGAGATTTCAGGTCCAACAACATATGTGAAATATAAAAAGAGATTAAACCACTTACATAGGAATACGAAAACGTCAATAAATGGATGCTTTTTTTGGTAATAAAACACTCCAAATGAAACAATGAGGTAGTAAACCCTAGAAAACCAGTAACAGAGAAAGAAATTTAAAAAATATTCAGAATGCTACCCATGAAAGCAAGCTACACAGACTTCATGAATTCCTCCAAACTCCAAGGCACCGATAATTCCCAAGCTATGTTAACTCTTAAGACACAGATAAGGCTGGACTCCATCTAATTCATTCCATGTGTCAAACATACTCTTAATTACTCCAGGAATCCAAAAAAAGAAAAAAAGATCAATAAAAGAGGATCTACCAACATTAGATGATGCAATCCATTTCAATATATATATAAAGAGGAATTGATAAAACCCTTAATTTAGTTCAAGTAAAATAGTTTACTACCATAATGTAATAAAAGATACCTATTTTAGACTATGAACCAATAATGGAATAACATTAAAAGCTTTCCTTTTAAAAATAGGACCAAAACAAGAATGTCTGTCACTACCATTATAACTTAGTATTGCTTTGGCAGTTCAGGCAAATGCAAAAGATATGAAGAACAGTAACTGCTGGAAAAGAAGAGAAAAATATTTACAACCAATTTGCTGTACACTTGGAATTAAACAAGTTTAGAAAGAGGACAGATTAAGCATTCAAATTAAAAAATCAGTAGCATTTTTCAACAAAAGGAGTAAACAGCGAGAAAACATATCTGGAGAATAATATAAAATATAAGATATTTAGAAAGCATGTAATGACTTAAGAAGCTATATATTAAGACTTATTTTAAATCAAAATCACCACTTTTTTAAAGAACTTAACAAGATGATTCTAACACTTATTAGCCAACCAAAATATCAAGAATATAAAAGGATATTTTTAAAACTAAGACCTTTGGGGGAAGACTAGCATTTTAAATGCTATACATATTAGAGAGCAAGAATAATTAAAATGGTTTAGTAGTAGTGCAAAACCAGACATATAGAAGAGTAAAGGAGCATTAGGAGCACTGAAGTAGATCTATTTGTATACGACAATTTGATATATGATAAAGGGTGATAAACAACAGGCAAAGGAGAAATTATTTAATAAATGATATCTTCAGCTTTAAACTCATTTATGTCTAAACATGTACACCAAATGTGCTCAGATAGATTAAGGAGTTATACGTGTGTGTGTGTGTTTAAATCTATAGAACAACTAGAAGAAAAGACAATCAAGATGATATCAGATCTTGGGGACTGTGAACAATGAATTCTGAACAACTTTCAATGGCTTGAAGCAGAAGAAATAACAATGGAAGAGCTCAAAGGATTCAACTGGGTGATATGTAACATTTTAATAATAAAAAATATAAAAAATGAAAAGAAGAATATATTGAGAAAATATTGGCATCAAAATCGTAGAATCAATAACATAAAGAGCTTGTTAAAATCAATAAGAACAGGTTTGTTGGTAGAAAATAATGTCATGTGTATTACGTTATTCAATACAGCATTGTTTCTAAGAGCATAAAATAATAATTTTATTTAATATGGAAGACCTAAGTAAATTATGTCTAACCAACATAAAAATTTGTCATTGAAGATGGTAACCATGAAAGACTGTTTCCTATAATGAAAAAATATTTAACATAGTGTTGAGAGAAGAAAGCAGAATATCAAGTTGTGTACACAATATGATGGTTTTATAAAAACATGGATGCACTCATTCCAGACCCAGAAAAGAGTTCATGAAAATGAAAAGTTGTGCGAGTGTTGGGGTTGGGGATGAGTTTTTTCAGAGGTTGCAAACTGAAATGCTAACAGGACTCAGGCAGGTGAAGATGGATGGGATAAAAGAGCAAGTGGTGGGGATGATGGTAGACTGGAGAGTCAGGCTCAGCCTAAAGACATTCGAATAAAATTAAAACACAAAACATTTCACTTTGTGGGAACTTTTTGATGGGAGCAAGGGTGTGGGTCCCAGAGCCACATCCCACCCAGTCAGAACCCCCTGGGAGGCCTTAGCCTTAGGAGTGCACTAGGACCCTGAGGCCCCAGGGCAGTTTGGAAGGCAGCAACAGGAAGCCACGTGAGGATTTTCAGTGGAGAAATGACCCAAATCAGATAAGCAGGTTAAACCATGCCAATTTAAAAGACTGCTTTTGTCTATGCATGAGCTTTTGGTGTAGGACTGCTGTACATATGTCTTTTAATGTTACTTTAATAGTTATTTTTCAAAAATGAAATTTAGATCCCAAACAGAACTAATTAAAAGAAGTTATATTCATTGTTAATGTAGAGTTGGTTTGAGTTGCTTATGAGATGGTGGCTCTGTGTCTTTGAATGCCTTCTGAATAAAGCTGTTTGGGGAAATGCCAAGTTGCTATCTAGTGGTGAATTAAACAGCAATGTATCCAACCATCAAATATTTTTTGAGTGCCCATCACATTCCCAGTCCTAGAGGAAGAGAAATAAGACATGTGTCATCTGGCCCAAGATTCAGACACCTATAATGATACCATGTGTGCTGGTTTGGATGTATTATGTCTCCCAGAAAAGCCATATTCTTCAATGCAATCTTGTGGGGGCAGAGTAATTAGTCTGTTGATTAGGGTGGAAGTTCTGATTGAATTATTTCCATGGAGGTGTGGCCCCACCCATTCAGGGTGGGTCTTGATTAGTTCACCTGAGTATTTAAGAGAGAAGCTAAGAGCCGACACAGACCCAGATGCTTGCTGATTCTTGGAGATGCTTGGAAACGTTTGGAGATGCTAGCCCAGGGTTTGCTCCAGAGAAGCTAAGAAAGAACCCCTAGACCCTTAGAGAGAAACACCCTGGGAGAAAGAAGCAAGAATGCACAAGAGCTGAGAGAGAGGAGCTAAGACAAAAGCCCAGAGACATTTTGGAGAAAGCCCATTTTGAAACACAACCTGAGAGCAAAGGACCAGCAGACTCCACCCACATGCCTTCCCAGCTGACAGAGGTGTTCCAGATGGCATTGGCCATTCTTCAGTGAAGGTATCCTCTTGTTGATGCCTTAGTTTGGGCACTTTTATGGCCTTAGGACTGTAACTTTGTAACCAAATAAATCCCCTTTAAAAAAGCCAATCCATTTCTGGTATTTTGCATAACGGCAGCATTAGCAAACCGGAACACCATATAAATCAACACATGCACAAAATGCTATGGGAATATGGCTAATTGCAGCTAAAGCAGGAAGAGGAATGCTCAAGAGGCAATATTTGAACTGAATCTTAGAACAAGAATACATATCTACCTGACAGAGAAGAGGGAAGGAAGAACACTCCAGGAAGAGTCAACAGCATGGAGGCTTGAAATAGTGAGAGAAAAGGAAGTCGTTAGGCCTGGAGGGATGCCTGAGAGGTAGACAAGGATAAAGAACAGGGAGGATCTTGTCTGGATTTTATCCTGTTGGTCAGCCCTTTTCAAACTTTGTTTTCAAGTCTCAAAACTCTGTTGAAAATCTTACTTGGGAAGCACAACTAGTAGAACAGAGGAGAGGAGACTGCCTCTGCTGGAGCAGAGCGGGTGTAGTCCAGGGAAGCTGGAGCTGTGGAATCCCTGCAGTCCCACGGGGCAGTTTGAAATCAACAGCTCTAGGCAAAAGGAGCCACATGAGGATTTTAGACAGGGAAGTCTAGACTTGCAGGGGCCAAACTGCAAAAGACTGCTATTATACGGAAGATAGACCCTTGGCAGCAGTAGCAAAACTTCTTCCCTGCTCCCTCTGCTGGAATAATTGTACCAATTTTTGAAAAGTGGAGAGGAAAAGTCCTCTATGTTAATGTCTCCCTTGACACCAGGCAGCCAACACTAATGTGTCAATTGACATTGCATGCTCAATCCTTTCTTTTAACTCTGCATAAAAATTTCTGGGCTGAGGGAGTGTAGCCTGTGTGTATTGATTCACAGGCTCTGGGCAGCCAGGGACCTATATGCTGTCTTTTCCCCTCATTTCTGTGAGCAAGTGGTACTACTCAAATTACCTGGGCATGTGTTGGCTAGGCACAGGCAGACACTTAGGAGTTTAAAAATTTGTTTTCTTTAAAAGCTCAAATTATCCATCTGCCGTCGCCATTCTGGGTGACTGTGTGTGATTGGGCGCCTGGCACAATGCTCTTTTGGAATGGGCATCTTGATGTACAATAATCATCTGTTGAGGACATTTACATCGCACATTTCTCTTTCAGAGGATAAAATATGAAGATGCCATTCAATAAAGCAGGTGCCGCTTCTTCTTGCCAAATCCTGCCTTGGGTGTTAGCAGCAGCCCACCTAACAACGAGACCCAGTAAGTGCCAGCAGTGATGTCTGCACATGAGGCTAATAGAGCCAAAAAAAATATCTTGCCAGAGAAGTGATTAGGTGATATTAAATGTCAAGATCTCAATGAATTACCCTCAGAGGTTTCATAAAATTGAAACATGGTCTTTTTTTTCTATTGCTACTGTGTCAAACAAAAACATTTTTGTCAGCTCCTTTGCAGAGAAATGTAACTATTAGCTTTTGATTTTGGAATACAAACTAAAGAGGAATTACAGCAGTGATCAACCTCCTAAATCAGGAGTTCCTGGGCCCTGGCAGGGGAGGATGAGATTTTCTGGTCTTTGAGGGCTGCCTCCAGTTTGTTTCCTGTAGCCTGCCGTTTATCCTGTCAGCTTGGTGAAGGGTAGCTCGAGGTTGATTATAGGCAGACACTGCAGGATTAGCAGGAACACAGCAGTTAAGAACGGCACCACGGCTTCCAGATGAATCCGTAAAGAGCAGTGCCAACACCTTTGCTTGACTCTGCCGGGCATAATCGGTGATATATCTGAGCCCACAGTGAGATGGCCTTGAAACTTGCATTAAAGAAAGGATTACCCTCTGAGAGTTAAATGAGTAAAATAATCGACGATATTAGCCACCTGCAGAAATCATGGTAAAAGGCAGGATGTTTCCCTAAGGGTTAAGCCCAAGAAACAGGGTCTGGCATGATTAAAAGTGGGAACAAAACTGAAAGCTAATCAATGAGTTTGGCTCAAAAAGAAGACTAGGTTAGTCGAGGGGAAGGGGCTGAATAAACTTGGAAAGCAGAGAGCCCAGAGACAGACTTTGGTGGAGTGTGGCTGGGTCTGCTCAAGCACTAGCTGGGGGTGTGAGAATCACACCATTAAAGAGGGCTTTCTCCTCCCTTCCCCACCCTCTTTCCTCCCTCCTTCCTTATTTTCATTCAACACATATTCTCTGAGTCGTACTCTGGACCACCACACCCTGTTCTAGACCTAGGGGGTGCAGTGAACAAGATAGAAAGGCCCTTGTGCTCATGGAAGCTGTGATCACTAACAAATAAACAAAGGTGTGGGGTAGTTTCAGAGAGCGATAAGTCCTGTGAAGAAAATGTAGAGGATGACTGGCGGAAGGCAGGGAAGGCCTTTCCAGAGACAGGATGTGGGGCAAATAGCTTTTCAAGGCTCAGCCCGGCCTGGATGACAGCCTTGGGGAGTTACTCCCTCTCTTTGCTGGGATCCGTGCTGATGACAGAAGCTGCTGTACTTGTCCTTAGGTCCCAGGAATGGGATGTTCCGGAAGGCAGACAGGAGTGTTCTGTTCACTAGCAAGGGCTTCCCGCATCGCTAACGGAAAGTCAGCAGCGGGTGTAGACAGCAGTCTTCGGTGAGGTTGGTAGCATGACTCTGTCTGCCTGACACATGGTGAGCACTTGATAAATGTCAGTGATTATTCTTGTTGTTGACACTGTGGGATCCCTCCTTGCTACTGACATTTGTAAAGGGACAGTGTCTTTGACTCAGGCTTGGCTCCCATAGTGATCAGGTAAAGCTCTCAGTTTAGGATCTTGGTCCATATTAGGATCTAATCTTGCCAGAAAATCATATTAAAGGGAATTTTGTTCCATTGAAAACTATGATATCTTTTCAAACAAATCAAGATAATGAAGAATTTATCCCTTTTGTAGATGAAGGAATAATCTTTTTAATTATAAGCAAAGGAGCTAAACAGATTAGGAAAAAAATGGTTTCTTTATCATCTCATTATATCACTAAGTTCTCCATGAATTTTTTGTTTCTCCTTTGTTAGGATCCACAGATTTATAGTCACCTGCTAATGAAGTGATAGCCTCAGGCTGGAGACATGCTTTTAGAGGTTGCCCTTATAATAACAATCATTTATTGAGCACTTCTGTGTACCTACTCAATTTTCTGAATTTTCTCATTTAAATTTCAAAGTAATGCCATGGAGTTGGTAGTTTTATTATCCCCATCTTATAGATGAGGAAATTGAGGCTCAGAGAGAATAAGTAACTTGCCAAAGCCACATAGACGGTAACTGGCTGAAAGGGACACAAACAGAGGTCTGTTTCATTTCACAGCCCAAACGCTTACCTGCCATCCTATAATGGCCTCCTTTTGGTCTCTGGGTCCACTGCAAGTTCCTATAAATCCTATATATATATATCTTTAAACAAACCACCAATGCAAGAATGAGAAATTAGCCAAAATATCTTTTGCATAAAGACTTTAAAAATGTAAGAAGTATATTAAAGCCTTATAGAAGTTAATTAGATTGATGCTAAAAATACTGTATTCTTTTCTATAGCTTTGATGGAAAGGAAATGATTATCTATAGCTCAGATTTTTCATCTTCTCTTTCTAACTCTTTTCCTTCCAGAAATGTTTATTAAATATTAGCAAATTCTTAGGATGAAGTCTTAAAAATTATTAATTCAAAGTCCCTGGTCTCAAGGATCTTACAGTCTAGTACTCAAGACAAGCTACAAACTCAAATGTTCTACTAATTAGAGATACATGGAGTGGTAAATGAGAGTAGGGGAGGGATAGCTAATAAAGAGATTAGAGGTGTGGATGAATCATGGAAGACTTCCTGAAGGTGATGGTTCTTAAGCAGTGTTTTGAAGCATTGGTGGGTGCTAACTGCGTAGATGAGGGACGGGGGAGAGGGTTAAAGGAAAAGAGAACAGAATGTGCAAAGACATTGGAGGGGGAATGGGGGTGGCTGGGTGGAGGAACTACAACCAGTTTGGAATAGGTTGTTGCACAGGACACATGCGGGTGTCTAGGAGGCAAAGAGGCTGGACAGGTGGGTAGGCCAGACTGGGGAGAGCCTTATACACAAGGCCAAGGAGCTTGGGCTTTATCTTCTCGGCCAGGGGTTCCCAAGTGAGGGCCCTGCACACTCCAGAGTGATGAGATCAGCAGTGTGGAAGAAGGCAAGCTATAAGAGGCAAACTTATAGCTGGCACGTTGGGAAATCATGCATAACTTAGCTGAGTGAATGACCCTCAAAATCTGGCATGAGCATTTAGCAGGAGAAAAAAGTGGAGAGCCACTGCTGAGGGTAATGGGAAGCACTGAGGAATTTAAGCAGGAGAGTGAAGTGGTCAGATTTGTGTTTTGAAAGTCCTTTCTAGCAGGAGTATGAAACATGGACCAAGAGGGTCGATGGGAGTTGGGAGAGGCAGGAGTTGGGGGTGGGGGAGAGATTAGGAGGTGGTTATAACAGTCAAGGCAAGAGGTGATGAGGTTCGAACCAGGGAAGAGACAGAGGATGAAGAGGAAAAGACAGATCCGAGAGATATTTCAAGATTTAGATCTAATATTCCTTGGTGGTCCACTGCTGTGGGGGTGAAGGTGACTGCACAGTGTTTTGACTGAACACCTTGGTAGAAAGTGCTGCTATTCTGCAGACGACTTTTGTATAAAGCAATGCAACTATGCATACATCGGAGTAATGGAGTTATTCCAATCCCCTGAAAGGTGTATTAAGCTAATAGTACCTGTGTAACTTTTTAAGGAAAGTATCCAAGGGGAACATATATTTTTGGATAATTGTGACCTCCACGTTAAGGCTGCACACTATTTATGCAATTCTATAACCCACATGTCCAACATAGGGCTGATACTTAAGTTCTCAGTAAATTTGTACCAGAGAGACTATTTTTTTCCTCTCAAAGTAGTACATCATGCCATGAGATTTTATACTAGAAACCTATTAGTAATATTAATGTGATACTGGATTAAGTATAAGGACAGGAACAAAACTCGCTTAACTCCTGAGATCTACTTAGCTAGATATTGATTGTGTTTTGAAAATCTCTTTGCTGCCTTACTTCAGTCAGTTTCAAAAATACAGACAAAATGGAAGCATCTTTTCTCCTCTGAGTTTCAGCTTTCAAAAGACATGAAAAAAACAAATGTAGCCAACACATTACTAAATTAACAATTTCATTTCAAAAATCCTTTGCTTACACAACATTACTGAAAGTAGCTGTACAAAAGAAAAAATTTTAAATGGAGAGTTCAGAACACTCCATTAGGTAAAAGGGGCTCCTCAGCTGCTGCAAATGCTGAGCCCAGGCCCAGGGGACTGAGAGCTACATGGATGGAGTAGTGGGACCATCCTAGAGAAACCAGCTTACAGGCACCGACTGGACACAGAGGAGTGAGAATGGGGAACTGATCAAGTAAGATTTAGATTTAAATCCGAAGAAAATTTACAGAGCACCTATTCTATCAGATCCTTATCTTTCATCTTTCAAAGGTATCATCATTTAAAATTTCTTAACAACCAACAAATCTGTTAATATTTATTAAGCTTATAAAGGTTTGATATTAAAATAGGATGGGGTAACCCAAGTGTCCATCAACAGATGAACGGATAAACACAAAGTGGATACTATCAAGCTGTAAAAAGGAATGAAGTTCTGATACATGCGACAATATGGATGGACCTTGAAGACATGATGTTGAGTGAGATAACCCCAGACACAAAAAGACAAATACTGTGTGGTCTCGCTTATAAGAAATGATTAGAACATACAAATTTACAGAGTCAGAAACTAGAATGTAGGTTACCAGGGGCTGGAGTAGGGGCAGGGAATGGGGCGTTAATGCTTAACTGGTACAGCCTTTCTGTTTGGGGTGATGGAAAAGTTCTGGTAATGGATTGTGATGATGGTGGCACAACCTTGTGATTGTAATTAACAGCAAGTATACAAATATACTGAATTATATATTTGAAAGTGGTTCAGTGGGGGAAATTTTAGATTGTGTAAATGTTACCAGAATAAACATTTTTAAAACCCGTAGATAGAACTGTATAACACAAAGAGTTAACTCAAATGTAAACTATGGACTATACTTAATAGTATAATTAAGTAATATTATTTCATCGATTGTAACAAAGGCACCACACTAATGCAAAATAATAATAGAGAAAACTGTGTGTGTGTGTGTGTGGAGGGGGGGTATGGGAACTGTGTACTTTCTGCATGATTTTTCTGTAAACCTACAACTGCTCCAATAATAATAATAAAAAGGATGCAGTAAACTCCTGAGTTCCCATCCTCCATTCTAACTATTTTGAGCATTCTTAAGGCCAAGAGATTGTTAAGTCCAGACATCTGCATTCCCACTTTCCTTCCTTCGATCTAGCTTAATGGTTTTCAAGTTTGAGTGTGCATAAGAACTAATGACAAGGTCATACACATAAAACCAAATATTCTGTAGTTAACAAGCGATGTAAGGGATCTTTAAGGACAATTATAACTATTATGCACTGATTTTAGAGCCTGACCACCCAAATGAGATGCCACTGTAATCATCTAGTCATCAGCTTGGTGACACGGGGAGTTACTCTCCCTATTTTTAAGAAGAGTTGGAAGGCTAGAGGTTTAGAATGCTAAACTGCTCCTAACAATGGGCATTTAGAAATAAAAACAAAATAAAATCCAATCAAAAGCAGTAGAGAAATGAACATAGCCAGAGGAATTGAATGAAACTTAACTTTTGGGGACCTCCTTGCACAGGCCCCTACCCAAGGCCCTGTACTTAATTTGCATTCATAATTTTGTGTTCCTTTTTCCTTAAAGAGGACTCCCCTCCCGAATTGAATGTCTTGAATCAGCCCCTGCATGCAGTAGTCACTTCTATTGAGCCCTAAATTTAGCAATGCATTTGCAGGCACTGAGGGCAAATGAGACCCAGAACAACTGTATGCAGTGAAACTTCAGGAAGTAAATCAGAATGTCCGAAACACTAAGCAGTGCTAATGGTAAACCTAATTTAAAGAGCCTGAGTTGACAGCTGGAGAAATTTAGGCATTGTTGTTGTTGTTGTTGTTTTTTAGTGTTCCTTCAAATCAATATTCTTTAATATTTGTTCACTATATTTGAGGGACAAGGGGAAGCAATATGATCGGGTTAAGATGAAGAAAGCCAATCTCGGGCGGCATCCCCGTCTCTCCTCCACTGTTCAGGGCACTTCAGCTTCATCCCAAACTTGGATATCCAGACTCACCCAAACCAAGGCCCTGCCCTTATCTGAGCCCGCCCACCATAGAAGGCAGTTTACTCCTCATACTATTAATCAAGTATGCCCTGTAGGGGTCTTACCACTCCCCGACTTCCCTTTGCACACTTGTTTTAAACAGTTTTCTCCATAAAGCTACATTTCCAATGAGGTCTTAGTGCGGGTGGACTTTGAGCAACCTACAAAATGGCACCCAAAATGGAGTGCTCTATGTAGTCGCTCAGGCATTGTTGTTGGGACATAATACTATGTCAGTGCCTTATAAGTTAATATTTAACTTACTTGCAGTTCACCAGTAATTCAGTAAACAAACATTTACCAAATGCTTACTTTGTAACCAGCCCTGAGCTAGATTCTCAGGGGAGCACAAAAGACTAAAACTAGGATTCTTTTTATACTTGACTCAAAAGTTTTGAGAAGGGACAGATCAGGGTGTACTGGAAACATTACTGAAACAACAGGAAATGCAAAACTGGTGTTGGGATAAATTATAGACAAGCTCCATTTTAGTAAAATTGTAAGAACGTGGAAAGAGTTTAAACAGTTGGGAATCAAGAAACAGGAGAGGGATTGATTCTTCCTTTTTAAATTTGATGCTTCCACAATAGTCTCCATTTTCATTTTTAATTTTGTGTATTTGTGATTTTTCTTTTACTTTCAGTAACTTAGCTAGGATTTTATCAATTTTATTTTTTCCCAAAAGAATCAAGAACTTAATGTTGTTTATTAGTTTTTCTGTTTTAAAATTAATTGATTTATAATATCTTTAGTAATTCCTTCTGTTTTTTGCTTTCCTCAGTTTCATTTTCTTGCTCCTACCTTCTTTGGTGTAATGGTTATTCACTCATTTTCATTTAAGGATATAAATTTCTTCTGGGCACCTCTTTAGTAGCAGGTTCCAGGCTCTGATACATAGTCTTTTAAGAATTAACTTTCAATTGATTTTATTTTCTTAAATTATCACAGAATAAAAGTGACTTTTTTCCCAATTTAATGTACAATTCTATGAATTTTAACACTCATATGGGCTCATGAAACCTCCATCACAATCAGAATCTAGAACAGTTCCATCACTTCCAAAGCTCTGTCATGCTACCTTTTTAGTCACACCCTCTCCCCACCCCTAACTCCTTAAAATGACTGATCTGTTCCCAATTCCCACAGTTTTGTCATTTTAGAAACCTCATATGGATGGAATCATAGGATATAACCTTTTGGGACTGGCTTCTTTCACTCAGCAATTAAGAAACTAAAAAAAAAAAAAAAAAAAAAAAAAAGCATGGATGTTTGATCTCCTTCCCTCCCTCTCTTAGTTCCTTCCACAAATATTTGAGCACCTATTTTTTTAAAAGCAGCCTTACTGAGAAATAATTCTCATAGCGTGTAATTCATTTATTTAAAGTGTACAATTCAATGGTTTTTAGTATATTCACAGAGTTGAGCGACCATCATCACAATAAATTTTAGAATATTTTCATCACCATTCCCCCCCAAACCCCATACTTATTAGCAGTCACTTATGCTCCCCTCCCCACTGAAGCTATTGGCTTGGAGAACACATCACCTATCCTCCCTGGGTTTCAATGTTTTCTCTTAAAAATGATAAGGATGGAATTCAGGTTCCCTTTGACTCTAAAAAATCTACTTTAAAATTCCGTTTTAGAGAAAGACATGAGGCAAATGTGAATAGTAGCGGAAATGGGAACTCACAAATGCTGTTATTAGGAAGGTAGATTATGCACTCTTCCCAGAAGTCACTGGTAATAAGCATAAAAGTATCAAAAATGTGCACATGCTTTCAGCTAGAAATTCCACTTTTAGAATTATCCTTAGGAACTCATCCAGGATGGTTGCAAATATATCTGTATATAGATGATCATGACAGCACTGCTCATAATATTGAAAAATCTGAAATGAATGTCTGACAATAGAGGCTGTGACCCCTCAATCCCACACATGGGGCCCTGGTTAAGGGCCTGCATTCTCAATAACATACTCCTCTCTGCAGCTCCTGCATGGTATTGACTTTGACAGGGTTCACTGTCCACTGAAACCTGCAAATTATTTTTATACCCAGTACTATTATCTGATGTTGTAATTGTTGTTTTTGGGCCCAGATGTAGGCCCTGACATTTTATCCTTAACCATGAAGCATTATGATCATGGGACTTTAACCTGCACTATGATGAAATCCATGGTTTTTCAGTGTTTTTGATTGTGAGATTATGCTTAACAGTATTATGTTTAACAGTCCCAGCTTTTGTCTTTTGATTCCAGGCTTTTCCCACTTCATTTTTGTCTTCACTATTAATATCTCACACTTTCATTTTCAGAGAGCAGAAAGCCTGGCACTTTTACTAAGGGGTATCCTTGGGCCTATTATGATCAAATAGAAATGACTTCATGAAGGGCTCTGCAAACCTGATTGGTCAGACACAGCCATTTCCCTGAACTGTGAATGACAGCTAACAAAAGTGTAATTAAAACTTGAAAACTAATTACTGTATTTATATAATTTCAAAGAAGGCAGAGTATATACTTTTGAAAAAGGCATTATTTCTAGATATTCAGTGATTCCATATGGTGAGGCTGCTAAATCAAATGATAATGTGTGTAGCAAGCACCATTAATTTCCATCCTACTTGTTCACCATTCAAGATATTTCAATATCCCAGCAACCTTGGCTGACAAGGATCATAATATAAGCCGTTCGCATAGAGTGCCCCATCTAGTTTTACAGGAAACATGTTTGACCTTTCTTTGTGGTTTATTAAAGTTAGAATACATTGTTTACTTTAGTTTTGTCCTTAAATTTAGGGTTTCCTTCTGTAATAATAAGTACATAAGCAAAATAAATAAATAAATAAATATTTCTCAGTCTGGAAAGTCAGTGTTGTACCCTAAATAATTTTTAGAAGAATGCCTTCACTTTTGGTTTGAGAACAACTAATTTGTTTTGTAGCTAATTTAATTACTTTGTAATTAGCTTACCAGAAATAGGAAAGAGGAAAAAATAAATATCTTGTGATTAGTCCCTTGTAATGAAATAGTTGAAAGAATACGTGCACATTTATTTATCTGCATGTGAGACAGTAAATGCTAATATACTAGCCAAGGTGGGTCCATTTTTTTTTTTTTTTGTGAAGTAGGCCTGGATTATCAATTCTTTCCCATTAGCTTTCTCCTTCTTGAGGGCCTGCTGTGGGTGTTTGTTGAAATCTGTCCTTAAGCTTTAAGCTGACCCAGTGGCTAGCATTTACCATTCAAGTTAGAGCCACTAATTAAGTTTAGTTTGCATGTATTGCTCAGGGAGCTGAAGGGCACTGAGGACTGTCCTTCAATTACATGCCCATAGGATGCTTCATTAGGACTCATCGGAAGGGGACTGTAGAGGTTTTGCCAAATATCCCAGATGCTACATCTCAGACACAACTAGGAAGATTTAATAGACACATTCTGCCTTACAAGGGAGGGGTAGATGGAAAGACAAAAATTGGGGGGCAGTAAAGTTTCATCTTTAAGGGGTGGCACAGGTTAAGGGGGTAGAACCATGGACCTGTACCAGCACATCGGATGAAGGGCCTGAGAAGTAGCTGAAAGTGCAGGCTTGTTTTCCAAAGGCTGTCCCAAGGGGTCTGAAGAATTTTCTAAAGAAAGATGTCCCTTGTGCAAGCTGTACAGCAAACCATTGTCATTAGGGGTTCAAAAGATATGCTTTTGTAAACCATTGTCCTTTAGAGGAGCTACTCAGGGAAGTAGGAAACCCAGAAAGCCACTAACGGCCACTGCTGTCAAAACGCTCTGTCGGAATCCTCCACAAGGATCCTGTGATGCCCAAGGCCTCAGAGACTGGGCCACCCTGCTGTGGACTTTCTTGGATAGTCCTTGGAGAGAGCAGAGATTGATGGTCTTTTAGTATTTCCTTACCAGGAAGACAGAATAACAATTTTTCACCAGGATGTGGTTGGATGTGGTTGGAAACCCAGGTGGGGTCCAAGCTCAGGCCAGATACCTTGAATGAGAACTCAGCCTGCAGATTTCTACTTGAGGGCATTGCCTGAGAAGAGGTAATATTCTACAGGTGTTCCTCCCACTTATCTCTGTCCCAGACAATGACCAATGCTCTGCCTCTTAGTACCTTTCTTCTCTAGGGTTCAAGGTAACACCTGGCTTATGTTATGAAAAAATTAATGAAGCTGACTGAATTCCCCAGGCGGCACTCCCTTGGGGCTTCCATTCTACCTGTGCTTCTGAAGACAGTGTTCTAGCTCTGCTTGTCTGAGGAAGACAGAACTATGGCAGGCTAGATGAACAAGAAGAACCTCTTCTCCAGGTATCCCACATAGCAACCTTCTGAAAGCAAGACACACCAAATGTGAATTCCAAAGGCCACTTAAAGCGAAATTAATATCACCATTCCCTTTATCTGTGGGACAAGAGGGGCTCACCATTCTCAAAATCCCTGGGGCTGGATGATAATGTTTATTTTTTACAACTCCTCCTGGACTTTGCACATATTCACAAGCTATCATGGATGAAGTCAGAGTGTGGTGTCTCACATGTGGTAATGGGGGTGAGGCCAGGACCTTCTAAGGAGGCCCTATCTTTGCAGAACTGTCCAGATCGTCTTCCTTCCTGCCAACATTTTCTGGCTCTGATCTCAGAATCTCTGGGTCACTCAGCTCTCCTCCATGCCTGTGGCCTTGGCATCGTTGAAATGCTTCTCCTTGTTTGACCTCAGCTGTGTCCACTTTTGGCTTCACTATTTATTTCTTGGCGCTAACCCTCCACAGACTCGCTCTGTTGGGACTCAAGTTTAGACTTTTTTTTTTCGTGTTGTCATTTCTCCAGTTTTTATAGTATCTGCACACATTCTGCTTCAAATGCACACACCAAGTTGGTAGGAAACACTGATTTGGATGCTTGCATGCCACTTTGGGATTTCCCCCAGACTTGTCCTTGTGAATGCTCTTTACTCACCAATATATCTGGTTTGGTTCTTGATCTTAGCTAGAAATTTCCATTTTACTCCTTAGCTTGGAATGTTGGCCTTGACCTTGATGCTGGGTCTCCTTCTGGGCACAATGTCCAGTTCTGCCTGTTCTCCAGACACTGCATCCTCTGATGAGAGGTACTGTACTCCCAACCCTGTCTTTATCTTTGGAACATATGACCTGATGGGGTCTGTTTTATGTCTGATGATGGTGGATTCAATTGTGTACTCCAGTTTGGACATATTCTTGGTCTTGGTCTGTGTTCTCATGGGTATGGACCCATTGGAAATAAGATCTCCATAAGACGTTACTTCAGTTAAGGTGTGGCCCAACTGAATCAGGTTGGGCTTTAATCCAGGTTACTGGAGACCTTTATAAGCAGAGTGAAAGTCAGAGGAGGAGAGAAGCCATGGGGAATAGCTAAAAGTTGGAAGTCAACAGAACCTAGAAGAGAAAGGAGAAGATGCCACCATGTGCATTGCCATGTCACAAAAAAGCCAAGGGCCAAGGATCACTGGCAGCCAGCCCAGAATACCACAGTCTTCAGGAAGAAAGCATTGCTTTGCAGATGCCTCGATTTTGGACTTCTCCTAGCTTCAGACCTGCTACGCAATGAATTCCCATTGTTTAAGCCAATTCATTGTGTGGTGTTTGTTTTAGCAGCCAGAAAACTAAAGCATTGACTTTAGTTAAGTGTGTGTGTTTGTGTGTGTGGCTGGAGGGGCATTTGGACAACAGTCTGGCAAAGGGTCTTCATTGTCACCTTGTCTGCTCAAATCCACATTCTGTGTCCCATAGGACACTGATCCATCACAAGGAACAGTAATAGAGCAGCCTCTGGAATGCTTTCTTTCTTGCTTCCCTTTGTATTTCTTAGGGAACAGCAAACATACCTCTACATTTGTGCACAACGTAATCCTTAAAAGGTTGAACCTGCAACTAACTTATGTCATTCATTTATTCAACAAATACTTATTGACTACCTATTGTGTACAAGGCAATAAAAGTAAATAAAAGAGACTTTGTCCTAGCAGGGGCCCAGGTAGGTGGAGGCTCCATTTCCAGGAAACTTAAAAAAAAAAAAAAAATTTTTAACTCCCTAATGACACCTTGTCTTTTTATCCAAAATTTGCTACCAACATGTTCAACATTTCACATGTATTCTTTAATTTCTTTGTTTTCCTTCAGAATTGAACACATGGTTGACTGGCTTGAGTCCAACGACACTCTGAGGCTAATGCTTTTCTGTTTTCAGCACACCTCATTTTTTTCTTTATTTTTTCAAGAATGGATTTATAGGACCTATGCTTCTTATTACTTTTGTTCTTTGGGTTTACCTCTCTGTTTACTTAGCCAATAAAGGCAAAATAAAAAAAAAATCCTCAAAATTACCAAAACACTGCTGTAAAAACTGCCTGGCTGGCTGACATTTGATGATCAAAAGTCAGTCTGGGGCAGACTGGTGAGCTGTATGTTTTAGTTACTCCTCCAGGAAAGTAGGTAGAAAGCCAGGAACTGCGTGGACTGGACACCACAGAGCAATCTGACTTTGGGCATACTTCATACAACACTCATGAAAACGTGGAACTGCTGAGATCAGCGAAATCTGTAAGTTTTTGCAGCCAGGGGACCCACGCCCCTCCCTGCCAGGCTCAGTCCCGGGGGAGGAGGTGCTGTCAGCTCCGGGAAGGAGAAGGGAGAACTGCAGTGGCTGCCCTTATCAGAAACTCATTCTACTGATTCAAACTCCAACCATAGATAGACTGAGACCAGACACCAGAGAATCTGAGAGCAGCCAGCCCAGCAGAGAGGAGACAGGCATAGAAAAAAAGCAACACGAAAAACTCCAAAATAAAAGTGGAGGATTTTTGGAGTTCTGGTGAACATAGAAAGGGGAAGGGCCCTGAGGCGCATATGCAAATCCCGAAGAAAAGCTGATCTCTCTGCCCTGTGGACCTTTCCTTAATGGCCCTGGTTGCTTTGTCTCTTAGCATTTCAATAACCCATTAGATCTCTGAGGAGGGCCCGTTTTTGTTTTTTTTTTTTAATCCTTTTTTCTTTTTCTAAAACAATTACTCTAAGAAGCCCAATACAGAAAGCTTCAAAGACTTGCTATTTGGGCAGGTCAAGTCAAGAGCAGAACTAGGAGAGTTCTGAGACAAAATGCAATAATCCAGTGGCTGAGAAAATTCACTAAACACCACAACTTCCCAAGAAAAGGGGGGTGTCCGCTCACAGCCATCATCCTGGTGGACAGGAAACACTCCTGCCCATCACCAGCCCCATAGCCCAGAACTGCCCCAGACAACCCAGTGTGACGGAAGTGCTTCAAATAACAGGCACACACCACAAAACTGGGCGTGGACATTAGCCTTCCCTGCAACCTCAGCTGATTGTCCCAGAGTTGGGAAGGTAAAGCAGTGTGAATTAACAAAGCCCCATTCAGCCATCATTTCAGCAGACTGGGAGCCTCCCTACACAGCCCGGGGTGCACGGCCTGGAAGAGGGGCCCACTTGCAAGTCTCAGGAGCCATACGCCAATACCAAGGACTTGTGGGTCAGTGGCAGAGACAAACTGTGGCAGGACTGAACTGAAGGATTAGACTATTGCAGCAGCTTTAAAACTCTAGGATCACCAGGGAGATTTGATTGTTAGAGCCACCCCCCCTCCCTGACTGCCCAGAAACACGCCCCATACACAGGGCAGGCAACACCAACTACACATGCAAGCTTGGTACACCAATTGGACCCCACAAGACTCACTCCCCCACTCACCAAAAAGGCTAATCAGGGGAGAACTGGCTTGTGGAGAACAGGTGGTTCGTGGACGCCACCTGCTGGTTAGTTAGAGAAAGTGTACTCCACGAAGCTGTAGATCTGATAAATTAGAGATAAGGACTTCAATTGGTCTACAAATCCTAAAAGAACCCTATCAAGTTCAGCAAATGCCACGAGGCCAAAAACAACAGAAAATTATAAAGCATATGAAAAAACCAGACGATATGGATAACCCAAGCCCAAGCACCCAAATCAAAAGATCAGAAGAGACACAGCACCTAGAGCAGCTACTCAAAGAACTAAAGATGAACAATGAGACCATAGTATGGGAGATAAAGGAAATCAAGAAGACCCTAGAAGAGCATAAAGAAGACATTGCAAGACTAAATAAAAAAATGGATGATCTTATGGAAATTAAAGAAACTGTTGACCAAATTAAAAAGATTCTGGACACTCATAGTACAAGACTAGAGGAAGTTGAACAACGAATCAGTGACCTGGAAGATGACAGAATGGAAAATGAAAGCATAAAAGAAAGAATGGGGAAAAAAATTGAAAAAATCGAAATGGACCTCAGGGATATGATAGATAATATGAAACGTCCAAATATAAGACTCATTGGTGTCCCAGAAGGGGAAGAAAAGGGTAAAGGTCTAGGAAGAGTATTCAAAGAAATTGTTGGGGAAAACTTCCCAAATCTTCTAAACAACATAAATACACAAATCATAAATGCTCAGCGAACTCCAAATAGAATAAATCCAAATAAACCCACTCCGAGACATATACTGATCACACTATCAAACACAGAAGAGAAGGAGCAAGTTCTGAAAGCAGCAAGAGAAAAGCAATTCACCACATACAAAGGAAACAGCATAAGACTAAGTAGTGACTACTCAGCAGCCACCATGGAGGCAAGAAGGCAGTGGCACGATATATTTAAAATTCTGAGTGAGAAAAATTTCCAGCCAAGAATACTTTATCCAGCAAAGCTCTCCTTCAAATTTGAGGGAGAGCTTAAATTTTTCACAGACAAACAAATGCTGAGAGAATTTGCTAACAAGAGACCTGCCCTACTGGAAATACTCAAGGGAGCCCTACAGACAGAGAAACAAAGAAAGGACAGAGAGACTTGGAGAAAGGTTCAGTACTAAAGAGATTCGGTATGGGTACAATAAAGGATATTAATAGACAGAGGGGAAAAATATGACAAACATAAACCAAAGGATAAGATGGCTGATTCAAGAAATGCCTTCACGGTTATAACGTTGAATGTAAATGGATTAAACTCCCCAATTAAAAGATATAGATTTGCAGAATGGGTCAAAAAAAATGAACCATCAATATGTTGCATACAAGAGACTCATCTTAGACATAGGGACACAAAGAAACTGAAAGTGAAAGGATGGAAAAAAATATTTCATGCAAGCTACAGCCAAAAGAAAGCAGGTGTAGCAATATTAATCTCAGATAAAATAGACTTCAAATGCAGGGATGTTTTGAGAGACAAAGAAGGCCACTACGTACTAATAAAAGGGGCAATTCAGCAAGAAGAAATAACAATCGTAAATGTCTATGCACCCAACCAAGGTGCCACAAAATACATGAGAGAAACACTGGCAAAACTAAAGGAAGCAATTGATGTTTCCACAATAATTGTGGGAGACTTCAACACATCACTCTCTCCTATAGATAGATCAACGAGACAGAAGACCAATAAGGAAATTGAAAACCTAAACAATCTGATAAATGAATTAGATTTAACAGACATATACAGGACATTACATCCCAAATCACCAGGATACACATACTTTTCTAGTGCTCATGGAACTTTCTCCAGAATAGATCATATGCTGGGACATAAAACAAGCCTCAATAAATTTAAAAAGATTGAAATTATTCAAAGCACATTCTCTGACCACAATGGAATACAATTAGAAGTCAATAACCATCAGAGACTTAGAAAATTCACAAATACCTGGAGGTTAAGCAACACACTCCTAAACAATCAGTGGGTTAAAGAAGAAATAGCAAGAGAAATTGCTAAATATATAGAGACAAACGAAAATGAGAACACAACATACCAAAACCTATGGGATGCAGCAAAAGCAGTGCTAAGGGGGAAATTTATAGCACTAAACGCATATATTAAAAAGGAAGAAAGAGCCAATATCAAAGAACTAATGGATCAACTGAAGAAGCTAGAAAATGAACAGCAAACCAATCCTAAACCAAATACAAGAAAAGAAATAACAAGGATTAAAGCAGAAATAAATGACATAGAGAACAAAAAAACAATAGAGAGGATAAATATCACCAAAAGTTGGTTCTTTGAGACGATCAACAAGATTGACAAGCCCCTAGCTAGACTGACAAAATCAAAAAGAGAGAAGACACATATAAACAAAATAATGAATGAAAAAGGTGACATAACTGCAGATCCTGAAGAAATTAAAAAAATTATGAGAGGATACTATGAACAACTGTATGGCAACAAACTGGATAATGTAGAGGAAATGGACAATTTCTTGGAAACATATGAACAACCTAGACTGACCAGAGAAGAAATAGAAGACCTCAAGCAACCCATCACAAGCAAAGAGATACAATCAGTCATCAAAAATCTTCCCACAAATAAATGCCCAGGGCCAGATGGCTTCACAGGGGAATTCTACCAAACTTTCCAGAAAGAACTGACACCAATCTTACTCAAACTCTTTCAAAACATTGAAGAAAATGGAACACTACCTAACTCATTTTATGAAGCTAACATCAATCTAATACCAAAACCAGGCAAAGATGTTACAAAAAAGGAAAACTACCGGCCAATCTCCCTAATGAATATAGATGCAAATATCCTCAACAAAATACTTGCAAATCGAATCCAAAGACACATTAAAAAAATCATACACCATGACCAGGTGGGGTTTATTCCAGGCATGCAAGGATGGTTCAACATAAGAAAATCAATCAATGTATTACAACACATTAACAAGTCAAAAGGGAAAAATCAACTGATCATCTCAATAGATGCTGAAAAAGCATTTGACAAAATCCAACATCCCTTTTTGATAAAAACACTTCAAAAGGTAGGAATTGAAGGAAACTTCCTCAACATGATAAAGAGCATATATGAAAAACCCACAGCCAGCATAGTACTCAATGGAGAGAGACTGAAAGCCTTCCCTCTAAGATCAGGAACAAGACAAGGATGCCCGCTGTCACCACTGTTATTCAACATTGTGCTGGAAGTGCTAGCCAGGGCAATCTGGCAAGACAAAGAAATAAAAGGCATCCAAATTGGAAAAGAAGAAGTAAAACTGTCATTGTTTGCAGATGATATGATCTTATATCTAGAAAACCCTGAGAAATCGACGATACAGCTACTAGAGCTAATAAACAAATTTAGCAACGTAGCGGGATACAAGGTTAATGCACATAAGTCAGTAATGTTTCTATATGCTAGAAATGAACAAACTGAAGAGACACTCAAGAAAAAGATACCATTTTCAATAGCAACTAAAAAAATCAAGTACCTAGGAATAAACTTAACCAAAGATGTAAAAGACCTATACAAAGAAAACTACATAACTCTAGTAAAAGAAATAGAAGGGGACCTTAAAAGATGGAAAAATATTCCATGTTCATGGATAGGAAGACTAAATGTCATTAAGATGTCAATTCTACCCAAACTCATGTACAGATTCAATGCAATCCCAATCAAAATTCCAAAAACCTACTTTGCAGACTTGGAAAAGCTAGTTATCAAATTTATTTGGAAAGGGAAGATGCCTCGAATTGCTAAAGACACTCTAAAAAAGAAAAACGAAGTGTGAGGACTTACACTCCCTGACTTTGAAGCTTATTATAAAGCCACAGTTACCAAAACAGCATGGTACTGGCACAAAGATAGACATAAAGATCAATGGAATCGAATTGAGAATTTGGAGATAGACCCTCAGATCTATGGCCGACTGATCTTTGATAAGGCCCCCAAAGTCGCTGAACTGAGTCATAATGGTCTTTTCAACAAATGGGGCTGGGAGAGTTGGATATCCATATCCAAAAGAATGAAAGAAGACCCCTACCTCACACCCTACACAAAAATTAACTCAAAATGGACCAAAGATCTCAATATAAAAGAAAGTACCATAAAACTCCTAGAAGATAATGTAGGAAAACATCTTCAAGACCTTGTATTAGGCGGCCACTTCCTAGACTTTACACCCAAAGCACAAGCAACAAAAGAAAAAATAGATAATTGGGAACTCCTCAAGCTTAGAAGTTTCTGCACCTCAAAGGAATTTCTCAAAAAGTTAAAGAGGCAGCCAACTCAATGGGAAAAAATTTTTGGAAACCATGTATCTGACAAAAGACTGATATCTTGCATATATAAAGAAATCCTACAACTCAATGACAATAGTACAGTCGGCCCAATTATAAAATGGGCAAAAGATATGAAAAGACAGTTCTCTGAAGAGGAAATACAAATGGCCAAGAAACACATGAAAAAATGTTCAGCTTCACTAGCTATTAGAGAGATGCAAATTAAGACCACAATGAGATACCATCTAACACCGGTTAGAATGGCTGCCATTAAACAAACAGGAAACTACAAATGCTGGAGGGGATATGGAGAAATTGGAACTCTTATTCACTGTTGGTGGGACTGTATAATGGTTCAGCCACTCTGGAAGTCAGTCTGGCAGTTCCTTAGAAAACTAGATATAGAGTTACCATTCGACCTGGCGATTGCACTTCTCGGTATATACCCGGAAGATCAGAAAGCAGTGACATGAACAGATATCTGCACGCCAATGTTCATAGCAGCATTATTCAGAATTGCCAAAAGATAGAAACAACCCAAATGTCCTTCAACAGATGAGTTGATAAATAAAATGTGGTATATACACACGATGCAATACTACGCGGCAGTAAGAAGGAACGATCTCGTGAAACATATGACAACATGGATGAATCTTGAAGACATAATGCTAAGCGAAATAAGCCAGGCACTAAAAGAGAAATATTATATGCTACCACTAATGTGAACTTTGAGAAATATAAAACAAGTGGCTTATAATGTAGAATGTAGGGGAACTAGCAATAGAGAGCAATTAAGGAAGGGGGAACAATAATCCAAGAACAACAGATAAGCTATTTAACGTTCTGGAGATGCCCAGGAATGACTATGGTCTGTTAATTTCTGATGGATATAGTAGGAGCAAGTTCACAGAAATGTTGCTATATTAGGTAACTTTCTTGGGGTAAAGTAGGAACATGTTGGAAGTTAAGCAGTTATCTTAGGTTAGTTGTCTTTTTCTTACTCCCTTGTTATGGTCTCTTTAAAATGTTCTTTTATTGTATGTTTGTTTTCTTTTTAACTTTTTTTTCATACAGTTGATTTAAAAAAGAAGGGAAAGTTAAAAAAAAAAAACAAGGAAAAAAAAAAAAGATGCAGTGCCCCCTTGAGGAGCCTGTGGAGAATGCAGGGGTATTCGCCTACCCCACCTCCATGGTTGCTAACATGACCACTGACATAGGGGACTGGTGGTTTGATGGGTTGAGCCCTCTACCACAGGTTTTACCCTTGGGAAGACGGTTGCTGCAAAGGAGAGGCTAGGCCTCCCTATGGTTGTGCCTAAGAGCCTCCTCCCGAATGCCTCTTTGTTGCTCAGATGTGGCCCTGTCTCTCTAGCTAAGCCAACTTGAAAGGTGAAATCACTGCCCTCCCCCCTACGTGGGATCAGACACCCAGGGGAGTGAATCTCCCTGGCAACGTGGAATATGACTCCCGGGGAGGAATGTAGACCCGGCATCGTGGGACAGAGAACATCTTCTTGACCAAAAGGGGGATGTGAAAGGAAATGAAATAAGCTTCAGTGGCAGAGAGAATCCAAAAGGAGCCGAGAGGTCACTCTGGTGGGCACTCTTACGCACACTTTAGACAACCCTCTTTAGGTTCTAAAGAATTGGGGTAGCTGGTGGTGGATACCTGAAACTATCAAACTACAACCCAGAACCCATGAATCTCAAAGACAGTTGTATAAAAATGTAGCTTATGAGGGGTGACAAGGGGATTGGGAAAGCCATAAGGACCACACTCCACTTCGTCTAGTTTATGGATGGATGAGTAGAAAAATAGGGGAAGGAAACAAACAGACAAAGGTACCCAGTGTTCTTTTTTACTTCAATTGCTCTTTTTCACTCTAATTATTATTCTTGTTATTCTTGTGTGTGTGCTAATGAAGGTGTCAGGGATTGATTTGGGTGATGAATGTACAACTATGTAATGGTACTGTGAACAATCGAAAGTACGATTTGTTTTGTATGACTGCGTGGTATGTGAATATATCTCAATAAAATGAAGATTAAAAAAAAAAAAGACATAATGCTGAGCAAAATAAGCCAGGCACAAAAAGAGACATATTGTATGTTACCACTAATGTGAATTCTGTGAAAAATGTACAATGTTTTATACTGTAGAATGTAGGGGACCTAGAGATACCAATTAGTGGAGGGGGAATGATAATCTAATAAGAACAGATAAACTATGGAGGGTAATCTCAATGTTATGGGAATGCTCAGGAATGATTATGGTTTGTAAACTTTCTTGGATATAGTAAGATCATGTTGGAAGCAATAGAGTTATTTTAGGTTTTTTTTTCTCTTATTCCTTTGTTTTCTTAGGGGTTGTTAATTTTCTTGGGGTATGGTAGGAACATGTTGGAAGCAATGTAGTTATTTTAGATTATTTGTTTTTCTTACTCCTCTGTTTGGACATGATTTATTAATTTTCTTGGGGTATGGTAGGAACATATTGGAAGCAAAGTAATTATTTTAGGTTATTTGTTTTCCTTAATCCATTGCTTTGTTTGAAATGTTGTGGGGCTTTTTTGGTTGTTGTTTGCCTGTTTGTTTTTAATTTTTTGATAAACAAAGTTAAAAAATTGAAAAAAAAAATCAGTAGAAAAATGGGAGTAAAAACTAAATGACAAATAGGGTGGGATGGGGGGATGGTTTGGGTATTCTCTTTTCACTTTTATTTTTTATTCTTATTCTGATTCTTTCTGATGTAAGGAAAATGTTCAGAAATAGATTGTGGTGATGAGCGCATAACTATATGATCATACTGTGAACAGTTGATTGTATACCATGGATGACTGTATGGTTTGTGAATATATTTCAATAAAACTGAATTTAAAAAAAAAAAAAAAGTCAGTCTGGAGGGGTCAATGTTTAATGCATGAATGTGAAGGTCATCTGAAAATTGAATATAGGAAAATACAGGACTGCCTGGACTTGAATGCTTCTTGTCTGACCATTTGGGCTTTTGTAAGTGGCATAATTTTGGCAAAAAGTGGATTTCCAGCTGTTTCAAGTAACAGATGCATTCTTTTCTGGGTTGTTCTAAAAATATGTACAGGCTGTTTTCTTAAGTTTTAAATCAGAATTCTCTTGATAGATTTTTGCTTTGATTTGGAATCCTTTGGCTCAGGACTGTTTGCAAGAGTGAATGAGATGTTAACTCACTCTGGAAGGAAATTTCTGGAGCCAGAAAGTCACACAGCCCTTGCTGCCTCTTGCCTTGCATTTATTATTTCACAGTGTGTGCTTGATGCTGAAAGTTCATGAAGAACAAAATGTGCAAACTGCTTTAAGGGAGTTCAGAGGGAAGAAAGAAATTACTCTACATTCAAGGAGTTCTACTTGAGGGGAAGTAGAGGGTGGGAGGGTCTGTGGGAGAAGGAGAAAGCTGAGGCATAAGTTTATAAATCAGGGCAAAATTAAACAGTCAAGCACTGTCTTTGTACATAAACTTAATCTATGAACTCTTCTCAGGCAGAGATTAGTTCTTGTTTATTCAAATTTGGCCTCTTCTGGGACTAGCTGATTGATGCATGAGTTGGATTCCCAGCCCAAGGCTAGGGCCATCTAAGGCATCAGGGATCCTGGGAGTGGAGGATAAACAAAATCATCTGTAGGAGAAAGATAAAGCCCAGACACCTGGGAGGGCACAGAGGAGGACAACATTGTGAGAGGTGGCCTGGAAGACTGGAAAGAAAAAAACCTTTGGAGCCAGAGGACCTGGGTTCAAATCCAAGCCAAGCCTGTTGGAGAAGTAAGTTATGTAGTCTGCTCTGAGCCTCAGGTTTTTCTCATTTGTTAGGTGGGGATGATAATAGAACCTACTATAAACAAAACAATGCATGTCAAATATCTAGTACAGCCAACGAGACTTTACTAAAAAATGAATATTAATGGCCATTAAACATACAAAAATGGGAGATATTCAACGTTATTAAAAGTCAAGGGAATATGAATTAAAACAATAATAGCTTTGCCTATAAGATTCATAAAAATATAATAGAGGAAAATCTCTAGTGGTGAGGGAGAAGGAAAATAAACACTCTCATCCACTGTTGATTGGAGTGTGAATGGGTATAACCTATTTCGGAAGTAACCTGGTAATATATATTATTATTAAAAAAGACACATAACCTTTGGCTCAATGATCCTACTTCTGTGAATCTATTCTAAATAAATAATAACAGAAATATGTAAATGGATATACACGTACAAATACATGTATTTATGGTTGTTCACTACATACTTGTTTATAATAGTAATTGTTCTAGTTTGCTAATGCTGCTGGAATGCAAAACACCAGAGATGAATTGCATTTTATAAAAGGGGGTTTATTTGATTATGCATTTACAGTCTTAAGGCCATAAAGTGTCCAAGGTAACACATCAGCAATCAGGTACCTTCACTGGAGGATGGCCAATGGTGTCCGGAAAACCTCTGTTAGCTGGGAAGGCACATGGCTGGTGTCTGCTCCAAAGTTCTGGTTTCAAAATGGCTTTTTCCCAGGACATTCCTCTCTAGGCTGCAGTTCCTCAAAAATGTCACTCTTAGTTGCACTTGGGGTATTTGTCCTCTCTCAGCTTCTCTGGAGCAAGAGTCTGCTTTCAATGGCCGTCTTCAAACTGTCTCTCATCTGCAGCCCCTATGCTTTCTTCAGAGTGTCCCTCTTGGCTGTAGCTCCTCTTCAAAACATCACTCACAGCTGCACTGATGTCCCTCTGCCCCTCAGCTCGTTTATATGGCTCCACTGATCAAGGCCCACCCAATGGGCTGGTCACCACTCCATGGAAACTATCCAATTAGAATCATCACCCACAATTGGGTGGGGCACATTCCAAAGAAACACTCAAAGAATTACAATCTAATCAACAGTGATAATGTCTGCCCACACTAGACTATAACAAAGATAATGGTGTTTGGGGGACACAATATATTCAAACTGGCACAGTAATAGCACAAAAATTGAGAATAACCTAAATGTCCATCAGTAGGGGCATCAGTAAGGGAATGTTTGCATAAACTGTAAACCTTTCATTTAATGGAATACAAATTGACCATTAAAAATAATGAGATGGAGTAGATTTGGAAAGGTGCCCATAGTATGTTAAGTAAGGTAAGAGAGTTGTGGGGACTAATAAGTAGAGCATAATTCTATTTCTGTAAAACATGCCTGGATATATATATAAATAGCTTTATCTATATAAATTTAAGAAAAAGTTGGGAAGGACATACATCAGTCTGTTAAGGGTAGTTATCAGCTTTGCGTTTTAGAAGGTAGGATTGGGAAGGAGAATGTACATTTTTTTCTTTATATACTAGGTGGTGAGATTATAAGTGCTTTTTTCTTTTTTACTTCTTCAGCATTATACAAACAATACTAAAGAAGGGAAAGAGCTAAGGAAAATGGGCCAGAACAGACCAACATGAGTTGCCTCTGTGTTCCTAGGACACACGGCAGGCAGTAGATACTGAGTAAACAAGTTGAAATATTGATTGATTATTGTTCAGCCAGTCAAACAATATTAATAAAAGATTAGACCCTATGTTTTTTTTTTTGTTTGTTTGTTTTTTTAATGGATGTAACATGTGCCACAATTGTGAGAGGCATGCACTCGAGGTTCCTGGGTGGGAGCGATGGGCTGGGCCCTGAACAGCTTGTTCTGTGCTCTGGAGAGGAGATTCATGGAGGGTTGCAGTACACAGCAGACCTGGGCCACTCTGGGTCCAGATGTTGGCACTGACAGGAAAAATCCAGTTGTAAAAGTGTCCTTAGAATTGAAAAAGCTGAAGCCAAACGCTGCCCAGAGCCTGCCAAAGCTAGGAGATTGCAAAATGCATGTAATTATACAAACTCAAGAGAAACCAAATGCTCTTCCTCTTAGGCATTATCAAAGCGGAACTTTCCATTTACAAAATAAAGGTAGTGACTTGACTGGACTTTCCTACTGGCTAAATGCTTGTGCCTCTAACTTCATGGACGCCAGCTCTGAAATATCACAGTTTAATAAAATTTCAGTCCTCTCTTGAGGAATTTCGAAAAGCATTCAAGTCTCTAAGACTCAGAGTCTAATGTAAATGGCTTCTAAATTATCTTTAACATCTAAGTCAATCTTAAACCCCTTCATTAAGTTTACTTGGATGAACACATTTTGGACATTCAAGAACATCCTTTCTCTAACTCAGAAGAACACAGCACGCTATGCTGGAAATAATAAAGAAGAAGTTAGTGTGGGAAGAAAACAGAGAAGTGGGGTAGGTGGCAGAGCTGAGGAAGATGCTATTGCAAGGCAGTCTGAGAGACGTAAAAGACCTGAGGCAAAGGACACGCAGTCTTGGAGAGATCCTTTGCGTCTCCAGGGCAGAGGGCTGACATTTGTCTTTGAGAGAAGAGGCGGCTGAATGAGAAGCCCAAGGCAGTGTGGGTGGGCTATGGCACAAAGCCCCTGGGCTATACAAAGATGGTAGAACTTTGAGTGGGAGAAAAGTGGATGGTCTGTGGGTCCGGTAGGGATGCCCCAGGAGAAGAGGGGTTGGATATCAGAGATGGGAGCTAATGCTATTAAAGAAAGGATGCTTAATCTTTGATATCCTTTATCATTACCCATTTGAAAACATTGTTTTGAGCTCTGAATTTTACCCTGATTGAAAGCAATTTTAGAGCATCAGCAGACTGCAGTAGGACTAGACAGTCATCTGCTCTCAGACGTTGAGGTTGTTCTAATTTGTCACCATTGTAGCTGTCCGTGCAGTGAGCCTCTGTGTATTATCCTCTTCCTGTATTGAGGACAATTTCCTAAGAATAGATTCCGAGAAGCAGAACAACTGGACCAAAGGATATGAACATTTTTATGTACTAATACACAGTGGAAAGCATTTGGAAAGCCAAATTGCTTTCCAAAAGGTTGGTTGAACCCAATCACTTTTATTTTAAAAGAGATTTTATGGGTGATTATGCAAGCCTTCTAATGAGATGTTTGGCAAAGAAATGATAGTACAAAAACTGACATTTATTCTCTGCTAATCACAGCTTTTCATTCACTGTCTTACTTAATCTTCACAACAACCCTGTGAGGCAGGCATTATCATCCCCATTTTACAGACAACGAAACAGGCTCAGTGGGATTAAAAACTTTCCCAATGTCACGTGGTGGAGTGGTAGAGTCACTATTTAAACCCAGGTATGCCGGTTTGGATGTATTATGTCCCCCAAATGACATGTTCTTTAATGCAATCTTTTGGGGGCAGATGTATTTGTGTTGATTAGGTTGGAATCCTTTGACTGGGTATTTCCATGGAGATGTGACTGAATCAACTGTGGGTGAAACATTTGATTAAATTATTTCCATGGAGGTATGGGCTCCACCCATTCAGGGTGGGTCTTGATTTAATCACTGGAGTCCTATAAAAGAGCTCACAAACAGAAGGATCTCAGAGGAGCTGAGAGTGACATTTTGGAGAGCAGCTTAGAGAGACAATTTGGAGACGGCTGTTGAAAGCAAGCTTTTGTTGACACTTGGGAGATGATAGCCTAGAGTTAGTTCTGGGGAAGCTAAGAGAGGACACAATGCCCCAAGAGTAACACTTTGAAGAATGCACAGGAGCTGAGAGAGGAACTGGAGCACAACCTGGAATCAGCAGATGCCAGCCATGTGCCTTCTCAGCTAACAGAGGTTTTCCAAACACTATTGGCCTTCCTTCTATGAAAATATACTCATGTTGCCTTAATTTGGACACCTTCATGGCCTTCAGATGGTAAATTTGTAACCAAATAAACCCCCTTTATAAAAGCCAATCCATTTCTGGTAGTTTTGCATAACGGCAGCATTAGCAAACTGGAATACCAGGTCTGTCTGACTTCAAAGCCCTAAGCTCTCTGCCTTGTATCATGCTGTCTCCAGCAGTTTGCAAACACAAACCAAGGCATAATGGTAAACCAGTGATGCTGTTTCTTTACAGATAACATGCCACTGTTTGTGAGAAAGTTTATTTTCAGAAGAAATTCATATTGTTTCATAGCAAAATGAGTTGATTCCTTATCATATTTTTTCTATTTCCTCCACCATTACCTTAATTCAGACCCTTATCATGTTGCTTAGAACCACAAAATCAGCTGAAGATCACTTCCACTTCCTGCCACCTCTCAACACTCTAGGATGGAATAGGCAGTACATTCCTGAACTGGGTCCCTGAATTCATCTTCTCGATTTTGACCATGTTATTCTCCATGTTTATGACCATCTTGAAACATTCACTGGTTTTCATTGTCAATAGGATCAAATATAAATGTTGGTGATGAAAGTCCTCTAGGACCCCAAACCAACCCCTCCACCGAGAATTCCTATCTGTTATGCCCTTGATTCCCCTGGGAGTTGCCGCAGGATGGCAGTAGGAGTCAGGGTCTAGGTTTCCAAGGGTTGATTAGAGTAAGACATCCAATCCAAGGATGACCAAAGGATGGGTGGGTTTAGGCCATAAGAGACTTTATGGCTTGGCTTGTGCTTGGGAATCAGGTTATGGGGTCGGGTGGCTCAGGTTCAAATCCCAACTCTACCACTTATTGGTGGAGTGATCTTGGACCTTAATTTCAAGCCTCAATGTCCTCCTCTGCAAAATCAGGGTGATAGCAGGGCCACTTCATGAAGTTGTTTTGAAGATTACAGGAGTACTTAAGCACAAAAGGTCTTGGTAAGTGGCTTTGTGGCTTTGAGAAGTAGGAATTGAGAAGCAAACCTCTAAGGGCAAATATTAGAATCAAGTTCTCAGGGCTTGAGTAGGGCTGTAATTGGGAAAAGAAACCAAGATTTGGTGTCAAGCTGATCTGGGATGGTAAAGAGTCGATTGGGAACAAGCAGGAGGGGGTGCTGGACGAAAGGCATGGCCATCCTTGGAGTGCAGCTTATTTTTCAGTTGGTTGGAGTGCGTGGCATGGGTGTGAAGGGCTTGTTAAAAGGATAGAATCAGAACAAACAATTTCCCATTATATCAATGCTTCTCCCCCCTCCCCCAAAAAACTGTCCCCTGGATATCCTCATTGCTTACACTGTTCACCCATCTTCACACAACTTTCCCTCCCTAAAATGCCCTTTCCCTGCCAACCCAAAGCCTATCTGTTCTAGAAAACCCAGAACAAGTCTCTATTCTTCTTCAAAGCCTGTTCTGAGCCTCATTCTAATCCTCTCCCAACTCCCTAGCTAGATCTGAGCTCTCCCCTGTTCATACTTTTCTGGCAATTACTGTTTTCATAATTCACTTGGCAATTAATCACATATTGCCTTGTGATGCATTTATTGTTGTTGGCTTGCACAGATAAAAATGTCTTCTATGTCTGTTTAACTTGTCACATGTGTTTGGCTTGCCTCTCTGAATGGGGAAGCCAAAGGAAAAGCCAGGAATCCCAAATGGGGGAGAACTGCTTTCAGAAAGAAATAATAATAATAACAACCAGGTCTATATGGTTTGTAAATTCATATTGCACGTATTATCTCATTTGATCCTCATACAACCTGGGGAAGTGTGTATTATTTATCAGAATTTATTTCCCAGCTCAATAATCTTTATTGACTATCGGATTAAATGCAAAATCTGGCATTGATAGGCCTCCCATTCTTCCTTCTAAAATGTCAGATCTGTTTTTCTGACATAGAAAATAAGAACCATTTTCAATGTGAACATTAGCTCTAATTTGAGGAAGTGACAAGTTTGATGAGAAAGCCTGGGTCTAGATGTAGATCAGCAGAAAGCACAGAACCATCACAAAGGTAGAGGTAGATCAGGGAGGTCCAGGGCAGATCCTCCAGCTGGCCTGGGCCAAGGGCTAGCCCAATGCCATGGTTTGGAGGGATTAGTGGTTAACACCCACTTTCTCTGGAGCGATGCCTGTATGCTATTTGGAGTGGCTGTCCATACACTTTATCTATTTGGTCAGTTGTATGTACTTCATTGCACCACTTAGGTTTAGGTCCCACTAACCCTCTGCTGTTGTTACCATCTCTGTCATAATGTATCTCTTCAGTTGTCGATAAGAAGTGTCAAACTGCTCAGGGATGGTCAGCATCTGATGTCCATGATGGGTGGACCACACAATGTACCTCCTTACAGATCGAATCTGTAGAGAGCATGCCGCTGTCTGTGGGTTCCACGACTGAAACATGTACAATTCTCCAGATATTATTCTAGGGAGGAGGTACCCACCAGCTTGACTCCCATGTCACCATCTCCAACGAGAATATCATCCAAGGAAAAATGAATGGAATTCATGAAAACCAAAGCTCTAAATTGTATGGAAAATTAAATTAAAACAAACAAACAAACAAAGAAACAGCAGAGCACTAGATTTAAACCTAGAGCTGAACTCTGAACCAAGTCCCCTGTCTGTTTCCATTGTTCTTGTAGGAGAATAGCTGCAAGATTTCACGGATGAGTTATGAGAGAAGCAAAGTCTGGCCGAGAAAGGTACTTTAGAAGACAGAGTTAGGGGGCACAGAACTTGCACAATAGTCAAAGCTGGTGGTAAACGGAGGGAAACAGTTCATTTAGATCTTGGATGGTAAAGGATGGGGGATATGTTGCAGCCAAAATTGCAAAGTAGACTCTGCAATTAATAGCAAAGAACAGTAGTCATACTATTTAAGAGAAAGTGATTGACGCTGCAGATACTGGGTTACAGGCAGACCCTGTGATAAAAGGAATGTGTGATACTATGTTCGATGGGAGTAATTCATCTAAAGCATTTGATTTGCATTGGCATTACTTTTGTATCTAAGCAGAAATGGTTCATGGCTGAAAGAATGGTGCTAGAGATCTGTGTGGCTCTTGCAGAATCATCTTTCTCACCTGTGAGAGGTGGGTATAAATGTGGGTGGGGCTAAGTGGGCTGATAAAGGGTTTGGGTTCTCCCTGATGTACCCTACTATTAGCTTGGAGCATCTGGAGCCTTTTGGTCTTCATCAACTCTATGGGGTTCCAAGTGTTTGAGGAACAGTGCCCACTTAAAGATCAGGTTGAAAAGCTTGCAGCAACCTCAGAAACCCCAGATACCAGTAGGACAAACAGTCCTATTGTTTGCCTATCTTGTTTGTTTGGCTCTGAGCAATTACTGGGTGGAGAACGGTTTTTGGGAGAGAGAAGGGGGAGAGAAGGGCAAGCACTCTCAGGCTGGGTGTGTATTGCTGAGAATCACAGTAGTCAGGGGAAAGCCAGGACAGTCAGATCAAGACAAAGGAGAGGGTGGAAGACTGCTCCATGGTGTGTGGGGTGTGGTTTGGAACAACTGTGATTTGTGCCAGGACAGTCTTACACTTGTACTCACAAGGTGATGTTCACTTTCTCTATCTGGCTGGTGACAGCTCAACTTGTCTACCTGGGTGGTGATCTGAGAGGAAGAAACATTCCATTTAGCCTCACTCTCATCTCTTTTCATCCATTTGATGCTTTGAAGGTAATAGAAATTAATGCTGATTGTAACAGTTATGAGTCATTAATCTATCAGTTAATAAATTGATCTCTTTCCTCATTCCATCAGGGATCTGAGGCAGGAGTTATTAGTAACATTTATCATGGAAACTGAGAGAAAATGATGATAGCATTGCAAGGAACCTGGACAAATGGTAATTGCATTCATGATTGTAATAGCTGTAAGTTAATAGATCGATGCCAAGTGCAATGACTATTTGGAAAAAGAATTTATGTTAATAGGTCTATGAGGAAACAGACTTGGAAGAGTGAATCTGTAAGTGAGCAGAGATTGCATAGGTGGAAGTTTGCCAAGAACCAAGATTGGTCGAATTGACTGTAAAATGAAATTATTATTTGTCCAGTGTTTCAGTCTGGGAAGTGTGCTGGATGCTCTACATAGCACGGTCTCATCTAAACATATCAGCCTGCACACCCCTGTTTACAGATGGGGAAACTGAGGCACTTCAAGAGATGCTAATCCATCAAATCACCTTTGGAACCCTGAACAACTCCCCACCATATTATCTTCTTGGATCTAATTCACCTTGGAGTCCCAAGTACAAAGCTTAATCAGTGTTCTCTCCAACCTTCTTGTGGCATTGAATATATGGTTAGAACTCCAGGGACACCATACTTTAGGACTGATTCCACCAGAGAGGAACAATATCAGAGGACATTACCTATCACATAGTATAACACTTGATCTTCTGCAAAGGACATTTACATTCATTACTGTACTTGAGCTACACAATGACTTGTAAGGAGGTGAGTATTATTATCACTCTCTTTTTGTAGATGATTACCCTCTCTGAGCCAGAGTTTCCCCATCTGTAAAATAGAGATAATAACACAGCTCACAGGACTGTTACAGGCATTAAACATCTCACCCAGAACTTGGCACATGGTAGGTGCTCAAGAAATTCTTGTTCCTTTCCTCCTCTTTGACTCTGATGTTAGAAGGCTGAGATAGAACAAACACTAGTTATGATACTCAGAAGAATAGGGGAAAAAACTTACTGGCTCTAGTTAGATCTTAAAAACTTTTCAACAATGATGACATATTAGCCAGATGTTGTTTCTGCTAGCAATACTTATGGTTCAAGTGAGATTTTGTGCAGTGAAGGGTCTATACCTCTAATTGCACAAAAATTTATGTTCCACAAACATTGTTAAGCAGAAGAGGGGAAAAAATAGCTCTTCTTTGGCTTCTTCTGCAAGGAACACTGAGACGATCTAATTAGCATGCCTGGTGTCTCCAAAATTGAATTCAACCTAAGAGTATGCTATTAAAGGCTCCCACATTAGACAGGAAAGTAATTTGAAATGACTGAGCTATCTGTGCAAACACCTTAATGTTACTCTAATGAGCCCAGAAAAAGGATGATATCAAATACAGTTAAAAAGAATTTAAGTTTAATTGCTGCCTAATAAAATTATTAGTACATTTGCCTAACCATAAAGCTATTTCACAGTCATGGATGAGATTTTGCAATTTGATAAATGATCAAACATAATTTGCTGTATTTATTTTGTTGTAATGTTCCATTGCAGAAATGTTAGGTTGGGTCCTGACCAGTTGCTGATTTCTCAACACCTGTGATGACATGGGCTTCTGGTCCTTGACAAAAGGAATCAAAGGACACAAAGTCTTGCTGCCCACTTGGCATGTGATAATGATGCCCTCCACGGGAGAGGCTGAAGTTCCTGTAGAACGTACAGTGGGCAGTATCCCTTCTATGAGCACTGGAGTGCATTGACCTGACAGGACTGCTGCGGGTCCATAGGATACCTCTGTGCAAACTGGAAAAAGGAGCCCCCTATGGATGTCAAATTAGAAATGGGCTTTTCTTTTGGGGAATCCATCTTGGCAAGCAGAACAGACCCTGGACTTCAGCTCCCATTTACCTCCTCGGCTTGGTGCTCTTGTGTGGTACAAAAATTGCACACTACGTATGGCAGTCCAGGGAAATGAGGAACCTGTCACTTGAAGCATTTGAGCAGAGGCAGGGTGACCGTTTTCTAGGAATGTGATGGAGGAGTTGCTCGCATTGGATGAGAAATTGGACTGGGTGAAGATGCTTGGTGATTTTACATAATGACTGATAAGCAGCATCGATCTTCTGCATAGATGAAGTAGCCAGGATTAGAACTTAGGCCTCCGATTTTGAAACCCTTGCTTATTTGGCTTTGATGGGCTGCTTCTCAGCTCTCCAGAGGACGATTTTGGCTTGAAAGTGTTTGCAAGCCTCTCACACATGCCTATTCAAATATGATTTTAAAATACTGATGGGGCAGCAGGAACTCTCATCCATTACTGGTGGGAATGCAAACTAGTAAAGCCAGTTTGGAAGACAGTTCGCCAGTTTCTTACAAAGCTGAACATAGGCTTGCCATATTGATTCAGTCACTGTGCTCCTAGACATTTACCCAATGGAGATGAAAACGTATGTCTACACAAAAATTTGCATGCAAGTGTTTATAATGGCTTTATTCATAACTGCTAAAAATTGGAAGCAACCAAGATGCCTTTTTATACGTGAATGGATAAACAAACTGTGGTACAGCTATACAATGGAATATTATTCAGCGATAAAAAGAAACAAGCTATCAAGTCACAAAAAACCATGGAGGAACTCTATATGCATATTGCTAAGTGAAAAACGCCAGTCTGAAAAGGCTACATATTTTATGATTCCAACCATATGACATGTGGAAAAGGCAAAACTATAGAGACCGTAAAAAGATCAGTGGTTGCCAGGGGTTTGGGGTGGGGTGGAGGGAAGGGATGAATACGGCATTTTTAGGGCAGTAGAACTATTCTGTGTAATTCCATAATGGTAGATAGGTGATATTTGTCAAAACCCATAGAATTGTATAACACAAAAACTGAATCCTAAGGTCAACTCTGGACTTCTGTTACTGATAATCTATCACTATTGGTTCATCAGTTGTAATAAATGTACCACACTAATGCAAAATGTTATCAATAGGGGAACTGTGTATGTGTGTGGGTATATGGGAACTCTCTGCTCTTTCTGTGCAATGTTTCTGTAAACATAAAACTGCTCTAAAAATAAAACTTATTTAAAAAAGGCCCACTTCATCAAGATGATGGAGTGAGGCAATCCAGGGCTCTGTCCCACCATAGAAGCTTTGAATAACCAGTAAGAATTGCCATAAACATCATTCTCAAATCTCCAGAAACCAGTTAAAGGACTGCAGTAACAGGGCAAATGCTGAGTCAAGAAAAGGCAATACAAAAATTGTCGGATGTCCTAGTACCCTTGCTGGCCCCTCTCCCAACCCCTCACCAGCTCAGCATGGAGCCTTCCTGTGCTCCCAGAGTGGGTCCCTAGTCCTGGTTCTGGAGGGAGCAGATTAACCTGTGTGCACATACTGGGAGCACGTTTGTCTGTGTCAGTCTGTCTGGTGGTAGCCTGAAAGGCTGAACCAGGGCACTCATTGAAGGCTTGCCATCCCAGACCTTGCCCTGTGTATAAAGGCAGCTCAGGGAGTTCTGCTAGAGAGCACTGCAGGACAAGAGTCAAATTGCAGCTGCCTGGGGCAAAGGTTTGCTGGCTCTGGGCCATACAGTGTGGTGTCTGAGGCCACGAGGAAATACCATTTCCTAGGGAAAGGGAGACATTTGTATCCATGTAAATGGGGGAATTCCTAGGGCCACGTGGGCATACCCAGGAGAAGATGCATGCACAGTAAAGACCAAGGAGTCCCTATGCTTTTGCCCCAAGCTGTTCTTTAAACTCTTTTTATGGCTAAGCTCTAAAGGATAGCACTTGCACAGGTCAATCTGCAAAGACTGGGAAAGGAATTTTTCTCCCTCCCTCCCTCTCTCCGTCCCTCCCTTTCTTCTTCTCTCTTTTTCTTTCTTTTGTTAGTTCCTAGCATTCAAGGATAGCTCTGTCATATCACTAGCTAGATACAAGCTGAAGGAACAGATGCCTTAAAGTCTGTTTCAATGATAACGCCTTAAAATTACGAAATATCCATGTTTCAACAAAAGATTACAAAACATACCAAGAAGCAGGAAGTGACGGCTCAAGCAAAGGAGAAGATTAAAGCATTAGAAACCATCAACAAGGAGGATCAAACTGGGACATATCAGACAAAGGCTTTTTTTAACGTAATTTCATTAAGATATATTCACACACCATACAATCCATCCAAAGTATACGTTCAGTGGTTCACAGTATCATCACATAGTTGTGCATTCATCACCATGGTCATTTTTAGAACATTTGCATTATTCCAGTGTGCTGGTTTGAAAGTATTATGTCCCCCAGAAAAACTATATTCTTTGATGTAATCTTGTGGGGCAGACATATTAGTGCGGATTAAGTTGGAACATTTTGATTAGGTTGTTTGTATGGAAATGCACCCCACCCAACTGTAGGTGATAACTTCGATGAGATATTCCCATGGAGGCATGGCCCCACCCATTCAGAGTGGGCCTTGATCAGTGGAGCCATATAAATGAGCTGACAGGCAGAGGGAACTCAGTGCAGTTGTGAGTGATGTTTTGAAGAGGAGCTACAGCCAAAAGGGACACTTTGAAGAAAGCACAGGAGCTGAGAGTAGCCGCAGACAGTTTGAAGATGGCCGTTAAAAGCAGACTTTTGCTCCTGAGAAGCCAAGAGAGGAAAAATCTCCCAAGAGCAACTAAGAGTGACATTTTTGAGGAACTGCAGCCTAGAGAGGAGCATCCTGGGAGAAAGCCATTCTGAAACCAGAACTCTGGGGCAGACACCAGCCACTTGCCTTCCCAGCTAACAGAGGTTTTCCAGACACCATTGGCCATCCTCCAGTGAAGGTACCCGATTGCTGATGTGTTACCTAGGACACTTTATGGCCTTAAGACTGTAAATGCATAACCAAATAAACCCCCTTTTATAAAAGCCAATCCTTCTCTGGTGTTTTGTATTCTGGCAGCATTAGCAAACTAGAACATCCAGAAAAAGAAATAAAAAGAAACAAGAAAATCCCACACATCCCATAACCCTTACCCACCCCTCTTATTGACCATTAGTATTGCACTCTACCCATTTTTACACTTACACTAGAGGTAAGTTAACTAAGACAATGCAATATTGTCAGAGATAGATATATAGATCAGTGGAGCAGAACAACACATCCAGAAGTAGATCCATACAAACACAGGCAACTTTCTTTTTTCTTTTTTTAGCTATGTAGTTACACAGTCATTATCAAGGATCAGGGCTACTGGATTACAGTTGAACAACTTCAGGTATTTCCTGCTGCCTATTCTAAAACACTAGACACTAAAAAGAAATATCTATATAATGAGTCAGAAGTCACATTCATTTGTTAAATCCTAATTTCTCAGTTACACCTCCCCCCTCTCATTTGATCATTCTCTCAATCTTCAAGGATATCTGGGCAATGCCATTTTAACTTCTTCATGCTGGAAAGAAATGTTGACGTTATGGGGTAGAGGAAAGAAACTGGTTGATGTTCTTGGAGAAAATGGTACCTCTGGGTTTCAGGGCTTATCTGGCATAGGATCAATCCAGAGGCCTAAAGTTTCTGAAAAAATAAACTTACTAAGACAAACTTTTATAGAGACTTAGATACAGCCCAGTGCACTCCCTAGGGTTTTCAGGAATAGTGTTGGTTGGGGCTTGGCATACTGTTAGACAAAGACTTTTAAAAAATGTTTCTTAATATAGTCAAAGAGCTAAAGGAAAACATGAGTGAAGAACTAAATGACATTAGGAAAAAGATATATGGACACAAATAGAATATCAATAAATAAATAGAAATTATTGAAAGGAATCAGAGCTGAAGACAACCAAGACAGAAATAAAAAAATTCCCCAGAAGGATTCAATAGCAGATTGGAACTGGCAGAAGAAAGAATCTTAACTTGATGATAAGACAATTGAAATCATCTGGTCTGAGGAGCAGAAAGAAGAAAGAATGAAGGAAAGTGATTGGAGCTTGAGGAACCCGTGGGATATCATCAAGTGTACCAACACATGCCTTGTGGGAGTCCAGAAGGAAAAGAAAGAGAAAGGGGCAGAGAGAATATTTGAATAATGACTGGAAATTTCCCAAATATAATGAAAGACATGAATATGTACATCCAAGAAGCTCAAAGAATTACAAAGAGGATAAACCCAAATAAGCCTACAATGCAGCATATGATAATCAAACAGTAGAATACCAAAGATAGAGAAATCTGAGAGCTGCAAGAGAGAAGCAGTGTCATATACAAAGGAGCCTCAATAAGATTAAACATCTGTTTCTCACCAGAAGCCATGGAGGCAAGAAGGCAGGGGTGTGACATATTTAAAGTGCTGAAAGCAAAATATTGCCAACCAAGAGTTCTTTCTCTGGCAAAACTGTCTTTCAGAAATGAGGGCGAGATTAAGACATTCCCAGATAAACAAAAGCTGAGGGAGTTCCTTACTACCAGACAGGCCCTACAAGAAATGCTAAAGGGAGTTCTGCAGGTTGAAAGGAAAGGACACTGGACAATAGATTGAAGCCACATCAAGAAAGAAAGCTCTCCAGTAAAGGTAATAACATTGGAAAATAAAAATGCCACAACTATTGTATTTTTCATTTGCAACTCCAGTTTTTACTTCCTATGGAATCTAAAGGCAAATGCATAAAATGTAATGATAAGTCAGTGGTTTTAGAATCATAATCCATGAATCTGTAATGTGTGACAAGAACTACATACAGGTAGGGGGACAGAGGGGTAGAGGAACATAGTGTTTCTATGCTATTGAAGTTAAGCTGGTATCAAACCAAATGAGATTGTTATAGAGTTAGAATGTTAAGTTTAAATGCCATGGTAATCACAGAGAAAATATTGGAGAGTATGCAAACTCATAGAGATAGAAATTAGAGTACAGGCTACTAAAGGCAGGGGCCAGGGGGAATGGGGAATTAATGCAAAATGAGTGTAGGGTTTCCATTTGGAGTGATGGGACGGTTCTGGTAATGGATGTGGTGAGGGCACTGCAATGATTAATCCCACTGTATGGTAAGCTTGGGAGTGGTTGAAATGTGTAAGTTCATGTTGTATATATGTTTCTATAATTACAAAAAAAGAAAAGAAAAGAATGAGCAACTAAAAAGATAATGACAATTACATGCAACATGTGATCCTGGATGGGATCTAACAATGGTGGAGAAGAGGCTCCAAAGGACATTACGAGACATGAAAAAATTGGAATATAGACTGTAAGATTTATATCAATGTTAAATTTCTTAATAACTATAATTGGAGTGGTTATATAAGTAAATATTCTTGTTCTTAGAAATATACATGGAAGTATTTTGTTTTTAAGGAGTGTGATATATACAACCTACTCTCAAATGCTTGGGTGGGTAGGTAGATAGATAGATAGTCAGATAGACAGATACAGAAAGAAAGAATGCTAAGGACAATGTGACAGAATGTTAAAATTGATAGAGCTGGATATCTGGAGATGGGGTGGGGATATGTTGGAGTTCTCTGTATAGGGTTCATATCATTTTTGCAGCTAACCTGTATGTTTGCAAGTATTTCAAAATAAAAAGTTTAAAGAAGAAAAGATTACATCAATGGTAGTAACATTAACTAGTTCTTAAAAAAATTAAAACCTCTTCAATTCTTTCAGAAAAAAGATTGGTAGGCTTGGAGGTGAATGTAACTACCAAAAACTACAGTGTAGGAAATTTGGAGTCTAAGGGACAAGTATTAAGATACATAAGAGAGTTTAAGGATGATAGAGACTCCTCTCCACGTGGGAGACTTGTGAAAGCAGATGCCAGAGTCAAAGAAGAACATAGATATATCCAGACTTTCTCAGAGACTCACAGCAGCTTACAAACTGCTGTCTTTTAACTTTCATGGCCAGCTTATGGATAGAACCATCACATCCCCCAGATGTCCAATGACAGTTCTAATTTTATTCTGTGCAATGTAATTTTATCCTGCTATTGAAAAGCAATTTTAAAAATGCATATCTGAATTTCATTTCATTTAAAATAATTCTCATGAGAATTACTATAAAGAAATCCACAAATGAGGAAAAAATATCCTTTGTCAGACCAGAAGTGTCATTTTAGGAAACACAATAGGAGTCAAGAGAGGAAAGGAGAGCTAAAATGCACCACACATACTCTGTGCCAAGGAGGCTTTATTTTTCTCATTTTAGAGATTAGAAAGCAAAGCCAGAGTCAACTGGGGTCATGCAGTTTGTAAGAGGAAGGGCTGGGTTTTGATCCCAGGTCTGTGTGATCATAAGGCTCTTGGACCTTTTCTCACTGTGCATTTATTCCCAGCAACAATCACTCATGTTCCAATCTTCTCTCATTTTCTCCATCCTGCCAAGCCCCTTGAGATCTTATTTACTGCTAGGCTTTCTACTCAACTTGTCATAAAACTTTTATAGGGGACAAAGTTATAGGCAGTTGGCTGGAAAGGTGGTTTTAGGAAATGTATGGACTCTGCCTGCTGCTTGCCTTCCTGCTGTCAGGCAGTGGAATCTGCATTGTCTAAAGGGGCGCCCAGCTGTTTAATGCTGAGCTCTAAAAAGACTAAACTACTATAGAGGTAGAAATGACACATATTTCATCTCTTTGTAGTGGACAGGCCATCTGTTGTAGCTTTCTTCCCATGTGCTAGTGGCCTTTATATTCATTGGTGTAGGGAATCTAGTTGAAAATTTTCTTAGATCTGTAACCAGCCTATAGACAGAAACCTTTTTCCTTCTGGGGTTTATGTCTATAGAAGAGGTCATTACCCTAGTGACCTCCAGCTGATAACTACCCGGGGGATAGCATGGGGCCATGTCTAGGTCTGACAACTGGTGCCATATCCATTGCACATAGCTGGGGGAAGGAATGAACAGAGGGGAAGTTTATTTCATCCACCACTGCATGGCTCATATCTAAAGAAAGAAGTATTCATTCATTCAAAATATTTATTTGAGTCCTACTGTATACCAAGTGCTGGGGGAGAAATTTAAGAAATCAAAGAAAATGAAGATGTGCTTCCTTTCTGCCTTTGAGGAGTTCACACAGTATCGGGTGGTGGGGGAAAATGCCTACAACTCATTTGTTCATTCATTCAACAATGAGCACTTATTTAGTGCCAGCCTCTGGAGTTAAAAAGTAAAGAACACGTAGTCCCTGTCCTTAGGGATCTCACAGTCTCTTAGGGTAGGCAGGCCATAATCATGGTGAAGTGTAACAGCTGTCAGGTCAGAGGTGAAAACAGGGTGCCATAGGAGTATAGCTGGGGAGCATCTATACTAGACAGAGTTCATGGAAGACTTCTTAGTGTAGGAGAGGTGTTAGGGTCAGAGAATGGCCATTGTAAGTAGAAGGAACTGCGAGGGCAAAGAGAAAAAAGAAGCTGGGAAGCAGCATGAAACATCAGTTGAAGAAGTACTAGGAGCTCAGTATTGACAAGCAAAGGATGCGTGTGTTTGTGTTGCGAGCAGGAGGGAAAGGTGAAGATGAAGGTATTGAGGTAGGCAGGGCTAGATTACAAAGGGATTTGTGTATTTCATGGATTAATTTATCTTGGAATCTTTGAGGAACAATTGAGAGATTTTTGAAGTAGGGGACTTAGGGTAACCACCTCATCCTGATTTGCCTGGGACTGTCTTCTGGTTTTAAAAGGAAAGTCCTGCACCCGGGAACCCCTTTGTTCCTGTATATACTGGGATGGTTGGGAGTATGCACAGGGGAGGGGACAGGAAAGATCCCCATGGAAGCCTCCTGGAAGATGCAATGGAGGGAGCTGGAGAGGAGGCATGCAGATCTGAAAAGAGCATTGCTTTAATTAAGGTGAGGGATGCAGAAACCATGTATGAATGAAGGCAGTTGGCAGTGGCATTCCCAGTCAGGCATGTCTCCTCTGTGGCTTTCTACTCTTTCACTCTCCCCCTCCTACCCCCATTTTCCAGGACAGGGCAGAGGAAGTGACAATTGAGCTAGGCTTTGAGGGAAGACATCATTTATTCAAGTGGAAAAGGGAGAGAAGGGAACAGCATGAGCCAGGATCCAAGGGCATGAAGGAGTGTGGAGTGTTTTAGAAAATCCCAAGTGGTTAAGAGTGTCTTTGGCTCTGTCTCAGTGGGACAATAAATAAATACATATGCATGTCAGAGTTAATTATTTTTGACCCTTTTATGCAGGACATCTGCAATGATGGTGAGATCCTGTCTCTTATCTTACCCTGCTCAATGAATTTTAATTGCCCAAGTAAACAAAAGTAAACGGACATGATTTTTTCATGGTTTCCAATCTGCCTGCTATCCCAATGGTTTACCAATATTTCCCAATACCGTTGACTGTGTTGTGGTGCAATGAACCAAAAAAAGAGGATCTGTGCAAGTGGAGACCACTACACCTTGGGTTTTGTTTTCCTTTCAGGAGTTCTTTTGTTTCAGGACAACGAACTGGGAGTGAAAGTGCTGCACTCATGTAGATGTAATTAAAATGGAAGTGGCTTCCCTTTTCCTCAGTGATTCACATCATTGAAATGCATTATCACTGGGCCAGTCTAGCAAGCTGCCACAGTCTCTATAGGAAATGTATCTCAAGGTGTCTGTTGTAGCAGCTGCAATTAAAATCTATTGAGCGATGGAATAAAACGAATCAGACACTTGCCACAATAGCAGAGGCACTGGATAAATGAGGGAGAGTAATTAACAGATAACTTGAAATGGGGCTGGGACCTCACGTAGACTGACACTTGAGTGCTTTTTATGGGAACCATGTGATGATGAAAAATTACTTTACCAACTCTAGCTGTGATTCATTTAGGCATTTATTGTATTTTTCACAGACTTCTTGTGTATGGTGGTTCAAGTCTTGGAAATGTCTATTCTCATTTTCTTAAAGAATATGTTTAATCCAAGGGATAAAAAAGCAAGCTGATTTCTACTTTTTTCTCCATCTGTGGGATGGGGGTAGGCATTTGGTGGGAAACTGAGCTTGTTTGTGTAGGATTCTGTTTTGTTTCTGACTTCTCAACTCTCTTTTAATGGAAGAATTGTAGGTAGAATACAATAATCTTTGAGAGCAAAAGACTCTTCCCCAGCCACTTGAGACAAAAGTATGTGTATGTGTTCTGAGACAATGTAGTAAAGAAAATGGAAGTCAGAGAATCCTCAGCATAAATGTACTTCACATGGCAATTACTTTGAAAGGGAATAAGAAACGTGTCTCAATCTCTGAAATACCTTTAGAATTCCAGTTTATGTCATTTGGGATTAGGTTTGGCTGCATATAACTTATAGACCTGAACTATAGTAGCTTCAAAGAAGAGTAAAGTTTATTTCTCTCTTATGTAAAAAAGTTTGTAGGTGGACAGTCCCTTTAAGAATTTCTCTAGGAAACTGCACGTTATTTTTCTTGTGTCTCATTAGTCAGTATTTAGCTTCCCAAGTGAAACTGAGAAATGTGCAACTGTGTATCCAGCTATCAATCGGCTTTCTGAAACTAAAAGATGTGGGAGAATGGATATAGGGGTACACATTAGAGGTACTGGATAGTGAAAGCTTAAATTTATCCATGGGCTTTCTCTGAGTTTTTGCCATTTCAGCAAAGCCAGTAAGTCCATCCTGGGTGACACCTATTCAGATGAACAAATCTGTTTAGCTAACAATGGCTGAATCCGTGACCCTCCTGCCCTGTCCACCCCGTATCTGCTAAGAAAAATACTGACATTTTAAGAACATTTTTCCAGAAGTCATGATACTTGGCACCAAACAGTGACCACAAGGTATTGCCCAGAGGAGTCATTACTACTAGTTTGTGTGTGTGTGTGGTGGTGGGGGTGGGGAGCAGACTTCCTGGGAAATAGTTGCCTTCCAGTCTGAAAGACTTCAGAGTATAAGCCACCTACTGTAAGCAAGGACACATCCATGCTGGGAAAAGGAGCCTTTATAGAGGCGAGGATAACCAGGGCTGTTGCTAAAGAGGGAGTGAGAATTGGGGACACTCTTTCTCAGGAGAAAACATGGAGGGCAGCAGCCCAAAGAAGCATTTGGTTCTCGGCACAGCATGGGCATGAAGAATGGTAGCCCGGGAAGCAGAATTTAAGAATGTTGTAAATTTCTGGAACCTTTGTTGTGTTTTTCTATGTATTTTTGTCTGACTTCCTGTCTTCATAGTGATGACAGTAAAATTCTTAAATCACAAAGAGCTCACAAAGGTTTTCCTCAGCATCAATGAAGAAAGAGGGAGCTCAGGATGGTGGAATTTAGCACTTTGCCAGGTTTTGGGGGAGAATTTGGAGGACTAGAGAGAAGGTGTCAATTCTTGAAAGAAAGAAAAGTAGACTGAGTTTATGGATGCTTACTGGAGCAAAAAAAAAAAAAAAAGCCAAATGTTCTTATACTATATTTACATAATTTAGTAAATTGTTGAAACTGATGAGATACGAAACAGAAAAGGAAGATGTTATTTTATGACTGCTTTGCAAGGACTCAATAAAAGCAGTTACTGAAAATATTTCTGTATGATTAAGAGCAAGATAGCTGTAAAAGATTGAGAAAAATTATAAATATTGAGGGCTCCATGCTCAGATTTCTTTGCAAGTATCTTTAAATTCTAGATACCTTTAAGAAGCCCAACCTGGAAATCAGGGATGGTGAGTTATGGGTGTGATTTATAGTTGCGATTGAAAGTATACTTATATGATTTAAGTTAAAATAAAATATTTTAAATATCTGTGTATTAATTGTTATAATAAAGCTCCCTGCTTTAACAGATTTTTTTTTTAGATTATGTTAATCTACCATAATCTACTGAACTATTGCTCCCAAATCAGTTGGATTAGAAGGCATCCACCACACTAGACATTCCTAGGTGTATATTGGCTGGCTCCTGATATAGAGCCGCCATACTTCATTTTATATTATCAGCAAAGTTGTCATTATTTTCAATATAATTCCTTTTCAAAGACATCAAGGGACTCTTCAATAATGTCTGAATCACATTTAACGTTTCAAAAAATTGAAAAAAGCATCAGTTTTATGACAGAGGCAAGAATCAATGAGAGTCCTACCAGTTGATTTACTTTATATAATTGTTTATTTCAGTATTAAGAGTCTGAATGTTTGGAAATGTCAAAACTCAATTTTCTTAGTACTTACAATGACATAATTAGCAAGTCTGTCACACCAATAAGTCAGAAAACAAAGTTCCAAGACAGCTAGGTTGAGTTCAAACTCAGGGGCAGGTGATTCCTTTGTAGCAGGGCTATGCAAATGAGAAGTTGGACACAGAGAAAGAATGTTTTGTTTAGTAGAGGACAGGCTTTCTAGCAGCATTTACTCCAGAGGAAATTCTGCCAATAAAAGCATCAGAGCATTATAAGCCCCTTCCCCATTGAAGAAGACATTTATCCAAAGCACTCACATTGAATGAAGTGACACCTGGCATAATACATCTATTAAAAATTAGAAACAGAAACAAATAGCAAAAGAGGTAATTTAAGGGCAGGACTGTGAACGATTGCAGACTGAAAGATAGTTCTCCACACCTAATAAGTTAGGACAGATATCAGAAAATAGGGTAGGGTTAGAATGATGTTCAGAAACGCAGCTGTATGTTGGAAAGACAGAAACCAAATGCTTAAAGAAGAGATTATAGTCCTTATCCAATGATGATGGATTAGTTTGTATCAGACCAACAATTTGCCACAAACAAGTAAAAAAAGTTGATGAAAAAACAAAACAAAACTACCTGATAGAAAGCATTTAAGAGCTTTTAATGCAACCAGGACTAGAAGGCTAAGATCCTGCAGAGAAGAGACGTACAAGAGAGGTGAGTCAGATATTCTGAGCTGCCTGTCCCTTTTAGGACTTTTCATTAGCTATACTTGGCTAAGACTGCTTTTGGCAGTCTCGCAGGACTGAGGAGAGAAAATGACGTAAGTCAAGATCCTGAAGAGAAGGGAAGGGCAGAGAAATGAATCCAATGTTTGGCATTGCTTTTCTGTGTGAGGCACTTGCTGATTTGCAGGAGTCACATAGCAGAAAGTTTGCAAACCTGAGCGGAAATTAGTGGCTGAGAGGTTAAGCAGAGCTTTCAGTAGTCTCATATTCTGGAGAGATTAAAATTGAAAGAGAGACAATGGTAAACACTCCAGGCTTTCAGTTAGGAACCCAGAAGAGATATACCCTCTGAGTAAGGGTAAACCAAAATAAACCAGCCCTCCCAAAGACTAAAATCTAGCTTCAAAACAGCCCAACCCAAAGCTCCATTAAGGTGATCTGTCCCTACATTAACTGCTTGCTAGAAGCAGAAGTAAATATGAGAGGAGATAATGACATCTAGAGCCTCTACAATTTTTCACAATAATGTCTGACATTCAATACAAAATTATTGAACAGACCAGGAAATTGGATCAAGGGAAAACAGACAATAGAACAGACCCACAGGTGCTTCAGATAGTGTAGTTATCAGACATGAATTTAAACAAAAACTGTAATTAATATATTCAAGGAAACAGAAATCAAGACAGAAAATTTTAGCAACAAACTGTAATGTATAAAATAAAATCAAATGGAATTCTAGAACTGAAAATAACTGGAATTAAGAATTAATAGATAGGTTTCATAACAGCTTAGACCAGCAGAAGAAATGATTAGGAAATATCTAGACTAAAATATTGAGAGAAAAAATAATGGAGAATATAGAAAAAAGCACAGGACTTATTGAGAAATGGTGACAACATTTAACATGTGTAATTGGAATCCCAGAAGAGGAGGAGAGAGATAATTGGGACAGAAGCAATATTTGAAAAGAACAATGGTCAGAATTTACCAAAACATACAAAAGACATCAAACCATGTATTCAAGAAGTGCTAAAACTCCAAAAAGAATAAATAAAACTACATGTAAGCATATTGTAAAATGGCTTAAAACTCAAGACAAAGACAAAAATCTTAGAAGCAGCTATAGGAAAAGATTTTTTTTTTTTTTTCCAAAAGAGCAAGAGTAGGACTGAAAATGACTACTTCTCAACAGAAATGATGGAACCCAAAGACAGCTGAATGTCTTTAAAATATCGAAAGAAATTAATTGCTAACTTAGTTATAAGAAATACTCTTCAAAATGAAAACAAAATAAAGACATTTTCAGCCAAATAAAAATTGAGAGTATTCTTTGTCAGCAGATTTGTACTAAAAGAAATGCTAAGGGGAGTTTTTTCAGGTAGAAGGAAATGATCCCAGAAGGAAAAGAAAGAAGGAAGAGTAACAGAAAGGTAAGAAGATGGGTAAAGCCAAGTGAATATTGACTGTACGAAACCATACTAATAATCCCTTTAGGGTTAAAATATATGTAAAATTTAATTATTTGGCAACAATAATACTAAGAGTGAGAATTAAAGGGAATTAAAGTGTTCTAAGGTCCTTGCACTGCCCAGAAAGCAGTAAAAGTGATTTGGGCATTGATACATTAGATTCCAATACATATCAAGGATGTATGTTGTAAGAGACTGCATGTAGAAAAGAATATAAACCTAACAAGCTATTAACAGAGGTGTGTGTGTGTGTGTATGCGTGTGCATGTGAGTGTGTATGGAATAATAAAATGAAGCTCTAACCAGGGCAGACACCCATCATCCCTCCAACAAACACTGCTGCTATCTTATAGCTCTAGTTTGGAAGGGTTGGGTTTTAAATTCAGACTCACTTTGTGGTTATGTTTTATATTATATGTACTTGATAAACACACACACACCCATAAAGAGTTACTTAAATTGGGGTCATTAATATGCATGCAGTTAATTCAAAGGGACAAGTTTTGAATTCTCAGCAAATCCAGTTGAGAAAGAAAACCCTTTGGACATTGGTATAGGGGAAAACCTCACCTCAAAAGGCCCATCTCATGCTTGCAGTCATGGTTCCAGATCATAAGCCAAATGATCTTTATTTTGCATTGATTCTTTGATACATTCTGGGGGGAGGTCATTGCATTTTAAAGAATGAATTCATTTCACTCCAGATAACATGTACTTCTGGTTAACATGTGCCACCTATGCAATCCTATGAAATAATTAGTCTCCCTTTCCCTATTCCCCATCAAAAAATTCCCAGTAATAATCTCATGTGTTTCCATGCATTTAAAGTCTATTTCAGAAGAGATTCAAGGTCTTCCAGTGCTACCCCAGAAAGCTGCTCTCAAGAGATGTAGTTACCAATGAACAGGCTGTCCATAATGTACAAAGATCAATGCCCTTCGGAATAGCATTGTCTTGCCAGTTAATAGGCTTTTGATTTTCTTTAGTCATTGACTAATGAAGCAGTAATTTTGCTTTTAAATGGGAAAATAAATTGAAAAGTACTGCAACTGGGACCTATTGGAACTAGGCTGTAGATTGGATTAACGAGTGGTAGTTTATGGAGACAAAGGAGGTAGAATGGTTGACCTTGAACAAGTAGTCCTTTTGCCAGGGAACCGAGGGCTAATGAATTCAACTTAATCCAACAGACACTTATCAAGTATGCACCATGAGCGACATGCGAGCTCTGCTGGGGAGAGGAAGGGATGGGTCCAGGGCACAGTCCAGCTCAGATTGACTCCTGTATCCGTGTCCTTTGTTTCAGAGACAGACACAAACACCCATAAAACAAGGCAGGAAATAGGACAAACAGTGCTATGAGATGCTCTGGAAGATCCAAGGAGGCAGAAACAACATGCATTTGGAAGGATCAGGAAAGACATCATGACAGAGATGAGATGTGAATGAGATCTGGAAGGCTGGGTGGTATTCTGATGGGTGCAGAAGGGAATGAAAGGTCTAGGGATGGAAAGGCTGTGTGAGAAAAAGTAAAGAGAGCTGATGCAAAGGAAATAATTCAAATCCCAGGACTATCAATTATAAGTTGTATAACCTTGGGCTAGTTACCTCATTCTGCTGGACTTTGGTTTTCTCATCCAGAAAATGAAAATAATAATAATTACCTTGCCGGGTTGTTGGGAAGATTAACTGAAATAGGTAAGCTGGTAAGGAATCTATTTCAGTCCCTGGCACACAGCAGGCATTTGATAAATGGAATCCATGTGCCATGTGTTATATAAAAACAATAGCAAAGCTTTGCAAGAATCAATCTCTATTTGCCGCCTTCTTCTGAAGCAAAGCCAGTATACTATACTGCCTTTGGGTTTTCTGGCTTACATGGACTCGGAGTGCGTGAAGCTCCTTCAAGGCCAGGAACTGCGTGTCTCATGTGCCTCGGTGATCCCGCTGGCTCAACTCAGGGGTGACCCATAGTAGGTGCACAGGCATTGTTTGGAAAGAGAGTGTGGAATGAAGGAGTAAATGTGTCTCCACTCTATTCCATCTCCCAGCACTCTTTACCACATCTCAGACAGAATCAGCTTACAGCTGCAATGAAGGTGGCAGGCAATGTTTCATACCCTCCGAGCGAGCCTGGCATGCCTTTCTTCTTTGGTCCACCTGGTGAACTCTCTTCAATTCCTTAAGAAATTCAGGTTATAATTATTTGTGATGTCATTCATCTCAAGATAGAATTGGACTGGAACTGACAGTTCCTACTTAATGCCTGTTTGGTTTCCTGGTTGCTAAAACAAATGAGTTGGCTTAAAACAACCAACAGAATTTATTGGCTCTTGGTTTTGAGGCTAGAAGTCCAAAACAAGATATCATCAAGGTGATGCTTTCTCCCAGAAGACTGTGGCACTCTAGGGCTGGCTGCCAGTGATCCTTGGTTCCTGGGTTTTCTGTCCACAGGGCAATGCACATGGTAGCTTCTTCTTGGCTTCTCTCCCTTCCCTCTGGGTCCCTGTTACTTCCAGCAATCTGGCCTCGCTCTCTGGCTTTCTTTCTTTCTCTGTGGCCTTCCCTATTAGGTCTTCAGTAATTGGATTAAGTCCCATCCTGATTCATTGGGGCCATGCTTTAACTGAAAGTAACCTCATTAAAATGGCCTATTTACATGGGTTCATACCTGCAGAAATGGATTAAGATAGGATCATGTTTTATGGAGTACATAGCTCCAGGCCACCATAGTGCCCCCATGTAAACTTATATATAATCTACCATAACATCCCTTCATCAGCTTGAAATGTTTGCTTTCCCTCTATCTCCCTGTATTCGAAGCCAGGTCTTATAATTTGTTGACTACAGGGGGTCAAAGGGACATGTTATAATGTAGAGGTGTCTTGATTGAAGGGCAGGATCGGATGTGGCAGCAGAATCTCTCCATGAGATGGGCTCTTTTTTTTAATCTTATTCTTTCTGTGTCTGTTTGCAATGCTTCTATTTTAAAGAAAAATGTCTATGTTTATATAGTTATAAAACAATTGTAACTGTGATTTATGGCTTATAATTTCTGTAGCTAATTTGCTATACTATGATGTTTCAGAGACAATTAAATTTCTTTCTGTCTGAGATTCAAGGATTTCAAGTTGTTGCCTGGGGTAGAGAGTACATTATAACCCAGGGGGGTTGATGTGATGTGTCTCCCTCCAGCCTGGCGGTGCTGACGCTCTGCCACTGGGTCTTATGACCGGGTTTCCGGACCCAGCACAAGGTTCTACTCAGTGCCTTGTACACAATAGATACCAACAACCACTTGCTGAATGAACGGAAGCACTGGTGTCTTGTCACTTTCCTGCCCAGAAACCCTCGAAGGTTTCCTGATTCCTACTGGTCTATGTGTAATCTTAGCAGCCTGGTATCAAGTTCATTCACAAGGTGACCCCAACCTCCCTTTATGGGCCCATCCCCTACCACTTTATGCCCGGCAAGCTGGACTAATGGGGGATGGGCTCTTGGCTTGATGGAGGACATTTCTGTGGCACGGAGATTGTCAGGCTCACCTTATGAGAGCCTAAAAAGCTGCTGAGAGAGCCGAAGGACTGCAAGGACAGGAGGCTCATTCCCCAGATGCTCTGACCAGAGGAAGGAAATGAACAACACAGTCTCCAAACAGGCCTGGAGGCTAGATGCAGTGTTGGCGAGGAAGGCAGCTCTTGGGTCAGCCACCTCATTCAGCTGAAGGGCATGTGCTGGCTGTATCCCTCATGTCCTCAGACATAGAGACGGTGACAACAAAACCTGTGATCCTGGTCCCAATTGCATCCAGCAAGCGCAAGACCGGGTGGAGATTATCTGTCTGTCTGTCTGTCTATCTATCAATCTATCTAATTTTTTGTGGTAACATATTTATAACATATGATTTCTCATTTTAACCACTTTCAAGTACATAATTCAGTTATTAATTACCTTACTATGTTGTGCTACCATCACCCCCATCCATGACCACAACGTTTCCAGCCCTGCAAATAGTCCTCTCTGACCTCAGACCTACAGCCAAGCACCTACTTCGACCTCTGCTTTCCTCTTGGCCATGACTCAGACTCTTTCTCTAAGTAAACTCCTTTTGGACACCTGGATAATACATCTCTAGCTGTGACCTGACCAGTCCCTGGGGCCATATTCTTCAGAGGAGGCCTTCAGGGGACATATGCACCAGGTTTGCCGAGCAGAGCTGGGACAAGCCCTGTTGGTCACAGGGTAAGGAGTGTCCATCAAGACCACACAATGTGCTTTATTATATGGTGGCTCTTAAAGCTTCTTAGATTGAGGATTGGTTGACTGGCTTATTTATTTTTTAATTCAACTATAAAATAATCACTTTGTTTGAGTAGATAATGCAAAAACATGGCACAACATTCAAAGGGCACCAAAGAGAATACAGTGAAAATTAAGGCCCCCTTCCTATTCCTACCCCACAATCTCTCAGTTCCCTGCTTCAGAGGCAACCACTATTAATATTTTTTATGTACCCTTCAAGAGATGCAAGCCTATGTCTTTAAAATGATAGTACAAATGGAACACACTATACATACTCTGCTGCAGTTTCTTTTTTTTTAACTCTTGGAAAGGTTTATTGTCAAATTCTCATTTATATTGAACCAGTTTCCTATTAATGAAAATTTAAGTTGTTCCACTCTTTGTGTTGCAAACAATGTTCAGTAGATAGCCTTGTGCCTATGTGAGAGTGTATCTGTATAAATTCCCATGCACATGTATAAATTCCTGGATTTGGAGTTGCTGGGTCAGAGGAGTATACCCTCCACAATGTTGTATCAATTACACTGACACGATCAGTGCCTGAGAGGGTGTGTTTCCCATATCTCCGTCAAATATACTTATCAGAAGTTTTGTTTCTTGTTAACCTAGACAAACATTGCAGCTCTGTGGAAATAATTTGCAATTCTATAATTGTACATGAGGTTGAACATCTATTCAAATAACTAAAAGTCATTTTTCTTTCCTTTTCTGAAACCTGTCTGTTCATTTGCCTTGATCATTTTTCTATTGGTTTGTTGGTCTTTTAAAAATCAAGCCATAAGAGCTCTTCATATATTAAAGTTAGCCCTTTATTTACTGAATGGACTATAAATATTTCTCTCTAGTTTTCCCTTTATTTAAAATTTTTTTGAGTAATTGTTTCCTCCACAATTAAAAACAATTTTTAGTTTACTTTATTAAGGTTTTCTTTTATGACCTCTGGGTTTTGTGAGATGCTTGGAAGGGATTTCACTCTAGATTATAAAAAACAATTATCTTATGTTTTCTTCTAGTGCTTTTATATTTTCATTTTTAAAACATTAAAATCTTTGATACAGTTAAAGCTTGTTTTGGCTTAAAGATTGAGGTGTGGAACAAAACTCTTTTTTTTTTTCCCAGAACGCTTCCAGTTGTGTCATTACCATTTATTACAGAATCCATCTTTTCCCCCACTAATATGAAATTCTGCTTTTTTTCATACAGTTAATTTGGCTGACTTGGGGTTTATTTTTGAACTTTATATTAGATTCATCTGATCTATCTATTCTGCTTTAGCTTCACATGTTTATATTTAGTGTAGTTTTACAATATGTTTTAAAGTCTGCTTTGGCTACTGCCTCCCCATTATTATTCTTTAAATTTTTTTAGATCTTCTTGACCATTTCCTATTGCCATGGAATCAGCCTGATAATTTTTTTAACTTCTTTTTTTTTTAAATCTTCATTTTATTGAGATATATTCACATACCACGCAGTCATACAAAACAAATCGTACATTCGATTATTCACAGTACCATTACATAGTTGTACATTCATCACCTAAATCAATCCCTGACACCTTCATTAGCACACACACAAAAATAACAAGAATAATAATTAAAGTGAAAATGAGCAATTGAAGTAAAAAAGAACACTGGGTACCTTTGTCTGTTTGTTTGTTTGTTTCCTTCCCCTATTTTTCTACTCATCCATCCATAAACTAGACAAAGGGGAGTGTGGTCCTTATGGCTTTCCCAATCCCATTGTCACCCCTCATAAGCTACATTTTTATATAATTGTCTTCGAGATTCATGGGTTCTGGGTTGTAGTTTGATAGTTTCAGGTATCTACCACCAGCTACCCCAATTCTTTAGAACCTAAAAAGGGTTGTCTAAATTGTGTGTAAGAGTGCCCACCAGAATGAACTCTCGGCTCCTTCTGGAATCTCTCTGCCACTGAAGCTTATTTCATTTCCTTTCACATCCCCCTTTTGGTCAAGAAGATGTTCTCCATCCCACGATGCCAGCTCTACATTCCTCCCCGGGAGTCATATTCCACGTTGCCAGGGAGATTCACTCCCCTGGGTGTCTGATCCCACGTAGAGGGGAGGGCAGTGATTTCACCTTTCAAGTTGGCTTAGCTAGAGAGAGAGGGCCACATCTGAGCAACAAAGAGGCATTTGGGAAGAGGCTCTTAGGTACCATTATAGGGAGGCCTAGCCTCTCCTTTGCAGCAACCGTCTTCCCAAGGGTAAAACCTACGGTAGAGGGCTCAACCCATCAAACCACCAGTTCCCTATGTCTGTGGTCATGTTAGCAACCATTGAGGTGGGGTAGGCCAATACCCCTGCATTCTCCACAGGCTCCTCAAGGGGGCTCTAAATATTTTTTTCCTTTTTTTTTTTTTTTATTTTAACCTTTCCTTCCTTTTTAAATCAACTGTATGGAAAAAAAAAATTAAAAAGAAAAAAAAAGAAAAAGAAAAACATACAATAAAAGAACATTTCAAAGAGACCGTAACAAGGGAGTAAGAAAAAGACAACTAACCTAAGACAACTGCTTTACTTCCAACCTGTTCCTACTTTACTACCCCAAGAAAGTTACATATTAGCAACATTTCTGTGAACTTGCTCCTACTATATCCATCAGAAATTAACAGACCATAGTCATTCCTGGGCATCCCCAGAACGTTAAATAGCATATCTGTTCTTCTTGGATTACTGTTCCCCCTTCCTTAATTGCTCTCTATTGCTAGTTCCCCTACATTCGACATTATAAACCATTCATTTTACATTTTTCAAAGTTCACATTAGTGGTAGCATATAATATTTCTCTTTCTGTGCCTGGCTTATTTCGCTCAGCATTATGTCTTCAAGGTTCATCCATGCTGTCATATGTTTCACGAGGTCGTTCCTTCTTACTGCCGTGTAGTATTCTATTGTGTGTATATACCACATTTTATTTATCCACTCATCTGTTGAAGGACATTTGGGTTGTTTCCATCTCTTGGCAATTGTGAATAATGCTGCTATGAACATTGGCGTGCAGATATCTGTTCATGTCACTGCTTTCCGATCTTCCGGGTATATACCGAGAAGTGCAATCGCTGGATCGAATGGTAACTCTCTATCTAGTTTTCTAAGGAACTGCCAGACTGACTTCCAGAGTGGCTGAACCATTATACAGTCCCACCAACAATGAATAAGAGTTCCAATTTCTCCACATCCCCTCCAGCATTTGTAGTTTCCTGTTTGTTTAATGGCAGCCATTCTAATCGGTGTGAGATGGTATCTCATTGAGGTCTTAATTTGCATCTCTCTAACAGCTAGTGAAGCTGAACATTTTTTCATGTGTTTCTTGGCCATTTGTATTTCCTCTTCAGAGAACTGTCTTTTCATATCTTTTGCCCATTTTATAATTGGGCTGTCTGTACTACTGTCATTGAGTTGTAGGATTTCTTTATATATGCAAGATATCAGTCTTTTGTCAGATACATGGTTTCCAAAATTTTTTCCCATTGAGTTGCCTGCCTCTTTACCTTTTTGAGAAATTCCTTTGAGGTGCAGAAACTTCTAAGCTTGAGGAGTTCCCATTTATCTATTTTTTCTTTTGTTGCTTGTGCTTTGGGTGTAAAGTCTAGGAAGTGGCCGCCTAATACAAGGTCTTGAAGATGTTTTCCTACATTATCTTCTAGGAGTTTTATGGTACTTTCTTTTATATTGAGATCTTTCATCCATTTTGAGTTAATTTTTGTGTAGGGTGTGAGGTAGGAGTCCTCTTTCATTCTTTTGGATATGGATATCCAACTCTCCCAGCCCCATTTGTTGAAAAGACCATTATGACCCAATTCAGTGACTTTGGGAGCCTTATCAAAGATCAGTCAGCCATAGATCTGGGGGTCTATCTCTGAATTCTCAATTCGATTCCATTGATCTTTATGTCTATCTTTGTGCCAGTACTATGCTGTTTTGACAACTGTGGCTTTATAATAAGCTTCAAAATCAGGGAGTGTAAGTCCTCCCACTTTGTTTTTCTTTTTTAGAGTGTCTTTAGCAATTCGAGGCATCTTCCCTTTCCAAATAAATTTGATGACTAGCTTTTCCAAGTCTGCAAAGTAGGTTGTTGGAATTTTGATTGGGATTGCATTGAATCTGTAGAAAAGTTTGGGTAGAATTGACATCTTAATGACATTTAGCCTTCCTATCCGTGAACATGGAATATTTTTCCATCTTTTAAGGTCCCCTTCTATTTCTTTTAGTAGAGTTATGTAGTTTTCTTTGTATAGGTCTTTTACATCTTTGGTTAAGTTTACTCCTAGGTACTTGATTTTTTTAGTTGCTATTGCAAATGGTATCTTTTTCTTGAGTGTCTCTTCAGTTTGTTCATTTCTAGCATATAGAAACATTACTGACTTATGTGCATTAATCTTGTATCCGGCTACTTTGCTAAATTTGTTTATTAGCTCTGGTAGCTGTATCGTCGATTTCTCAGGGTTTTCCAGATATAAGATCATATCATCTGCAAACAATGACAGTTTTACTTCTTCTTTTCCAATTTGGATGCCTTTTATTTCTTTGCCTTGCCGGATTGCCCCGGCTAGCACTTCCAGCACAATGTTGAATAACAGTGGTGACAGTGGGCATCCTTGTCTTGTTCCTGATCTTAGAGGGAAGGCTTTCAGTCTCTCACCATTGAGTACTATGCTGGCTGTGGGTTTTTCATATATGCTCTTTATTATACTGAGGAGGTTTCCTTCAATTCCTACCTTCTGAAGTGCTTTTATCAAAAACGGATGTTGGATTTTGTCAAATGTTTTTTCAGCATCTATTGATATGATCATTTGATTTTTCCCTTTCAAATTGTTAATGTGTTGTAATACATTGATTTTCTTATGTAGAACCATCCTGGCATGCCTGGAATGAATCCCACTTGGTCATGGTGTATGATTTTTTTAATGTGTCTTTGGATTCGATTTGCAAGTATTTTGTTGAGGATTTTTGCATCTATATTCATTAGGGAGATTGGCCGGTAGTTTTCCTTTTTTGTAGCATCTTTGCTTGGTTTTGGTATTAGATTGATGTTAGCTTCATAAAATGAGTTAGGTAGTGTTCCATTTTCTTCAATGTTTTGAAAGAGTTTAAGGAAGATTGGTGTCAGTTCTTTCTGGAAAGTTCGGTAAAATTCCCCTGTGAAGCCATCTGCCCCTGGACATTTATTTGTGGGAAGACTTTTCATGACTGATTGGATCTCTTTGTTTGTGATGGGTTGGTTGAGGTCTTCTGTTTCTTCTCTGGTCAGTCTAGGTTGTTCATATGTTTCCAGGAAATTGTCCATTTCCTCTACATTATCCAGTTTGTTGCCATACAGTTGTTCATAGTATCCTCTTATAATTATTTTAATTTCTTCAGGATCTGCAGTTATGTCACCTTTTTCATTCATTATTTTGTTTATATGGGTCTTCTCTCTTTTTGATTTTGTCAGTCTAGCTAGGGGCTTGTCAATCTTGTTGATTTTCTCAAGGAACCAACTTTTGGTGACATTTATCCTCTCTATTGTTTTTTTGTTCTCTATGTCATTTATTTCTGCTTTAATCCTTGTTATCTCTTTTCTTCTACTTGGTTTAGGATTGGTTTGCTGTTCATTTTCTAGCTTTTTCAGTTGATCCATTAGTTCTTTGATTTTGGCTCTTTCTTCCTTTTTAATATATGTGTTTAGTGCTATAAATTTCCCCCTCAATACTGCTTTTGCTGCATCCCATAGGTTTTGGTATGTTGTGTTCTCATTTTCATTCATCTCTATATATTTAGCAATTTCTCTTGCTATTTCTTCTTTAACCCACTGATTGTTTAGGAGTGTGTTGTTTAACCTCCAGGTATTTGTGATTTTTCTAAGTCTCTGATGGTTATTGACTTCTAATTGTATTCCATTGTGGTCAGAGAATGTGCTTTGAATAATTTCAATTTTTTAAATTTATTGAGCCTTGTTTTATGTTCCAGCATATGATCTATTCTGGAGAAAGTTCCGTGAGCACTAGAGAAGTATGTGTATCCCGGTGATTTGGGATGTAATGTCCTGTAGATGTCTGTTAAATCTAATTCGTTTATCAGATTGTTTAGGTTTTCAATTTCCTTATTGGTCTTCTGTCTGGTTGATGTATCTATAGGAGAGAGTGATGTGTTGAAGTCTCCCACAATTATTGTGGAAACATCAATTGCTTCCTTTAGTTTTGCCAGTGTTTCTCTCATGTATTTTGTGGCACCTTGATTGGGTGCATAGACATTGATGATCGTTATTTCTTCTTGTTGAATTGCCCCTTTTATTAGTATGCAGTGCCCTTCTTTGTCTCTCAAAACATCCCTGCATCTAAAGTCTATTTTATCTGAGATTAATATTGCTACACCTGCTTTCTTTTGGCTGTAGCTTGCATGAAATATTTTTTTCCATCCTTTCACTTTCAATTTCTTTGTGTCCCTGTGTCTAAGATGAGTCTCTTGTATGCAACATATTGATGGTTCATTTTTTTTGAACCATTCTGTGAATCTATATCTTTTAATTGGGGAGTTTAATCCACTTACATTCAACATTATAACCGTGAAGGCATTTCTTGAATCAGCCACCTTATCCTTTGGTTTATGTGTGTCATACATATTTTTCCTCTCTATTAATATCCTTTAATGCACCCATGCAGAATCTCTTTAGTACTGAACCTTTCTCCAAGTCTCTCTTTCCTTTCTTTGCTTCTCTGTCTGTAGGGCTCCCTTTAGTATCTCCAGTAGGGCAGGTCTCTTGTTAGCAAATTCTCTCAGCATTTGTTTGTCTGTGAAAAATTTAAGCTCTCCCTCAAATCTGAAGGAGAGCTTTGCTGGATAAAGTATTCTTGGTTGGAAATTTTTCTCTCTCAGAATTTTAAATATATCGTGCCACTGCCTTCTCACCTCCATGGTGGCTGCTGAGTGGTCACTACTTAGTCTTATGCTGTTTCCTTTGCATGTGGTGAATTGCTTTTCTCTTGCTGCTTTCAGAACTTGCTCCTTCTCTTCCATGTTTGACAGTGTGATCAGAATACGTCTTGGTGTGGGTTTATTTGGATTTATTCTATTTGGAGTTCACTAGGCATTTATGCTTTGTGTATTTATGGTGTTTAGAAGATTTAGGAAGTTTTCCCCAAGAATTTCTTTGAATACTCTTCCTAGACCTTTACCCTTTTCTTCCCCTTCTGGAACACCAATGAGTCTTATATTTGGAAGTTTTATATTATCTATCATATCCCTGAGGTCTGTTTCGATTTTTTCAATTTTTTTCCCCATTCTTTCTTTTGTGTTTTCATTTTCTATTCTGTCATCTTCCAGGTCACTGATTCGTTGTTCAACTTCCTCTAGTCTTGTACTGTGAGTATCCAGAATCTTTTTAATTTGGTCAACAGTTTCTTTAATTTCCATAAGATCATCTATTTTTTTTTATTTAGTCTTGCAATGTCTTCTTTATGCTCTTCTATGGTCTTCTTGATATCCTTTGTATTCTGTACTATGGTCTCATTGTTCATCTTTAGTTATTTGAGTAGTTGCTCTAGGTGCTGTGTCTCTTCTGGTCTTTTGATTTGGGTGCTTGGGCTTGGGTTATCCATATCATCTGTTTTTTTCATATGCTTTATAATTTTCTGTTGTTTTTGGCCTCTTGGCATTTGCTTAACTTGATAGGGTTCTTTCAGGATTTGTAGACCAATTGAAGTCCTTATCTCTAATTTATCAGATCTACAGCCTCGTGGAGTACACTTTCTCAAACTAACCAGCATGTGGCGTCCATGAGCCACCTGTTCTCCACAAACCAGTTCTCCCCTACTTTGCCTTCGCGGTGAGTGGGGGAGTGAGTCTTGTGGGGTCCAATTGGTGCACCAAGCTTGCGTGTGTATTTGGTGTTGCCAGCGCTGTATATGGGGCATGTGTCTGGGCAGTCAGGGAGTGGGGGTGGCTCTAACAATCAAATCTCCCTGGTCTTCCTGGAGTTTTAAAGCTGCTGTAATAGTCTAATCCTTCAGTTCAGTCCTGCCACAGTTTGTCTCTGCCACTCACTCACAAGTCCTTGGTATTGGCGTATGGCTCCTGAGACTTGTGAGTGGGTCCCTCTTTCAGGCCGTGCACCCCCTGGTCCTCTGTTGAGGGATGACTGTGCTATGTCACAGGTGAGTGCCGTCCCCCCAGGGTGGTTCTGGGCTGCTGGACTGTGTAGGGAGGCTCCCAGTCTGCTGAAATGATCGCTGAATGGGGCTTTGTTAATTCACACTGCTCCACCTTCCCAACTCTGGGACAACCAGCTGAGGGTGCAGGGAAGGCTAATGTCTATGCCCAGTTTTGTGGTGTGTGCCTGTTATTTGAAGCACTTCCGTCACACTGGGTTGTCTGGGGCAGCTCTGGGCTATGGGGCTGGTGATGGGCAGGAGTGTTTCCTGTCCACCAGGATGATGGCTGTGAGCGGACACCCCCCTTTTCTTGGGAAGTTGTTGTGTTCAGTGAATTTTCTCAGCCACTGGATTATTGCCTTTTGTCTCAGAGCTCTCTTAGTTCTGCTCTTGTCTTGACCTGCCCAAACTGCAAGTCTTTGAGGCTTTCTGTATTGGGCTTCTTAGAGTAATTGTTTTAGAAAAAGAAAAAAAGATTAAAAAAAAAAAAAAAGGGCCCTCCTCACAGATCTAATGGTTTATTGAAATGCTAAGAGACAAAGCAGTTAGGGCCATTAAGGAAAGGTCCACAGGGCAGAGAGATCAGTTTTTCTTCGGGATTTGCATATGAGCCTCAGGGCCTGAGCTCTGCCCTTCCCCTTTCTATGTTCACCAGAACTCCAAAAATCCTCCGCTTTTATTTTGGAGTTTGTCTTGCTGTGTTTTGCTATGCCTGTCTCCTCTCTGCTGGGCTGGCTGCTCTCAGATTCTCTGGTGTCTGGTCTCAGTCTATCTGTGGTTGGAGTTTTGATCAGTAGAATGAGTTTCCAATAAGTGCTGCCACTGCAGTTCTCCCTTCTTCCAGCGCTGACTGCCCCTCCTCCCACAGGACTGAGCCTGGCAGGGAGGGGCGCGGGTCCCCTGGCTGCAAAAACTTACAGATTTCGCTGATTTCAGCAGTTCCACGTGTTCATGAGTGTTGTATGAAGTATGCGCAGAGTCAGATTGCTCTGTGGTGTCCAGTTCACGCAGTTCCTGGCTTTCTACCTACTTTCCTGGAGGAGTAACTAAAACTTACAGCTCACCAGTCCGCCATCTTGCCCCGCCTCCTTAACTTTTTTTTAATTGAGATTTTTCACATTCCATACGATTATCCAAAGATCCAAAGTATACAAAATTTGCCCACGGTACCATCAAACAGCTATGTATCCATCAGTACAATTAATTTTTTTTTCAATTTTAAGAATGTTTTCATTACTCCAGAAAAGAAATATAGACAACAAAAGAAACCTCAAATCCTCCCATACCCCTAACCATTCTCTACCCCTCCATTATTGACTCATAGTATTGGTAGAGTACATTTGTTACAGTTGATGAAAGAATGCTAAAATGCTACTAACTGTACTACATAGTTTGCAATAGGTATATGTTTTCACTATATACCCCTCTATTATTAACTTCTAGTTATAGTGTCATACATTTGTTCTAGTTCCTGAAAGCAATTTCTAATATTTGTACAGTTAATCATGAACATTGCCCACCACAGGATTCACCGTTTTATACATTCCCATCTTTTAACCTCCAACTTTCCTTCTGGTGATGTACATGACTCTGAGCTTCCCCTTTCCACCACATTCACACACCATTCAGCACTGTTAGTTATTCTCACTAAGTGCTATTATTACCTCTGTCCATTTTCAAACACTTAAGTTCAACCTAGTTGAACATTCTGCTCATGATAAGCAACCTCTCCCCATTCTTTAGCTTCATTCTATATCCTGGTAAGTTATATTTCATGTCTATGGGTTTACATATTATAATTAGTTCATATCAGTGAGACCTTGCAATATTTGTGCTTATGTGTCTATCTTATTTCACTCAATATAGTGCCCTCAAGGTTTCTTCATCAGCTCATTTTTTAAGATGGTTTTGTTCACACCCCATACATTGAATCCTAAGTAAATAATCGATGGTTCCCTGTATAATCATGTATTTATGTATTCACCACCTTCACCACTATCTATACAAGGACATCTCCATTTCTTCCACAAAGAATGAGGAAGAGCCAAAGAAGGTAGAGAGTCAAAAGAAAAAGAAAAAAGAAAGAAAAAAAAAACATGACAGCTAGGAAGCAACAAAAGGAAAGAGAGCATTAAACTAAAGTAGAATAAAGAGTCAGACAACATCACCCATGCCAAGAGTCCCATACCTCTCCTTTATGTCTCCCTCTTATATGCCTTTATATTTGGTATATTGCCTTTGTTACATTAAAGGAAGCAAACACAATGTTCCTGTTAATTATAGTCTCTTGTTTGCATTGATTGTATTTTTCACCCAATACCACCCTATTTTTAACACCTTGCAAGGTTGACATTCATTTATTCTCCCTCATGTAAAAACATATTTGTACACTTTATCACAATTGTTGAGCACTCTAGGTTTCACTGAGTTATACAGTCCCAGTCTTTATCTTTCCTCTTTCCTTCTGGTGTCCCACATGCTCCTAACCTTCCTCTTTCAACCATATTCACAGTCATCTTTTTTCAGTGTACATACATTGCTGTGCTACCATCACCCAAAATTGTGTTCCAAACCTCTCACTCCTGTCTTTTCCTATCTGCCTGTAGTGCTCCCTTTAGTATTTCCTGTAGAGCAGGTATCTTGTTCACAAACTGTCACTGTCTGTTTGTAAGAAAATATTTTGAGCTCTCCCTCATATTTGAAGGACAGTTTTGCTGGATATAGGATTCTTGGTTGGTGGTTTTCCTCTTTCAGTATCTTAAATATATCACCCCACTTCCTTCTTGCCTCCATGGTTTCTACTGAGAAATCCGCACATAGTCTTCTCAAGTTTCCTTTGTATGTGATGGATCGCTTTTCTCTTGCTGCTTTCAGCATTCTCTCTTTATCTTTGATGTTTGATAATCTGATTATTAGGTGGCTTGGCATAGTTCTATTCAGATCTATTCTGTTTGGGGTATACTGTGTTTCTTGGATCTGTAATTTCATGTCTTTCATAAGAGATGGGAAATTTTCATTGATTATTTCCTCTATTATTGTTTCTGTCCCTTTTCCCTTCTCTTCTCCTTCTGGCACACCCATGACACATACATTCATGCATTACATGTTGTCATTCAATTCCCTGAGATGTTGTTCATATTTTTCCATTCTTTTCTCTATCTTCTCTTTTGTGTGTAGGATTTCAGGTGTCTTGTTATCCAGTTCCTGAGTGTTTTCTTCTGCCTCTTGAGTTCTTCTGTTGTATGTCTCCACTGGGTCTTTTCTCTTGTGTTATGCATTTTATTTCCATAGATTCTGTCAGTTTTTTTTTTCAAACTTTTGATTTCTACTTTATATTCACCCAGTGTTTTCATTATACACTTCATCTCTTTTGCCATATCTTCTCTAAACTTTTTGAATTGATTGCATTAGTTGTTTCAATTCCTGTATCTCAGTTGAAGTGTAAGTTTTTTCCTTTGACTGGGCCATAACTTTGTTTTTCTTAGTGTAGGTTGTAGTTTTCTGTTGTCTAGGCATATGGTTTCCTTGGTTACCCCAATCAGGTATTCCCAGACCAGAACAGGCTCAGATCTCAGGAGGGGACAATATTCAGTATCAGGTCTCCCTGAGGGTGTGTCTTAGAAGATTGAGACACCCTGTGAGGCCTCAAGCCACTGTGCTTTTTCTAACCTGCCTAGCAGGTGGCGTCTGTCAGCCTGTAGCTCCTGACTGGTATAAGGAGACATGGCCCTCTTAGGCCTTCGTTTCTGTTTTGGCTGTTTTCCCCCAGGCTCTGGGGTCTGGTTCTGAATGGGAGGCTGGTAGTAGGGCTGAGCACCACCTCCTTCCTCTTAGGGAAGATAGACCCCCTAGGGAGTTATCATCTGCATTTAAATAGTCTCTTTGTCTCTCTGACTCTGCTCTCTCTGCCTTTGTCTGGGTCAGAGAGCTTGGAACTAAAAATGGCTGCAGCTTTCACCACTGAGATGCCCAGTTTGAGAGAGAAAAAAATGAATGGAAAGCCCCCCTTCAGGGCCAGTCCATGGTCCCCCAGCTTCACCTGATGGCTAGAGATAGCGCCCATCCTCTGGGCTCCCCCTCCTAGCACAGAGAAGTCCACCAGCTCTTTAAGGTCAGTCATCACTAAAGGCCTCTGTCTGCTTATTGGGGATTTGTAGCTTGTATTAAGCAGTCCATGTTTGTTAATCAAAACTCCCGTTGGAGCTGGACTGAGGTATATTTGCTTGTTCAGAGAGTGCTGTTCTCTATCACAGTGAGGTTTTCCAGTTCGGGCTGCTGTGGGGAAGGGGCTCTCAGCGCATGTCCACAGTCTTTACTAACAGATTTTATGCTGCGATCTCAGGCATTCCTCCCAATCCAGGTTGGTGTATGATGTGTGGATGGTCACATTTGTCCCCCAGCAGTTATTCCAGGTTATTTACTAGTTGTTCCTGGTTGTATATTAGTTGTTCCAGGGGACTAACTAACTTCCACTCCTCTCTATGCCTCCTTCTTCTTTCCTTCCTCCTCAGCCTGATAATTTTAAAAATACATTTGATTTTTTTGGAGGGTGTGGGGAGCATATTAAATTTACAGATGAAGTTATAGAGTGTTGGTCTTTTTGTAATATTCAGTTTCTTATCAAAAATTTTCTGCTGATTTTAAGTATTCTTTTAAAAGGTAAGATGTGTATATGGTAAAATTCAAAGAGTACAAAAGGGCAGTTGGTGAAATGTGAATGCCCCTTTCAGTCCTGACCCCTACTCTCACTTTGCTCTAGAGATAACCAATTTCTGGTGTGTCTTCATGGAGATAGTCCATGGCTATAAAAGTATATATATGTGCATATAATTACTTGACTCTGCCTCACTTGCCTTTTTTCCCAGATGGCAGCAAGCTATACACCCTGTTCTGCTTTTTCCCACTTAAGAACATAGACTGGGAAACAGTCTATGTCAGAAAACCCAGATCTGCCTTATGCCTTTGAATACTGGCAGGGCATTTTGACTGTATAAATGTAGACAGAATTTTTAATATGCCTCTATTGATAAAAAAATTAACTGTTTCCATCTTTTTATAAACAATGCTGTCATGAATATCTTTCTTCATACATCTTTTGTGTGAGAATATTTCTGAAGGACAAATTCCTAGGTATGGCATTATTAAGTCAGGTATAAAGCAGATATACAGTTTGACAGATATTGCCAAATTGCCTTCTAAATCTTCAGGCAATATACCAATTCCACCCTCCCCCCCCCCACTTAAATTTGCCTTCTATTTGGAGTATTTTGGCTCAGTGACTATAAAAAGAGATTTTCAGTGAGTGAAATGATCTCTGAGTCTTGAATGAAATTGTCCCATATTTCTGATACAGAGATTCTCAGAAAGTCTCCCAAGGGTCTGTGATGCTCTTGTGTAAAACTGTAGATGATGGAAACTTCTGCTAAGTGACAGGCTCTGTACCCTTCCAGCAAAGCAGCTTGCATGAGTTTTATTAAAGAATAGGCACTGCTGAATCATTTGGTTGCTTATCCTATTGTAATTTGGATTTGTTTGAAGATTCAACTGAAAGCAAAAAAGAGGTTTCATATAACTCAAACCATACCTTTCAAACAATATTCTGATTTCTGTATCAAGTGTTTGTGACTGAGAATTTTTATTTAACTCCTTTCCCCATCCCTCCCTTAGTATCACTTTATTTCCATCAACCACATATGACTACTTATAAACACTACATGGAGTTAAGCTCTGAATGAGGTTGGGGAGAAGGACAGTGGAGGTATGTATAATGAACATAATGTAATCCAAATAAAATTGGGCACCTCTGGGGGCCGTATGCAGCAGCATGACATGCCTAAATATACATATATACCCAATCTTACTCCAAGAAGCCTTGAAAAGTGCTATAGGTCTTCTTAAGGAGGCAGCAAAGGGAAAACTACATCACACAATATCCCACAAAGTGTATTTGCTAAAAATTCCCTTTTGACATCTCTTCTTTTAGAAAGCAAACTTACTAAAAGTCTTCTTAGCAACTTGTTGTCTCTCCTCGATTTCCACTCCAAATGACAGCTGCTCAAATAAATCTCTTCTCACTTCTTAAAACTCCAATACTGTCTTGGCTTTCTGAACTTGCTTCTCCCCTCACTTCTCTCTTCCTGGTCTTTATTCTCTAGTAATTTGATGGGTCACGATTTACCTCTTCTTTCAATTGCATTCCCACCCACAAAACCAAAGTGTCTTCTTAGAAGGTAGGGGAAAAGGGGGATTTTATATACTTCAAATTTAATATTTTTGTCTCAATAATAAGAGTAACAATGGGCTCTTATTCCAAACCAGGCACTGTACATGTATTACTTCATAATCAACTTAAGCAGTTCGTATTTGTATTATCACCATTTTGCAAATAAGGAATCTAAAGCTTGGTAAGGTTACGTGACTTCCTCAAGGTCAGACTTAGGAAGCCACATTAAACTCACCTACCTGCCCTGTGCCGTCTCTACAGGTCTTAAGTAACAATGCAGGGCAGCAGATGCAAGTGCAAATAAGTAGTCCTGACAGTGTTTTCAGTCCTCATCTCTTGTCTCTGATGTCTGCTTTTCCAAATTCTCATAGTTAGGGCTAGTAATGTCCACTGGTCCCATCTCAATTGCTGAACCATCTCTAGACCCAGCATTTGTGGCCCAAGTGGCTTAACTCTGCATCCTGGGTTTCTGCTGATCTCTCCTCTCCTTTGAGATGAACTTCTGCTCTCTTTAGTGCTACTCCCTCAGGTAGGATTGACATTCTGCCTTGAATTCCCAGTCCTTCGACTGAGACTCTGTGATGCATCTAATTCTTGCCCGTCCACTGTTGTCCTGAAATGTCAATCATTTTACCTTCTACTTTAAATTCTCTTTTTTGTATAAACTGCTCTACCCACAGTCCCTTTATGAGGAAGTAGGCTGGGTGGTTCTTTACATAGGCATGGTCATGATCGGACTAGGAGTTGATCCCTGATGCAGAGCACTGATGCACAGGCCGTCCAGTGATCAATCTGTCTTTCCAGTATTTCAACTAAGAGTCACCCAAACTGCTCAGCTGGCTATGCGAAGCCAAGGTGGATGGTCATATAGGAACCATTTGGGGCATGTGCAACATAAGTAAGCAGAGGCAGCAGGTCTACTGAGAAAGGACAGGGGAAGAGGTGCACACAGAGAGCACAGGGAAGGCCATGTGGCTGTGGAAGGAGCGGGAGCGCAATGGAGACAGTGGTTGTCTCAGTCTGATATGCCTTCTGGTTTCAGCTCTCATGAGGATTTTCTGCACTCAGTATAAATTTGGATTCTCAAGAGTCTTACTTTCTCCCTACAACAAAGTTTCTTTTGTTCTTTAGGTAGTTAGAGTGGGTTCCTGTTACAATCAAAAGAGACTTCAATAGACCACCTTCCCAGGTTAGGAGCCTTGTCCCCACCCCAGTCCCTTGGCTGGTGTCCTGTTGCATACGGAAAGATCTCCCACTCCCAGCTTCCTCTAGACCTTCTTCAGGAGGTGGCATTGAACTAGCTCCCAAGGGCATTCCAGGAAAGACCCTTCCAAGGATGGTGAAGAGCGTGAACTAAGGATTAGAGTTGGGAAAATGCATAGAGTTGGTTGTGGCTCCTTTTTTATTTGAGGGCACAGTTCTTTTCTCTAAGTTGCTTATGGTCAAGTTTGGGACAGAAGATTAGGACATACTGGGAGATGAGGTTGTTGAGCAGGAGTTGGGGCAGGGGCAGGTGGAGGCACAGCTTGGGGGGTGGTGAATGCCAGGCACAGAGCTGTGTGCTCACACTCAGGCGTCACCAAACCGAGGAATGACAGGATGCACTTGAGCAACTAGAATCCTATTTTCTAGCTCCCGGGAGGACTCTAAGGACAAATTCCCCATTTTACTGATGAAGAAATGGAGACCTAAAGATGAAAATATAGTAAAAATAGGTTACATTTAGGGAGCACTTTCTATGGGGTAGGCTCTGCTCCAAGTGCTTTATACATGTCAGCCCGTTTAATCCTCACAATAACTCTATGGGGTCGGCATTGCCATCATCTTCATCCCATAGAAGAGAAAACTGAGGCACAGAGGAGTTAGGTAACTAGCCCAAAGTCACACATGTCTTAATCAGACATGGCAGTATGTTGTGATCTATGGAAAACAGAAGAAATTAGGTAAAAGTTTTAATTCGAGGAAAGTGACTAAAAGTTTAGAAGATTAAAAATCAGGAAAAACAAAAGTTTAGTAGACATATGGTATCTCTAATGACCCAAAGGAGAGGAAAAAAGAAAATTCTCTAACTTTTTTACCAGTTCCTAGAGTCTCAAACTATTTCAACCTTAAAGAAAAAGAACACCTGCTTGTTTTTTTGATTCTCATGCCACAGGTGGTGCAATAATCTGCAGACTTATTTCAGTGCTCATATTCAGGTCCACCATTACCTGACTTCTTACCATCAGGGAAGTCTAGAGTCCAGAGAAATATCAAAGTTGGAATTGTTTTTGTAGTGCATGTTTCATGAACGGGGTAACCATTCAAAACTCATGGTTTTATGAAAGAGACATTTAAGCTTGTTTGTTAATAAGTCAATTCATTGATTTGGCAAACATTTATTGAGTACCTACTAGGCACAAGACACTGTACTGGGTGCTGGAGATACACTGGTGAGCATCTGAAAACATGGGAGACTGAGTCAATGCCAAAGTTTCCACCTCCTGCTCCAAACATATAGATGCCAGAAAAAAATACAATAAAATAAAATTTTTAAAATTAAATAACTTTGTTTAGAAAAAGTGTCCAGATGCCAGAAATGGAGAGAAAAGTCTAACCCAGAAGAGTAAGTGGGATCTGGTACACAGTGACCCATCAGGGCCCTGGCCTGGGATATGGGCCTCAGGAGCCAGAGATGGAGGTTTTGAACCCCATGTAGGGAGAAAAGGGGTGGTCTTGCACCACTGTGAGGTGGGATGTGGGAAGACAACCCCTGCATAAAGCTGGATGTTTTGACAGGCTGCCGTATTTATGAAAAGGATTGAAAAAACCCTCCATCCAACACCCGGGGAACACGGCAAGGAAGCTTACCATCTGTTCAGGGCTCTGAGTGGAAAAAAAAAGTCACCAAGAAGTGGAATCCCAGCCTCTTGCAGTGGGAACCCTGAGATAAAAAATTATATAACAACCTGGGTTGAGCCAGGAGAAGAAAATACATAATCACTCAGGAGGTTCCACAACTTGAGCACAGAGGACTTTCACAGGAAAAAAAAAAAAAAAACCCACAGAAAATGAATAAACAATCCAAAATCAAATGAGGGAAATAGTGATGGGTAGAGACAGCAAGTTCAATAAAAATGAAAAGCATCCCTAAGACCCTGAGATAACAGAAGAGTCTGAAAGAGATGCTTAAAATTATTGAAGAGATAGAAGTAGCCATAATGAAGGAGTAGGACAGTATGAAAACAAGCAGAAGTCGGCTTGAAAAGGAGACAGAGCAGTGAGGAAAACCAACAAAGTGCCTGCCTTTGAGGGGCTCACAGTCTAGTTGGGAGAGAGATGAAGAAAGAAGAAGGGGTGACGATTAGGAGAGGGACAGCACAGGGAGCTACGGAAGCCCAGAGAAGGGGCACAAGACCCAGTCTTCCCAGAGAAGGTGATCTTTAATCTAAGATGGGAATCACACAGTTCTCCACACAAAGAAGCAGGAGGAAAGGTCTTTGGACCAAAGGCAACAGTGGGTGTTAAAGTCTGGGGTGACTCAGAGAATAGCATGCTCCAAAACCGCCACAGTCCAGTGTGAGTTTACAGTTCCCCTGTTGATACAGAGATAACCCAAAAGAAACTAAGTACAACACTATGTGGTGATAGTTACTTCCTACCCAGTCTGTGAATTTTTTCAGAATGGGGGTGAGGTGGTCATTCATCAACTCTCCAATCTCATTTTGTGTCCCATCACTCTCTCTTACTCTACTCTTGCCACACCAGTCTTCTCCCAGTTCTTCAGGCATGATAAGCTCTTTCTTGCATCAGGGCCTTTGCACAGGCTGTTTTTACCGTCTGGAATAATCTTCCCTTCATGCTTTTCTTTTGAGTCTCAGCTTAATGGTCACTCGTCAGGGAGGCCTTCCCTCACTGTGTCATCTAGAGCAGGTCCCTCCAACACTGTTCTCTATTTCACCCCTTGTTTTTTTCTTTTCATTTACCATAATTTATAATTACTTAACTTTTTTTTCTTTACTTACTTTCCTTATTTTCTCTGCTAGAATATAGGCTATGTGAAGGCAGAGAATTATCTTGATCAGTGTATACCTCCAATGCCTGTCATAGAGTAGGTGCTCAGTAAAGTTATTGAATGGATGAATTAATGCATTCAGGTAATATTTATAAAGTTATTGAATGGAAAAAATACACTAGAAAAATGTTTATGAAGCTTATGCCAAGCTCAGGGGATATAGTGGTGGAAAGGACAGACATGAACCTTGCAGTTTAGTGAAGGAAAGACATCAAACAAGTCCTTACAGTGAAGTGTGATGACTGTAATGATAGGGGAGACACAGATGCCGGGGAGCATCTGGCAAGAGGACCAATTCAGTACAGAGTCAGGGAAGGCCTCCAGAAACAAGTGACATTTAAGCTGAGGCCTGAAGGATGAACGGTTCTCCAGTTAGAGGGGTGATGAAGGATGTACCAAGTCGAGAGAAGCCCAGATGCAAGGGGGCATGGCTCTCTCAGGAGAGCTGAAAGAGATTCCGCATAGGCAAAGCTTAGCATTGCAGCAAGAAATAAGAGCGGAGAGGTAAGTCAATGCCTGATCACGGAGGGTTTTCAAGCAGTGATAAGGAATTTGAACATTATCCCAGGATCAATGAAGCAGCATCAAATATTTTAATTGTAGGAGTGGCATTTTATAAAGATGGCTTTGGGGCAGCGTGGAGAATAGGAAGAGGATTGGAGGAGAAGAGGGTGGCTTAGATGGGGTGGTGGCAATGAGGGTGGAGCGAACTGCACGAATATAGGAGAGGAGAAAGTTGACAGTCAGGGAGAATCAAGGAAGATGCCTATGTTTCTAACATGAATAACTGGGTGAATCCATGGGGGGCATCTTTGGTTCAGTATCCAGCAGAGAACCACACACCTAGTAAACAGCTCATAAATCTGTTTACTGAAGTAGAAACTTTCTCAGTGGGATGTAGAGTTTCAGAACAGTAACTGTACATCAGCCCACTTTTGGTCTCCATGTCTACCTATAAGTAAGTGTGAGGTACCATTTCCTACTGCCTCTGCCTGCCTCAGATTACCTGTTACCAGCATAGCCACAGCTCAGTAGTTCTAAACTGCAGTCCCCACAGACCACCAGTTAAGGAGGGTATATCATACACCTCCCCCAACTCTTTCTAGCCACCAGTGCCATGGTGACCAATAACACTGCTGTAGATTTTCATTAATTTCCTTGGTATTTTACATTTATTGTAACATTAAAATTTATACTCAACAGTATTAGTACAATTTTTCACTACTAATGGAATTATTATTTTGTTCATTTGTGTTTGAAAGCCACTAGCATAAAATTTACCTCCAACCTTATCTACTGGGATTTCTAATGCCCTTGAAACCTGGAGTAAGTGATAAGTCTACACTAAGAGAATGCTGATAAGAACATAAATGTCTTTCTTGGGAAAAGCAGGCTGTTATTTTCATCAGAGTTGGACTCAAGTTCTTTGACAGAGGATAGAAGGTACTAAAAGCTGAGAACATTGTTTGTTTGTAGATGTGTTCAAACATGCTCCCTGGTTATTCAGAGGACAATTTTGTATTCTATGATAATTTACATTCTTGATCCTTTTTATGCTGTTTCTTACCTGACTAACAGAAAAAATATAGTAAATTGCATGTTGGCAGGGAAAAATATTTAGAACCATGAATTTTTTTGGAAGTCCAAGGACCCTGAAACCATTCAATCTAACTGAGTTTCCAAGAGCTGGGGAGCTTGCATATGGCTATTGGAGCCCTGGAAACAGGGTTTATTTAAGAGGCCCGATCCAGAGGTTGGCAAGAAGAATTTCCTCTTGGGGCGGTTGTGCAGGTCAGGGAAGCGTACAGTCAGGGTTGGCTGCATGGGTAGGAGACCTGTGCACTGTCCCAGAGCTTGCATTTAGAAGTTCCTTGTGCTTGATTCTGACATTACTGTCTCGAAATTCTTAATAAGTTTTGATCAGGAGGTCCCATATTTTCATTTTGCATTGGGGCCTGCAGATTAAGTATCTGGTTCTGTGTACATGCTTTGGAGCTAGACAGACTTGGCTTTAAGTCCCACATCTAATATTCTCTAACTATTGAGTGTGCCTCGGTTTCCTTATCTGTAAAACTGGGATAATGTCTTCCATTTAGGTGAGATGTGAGGGGTAAAAATAGATACCTGGCACCCAGTAGACCTGAAAGGTAGTGACAGACCCTGAGCGTTACTCAGCGGGATTTTCAATTTCCATAGGCAGTATTCATAATTAAACTTATTTTTATGACTTTCTGTCAGGAACACTGGTCATCTGGAAGAGGCAGACAATGTGTGGCACAGAAGCTAATCCCAGGGATGCTGGTTAGGAACACACCAAGCAAGGGCTGTTTTCCTAAGAGGGCTATTCCCAAGAGTGGAGGGTCTCAGCAGTTTGAAACCTTTCTGCTTCTGTGACACATGACAGATAATCTTCAGCAATACAACGTAGTTCCAGTTTCTCATAATCCCCACATACTTCCCTTTTCTCTAGAAACCTTCCAAGAAAGCCAGCAAGTGAAACTGGCATTATTATGAAGATACTTTTGACCTTGATTTAACATATTTTATTAGCTTATTAATGTATTAATTTAACTACTATCTGTAACAAGTCGTTTTCAACATACCACACAGCAGATCTTGACAAGCCAGTGTGTCACAAATCCACGTGTGAGAACCAGGAATGTGGGGCCTTAGGTTCCCAAACAAGGGTTTCCCCATGACAGGCCAGACAAAGTGGGCCCAATATGGAGACCTCCATGATTTTGAAGATGTATGTCACTGTGCTACAGCCTGAATGAGTGATGGCAGTTATTATGCACGGCAGCCAGAGTCAGAGAAACAGAGAGTAGTGAGATGGACAGACTTTTGTTGAAGAGAAAGTGATTTTTGAAACATCTGGTCAAACATTTTTTCTAAAAAAGGAGAAAAGACTTTAAATCAAATTAATAAGAAACACGAGCTAATCCATGGGCTTTGTGTTTTTGCCTTGGTGCACAAAGGAGTCCTCAGAGGATTATGGTAGGGGTCAGGGTGACTTCTGTTGAATTCAACTTGGGTTTGTGGGCAGTGTGGAGTCCAAATGGTAGACGGTGAGGGACGGCACGAGGGTCCTCAGCCACGCTCACCCTCCCATGCTGGGGGGGCCTCTCCACCAGGCCCCAGGCCCAGCGAGACACAGGGCTACCGCATGGTCTCAGGAGATGTGGGATGGGAGTGCTGGTCGGACAACAGCCTCCCAGTGACCCATGTTGCGAAATGACTGCATCCCAGGCAGGAATTGCTCTTTCCCAACTTCCTTCTGAGGGCCTGGAGGGCAGTGAGACGTGGCCTCTCAGACCAGAAGGGCTTTTGTGGGCAGTGAAGGCTAATGCTTATCAGCTCTGCAGCATGTAAATGGCCATCCAAAAACCAGGCTCCTCCAAGATCCTTTAGTCAGTCTCTTTCTAGTGCTAACTGGATCGGGTTTTTGATGAGGGGTGGTGGCACTGTAAGCCTAACAAATCTAGCGGAAGGATGGGTGATGTCTCCCTTATCTCGCAGTGGTGTTAGTGGGTGCTTAGATAATGGTGCAGCTGCTCAGCCCACAAGACTTGGTACAAAAGGGAGCTTCAGTTTATAATTATGACTAACAATCCACTGATTTATCAAACTCCTCAAGACATAGTTGCAAAACGCATGTAACGACGCACAAATGTTTGTTTTCCAGGATGGTAATTTTGCCTTAGATGGCTTGAATATTACTTCCCAGGTCCTCTCAAGCATTGTAATAAGAAAACTGTCATTCACCACATTGACTCTCAGGAGACAAGAGACCTGACACCTAACAATGCAGCCACAGCAGCAGCTTTTAGCACAAGCTGAAGAAAACATAAATGTATTCAGGGAGAATCTAGAGACAACAAGATGTACATTTGTGCCTCCCTGTGTCCTCTACTTAACATAAAACCCCCAAGCAAATAGATTTAGCTTCCTATGGTACCAATTTCCCAACATACTGTAATGCAAATATCAAGCTCCTGGGGAAGAAATCCAAGGAATGCTCTAATTTCATTTCTGGTGTTTGATTGTTCTGTGATTTTTTTTTTCTTACCTGTTGTCGAATTTCTTCCTCCATTTTTACCGGTGAGCCCAATTCCGCCACCTGTTTGACACCTTCGCTGGCGTATCCTCCATACTCCCATAGCACGTAATTCTTGGTGTGTGACCCGCCAATGATCGCAGACCAGTGATTGGCTCGACCTGGGAAAGCAAATCAGGATGCAGTTGTCAGTGTGGCTCCGAACGCAGGTCACTTAAATGACGGGGAAGAGGCGTAATCAGATCGCAGTTCAACCAGCCCTGACTGAGCCCCTACTCTGTGTTAGGTCCTGGGCTATTCGGTGATGAGTAAGACAGACCCCTGTCCTTAGGACGTGGTCAGTCTTGGGAATGTGCAGATGCATGAACGAAGCCCAGAGGAAGCCCAGAAGGATACTTTCTGTCTGGAAGGGTCTCAGAGAAAGGGGCAGCTTCAGAGAATTATCAAGGCCAATCAGATTTGCAGAGCAGAATAGAGAAGAAAGGCTATTTCCGGCAGACTCAGAAACATCAGGTAACATTGTGTGTTTGGGGGGCCATAAGTAATTCAGTTTTGCTGTGCTGCAAACTGTCAAGAGGAGGCATAGGGAACGATGCCAGGGAGGTAGGAAGATGCCTGCTCATGGATGGTCTTGTACTAAGTGCTTTGGGAATTTGTTGTTACTTGTATTTTAGATAAGTTATTCAGGCAGCAGTATGAAGAATGCATTGGAGGGCGTCAAACTGGAGTGTAGAACTGGAGAGGCAAACAAGGAGCAAAAGGGAAAGGATTTAAGTGGGGAATAGCCTTAGAGAATTCTCAGGAATAAGCACAGTTGTCCTCAGCTGGCTTTATGTTCCTTCCAGAATCTGTGGCAGGTAGGCTAGCCACATTTAAAGGATGGGAATAGGCAGTTTGGAGATGTGGAAGTGACCAGTCTACTGTGGTCTGGTCAAGATCATGTACAATACAAGAGCAGGGGAAAGACAATAAGCTTTGAGTAAGACTGAGACAAAACTTGATGTGAGGATTTTATCAAAGTCCCTGGGGTGGGGGTGGGAGGATAAAGGGAATTGACTGATAGTAAACATCAGCACAACACTGGATTTATTTTTGCATGTGATGAATACAGATGCATGTATACTGATTATTATATATAATTGCATATGTAATTTGTTATATGTTACGTATTATTCTCATAAGGTTGGCTCAGTTTTGAGCCATTCTTTGCTTGATTTTATAAAGCCTTGAATTAAAGAATGTTTTCGAGCATAGCCAAAGAGGAAAACTTGAACTAGGTGGACACAACAGAGATTTGCAGTTTACCACTCAGTGGCCTGAGTGGGTACAGCTCTCTGCTCTACTCTACCACCTAAGAAAATGATCCTGAACAGGCCCTGGACCCGCTTACACCTGCTGCCTGCTACCCCAGGGCCCTCTGCTTCAGGGCACATCAAGAACATGGGCACAGAGTCAGGCTGCACCTCCTGGCCTGCTGAGTGTACCCATATCCTGCCTTGGGCAGATGATATCACCATGTGGGTCTGCCCAATTTCTTGCTAATTATTTCCTACACATCCAAGGAAATGGAAACTCCATGCTTATCCTCTATTTCCCCAGAGAAGACAGATGGGAGATGATGCCAGATGTTCCTATAACTCATTTCCTGGGTGGGGAGAATGTTCTAGCTGTCATCTAAGCCCAAAGTGCTTCTTGCTTAGGAACAAGGGCCAGCTGATGCAACTTTGGTTCTTGATATGAACACAGGAAGCCTCACGTCTATTGCTCTCTCTGCCCTGTTCCACCGAGATACTTCCTTGTTCTGGGCCTGTCCTATCTGCAATTCTACACCTCAGTGTTTTAGCTCAGGCTGTTCCCTCTGGGCTCTCCTCCTGCTTAGCTTGACCAACTTTCATTTTCCTTTATGATTTACTCAGAAGCTTTCTGTGACCACCCCAGGCAGACCTAAGCCCTTGGCTCCTGTCTCTAGCACAGATCACATTTATTATCATGACTACATGTCTGTTTGCCATTAGATGTAAGCCCCTTGTGGAAACCTGTCTCCTCACTGCATCCCCAGTGTCTAGCACTGTGCCTGATATTCTGTGAGTTCTCAGTACACATTTACTGAAGTATTGCATCCAAACCATATCACGGGAAGGTGGCAGCGTATGTGCTGATCCATTTGGGAGCCGACTTGCACAGATTTGATTCAATTTGATTAAATTCAAGTCTCAGTTCAGCAGCATTTCTGACACCTTCTAGGCAAAAGCACTCAGCTCTCCTGCATACTGCTAAATATTAAAAAAACAAAAACCAAAGGCATTGGTTTTTGAGCCAGACGACAGGGATTAAAATCCCAGCATTGCCACTTAACTAGCTGTGTAAACTTGATCAAGTTCCAATTACCTAGTTTATGTGGCTCCCAAATCCCTCCTCTGTATTTCAAGGATGATCATGCCTACTGCCTTGACTTAGTATAAGAAGTAAATTATTTTAAAAATGAGATAATATATGTGAAATCACCACTGGCACACGACAGGCACTCAATAAAGTTTCCACCTCTCTGGTTATTAGGAAGGCTACAAAAATATGTAAAACGTGAAATTTATCCTTAATGCAGTAAAGGAGATAAGAAATGGGATAAGTAAGAAAATGGGAGCAAGCACAATCATCGACGGTTTAGGTTTAGGAGGTGGACTCAGATGAGTCTTTTTGGTTTATTCACATCCATTGACGATGTGCCAAGCGCAGCAGCAGGCACTGAACAAGGACAGGAATCTGCTTCACAGTCTGCGGTGGGGGTGGGGAACAGATGGGTAAATGGATTAACTGCAATCCAGCATGGTCAGGGTTATTATAGAAATAAAAACACAGATGATGAACTTGAGGCTCAAAGAGGTTGAGCAACTTCCCGCTCACAGCCAGCAAGGGATAAGGTGTGTTTCAAGCCCAGATCCACCCGACTCCAGAGCTCATGCTCTTTTCACTGCTTCCCCCTGAGAGGTCAGGGAATGGAAGAGGACATGACTGGAGAGGTGGAGGACAAAGATGAAAGATGAAAAAGAAAGTCAGGGCTGGGTAGTGGAGGGTGCTGAGTGCCTGTCCATGGTAAAAGGCCCAGGCAAAGGGGAGACATGATGAAAGGATCCTTCAGGGAAGAATGACTTAACAATTTTTACCACTTATTGAGCACTGACTATATACCAGGACAGTGCCAAGGACTTGACATACATTATCTCATTAAACACTCAAAAAGAAAAGTCTTTTGATACAGATCTATCCTAATCCCCATTTTTCATCTGAGAAAACTGAGACTTAGAGAGGCTAAATGAGTTAGCCTAAGATAACAGAAGCAGATGAGTGAAGAACCTGGATTTAAACTTGAGTCTGTCCAGCACCAGTGTCCAGCCCTTCTCCACCACAGGGCACCATATCTCTGACAGGACATGCACAGTGGGAGAAAGGGAGGGGCCCAAGAGCAAGGGTGCTGAAAAGGAGTTCCTTCAACACATCCCCTCATGAGCTCAGTATTCTAATCTCACTTCTGCAACTTGCCAGCTTGAACAAGTCCGTTAATCACTGTCAAACTCAGTGTTTTTTGTTTTGTTTTGTTTTGTTTCCATCTGTAAAGTGGGGATATTGATGTGATCAGCCTCTTGCTGTTGTTCTGAGGCTGAAGTCCATGTGGTCATGATTAGTGGCTGGCACATAAAATGAGCTCAATTAAATATTAGTTGGTTGAATTAAATCTGAATAGGGACAGGGAAAATCCAGACAAGGAAGGCATGGGAACTGAGGGGAATCTAATCAGGTGATTGGGTGGCAGTTTGACTTAGAACTGGTGGGTGAGATGAAAGGACTGTCAGATGCATAGATCTGAATCTGAAAGTCTGGGGCCTGCAGAATGAGGTAGACAAAAGGCCCCAGTTGTTTGGGACATAGAGAAGTTTTCCCCAGGGCCCTATCACCTTTGGGAACTAGAAGAGGAGAAAGAGAGAAGCCCAAGGTGGGCTGGGGAGAAAGTGGCTAGTCTAATGCTTATGGCCTTCCTAAAGCAGTACCGGGGGAAGCTACCTCTGGGGTCCTTGGTGAAACATGGGGCTTCAACCCTAGGTAGGTAGGGGCAGAGAAGCAAAGACTATTGACAGCTCTCAGGTAAGAACCACTGCTCTTTGTTTTAGCACGCCCCTCACTGGTTACGGCAGTGGCCCACACGTATCTGGTCTAGGTACTTATACCCAGTAGTTTGGATAAGGCTTACATGGGACAGAGCAGATGGAACACTAGGAGGAAAAATTGGTTCCATATGTGAGTTTGAGATACTGATGGGCCAACCAGGTGAATTTATCTGAAAAGCCACTCCAGAAAGATATCCTGAATATGTGTGTAGTAATTACCTTTCTGACACCACTACGATGCTTGAAAGGTCAGCACTGGTCATAGAAGAACAAGCTGTGCCTGGCATTTTGTTTAGCATTGTGTTGGAGGGGGCATGTGGCATGGTCAATGGATTCTCTGAGGTGTCCTGCTCATGGCAGGTGTTCAGTGACAACCCAAATGTCCTTTGCCAGTGACTGCATTCCCCTGCCAAACCCGGTTCTGCAGAAAGCCAACCATTCATTTCCTTGACACCCATTCATAGCACTTCCCTGGAGAATGTCCTACAACCTTGGTGACTAGATGAGTTACAGCCTCCTGTTACCCAACCTCAGCCTCACTTTGACGTGAACAAACCTTTGTTTTGAGCCCCAGTGGGGTCCTCATAGAATTTGCTATAGAGGCTACACCAGAGTTCTCCCAACCTCTAAATGCCAGCTTTCTTCTTGCCTTTTATCTGTCAGTAGATGACCCTCCCACTTAACTCTTCTGAGAAGACCAAGGTCACCCAATCCAGACTCATCCACATACCACGTGGCCAGTGACAAACAGAAAAATGCTGTGGACCTGGCACCCCTATTGACAAGAAATGTTTTGGATCTCATTTTCCTCTTGCCCTTGCTATTTTCACTCTAGGCTCAGTTCCAGAATCTGCCTGGTTCTGATGCTTTGGAGTTGGCCACAGAAACTGGCTCCTCTGGGTTTGCCCCTGGGTGCTGCCCAAGACACAGCTTATACTTACCCTCTGGCTCTTCTTGCTGTTGGCTGTTTCAGGAACTCACTCTGACCAAGCCATTCTGGTTTTTGGGATCCCATCCCAGTATGACCTCCTGGCAAAAGCCCTGCATGGGGAGGTCTGATAACTAGGCCAGAAATTCCTCAACTTTGTTTCTTTCTGCCTTCTTCACTCAGCTAATCATTTTTATTTCCCTAAGGTCTCAAGAGAGATGTTCCTTCCCTATTTCAGGGACAACTCTTGCAATTATGTAACTTATTAAATTCTTTTACATTTCCTCTGGAGCCTTCAATAATATTTTATTCTAGTAATCCATTCATTCAATAAAAATTTACTGGGAATCTACTATGGGTTAGGCTGGGGATCAGCAAACTTTAGCCCTTGGGTCAAATGCCGCCTACCACCTCTTTTGGTTCCAATAAAGATTAGAACACAGTCATGCTGATTTGTTTACATATTGTTTTTGGTTCCTTTTATGCTATAATGGCAAAGTTGAGTAACTGCAACAGAGACTACATGCTCCACAGATCCTAAAATATTTATTATCTAACCAAACATACAGTTTGCCAAAACTTATCCCAAGCCATGGAGACTCTGAGATGATTCAGACTTAATCCCTGTCCTTGAGATGTTCAGTCCTGAGGGTGAGGTGGAGGGCATGAGGGATAGATCATAACAGGCAGTTATAATAAAGTGTGATAGACAACTTTGATAAAGGCAAATACAGAATGATATAAAAGCACAAAGAAGTGGACAGAACCTAGACTGCACCAAAGAAGGCTTCCTGGAGGAGATGGCAGCTGAGATAAATTCTGAAGGATAAGTAAGAATTAGCAAGGTTGGTTGGGGACTGGGGGAAGATCTCTTTGTAGAAGGAACAGTATGTGCAAAAGCAGAGGCATAAGAAAAATCTTGAGGTATGCAGAAAACCACAAGTAGTCAAGGTCATGTTGTGTTTATGTGTGTCTATGTTTGCAAGGAAGGGACAATTCAAGATGAGGCTGTTCAACCTCATGAAGGGATGTGAATGTCTTAATAGGAAGTTTTTTATTTATCTCGAAAGCAATGTGAAGTAGCGAAGAGAATAAGATATTACTATTTGCAGATAAGTCCCAAATCTATATAAGCTCATACACTTTCTGCTTCTGACTCTGATGGAACGAATGGCACTGGACTAGCCCTCTAGCTATAAGTAACTATAAAATTAGGCAAAATATATGACGTACCAGTTTTCAACTGTTGAAACAGACAGCAAAGGACTATGATTCCCCGAGAGAAGGGTACACAATAGGTGAGCCTATGCTTGTACTGGCTTTCTTTCTGGTTTGTGATGCAGGAAGGTGGGGTACAAGCAGCAGAGGACAATCTGTTTGAGCTGAGGAGGCTGAGAAAGGAGTTCATGGCTGCTGACAAGATTTACTGGCAAGAGTGCTAGAGAGGAGGGAGATGCACAGTGGAAGAGCATCAAAAATATCCACAGGGGTTTCCTTAAGTCTTTGACCAAATGCTAAGCTGCTCATGTACAGGGCAAGACTCCACAGGGCCTGGCAGAGAACAGCTACAGAGGAACTATGAGCCAAATAGAGATTCCAAAAGTCACACAATGCTGGTGATGTAGGAGTTTCAACCATCCAGATGAGAGAGACCCTGCTGACCACTATGGACATTCACTTGAGACCCTAGAAAGACCAAAACTTAGGAATAGAGTTATTTTAGCACTCAAGTAAGGGCTAAAATAGATTCACCCTAACAAAACGTGAAAAAAAAAAAAAAAAAAAAGCCATGAAAAGGAATCAAGAAGATCCACTAGTAAATTAACCATCTGTCATATTTGGACCCTCAACAGTGTAGCATCTACAATGCCCATCATGCAATAAAAAACAGAGTAGAAGCAAGAAAATGTGACCTATATCAAGGATAGAAACAGTTCCTGAAATGACTGAGATGTTAGGATTAGCATACATGGACTCTAAAACTGTTATTACGAGTATATTCAAGGATTTAAAGGAAAAGATAATGATGAACAGATGGCATAATGATGAACAGATGGGAGAATATTAGTAGAGAAATAGAAACTATTTTTAAAAAGAGCCAAATGGAAATTCTAGAACTGAAAAATATAGTATCTGTATTAGGACACAGCAAAGGAAAATATCCATATACTGAAAGATAGGGCAATAGGAACAATTCAAAATGAAGCAAACAGGAAAAAAAAAAAAGACTGAAAAAATTCAACTGAGTCTCAAGGACTTGCAGGATACTAATAGATGGTTTAATATAGAGGTACTTGGAGTCCCAGAAGGGGCAGAGAGAGAGAGATATTGCTTTAGAAAAACATTTGAGAAATAATGCCTGACAATTCTCCAAATTTGATGAAAAACATCAACTTACAGATCCAAGAAACTTAACAACCTCCAAGCAAGAAAAACACAAATAAAATGACACGTAGACATATCATAATCAATTGCTTATAACCAGAGATAAAGAGAAAATCTTAAAAGCAGTCAGAGGGAGAAAAAGACCATTACAATCAAGGAAACACAGACAAGAATGACTTCAAAACAAAGCATCAAAAACAAGGCGACCCAGAAGATGATGGAATGACACCTCTGAAAGGAAAAAAAAAACACAACAAAAACACTGTCAACATAGAATTCTGTATCCTGAAAAAATATGCCCCCAAAATGAGTGAGCTACAACCTTTTTGATAAAGGACAGCTGAGTGAATTTATTACCAGTACACCTGCAGTATATAAAATATTAAAGGAAGGTCTTCAAGGTGAAGAGAAATGAAAACATATGGAAACCTGGGTCTACATGAAGGAATGAAAAGTGCTGGAAATGGCAAATAGGTGGGGAAGGTACACTTTTGATCTGCTCCTCACTGAAGAGTTTCTTTCTTGAGGTAAAGAGGCTCAAGCTTTCTCATTCTAGGTTAAAAAAAAAAAAAAATCTTCCATCATTGCTCTCTTCCTACTAAAATCTACCTTTTGTCTTTCCTGAACCTCCAAGCATTTCAAGAATGTCAGTCTGAGCTCACTGTTTCTACTTCCTCTCCCTGAACTCTTTTTTTTTTAATTATTCATTTTATTGAGATATATTCACATACCATGCAGTCATACAAAACAAATCGTACATTTGATTGTTCACAGTATCATTACATAGTTGAACATTCATTAGCAAAATCAATTCCCGACACCCTCATTACCACTCACACAAAAATAACCAGAATAATAATTAAAGTGAGAAGGAGCAACTAAATTAGAAAAGAACACTGGGTGCCCTTGTCTGTTTGTTTGTTTGTTTCCTTCCCCCACCTTTCCACTCATCCATCCACAAACTAGACAAATGGGAGTGTGATCCCTATGGTCCCCCCCAATCCCACTGTCCCCCCTCATAAGCCACATTTTTATACAATTGTCTCCTGAACTCTTTTTTGAGTCCTTGCAATTTGATCCTGAACTCCCACCTGAACTTGTTTCCTCCATATAGTCTTCGAAAACTTGATTTTGTTCCCCCTATTCCCACAGTTGGACAATTGTTGGGGGTAGTCGGGGGAAATTACTATTTGCTTTTTTCCCCCCGTTTTTCAATAAAAGTATAAATTCAATTCAATAAAAGTCACTCTTTTTAATATACAGTCTATCTAGCGAGTTTTGACAAATGCATACAGTCATATAACCTCCATCACAGTGAAAATATAGAATGGTTCCATTATGCCCCCAAAATCCCCTCTGTAATAATCTCTTCCCTCCACCCTGAGCCCCTGGCAATCTCTGATCTATGTTTTGAAAAGTTTTATTTTTTTTTCCAGAATATCATATAAATGGTATAACCATATATGTAGCCTTTTGAGTCTGTTTTTTTTTCACTTATCATAATGTATTTGAGATTCATCCATGTTGTTGTGTGTATCAGTTCATCCTTTTCAACTGTATTGAAAGAATGAGGGGACTTCCCACTGGTTGAAGGTGATCACTGTGTTCCTGTTTCCACCACTTACTAGCTGTATGACCTTGAACAAGTTGCCTAATTTCTCTAAGAATAGTCAGTACTCTCATCTATCTTCTAGGATTTTTATGGGTATTACAAGAGGGGATCCATATAAAATAAAACTTAGCACACTTCCTGGTACATCAAAAACATTCAATAAATGGTTATTTTTAATATTGATCTTCCATGTCTTCAGGGAAGGTAGGGATTGGGAGAAAACGGGGACACCCACAGGACCTTTCCATTAGGATAGAGCAAGGTGTGACCAGATTAGTTGTGGTTCAGGCAGCAGTCAGCATTGAGGAATACAGATGGGTGGAGAAATTGGTGGGAAAAGGGCAGCAGAATGAGTCAGGCATCTAGACAGAAGTTCCCAGAAGCAGGTAGTAGGGCTCTGACACAAGTTGGGCATCAGGATTTAGGGCATCTCTGTCCAGAGACCTGGGAGCACATGGTCAGGGACACCTTGAACGTGGAGATAATTTAGGAGTCCAGGGATGAGCAGCAAGGGACTCAGGGCCTGGATCTAGGAGCCGCACGCTCTTTAACAACTGCCTGCCTCATGTAGGAACTGCCCTGGGAACTGAGATATAATAATAATTAACACTTTGTGAGATAGTACCGTGTGATTTACATATCATTACTAATTTAATCCTCAAGACAAGCCCATTTTACAGATTAGGATGTTCAAGTGCAGAAAGATAAAATGACTTGCCCAGGGTTACCCAGTGAGTAAGTGGCAGAGCCAGGATTGGAATCCAGGTAGGCTCACGCTAGAGCTGTGCTGGCTCATTCACTTTCTGTGAAGATGGAAGTACCTCATACAGCACTGTCCAATGTGGTAGCCACTTGCCATATGTGGCTATTAAGCATGTGAAATATGGCCAGTGTGACCGAGGAAATGAATTTTTCGTTTTATTTAATTTTAATCAATTTAAATTTAAATAGCTGCATGTATGTAGTGGCTATTGTGTTGAATAGCACAACTCTAGAGTCTGGGGTTGGTCTGAGTACTTGGTCTGGGATTGCTAAGTTAAGGACCAACTGTGCAGGTAGCCCACTCTGAGAATATGGGAGGGGTGAGTCTAGAGCCTACTGGGGACATGGGTCTCTCACTCACATCTGTTATGAATTTCATGAGCAAGTAGACAGCTTGTAGGAGTAACCTGCACTTGAACTAAGAGTTGCCCGTAGTGATTGCATTTGGTGCCCTGTGTCATGCACCCTCTGTCCACCTCTAATTTCAGCTACAAGAATGGTAGGCAGATGTGAACACACACTCATGCTGTCAGCAGGTGTCCACCTCAAGTATACTGTGCTTCTTTCCATTTCCAAGTACATTTCCAAGTGTACTGTGCTTCCCTCCTCATGGCTTTTTCTGAAGCTTCAAGAGCCCTCTTGGTCAATGAGCAAGTGTCTGGGAGTGCCAGGAAGTGAGTGTTCTGGAAATAATCCTCGACCTATGGGGGGTGGGGGTGTGTGCTACTGGACAATCTGGAAGGCCTTCTGTAACTTCTCAAAGGCATACAGAACTGAACCTCCTGATGCCTAGAGCAATGACTTCAATAATACACTAAAAAAATTGTGTTAAAAATACATAAAGCAGGCAGACTTGGGCAAGATGGCAGCATAGAGAGGAGTGAAAGCTAAGTAGTCCCCCTGGAACAACTATAAAAAACCAGAAACAACTAGTAAATAATCCAGAATAACTGCGGGGGGACAAACGAGACCATCCATTCATCATACACCAACCTGAATTGGGAGGAATGCCCGACAACACAGCATAAAATCTGTAAGTAAAACCTGCGGAACCAGGTCGGGAGACTCCCTCCCCCATAGCCCGAGCTGCAGAGCCGCGTGGTGCCAGAGAGAAGCTCTCTCCCAGCAAGCGAATACAGCTCAGCTGAGCTCCAACTGGGGTTTTAAGTAGCGAGTGTGAACTACTCACTACAGGTACGCAGCCCCAAAAAACAGACAGAGGCTTTGGGTCACGACTGACCTGGGAGAGCCGGAGGGTTGCCTTGGACTGGGTCTGAAGGGGACTATCTGTTTTTTTTTCAGCTCAGTGGAGAAAACCCCAGTCATTTCCAGTTTCCAGGGCTGTGACTCTGGGAAGGGTGGAGACAGCACAAGCAGAGAGAGAGACCATTGAAATGCTAATGACCTCCACCTGAGGGGTCTGTCTTCTCTAGGAGGAAAGGGGTGGGGCCCTTTCCATACAGAACCAGACCCCAGAGCCTGGGGGAACATGGCCATACCTCCTCACACCAGTCAAGAATTACAGGCTAACAGGCGTCACCTGCTGGGCAGAAAAGCACAGTGACCCGAGGCATCAAAGGGTGGAGCAATTTTCTAAGACACACCCGCAGGGAAACCAGATACTGAATATTTCTTCCCTCTGGGACCTGAGCCTGTTCTGGTCTGGGAAAACCTGATTTGGATAACCAAGGAAACCATGCCTAGACAACAGAAAATTACAGCCTACACTAAGGAAAACAAAGTTATGGCCCAGTCAAAGGAACAAACGTACACTTCAACTGAGATACAGGAATTTAAACAACTAATGCTAAATCAATTCAAAAAGTTTAGAGAAGATATTGCAAAAGAGATAGAGGCTGTAAAGGAAACACTGGGCATACATAAGGCAGAAATCGAAAGTTCAAAAAAACAATTAGTATACTCTATGGAAATGAAAGGCACAACACAAGAGATGAAAGACACAATGGAAACATACAACAGCAGATCTCAAGAGGCAGAAGAAAACACTCAGGAACTGGAGAACAAAACACCCGAAAGCCTACACGCAAAGGAGCAGATGGAGAAAAGAATGAAAAAATATGAGCAACGTCTCCGGGAACTCAAGGATGAAACAAAGTACAATAATGTACGTATCATTGGTGTCCCAGAAGGAGAAGAGAAGGGAAAGGGGGCAGAAGCAATAATAGAGGAAATAATTAATGAAAATTTCCCATCTCTTATGAAAGACATAAAATTACAGATCCAAGAAGCACAGCGTACTCCAAACAGAAGAGATATGAATAGGCCTACGCCAAGACACTTAATAATCAGATTATCAAATGTCAAAGACAAAGAGAGAATCCTGAAAGCAGCAAGAGAAAAGCGATCCATTACATACAAAGGAAGCTTAATAAGACTATGTGCGGATCTCTCAGCAGAAACCATGGATGCAAGAAGGAAGTGGTGTGATATATTTAAGATACTGAAAGAGAAAAACCGCCAACCAAGAATTCTGTATCCAGCAAAGCTGTCCTTCAGATATGAGGGAGAGCTCAAAATATTTTCTGACAAACAGACAATGAGAGACTTCGTGAACAAGACACCTGTCCTACAGGAAATACTAAAGGGAGCACTACAGGGTGATAGAAGACAGGAGTGCGTGGTTTGGAACACAATTTTGGGAGATGGTAGCACAACAATGTAAGTACACTGAACAAAGGTAACTATGAATACGGTTGAGAGAGGAAGGTGGGGAGCATGTGAGACACCAGAAGAAAGGAGGAAAGATAACGACTGGGACTGTGTAACTTGGTGAAATCTAGAGTATTCAACAATTGTGATAAAATGTACAAATATGTTCTTTTACGAGGGAGAACAAGCAAATGTCAACCTTGCAAGGTGTTAAAAATGGGGAGGCATTGGGGGAGGGATGCAATCAGCATAAACTAGAGACTGTAACTAATAGAATCATTGTATTATGCTTCCTTTAATGTAACAAAGGTGATATACCAAGGTGAATGCAGGTAAGAGGGGGGGATAGGGGAGGCATGTTAGACACTTGACATTGGTGGTATTATCTGATTCTTTATTCTACTTTGATTTAAGGTTATTTTTCCTTTTGCTGCTTCCTAGCTGTCATTTTTTTTTTTTTCCTCTTTCTTTTGCCTCTCTACCTTCTTTGACTCTCCCTTCTGCCTCGTGGAAGAAATGTAGATGCTCTTATATAGATAGTGGTGAAGGTGGTGAACACATAAATGTATAACCATGCAGAAAACCATCGATTATTTACTTGGGATGGAATGTATGGTGAGTGAACAAAACCATATTAAAAAAATGGGTTGATGACAAAACCTCGAGGGCAATATACTGAGTGAAATAAACCAGACACATTAGGACAATTATTGCAGGGTCTCACTGATAGGAACTAATTACAATATGTAAACTCATAGACATGAAATATAAGGTACCAAGATATAGGACGAGGCTTAAGAATGGGGAGTGGTTGCTTCGTATGAGCAGAATGTTCAACTAGGATGAACTTAAATGTTTGGAAATGAACAGGGGTGTTGTTAGTAAGATGTGAGAATAACTAACAGCACCGAATGGTGTGTGAATGAGGTGGAAAGGGGAAGCTCAGAGTCATATATGTCACCAGAAGGAAAGTTGGAGGTCAAAAGATGGAAATGTATAAAACTGAATCCTATGGTGGGCAATGTCCATGATCAACTGTACAAATACTAGAAATCACTTCATGAACCAGAACAAATGTATGACAATACAATTAGAAGTTAACAATAGAGGGGCATATAGGGAAGAACTATATACCTATTACAAACTATATACTACAGTTAGTAGTATTTCAACATTTTTTCATAAACAGTAACAAATGTACTATATCAATACTAGGAGTCAACAATTGAGGGGGGTTGGTTAGGGATAGGGGAGGATTAGAGTTTCCTTTTCTTTTTTTCTTTTTTCATCTTTCACTTTATTTCTTGTCTGGAGTAATGAAAAGTTTCTAAAAACTGAACAAAAATTAAGTGTGATGGATGCACAGCTGTATGAGGGTACCCAGGGGCAAGTGATTGTACACTTTGGATCTTTGGATAATTGTATGGTATCTGAACAATCTCAATAAAAATGAAAAAAAAAATACATAAAGCATAAATATTGCCACTTACATAAGTGTACAATTCAGTAGCATTAATTACATTCACATGCTATGCAACCACCACCATCTATTTCCAAAACCTTTTGATTACCCCAAACAGAACCTCTACCTATTAAGCAATAACTCCCCACTTCACCTTCCCCTTCTCCTGATAACCACAATCTCTTTCTGTCTCTATGAATTTGCTTATCCTAGAAATTTCAGATAAGAATACTGTACTCTTATACTGACTCCTCCTCCCACCTTACAACTCTCTCCCCACTCCTGCTTCCTGGATCACCTTCTACGTAAACTACCTGCACCGAAGTCCTTGCCTTAGGCTCTGCTTTTGAGGGAACTCAAATCAAGACATTGTTCATCCAACTAAGATCATGTATCTGGGCCTAGGAATCCCTAAAATAACAGTGTGGGGATTAGACAAGTGCCAACTGGGGCTGCTCCTCTTCTTTCTGGAAGCGGAGTAGCCTTAGAGCACGCAGGTGGTCCTTCACCACCCCTCCACCAAAAGCTAGGGATGTTGTCTTCATTGTCACTGTCATCATCATAACTGTCATTGTTTCCATCATTATCCATATGATTATCATCACAGTTATTATCACTTATTTAGCATATTCCCTGGCATCATGCACTTTGTAGTCATTTGCTAATATCCTTCAGTTCTCTTGGTGGCCCAGCTAGCTGGGTCAGTTACCATTTGCCGCTATGAATGAGGGAACTGAGCTGCTAGTAAGTGGCAGAGCTGAGATTTGGCTTCAGGTCTGCAACAGTTAAGGCCATGCTGGGATCTGCCGAGGCAGGTCCAGATACAGTTAGGGGGTCATTCTGATATCACTCGTGGCTGTTCCCAGAATCTTCTGTCAGGACTAGCCAGTGTCCCTGACAACATTAGGGTGCTGGCTTCTTGATGTTTAGACATTTTGGTCCTTGGATTCAGCTTTCCTGACCCAATTTTTCTGAATTTCTGATTCCTGATTTATTTGGACATCTCTAAAGCCTGATTTTCATCTCAGAAACATAGTCTCAATCCCCCACCTCCTAAACTCCCAGACCCGGTGCTAATGTGGAAGCTGGTTAATGGTTTAAGTAGCACTGGGGTTGTATTTCTAGAAAGGGAAGCGTTATTTAAAAGTGTCCTTCCAAGCTGACTTTTCCATATAAATGTTGTTACGTATGGGAGAGAGGCTATATTCCTGGACAACTTCCAAGTGCTGAATACACCATTAACACCTGAGTTTGAAGCTACAGGGAAGGAACTGCAGCACTTTGAATGATAAATTCTAAGCAATGTTTATATAATTTTAATTAACTTAATTTTAGGAGTTGGTATTTAAAAGTTCGGCAGGAGCAGTAAATAACTGTGCTTTGTATTTTAGGTTGTAACAAAAAGAATGGACTTCTCCCACCCTCACTAATGCATTTTTCAGGTTTGACTCAACTCTGTCAGCTAAACCCTGTAAATAAGTAAGCCAGAACTCTTCTGCATTTGAAAAGTTTGTAAGCAGCAGAGAGGAGTCACAGTGAAAAATAGGATCTACCGAGCACCTACTTGTATCAGGTGCTTTCAAATGCAATATCTAAGTTACTTCTCAATCTTTTTCATCAATGAAGAAACAAGCTCAGAGAGGGTTTGTAACTCATCAGTGGACACATTGCCAGGAATTGCATCCTGATTGGTTTGTTTTGGGGAAGGCTTTTATTTTGCCAGTGAGAGAGAAGTTAGAGGCTCTGGGGAAATTTTGTTACGCTAATAATAGAAGGAAAATCTACTGAATCAAGTCCCAACAAAAGGGGAATCAGGCTGGGGTAAAAATTCCATCTCAAATTTGAAGATAAAAGTGAAGACAGAAGCTCAATCTCTTTCATGCTCATATAATCAAAAACCCCAAACTAATTATTAGCAAACCTTATATCCAGTTCCTTAGAAAAAGCATACTATATCACAACCATGTAGAGTTTATTCCAAGAATACAAGGGTGGTCTAACATTCAAAATTCAATCAATATAATTCACCACATTAACAGAAAAAAGATACAAAATTAGAATATTTTCATACATACAGGAGAAACATTTGATTATATTCAATACCCATTCACAGTAAAAAATTATCAGCAAGTTAATAATAGAAGGTAACTGAAAAACATCTGCAAAAAGCTATAGCAAAATCATACTTGATGAACTATTAAAAACTTTTCCCATAAGATTGGGAATAAGGCAAAAATGCCCACTATCACCACTTAATTTCAACATTGTATTGGAGGTTCTAGCCAGTGCCATAAGCAAGAAAAAGAAATAGAAGGCATAAGGTCTGGAAAGGAATTATTGGTAGAAGACATAATTGTGCATGTGTTCTAGTTTGCTAATGCTGCCAGAAAGCAAAACACCAGAAATGGACTGGCTTTTATAAAGGGGGTTTATTTGGTTACACAGTTATAGTCTTAAGGCCATAAAGTGTCCAAGGTAACACATCAGCAATCGGGTACCTTCACTGGAGGATGGCCAGTGGCGTCCGGAAAACCTCTGTTAGCTGGGAAGGCACGTGGCTGGCATCTGCTCCAAAGTTCTGGTTTCAGAATGGCTTTCTCCCAGGACGTTCCTCTCTAGGCTGCAGCTCCTCCAAAATGCCACTCTCAGTTGCTCTTGAGGCATTTGTCCTCTCAGCTTCTCTGGAGTAAGACTCTGCTTTCAATGGCCATCTTCAAAATGTCTCTGTAAACTGCAGCTCCTCTCTCAGCTCCTGTGCCTTCTTCAAAGTGTCCCTCTTGGCTGTAGCAAGCCTGCTCCTTCTGTCTGAACTTATATAGTGCTCCAATAAACTAATCAAGGCCCATGCAGAATGGGCAGGGCCACACCTCCACGGAAACAATCCAATCAGAGTCATCACCCACAGTTGGGTGGGTCACATCTCCATGGAAACACTCAAAGAATTACAATCTAATTAACACTGATACACAGTGTTTGCCCACACAAGATTACATCAAAGATAATGAATGGCATTTTGGGGGACATAATACATTCAAACTAGCACAGCATGTAAATGTTCCAAAAGAATTTGTGTATAAATTAACAGAATTAAATGACTTTAGTGAGGTCTTTGAATCTAAGTCAATAGACAAAAATCAATTTCATTTCTATATACCAGTGACAAACAAATGGAAAATGAAAATTCAAAAAGCTGTCATTTACAATAGCAATTATGCATATAATAGAATATCTCAGAATAAATCTTGTGAAAAACGAACAAGACCTCTCCAAAGAAAACTATAAAACATTATGGAAGTGGGAGGTCAAAGGTTAACCTAGTACATTTTAAAATTCAGAGGTCAGGTGCTCTCTGCCAGGAGCTCAGTCCCCATGGAGCCAACAGCCAGAAATTGCAAAGTTGGTATCTTTATCCTGGGATTTGAACTGTGGAAAAGGCAGCTTGGTAGAAAGAGACTTGCTTCATCTTAATTCCACCAATACTCACCAATCACATGTTATGCTCTAAGTCCTATTCAGGTCTGGGGATTCAGAGCCAAACCAGACAATGGTCCTGCCCTCAAGGATCTCTCAGCATAGTGTAGGGATCAAACATGTGAATAAGCAGTTACAAAGCAGCATGGAACGTATCTTGCAGGATAGTCACAAAGCTCAGGCAGAAAAGAAGAGGACAGCTAATCCACGCTTGAGGAATTGGAAAAGGCTCTCTGAGGCAGTGCGTTTTATGCCGAGAATGAAAGGATGGGCAGCAATCAGCTAGATGAAGGACGGATTGGACAGTGCATTGCAAGCACATGAAAGAACGTGTGCAAAAGTCTGAAGGTCAGAATAATCAGGGCACTGCCTAGGAAACCAAATATGGATGCGGAACCAGGAGGGCAAGTTGCAAAGGGGAAGAGAAAAGGCTGGGCCAGGCTGGGTCCCAGCGAATTTAGTGAGTCCTGTTGAAGAATTTCTATTTAACTCAGGGTGACGTAATTGAATTCTGAATCTGCCTGTTCTGAACTCTGTGACCTTGAGCGAGTCCTTTCTGCTTTAGTAGCAGCAGAACTTTATTAGTTTTGCCTTGAGTATTAGCTTTCCCTCCACTATTTTTAAAGGTACATAAATAGGTGATTTGTTTTCTAAAGACCTGCAGGTGGTAGGTGCACCCAGCAAAGTTGGTTGATTGATGATTGTCCCGGAGCTCTGTAGCTAAGGAGGACAGCATCTCAGCCTTATTATTTAGGAACACAAAAGCTGGCTCAGACCCCACACAACACCACGTGCTGGCAGCTGAGAACATTGCACAGACATTAATCAGGTTGGAAAATTCCCCTTTCCAGGTTCCTGAAACCTGCAGCCAAGGTGGCAGCTGGTGGCCTATTATTTCCTGGAGCTCCGGTGAAACGGAAGAGTTCTATTTATACAACTCTAGGCAGGAGAGATTTGCTTTCTCTCAATGAAGAACAGGTTATCATTAGAGGTATATTTCCTTAATGTTTGCTTGAGCTTCTTAAGAGATTAAATTATTGCAATAAGGCGGGCAGCAGGAATTGCTGTTACTTGAAGTCTGTTTTCCTAGTTCTTCCTTGGAGGGAAATAAAGAGTTGAATAATTTATCCATTGCTTGAACAAATTTTAAGGGTGCTGTCAGAATTAAGACCAGGTAGCTGAGCCTGCAGACTAGACCAAAAGGCTGGGAGTGGAAGTGAGCAGGTAGGCCAGGAAGCTACCAGTGCTAGGTGAGAACAGGGATTAGGAGCAGATGGCATCAGAGAGACACTGAGCACCAGGCAGTTTTGGCAGTGACAAGAGGCAGAATTTTAGAATTTGGAAGAATTAATAAGAGCAAGGGTTAAACATAAGGTTCCCTCAAAGCTCATCAGGGAACAAGGCAACATTAAAGGTTGGCTGGATAGTAGTTCCTAAATATCTATGGAACGAACCAATGAATGAAGGCTGATTATGAGAACCAATTATGAGAATTTTGGTCCAAGGTGAGAACTGGATCATGAAAAAATGAGTTAAATAATATTAATGGCTAACAATTACATAACACTTGATATATGTCAGGCACTCTTCTAAGCTATTAACATAGTAATTAATTTAATTTTCACAACAGTCCTGAGAAGTCAGTATCGCTGTTATTCTCATTTTATAGATGAGAAAACCAAGGTACCGAGAGGTTAAGTGACTTGCCTAACATCTCATTGATAGTAAATGGTGGAGGCAGGATTCAGTCTGGTTCCAGAATCCACACAGTTCACCATTAAGTGTGAGTCTTGTTAGAATTGGGACAATGCTGGGTCCTTAAGCAATTTCAAAATTCTTCCAAAGAAAGAAAACTGCTGGTCCCAGAACGTAGGGACTGGACTGAGTTTGAAGGAGGAGTAAGGGGCCTCAGTAGGTTCACATTTCAGGAGTATTTCTGTTTGTAAGCACTATTCGTCATGAGTTATTTTCCAAGCATATAATTTATGATAGCTGTGATTAGCATATCTAAGACCTTGGTCTGCCTGATTTATGCTTTTTCTTTTTCCAGGAAAAGAAGCTGTTTTCTTGCTTTCCTTGATAGAAATATCTGACTGACAACTTCCCAGGTTCTCAGTGCCTCTGGCACAAAAGGTAGTGTGTTCCATTTTTCAGGAGTTGTGTGTTCAGAGTCCAACTGACATCACATTTCTATTAACTTGTTTCCATGCTCTTTGGTTAAAACTCCACGTCACTTTGTCAATCAAAATGAGTATTTCAAAACCTAGTTAAGATGTTGCTCAAATCAGTTGTTGCTTAAGTAAGTACTGACAAAGAATAAGACTCACATAAGTTGGATGGTTGGGTTGAAGGGGTGCTTCAGTGCTCTAGCTCTATTTCTAAAGTGAAACCCAGGGATTCTTGCAGATTGGGAGGATGTTTGGCAGGGATGAAGTGGCTGGCACAAAACATGCAGCAATTCTACTCATGATCATGAATACTCAGCCTTATTTGGCATAAACAATTCTTCAGGGTATATTTTCAACTCATTGTTTGGAAAACTTAAGCACATAAATACTGTCAGCTACAGCAGAGTTTTGTGTGTACAATACTTAGTAACCTTATTAAGAATATTAGGACATAAACATTCCCTTACCTACAATTGTTTTTTAAGTAGTTAGAATGTTTTCTTAAAGATGGAGAAGACTTTTCACAGCAAGTAAAATTGAACAGCATGTTTTGAGCACTGAATCTATTTCAGATACTATGCTGGAGCTGGGGATACAGTAATGGTCCCACCCAACCCTAATGCTTTCTCCAGGATCTGCTGAAAACCATTTTAGAATGTGGAGAAAAAAATGAAGAGGGCACAGAAAACTGAAGGAAAAGAAAAGGATATGTTCATCATATAGGAAGTTTTTCCAAAACTCCCTGAAGGAGCTAATTATAATCGTATGTCCCAAGGTTGGAGGTAATATGAGGGATTTTTCCAGGCCTTAGAGATTAAAGGAAGCAGGATGCATTTAGCTAAGGTGGATTTTAGAGAAAGTTTAAATTCTGCCCCTTGTGACATTTCAATGATATCGTTACTAAGGATGGAGAGGACCCCAGAAGCCCAGTTCATCCACCTACCCTTTCACCTCTCAGCCATCTCATACTCATATGTGTCTATTGTGTTGTGCATTGGCTGGGAGATAGCGATATAGTCACTATGAAAATGATACAGATACATGAACAAGACATGGTTCCTGCCCTCAGGCAGGTAATAGTCTAATGCAGTTAGGATCTATACCATAATGTAGAAATACACAGGATGTGGTGGGGACCAGAGGAAGTGGCAACTATCTCCCATGCCTTTGAGATGGAAGAAATGACTGTCCTTCCTGTCCACAGAGAGAAGAAAACCAGAACTCTGTCTGGATTCTCAGAAGATATCAGTTTCTACCCTCCTCAGCCCCTCCTGGTTTTCTTGAGTGTCTACCACATACCAGCACTTTGATGGGCACTGGGAGTATTGCAATGAATGATGCATTAGTTTCTGAAAGTTATCTTTTAGTGGAGAAGGCAGCTAACTTAATTAAACAAATAATTTCAGAGCAGTCTCCTTTTTATGTGGATGTGAATCATGGGATGTAGAAATATATAAAAATATTATTAAAGGCATATAAAAAGAGATGTAAAATATTAATAAAGTCCCTCTGTGCACAAAATGTAAAGCAATGTACTGAACAACAAATAGTTGCAAGGGTATGATGGGCTGTAGAGGGGCTTGGAGAAGTGTGGGGTGTCAAGGAAGACCTCCCAAAGAAGTGATCACTTAGGCTGAAATAAGAAGGGCAATTAAGATCTGGCTAAGTAGAGGAGAAGGGGCATCACTGGGACCCAGCTGAACAATTGGGTCAACTTCCTTACCTCATCCTAGGTTGGCTTCTTCTCTAATTGGTTGGAACTCAGCCCTAGGATACCTCATGGCAGATCCCACCTAAGAATTGCTTATGTGGGTTTGGGGTGGTGGGTGGAAGAACAGGGAAAAGAAACCACATAAAACTGATTATGGCCAATAGAAATCACAGAACATATAAATTCCAAACTCTGTTTATTTAATTTAGCTTATTTACAAAACAAAAAACAAAACAACAAAAAACCCAAAACCAAAAAACGAGTCAGTAAATGCTAACTTGCAAAAATTAGCTGACTAGTTCCATGTGTTTGTCTGGCTGACTATGAAATGTATATTGTTTGTTATTAAATTCCTTTCTGAGGGGGAAAAGTCACAAATGCAAACTGGTTAGGCTTTCTATGGTAGGAGAACTTTTGTAAAGTGTCTTTTAATTTAAAACTCAGGGCTGTTCACCTTCAGTGGTATTTGTAAAGTTACGGATGATGAAATATATCTGGAAGTCAGCCCTCCCTTCATTAAGGACATAGAGATAATTCAGGAGCCAGGTCAGAACTTCAGCAAATTCTCACTAGATGATGGAGACCAATCAGATGAGAGGATTTTCCCAAGATATGAATAAGAGGTCTGAGCTAAATCACTATTTAATGGTAGAGAATTCGGGTGGATATCAGGATAGGCAGGAAATAGGCACAGAGCAGCCACAGTGAACACTATGTCTGGTACTGTGCCTAAAACTGTTGATGCATTGGCTCATTTTAAAACAATAAAGACCAACACTCTGTGAGCCCTTATTATATCCCTGGCTTGGGGCTGTAAGCATATTGACTCATTTACTCCTACAATAACCCAGTGATGAGATTCTGGTTTTACCAAGAGGAAACTGAATCTCACAGAGGTGTGGAGATGTCCTTTCCGAGGTCCTACAGCTAGAAAAAGCAGAGCCTAACTTTGAATGCAGGAAGTGTTAGAAACAGTCTCTTGACGTAACTGCTTTTATTATCCCTGCCTTACAGATGAGGAACTGAGGCCTGGAGAGGTTAAGTAACTTTCATAACATCCTCTAAGTTTCAGATTCAAGATTCCACATCGGATCTGACACCCAAGTCCATGGTGGTGCCCACTGTACCCAGTATTTACTGCCTTTCTGTGGAGCTCTGACTACCGGCTACTCTTTTTCTTCGGGAATGAGAAACCTGGATTACAGTTTCTCTCACCTCACTCTGAAATTTGATGTTGAATTCAGTATTCCAGCAAGAACCTGTCCCTCCCACTTTCCCAATTTAGCTTATTTCTTAGGCTTTCAGCCTCCATCTTAAAGGCTAGCCCTCTTTCATTTTTTTTCTCATGAGCCTTCAGAAGGCAGATCGAAGCTTAAGAGGGAGGGAAACAGAGTTGGTGAGGAGCTGGGAAGCCACTCAGGTCTGAATGCAAGAAATGTTTACCTAAAAATCCAGTCAATGGACCAAAGATGCAACCAGAAACTTGAAAAGCAAAGCCAAATGAGTCTATGTCTGCTGAAGTAGGGACAGCCGGACATATGTACAGCTCTCTTCAAAGGTTGCTTAGGGACCCAATAAACCTGAAAAGACTGTGCCTTGAATCTCAATGTGGGTGGGCGGATAAAGGAACACTATTCCTCTTCTTCCTCTTGGTTTTCCCAGGGTGTGCACAACAAAGAAAAGGCAATTTGCATTCAATGACTGAAAGCCACTTACATCTGTAAACATTAACTGTCCCAGCCAGCAAAACCCTCCAGAAAGCCTCTTAGCCCCATTTGTAGGAGCCAGATGTGAAAAGAAAGCCTTCTGCTTTCCATTGTTCTTTCCATTTGAGCTTCAAGACCCTGGGAGCTGCATGTGCGGGGAAAGCGTGGTACATTTTGCTCTTAAATTGAATCAAGCTTATTATGTTAGAGAAAGTTTAATTAAACTCTTGCTGGCGGTTGTGAAAAAGGTTTTACCTCCTCGCAATTTTTTCTTCATGTGTTCCCTGCAGGTAGTACACACTTTTCCCTTCCAACCGAAGGACATTAGGGCCATATGAATATGCACAGACTCAAGAAGTTTCCGAGAAGCTCTGGGGGCATTTGACTCATAACTTTTAATTTAATCAATCAACTCAGTGGTACAGTAAAGGGATTACAACTATAGAACTCCCTGATCACAGGCGACCTGGTTTACTACAGGGCCACCAGCGGTAGTCTTTTTCACAAAAAATAGGGCAGGGCTGCCTGCGCTATGATCGCCGATATCCTTTGTCTGTGATATTGTTTGTTCTTCAACTCTGAATTTACTGAGGTTAGGAAAAATCTGCAAGTATTTCTTTGGACTCATGCTTCACTTCCAACCCCAAACAGTAGAGTCTTGCAAATTGGGAAGGATGTTTGCCAGTACTATAGTGTCTGGCACAGATTTCTGCAGAAACCCCACTTGTGATTATAAATAGTTGGCCTTTCCCGGCACAAACAATTCTTGGGGGTATATTTTTCAACTCATTGTTTGGAACACTTAAGTACAAAAATGCCATCAGTTTTAGCAGAGTTTTGAGTGCAAATTTTTGGGTAACCATACAAAACACTGTTGCTTAATGGATTTTGTATATTCTTCTTCCTATAATTTCATAAGGCTTTTTGGTGTTTAGAATATTTTCTTGTAAAAGGAAAATTAGGGTTTTTTAAATTTTTCATTAAAGCGTGCATTTGTTGGAATCACAACACAGGAATTGGCAAACAAGTCTGAAGGAAATAGAAAATGAAAAATGCATGGGTTGGTGTCATACTTAAATTTTAATCACATCCATTTTGCCAGGAAAACTGGTAGCATTACAGCTCACAAAATAACTGATCCATAGTTTCCCAATGAATTCAATCTTTCTTCTACCCAAATCAGTTCAAAACAGGTGACTATTTAAGCTACACAAATGAGATGCAGGAACCATGTGCTCTTTATACTGCCAACCAACAGGGGTAACTGGCAAGCCAGTGATCAATAAATTAACTTACTACTCTCAGTGGTAATGGGACTTTACCTTGATAGATATATGGAAAAATACTTTATATAATATATAATTTTGACTGGTCAATTCAATACAGGTGTGCCTTATTTAAGAAAGGATATGCTCCACATACACAGTTCGTGGACTTGAAGAAGGAAGGCAGAGTACGAGGCTGTGAGTTTTCTGATTTCAACTCCCATTAAAATGCCAATAAAAGAGTCTGAGGCGAAGGTTTCAGAAATAGCAGTCATAATCATCATGTGATACCCAAGGAAGAATGAGTAAAAGGGGAAAAAGGTGATTTTGAGCTATTAAAAATGCTTCACAATATGAGAGAAGAAAGATGCATTAAGAACCTGGGTGTGGGGTGGGGTGGAATCAATAAACTCTGAAATGAAATGAGAATCAAACCAGAATTTAGAAAGTAGTTGTAATCTATTCTTTAAATGTGGAAGAAAGACATTATACCTATTTAAGAGGAGTTTATTATGGGAAGAAGCAGGCAATGATAATATTGGTAAAATGTGGAAGTGGATGTTATAGGAAACTCAACAGAGAAAATAAAAATGAACTAGGGAGAGTATGCAGTGCATAGAAAGACAGACATATGAAAAGAATGCAAAAGAAGATGGATCTGGAGAATGGAGCACGCTGGAGGCAATGAGAGATCCTAAAGAAGAAGGAATAGACTGAGCACACTGCCTAGTATACAATAGATGTCTGAATAGGTTTGTAGAATGAATGAGCAAACCATAAAGAATAAAAAAATTGAAGATTAAAAAAGAAAAAGATTCAGCAGAAGAAAAATGTCACCACCAATACAAGAGTTGAAAGTATAGAGACCTATTTAGGATACCATTTAAAATAGAATGGAGATCAACATGCATCATCAGACATTTTAATTCCAAGGAAAAAAAAGAAAGCTTTCCACATGGAGCTAGGTTACAGTTTCATATAAAGGAATATAAGTCATAAGTGAATAGAGACTGGCATTGTTTTCTTTCATTGTAATAGAAAACCACGTACAAACCATTATCAGAGGAAAAGGCTGTATGTTTTGGGTTTTTATCTAGAATTGTTTGTGATAGAAGTTGGGGATTAGGAGAATTGTTAGAATAAAAGTAGATTAAATAAGCAAATTGAGCAGCAAGTTAAGCCAATGGAGAACAGAAGCAAGAGAGATGAGAAAAATAAAAAAGAGCAAACTTTTCCCATAAAAGTGAATCAAAAGATACAATTCTAATGAGCTATGTATGAAAGGATAAAATAGCAAATAAATTCTTTGCTGTTTATTTAAATTGACAGCTAACTAAAAGAAAAAGACAAGAGTCACCAAAGGGGATTAAAAACAAGCAAAACCAAACCAAACCAAAGTGTCTATACATCACCAAAGAAAGTCTAGAAAAAAGGAAACAAGTTAACACTAAAAATTGAGAGGTAAAAAGTAAAATGGCAGAAAATAAACTGAATAGGACTGAGGTTTAAATAAGTATAAGTTTAAATAATCATGTGGGAAGCAAAAATAAATAAACAAAAAGAATTCTTCCAATTGGATTACTGCAAAAATTTACTGGGAAAACTTTAAAAAGGCTGAGAAAGTCTAAAAATACTTTTAAAAATGTTTCAAAAACACTACAAGATAAATTAATTAAAATGAATAAAAACTGGATGGAATTTCAGACAAGGTGGAATTTAAGGCAAAAGATATTAAATCAACCTAATTGTGTTAGTTATGTGATGATACAAGTCAGTGTTAATAATAAGAGCGTAGTGATATCATGCCTATAGGTACAGAGTACATAGCAACAAGTATAGAGGGCAACCACTGCTAAAAATCAAAGAAAAATTTGTAAGTTTGCAAAATTTTAGAACAAGCTGTTAATAACCCATTATCAGAATACGATAAATCAAGAAGAGAACAAGAAAGTGACAGGGAGCCTGAAAAGCATAATTAAATGTACCAGAATACAGCAGAATGGGTAGATATTGCTAAGAATTAAATGGACTGAATAAAAAAGAAAATAATTTTCAATAGTCCTCTGCAAATCTATTGCTGTTTCCTGATGAGACGGTGAAGTAGCATGCACTCCTACTCTAAATTCAACTCTGGGGAAACTTCTGTGCAGAAGGAAGCACAGATCCAAGGACCTAATAGAGAAACTGATCTAAAGGGGAGATGAAAAGCTTCCCAGAACTGGGGGTTGGAGCAGGGAGGAGGTAGCCTGAGCTGGAAGGCAGTCTGACCAGCAGTGGATGGGGAAAAATGATGAGTTCTCCTCTTTCCTATGACCCAGCAGTGGGAGGATGGGTGCGGGAGGGTGTAGGAGTGCTCCTATTTCCCCTCTCCCACAAGGCCAAGGAAGGGCCATTGCCTGCCCTGCAACCCAGAGGTCTGAAGGACCATTCCATTCCCATTCCCATCCCCACTCAGAGTATCTTCAGGGAAGCAAAAAAGCCCTTTTGCAGAGAGGAGGGGATGAAGGGAGACCAGCAACTTTTGGGTATGCACTCCTCTATCTCTTCCTGCTGCAAATTTACAGATTAGAATGTAAAGGAGATCACCTCCTCCTATACCTACTTTGTTTTATTGATGTCAGGATGAATAAATGAAGAGAGAAGTTACTCAGCAGAATGCAAGCAAATGGGGGGAGTGGATAGCAGTGATGTGATGCCTGGGGCTCTGTCCTGGGTCTCATCTCCTTCCTTTTCTTTGAACACCCGGAAAAAGACAACAACTAGGACTTGGCCCTTCCCCAGTACACATTACCAGGCATAACAGATACATCGCCAGAAAAACAAGAGACCACCTGCCATAATAAATAGATACCAAGGAATACAACCAGTAAAAGGGAATGCAAACTGAACATGAAGCAGTTTAATTGCAACAGATGGAACAAAAATTTAACATAAGCTCAAAAAATTTCCTCAGAGACACAAGGGAAGATATTAAAAATATAAGGCAAGAACAAAATGTAAAAAACACCAAATATATATTAGTTGTTAGACAAATATTCATAATGGCTGTGACATTCCAGCCAAAGATGCACGACCTGAATCTAGTCACGAGGAAACATCAGACAACCGCAAACTGAGAGAAAGTCTACAAAATAATGCCTGGTTTTCTGTGGAATGGAGCTGATGCAGTCCTTCAAGGAAAATTTAGTTTCAAATACATTGATTAGGAAACAATAAATATTTATGAAGATAAACAAGCTAATATTCCAATCAAGAAGCTGGAAAAAGAGCCACAGAATAAGCCTAAAGTAGCAATAAGGAAACAAATGAAGTTTAGTGTACATACCAATTAAATGTAGAGCAAAAATCATAAGATCCGTAACGGTAGAGAAAATTAACAAAACTAAAAGCTGGGTCTACTAAAAGACTAATGATAAAAGAGATCTCTGACAAATCTTATTAAGAAAAAAAGAGATAGTCTGCAAACACAAAGAATAGAATGCAAAAGGGAAAATAACTATCATTAGAGAGTAAAATAATAAAAATGATTATGAACATACATTGATAAATTTAAAAACTTAGGAGAAACAAATAAATTTCTTAAAACATATAAGGCGCTCACACTGGAGCAATAAGAAATTTAAAACTTTCATAGACGAACAAACTTTAACAAATTGAAATAGTAATGAAAGACCTCTTATACGTAAAACTCCAAATCTAGATTATTGGCTAGTATGTTCTATTCAGATTTTCACAGAATGGTAAATTCTTGTCTTATACAAGTTGATCCAATAAATAGGAAAATACAGAAGCTTTCCAGCTCATTTTATGGGCTCAAAGTAATCCTGTATCAAAAATTGTATAAGAACAATATAAGAAAAATATATAAGTCCATTTCACCCATTAATGTAACTGCAAAACTCCCAATAAAATATTAATTTACTTCAGCCAACAGTGCACTTAAAATAATATATCACGACCAAGCGAGATTTGTGCTAGGAATGGAAAAATATTCAACATCATAAAAATCTATTAATTATCCATATCCAAAAGAATGAAAGAGGACCCTTACCTCCCACCCTATACAAAAATTGACTCAAAGTGGACCAAAGATCTCAATATAAGAGACAGTACCATAAAACTCCTAGAAGATAATGTAGGGAAACATCTTTAAGACCTAGTTTAGGAGGTCGCTTCTTAGACCTTACACCCAAAGCACAAGCAATGAAAGAAACAATAGATAAATGGGAACTCCTCAAAATCAAAAGCTTCTGTACCTCAAAGGAATTTGTCAAAAAGGTAAAGAGACAGCCAATGCAATGGGAGAAAATATTTGGAAAACATGTATCTGATAAGAGATTGATATCTTGCCTATACAAAGAAATCCTACAACTCAACAACAATAATACAAACAGCCCAATTATAAAATGAGCAAAAGATATGAAAAGACATTTCTCTGAAGAGGAAATACAAATGGCTAAAAAGCACATGAAAAAATGTTCACCATCACTAGCTAGTAGGGAGATGCAAATCAAGACCACAATGAGCTATCATCTCACACCAATATGAATTGCTGCCATTAAACAAACAGGAAACTACAAATGCTGGAGAGGATGTGGAGAAATTGGAACTCTTATTCATTGCTGGTGGGACTGTATAATGGTTCAGCCACTCTGGAAGACAGTTTGGCGGTTCCTCAGCAAACTAGATATCGAGTTACCCTATGATTCAGCAATTTCACTTCTTGGTATATACCCAGAAGATCTGAAAGCAGTGACATGAACAGATATTTGCACACTGATGTTCATAGCAGCATTGTTCACAATTGTCAAGAGATGGAAACAATCCAAGTGTCCTTGAACAGATGAGAGGATAAACAAAATGTGGTATATACACAATAGAATACTACGCAGTAGTAAGAAGAAACGAGGTTGTGAAACATACGACAGCATGGATGAACCTTGAAGATATAATGCTGAGTGAAATAAACCAGACACAAAAGGAGAGATATTGTATGTTATCACTAATGTGAACTACATGAAAAATGTAAAATAAGTGTCTTATAATGTAGAATATAGAGGTCCTAGAGATGGTCAGAAGCTAGTGAAAGGGGAATGATAATCTAACATGTACAGATTATGATAATAAGGAAGAACTTAATTGGGAATGGTCAGTTGTGACTATGATTCGTTAATGGGATTACAAGTATTAACAAAAAAATAAAAGACCTATATGGAAAAAAATTTCAAAATCTACTAAAAGACAAAAAAAAATCTGAAACAATGGAGATATTACATACTCTTGAAGGTATGACTCAATTTTATAAAGACACCAATTTTCTCCATATGCGTCTATAAATTCAATGCAATTCTAAGTTAAATAGCAGCTGGACTTTTTATTTTAGGAGTTCAGAGGACTTTGAAAAAGAAGAGTGAAAAATCAGGAGAGACTTGCCCTACTAATATTAAGACATACTTTTAAGAAAAGTAGGACAGATATATATTAAGACATCCACTAAAAGTTACATATACAACTAATAGCTATAGTAATAAAAAAATAGTAGAATATTTATGCAAGTACAGACAAGATGAGGTCACTTTATCCTGAGCAGATCAACAAAAATTAGAATGCTGGGTAAGGTCAAGTGTGGTCAGGGATGTGAGCAATAGAGCCCCCAGGCACTTTTTGATTATTATCCTAAAATGTTTAGGTCTTCTGTTGCTCATTGACAACAACCTGGAGAGGATTCTGAAGAACTTAGTCAAAATAAGAGTATGTAGTCCCTATGATCTAGCAATTTCTTTCCTAATAGATCTATCTGTTTCACAAAAGTCCTCACCTGATCGATAAAGGAACATGGAGATGTGTTCATCCCAGCAATTTTTTGCAGAGTGGGCAATTGGAGGTAACCCAGGTGACTATCTCTGGAGGTGTGGATTATGGGATAATAAGTACAGTTAGAAGCAATGAACTAGATGTATCCACAGTAACATAAGTAGATTTTAAAAAACATAATGTTACATGGAAAAAACAAGAAACAGAATGATATTTTAACAAATACTACTTATATAAAATAAAATACACAAAAACAAAATAAGCAAAATACCTCTAATAAGAACAGGTACAAATGAAAGAATATACATCAAGAATGGGGGCAGGACGGTGATGAGAGCGGGGAATGGGGATAAATGGAATAAAACAAAAAAACAAAGCCAGAGGGGCCTTGCATGGGCCAATGATGTGAGTGTGCCATGAGGTGGAATGAGAAAAAAGAATATTTTCTAAGGTAAACATATACTAGGCTATAAAAAAGCAACTCAGTAAATTAAAAAAAAAAAAGGCAGAAAATATATATAACACTCTCCCAGCAAAACAAAATAAGCAACAAAATCAAGAACAAAATATAAACCAAAAACCCCTGACTACTTGGAAATTTTAAAACACTCTGCTAATTAACAAGTATGTCAAGAAGATAAAGTGCACAAAAGCAGAATATTAAGAAAATAATGAAAATGGGAACTACATATTAAAATCCCTTGGAGGAGTTCAGAGCTCTACTAGAAAGAAAATTCACAGTTGTAAGTGCATTTATTATTAATAAAAGAATAACGGAGAAATCAGCATACTAAGTAAACAATATAAAAATTTCCAGAGGAACAAAAGGACAACCCAAAAGAAATAGGAGCAGAGAATACTATATATAAAGAAGATACGTAAATTAGGAATAACAATAGAATCATCTAATAAAACTAACAAAAATTATTAGATAAAGCCAAATGGGTAAATTTAGTCAAGATATAAAGGAGAATTATCTTGCAATCTATAATTGTGTGCTAAAGGTTATGAAAATTCGAATAAAATGGAAGACTTTTAAGAACGGAAATAAAAGTCTAAAACTACCACAAAAGAAAGACCCTGACTCATAAATAAATGATGATGAAATTGGAAGGAGACTTGGGAGTGAGGATAGAGGAAAAGTATTCAGTGTTTGTGGATATTTCTTTCAAAGTATCAATAACCAATAGAAATGGGTAGGTAGTAAAAAAACAAATTTATTCCTCAAGGGTAATGTCTTGAGACTAAAACCAGATCAAGAGCGAGTTTAAACATCAGAAGTTATAGACTAACTTCATACTTGTATATAGATGTGAAGAGCTGAGAGTCAATACTTGCAGATTATGACTTGAAAGGAGAGGCATGATGGAAAGGGCTCTGGGGTCCCACGGAGCTGGATTTGGAGCCTGGCGCTGCCATGTGTTTGCTCTATAAACTGGCCCTAGTTACTAGCCTTCCTGGGACTCAATTTCCTCTTCTGTAAACAAAGAAAAGAATATCCACCCTATGGTGCTGAGGCAGGATTACTGAGAAAATGTTTGTAGAATCTTAATAACAGCGGAAGAAGAATAGTTTGGCATATGTTCTAAGGGAAAAAGCATACCATGATCAAGTTAGATTTGTCAAGAATGGAAGAATATTTTAGCAAATAAAAAACTATTAATATACTACTCCACAACAAGATTAAGTAGTAACAATTATATGTTCGTATTGATAGATGCCAAAATGCCATTTGAATAATCCAATATCCATTAAAAAATTAGATTTAACATATTTGAAGCCAAGAATCAACATAGTGTCTAATTAAGAGATATTCAGGGCATTTTAAATACAAATAAGAATGTTACTGATCAAATGTGGGGTTCTCTGCCAATGCATGTAACAGCCAATCAATGACGCTGTGTTTCAAAGGAAGAAAGAGTATATTGCCATATGAAGCAAGGAGAACAGATAGTCTATCACCCTAAAATGTGTCTCTCCAAACTGCAGTAACCCTGAAAGTTTTATAGTATCAAAAGATGGGCAGATTTTAGGGTAATAAGTATAATGGTTTGAGATGATGAAGTTAAAGATGATCTAATTATTGAGCATGCACAGATTGATTACATGCTTAGCCACAGAATGTATTTAAGGAAATGGTGCCCTTAATATGATGATGGGTGTGATTTTTAGTATTATAATGAGGTATAGGCCACTTATAGGTTAAATTTTAAGTTACTGCACATGTCAGGTGGACCAATTTTGGTTAGATCTAGCTTTGTCTAGTAAGACAGTTTAGGAATTGGGGTGGATTAGTTCTGGGCTGACTCAAGTTCCTTCATTAATAAACATTAAGGAACTGTCTATTGATTACAAGACTTCAAAGTTGTAAAACAGGATAAGGGGGTACAAGCAGGGCCAGGAATGAGTTATAATGAGGTGTTTACAATCATAAGATAAAGATACAATTATTATCAAAGATCAAGACATCTGGGTTAAAGGTCAATGTTTTTCAGTAGATTCAGACATTTTACTTTTGGCTATTCTACAGCTTACTAGAAAGTAAGAAAGGCATCTACATAATGATTCAGTAATCATAACTGTTTGTTAACTCTTAACCTCTTGGTTACAGAAACAAAGCAAGGCTACCTACTTTTACTATTATCATGTAACACTGTACTGGAGGTTCTTGTCAGTGAATGAGAGGAGACCTCAGAAATCATAGAGTAGTAATCAGAGAAAAAAGACAAAAACATGTTGCTTTTCACAGGCAAATTACGATGATTACCTACGTAATCCAAGGAATTTGGGATAAAACTATTAGAAATAAAGCATATAGATGCAATAAAAATGAATAAAAGATCAATAGCATTCTTTTTTTTTTTTCATTTTTATTGAGATTGTTCAGATACCATACAATTATCCAAAGATCCAAAGTGTACAATCACTTGCCCCTGGGTACCCTCATACAGCTGTGCATCCATCACACTTAATTTTTGTTCAATTTTTAGAAACTTTTCATTACTCCAGACAAGAAATAAAGTGAAAGATGAAAAAGAAAAAAAGAAAAAGAAACTCTAATCCTCCCCTATCCCTAACCAACCCCCCTCAATTGTTGACTCATAGTATTGATATAGTACATTTGTTACTGTTTATGAAAAAACGTTGTAATACTACTAACTGTAGTATATAGTTTGTAATAGGTATATAGTTCTTCCCTATATGCCCCTGTATTATTAACTTCTAATTGTATTGTCATACATTTGTTCTGGTTCATGGAAGTGATTTCTAGTATTTGTGCAGTTGATCATGGACATTGCCCACCATAGGATTCAGTTTTATACATTTCCATCTTTTGACCTCCAACTTTCCTTCTGGTGACATATACGACTCTGAGCTTCCCCTTTCCACCTCATTCACACACCATTCGACGCTGTTAGTTATTCTCACATCTTGCTACCAACACACTGTTCATTTCCAAACATTTAAGTTCATCCTAATTGAACATTCTGCTCATACTAAGCAACCACTCCCCATTCTTAAGCCTCGTCCTATATCTTGGTACCTTATATTTCATGTCTGTGAGTTTACATATTATAATTAGTTCCTATCAGTGAGACCCTGCAATAATTGTCCTAATGTGTCTGGCTTATTTCACTCAGTATATTGCCCTCAAGGTTTTCTCATCAACCCATTTTTTTTTAATATGGTTTTGTTCACTCACCATACATTCCATCCCAAGTAAATAATCAATGGTTTTCTGCATGGTCATACATTTATGTGTTCACCACCTTCACCACTATCTATGTAAGAGCAGCTATATTTCTTCCGCAAGGCAGGAGGGAGAGTCAAAGAAGGTAGAGAGGCAAAAGAAAGAGGAAAAAAAAATGACAGCTAGGAAGCAGCAAAAGGAAAAATAACCTTAAATCAAAGTAGAATAAAGAATCAGACAATACCACCAATGTCAAGTGTCTAACATGCCTCCCGTATCCCCCCCTCTTATCTGCATTTACCTTGGTATCACCTTTGTTACATTCAAGGAAGCATAATAAATGATTCTATTAGTTACAGTCTCTAGTTTATGCTGATTGCATCCCTCCCCCAATGCCTCCCCATTTTTAACACCTTGCAAGGTTGACATTTGCTTGTTCTCCCTCGTAAAAGAACATATTTGTACATTTTATCACAATTGTTGAATACTATAGATTTCACCAAGTTACACAGTCCCAGTCGTTATCTTTCCTCCTTTCTTCTGGTGTCTCACATGCTCCCCACCTTCCTCTCTCAACCGTATTCATAGTTACCTTTGTTCAGTGTACTTACATTGTTGTGCTACCATCTCCCAAGATTGTGTTCCAAACCATGCACTCCTGTCTTCTCCTATCACTCTGTAGTGCTCCCTTTAGTATTTCCTGTAGGACAGGTGTCTTGTTCACAAAGTCTCTCATTGTCTGTTTGTCAGAAAATATTTTGAGCTCTCCCTCGTATTTGAAGGACAGCTTTGCTGGATACAGGATTCTTGGTTGGCGGTTTTTCTCTTTCAGTATCTTAAATATATCACACCACTTCCTTCTTGCCTCCATGGTTTCTGCTGAGAGATCCGCACATAGTCTTATGAAGCTTCCTTTGTATGTAATGGATCGCTTTTCTCTTGCTGCTTTCAGGATTCTCTCTTTGTCTTTGACATTTGATAATCTGATTATTAAGTGTCTTGGCGTAGGCTTATTCAGAGCTCTTCTGTTTGGAGTGCGCTGTGCTTCTTGGATCTGTAATTTTATGTCTTTCATAAGAGATGGGAAATTTTCATTAATTATTTCCTCTATTATTGCTTCTGCCCCCTTTCCCTTCTCTTCTCCTTCTGGGGCCCCAATGATACATACATTATTGTACTTTGTTTCATCCTTGAGTTCCCGGAGACGTTGCTCATATTTTTTCATTCTTTTCTCCACCTGCTCCTTTGCATGTAGGCTTTCAGGTGTTTTGTTCTCCAGTTCTTGAGTGTTTTCTTCTGCCTCTTGAGATCTGCTGTTGTATGTTTCCATTGTGTCTTTCATCTCTTGTGTTGTGCCTTTCATTTCCATAGATTCTACTAGTTGTTTTTTTGAACTTTTGATTTCTGCCGTATACATGCCCAGTGCTTCCTTTACAGCCTCTATCTCTTTTGCAATATCTTCTCTAAACTTTTTGAATTGATTTAGCATTAGTTGTTTAAATTCCTGTATCTCAGTTGAAGTGTACGTTTGTTCCTTTGACTGGGCCATAACTTTGTTTTCCTTAGTGTAGGCTGTAATTTTCTGTTGTCTAGGCATGGTTTCCTTGGTTATCCAAATCAGGTTTTCCCAGACGGGAACAGGCTCAGGTCCCAGAGGGAAGAAATATTCAGCATCTGGTTTCCCTGCTGGTGTGTCTTAGAAAATTGCTCCACCCTTTGATGCCTCGGGTCACTGTGCTTTTCTGCCCAGCAGGTGACGCCTGTTAGCCTATAATTCTTGACTGGTGTGAGGAGGTACGGCCTGTTCCCCCAGGCTCTGGGATCTGGTTCTGAATGGAAAGGGCCCCACCCCTTTCCTCCTAGAGAAGACAGACCCCCCAGGTGGAGGTCATTAGCATTTCAATGGTCTCGCTCTCTGCTTGTGGTGTCTCCACCCTTCCCAGAGTCACAGCGCTAGAAACTGAAAATGACTGGGGCTTTCTCCACTGAGCCGAAAAACAAACAGATAGTCCCCTTCAGACCCAGTCCAAGGCAACCCTCTGGCTCTCCCAGGTCAGTCGTGACCCAAAGCCTCTGTCTGTTTTTTGGGGCTGCGTACCTGTAGTGAGCAGTTCACACTCGCTACTTAAAACCCCAGTTGGAGCTCAGCTGAGCTGTATTCGCTTGCTGGGAGAGAGCTTCTCTCTGGCACCATGAGGCTTTGCAGCTCGGGCTATGGAGGAGGTGGTCTCATGACGTGGTTCCGCAGGTTTTACTTACAGATTTTATGCTGTGTTGTCGGGCATTCCTCCCAATTCAGGTTGGTGTATGATGAGTGGATGGTCTCATTTGTCCCCCCACAGTTATTCTGGATTATTTACTAGTTGTTTCTGGTTTTTTGTAGTTGTTCCAGGCGGACTACTTAGCTTCCACTCCTGTCTATGCCGCCATCTTGCCCAAGTTCAATAGCATTCTTGTGAACTAACTATAACTTGGTAGAAAACCTAATGCTGACCCTAAATCTATCTCACTGGTAATAACTGCAAAAATAGAAAATGATCCTAGGAATTAACCTCATGAAAGTTGTATAAGAAAGAAACGTCAAAGCTTTCATGAGGAAAGGAAGTCATTTAAGAAAAATTAAATATTTACATGTCCCAGTTTTTACAGAAATTGCATACATTTTTAACCCACAAATATGATCTGGGCAACTGCATTCCCCTCATTAATGAGTGACCTCTTAACTAAAATTCCAGAAATCACCTGAGAAGCAAGCACTGAGGTGTCTGCTTGTAACCTTTTCCCTTGAATGCTTTTTGTGTGACATGAGACCCCAGTGTTAGGAAAGGGGGAAGGGAATTGAAGGGCTTGGGAATGGGATCTGAACTGGAGTCAGAGTTTGGCCACAGTCCCATGCGGATGTTCCTGGGCTCTAGGGGAGCAATGGGAGGGAAGAAGTGTTCTGGGGCAGGAGGGATGGAGAGTGAGGCGGCTCTGAATGAGTCCAAGAAGGTAGCAGTGTAGTGGGGTATGGGCGACAGCCCACAGCAAGAACTTACTTAAACTCTGCTTTTTAATTTTATCAAATTTGTTTTCTAGTAAGTTATAGTTAGTTCACAAGAATGCTATTGATCTTTTTTTCATTTTTATTGCATCTATATGCTTTATTTCTAATAGTTTTATCCCAAATTCCTTGGATTACATAAGTAATCATCATAATTTGCCTGTGAAAAGCAACATGTTTTTGTCTTTTTTCTCTGATTACTACTCTATGATTAATTTTAATTTTATCAAATTAATACATATGCAGAGTCTGCAAATGAATCTGAAAATATGGCTGTATTGGTCAGGGTCCCATAGGAAACAGATGGCATATTCAAAAGGGAAAATTGAGGAGAGTTTGACAAAGGACAATTCACAAGGGTACTGCAGGGTTCAAGGAAAGCAATGAGGGAAGGTTGGCTCCTAGGTTTGAACTATCTCCCAAAGGAAGGGAGCCTTTTCAGGAACAGAAGAGAGAGAGCGAGAGAGCTGTAAGAGAAGGGTAGCTGGACACAAGCTGTGGCCCCTGGAGGGGGAGAACAGCCACCGCAGGGAGGGAGCCTGGCAAGGCTCTGACCTCATTCTCCTCTGTCCTCAGCCTCCCACTGACCGAATATAACACGAAGCCAGACAGCAACAGGGACCAGGTGAAGAGGTAGAGAAAGATGGAGAGTGGATCTGGGGGTCAGAATAGAAACCCCTTTGCAAAATACCTAGAAGCGCTGGAAAAAGGGAGAGAAATCTCCTGGGGTCTCTCCAAAGAGGAAACCAACACCTGAACTGCAATCTTGGCTGCTTGGGTTTCAAGGGGCACACAGGGAAAGGAGCAAGGCCTTGTGCCCACTTGAGGCAGGGGATCGGAGTGCAAACCCCTGCAAAACCAGAGCCCTTACAGGGCCAAACTTTCGATGAAAACACAGACCAAAAAGAAATCCAATAAGCACATGGAGACGACAAGACAGCTTATCTGTCTCAGCGAAAACTCTGGGCCGAACAAAATACGTCTCCTCTGAGAATTTATAACCACTGGTTTGGAGTCGACATTACTCCATCGTCTTGTAGCTTTTGTTTGCTTTAGAAAGATCTGATGCCATTCTGTCCCTGGCCCTTTGTTACCCATTTTTCTGGATGTGTTAAGGATTGTTCTAAAATTCCTGGTCTCAGCATTGGTGGCAGCCCAGTTAGTCCAGTTAGAAGTACAGGAGGCTCTGAAAGGCCGAATTACTCAGCTTGGAGAGGGATTTCCCAGTGATGGAGGAGGGAGTGGGACTGATATTTGTTGAATGTTTAATTTTGTTTCTGAAATCAAATTTAGAGAGCAGGCCTGTGGTCCAGCTGTATGTCATCACTGTTCTAGGTACTGGGCTAAGGAAACTTATTCATAAACAGAAAGAAACTGAACAAGCTAAATACAATCAAGCTGATAACTCCAACGTAATTCTTGGATTTAATGCAATCCCACTTAAAATTCTGACACAATCCTTTACAGAACTTGATGAAATGATTTCAGAATCATTTGTAAAAATAGAAACACAATATTATTGAAGAATATCTTAAAAGAAAGATCACCTCCATTTCCAAGCCAGAAACCTAATTGTCAGCTTTGGTGCTTCTCTTTCTCATTCCTCCACATCCAGTCCAAGATAGAACCTACCTCTAAAAGATATCTCAACTCCACATTCTCTCCATCATCACTCCCACCACCTTAGTCCAGAGCCACCACCATCTCCTGGTAAATTAATACAGTATCTTCCCGACCATCTTCCCACACACCTCCACCAGCATCCATTCTGCTCTCTACTCCCCTGGTCTAACCTCCCCAGTGGCTTTTCCTTGCTCATCTTGCTCCACTCTCCTTGCTCATTTTGTTAACTGCTTCTCATTCATTCATTCATTCAACAATATTTACTGAGTGCTTTCAACGTGCCAGATAATGAGCTAGGCCCTAGGGAGATAATGGGCAAAATCAGACGTGTTCCTGCCAACACCTTAATGGTTTTAAAGGCAAAAGATAACAGTCGAATAAACATCAAAAACGTTCAAGGTTCAAGTGTGTTAGTAATTAAACCAATGCCAATTTAAAATAAGATTTTTTTTTTATAACCATTAAATTGACAAAAACAAAACAAAATGGCTAAATCAAATGTGGAAGAGGCTGGGAGAAACAGATTTATTTATTCATTGTTGGTAACATGGTGAATTGACACAAATGTTTCAGAGGAGACTCTGGCAAGAAGTCTCAAGAGCCAGAAAAAAAATTCATATCCTTTGGTAAAGCAGTCTTACTCTTGGGAAATTATTTCAAGAAAATAACTCAAAGGTAGGGGAAAGGCGAAGGAATTCTCTGCATGTAAATTTTTATTGCAGTACTTTCTATGATAGCAAAAATAACCTGATACTACCTAAATGTTTAATAAAAGAACAGTTAAGTTGTTTAGAAAGCTGATATAATGTTATTCAATAATTTTAAAATTATGACTATGGAAACAAAAATCAAATGAAAAAGTTGGATATAACATGATCAAATGCAAAGCAAAAACTCTTTATATGGATGGAACTTTTGTTGACCATGAAAAAATGAAAATAGTTGCCAGGTTAGAGTGACAGTCTTCCCAGCGATAAGATTATTAATACATATATTTTAAATTTAATGACCTAATGAAAAAGAAGGCTGAATTTCATTGTAAAATTAATTTTGATTATGTAGAGTATATTTCCTAATGACAGTTTTTATATTTTAGACAATGTGTTGTCAAGCAAAAAAAAAAGAAAAATTGACTCATCAAAAAAATGTTATTTTTGTCAATATGTATATGTATTAAAACTGATGATATACCAAAACAGGGGAAGTTATGTAGTTTACATTGTTAAGGGTGATTACAGGGTCTCTACTGGGTAGAACCATTTCTCAAAAACCCAGGAGTTTTATTCAGTGCCGGAAAGTAAAGAGATGCAGCATCTGTTTGGCAACTCATAACCCACTGGCAAGGCCTGGGCACGCCTCCAACCTCCAAGACATCCCTATATGTTAACACTACAGGGTCACTGTGTTCCTCCTATAAAGCAGGTGCTCCTGGACCATTTCTGGGTATTACAAACTCACAAATCTAGAGGACAGACAATGGGGGGCTTGGAGTTCTTCTAATACTTCAGGGCTCAGGAACTCTCTCTGGCTCATCAAATCCAAAACTTCTCTTTCTGCCTTCTAAGTAAGGCTCTCCGCAGAATAGGTCTTTGACAGTGGGGCAAAACTGTTCGGTACGACGCAGAATTTGGTATAAGTTGAGTCCGTTTTAGTGCAGCAGGGTCTTACTAAAAGAAGCTTTGCACATAAGATATTTAATTTTACTGAAGAGGAAAGAATGACAGTTCCCAGAGGAAAGCAAAAGGCAATCAAGAGATCTGAGTTCCAGTTTTGGTTTCAATACTCTCTGGCTACATGATCCAAGCTTGTAACTTCGAGCATCAGGTTTTTTCACTATTAAAAGCATGGTACAGCTTTAAAATGAACTTGCAGAAAGTACTTGGTTTTAAAATGATTTCACTATTTCCAGATGGCCAGCAGAGATGTATGGCATTATTCTAAAGAGGGAATGGCACATGTCAATTGGTCATCCCCTTGTTTCTCTTCTTTCTTTCCCACATCAAACCCCTCTTGGAGAGGAGGAGGTCATAAATGCAAAGAGAGCCCTGTACTCCATGGAGGGGACCCCAGAAATTGAATTTGGAACAAACCATTTTTATAATGGTTGAGAAAAGCCACTTACAGATATGGTCCACCAGAAGAACCACCTGGGAGTACATGGGTGTTGCCCAGTCTTCCACAGAGAGCCCAAGGTGACTTCTCAGAGGCAAGTTAGCCAAAGAGACACCTTTGCTTGCCATCTCACGTGTATTCCTTTCCTAGGACTGCCATAACCAAATGTGTGGCTTAAAACAACAGAAACTTACTGTCTTGCAGTTCTGGGATCTAGAGATCTGAAGTCAAGTTGTTAGCAGGGGCATGCTCCCTTTGAAACCTGTAGGGGAGAACTGCCCCTTCCCTTTTGTAGCTTCTGGTGGCTTTCTAGCAAGTCCTGGTGTTTCTTGGCTTGCAGCTGCAGCCCTTTAGTCTCTGCTTCAGTCATCACGTGGCTCTCTCCCTATGTCTGTCTCTTCTCCTCTTTCTCATAAATGACACCAGTCATGTTGGATTAGGGGCCTGCCTTAATTCCAGGTGCAATGGCCCTATTTCCAAATAGGGTCACATTTTGAGGTACTGGGAGTTAGGGGTTCAACATATCTTTTGGGGGGAACAGAATTCAACCCATAATGTTACCTTAAAGCAGAAGTTCTCAAAGTGTGGTCCATAGATCCCAGGGTATCCTGAGACCCTTTCAGAGGGTCTGTGAGGTCAAAACTATATTCATAACAGAAGACATTATTTTCCTTTCTCAATTTGTAGACATTTACACTGATAGCACAAACGCAGTGGTGAGTAAAACTCTGGTGCCTTGGCACAAATCAAAGCAGTGACCGCAAAATGCAACAATGTGTTCTATAATGCCACACACCTGCAGTAAACAACATCAAAAATGGCAGTTTTGCTTAAGACTGCCCTGGATGGAGCAATAAAAATTATTAACTTTATTAAATCCCTACCTTTGACTACACATCAAAATAATACACATTATTCCCTGTGACTGATTGGGAAATATGCATAAGCACTTCTGCTATACACTAAAGACTGTGATTGTTTTGAAGAAAACAATTGTTAGATTGTTTGAGGTGCAAGCTGGATTAGCCACTTTTTAATTTTCATAAGACATCGTTTTTACGTGCAAGAAAAAATGACACAAATAATGGCTATTTAGAATTGGGAATTTGACAGAAATTTTCTAAAAAATGAAGCGAGCCTGTCACTTCAAGGAAAACAACTGACAATATTTGTTGCCCATGGTAAAATTTGAGCTTTCAGCCAGAAATTAGAACCTTAGAAAACTTTTATCCATTACCAAGAACTTGACAGCTTTCAAATGCTTAAAGAATTTTCTGATGAGAATGGTGGTGATATTAATGGATTTGACTTTTGATAGTGTATAATGAAATGTCTCAACATTTGGATGAGCTTCATAACTCAGTAAACCAATATTTCCCAAATGACTAAAGTACAATGTTACAAAATTATGCATTGGTAAAAGGTCCATTCAGAGTGCAAGGTAAAGCAAGGCATTTTAATGTAACAGAGTACAAGTTCATTGACGTGGTTTTATATTCCACATTGCAATTAACCTTTAAGAAACTACTCTCCATAGAATTTTGGTGTAATATCAAAGAAGATTGTTGGAAAAGATCGTTAAAATACTCTTTGCTTTTCTGACAACATATCCTTGTGAAATGGAATTTTCTTCCTATAATTCAAGCAAAAAATATATTGCAACAAATTGAATGCAGAAGCAAACATGAGAATTCACCAGTCTTCTGTTAAGCCAGACATTGATGAGATTTGCAAAAAAAGATTTGCAAAAAAAGATAAAATGAAACTCTAAATTTCTTCTCTTTGGACAATATAATAATTTTCATAAAAAATATGTTCTTTATGTTGACATAGCAGGTGTATTATTGTTAATTTATTATATACTATTTTTTTAAAAAAATTAATAAATAATATTTTTAAATTTCTCAGTTTTAATTTTAATATGGTGAATATTGATAGATATAACCCACATAAGCAAAAGTGGGTTGAGCCCTCAATACTTTTTAAGCATGTAAAGAGTTCCTGAAATAAAAAATCTTGAAAAGATGGTGTTTTGAATGGCTAATTAATAAAGGGAATCACCATTTGTTGGTTTTCAGTGTTGTGGGGAAGCATCTCCGAGTTTAAATGACAAGGATTGGTTTTGTAGACAGCATCATCCCTGGACAGGCAAAAAATTTATCTGTTACCTAAGATTGGTAGAAATCACTCTTGAGAGCATTGAACTTTCAAGTATTCTGACTGGTTCTTCCTTGTGCCCTTCCAAATGGCTCTCATATCCTGAATGTACACAAGCCCACCTGCTTCCCTCCAAAGACGGGCTTGGCCCATACTTCCTGCTCAGTACTGGCCATCATAACTAGCTGTATGCTAGAAATCTGCCTCCGGGGTCATAGTGAATGACACTCTGAGTTCAACATCTAGTACACAGTACTTCCAGGTGCTAAGGATCAAAGACAAGCACATCATGGTTTTTGTCTAGGAGGACTTCTCATTCTGGTGGGGAAGAAAGACTCTTAAAGAAGTAATTACAGTATAATGTGATAGATGCTATTCTGTACATAGTGATCAAAGTTTTCCAACAAAAAATTACAACACACTCTGACAATGCAACACAGCTATCTGACAATAGGATGATCCTGGGGGATCTGGAACAGGCCTGCTATTTTATGAAGAAATGCCCAACAACTCCACAGAAATTCTCTATAGATTTGTACTGGATGTGGCTCAAAGGCCCAGCAACAATGGTTCTTCACTTTTTTTTTTAATTCTGGGAAATGACAGTGACAGAGTAGAAAAGAGCAAGAAGCTCCTTAGGACTACAAAAGATGAGTAATGAACCCTTAATACTTTATTTCCTCTGGGTTAGTGGGTGGAAGTCACTGGAAGAAGTTGTTTCCATTATACTTCTTCCAAGTGGGTTTTTTTTCCCAGGCAGAGAATCCAAGTTTGCTCACGCAGGTCTCCCACACCAGCTGAAGCAGATCAAGCCGAATCCCTGAGTAGGAAGACCGAACAACTAAGAGGCTTCAAAATTCCCAAACTTGGATTACACATGGGGAAAATTAAACAATGGGGCTCTCGAGCTGCCAAGAAATGTTGGATTCCGCTCTGCATGGGCTATTTGAGGGCCATGGAGGGCTCTGGTCTGGCCTGGGTCATCTGAGGTCCCAACCATATGCCCTTCTGTCTCCTCTCTTTTGGGAAAAGGAAAATTTCTCTTTTTAATCTTTTTCTCCCAGTCCCACTCTTTTCTTCTAGCTGTGGCAACTCCAAAGTGAAATGAACAAGAACAAAATAGACAGTGAACAGAAATAGCCTGTTCAGTGCCACACACAGACATCCTGCCACACAGGTTTAGAGAGAATGGGCAAGGCACCCAAACCATAGGCAGGAAAAGGAAACTGGGAGTTTTGAACCTGCAAAATGGGATCTGCATCTTAGATTCACTCCTAGACTATGGACAAATTATGAGACCTCTCCGATCCTCAGAGAGCTTATGCACATAAACAGGTGATTTTGAGGATTAAATGTTTAACATATGTAAAAATGCTTGTCACACAGCACATCTACTAGACATACTTATATTTTTCATGTTTTTTTGTGTGATTATTTTTAATGTCTTTCTCCCCTGTAGCCTCTGAATGGCATGAGGACATGGGCTGTGTCATTTTTTGTTTGTTTGTTTTTGTTTTTTTTTGGTCACTATTAAATACCCAGTGCTTAGCATAGTACCTGACATATGTTAGGCATTTGTTGAGACAATTGTATGATAAAAGGGAGTTGGTAGTGTCCTGATTGAGGATATATTTCAAAATAACAAATCTGGAATCCTCTGACAATTCTCATTGATTGATATTAGCCATGTGGAGTGTGGTGTAATGACGGATTCTAATGTGGCATTGGGAATTGGCAGGGAATGGGCATGCTGACTGACTAACAAGGCCTGCTATGGGTGAGTATGCTGGATATTTGTTGACCTTGATCTATGGACTCAAGAGCAGGTCCCTCCCCTGGCTACTTACAGCACAAATAGGTCTGTTATGTAATTCATGGGTAGGGCCATTTCAGGAGGACTGAGGTTACCAAATGCCCAACCTGAAGATAAGCAGCATGACTTCAGGAGCATTTTTAAAAAAATCACAGACAAGAAAATACTTGGCACATTGCTATGCAAAGAAGGTAAAAGCATACCATTATCATGTCTGCCTCATGTCTGAATTTGTTTAATTGGAATGAGTGTCTCATGAACAAACAATAAGAGGGAGCATACCCAACACACTCCAGCTAGTGTTTTCCATAGATAGAATTTTGCAATGTGCTTCCCCCCAATCCATAAAGCAGCTACATTACTCACGAGGGTAATCCTTTGGGTGCATCTTTTCGGACCAATTCCCATAAAATGTCAGCCTGTACTTGGCGGTTCCACAGGCACAGCAGTCTACAATCGGCTTGTCAGTCACCCCATCAAAGGTGGAGTCTGCAAGAGTCAGGAATGTCACCAAGTTAGGAGAAATATGGGCTGTTGTAAGGCATCATCCTCTAAGTCTCATCCTTAACCCTTGAATAAGAAGACCCAAAGCCACACCCTGATCAAGATGACAGAGTGAGATGCTTCAGGGCTCTGTACCCTCCCAGAAACTTTGAACAACCATCAAGAACTGGCAGAAACATCTTTCTCAAACCTCCAGAAACAAAGGACTGCAGTAACAGAGAAGTGCCAAATCAAGAAAAAGGCTATTAAAAGCACAAGATCATTTGACATCCTGGCTGGCCCCTCTCCCACCTGTCACTGGCTCAGTCCAGAGCTGGCTCATGCTCCCAGTGCATATTCCTGGTCCCACTTCCAGAGGGAGTACAGCCCTCATGCACATACGGGGAGAATATATGTCTGGCCCAATCTGTCTGGTGCTGGCCTGAGGGAATTGCCACCCCAGAACTTGAATGTAGAAGACAGATCACAGGATTCTCCTACAGAACACTGTGGAAAGCAGTCAAGTGGCTGCCTGGGGCTGTAGGACAAACAGTGCAGTACCTGGGACCATGAGAAAGCTGCTTCCTAGGAAAGAGGGGACATTCATATCTACATAAACTGAAGAATTCCTAGGACCACATGCACATGCCTGAGACAAGATGCATGTGCTGAAATGATCAGAGAAGCCCCTACACTTTGACCTCAAGCTATTTTCTAAACTCATTGTATGGATAAGCTCCAAAGGAGAGCACTGCACAGGTCAATCTGCAAAGACTGGGAAAGGTAGTCTTTTTTTTCTCCTTTTTTGTTAGTTTCTGGCATTCAAAACACTAGCTGCATACAAATTAAGGGAATAGATACCTCAGAGTCTAAATTTAAACAATAACACATTAAAATATCAAAATGTCCAGTTTCAACAAAAGATTACAAAACATACAAAGAAACAGGAGTAATGTCAAAGGCAGAGGAGAATATTAAAGCTTTAGAAGCCATCAAGGAGGAGGCCCTTACCTGGGACATACCAGACAAAGACTTAAAAAAAATGGTTCTAAATATGCTCAAAAGGCTAAAGGAAAACATGGACAAAGAAGTAAAGATGGTTAGAAAAAATAGGTATATACAAAGAGAAAATCAATAGAGAGATAGAAATTATGTAAAGGAATCAAACAGAACTGAAGAGCACAGTAACAAAATTTAAATTCCCTAAATGGGTTCAACAGCAGATTGGAGCTGGCAGAAGAAAGAATCAGTGAACATGAAGTTAAGACAATTGAAACCATTCAGTCTGAGGAGCAGAAAGAAGAAAGAACGAAGAACAGTGAACGGAGCTTTAGGAAGCTTTGGGATATCATCAAGCACAGCAAAATACACATTAAGGGAGTCCCAGAAGGAGAAGAAAGAGGGAAAGTGGCAGCAAGAATATTCAAAGAAATAATGGCTGAAAATTTCCTGAATTTAATAAAACACATGAATATTCACATCCAAGAAGCTCAATGAACTCCAAACAGAATAAACCCAAATAGATTTACACTGTGACATATTATAATCAAACTGTCAAATGCCAAAGATAAAGAGAATTCTGAAAGCTGCAAGAGGAAGCAATGTGTCACATACCAGGCAGCTTCAATGAGCTTAGGTGCCTATTTCCCATCAGAAACTATGGAGGCAAGACAGCAGGGGCATGACATATTTAAAGCGCTGAGAGCCAAAAGTTGTCAACCAAGAATTCTATATATGGCAAAACTGCCTCTCAAAAGTGAGGGAAATTTTAAGACATTCCTAGATCAATAAAAGTTGAGGGAGTTTGTCACCACCAGCTCAGCCTTACAATAGATGCTAAAGAGAGTTCTACAGGTTGAAAAGAAAGGATATCACTGAACTTATAATGTAAAAACCCATAATTTGTGATAAGAACTACATAAAGGTAGAGGGACAGAGAGGTATAGGAACATAGTTTGTATATATCATTGAACTTTAGTTGGTATCTAAGAAAACAAGATGGTTAAAGATTTGGGGTATTAAATTTAAGCCCCATGGTAACTACAAGGAAAACACTGCAGAATATGCAAGCTAATAGATACAGAAATTAGAGTACAGGTTGCCAGGGGCAGGGTGCAGAGGGAATGGGGAGTTAATGCAGAATGGATGTAGAATTTCTGTTTGGGGAGTTGCGAACATTTTAGTAATGGAAGGTGGTGAGTGTACCGCAACATTGTAAATATGAGTAATCCCATTGAATGGTATGCTTAGGAGTGGTTGAGATGGAAAGTTCATGTTGTATACATGTTTCCACAATGTGGAAAAAAGAAAAAAAAAGAGCAACTAAAGAGACAATGACAATTAAATGCAATACATGATCCTGGACAGGATCTATCATGGGAGGAGAAAAGGCAGAAAAACAAATTATTGGGACCTATGAAAAAATTGGAATATAGACTGTAAGATTTATATCAACATAAAATTTCTTAAACTCCAATTAAAGTGGTTACTTAAGTGAACATCCTTGTTCTTAGGAAAGGTACATGGCAGTACATCATGTTCAAGGAACATGATGTATACAACCTACACTCTAGTGTTCAAAAAATAGATTGATAGACAGATGAATAGACAGATAGATGGATTGATATATTGATGGATATGATAGAATGATATGGCAAATGTGACTAAATGTTAAAATTGGTGGATACGGGTATCTGGAGGGATAGGGATATGTTGGAGTTCTTAGTAGGGAGCTTATATTATTTTTGTAAGCTATTTTGTAAGTTTAAAAGTTTAAAAGTATTTCAAAATAAAAAAAATAAAAATTAAAAAAATGTGGAGAACTTTCCCCAGCTGTGGTCAGAGAAAGAGATATGATGAAGGAAGCAGGGTCAGACAGATGCAGCTTTGCTAGAGGAAGGTGCTAAGAGCCAAGGAATGCAGGTGGGTCCTGGAAGCTGGGAAAAGAGAGATGAGGAAATGGATTCTCCCTCAGAGCTTCCAGAAAGAAGGCATCCAGCCAACACCTTGATTTTAGCCCAGCAAGATCTGTATTGAACTCCTGAGCTATGGAACTATAGGATAATAAATGTCTGTTATTTTAAACCAAAAAAAAGACCATCTGTATTTGGACTATAAAGGATTTTGTATACCTCTAAGTTTAGTAACTATATTTTACAAATTAAAAAATATCAGAACTTTTGCTCTAATAACTTGAGCATATCTATGGGATCAATAGGGCAAAGTATTTGAGATAGGGGCTACCTTGGGAAATCAGGGGTAAAATTTACTCAATTATCCTTTCTGGGTACTAGTCCGTGCCCCCCTCTCCCCACCCCTGCCCCTGCCAAATTTTAAGATTAATATGCTTGTGTGTCTTTTCTCTAAGAAATGTTCTCTGGGTCCAAATTGTCAGTACCAGAAGGAGCTGCTTTGAAGAAGAACGGTGAGAACAAGTAGAGAGATATAAATGACTGCCTTTTTTTTTTAAAAAAAAGATATGAGATATAATTACATCGCTTTTTATCAAGCTTTTAGAGATTTTGCTAGGAGGAGTGGGGTTGTGGGAATATGTTCATAAGTTTAGATTTTATTCTGGACATAGAAGCCATAACAAGATTCTCTCTCCACCCCCATTTTTAGCTGTGAGTAGCTGATAAAATAGGGAGAGATTACATGAATAAATTCAGTCTGTCCGATTGTCAAGCCCACAACCCTAACTCTGCATTGTTGCTTTTAGTCTGTTCTGCTTCCTGCAAGATGAAAACAATGACTACAGATGCAACTTGCTTCAAATGCTTTTTCTTCAGTTGCTCTAGCAGTATTAACATAAATGTTCCTTTTTTTGCAACTTGGACATTTATTCTTAAATGTTGTACAAAGAGCAGGGACAAAGAATATGAAAATCTTTTTGTGAGTCAGGAAGAGCATTTTACAAGTTTTCCTTTTGGAATTCACTGGGATCATTTGGTTTGAATATGCAAAATCAGTGACAGATGAAAAAAGTGAATTCTGGTTCTAAGTTGGAGACAAAAGTATGTGACATTTTAAATAATAACTACATGTATTGAGTATTTATATGTGCTAATCCCCTTCATATATAGTTTCATTTAATCTTAACAATCCTAGGAGGTAGATAGCTTGATTATCTCCATTTTACAGATCAGTAATTTGAGGGGGATAGTTAACTTGCAGGTAGGTGACAGGGTTAGCAAGTGGTGTAGGCAGAACTGGAGCCCACCTCATTTGGAGCCCAAAGACCATATTGTCAATCTCTTTACCACATTGCCTCCATGAAAGACCACCTCCAGATAGGTTTGCATAAACACTAATGAGTAAAAAAAAAAAAAAAAAAAAAATTGGGGGGGTTCTGTTTTTGCTTTTTCAAAGGAAGAATGGTGCATTTCAAAATGTACCTGCCTATCTAGCTCCAGGATTTCTAAACATTCCCCAAAGAAGAGGGCTGAAATCACTTAAAGTAGAAATCATTGTTGGGCTACATTTTCCATACTTGGGAGAGACAAGAGTAGGGTTTGTGCTTAGGGACAGGTTGCCAGTTTGGCTTTCTGGATGAGTTACTTAGATGGTTAAGGGGACAAGGCCTGTTGACTGTATTTCAGGAAAGATAGCATAAATCAGTAACTCCTGAAGAGTTCATTATTTGCATTCCTATTATGATCACCTATGATGTTAAAAAACTAACTTAGTTTTGTAAAAGGGATTCAAAACTGAGAGATACATGCCGGAGTTTCTATTGCAACTACGAGACACTATTAAATGGGGAAGCAATAATCGCTCAAAGAAACCAAATGGCAAACAGATAGCTTTACCTTATTAAAAGGGCTTTATAGGTAGTAAACGTGAAGATATTTCCCAGGATTTAAGGGAAGACTCTTACAATAAGTCTTCTGGAATCCCAAAGAAAAAGAAGCTTCCATTTACGAAATAATTTTTTAAGTTTGAAAATGAAAAGAGACATAGTATTTCCTACCGAGGAAAAGCATATTAGGAAATGAATCAGGTTTTCAAAGGGCAGTGATAACAAGTGTTAACTTACTCCCCTCATTTCTCCTCTTAATCCATTAACTTGTTTTCCACTCTCCTTCTTTATTTTTTGTTCCTCATCTCTTTTTCTTCCTTTTCTCATTATCCCTTCTATGCTTTTCCTTTCATCTTTCCCTCTGTCTCTCTGCCTTAATTGTATGTGACATGGTATTAAAGTGTGTGTATATGCACACATTTATTATTTGTTGCAGGTGGAATAATATTTTATTATTATTTATGTTTCTCTTCTCTTAATTGCAAGTTAATGCTTTATGTTTCTTTAAAAAAAAAAAAAACAGAGAATGCCATTGCTTTCTATTTCTGCAGCTTTTATTTTTCCCCTGTAGATTAGTGGTTTTAATTGGGAAAAAAATAATAGATAACTGTCTCTCTAAAATCTCTTGATTTGAGTCAAGAAGGAAGCAAAGAGTGTAAAGCCCTTAAAGAAAGAGCTAGAGGTAATTAAGTGGGCACACACATAAAAAAATCCCTTTGCTCTATGTTTATATCTCATAGACTTTCTTAACGTGATCTGTTTTGCTAACTGACGGATTTCTATAACTGCACCCAATGATCCCACGGACCAGGTCCTGCTGGGCCTTTCATTGTTCATCAAGTTGCTATTAGAAAGCAGTCTTTTGTACAGATGCTTGCTTCATCTTTTTGATAGGCTCTCTACTTCACAAGTGGTAACTAAGATAAATAAGTGATAACTAAGATAATTAAGATAAATAAGTGATAATTAAGATAAATAAGTGATAACTAAGATAACTAAGATAAATAAGTGATAACTAATAGCTTCATAAGTGATAACTAGTAAGTGCCATCAATTGATACCATATCTGCAGAATTTAACACATTCACAGCCTAGATAAGAGTTCAAATAACCATATCAGGACTGAGGCTTTGGAAAGGGCACTTGAATGATTGTCAGCACAGGGGGGCATCATTGAAGGGTCTCCTAAGAATCCTCAAATCCGGGAAATAAGGTTGTCCTTTGGCAGTCAATCTCACAAAGCCATATTACAGTGACTGTGGTCAGCTGTTTGCAGGAGTAGACCAAAATGTAGCTTTTAAATGTGCCACCCAGAACACTCAAAACTAACCCATGGGACCTCGACATCATCCCTTAGGGGTAGGGCAGGGATGTGATGTCATTTAGGAATCAAGAGCCTCATCAGTTGAGATGCTCCTGTTTTTGGAGAAAGCCTGTGTGAACTTAGGGCCAATATAATAAAAGAAAAGAAAAGAAAGCTCTAAACGTCATGTGTTGGGGTGCCCACCCCCACCTAGAAGTTGACCGGGGCCCTCGTCTGTAGGCTGTGGTTCTCTGGCCCCTAATGCCGGCCACCCAACTCTCTCTGCTTTTTCTGTCTCCATGCTCACCACGCAATCCTTCACATAGGACCTAGTTTCTTCTGTAGCTAATCTTTCAGGAGACAGAATGTTGACCTGCCAAAGGTGCACAAGCCACTGAACTGGGAGGCAGTCTCCTTGATAGAAAGGCAGTGGTTAAGGGCACTGGCTCTAGGGACAGCCAGTCTGGGTTCAAACCTTGCTCTCTATTGCTAGCCATATGAGTGAGCCATTTAACCTTTTATGTCTCTGTAAAATAGTGATGATGTAATCATCTCTACCATTCAGGGTAGTTGTACAGATTGCATGAGTAATGTATATGAAGTGTTCAGAATAGCAAGTAGCAAAAATTTTAAAAATATTAGCTACTTGTGGTAGTTTGAAGCTGTTATATACCCCCCAAAAGGCCATGCTCTTTTAATCCATTCCTGTGGGTGCAGATTTATTATAGGTGGGACCTTTTGATTAGGTTATTTCAATTGAGATGTGATCCACCCCATTCAAGGTGGGTCTTAATCCCTTTATTGGAGTCCTTTTAGGAGGATAAAGGACACCCAGAAAAAGCCCAGAGAGCTCAGAGAAGCCGCACAGAAGCTGAGAGATGAAATGAGAGAAGCTCACATAAAAAGCCCAAGAGAAGCTAAGAGGAAGCCACTGAAGCCAGAAGATGGAAGCAATGAAACCTGGGAGAGAAGGACCAGTCAATGTCACCATGTGCCTTGCTATCTGACAAAGGAGCCCAAGCTCACTGGTAGCCAATCTTCAGAGAAGGTATCCCCCTGTTGATGCCTTAAGTGGGACATTTGACTCCTTAGAACTGTAAATGTATAAGCTAATAAATCCTCACTGTAAAAGCCAACCCATTTCTGGTATATTGCATTCCGGCAGCTTTAGCAAACTAAAACACTCTTATTATTTTCCCAGAAGACCTTTCTCAACATTTCCTTTCCTTAGCTTATGATATACTAGCATTGGAGAGGATTATTTCTTCTAAATACACTAATTGCTCCAAATGCACATAAAAACTCTGCAAAAATGAATAGAAATGAGATAGTTAAGATGTATATTGAGAGACTTTTTCTATTTTTATTTAGCTTTCTAATGATTTCTAAATATGTTCAGAGTTTTTTTTGGTAGTCTTCTTTTTTATGGTAGATAAATAAGCTTTCTGATAAAGATAACAATAGCTAACATTTAATGTGTCAAGGAGGCAGGTACTATTTATGTATATTAAACCAGAAGGTCACAAAGCTAAGAAGGGCAGAGGCAGGATTCAAATCCAGGCCTGATCTGAGTCCAAGCCCCTATTCTAACCTCTCCACTCTACTTGGAGTCTGTGAGGTTTGCTAAAATGCCTTCAACCCAAGGAGAGGGAGTTGATAAGCTTGCAAATCTAAGGACCAGATCCTGTATTGCAGTGAAATCACAAGGTCAATTCTCTCTTGGCATTCCACTGGTCTTTCCAAACCCCGCCTTATGCTGGGTACCACACAAGTTCTTGCTGCAGTGATTATTCCAGAGAACCATAACAGACTTTTTAAAGGTACCCAATTGTGATTTCCTTAATTAAGTCCTGTGAATTATTCCAAGGAACCTCTTCAGAATAATCACTGCTTCACAAAAATAAGATGACTCCAATATAAGGTGCATTATCTTCTACCCAGGGAATCAAGCAGAGTAATTAGAGCTTAAGGCGGATCCAATTATCCAGAGCACACAGCCAGATTAAAAATTGGAGCTACATGAGGAAGCAGAACCCAGAGGAACTCAGCCCAAGTGCCTTAATTCCTGTGGCCAAATGCTTACACTGAGTGAGCTGCCTTCCATTTATCTGCCACCCCCCACCACCTCCAGCCTCTTCTTACCTTGTTCACAAAGTTTCTTGGTCAGAGAGCCCTCATCTTGAAAGTAAATGATGCGTTTCTGTACGATGCTGGCCCTATGGGGAAAGAAGACATAGTACATGGTTGAGGAGGGCAGGTTTGGGGGTCTGCCAGATCAGGTCCTTGCTTGGTCACCTTTAGGTGAGTTGCCCCAACATTCTGTGCCTCAGTTTCTTCTTTGTGGCTGGGAAGATTAAATAACAAAATGAATGTCAAGAGCTTAGCTCATACTTAGAAATCAATAACCATTAGTTATTGTGTTTTTGGTGATGGTGGCAATATTATCATTAAGGTATGAAAATAAGCTAACAGCATTTTCAATAACTTTTTCAATAGTTCATTTTACTCTATTTTTATATCAAATTATTGAGGCCATTTGTAGATCAACTAAATTTAAGTAGAAGCATGTCAAACCCTCTTCCTAAAGGGGAAAAAAAGGGATTTAAAAATATATTTTGATTTATTCTGAAAATGTCACCCTACATCTTTCCCAAGAGTCTAGACTAAACTGTCTCCTACTTGCCGAACCGACAACTTCAGCTGTTACATCTCTCTCTTAAACATGTCAGACACAAGATCTTAGAATTCAGAAAGAACATTTTGAGGTTGAAATAACTTACTTTGGGCCAGCACATATTTTCTTTTTAATCCGTGACTGCCCAGACAAGCTACTTCTCCTTTAACCCTGTCTCCTGCTGTTTGTTTTCATCTGGGCTCACAGGGTGAATCCCGGGGTTGCTCCAAGCATTTGAAAGTCTACAACAACTGAAATGGAGACAGTGCCAATGGATCTTGGATTATTTCTATTGATTTTCTTCAGCAGTGTTTCTCCATCAGAAGGTAATTTTCACTTCTATGTGCCCCATTCAACAGATGAAGGGACCCCTCGACTCCATCACAGCTGACCACATTGAACAAGCTATGGCATGTGTGCCCATCTCGGATCCGGGAATGGGCCCATGTGGGCCTGGATCTGCTGACTACAGAGGCATTTTTTTTCCACGGTCTGGGCCTAAGCCAAGATGACTTTCCAAAGAAATGTCTACTCCACATCCAGTCTTGCACAAAACAGTACAACTCAGAACAGCCCACAGATGTCTTTTACAGTCTTTCCCTACCCAAGAGAGCAGAGATGTTGAAATAAATGAATGAAATATGCTTCTTGTCTACACAAAGCTACTTTGATCATTTATCCATTCTGTAAGGCATTAAAGGGAAGCTTCCTCAGGCAGAGAATGATACTCACCCCCACCCCAAAGCCAAATAACAAAGCCTTTTGTTAGTCAGAGCATCCCATCATTTACAGCAATGCTTTTAGGAGTGTCCCACCAGAAGAAATGCCTGGAGGACCCCTGTGAAGCTCAAGGAGTAGATCTAGTGGGAAGTACCCCAAATCAATATAATTGCTTCAATTTAAGGCTCAGCTTGGGGCCTCCATCCTCATTTTAACCAAAGGAACCTCCTCTCCCATTTATTTTCCTGGTGTATTTGCAACAAATAGCTGGTGGGAGTCTTAGCAGTGGCCAGACACTGAGAGAGATAATACAGCTGGGGCCACTTCCTATTCTCAAAGTTGAAAGCACAGTGGGGCAAAAGCATCAAGGACTAAATTCACCCATAATCAATTTTTTTTTTTAAATTAGAGAAATTGTGGGTTTATAGAAAAATCATGAATAAAATGCAGAGTTCCCATATACCAACTTATTATTAATGTCTTACATTGGTGTGGTATATTTGTTAGAAATGGTGAAAGCATATTTTTGTAATTGTTCTATTAACTGCAGTCCAGGGTTTAACTTAGGGTTCATTGTTTGTGCTGTGCAGTTCCATGGATCTTTTTAAAAAATTTTTATTCTAGTACCATATATATAACCTAACATTTCCCCTCTCAACCACATTCAAATATATAATTCAGTGCTGTTATAGCTACATTCACAATGTTGTACTTTGTCACTGCCATCCATTACCAAACTTTTCCATCATCCCAAATAGAAACTCTGTACATTTTAAGCCTTAACTCCCTATTCCTTACCTGCAGCCCACCCCCTGGTAACCTGTATGATAGACTCTGCTTCTTTGAGTTTGCTTATTCTAATTATTTCATTTCATTGAGATCATACAATATTTCTTCTTTTGTGTCTCGCTTATTTCACTCAACATAATGTCTTCAAGGTTCATCCACACTGTTGTATGTATCAAAACTTCATTCCTTTCTATGGCTGGATAATATTCCATCATGTGTATTTACCACATTTTATTTATCCATTCATCAGCTGATGGATGCTTGAGTTGCTTTCATATTCTGACAATTGTGAATAATGCTGCTATGAACATTGGTGTGCAAATATCTGTTTGAGTCACTGCTTTAAATTCTTTGGGGTATATACCTAGAAGTGGGATTGCCAGGTCATATGGTAATTCAATACTTAACTTCCTGAGGAATGACCAAACTCTCTTCCACAGGAGCTGCTCCATTTTGCATTCCCACCAGCAATAAATGAGCATTACCATTTCTCCATATCCTCTCCAACACTTATACTTTTCCATTTTTAATAGTAGTCATTCCAGTGGGTGTGAAATGGTATCCCATTGTGGTTTTAATTTACATATCCCTAATGGCTAATGATGTTGAGTATCTTTTCATGTGCTTTTTGGCCGTTTGTATATCATCTTTGGAGAAATGTCTATTCAAGTCTTTTGCCCATTATTTACAACTGGGTTGTTTGTCTTTTTGTTGTTGAGTTGAAGGGTTTCTTTATATATTGTAGATATTAAACCCTTATCAGATATGTGGTTTCCAAATATTTTCTCCCACTGTGTGGGTTGTCATTTCATTTTCATGATAAAGTCCTTTGAAGCTAAAAAGTTTTTAATTCTGATGAGGTCACATTCATTTTTTCTTTTGTTACTTCTGCTTAGGGTGTAAAGTCTAAGAAACCATTGCCTAACACAGTGTTCTGAAGATGCTTCCCTACATTTTTATCTGGGGAGTTTTATAGTTCTGGCTCATATATGTAGTTCTTTGATCCTTTTTGAGTAGACATTTCTAAATGGTATGAGGCAGAGGTCCACCTTCATTCTTTTGCAAATGGAGATCTTGTTGTTTCAGCACCATTTGTTGAAAAGACTATTCTTTCCCAATTAAGTGGCTTTTGCCCCCTTGTCAAAAATCAGTTGGCCATAAATGTGAGAGCTAATTTCTGAACTCTCGATTTTATTCCATTAGTCTATATACCTGCCCTTGTGCCAGTATCATGCTACTTTGATTACTGTGGCTTTGTGAGTCATCCAACGTTGATCTTCTTTTTCAGGGTGGCTTTAGTTATTCAGGGCCCCTTACCCTTCCATATAAATTTGACCATTGGCTTTTCCATTTCTCCAAAGAAGGTTGCTGGAATTTTGATTGGGATTGCATTGAATCTGTAAATCATTTTGGGTAGAACTAACATCTTAACAATATTTAGTCTTCTAATCTGTGAACATGGAATGTCCTTCTATTCATAGGTCTTCTTCGGTTTTTTTTAAGCAATGTTTTGTAGTTTTCTGTGTACAAGTCCTTTACATTCTTGGTTAGATTTATTCTTAGATACTTGATTCTTTTAGTTGCTATTGTAAAAGGAATTCATTTTTTTGATTTCTTCTTCTGATTGTTCATTACTAGTATATAGAAACACTATTGATTTGGGGGTGTTGATCTTGTAAGTTGCCACTTTGCTGAATTAATTTATTAGCTCTAGGATCATTGTTGTGGGTTTTCCCAGGATTTTATGTCTATAGGATCATGTCATCTACAAATAGGGAAGGTTTTACTTCTTCCTTTCCAATTTGAATGATTTTTATTTATTTTTCTTGCCTAATTACTCTGAATAGAATTTCCAGAACAATCTCGAATAACAGTGGTGACAGTAGGCATCTTTGTCTTCCTCCTGATTTTAGAGGGAAAGCTTTCAGCCTTTCACCATTAAGTCTGATGTCAGCTGAGTGGGATTTTCATATATGCCCTCTCCCATGTTGAGGAAGTTTCACTCTATTACTAGTTTACTAAACGTTTTAATCAAGAAAGGGTGCAGGCCTCTCTCGCTCTCTAACTGAGCCACCTCAGCAGGTGAACTCACCGCCCTCTCCCCTATGTGGGACCTGACTCCCAGGGCAGTAAATCTCCCTGGCAGAGGAGCTAAGATGGCAGCATAGAGAGGAGTGGAAGCCAGTTAGTACCCCTGAAACAATTCATAAACTACCAAAAAACTAGTAAATAACCTGGAAAAGCTGCGGGGAGACAAACGTGACTGTCCACTCATTATACACCAACCTGAATTGGGAGGAATGCCTAAGATTGCAGCATAAAATCTGTAAGTAAAAACTGCGGACCCAAGCCTAGAGCTGAGAGCTCCTCCCTCATGGAAGCCTTGCAGCACTCTCCAAACAAGCTAGTGTACCTCAGCCCAGCTCCAACTGGGGTTTTAATGTTAACTGCTCAATACAGACTGCAAATCCCCAACAAGCAGACAGAGGCTTTTGGTGATGACTGACTTGGGAGAGTCAGGGGACATACCTGTCTCAGGGCAGGGAGCCCAGAGGATCGGGTGCTATCTCTGGCTGATGGGTGAATCTGGAAGCTTTCTGTCCCTTTCTGTCTTTCTCAGCCTGGGCAGCTCAGAGTAGAAAGCCTCAGCCATTTTCAGCTCACAGCTCTTCCCAGTAGAGAAAGCCTCAGCCATTTTAAAATCCCAGCCCTCTGAGTCAGAGAAACAAAGAATCTATTTATATGCAAATGACCTCTCTGGAGGGGGCATAGCTTCCCAAGAGGAAAGGGAGGGGCCCAGCTCTACTGCCTGCCTTTCCAAACCCAGACCCCAAAGCCTGGGGAGAAGAGCTACAGGCCACACCCCTTTACACCAGTCTGTGACAGGCTGACAGGCGCACCTGCTGGGCAGAAAAACACAGGGTGTGTCAATCCTCTAAGAAAAACCATCAAGGAAACCGGACACTGAATATTTCCTCCTTCTGTGACCTGAGCCTGTTCTCTGGGAAAACCTGATTGGGGTGGCCTAGGAGGTCAGATGCCTAGACAACAAAAAACTACAACCTACATTAGGAAAAGCGAAGTTATTGCCCAGTCAAAGGAACAAACTTACACTTCAACTGAGATACAGGAATTTAAACAACTAATGCTAAATCAGTTCAAAAAGTTTAGAGAAGATATGGCAAAAGAGATAAAGGCTATAAGAAAACACTGAGCATACATAAGGCAGAAATTGAAAGCTCAAAAAAACAACCAGCAGAATCTATGGAAATGAGAGGCACAACACAAGAGGCAATTGACACAGTGGAAACATACAACAGCAGATCTCAAGAGGCAGAAGAAAACACTCAGGAACTGGAGAACAAAACACCTGAAAGACTACACGCAAAGGAGCAGATGAAGAAAAGAATGAAAAAATATGAGCAACATCTCTGGGAACTTAAGGATAAAATGAAATACAAGAATGTAAGTATCATTGGTGTCCCAGAAGGAGAAGAGAAGGGAAAATGGGCAGAAACAATAATAGAGGAAATAATCAATGAAAATTTCCCATCTCTTATGAAAGGCATAAAATTATGGATCCAAGAAGCGCAGTGTACTCCAAACAGAATAGATCTGAATAGGCCTATGCCAAGACACTTAATAATCAGATTATCAAATGTCAAAGACAAAGAGAGAATCCTGAGAGCAGCAAGGGAAAAGCGATCCATCACATACAAAGGAAGCTTAATAAGGCTATGTGCGGCTCTCTCAGCAGAAACCATGGAGGCAAGAGGAAGTGGTGTGATATATTTAAGATACTGAAAGAGAAAAACCACCAACCAAGAATCCTATATCCAGCAAAAGTGTCTTTCAAATATGAGGGAGAGCTGAAAATATTTTCCAATAAACAGACAATGAGAGACTTTGTGAACAAGACACCCACCCTAAAGGAAATACCAAAGGGAACACTACAGAGTGACAGAAGACAGGAGTGAGAGGTTTGGAACACAATTTTTTGGGGAGATGGTAGCACGCAAGGTATGTACACTGAACAAAGATAACTATGAATATGGTTGAGAGAGGAGGGTTGGGAGCATGTGAGACACCAGAAGAAAGGAGGAAAGATAAAGGCTGGGACTGTGTAACTCAGTGAAATCTCAAGTGTTCAACAAATTGTGATAAAATGTACAAATATGTTCTTTCACAAGGGAGAACAAGTGAATGTCAACCTTGCAAGATGTTAAAAATGGGGAGGCATTGGGGGATGGATGTAATCAACATGAACTAGAGAGTGTAAGTAACAGAATCATTGTATTATGCTCCCTTTAATGTAACAAAGGCAATATACCAAGGTAAATGCAGATAAGAGGGGAGGATAGGGTAGGGGTGTGAGACACTTGATATTGGTGGTGTTGTCTGACTCTTTATTCTACTTTGATTTAAGGTTATCTTTCTTTTTGCTGCTTCCTAGCTGTCATTTTTTTTTCCTTCCTCTTTCTTTTTTCTTTTTCTTTTGCCTCTCTACCTTCTTTGACTCTCCCTCCTGCCTTGTGGAAGAAATGTAGATGCCCTTATATAGATGGTGGTGAGGGTGGTGAACACATAGATATGTGACTATACAGGGAACCATCAATTGTTTACTTAGGTTGGAATGCATGGCGTGTAAACAAAACCATCTTAAAAGAAAAATGGGTTGATGATGAAACCTTGAGGGCAATGTACTGAGTGAAATAAGCCAAACACATAAGGACAAATATTGCAGGGTCTCACTGATAGAGACTAATTATAATATGTAAACTCATAGACATGAAATATAAGGTACCAAGATATAGGATGAGGCTTAAGAATGGGGAGAGGTTGTTTAGTATGAGCAGACTGTTCAACTAGGATGAACTTAAATGTTTGTAAATGAACAGAGGAGTTGGTAGCAAGATGTGAGAATAACTAATAGTGCTGAAAGGTGTGTGAAGGTGGTGGAAAGGGTAAGCTCAGAGTCACGTATGTCACCAGAAGGAAAGTTGGAGGTCAAAAGATGGGAATGTATAAAACTGAATCCTGTGGTGGGCAATGTCCATGATTAACTGTACAAATATTAGAAATCTCTTTCATGAACCAGAACAAATGTATGACACTGTAACTAGAAGTTAATAATAGAGAGGCATATAGGGAAAAATATATATCTACTGCAAACTATATACTACAGTTAGTCATATTTCAATGTTCATTCATAAACAATAACAAATGTACTATACCAATACTATGAGTCAATAATGGTGGGGGGTTGGTTAGGGATATGGGAGGATTCAAGTTTCCTTTTCTTTTTTTTTTTTCCTTCTTTTGCTCTATTTCTTGTCTGAAGTAATGAAAAGATTCTAAAAATTGAACAAAAATTAAGTGTGGTGGTGAATGCACAGCTGTATGAGGGTACTGGGGGCAACTGATTGTCCACTTTGGATCTTTGGATAATTGTATGGTATGTGAACAATCTCAATATATATTAAAAACTAAAAAAAACCCAAAAAACAAAAAAAACTCCCTGGCAACACAGGATGACTCCCATAGATGAATCTGGACCCGGCATTGTGGGATTGAGAATATCTTCTTGACCAAAAGGGGGATGCAAAATGAAACAAAATGAAGTCTCAGTGGCTGAGAGATTTCAAATGGAGTCAAGAGGTCACTCTGGTGGACATTCTTACGCACTATATAGATAACACTTCTTAGGTTGTAATGTATTGGAATAGCTAGAAGTAAATACTGAAACTGTCAAACTCCAACCTAGTAGTCTGGACTCCTGAAGACAACTGTATAACAATGTAGATTATAAGGGGTGACAGTGTGATTGTGAAAACCTTGTGGATCACACTCCCTTTATCTAGTGTATGGATGGATGAGTAGAAAAATGGGGACAAAAACTAAACGAAAAATAGGGTGAGATAGGGGATGATTTGGGTATTCTTTTTTACTTTTATTTTTTATTCTGATTCTGATTCTTTCTGGTGTAAGGAACATGTTCAAAAATAGATTGGGGTGATGAATGCTGTGCCAGTTTGAATATATTGTGTCCCCCAAATGCCATTATCTTTGATGTAATCTTGTGTAGGCAGACATAATCAGTGTTGATTAGATTGTAATTCTTTGAGTGTTTCTTTGGAATGTGCCCCACCCAGCTGTGGGTGATTACTCTAATTGGATAATTTCCATGGAGTGTTGGCCCACCCACTAGGTGGGCCTTGATCAGCGGAGCTATATAAATGAGCTGATGGGCAGAGGGAACTCAGTGTAGCTGTGAGTGATGTTTTGAAGAAGAGCTACAGCCAAGAGGGACACTTTGAAGAAAGCACAGGAGCTGCAGATGAGAGACAGTTTGAAGACGGCCATTGAAAGCAGACTCTTGCCCCGGAGAAGCTAAGAGAGGACAAATACCTCAAGTGCAACTAAGAGTGACATTTTTGAGGAACTACAGCCTAGAGAGGAACGTCCTGGGAGAAAGCCATTTTGAAATGCAACCTAGGAGCAAGCAGATGCCAGCCACGTGCCTTCCCAGCTAACAGGGGTTTTCCAGACACCGTTGGCCATCCTCCAGTGAAGGTACCTGATTGCTGATGTGTTACCTTGGACACTTTATGGCCTTAAGACTGTAACTGTGTAACCAAATAAACCCCCTTTTATAAAAGCCAAGCCATCTCTGGTGTTTTGCATTCTGGTAGCATTAGCAAACTAGAACAAATGCATAACTATATGATGGTACTATGAACAGTTGATTGTACACCATGGATGATTGTATGTATGTGAATATATTTCAATAAAACTGAATTTAATTAAAAAAAAGAAGGAGTGCAGGATCAATTGAGATGATCATGTGGTTTTTTCCCTTTCATCCTGTTAATCTGATGTGCTGCATTGATTGATTTTCTTATGGGGAACCACCCTTGCATACCTGGTATAAATTCCACTCGATCATGGTGTATAATTCTTTCAAAGTGCTCCTGGATTTGTTTTGTAAGTATTTTGTTGAGGATATTTGCATCTATGTTCATAAGAGATACTGGTCTGTAATTTTCTTTTCTTGTGGTCTCTTTGTCTGGCTTCAGTATGAAGGTGATGTTGGCCTCGTAGAATGAATTAGAAGACATTCCTCCTCTTTGATTTGTTGGAAGAGTCTGAGCAGGATTGGTGCTAATTCTTCTTGGAATGTTTGGCAAAATTTCTTTATGAAGCCATTTGGTCCTGTGCTTTTCTTTGTTGGGAGGTTTTTGATGACTGATTCAATCTCTTTACTTGTGAATGGTTTGTTGAGATCTTCTGTTTCTTCTTGAGTCAGTGTAGGTAGTTTGTGTGTTTCTAGGAATTTGTCCATTTCATCTAGGTTATCTAATTTCTTGGCATATAGTTGTTCATAGTATCCTCTTATTTTTCTTTTTATTTCAGTGGAGTCTGTAGTAATGTCCCCCTTTTCATTTCTGATTTTAGTTATTTGTATTCTGTCTCATTTTTTCTTTGTCAGTCTAGCTAAAAGTTTGTCAGTTTTATTGATCTTTTCAAAGAACCAAATTTTGGGTTTGTTGGTTCTCTCTTTTTTTTTAAATTAAATTCCGTTTTATTGAGATATATTCACATACCATACAATCATCTGTGGTGTACAATCAACTGTTCACAGTACCATCATATAGTTATGCATTCATCACCCCAATCTATTTTTGAACATTTTACTTATACCAGAAAGAATCAGAATAAGAATAAAAAATGAAAGTGAAAAAGAACACACAAATCAGTCCCCCCACCCAATTTTTCATTTAGTTTTTTGTCCCCATTTTTCTACTCATCCATCCATACACTGGATAAAGGGAGTGTGATCCACAAGGTTTTCACAATCACACTGTTACCCCATGTAATATACATTGTTATACAATCATCTTCAAGAGTCAAGGCTACTGGGTTGCAGTTTGATAGTTTCAGGTATTTACATCTAGCTATTCCAGTACATTAAAACCTAAAAATGTTATCTATATAGTGCGTAAGAATGTCCACCAGAGTGACCTCTCGACTCCATTTGAAATCTCTCAGCCACTGAAGCTTTATTTCATTTCATTTTGCATCCTCCTTTTGGTCAAGAAGATGTTCTCAATCCCACGATGATGGGTCCAGATTCATCCCTGGAAGTCAGGTCCCGTGTAGGGGGGAGGGCAGTGAGATCACCTGCTGAGGTTGCTTAGAGAAAGAGGGCCACATCTGAGCAACAAAGATGCACTCAAGAGACTCTTAGGCACAGTTTTATGCAAGTTTATCCTCTCTTTCTAGCAACAAGCTTCATAAGGGCAAGCCCCAAGATAGAAGGCTCAACATTCCAAACCATCAGTCCTCAATGTTTGTGAGAACACCAAAAACAATCCAGGTGAGGAAGTCCAAAACTTCTGCATTTTCCCCCAGCTCCTCAGGGGGGCCCTGCATATATATTTTTATGCTCCACCCAAATTACTTACAGATGTGTTGCTATTTCACTCTAACCTATACAAACCATATCTCACTTCCTATTCAAAGTTCCATGTAATTGTGGTGCTTGAACAAATTGACTGTAGAAGTTATATTGTTTAGAAAATATAGATCCTGCACCAAATAAATATCTCTTCCCTTGGTCTCACACAGAAGTTGAAGTTTTAACACACAGCCAGTTTCAACCTTTACTCTTTGATCTGATTTGCCCTAGTCTTTACCAGATCTGCTTCATTCATATCTCTAATTGAAGTCTGGGCTCTTTTTCACTTTTTTTTTTTAACAGTTGCTGTATGTGTTAATACTGACATTCATATCTGCTGAGCTCTAGCTCTGAGTTTCAGGAGTCACACAGATACCCAATGTCCCAGAATCAATCGGGTTATACACAAAGGGATCAGCATCTCAGAGTCTGGAGATAGCCATTACAATTCAGAGATAGATTTGACTGCTGTAAGAGCTTACAATCTAGGGACCATTACAATAATCGTTTCCCTGCTAGGCTGTGCTCTAGGATTCAATTCTGAGTTTACACATTGTAGTTCATCCATATTGGTGAGGCATTATAGTGTTTGCCTTTATTTCTGGTGTACTTCACTCAAAATGCTGTCTACAGGATCCATTCACCTCATTGCATGTCTCTCAGCTCCACTCCTTCATAGTTGCTCAATATTCCATTGTATGCATACACCACAGTTCATCATTCTGTTCCTCAGTTGGTGTACCCTTAGGCCACCTCCACCCATTGCAAATCATGAGTACTGCCTCCATAAACACCAGTGTGCAAATGTCCATTCATGTCTCTGCTTTCAGATCTTCCTAGTACATACCCCATAATGAGGTTGCAGGACCTTATGGCCCCCACATCCTTAGCTTCTTGTGGAACCACCACACTGACCTCCAGGAAGGCTACAGCATTCTGCCTCCTAATCAACAGTAAATAGGTACATCCCTCTCTCCATGTTTTCTCCAGCACTTTTACCCCTATTTTTATTTTTTCCTACAATTTTATATAGATACATTCACAAACCATACAATTATCCACAGTGTACAGTCAGTTGTTCATGGTATTGTCATATAGTTGTACATTTATAACCACAGTCAGCACTTGAACATGACTACTATGAAAAAGTAATTTTTTTGGCAAATAATAAAAAGATAAAAAAAGAAATAAAATGTCATACAATACAGTTTAATAGTATGGACAGAAAACACCACCACTACCAAGAATCCCATATCCCTCCTTTATATCTCCCTCTCATATACATTTAACTTTGGCATATTGCCCTTGTTACATTTAATGGAAGCATATTACAATGTTACTGTTGATCATAGACTCCAGTTTGCTTTGATTATATTTGTTCCCAAATATCATCCCTTTTTCAGCACTCCGCACGGCTGACATTCATTTGCTCTCCCACATGTAAAAACATTTTTTATATTTGTACATTTAGCAACAGTCATTGGCCACTCCAGTTTTTGACAAATTATACTGTCCCAGTCTTTATCATCTATCCTTACCTATGGTGTCATACATTCCCCTATCCCACCCCTTTCAGCTTTACTCACAGACATCTTTGTTCAGTGTACTTGCAATATTGTGCTGCCATCACAAAGTATTATGTTATCTATTTCTGGATCTATACATCACTCTTGCTGAACATTCTGTAGTCTTTCAACATCAAATGCCCAATCTCTACCCTCTTTCTATCTCCTGGTAGCCTGTGTTATCAGCTTTTAACTCTCAAAGTTTGCTCATTAATGTTAGTTCATATTAGTGAGACCATACGGTATTTGTCCTTTTGTTTTCTGGCTAACTTCACTCAACATAATGTCCTCAAGGTTCATCCACATTATTATATGTTCCTTGTCTTTGTTCTGTCTTACAGCTTCATAATATTCCATCATGTGTATATATCACAGTTTGTTTATCCACTCATCCATTGATGAACATTTGGGCTGCTTCCATCTCTTGGCACTCGTGAATAATGCTGCAATAAACATCGGTTTACAAATGTCTGCTTGTGTCTTAACTTTCAGTTCCTTTGAGTATATACCTAGCAGTGGAATAGCTGGTTCATACGGCAAATCTAAGCTTACCTTCTTGAGGAGCCTCCACACTGTCTTCCAGAGTGGTTGCAACATTCTACATTCCCACCAACAATGAATAAGTGTGCCTCTTTCTCCACATCCTCTCCAGCACTTTTAATTTTCTTTTTTTTTTGGATAATCGCCATTCTGGTAGGTGTGAGATGATATCTCATTGTGGTTTTGATTTGCATTTTCCTGAAAGCCAGTGAAGTTGAGCATTTTCTCATATGTTTTTGGGCCATTTCTATTTCCTCTTCAGAAAAGCGTCTGTCCATGTCTTTTGCCCATTTTTAAATTGGGCTGTTTGTCTTTCTGTTGTTGAGTTGTAGGATTGCTTAATATATTCGGGATATTAAACCCTTATCTGATATGTGGTTTCTAAACATTGTCTCCCATTGTGTAGGCTGCCTTTTTACTTTTCTAACAAAGTCCTTTGATGTACAAAAGTGTTTGATTTTGAGGAGATCCCATTTATCTATTTGTTCTTTGGTTGTTCACGCTTTGGGTGTGAGGTCTAGGAAACCACCTCCTATCACAAGATCTGTCCGATATTGCCCCACATTTTCTTCTAAGAGTCTTATGGTCTCAGCACTAATGTTTAGGTCTTTGGTCCATTTTGAGTTAATTTTAATATAAGGTATGAGATAGGTGTCCTCTTTCATTCTTTTGGAAATGGTTATCCTGTTTTCCAAATACCATTTATTGAAGAGGCTGCTCTGTCCCAGTTGCTTTGACTTGACTGCCTTATCAAAGATCAATTGTCCATAGATGCAAGAGTCTATTTTTGAACACTCAATTCAATTCCTTTTGTTGGTATCTCTGTCCTTATGCCAGTACCATGCTGTTTTGAGCCCTGTAGCTTTGTAATATGCTTCAAAGTCAGGTAATGTGAGACCTCCCACTTCATTCCTCTTTCTCAAGATATTTTTGACTATTCAGTGAACCTTGCCCTTCCAAATAAATTTGATTATTGTTTTTTCTATTTCTGCAAAGTAAGTTGTTGGGATTTTAATTGGTATTGCATTGAATCTATAAATCAGTTTAGGTAGAGTTGACATCTTAATTATATTTAGTCTTCCAATCCATGAGGAAGTTATGTTCTTCCATTTTTTAAGGTCCTGTTCAGTTTCTTTTAGAAGTTTCTTTTAGTTTTCTTTCTATAGGTCTTTTGTGGCCTTTGTTAAGTTTATTCTGAAATACTTGATTCTTTTGGTTGCTATTATAAATGGATTTTTTTTTCATTTCTTCCTCTAGTTGCACATTACTTGTGTAAAAGAACACTACAGATTTTTGTGTGTTGATCTTGTAGCCTGCCACTTTGCTGTATTCATTGATTAGCTCTAATAGCTTTGCTGTAGATTTTTCTGGATTTTCAACATATAGAATCATGTCATTTGCAAACAGTGAAAGTTTTACTTCTTGCTCTACAATTTGAATGCCCTTTATTTCTTTTTCTTGCCTAATTGCTCTAGCTAGAACTTCCAGTGCAATGTTGAATAACAATGGTGACAGTGGGCATCCCTGTCTTGTTTCTGATCTTAGAGGGAAAGCTTTCAGTCTCTCCCCATTGAGTAGGATGTTAGCTGTGGGCTTTTCATATATTGCCTTTATCATATTGAGAAAATTCCCTTCTATTCCTATCCTTTGAAGTGTTTTCATCAGGAAAGGATGTTGAATTTTGTCAAATGCCTTTTCTGCATTGATTGAGATGATCATGTGGTTCTTCTGCTTTGATTTATTGATGTGGTGTATTACATTAATTGATTTTCTTGTGTTGAACCAGACTTGCATACCTGGAATAAACCCCACTTGGTCATGGTGTATAATTCTTTTAATTTGCTGCTGGATTTAATTTGCGAGTATTTTATTGAGAATTTTTGCATCTATATTCATTAAAGAGATTGGTCTATAATTTTTTTTTTTTTTAGTATCTTTGTCTGATTTTGGTATTAGGGTGATGTTGGCTTCATAGAATGAGTTGGGTAGCTTTCCCTCCTCTTCAATTTTTTTGAAGAGTTTGAGCAGGATTGGTATTAATTCTTTCTTGAATGCTTGGTAGAATTCACATGTGAAGCCATCTGGTCCTGGGCTTTTCTTTTTTGGGAGCTTTCTGATAACTGACTCAATCTCTTTATTTGTGATTGGTTTGTTGAGTTCGTCTACTTCTTCTTGGGTCAATGTTGGTTGTTTATGCTTTTCTAGGAAGTTGTCCGTTTCGTGTAAGTTGTCTAGTTTATTAGCATATAGTTGCACATAGTATCTGCCCATTATCTCCTTTATTTCTCCAGAGTCAGTAGTTATGTTTTCTTTGCCGTTTCTGACTGTATTTATTTGCACTCTCTCTCTCTCTCCTTGTTAGCCTAGCTAGGTGTCTATCAATATTGTTGACTTTCTTGAAGAAGCAGCTTCTGGTTTTGTTGATTCTCTCTATTGTTTTCCTGTTCTCAGTTTCATTTATTTCTGCTCTAATCTGTTATTTCTTTCCTTCTGTTTGCTTTGGGGTTTATTTGCTATTCTTTCTCTAGTTCCTCCAGGTGGACAATTAATTCTTAAATTTTTGCTCTCTCTTCTCTTTTAATATAGGCATTTAGGGCAATAAATTTCCCTCTCAGCACTGCCTTTGCTGCATCCCATAAGTTTTGATATGCTGTGTTTTCATTGTCATTTGCCTCAAGGTATTTACTAATTTCTCTTGTAATTTTTTCCTTTACCCACTGGTTTTCTAAGAGTGTGTCATTCAGTCTCCATATATTCGGGAATTTTACAATCTTCTGCCTGTTATTTATTTCATTCCATTGTGATCTGAGGAAGTGTTTTTTATAATATCAATATTTTTAAATTTGTTGAGACTTGCTTTTGACCCAACATGTGGTCTATCCTAGAGAATGTTCCATGAGCACTTGAGAAAACATATATCCTGCTGTTGTGGGGTGTAGTGTTCTATAAATGTATGTCAAGTCTAGTTCATTTATCATATAATTCAACATCTCCGTTTCCTTATTGATCCTCTGTCTAGATGTTCTATCCACTGATGAGAGTGGTGTACTGAAGTCTCTAACTATTATTGTGGTGTTATCTACTTTTCCTTTCAGTGTTCTCTGTTTGCCTCATGAATTTTGGGGCACTCTGGCTTGGTGCATAAATATTTATGATTGTTATGTTTTCTTGATGAATTGACGCTTTTAATAATATATAGTGTCCTTCTTTGTCCCTTTCAATTGTTTTACTTTTGAAGTCTACTTTGTCTGACACTAATATAGCTACTTCTGCTTTTTTCTGATTGTGTTTGCATGAAATACCTTTTTCCAACCTTTCACTTTCAGCCAGTTTTTGTCCTTGTGTCTAAAGTGAATTTCTTGTAGACAGCATATAGATGGGTCCTGTTTTTTTAATCCATTCTGCCAGTATGTGTCTTTTTATTGGGGAGTTTAATTCATTAACATTTAGTATTATTGCTGCAAGGGTAGTATTTTCTTCTACCATTTTGTCTTTTGGATTTTATATGTCATGTCTTATTTTTTCTCCTCTCTTTTTACCCTTCCTGATAATCTTCATTTCTACACTTGTCTACAAACCTCTTTCTCCTATGTTTTCCTTTCAGCCTATAGCACTACCTTTATTATTTCTTGTAGCACTGGTCTTTTATTCACAAACTCTCTGGGTGTCTGTCTGTCAGAAAATATTTTAATCTCTCCCTCATTTGAAGGACAGTTTTGCTGGATATAGAATTCTTGGTTGGCGGTTCTTCTCTTTCAGTATCTTAAATATATCACACCACTGTCTTCTCATCTCCACAGTTTCTGCAGAGAAATCTGTACATAGTCTTATCAAGCTTCCTTTGCATGTGATGGATTGCTTTTCTCTTACTGCTTTCAGAATTCTCTGTCTTTGACATTGGACAGTCTGATCAGTAAGTGTCTTGGAGTAGGTCTACTGGGGTCTATTGTGTTTGGGGTGCACTGTACTTCTTGAATCTGTAATTTTCTGTCTTTCATAAGAGTGGGGAAATTTTCAGTGATTATGTCTTCTATTATTCATTCTGCCCCCCTTTCTCTCTCTTCTCCCTCTGGGACACCCATAACATGTATATTTGTGTGCTTCATGTTGTCAGTCAGCTACCTAAGACCCTGTTCATATTTTTTCCATTCTTTTCACCATCTGTTCTTTTGTGTGTATGAATTTAAATGTCTGATTATCCAATTCATGGATCCTTTCTTCTGCCTGTTCAAATCTACTGTTGTATCCCTCCATTGTCTTTTTCATCTCCTCCATTATGCCCTTCATTCCCATAAGTTCTGCCATTTGTTTTTTCAAGTTTATGAATTCTTCTTTATGGTCATCCAGTGTCTTCCTTATATCCCTCATCTCTTTTGCTATATCCTCCCTCAGTTCATTAACTTAATTTTTGAATTGATTTAGGAGATTTGTTTGAACATCTTTAATTAGTTCTTCCTTCAGTTCACTGAATTGATTTAACATTAGTTGTTTCAACTCCTGTATCTCGGGTGAACTATTAGTTTGATCCTTTGGCTGGTCCATATTTTTGTGTCTCCTAGTATGGCTTATTATCTTGAGCTGTCCAGGCATCTGACTTTCCTGATTACTTTATCCTGGAGCTTGTTTTCACTCTTTCACCTAGGGTTTTCTTGTTGTTTTGCTTTGTTCTCTAATCTCTGTTGTTTAGTTCAGCTTATTCTAGGCCTCTCACTTAGTTTCTGTTTAGTTGATTGGAGTTTTTCACCTCTTGTTTTTCTGTTTCTTGCCCTGCCTCTATGTAGCCTTTTTTGTGTGAGGGTGTCCTCAGATATGGTTGACCCCAGTCAGGTTTTCCCAGTCCAGAGAGGCCCAGGTTTCAAGGGGAGCCTATGGAGTTTCCTTGAGAATGAGACCCTCCTGTGAGGCCTCTTGACTTGGTGTTTTTCCTATGCTGTCCAGCAGGTGGCGTTTGCCAGCCCGCAGCTCCCCCACTGGTGTAAGGAGGTGTGTGCCTTTAGTTCTCCTGGTGATCCTAACCCTGTTGGGGGTGTGGCTGACTGAAGCTGGTTTCTGAATTCCAGCCCCTGGGGTCTGAGTTCCCCAGAGGAGTGTTGCCACTGGAGCTGGGCTACATCCCCCTTTTCTTGGGAAGTTATGGTGTTTAGCAAATTGTTTCTGCCACTAGAAATATTGCTTTGTCTCTCAGAATTATCTTACCTCTACTCTTGCCTGGGCCCAAATTGCAAGTCTTTGAGGCTTTCTGTAATGGGCTTCTTAGAATAGTTACTTAAAAAAAAAAAAGAAGAAAAAGATTTAAAAAAAAAAAGAAAGAAAGATAAAGAAGGGCCCAGTATGGACTATTTACAGTCCTTGCAGTTCTGATGGGCTACTGAAATGCTAAAAGACAAGGAATTGAGGGAGATTTAAGAACAGTCAAGAAAGCAGAGAAATTGGCTTTTCAGAGAAGGGATTTGGATTTGCATATGTGTCTGATTCTGTCTGAATACAGCCCTTCTCCATATTATGTTCACCCCAGCTCCAAAAGTCTGTTTTTATTTTTGCAGTTTTTTTTGTTTTGTTTTGTTTTGTTTTGCTGTTTTTGCTGTTTTTGCTAGCCCTATCTCCTCTCCACCATGGTGACTGCTTCCAGATTCTCCAGTGTCTGGACTCAGTTTATCTATGGTTGGAGTTTTTGTTCAGCAGTCTGAGTTTGTTAATCACAGCTGCAACTGCAGTTCTCCCTCCTGGCAGCACTGATGGCCCCTACTCCCTCAGGACTGTGCCTTGTAGGGAGGGGCACTGGCCTCTTGGCTGCAAGAACTTACAGATTTTGCTGATCTCAGCTGTTCCACGCATTCATGAGTGTTGTATGAAGTATGTCCAAACTCAAATTCCTCTGTGGTGTCCAGTCCACACAGTTCCTGGCTTTCTACCAACTGCCCCAGAGGAGTAACTAAAACCCACACCTCACTGCTTCGCCATCTTGGCCTGCCTGATCTCTCTATTGTTTTTTATTCTCTGTTTCATTTATCTCCCCTCTAGTCTTTGCGTTTAGTCTATTCTTCTTTTCCTAGTTCTTCCAGTTTTGCGGTTAGGTCTCTTATTTGAAATCTTCCTTCTTTTTAAATTTCTCTCTCAGTGTTGCCTTTGCTGCATTCCATGTTTTGGTATACTGTGTTCTTGTTTTCATTCATCTCTAGATATTTACTTATCTCCCTTGAAATTTCTTCTTTTCTTGTTTAAGAGTATGTAGTTTAAGTTCCACATATTTATGAATTTCCCATTTCTCCCTCTGTTTCTGATTTCTAGCTTTATTCCATTGTGGTTAAGATATATTTAATGTTTTCAAAAATTTTTTTTAATTTACTGAGGCTTGTTTTGTGACCTAAGATATGGTTTATCCTGGAGAATGATCCATGTGCACTAGAGAAGAACATGTAGCTCAAATGTGGGACACAAGGCTTGTGCTGACCTGGCCCAGGTGATCTGGCCTCCTCTGTCCAGTCTCTCCTGAGCACTTTATCCAAGCCACACCCTATATATGCCTTCATGCCCGTATGCCCCTGGACTTTATCTATGGGGTTCCTTCTGCAACTCCTTTGGCTCCCAAACACACATACATGCATACACACACTCACACTTGCACGTACACACACCCATACATAAACACACACACATACACACACTTCCATTACCTAACTTATACCCAATAAGCAGTTACTTCCTGATGGGCTGCCCTTCCTATGAGAGAGAAGCCTGTTGGGCTTCTCCTTGCATGGCACTTATTAGCCTATATTATAATTGCCTGTTCACTTTTCTGTCTTCATGGTGGATTATAAGCTTCTTGACAGCAGGAACTATATCATACTTATTTCTATGGTTATTAGTTTCATTCCAATACTGGGATTCATAAGTCTAGTGGGTGTTTAGTTATATGGACCTGTAACTCAGGAGACACATGAGGGAATGGGAGTCTGGATTTGGGAGTCATTGGAGCCCAGGTAAGAGTTGAAACATTTGGAGTGGCTGGAGTGAGCAAGGGAAGTGTATAGGGTGAGAAGAGAGCCAAACCGAGCCCAGAACTCTGGGAAAGACCCACATTCACCTACAGATGTGCTGGCAGAGACCAAGACTTGGTGGGTTTGGTTGCAGAAGATGTTTTCTTTTTATTCCTCATTTGGCCAACTCCTGAGAGAATTTTATATTCTGAGAAATTGCATTTCACTTTGAGGCTGTTCCTACAAAAAATATGAAACTCAGCTGAGATTTATAAATCATATTATAGTTCAGAAACATAATAGCTTTACAAGATGAGAAAGCTGTTAGTAAGCATTCCCTTAGCATTTCAAAATGACAAATTTCTCCCATTCTGTGTTGCAATTTGGCAGCCCTGTTGCATAGCATTTATATACTGAATGCTTCCTTATCATGAGAGTGCGTGTTAAGAAAATCTAAATTAAATTTCTCAGTACGTTAGCTTTTCAAACTTTGAATACTGAGGTTCTAAATAACTCACTAATCATTCAAAACTTTTCTTTTCCAAAATGGAACATTTCCAGAAATGCCATCCTGGATCTCTTGAATGCTCTGTCATCCAATGTCTGAAGGGTTTATACATTTGCTGTTTTTTTTCCCTTGGGGAATTTGCCTACTGGGATGAAACTAGGGTTTGCTAAGGTTGTGGGTTTGCAGCTTAGTGAGGAAAAGGGCTGGGATCTCTGCTCTCACCAAAAAGGGACATGGAGACTTCTGAAACTGAAGGATGTAGGAGTGACTGGGTCATGAAATGATTAAAAAATATGCACGGACCCTTCATGACTGGGTCACTGGGTGTAGAGAGACTTCATGTAAGGGGCTGAGTACCACATATTGCACCTAGTTCATGCTCAGCACATGGCAGCCATTATCATTGCTATTGTTAAATAACCAGCAGCTAACAAAGTGCCTCTCATATAATAAGTGCTTAATAAATAGGAGCTGTTACTATGATTGCTGTCAGGTCTGCCTCCTTTGCTTGTGGAGGGAGGAGGGAGGGTATTAGCTTGGTCAGCTGCTTCAGTTGGAGATAGTGAATGGCCAAATGAAGCTTTTACGCTTGTGGTCTTCAGTCTATTTTTGCCAACCCTCTTTCTAATTCCAGTAAGCTCCCTATTACTGAACTTTTCTTGGAATGCTTAAAAAATTTCTCTGTGATCCCATGGATGTTTTCTATAGAGGTGATCCAGTTAATAATGAGTAACATCTACTCCCTTCCACTGATGAAAATAAAACTCAGTGGGAGGACACAAGAAAAAAATATTGAAACACGGTGATGATACTATCATTAGGAGCTGAGGGTATCTGCATTATTTTACTTCACAGGATGCCAAATGCCAGCCTGTCCCTGGCCTCAGGTTAATCACCAAATATTTAGAGTCTGTGTGCATTCCATGATCCAGATGCTCGCCAGCCTTTTATATGGCATTAGGTGGATCTCAGGAAATGGAGCAATGTCCAGGGGTTAAGGGGCATCCTGACAGCTCATGATAATGCATCCATGGGAGAAGATAAGTGGAAGCTTATTTGCAGAGGTCTATCTACAAGACACACAAGAACTGCCTGGCTGCCCACAAGTGAGGTCACAGTGTATGCTTGGGCCATAAAGCCATAGATTCAGAGACTGGTGTAGCAGTTCACCGTCACTGCAAAGGAGCAACTCTAGAAGCTGCCACAGGATTATTCCCAGTTTATCACTCATTCATAAAATGTTTATCGAGTCCTTATTTTGTACCAGGCATGTTGTTAGAAGCTGGAAAGTGAAAGATGAATAAGAGCTGGTGCCTGCCAGTAAGGAGTTCCTAGTCCAGCAGGGAAAAAAAAAGAAACAGACAAAGGTAACTGGAAATCAGTGTTGAACACAAAAATGGAAGAGTCTTGGGAGACAGAGGAGCAGTGACTAACTCTGCAATGCAATGCTAACGGCAGCACTGTGGCTCTGACCTGATAGAAATAGAGAAATGATGAGCCGTGTGGGAAAATCTGTCAGGATTAGTAACTTATTGGATCTGAGGCAGAAAGAGAAGGTTGAGTACCAGGTATTTTATTTATTTTTTGTTTCTTCATTAACGAAGCACTTTTCTAAGTGTTTCACAAATATTAACTAATTTAATTTTTACAATAACCTCATGAGGTGGGCATTGCTATTATCCCATTTTACAGATGAGAAAACTGAGGCAGAGAGAGAGTTAAGTAACTGACTCTCCATACAAACCTCATTGACTAAAGGAAGGAATGGTGATACCACTGACTAAAACAAAAGACCGAGGGGCAAGGTTTTTCTTTCTAGATTTTGAAAATTTTTGTGGAGATAATTGAAGATTCACAGGCAGTTGCACAAAATAATACAGAGAGATCCCCTGCACACTTTGCCAGATCATCTCCAATGGTAACACTTTGTAAAACTGTGATAAAATATCACAACCAGGATATTGACATTGATACAGTCCACCCATCTTATTATTCAGAATTCCTGTTTTAGTGTACTTGTTCATGTGTGTGCAAGTATTTAGTTCTATACAATTTTACTACCTTACAAGGAAACCTTGTGTTGCCTTTTACAACCACGCCCACATCCAGGTCCCCCTCCGCCCCCCAGCCTCACATGCCCCAACCCCTGTGGCAAGGAAGATTTTGTAGAGTTCTATTCCATATTTGACAGCCCATAGGTTTTTAAGAGACTCTCATGGGAGAGAGATAAAAGTTTGTTTTTATATAACTGTGCTCAGGAATTATGGGGAAAAAAAAAAAACAGAAATGGTAAAATCTAACAGTTAAGGAGCCTTTCCACCTGCCAGACACTGCTCTACCAGCTTTTACCTGTGTTAACCCCAAAGCAAGCCTATGATTTAGTGCCACTGTATACCAAGCCCACAAGGTTAGTAAGTGACAGTTCAAGACTCAACCAAGGCAGTCTGGCATCAGAGAATTAACCACTATGCAAAACGGCTTTTCAAAAGAAAGAGGACTGGACCCTGAAAGCTGGAGTGCCCCTGTACTTCTGCTTCATTGATGACCTTCATTGAGGACACCAGAATAATCCCTTATATTTTCAGACAGCCTCTAGAATGTGAGGAGTAAGGATTAAAAAGGATTTTAAGTAAGGATGAAAAAACTCTTTCACCATGAAGCACCACAGGCCTGAGGATGGATCTGGAAATACAAGAGATCACACACTAACCTAGATAATAGTTGTTCTATGAGGACACAAAGAATGGGGAGCTTTCACCTACTGCTGTACATCAGAGAACCTGCCTTGGGTTGCACTGAAAATGTGGTCAAGGTGGACCACACATTTTCTGGGCGTCAACCAGACTTTATTCATTCACATTCACATCCATTCATTCAATCAACAGATACATATTTCATGCATACTGTTTCCTAGGCACCACATCAGGAATGGGGATGCCTTGAGGAATTAAACTTCCTTGTCTTCAAACGGTAGAAGAAGAGACTAGACAAGTAAACAGATGCATTAACAAATTGTGAGAAGTGTTATGAAGAAACAAAGGAGGGTTTTGTTAGTGCCTGGTATAAAATAGGCACTCATTAAAACTTCATGGAATGAATGAAGGAAAGAGTGGATGATGAATGATTAAAATATAATGGGGGGAGGCTTCCAATTCTGGACAAGATGCAGTGATACCTTTCTCCCTGCTTCTTCCATTAAGTACAGCTAAAAAGCTTGAATGTTATATATAAAATAAACATAAGAAGACTCTGAAAGGTGTAGAGAAGAAGGCAGACAAGCTAGGAACCTTGGGCCCAAGAAATGATGCAGCACTAAGGTGGTGTCAGCAGAGATCTAGTGGGAGTCTGAATTCCCATCCCTACCAGGCAGTAATGAGGCATATTCCCCTCACTCAGAGTGTCTGAACGTGGACTTCAACACCCCTCCCTCCCTGGGAGTAATAAAGCAGGGCCCCTTTCTCCCACTGACACTGTCAGAAGAGGCCTGTTGGGTAGGTTGAATTATGTGCCTCATGTTCTTAATCTTAATCCATGTCCCCTGTGGGTGTGAACCCATTGTAAGAAGGAACTTTTAATAAGGCTACTTCAGTTAAGGTGGGACCCACCTCATTCAGGATGAGTCTTATTCCTCTTATTGGAGCCCTTTATAAATGGAATGAATACACAGAGAGAAAGCCATGCAATTAAGAAGCTGAAAGCAACAAAACCTGTAGAAGGGAGAGACCAGCAGATGCCACCATGTGCCTTGCCATGTGGCAGAGAAGCCGAGAATAACTAGTAGCCGGTCTGCAGGAAGAAAGCATCACCTTGATGATGCCTTGATTTGGACATTTCCCTGGACTCTAACCAGATAAATCATGGTACTTCCTTAGAGTAGCTTAGGAAACTGAAACAGAACCCATTCTAAATAGGAAGATGTTATTTTTAGTTAAGGTGGCCCAACTGAATGAGAATGAGTCTTAATCTACATCACTGGAAGCCTTATAAAGAGAAAGCCACAGAAAGGAACCAGAAGCTGGAAGTCAGCAGGATCCTGGAAGAGAAAGGCGAGGACATTGCCATGTGACGGGAGGCAGAAAAGCAAGTCAAGGAACCCCAAGGATTGTGGCAAGCCGGCATCAGAATGCTACCAACCCCGGCAGGAAGCAAGCCTTCTCTCCTCAGAAACCATGACACAATAAATTCCCATTGTTTAAGCCAAAACCAGTTTGTGGTATTTGTGATAGTACCTCAAGCAAACTAACATATCCTGATAAAACAGAAGATTTTATATAAGATTGAGAGTTCTTTACATAATACCAAAAATGTCCAGAATACAATGGAAAAATCACTTGTCATACCAAGAACCATGAAAATCTCACTACAAATGAGGAAAGAAAATCAATGGATGCCTACACCAAAATGACACAGATATTGGAATTATCTGACAAAGATTTTAAAGCATTCATTATAAAGATGCTTTAAAAGCAATCTGAATATGCTTGAAATAAATGAAGAAAAAAAAAAGTCTCAGCAAAGAAGTAGAAGATAGAAGAACAAAATGGAAATTCTATCACTGAAAAATGCAATAGCTGAAATACTTAAGACGTTCTCTGGATGGTCTCAATAGCAGAATGGAAAGAACAAAGGAAAGAATAAGAAGACAGAACAATACAAATTACCTAACCTGAAGAACACAGAGAAAGGGGCTGAAAAAATAAAAGGAACAGAGCCCCAGGGATCTGTGAGCTCTAGCAATCATGTCATCACAATACCAGCTTCAGAGAGCTGTCTAAGTCAAAGCAATATCATGGCCATGCAAGGTGCTTCTGCCTCATTCATTCATTTAATCATTCATTCAACAAATACATTTTGAGTAGGTACCCAATCCTACGCTAGCCCTGGGAATGCAGTGGTAAACAAAGAAAGAAGCACAAAACCACAACATGGTCCTTGAGCTTTTGGAGGTAAATATTGGGATATTTAGGAGATAAATATTGAACAAATAATTACAGTTTTGATCCTTATTCTGATAAGAAGAGACAAACATATTATGAGAGAGAATAATAGGCATCTAATTAGATTCGGAGATCCAAGGGGGTCTTTTTAATGATGACCTGAGAGAGGCATAGAAGTTAGCAGACAAAGAGCAGGGAATGTTCTTCCTGGTAGATACAAAAGTACATGCAGAGGTCCTGGAGCAAAATAAGTCCAGTGAGGAATGAGGCTCGTGAAAAATGGGCAGTGGGGTTAGATGAGGGCCAGATCATGCCATTCCAATGAAACTGTACCAGTGCCTATGACAATTTGTCTGGCATCATTTCAGAAACACACTAAATACCAGATATGTACCCAAATTACTCTCACGACACCCAGTATTTTAGAAGTCCTTCAGAGAGTCATGTGTAAGACGCTACAGTTTTTCATTTCTGGCTGGGATGAGATGGATTGGTGGGGTGGGGGGTGGGGGTCGAAGATAGGAATGAGGTCGACTGGAAATAACTTGGGGAAAATGACCCTGGAGCTGGACTTGGAATTCCAGAGGCTGAATCTGAAACAGAGATGGGCTCATTGTAGCAGTCAGAGCTGCACACCAATAGGCCCATCATCCATGGTCCTCTGTCTGCAACAACATCTCCACTGGAATGAGGGGATTAGCTTCAAGTAGAGCCAACAGGGACTGCATATGCCAGTTAGATTAGGACCAGGATATGGCTAAGAGGTCAATTCGGTTCTTAACAAGACCACAATCCATTCGCAACCTTGTACAATTATGGGATTTCCATCACTGAAAAAAGTTGTATCTACAAAGCCCTGATTCCAATTTTAAGACAAATTAGAGGAAAACATATTTTAGCATTTAGTTTATTTCCTCTTAGAATGACCCTAGGGATAACAAACTTAACATGGTTCTATTTTTTTTTTATTATTGTCCAATTTCAGACCTCATCTTTATCATAAATCTTGTCAAAATAACTACTCTAACACTTTAAATTTTACCCCTTCCCCCCCCCCCAAAAAAAAAATCCAATGGAAAATTAACAATGGGAAATTTTTTTCCATTGTAAGAGAGAGGTAAAAAGAAAAGAATAAAACTGGATTGGGTTTTAAAAGAATTAATGTAGATGTGAGAGACAGTAAAAGCAGACACATTCATTTACTCATGTAAATGAGTAGGTGTCACAAAGTTAGGAATTGAAGGCACAAAGATGAATAAGTTGTAGTCTGTGACAGTAAATAGTTGACAGCATGACAGGAGAGAGACATGTCATATGATGACTCAGAATACTGCATAGCAAGTACTAGAGTCTACTCAATTTCTATTATTTCATTTTCCATGCTTATAGAACCCTCCTTTTGTTTGGGGATAGTATCAGGTGAGGCTGTTTGCACCTTTCCAGCCTTCCTTGCAGCTGGTGGGGGGCGGGGTGTGGGGCTGGAAGTAGGGAACACGTGGTCCAGATGTGACCTCAATAATACAAGGGGAGGTTTGTGGAATGGAGGGAGGAACTTCTGAGAAAGTTTTGTTTTCCAGATAAAAGAAATTAATGAGGTTACCCTGGCTGGTCTCTCTCCAGACTTGATTAAAAGTGCAATGTCTGAAACACAGCAGCTATTTTGCAATCACAAGGAAAAGGCCAAAGGAAAAACACAAGAGATCCTGGCCTTGGCATTACTTAGCTGCTGAAACAGCACCAGCAGTCACCTACCTATGGCCTTCTCATTATATGACAAAAAATAAGTCTCTATTTGTTAAAGCTATTGTTAGTCAAGTTTGCTAATGAACACTGCCCTGAAAAGCATGCCTAACTGATTCAAAGAGGTATGAACAAAGTATTCTAGGAGTACAGGAGAAGACAGCTCAAGAGGTAAGGAGGAATAAGGTCTTGCATGGCCCCATATATCAGGCCAAGGGTGGTGGGGAGGGCGCTGAGGGTTTTTGGTGGGAATGAGATGTAGGGATGCTTTAATTGAAGAGTTTTTGAGAAAGACAAGGATGTAAAAGAGGGGCTTGGATTTGGCAGCTGGGAGATCACCATTGCACTTTGCTGGGGATTTTCTGTGGGGTGCAAGGAGAAGGTATCTCTTCACAGTGACTACAAAAGAGCAAGCAGCCCTGCAAATACACCCCAGTTTGAAAAGAGATGTGGCTATAAAGGGAGGGAGAGAAGCATCCAAGTTTGACAGGAAGGTACAGGTGAGGGAAATATCCTTTTTATTCTGGAGGAGGTTTTTGCATACCTGTAAGCCCAGGCAGAGGAAACAGTGAAAACCCTTGGGGACACCTTCTAGATCACTAGCTGGAAATTTGTCAGCTATTGGAAAAATCTTAAATAAACTCACTTGCACAAAATAAATAGTCTGCAGATTATAACCCCAATTGTGGAAGCTCTAATAGGCAATTCTGGGTAGTGTTTTCTACAATTGCTTTTAAACCAAATTATCTTTTTTTTTTTTTCCAGCACCCTTAGACCTTAATGGTTTCCTCCTTCTGGCTTAAATAGGTATTTCCTAACCTTGCAAAGAGATGTATTTCTAATCCTTGGGTCTGGGGTGAAGGCAATATCTCATAATACATCATTCAGTCAGGAAATCTTCTTTCCTTAAGAATACATATTTTCAGGGCTAGAAAAGCATGAGGCTTTGATATTCCTAAAAATTATTTTTCCTATTATTAGTAAGTTATTTGGCATTTTGCAACATGATTATTGTTATCTGGAGTAGTACTAGTCAGGAGACAACTGATAGTTTGGGTCACTGGTTCACAGTTTCTATATTGTTGAGCCCCCATGATTATTAATGTTCTATACCATTAAACTGGTATGCAGATGCATTGCTTTGGGGAGAGATTCTATAAGAATGACTGCTCTAAATTAGGGGTCTTGCTTTTCTTGCCAGTTAATACTCACCCCAGCCCTCTTTATCCCCAGCCTCAGGGAGGATATGTACAGAAGATTGAATGAAGGATTCCCTTGTGCAGTTACTGCAGCAAACCTCCCACCAGGTCTCCTCGCCTTGCTGACCCATCCAATTTATCTGTGCTCTGCCCGGGAATGAATCATTCCCCCCAGCACATTATAACTTCCTTTTCCAGATTATTAGGCACAATAGCATCGTAGTCCTGGTTACTGCCCCTCCGCCTGCCTCCCAGCACAATGTCTGGCACACAGTAGGCACTCTCTAGACAGAAGCTCCTCTTTGATTACAGTCCAAACTCTTGGCTAAACATCTGCAATCCTGAACACTGGGGCAGAAGCTGCCTTTCAGGTCAGATGTTCTCATTCTTCCCAACCTGAACTTGGCCCTGCATTTTCTTTGTGTACCCTCCTGGCTTTTGTGCATGCTACTCAATGCATGTCGCACTCTTCTGCCTCATCAAATCCCACCCATCTGTCACCTGCTCACTTTCTCCTCAGAGCCTCATTGACTGGGACTGGCAGAAGTGACCTGTTCCTCCTCTAGGTTTCTAGAGTATGGTTTATTGTTACCATTCATCAGGCATTCAGGCATTGGATACTCTTGTTGTCTGCTTGAACTGTAATACCCTGCATTGCCATTTGCCTTATTGTGTGTTTACGTTTTGCACCTCTGACTGAAGTCTGAGCTTTCTGAGCATAAGGGCCTTACACCATGGTGGCCTCTCTAGCAAAGAGCACAGTGTCTTTCCTGTTGGAAAGTGTGTTTCATCCAAGGCATGTTGATCTGATGTTTTCATAACGTGAGCTTACCTACAGTTCAACACCTTTATGTTCAACACATACTTTTAGGTGTCTACTATATGTCCACAGTCTGGCAAGAAGAATAAACCCCTGTGTCTAAGCAGTGCTACCCAGACTGCTGGATGATCAGCAAACAGTGTCTGGTCTGAATCATGAAACTTTTCCCACTGCATACAGGACAGTCATGCCTGCTTTGCTTTGTTCAATCTAAGGCAGTTTGGCTGACTTCAATGGTTGTTTTCAAAAGGAACCATTCAGGTTGAATTCAAAATCCCTTCACAATGTTGGGAATTAGCAGGATGATGGGATGTCTGCCAGGAGGAGGTTAAACCATGGAAAAGACACTTGCTGATTGCCTTACGCATTCTGTTTTGTCCATCCCTTGAATTGAGACCCTTCAAAAAAGGCACCCACGGATCTTACTTTTATTTGGCTCACTCTGGATTTGCCCCATGCTATTCTTTTCAACATTGGCACCCTCTTATAGCATATCACCTCATCCTTATGTCCCATGTGCTCATCAGAGTACAGCCACGGATCACCTTGGGTCCCCACAGATTTCTGGAGCCACAACATGAGACTACATATATGCTGTAAAATCTGGGCTAGTTTTCCTGTTTTCTAGTCTTTCTCACAGAAGGTGCTTGCAGAGAAAAGTTGGAAATAGGGAAACAACAGAGGGAGGGAGTGAAGGAGGGAGGGAGGGAGGAAGGAAGAAAGGAAGGAAGGAAAGAAGGAAGGAAGGAAGGGGCAAGGCAAGAAAAGAAAAGAAAAAGGAGAAGAAAATAAAAGGTCAAGAGCCCTAGTTTTCTGAGTAAAAAAAAATCTGGACTAGAAATGAGTGGGACCTCATTTTAATGCAGAATGGTATGCAAGTGACTGACTTTTTAAAAATGGTAAACTACCAACGCTTAAGAGGAGGGACTTGGGGAATGATGCCGGAGCCTTGTCATCCTAAACAAGGTACTGAAATCTTTTCTCTTTTCAAATAGGAAAGAAATTAAAACCCAACAAATCAATAAAAGTAGTGCTCCTAAAGGTGATGGTGTAACCCCATTTACAAATTGCTTGTCTTGGAGTGATGAGGGAGTTGAACTTCAGATCATGTGTTCCTGGGAAATGCTTAGACCCTTCACAAAGAGGGGAAAGGAGACTTCGCAGTGGAGCTGCAGAGGAAAGGGCGGGAGGGGAGGGGAGGTCTCGCAGTCCTCTTCTGTGTCAGGGAACAGCAGAAAAAAACAGATGGATGCTCTGCCACCCCCGAGGGCAGCACAACAGACGTCCTGAAGCTAGGACACTGCAGCGGGGAGACCCCACAGATGAAGATGTTCCCAGGATTTGGGTCCTGGTCAAAGCTCTGTTCTGTGTTTTCAAATGAGGGAGCGTGTGTCATCAGATCATGGTGTGCATTCTTTGAGTTTTCTGGATGGCTTCAGGTTAAGGATGTTTCTGATACATAGTGAGATATATTTCAAGAAAGTGAACTAGCAGAATCCTTATTCTAGGAGGCTATTTGGTAATGACCTTTTATTTTGGTAACGACACTTTGCATTGTATTTAACCCCCTCTCCCCACCATGCATCAATAGGCACAATGTTTCTTTGGGCTGACATAGCTAATCTTGAAAATCTATCATTCAACCTCCTGAAGAATTGGTTTCTTCTCTATTCAGGCTGCCCAGGGGTGACCACGTAACACCCCCAGAAGTCTCTCGTGACCAGGGGTCTAATGTCACTGACTGGTCCAGTTTGCAATGCTATTGTACTGGGTTATCAGTAGGAAAAGTTAGTAAGTCCTGGTGCCTTCCATGTGCCTGGTGCCCCCCTCAGAAGCCCAAATCAGATCATCAATCCATAAATTGTTATGATTTGCGCAACATGTTTTGGATGAAACCAATTAGCTGCAACAGACTGGCTGGGGACTAGTACATAAGCCAAAGAAAACCATAGCTGGGTTGGACATGAAGGATGCCTGCCACCTTTGGGTTGCCTTCCTGATAATTTTGGGCAATAGAGGGTCTGCATATTGAAGGGTGCAAACTGGCCTGCTTGAATTCTCTCTTTTGGAAACAAATAAAAGTTATTATTCAGAGCAATGGATAATTGTCCAGAGCACATTTCTGCTCCTCTATGGAGCCTGTGGCATATCCCATTTGACCTAGTACGAGTGTGGCTAATGATGTGACTTTCCATGCAATCCCATATCCCATGTTATTTGTGCAATAACTTCCAGCACTGAAAGTCAACTGTGCATGACAAGTATCACATGTAAGCCTGCAGTTAGCAATGTCCTCATTTGGATCCTGTTGGGCTCTCTTTTTTTGTTTCTGTTAGGGTTCATCAACATAAAAATGAAGTTGTTTTGATTTGCTACTGTCTATCTCTATCAGAAAACTGTTATTAAGAAAATGTATTAATTAGCAACAGCTGAAGGGAGGATGGGTTATTTTGGAGCTGCAGCTGCAAGTCTCTTGCAATCTGACTGTTGACACACTTTAACAATTAGCAGAGTAAATAGACTTTGAGTGTATTTAATCATTATAATTTTGTTTTCCTATATTTGTATTACTGTTTAGGACTGTAAGTTAATCTACATTAAATACTCTGATACCATTTACACACTTTAAGCCCTAATCTCAGCTATCCTATTTCCTCTATGATTTACTGGAAGTGATATACTGTTTAGCTTAATGCTGTTTTTTTTTTTAACTATGCACAGGAAAATGGAGAATTAATTGAAATTTACCCAAAAAGTTGGCCTTTTAAACAAAATATTTAGGTAAATTGAAAATCTTACTCTAAATATTGCTGGGTGTGGTGGTTTGAAGCTGCATGTCCTCCAGAAAAACATGTTGTTAAACTTAATCCATTCTTGTGAGTGTGAATCCATTGTAAGTAGGACCTTTTTTTTTATGAGATTAGTTCAGTTAAGGTGTGGCCCACCTCATTCAGGATGGGTCTTAATCCTACTACTAGAGTCCTGTGTAAACAGAATGAAATTCATACACATAGGTGAGAAAGCCATGGGAAAAGAAGCTGAAACTCAACAGAACCCAGTGGAGAGTGGAAAGGCCGCCATGTGCATTGCCATGTGCCAGAGGAGTCAAGGAACAAGGGTCACCAGCAGGCAGCCACAGATGCAGTCTTCAGGAAAAAGCCACTTCGATGATGCCTTGATTTAGACTTTCTCTTAGCCTCAAAACCATAAGCTAACAAATTCCCATTGCTTAAGCCAACCCATTGCATGGTATTTGCTTGAGCAGCCAAGGAAACTAAAACACTGGGTAACAGAATTAGGTAGATGGATGGAAAGCTTGAAGGATAAATGTATATAACGACAGATACATAGAATGATAGATACATACATATATACATACATACATACATACATAGATCTTAAGGACTGGGATTTGAACCTTCTAAATTCTAATCCCATCTAGTTCAGCACTTCTTTTATAATTGGCATCCAATCAGTGTGGTAAAAAAAAAAAAAAAAAAAAGGCAACAATAATGGAATGATTTCTATAGACAAGGCAGATCAGGGTTGATCCTGGATCTACCTCTTCAGTATGTAGTAGGTAAATTACAACCCTGAACCTCAGTTTTCTGCCCTACAAGTTGGGGTCGATACCTACTTTACAGGGCTCTTGTGCACATTAATAAGCTAAGCTGGTATGGAAAGTATCTAGTGCATGGTAGGTGCTTTAAAAATGTCATCTTCCTGCTACTTTAAACCTTGTGTTGCTACTTAACTTCTTGGGTATTTACGCCTTTTCTACCCAATGAGAGAGTTAATAAACCCTTATGAGGTAGGAATTCTCTTGTGCATTACACAGTATTTGGGCCCACTGGATGTTCATACCACTTTATTAGTGTTAGCCCACGTGCCTTAGCTTTATCATCAGCCTGTATAACAGGAATATCTAACATCTACTGAGTGCTTATTATGTGCCAGGGACTTGGTAGTAAGCATTTTACATAATTCAGGGGTTCTCAGTCCAGGCTGCTCATTAGAACCATTTGCAGGAGCTTTTAAAAAGTATTGATGCCCTGATTCATCCCAGACCAAAGAGATTAGAATTTCTGCAGTTGGGGTTGGGAAACTGGTAATTTTTAAAAGCTGCTCAGTGTAGCCAGGGTAGAAAACCACTGACATAAATTGTCTTCTTTAATTCTCCCACCTACAAAGTAGGTACTATTATTATCTTCTTTTGCAGACGAGAAAAGCCCAGGCATGAGGGATTAAGTAATATAGCTCTTAAGAGGTGGAGCCAGGATTAGGAACCCAAGGAGTCCGACTCCACAAACCAGACCCTTATCCAATGGGCACTCCTGCCTCCCAGCTAACAAAGAAACCCCAAGTTAGAGCTACTGGGCAAAGATAGAATGTTGGTGTCCCCAGTGTTACACAGTAGAGTTCAATCATCATAAAAGGAAACGTGTAAAAGCAAAGCAAATCCTTTCTATTGTAAAAGTGGTGGTGGAAGCCTGGTTTCCATCTTGACTTTTACACCCAGGATCCGTGTGACCCACCTCAAATCCTGTTACCTAGCTGAACCATGCTTTCCCACGGTGATAATGATGTTAGCCTCACAAGAGGAGCTGGGATGTCAAGAGTGAAGGTGCTCTGTAAACCCTAAACTACTTAAACAATTTAAAAAGGTACTTCCCATGTGTGCTTGTTTGATGTATTATGTTGCCCATAACACCATGTTCTTTAATGCAATCTTGTGGGGGCAGACTTATTAGTGTTGATTAGGTTGGAATCCTTTGATTGAGTGTTTCCATGGAGATGTGACTCAATCAACTACAAGTGAACCATTTGATTGGATTATTTCCATGGCAGTATGGGCCCCGCCCATACAGGGTGGGTCTTGATTTAATTGCTGGAGCTCTACAAAAATGCTCACAAACAGAAGGATCTCAGAGCAGCTATGAGGGTCATTTTGGAGAGCAGCTAGGAATGACATTTTGGAGCTGCAGCAAAGAGAGACATTTTGGAGATGGCCATTGAAAGTAGACTTGCTAGTCCAGAGTTTGCCTGGGAGAAATGAAGAGAACACCCCCAGACATCTAGAGAGAAATGTCCTGGGAGAAAGCCATTTTGAAACACAACCTAGGAGCAAGCAGATGCCAGCAGTGTGTCTTCCCAGGTAACAGAGGTTTTCTGGATGCCATTGGCCTTCCTTCGGTGAAGGTTTACCTGTGTTGATGCCTTAATTTGGACATTTTCATTGGCCTTCAGACTGTAACTTTTTAACCAAATAACTCCCCTTTATAAAAGCCAATCCATTTCTGGTATTTTGCCTAATGGCAGCATTAGCAAACTAGAACACCATGTTTTAATTCCTTATCCCCACTTTCTAGGGGAGGAAACACACTCACACTGGGTAGAGTCAGGTTTCTAACCTTGGCCCATCTGACCCCAGAGCCCAATTGCAAGGGGGCAGACTTCGTCTAATAGACCAGTTGCAACCATTCAAGAGCTATCTTGAAAAACGCAGTTGGCAGGAGAATCTCTAGTGATTGCCAGAAAGGTGTGGAAAAGGAGGATTTTCCTGCCTGTAGAAGAATAAATCAAATTTTTGGCAAAGAGTTGTTTCAGAGATGGCTGTGGCATCGGCTGTTGAGGGGAGCTTGCTCTTCTCCAACCCCCAGGCGATAGTGTCACTTCCTGGCTTTGTTCCAGGGGCTAAAGTGAAAATGGAAACGCCTTGTTCTAATGAGGCTTCAGGTTCTCAGATGATTACTCACCGGCCTGTGCCTCTGCCTGGGTCTCTCTTTTACCCACCCCATACCTAGCACAAGGCCTGGCACAGGATCGGTGCTCACTCAATGTTTGTCAAGTGAATGACTGAGTCCTTTTGGAGTAGTTGGCAGGGGGGCAGGAATGGTGAAAAACTGTCCTGATATTCCTGCCTGCCTGAGGCCGAGTGCTCCTAAGGCAACACAGACCAACAGCTTCTTACACCGTTGCCTTATTCACAGTTTCCATCTTGAACTGCGTGCCCTGGCCCACATCTGATGTCCAGTTCCTTTCTTTGTGACTACCTCTTCCCCTGAGGGCCCTCTGGACCTGATCCTTAACCCTTCTTTGATTTGACTCTTTGCTGCCCAACTCTACTATGAATTGCCCTGGATCTGCAGCCACCTTGGGTAAAACCCTCACCTGATCCAGCCCAGGTTTACCTGGCCCCTTGGGAGGTGGGTCTCACACAACTGCCGACAGTGCAGGCACAGGAAGGCAGCGAGTGAGGAGAAATAGAGGTGACAGATGACAGGCTGCAGTCTACAAGCATCTCCCCCATTTGCCCCTCTAGTTAGAGAACTATTGACACCTGTGAGCCCTCTTTGTAAAAGACAAGTAATCCTTGGGAGAACTAACCTCATTAAAGATGCACTCATACCCTGTAGCAGATCAGAGTTTGGGCTATGGAGTTAAATTGCCGGGGGTTCAAATCCCAGAGCTATCACTGTGTGGACTGAATTATGCACCCCAACAAACACATGCTCCTATTCTTAATCCTCATCCCTATAAGTGGGAACCCATTGAAACAGGCCTTCTTGAAGATGTTATTTTAGTTAAGGTGTGGTCAAACTGAATGAAGGTAGGTCTTCAACCCCATCCGAAGAGGCCTTTAGAAAGAGAAGAAACTGGAAGCCAGAAGTTGATGAAAGGGCCACACAGGAAGAAGCTGGAAGCCAGTGGCACTCAAGAACCAGACTGAAGGAATGAGGAAATCACCAGAAATTACCAAGCCAAGGAACCCAAGGATTGCTGGCAGCCAGCACCAGAATGCTGGAGGCTCCAGGAGAAAGCAAACCTTGTTTGATATCATGATTTTAGACTTCTAGTTGCAAAAGTGTAAGCTAATAAATAATGTTGTTTAAGGCAAACCATTGTGTGGTATTTTTTTATAGCAGCCTGGCAAATAAGACAAGCGACGAGCTATATAATGTTGAGCAATTTGTGCCTCACTTTCCTCCTATGTTAAAATAGGGAAAATAAAGAATCTTCATTGTATGGTTGTTGGCACGTATTTCAACTACTATTATTAGTGTGATTAAAATTTAGATCAATACCCAGCTGATGCTCAGAGAAGGGACATTTCTGAAAAAGAAGGGAAAAAGAAGAGAAGAAAAGAGGGAAACCAGCATTCATTGAGTACCAATTCCTGGCCAGATGCCTTAGCATGGTCCCATATCTGCCTCACATGCACCCTTTCCTACTCCACCATCAGACCCACTTACAGGTCCCCAAATCTTCCCTGCTGTCTCTGGTCTAGGGGCTGTCCCATGTTCCATTCCCTCTGCTTGTTCTCCCCTATTAGTTTTTGCCACTGCCCTTTGTCAGCTCAGGAGTTGTGCTCTTTGGACCTTCTTCTCCACCAACAGACTTGGTCGAGTGCCTGCCCACCCCACCCAGTGCTTTGTCCATGGTACTCCTTTTCACACCGTGTAGCCTCTGCCCATTGACTTGTCCTTTTCCCCACCACTCCGTGCGTTCCTGGCAGGCAGAGGCTGTGCCCTGTTCAGCTCTGCCACCTTAGGGTCTGGCATGCTGTCTGGTATAGACTGCCTGCTGGTGAAGGGATTGATGAAGGAATGAATCTAGCCCAGTCTCTTAGGCATGTCTTCTCTATTGAACCCAATGTCTTCTAATCCAACTCTTAGCCTACACTTCTAGAAGGAAGAAAAGGGAAAATGAAGAAAGAAGAGAAGGGAATATGCAAATGCAGTCTTTCTATTTTGCCCCTCCACCCCCCATCCCCTCACCACCACTTCCACTCCTCCACCCCCGTCAAGGAACTCCTATACCCCTGAACCATTTAAGTTGCTGAAATATGCCCTTGAGAACTTTATTGTGTACTTCCTACCAACAAGGACATTCTCAATACCACCGTACATTACTACCACCTATCTAGTTTTCAGGCTCCTTCAAGTTTCCAAAAACTTCTAGCAAAGAGTTTGTTAAAAGCAGTTTGCTTTAGATTTTATGTCTCTTTAGTGTCTTTCAATCTAGAAAGTTCCTCAGTCTTTCCTTGACTTTTATGACTTTGAAACTTTTGAAGATTGTCAGTTTTTCTGCAAAATCTTTGCACTTGTCTAATGTTTCCTCATTTTTAGGTTCAGGTTACGTGCCTTTAGCAGGAATACTGTAGAGGTGAAGCCACATTCTTCTTATTACATGCTGTCAGATGGCACATCATTCAAGCTTAGGTTTGCCCCATTACTAGGGACTGCCAGACTTCTCCACTTTAAAGCTCCTGTTTTTCCCTTGGTAGTTATTAAATATTTTGAGGGCAGGAGCTTTGAGATTATATAAATATCCTCTTCTTTAACAAACTTTCCAATTATTCATTTATTTATTTAATTTACCTATGTATTTATTTATATCAGATGACCTATGGGTTTCCATTTTATTTTTATTTATTACTTGTTTATTTATTATTGTAATCCTTTAATAACTGCATGGGAACTCAGCACCCATGTATATTGTGCTTGGTCTTCCTCCTGTGTTGATATTCTATTTTAATTTTTATTTTCCCTGGTCCTGATTTTTTTTTTAAATTTAACATAACTGTTTCATTTTACTGTTTTCTTGACACCATATATATATATTTCTTGATGTCATATCCTTTATGGGAATTGGCAAGGAGCAAACAAACCAAAGGAATGGAGTTTCAGTGGAGACTGGAACTTAATCATTTTTGAAGCTAGCAAAACCACCTTTAAATACTTTTATTTTTATCTTAAGTGCCAGAAACTGAAATTCACTTCTGGGGTGAATCACTTCCATGTTTTGAAAAACATCTATGTGATGATCTTTAGTTATGCAAATGTAAAGCAACAATAATAATAATACAGCCCCATAAAGAGCTTACTCTGTGCCAGACACTGTTTAAGCACTTTACATGTATTAACTCATTTGATCCTCACTGCAGCCCTACTAAGTAGGTGCTAGTGTCATTCCCATTTTACAGGGGCAGTATCTGGGGCACTGTTTAAAGCTATTTGCATAACATCAGTAGTCAGTGGTGGAGTCCGAATCAAACTCAGAAGGTGATTCCACCTCTTAACTACAGACTAAGTAAGTGGGCTTGTATAGGGGCAGTCTTTTGAGGAAAGGAAACAGGCCACTGAGGTTAGGCAAGGGAACCTGATGTCCACCAATGTGAGACAGGAGCTATGAGAGCTGGGAACCCCAAAAGATGGGCTTGGGCTTGTAAGCCCTGAGCGGAGCCAAACCTATGATCCAGTTATGTGGGTCTCTGCATTATGATTCCATTCTGGCACTCCCCAAGCTTTCGACATCTTATTAGCCACTCTAGTTTGACCTTAGCTGTGTTATGGGGCATTAAGTGATGGATCTGTGTATAAGCTTGGAGCAAAGACTGGGGGAGCAGCTTCCCGAGGATATATCCATAGTCTAGATCCAGGTGGATGATTGAGGCAGCAAGCAACAGCCAGGATTTTGGAGATACATATAATAATTCCCTATGGATTCCCAGAAATTCTTGGGAAGCCCAACTGGCAAAAGGCTGGTCTTTCTGTAGTTGAGTAAGAATTGGCTTGTGACTAAATAATATGCAAATAATAATTTTCATATAAAAATTTGGGGCACTGCTCTTTCACGAGTCAGACTTGTCCCTTAGAGTCCACATCCTTTGATTCTTTTCAGAGTGTCCTCTGTTGCTTCTAGCCCTGTGATTTAAGAGCTGGGATCCAGGACATTTGCTAAATTTTTCCTTTGGGTGGCTTCTTCAGCACAGCATATATCACCGTTGTCAACTGAGCAAGAGTCTTTCATTTCAGTGTTCAAAGAAACAAGCAGAAAGATGTGTGTTATTGCAAATAGTGTCCCCACTATAGAAGCATTGTCAAAGAGCCCATTGATCAGAGAGCTGATAAAAAGTAAAAAGAAGCAAAAGCCACGTGAGACAGCCAAAAGCCAAATACACAAAAAGGGTAGAGAAATCAGACCCGAGAAGTGGTGGGTTTACCTAGCAACACAGCTGGTGCGAAGGAAGATTCCTCCAAGTAATGTGGACTGGCACTGTACATGCTGACTCATCAGATTTCTACGCTGAGCCACAGATGTGTTTAATTTTATACATTGAGACCAATTTGCACACTGTGAGCCTACATTAATCCAGCTGCCTGGGGCTGCATAAGCATGGTAGATAGCGAAGAGTGAGTGGGTGACCCTGGCTGCCATTCCAAGGGCTCTGTTTGTGCTCCCTGGTTTCCTGATTCCACAGCCGTAAGACCTGACTCAGTCCTGCGGCTTTCCTCTGGGGTCACAGCCCAGTCCTGTACCATTCACCACTCACTGCCTGGTTTTTCTCTGCACTCTGGATGGCTTTTCTGGGTAACTGGAACTGTTGCTCAGAGTGTGGGTGTAATTATCACTCAGTGGCCTCTGACTTTGGGGGAGAGGGGAGTGACCGACTTTGGACCACGTAGAAGATGATAGCTAAATGGTCCTGCACCCAAAACTGCAATTAGAACAATTCTGATGTCATCGTTAATCATGCCGATTTCTGTTTTGAAAAGAAACCAAATGATGAATATAATGATTATTTCTATTTCTGCTTCCCCTCCTCTTTCTCCTCAAAAAAACTGGCAATAGCACTGAAGTCAAATTAAACATCTGCTTGAAAAATAAACCCGAGTGCTGGTGACAGCTGCTCTGGACTTACAAATGCACCCCAGCTGTCAAACTCCTAAATTAACAATGATTTTCATTTATGAGTAGCATAGAACTAAGAAATAAAGGAGCCTTTTCTCCTCTGTGTTCCCTGCTTCCAAGGGCTGTTAAGTGTGAAACGTTAGGGAAATGCCCAAGGAAAAATGTAGCTGAAATCAGCTCACAATAATTAATCATGGAAAGAAAGGGAGACATTCTTTCTTCTTATGTAATCTCATTTCTTCTCTGACTTTATCCTGGGGAGTCTCTGTGTTAAGCAAGCTTGCAAGGATGCAAATAATGCAAGAACAATTCTTTGATTTAATAGATGAAATGAACAGCAATTGAGATGCTTGGTGAGCATCGATAGAGGGAGGTTGTCTTCCCCAGCACTGAGGGCTCTCTGCTGGTCTTTCGAGCTCTTGCTTCTTCCAGACCAAGTAACTAAAGCTTGGGTATGCGCTTTGTAGCACCGTGGTCACATGGTGAGTGCAAAGGGTCTAATCAAGCCATTTTGGTGACAGGATAAAATATGCCAAACTATTTCACACTTACTCATGACTCTGAAAGGCAAAATAGGTCTTATCCTTTCCTATACTGCCCCAGAGCCATCACTGTCCTTCCTAGGGATGGGATGAAGTCTGGGGAAACATGCCTATTGTGTGTATTCTCTGGTTAAAAAATAAGGATGGAAGGCTAATGATTTGTTTCTTAGTGTTAAAAACTAGGTCTGATACCATCTGGTATTTTTCTCACTGTGGCTCAAAGTTCTCATTTTATCTTTCAATCATCCCCTATCAAAAATGTCTGCAGTGTCAAAACATACTGTTTTGATCCCACCCTAACCAGGGCATGGAGTACATTGGCAACTCTTGCTCCACCAGTGGCAGAGGACTGGAAATGGTCTTGCTGCCATAAACCTGAGCTCTGGTACAAACTGGGCAGGCCATGTACTCTTGTGTGCCCACCAAGTTCTAGCTCCCACAAGCCCCACCATGTTGGCATGGGCCACAGAGCAGGGCTCCGGTTTTCCAGCTGGGCTTCAGTTTACAGCTGTGCTTGGAGCTCTGTCCAGAGCCTGCTCCTCTGCGACTGTACTTCCTGTTTTACTCTTGCCAGTTTCCTCCCCTGGGGACTGGACCCTGCACCTGAGGGACCCCAGTTGCTAAATGAAATTCTGCTGTCACTGGATTGCTCCCCTGGAACTGCTCCTCCTGGCCTCGCAGAAATCCCTGCCATCTGAATTCTGTTGAACGGTAGGGTGTCTAGGTCTTCCTGGACTGTTGGGGATTGAATCATGGTCCCCTAAAAGACATGGTCAAGTATTAATCCACATATCTGTGAGTGTGAGCCAATTTGTAAATAGGATCTTTGAAGATGTTATTATTGTTAGCTAAGGAATGGTCTCATTTATGAATAGAATCTTTGAAGAACCTAATTAGATGAAGCCAAATTGAATCAAGGTAGCCCTTAATCTATATCCCTGGAGTCTTCATAAGGCAGAGGAATTTTGGATGCAGTTAAGTCAGAGAAAGCCACAGGAGGAGACCAAGGGTACAGGTTGTTCTGGTTTGCTAATGCTGCTGGAATGCAACACCAGAAATGGATTGGCTTTTATAAAAGAGGGTTTATTTGGTTACACTGTTACAGTCTTAAGGCCATAAAGTGTCCAAGGTAACACATCAACAATCATGTACCTTCACTGGAAGATGGCCAATAGTGTCCAGAAAACCTGTGTTAGCTGGGAAGGCATGTGGCCAGTGTCTGCTCCAAGTTCTGGTTTCAAAATGGCTTTCTCCCAGGATGTTCCTCTCTAGGCTTCAGCTCCTCAAAAATGTCACTCTTAGTTGCTCTTGGGGAGTTTGTCCTCTCTTAGCTTCTCCAGAGCAAAAGTCTGTTTTCAAAGGCCATCTCCAAAATGTCTCTGCAAGCTGAAGCTCCTCTCTCAGCATCAGTGCGTTCTTCAAAGTGTCCCTTTTGGCTGTAGCTCCTCTTCAAAATATCACTCTCATCTGTACTGAGTTCCTTCTGTTTGTCAGTTCATTTATATGGCTCCAGTGATTTAATTTAGACCCACCCTGAATGGGTAGGGTAACACCTCCATGTAAATTATCCAATCAGAATCATCACCCATAGCTGGGTGTGTCACTTCTCCATGGAAATACTCAATCAAAGACTTACAATCTAATCAACATTAATAACGTCTTCCCCCACAAGATTACACCAAAGATAATGGCGTTTTGGGGGACATAATGCATCAAACTGGTAAACGGGTCATCATGTGACAGAAGCAGAGGTGCAAGCCAAGGAACCCCAAGGATTGTGACAAGCCAGTGCCAGAATGCTATACACTCCAGGAGAAAGCTGGCCTGTTGAGATATTGATGTTGGATTTATAGTCTTCAACATTATGAGAAAATAAATTCCTGCTGTTTAAGACAGTCACCGTGTGGTTTCTGTCATAGCAGCCTGGCAAACTAAGACATGGACCAAACACACATTGCCCCTTTTAGCCATGGCACTGAACTTTCAACTGCTCTCCCAAGAGCCAACCACTTGAGCTGGTTCGGGTTTTCCCAACCCTTTTTCTGCTGATTCCTTGTTTCCTCCACTGGTTAGCACGGCTGAGGTCCTAGCCAGTCTCAAACGAAAGCCGCTCTGACTTACGACAATGGAGCCTGTGGCTTCTCCTGCTGCCTAATGCCAGAAAAATTGTGGGGTAAACCTCACCCCAGCCACATCAGATCCTCATACCTTTGCCAGTTTCCTCTAAATCACAGAGTCCATTTCATGTGGGTTTTCTATACTTTTTGCTTTGATGGTAAAATAAGTTGGTGAGCCTTATGAAGTTACAAAGTATTACTAATTCCTCTTTAATTCTTATCCCCTCTTCCTACTAACGAGCCTTTCTCTCTCCAGGTCTCTGGGCTTGTTTTCAATTTTCTAAATGATGTTTAATTTCCTCACTTGGGGAAAACATCACCCCCCACAGTTAGTCCTTTACCCTCTTGGTTTACAGGAGGGGCTCTGCCCTATTTCTCACAGATGAACTAGAGCAGATGGAGAAGGGGTGTCATGCTCAGTCAGCACAGCTTAGCATTTTTAGTTATCAACAGGGAGTCAGCCAGAAGTGGGGTTAAGTCCAAGCTCCATCACTTAGCCACTATGAACATAAACTTTAAATCTCAATTTCTTCATCAACAGAATGGGAATAATATCATATAAACCTTAGAGGGTGTGCCGGTTTGTATATATTATGTCCCCCAGAAAAAGCCATATTCTTTAATGCAATGTTGTATGGACAGAGGTATTAGTATTGATTAGGTTGGAATCTTCCGATCAAGTTTTTCATGGAGATGTGACCCATCCAACTGTGAGTGACACCTTTGGTTAGGGTGTGACTTCACTGAATATTTCCATGGAGGTGTGGCCCCGCCCATTCAGCGTGGGCTTTGATTAGTTCACTGGAGTCTTATAAAGGGGCTCACAAACAGAAAAACCTCAGAACTGCAACTTAGAGAGACATTTTGAAGATGCTGTTGAAAGCAGACTTTTGCTCCAGAGTAGCTAAGAGAGGACAAAATACCCCATATTGAAGAATGCACAGGACCTGAGAGAGAAGCTAGAACACAGTCCGGGATCAGTAGATGCCAGCCATGTGCCTTCTGAGCTTAAAGAGGTTTTCTGGATATCAATGGCCTTTTTCCAGTGAAGGTACCCTATTGCTGATGCCCTACCTCAGACACTTCATGGCCCTAAGACTGCAACTCTGTAAACAAATAAAGCCCCTTTATAAAAGCCAATCCATTTCTGGTATTTTGCATTCTGGCAGCATTAGCAAACCGGAACAGAGGGATTTTATGAGGATTAAGTGAGATAAAGCCTGCAATGCTGCTAGCATAGTGCTGGGAAACACATGTAAGCCACTTACTCCATTATTCATATTAATCAATGCATTGGACACCTCCATGCACCTCTTCACATCCTCTCAGCTCAACTCTGACTCCAACCACTCCTGCTGCAGTGACCAGTTTTGTGCAGACTTTGACCAGCTTTGTCCCACTGTAACCGAATGATGCTCACCTTGGCTGAGTAGTGTACTTCTTGCTTCCTGCCCCAGAGCTTCTGTGATGCTGCAGTCAGTGTTCAGAGTCTGCTGAGCACTCACACGTGTGCAGCTCAGAAGTATAAGGAGTTAATGCTGGTGGGGGCACCCTTGATCAACAGGGTATGGAAACCAGTGGGTAAAGGAATCCCCTTTCATCCCTGGGCATACTGTTCTGTGAGATATGTCTTAAGATTCATCAAAATGTCCCAGCAGGATCAGGCACTAGTTTCCTGTGGTAACAGCCAAGTCAATAAGACTATATCGAATCTCCCTCTTCCCTTCCCTCATCCTGCTTCCTGGGATCAATTCCCAAATAAGCTACCTGCCTGCACCTGTTTGTCTCAGTTGGGTGAACCCAGGCCAGGAATTAACAATTATTGACTTAGTGTCACTGGGCTATGCATTAGAATAGGAGTTGGCAAACTTTCTCTATAAAGGCTTTGTAGGACATATGGTCTGTGTTGTAACTTCTCAACTTGGCCACTGTAGTGCAAGAACAGCCATAATTTGTATGTAAGTGAATAAACATGGCTGTGTTCCAATAAAACTTTATTTACAAAATCAGGTGGGAGGCTGAATTTGGCCCCCAGACTAGTTTGCAACTCCTGCACTAGGGCCACAAAGAGGAATGAAATTGATCCCTGCCTTTGTGAAGCTCATAGCCTAGTGTGGGGAGGAAGAGTGTCTAGAAATGAAGCTGTAAAGGTGGCTGGAACAAGGCATGAAGGACCTTAAATGCCATGCTAAGGAGTTTAACTTTATTTTTTGGTGATAGGGAACACTGAATAAGTTCTCAGATCTTGTAGATGCTGCAGATGGGAGAAGGTTATTTCACTGGCAACAAATGAATTGCTTCTTTCTAACATTTACATGAAACCCAGTCCTGCCAGGGTACTGCCTCCTCCATACTCCTCCAGCATCCTGAGACATGCCTCCATTACCAAACTTTTCACACTAGATTGCATTGAAAGGGCAAGCTCTCATTCTGAAATTCTTGAGGTCAGGTGTGTTTTGCAATTCGGAATATTTTTGGATTTTAGAAAGATAATACAGTTTACACTCCATATATTTTATAACTCCCCTGTGCTGGTTTGAATCTATTACATACCCCAGAAAACCATGTTTTTTTGATCCTATCTTGTTAGGACAGACCTATTGTGGGTGGGATCTTTTGATTGGGTTGTTTCCATGGAGATGTGACCCACCCAATTGTGGGTGGGACCTTTTGATTAGATTATTTCCATGGAGATATGACTTTGCCCAGTCAAGGTGGATCTTAATTAGTTTACTGGTGTCCTCTATGAGAGCATAAAAGGCAGAGACATTTTGAAGACAGCTCAGATGCTTAGAGAGAAGATGCCCAGGACAGAAGCTAAGAGATGACATAGTTTTCCCTGGAAAAGCCAAGAGAGGACCACCGGGATCTTACAGAAAAATACCCCAGGAGAAACAAGCAAGGACACACAGGAGCTGAGAGAGAGAAGCTAAGACAGAAGCTCAGAGACATTTTGGAGAAAGCAACAGAAACCAGAAGCTAATCCCAGGAGAGGCCCAGCAGACTCCGGCCATGTGCTTTCCCATGTGACAGAGGAACCCCAGATGCCACCAGCCCTTCTTCAGAGAAGCTTTTGCAAACTGGAACATCCCTTATCAGGGTCTGCGGCAGTATCTCATAATCAAATGCATTAACATTTACACTAAATATTTAGACTAGAAGACTATAAATAACTTCAAGTCAGTTCAGGTCAAGTTTGGGCCCTAAATGAATTACAAAAGGCTTTTGGTTTTAGAGCTTTGTGAATTTCAGAATTGCAGATGAATGGCCATGAATCTGATTTGTTTTGTTTGAGTTTCACCCCTAGACTATGACAACCTCAAAGACAGCCTCTGAGACCTCAGTGTCTGCACACAGAAGGTGCTCAATAAATGTTACCAAGAGAATGAGCAAACAAAAATGGTTGGAGAACAGGGTTCATGGAGGGATTCAGAAGACACTGGGCAGGACTCTGGTCATGGATATGGGCAGACTGAAATGCTCCCATCAAGATTTTGGAATTTATCTCAAAGGCCATGGGAAGCCCATTCAGGTTTGTGGGGTAAGTGGTGTGACCCAGCTGCATACGAGGACCACAAGTCTTATGTCAGTGTGAAGAAGGATCAGAGGGCAAGGAAGTGGGTTGGTCAATTAGGAGGCTGCTATGATAGTAAGGCAAGAAGTGGCAGCATCTGAGAATGAGGCAGTGAATAAAAGCAAGTGAGACAGAAGAGATACTTGGAAGTCCAACTGACAGAACCTGGCAACTAAAGATGTTGGGGGACAGGAAGGGTTGGAGTTCACCCTGATCCAGTGGCACCAGTCTGTGGTGGTCAAGCACAGTACAAAGACCACAGACTCTGGAGCCCAGTTGCTTCTGTTCAAATCCCAGTTCTGTTGCTCAACCTTGGGCAAGTTACTTAACCTCTTTGTGCTTCAGCTTTCTCCTTAGTATCAACTTCACAGGGCTGCTGCAAGGATTAAAAAGTATTTGCAATGCATTTAGACCAGTGCTTGACTTGTGGCTATTATTATTGCCTGTTCACCCAAATAGTTCACCCAAACAGTTATCTCCTTAGGAGAAGGATGACCCACATCTCAGACCTTTCTGGGGGCTTTTTCTTTTAATCACTTGCTGCTTTGCCATAAAGATTTGCAGCATTCTTGCAAGGAAACATTAAGCTCTGGATCATTCATTCGTAGGGCAAAGGCTATCCAGAGGGCTGACTGGGAAGCCTGTAATTTAGAAATGTTCAAATCTTTGCATCCAAATGGAAAGTGGAAATGGTTTCAGGTTTGTGCCAAAAGGAAGGTCATAATTGCTATGTGCTTCTCTTCCCAGCCCTCCCAGGCAAAGGAACACAACTAACCAAACAGGCTTTAGAGCCATCATCTAGAGACATTGAGCACACTTGGCAGCTTCTTCTACCGATGCATTTTCCCGAGAATATTACCCAAACACTCTGACATAAATGCCCCTTTTTGCTAGTGAGGACCATATGTCAAAGTTGGCACCCCCACTCTCATCTCTCCGGAACTTTGCTGCCAGATTTGTGTCCTTACTTGTTAATGAACCTTCCTTCCAGTGTCAGTCCACTGTTTAATAACCCACTAATGACTCCCTCTTTCTGCTTGAATCAAGATCAATCTCTTCATCTTGACACTGGATAACCTCTGTGATTTGGCACCAGTTTGTGGCCTCCAAAGACCTTCTAATCTCATCAACTCTGTCTGTCTAGTGTCTGCCATGGATGCCATACTTATTCTCACCTCAAGCTCTCACTTTAGTTTTCACTCTCACATCCTCTCACCTGAAATAACCTCTTTGCTTTTGTCCATTTATCCAAATCCCACTATTGCCTTCAAGGTATAAACTCTAATGTTTCCAAGAAGTTCTGATTATCTATGCCTCACTCACTCACTATGAACTCTAACCATGTTAAATTTGTACCCATTTCACTCCTTTTGGGGGATCTGCTAATGCTTGCATATCTATTTTTTAAATTTTTATTTTGAAATAATTTCAAACTTATTTGCAAAAATAATACAAAATCCACACAAAGAACTCTAACATACCCCCCACCTACATGCCTATATCCATCAACTTCTAACATTTTGCCAATTTGCGACATCATTCTATCTACCCATCCATCCATCCATCTTTCTATTGCATATCTATTTTTAGTTATACCACAACTAGATTGAAAGAGCTTGAAAGTCAGGACTATTCTTTATACCCTGAGTTTTTCTCAGTGCCTAATATATTCTGGACACATGAGGCACATGTAATACTAGTTGCTCAGTTGTTTTGATAGTTTGAATGATTGGTTGATTTCTCAAGTACCACCGTGCAACATGGCAAAGAAGGAAACTTCTGCAGCTAGATAAAGGGTCTTCCTCTATTTGATTAAAGACACTGATGTGAAACCTGTACCACATATTATACTTCAAGGTGAAATACAATAGTATTCCCATTAAAATCAGGAATAAGGATGAAAATCACTACAAATTGCACTAAAAGTTCTAGACATGAACTAAAACAGGAAAAAAATAAAAGGTATATATATTCATTATTTTCATATAAGATATGATTATTTCATTGACAATTCCAAAAGAAAGAGAGAATAAGCCATCAGAACTACCAAGGGAGTTTAGCAGTGTCCAGTTCAAAATCAAGGAACAAAAACCACCAGTTTTCCTAAACACAGGCAACCAATGGCTATAAAATATAATAGGAAAAATATTCCATTCACAAAAGCAATACAACTATAAAATACCCACAGGGAAGAAAGCATTACAAGAATGTGCAGATATAAATGAAGAAGAATTACATATCTTTACTGATGGACATAAAAGACCTGCATAAATAGAGGGATATTCTGTGTTTCTGTAAAGACATATTTTAGAGAGGCTGACTTACCCCCACATTAAACTATTAATAGAATACATCACCATTCAAAATTCCAATATAAGTTTTGATTGAACATGACAAACTTATTCTATGATCCATCTGCAATTATGAATCTGCTTGAATGGCCATGAACATTTTGAACCAGAATAGTAATGAGGGGTGATGTGCTATCACAGCATAATGTAAAATTATACTATAAAATAATATGGGTTTCAAGCAAGAATAGATAAAAAGATCAACAGAAAAGAATGGACAAGTATGAAAATTTTGTATTTGATAAAGTGGTATTTTAAACCATTGGGGAAAGGGTAGACACATTCATTGGGAACAACCAGCTATCCATTTAGGAAAAACAGGTGGATTTCAACTTTACATCTGTGTTGGTTATCTATGGTTTGCTCCTCCTGATAACTTCTCCACCTTTCTGTACCCTGGGCTTAAATGAGAGATTACCTTATATGGACTATATTGGTGGGTTCTCTTGTCCTCAGAGTTTGAGCTGGGCCAAAGGGGAGATCCAGTAGGGACTGAGCAGGAAGGGAGGGAGGTCGGGGTCCCTGTGGGGTCACTTCAGGCTAGTTGCTCCCCTTAACCTTATAGCTCCTGTAAGGTGGTCTTCTCCACCCCCATCCTCTCTGCCTGCTCCTCTTGTTCATTAAGACATAAGTTGGTAAAGTCTCGCCGTATTGTTATTTTGCCCAAGCTGTTGTAAATATCCCCCTTATTAAACTCTTCCATTGGCATTTCATTTGGAGTGTGCTATTTTTCGCTGAAGCTTACTGATACCATATCATTCACAAAATTAAACTCCAGGAAGATTAAAAAATAATTTATTTAAAACTCTATAGAAATATGATAAGTATGAGAATAGGTTTATAACCTTGCTTTAAATAAGACACAAATCAAAATCCACGAAAGGACTGATGCGTTTGATTTAAGGAAATACTTGTTATACTTGTTTAAATCAAAATTTGAAAGTTTTGTATGATTTGACACCCATAAGCAAAGTGAAAAGAAAGGTAAAAAGAAATATTTGAAGCTTATGACAAAGTGTTATTATCCGGACTAGTGCTACAAATCAATTTTTAAAAGATATGTTAGAAAAAGGAACAAGGATATGAAGGGACCATTTACTGAAGAGGAAATATAAATAGAATAGACACATCAAAAGATTCTTATTACCAGAAATCAAGGAAATGTAAATTAACATAAGATAAAAATTTTAACTATCAGATTGGCAGAAATTTAAAGACTGATAACATCCATGGCTGTTGAGCAAGTAGGGAACTAGACTGTCTTCTTCCTAGTCAAGGAGATGCTTAAGTTGGCAAGCTGTTTAGAAGAAAATCTGGCAGTACCTAGTAAAATTATAAATGTGCATCCTTTATTATCCCATTTCTTGGCATCTACCATGAACAAAAACTTGCATATTTGTTCAAAGAAGCACATACAAAGATGCTCATCAGAGCATTATTTGTAAAAGTAAAAAAACTGGAAACAATCTAAATGTCCTTCAACTGTGGAATAATTAGCTATGATACATCCACACTATAAATCATATGCAACATTTAAAAAAAAATAAGGTAGATCTATATGTATTGACCTGGAAGTATCTCTAACATGTTTTATTAAGTGCAAAACAATTCATATTTGGAACATTATGTATACTGTCATAACATTTGCGTAAATTTAAATCCCCACAAAAATGAAACTATGTACTTTTATTTTTTTATTTATAAGCATATAATAAATGTATTTTTATTTACATTTTTTATTTACATTATTAACTTATATGCATGTAAATGCACAGATAAAAATAATATAAAGAGTATACACCAAATTGATATCTTCGTTACCTTTGGGTAGGAGACTGGGATTTATTGAAGGGGAATGTCAGGGATTTTTCACTTTTTCTGTATTGTTGGAAAATGTAAATATGAATGCCATCACATCTTTCCTATGGAATTGTTATTTCTTTAATGAATAGTTGTAGCTTATATTTAATGCCTTCAAATAAAATACATTAAAGAAAGAATATGGGCTTTTGAGTTAAATGGATGTGTGACTTCAAAAATTTGCCTAATTCCCTGTGGCCTACATCCTCATCTGCAGTGAAGATTAAGTCAGGTAAAGCCTGTCAGATGCACAGCTGAGTTCCTCGTACATAGAAAGTATTGATGGACCTTTTCTGTCTTCCCCCAGTTTTATCTGTGAGAAACTTGGGCACATAAAACATACTCTGTGGCCTGTGGATCCTGGTTCCTGTGCAAACAGAAGCTCAGTTACATTTGCTGGAAGAACGAATGAATGAAGAAGCCACATATGTTCATTGTTGATGGGTAAACAAGAGATGCCTTTCCTTTCTGGCTTCCACTAGGAAGATCAAATACCTCTGGTTTGTGAGAACAATAAATCAAAGAAGACTAGGAATCTGGACCCTAGGGAGAAGGGTTTCTAGAGCAGAAGACTCATCACATAGATCTGAAATTTTCAAACTATCTTCCTTAGAACGCCAAGCTCTGTGGAGTGACTTGGGTGTGCCATGGGTAGGTGTGTACTGGAGAACTAAGCTGAGGGCCCAGCCCCCAAGCTGAGAGATTTTACCAACAATGGCCAGACCATGCATGACAACAGAACTGACCCTCAATCTCTGCAGCAACCAGCCCTGGAAGACAAACAGCCCAGAAGAGTCAGGACTTAGTCAACAACTGCCAGCCTCCACCTTCTCTAGCCTCCCCTCCGTACCCCGCTATCCCCACCACACCCCTCAGCTTCCATCACAGGGCCAAGCACGAAGGCCAAATATGCTGCCCTAACCAAAGAGTGCCTTTTTTCTGGTTTATTTTTCTTAGCCAGCCCCTTAGTGTCATTATCCGTAAAGAGAGGCCAGGAAAATCACTGAATTAGGTGAAAACAGTTATTCTGATAAATGCTTCCTTATGTAGCCCTTCCCCAATGATGGGCCATTGCCCTGTTTTAGAGGGCTGAAGAGGTGACACAACTTGCCTGGTGCCCTATTAAAGCCACTTTCTTTCTGCAACCACACCGTGAAGTCTTTGCAGAGGTGCAGAGATGGGAAACGAAGTGTTAGGAGGATTCCACCTTCACTTACTTTAGAATCACACAGCCTGTTCCCGCCGGCGGCGCCACCCAAAACACCTGGATCCGCGTCCTCCTCCGTGGGGTGCTCTCGGTGACCGCAACCGGGCAGTTACTCATAAACTGCGTTTCTTCCTCGTCTATGATCTGTGGAAAACCAGTGGAAAATAAACACATTAAAACGCAACCGTCACTTTGGGAGGGTTCCTCAGTTTCCAAGTTGACACTTCCTTAATTTTATGTTTCAACCTGTCACTTTGTCTCAGCAGCTCCGTATCCCCCAGAACAGCAGAACAGGGCTTGGCGTGAAGTCACAGTCAACCCTGGCTGAGTTGACATTATATGAGAACAAGTGCTGTCCTGTGCTCTGGGACCATGGATCTCGTGCCAGCATTTTGAGGAAATGGGCACCAGGTGCCAGCTTGCTCATTTCATGGAAGCAACCTGTGTCCCACTTCTTCAGGGGAGGAGCAAGAGGATGGGGAAGAGATAATCCAAAACACTCTTTATATCACCGGACTTTTTAATGCAGCTACGATTTTATAAGAAAAATAGAATTTTAAAACACACTTTTGAAGGACATATACCAAAGTACATAAAGTCTCCCAGCTTCACAGCACCTTTTACTTGTGCAGTCTCCACTGCCTTAATTTGTGCATTATATTTACTAATTGACATTTATAGTTTTCTATGACACAGCAAAAAAAAAAGCTCATAGCCATTCCCATTCCCCAAAGCTATTTCAGCTCTTCTATTGCCTGCTTGCTTGTGGGTCTGCTGCCAGTGATTTTTACGTATCTTTCTAGTAGAACCATAATATTAGACCTGTAATATCTTGGGGGGAAATCATCTAAATCCAATTGGTCTTAAGTGCCAACTTCAACTGATTGGCATTAGCTATGTCTTGAGTTGTGTTAATAAAATTAATAGATAACATTTAGTGAGTGTTTTGTATGTACCAAGCACTGAACAAAGTGTTTTATCTGAATAATTAATCATCTGATACAATCCAATGAAGTCAATCTACCCACATAGTATTTATTTTACTTTTAAAAATTTCTCTTCTTTTTAGGACAGTAGGTAAAAAGAATTGTCGCTCAAATTCCTTTGTTCATAGATATTTTAATCACTGGGAGAAGCAAAGGCAAGCTTCTATTATGCTTTGTTTGCTGCTACATTCTTCAGCCCACTTCCATTTCCCTTCTCTATTTAGCACCCACTCCTATGTATTTAATGTATGCCCTTCTGATTGTATGTATGCATGTGTATATATATATATATATATATATATACTTTTCCTTGAAATTATATAGACTTGCTTGTAACGTTGTCATGTGTCACATTATGTTCCTTTCAGTCTAATGTATGCTTTTGAGAAGTCGATGTTACTATATGTGAATGTACTTCATTGCTTCTGACTGCTGCCTCTTATTCCATTTCCACTGAATGTACAGATCACGTTACCTATCCAATCTCCCAGTGACAGATACTTAGATGACTTCCAGCTCTTTGCTTCACAAACATTGCTGCAATAAAGGTCCTCATGACGCTCTCTTCGTAAACCCATATGAGGGTGGGGTTGCTGGGTGGTTGGGTTGTTAGTACAATCATGTTAATTCACCAAGTACTGCCAAACGGTTCTGCAGAATGGCTAAACCTGCTTTAATTCTATCAGCTATCCACAAGTGCTCCCATTGCCTGGCATTCTCATCAGTAATTGTTATATAATTATTACTGGACTTTCTAATTGTTTTTAATTGTTTCCAGTCTGATGGTTGTAAATTAGTATCTTGTTGTTTTAATTTATTGCTAGCAAATTTGAGCATCTCTTCATAAATTTATCAGGTTTCCCCTTCTGTGAATTCCTATTCAGAATCTTTGCCAATTTTCATATTGGATTTCCTATGTTTTTCTTGCTGATTTGTAAAACAGTCTAAAGAGGAATCCCTCATCATTTACAAATCTCTCTTCCTTTCTAACACCCATAGGTTAATCTTATCTTTGGCATTCTTCGTTTAACAAAAATAACTTGGATCTAATAAAATTCATCAATTTCCCTCCTATGGTTTGCACTTTTGTACTCTTGCCTAAAAAAACTGAGCTGATAAAGATATTCTCCAATATTACCTCTTATTAGCTTTATAATTTCCACCTTTCACATTCAGGTCTTCAATTCATTTGGAGTTTGTTTTTCAATATGATATAGTAGTAATCTAACTTCATTTTCTCCATACTGAAAGCCACTTGTTAAATACCATTCTATCTATCTTGCCCCATTTTTTGTGCTACCACTCTCTCATATAAAGTGTGGCCATGTATTTTATTGTGCAAATAAGGATGAAAAGGGGTCTTATTAATACTTATTCTGGGATCATAGGCTGAACTGATACTGTCCTAGGCTAATGGGACTTACAAACAACCTAATCATATACCAGCTTCCCAAACATCTATGTTGTTTCTGGGATTTCTATTCTTTTATTTTTCCTCACTTCTTTCTGCCATAGCATTGTAATATATTTTAATATCTGGAGGAGCAACTACCCCTTCCTTTCTCTGATTTGCCAACATTGTCTTAGCTATCTGTGAGCCTTTATGTTTTCATATAAGGCATAAATACCCTAAAAACACCCTTCTTCCTGTTGTGATAAAATCCCACCCCTAGGATGAACTGAATTATTTAGCACCTCCTTGCTCACACCTGTGCAGCTTGATGCTGCTGAATAAAGTCCTGTGAGAAGTTTATTGACTCCCAGCCTCAACTCTGCCCTGCTACACTGCTGTACGTCTCTGGTCAACCCAGCTACTTCCCCACTCTTGACAACGATGATTATTTCAAATCTCCAATTTCTTCAAACCTCCAACCTTCAACTCTCTTCTTTCACTCTTATTACGTTGCCTTGCCTTCTACTTTACAGAAAAATGAAAGTCATCATGTAAAGTCCCTCATATTCTTATCTACATCCACCCTGTCCTCCTTCATTCCTGTTATAACAGAGGAGCTTTACTTATCTTTCATCTCTGCTTTGGTCCCATCCCCTTTTCCTGACTCTAACAATTATCCCTTTCTCTCCTTTATATTCAATTCTCCTTCCAACTGAGTCATTCCTGTTGGCCACCTAAACCACTCAAATCTCTCACATTTAAAAATTAGGAAGCCCTCATTCAGCCAGTCACTCCCCTCTAGTTATCCTTCTCATCTCCATCACGATCACATTACTTGAAGGAGTGGCTGTACTCATTGCCTTCACTTTACCTCCCACTCTCTCCTCAACCCAGTTCTGAGTGGTTTCAGGCCTCATCATGCTACCAAATAGCTCTAGTGAAGATCATCAATGGCTTCTGCAATGCCGAATATGATTATTTTGTGGTTCGTCTTCTTGAAACACTCGGTCCCCTTGGTTTCTGCACTATAGCTTCTGCCTAGTCTTACCACTATTTTCCTGCCCACTCTTTCTCTCCTTTCTTTGACTGCTCATCCTCTCATACTATATGCCTTAAATTTGACATTGCTCAAGGCTCAGCCCTAAGCCCTCTCCTTTTCTGATTTTATTATCTTTCTGTAGTTGATCTCATTTAACTCATGGCTATAATTACTACCTCTGTACAGATAATATAACAGAGGAGCTTTACTTATCTTTCATCTCTGCTTTGGTTCCATCAGTTTATATTTCCAGGCTTGGCCACTTCTCTGAGCTATCAACATGTATCTTCAACCTTCTACCTTCTACTTTCATTTTCTCTCGTATATATTGAAAATACCTCAAATCTACTTAGTCAACAACTAACCTTTCCATCTTCCCTCCAATCTGGTTCTACACCAATTGTGCAAGTCATTGTGCAAGAAACACTGGACACTATCCTTGGCATTTCTCTCCCTCTCCCTCCACATCCAAATCCTGTCCATTTTACTTTCCAAATGTATCTTGAATCTATTCCTCATCTTTCCATGTCCACCACCACCACTCTGGACCAAGCTACATCATTTCTTCTCTAGAACTAATATAAAATCATTCTAACTAGTCTTTGTATATCCTCTCTTGCCTTTCTCCGATTTGTTCACTATACTGCAAGCCAGTGCTCTTTTAAAAACATAAATATAATATCTCCCTCCTTAGAAAAATTTGATGGTTTTCCATTGCCTTCAAAATCAACACTGAAATCCTTAACAGCATCTATTTCCTGCCAACCTCCTCTCTAGCCCATATTGCACAATCCTACCAACTCCCTCACTTTCTACACTCAGCTATACAGGCCATGTGCTTTCTCCTGACACAGTCTGGCCAGCTCCTATTTCCTTCCTCACCTCTTTTCTCTCTCCTTTACCTCCTTCCTTCCTTTGATCTCAGATTAATCATTCTTTTCATAGAAAAGCCTTCCCTGACCTCCTTGACTATTGCAGTTCCTCTCTTACATACTCTATGTTCCCATAGTATCTGTCCCTCTCTTTGAAACAGATGTACCTCTCTTTTAGTTTTACATGTACTTGAGTGACTCTTTGATTAATGTCTATTGTGTTAACAGTGTGTAAGCTACATGAGGTATCTCTGTAGAGTTATCACTGATTTCCCAGCACTCAGCACAGTGTCTGGTGCATAATAGTTTTGAACTGAAGAACTAGGTTCACTTGCCTCCACAACCTTGACTGTTAGATTCCTGGCTCTCCATCCCGGCTGCAGTATCTGCCTTTGACCCTTAATTAGGAACTCCTTGGACAGCTTTCTGACTTCGGACTTGGTTTCCTAGATGGTTATTAAGTCTTGATAATAATAGCTCACAAGTTTTTTGTACCTTCTATTGGCTACAGATTTTATCAAACTATTTTCATTCTCCCCAACATGGAAAAGCAAGTATTTATTAAGGCTATCTTTGAAGGAACTACCACGACAAAGATGGGTTAATTAACCTGTCCAAGGTCCTACTGTGGCAGAGTCAGATTTGAGCTTAGCTTGACCTGGTTCTAATGCTTCCACTCTTTCCCCTACACCACAGTCCCTCCTGATAGTGTCACCTCCCCCGTGTTAGACAAGAAGTTGCATCTCTAGCCAAGCCTAATCCCATGGAGCCACATACATTGGACCAGTCCACAACACCTAAACACCCTCTTCCAACACACACACATGCACACACACACACACACACGTGGTAAATGTAAATATTACTTTTGCTTCATATTTTCTTGAGGGGTACTTGGACTCCTGCAGCTTTGTTGGTATTGGGGTGGATTTCCAAACAACGTGACTTGCTTGGACTTGCATAGTTGGCCTCCAATGAGGACCCTTTTCTAGCAGCCATAGGGAACTTTTGCGGGTACTTTTAGCCCTACATCTTTAAAATACCTGCAAGGGTTATGGGTGACTACATTGGGAAAGCCAAAGGGAGCTAATATTTAATTAATACCTACTATGTGTCAGATACTTAACAAGGTCACATCATTGAATTCTTGGTGGGAATAATTATTCCCATTTTACAGGTGAAAAATAAAGCTCAGAGTGATTTGGGCTGAATATTGACCCAGGCCTGTGTGAGGCCAAAGCCTGTTCTCTTTCCAGTTGTCTCTGGCAAAGATCCCAGAGAGGGTAACAGTAAGACTACTTGTCCAGAATGGAAACAAAGAAGAATGTTTTCCAAGTCACAGAAGCCACCTCAGGTAAATATCATTGTTTATCCACAACCTCAGTTACCAGATGGTAATTAAGCATTGAACAGAAGGGGCTGTTTCCTCGGATTCAGAGAATGCTCCCAAAGTTGTTTGCTTCTCAGAAAATACCAGCTTCTCCAGACAGCTCTGGGCCTACCAGAACCTGCTCTCGTATCCACCCCACATTGCCACACTTGTCATGGTCTAGGGTAGATCTTAGAATTCATTAACTAACCAAATTCACTAACAAAAAATCTTCACTTCTCATTTCAATTTATGGTTTTTTCCTGAGTATTTGAGACCAGAAAATTAAAACATTATTTCAATGGGATGGTTGTCTCTGGTAGTAATATTATGGGGATTTTTATTTCCTTTGTATATTTTTTGTATTTATTAAATTTTCTACAGTGATGATGTATCACTTTAAATGAAGAGGTTTCTAAAGGACCTCATTACAACATTCCATGGATAATATTTCCATTATTTCATATAGGCTAAAATACATGTTCTCAGGCTAAGTTAATTAGGAAATTGCAGCTCAAGGAAAGTGATTATAAGTAAAAGCTAAACCATATACATCAACACCTACTTTGGGAGAGATTTGCTGGTAAAGCAGGCTGCTCCCTGCAAGAGAGGGTGTCCCTATCCAGCCAAACTACATGGGGCAAACCCAGATATTGGCCAAGGTTTAGACAGGAGGCCAAGGTTTGACTTCCAGAGTATGCGGTAATCTATAGCTAAGGAAAGTCATTGGGCTGGCTGGTCATGAACAGGCTTTTTGAAATTAGGTACATTCTCAAGCTACCTTGTTGGCATGATTTTAAAAGCTTCCAAAACCTTTCCACAACCTTAGTCCTGAACCACATGCCATACCTTTTTTTTTTTTTTTTAATTTTCCTACTTTTACATTCCGTCATCCTACTTATGGCCTCACTTTTCTTTTCAGACTCAAACACACAATACTTCTTTCCTAAGTGTTCTGGTTTACTAATGCTGCCAGAATGCAAAATACCAGAAATGGATTGGCTTTTATAAAGGGGATTGATTTGGTTACAAAGCTACAGTCTGAAGGTCATGAAAATGTCCAAATTAAGGCATCAACCCAGCATACCTTCACCAAAGGAAGGTCAATGGTGCCCGGAAAACATCTGTTGGCTGGGAAGGCACATGACTGGCATCTGCTGATTCCAGGTTATGTTCCAGCTCCTCTCTCAGTTCCTGTATATTCTTCAAAATGATGCTCTTGGGGCATTTTGTTTCCTCTCTGAGCTTCTCTGGAGCAAACTCTGGGCTGGCATAAGTCTGCTTTCAACGGCCATGTCCAAAATGTTTCTCTCAGTTGCTCTTCAAAATGTCACTCACAGCTGCTTTTTATATGGCTCCAGTGATTTAATTCAGACCCACCCTGAATGGGTGGTATAACAACTCCATGATAATTATCCAATCAAAGGTCTGGCCCATAGTTGATTGAGTCACATCTCCGTGGAAACACTCAATCAAACGATTCCAATCTAATCAACACTAATATTTCTGCCCCCACAAGACTGCATCAAAGACAGTGGCATTTTGGGGGACATGATACATCAAAACTGGCACACTAAGTCTAGTCTTGGCTTCCCTCCTCAACTTTGACCTGGATTCTCTCTCTGAATATGTTGTCTCGCCCTTTCTGCTCCTACAGACTCAAGCCTCAAGAGAGGGGCCTGAACAGCATGAGGGTCTCAGATGAAGTCGCAAGTTGTGAGGCATGAATGAAAGTATTTACAAGCAACAAGCACCTGAAATGAGCCCTGGATACCTCGTTGCCCCCTTTTATGCTGAGCACCACACCCCTAATTGATCAAGATCCACATCCCGGAGGGAAGTGCCCACTCATGTACCCCTCAGTCCAACTGTATTGTTAGTTCAGAAAAAAAGACACCCTGCAAAGGGGAAGCAGGAATAAACATTTTAGTATTACTATACAAGAGATATGCGCCCATGGTAGGAAAATCAGAAAACACAAAGGAGCAAAAAATATGAAACAAAAGTTACTCATAATTTCACCACCCAAAGATCATCATCATTACCGTTTTGGTATATATCTTTTCAGATTATACATACATGCACACACATGCAACTTTTAAAAAAGATTATCCTATACTTACTGCTTTATAATCTGATTTTTTCACTCAACAACACATCATGAATATCATTCTTTTCATTCAATAGATATAACTCAATAAAATGTTCTATGGCTACATAATATCCCACCACATGGAGAGACCACAGTTTATTTAACAAATCTCTTAATATTGAACATTTTGTTGGTTACAATTCGGGGCTTATAATCATCCCTTATGTCTAAAATTTCATATCTTTAATTTTAGGGGAGTGAAATTAATGCAGGTTATTATTGCTGAATATGTCCATGAGTAGATTTTGAAGCAATTAAGTGGAATCTAAGAGGGAATCCAAACAAAATAATCCCAATCATTAAATCACCTCTTTCTAGTTTTCCATGTGTATTTTTTCAGTCTGAGACTCGATGAAGGAAAGACAGCTGCTTTGTCTTTTATGAAAGAATTTTCAACATAGATTTTTAAAAATTAAATAAAGATTTTGCATTTATTGTTTTAAAAAGTAAGTTCATTTTAGAGAAGTTTACAAAGACAGAGAAGTAACGGAAAAAAAACCCCACCACTTTAACAATTTTGGTTTGTTTCCTTCTAGTCCTTTGTCCGTATTTACTTTTTAAATTGGTATATAGCTGTGTTCATATTGTGTGCATTACGTTGTATTTTGTTTTTTCCATTTGGTTGTGGAGCCTTGGAATTTTTCCAGGTTTCTCTAAACTCATCAGAAACAAAATTCAAATGGCTGTATTGGCTGCATTATTCAGTGGAGATTTTGAAAGCAACTCTTCTCCTACTCTATAAAGCTTTAGGCCCAAATCCTGTCCTCTTTCCCTAAACACATTCTCTCCTGCTGGTCCCCATATCCCCTCACCAGAGTTACAAGCATCACTTTCTGTACTAGCATCTCTTCAAACAGATTCTTGTCTTCATTGTATTTTCTTTTACCCTTTGCTCTTTCTTTTCTCTTTCCGAGATGTACCCTCTGCCTCCCGGCTGAGAAGCTCATGGGAGCCTAGGATGGAGCAGTGAGGAGGGCCTGGGCCATGAGCCCATTGCGGGGGGCCCCCTGGCATCTAGTTCTGGCCACATGGCCTCCAAATCTCCAGAGGCTGAATCCTGAGAGCCACTGGATAGTGTTCCCCTGGAAAAGCAGAGTAATCCTCCATGCCACTTGGTCGCTTCACATATGGGGAGCAAACACCGCAGGCCTGTCTGGGAGCAGACCTGGACCAGGACACGTGGGCGCACTGGGAAGGCTAGTAACCTGGCCTCCTTTCTAAACGATATTCTCTAGACATTTGCCTAATGTTCATTTGGAGGAAAGGCAGTGGAAGACTGCCGGCTCAGCACTGCCAGCTCTTTATCACCCTGAGCAGTTTAACTCCAGACCCTAAACTTGCACACTCTATCCAGCAAACAATAGGCCTGGAAGTACGGGCCTCCTGCTGTCTTGAAAGGCAGCTTATACACCTCCTCCTGTTATATAAGCACTTCTGAGGGTCTCCCCCCTACACCAAGAGGCAATAGTGAAGGGCCTTTCTGGACCAGTCTTTTTATCTGTAAATGGCACCCACCTCACTGGACCAAAAGAGTTTAAATGAGTTAAATGTAAAGCATCTAGAAATGTTCTTGGCACAAATAACTACCAAATAATAATAATAATTATTATTATTATTCTCATGTCATGCTTGCTTTCAACAATTCTGGTAAAGGCCATTTTCTCCATCTCATTACATTTTCAGCAGCATTTCGGTGCTCCTTACAGGCTGGTTTCCTGGGCACCAGCCCAGTTGGCCTGCATCTAAATCCAGTTTGGCTCGGGAGCCTAAGAGTACAATGGAAAGGCTCCAGTGGAACTGGTATGTGTCTGTGTGCATGTGTATGCATACACACACCCACATGCATGCACATAGGAGTCATTACCCAGCCACTCTACCCTCAGTGTTAAGGCAGCCTCGTCTTCCACATGAGGATAGAGAGATGGTGAGAAAGGTAGAGAAGGATTTTGGAGGAACTGGTAATTTACCAGAGGTGGGTAGTCCTCAGTAAGAAAAGCACTATCTCTTTAGCCAATACCAGGGAGAGAAGGAAGAAGTCTCCCTCAATCCAGGTGAAATATGCTTTCCCTGGAATCCTGAGAGAGCACCTACAGACTTTGGAGCTGGGAAGACCAGGTTCAATTCCTGTCTTAATCACTGAATGACTTTGAATTAAGTACTAACTGCTCTGTACCTCAGCGACCTTATTTGCAAAATGGCTGTGTCATGATACAGAAAGAAGATGCTCCCTGTAAAGTGACTTGCGGGGTGCCCAGAGCAGTCAGGTGCTCCATATCTGTGACTTCCTTTGTGTTCTTAAAGTGACAACCAGAACTGGGCTCCGACAGCACCCTTAGTGCCTAGAAACCAGTAGGTGACTGATGTAAATGTTCCCAGTAACTGAGAAGAAAGCCAGGGAATCCCTGAATGCTCAGTCATAGCCATAATATCTAGTATTTATTGAATATGTACCATATGTTCTTACTAACACTTTATGTCCATTATTTTGCATTATCATCCTGATAATCCTGTGAAATAGGAATTATTCCCACTCTGCAGAGGCGGGAACTGGGTCTAGGAATTGAGAAATCTGGGTTCACATCCTGCAAGACTCCAAAGCTAGTGCTCATAACTCTGAACTTAACTCATTGTCCCCTCATCTTCCACTTGGGTAACTGGTGTCAGTTTCAACTCAATGATAGAAAATCAGTCTGACAAATAGGTTTAAACAAATAGAACCATATAATTGGGGAAGGTTATGCTTGGTAGTTTAATGCCTAGGAAATAAATCAGCCTTTAAGTTTTATACAGCAATACAGATGAAATGTTTAATAATTATTGCCAGAGACTGGTATAATGCAGTACTAAAAATGAGTAATTGAAAAGCCCATCAATGCAGATGAGGCATCTTCTCACTGAATTGCTCTTGAATACTTTACATAATTATTTCATTCTGATTTGTGATCAGCTCAGCAAAATATGCATCTCTCTATCCTACTCTGCCTTTAGTTGTTCAGGAAGTCTTTTTATGTTGTGCTCATACTCCTGGGATGGCCAAATGAATGTCTCTTGTACACTAATGGGGTTTTCAATGATTTGACTTCATTTAGGAAAGGAAAAATATAGAAATGAAAACTAAGTTTGTTGAGGACTTCCCATGACTCATTCACTGTGCTGGGGTTTTATATGTGTTAACTATGTTAGCTCATTTAAAATACATAACAGTAATGGAAGGTGACTATATTTTCCATCTCACAGAAGAAACTGAAGCTTAGAGAAATGGAGTAAATTGATTGAAGTCGAAAGGCTCATAGTGGACTCACACCCAGGCAGTCTGGCTCCAACCAGTGACCTTTCCACTACATCGCCAGCCTCCAGAAGACCCCATGTTCCCGACAGGGCTTATATTTTTGGGAAGAAGAATCTAGTGCAGTCAGACTCAGAAGAAAAACGATCCCTGCCAGATTTTATTTGCATCTCTGGCTCTTTAAACATCTGAGCGTTGGTCTCTGCCCCATGCTGGCCCCCAATTCCTCATTCTTTCATTTCTTACAATGTCAGCACCTCCAGGCAGAGAGGGATCCAGAGCAGTTTTGACACAGTTTCCCATGGATTCAGCCTCCTCAACCTACCCAGATCAGGCTCCGGGCTTTATCAGATGCATGTGCTTATCATCTTGCCTCTCCTGGGAGCCTGCTGAGTGGGAGTTCTTGGCAAATCCTGTTCACTGGCAAGTGTGGACAGATGGCTCCCTGGATGAGACTGCAACCTTTGTTTCTGGACTCACCCATATGTCAAAGTGGCCCAAAATGGGGAAAAGTGGGGAGGGGGGAGGAGGAAAAGGCTGGGGCTGCCTCTAGTATCTGTTTCTTCACAGGCAGGAAAAAATAATACAACCTTTGATTTTTATTGCATTTAGAAGATCATATGTAGAAGGGTCCACTCTCCAACTCTCTCCACCCTGGCACAAGACAATGGCATGTTCAACACAGTCGAGTGATTTTTCTTTACCAGCACCCAATATCCTTCTCCTCACCCTGATGCTTGGTTGTACTCTCTGCTAAGTCAGCAGACCTCCCTACAGGATCAAACCTATCTGTGCTTCACTCCCTTCTCCCATTCCCTTGCCTTCAGAATGTGTTAACGTTGTCCTGAGCATTATTACAGGAGAGGCTTACACAGGTCCTTGAATGTCTTCATTCTCCAGGTTATAAAAGCATTGTTGGATTCCCCTCTTGTTTTAGACTGAAAATGGCAAGTATAATGGACTTTTATCTTACTGAATATGGCACACATCTTTGAACTACTCCATACCTTGGGGAAAAAAAGCCATATTTTGACCTAATTATATTTTAACACCAAGAATGTCTCTTAAAGAAGTGGATTTATGGTAAATCTCAATGGTTATTTGTCAAATACACCCAATGTAATTACCAGCCAGTGGGTAATGAGCACTTTGCAAAATAAATCAAACATTTGAAGAGAATGCATTTGTCTTTGTGCACCAGAAGATGGATGGCTGGGGGAAGTACACTAATCAAACCACAAAGAAAAGGGTTGAAGGCACATCCCTCCCAGCGAAAGAGCTGAGAGCCCCGGGGAGGGAAAGAGCTGGGAGCCCCGGGGAGGGAACCCCGTGCCTTGCTGAGGGATGGTAGATGTGAGCAGTTCATCCGATGGATGGCAGGAGGAAGTTCATATGGATAATTATCACAATCCAGAGAACCAGTTGTAGTCCTGGCAACATGGTGTACTGTAGGAGAAAGAACATTAACAGGAAGGGAGTGGGGCAAGGAGGAAGAAAGTGCAAGAGAGAAGCAGGCAAAGGGACCCCGAGTTGAGTACTTATCACTGGCCAAAGACTGTGTTAAGAGCTTGTATTTGTTACCACCTTCAACCCTCACAGCAATTCTCTAAAAGCCTCCAGTCTTCCCAGATGCTCTTCTCTCTTCTCCTTGTAGGAGTAGCTCCTACTCATGGTCTCACTTTAAATGCCACTCCCCCTGGGAAGTCTTCCTGAAAACCTCAGAGCCTGAGCTGGATGTGCTGACGTGTCACCCAGTGACATGTCTGTAACTGGCCCTGTCACCACCCTCGTCACCTTTAGAATCACCTGGGGAGCTTTTTAAAAGTAGTGATGTCTCAGCCTCACCCCAGACCAGCTGAATCAGAAGCTCTGAGAGTGAGGCCAGGGCAGCGATGGACTGTCCAAAGGCCCCGGGTGGTTTTGGTGGACATTTAGGATGAAAACCACCACTAGTCTAATCTGTCAGTGAAAAAGCCGTGGCCTTGTTTACTTCTGTGGCCACCCTAGCCCTGTGCCTGGCATGTCATGTACACCTAATCAATATTTGTGGAGTGAATAAATAAATTAATGAAAATCAAAGAAATATCATCACCTCTTTTTAGAGAAAAGGAAATGATCCATGGCAGCCAAACAGCTGGCCTATGGTGGTAGAGTTGCCGTAAGAAGAGGAACTCGAGTAGAAGTTTCACGGAGGCAGAGACCTTGTCTGCCTTATTTTGCTCTGTGTCTCCGGTATCTAGAGCTCGGTACATTTTTATTGAATGAATGATTGCACCGTGTTTCTCCTACTTCAAAATCAATCTCTTTACACTCTATCTATCTTGCTACCAGTCCTGCCTCTGCCAATGTCTGTGGAGCTTTGCACAAGCCACTTCTCCCCTCAGGACCGCCACTTCCTGAAATGAGGAAGTTGGATGAGGGCCTCCAGGAGCTACCTGCCAGCTCCGGCATACCTATGTTGTGACTGTTAAGGATGCAAAGCCAGTTGTAACGCCAACACCTTCTGCACATACCAACACTGTCACATTCTTCAGGAGGCCCTAGGAGCGCTCCTTTCGGTCTTTCCATTCTTCTCTTCCCTCTTTTCCTGCTCTGGTTCCTTTTTATTTCTCCCTCCTCTGGCAAGTGCTCCCAATAGCAGGCTGGATGGCAAACAGGCCTCCCCTCCTGGTCAGCCTTCACTCCAAAGAGCAAATCCATAGCTGAAAAAACGTGGTTATTAAATTATCTACACACACCCCCAATCCAATTCTAGAGAAAAGCGTGACTTTGTCATAGTTTAGCACAAAGGAAAAAGGGAACTGTGTTTGTTAAATATCTACTACATGCTCTGAACGTCACTTTTGTTATTGTATTTAAATCTCACCACAGCCTGCCTGTCAGTTTTATCTCCACAGTATTTCTCCCCACCTGCCCTGCTAGCACCCCAGTGTATAAACTCTCGATAAACCCCTGCAGCAGCCTCCTAACTTATCTCTCTGCTTCTAAACTTAACCTTGACAATCCAATCTCCTTGCGAAGTCACAGTTGCATAATTAAAATAATAAATCAAATCATGTCATTTCCGGTTTAAAGACTGCCAATGGCTTCCCAATGCACTCAAAATAAAATCCAAACTTTGTAACACCAGCTCACAAGGCCCCACCTGATCTGGCCCCTGCCAACTTTTCAGACTTCATCTCCTGTCACTCTGTTTTTTCCACCATGCTCCAGTCCCTTACGCATGCCGAGCCTGTTCAAAACCAGACCCCTCTGAAGGTTCCCTTTTGTTGTCTTCATCCTACATGATCCCACCCTAGACATTAAGGAGCTAAGAAGGAAAAGAGTGAGGAGCAGATTTGGAGACGCTTGAACTTGCTGTGGCAGATGGTTTTCCAGCTGAACTAACATGAACATGCTTTAGGCTTTGCTCCTCACCTTTGCCTGCAGAATGTACTGCTTGCTGCAGGTAGATCAAGCAACTCAAGGCATTCTATGGAAAAAGTCAAGTATATGTGAAAAATCTGAGTAAAAAACCAAATACGCTTCCTTCCTTCCCTTCACCTACTGCAAGATCTCAGTAGTTCATAATTTGATTTTTTGTATGACCAGGAGTCTGAATTTGGGGAAAGGAAGGTAGAGTTTATTGAGCCAGGTAACAGGCCTTAAAAGCATGATTTTGTTGAATCATCATAAAAACCCTCTGAAATAGGCACTATGATCTTCATTTTATAGAGTAAACTGAGGAGCACACAGCTTTACTAATGGACACAGCCAGGATTTTACTCAAATGTATCAGATCCCAAATCTCAGGCTCTCTCCTCTACCATAACAATGTATGGTTAAGATATAATATAGATAATATATATGGATATAGATATAATATATATATAAAATGATGTATGATTAAGATACAAAAATGTGATGGTAGCACACCATTGTGAATGTAATTAACAGCACTGAATTATATATTTGAATGTGGTTAAAAGGAGATATATTAGGTTGTGTATCTATGGTTCAAGAATAACAATTTTAAAGAAAAATCCATGGAACTGCACAACACAAACCCAAAGCATGAACTCTAAGTTAAACCAGGGAGTATAGTTAACAGTACAATTATAAAAATGTGCTTTCGTCAATTGTAACAAATGTACCACACCAGTGCAAGGTGTTAATAATAGGGTATCTGGGAATCCTGTATTTTATTCATGATTGTTCTATAAACCCACAACTTCTTTAATAATAATAATAATAAAAAGAACCACAGTTGCTTTTAAAATATGAACTGGAGCCACTGATTTTCAAGCAGAAGACAGACCATGTTAAGAATAGGGATGCTGATATTTTGCTATTCTCTCTTTATTTGTTCAGTGTAGCAGTATCATATTAGACCACTCTGTGGAAATCTTTCAGGTGTCTTTTACTAAAGTTTCATTGATTATGTCACAAACACAGAACAGACCATCCCTACTTGTGCCTGTACCCAACATACAGGCACATGAACTTAACTAAGAATTCATTACCAGCTTTTTAGCAGTTATCTTGCTGAGATGCATATATCTAAATTGTACTGCTTGGATAATTCTGAATGTTCAAGCTGTAAACCCTTAAGACAGGAATTATTTCCATGGTAAGTGAATAGTAAGTACAGAGTGCCTTACCAGCACTTAGTAATCAATATTAGAATGCTCTAAAGTAGAAAACAATTTGGCTTGTGTGCATCATTTACAAAGAAGCAATATACCCCCAAAGTATTTTGTCTATTCATAGCTACAGATCTCTATTTTCATTCATCTTCTCTAAGGGACAAGCTATTTAAAGGCACATTTTATTGCCTGATTTTGAAGTATGGTGATACATTAGGCTTTGTTTACAGGTTCAGCACAAATTAACTTTTATTTTTAGGTTTTCCCAGAGTAGATAATTGAGCCCAATAAATCACATAGAAAAACAAAGGAGAGCTAACTAATGACTGGCTGATTAAATACTGCTCTACTCTTATCACACTAAGTTTGAGTCCAGGGATCCTGGGAGATAGCCAATTATGGCACATTTTCAAGTTTAAGAAATATGACAAAATGACATTACATGCAAATCCAAGGAAAAGGTAGTTCAGTCTTAATGCAATAAGTGCAACGTCAATGCCATTATTTTTTAGTATGGCTTTGCAATGATTTCATTGCAAAAGCAAGTGAAAGTATGCATATATTCGTCTCTTCTCAGAAATAGCTTTTAGAAATACCCATATTAGAGAACCTACTGTTATCTTTTTCAAAGAACTAAAATCCCAGGTATATACAGAGAGGGGCAAAGGAATTTCATTATTTATGAGAGGAAGAAATCTAAAAGCCTAGTCACCATTGTGTTGGCTGTTTAAAAAAAAATGAGAAAAGGCCATTTTCCAAAAGCACATTTGAAGCCTCCATTTACCTGCGCTGATTGTAAGATCTTAACAGCAAGTTGTCTTAAATATTAATTAAATTGGATGCTCTAAGGGCCTGTACTTAAGAGCTCTGCTGGCTGATATTCAGAATTCCTAAATACACTTGAAAATAACCAAACGTCATTTCTTCCAAAGCATTTTATATTATAGGTTGTTAACCAATTCAAAATGACCCTTGACTCAATTAGCATTTTTTTTTTGCCTTTTTCTTATATTTTTCAGAACCATAAGGTCAAAATTCAGCAGTGTCACCTGCTGAGCATCCCTCACCTTCTATTCTCTCTGGCCACCTGTGTGTTGCCAAGAGAACAATCTCAATTTCAACAATAGAAACAACAATCAGTGCTTGCATAAAAGATTTAAGGACAATGGGAGATGTGGGTGAGTTAATTACACTCTTAGTCCTTTTGTTCTTTACAAATAAAGGGTGATTCAAGATGATCAGTGAATTACAGGGACGTGCCTCACACAACATAGTTCAATGGACTTCTTAAGGATCCAATGAATGTCCTCTCAAGACAAGAAATATCCCCAGCGTTCACTCCCTGAAGGAAGGGGCAGCATCAGAGCAGGAATTGGGAGACCATCACGGTGCCCCATGCCAGGTCCTGCGGGGACCTGGGGAACTCACCTTACCTTTCCAGACCTTGGTTTTCTCATGCAAAAAAAACCCAGCTCAATGGCACCAAAATCCCCTGCAGTTCCAGAATATGGTTTTGCTCTCAGAGTCAGGCTTGTTTGGGAAGCACTGAATAGAGCCAGGGGTTGGATCCCAGTGCTTTGGGGCCAGATTCCTGCTTTTCCTCTTAAACTGTTCACATTCTGGGAAACTGCAGTGTCTACACCGATGCAGACACATCCCTCAGCCCTACTGTGCCTTGCTCCAGGGCTGCTTCCTCCTGTGTCAGCGATGCTCTGGGACTAATCATTTCTAGAACTCCTGTATCTTTGAAATCTTGGTCTATGACATTTCCTTCTAAACAAAACTTCCTATTTTCATTCATTCATTCAACCAATATCAATCGCCTACTTGCAATGCATCAGATTACTATGCTAGGTCCTGGGCATATAGTGGTGAACAAAACAGGAATGATCCCTGCCCTCAAGCAGCTAATAGTCCACCAGGAGAATCAGATATTAAAAACCTTTGTTTTAAAGGTAAGAAGTATAGAAATATGTAGAGTAGAAAATGAATTCTGCCCATGATTCCACCTCTCAGATACAACCACTGTTTAATTGTTGGATGATACAATCTTGCTATTCTATATCTTCCTTCCTTCTTTTAGTATCTCCTAGACAGCCCTCTGTTTCCACATACATCATCCGAAAGGTTTTAAATGATTGCATAATATGTGCCAAGAATAATTCAATGCATTTCACTTGTATTAACTTCTCTAATTCTCACAATGGTTCTATGAGTTAGTACTATAATTGGCCCATTTTACAGTTAAGGATACTGAATTCCAGAAAGTTTCCCAGAGAGCCAAGGGCACACAGCTGGTAAACGGCAGGGCCAGAATTGAAACTCAGACCTTCTGCTCAAGCCACTGTGCATAGTCTTCCATTGCTGAGACAGACCACCATTTGTTTTAGTTAATTCTGTATGGATGGACATTTAGATCAATTACCCCCCCCCTTTTTTTTTTTTTTTTTGCTATTATATAAAAGGTTGCCATCAACAAACTTGTACATACATCAGCCTATACTTGTCTATTTCTGCCTTTTGGATTAATCCTAGAAGTGGAATTTCAGAGTTAAAGGGTATGAGCATTTTATATTTTGATACACCTTGCCAAACCGATGGAATTGTTGAGTTAATTTGCTGTCCCACTAACAGTATGTGATGGAGATTGCCAGTCTCTTCTCAACCCTTGGGGCCACTGCATCTGCTCTGGCAATGGTCACTACGACCTTCTTTCTGCCAAATGTGACAGCTCTTCATAGTCTCATCCTGCTCAACTGCTCTGTCCCATGGACCCCTGAAAACTTGCCCTCCCAGAAGCCCTTCCTGGAGTTCCCTGGGGCTCCTCATTGGCTCTCCTCTCCTCTCCTCCTGTTTCTTTGGCATTTGAAACCTCTTCTCTGGCCCTTCTTTCTCTGTATAATCCATGAATGCCAGGGATTCCAGTTTGCCCCTTGTCCCATTCTTGCTCTTAATGACGTCTTTCCTTAGCTGTGTCAGACTTTCTTAATTGCTTACGAATGGCCAGTCCCTCCTTCTTCCTTGCTAAATGGATCCCAAGGGTGATTTTGTTCAGGGCTTAAAATCCTGCCCCAGAGGATGGTCTAAACCATTCATGGCAATCCCGGTCCCCTTCCTTGCAGTTACTGGTGACCCAGTTCTAGCCAATGAGATGGAAGGGGAAGTCTGCTGGGGCGCCTCTGGGATTTTCCTCTCAGAAGAAAGGAGAGAGGCCTTTGAGCGGAGCATTTCATTCCCTTTCCCTGACTAGCCTCATTCCCTCTTATTTGGAACACTGTTGGCGAGGGTGGGATGCTTTGAACAGCTATTTTATGGACCAAGTGAACCACAGCCCACCAATCAGGGACCCAGTATCACTGAACTACTGAAAGAATGCTGAAGCCACTTATCTCCAAACTCCTTGTTAAACAACAAAAGACCCTATGATATAAGCCTTGATTAGATTTTCTATTTCTTATCACCAAATACATCCTAACAGGGACATAATAGTCTTCTTAATCTAATACTCTACCTTGATAGTACCAGCCCAGGTCTCTTTCTTAAGCCTCAGAGCTACGCATAATGGTGATGACAATTGTGATCAATAATAATAAATATATTAAGTGCCAGCTAAGAGCTAAGAACCGTTCTAAATTATATATATGTATTTCATTTAAAACCACTACAAATCTATAAAGTAAGTGCTATTATTAGCCCTATTTTATTAATGAGGAAGTTGAGGTGCACAGGGGGTTAAGTAACTTGCCCAAGATCATAATCTCATAAGTGGCCAAACTGGAATTCAAACCAAGACAGCCTGGTTGCCGAGTCCATATGCCCAAACACCACGTTATACTGTTTCTCAGCTACCTAGATGACAAAAGGAGCCTTGAATTTAACATGTCCTAAACCAAGCTCAGTGAGCTCCACCTTCATTCTCCCCACCTTAGCCAAGGTAGAAACCTGGGAGACTTCTTGAATTCGTGCTTCTCCCTTCTCCCCTCATCTAAACAGTTGCTGCATGTTGACAATTCTACCTTCTGGACATGTTCTATTCCTCTGACTACAGTAAATGCTTAATAACTTAACCAAATAGTATTACCAGGCTCTTTATGGTTAACTGCCTGTGCCTGCTTGTCTTGTCTTTCACCATCCAAAACCCACCAACCCACTGAATTTGCCTGATATACTGACTTCTTTATACTTTGAGCCTTCAGCTACATCATCTTTCTGTCTTGAATGCCCTTCACTACACTCTCCCTAATCAATTATTTTACAACTTAGCCCAAATGTCATGTCCATGAAGCGCAAGGAGGCCTTGTCTGATTTCCCAATCTCCACAAATTGTCCTCACAGCAGGCCATGCAGATCAACATCACCATACTTGTCATGCTGCAATTTAATCATTGGTTTATCTGTTCTTTGCCCTGTCAATATCTCAAACTCTCTGGTCCCTTCTCCTCCTTTGTTCTTCATCTCAATTATTGGCATCATTAGCTAGAAATTTTCGTGTCATCTTTAAACTCCCCAAAGAAACTTCTGCTAAAATGTTGTTTAAATCCATCCTCTCCTCTCCATTCCCAAGTGACTACCTGGATGCTTTAAGATCTTAGCCTTGATGTCTTTGACAAAGCAAACCTGTATTTGCAATCTATTTGGAATCTAGCAAGGGCTTTCTGCAGAGCTGAGAGATGGAAAGGTTGCCTAAATGGGGGTTCAAAATTGAGCAGAGGGCCTCTGGCCATTTGAAGATTGAATACATTAATGCATTGCAACATATTTTACTTCTTTCAATCCACAAATTATCAACGAGACCCAACTACTTTAATCAGTACCTTGCCCCAGGGTTATTCCATAATGAAAGTGAATTAAAGAGCTGCTCAGTAGCTCTGGCCAAGCCTTCTTAAACCAAGTAGAGAATAAGTTGATCAATCAGGCAAATGATCAATAAAATATAACTTCAAACAACATTCAATAACAGTGAGCTGTTCATTCCAAATAATCCATGACTCATGAGTTAGATCAATAACTTACAAAGACGTAACAAGTATAAAAACACAGGAGCCTAAAAATAACTGAGTTGATGTAATGCATCCATTATCAAAATATACATATTTTATAAGATATTTAGCTAGCTGCCACTGATTCAATAATTCATTTTTGGAACAGCCTGGATAGGGGATCTTTGTGAATTTTGTCCAATTTTGCTAATATTTGGAAAGGCAGCATGGTCCCACAGAACAAGCCTGGCCTGAAGTGTAAGTGGCTCTGCCCTCTCCTGGCTGGGTGACCTTAGGCAAGTTACTTAACCTCTGGTTATTCATCTGTGAAATATGGATAAGAATCCAGATCTATCTCCATCCCAGGGCTGTCATGGAGCTCAAAAGAGAGTACGAATATGAACCTGATTAAGTTTTCCAGAAATTACACTAAATTCTCAAGACATGCAAAATGCATTTTGCAAAATCATCTTCAAACCAGCCAAAAAAGAGAAGAGGCGCTTTATTCACAGATAACTAAACAAAAATAATAGCAATTAAGCTCATTAAAAAACCCTTTAGTTAATGCTTAGTCCTGAAACAATGATATTAATTAAGACAAAAAACTCTTTGAAGCTGATTTTTAAAATCAGTTATGTCTCATTTATTTCACTATTTGGCTCTCCCTATTAACTAAAGAGTTGAGAATTTCTTTAATGAGTTTAGCTGTTTTTATTTGTGACCTCAATGGCTTTCAATTTAATGAAAATGTTTTAGAGTAACAATGCCATTATTTTGGGGACTTGAATTCAGTTATACTTGGCAATTGGTTCCGTCTCAACTTGAAAAGTGGTTTGTAATATTTGCCTTAATAATTCATACTTCTGGAGAGTAAAATTAAATTTCTCATCTGGTCTCAGGAAAATGCTTCATGTTTCAGGGGGGTCACTGCCAACAAAAACAAGCCTGACACCAACATCTGAATGTACACAAGTCTCCCTCAATATCTCAGCAATCCAGGGCCGCCAGCAAAGGGGAGCTAAAGGCCTCTTTGCAAAGTTGCAATTCCCTTTGTCCATCTTAGAAGCAAAAATCTGCTGACTTCTGTGCACATAGACATCTTACTGGCCAAATGCAGCACCTGACATTTAGGAGGTGCTCAAGTGTTGCTTGAATTAAAATGAAAATGACGGCACATTATCTTCTGCAGAGGTAAAAGTAATTGTGGGAGGTAAGGCTAAGCTTCCTGACTTTTCCAATTAAGTCCCCCAAGCAGTGCTAAAAGATCATTTAAAAATTCTTCTTTAAAAGTATTAATTTTAGATTAAACCAGATATAAGCTATCTTAAATTCTTTTTGAGCAAAGGAGTATATATTTCTTTTTTAATGTGAGTATAAAAATATAACAGAAAAAAAAGAACCTTACTCTGAGAACTTGCTTTAAAGCACCCATTAGCAATAAATGAACAGTATGTTCATTTGACTGCTAATCAAATTTAGGGAAAATATAACCAATGCTATAGTTACATGGGCCTTTTTCCAAATAAATGAAAAAATAAGTTGACTGTTATTTTGATACAAATATCTATCTCAGTGCATATAATTTGGCCTTCTTGCTGAACACTTAGCACAAAGAAATCCAACTGATGTACCCAATTTTTTTTTCACCAGTTAAACCCTCTCATGGGCTAGTGCAAGTGGCAAGTTCATAGATCATAAAAGATTCTTACTAGCTTCATAAACCACATAGCCTCTTCGTGGTTTAGTTAAATGAATTACATTAAATGAGCAAATGTTGAAAAGTGCCCCTGTGAAGAGTTGACCCTGTTAAAATCCCCGCAAAAGAAAGGAAATTCCTGAGGCATCACTAGTAGAGTGACCTGGAACAGAAAGCTGCAATCAGAGGATCTCTTCCCATTCTCTTCCTTCCCCTCCCTTGCCAAAGAGTATTAAGAAGATACGTCCCAAGATTGGATGACCCCAAGGAGCAAGTCATCAACTGCCTAGCCCTCTGTGGCCATCTGCCCTTGAACTTGAAGGAAAAGCAGTAGCTTGACACTTCAGAGATCCTTCCTGGAGCCCTGGTAGCAGAGACATTGCCCCAGCCTGCTATAAGAAATGCAGCCCATGCAGGTGGAACCAAAGGCGACCCAGGGCCAGAAGACTGCCTGAGAGATATCCCTAGGGCCCTGACACCTGCACACACGCAGCATGATGTGCTCTGCTCCCAGCAAGGGGAGTCACCAAACAGCCAAAATGGCTGTCCATTGAGATGTTTCCAATAGTGTCTTTTTTTTTTAGGAAACTTTTTATTCTGAAATAATTTCAAACTTACAGGATAGTTGCAAAAATAGTACAAAACCCATACAGAGAACTCCAACCTACCAAAATACCAAAGTAGTCAGATCTATCAACTTTGAACATTTTGCATATTTGCCATATCATTCTATCTATCTATCTATCTATCTATCTATCTATCTATCTATCTATCTATCTATCTAATCTATGATATATCTATCTATCCATCTATCTACAGCTACTATTTATTCATCTATCTATTTTCTAAACATTTGGTATTTGGTATACATCATGCTCCTTGAACACTAAATTCTGATAGTTTCTTCTTTGGCAGCGTGGACACAAAGACTTTATTATGGAGCTTAAATTTATCCATAGTTAGAAGCATAAATCAAGCAAGTGTTTGGAATATCAATTTGCAAATTAACAAAGATTTTAAGCATGTTCAGACCCCTTAAAATAGTAATTCCACTTCTGGGAAACCATCTTAGTTAGTGAACTAATCTAATACTATGAAAAAGTTTTCTGGTCAAAGATGTTTATTAGAGTATCTGTACAAATGAAAAATAGGAAATAATCCACAAGCCACATGTCAATGAGGAAAGGTTAAGTGGACTATTTTGTGCCCATTAAAAATGATGCCTACCCATCATTCTACTTCTAAAATTTACCATATAGATATATAAATGATCAGGTGTGTATACATATGTGTGTATAAATGTACATATATATACATACACACATATACACATATGTTTGTTCTCAATAAAAAAACAAGTTAAAAACAATCTATATGGTCATTAATCATGACACTCATACAATGAAACACTGCACAGCTATTAGGAAAACATGAGATGTTTCACTGGAGAAGTAGAAAAAGCAAGTTGTAAAATACTCTACATAGTATGATGCCACTTTTGTAAAAAAATTACATATAACTATATCTGTACACACATACATACATAGGTTTGTACATGCATGAATAAGACTAAAGCATACAAACTAAACTAATAATGCTGGTTATACCTGGGGAGTTAAATTTGGGGCAGGTATTAAGGATTTTCAATTTTTTATTTCATACATGTCTGAGTCTTTGTTTTATAGCAAGTCGTCACACTAATATTTTTAAAAGTTTTTTACAAAGACCAAATGCATAGAGAGAAGACAAGCCCCTGACTGGTCACTCAATTGTGTTCCTCAGTTTACATTTAAAGACATGACAGGTTTTCTCCAATTACTACAAAAGACATGGGGTGAAGCTGCAAAGGTGCAAACCCCTGGCTGAAGCACGGGCCCCAGTACCATCTCCCATGAGCATTGAAGCCCCAGCTTATTATTCTTTCCCACTGTGCCAGGACAAGCACCAAACCTTCTCATCCCAAACTCCGGAAACTCTCTACTAATTGATCAGAATTGACAAACAAGACAAAACCTACTATATTCCAAGAATCTAAGACACAATTATGAGGAGCCAGTGAGGTGATAACAAGTTATCTGGGGAAAAGGAATTCTACATTTTATGTGCATATCAATTGTAAGGTGCATTCTGATTTACAAAATGTTACAATGTGGAAAACAGGCAGTTTAGAATTGGTGGAGTGCAGCCATTGCTCATTCCAGTCTGTGGCAGTCCCCCTTTCCTTTAGCCACTGATGGAATTCTATGCTTGCCGCCATCTTGTTTACAGCTAACAAGACACAGCACAGGCATGAATCACTAGGCTGGGCCCCTTAGTCCATTCTTCTGGGCTCAGAGGTACAGAAGAGCTGGGACACAGAAATCTCTGGCAGATTCAGGTAGGCTGGAGGCAGCCTGGGGGAAGCAAGTGGATATGGGTCTCTTGCATAGACCTTTTCCCCAGCATCAGCTTCTGATTACCGTCAAAAGTTTCAAAGGAAATAGCCTTCTCAAATTACAATGCTTCCCAAGCTTCTGTTCCGGTTTGCTAATGTTACTGTTATGCAAAATGCAAGAAATTGATTGGCTTTTATAAAGGTTTATTTAGGTAACAAATTTACAGTTCTAAGGCTATGAAAATATCCAAATTAAGGCATCAACAAGAGAATACCTTCACCGAAGAACAGCTGATGGCGACTGGAAAAACCTCTGTTAGCTGGGAAGGCATGTTGCTGGCATCTGCTGATCCTTTGTTCTGGTTTCAGAATGGATTTCTCCAAAATGTCTCTAGGTTTCTCTTAGCTTCTCCACGGGCAAACTCTGGGCTAGCAGCTTCATATGTCTCCATCTCTGTCAGTCCCGAGTGCTCTCCAAAAGTCTCTCTCAGCAGCCATTGGGGTGTTTTATCCTCTTTTACCTTTTCCAGAGCAAACTCTGGGCTAGCATCTCAAGGTGTCAGCAGTGTGTCTCCAAAAGTCTCTCTCTGCTGCTCTCTGTGTGAGCTCCCTTTAAAGGACTCCAGTAAACTAATCAAGACCAATCCTGAATGGGCAGGGTCAAATCTCCATGGAAACATTCAATCAAGAGGTCATACCCTAATAAAAAAGATTATAACTCTGCCCCCCACAAGACTGCATTAAAGAATATGGCTTTTTGGGGGACATAATATATCCAAACTGGCACAGTACACTCAAAGTGACTGCAAATGGGCTTAGACTTACTTTGTCCCCCTGACAAGGCACTCAAGAAAAAAATACCCCCCAAGTTTGGGAGCCATTGCTGTGTGGGCTTGAGCAAGCAAATTACCCCTCTGAGTCTGTCTCCTTATCTATGAAATATTCACAACACCCTTCTCATAGATTGCTTGTGAACATTAAAGTCTATAGGGCACCCAGCATAAAGCATACAGTAGGCGCTCAGTAAACTATGGCTATTATTAAGAGCAGCATGGCAATGAATGCAGCAAATGTTTGTAAATATAACACTGTGAAACTACTAATGCACCCTCAAGGAGGTGCGTAGGAGCTGAATGGGTCTAAACCCCTAAACATAAAAGGTTTTAAAAAGCACTGGCATGTGCAGATATTTCAGAATTGTTTCCTACAATCTACCTTTCCTGAGAAATAAGTGAACTGAGATGCACATAAAATTCAATATAGTGAGCTAGATTTCCCCCAGTGGGGTACACTGGTTGTTGAAGAAGCAGTGTGTTCGATAGTAGCAATAAGGTCTGAACTTAATTCAAGCTTCCAAAAAAACTACATGCAAGCTGCATTTACTCCTGGAACATTCTACTCAATATTCACGTAATGCAAAGAATGGGATTTCTGGCCACAGCAGGCACAAATTGTTCTGTGAGTAGGAGAATTTGGGGAAACAATTGTCATAAAGCCCTTTAATTCCCCCCTCCTTTTTTTCCTTAACAAATCCAAATTTGATTAATTTGCAATCTTACGCAGAGTGGCTCAAAAATGACTAAATATCACTCCTTTACCAGTAGTCAGATTTTGTATTCCAAAATTCTGCCAAATGGCACTAGAGTGGAGTGGGCTTAGTTTTCCCAGTTTTTTTTGTCCCCCACATCCACCCTTCTGGGGGAGGCAGTGATGAAACAGACAAGGCTGAACATGGAGAGTGTAAACGATAGAAGGTCAGCCGAAGAATTAGCAGAAGTTGTTAGACATGAAAATTCTGAGATTGCCTGGATCTGTATTCCCAATCTGGGACTTATTTTGAAGGAGAAGCAAGAAACTAGGTTCATGCTGTAGCAAACAGATTTAGCAATATGTGTGAAACTACATGTGGAAGATGGAGCTGCTATTAGAAACAGACCCACAGGGAAAAGATAAGAAATCTCAGAGTACAGACATTTGAGACCATTTTGTGCAGAGACAAGAAGCACCTCTTCAGTAAGGCACGATCTTTAAATATACAAATTTAATTCTTGATAATCGAGGAAAAGGGAATAACATGCAGCCATCCTTTTGTTCAAGCATTAATTAATTAAATAATTACCAAGAAACAATTTTTATGCTGGGCCCTGGGGATTCCAAGATAATTTAAACATTGCTCTGCCCTCAGAAAGCTTGCAGTCTAGAACAGAGAGGCAAAGATGTGTAAATATAAGTGAAATTCACCCATAAGAGGATAATGGGAATCCAATGGAGGGCTTGGCTTCTACTGGGGGCTCGGGTGGGGAGGAGAACTAGGATTAGTTTCACAGAGGAAGAGATCTTGAACTGAGTCTTAAAGAGGGGTCTGTGATTACCAGGCCAACAGGCAAACTGGTTAAACATTGTTCCTGCGTAGAAGACTGCAAGATGCCATGCTTTGCTAATGGAGAAAAGCTTATTCCCTAGCACACAGGATAAATGTAGTTTGCTTGTTGCCACAGTAAGAAAACACTTAGCAAAACAAAGTTGTTCTGTAAGGGAGCAGATGTTTGTCTGGTTCCCAGACAGCTCTCACCAGGGTCCAAAGCTGACCCTCAACTGGAGTCCCAGGGAGCACAGCCATGGTACAGCATCAACCTTCCTGTCTTGATCTTGGTCTTGAGGCTCCTGGTGGAAGGCCAAGGTGAGTGTTAGAACAGAAGGGCTGGGTCGTCTTGGGCTGCACTCACCATCAGTATGAGGAGGTTTTGCAGCAATGAATTACCAGGTGCAGGGGTTGGAAAGCCTGGGTGTGAGGCCCCTGGAAGGCTGAGAAGCAAAGTCCTGACTGGTAAGGACCCTCAACTGCACCTCCACCATCATACATTCACCTCCTGTTTTCTTGGTGCCAGACTCAATGCTAAGCATTTTCCATACTTACGCATTGTTGCCCTCACACCTACCCCTTGAAGATGACATTATTATTGCCATTTTATACATGGAGAAAGTTGGGTTTAGAAAATTGCCCAAGGTCACTGGGTTAATAAGAGGCAGAGCCAGATTCAAACCCTGGTATATAGACTTCAAAGCCTATGCTCCTTCTTGGTCCTCCATGGTTCTCTCAAACTCCCAGACAAGCAACACTCTTCCTGCTTCATCCTCCTTCATGCCCTAACTCCTATTCGTCCACCAGGTCTTCACTTAGATATGTTCTCCCAGAAGCGTTCCTTCATAACCCCAGCCCCATGTGTCTACCACATCCTTTACTTCCCACATCATCCTCCTGGGTTCTAACTGATTAGTTCATTTTGTCACCCCAGGAGACCACAAGCATCATGATGGGAGAGAACTCATTAGTCTTTGTCACTGTTTCATCCCCAGCACCTACTCCTGGGCATTGCATATAAAACCAGTGCTACGACTCTGTGGAAATTGACTTGAGAGAAGTGTGACGGCTCTGGGCTGGGTTCTTGGTGATCATCGGTCCAGAATCCATGGATCAAAGGGAGAAATGGACTTGGGCCTGATTCAGGGCAAAGTAAGTATCCAAAAGGGAACATGTCACAGAAATGCAGATCAGGGATGATATTTGTCTTCAGGCATAGTGACCATTCTTGGTTCCAGGGATTGGGAGAAGACCTCTAGCTTATTGCTGTGTATGGTAGAGGTGGGGTTGGTTGGTGGTGGGGGAAGCTGGAAATAGAAGAGCAGGGAGTTACTGCCTTGGTCTGAGAGGAATCTCCTAGCTCTTCAGATACACGCTTGCATTATTTGTCCTCTAAAAGAGTTGTTCCTTTGGTCACTAGGGAAACCAGTTTTGGTTTCCAGGACCAGGGAGAGAGACATTCAAGCAGATTTGATTCCACAGAGGCAGACTGGACCATGGTGACAAAGGAGGATTTAGGATGGTAAAAGGGCTGACCTCCTGCCCTGCCACGTAAGGACCCTTGGAAACACTGGGGAATGGAGTCTGTGAGTGCTGTCTTCAGAGTCTGAAAGGGTGTAGTATGGAAGACGGGCTATATCTAACCTGTGGAGTTTGCACTGAAGAATGGAAGCTACAAGAAGGGGAATATTGAAATACTATAAAAGAAAATTTACTAATTTCACAGCTGCATAAAAGTGGGATGTTAGGTAGGTGGTCAGATCCTGAAAGGGCTTTAAGCCATGTAAAAGAATTTGTACTTTCTTTGAGAACAATAGGAAGTTGTTAGTGGTTTTTAAGCTGGATAATGAAAGGCTGCTTTGTGGGAAATCCACTAGAGAACAAAGAGGGGAGACTGGTTGGGAGAACACTGCTGAAATCCATGAGTTGAGGGTTTCCTAAACTAAAGGGAGGCAGCCACGAACAGGCTTCAGGAACTCAGAGGACCCCCTGAAATTGTAAGCAAACTTTTGTGTGTAAATTTGTTTGTCTGGTGAAAGGGTACATGGCTTTCATTTGATTCTCAGAACAAGAACTATAGTACCTTGCTACACTGTCTTCTGAAAATTTGCCCAACTCCAATAGTGGGCCATATCTAGGAGTCACAAAGACAAGAATTTGAATCAAGAATGAAAAGTAGCATATAACCTTGTTTTCAGTAGCGTCTAATACTCTTTCTTCTGAACTTCTTCAGCTAAATTCAAACTCACACAGAGTTGAGAAGAACGGGGTCTACTCTGGACCTGCATATGCAAATCACATTCAGCTGCCCTGGTTTAGAGTCACATTCTATGCAAAATATTGGTCTTGGTCTGTCCTGATCACCTACAGTAAGTAAGAGAATGCAATAGACTCTTAAAGGCTCCCCATTGAAAAAAAAAAAAGTTTGTTACAAAGAACATCAAGATTTGCCAAAGCTAAGGTCCTATTATATAATACCTCTCAACAAGGGTGTTTTATTTCCCCCTAGCTGAGGGTCAGTTTCATCCGCAATTGACTGAGATCCTGAAAGATGACAGTAACACATTCTCAAGCCCTCAGGGCAGGTGGAGCAGGGTAAGACGGAGCAGTGTTAGTGGAAAGGGCATAGGCATGGGATCTGAATCCAACTTAATATTGCATCTGGAAAAGAAAGGTCATTACGCCTGCCTTACCTACCTCAGAGAGTTTGGTTGTTAGGAACAGTTGCAAGGTATCTATTAAGAAACAGATTCACATAGAGAATAGTGTGATGGCTTTCCCCAACACACATATACACACATGCACACATATACACACTCACTCATATAGCTTGCCTGCTTGGCCTTGTCAGCAGGAGCTTTCCTCCTCTCAGAAAATCTAAATCTTCTCCACTTTCTACAACTATTCTACCCTTTACTCTTCCTTCGTCCTCACTTGGCCTCACTTTCTGATTCATGTTCATCTTACCCTCTTCCCTCCCTTCTGTCTCTACACTGATCTCTGTCCACATCCATCTTTAACATCTGTCCCTCTTTTTTAAAAGGTGCTCTGGTCTGCTCTTAATCCCACCACCCTCTTGTTTCTATACACTAATCCCCTCCTGTCAATAATCCTTCGTATCTGCCACAGTTTCAACAACCACCTAAGTCTAAATAGCCAGCCTGAACTCAGCCTTGAACTCCCAATCCAAATTTCCAACCAACAGTTAATCTCTTCACTAAATTATATGCTGGGCCCTCCTAACTCTCACCTCTTCCTGAATCTGATCCCAGCCCTGCCATTATTCCATCATCCATTCATTTGTTCCTGCAATGCATATTTATTGAGCATCTATGTGTGCCAGAAAACATGCTAAGCACTAGGAATTTAGTGGCCCCTGTTCTCATAGAGTTTGCAATCTGATGTGAAAGTTGGACATTAATCAAATAATCACCAAATACAAGCATAATTATAACTGAGATATTTGCTACAAAAGAGAGACATATATGCTATGAGATCATATAGTAGAGGAGGGACGTGCTAAGGAAAGCCTCTGTGAGGCAACTTCCAACATGTAATCTGAGAGCTGAAGCCTGAGTAGGCATTTATTAGAAAAAATAGAGCTGGGATGGAGGAAGGAAGAGTGTTCCAAGCAATGGGAACACATTAATTTATGAAGAGTATTCACAGAAGACCAGTAGTTCTAGAGCCCAAGAAGCAAGGGGGAGTTGACATCACAAGAGGGGGAGCGATAAGTACGGCTAGGCCTTGCTGGAAATTATAGGCTGTTAAGGAATTTTGCCTTCTTACTGAAAATTGAAGGTATTGAGTACCTTCAATAGCCATTTATTGAGAACCTATTATGTGCCAGGCACTTTTCTAAATGCCGTGGATATAAGGAATATAGCAGGGAATGAAACAAAGCCCCTGCCCACACAGAGCTGACATACAAGTCATATACATCACATCACTGAAGGGTGCTTAGCAGAACCACTGTGAGGTGACAAAAGTAGGTGCATGGAGGTTACAGTGGTGTCCCAGGGATACCTGATGATGGATTGCACTAAGATTAGGCTGAGAAGGAAAAAAGTTGGTGGGTTAGAAAGATACTTAGAAAGTATGAATAAGACTTAGGGATGGATTGGCCAAGTGAAAGAATTTTGTTTATTATAGGATTTTGTTGCTGTTGATGTTGTTGTTTAACATGAAAAATTCATGAAGAAAGAGTCATAAGGCTTGAATTGAAGGGATGGCTCTTATCAAAAGGGAAACACTCTACAAGAGTCAAGATTCCTGAGAAGGCAGAAGGGGGTGGTATCCAAGGTCAAAGTAAAAAGTTTAGCCTTAGGAAGAAAGAGGGAACACTCCTATATTTTAATAGGAGGAAAGCCAAGAAAACATGCAGATGCTAATAGGTTTATTAACTTGGTGCTAGCAAGTTAATGAGTTCTATCCAGTGATTTCCTTTTTGTTTTCCAACACACTTTCCCCAACCTGCAGAAAAGAGGCACGGCAATTTTGTAAGAGTGATATCAAAAGAGGTGGAGAAAAGATCAAGAATTTGAGGAAATACTTATTCAGGGGAGTGGGAGAGAGATCTTTCTGGAATAGTTTAGATTGCCAGGCAGGTTGAGGTCCATCTGATGTCAGTGATCCTGAATGCATGTGGGTTCACCAATATGTACTGAAATGTGCTTTCCCCTGGTGCAGGATTCAGCTGCAAGCCCAAAGAAAGGAAGAAAAGAGAAGTGTTCATTCTGGGCTGGAGTGTTGCCAGGTGGGCGTGAAGACAAGGGACAGGGAAGCTTTGGGCTAAGATGGGAGGGTTACTGAGACAATGAGCATAGATAAAAAGGAAAGAGAAAAGAGGAGAAGGTAGTTGGATGGGGATATAGTCGCAAGCTCAATAGTCTGGCTGTCCACCATCCGTGGCCCAATCAAAAAGCCTCAGAATCCTACTCAGCTCTTCATTTGCCCCTGCAAACAGCTGGCCAGGAACTCTGTCCCTTGTCGTCTCTCACTGGTGCTCTAGTAACAATCTCCTAGCCAGTCTTTCCACCTCTGGTCTTACCTTCTCCATATTCTCTTCTAGACGGATGAGAGTATCTTCCCAAAATGCCAATCTAATCATCATGTTGTTCATCAGTAGAAATGGATGAGTCTAACTTATAATGCAGCAAGAGGATGGAAAAGGGCACAGGGCTGAGTTTGGGCAGTGCAACATTTAGAGCAATGGTTTTCAACCTTGGGCACTTTTTCCCTCCAGGGGACATTTGGCAATGTCTGGACACATTTTTGACTGTCACAACTGGAGGGTGAGGTGCTACTGGCATCTGATAGGTAGAGGCAAAGGATACTGCTCAACATCCTACAATGCACAGGAAACACCCCACAATAAAGAATTATCTAGCCCAAAACATCAAGAGTGCTGAGATTGAGAAACCATGACTTAGAAGTCAGGTAGAAGGGAAGAGCACGTGAAAAAACAGCCAGAGAAAGAAAGAACGAAAAATCAGTAAAAACAGGAAGACAGAGAGGAGAGTGTTCTAGGAAGCAGGGAGTGGCCCACCCTCTCTGTATGCTGAGAGGATGGCGAAGAAGTGTGTACTGACAACATGGAGGCAACTGAAGAAACTGGCAAGAGCCATTCAAGGCTGGTGGGTGTTGAGACATGACTGGAGAGTGAGGAAGGGGATAAAACATGTAGGCACAACTCTTGTGAGATGCTTGGCTCTGAAGGGAGGCAGAGTAATGAGGTAGTAGTTGGAGGGGATGGGGCCAGAGGACCTTTTCTTTTTTATATAACAGGAGATGCTGGAGGCACAGACATCCTCCTCAGCCTGGCCCTCAGACTGGCCTTCTCAGTGGTGCCCTGGTTCCTTCTCCCCTTGACTGGATGCCCGTGCCCACATCTTCCACTCTACTCCTTGATTTACCAGCCCTGCGAAAACCAAACCACCTGCTGACTTGGCTCCTGCAACCTCCAGTCTGAAGATTCCCCCTAGGAAATGTGTTTTCTAAACTGGGTCCCTCTGTTGCCAGGCAATTCTCCCATCCATCTCTCACAGACTCCACAGAGCCTTCCTCCTGCACTTGTTTCCAGCCTCCTCAGCGCTGCTCCTCAGCCAGCCCTCAGCCCTGTCCTTTTCCTTTTCAGATGAGCTTGGCTCTGCCTACTTGAAAAGAATTTGTTGAGCATGTTTCAGGCCAGCCTCTGAGCAACATGCTTATATGTTTCTTGAAGGGTGGCCTGTGGACCATGTAGATAGATTCACCTGAGGTGCTTGTTAAATTTGCAAGGTCCTCAGTCCCAACTCCTTACCTCTTTAGACCAATAAAATCAGGCCTCTGTGGGGGAGCCAGAGAGCTGCACTATGAACAGGCACCCAGGGGAGTCTGACATTCACTACAATCTGCAGCTACTTATTAAAAGTCTGTTATGTGCCAGACACTGTTATAGGCACAGGAGATATAGAGCCAAACAAAGCAATGTCCCTACCCTTGTGGCGTTCATATCCCAGTGAGGGGAAAGAGATAACGTGTAACATGGCAAGTGGTAGTAAGTCAAATGAAGGCCATAAAGCAGGGTAAATGGGATTTACAGTGATGGGGCGGTGTTTCATAAAATATGGCCAAAAACGGACACTTTGATAAAACTGACATTTGAGGAGAACCTGGAAAAAGTGAGGGAGTGAGCCTTATGGATAACTGGGAAAAGAGCCTCTCAGGAAGAGGGAAGAGCTAACACAGGGTCCTTGAGGCACACATTAATGGCCTGGCTGAGATGTGCAGATGGCAAAATCTGTGAGGACAGTGACTATGTTGGATAAAAGATGCCAAATCTAGAAGGACGTTGTAATGATGGAGAGTTGGACTGTGCTGAATAATTAATTTAGCAGGGGAAAAACTAAAGTCGTGAACTTTATCCTAGAAGGTAATTGCACAAAAACAGGATTTGAAAGTGTGATTTTGTAACCACATGAACTTTTCCCAGCCAACACCCTGGTCACACTGAGACATCAGGTATCAACTAAGATTCAACTAGAAAGACAGTTTTATGTCCAAGGATGGAAACCAAGACAAAGTAACTTGCAAAGTTACTTTAAAAGGAAGCTCTTAGGCTTCTACTAAATTCCTACTTGATCAGGTGTGATAGAAAGCAATACAATAGTAGGTAAATGTTTCAGCTCTCTGATACAGTAACTTAGGACTCTATCCCATGGAAATGATCTAACATATAGAAACATAATGTCCACGAAGGCAAAGATTTTCATCTGTTTTATTCAAACTGTATCCTCAGAGCCTAGACTATGCCTGGTATATAGTAGGCTCAAATAAATATTTGTGCAATGAATAAAAAAAGAATGAAAAATATTTTAATAAAAATGTACATTGCTAAATTATTGATAAATATTAAAAAGTTTATCCAAATGTCCTATAATAGATTACAGTTTAAGTAAACTATGATCCATTCATTCTTTGGATTTAACTATCAAAAGGCAAGCACAATGGCTTCATTATTCGTAAGACCAGAATTAAATTGCCCTCTAAAGTGGTTAGATCTGGACTGGAGGTTCGTCACTTTCATTTTAAAGATGAGGAGATTGCAAGGCTACACAGTGACTTGTTGGCATTTTTAACTACTAAATATATACATAATAAAAGAGTTTTAGCAGTAAAAATTACATATTGTCTGTTGAGTAATTTCATAATATATTTGAAAATGATTTCCAGATCTCTAGAAAATAGATGTTGAAATAGTGCTGCTTCCCATGTAAGAAAGTATTAGGGCAACAAACAAGTATTTAGGACCAGAACTTCCAGAAGCAGTCTCCTTCTATTTGGAAAGCATTTATCAACTAGTCAGTGTGCCAGGCCTTGGTGAGGCTGTGGGAATACAAAGATGACTGTGGCCCAGGATGCTGCCTCTTTGCAGAATCTAATAGGGGGTGGGGATTTAACATATCAGCGCAACAGAGCATATTAAGGACTTTCACAAAGGGATGTGCCTAGTGTTTGAGAGTTGAGAATTGGGATGAAAGTAAGACACAGATGTCGGGTGTGATGGTTAATTTTATAAGTCAATTTGGTAACATTATGGTGTCCAGTTATTTAGGCAAGCACTGGCCTGTTTGTAATTGTGAGGGTATTTCACAGATGGGATTTACATCTACAATTAGTTGATTGCATCTACAATCAGCAAAGGAGATTTCTCTCATCAGTGTGGTTAATCTCCTCATTCAATCAGTTGGAGGTCTTAAAAGCCAGCAATGAAGATTTCAGAGGTCAGAAAAAGAGTTTCTGCCCCCACTTCAACGCTGGCTCTTGCTGGAACATCCAGCCACCAGCTTCCCCTGTGGAATTCAGATTAAGGACTTAAACATCAAAGTTTCTAGCTTGCAGCCTGCCCATGGAATTTGGACTTGCCACCCCCCATGACTGTGTGAGCCATTTCCTTATAATCTCTTCTCTCTCTCAGTATATCTATATCTATATCTATATCTATATCTATATCTATATCTATATCTATATCTATATCTATACATCATCTATATCTATATCTACTCTTACATGGAAATCTAAATATATTTATATAAAATTCTGTTTCTCTGGAGAACCCTAACATTTCGTGAAAGACAAAGGAGATGACATTTGAAGGGTCGAGGCCCGGTAGACAGAGGATCTGTGAAATGGATAAGCCTGGTGTGATGGCTGGAATGAGACAGCTGAACATATCAGACCCAGAAAGGATTCTACAGGGACCAAGTAGTCAATTTCTGTCTTTGCCTCTCCCATTGCCCCTCAGGGGCTCTGTGCTCTTGGTCAAATTTCTTATCTGCTCAAAGTCACCTTGTCTGTAGGAAAGGGATAACAACAGTGCCTACCTCTTGGGGTGGGTCTGACACAGATGGGAGAGTAATACATTTATTTAGTTACATGACCAATATTTACCTAGCACTGACTGTGTACCAGGCATTGCATTGGGTCCTGAGTGGGCTGTCATGAAGAAGCAAAGCCCCTGCTGTCAAGGAACTTAGAGCCTAGAGGGACAGAATTAAAGTATATGAAAGCACAAGAATAGTGCCTGAAGGTGACAGCCATGGTTTCCCCATTTCTGATGCAGCTGCTCTGTGGAAGTAAGTCATAAAGCCAGTAACTGAGCCCAGCCAAGCACCTAGCACCCACATGGGATAGAGTTCTGCTTTTCTTTACTGGTCTCATGTACTCCATAAAGTTTAAAATTTTCATTTTATATTATAGCCTTCCAATCCTAACACAATGAAAATAGAAAGAATTAGGAACCCATCTCTCACCTCACCTGGTAGATTTGTACTGACAGTTGGTCAGTTACACCTAGGGTGACTGTATTAGTTACGGTTCTCTAGGGAAACAGAATCAGTGAGAGGTGTCTCTGACTATCAAATTTGTAAAAGTGACTCACGCAACTGTGGGTATGCACAAGTCCAAATTCTGTAGAGCAGGCAGCAAACTGTCAACTCCAAGGAAGATGTCTGATGAACTCCTCAGGAAATGAACGGGCAACTTAGACAAACTCCTCCAGAAATGCTTCACTGGGCAGCCAAAGAAGAAGTGAAGGTCCTCTATCTGCCTCGCTTATAAGTCTTCAATTGATTAATTGGATTAAATCCAGCCAATTGCATTCTCTCATTGTGGAAGGCACACCCTTTGGTGAGTCATCAGTCACAGCTGCAGCCAATTGACTGATGATTTAATAAACCAGCCTGTTGGTTTATTAACTAGCCACAAATGTCCTCACAGCAATTGTTAGGCCAATGTTTGCTTGACCAGACAGCTGGGTACTATCACCTGGCCAAGTTGACACATGAACCTAACCGTCACAGTGACATTCAGCCCTGCTCCTTGGTGACCCCTGACAGCCCTTGTCTACAGAGGGATGGAGTCAGTGATTCATTGCACTCCAAGGATGTGGAAGGGGCACCCTAGGTGCTGGCTCAGAAGACGAAAACCTTGATTGAGGTTTCATTATGCTCAGGCATTGTATTGGGCATTTTACATACATTATTTCATCTTTTGATTGCTCTTATCTGACTACAACTCCACAGAGGCATTTTCCATGGAGTGAGTTCTGGAAGGTAAGGGGCAGGCACGGCATGCCATTCACCCCCTGTTCATTCCTTCTCCCTCTCTCCCTCCTTTTCTTTACCTCCCTCCCTCCCTTCCTTCTTTACTTCTGTTCCTTCCCTCCCTCCCTCCCCTACTTCCTTCCTTCTTTCTTTCCTTCCTCCCTTCCTTCCTTCCTTCTTTAATTTAAGAAAACTTTTACCTGATGGCTCCATGTCTTTGTCAAAGAACACATAGTGAAGCATTAAAATGGGACAAGTTTTAACAGATGTGAGGAAAGACGAGAGTGGCCTTCACCTCACCCTTCCTCCAAACTTCAACCACCCAAGCAGGAAACTCGAAAGTTATCACCTCTGTACATGTCCTCTGTATCTTCCCTAATCGGCACTCTCTCCCCGCTCCCTGCAAATGCTTGTTTGCTTACTTGCACACGTGCAGCAATTATAACACCTAGCATGCTGCAGTGCTGTATAGTTTTTTCTATACAGTTCTCTAATGTCTACGAAATGACATTAAACAGATGGAGTCACCCCAATATCTGAAGAAATAAATTTCTCGGCTCTTCTTTAACTTATTTGTGATCCATCAGTGGATGGAGTAACATACCAGGTTAGGAAGCTCTGCTAAACAGCTTAGTCTCCTAATACCAGGGTTTAGATCTTATTTATTCATCTCCATATCCTCAGGGCCTAGTTTGTTGCATTCACTAATTCATTCACAAATATTTATTGTGTCCACTATGTGCCAGGCAGTAAACAAAATAGATGTGGTTTTTACTTACGGTTTGGTAGGGCAGGACAATGTTAAACAAATAATCCCACGAACAAATAGATAATTATAAATTTAATAACCACTGTGAAGGAAAAATAGAGGATATAATGAATGCTGTGAAAACACTTGAATGGGTGAATGGAAAAGAAACCTGTATATTTCATACTTTGATATTTACTCACTAGAAAGGTGCAGTCTACAGAGAAGGGCAGAGAATGATCCTGTGGGCTCTCTCAGGATGGATTAAAATCTCACAAGAAAATCTAACTCCTGTGCTCTGGACATGAGGCTCCTGTGATGCCTCCTAAAACCTCATTAGTTTTCCATGGACCTAACTCATCAATGACTCATTGTGAACATACCGATAGGTAATTAAAAGTCCTAAGGTACTTTCTTTATTAGATGATAAATTTATTGTTCAAGCTGCTAACCTTGTGATGATTTTGTACAGCAGCAATAGAAAATGAACACAGGTAGTCAGTCATCTGAAGTTACTACTCAAGGTAACTTTGTTCCAGCAGTCTCTGCAAAGTACATGAACATCAGGTAGATTACACCGACTTGCATTTCTAACCAAATTTTTTATAGTGGCTAAATAATAAAAATTCATTTAAACTTCAGTCAAAGGAGGTTATAGGAATGAAAATCAGCCTGAAGGAATTATTAGTTATAATTTACATCTCTTTAAGATTCTCATTCCCTATATCTAATCCAAATAAAAAACATGAATCAATGGAAACAGAATGAACTAGTTACATGTTCAGATTATATGGAAAGTTTATCATAATGTGGAAAGGGACAGCCTGGGTGAGGCCTGTCATCTTTCCCTGTGACCCACAAATAAACCCTGTGCTTGGGAGTAGATGTGGGATCCTGGCTCCTGGGACGGAATGATAAATATGGGCTCACTCATTTCTCAGGAGTGCCTGGAGATTAAAGACATTCCCTAGCAGATGGTGGCCTGCTGGAACATTCCTTCCCTTTTGCCCAAACCATTATGCAAACATTCACTGGAGACTCCTTGGCCAAGTATGTGCATTATTTTATAGCACCTGGCCCACCCCTGTGGTTGCATCTGTTCCTGATGGGGAGGGAGCCGGGTCCCTCACCTACAGTACACTAGAGGGGTGTGTGTAGACTGTCTCCTTGCATCGGCTGTGGAGTGGCACCCACTGGTCATGCATGGGGAACAAATCCCACTAGTAAAGCTGACCTTGCTTTGTCTCTTCTTTTTGTGAGTAAATGTTGTTCCATCATGTGCCTGTGTAAGTTGTGTGTTTTCCTGGTAACCCCAACACCCGCATGGACTCTGTCATCCTCCATGTGGCGAGACTCCTTTCTTATAGGTGTATTGCCCCTATAGGTGTGTGCCAACAAAGAACTCCATGGCATGGTGGAGAACTCAGGATTCATCAGTTCAGTCATCCCAAGGTGGTGCCAGCTCCCTGGGGGGTAATGGGCTGGCCTCTCTCTAGCTGCATGAGCCCAAGTGAGATGTAAGCAATCTCCATGTAAACAGTGACAAAATGGTGTGGTAGATGGGGACAGAGAGGCAGGAGGTGGATCTTAGGAAGTGGATGGAAATTACACCCTGGCTGCTGGCCACCTGCACACTCCCATGCCACCTGCTGATCCCCACGGTGTCTCAAGAGTTTCAGATGACTCCCAAGAAGAGTTTGGGGCCTGGTGCAGGTAGCTCTACCGAGTTGGGGCCATTTTCAGGTCCTAAGTTAGACTTACTCAACACCAACCACCCCAGCATTGCTTAAAATGAAACTGTCAAAGTAAGATCTTTTCCAAGGGTGGTTTGCAGTCTGGGTTGCAGTGGTATTACCAGAAAGGTCCCCTGATTCCAAATTAGAGGTGATGCAATTGCCTTCCTCTAGTGACATGATGGTAGATGTGTCTTTCCCAAAGATATGTTGCACGGATAGCATTTCTTATTTTTAAGACCACTTTCCCTCCCTGACTACTAGTTTTGGAACAATTCAATTCCTTCTCTCCACAGTACCTCTCCTTGCTCCAACTGGGAATGTACATCTGATTTGAAGACCTGATGTGTCACTGATGAGATGGCTGATATTTTCCAGCATCACATCTCTGAACAACTTTCTCTGGGATGTGTTCAGCAGGGACCCTCTTCCTGGGTGAAGTCTATAACCACATCTTTCAGGTTCACTAACTCCAGTGGTTGCATTATCAGTAGCTCAGCTGACAACTGTCTTCCTCTGGGTTTTCATTCACAGCCAGATAAGCGCCATTTGTACCTGAGTCCAGGAAAACAATGGTTGTATTCAATGTGCTTAGAGACTTAACATTTATTTAATCCTCAAAGTAACCCTCCTGATTAAGGCTGATTTGCCAAAACCCAGACGAACCAAAAATGCGGGAAACCAAGACTTATTGACAATGCTTCTACCACATTCCAGTGCTCAGAGCTTCTTTCTTGCTCTCGAAAAAGTACTATTTTCATGGAGGATTCTCTTTTTATGTAGTTGATAGTGTCATCAGCCCTATAATTATGGATGTGGCCTGAGATGTCCCAGAACCATGGATGCCTTCCCCGTGGGTCCCGCGGGGATGAACCTTGAGTCCTCACCATGGAGGCAGGGCCAGGTTCAGGAAACTGAACCCTAGGGTATTTTGGGGTGTTGTTTATTTAATGTGCTGCCATGAGACCAAAATCTGTTTTCTTGTACTTGTGCAATTGGTATTTGGATCTTAGTAGGAAACTTGATGTGCTCCTCCACTGGCTTTCATCTTCTAAGTTTTAGTCTATCAATTTAACAGGCCAAACCCCTGTGATGTCCAGTCCTAATCTCAGATTTATGTTTCCCTTCACATCCTTTGTGTTATTAGTGGATGTGGTTACCATGATGGAATGCTCAGATTCAGGATGTTAAAAGGAGCATTGAGTGTATTTTTTTAATCACCTTGGCAATGCAGATCAAAAGCATAAAAATGTCCATGTACTTTGCATTTGTAATTGCACTTCTGGGAATCTAGCCTAGGGAAATAATACCAAATAAGGGAAAAAGTTTTATGCAAGAAACTGTTTCCACTCCATTATTTATGACAGTGAATGGCAGTTAACAACTCTTAATATATTATAAGGGCATGATTAAACTTAGGTGATTGTGATGAGAGAAAGTTTTTCTATAAACTCAGAGAGAATACCTGAGAACAGGCTCACAATAGCATTTTATTTTTAGAAAAGTGTGTCAAAAACTTTTAGCTTCTCACATGGCTCAGCACCCATTAGATGTTAATAAATATTTATTTTGATGATAAAGATAATGAAAAGAATTTTAAAACGGGTGATTAAGAATATTGAAGAATTAATTATTAAAAGGTTTTGTTTGTGTGGTATTGATACGGAAGCGCCTTTGGCGAAAATCCCTTCATAATGAGACTTTTTTTCATTTGCTTGGCAGACTGTCACTTAAATTAATCAAAGCCTATAGGCCTTAAATCAAAAGTAAAATAAAGCAATATTCTAAATTAACAGCTTGAATTCTAGAGTAAAAACTGGGCTTAAAATTTCATCCATAGATATTTGTGTGCCTATTGTGTGCCACACACGATTCTAGGTGCAGGGGATGCAGAAGCAAATAAGGCTGGTGAAAGTCCCTGTCTCATGGAGTTTTTCTCAGTTTGCCTTTCTGTTATGACCAATACCACACAATGGGTTGGCTTAAACAGACATTCACTGGCTCTCTGCTTCAGAGGCTAGAAGTCAAGACATTTAAAGGCACTATGTTCCCCCTGAAGTCTGTAGTGTTCTGGTCCTGGCTTGCTGCAATCCTTGGGCCTCCTTGGCTTGCTTCTCTGCCTCCCATCACAAGGCCTTCTCTCTCTCCTGGTGTCTGCTCTTCAGTTTCCAGCTGCTTCCTGGGTGGCCTTCTCTGACTTCTGGCTTCCGGTTTCTTCTCTTTATTAGTCCTCCAGTAACGTGAATGAAGACCTACCCTGATTCAGTCGGCCACACCATAACTAAAAATAACATCTTCAAGAGGTCTTATTTACAAATGGGTTCGTACCCACAGGAATGAGATTAAGATTAAGAACGTCTGTTGTTGGGGTACATAATTCAACCTACCACAGAGTTTATAGTCTAGTGGAAGGCGGAAGATGATACACAAACGAGCAAGTTAAATATATAGCATGTCAGATGGCAGAAGTGCCGGGAAAACAAATTAAGTGGGGGAGAGGGATAGGGATTCCAGTGTAGGGGTGGAGGGGGGGATGGATTTTAAACAGGGTGATCAGGGCAGGCCTCCCTGGGAGAGGGAGTTCTGGGCAGAGACCTGAAGGAGGCAAGAGAATGAGCCGGGCAGTTGGCTGGGCCAAGAGCATCCCAGGGTGCAAGAAGCTTTCAAAATGCAATTTTAAAGTGTTTGTGGGTTACTTTTGTACAGGCGGTCCAGCCCCTGAACTCCTTGCCACTTTCAATTAACTGTGAGCACCCCCAGTTAGCTTCAAAGAGGATCCTGTGTCTCTTCTCTCAGAAAAATACCCTGTGTGTGCCTGTGCTGCCATCCAAGGAGGAGACCCCCAGCCCCTCCTTGCCGGGCTGTCTGCTGGGAGCGGGGAGTAGGAGAACTGTAACCTCGCTGAGTCTAAAGGGGTAGGAAGGCAGCATTCAAGTTTGCTTTTGTTGTATTTGTACCTGGTGTGTCTGAGTTTTCTGTGTAAAAGCTCACACATTTAGAAGGAACTGAGCCTTAGAGTCCCCGTCAAAACTAGGAACATAATCTTTAGAGTATTAGAATTTTTTGTTGTTGTTAAGTCCATAAAGGTGTCATATTTGGAATGAGGGTGTTAAATAAGTATACCTAAATATTTGTTAATCACTGTATATATTTTAAAAAAAACAAACTGCAATAGCATTTGTAACTTCTTATTGTCTGCTCACGTTCTAACTGATGGACGTGACTTTCTGCTGCACCTGTCAGCAGCACAGGTGATTTAAGGTAGGATGACAAGGAGGACACTAAACCCCATGAAGGAAGGACTATGTCTCTTTTTCTCATCACTGTATCACCAACGCCTTGCACATTCTAGTACTCAATAAATGCTGTTGAATAAACAAATGGCTCCAAAGAGGACAGCTGTGGTAGAGAGAGAAAAGGCTTTTCTGCTCAACAGGGAGGACAAAGCGTAGGGCTCAGGTCACTTGGGAACAGGAAAGGTAAGATGGGGGCCTGGGCTATGATGCCTACCCCCTTTAGCCTCTGAGATGGTAGAACCCAAGTGAAGTGTGTATTTTAATGGCACAAGGGCAGGGCAGGGGAGGGGAGAAGAATTGTGAGATTCTTCTTTAGCAGTGTTTGGCCCCATAGAAACTGGATTGCTTTGGTAAATTTATTTAAGCCGTTGGAGATTCAGTTTCATCATCTGAAAAGGATGGATAACAACACCGACCTCACCAAGAATTAAGTCAGACAATACATATAAAGCTACCATGAAAAAGTCATAGCAGGCCCTCATCTTGTCACTTACCATGTACGCATTGAGGGGCGGTGTACATGGTTATGAGCAGGGAGCTGGACTTGATGGCCCAGGTGTGACTCCCAGCTTTAAGATGTAGAGCTGGGGGGTCTTGGGAAAGTTAACTAACTGCTCTGAGCCACAATTTCTTCATTTGTAAGAAAGAAGATAATAATGCTTACCTCACTGTGTTGCTCTGAGGATTAAATGAGTTAATAAATGTCAACCACTTAGAACAGAATCTGTCACACCAGCACTAGGTAAGTGTTAGCTATAGTTATTATTGTATGCTAGGCATTTTCACACTTTTATCCCACTTTGATCTCCTATGGCTGGTGAGAGGCAATGACAAGATAGACAGGAACAGACGAACGTGATGATGAGGACTTCACACTGGACAGGATGAATCTGGGTCCTATTTCAAGAATGGTTCTCGAACTTGAGTGGGCATCAGAATCACCCAGGAGGCTCCTTAAAACACATCATGGGGGCCCCATTCTCAGAGTTTCTAACAAGTTCCCAGGTGGTGCTGATGCTGCTAGAACTACTACAAATATAATAGAAAAGGACGTCAGGAGCTCCAAGAGAAGAGAGAAGGATGGATGCATAGAGATAGGAGTTCTGAAACAATCCCAGGCAGGACTGAGTTATGGACACTGGTATAAAGAGTCACTCGTTCGTTCATTCTTTCAACAAACATTGACTCACTGTCTGCCATGCGCAGGACCTGTACTCACCAATCAGTTGCGAGATTCAGGCTGAAGTTGAGCAAAACCAACAGTGAGTCAGAGAGAACTTTCAATTTGGACTGAATTAAAACAGAAAGAAGCCACATCCCCATCAAACCTTACTCTAAGTATCATTTTAAAGCAGATATATTTTGTCTTTGTTGAAAATTAAGAAGATCACACTCTCCCCTTTTCCCTTTGGCCTTACTAGTTGTTTAGGCAAGTGATTTAATCTCTTATAGTTTCAATTTCCTGATGTGTAAAATGGGGATAATTGTTCCTCTCTACTTTGGTTGTTTTGAGTATTAAACTAAGGTAAGGAAAATTAATTACACTAAGATAAGATAAACTAGGATGAGGTAAAGCATTTAGCATAGTGCCTGGCACATGGCTAAGTACCCAACTAATGTTGGCCATCATTATTATTATTATTGGGTCTCTTCTTCAGACACTTGCCAAGAAGTTTCTGCTGGTTACATACATACAAGGACAAAAAGCATGGAATTAACAGTCCCAATTGGCAGCAAACCCAGAGTCCCAAACAATGGGAATCTTTTTTCAGAGGAATTTGAAAATCCAACTTGGCCACAAAGGCTTGAAAGATGCCTTGGTTTGGGGAATATACATTGGGGCAAGGTCCTCTGCCAAACCCTCAAATTATACCAGAATCCCCAAAAGTCAGCTACAAGTATAAGTATTCTTCTTCCTGAGTTTTTTTCCTTCTCAGTTTGAAAATGCCAGATAAAAATGAATTCCAGAACAATGGAAACTGTAGATGAGAAACGGTTACTGCAAATTTGGCCAGGCCTCCTCCTAGGATCGCCCCAGTCCTTCTGGAATATGTTCTGACAACTTGCCGGCCTCTTTCTAAACCTCTGAAAGGGGATGATGTTCCTGCCACTTCCCTTGGAAGAACATTCCACCCTGAAATATGACTCACTGTCAGGGCCCTTGCCTTTGAGATTCCCTTTCTTCTCTTGACCCACTTTCGTCTTGCTGTGCCCTTTTGTACAAAGTCAAACGAAGCTTCCCCTTGAGGAGGGAGCTCTGTGCCGATTGACATTTAAAGACCATTACCACCTCTGAAACTCGGCCCTGTTCACTTAACCAAGCAACGTATGTTTAATTCTTTTAAACTTCCCTCATAAATCAATTTCTTCCTTCCCTTCATAGTCCTTCTCCTGTGCTTTGAACCCCCTCCAGTCTGGCCATCCTGAGCTCTTGCTACTTCAACACTTGAGACTCACCAGTCAATCATGAAATGACTGTGCAGGAAAAAGAGCTGAGCCTAGCCAGGGTTCTGAGTGCTCTTGCCATGTCAGACAGCCTGCTGCCAAAAGACACTATGAGTCCAGAGAAGAGAACCATCAGCAAGCCCTGCCTTCTGGCCAGCTCTGAAGGCTGTTGAGATAAACCTGAGGCATTTGCTGCCTACTGCGTTATGGGTCTTTTAAATAGACCAGGCACACCTGGGCAATGGTTAAGACAATTGCATGAGATGCCACTTCAGAAGCTTGCACCTCTCCTTTGACCCAGGTTCCTTAACATCTTCCCCTTCCACTTGGCTTCTACTTTATGAGGGCAAGGAGGGCCATTAGATAAGCCCAGGAGGGGTTCTACCTGGAAAGTCCCGGCATGGTCTTCTTCTTTATCACCCAGTCTGTTCTCCTTGAGGGCAATCAATGTGAATCCTCTGAAGTAGGAGGGAGGAGCAGCTGAAAGTGTCACTGTGGAGAGAGAAGGAAGCATGTGATAAGCATAGAAATCAACCGTCTTCCATTTGTCACAAGGGATGGATGTGAGTTCCCCATCAATATCCCAGACCTGTGGGGCAGAGGGGCAGAGGACAGTGGGAGAGGCTTGTCCCATTAAGCAGGGGACTTTCACACCCACCACCAGCTCCCTCTTATATTTCAGAAACTGCTAACTTCCTGAACTGCCAGCTCACATGGGAATTCCTGAAACAATCACAGTTGTGATGAGCTGTCTCCCAGTAACTACAATTTGATGAAGATTATCCTTGGTCAGATGCTTCAGTCTTGATGGTTAGCTAATATTGTCTTCCATTAACTGGCCCAAAGGAAATTTGGCTGCTCACAACACCAACTCCTGTAGGATGCCCTTTGTGGCAGAGACTGCTGTGTATTCTCCAAAACACATTTCCTTTTTCTCATGGGTACCCAGTAGGACCACATTTCCCAGCCTTCCTGCAGTTAGGTCTGCTCATGCCCATGTTCTGCCAGTGGCAAGCATGGGCAGATGTGATGCATGCTACTTCCAAGCCCAGCCCTTGAAGACTATCCACATGACCTTCCACTCTCACCTTCCCACCTCTGCCTGTGGAATATCCAGCAAGACAGAAGGAACCTAAGTTTCTAAATAACTGCACAGAGAATCACCCACTGACCAGAAACATTCATACTGCGCATTGCATTAACTGGAAAATTACTTACATTGTGGGGCTTTGTTTGTTACAGCAGACAGAGTTATGACTCTACATTCTTCCTTCCCACATCTATATAGAAAACTATTTTTCCATTGAAATCTAGCTCAAGAGACTTCTCAGTTTGGCAATGATGGTCTCCCCTTCCTTTACATCCTCACTCTTCTATGATGTATATCCTTTATTGTACTTCTCACAAGTCTCTGTTTATCACCCTTTTCCTTTGAACTATGAATTAATGCAGGAGAGGGGTTCGGTTTTAATTTTCTTGGTATCCCTAGCACCTAGTACAGAGCCTTAGCAAGAAATTAAGCTTCTTGAAATTGATATAAATTGAGATTTAAATTACTTTATTGCCTGCATTAAAGTGCTAAGATTCTGGCCTTGAGATATGGAATTATAGACTTTTAGAGCTTCTAGAGATCCCAAGGATCCTCTAATCCAGCCCTCCAATTCCACAGCAGGGAAATCAGAACACAAAGAGATCAACAGACACACCCAAGGTCATAAAACCATCCAGAGGCAGATTTAGGGCCAGAACTGAAGGGTACCTCTATACACATCTCAACCCTAGTGTAATATTCCACCATGTCTTTACATACCAAATGTACTTATCATGGCATAAGTATTCCATAAGTATTTGTTGGTTATTAATATTTTAAGAATTAAAAATCAATTGATTTAGCATATAATATTTATGTGATTTTAATAAACAATCTCCTATAGAGGGTGAAGAGAATTTAGTCTTCCAAATTCCTCAAAAGGAATCACTCTAAATCTCCCCAAAATAAAACCACTATCTTGAATAATGTAGACGTGGTCCATGAACCACTAACACAATGAGATCTCAGAGAAGAATTTTAAGATGCAAAGATTGAAAATACCATGAATATCATGCGGTGATTGCTCTGTTCATCCCCTAAAAGCCAAGGAGCATTCTGACTGGCTAATGATGTCTCTAAAAGGTCAGATAAAAAGTAAGGGAGAAAGGATGGGAAAAAAGCACAGCAAAGTTAGAAAGAATTTGAAAAGTGTAGTGTTCAACAGTGTCGAGCAGAAAACTGTGGTTGTGATGTCAGGAAATAAGAGCTGGCATCTCTGAAGCCAGAACAGACCGCCAGCCCCAAAGCAGTATATGTCTGTCTAGGGTCAGGATGGGCAGGCCCTGAAGGCTATTATAACACAAATATGGAGAATGGGGCAGAGGACAACATGGTAGACAGTGCTTCACTCATATCTCCTCAAATTCCTTTTTATCATTTTTACATTGACCTTGGCTCTGATGCGTTTTGCTTCCAGTCTCCAGGGCCTGATTCTTTACTGGAGCCTGCTTTGCCTAATATGAAAGGCTCAGCAACCTTGCATCAGGTGAAAACTCAGGGGTCACTTACACCCCACAACACCCCTGCAGCATCAAATGGAAACTACCCTGAAGGACCTTGCCTGGGATCACAGACTGGCTGGGCTTCTTCCCCCTTCCCTGCCCTGCATCCCTGACTCACTGGTTTCCCCTAGGAGCCCTACCTTAATAAATCACTTACCCCCAAATCTTCAACTCAGGGCCTGCTTCTGGGGAACTGGCCCTATGACAGATCATCAGTCACCACTCCACAGCCCCAGCCTTCAGGAGAAAGCTCAAACTCCATCACCGAAAAGGCCCTCAGACTCTGCTTCTCCAGCCTCATCGCCCACACTCTCATTCCCCACTACCCTACAATTCAGCCCGGTATTTATAAGGCCTGAAAAGCCATATCATTTGACTCCGCAGTATTTTTCACATGCTATTCATATGCTTGGAATGTTTCACCTCCCCCACTCCTAGCAAACTTCATCAGAAACAGCTAAGTTGGTACCATTTGTGTGACATTTCTTCTGACTACCCCATGAAGACCTGGATCCTACTGATATTTAAAAACAGCTAAAAAATGGCATAATAAAAGCAACCACCTCAAAGCGTCAGTTCCATGTGCAGGTTAAATGAATTAATATATGTAAAGCCCTTAAAAGCATGCTTGGGATAGAGCAGGCACTTAATAAGGTTAGCTGTTATTATTATCAGTGGTCAGATTATCACAGTATATTATATTTTGTGTTTAAGTATGTGTTTACCCACTTGTAAGTTCTTTAAGGGAAAAGACCACATCTGAGTTCAGCACAGTGATTAGCACAGAGTTGACACAAAATTAAATTTACTGAACGGTGTTCATGGACTGGTAGACTCAATATTGTAAAAATGTCATTTCTCCTTAAATTTATCTATTGACTTAGTGCAATCTGAATCAAAATCCCAGCATGTCTTTTTATGATATTGACACACTGATTCTAAAATTTATATGGAAATGTAAAGGGCCAAGAATATACAAAGCAATGTTGAGAAAGTACAAAGTTGGAGGATTTAGACCACCAGTTACTAAGACTTTTGAAGCTACAGAAATAAGCCAGTGTACTATAGCAAAGAAAGAAAAATAGGACAGGTGAACAAGTTGGAGCCCAGAAAAAATTCCACAAATATATGAACACTTGATTTGTGATAAAGGAGAAACTGCAGAGCAGTGGGAAAAATTGATGATCATTTCAATAAATGTTGCTAGGACAAACAGATAACCAAATAGGAAAAGGCAAATCTTGGCCCTTAATTTGCATCATACAGAAAATAAATTCCATGTAGACTGAAAAGTTAAACAATAAAGTGTTTAAAAGACAACGTTAGATAATATGTTCATGACCATGGGGTAGGAAAGATTTGTTAAACAGGACATTAAAAAGCACTGACTAAAAGAGTAGATAGATAAATGGGATGATATCAAACTTTGCTCATCAAAAGACACCATAAAGAGTGAAACACCAAGCCACAGATTGGAAGAAGATATTGGCAGTCCATAAAAACAACAATTGACTTTCATCCAGGATATAAAAAGAACACTCTCACATGAGTAAGAAAAAGACAGACAACCCAATAAGAAAAAGTAGGCAAAAGCAATTAACTAATACTTCACAAAAGAAGATCTCCAAATGGCCAATAAACATGTGAAAAGACACCCAACCTTATTAGTCTAAAGGGAAATAAAAATTAAAACCACAATAAAATGCCACTATAAGCTCACCAGAATGACTAAAATTAAAAGGATTAGCAATATCAAAATAGAACAATTGAAACTCTCACACACTGCTGATGGAAGTTAAAATTAGCAGTTTTCATTGGAAAATGCTTTGGCAGTATTTACTGAAGCTGAACATACACATACCTGATGATCCATCAATGCCATTGCTGCATCTACAGAAGTGCATACATAACTACACCAGAAGACATCTGTAAGAACGTTCACCATAGAATTACTTGTAATAGCACCCAACTGGCAATATTAAATCCATCAGCAGTAGAATGTAAATATAAATTGTGGCATTTTCATATAAACCTTATAGCAATGAAAATGACTGAATTACTGCTACACATGACATGGATAAATCTCATAAGTATAATCTCCAGTGAACGAAGACAGACGCAAAAGAATATAAATGGTATAATTCCATTTATAAATATATTTATGTAAAGTTCAAAAACAGGCAAAGTAATCTATGGTTCTATAGTCAGGCTAGTGGTTACACTTGGGGGAGAAGGGAGGGGATACTGATTTGGAGGGGATGCAAGAGGTGCTTCTGGGATGCTGGGCATGTTCTGTTTCTTGATCTGGGTGCATGGGTGTATTCATTGTGATAATTCACTAAGTGGTGTGATTTGTGAAATTTTCTATCTGGAAGTTATATTTTGATAAAAAATTTTAATGCTTCTGAATGAAAGAAAAACATCTTTTTACATCTGTGCAGTACACTTAAAGAGATAATTAAAGCTCACCTTCCCCAAACGTTGCAATCCTGCAGGTTTTAGAAAACTAAGATTTTACTCTACTTTATCAAATACAACACACAAGATGGAGGCTCTGACGGCTGAACTCAGTGTAGCGTTTCAATCTGTAATTATCACTGGTGATGGTGTTGCTACACAGTATATTTTAAAAAAGAGAGGAGGACCCTATTCCTCCAGAGAACCCCCTTTATATGGTTTCCTTCTGAAAGAAACAAATGTGCAGCATGTTCTGAGTCCCAAAAAGGACTGAAGATGACTGCACTACTTGGCCATAAATAATAGAATCTTCTCTCTAATGACTCCTCCCAAGTGTCTCCCAAGAGATGTCATTAAGAGATCCCAAGAAATAGAAGAAAAATGCTTACATAGGATTAAAAAAGAAATAAAAGGCCATTCAGAGCCATTTTGTGAGCATATACAAGGAACTGGTTAAGAGCAAAGATTTAGGACTAGAATCCCACAGCTACTGCCTATTAATTGTATGACCTCTGACAAGTTACTTAACCTCCCTGTTTCCTCATTGATAATAAGAGGGTAATAATATTGCCTTTCTCATAGGAATGTAGAGAAGATTAAATAAGTATTTACCACAGTGCCTGGCACATACAAAAGGCTCAATAATTGTAAAGGATGATGATGGTGTTGGTGATGAAGAAGATGATGAAAATGATGATGAATATGACGATGAAGATGATGGTGCTTAGTAAGCTGATTAACCAATAGTGGGTTTCAAAAAGCTCGACCTCAGGAACAATGATTGTACCTCCAAACAAAAACTCTGGTAGGCACCAATGAAGGACTGTGGAGGATTTCAATGGAAATAATTGTCTTTGATAATGATCCTCACAGGGCCAGGTTATGGGGGAATTTGGGAAAGTCCTTATAATGAGCAAAGTCTTCTTGCATCCCATTATCATACTCAAGATAGAGTACCCTATGAGGACTTCCCAACCCATCCACCTCCACACAATACACTCTCTCACGCAATGTAACACTCGTTACTTTTCCAGAATACCTCTCATTCAAGCTCCATGATAGCAAGATATGTCTTTCTTGAACCCCACCATATCTCTATCATCTAGCATAGCTTTTAACACATAGCAGATGCTCAATAAATACTGCTGAATGAATGAATGAAAAAGGGTTCATTTGTATTCAAACAGTTTACTCATCCCTGTTCTGGTCCCTCCTCTAGTTCCCATGGGTTACCATGCATAATATCCCAATCTCCCTTATCCTTTTTTTACTGAGCATTTGCTCTGGGCCAGCCTAGTGCCAGGTCCCTGGAGACACAAAGAGAAAAGTGATAGCCTCTGCCCACTAGGGACACATAATCTAATAACTGGGAGAAAAACTCACATAAGCAGATCATTTTTATAACACGTGATACATTTTAACATGGAGGTAGGAAGGAGACATTCGGGGATCCCAGGGAAGGGAACATCTGAGTCTATCTCAGAGTTAGAGGAGGCTTCAAGGAGCAAGTGGCATTTGAGGTGCAAGTTGAAAGAGGAATAACAGTTTGTGCAGTGGAGAAGAGGAACAACAGCATCCCAAATAGAGGAGAAGGCACTGGAAGCCAGATGTTATTCTGCATTTCATAAGTTTCAAGGTAGGGTATGGGTGTGCTAAGAGGCTAGGGGAGGAAGGCCATCAGGGGGTAGATGGTCAAAGGTCTTCGATACCTTGCTGAGAAGTATGGATACCACCCTGCAGGTGATAAACTGGGGGGTCTGAGCTATAGAATGTCATATTCAAATTTATTTTTGAGGAAGATTGGGATGGAGGTTCTATGATTATTGGATGATGATCCTGTCCTAAAACCCAGCTCAGGGGTGAGGGTCTCTCTGGCCTGCCTTATTTGTATAAGGACTGATATTTCACGCTGGAGACTGCCTCAAATCCCCACCCAGGGCAGAGTTCTCCCCTTTCTTAGGGAGACCTCCCAGTCCCATCTAATTCCCAAATAGTTTCCTAGGTCTCCCAAATGTTGGTGTGTCAACGATCTACCAGAAACTCTAATGAACTGTTATCCAGTTCATATTCCATGATTATTACTCCTATTGGACCTTGTTCAATGTCATTACCATCCCCACTCTACCTCTGGGGTTTCAGAATCAGAACTCCAACCTCCATGCAAAGGACTGGAGCCATTGTAACACCCCACACCCCATCATCCACCCACCGTGGTTACTGAGATGCTTCAGGCTTCATGCCCAAGACCTCAACCACAACAAACCTCAGCTTCTGTCTTAACTTGTAACATGGTATTATTAGGACTGATGGAGCATTAAGTGAGCCACAGTGGTCCCCTCCCCACTCAGCACAACCTTCCGAGCTCTGGAGAGCTATCAATCACATGCATCACTTTTCAGAAGTTGTCACAATTCAGCTCACACAACCAGGATCACACAGGAGAAAACTTGCTAGTAATGAGTTGGCAGATACAAGGGCAAAGTGCAAAGGTGAGTGGTTTGCATAGTAGGACTGTATTATGCTGTTCCTTGTATGATCTTCATCCAGTGCTCCTGGCTGACATGTCAGACTACAATGAAATCTCTCCCATTTCAAATGAAAGATCATGCATATTTAAAATTGTAGGTGACATTTTTATCTAGGGAGACACTGTGGCATAATGGATGTAGCTTAACAGACATGGGTTTAAATTCTCCTCCATTTACTAGAAATGTAACTGTTCTAGTTTGCTACTGCTGCTGGAATGCAAAGCACCAGAAATGGATTGGCTTTTATAAAAGGGGGTTTATTTGGTTACACAGTTACAGTTTTAAGGCCATAAAGTGTCCAGGGTAATACATCAGCAATCGGGTACCTTCACTGGATGATGGGCAATGGTGTCTGGAAAACCTCTGTTAGCTGGGAAACCACGTGGCTGGCATTTGCTCCAAAGTTCTGGTTTCAAAATGGGTTTCTCCCAGGATGTTCCTCTCTAGGCTGCAGTTCCTCAAAAATGTCTCTCTTAGTTGCACTTGGGGTATCTGTCCTCTCTCAGCTTCTCTGGAGCAAGAGTCTGCTTTCAATGGCTGTCTTCAAACTGTCTCTCATCTGCAGCTCCTGTGCTTTCTTTAAAGTGTCCCTCTTGTCTGTAGCTCCTCTTCAAAATACCACTCACAGCTGCACTGAGTTCACTCTGCCCCTCAGCTCACTTATATGGCTCCACTGATAACTTAGACCCATCCCGAATGGGCGGAGCAACACCTCCATGGAAATTATCCAATCAGAGTCATCACCCACAGCTGGGTGGGGTGCATTCCAAAGAAACACTTAAAGAATTACAGTCTAATCAACACTGATAACATCTGCCCACACAAGATTACATCAAAGATAATGGCGTTTGGGGACACAATGTATTCAAACTGGCAGAGTAACCTTGGGCAAGTCACTTTATTAACTTCTCTTTGTCTCAGTTTCTTTACCTGTAAAGTGGTGATATCATTTACCTCCTACTATTATTATGGCAATTAATGAATTCATATCATATATAAATATTTGTTAAATCCATAAAATATATTACAAAACAAATCAGGCTTCTCTATAAATTGGGGATCATAATTATAATCTCATGGATTTTTCATGAAGATTGAAGGAAATAATGTATATAAAGCACATTGAAGCAGCTCAATAATGTTAACTCTTTTCCTCATGAGTTACCCCATCATGGGATAGTGGAAACAAGATGCATGGGTCCTGAGCTGAGCAATATGCAGATAGCAAGAGGAATGACAAAGATGGATGTTCTTGGGTAATTGATGATATTTCAGTCAAGAGAATATGAGCAGGAAGTTCCAGAGGACATATGCTGTCTAGGATCCCCACTTCTTCCCCTCCTCCAAACATGTCATCTTTGAGGCTGCCAATCATAGTCCTCCTCCCCCATGAAATCCCAAATCACAAAAGTGACTGGCCCAGATCCAGTCAATCTCCATATCCCATTCCCCTGTATGATCCCAGCTAGACCAATCAGAATCCTCCCTTGAGATTTTTCAGTTTGGAGTTAGAGGGGAAAGGGCTCTGCTTTTAGTTGAAGGTTGTTGGTAGCCACCCTCCCTGCCATTTGGAAAATGTCTATTTGTAGTAAGAAAGAATGAAGACAACACACAGAAACTCGATCAAGAAATGAAGAATGGAAGGGAGTGAGAGAGCGAAGGCAGAAGGAAGGTTGGAAAAGATGAGAGGGAAGGAGAGAGAAAACCTAATGATCCCACTTGAGTCCCTAGAATCATTTATGCCTGAAGCCAGAGCTACCCCTGTGCTTTCCAAATATGGGAGTCAATGCATTCTTTTTTTTTTTTTTTTTTTTTTGCTTTTGCTTCAGTTAGTTTGTCCCTTGCAGTGGAAATGTCTTGACTAATTTTGAAGCAAATAAAGAAACTAATTCTGCCTAGACTATAAGAGTCAGCTTGGGAGAAAGACTCTAAGTGTGTCAGGAAGCTCTGTCCTGAGCCCAGACCTGCTCAACATCCTTATCAATTTCTTTGATAACGATTTTAAATCCCTGCTCATCAAAATTGTAGGTAATGCAAAACTAAATTGCATAGGTAAGTCATTGAATTACAGAATCCAGTTTCACAAATGGTTAACAGCTACAGGGATGGACCCAAATATGCTGGGTTACATCTAATGCAGAATCATGTAAAATATTACGTTATGTTCAAGGAATAGTTGCGCCAGGATAGGTTAAGGAGGGCAGCAGGCCTTCCAAGAAAATTGCAGGAGTTTGAGCTGGCTGCAGGTTCAGTGTAATCCTAAAGTGTGACACAGCTGCCAAAATAGCAAACCCAAGACCTGCAAATCTTAACATCAACAAAGCATCCAGGACAAGGGAGGTAATGTAATCATCCTGCCATGTTCTGCCCTGGTCAGAGCACATCTAGAATGCAAAATGCAAGGGAACAAGAAACAGCATCCTATAAAGAATGGTTGAAGAAATGGACTTTAAAGTCAGAAGAGAAGCCATAATAGCTATTCATCCACAAATGGTTGAAGGGTTGATACATGGCAAAGGGAAGATCTCATTTTGGTTGACCTCAAATGACAGAACCTGGACTGATGTGTGGAAGTTACAAGGGAGGCAGACTTTGGTAGCAAAGAAGTACAGCTAGGTCCACTCTAGCTCAGACTTTACAAGTCTATGTTGCCACCTAAAACTCATGGTTCTCCTCCCCACATAACTCTATTGCCAAGGCAAGGGATGCCGTCATCAACTGTTGGCTTTGAGGACATTGCACTGGTCACTGTATGGTGTCCCACTGTAATAAGATAGGGCAGTGACATGATCAGGTTCTAAAGTATGGTAGGTGGGTCTAAATGGGGGGGGCTGGGAAAGGATGTGATGGGGACACAAGCTCACAGAAAAGTTAACACCTTTTGACCAACTTCTCTTTGTGCCTCACTATTTTGATTTAAAGGAAAAAAAAGAAAGAATATAGATTCCTAGAATCCAGCCCTTTGTCAGGGTGAGGCCCAGGGAGCCACTTTTTTTCAAAAGGTCTCCAAGTGTATTAGTCAGGGTTCTCTAGGGAAACAGAACCAACAGGAGATAACTGTAAATATGAGATTTTATGAAAGTGTCTCACACAACTGTGTGGATGCCTGAGTCCAAATTGCATAGGGCAGGATGCACAAGCTCAAATTCCATAGGGCAGGCTGCAAGCTGACAACTTTCATGGGGGTCTTTTCCCCAGGAGAGGCTGGCTGGCTGAAGAAGAAATAATAGTTCTCTCTTCTACCTTAAAAGTCTGATTGGATTAAATCCAACTGACTGGATGCTCTCATTGTGGAAGACACTCCCTTAGTTGATCATAGATGTAATCAACCACAGATGCAATCAGTTGACTAATGATTTAATAAACCAGTCTTCTAGTTTATCAGCCAGCCATGAAATGTCTTTGCAGTAACAGGCCAGTGCTTGCTTGACCAGACAACTGGGCACTATCACCTGGCCAAGTTGACACATGAACCCAACCAACACACATTGCTAGGTTAGGGAACTACCATAAATGACCCCACAAAGCATTGGTTCCATTAAAGTCACTTTAATAATTGGTGCCTGGGTCAGATGGATAAACAATGTTACCAGATGAGGGTAGAACATCTGCCCTACTTCCCCACATAATCAGAGCCAGTGTCTGAAGTTGGCAGGCCTTTTCCTTTTGCTCTTTTGTTTGCTGTTGTTCTTCTCTGTACCTCAGAACCATTGATGTTTGTCCTTCCCATCATACGCACAACTGCTGATCTCTTCCCTCCCAACAGTCTTCACCCTGGACCCAGACCACCTGCATGCTTTGTCTCCAGCCAATGCCCCCAGGGCACTGGGCATCCTTTCTGTTGCCACCACTCAGAGCTTGTTGCTTTCTGCCTCCCATTCTCTGGTGCTCACCTCTGAGAGAGAAACACTTTACCCTTTTTCCATCCAGCTTTCTTAGAGAGAGATCTCACATCAGGGTCTCTTGGGGTTTAAATAATATATTAATTTTTTCAACCAATAGTTATTTGGTGCCTATTATGTTTGGGCACTGTTCTGAGCACTGGATAGAAAAGGGCAGATAAGGTCCTTGCTCTCATAAAGCTTGTGTTCTAGCTGCAGGAGGCAGATGATAAACAAGATAATTCCAAAGAAGGGTTCAGGACTATTGTGTTGGTTTGGGTGTATTATGTCCCCCAAAACACCATGTTCTTTAATGCAATCTTGTGGGGGCAGATGTATTAGTGTTGATTAGGTTGGAATCCTTTGATTTTTCCCATGGAGATGTGAAACAATCTGTGAAACTGTGGGTGAAACATTTGATTAAATTGTTTCCATGGAGATAAGGACCCCGCCCATTCAGCATGGGTCTTGATTTAATCACTGAAGTCCTATAAAAGAGCTCACAAAGAGAAGGACCTTAGAGCAGCCAAGAGAGACATTTTGAAAGCAGATTTTCGCTGACATTTTGGAGATGCTAGCCCAGTGTTTGTTCCCAAGAAGCTAAGAGAGGACAAAACACCCCAAGAGCAACATTTTGAAGAATGAACAAGAGCTGAGAGAGCTGGAACACAACCCAGGATCAGCAGACACCAGCCACATGCCTTCCCAGCTAACAGGTTTTCTGGATGCCATTGGCCTTCCTTCAGTGAAGGTCAACTCATGTTGATGCCTTAATTTGGACATTTTTATGGCCTTCAGACTGTAAATTTGTAACCAAATAAACCCCCTTTATAAAAGCGAAGCCATCTCTGGTATTTTGCATAACAGCAGCATTAGCAAACTGGAACAACTATGAAGAAAATGAAGCAGGCTAAAGTGATGGGAAGCCTAAATTGGTGGTTAGAGAAACTTCTTTAAAAGAATTAATGTCTGAGCTGTGACTGAAAAGACAAGAAGTCTTTGCAAAGCAAAGATCTGGGAAGAGCATTCCAGGCATGGAGAAGCACAAGCACAAAGGCCCTGAGGTGGGAATGAACTTGGTGCATTTGGGAAATTCACAGGGCAGCCTTGTTACTGTGACAGCAGAAGAGTGTGAAGAAGAAGAAACAGGAGGAGGAGGACAACACAGGGGAGGAGGAGGTGATGGTGGTGGTGGTGGTGGAGAAGGAGGAGGATGAGGAAGAGAAGACAAAGACGAAAAGCACCAAAAGAGCTCCCCACACAGCACCTAGAGTTACCATTGTCTTCAATTCTTTCGTCCTGTTTCTGAGTCTGTCCACCTTCCCACACTTCCATCCCACACATGGTGACCTGTTCTCAGAACCATTCCCTGCCCCTCCCCTACTTCACCCAACCCATGAGACATATTTGCCAATTGTAGATATGGTTCAAATTGTTTCCCATGGGTCTCCAGGGCCTCAAGCGAATCAAGAGATATGGGCAGGTCCCTGTTTAGGTTTCTCTGAACCTTCTATGACAGTTTTGAACATTCTGTGAAAGTTGAAAGCCTTGTCTACATAGCAGTCACAAATGACTTCTGGTGGTGTCTCCCAACTCCTTATCCTGTCCTATAGTCTCAATACCAGCCCAGCAAAGGCACCCTATAAAAACGGGAAATTTTATGCCAGCAAGAGCTGGCCAGCAACACAAAAGGCTTTTATGTGAGGTAGTGAGCTCCCTGTCACCATAGGTGCTCCAGGAGAGATGCATTTGGTGCATTTGGAGAAAAAGAGAGAGAGAGAAAATTATACTTTAAATAATCAGGGGAATTTCTACTCCATTCCATACATGTATGTGCCTGACTAAGCATGAGATGAGACCCGCAGTTCCCTCAATCCATCATGATATAGTGAGTATTTGGCACCTGTTGTTTTGTTGTTTAAGGATTGAGCAAACTGATTGTTTTATCTGGTACTCAACTGAGGGAACACTGATTTCTTCCAGGGCTGGGGTGAAAACTGGAAGTTCTGGACTTACTGAGAAATGGCAATCTCTTTCTATTCCCCCACCAAGAGTATCTAGAAAGGCACATAAATCTAATATCTGTGTTGTATTTAATGTACAATTTCAGAGGATTTTCAAGGAATAATTTTGACTTATGTGATTTTTGCTTTCTATGATGCCTTTTGAATCTAATCCTCAAGTTAGATGGGACTCCACGGTATCAAATTATTTCTTTCATTTTCATTCTGAATGGATACCCATAGGTTTTTCATTTCCTTTCCTCTCTTCCCCTTTCCTCCCCTCTCCTCTGTCCCTCTTTCCCCTCTTCTTTCCCTTCCTTTCTTTCCTTATTTCCTTTTTCCTTTGAAGGAGAGAATGAGAACAGGCCACTCTGACATACACACACACACACACACACACACACACACAAATCAAGACTCTTTTCTCTATTGATTAATTTATCAGGAATATAAAGACCACATGCTACTGAGGAGGCCCACCCAGATAACATTTCACTGAGATAACAGGACATACTGTGTTTTCACATGCATTAGAACCTGTAGCAAAGACTGCTAGCTGCCCCCCTCAAATCCATTTTCTCTTTCATGCTGTTGGAAAATAAATACCTCCCTCAAGTTTTAGCTAGACATGCAGCTGCCAAGCTAAATGAGATATTTCCCAACCCCCCTTGCAGTTAGATGTAGCCATGTGACGAAATTCTCACCATGTGATATCCACCCCCAAACAGACTGGAACTCAGCCATTGTGGTAGTGAGACAGCTATAACCATGCTGATACAAACAACACCCTAGAAGACTGTTGTCCAATAGAAATTAGTTCAGTCCAGGTGAAATTAATTTTAACAATTTATTGTTAAGAGGTGTCCAATAGAAATGTTCAAAACAGATACTAGTTCCTAGGGCTGCCGTAACAAATTACCCCAATCTTGGTGGCTTTAACCAACAGATGTACTCTTTCACAGTTCTGGAGGTTAGAAGCCTGTAATCAAAGAGGGGGGCAAGGATCCTTTCTTGCCTCTTCCTAGCTTCTGGGGGCTCCTGGCATTCCTTGGTTTCTGGTATCATCATTCAAATCTCTGCTTATCTCCTTCCATCCTGTGAGTCTGTCTATGTCCTCTCCAACCATTACAAGGTCACCCTGGATGACCTTGTGGAGCAAAGCTGCCCCTCATCTTGGCCCTCCCATTTACCTCTTGTTTGAAACACTGTATTTTGGATCTCCCCACAGAAATTGAAACTAACCTACATCTGACATTCTGTATAACAAGCAAACATATAGTGTGATAGTGAAAAGGTCTTGATCTGTCAGGCCATGTTTGTGAACATATCAGCAATTATAGCCTGCAATGGAACAACAATAACTGTGAGGTTTGTACGTGTGTGTGTGTATTAGCTTCTACAATGCAATACAGGGGTATGACATGGTTGCCAAAATGTGTATGGGGAAGGACTCAAGTGTTAAACCTTGAAAAATTTCAATTTGATGATTCATTCATTTTTGAATGTTTGCTTTTTTTAATTTAGTGAAACTCAAAGCAATAAATCATCTCCATAATAATTAGTATTTAGCTTTCTGTGCATCTTTTAATTTTTATCATCAATTTGAAAAAATACTTATTAAAAAGGAGGAAAGGTTAAAAAATAAAATACATAGTTAACAAGGAGGAGAGTGCAAGAAGAGAGAAGCGGTAAAGGCAATTTACAATTAATTACAGTATTATCAGCAGTACTTAATTTTGTAAAACACCGTATATAAGAAATAGCTTATTTTTAAAACCTCACTCAGCTCAAATTTCTAAGATCAAACATATATTTTTACAGATATGGTAATATAATCTGTGTATGTAAAAATAAAGGAATAGTCAAGTTAGTTTCTTTTTCTATCCAATTCATTTCTATTCTCCCACAAACTAACAAGGTTCTGCATGTTTCTAAATTACTCCACTGGTTTATCGGGAAATGCAATACTGAAGTCTATAAAAAGAATAAAGCAAATATAAAGATCCGTCACTTTATTACTTTGCATTACCATGTGTCTCAGTTATCTTGATTTGATGTTACTGTTTTCTTCCAACAAAGACTCACCATTCAGAAGCTGAGTGTAGCTGAGTGAACTCATTCTATTCCAACTCATTTTAATCAGTCGATATAGAAGACCACTTAAGAGTACTGATTTAGAAGTCAGACCTGAGGATTGTATCCTGACTCCACTGATTATAACTGTGACCACAGGCAAGTTACTAAACTTCCCTGAGACTTAGTGTCCTTGACTGTAAGGACTTGCATGAATAACTTGCAATATGAATATGAATAACTTGCCTCAAAGTTCTGTAAGGAATAAGTGAAATGAGTAGGAAGTACTTAACGCAATGTGTGATCTAGTGCTTCCCTGCCAAGAAATTTCCTATTTCCGAAATAATCATCATATATATGATGATATATTTATATACACACATACACATACACCTGTGTGGCAGTCTCTTTTGGCATGGATCATCTTTAATCTTCACAGTAAAGCTGAATTTTAAAATTTTTAAAAAAGAGATTATTACTACCCCCACCCTCATTTTACAGATGGAGGAATTTTGGCTCCAAGAGGTGAAATGGCTTAACTTGAGGTCACTCAGTGAATATGTGATGCAGCAAGAATTGAAACTGACCCATCTACCACTGAAGCCTGTGCTCATTCCACCTGGCTGAGCCACCTACTACTGTGGGCAGTGTTCCAAAGTGGGACAAAGAAAGAGAAGGCAGAGCAGCTTTGGAGGGCTCCAAAATTCCCAGGACAAAATAAATCCCCCAGTTATGACAGAAGTTGGTTGAGCTTTTGAAATCTTACCTGGAAGGTTTTTTCTCATCAAATTCCTCTAATGTTTCTCTTTAAAGAGCATCTAGGAAAAGTTACTCTCATTAGTCAGGGCCTGACTTTATTTCCCTAATAAACAGATCTTTGGCCAGGCCAGGAAGAAAAAAAAAAAAAAAAGCCTCTTTTATTTTCAATCAGTTCTTGAACATTTCAGCTGATTTTCTTCTATTTGGCTTGAAAGTGTGATCTGGGAAAGGCTGGTCCTACAAATTGTCCTCCTATAAAGGAAGCCCCTTGAGGATCCTTGGCTTGTTATTTTTAATCACTCCTTTTCAAAGGAGGCCATGGTCAGAAACACAGCAGCCCTTTCAGAGCTTTTAAAACACAATTACTGCAGGGCTGGAGGGTTGGGGAGGAACAAAGGGAGAGAAAGAAGAGAGAAGTGGTGGGAGAGAGGGAGAAGTCTCTTGGAAAAGGCTGAATAATAATTTCATTTGCACCCAGACTATGGGGAAGAACCCCCATGTTTCAGTATTTTCTTTAAACTGATGATTATTATTTTATTTCAGCCCAGAATAACAAAAGGATGTATTGGAACAGGGGTTGGACACAGAGAGCAGAAGCTGTTTAGGAATAAACTGGAATCCTGGGGACAATTATAGCATCAGGGAAAAATTCGAGGCAGGAAAACAAGCCATTGATCCCCGGGATCATGTGAGACCTTAATTCAGGAAAAAATAAGAAAGCAAATAGAACACTGGGGGAATGTTAACTTCCACAGCCTCAAGTCAATACACTGAGCAGAATGCATTAGATTTCCTTGTAACATAATTAATCCAAGAAAGTATAGCTGGCAGAAAATGTCACAAACCAGGCCAGTGCCCCTTTCTTCCTATCTTTGAGTAGTGGATTCAGTTTGCTAATCGCAGAGTATTTACTCAGAAGGCCTCAGCATGGTTTATGCAAAATCCTTCTTTCAGAACTCCTGACCACTAGCAAAGAGAAAAGATTATTTGCCTACAGTGTGAGTGGGGCCTCACAGTTCAAGAAGGGTCACAGTTTAGGCTGGAAGTGAAAGCCCAGCCTGAGCCAGCGCTCCCCCACCAACTAGCGGCTGACCCTTAGGTAGTCATAGAACCTCTGGACATCTTCATGCTCGGTGTCCTCTCCCTCCCACTTCCCAGCTCTAAGACCACCTCTGTCAGTGTTTTTCCAAACATGAAGGATTAGAATGGGAAGAGATGCCTGGTGGGACACTTGGTCTGGGCTCCAAAACAGCCCAAGTCACCTAAAAATTCCCCAGGGTTTAAATTAGGATCCCTCTTAGGAGAGGCTTCTAGTATGGAGAAATCACTCATTCATTCATTCATTCATTCATTCATTCGATTCATTCCCGAGGACACAAATAATGGCCATTCACTGGCAGACTGGACTGGAGGAGTGCTGAGGAAACCTAGTTTAAACACACACACAACTAACAACAAAACAACTGACCATCTCAACCTCCATTATTAAAACAGTAAGGCCTTCTATCCATCTAACATGTATTGGGGACCTGTTGTATGTAGTTCAAGCACACTCACCTTTGTCAACTGATTTACTCCTCTAGCTACCCAGAGAGATTGGAATATAGATACACAGTTGGGAAATAGGTTCAGAGAAATTAAAGGACCGGCACAAGGTCGCACAGCTACTAAACTCAAGGTTTGTTTGACTTCAGAGCCACCACCTCTTTCTTCACCACCTGGAGCTGGGACAATTCCCCCAGCGAACCCAGGTCCTCCGTTTTGAAGAGGACTGGAGCAGCCGGTGAAGTTACGCCCGCTTCCCTGGAGTCCAGGGGAAGGACCGGGCGCCTCCGGGCTCCGCCGATGGGATGGCTGTCGTTGGACTTTGGTTCGACTCGCTCGAGTCGCTAGGCCAACCCGCCGGCTCTCCCCGGGATTGGTGGGGTTGCTCTCCGCCCAGCGTCTTCTGGGAGTACCCTGGATCCTGCGGACTCGGGCCCCGGGTCTGAACTGCGCCTCGCCAAGTGCTGAGCGCGCCAAAGTGCCAAGGGCTCCATATAGCTTCAGGTGGAGAAAGCCGGGGCACGAACCCGGGAAAATGGGAGAAACATTCTGACAAGTAGGGCCCCGGGTTCTGGTCGCGGCGCCCGCAGACAACACCCCAAACTTTCTCCTGTGTTTTTCTCAGGGCTTCCTCTCGCGACACTGAGACCGTGGAAGGCAGGGATGGAAGGGCGGCAGCTGTGAGCCTATTTGCTCCACCAGGTGCCCCAAACTCGCGGAGGCGGCCCGCTCTTCCCTGCTTGGCCCCGGAGCTGATTTATGAAGGGACCGGGGAGTGAAGGGCGCCCTGTCACTCACGCCCGCGGGGCCCTGATGAGGCCAGGCAGGCTTCTTCCCTGCTGGATTGTCCAGTTTCCCACCCGGAAAGCGGCGGAAGCTGTATTGGGAAAAGATGTCTGAGGAGATGACTGGGCCGAAGAGAGAGGCAGTGGATAGTGGGAGTGGAGTGAGGGATCTTAAGTCAGTGCCAGTCAGGCTACCCTGTCCTGCCCAGAAGGCGCTCACCTGCTCGACACCCTGATTGCGCTCCGGATACCCTGCGCTCAGGGGAGCAGCCCTGGAGCGCGAAGCCTCCGGGCTGTGGAAACCAAGGACCCCGGCCTTCAGGTAACCTAGGGAATTCGGGTTTCCCTTTCCGTCTTCATCCGGTACCCCTCCTCTCTGGGAGCCTGCACAGAGCTTTGGCAAACCCGTCCTGGAAATCCAGGGTCCTCTCCCTCGCCTGGAACCATCAGAGAATAATTTGGGTTCCTTTCCAGGGACATTTCCAAGGAGCTTCAGACTCTTCCTTCTTCCACCTCCTTCCCCACGCCTCGGAACCAGTTGAAGAAGTCGTTGTCCAGGGAAGCCGGAGTGACAGTCTCTACCGGGGCTACCGGGGCTGGTCTGCGAGAAGCCGGTACCCTCTTTTTTAGGGAAGAGACTGGGGAGCCGGGAATCCCTGCCTTGCCTGGGACCCCTCCACCCCAGAGACAGGTCGGGAGGAAGGCGGATCTACTACCCTCTTAGAGTCGGCCAGAGGGGAAGCCGAGTTCCCATTTCGCCAGGGTTGCTTGACGTGTCGCTTCACGAAAATCCACGCCTGGGGACCACGCGTCACAGATCTGGGCTGCCTCGCCTGATTGCGGCCCCCACGACGGCCTGGGACACCAGCTCGGAATTCGCGCCGAGCTTGAAGAGAAAAAGGCTGAGGTCAGCCAGGACAGCAGGGCTCTAGCCCGGATGCGCCGGCACCGTGCGCTCGGGGACCGTGCGCCCTCCTCCGGCACCGCGCGGTCGGCGCCCTACGGTGACCGGGTCCCGCGCCCCCAGTGCTACGCTCGGCCACTTACCGCGGTAGTTGGTTCCCGGCTTGTAGAAGTCGGGGTCGCCCTCCACACGGAGGCTGAACTCGGTGTAGCCTTCGCGCCGTGTTCCTTGGGCGCGCAGGATGCGGCTGCAGTAACCCTCCGACTTAGGCACTTTTTCCAGGGTCTCGTCGGGGAAGGCCAGCGCCGCGGCCAGGGGCAGCGCCAGGGCCAGCAACGCCGGACTCCGGCTCAGCCTCAGCGGCGCCGAGGACTGCCTCATTCTCGCGGGCCCTCAACTTTGTTCCGCGGCCCCCGGCCTTTGCCACGCTGCTCCTGCCCGAAGGGGTCCCCGCCGAGACAAGACCTGGCGGAGCCCGGGCGGTGAGCGGGAGCTCGGAGCGACTCTGGAGACTCCGACACCGTGCCCGCCTCGGTTGGCAGCTGCCGAGCTGCGCTGCGCTGCGCTGTGCTGAGCCGAGCGACCCAGCAGCGCGAGGAAGGGAGGGCGGCGGCGAAGGAGGAGGAGGGAGGGCTGATTTTGCCCAGATCCCGGAGCGCAGCGCTGTTTTGTTTTTGAGCTGGCGATTAGCGGTGCGGCCGTATTTATTTTGCTACGTTGGATTTTCAGGGTCTGGCGAGGAGATCGTAGGGCACAGGGACACAACGGGTTCTGTCCCACCTCTAGGGAGGCTTCTGCCCCAACCCCGGCTAAGCTGATGACCCAGTCTGTGAAGAGGGAGGCTCTGAGAACTAACTCTGATTGCACAGATACTCTGTGCCTAGCAATATGCTGGGCGATTTACTTAGGGTATCTGCTCACCTTCTCCAAACTGTCACCTTACACAGCTAACGTTACTTTTGTTCATTTTATAAACGAGCAGACTGAGGCTTGCCGCCAAACAGCCAAGGCACGGTTAGATGCCATGACTGTGCGTCTGCATTGTTCTTCCCACGGCCCTGTTGAAACGGGTCAGACTGGAAGATGAGAAAGGAGCAGATGGGAATGTCCTTTAGGCCCGTTAAGCCCAGTAGGTACAGTGCCTAGGCCCACAATACTTGTAGGGCCCTGGAAGGGAGTTCTTTTCTCTTTAAAGCAGTTTTATTGAGATAAATTCACATACCATACAACCCATCTAAAGTATATAATCATTGTCTTCTAGTATATTCACAGAGCTGTACATACATACCACAATCAATTCTAGAACATTTTCACCCTGAAGAGGGTTCATTATATTATACAGTCCCATGTTTCATCCGCAGCTTTCCTTCTAGTGACATACACCACACTACACTCTCCCTTTCAACCAAATTGTACCCAAATATCGTCACTGTTAGTTACACTCAGTATAATGTGCCTCCATCACCTCCATCCATTTCCAAACATTTATAATCAAACTTATTACACATTCTGCACAAATTAAGCATCAGCTCCCCATTTTCTGCCCTCATTCTATCATCTGGTGACCTATGCTCTAGATATTAATACCATGAGTTTCCTAGTTATACTTAGTTCATATTAGTGAGGTTATACAATATTTGTCCTTTTGTGTCTGACATTTCATTCACCATAATGTCCTCAAGGTTCACCCATGTAGTGATATATGTCATGATTTCATTTCCTCTTACAGCTGCATAATATTCCATCATATGAATATACTACATTTTGTTTATCCATTCATTAGTTGATTGGCACCTGAATTGTTTCCATCTTTTGGCAATTGTAAATAATGCCATTGTGAACACTGGTGTGCAAATGTCTGTTCATCCCCTTGCTTTCAGTTGTTCTGAGTATATACCTGGTAGTGGGATTGCTGGATCATGTGGTAGTTCTATACTTAGCTTCCTGAAAAACTGCCAAACTGTCTTCCACAGTGGCTGCACCATTCTACATTTCCACCAACAGTGAATAACTGTTTCCTATTTCTCCACATCTTCTCTAACACTTTCAGTTTTCTGTTGTTTTTTTTTTTTTAAGTGGCCATTCTCGTAAGTGTGAAATGATACCTCATTGTAGTTTTAATTTGCATTTCCCTATTAGCTAGTGATGTTGGGTATCGCTTTTTAGACATTTTATATCCTCTTTGGAAAAATGTCTATTCATGTCTTTTGTCAAGTTTCTAACTGAGTTTTTTGTCTTTTTATTGTTGAGTTGTAGGATCTCTTTACATATCTTGGATATTAAACCCTTATCAGATATGTGGTTTCTAAACACTTTCTCCCATTGAGGCTGTTGTCTTTTCATCCTCTTGACAAAGTCCTTTGAAGCATAAAACTATTCAGTTTTGAGGTCCCATTTATCTATTTTTTTTCTTCTGTGGCTTGTGCTTTGGATGCAAGGTCTTAGAAACCACCTCCTACCGCAAGATCTTGAAGACGCTTTCCTACATTTTCTTCTGAGAGTTTTATGGTTCTGTCTTTTATATTTAGGTCTTCAATCCATTTTAAGTTAATTTTTGTATAAGATGTAAGATAAGAGTTCTTTCATTCTTTTGAATATGGATATCCAGTTCGCCCAGCACTGTTTGTTGAAGAGACTGCTTTGTCCCAGTTGGGTAGATTTGGCAGCCTTGTCAAAAATCAATTGGCTGTAGATGTGAGGGTCTATTTCTGAATTCTCAATTCAATTTCATTGGTCAGTATGTCTCTCTTTATCCCAATACCACACTGCTTTTATCTCTGTAGTTTTGTAATATGCTTCAAAGTCAGGAAGCATGCATCCCCCAACTTTGTTCTTCTTTTTCAAGATGTTTGTGGCTATTTGGGACCCCTTAACCTTCCAAAGAAATGTGGTAATTGGCTTTTCCAATTCTGCAAAGTAGGCTGTTGGACTTTTGATTGGGATTGTGTTGAATCTGTACATCAATTTGGGTAGACTTGACATCTTAACAATATTTAGTCTTCCAATCCATGAACACAGACTGTCCTTCCATTTATTTAGGTCTTCTTTGATTTCTTTTAGCCATGCTTTGTAGTTTTCTGAAATAGGTCCTTTACATCCTTAGTTAAGTTTATTCTTAGGTATTTGATTATTTTCATTGCTATTATAAATGGAATATTTTTCTTGATTTCCTCCTCAGCTTGCTCATTTCTAGTGTATAGAAACACTAGGAAGTTTTGCATGTTAATATTGTATTCTGCCACTTTGCTGAATTCATTTATTGTAGATTTTACAGTATTTTCCAGGTATAGGATCTTATTGTCTACAAATAGTGAAAGTTTCACTTTTTGCTTTCCAATTTCGATGCCTTTTATTTCTTTTTCTTGCCTAATTGCTCTAGCTAGAACTTCTAGCACAATATTGAATAACAGTGTTGACAGTGGGCATCCTTGTCTGGTTCCCAATCTTAGAGGGAAGGCTTTAAGTCTCTCACCATTGAGTATGATGTTAGCTGTGGATTTTTTTTTAAAAAAAATGCCCTTTATCATGTTGAGAAAGTTTCCTACAATCTTATCTTTCACAGTATTTTTTCAAGAAAAGTTGTTGGATTTTGTCAGATGCTTTTTCTGCATTCAAGATGATTCTGTGGTTCTTCTCCTTTGATTCATTAATGTGGTGTAATACATTGATTTTCCTGTGTTGAACCACCTTTGCATACCTGGGATAAATCCCGCTTGATCAAGGTGTATAGTTCTTTTTTAAAAAATGTGATTTTATTGAGATATATTCACACACCATATAATCCATCCAGAGTACACAATCAAGGGCTCACAATATCATCATATAGTTGTGCATACATTGCCACAGTCAATCTTAGAACATTTTCATTAATACAAAATAAAGAAAAAAATAAAAATAAAAAACGAACACCTAAAATTTCCCATACCCCTTATCCCCCCCTAATATTTATATCTATTTTCATATTTTTGCCTTTATGTTATTACTCATCCAGAAAAGGCATTCTTTTACAATCAGAAGGAAAACATTAAGTCAAAGAAAATGTTTTAATATTATTAATATATTTGTCTTTATACCAACAGAGTCATAATATATAATTTTTAATACTTGGAAGGAGTGCATGGAGCCAAAAGTGCCTAAGGCCCACAAAAGTCATCATGCAGCCCTGGAAAGGAGTTTTGAAATGTTCAAGGAAGAGTCTGTGTTTTCTCAGCTTAGATTTTAGTTAAGGTTCTTGGTCTCCAGTAACATATTCTGAGATGCACAGAGCCTGGGAGCTCACTGGGCAAAGCCCAGAGCCTCTGTCACCAACCCTAAAGGTCAGCTGGGAGAAGGTCTGGTGTGCAGGGGTCCCTTTCTGTGTGTCCCTCCAGAGAGACCTGAATCAAATCTCAGTCCTGCCACTTACCCATTGTGAGACTTGGGTAAGTTATTTAACCTCGTGAAGCTTCCGTTTCTTCCTCTAGAAAAGCAGGCTGCTCATAAAACCTTCCTCTTGGGGTTACTAAAATTAAATGTACTAATGCATATAAAACACTTGGCCTGGCAAATACTGAATATAGAGTTATACAAATCTTTTCAAATTATAATTGTGGTATATGCTACAAACTAAAATAAGTGATTTGTGAGAGTGTGTGTAACAGGATGTCCCATCTCATCTCAGAGGTTGGGAAACTACAGAGATGAATAAAATGTGATCCCTATCTTCATGGAGCTTATCATTTTATGTCCAATAACCCAAGTATATGCTCTTGAATGTCTTTTCATCAAATCTAAATCAACATGTCCAAATCTAACATGGAGGTGGGTGGGCATGAAGCAGGCGGACACATAATGTTTAATTTTTTATTGGACACTGACAATGTCCTAAGTGCTCACATATATAAAGGCCTTAGGAAAACCAAGTGTGGTTAGAGACGCTATCACACACCTCCCCCCTCCCCACATTTTCCTATTTTCCAGATTAGGAGCCTGTAATTTTCCTGTCTGAGTGCCATCGCTAATAAGGGAAAGAGCCAGGATTCAAAACAGGCCTCACCAACGCCAGAATGGGGTTCCTCCAACAGCTGGTCTATGACAGCAGGCTCTAACCAGCCCAGCAAGCTCTAATCTGCCTACACAAGCTAGATTTCTCCAACCAGCCCTGCTGTCACTTGGTAACTCTGCTCTCATCCACACATCCGATCCATCACTATGTCATAGACTTCACCATCCAACCACCCCTTGAATCTTCTGCTTACTTCTCTCCATCTCCTCTGCCACAACCTCTGTTGGAGTTGTCATCCTCTCTCAGCCCCCTAACTGCTGCTCTCCTCCACCCTTGCTCCCCTCCAATCTGTTCTCTTCGTTGAAGCCCGAGTGATATATTTTTTTTTAATCCTGTGACATGACCTCCATGGCCCTGCTTCTCAGGCCACCCGCTTCTTCTCTCATGGGCTCCATCCACATCTTGTGAATTTCCCTTGGCTCCCTCCAGCCACTATTTGTTTGTCTGTGCTGTTCCCTCTGCCTGGAATCCTGACTACTCTTTAGTCTCCTCCGCTTACCACCTCTTTCCTGGCCAACTCCTATGCTTTCTTCAGATCTCAGTGCAGAACTGTTTCCTCAGAGAAGACTTCCCTGATTCCCCAGAATAGATCCTGCCTCTCTTACATGTGTTCTCCGGAAATCTGGTGTCTTTTTTTTTTTTTAACATTCTTGAGATTCATAATTACACATTTATTTATATGTTTACTCTTTAATCTTTTATTTGTTCAATGTCTGTCTCCACCCTCGATTTTAAGCCCCATAAGGGTAGGGACTGTCCATGTAGTTCGCCACTGTATCCTCCCTTTATATTATACTTCCTGGCTCACAGAAGGGGCTTAAAAAGTATTTGTTTTATGAATAAAAAATCTTTAACAGCCCCCCAGTGCCCGCTGACTCAACCCAACTTCAAGTGACCTTTAAGATGCTCCATAGCCTGGTCTCGTATCTGCCTGGTCCTGCAGGGTCATGGATCCCAGAGTAAGCTCTCAGCCTGCCCTGCCTTGCCCCACCCAGCTGGGTTCCTGCACCCTCCACTTACAGCCTTGTCCCAGCACCTTTGCTTGTAGCTTTCCCATGGCCTAGAGTGCCCTCCCTCCTCCTGTCTGTTGGCATGAGATCCTGCAGCCTCTCCCCCTCTGGGCTTCAATAGCACTTACGAGGAGAAAAGGTTTCTTATTTTGACTATTAAGTTCCAGTAGATTGTCATTAACTGTTTCATGGGTCTCTGTCTCATCTTCTCCCAGTGAATCCAGTTTACTTTCTGTTTAATTTCCTGTTCAGGTGTTTTGCTCTGTTGTAAGATACACTGGACTTCAAGAAATCCCTCTCCAGTTTTGCAGCCTAAGGCAGAGCTGATGTTAGTTGCTAGGGTGTTGCTAGGGAAGATCATTTACCCAGGGCAGGTAATTAACTTTATCAGTGTGTGTGGGTAGGTCACAGAAGAGAAGAGCTGGGGGCGCCACTTCTCCAAGAAAAAAAGTTCCTTTGATTGGTAGGAGGTAAGATTACCTCCTTTTTTTTTTTTTTTTTCCTTCCTTTAAGAGAAAAAGGAAAAAAGATTTTCTAGATTAGTATTTTTCTGAATGTGGTCATTGAAACATCAGCATCAGATGTTTGCTTCAAATACAGATTCCACAATTTCATCCCAGATGTGAATTCGCACTTGGAGCAAACTCAAACTAAGTTCCACTGTTCTACAGCTTGTAATTCTGACTTGAAGGGCTTGGGTTCCAGCCCGGCTTCACCATGCTTTAGTTGTGTAAAGCTGAGTGATTGTGTGAAGTCATAGGACCTGTCTAAATGGCTTATGTGCAAAATTGGGAATGGTTATACCCATCCTGCCTACCTCCTATGGCTTTGACAAATAAATGGTTAATTGAGAAAATAATTTGTAAACTGAAAAGTGATTCACCGAGAATATTAGCTATTATTGTTATTCTTATTTTCTTAATTTAGAATAAGAATCCAGAAATGTTATGTCTTTGTTTCTCCAACTCATAGAGTTAAAACCAGAAGTTTTATGGCAAGAGATTTCTAATAAAAGAAAGTAGGTAGACAATGAAGTTAAATTGCATTGAACAATCTATTTGTAATTGGTCAGGGAGCAAAAGTCTGAAAGCTGTCTACCAGCAAGCCAGTAGGTTTGGAGACTAATTTATAGACAATGAACATGAAAAGTAAAGAAAATCTAAGCAAAAGTTATTAATCCATAATAAAATATTTCTTCAGCACCTGCTGTATTAAAGGCATTGGCCAAATCATATATAATTGCATTGCATTTAGAATTCTGAAGTTGATTGGGTCCATCCCATAACCCCCATCCCATCATCCTCATCTCCTTCATTCTCCTGATATCTCCAGACCTTTCCTTGGTCTCTTCAATTTTACCCTTCCCTCTGCTCTCTAGAGACCCCTGTCTGTTGCCAATAATTTTTTCTACATCCATAACCTTTCTCTAAAAGCAAGGTTTTAAACTAGCTTTAAACAGTAGAACTCACTCTCAAATGAAATCTTACTCAGCAACACAATGTGTAGAATGATTCAAGTGCAGTTGTTCCGGTTTTAAAAGGGGAGTGCAAATTGCTGGGGTCAGCTTTCCCCTACCTGGTTCCCAATTCCACCTCCAGATCAGCATTCTGCAATATCCTTCAAGACCCCCTCTTACTTTAAAGCTCAGAGCACCCAATTTATACTCCCTTATCCTCCCTAATCCTGTCTTCATCATCTGTAGCCTCCAGGTCACTCCCATGCAGCCACAAAGGACTCTGCACCTGGTTCCACAGCTTCCTGTTTGTCCTGACTTGTGCTATAGACCTAGGGGACTGGAAAGCCTGAGCTGATGATTCAGCCAGTTCTTTACCCTCCTCTACTCCAATGAACTTGGCCTTCCTCCATATTGGCAGCCCTCCCCCACAAAACACCCTAGGCCTGTCATCACCTTGGTAATCTTAAGCTCCCAACAGCCCTTTCTCATTCCTCTTCCAGCTTTCGCGTTTCCTCACCCCCTCGCCTTGACCCTTCTGTGTTATTCAGGCCTACAACCACTTAATCACTTCTGATTTTCCCAACCCAAGTTATTCTCAATTCTTTTCCCACCCACTGTGGGCACCATGCTTAATCGTTTAGACCACGTCTTCACAGGCACTCTTGATTAGTTTTCCTCTTTTATTTCTGTGCATCCTCCCTAACACCCCACCCTAGATCAAACAAGCAAACTGGAACTATTCCAGACTTTGAATATTGCTGACAACCCCATCAGTTGCTCTACTACAAACTCGTGAATTCTGTCCTTGACTATAATTCTTAAATTTATTCCTAATCCATTTTCTTTCCCATCCTTCATGGTGCTTTATCTCTTTCTGGTCCTTGCCATCTTTTCAAGTCCGCAGTATCACTCTTGTTTTCAAGTCTGCTGTGTCACTCTTGAAAGGTGACCTAGTCTCATTTCATCCCCTAGAGAGAAGACATTAAGCATGAACGTCCTCAAATCCCTGTCTCTTCCGCCTTTAAACCAAACTCTTGGAAAACCCAAGTTCACTTCTTGCCTCAAAGGAAGAAGTATTTTGATACTTTAGTTCTTCGAAGCTAATCCCCTACCTGTGTTCTTGCCCTTGTTTCTTCCTGCCTTCTGCTGAACTCTCATCTAGCTCTTATCCTCTTTCCCTTTTGTATTTCTGCTTCCTTCAAGAGGGCTTCTGTGTCTGTAGCCTGCAGACATGGGCAAGTCCCCATCATCCTGTGAGGGAAGGTGGCCTAGGTGCTCAGGTGGCAATAGGCATGAGACTGGACCTGTCACTGACCTTGTCTCCCTCCCCAGCTCTTCTCTTACTATGCTCAGGGTCAAACTTGTTGAAAGAATTGTCTTTACTTTCTACCTCAGCTCCCTCCTTTTCCATTCATTTCTTAAGTCAGTGCAGTTGAGCTCAGTTCATATCTCTATTGCAACTGCTCCAGGTTACCTAAGACTTCCTAATTGCCATAACCTTCGTCTGAATTAAAATAGATAAAAACAGTCAGTAAGCGCCCTGTCACTGCACAGCAGAATGGAGGCTCACCCCAGGAGAAATTAAAGCGAAGCACACAGCGGGAGGACTTCCAAAGTGTTGATCCCTGTTCCCAGCCTGGAGACCTTGCAGTCCATGGATTGGAAAACACTGTGTCTGAATGTATTATAGCACATTAGCTGCAGCTGTGGGCACCTCCCAAGAGCAAGCCCTTGCAAGACCAACCACACATAGAACCCAGATACAGCCCACATTCCCACGGCGGATCCCTTGTTAATTTATCCAATCTGTCCACGGAGAGCCACCTTTTTGAAGTTCTGGGAACTGCGTAGCTTGGACCAAAAGGCTATGGCACGCTACTGCCACCTGGTGACAACAAACTGAAATGCAAAAGTTTTAAGAAAGGAACTCGCAAGTACCCAGGCACCTTGAAGTCACCTCCTTTGTCTTGTTTTAGACTAGATTGTTTGCTCTTTGAGAACCAAGTCATTGTGCTTAGAATAATTTGTTTGCATGAAGTAGGCATTCAGTGAATTTTTAAAAAAATAAGCCTTTCATTCATTCAACGAGCATTTATTGTTTAACCAGGAGTTATTAACTTTGGTTAATTATTAAAGATAAGTAAGACAATTCCTGCCTTCAAGTAGCTCTGAAAACGGATGAAGCAGATACTTTTAAAATGAAGACTCACATATACCAGTCTTATGGGAACACAGAGAAGGGAGTGACTAATTTTTCTTGAGGTGAGGGCCCAGGGAAGAGAAACATTTGAAGAGGCACTTGACATCTTCTTGAGGGAAAGATTAAGAACTCACCACTCTGACAAGGGGAATGGGCTTTCTAGTCAAAGGGAGCAGCTTGTGCAAAGACACAGAGGTGTGAAAAAGCAGGATCTGTTCTTGGCATAATAGAATGACCTTTCTAGCAGCTCTGTAAGAGGATGCTTTGTTGAGTGAGCATCTGGGGGTAGGAAGAGACACTAAGAAGCTTTAACAGCAGTTCTGATGAAAGGCAGGGGCTAGGACTACAGAGGAAGGATAAATTAGTGGGTTGTTTAGGAGATGGGGTGAAGAGGATGTAGTGCATGACAATGCGGAGGAGGTGAGTACGGGGTCAAGGATGGCTCTGAGACTTGTCACTTGGGCTACTGGGGAGTTACTGGTAGCATACTTACCTGAGAAAATAAATTCAGGAAGAGAAGTCATGGGGTGTGTGGGAATAGAAGAAGAGGTGGCACAAGATGATGTATCTTCAGTTGTGACAGGATATGTCACATTTAAGGGGTCTTTCCAAGAGAGATGTCCAGTGCACCATCAAAGATAATAGGTTTTGAGTAAGCTATTGTGCTCCAACATTTACTTTAAGATCCTCTCAAAGGCTATCTGCCCTGTGATTTTTCCTTTCAGTTTTGCACTCTCATTTCTAAACCAGCAGACCAATTTGATAAATGTACCCTTGATAGGGTACTAATAGAAAAAGAATAATCTCTTTGTGTTGCCAACCTGGCCCAGCAGGTGACATACGTGGGTGTTCACAATGGTGTACTAGAGTGGGCCAAAGATATGGGATTCTAGATACTGAAACCTAGAAAGTCCCTGCAGTCTTGAGATGCTTGTAGGGCTTGTGAGCTCACAGCTCCTCTGCTCACACAGAAGGCTAGAACTGGAGGGAGACCCTGAGAGAGGAAAATGGACCTATGTCCTTACAGCCTGATGATAGGCAGAAAAGAGAGAGAAGGGAGGGAGTAAAAAAAATTGTAAATGATGAGGGGAAAAAATAGAAATGACTAGAAAGGATATTAAGAGCACAACGGAATTAAGGAGAGGAAAACATATAACAGAAGGCAGAGAGAAAGTTGCTCCTGCTCTCCTATTACTGTAATATAGTGTCCATGTGCAGCAATAAAAAAGGGCTTCTTTGCCTTCCAATTAACCCTCGTCCAAGTTTGTACCTTTCCCCATTTGGAAAATATAATGCCAAAGTGACAGGTCTACATATAGGATTGTGGATTGAAATAAATTCCCTTGCAACTGTTACTCCAAATATACAGCCGAAAGAGCTAGAACCTGGTTTTTGTTGTTGTAGTTGTTGTTGTTTTAATGCCCCAGAACATAATTCAGCCTGCAAGCTCATTTGTCTTAGAAAACTGGACCCAAGTCTGTTGGTCTGAGATTCAAGAGGCAATAAGAATAAAACGCATTTACTCTTTTATTGTATAGTGGTGACACTGACACTGCTGAGCCTTTTACTGGGCCCAGAGGGACAGGAAGGCATGCCTTCTACCTACAAAGGGCTTGCAATCATCACAGCTAACAGTTGTATCATGCAAGCACCAGGCAATGTGCTAAATGCTTCACACATAGGAATTCATTTAATCTTCACCACAGCCTGTGATCTGGGTACCTTTATTATCCTCATTTTGCAGATGAGTAAACTGAGGCATAGAGTGGTTAGTGACTTACTTGCTAAAGGTCACAATCTGTTTGAGAGCCTAAGCGAATCTACAAGAGACATTTTGGTGCCAATTAAGGAAAAAGACAAATGGTCTCTGTGTAACTCTCAGAATCCAAAGGGGAGAAATCCCTGCAGGCTGGAATGATTCAAAGCATTCAGGGAGGCAGTAGAACTCAACTGAAAGGTAGGGTTTGGGGAGACGAGGGAAAGAGGAATCCTAAGTAGTGTGGCTCTAGGAGCCTGGAACAGCTGGCCCGGTAGTGAAGGGGCACCTTGTCTGGAGCAGAAGTTTGTGTCAGGAGGTCACAGAAAGCTGTTGTGATGGGAGAAGGGTTGTAATGAGCCTGTAGATTGGATTTCCTCTTGAGAAATTTTAAATGTGAAATGAGCTTTAGTTCTTGGCCCAGTGCATTTTAATGCGGTGGCACAGGAGCCAGAATTCAAAGTTCATTCATTCATCAGGCTCTATTAACTCATTAAAATTACATTTCACTTTTGACTCTGTTCCTTCATTCTCCTAAACAAGTCCTGGCATCTCAGATGCTGACCTTTTGGAAAGATTCTTATGCAGATATCAGCCCCCTTCCTTATCCTTGAAAATGCAGCTCAAAGGGCACCTCTGTGAAGCCTGCACTGACCGCCCCAGGTAGGGTTGTCACTCCTGTGTGCATCAGGGTCCATCTGCATGACCCTCTTACGGCATTCATCACACGGGATAATCATCTATATACATCTCATTGTCTCTCACATGATCCCATGGTCCTTAAAAGATAGAACTGTTAACTCTGTATCCCTAGTGCCTTTCACAGTGCTGGCACATAGTAGATGCTCAGTAAGTGTCTGCAGAATGAATGAATGAATGAGTGACTGCCATTGTATTGGAAGGAGTCTAAAGGACTATCTGGTTCAAACCTTTTGCCCTTTTATGACTCCTCTATCAAACCAAAGCAGGCCACCCATTAGTTGCTATTGCAGTAACCTATTTATTTATTGCCTTCTTAACACATTACAACTTGTAATTATTGTGATTCAGTTGTTTATTTTTTTATTGTCTGTCTTCCTAAGGACAGTGTAAATTCCCTGGTGCCGGCTCCACATCTGTTTTGCTGAGTTACCATGTTGTGTTTTCAGCTCTTTATGCAAGGCATGGCACATAGTAAATTCTCAACAGATATTTGTTGAATAAAAGAATGAATCACATCTCCAGTTTATTGTCCAGATTCTTTCTGGATCTCTCAAGTGAGAAGAGCTTTATCAATTCCTTCCTGTATTTTTAGACTTACTCTAATTATTAAGAATTTGTTTTTCTATTGAAATGAAAACTATCTTTCTAAGTTTCAGTCTTTAATATTGGATTAACCCTCTAGCACCTTACAAAAGATGCTTGACTCTTTTCCTGAAACAGCCTGTGGTGGTTTTGAAATATGTCCACAAATGTTTTGATACTCCTCCCTTCAAGAGGTAGATCCTAATTACGTTCTCCTGGGTGGGCTGGACTCAGTGATTAATGAATAGAATTAATTAATCACTAATTAATTAATTAATTAATTAATCTTCTAATGAATAGAATAAAGCACAAGTTATGGTGTACAACTTCAGAGACTAGGTCATGAAAGGCACTGTGACTTCCTCCTTGCTTTCTTGGATTGCTCACTCTGGGGAAAGTTCAGCCTCCATTTCTAAGAACACTCAAGCAGCTCTACTGAGAGGTCCTGAAACAGGAACCACAGACTCCTGCCAATGCCAGCAAAGAACTGAGGCCTCCCGCCATGTGAAAGAGCTGTCGGAGAAGCCAGTTCTTTCCCGTAGTCAAGCTCTTTAATGACCGCAACCCCTTTTGACATTCTGCCTGCAAACACATGGAAGACCCTGAGGTAGAACCACCCAGTTAAGTCACACCTGAATTCCTGACCCAGAGAAACTGTTAGAACAAAGATCTGTTGTTTTAATCCCTAGGTTTTGGTGTAATTTGTTATATAGCATAGGATAACTAATATACAGCCCTTTAAATATTTGCTGCATTACCATGTTTTACCATTTCTTTCTCTTCTCTAGGTTAGACATGGTTTCTGGATCCCTTGCCTCCCCTGTTCTCTCTCCTAAGGGCATGTTGCAACTTGTCACCAACCTGAAAAAGGCTGGCACCCAGAACTAAAAGAGAATTTCAGGTATGGCTGTGCCATCCCATGGAGGAGGGACTATATCCTCCCTATTTAAACATGATCACATAATGCTACCAATTTTTACATTGACTTTTCCCTCCCCATTTTATCATGAAACTTTTCAAACATTAGAAGAGTTGAAAGACGTTTACAATTAACACCCGTATATCCACTACCTAGATTCAACAAATGAACACTTTACTAAACTTGTTTTATCACAAATCCATCTATCCATCCCACTATCCGTTCATCAGTCCTTCTTATTTGTTTGATGCATTCCAAAGTAAGTTGCAGACATTCACATACACCTTCCAGACAATTCAAATCTGCAAGTCCTTTCATTACTTGCTGTGTTCCCCTACCTATTTCCTCCCCATCCTCTGCTTGCTCCCAAAATAAAGGACTTACATTTACTAGCAGAGAAAAACAAGGGAAATAGAATGGGATTTGATGGCAAATAGTCCTCGAGAGGAATCCTTGTTCTTTCACTCCTAGCTGTGTAAATACTAAATAAGTTACTCAACCTCTTGGAGTCTTGGTTTTTTCGTCTATAAAATCAGAATGATAAGAAGACCTACATTGTGAGGTTACTTAGTGTTCTAGTTTGTTAATGCTGCTGGAATGTAAAACACCAGAGACGGATTGGCTTTTATAGGGGGTTTATTTGGTTACACAGTTACAGTCTTAAGGCCATAAGTAACACATCAACAATCAGGTACCTTCAATGAAGGTTGGCCAATGGTGCCCGGAAAACCTCTGTTAGCCGGGAAGGCACGTGGCTGGTGTCTGCTCCAAAGTTCTGGGTTCAGAATGGCTTTCTCCCAGGATGTTCCTCTCTTGGCTGCAGTTCCTCAAAAATGTCACTTTCAATTGCTCTTGGGGCATTTGTCTTCTCTTACCTTCTCCGAAGCAAAAGTCTGCTTTCAATGGCTATCTTCAAACTGTCTCTCATCTGCAGCTCCTCTCTCAGCTTCTGTGCTTTCTTCAAAGTGTCCCTCTTGGCTGTAGCAAGTTCGCTCCTTCTGTCTGATCTTATACAGTGCTCCAGTAAACTCATCAAGGCCCATGCTGAATGGGCGGGGCCACACCTCTATGGAAATTATCCAGAGTTATCACCCACAGTTGGGTGGGGTGCATTTCCATGGAAACAACCTAATCCAAATGTTCCAACTTAATCCCCACTAATATGTCTGCCCCCACAAGATTGCATCAAAGAACATGGCTTTTTCTGGGGGACATAGTGTATACAAACCGGTACACTTAGAGAATAAGAGATAATGTATGGAAAGCATTTAGCATAATATCTGATATGCCATAGGCGTTCAATAAATAGCTAATATTATTTGGCCCATCATTCCTATCTAGATAATTTTGATTTCCGAGTGTGTCATCTGGTATATTCTTTAACCCTCCAGATTTACATCAGCTTCAAGTCTATAAAGTCTACTAGATCCTTATCCCAGAAATTAATGTGGAGCATGACTAGGTCAAGCACTGAATCTTCTGTCAGTTTTAAATATTATTATTCGTAAGTCTAATATTGATTAAAATAATACAATGTAATAATAACAGCTATTGCTTTTTTGATCTGATATTAATATCAGCAGTCTTTTGATAGTCTTTCAACCAATCTACCTTACTCTACAGTCATGTAACCCATATTTCTCCATCTTATCTATAAGAACATCCCAAGTGACTCTGTTAAATTGCTGCTGATTGATAAATGCATGTACTGTATCTACCATCTTTCCCTCTTCTACCAGCCTACTAAAATTTTTATGAAAGAAAAGTAGGTTAATCTGCTTGGCAGTTTATTTGCAAACTCCTGGTAGCACCTAGTGATTGATTTTTTTTTTTTTTTTAACTTGCTTATAACCCATTCCTTGAAAAATCTGTTATGGGATAGACTGTTAGTTGCTTAACCAAAATCCATTCCCTCCTTCTTCTCTAACAAATCACTGGTCTTGCGGTGGTATTGGGGGTAGCAATGCATACAGCTAAAAAGCCTTATTTCCCAGCTTGTTCCATGGATATTGGCAGCCATCTGATACAGTTTTGATCAATAAGACATGGGTGGAAGTTGTTGGGTAGAGCTTTGGGAAAGTTCTTTAAAGGGGAGCAGAGTCAGCTGGCTCACACACTTTCTGTTCTTGTCTTTCCACCTTTTTCTGACACTATTCTGGTGAAAGAGGAGCCAACTTGGGACAATGAGGAGACAATTGGGGAAAGGCCAGGGGGATCTCAGAGCACTCAGTCCCGCCATCTTTGAGCAGCTGAACTAATGCCTGCCTTAGGACTGCTCATATAATGAGAAAAATAAGTCTCTAAGTAGCTTAAGCTATTCGTCTGGGAGCTTCAATTACTAATAGCTGTTTGTGATTCCTGGGTGATATATCTGTACCAGAATCTGACCAGGATTGTCACCACAGCTCTGTAGTTTGAAAGCACCATCTTCTTCCATGATATAGAAATAAAGATGCTATTTGACTATTTTTGATTTCTAGCACCTCTGAATTCCCCACAATTCCACTGTTTACAAGTTGGTGATTTTTTTTTGGGGGGGGGGCACTTCCCTTCATGCTCAGGTAGGTGATTTTTTGGGGGAGACTTGACCTAAAATTGAGCAGCTCAATTTTCTGATTGTTTTTCTCAGGCTTCAAGTCTCTGGTGCTAGTGCAGGTTTCACCCTCTCCAGTCCAATGAGCATTGTCCTTGACAAAGGCAGAGGCCAAGTAAAAGAGCAGTTCTGTTTTCCTTCTGTCACCCACCACTTTACCACCCTCCTGCAGCCATAAATGCCAGGCCCTGCACCTGTTGTCCTTCTGGACAGAAGAAAAAAGACTGTTTGGTTGATCTTGAAATTTCTTACACGTCTCTGCTCAGTTTGGTCTCCTGACACTATTCCCAATGTATGTTTGCAGAATGAATGAATGTATCTAAGATATGAACAAACTAATGAAATCAATCAACCATGGAAATTCAACAGGGAATGCTCAGTATCTCAGAGAGTGCAGTCCTAGTGTGGTGTTTTGTTTCTGCTACCGTACAGTGTGGGCTGACTGCACTTCTCAACTCCATTTGTTTAGCAACGTTCACTTTTCAAAATTGCTGGGGGGCCTTAGCAGAACATATGTGAAAAACAATCTACAGGAGGAGTGAGTACCTGAATTAATTATCACTTAGGCCAGCTCTCCTCTCTGCAAGGCTAAATCCAAGTTCCTTCTCTGCTTTTGTCTTCTAACTATTTTATTAGGAGCAGAGGATGAGTCCATCAAGCCCAGGATTGACCCAATTAGAAACACACTAAATGATCTGTTAGGTATTCTCCATGTTAACACTCCTCATAGTCTATGATTTTAGAAAGTACTTGTATCAGTTAAGCAGGGGGCCACAAACTTTTTCAGCTTGGCAGGTCATATGACCTCTGGGGCAAGTAGGCACATTTGCCATTATAGTGTGAAAACAGCTGTAAACAATACATTAAAAAAATGAGCGTGACTGTCTTCTAATAAACTTGATTAATGGATGCTGAAATTTGAGTTTCATATAATTTTCATGGATTATGAAATATTATTCTTCTTTTGATTCTTTTTAACCATTTAAAAATGTAAAAACCATTCTTAGCTCCTGAGGAGGAAGGCTGGATTGACTTGCAGGCTATAATTTGTTGACCCCTGACAGAGATAACCTTAGGACTGGTTCAAGAAAAGGATTCTATTCTATAAACAATTTTTGCTATAGCAAAAATATATGAGATTTGGAAAAGGAAAATAGAAAGCTCTCAGGGACTCAGTCTATGCTGTGCCAGAAGTGGTCTCTATGATGGTTTCTCTGACATTTAGCTTTGACTCCTCTAGGTTCAGTCAGCTACTCTTCTGCGCTTGGAGTCTCCTCAGGTAGATCAGTAGACAATCCAATATGCTAGAGCAAATGCAGTGAAATTGGCATGCATGGGTGTCACCAGGGGTTAAAGAAGGTCAGTGGCTGAAAAGTAAGGCCCAAGTCAGGGAGAGGAGTAGGTGGTCAGAGGTTTGAGGAAAGTGTAGGTGGTCTGGATGACCCATGTGGAGAATAAGGTAAGGATTAAACTAAGGAAAAAAACACTCTCAAGGATTGTCGAAGGCCCAGGTGATGCTGACGAGTTTAGCCTTTGGTGGGTGTATGAGTTTGGTTGCCTTTGTTAACAAGTTATAGGAAATGTTTCCAGAGCAGCTTAAGTACTAAATTCACTAGAAGGTAAGTGTCATAGTAGAGAACAGCTGTCCATTTTCTTTACTGATCCAGCCTGTTTCTAGGACAGTTTCTGGTACATAGTAGATGCCCAGTAAATATGTGTTGAATGAACAAGTGAGTGAATCTCTCATAACAGTAAGTGAGCTCCAGGCTTGGTTAACTCAGTGGCTCATTTACAACATTAAGGATTCAGGTTCAGTCCATCTTTTGGTGAGTTGGCTTTGTCTTCAGGCTAGACTTCCATGGCTGTAATATAGCTACCACAGTTCTGGTCATTACAACCATATCCAAAAACGTACAAAGGGAGATGTCTGCTGCCTAAGTCTCTTTTTAAGAGTGAGGAAAGCTTTCTTAAAAACCTCAGTTCTATTGGCCAAAAATGCATCACATGCCAATGTCTAACATAAGGGAAATGGGACTACATTAGTCTAGACTGGCAGCTCTCATTTGGGGGCAGTGCCCCCCACCCCTACTCAGGAGACACTAGAGATACATTTGATTGTCATGACTGAGGGGGGAGTTGCTACTGGAATCTGGTAGGTAGAGGCTGGGGATGCTGCCAAAGCATCCTAAATGTACAGGACAGCCTCCTCCACCACAAAGAATTATTGGATCCATAATATGTGTAGTGCTGAGCATGAGAAGCACTGTCTTAGACCAATCAGAACCGTCCCCTGGAGCTGGGGCTGGGGCCACCTTCCTTGAAGCATCTAACTCCTCGATACAAGGCAGGAGCATGAATATCAGTATGAAATCAGAGTTCTATAAGCAGGAGAAAGTGAAAAGGAGGTAGGGGGAGAGTGGAAATGGATGCTGGGTAAGCAGTTTACTGAGTCCACTCCAGAGGGATTGATTGGATTTTCCAATTCAGCAGAGAACTCAAATAGCCTTTGGGAAGATTTTTTAGAAATTCAGAACAAAACGTTCCTGCCTTCTGTAAACAAAATAAAGAGTCCCTTGCCTTTTTGGACAAAATAAAAATTATACCCTGCTGAGCATTCATCACTTCCAGTAAATAAACCCATGGAAACATTAGGAGGATGTGACACTTAATGATTGCCTATTGTTAGTGCCAGTGTCAGGCACTCCTGAGATGTGCAGAGGCCACACCAGGCCCTTGCATATATTATTCAATGCAATCCTCACAAGTACACAGCAAGGCATGCATTTTAATCCCTATTCTAAGGACGCTGAAGCTTAGGCCCCCAGTGATCTGCTGGTGAGTTAGAGAGCTAGGATTCATTGCCACATTCTGCACACGAAACATCTTCTCTGAGTTTAGGATATGGCAAAAGATCCAGCATTTCCAAAAGTGGCATAGCTAGAGAGGATACCACGTCCTGACTGCTGATGTCTGATGCCTTAGCTGCCACATTTTCAAGGCAGAACAGCTGGGTCAGAATCACTCTGGAGAAAGGGTCCCTTAACAGAGATCTTCCCTTTTTTGGCTTTATAAGGCCCAAGAGAATTTCTGAGGCTAAAACTCAATGAATTAAAATATTTATTTACAGACTTCTTTTCCTCTCCCTCCTCCTCACTACATACTTGGCTTTTAAATCACTCTGCTTTCTGAGCCTGACTAGGGGGAAAAATCAGAACTGATAGAAAATAGAGCCAATATTTTTCCAGAGTATTCCTGGAAGACAGTATTGGGCCTCTGGAGAGTGTTCACCTATTTGCTGGTGAAAATCTTCCCTAAGAAGCCCCCTCTTACTGCCTGGAATTAGGATTCAGCCTGGGTCTGCTGACATGTATGTGGGGAGGTGCGGGCGGTGGTGGGAGAAGGGGGCAGGCTCAGCTGTCCAAACAGAGGGGGACGCAAGGCCTTTGTCTCTTCTGAGACCACTGAACTCCATGGTGATTTTCAGCTCTCACCCATGGGGTTACAAAGGCTCCAAGCACCCCGCCTCTTTCTTCCTTCTAACTTTTCTGTTTGTTTTTGGAGATAAAGGGGCCGCAGGTTTGGGACTGGGTCTTGGTGAGCAACAAAGGAAAGGGGGCTTAACTATTATGCATTCTGGGTTCCATCAAGGCATTTGGTTCCACCCTTAGGGTAAATGGGAGACTGTTTTATAAAAACACAAATCAGGACTCACTGGAAAAACTCTTTTGGCCTGAGTCAGTAGTCTCATCAACTGAGTGCCATCAAAGGAAATAGGAAATAGTGCCATCAAAGGAAATAGAGGTTCCTAGTTCAAAATAGATGTTTTCCCCGAGTGTCCCCATATTGGTTATCTTGTGCTGCCAACACAACACCACCACAGATGATTCTCGGGGTCAGCACATCAGGCTGGGTTTAGGCATGTGGTTCCTATACTGGTTTTGCCTGGGGTGTCACTCCTGCGGCTGCTGTCATCTGGCAACTTTCTGTGACTAGGTGGTCTAAAATGGTTTTACTCATGCCTCTGGCATTGGTGCTGGCTGCTGGCTGGGCCATGTTTCTCCAGAAGATTAGCCCAGGCTTCTTTCCATGACAGATATATTCTGAAAGCAGCGATGGCAGAGCAAGCCCCAGTGTGCAAGCTCCAGCCTCTGCAAGACTCACACTGGCTGCTGTTCCATTGGCCTAAGCAAGTGATGTGGCTGTTCTCAGAGGCAGTGGTGGAGAGGATCAAATGAGAGTGGGGATGCTGGGAAGCAGAGTTCACTGGGGCCATTACTGTCATGATTGCTCTCAGTCCCCTTCCTCCTGGAAGCTTATCCCTTACTTCTCACTGAGTCTCCCAGAAGCATGTTCAATGAATATAAATCTCAGTTAAAAAACTCAGTTTGGCAGAATTCAGTGTAATTTGTATTAAAAGAATCCTACCTCTTCCTGCTAGATGGTAGAAATTAAACAGAATTTTTAGTCCCTGTCTATCCCTGCCCCCCTCCCAATTCCTGGAAGTCCTGTGCAGCTTGTAGGGTTGGGAAGCATCATCTGCTCTGGATTGTCATCTATCCATGATGACATTTGCAGAGCTGTTCTGGCTCTTCATTTGAGGGTCCATGCAGCCCCCTGGAGGAAGTATTTATTGAGAACATTATATACTAGGCATTAGACTTGGTTCTTTGTTATAGGAGTCTACTTTAATCTTTATAATATCTCTGCAAGTAGGTATTAGTATCCCCATTTTGAAGAAGAGGAAAATTGAGACTCAGTAAGCTTATGAAACTTGCCTGAGGCCACTGAACTAGTGGCAGAGATGGGTCTTGATCTGAGATGGTTATGTCAAACAGAACACTTTTGCAATAGCTTACAGACAAAGGAAGCAGACAATGGTGTTCCCCATGATGCATGGATTCTGTAAGTTATAAACACCTCAAGCCCTCTGAGCCTCCTCCCTTTTCTGGACTGGGACTGCAATCAAAGGAGGTTCATACACTTTGAGTCACATGGGTCTGTGGGACTCCCTAATGTTCAAGTGTTCAGCCTCATCTAGGGAAACCCAGGCAGCACAGCAGCCCCATCGTGAATTGTGCTTCTTACTTAGAGGGAATGAATTAGCCCCGGGGCGACTCCCTCAGCTCCAGGAACATCCCTGACCACAGCCTTGATGGTGTGGGTCTCTCCCCCGGGTCGCATCCTCCGCTCCCAGCTCCCAGACGTGCCGGACGCTCCCACAGAGCTACCCTTTCCCTCTTTGTTTAAGAGGCATTAACGACACTTCCATTCAGCACTTCTTTCTTTTAGAAAATGTCCTGACAGCTTTACTACTTTGGCTTCTTTATGGCGCAGCAGAAGAGCGAGGGACAGGAGAAAATCAATACCAGGCGATGGTGAGCCCGGGAGAATGCCTGGCCCCTGTGCTCCCTGATCCCCTTCAGTGCCCCCTGCCCCCGGTCAGAGCTGGCCGTTCTCAGATTTAAAAGCGTGATGCTCAAGACTGGGGAGCATCAAGGGTAGAACTGACCAGGTCCAGGGCAGCTGTACCGGAAGTTCACGACCACAGATTCATTTGCTTAGGGGGTTCCAGGCAGCTTGGAAGGGGGGGGGGTGGTGTTACGGGCTGGGGTGGTGAAGAAAGAGTTTTTGGAACTAAATGGTTGACAGAATGCTGCGGGCACTTCCTGGGGAGGCAGCACTCAGGATGGGAGTAATGCTCCCTTGAGGCCAGAGTGATGAGGCAGCCAGATGAGCAGCAGGCCTTGAGGGGAACGTGAATCTTGGTGACAAAGTCAGACCGTTCAGTGCAGGAGAGCTAGGAGATCTCTTGGAAGCCCCAGTTTCCTTACACATGCTTCCCACATCAGTAAGTCAGTACTTTTCACTTAAGAAGTATCCTTGGTGGGCAAATAAGCCCTTTGCAGACCTGGTGAACTGGGGTTTGGGTAGCGAATGCAACCCTGTGGCCCAGTTAGCCTCTCCCAGATAGTCCCGGGGGAGAGACAGCAAACTGACAGATGGTTGGGAATTGTAAACAGTAACACGCAACCCCCTCATAAGTGCAACTCCTGGGAGAAGAAAGTAATTTCCATCATGGAGTTATGGTATATTCCCAGGCAGCTCTATGACTCAGTTAAATGACTGTTAAATGGAGTTGCCCTTTGGTGGCTAATCCTACCTACTGCAAAATTCCCTGCTGAAAGGGCTGTACCAACTTACATGGTCACAGGAATTAGACCTGCTTCCCTGTAGATTTGGGTTTTTCTCATTCAAAAATGTTTGTCTAAGTTAATGCCATTTTAATTTTAGTTTTCATTTCTTTGCTTTCTAGTGAGGTTAAATGTTGTTTTTCCAGACTTGGATTCTCTTTTCCTCTTATATTCCCTTTTGGGCTCATCTAAAACCCGATTGTGAAAATTAGGAAAAGTGCCCTTGAAACACAAATGAAAAGACAGGAGAAAAAGAAGAGAGCAGAGGTAAAACAAAAACTTCTTGATCAACATTAAGTAGGCTGGAGTAGTGCAAAATATACAGTCTACAGCGAAAACATCTCAGTTCAAAACAACTCTACCACTTAATAGTTTTGTAATCTTGGGCAAGTCACTTAACCTTGTCTATAGAATGGAGATAATAAAAGTTCCTGATTCATAGGACTATTGTAAGAATTAAATGAGCCAAGGTATTAAAAGTACTGAGTTTAGTGCCTGGTCAACAATCGCAATAGTAAAAATTATCATAATTATATAGGAATTATTACTATAAATATAATTATAACAATTTAATAAATATAATTATAATGTTCTTATAGTTGCTATTACTATAATTATTATTGTCCAGTTACTAACCCAGGCAGTTTTCAAAGGAACTTATATTTATAGTAATAAGGTTTCAGTGCAGTGTCTGAAACTGGACATGACTAGAAATGAGTCCTGGATCTGCTATATACTACCTATGTTATGCAAACACTCAGACTTTCAGTTTTTGCATTTATTAAATAAGGATAAAAATTAAAATAAGCAACTTCTATGAAATAACTAGACTATACAAACTCATAGAGATGGAAAGTAGAGCACAGGTTTCCAGGAGTGGGTTTAGGGGGGTGAGGCGGGGAGTTAATGAATAATGAGTGCAGGTTTTCTATTTGGGGTGATGAGAAAGTTTGGGTAATGGATGGTGGTGAAGGTAGCACAACATCATGAATGTGATTAACCACACTGAAATGTATGCTTGGGGGTGCTTGAAAAGGGAAATTTTGTGTTATATATATTCTTCAACAATTAAAAAAAATGAAAGACTAGACAATGATAATTAAATGTAATACATGATCTTGGACAAGCGATGGTGAAGAAAACGCCCAAAAGGACATTATTGGGATGTATGAAAAAATTGGGATGTAGACATAAGCTTTTTATCAATGTTAAATTTCTTGAACTTCTCTGTTCTGGTTGGGGGGGCGGTGTTGAAATTCTCTGTATGGGTGTTGTGTTACTTTTGCAACTGTCCTGTAACTTTGAAATTATTTCAAAATTAAAAGTTTAAAAAAATTAAATAACTGGCTGTTAGCAAAATGTATGTAAAAATTAAACAACTTGGACATAGCCCTGAGCACAGTGCCCGGCAGGTAGGAGTTGAAGTAGTAGTAGCTGTAATAGCAACTAATCTTCATTGAATACTTACTATCCCAGGCCATGTGCTATGCACTTTACATTTATTATCTCATTTTAATCCTTACAAAATGTTGTGAAGTAGGTGTCAAAACTATTTCTTAGATGAGGCAACTGAAGCTTAGATAGGACTACATGTTTTTCCCTATTTCATACACCTTGTAAATGGCAGAGCTGGGATTTGAACAGCAAACTCTTTGACTATTGTCACATACTAGCTTTCAGTAACCTGCTTCTTCATTTTCCCTTTCTTATTATTGTAATACTCTATCCTTATTTTCCCCACCTGTCACACAGAAATACTATTAGCTATGTCTGTGTTGGCCTTCCTCTCTCGACTGAAATCCAGAGCTCATTCCTGTTCTGTATTCCTATTACTAGCACCCCACCTGACTTCTACCCCCAAGCACATGGTAAACCTTTGTTGCATGTATGTGCCTTTCCTAGTTGACCTCTCTACCTCTGAACCACTAGTCCTTCTCTGCACAGCCAAGTCCCTAGGCTCCCCTCCAGCATGCTCTGCTCCCACCCTATACCTATACCAATTCCACCTAAAGCAGCAGGATTGGACCAGCTGTAGCCCTGTGTTCTAGAGCTCAGCATCAGCCCTCCCACTTCTGCATCTTAGACCCTGTTTGGTGCTTTCTTTGCACTCCCGCCAGCTTCCATAGGTGAAGAGATGGTCTTACTGCTGTGATGAAATGACTTTCACCTCTCTGGACTTGCAGTTCACACAACCCACCCTGGACCACCCATCCTGTGCCTATCGTGAGAGCTGCAACCACTAACCCTGAGGATATGCCAGTTAAGATGCTTTTCGCAGAACTTTCAACTCAAGACCAAAGAAGCAAAGGCCCAACAAATCCTGCAGAGGAGGCCTGATGGTGGTGTCTTGGTTTGCCAGAGCTGCTATCACAAACACCACTCAATGGGTTCACTTAAACACTGGGAATTTATTAGCTTATGGTTTTGAGGCTAGGAGAAGTCCAAAATTAAAATCTTGGCAAGACTTGCTTTCTCTCCAAAACTATAGCATTCTGATGCTGGCTGCCAGAAATCCCTGGGGTTCTTTGCCTTGTACTTCTTCCTGTCATGTGACAGTGTCCTCTCTTCCCACTTATCTGGTTTCCACTGACTTCTGGCTTCTGGCTCCCCTCTGTGGTTGTCTCTTTATAAGGCTCTCAGTAATCTGGATTAAGGCCCATCTGAATTCAGTTTGCCACACTTAACTGAAAAGAACATCTTCAAAAGGTCCCATTTACAATAGGTTCACATCCACTGGGACACGGTTCCTACCACAGGTGAGGAAGCCAGCTAGGAAGGATGTGTTCGTTTTGACTATTGACTATTGACAGACATTTTGTATTTCAGACCCCGTGGTTACATAGCCTAAAACCTTAAAACAGGATTCATCTCAGCAGCAATTATTGAGGCCAGCTTTGCACTAAGGTTGTGGAGGGCACTGGGATGACAGAAATTAATAAAACTCAGCCCTTGTTTCGGGGTGCTCACCTCCATCTGGTCCGTATTCAGATTGGTTCAAGTTCACTGTGATGCTAACTCTCCTCTTTTACATAATTATACTTTATGTACAGGTTTTTAATTTAAAAAAAAAATCCACTGGAGAACCATGCCATCTGTGTGGATTACCTTTTACAGTGCTTAGCTCTGTGCCATGGGTCCAAAGGTAATTAATGTAAGCTCTTTGATGATACTGAACTTCCTGGAAGCTTCAGGCATTTTTCTTTCAGTCATCCTAGTTAGTGTCTTAATGTGATAACAGGTTGATTGATTTTTATGTGACTCTTAATCACCCATCAGACGTTCAACCTGAAATTCAATTCCAGCTCCACCAACCATAGGACTATGACCTTGGCCAGGTTGCTCAACGTCTCTGAACCTCAGTTTCTTCACCTTTAAAATAAGAATAATAAAACCCACTGAACAGGCTTGCTGTGACAATTAAATTAAATAGAATCTCAGGTTAAAGGGTTATACGCATCCCTAAAATTCTGTTTGGTCACTTTTATTCAGCATGTATGCCTGGCCTTGGGGATCCAAGGGAACAGCACACAGTCCTTGATCCCCCCAAATCCCCCCAAATCCTGATGGGTGGAGACAGAATGTAAGCAAGTGTTATAATACATTTAGAGCCCTAAGAGGAGTTCTTTGGTGGCAACAGGGAGAGAGGGAATAAATATTTATTGAGCATCGACTATGTGAGTTTGAGGGATCCTTAAGGAGAGTTTCTGGGCTGTGTGTATGTATATGAGTGTCCATAAACTCACAGCCGTTGTGGACTTTGCCTGCTCCACTGCTCCCTGGATGTTTGACCTCCCTGTAATAAGTATCGGGAAGCCAGTCTTGACTCTTCTTCCCTCTGGAGCAACCGCGTCCCCAAGAACAGCGGAGAATGCTGATGACCTTGCAGCATATTCTGAAACCCATCAGCCAAAGCTAGGGCTGGATAAATACGCAAACAGGCTCCCTGTTGGCCCTACCCCTGAATGCTTTTCCCAGCCCTGCTGTCTCCTGCTGCCCAGTAACCCGTTGCCGTGGGAGACAAGTGTACTCTGTGTGACAAGTCACGCTGCACCCTGAGCCTCCTCGATCCTATGACAGGCTGACCCTGATGCAGCGCCAACTCCCCCGGTTATTGAGGACAGAATGCATTTATGTTTAAATGCATCATACATTTCTATGAGACCTTCCTTTGCATCATCTATTGCCTGCCCTCCTCCTTGCAGGAGTCTGCAGAGGGGTGAATCTTGCCTGGCTGACACCTCTATGGATGCCTGGGTTGATTCTTTGCTGCTACCTCTGTCTCCTGAGTGTCAGGTTCAAACTCACCCAAAGATGAGCCTGGATGGGCCCCTTTCTTGATGAGACAAGAGACACTTAGAGAATACAAATTGCTACCCTGCATTAGGCTCTCCAGCAGCGCTGGAGATGGAAGGAGAGGAGATAAGCCCGAGCCAGCTTTTAAGACTTCAGTTGTTAATGTCAACAAGATAGAATTCGGGTAAAAAGAGGCAAACAGGCTTAGTGTCCCTGCAGCTTAGCCTGGCTTTTCTTTCCTTTCCAGCAGAGACAAATTGCAACATTTGGCAGCCCTTAAAATATATCACATGCCCTTTACAATGTTTTGCTTCTAGAGTTTATTATGGATGATAGCAACAGCTAATATTTATTGAGCACTAACTACACATCAAGCACCTTATCTATGTTTATTTCGTTTAATTCTTACAGGAACCCTATGAGGTAGTTATTTGGATTAGCCCCTCGTTACAGATTAGGTAACTGAAGTTTAGAAAGTCTGATTCATTTGCCCAAGGTCACATTGTAAGTGGCGGAAGCAGCACTCAAACCCAAATGTATAACTTGGGAGGACATACTCTTAACTCTAGTGCTACACTGTTGCTAAAAGAGCAGCCTGGGAGAGTGATGAAGTATTGGTGGCCCTAGAGCCAGACCACCCAACTCTGCTAATTACCAGCCCATGATCTTGAGCTAGAGACTTAACCTGTCTGTAAAATGCCATTCGTAGGTTGGAAGTAGTAGTCAGGGTTTTAATATACACAAAACATTTAGTATCATGCTTGGCACAGAGTAAGGATCCAATACATGTTAGTTATTTGTATAAACAGTAAGTGCCTCCAGGCTAGGTCCTTAGTCCTTAGTCCTTTTTGAATCTGTAGCCCCATCCACACTGATTCAACATTAGTGAAATAAATTAGGAGATTAAATATTCTATAAAACAATTATAATTAAATCTCATTTTTTAATAAGTGTTTTGTTAGTTATGGTATGTTGTCATTTAGTTTAATTTGGTGGGAGGTTTGTTTTTAAGCTAAAACAGCAAGAAAATTTGACCTAGCAATTTGACTCCTAGATAAGTATATATCCAAGAGAAATGAAAACATATGCCCACACAAAAACTTGTATGCAATTGTTCATAGCAGCATTATTCATAATAGCCAAAGTGTGCAAACAATTTAAATGTCCATTAACTGATGAATGGATAAACCAAATGTGGTGTATCCATGCAATGGATTATTGTCTGGCCATAAAAAGGAATGAAACACTGATACATGCTACAACAAGGATGAACCCTGAAAAGTGAAAGAAGTCAGTTGAAAAAGACCATGTATTATATAATTCCATTTATTCAAAATGTACAGACTACATAAATCTTTATGAGACAGAAAGCAGATTAGCCGTTACCTAGGGCTGGGAGCACGGGGTTAGAGAAGCGATAGCTGAAGGCTTATGCGGTTTCTTTGGGGCATGATGAAAATGTTCTAAAATAGATTGTGACAATGGTTGCACAACTCTGAATATACTAAATACACTAAAAACCACTCTTTAAATAGGTGAATTGTATAGTATGTCAATTACATCTCAATAATGCTGTTACAAAATAAAAAGTAAAAAAAAAAAAAGTGTTGTCTCCAAATTGGAAGCTGGACAAGGGTGAGTTTGGCAATCTTGCCATAATTCTCTTCCTACCCATGTACCAATTCAGGCTCCTGTACAGACACATCCTCATCAAGGCAGAACAAAAGAGGATAAAAAGACCAACTGCCTGTCATTGTTTGAGTGAGGTAGAAAAAAAAATAGCAGTTATTCTTCTAGTCCAGTCCAGCTGCCTCTCAAATGCCTCCTTAAATTTTGCCTCCTGTCTAGCTCAGTTGCACAGAATGAAAGGCTGGTGGGCTGGTAAATCCAATAGAGAAATGGGAGGTGCAGAAACAGCCTGGTCGTTCTCAAAATTAAATGCAAGTTCCAAAGATAGAAAGCAAGGCTAGAAAAGACTAAATATCATGTCTATTAATCTTTGGCATGTCATCTTCCTCCCCATGGTTTTGTCTTAGAAATAACGAAAAGCCCGACCTCTGGCATCCTCCCTGCATCCTTTGTTTCAACGATGTTTTTCAAGAATTTGCGCAATTGCCGATGGAGGGGAAAGTAGTCAGGGTTCTAATTTAGTTGCCCCAGTTTGAAAGTTATAGAAGATTACCAGAAGTATTTTAGAAATTAATCAGTATTTAAAGGTGAAAACAGAGGAAAAGTTATGCTTGGAATGCATAAGAGTAGTTACAAAGTTATGTAGTTACGACCGAAACTGAAATGTAATTTTATCATTTAAAAATCTTGTTCTTTGCTCTACTTTTCACCAATGCTGCTATATATAGACATACTCACAGGGGAAATTTCTTAAGTAGAAAACAAAAAAGAAAAATTATACTTTCTGCTTTCCTAATAAGTGTTAGTACTGTTAATTTCAACTCAAATAAATATTTATTTAGTTAGTAGTAGTGAGAAGATTTGCAGGTGATATGTTGGTTTTGCTAAATGATGAGTGCTGACTTTTATTGAGTGATCGCAACTCCTCAGCTGTTTCATCTCAATACCTGCAGTTGCCCTATGAGGTGGTTACTATTGTTTTACTATTATTGTCCTATTTTACAGATGAAGTAAGGCACAAAGAGGTTGAGTAATTCACCTAGGGTTGCACACCTAGTATAAAGGATGACACTGGAATTCAAACCCATTCTGACTCCAGAGCCATATTGTGACTCTCTCTGATAGTCTGCTTCCTCACTAAACTGACAGTTCTCTTTACTCTTGATACTTCTACCCAGAAGAGCTAAATCCATTAGAACATTGAAGAGAAATAGTATTTCACTATAATATTTTATTTATTTAATAAATATTAGCATTTTTTTTACATAAATAATGTGTGTTGGGTCCTTTCTGTATGTAAGGCAGTATCCTTAGCCAGTCGTGTGGTGATACACCTCAGGAACTTTGCACAAGTTATTCTCTAGCCTGGTGAGCCCGTTCTCCCCTCCCTTGACACTCCATTGCTAATGCCTACTCAGCCTTCAGATAGCAACTTAAAATATCACTCCAGAGAAGTTGTTCCTGACATCTGCTTCCCTCACCCCTGTGTTACATAGTCACCTATCTTCATATACTTTTCCTTCCTAGCACTTTCCAAGTTTGAAATTAAATACATGATTAGTTATAAGTGGCTGGCTCCCCTACCAGATTGCAAGTTCCATGAGGGCAGGGATCATGCCGATTCGTTCATTCCTGTCTCCCCTACACTGAGCAGAGAGCCTGCTGGGCTTAGGTAATGTTTGGACAGTGAATGAATGAATGAATGAATGAGTCAGGTATCAGCCATGCCCTTGTGGTGCTTACCCTTTAATAGTGTTACTATGCAATCACAAATGTACAAGGGGAAAACAGAGGGTTAGAGGGAATAAGAGCTCGTCAGAGAAGGGGTCCATCAAGGCCCTGACGTATGAGCTGGCTCTTGCAGGGTGCGCCAACATTTCAGACAGATAAAAGTCAAGGGCAGGCACAGAGCCAGGCGAGCATGGCCCACTGAGCAAATTGCTGGGGTATATTGTATTTGTTTTAAAAATAAAGTAAGAAAAGAGTAAAACACAAATCTTTTCCTTCCATCTGAAAACATTTAGGTGTAGCCTGTCTTTTGGAGCCTAAAGAAAAATGAAATTCCTTCATTTTTGTATTGATGAAAACGATGAAAGCCAAGATCCAAAATATAAGTTGTGCCTTTGACTCAAATACAATCCCTCACAGAGAAGGAAAGGAAAAGAGCCATGAATTTCTGAGAATAAATGGGTAAGATGCCTCATACTTTTTCCTATTCCAATGAGGAGGATGAGGCTGCAGAATTTCTTAGCCAAGTCATGAAGAGTCTCTTAAAAACCAATTCTTCACTTTTTAAGCTCAAAATCAATAGAAGAAATCATAGAAAGATCAATAGGCTTGACTCCATGAAAATTAAAAATTACTCCATGTCAAAAACCCTCACAACCCAAATTAAAGGCAAACATAAACTAAGAAAAATATTTGCCACTACTATGATAGCAAAATTCAGTTCAGTTCAGTTCAATTCAATACATATCAACTATGAATCCCCCATGTAACTGGAACCATTAGATTCAGAGGTTGTAGCACTCAGTAAGGCACAGTTTCTGTTCTCATGGGGTTCTGCCACAAGAGCAGGACATATAAACTGACCATTCCAATGCCATGTTGCAAGTGGGAAGGTCATGACTACACAAGGTACTACAGAGAAAAGGGGAAAGAAGGGCATCTAATCTAACCAGGATTCAGAGAAAGGCTCCTGAAGAAGGGTTCTTGACGAATAAAAGTTGAGTAGGAGTTATCCAAGGCAACAAGGGGGAGAGGAGAAGAGTATTTAAAACTGAAAAAAATAATCATTAAAAGCAGGGAGGTGTGGAATATCTTGTTGTGTATGTGCATGTCGGGATGGTTACAAATTCTTCAGTATTCTGAAATAAAGTATGAAGTTAAGAGTGGTGAAGACAAGGCTGGACAGGTAGAAAGGGATTAATGTATCAAGTTTTTTACTTTATCCCATAGGTGACAGAGAATCATAAATGGATCTAATTGGGGAATGCAATTTGTGGTTTACGAAGATCACATTGACAGCAAAATGGGGAATGAGTTAGAAGGGGGAAGACTGAAGGTAAGGAATCCTCCTGGGCTTCTGTGACAACAGCCACATGAACAAGTAAACTTGTCCAGAGGTGTCAGAGATGGAGTGAGGCCAGCGATTCAAGAGATAGTTAGGAGGAGGTGAAATTGGCCACATTGCTTTCTGATTTTAAAAATGTTGAGCTGAGGTGATGACAAGGCGAGGCAGACGGTGGAGTCACCCAGGGTTGTCCTGAGGGTGGATGATAGTTCTTTTAGATAAAATGGGGTTCTCAAGAACAAAACAAGTTTGACTAGTCTGAAGGAAGACAGGATGCATTCAGTTTTAAGCATATTGAATTTGAGGGGCCCCTGGCCATCCAGGTGGTGGTATTCATTGGAACTTGGATATCTGAGCCTGAAACTCAAGAGAAGGACAAAAGAGAACCAGGATTTCCAACAGCCACAAGAGTGAATAGAATTTCGTAGGAAGATCAGGTGGGGTGAATGAGGGTTGAGAAAAACTCTGGGCAGAGGAAAAGGAGCCAATGTGACACCAAAATTCTGATCTGACCTTTTCTTTAGATAAGTCATCTTTTCAAAGTTCCAAGTGGATGTTTGTGTAGCCAGAGCTGATCACTGGGGAGAAACAGTTCTGTTGTCTGCAAAAAGGGCTTGTTATTGGGTCTTGGGGCTCATCCAGTGTGGAGCATTTGGAGCATAAACTGGAAGCAGAAGGATGAATAAAAGGATGGAATGAACACATTTTACATAATGAGATAAAGCCTTTTCTCCATTATGGGTATGAGGTTTTGGCAAAATTATATTGTATTTAATAATGTGTCTCTTCCTTAACATAAACCTAAGTTATATTTTCTAAGAATTTCTATTGGTCCTTTGAAGAGGTGTGTGTGTGTATGTATGTGTATGTGCATATGGATGCATATTTAAGTTCTAATATGATCCAGTGATTTCCTGCTAAATGATCAGAAAGAATAAGAAGGCATGTCTTCATTTCACTGGTGGAGAAATCTTGGAGATCATTAACTCTCCAAAAGACCACCAGAAAACCTGGTGATCAAGCAAAGTTAAGTTTATTTTACTCATTACAGTGAGGGAGTACACGATCCTGACAGTGTCTTTGGGGAAATTATGGAAGAGTGTTCATAGGGTTTTAGGGCCTGGGCTGAGGAGTTTTAAGACAGATCTTATAAGGAAGGGAACTTATTAGGATGGGATAGAGTTTGTGGCATAATAGATTGCTGAGTACACTTAACCAAGGTTAGGATTTTGAAGTGCATGTTGATGAGCCCGCTGTTAGTTTTGATAATTAAACTGTTTAGTTGATTCACAACCTCATTTTTCAGGAATAGGTATTTCTTGGAAAAAGAAACTAAGGTATTTTTGCTTGGTCCCAGTATTGTTTCTCATAGCACAGGAAAATGTGCCTGGTCCCAGTGTTGTTTATTTCAGGGATGTGAAATGATGTTGGTTTCACCACCTACCCAAGACTGTCTTGCCTCAGTGTCCTACCCCTTCTCCACTGTGTCCCACCCCTACATGGTGTTTTGGCTGAATACATCAGATTTTAAAAAGTACATTTTGGGATATGAGATCATTGTAGCCCAGGGATTGCCTGGTTGAGTAGAAGGAATGGATCCAGAGCTAGACCAACAGCACTGAGTCAAGGTTTCCCAAATTGTGGGGAAAGCAAGGTTTTCCATGTGTGGAGTTGAGGAAGGAAAGAAGTAATCTGTGCACAGAGAGTAGTACTGACCTCAAGATGAAAGATCTTACTTGGTACCTTGGGTGAGACATAATGGGATCCTCCGGGAAGGGCTTGACTTTTTTTGCTGTTCTTTTCCCTTAGATCATCTGAGTCATTTTTGGCGTGCTATTATAATTTTTTTCTCCTTTAGTGAGATGATTTTAAACATCCCAGCACAGATCTTCGAAAGTAAGGTTCTGGGCTTGAGCAGTAAAGGGAAATGTGGCCTTTCTGTCATGATCCATCTACTGAGGTCAAGTGTTAGGTGGCAGCACCATATGGGGAAAGGCAGAGCCCAGAGAACCAACAGAGATGGGGGAGCAGGAGAAGAGGGCACCATGTCTAAAGAGGTCCCATGTGGATCCCAAGAACAAATACCCTTTTTGTCCCCCAGTTATGTTAGAAGAAGGTGACCCTTGAAGAAGGCAGTCAGATTGCCTTTGTGTCATTGGAAAAAAATAAACAATTTTGGAAATCAAAACAGTCCTTTTTTTTAAAAAAAAAAGAATTCTTCTAATTCTCCATGTACTTTATGCAGGGAGGCAGAAAGACCTAGATGAAAATGAGTAAGAATAGCTTACAAGATCCTTAATTGATAAGGGAAGAAGAACTCATTTAATTGGTAGCTGTCATGAATAATATGCATCAAAAAATGTATAATCTAAAGTAGCATGCAGAGTAAGAAAAATAATCAAGGAAATAAGGAAGTAGTCAAGAAAAGTTCCATAAATTAAATCATAGTTTGAAAGGATAAAGTCATGTTAACACTCATTATCATATTTTAATTTCATGGTGATTAAAATTATAATGTAGCATGTACTACTACTTAATTGATCTGCCAACATCAAGTATTTGCAAGTTTCTTTTTGTTCTCCAAAGTCATTATCTATGTATTCTTCACTGCATAATTTCAGATGTAATTTTAAACCATAAATATTTCTCTTTATTAAAATTCTCAGGAAGTTAGAACTTTGATAGCTATTTATTTATATCTGCTTTGGCAAGATGCCAGGAAATTCATTTTCTTATATTTTGAACACTACAAAATTAAACTGCTAAAGAATTTTGTCTATTAATCTTCATGCTTCTTTTTTGACAGTTTTACACTTTAATCACAATCTTTAGATACCCGATGGTGACTAGTAAGCTATGTTTTTTCAAAACTGGGGATTTTTCTTAGAAAGTTTCCCACTGTTGAGGCCGCCATCCCTTCCCACTGCCAAGCCCTGCACCTTCACAGCACCTGAATAGCCTTCCCAGGACAGTGTTGTCCCCTGGTAACACCAGTCTCCAGAGACCTGGCAATACTCAGAGCCTTTGCCCCACTTGGGAATCCCAACTTCACACACCCTCTTGGATGAGGTAATGCTTCCTGCTGTCTTAGAGTTGATCCTTTGCTGCAGTCTGCACTGACCCCTCCAAATGCAATAGTCTCCAGCCTGACTTAGCTCACCTTTCATCAGTTGCATCTGTGCCAGGCCACCCTGGCTCTGATGGAGTAAATAGGACACATATATCACTGTGGAGCCTCATGAGTCTCTTTAGATAAAAATAAATTTGGAAAATTGTCAAACCTTCTAGACACAATGCATTCATAATGATTCCTGCCTCCTTTGACACCCCATCACACTGACTAACGGTCATCCAAATTGACCACCTGGCATAGCTCACTGTCAAAATAAAAAGGACATATTTTCAAAAGTCAGGGATTGTCTTTGTATAATGGAATCCTGTGGTGGTGGTGGGAGCCAGTGGGAGGACTTATGACAATTACAAACATATGCCGTATCTGAATCCTAAAATTTATCAAGTGTCGTACGCTACATGTATGTTCTCCAGTACCATTATTCTTAGGACTATAATTATAATGAATCATTATAATTAGTTCTCATATTTGGCAAAAATGGTTAGATTACAGTTAGCCAAATATTTTAAGCCAACCTGAAGTGGAGAAATGCCTTGTAGAGTGCTTTGGCATAGACTACCTGAAGGTTAAAAAAGGAGAGAACCCAAATAACCTATCTTACGACATGAGAAATCTAATTTCAATTCTAAGTCTCAAGATTTGATCACTTCTTCTAACATTCCTTTTATCTGGTTTTGATGGACTTTACAATTAGGCACACATAGAACTCATATGTAGGAATACCACCCCATGTTTATGTAGCAGAGGCAGAGTCAGGAACTATTATACTGTAAGAAACAGTAACCACTCAGAATGACGGGATCGCAGAAGGAGAGCTTATTGGAAGCAGATAAGAGATCTCTCACAGATCCCAAGTGTAGAAAGTGTAGCCAGAGGGCTAATATAAATTAAAGTCAGGAACCAATGTTAAGGGGCTCGATGACCCCTCAACTACCTTCCTCTATAGTCCAGTGGGCCCATGAGCAGAACCCAGGCTTTTGCCCCACCTGACTTCCAAGATCCAGTGTCTCAGATGGACTAACTCAGTCTCTGAGTCTTAAAGAGAGAGAATTGAATTGGCCACTAGCCAGCCAATGGTCTACGTCCCCCTGGGTCAAGTGGCTCAAAACTTTGGGAGGGGCAGCTGTAGGTAAAGAGGCATCTTAGCAACATTGATTACTGTCTCTGTAACAAGCAAGATCTCTGGTCAAGAGGGGCTCTTTGCCTCCTCTTAATGGGGAAAGACTATCAGGGGATCTATAAGGAAAAAAGAGAGCTCATCTAGGACTGCAGGGAGCAATTCTAGCCCTGGGATAAGGAAAAGCACAGAACTACAAGGGCAGATGTGAAACTGAAAAAATGGGAAGCAACTGGGTCAAGGTCACTGGGAGAGGAGTTAGGATAGGTCAAAGGGTGAACTATACAGTTACCTCAGCAAGAGACAGACTTGCTCTAAGTTAATCCTTACAATAACTCTCCCATGCAATTAAAGGTGGCTTCATGTGGTGATCAAGCCCCCACTCTCTGGAGTCTGAATGCATGGTTCAAGTTCCAGTTCTTCCAGTTACTAGCTGTGTGCTTGGGCTAGTTAACTTTTCTTTTTATGCCTCAGTCCCTCACCTGCAAAATCAAATAATTGTATAGTACCTAGTCCATAGTATAGTTTAAAGTGTTCAATGAACTAATTCACACAAGACACTTAGAATATTGCCTGGAATGTAGAAACCTCTGGATAAATGCTTGCTATTATTATTATTCCCATTTTATGGATAGGAAAACTGAGGTACAGAGAGTTTGCTCAGCTAGTTCTGGGTAGAGCTAGAACCAACGCCCTTGCTCTTTCCACTATATAACTAGGCTTCTAGCAAGGGGTTAGCTCCCATTCAACTGCCCACTCCAAGTTTAAGCAAGATTGGGAAGGGAAGAAGGAATGAAAAATAGGAGAATTAATTTTTTGCTTAGTAATCTAGTAAAAGCCAAAGCACGTATGTATGCTTTTACATCTCAGTAAATCCTCAAATCTTCAGATAAATCTTGAGGTCTGAGAATTGAACTCAGGCTGTCTGACTCCATCATCCCTGCTCTATTCACTACTCACTTCATGTTGTGATAATGTGGATGATAACTGGGAGGGCAGCTTTGAGAGGGGTTTCCTGTATGTACCTTGTGGTAACATCCATTTGATGTCAGTTATATTGGTTTCAATTAGCTTACCTGGGTCTCTCTACCTATATTCTGCCCAACTCTTCTAGTTAGTCCCATCTTCTACTCTGCAGTGATATGAATAGTCTAAGAGCATAAATATGATCATGCCTCTAACATGCTTGGTGGATCCTCATCATCTACAAAATCAAGTCCTTACACTTTAGTGCAACATATACAGTCCTTCCCAAGCAACCCCAGCTACTTTTCTAGCCTCGTATCATGCTCCCCACCCTCTCCTCTCTTCCTCTCTTCTGGGCATCCCAAACTGCTTTTCTCACTCTAATATTGCTCTTTCATGCCTCAATTGTTTTTGCACACAGTGTTCTCTTTGCCTTAATTGTCCTTTCTCTTTCTCACTCAACCTCCTTCTCCTCTTTCCCCTTCTTTTTTATTGGCAAAAACTCATCAGTTATTCAAGATCTAGACCAAATATCTCTGTCAAATTCAAGATCTAGTTCAAATATCCATGACTTCTTTGGGCTGTTAGTTGCTCCCTCCTAATGCTCCTAATACACCTCTTTTATAGCACTTGTCACACTGAACTGTAGTCATTCCTTTCCACGGCTGCCTCTCTCACCATATCTGGAGGGCATGCCTACGGTTTTCTTCATCCCTACTTCCCCAGGGCCTAGGACAGTTCCTGGCTTGGATAGGCTGCTAATCAATATTTGTTGAATGAATGTAATTCCAGAAACTTTCAAGCTCAATGTGTCTTAATTGGTATTTTGCAAGGATTTTATTCAGCCCCCTCCAGCTGAAATTTGTTCATGTTTAGACACAGAAGTAAATATGGAATAATGTTGCTGTGGAAACAAACTTGGAAGACGGCTTTCCTTTCTCCTTTATATAAATGCAGGAGTCATACTAATGGCTAAGTCGAACATGAATACTTCCACAGTGGCACTGCAAACATCAAGCTCGCCCTCGAGGTGCTCCGGGGCAGTCAGCTATGCAGATCATGGAGCAGGCTGTGTGTCATTCTAGCATATAATCTTTCTCACTTTGATCCTCAGTCATTGAGTTAAATATTATATTCAGTGTATTCTACAATGAAATCATTGCATTTTGGTGGATTTATGTTTGGGGATTTAAAATGTTTTTAAATGACATGGTACAACAATTTTTCAAGAGGAAAAAAATCAGTTCTCTATTTCTTAAATCCCTTTCAAAATCTTCTCTTCTGTCTTATGCATTTGGATGAGCCCACATGGAAAGCTTCTCTTGGGACTCTATGGAAATATTTTCTCTTTCTTCCCATGAACTCCTACAAGAAAGGAACTAAAAGTGATAGCAAAATACTTTGCATTTTGAGATATTTCTCCTTGTGGAGTGATTCTTTGTCTAACCACCTTTTCCTCTGAGCAAATATCTTACTGGAAGGAAGACGTGGGGATTGTGCTACTTTTCTCACCTTCATGGTCCAAAGGCATTTTTCATGTATTAAATCTCCTGAACTGTCTGATCTCTGGGCTCCTATAGCTAGACTTTCACCATGTCAGTAACTTCTTTGGCTCCCAATCTAAATCGCAGTGCCAGTCCAAATAGCCTCACCTCAAAGCTGTAAAAATGAGGGTTTCTCATTTTAACCTATGTAGGTCATTGCATAGCTTTAAAAAAAGCCTTCATGACAGTACTCAAACTTTCTCCACATGTTCTCACACAACATAAGCTCCTCATGCAATAAATGTATGTGGACTAAGTTGCTATATGGTGCATTGTGGGAACACAGGCTCAGACACAACAAAGACTTTCAGCAAATGACCACTTTATTACTTACACACACAGAGGGTCCAAAAGAGCAGGGGAAGAGTTCCCATTGTGTCTGGTCTCTCAGAGAGGCCAACTGCTGCAGTCGGGGTCGATGGCTGGCACACCCCACTTTGCATTGGAGAGGAGAGACAAATCTGTGCTGCCCGAGAGTGGGGTAGGTATTCAGTCCAGGAGAAGGGGCCTTGCCACTGAGAGTTCCCACTCTGATAAGTAGCTGGGGCTGCTTGCTCCCAGTTTCTGGGTTTCAGATATAGTTAAGCCATTCCATTTGACCTAAAAGCCCTCCATCCAATTCCAGGCTGCTGAATGGAAACATAATGAAACATCTGTAGGGGAGGCAGGGCAGAGTGAGGGGGTGGGGGGTTGAGGGCTGGGAGATGGCCGCTAGGTGTGTCTATGTCTTTCCCCACAATGTATAACCCATATGTAAATAAGTTAGTCAAAGGGTCCCAGAGGTTACACAAACAAGAAAGCCAGGACTGGGAGATGGGAAATGCCTGTGCTTTTCTAATCAGTAGAGTCTGGAGAAAGAAGATGAAACTGATCTCACAGGGTTGATAAAAAGATAAGTGAGAGTGCATGTGGATAATGTAGGGTTCCTTGGGGTTCTGTCCTCTTCACTTTGCATGTCATACACTAGCCCTGGGTGACTGCATCTACTTTGTAGGGTGTGTGTGTGTGTACAAAATATCTGAAGTTTGGATTTTTGCCCATGAATTCCAGATCCACATGCTCAACTGTCTACCTGGATTTTCCACAAGCCAACTCAAAGTCAACATTGGCAAAACCAAACTCATGTATTTGACCTTTCCAGATCTACTTCTTTTCCTGTTTATCTATCTGTATTGGTAAACAGCACTGCCATCCACCCAGGTGTCCAAGCTGGAAACGTGGGCATCCTCAACTACCTTCTCGCCCTTGCGCGCCCTTCATTTCCAATCAGTCACTAAGCCCTGTCAATTCTATGTCCAAACCTAACTAGGATCAAACCACTCTTCTCTATCCTTTTGCCACTGCCTTGGTTAAGACCACCAACCTTTCTAACCTGGATGAGATGGCGGCAGACTCTGGGTGGGCCTCCCCACTTCCAGTCTTGCTCTTCAATTCAGTGTCCATTGTAGCCAGAGCTCACTTCTCTAAAGCACATGCCGTCTCTCCTTTAAAACCGTTCACGGCTCTATATTCACATCAGGACAAAGCCTGAGCTCTTTACAACATTCTTTAGGATCTTTCCTCTGGTTTCCTCTCTGGTCTCATTTGTTTTTCCATCCCCCTCACCACATCCAACCATACTGAGCAACTTTCAGTTCCTCAAACACACCAATAGTTCTCTTACCTCTAGGCTGTTGCACTTTTTCAGACTGAGCAGAGAGGGTTGAGACTTGGCATTCTCCTATAGGCAGAGAAAAATCTAGGGTGCCTCCTCTGATTCTCTTAGAGAAGTGTTTCCATTCACCTTTCCCTTCAACTCAAGACCCATATTTCTAACTGTCCTCCTGATATCTTCATTTGGAAGTTTAACAGACATTGCAAAATTAACCATGTCCAAAACCTAATCTCTGACAATTAATCTCATCATTCTCCTTAACACTTATCACAACTTGCACATTGTATATTTTACTTTTTTGTTTACTTTCTGTCTTCCCCACTGGAAGGTAAGTTCCAACAAGTGGAGTGACTTCTTTTTTGTTCCATGATGAATTCCCAGAGTCTAGTACAGTTCTTGACACATAGGGGACACCCAATAAACATTCATTGAATGAATAAATGATCTACAGCAATGCAATGAAGATGGACTGAAACTCACCCAGAATTCCTCATGGTGCAGTAGAAAGATTACAGATTCTATCAGGAAGAACTGTCTTGTTGTGTGCTCTTGGGTAACTCACACTTAATGTATCTGAGACTTTTCCTCATTTGCTAAAATAAAGATAAAATCACTCACAAGATTGTTGTGGGTTAATGATTGATTTTAACCTTACCATGGTTGGTCCTCAATAAATATTATTCTCTTCCCAGCTCCTGGTTTGACAAACACCACTAGAAGCCTTAAAAACTTGGCAAGGTTAGCAAGACTTACCGAAAGCAGACCTCAGATGCAGCAACTCAGAAATTAAATTGTGTTCTATACGAGACTTATTTTATTAAAAGTGTTATAGCTCTTACTGGGAGGAACAGAGTTTAGTGTGAAGGTCAACTGAAAAGCAGACTCTTGTAAATAGTTGCTCAAGGCATGGTCTGCCTGTGAAGAAATGGGGGCATGAACTCTTCTTGCCACCTATTTCTCCCAACTCATTGGGAAGTGTTCATCTGAGACACTGTAGAGTTTGAAATGCTGTGGCTTGCCCTATTGAATAGCTCCTAATAACTGTGTAATTATTTATAAAATGCCTTTTCTTACAGCATGGTCAACAGACTTTCAAGGTGGGTAGAGTGGGAAGGGAAGGAATTTGGGGTCAGAAAACTGAGCCATGCTAGGGAGAACCCCAGAGTTTCTGGGGAAATGGAACTAAAATCAAGTTTTGGTCAATGTTTATCATAGTGAGGTAAAAATTAAAGACAATTTTCTTCTGATGTGTACTTGTTAAGGTATTGCTGGGTGAGGATGTTCACAGATACATTATATGACCACTGATGTTTGTTGGCATTTGCAGCTCACAGGAACCAAGCACGTTGGACATGGAAGGAACTGACACATCATATAGGAATCCTAGACTAACATGGCTAAAGGAAAGCTTGGGAATCCTTCATTCTGAAAAGAAGGAAAATGAAGCACACACAATAAAAGTGAATAGACAATGGTCACACTGCTAATAAGGAGCAAAATGACAACTCAGATCCTGATGATTAGAGTCTCAGACCTAAACTCTTCTACCACTTGTGCTTACAGCAAAGAGACAGACCTCTAAAGAGGTTAGGATACTTAAGTTTTCAAGGAAATTTTTAAGATTTTATCCATGGAAACATTAAGATGATCCAAAACAGGTCAGCATTTAATAACTCAGATAATGTAGATGAAAGTGCATTGTAAATTGTAAAATGGTGCCAAAATATTGGTTCAATTATTGATTAAATTGGTGGAATTAATAAATAAAAGAGTCTGTCCAGATAAATGTAATTGTACAGTGTTAAATGTCACATTTTAAGGGCTACCAAACACATCAAAGTGATTTCACCTGCTTTGTCAGCTGTTCCATCAACTTTTTGATGCTGACTCCAGAGTAGGGTAATGCATTGATCACAAATTTGTACAAGGAAATTGTGCAGGAAATATCATCTGTACATGGTGTTTCTTTATTAAAAATTTTTTTCACCTATAAAAAGAATATCATATGTGCCTATAATAGAACACTGGGAAAATATAGTAATATATAAAAGAGAAAATTAAAAGTACTTGCAAAACTACCTCCAGAAACAAATATACTATTAAAAGTTTGGTAAAATTTTTTTTCTAAAAGCTTAATAGCCATGTAAGTTCATACTGTATATGCAGTTTTAAGTGGCATCTTTAAACAACGTTACTTGGTGACTAGTTTTTGTTCCATTAGTCCTTAAGAATATTATAATTATCACATATTATTCCATCATACAGAGCTACTTTAATTTATTTACTCCCCATCTATTGTTGGACAATTCCTCATTACCAAATTTTTACTATTCTAAATATTTCTAAAATAAAAACAATACATCTTTGACCACACCTCTGAATTTTATCTTCCCTTGAACAGACTCCTAAAAGTTGGATTATTAGATCAAAATCTACGAATATTTTTAACATTCCTCATAAGGATTGCTCAATTGATTTTCAGAGAATGTGACCTATTTATATTTCCATTGGCACCGTGTGAAAAAATGTATCCTCACCAGCATTGCCATTTAAAATAGTTGACAGTTTAATGAGAAGCAGGATACTTAGATGGTCTCAAAATAAATTCCCACAAGGTGCTTATTATCTATGAAGGAAAAAATGATAGCTCTACAGTGGAGAAACCTGACAGAGACCACCTTAACCAAGCCATCAAAGTTAGCGACATCAGCCATGGCACAAATTGACTGCACGTTCCTTGCAATATGATGCGCTGAGAAGGATAGAAAGTCACTTTGGGGGTAACCCTGCCAGAAATGCATAACCTGAATTTGATTATTGGGAACCACTGGACAGGTCCAAATTGAGAGATATTCAACAAAATAAATGATCTTTACTCTTTAAAAATGTCAATGTCATGGGGCATTTAATGTTTTAGGGTTTTATTGTGATTGGAATCCTTTCTCCTTTATATAATCTGAGTGGTTATTGCTGGTACAGAGGAAACTTACTGGAATTTGTACATTTTTCTTGTATGCCTCCATTTTACTTCTTATGAATTCATATCAAAAGCTTTCAACTTATTCTTTTGCAGTTTTAAAAAAGACATACAATCATATTGTCTGCCAACAACAGTAATTTTGTCTCTTCCTTTCTTATAATTTTACCTTTTATTTCTGCCTCATGTCTTATTGCATCAGACAGCATTTTCAGAACAGTGCTACATAATAATGAAGAAATATACCATCTCTGTCTTTTCCTGGTATTCGTGGGAATATTTCTGATTTTTCAATATTAAGGATGATACTGGATGTTAATATATCATATGTTAAAGTGAGTATCTTTTTAGTCCTATTTTTCTAAGAGGAATTTTTTTTATTAGATGTGAATGTTGAATCCCTTTTTGTTGTCTATTGAGAGTCTCATTTAGTTTTTCTTATTGGGTTGCTGAACTGATGTCATTATAATAATAGATTTTTCTAACATGAAACTATCCCTGTTTTCCTGAAGTAAATGTGATTTAGCTGAGGTAGATTATTTTTTAAATATTTCGTTTTACTATTATTATATTTTGTGCTTTTGCAACTCTTTGGTGGATTTGTATTGTATCAATTTAGTTCATTTGGAACTATGTTTCAGAATGTTTCCAGAATTCCCTTTCCTGCAAAGTTCTGGGTTAGCTGGGCCACAAGAGACGAGTTGTGTGAGATTTGGAAGACAAAGTGGAGGAGGAACCTTTACACTTCTAAGGTCGGTGCAGAGTCAGAGGCTCTGATGCCGTTCAGCTCCTTGTCACTGCTCTGCTTGCTCATCTGGTTGAAGTGGGGCATCAGCTGGCCACAGCTCCTCCAACTCCTGCTGGGCCAATGCCTTCAGCATCTCTGACTCCTGGAGCAGCTGCATCTCAGCTGCACAAGGAAGGGTTCCAATTTCTCCTGTAGATCATGCCCCATCATCAAAGTTGGAGACTCGGAGGCAGGGAGAGACTGATGTAGGTTCCAGTCTGTCCTCGTAGGTCCCAGTCCTTGCTGCCCCCACTTCACATTCATCTTTCTTTCCCTACTGTTGCTTTGCTGACTTCATCTTCCAGTACCAGACACAGAAGCAACAACCATATATAAACTGTTTAATTAGCTCCCACAATTGTGGAAGGTCAAATCCCAGAAATACTTCCCCTATTTTATACATCTCCTGGTGGCTCTCCTCTGATCAAACCAATTGAAACATAGTTCATAAATGAGATTGGTCTATGATGTTCTGGTTATTCTTCACTGGCTCCATAAGATTCATTCTCTAACTTTCTCAGCCCTGCTCAGTGCCCCAGGAGGATTAATCTTTATAGATGGGGGCTCATTTGCCCTCAGGTCATGTATGCCCTGGCAGAAGGTTGAAGGATGCTAGAGGAGAGAGCACAGAGCTTTCTTCTGCCTCTCCTTCCCAGCTTGAGCCTGGTGGTTCTGGCAGTGATCTTAGCCTATAGGTCTACCATTTTTGCCTGGAAGCCCCTCTTCCACAATTCAAATAGTCATCATCTCTGGGAACATTATTTTCTCTATGTATTAGTTATCTATTGCTGTGGAACAAATTATCCCAAAATTTAACATCTTAAAGCAACATTTATTATCTCACACAGTTTCTAAAAGGCTCTGGTATCAGGGAGTGGCTTAGCTGGATGGTTCTGACTCAGGGTATCTCCTGAGATTGCAGTCAACTTGTTGGCTGGGGCTGCTTTACTGGGGATGGGGGATCTGATTCTAAACTCACTCATATAGTTGATGGCAGCCAGCTCCGGTCCTCACCCTGTGAGCTTATCTATAGGGTTGCTAGAATGTCCTATGAAATATCAGCTGGCTTCCTCCAGAGCAAGAGATTTGAGTGAGAAAACAAGGAAGACACCAAATGCCTTTTAGTTTCAGAAGTCATACACCATTACTTCCCCCATATGTCTTCATTAGAGGGAAATCATGAAGCCAAGCCCACACTCAAACACAGAGAATTAAGCTCCACTTCTTCAAGGGAGGAATATCAGACAATTTGTAGACATGTTTTAAAACCACCACAATCCCTTTCTCTCTTTCTGGCCTGAGACTGGTAATGGCTTCCCACTGTTGCTAGCCTTGAATACCTCAGTGTATATGCTGATTCCCTTAAACTCTGCATATATTTCTATAAATAATCCCTTTATTATGTTATCTACAGTTAAGCCATTTTGAATGTACTTCTGCCTTCAGGATTTTAACACAATTTATTTGGGAGTGGGGGAAACACAGTTAGATAGTGTGGGAATTGCATTGCAAGGAATTTCATTTCATTTTTCCCTGAAATAAAGTATCCCAAAATAAAATAAAGCAATGGGCCAGGAGACTTAGGACCAGTCCCCCATTCCTGACCCCTTTATCATCTCTTTATATCACAGGGTCTGGAACACTGAGAACTATATTTCCCCAAATTCTTTGCCAGCAGAGTTCTGATTTATAGTCCATTAATGAGAGGAACTCATTGTAAGACTTAGAAGGCAGAACAGAACAGATGCTATCATCTCTCCTCCTGGATGTCGTGGCCTTGGGGCATTTTCTCCCAGAGACACCCTCCTCCGTACTTCAAGCAACTATCATCATCGGCAAAGGTTAGTTTCTTGTAGTTGCTGACTGGGGGCACAGTAGCAACATCTTTTTTGTTTATTCAATTAAAATTTTTTTTTATTGTGGTACCATATACATAACACAAAATTTCCCAGATTCCCCATTTTAACCATTTTTCAAGGCATAATTCAGTGATATTAATTCCATTCACAATATTGTGCTACAAAAACATTTTTCTCACCCATGAAGCAATAACTCTCCATTCTCCCCCTCTCACTTGGCCCCTTATCTACTTTCTGTCTCTATGAATTTTCTTATGCTATATATTTCATAAAAGTGGAATCATACAATATCTGTCCCTTTATGTCTGACTTATTTCACCAACAGGATGTCTTCAAAGGTCATGCATGTAATATCATGTATCAGAACATCATTCCTTTTTATGGCTGAAAAGGAATGAATGTATATACCATTGTATGGATATACCACATTTTGTTTATCCATTCATCTGTTGATGGGCACTTGGGTTGTTTCCACTTTTTTGGCTATTGTGAATAATGCTGCTATGAACATGGAGGTACATGTATCTGTTCAAGTCCTTGTTTTCAGTTCTTTTGCGTATGTATCTAGAAATGGGATTGCCAGGTCATATGGTAATTCTATGATTAAATATGATTAACTTTTTGAGAAACTCCAAAACTGTTTTCCACAGTGGGAACACCATTTTACATTTCCACCGTCAATGGCAATGGATGAGAGTTCTAGTTTCTCCAATCCCTCACCAACACTTGTAATTTTATGGGTTTTTGTTTTTGTTGTTGTTGTTGTTAATAACAGCCATCCTAGTATCAACTTCTGGATTCCTTGGAAGTGAGGTGGGAACCAGAGCACTGTCAGTCATCTTTCCTGACTGTGGCTTCTCTGGTCCTTCCAATGACTTTTTTGTTTGTTTTTCCCAATGGTTTTTAAATATATGATTCTTTTTCCTGAGTCATTTTTTTGTCTAAAATACCCAGAGTACTTTGTTTTCCTGACCAATTCCTGACTAATACAATAAATAGATACATAAAACCTGAATAGAGAGTGATTATTTTCCATTTATTTTTGTGTAGAAAATAATCCATTTTGAGATTGTCAATTTTATTAGCATGGCATTCTCTTAAAATTTTAAAATTCTCCCTGAAGCCATGATATACTGGACTAAATCTTAATTTTATTGATTTGCTTTTTTGCTTTTATAAAAAACTAGATTAGCCAGAGGTTTTGCTTTCTGTTTGGATGCTGAGTTAGAAGTATATTTAGCTGCACGTTTCAGAAAATGAAACTAACAGTGGCTTAAACAAAGAAGAATTTCTTTTTCTTGCATAACAAGCTCAGAGGTGGATGGTTGCTAGTATTGCTCAACTACTCAACAGTGTCATCAGACATCCATACTTATCCTGTTTTTCAGTTTCACTATCCTTGGCTCATTGGCTTTTCTCCTCATGTTTGTGGCTGCATGGTCCCAAGATGGTTAGTATGAACACAGACATCAAGGATATATTCAAGGCAGAAAATGTGTCCCTGGAAGAGGTAAGCACTGCCCCAGCTCTGTCAGTGTGGTCCTAATAAAGGATGTGAAACATCTTTTTAAAAGGGTTCTATTCCCTTGCACTTTTTGAACTGTCCAGCCCTTTTTAACATGAAAGCAAAAGCTTTCCAAGAAGTCCCTTCAATCAGCTCCCATTTGTATCTCAGGGCTAAGATTTATTTCACATGGCCACTTCTAAGAGCAAGGGATTGTGGAAAATTAAATATTTCACTCTCCAGATTCTATAGAGGAAGAAGATAGGAAAAATTTAGGCAACTATTGAGTGCTAAGAAAATCATCCTCCAGTCTCCACCACACATGTCAATTCCACTCTGTTTCTATATCATTTTTATTTATCTTTCTGTTTATTTGCTAAATTATTGAGTTGAACAAGGAAGTTTACATATTTCATTTTGTTGTTATAGTGAAGTAATGAGATCACTTTATGCTATGAATTTGACTATGAGGACAGCTTTGACAACATACCATGAATTTTCCTTATCATTAACCAGTGTCTTCCTTATATCCTTCATCTCTTTTGTCACATTTTCTTTCAACTCATTGATTTGACTTAGAAGATCTGTTTGAACATCTTTAATTAGCTGTTTCACCTCTTGAATCTCAGTTGAAGTGTTAGTTTGTTCCTTTGAGCCATATCTTCATGTTTCCTGGTGTGGCTCATGACTTTTTGCTGTCTAGGCACCTGATTTTCTTGATTAGTTTATTCTGGAGGCTGTTTTCTCTCCTTTGCCTTGGGTTTTCTTTGATCCCTGTATTTCTTTGTTTCTCTCACTGGCCACTTGTTAGATTGGCTCTGCCCCCCAGTCTTCCCACAGAATCAGATGCCCACCATGGCCTGCCTCAGGGATGGGAGGTAGGCACTGGGCACCCCAGCAAGTTGACTGTGTGTGGTTAATAGAGATCTGCTGGCTTCCAGTGGTACTCTGTCTCCCACCAGTCAGCAAGATCTGGGTTTGTTGTAGAGCCCTGCTTTGATGGTTAGGTTGTCCATATTTCTTAGCCAAAACAAGGCTCTGTTTCTGTGCAGGGTGTGTAGACCAGCTCCTATGGTCCTAATAAAGGATGTGAAGCATCTTTTTAAAAGGGTTCTAGTCCCTGCACTTTCTGAACTGTGCAGCAGATGGCACTGTTCGGTAACTTAATAGTCCTCAGAGGCTGCTTTGCTTCCAAGCACAGGCTGAGCTGAAACTGCGGGATTCCTATGCCCCTACTTTGCCGACCAAAATCTGCTAGCTGTGGGGCTACACCTGCAGCAGAGGACTCCCTCAGCTGACCCAGCACTCCAGCCATCCCCAAGGCAAGGAAATGGCCACTGGCTGCTGCTTCCCTCAAGGGTGGGGGAAGGGTTTTCAGACCCAGGGCTGGAAATGCAGTCTCTGTCCATGTTTTCTCAGTCTCTTTGTCCCTCACTGACCTGGGTCTTGTAATGTCCTTCCCTGTTCCCCAGGTCTTCAAACAGTGGGGTATGTCTAACTGTTGTGAGAGATTTTAAAATCTGTGTCCCTGGTAGGAGGGTTCCCACCTGCTGATTCTGTGCCTTTCCTACACAGAGACTGAGTGAGGGGGAGGGGAGAGAACTGGCTGGTCTGGGATGGAAGATTCGTACCTGATATTTCTTCTCTTTCTTCAACTTGGCTTCTGCAGGGTCCTTCTCCAGTCTATAGCCTCCTCCAGAGTTTTAAACAATTCAAAATTTTCCTTTTTTTTGTTGTTGAATCTCTGGAGAGGAGTTTTCAGTAGCTGAGTGATAGTTCTTTTATGAAAGGGTTTTTAATTTCCATAAAGTGGAGAGTTTTATTCTTAAACTTTTATTCTTGATTTCTAAATTTGCACATTTTAGGCAGAGAATGTAGTCAATACAGTGTTTACTTTTTGGGATTTATTGAACTTTTCTTGTTCTAGTATAAAAAGAGTTTTTGCAAATGTTTCTCAAATATTTTAAAATAAGGCTTATTTTTGTTTATAAAATTCTTTATTGTATTATATATTATATTGTTCAAATTATCTATAAGCCTTGTTTTTTTTCTTCTAATATATCTGTGGAAGTTACCCAAATAGTTATATGACTATACATTTCTTCTTTTTTTTTTTTTTTTAAATCAAAGGGCAGTTTATTATGAAAGAATCAAAACAGAAACTCTAAGTACCAGTGTGTACATTGTACACATTTAAATGACTCACAAGAATGAAGTTTTTTTTTCGTATATATTAAGATCACACCACCTTGTTTAATCAAAAGATGTTCAAGGAAAAATATGACTCCAAACTGCATATAAAATTGCCATTTTAAACAGACTGCATTTCAAACATGCAACAATGCCACTGGTAATAAAGCTTTGGAATGGGTGCTCATTCTATTATTCTACTACAACAGGATAGAAAGCAAGATAGGTTGAAAATGTATTCTAAGTAGAATAGAACTTGTCATTGTCTACATCAGCACTCCTCACTCCTCTGTTGCCATTTTTAGCAAGTACTCTTTGTCGATTTTGAAGAGTCGCCATCCTTCCTCACTGGACAGATCAGAAGCACCTCTTCTTTTGTAAAAGTTGATAGATGGTTCATTCCATTCTGCCGCCAAGAAGTGCATGCCGCTGCAGCGACATTTCATTGCAACCTGGCTTAGATTCTTTAGAATTTCTGATCCAATGCCAAAACCTCTATAATCACTCATCACGAAGAAGTCTTCAAGATATAATAGCTTGCCAATCCATGGGTCATATGTAAAATAGTACATGGCAAAACCAACAGTGTTGTGTCCTCATTTATCATGATCATCTACTTTATTGTGTAAAGGATCTTTTAGTTACCTCCCCGCCCATCCATGTACATGGAAGGGCCATGTACATGGCGAAGCTAGAGACTGTAACCTTCTGGAGTCCAGTACTCTTTGGGCACTTCTGCAACCAGGCAGTGGTAGAAGGGGTGCTCGCCGAAACCATCCTCTAGCAGATGTTTTTCAGTTAATACTACTTGCTCTTCCATGTATTCATATTTAGCTAGTTCCTTGATCAGCCGCAGGATGTCACTGCAGTCGGCGGCGGTGGCTGGGCGAATTTAGCCATTTTTGTCTTTTGCTTTTCTTTCCTTTGCGGACCAGGCCCCTGTATTTGAACAGCAGGAGGAGGTGGTTCCTCATTCGTCTCCCTGGAGCTTCCTCTTCTTAGTCAGGCTGGCACCATGACCCAGTGAACCAAGGTAGCGAAGGATGAGCTTCTGCGAAGCTGTGACCGGCACCGCGCATCTACATTTCTTCTTATATTTGTTAACCTTTTTTTTAAAAAAAAAAATCTGGTCTGATGTTTTATAATTTGGCACTTAAATTTCATGACAGTATACTTTGTTGTTGCTGGTAGAGATATGGCAGTCTTGATTTCTGATGTATTTCTAAACTGGAGGTACACAATGAAGGAAGGAATTTATTACTTACTAGTTCATGACCCTAAGCATACTTAACCTCCCTGTGCCTCTATTTCCTCACCTATAAATTGGGTGAAATAATTGCTACTTCTTTGGGTTGTTGAGAGTATTAAATGAATTACTTCATGCAAAATGGTTAAAGCAGTGCCCTGAAACATTGAATAAGTGTGAACTACTATTACTATTATTGTTTTCAGCCTAGCAGACTTGTTGTTTCAAATAGCAAAGCAAGGGCAGAATAAAATCTCCATTTTCAGGCCAATTCCATTGGCCTTGAAGTTGGTGTAAATTAGTTCCAGATTCTAGCAATAGTTTGTCAATCTTAATTGGCAGTTTTTTTTAAAACCTGTTTTTGACATTTTCTCTTTCTTCATAGACTTTTATTGGGAGGTTGGGAAAGGTTGTGTCAGGGTTACTAGCCAGTCACCTTTCAAACCAGAATGCTTGTATCTAATTTTTAAAATAACCTACTTCAATGTGATTTAAGTTAGATGGAGATTGACTCTATAATTCAATTGCGGTGTAGAAATAGCCATTAATGCACCTTTCAGTGCTGGTCAGGCACTTTCTTAATGGCTTCAAAAGACTTTGTGAAATATTTCAGAGAATCTTTTTGTACTTATCAGGAGTCCATTTGAGAATTTAGGTCCCTTTTTTTTCCACATGTCATAAGTTTCAGCACTATCTTTCTGAATCATACCTGATCTACTCTTTAAAGCCAATCACAGAACCATCTCTAAAATAGCATCCCTGCTCCAATCAGAGCTCCCTTCTTAAGAATAATAAGTCTGACAGGCATCACACATTTTAAATTGAACATAGGCTGCAAAGCAGCCCCAATCCATTAGCCCAACTGACCTTTGAATAACCCAGACCAGAAAAGAATAAGGCCATAAATCCAAAAAGGCTCTAATCCTGACTGGGCCTTGGTGAGCCTAGCAGCCCAGGAGAGGAAACAGCAGTTGAGCATGACATGGTAATTGTTCTCACAAAGAAGTCAATCTTGTTTAATGAGAAGAGCACTTGAGTAGGAGTCAGAAGGCAGGGGTTGTAGTTCTGATTTCAAAACATATTTATTTTGTCACCTAATTTTCTAGACTCTCAACTTTCTTATTTATTAAATGAGAATAATACCCTAGGCCATGCCTACCTCAACACTGTCTTTTCCTGCCCCCAGGAGCTCACAGTTAGTGGAGAGACTGGGAGTGTAAAGTGGTGGAGTGGTTGGCTTTGGAGACAGTCAATGGAGATTTGAATACCAGCCCTATCCATTTATTAACTCTGCAACTTTGAGCAAATTATGTGTTCTTGGTGCCTCCATTTCCTGATCTGTAAAATGGGGATAATAATAGTACTAGCACAAGTCCTGGGGTTGTTTTGAGGATTAAATGAAACAATGCACAGTTTGCACTTAGCTCAGTTCCTGGCACAAGACAAGCACCAAATAAATGGCATGTACCTCAAATGTGACTGGTCCTCTTGGAGTAGCCATAGATTTCACTCCATGACCACCATGAGGTCAGACTCAGTAGTTTGTTCCATTTTCGCAAAGCTCCCCGCCCCCCCCCCCCCAATCCAACTCCAACAGGATTGGCAAGTAATGTAGTATTACTGGAGATTTCATGGAAATTCAGAGTAAGGAGTAAAATAATAATTATTACATTTTATTGCTGCTTTCTATGTTTCAGGCAGGGTGCTGAATACTTCCCATGCATGATCTAATTTCATTCCAAGCAATACATCAACATTTAAGATAACTTTCCATTGGATTTTCAATTTTCTCCACAGTGTCTTCTCTTTAGATTGTCAAGGCACTTCTCCAATTTCCCTCTGCTGTCCCAAGCAATTCAGCTATTCCTCTCAAATTGCAAACCCTATTCAGCAAAACCGAGGCCAGATAGCCAGACTGGCTGCTTATCCCTCCCTAATTCATGCTGCTTAGAAAAGTCCCAGCCCCTAACTCCTGATAGGAGCTCTCAGAACAGTGGTCCTCTTCGCTCTGTGCAGTCAGCAGGAGAGTCTGGATTTCTGTCTGGCTTCCTATTTTTTCTCCTGCATTTGATGTAGTGTCTAGTACATGGACCCTCACTGGTAAATATTTATGGGATGAATAAACATATGTTCAATCACACACAGAGGCCAGAATGAACTAGGTGTTTAACAAAGGCAGTGGAAATGTGCTATGGGACACTGTGACAGGGAAAGTTTGCCTTGAATGGCATTTCTGTTCCTAATGGACCTGGGACTATTTGTCCTGTGAAATAGGGTTGTGTGTGCCCTGTTCTTTTTGAGCACTTTTAACATATGGCCATAGAAAGGAATTTAATTAGCCTAGAAAATTATATCATAGACATTAAATCTTCTAATCAAGGTTGAAAAGTCTGTTCTAATTGGGTGGGTAAGTAAATTCATAAACCCAAAGTCTGAAAAAAGACAATGGAGGAGAAGGATGATTTTCAGATCCTGAGAACTTCTGCACTGCTCTTTGCAGAGCTGCCACTTGTTCCTAGAAGGTGTTTCTATTATTAATTCTTTGACAATCTCTCGTACACTTCCAGAACATCCAGCATTCCAAGCAATAAAGATTTCTGTTACTTCCTGGTGCCATCCTCTCCTGAATAGTATGGTCACCGACATATGTCTGCTCATAGTGGCCATCTTGTTTTCTCCATTATTATACTTTTTTCATCAGTTTTCCAAACAAATTTAAATCTCTGGTTAATTCTGGTATCATATCATCATCATGCAACCTCCTCCTACTTCCAGTGAGATTTTTTTTTTTTAACAAAATTCTATGCCCTCATTACTTCCCATTTTCTTATCTCACATTCTCTTCTCAATCCAGTCTAGTTGGCCTCTTTGTTCCCACACTCCCTTGAAATGGCTCTTTCTGAAGTCACCGATGCCCCCACTCTTGCCAAAGCTGAGCTCGGTTCTAACACAATTTTTAAATTATTTCATGCCCATTTGAATGTGTCACAGGGCATCAATAGTGGAGGCAAGGAGGGGATCAACATCAAGTTACGAAATAGCCATACTGCCTACAGCAATTCAGAACTGGTTGCATGGGGGGGACGAAGGATAAGAAAACAGTCCAAGATGATTTACATTTTCTAGTTTGAGTGACTGGAAGGATGGTGATACTATTTGTTACAGATAGCACTCAGATTTGAAGTGCTGTTATTTAGTATTTGGCCAGGAAACCAGGATTGACCAGAGAGAAGTATTAAAATAAACAATGACAGATAAAAGAATATGACAAAGCAAGTAAAAAAGTCTGCCCAATTTTGCTGTGCCTTCATTCCTCAAAGCCCAAACTCAGGATTCAACTCTTGCTACACTGATCACCTGGTAGAAGAAGCCAAGAAGAAACTAAAAGAGCCCTGGCCCTTACTGCTTTAGGCACATAGAAGAAAGAGATATTTGTGAGATGGGTGGTCAGGCCTGCCTGGTGGGAGACGGCTGTGGGTCTCGCCACACTGGAGGAAGAAAAACAATCAAGAAAGTGCCACCAATGTAGTGACCTTCTAAAACAGAGGTTGGCAAACTACCAACTGTGGGCCAAATATGGCCTGTTGCCTGCTTTCATACAACCCATGGGCTAAGAATGGTTTTTACATTTTTAAATGTTTGGAAAAAAAAATCAAAAGAAGAACGGTATTTCATGACATATGAAAATTGTATAAAAATTTAAATTTCAAAGTCTATACATAAAATTTTATTGGAACACAGTCATGCCCATTCATTTACATAATGTCTATGGCTACTTTAAGTTGCAACAGAAATTTATTTGCAGTAGCGGGCAAAACCTAAAATAATTTTCATCTGACACTTCACCAAAAAAGTTTGCTGGCCCCTGTCCTATAGCACAGTGATGTCACCCAAGAAAACATGGCCTAATTAGATTTTTAAAATCTGACCCTTCTGATACAGAGTTTCTGTTTGGGGTGATGAAAAAGTTTTGGTAGCAGATGGTGGTGTTGGTAGCACAATGTTGCAAGTATAATAAATATCACTGAATCTTCTACAGTAGTGGTCAAAATGGGAAAATTTGTGTTGAGTATCTGTTAACACAATAAATAAAGAAGTAAATCTGGCCCATTCATATCAATTCCTCACTCTGGGAGAAGCAAGGAGGTGCTTGCAAAGAGGAAAAAGTGGTCTCAGACGCCTTCCTTTAAAGGCAACTGTGTAACAGGATCAGATCCCCGGAGGAGAGCTGGTTTCAGGAGGCAGACTGCAAACATAGTTTGAGGTGCTTTGGTGGCATCTGTACTCTAGGAGGTGACAAGACTTTTCAGTATGAGTCACAGGAGACGGAGTTGGAGTTATGGATTTGTGAGATGTCTCTAGAGAGGGAAGATGAATCTGTTGATATGATTGCCAGGGAGAATACAGACAGATGAGAAGAGAGCAGGCTAGGATTGCCAGATAAAATAACCTGGCAACCCTACTGGGGTCAAAACTTTGGCATTTAAGGTGTGAGTAGAAAAAGAGAAGCCAAGAAACAAAATAGAAAAGGAAAAGTCACAGGGGAAGGAGAATGATCTTAAAAGTACCATTGTCCCACGAAACACTAATAACGTTGGGGAGGGTGGTTTGATTGGAACAGGGAGTGCAGGAGCCAGTAGCTTGGAAGGAGAAAGAAAGAATGAATGCAAATTCTTCTTTCCAGAAGTTTGCTTGTGCTGCAAAGGAACACAGAATGGCAGATTGAGGAAGGATATTGGGTTGACGGCTGGGTTCAAGGTATTAGGGGGCAGGTGAGCCTGTGTATCGATGAAGGTGAAGACAGTGGGAGGTGGTTGAAGATACAATGGAATGATTTTGTTGTCATTGTTGGTACATTAGGCTGGTACTCCCACGAGGGCCCTTTTCTCGTCACCATCTTGAGCCCTACCACACTCACCACCAGAGGAGACAATACTAGTTAAATCATTGGCAAAAAAATAAAACCTGAATGTGTACTGCTTTATAAACCATGTATTGTCACAGTTCACAATGTACTATGAAAGGATTTTATTTGTCTTTTAATTCCTCACTTTTAGACCTGACTGGCTCATCGGGTACATGCCACACTAATTCTTAGATTAAGCCACCTTCTTAGAAATTTTACCCAGGTGAGAAACAATAACAACAACAATAATAGTAATGATCATAATGATCATTACTAATGATCATACATAATGATCATATTGATTACATAATGATAATGATCATTGCTAAGTGCAAACACTTAGCACTTAGTAGCTGGCACTGTTCTAAGCAGGGAAAGATAGGGGCTGACCCATATATGCAAATAGCTTCTTGTCTTCTTAGTGATAATAATAATAAGAGTAAGACTAAACAAAGATATGTGTGAGAAAACAATAAATATTTTTATAATGTTTCTCTTCTCTGATATAGCAATAATCAATACTATTGATTGCTACTACTTATTATTGTGAACTATTATATATTACATATTAGCATTCCATTTATTTAACAGATACAGAATAATATATAATTTTAAATAAATACCCATTTCCACATTTTATATCAAAGTAATAATAAAAAAATAATAAGAGTAGCCAACACGAATTGAATTCTTAAGTGTCAGGCACTATGCCAAGCATTTTCTTTGCATGATGATGGAATGATATTTGATAGAGCAAGATTGCTATGGAGATGGGAGGAATTTAAAAATACAGGGCAAAAGAAAAGAACCAGGTGAAGAGGATTAGCTCTGGGCAAGAATAGGGAAACTCGTGCTCTGTGACAGGAGGGTGAGAAGACAGGATGGCACCAGGCAAATGTGGTGTGTTGTTAGAGTGGAGGGGTGCAGACAGGGCCAAAGTTACTGGCTTCATTTTCTCAGGGAAGAATGAGGCTTCTAGCCTGCTATGAGTGAGGGGGCCCCTATGTTATATAAAACTCTAAAATAGTGATGTATGGTAAGGCAGAAGTTACTGAATATAGCTGATGTGTTTTGCTCCTTTAGACTTTAGGTATGAACAGGAATTGTGTAGACTGAAGGAAGGATTCTCTGGTTTGGAAAGAATATGGCTTGGCCAGGCAGCCCCCACACCTACATCCGGAGTTAGCACCCAGCTCCCCACTGACGCACTCAGTCTCCGTCTGTCAACAATGCTGGAGTCCTTGTGTCGGTCCTGGCCTCTCACTAGCCTTATATCTCTCTTACCCATTCCTACTTCCTGAAAATCAGACTATCAGTTTGGACCCACTCAGCCTTTTTGTGGAGACGGAGACGTTATCTTGCAGCAGGAACAGGAACTGTTTTGTCCCTGAAAGCTCTTACTCTCCCCTGAGAAGGCCCTCCATCTCTCAGGCACTTCACGGTGTGTTCCAGTTTGCTAAAGCTGCTGAAATGCAGTATACCAGAAATGGGTTGGCTTTAACAATGGGGGCTTAGTTCACAAATTTACAGTTCTAAGGCCATGAAAGTGTCCCAGTTAAGGCATCAACAGGGTGATACCTTCTCTGAAGAAAGGCTGCAGGCATCTGGGGTTCCTCTGTCACATGGGAAGGCTCATGGCTAGAGTCTTCCAGTCTCTCCGGGGTTTAACTTCTTGTTTCCGTGGCTTTCTTCAGATTGTCTCTGGGCTTCTGTCTTAGCTTCACTCAGCTCCTGTCGGTCCTCCTTGTTTCTCCCAGGGACAATCTCTGGATTACATATCTTAGCTTCTCTGAGCTCTCTCCAAAGTATCTCTGCCCTTTATCCTCTCATAGACTCCAACAAGGGGATTAAGACCCACCTTGAATCGGCAGGGTCACATCTCCATGGAAACAACCTAATAAAAACATCCCACCCACAGTAGGTCTGGCCCCACAAGACTTGATTAAAAGAGCATAGTCTTTTCTGGGGTACATAATAGATTCAAACCAGCACATGGGGTCAGGCAGTTTGAGACATGTTCATGGGCAAAAGCAGCCCAAGGAGAGGCAGGCCCAACCTTTCCTTAGGAAGAAACCAGTGCTGCTGAAACCCATCTTTATGAAAGGCTCTTTTTGTTGGGAACCTATAATTTCATTCACAACTTTGGTAAGATAATTACATGATGCTAGTGAGAGACAACTTGATGAATAACTGTTTGTTTTCAAAGGAGACATATTTCATGCACTTGATGCATAATGGGGTCAGAGACACAGCAAGCTGTCACCATGTTTTCTGTGTAATTTAACCGCCTGGCAGGGTTCTACAAGGGAAACAGAAAATCCCTTTATGATAGATAATATATCCTGGCCCTGCTCAGAAGCCATATTTTGGAGGCAAAGTTTGTAAATACCTTGGTCAAATAGCACCTGTCAGCCTTGGGGCTGTTTCTGCTCCAACTTCAGGCTCTTCCCCACCCCATGTCCCAGCTTGACCCGGATGTGAGGTAGACATTATGTAAATAACCTCAGGTCCACACTTGAGGGGCCTCACACGCTCGAGATGCAGTGAGGAGGGTTAGAGCTGCTGACGCTTTGGCTGATCCCCATGTCGTTTTCACTGCAGATCAGACCCAATTTTTAGAATCAACCCCGTCATTGCTCAGAGGTTTTGAAGAAACTCAGAACACTGTATATAATAATAAAAACACAGAAATAATGAATTAAAAGTTTGGACCAGCAAAAATAATAACTAGTATAATGTTAATAGTTAACATTTATTGGGTGCTTACCATGTGCCTGCTACTAAATCCTGGACATGGATTGACTTGGTGAGTCTTCACAAGAAGCACAAGAGATAGAGAATAACATCATCATTATTTTATAATTGAGGAAACTAAGGAACTTGCCAAAAATTACGTAGTCAATAGTGGTCGAGCTGGAATTCAAACTCACAGAGTGTGAGCCTGGGGTATAAGAGCCTTACTCTGCTATTATATTGTCTTCCTGTAGTGCATTCTGTGGCATGTCACCCGGATCCCCTTCAGGACCGAAACACACATTTCCACGGATGAAGAGAGTGCCAATGGCTGACAGCCAAGTACCTCACTGAGCCACTTTGCCAAGGTCATGCCTCACTGAAGTTTCACCACCCACCCAATGACTGGCCAATGTGGGGAGTGGAGAGGACGGGACAACTCTGAAGAGCTATCCACAATTCGGTGCTCTCGAAGAATCGATGGGAACTTTTGTTGTGATTGCATTGCAGTTTGACTTCTAGATCTGCCCCATCCTGCTTCCTTCCCTCCCCTGCTGGTCTTATTATCAAGAACATTCCCCAATAAATTTCCCGCACGCAAATTTCCATCTCAGAGTCCACTTTCTCAGAGAACCTGAACTGTAATACTCCCAAAAACAAGGTTCAGCAGAAAAATTGAAACAGATGTACAGGCCAAAGAATTGCTATGCTACTATTAAAGGTGTGTTGCCAATTTACCTCTGAGTTTCCTGGCAGGTGAAGAAAAGATGGACACATGAAGACAGTAGAGCCAGGAACCCAGGGACCATGATGGAGGCATTTTTTTGGTATACCAAAGTCTATCTCTTTTTCTTTTTCTTTCTTTCTTTCTTTTTTTTTTTTTTTTTGGTTATCACAATGAAAACAGCTTTGTTGCATTTTTTCTGTTTATGTAAATAACACATACTCATTGAAAAATATGTTTTCAATATTTTCCCTAATAAATTTCCTGCACGCAAATTTCCGTCTCAGAGTCCACATATGTATATATTTTCTATGTGTAAGATAGAAAATAAAATCACCTCAAATCTCATTGCCAAGTAACCACCAATGACATTTTGCTCACTATCATCTCATGCGTCCTCTTGTGCATGCGCATGCAAATAATTTTGCAGATGTCTTATCCTTCAGTACACATCCTGAACCCCATCCCTATTCACTACCCCCACCCCTCCCACACGAGTCCAAGTCAGCAAACTTCTCTTGCTTAAGCTACTGCAATATCCTAACTGGTATCCCTACAATCCACTTTACACCCAGAAGCCAGGGCACTCTGAGAAAAATTTAAACACATCACCTATATGTCCTGATGGAAAACTTCCCACAGCTCTGTATCACTCTTGGAATGACCATGATACCCCTCACCAGAGTCCACAAGGCTCTCCCTGGTGTTGCCTGGCCCGCCTCTCTGATCTCATCTCCTACTATGCCCCTCAGTCATCCCCTTCTTGCTGTTTCTCGGGCATTTACACCAAGTGTGTTCCTCTTAGGGGTCTTTGCTTTGATGCTTCTCTGCTTAGAACACCCCTCACCAGGTGCCCTTTATTTTATTCAGGTCTCTGCTCAAATATCCCCTCCCCCAAATCCCTGGCCACTTTATCTAAAATAGCAGACCCTCCACCACTTATTCTTTTTTTTTTTTTTTTTTTTTTTTGTCTTTCAATGCTTATTTATTGAGTACTGTGCTATGGGGAATACAAAAATACTCTACATAAGTAACTATATTATGAGTTGAAGAGATACAAAGTACCAAGGGAAAATTCAGAGGAAGTTTGGAGGAAGAAGAGATTATTTTCTTGGAAGGATCATGTAAGAATTTAGGGAGTAGGTGGCTTTTGAGGAAAACATTTGAATTGGCAGAGAGGTGCAGCTGATCAAAAGTTTTACCAAGCCCTTTATTCTCAGTAGGCATCTGCATCCCAAGCTTCCCACATCACACTTGACCCCCATTTTCTCTGCAAACTCTCTCAGTGCTTTGACCCCAACTAATTAATCCCATCCTATTTAACATGCTCACCTTGATCTCCTGCCCTTTAGCAATGGGAGAGGTGTCTTTTCTCCTAAGGCTTACCCTTCTATTTGTGATCTGTATCCTATCTCTTGTCTTTTTTTTTTTTTTTTTTTTTTTAATCATCATTTTATTGAGATATATTCACATACCACGCAGTCATAGAAAACAAATTGTACTTTCGATTGTTTACAGTACCATTACATAGTTGTACATTCATCACCTAAATCAATCCCTGACACCTTCATTAGCACACACACAAAAATAACAAGAATAATAATTAGAGTGAAAAAGAGCAATTGAAGTAAAAAAGAACACTGGGTACCTTTATCTGTTTGTTTGCTTCCCCTACTTTTCTACACATCCATCCATAAACTAGACAAAGTGGAGTTTGGTCCTTATGGCACTCCCAATCCCACTGTCACCCCTCATAAGCTACATTTTTATACAACTGTCTTTGAGATTCATGGGTTCTGGGTTGTAGTTTAATAGTTTCAGGTATCCACCACCAGCTACCCCAATTCTTTAGAACCTAAAAAAGGTTGTCTAAAGTGTGCGTAAGAGTGCCCACCAGAGTGATCTCTCGGCTCGTTTTGGAATCTCTCTGCCACTGAAGCTTATTTCATTTCCTTTCACATCCCCCTTTTGGTCAAGAAGATGTTCTCCATCCCACGATGCCGGGTCTACATTCCTCCCCGGGAGTCATATTCCACGTTGCCAGGGAGATTCACTTCCCTGGGTGTCTGATCCCACGTAGGGGGGAGGGCAGTGATTTCACCTTTCAAGTTGGCTTAGCCAGAGAGACAGGGCCACATCTGAGCAACAAAGAGGCATTCAGGAGGAGACTCTTAGGCACAAATACAGGGAGGCCTAGCCTCTCCTTTGCAGCAACCGTCTTCTCAAGGGTAAAACTTATGGTAGAGGGCTCAACCCATCAAACCTCCAGTCCCCTATGTCTGTGGTCATGTTAGCAACCATGGAGGTGGGGTAGGCGAATACCCCTGCATTCTCCACAGGCTCCTCAAGGGGGCACTACATCTTTTTTTTTTCCTTGTTTGTCTTTTTTCTTTTTTTTTTTTTTTTTTTTAACTTTCCCTTCTTTTTTAAATCAACTGTATGAAAAAAAAAGTTAAAAAGAAAACAAACATACAATAAAAGAACATTTCAAAGAGACCATAACAAGGGAGTAAGAAAAAGACAACTAACCTAAGATAACTGCTTAACTTCCAACATGTTCCTACTTTACCCCAAGAAAGTTACATAATATAGCAACATTTCAGTGAACTTGTTCCTACTACATCCATCAGAAATTAACAGACCATAGTCATTTCTGGGCATCCCCAGAACGTTAAATAGCTTATCTGTTCTTCTTGGATTATTGTTCCCCCTTCCTTAATTGCTCTCTACTGCTAGTTCCCCTACATTCTACATTATAAACCATTTGTTTTACATTTTTCAAAGTTCACATTAGTGGTAGCATATAATATTTCTCTTTTTCTGCCTGGCTTATTTCGCTCAGCATTATGTCTTCAAGGTTCATCCATGTTGTCATATGTTTCACCAGATCGTTCCTTCTTACTGCCGCGTAGTATTCCATCGTGTGTATATACCACATTTTATTTATCCACTCATCTGTTGAAGGACATTTGGGTTGTTTCCATCTCTTGGCAATTGTGAATAATGCTGCTATGAACATTGGCGTGCAGATATCTGTTCGTGTCACTGCTTTCCGATCTTCCGGGTATATACCGAGAAGTGCAATCGCTGGATCGAATGGTAGCTCTATATCTAGTTTTCTAAGGAACTGCCAGACTGACTTCCAGAGTGGCTGAACCATTATACAGTCCCACCAACAATGAATAAGAGTTCCAAATTCTCCACATCCCCTCCAGCATTTGTAGTTTCCTGTTTGTTTAATGGCAGCCATTCTAATCGGTGTTAGATGGTATCTCATTGTGGTCTTAATTTGCATCTCTCTAATAGCTAGTGAAGCTGAACATTTTTTCATGTGTTTCTTGGCCATTTGTATTTCCTCTTCAGAGAACTGTCTTTTCATATCTTTTGCCCATTTTATAATTGGGCTGTCTGTACTATTGTCATTGAGTTGTAGGATTTCTTTGTATATGCAAGATATCAGTCTTTTGTCAGATACATGGTTTCCAAAAATTTTTTCCCATTGAGTTGGCTGCCTCTTTACCTTTTTGAGAAATTCCTTTGAGGTGCAGAAACTTCTAAGCTTGAGGAGTTCCCATTTATCTATTTTCTCTTTTGTTGCTTGTGCTTTGGGTGTAAAGTCTAGGAAGTGGCCTCCTAATACAAGGTCTTGAAGATGTTTTCCTACATTATCTTCTAGGAGTTTTATGGTACTTTCTTTTATATTGAGATCTTTGGTCCATTTTGAGTTAATTTTTGTGTAGGGGGTGAGGTAGGGGTCCTCTTTCATTCTTTTGGATATGGATATCCAACTCTCCCAGCCCCATTTGTTGAAAAGACCATTATGACTCAGTTCGGTGACTTTGGGGGCCTTATCAAAGATCAGTCGGCCATAGATCTGAGGGTCTATCTCTGAATTCTCAATTCGATTCCATTGATCTATATGTCTATCTTTGTGCCAGTACCATGCTGTTTTGGCAACTGTGGCTTTATAATAAGCTTCAAAGTCAGGGAGTGTAAGTCCTCCCACTTCGTTTTTCTTTTCTAGAGTGTCTTTAGCAATTCGAGGCATCTTCCCTTTCCAAATAAATTTGATCACTAGCTTTGCCAAGTCTGCAAAGTAGGTTGTTGGAATTTTGATTGGGATTGCATTGAATCTGTAGATGAGTTTGGGTAGAATTGACATCTTAATGACATTTAGCCTTCCTATCCATGAACATGGAATATTTTTCCGTCTTTTAAGGTCCCCTTCTATTTCTTTTAGTAGAGTTATGTAGTTTTCTTTGTATAGGTCTTTTACATCTTTGGTTAAGTTGATTCCTAGGTACTTGATTTTTTTTAGTTGCTATTGAAAATGGTATCTTTTTCTTGAGTGTCTCTTCAGTTTGTTCATTTCTAGCATATAGAAACATTACTGACTTATGTGCATTAATCTTGTATCCCGCTACTTTGCTAAATTTGTTTATTAGCTCTAGTAGGTGTATCGTTGATTTCTCAGGGTTTTCTAGATATAAGATCATATCATCTGCAAACAATGACAGTTTTACTTCTTCTTTTCCAATTTGGATGCCTTTTATTTCTTTGTCTTGCCGGATTGCCCTGGCTAGCACTTCCAGCACAATGTTGAATAACAGTGGTGACAGCGGGCATCCTTGTCTTGTTCCTGATCTTAGAGGGAAGGCTTTCAGTCTCTCACCATTGAGTACTATGCTGGCTGTGGGTTTTTCATATATGCTCTTTATCATGTTGAGGAAGTTTCCTTCAATTCCTACCTTTTGAAGTGTTTTTATCAAAAAGGGATGTTGGATTTTGTCAAATGCTTTTTCAGCATCTATTGAGATGATCAATTGATTTTTCCCTTTCGAGTTTTTAATGTGTTGTAATACATTGATTGTTTTTCTTATGTTGAACCATCCTTGCATGCCTGGAATGAACCCCACTTGGTCATGGTGTATGATTTTTTTAATGTGTCTTTGGATTCGATTTGCAAGTATTTTGTTGAGGATTTTTGCATCTATATTCATTAGGGAGATTGGCCGGTAGTTTTCCTTTTTTGTAGCATCTTTGCCTGGTTTTGGTATTAGATTGATGTTAGCTTCATAAAATGAGTTAGGTAGTGTTCCATTTTTTTCAATGTTTTGAAAGAGTTTGAGTAAGATTGGTGTCAGTTCTTTCTGGAAAGTTTGGTAGAATTCCCCTGTGAAGCCATCTGGCCCTGGGCATTTATTTGTGGGAAGATTTTTGATGACTGATTGGATCTCTTTGCTTGTGATGGGTTGGTTGAGGTCTTCTATTTCTTCTCTGGTCAGTCTAGGTTGTTCATATGTTTCCAGGAAATTGTCCATTTCTTCTACATTATCCAGTTTGTTGCCGTACAGTTGTTCATAATATCCTCTTATAATTTTTTTAATTTCTTCAGGATCTGCAGTTATGTCACCTTTTTCATTCATTATTTTGTTTATATGGGTCTTCTCTCTTTTTGATTTTGTCAGTCTAGCTAGGGGCTTGTCAATCTTGTTGATCTTCTCAAAGAACCAACTTTTGGTGATATTTATCCTTTCTATTGTTTTTTTGTTCTCTATGTCATTTATTTCTGCTTTAATCCTTGTTATTTCTTTTCTTGTACTTGGTTTAGGATTGGTTTGCTGTTCATTTTCTAGCTTCTTCAGTTGATCCATTAGTTCTTTGATTTTGGCTCTTTCTTCCTTTTTAATATATGCGTTTAGTGCTATAAATTTCCCCCTTAGCACTGCTTTTGCTGCATCCCATAGGTTTTGGTATGTTGTGTTCTCATTTTCATTCGTCTCTATATATTTAGCAATTTCTCTTGCTATTTCTTCTTTAACCCACTGATTGTTTAGGAGTGTGTTGTTTAACCTCCAGGTATTTGTGAATTTTCTAAGTCTCTGATGGTTATTGACTTCTAATTGTATTCCATTGTGGTCAGAGAATGTGCTTTGAATAATTTCAATCTTTTTAAATTTATTGAGGCTTGTTTTATGTCTCAGCATATGATCTATTCTGGAGAAAGTTCCGTGAGCACTAGAAAAGTATGTGTATCCTGGTGATTTGGGATGTAATGTCCTGTAGATGTCTGTTAAATCTAATTCATTTATCAGATTGTTTAGGTTTTCAATTTCCTTATTGGTCTTCTGTCTGGTTGATCTATCTATAGGAGAGAGTGATGTGTTGAAGTCTCCCACAATTATTGTGGAAACATCAATTGCTTCCTTTAGTTTTGCCAGTGTTTCTTTCATGTATTTTGTGGCACCTTGATTGGGTGCATAGACATTTACGATTGTTATTTCTTCTTGCTGAATTGCCCCTTTTATTAGTATGTAGTGGCCTTCTTTGTCTCTCAAAACATCCCTGCATTTGAAGTCTATTTTATCTGAGATTAATATTGCTACACCTGCTTTCTTTTGGCTGTAGCTTGCATGAAATATTTTTTTCCATCCTTTCACTTTCAGTTTCTTTGTGTCCCTGTGTCTAAGATGAGTCTCTTGTATGCAACATATTGATGGTTCATTTTTTTTGATCCATTCTGCGAATCTATATCTTTTAATTGGGGAGTTTAATCCATTTACATTCAACGTTAAAACCGTGAAGGCATTTCTTGAATCGGCCATCTTATCCTTTGGATTATGTTTGCCATATTTTTCCCTCTCTCTATTAATATCCTTTATTGTACCCATACCGAATCTCTTTAGTACTGAACCTTTCTCCAAGTCTCTCTGTCCTGTCTTTGTTTCTCTGTCTGTAGGGCTCCCTTTAGTATCTCCAGTAGGGCAGGTCTCTTGTTAGCAAATTCTCTCAGCATTTCTTTGTCTGTGAAAAATTTAAGCTCTCCCTCAAATTTGAAGGAGAGCTTTGCTGGATAAAGTATTCTTGGCTGGAAATTCCTCTCACTCAGAATTTTAAATATATCGTGCCACTGCCTTCTTGCCTCCATGGTGGCTGCTGAGGAGTCACTACTTAGTCTTATGCTGTTTCCTTTGTATGTGGTGAATTGCTTTTCTCTTGCTGCTTTCAGAACTTGCTCCTTCTCTTCTATGTTTGACAGCGTGATCAGTATATGTCTCGGAGTGGGTTTTTTTGGATTTATTCTATTTGGAGTTCGCTGAGCATTTATGATTTGTGTATTTATGTTGTTTAGAAGATTTGGGAAGTTTTCCCCAGCAATTTCTTTGAATACTCTTCCTAGACCTTTACCCTTTTCTTCCCCTTCTGGGACACCAATGAGTCTTATATTCGGACGTTTCATATTATCTATCATATCCCTGAGGTCCATTTCGAGTTTTTCAATTTTTTTCCCCATTCTTTCTTTTATGCTTTCATTTTCCATTCTGTCATCTTCCAGGTCACTGATTCGTTGTTCAACTTCCTCTAGTCTTGTACTATGAGTGTCCAGAATCTTTTTAATTTGGTCAACAGTTTCTTTAATTTCCATAAGATCATCCATTTTTTTATTTAGTCTTGCAATGTCTTCTTTATGCTCTTCTAGGGTCTTCTTGATTTCCTTCATATCCCGTACTATGGTCTCATTGTTCATCTTTAGTTCTTTGAGTAGCTGCTCTAGGTGCTGTGTCTCTTCTGGTCTTTTGATTTGGGTGCTTGGGCTTGGGTTATCCATATCGTCTGGTTTTTTCATATGCTTTATAATTTTCTGTTGTTTTTGGCCTTGTGGCATTTGCTGAACTTGATAGGGTTCTTTTAGGGTTTGTAGACCAGTTGAAGTCCTTATCTCTAATTTATCAGATCTACAGCTTCGTGGAGTACACTTTCTCTAACTAACCAGCAGGTGGCGTCCACGAGCCACCTGTTCTCCACAAGCCAGATCTCCCCTGCTTAGCCTTTTTGGTGAGTGGGGGAGTGAGTCTTGTGGGGCCCAATTGGTGTACCAAGCTTGCGTGTGTAGTTGGTGTTGCCTGCCCTGTATGTGGGGCGTGTTTCTGGGCAGTCGGGGAGGGGGGGGTGGCCCTAACAATCAAATCTCCCTGATGATCCTAGAGTTTTAAAGCTGCTGCAATAGTCTAATCCTTCAGTTCAGTCCTGCCACAGTTTGTCTCTGCCACTGACCCACAAGTCTTTGGTATTGGCGTATGGCTCCTGAGACTTGCAAGTGGGCCCCTCTTCCAGGCCGTGCACCCCGTGTCCTCTGTTGAGGGATGACTGTGCTATGTCACAGGTGAGTGCCGTCCCCCCAGGGCAGTTCTGGGCTGCTGGGCTGTGTAGGGAGGCTCCCAGTCTGCTCAAATGATGGCTGAATGGGGCTTTGTTAATTCACACTGCTCCACCTTCCCAGCTCTGGGACATTCAGCTGAGGTTGCAGGGAAGGCTAATGTCCATGCCCAGTTTTGTGGTGTGTGCCTGTTATTTGAAGCACTTCCGTCACACTGGGTTGTCTGGGGCAGCTCTGGGCTATGGGGCTGGCGATGGGCAGGAGTGTTTCCTGTCCACCAGGATGGTGGCTGTGAGCGGACACCCCCCTTTTCTTGGGAAGTTGTGTTGTTTAGTGAATTTTCTCAGCCACTGGATTATTGCCTTTTGTCTCAGAGCTCTCTTAGTTCTGCTCTTGACTTGACTTGCCCAAATTGCAATTCTTTGAAGCTTTCTGTATTGAGCTTCTTAGAGTAATTGTTTTAGAAAAAGCAAAAAGGATTTAAAAAAATAAAAAACAAAGAAAACATGGCCCTCCTCAGAGATCTAATGGGTTATTGAAATGCTAATAGACAAAGCAACCAGGGCCATTAAGGAAAGGTGCACAGGGCAGAGAGATCAGCTTTGCTTCGGGATTTGCATATGCGCCTCAAGGCCTGAGCTCCGCCCTTCCCCCCTCTGCGTTCACCAGAACTCCAAAAATCCTCCGCTTTTATTTTGGAGTTTTTCGTGTTGTTTTTTTTCTATGCTTGTCTCCTCTCTGCTGGGCTGGCTGCTCTCAGAGTCTCTGGTGTCTGGTCTCAGTCTATCTATAGTTGGAGTTTGAATCAGTAGAATGAGTTTCCGATAAGAGCAGCCACTGCAATTCTCCCTTCTCCTTCCCGGAGCTGACAGCCCCTCCTCCCCCGGGACTGAGCCTGGCAGGGAGGGGCGCGGGTCCCCTGGCCGCAAAAACTTACAGATTTCGCTGATCTCAGCAGTTCCACGTTTTCATGAGTGTTGTATGAAGTATGCCCAAAGACAGATTGCTCTGTGGTGTCCAGTCCACGCAGTTCCTGGCTTTTTACCTAGTTTCCTGGAGGAGTAGCTAAAAGTTACAGCTCACCAGTCTGCCATCTTGCCCCGCCTCCTCCACCACTTATTCTTACCATTTTTACTTGAAATCATGTATCTGCTTACTTATTTATTGTCTCTCCTTTATTAGAATGTCTATTCATGATGGCAGGGGTGTAGTCTTTTGTTGTTGTTTTTTATTACCCAGTGCACAGAATAGTGCCTGGCACATGATAGGTGTCCAATAATTACCTGTAAAATAGAATAACAAAGTAAATAAATGATCCATTTAGATTTAACTATATATTGCTAGGCTCATCGCTAATTTTCCCTTATGTTGAGATCCCTAATCTGATTCTGAACTATTTCCCTCAGATGTAGTATTTGAGTGAAATATTCATTGAATGTTTACATATTAGCAAAGATCTATTTTGGTTGGGTACAAAATTCTTGGGTTGCAGTTCTTTCCTCTCAGTGATCCCTAGATTTCATCTCACTACCTGCTAGCTTCCAGTGTTGCAGATGAGAAGTCTGATGCCAAGCCAATCCTTTCTCTCTTGTAAGTGAGCTTCATAAAGGGGACAGAACCACTGGAGCCTGGGATAGTCACAGGGCTTTTCTGTGGCCCCCAAGCAGAGCTCATTTCATTCCCTGTTCTGTCTGGGTCCATATCCCTGGGATTCTGTCCTGATCCCTGAACCTGAGTTCCCGACGATACCTCTCTGTTAGGCCATTTTGGAGAAGGGGAAAGCAGGGCCCCTTCCTGAAGCTGGCAGGGGACCTGGCAGAGTCACCACTGCAGGACATCTCTACCCAGCTAGGCAGCAGTTTCAAGAGTATTTCTTCTCAAATCCTGAGGGGATCTGTATTCTTTCTCTCTCTCCCTCCCTCTCCCTGCCTCTCTCTCTCTCTCTCTCTCTCTCTCTCTCTCTCTCTCTCTCTCTCTCTCTCCTGATTTCCTCTTTCTTCTTGGCTGCTTCCCTTCGTGCTTTTACTCATTTACTTTTCTCTCCTATCTTGGCTAAAAATGAAATGACATGAATTTTCAAAGGTGAGGTGCCAAATCACCACATGCATATTTTCAACAGAAATAATTGACAACCGTTCTCTATCTCTTGAACCCATTTACCCTCTTGAGAGAACAGTGAATTTTGTGAGGAAGGGCTCTTTGGGGAAAGTTGTGCTGTGCTCTCTGATCACACCCTACCCCCAAGTAGGAGGGGAATTCCTGAGTGACTTCCTCTCACCACAAACCTGGTGAGGAGGGGCTTCCTCTGCGCTACCCAGAGAACACACACACACACACACACACACAGACACACACACACAGGGTATCTAGAGGATGAGAGTTAGAGGCTCACTAACTGCATTCCTGCTGAGCCAGGGGAGGTTGCTGCCTCCAGGTCTCCTGCACTTCGAGGGATTGTTGGGGCAAGGCTAAATATTTTCCTGTGGACCAGACATGGGCCACACTCAAGGGCATCCTGGGGTTCTAATGCTTGACTGGAGGGCAAGGACTTTACCACTTGTAAAAAATATACATGTTCCTGGGTGATGAGCGCTTCAGACCAGAGTTGCCTCAGTAGGACACCTCCAGAGAGTCTGAGAAAACAGAGGTCAAAAAGCCAGCTCAGACATCTAGCAGGCTCAGAGAGCATGATACCACACATTTCACGTAAGGCCTTTCCTTCCCCTCACCCCACTCCACCCTCTCTATCTGGGAGGATATTGGGGAGTCCAAGATATATAAATGGGGACCCCAGCCACACCACCACCCCATTTCCCACTGCAGTCTCCCTTCCTGAAGCTGGCCTGAGCTGGGGGAGGAGAAGAACCAAGCTGAATCAAGATTAAAGTTTGGGACTGGCCATTCTAAGGACTAAATTAGACAGTGCTTGTAATTTAAAGAGACTTAAGAATATCTGTTACTTAAGCCTGAGCAGAATAATTGTGGGCCTGCTGGAAGTTTCATCTAGGGGCAGGGAGAGATTTATCCCTACTGAATAAATTGCAAAAGGGTTGTGGGAGACAACATTAAAATTGTGTTTTGATTATACCACAAGCAGTGCTTGTGCCCCAGCCCAGTTGTATTTGTATACATGACCCTCACCTGAGCTGGCTTAAGGTACCTGCATGGGGTGGGCAGGGGAGGGAATTTGCATATTTTCCAGGGAACTTGGGAAGTGAGGGAGACCAAGTTGAGCCAAACTGGGGAAATAATGTCCCTGGAAAGAGAAGCAAGAAGGGACAGGAATTCAGTTTTCCTACAGGGAAAGGCTTAAGAAATTGAGGAAGGGTCTTGCCTTGATCTTGCTCTGGCAGTGAAAGGCTGGGTCGTGAGAGCATCAGAAGACATGGGGAGCAGCTGTTCCCAGCCAGGCTCTGCCGAGAGGGCTCGGTGCCCCCCACTTTTGACAGGAGGAGGAGCCAGGAGAGACAGAGCACTGAGAGAGCTGAGATACTGTCTTCCTACACACACACACACACACACACACACACACTTTGGCTTAGCCGCAATAACCCTTAGCCCTCAGGTCTCTTTTGGCATCCCTCTCCACCTTGTTTCCTACAACTAATGGCTTATAGAACAACCGAAAGGTATAAGTAAAAATGGAGGCGGGAGGCTTCCACATTCTGTTCCCTTTGCCTAAAACACCTGCTGAATCAGTCAAGATCCCGACAGGAACAGATGGCACGCTCAGTGGTATAACTCAAGGAGGGTCTATTTACAAAGGGCCATTTATGAAGGTACGGGTGAAGGGGTGCACCCGAGAGGGTGCAGTAACCTGGGGCCTCCCACACGGGGATGTGGGAGGGAGTGGTTATGAGAAGGCAGGCTCATCCCACTCATTCTCAGGGCCCAGGGCAAGAGAAAAACTGGAGACCCCTCCCCCCATACCATACGCCTGAATATTTAAAAGTTATAATTCAAACTAACACACCAATAAACAAAATATATTTTAGTTGTTGACCTCGGTCAATATACCTTTCAAACAACATGGAAGACTAACTTTAAATTTAGAAGTCTTAGACTGCTCAGAGTTCTGTGTAGGCTCATGGCAATACAGAAATATTTGGGCCCTGGCCTGTGGTGCAGAGCTGCTCTCTTCTTTTCCCACCCCTATCTCTGCCTGTAACTGCAAGTGACCTCATCGGGCAGGTGGATGCCCCAACCCTCATGCCCACCCTACCCCCTCAACCCACAGCCGCTGTTTGGCCAGTCCTCAGGCCCAGCACCAGGAACACTGCTGGTACCGTTTATGCTGCAGAAAAGAGATGGGGTGCTGGACACAGGAAAGGAGGGGCAGGCACAGGCCTGAGGGGCGCCTCTCACACCTGTGGGTAGTGGTACAGCTGGAGGAAGGCCAGAGCTCTAAGGTGGGGACCCTCTCATATGATCTTCACTGCTGGAGACAGAGTCAGAAGAGTGACCTTCCACTAAAGAACCAGCCAGCTGGAGGCGACTCCACAGGGACGAACCTGGGGGAATAAATACCCTGACTTCAGGCTCCTCTCTCCGTCTGATTTTCTTGGTAGTAATGGTTCCCCACTGGCTGATCCCAATGGGAAGTCAGAGAGGACAGGGAAACTGTTGATGTAGTCCTAGGAGGTCAGCCTCTGGGGCAGAGAGCAGGATGGAGTAGAGTGGAGAGGAGATCCAAAAGATGTCCGGAAGCTCTCTGACTTCTTCCGTTTCTCTAGTTAATTTATACTCAGGCTTTAAATACCAGGTCAAGTGTAGCTCTCTCAAGAAAACCCTCCCTGACCTCCGAATCTAGAGCGGCTGTCTCAAGAGGCCATACCATATTTCCTTGTCCTTGTCCTCCACAGCATTCACCGAAGTTTCTTGCTATAATCTGTGTGATTATTTTATTAACAGCAGGAATCTCACCAGACCACAAGCTCCATGAGGACCGGGACTGGGTCCACTAGGCTCCTTGCTGGCACAAGCCTGGCCTGTGGTGGGTTCTCGATGCCCTTGCTGTTCTATTGGAGGTTCTCTCCACTTTGCTTGGGTCAGGGAGGGCTCCATTCAAGGGATAAGTATGGACTCCCCACCACACACACACCAGGAAGTACTTGGAAGTATCCAATATAATTGATCAGAATGCATCATCTTAAAGAGCTAGAATGGCTCCCAGATCTGGACAAGAATTAAAGGAAAGTGTCATCGCATCCAAAGAAAGAATGTGTAAATGAGCCAAAGGTTGCTCAACCGTTTCAGCACAGAGAAAAGAGGCACTGTCTAAATAGTGACCCAAGGAGGCAGTGCCCAGCCAGGTCAGGCAAGTGTCCTTAATGGGGAAATGGGAGCATCAGTTTTTCAGAAGCTGATGCCATTAAATTTTCAAATTTATAACTCCCTGGTTCTGCTTCCATACTCACCAACTACCCATTTGATAATTGGCTCCTGTGTAGCTGGCTGGCCAGGTCCGCACGATGATGGATTCGCCTGTCAGATGTATTGCTCATTATAAATTAATAAATTGGTGTTCTGGTTTAATCCCTACTTCACAGAGATTTTGCTAGCATGAGTGGGCATTCCTAAGTGTGATCTGCAAAGCTGATGAGTTTGGGTTCTGAAACCCGCAAGGGTGAGCATCAGATACCAGGCTGTGGTAAAACGACAGGATAATATGCAGCAGAGAACCCCCCACACCACCATTTTTAGCCATTAAAAGTTTTTTCTTTTGTGAAACTGAACCAATGACATTCTCAAAGGTTCTAACATGCATCAAGGGAAAAAAAGAGGCATATTGAGTTGTCTGCAATTAGAAATGTATGGATTTTTTCTTTTTTCTTTGACTTCTCTAAACCTATGTTGTCTTTTCAGCCAGAATGCACGGTAGGAAAGAAATCAGTGCTGACTGGCTCCTGACCACTAGTTGAGGGAAGATGGGGTGATAGTGTCCCCTGGGGAGGAAGTATAGTGGTGACAGGTTTGTGGGAATACAGTGGGTGAACTGAGCAGGACAATACCCAAGGCGCTTAAGGCAGCCCTATGTGTGTGGAGAACAAGGTCATTATCAGTAGAAGTTTGGAGGTCATGGTGTGCATCAAATCTGGGGGACAAGACGAATACCCAGGAGGAGTTGAGAAATCAGAGGCCAGGGGAGTTGGGAGCAACACAGGGTGAGGTATAAGAGGTGACTTCCTTGTTCCAAGAGATAGACCTATGTTCTGGTCTCCCACTGAAATTTGGTTTTTATAAGAACTAAAGGCATTGTGGTATCCTGGATTGAATCCTAGAGCACAAAAAGAATGTTAGTAAAAAAACTGGAACAATCCAAGTAAAGTCTGTTATTTGTAGCATACTGTGCCAGTTTGGATGTATTATGTCCCCCCAAAACACCATTATCTTTAATGCAATTTTGGGGGGGCAGACTTATTAGTGTTGATTAGGTTGAAACCTATTGGTTCAGTGTTTCATGGAGATGTGACTCAATCAGCTGTGGGCAAGATCTTTCACTGGATTATTTCTGTAGAGATGTTGCCCTACCCATTCAGGATGGGTATTTATTGGATCTGTGGAGTACCTTAAAAAGAGCCACACAGGCCCAGAAGTAGTGCAGCTGTGAGTGACATTTTGAAGAGCATCTGAGAGTAACATTTTGAAGAGGAGATGCAGCTAAGAGAGGACAAAACACCCCAAGAGCAACATTTTGGAGAACGCCATTTTGAAATGCAACCTGGGAGCAAGCAGACACCAGCCAAATGCCCCGAGCTAACAGAGGTTTTCCGGATGCCAATAGCCATCCTCCAACGATTGCTGATGTGTTCCTTTGGACACTTTATGGCCTTAAGACTGTAACTGTGTAACCAAATAAACCTCCTTTTATAAAAGCCAATCCATTTCTGGTGTTTTGCAAACGGCAGCATTAGCAAACCAGAACATATACCAATACTAATTTATTAGTTTTGAAAACTGTATCATGGTTATGTAAGATGTTAGGAGTGGAGGAAACTGAGACAAGGGTTTATAGTAACTTTGTGTTCACAACTTTTCTATACATCTAAATTATTCCAAAATTAAAAGTTTATTAAAATATATAGAGAGATGGTTTTATATCTATAGTTTGTGTTTATATATCTATTTGTTTTTTAGCTCATGAAAGTTTTCTTCAGTATGTCTTTGGTTATTGCTTCTATTCTAATTGTTTTTGTTTATTGAAAATATATGTAATTCTTAGATTGGGTCTCTTTTCTCTACTGTTTATCGCTATCGTATTATCTCTCATTGTTTTCATTTCTTTGTTGTTTTTACTCTGAATTCTGGGAGACCTTCTCCAATTTGTTCTCCACATTACTGATTTGTTTTCCTGAAATGACATTTTGGTTTGTAAGTTCCCCAATGTAGGTATTAATTCTGCTATTGCATTTTTAGTTTCTTTGCAATTCATATCTCTGTCATCTTTATTTTCATCTGCTCCAGCTGTATTTTAATCACAGTGTAGACTCTCCTGTAACTTTAGGCTACTATTTCCAGAGCCCTGGCTATTTACATTCTAGCAAACCTGCATCTGGCGTGACTTTGCCAGACATAAGTGGGCACTCGCTCTTACCCTCACTGACTGCCCCTTTGTTGTGGGGCACAGGAAAACATACGATCACAGCATGAACAAGTGCAGAAAGCATACTGTCTCCACACCTGCCTGTGATATTTGCTTGTGAAGACTGCCTTAGTTAGAGTTTGGAATTCTTGATCAAACTCCCAGAGGATAGTTGGTGCTCTGTAATGCTGTAACAAGGCCTGTGGGCAATGGGACCTTATGGTTAGCAGGTAATTCATAGATAATGAGAGTGTGACCACCAGAAATTGAATCGGGGGTAAAAAAAACCTCTGCTTTGCTATGTTTCCTCTATTTAGAAAAGTATATTTCTGTTTCTGTGTGTCTCATAGAATGAAGTATTGTTTAGCATTTGAGATATTATTCCATTGGAATCTAAATGGACAAAGCCTACCTTTGTGAGGAAGAAACAGGATTCTCATTTGAAGAGTATGGTGTGTGTGTGTGTGTGTGTGTGTGTGTGTGTGTGTGTGTGTGTGTGTGTCTGATTCAACAACCAGACTTGCTAGTCAGCTGCAGGGAGAGCAAAGCTATGCCACTCAGACCAGAGACTAGACTAAGGGGGAGCACTGGAGGGGAAGCTGGTCATTTTCCTGAAGGATGTCCAGGAGACAGATGTTTGGATGGTGAAGATAGACTGGCAGGTATGAAAGAAGGAAGACAGGAGCTGCGATGTGAAACAAACTCTTGGGCCAGAAGTTGCTTATGGCAGAATAAAACAAGAAAATATAAAACAGCATTTTGAAGGCCTACCTTTATGCCACATGTACTTTCCTTAAGTTTTTCCCCTTAATTTTTCATTATTTAGTCAAGTTTCTTTGGGAAGACAGCCTGCCTCAGAAGATACTTCCATTTCTACAAGGCCAGTCCTCAAAGACAATGTGTGGCATCCTCAGGAGATTAGTTAGGGTGACAGCAAGGATCAAGGGGGAAACCCCTCAAGGGAGGGGAAATTTAGGCCTGACTGGAGAGACGTTTACTCACTGTGACCCTCTCTGCTCCGCCCTGGGACAGGCTGTGGTTTGCTTCAGCAAGGGGCCAGTCCTGAAGCAGTTTTCATATAGACTTGTCATTCCTTCCCATTTTTGAGCCTGCACTCACCTGCCTTTCCTGCCCTTTCCATGCAGAGGAACCCGCATGGCTGTCTGCCAAAAAATGGCCCTCTTGCTTCCTCGCTACCAACAGTGGACATTGCTGAGATTACCTGAAACTCATGAAACTTCCTCGCTACTAACAGTGGACATTGCTGAGATTACCTGAAACTCATGAACCTTCCTGTCCTTTGCTGGATAAAGGATTTGCTTAATTAAGAAAAGAGTTCAATCAGTTCTAGAACCTGCTTTGCATTTTTAAAGCACTCAACCCACCATATGCATTCTATTTTAGCAAAGTTGAATCTTCATCTTTTATTTTGTGTAAACAGTTTGACAGGACTCTAAATCCCTAGATTAAGGATTTCAGCCATATGCTGAGAAAATTTCTTCACCCAGCTCCAACTTCCAGGCTTCCATATATTTCTCCAGCAAAGCTTAATTACTGCAGTTCAGGTTAGTGTTTGGTGCCCACCCCCCTCCTCCCACTAAAATCCCAGGAGTAATTGTTAATATTTATCAAGCTTGAGTTATTTGCCAGAAATTAAGTGTTTTACATGTAACAGCTGAAAAAGGGAGGGTGGTATAATGAAAAGACAGACAAAGGATTTTGGAGTTAGATAAACCATGTTCAAATCTCCACTCTGCCACTACAGACATAATTTTGGTCAAATTTCTTAACTGTTTTACATCTCAGTTTCCTTATCTTTAAAAAGGAGCTGATAATAATACCTACTCTCCAGGGTGAAGATTAAGAGCAATAATGTATGGGAAGAATGCTTGCCACATTACCAAAGTCCTTCCCCTTTATCCCTTCCTGATGGAGGCAAGAGTTTAGCAGAATGTGCACAGTTTGACCCATGGCACAACAGAATTGAGAAGTTAGTTTTCTAACTTCCAATAAATGGTCTCATTAATTTTCTGGCAAAGAGGGAAGAGAAGAGCTGGTAGCTTGCCAGGGCTAATGGAGTCATTTTGTAGGACTCTGTGGCTTGTTGATGAATGAAACCCTTACCCATCATTAATCTGCAGGGCAGCACAATCCAAATTAGATGCAATTATAAGAGTTTGCCACCTGAAGGGCTGGGAGGAGTGGTGATCCTAGAGCAGTGATTCTCAAACCAGGCTGTGTGTTGCAATCACCTGGAGAGCCTTGCAATGAACAGATGCCTGGGCTTCACCCCCTAGACATTCTTATTGAACTGTTGTGGAGTAAGGCTCTGGCATCAGTATTTTTTATAGTGGCATTGCAATCACACGTGAACTCTTTGAGGTCAGAGGTCTGGTTCTACAGACACTGCCTCTAGATGTGGATATCAGCAGTCTTGCTGCTGCTGCTGCTGCTGCTGCTGCCACTAACTATACTGAATTGCCACTGTATCCCACCTGCTTCCGCATTGGCCAGAAATGGGTCATACCCACCAAAGTGTCTCCAGACCATCCCTCAGCATCTGGGCCCAGCTCCACCTGGCTGGGGCTATAATGTTCTTCTCTCCACTTGTCCAAAGAACCACCTCATGAATGTTTCTCAAGATGATTGTTGGAAATTTTACCCTTCTTCGGGGAAAAATCTCACAGCACCCACCAGAGTGCAGTCTTGTTTCTGTGGTCCAATATGATACATTTTCCAACAGCTTATTCAATCATTTCTAGGATCACCTTGAGCCACACTCTGAAATGAGAACCAAGTGCAGTTTACTCTGATTACATCCAATGTTCTCTAAAGACCCACGATGGGTTCTGACCTCAGTCTCTAGTTCACCTTCACTGAGGAGCTGGTGATTAGGGTGTCCGGTGCGACTAAGGAACTAGCTCTGGGCAAACTGGGTCGTCCCTGATGGGTTCCCTGCTCTTGTGCTGTAGTCATGTGCCAAGCTGAAAGTTTACAGTCTCACTTGAAATCTTAGTCTCTATTTATGGACTGGCTTAGAACAAAGTCTTTAGTATTGCTTTTTACAGAAAACTTATTTTTCCCTCGGATATACCCATTTTATCAACTCATGCATCATGCAGTCTATTTTAGAAATGATTTTGAAATGTTTTTCTATAAGATAAGATAAATTCTAGGAAATATTCAAGCAATAGCAAAGTGAATAAAGAATTTTCCTTCTCCTCCCCTCACAAATGCCACTCCCTAGCACTAACTAATTGATTTGGTATATATCCTTAGAGATCTTTTTCCAATACTTATAACTAAAGAGCATACAAACTCTTTCTGCATAAAACATTTCATTGTAATTATTTTTCAATCTCCATAATCATTCTTTTGAACATTTGTGTACTATTCCAATCAGCGGAAATACCATAATAAGCCACTTACCAAAAGTCAGTGAGTTGGAAAAATTTCCAGTTTTCATGATTATAAATAATGCTATGACAACACTCTTCATGTAAAATTTTTATTTTCATTTAAGAGCATTAACTTTGGTTCAATTCCCATAAATGAATTTACTTAGTGTATTAGGGTTCTCCAGAGAGACAGAACCGAAAGGAAATATATATGTGCATGTAATTTAAATATTATGAGATTTATTATAGGAATTGGCTCAACGAGATTGTGGGGATGGGCAAGTCTGAATTCCAAGGGGCAGGCCACAGGCTGGGAACTCTGTTGAAGTTTGCAATTAATTCCCCGGGAGAAGCTGGCTGGCTGAAGCAGAGCTAGAAATTCTTTTTTCTGACTGCTGAAATCATCAGTTCTCCCCTTCAGGCCTTCAACTGATTGAATGAGACTTCTCTCATTGCTGAAGGCAGTCTCCTTTGTTGAATGCAGATGTAATCAGCCATACATGCAATCAAATGACTGATGATTAAATCCATGAAATACTTCCTCACAGTAACAACCAGGCTAGTGCTTGCTTGACCAAACAATTGTACACCATAACCTAGGCAAGTTGGCACGAACTTAACCATCGCATGTAATGAAAGAGTACGAACAATCAAAGGAGCAATTTGTAATTTAGTGGGGAAGGGGGTAGGAAAATAGGAAAGACACATGGCCAAATAATCTCTTTGGTTAAATAAATTATATTTTATCTGTATAATTGAATGTTATGAAGCCATTTAAAATAATGTAGAAGAACATTTAATATCATGGAAATATTTTCAGTATATATTAAGTAATTTTTAAAACAAGTTATAAAACTTTTCATATAATTTCTATAAAAACATTTTAATAATCATAATATATCTGAAAAGAATTCATATGAAAATACAAAGGCCCAAGAATAGCCAAGACAATCTTGAAGAAGAACAAAATGGGAAGGTTGCTCTACTAAAAATTAAGATTGATTGTGAAGTATAGTAATTTACTGTACCATAAAGTACAGTAATTAAGACAGAAGAGTATTCATGGAAGAGTAATTTTAAAAATAGATATAAAGAAATATGATGTAGGAGTCACAAACTTTTTCTGTAACAGGCCAGAGGGTAAATATATGAGGCTTTGCAGGTCACACGGTCTCCGTCACAGCTAATCAATTCTGCTGTTGTAGCAGGAAAGCCGACATAAACAATATGCAAATGAATGGTCACAGCTGTGTTCCAATAAAACTTCATTTCCACAGTGGCCTTGGTTGTGCAATTCCTGGAGTAGAAAATCCAGAAACAGAGTCACAACTACATGTGTAATTTGTGACAAGGATCGCACCAAAGAGTAAAGGAGAAAGAATGGTCTTTTAAGTAAATGATACAGATCCAATGGATAGTCATATTGAAAAAAATTAAACTCCATCCCTGCTTCACATCATACATAAAAATAAGTTCCATCTCAATTATAGACACAAATGTGAAAGAGCAAATGATAAAACTTCTAGAAAATATATAGAAGAATATAAGTAAGACACAGAAAGCACTAACCATAAAGGAAAAGACTGGTGTATATTGGGCTATATTAAAATTATGAACTTTTTGCACATCAAAAGGTGCTGGTAAGCTACAGTGTGGGAGAAGATTTTAGCCACACATATAACCTAAAAGGGGCTCATAGCCTCAATGTGTTAAAAATGCCTACAACTCAATTTTTAAAAATAGAAAATCCGTTGGTAAAACAGGCAAAAGTCTCAGACATTAGACAAAAAGAGAATATTCAAACAGTCAATAGATATCTAAAAAGGTATTAAAATCCATTAGTTATGGGGAAATGCAAATTTAAAACATAATGATACAATTGTTAAAATACCAAGTGTTGGTGTCGATATGGAGCAACTGCTGAAAATATCAAACACTGCTAGGTGTAAACTAGTACAGTCCCTTTAGGAAAATGATTAGAAATACCTCTAAAGCTAAGCATAATCATACCCCACAACTCAGCAATTCCTTTCCTAGGTGTATACCAGTGGAAATGTGTTGTCATGCATATCGAAAGAGATATACACATTCTAAAGATGTACACATTCACAACAGCATTATTCATTGTCTCAAACTGGAAACTACCTAAATGTCTCTAATTAGTAGACTGGATAAGTAAAATTCAGTCTATTCATAAGGTGTAAACTATATAGTGACACTATCCCAGTAAATGAACTCTCCCTCACACAACAAAACCAATGAATCTCACACATAATTTGCATGAAAGAAGCCAGGTCCATGGTAATAGAAGTCAGGATATTAAGAGGGGTTAGTAATTGGGAACAAGCATGAGAGGGAGTTTGGGTTCCTGGTAATATTCTATTTATTGTTCTGGGGTTGGTTACATGGAGTATTTATTTTGTAATAAGTCATTAAAATCGACATTTATGACCGATATACTTTTCTATATGTATGTTATATTTCAATTTTTTAAAGTTTATAAAAATATATCAGAACTGTCTAAAGTTCATAAATCAAGAAATGAAGGTAAAAGCATATTTTTATCTGGAGTAGTGCTGTCCAATAGAACTTTCTATGATGATGGATATCTTCTATATCTGAGCTATCCAATATGATAGCTTCTAGCCACATGGGGTATTGTGCACTTGAAATGTGACTAGTGCACAGCAAAACTGTTTTTAAATTTATTTCATTTTAATTTCAATAGACATGTGTGGCCAGTGACCAGCATATTGGACAGTACCGATCAAAAGCTGTGGAAGCAACTATGAGGGGAAACAGAATCCACTAAAAATATGTTCTCTCTGGGGAATGGGACAGTATAAAGAGGTTGACATGGAGACAAGTGGCTTTTACTCTTCTGTACTATATGATATGTAACTTTTTGCATGTATTACATAAACAAAAATTAGAATTCAATTTTAAAAAAGAAAAAGATGAAGTGCATACTCAAAACTGTTAACTCTGGGTAGTGGAATTTATGGTGATTTTTCTTTTCTTTCTTTTTAAAAAGATATCTATATTTTCTAAAATGTTTACCATAGGCAAACATGAAAAAAGAACAAATTAATAAATCAAAAGTTATAACTTAATACTGACTACAAATCAGAGAATTCTTTAGGGGCCTATCTGTACTTTTACTATTAAGGCAATAATGTATGTAATGAGAATTTATGGCAGGTCATATTTTTCTTTTCAACATTTAATATCTAAACTTGCTGGCTAAGCAGAGATTTCACATAAAGCATTCCAGATTTCTGCTGCCCTCCACTTCCTCATAAGCTACACAGACATTTGCATTCGGGCTGAATCAACGATGTGAAATTTAGTGTGGCTCACCTTCCGCATGGTTTGAGCAGGTTTCTTTGGAGGAATGGCCTCACATTCTTACCATACTGTCTTATAGCTCAGCATCAAAGTCTTCCAAGGGCTGGAGTTTTGGTGAACTTTAGAACAAGTTGTGGTGAAAGTTATTGAAGATTCCTAACTATGTATCCAACTACCTACTGTACGTCTCCCCACTTTACGTTCTACAGTTCCTCAAACTCAGCAGGTCCAAAACCCCTATTCATCTTCCCTACCAAACCTGTATTTCTCCTAGCTGTATAATCTCAGTGAATGGTACCACTTTCCACCCAGGTAGCCAAGCTAGAAGCCTGGAAGTTCACCTTCACTCCACACCACTTGGCTTTTCTAACTAGGCCCCTGTCCTCTAGACTCTCCAGACCACTCACCGTTTCCTGCTCATTCCTCTTCTGTGCATCTTTGTGTTTGCACATGATGTTCCTTGGCTAGAATGTCTTTCTTCCCTTTCTTCCTTCCTGGTGAACACTAACTCATTCTTCAAGAGCCACAGAAAATGTCATCTGTTCCTAGAACCCTTCTGTATTGGAGATGCTCGTCCCAATGTCTGAAGTCCACAGTCTCACCTAAATGAAACTGCCCAGCCTTCAGCAGTTGCTCAAAGGACCATCCTACGCCCTAGTCTCTGGTCACAGCTGATTGGACCAGGGTAGGTACCTGACATAGGGATGAGCACCTGGCCAAGGGCAACTCATTCATAAGCTTGCATGTGGTCTGGTGCAAAATTTAAACCAGGAAATGCGTGAATTTTATGGTGTGCAAATTATGCCTCAATAAAGCTGTTAAAAAATTAAACCAGGAATTTTGAAACACTGAGTCATTTGGTAGTGGGGGTTGCCGCCGAAAGCCTGAGGTAGGTTTGGGCCCTGAGAAGCCATGCTGGCCATGTACAGGCTGAAGTTCTGAGGGAGCAGAACCTATGGCTAAACAAAGGAAGGCAGCCAGGAGTGAGAAGAGAAAGAATCAGGCAAGCAGAGGGTAGGGGAGATGCCAAGAGACAGACCACAAGGCTCTCAGAGTTATGGAGAGAGCAGCTGATCACAGAGGTGCCTCAACCCCCAGCAGTCTTCTAATCATAAGCCCTGTGTTTCCCTTACAGTCACCTCTATACTTTTATTCATCTAATTTCACTTGTAACAAAAAGCTGTTGATAACAACTTCCCCGTTTACCCAAAGCAGACTTTATCTCTCCCTCCTTTGTGCTCTCAAAATCTACTGACATTGCAATCATGTATGCATGCGTCTATGGAAAAAATGGCTCTGGAACCAGGAAGATCTTGGCTCACCTCTTCTGAACTCTGAGAACCTGGGCACATGATTTCTCTTTGAGCCTTAGATCTCTCATCTGTAAAATTGAAACAACCCTGATTTTGAGGATTTACTGAGATAACATATAAATAATCAGGGACTTTGCCCAGAATCTAATACATGCTCAGTAAATGTCAACTTAATTCCTTTCTACTTCCTCCCTCAAGGCCCTCTGGATTCTTGAAGGGCACAGACTGTGTCTTGATCATTTGGGATTCTACCCTGGCATCCTCTGCTTTACCGGGCAGATAGAGGGCATTCACCACATAGGATTTTATTTAATTTAATAATTAAAGCCATTGAAACATGTGCTCCATTCTGGTAGGGTTACCAGATTTAGCAAATAAAAATACAGGACATCCGGTGAAGTTTGAATTTTAGATAAACAAGGAATAATATTTCAGTGTAGGTCTCCTGACATTCACAATCAAAAATCTTTCCCTTTTAATCTGAAATTTAGATTTTACTGAACATCCTGTATTTTATTTGTCAACTCGACATCCTAGCTGTTATGTTCTCAACAACCGACACATTCTGTTTTGGGTATTTATTTTTACAAAATTCACCTTTTTTCCAGAAAAAAAAAAAAAAAAAAGAATTGGTGAGTGCCTTTTCTAACTATGTGATTCCCATTAGTAAATTCTAGGGATGGTGGCTATTTATATGAGTACTTCCTATGTTTGCGGGCCACACAAACCATTCTGCCGTGGAGAGTCCCAATTTGCCCTGCTGTCCTCATGTAATTAAGAATAGCTCTCCCCTTTCACTCACAAAAGTGAACCATTTTGCATGATAAATATATGACCAGGCATGGCGCCAGGATACCAAAACATGTTATCTCTAACTGTGCCAACAACACCTGCACATAGATGCTGAAACTTCATGAAGCATCGCACCAATGCCTGTCCCCCTCACTTACAGACTATTTTACCCACAAGGAAACCGAGGCTCAGGGAGCTGACCCTCCTTACTCACAGTGACCACCACCTGCCCCGTTTTCCAGTGCTGCCAGCCTCACAGGACTGTTGCCCACTCTCTCTTTGAGGCTTATTTGACTCTTTTCCTTCACCCTCTACTAACAATCCTTATCTCCCATTTTTCTCCATATTTCCATGCTGTTTGAGCCCTTCTTTTTCTCTCTTGCTGGTTCTCTCTGGCATTCACTTTGTGCTTTTAAGTCTCCAGTCTTCTCTTAGGCCCAACTCTTTCACATCTTCACCAGTTCTCTGTGATGGTTGGTCTTACATGACAACTTGACTAGGTTACAGTTATTTAATCAAGGACTGATCTAGGTGTTGCTGTTAAGGTATTTTACAGATGTGGTTAACATTTGCAATGATTGACTTTAAGTAAAGGAGATTACCCTTGATAATGTGGCTTCATCCAATCAGTTAAAGGCCTTAAGAGCAAAAACCGAGGTTTCCTGGAGAAGAAATTCTGTCACAAGACTGCAACATATAATTTGCCCTAGTTTCCAGCCTGCTGGCCTTCCCTATAAATTTCAGTCTCAAGGTTGCAATATCAACTCCCACCTGAGTTTCCAAGCTGACTTACTACCCCCCACAGTCTCATGAGCTAGTATATAGGTAAATAGGTGTGTGTGTGGGCACCTTATTGGTTCTGTTTCTCCAGAGAACCCTGACTGATATAATCCCCAACACCACTGCCGCTGCACTCCACTCTCAAATGCCTACTGCAGAGTCAGTACCTGCCATTTATTGAGCATTTACTATTTGCTGGAAACCAAGAAAACCACTTTATATGTATCGTTTCTTTTCATCTTACAAGAACCTGTAGGATGGCCACCAACCCCTTGCCACTGCCCAGGTTCAGGTTCCAACCCATCCTGAGCTCTTAACCCCCAGGGGGCAGCACGGTTCTACATTTCTAAAACAGCAATTGTCCTTGGTGCTGTGCCTTCATTTCTGCACAAATCTGAATTCTGGGAGCCTGGCCCAATGGGTGCACTTGGAAGGTGTAGCAGTGGCAGGAGGGGGATCAGAGCAGATAATAGTACCAACGGTCTGAGCTGAGCCAGGACAACAACTGTCAGAGCCTCGACGCATGATCTCACGTCATTCTCTCAAACCCCTGCTGAAGTAAGCACATTGTAATAACCACTTTATAAATGAGGACAAAAGGGGCTGAGGGTCGGGATGGAGTCTACGTCTTTTGTCAGGGAAACCTAGGTACTTCCTAATGCACTGCAAGTGACTCTCCAAATTAACTTATTTTTGGAACCTGCCACTTGTGCAAGGGAGAGAGGTCACTGCTAGGTGAAAATGGAAAGGACCCTGACAAGGACACTCAGAAACACTCCTTCCAGAGAGGTGCAAGTCTCAGAAAGACCCCGTCGTGAGGGATGCATATGTAGGTACATGCTTACCTCTACCAGGAGAATTTTTGCTTCAACCCTAAGACCACCACAGACTGTCCACTCTATGTGTCTTTTTCCAGCTTTGTTAAATATTCAGGACAGGTGAGCTTAAACAAGGAACAAAGGCCATGTAATTTGAACTTTAACTCCTGCCTCACAGACCAATGCTCCTGTCAGTCCATGAGAGAAACAATTATTACACTCCAGCTAGCACAGACATGGGCTTAGGTAGCAACTTCAGTGGCATGATGGTTTATTGGCAAACAGATTTGGAGGTTTAAAAAAATCAATTTTGTTAAAAATAAAAAAAAGATAATCCCCCCTTCCTTATCAGAGGATATTTACAAGGCAAATGAATAATGTTGTGGCATTTTAGCTCCTAGAAATGATGCCAGAATCATCTTTACAACACGTTACCCAATACTAGTATCTTAGCATGGCACTCGAGGTCCTTGGCAATCTGCCCCTGCCCATCTGTCCCCACTCCCTACCTGCTTTGTCCCTGCATGAACCTTGGCTCAGCCATTTGCAGTTCTCTGAATGCGTTGTACACACTCCTTATCATCCTTTAAGACTCATTGCAGATGTCACAATTTCTGTGAACCTTCTAAATACGCCTTCTTCAATGCTCTCATAGAACCTCGAACACCATTCCATCAATGTTGTGTATACCACATCAATTGAACAGTTTTTTCTTTTCTATACTAACATTTATGGAGCACTTACTATATGCCAGACATGAGGCTAAGAGCTTTTACATGTATTCTGACAGTTTGTCTTTATAATAATCCCATGATGTAAGTAAAATGTTTATATTCCCATTTTGCAGATAAGGAAATTGAGGCATAGAGAACTGAGGCAGGTTATTGAAGCTCACACAGCTGCAGGTGATGGGGCCAGGACTTGAACTCAAGCGGTCTGACTTTGGAGCCTACACACCTAACACTCTAGCATATTTTTCTGTCTTCTGTAAGACAATGGGGGCCCAGGGCCTGAGGCATAGAAAGTGCTTGTTCCAGTTTGCTAAAGCTGCCATTATGCAAAATACTAGAAATGGATTGGATTTCTCCAAAATGTCTCTGGGCTTCTGTCTCTCTTAGCTTCTCTCTCTCAGCTCCTGTTCTTCCTTGCTTGTTCTCCCAGGGTGTTTCTCTCTAAGTGTCTGAGGGTCCTCTCTTAGCTTCTCCAGGGCAAACTCTGGGCTTCAGCTCTTTGTTTAGCATCTCCAAACATTTCTCTGTCTGCATCTCCAAGCGTCTTTCTCTCTGCATCTCCAAGCTTCTGGGTCTGTGTCAGCCCCTGAGCTCTCTTAAGGACTCCAGTAAATTAACCACACCCCCATGGAAATAATTGAATCAAAAGGTCTCATGCACAGTTGGGTGGGTCACATCTCCATGGAAACAACCTAAACAAAATATCCCACCCACAATAGTTTCCCCCCACAAGAGTGGATTAAAAGAAGATGGCATTTGTGGGGGATATAATAGATTCAAACCACCACAATGCTTAATAAATGTAAGTTGAATGAACAAATGAAGCAAACCTCTTTCTTGGTTCCCAGGGCCCTGGGCTCCTGATGTGTAATGTCTGCTTTCCTAACACAGCCGCCACCATCACAAGCCCTTAAACCTGAAGCAGAGAAGAGAGTCAGCCTGGCTTCCACGTTCCATCCCAGGGAATTTCCCTGGACACACACACAGCCAGATCCCAGGTTGACACAGATGCCCCCTGATCTTTAAAAGAATGTCTGCTTCCACTGAAACAGGTAAATTGCTTCAGGGAATGACAGGTTACTCCTCTCTCTCTGAAGATAGAAACTGTTCCTTCAGCCCGGAGTGAGTTAGTTGGAAAAAACTGATTTCACGCTTTGCTGAGTCTGATTGTCCTTGAACACCAGAGCACATTATCCGCCTGCCTGTGCTGGCTAAGTGTGAGGGCTGCCGTGACTGCGGTTCAGGGGGCAGAGCTGGGCCCCATGATGGGGGGAGAGCTCAGATCACAAGACTTTGCGGGTCCTCCAGGAGCTCTGGAAGAGCAAAGCCATCTGAGAGGTAGTTTTTATGGCTAAAACGCCACTTTCCTTGCCCTTTGCTCCCCTTCCAAGCCTCCATTTATTTCCTTCTTCCTTCTAGAAAAGCAAAACAAAAAACAGCTCCAGACCTGTTTTTCCAGCTGCCTACCTTAAGGACTGCCCCCCCACCCCCCAACTTAGTTATCCCATAGGTCTCAGCCCTTACATGCCAGAAAAGAACTTTCCTTCCCAAACCTGCTTTGCTTGTTTTCCAATTAATATCATCTTCATCCAGCCAGTCCTCAAGCCAGGAGTCTGATTAGATCCCTCAATCCCTGTTATGGATTTCCTGGCCCTCCCTGTGTCCCCTTGATCCTGACATTCTAATACCCCCAGTCCCTGCCTCCAGCCTCTGTGTAGGGATGTGACTACTCACTGAACAAATGTCCTTGCTGCCTGGGACAGGATGGGTAGATAAGAAGGGCCTTCCAAAGAACTGTCGCATGCCCCCTCCAGAAAGAAGCCACATGACACCACGCCCAGCTGGAGCGTGGTCCGTGACCTGGGCTGTAGCATATACAGTCAAGGGCAGTGAGGCAAGAAAATGAAATCAAATCCAGGCAGCCGAATGGTCAACCCAGGGTTAAGTGAAATAGAAGCATTCAGCTAAGGTAATGAGATGGAAGCTGGGAAACCAGATGGGCGAGGAAAAACAAACAAACCAAAATCCAACATTGCTGGCAGGGGGAGAAGAGGGGAGGAAGGGTGTTCCTCTGACAAAGGAAGCCCCCTCTAATGAATTTGGCATGCTAAAGAGAAAACAGTTAATTCAGAACTTCTTTAGGTGCCTTTGGATAAAGTTCCTGAAAAGATGACAGAGTTCAGCAGCACCCCTTAATGAGTTGTGGTTGTGCAAAAATGGTCCAGGGCTTTGGTCATGGGTAGGGGGTAAATAGTTGTAGTGTTCTGAGCTAGAAATTAATAGGAATTTGGTAGTGAAGGTGGGAGCTGGCTGCAAGGGAGGGCAGGGGAAGATTCTCAGCCCTGAGATGATGATGGCAAAGCCTAATAAGAAATCCAGCCAACAAGGGATTTCCCAGGGCAGGTAATGCCCAACAGCTACCTAAACGATGACGAGTAACACATGACTATAGGTGGTGATGTGCCATGCTGTGTGCCACACTCTTCATGTTTACCCCAAACCCTACAGTAAAGTCTACTCCGTAAGAGGCCTGTGACAAGCGTAGGCTAGGGAGAAATGAAGCCAATTGGGGTGATGCAGGGAATGGAACAAGGAGGTGTCAGAGGACGTAAATCAGAGTAGAGATCAAGAAGCCAGGAAAGAGAGGACACTGGAGACATTAGGAGATGCTGTGTTCTTCCTCATATATGGAATCATGTTTGAGCCATTTTTCAATATCTATTAAGGGATGGAAATGCTCCAGAAGGGTGGAGGATTGGGGACATCCAGGTGGCTGACATCTGCATTATATTACTGACTAATATAAGTCAGAAAGCAGAAAGTGCTAGAGGGAAGTTAAGCCTGGAGGAGATTTTTTAAAATTAGGTATCTGTGGATACAGAGGGTGGATGGAGTGGGAGCTGTTATTGGCAGTGAGGAGCCTGAACAGGCCTGAGGCAAAATAGAGAGAAAGGGAGTTCTCAGAAACCTGGCCAGAGAACTCAGCCAACTCTGCAAGGTTATAGGCACAGCATGAAGGTAAGTGAAGGAGGACAGCTCTGTGTCTGGGTTAAGAAAGTGGGACAATGCAGACCCTTCTGGGATGAATGTGCCGCAGGTGCCAGAGGAGAGATGGCTCGGGAGAGACGTGGTGGGGATGTGCAAGCAGCTTCTCTGCATCTGTTCTTGGGACTGAGCCGGCTTGGATTTAACATTGCTCCCATCTGTCTGATGGAACAGACACCTGGTGAACTCTACCTGGCTGTGTTCTACGTCACTGGAATCCCCAGATCCTTCTGCAAAGCCCAGTTCCTGGCAGAACTGCTGCTGGAACAAGCCCAGGTAACAATGCCCCTTACTCCTCACTCCCAAAGAGTCGCCAGTGGCTATCAATCAGTTCTCAAATAGCTCATGTCCTTCTTTCCTCCCAATGCTCCTTTCTTTTTCTACTCCTGGTGGGCCTGTTTGTCATATGATCTGACACTGTCCTATCCTCAAGTTAAGTCTCAGACTTCCCTTCAAGGGTTGGGCACATGACAGCCAGTGCTCCATAAATACTTATTAAGCAAATAGTTTTTCATCAAGAGCCAGACCCTTATGTTCTCTCTCTCTCTCTCCCTCTCTCTCTCTCTCTCCTAGCATAGTTCTCTTTCCTTAGAAAATCATGCCCACTGCAGTTTCACATTCATATTTAAGTGTACAAGTAAAGTAAAATTTGCCAACTTGGGAGAACACGGGCATCTTACAATGGGTTGTTGAGACTTCACAAGTTCTATTTCTTACTCTGTAGCTTTGCATGGATTTGGGGATCAGGAAGTCACTCTGCTCCTCCACAGCAGATGGCACAGCTATCTGTAAATCTGTAAGCCTTTCCCTTCCAGGGGCTGCCTTCTTTTCTCCATCTTCTTCCTTCCTGCCTACTCCTCATTTTCTCTATCCGTTCATTGCTTATTGAGTATTTTCTATGACAGCAGGCACTGTATTAGGCTCTGTATATAACTTGCTTCAATCAGTTCCCATGGCCACCCTCTGACATATGTGCCTGTATCCCCATTTTACAGATGATGATCCCAGAAGTTAAGAGATTTGCTCAAGGCCCCAGGGCCAGAGAGCAGCAGTTCCCTCTGACTCCAAAGTCCGTGCTCTTTCCGCTGTTGCAGGCTGCCACTCACTGGAGCAGGTTCATCTGCTCAGTCTCTTCTCCATCTTCCCTCCAGTCTCTCTAAAGCTCCCCTTGTTGGCTGCTTCTATGGGTCCCCTCCCTTAATTCAGAATGAGGTAGAACAAGCTCCTTTTGTGTTCCTGATTGTGCCTGTGGAAAACCCTGACCACTTTCTACCAGAAGACATATTTATTATGGTCCATAACAAAGTGCACTTTGATTCTACTATATGCTTCTGCTGCTGCGACGTCTGATTCACCAGTTGTCCCTCAGAATATGTAACCAGAGCCCAGGGCACTAGGGACCTTCAGGTTAGGTTTTTGGACAAAGGCCAGCAGCAGAGTATACAGCATGGCCTCCAGAGGCAAATAGTGCCAGGTCTGATTCTCTGCCATCATGTCCAATTCTGTGACCTTGAGTGAGACGCTCACTGTTCTCGTTTGCTAAAGACGCTGTTATGCAAAATAACAGAAATGAATTGGCTTTTATAAAGGGTATTTATTAGGTTACAAATTTACATTTCTAAGTCCATAAAAGTGTTCAAACAAAGGCATCAACAAGACAATATCTTCACTGAAGAAAGGTCAATGGTGTCTAGAACATCTCTGTTAGCAGGGAAGGCACGTGACTGGTGTCTGTTTGTTCTTTACTTCCGGGTTGTGTTGCTTTCAGCTTCTGATTCCAGTGGCCTTTTCTTTAAGTGTTTGTACATTCTCACTTAGCTTATCCAGGGAAAACTCTGGGCTTCATCTCTTAGTTTAGCAACTCCAAATGTCTGGTTTCAATGGCTGTCTCCAAAATGTCTCTTGGGTGTTTTCTCTCTAAGTGTCTCTCTCTTTGTTGGCTCTTGTTGGTCCACCTTGCTTTCCCCTGGATCAGACTCTGGAATACATATCTTAGCTTCTCTCCAAAATGTCTCTCTCAGCTTCTCTGAGCTCCTTGTTTCCATGAGCTCTCTTAAAGAACTCCAGTGATCTAATCAAGACCCACCCTGAATGCGTGGAGTCACATCTCCATGGAAATAATTTAATCAAAGGAGTTCACTCAACAAGATGGTGTTAAAAGATCATGGCTCTTCTGGGGTCCATAAAAATTTCAAACTGGCACACTCACCTTTCGGAACCTTAGCTCCCATGTTAATAAAATGGAGAAAATAATAGTATCCATTCTATATAGTTTGAGGATTATATGAGAAATGCACATAAAGGGATTAGTAAACTGCCATAACAAAGTAAGTCCCAAATAGATGTTGGTGACTGATGTTAGTAAATGATTGTGGTCTTCCTGTCTTTGATCCTTTTAGACCATCCTCTGTAGTTACTACCTAAATCTTCTGGGCCTTTCAGTGACAACTCCTTTGGACCTTTCCAATTGTCCCATCTAGCTCTCACCCTGGCCACATTTCCCCAACTGTGACCTCTGATCTCTGTGAATCCTTCTGATTCCAAGCCTGCTCCTGCTTTTTGTACAAGTTTGTGTTTGGTTTCCTAGTGCTGGACTCGGGCTTCCCTCATGGTCTGGAGCTTGGATACGTCATTTAGGTTCTTCCCAAATCCTGGGGTCTGACCCTGACCTAGTTCCAGTCAAAGGCCAAAGGCTTTACCCTCCCCACCACCTGTTCATACTTCTCCCAAAGAGAAATGGGGAGGATGCAAGGAAAGAAGGAAGGAATAAGGGCAAGAAGGAGGGAAAGAAGAAGAAGGGAAGAATGCAGAAAGTAAAGAAGTGTTTACTCTAGTTAGGCTATCCTTATTCTTCTCAGCAGTCATTTATCTAACTTCACTACCAACATATGATGTAAGTAACAGTATTAACTTCTTTTAAGGTGGAAGAGGCCAACATGCAAAGCACTTGAGCAACTGCCCAAGGTTGCATGGTTAGTAAACTAGCACACCTGAGGTTCCTGTAAGACAGGTCACTCAAGATGACACCTGGTCGCCATCTTTGAAGTAGACTGAACAGATCCTTCAAGTGAGGTGTAGGAAGCTTTTAAGGCAACCTACTCAGGTTTGGCTACTGCTGGTGGATTTTAGATAGGATCATCATTTTTACTAAGGTATCACCCTATTCCCCTGCACAAATTGGCTCCTGAAGAGCAGTCAAAATTTGAGAGTCTGTTGAGCCTAGAGACAGGGTCAAAATGCCCTGCTGTCTTCCCCATCCTGCCACACATACATACACATATGCGTACACACGTGCACACACACACACAAACATAACCATGAATTCCCACAGGTCAGGGACTCTGTCATTTATTTCTAAACATTCCTTATGCCCTTACCTAGTACAGTACCCACTCAACACATGCTCTGAAGCCACTTCTGGTTGTACCAAGAATTTAATGAAATAATTTTGTAAAAGAATATTGTAAAATGTTAAGTGCTGTTCAAATAAGATTCATTATCATTGTTATTTTTATTGCTGGCTCAAGGAAACTTCCTACTCTTTGGGAGGCTATTGAAGAATTTTCAAACCAATGGAAAATGTAAGTAGGAATGAAAGTCATTCTACTTGTTCTTTCTTGCTAGACAGAGTACAGTGTTGCAGAGATTCTTTTTAAGGGATCAAATTGTGGTTTGAAGACCTCACTAGAGTCTAATTTCTGCTTTTCTTTCCCAGACTGTGTGGAGAAGGAGCAGCTTGGTGGTCCCACTTTTGCCCTTCTCCCATCTAAGTGTGCACCACCCTCTAGAGTGGTCACTTATTCTTTGACTTAAGTCTATAAACAAATTCGGAAGCCTGGGTAGCCCGGATGGGTGTTTGTATAGAGCAGTTGAGGGAACATTCCCAGCCCAGGGGACACAGCTGGGGTGGTTGTCAGAACAATCCAGGCCTCTGGGAAATCGTTAGGCTTAGCCCAGCAACCATGGCCCCGGTCTGGGCTTGACCTCCGGATGCCACGTGTCACCTTTGGTGGGAAAATAAATAGTCCCCTTGTCTGGAATGTGAACCCCTTCTCTTTTGGAACATGGGAAACAGCCAGCAATTGTATGAGAGGAAAAGGCTGTCTGCAAGCTGTCCTCTGAGCCTGAGACAGGCCCACTTCCCATTGGCAGGTCAATGCCGCCATTGTTTCCCTTGGTGGGTAGTGATTGTCACTCAGCCTCCCAAGATTCAGGGTCTAGAATTTAGAACTGTCCAGGGCAGGTGTCCACTCAGTTTTTTAAAGGGGGGAGGGATACACTTGGTGAGGTAAAGCTTGGTCAGTATGAGGATTACCAGTAGGAGGAAAAACCAGGTCAGTGTCATTCAAAGCTCACCTTCAGATTGTGGCTGCTGAGACCTGCCCTGAGCCCTCACAGAGGCAGAGGAAAGCAGTACTGAGGTGGCAGTGGGGGGTGGTAGTGAGATTCCAAGCAGGAACTGTCTGTTATGCTCTGAGCATTATAGCTTTTTTGGCCATAAGCTGCACTTCCAACCCTCTAAGAAAAAGAAAAAACTAATAGCTTCTATCTTCAGAACTAAATTTAACTAATTGATATTGGATACCAGGAACGTTGTATTGCCAAGTGTTTGAAAGCTGGGTTCACATTTGCCACAATTGATTAGAAATATCTGCCATAAAATCTGATTAGGAAGGGTTGGGATCGTCACAATGTGTGTTCTTCTCTGCCCTGCTCCAGCCCTCCTTCCACATACATTCTAATGGCTCTCACGGTCTCTCCTTTTCCTGGACCCCCTACCAGAGCAGTCTAAGGTACGTCTTGTCCACTTTGATCCACCCCTATGCCCGCCAGTGAAAATGCATTCCACGCTCAAGCCAGAAACCTAGATCTTATCAACATCTCCTTTTTCATTTCCCTGCAGAAATGGTGATTCTCATATCCTTCCAGTTCTATCTTCACAAATTCCTTTCAATCCATTCTCTTCCCTTCCCCTTTGTCTTGACTCATCTCTCACCTTGATGACTACAGCACCTTTCTGACAAATGTATCTGACTTTGATCTCTCCCTCTCCAGTTTGTCATCCACCCTGCCAGAAGAGTGATCCCCAGAGAGCTTATGTCAAGAATTGGAAACTCAGAAAGCCTCAACAGGAAGAGGAGGAACTCTTCAAATGTGAAAGAGCGGCCTGAGATGGCCCCAGGCAGTCCGTAACTCCTTGGCCTCCCGGTGGCTAAAATTCAAGATAATTCCTTTGTTTCCCTTATTCTCATTCAACCCTCATCCCTTTCCCCCTCTTTCCTGCTCTCTCCTTTTCTCTCTCCATTTACTGTCTTAACTGATCTCCTAAATGTGTTCCAAGGCATCCTTATTCAAATACGTGGAATAACCATTTCAAAGAGTTTCTTTGCCCTTTAAGTGCTAAATTCTAGGGAAGCTGATAATTTTCCCTTGTTCTTCCAATAGCCTCATCATCTGTTCTGGTCACTTTGCTCCTGTCTCCAGAGGGGTCAGGTGCCCAGAGGAAAGCTCTAGTAAACCACGGATGACTACTGGCCAATGAGTGGGAAGAAAGGCAGGTCATGGAGCACAGGCATCTCCCTTTTGGAGAGCCAGTCCTCAGCACACCTACCCTGGCTAGCAGAGAGTAGTTGTAATTTGTTCCAACCAGCTACAAGGGGATGATTTATTCCCTGAAACAGTGGGATGGGCTTCACAGGCATGAAAGAGGGACAAAAGCATTTTGTAATAAATCCAGCAGATGCCCTTGCCCAGGAGGAAGAAAAGTGACTTGGGCATTAAACTGTCAGATTATGGCTGGAGGCAGATCAAATGCAGATACTTCCTTGCATAGGGAACAAATGGTTCCTAGATTCTGGGGAGGGTCTGAGCTGCCTATTCAGGATAAATAAGATAACTTCCAGAGATAGAGAGCTATGTGGGAGAGAGCTAGGGAGCCAATACACCTCTTTTGATTGCAAAATCTAAGATGTCAATTTTTATTTTAATTAGCAAACATGGCGTGTTGTATCTGGAAAAGTAACGGTTATTTTCTTGATTTCCAATGGATTTATTATCTGCTCTGATCATTTTGCTGACGTCTCCAGAGCATCCTGAGGCAGGAGGGAAGATAGACAGAAAACACCGACTTTCAGGAGATGCCAAGGAAAGGTAATATGCCCAGGAAGGTGTGGGAAAAGATCGGAAGTACTGAGATATGTTAGAAAGAAATTGTCAGTGCTTTTTCTAGGCACAGCTGAATGGATTTTAGAAATAATTAAAAATTAACTTTTAATACTTTTCCCATTTTTAAATGAAATTCTTTTAATGCTCTGTAGGGAATCTTTCTACATCCCCTAAAACTGGATTAGATGATCCTATTTTGCAAATCGTCACCTCTTGCACTTTCCCTGCAAAGCAGTTCTCAAAAATTTTAATCATACATCTATGTTTCCTCATATATTTATGTCTCCTCCTCCACTAGACTAAATTCCATGAGTGCAGAATCAGGTCACTTTTTTTTCCTCTGCTCTATGCCCAGCACCTAGCACTGCCTACTACTTAGTCTAAATTCAAAGGGACTGAATATAGTGATGGACTCTAAGATGACTAGGGAGGGAGATGAGGGCATGAGGGGGTAATAAAGAGGGAAAAATGAGAGAGCCTGTAGATTGAAGGTCCCAGCGAGGATGAAGGATGAATCATTCTATGCAGCTTCTAGAGGGTTAGCAGGAGGTGCTGGGAGGCTTGGAATTGAGATTTCAAGAGGAGGTGCTGTTATTGGTGATGACAAGTTCTAGACTAGAGAGTATCCCATGGGAGTTGTAGCTGACATGGGGTGGAGAAATTCATCTCAGGAAGTAAGGAACAGAATAACTGAGGCCAGTTTTGGCTGAGTCTTCTCCACGGATGTTAACATTAACAAAATGATTGCTAATGTCATGAACGGTGTGGTCTTCAGAAATGATAGGGAGTTGGGGAGATTGGTGGATGAAACAAGGAGAGGTAGCAGGTGGTACAGGCTGGTGGCACTTGCTTCCCCCACCTGGGCCAGCCTCTACCTCCTCTCCAACCTCATACTCTGGCACATTCTCTCTTGTTCCCCACACAAGCACACCAGCATCCTTTCCTCCTGCTCCCATCTCAGGACTTTTGCATCTGCTGCTCCTTCTGGGCACCATATTCTCCCTTTACCCATGGCTCCTTCAATTTGTTCAGGTTTCAATTCAGATGTCACCTTCCCAGAGAGGCCTTTCTTCTCCTGCTTTCATAAGCCACTTTTCTCCCCTTTGCTCTGTTTTATTTTCTTCATAGCATTTATTACTTTATGAAACACTCTCATTCATTTATTTTCTACCCCTCTCCACCAGAGTACAAGACCCAAGAGAGCATGGACCTTTTCTGTCTTTAGTCACCATTTTATCTCCAGGATCAAGAACAGAGTCTTCCCAAAGTATGTAGCATCATAAATATTTACCAACTAACTGTCAGATTAAGTGAATATTTAATGTTGGCAACTTCCACTGTAGGCCTTGGATGGAGCCATGGTCGCATTCCTTTGAAACTTTAGGAATAGACAGGCTGACATACTTTGAAATGAGAAGTCACTCAAGGTTCTTCAAACGAGACATTTTTCTCTGATGCAAATTATTCTGAATATCATAGAACATTTTCAAAAGACAAAACTTTGCTTATGAAAGGAAGTATATTAAAAGGTAGTTTCCCAAATAAGAAACATATTTAAATAAAATATGGCAAACAATGGTTTCCATAAACAGGTTTCCATAAAGAGCTATTGCACAAAACAAAAAGCCACCTACTCTTATCTAAAATATCTTTGGGTTTTTTATTTTAAATGGAAATTTTAGAGCACCACATACTCAGGCTCTATTGAGGTTTAATGAGATGACCCTACACTTGACAGAGATTGTCAAAGTTCACATTATGACTATATATTTGTTGTAAAATTGTATTTTCTAAAATAGAACTTTCTTAGGAGAGTATAGTGGACTGAGGTCTCCTGAGTAAATCTCCCCAGAAAACTGAAGATGTGGGAATAGCCATAGATATGAACCAGAAAGGGACATTAGTGTTTTCCAAATTGTGTTCTAAAGAAGGCTAGTGCCTCTTTGCTAGTAAGACACAGAACAACAAAACCTGGGTGGATACAGGAGAGATGGTATTCTGTCAGAATAAATCTAGTCATTTAGGTATTAAAACTAATTTAAACAGGCTTCTTTACTGGAGGACTTCCATGCTTTTGGAGATGTTCCTGAGGTGAGGAATCATCCATTCTTTTGACCTCACCCCTTCCCTAGGAAGCAGCTACTAAAGTGGGTCACGGTGTCAGTGGTAGTTGCATAATTCTTTGATGATATACTTGGCTTCCATGTACTGGGGCATCAGGGCTGAGTAGAAGGTTGTGGACATGATAAAAGATGGCATCAATACCAGGGAGGAAGGTGAACAGAAATACATAGCTTTGATGATCTGTTATCTTGAAGGTCACAGGCTGCAATATTTGAGGTGGAAATGTGGGAAGTGCTGGGATTTTAAGCAGAATTCATGCTGGCTAAGCCAACCCACCTGGCAGACACTTTCAAGCTTTCCTCTGCTCTCCTTAACTCGTTTGACTAGAAGCCATCTCTGATACAAGCGTTTCCTTATCTAAGATCTGCAGTCATTTTGCATTCTATTTTGGTTTGAGGCTTATTACTGCTTCTTTTGATTAGTGTAAATTTAGAGAGAGAAGATCCTTTCCTTCTCCCTTCATGTAATTCTAGAACCAAGATGTTCAGAGAGGCAGAGTTAAGCATTAGCATGGTGTTACAAAATATATTACACACATATATTTTAATGTTTATATGGAATGCATCTTGTATTGTTATTTGTTACACTGAAGGATTTCTTAGAAATTCTTTTGAGTGGCCCATAGTTCTCCTGGGGTAGTGGTGGGCCAGAGGTAACAATTTAACAAGCCACACCAGCTCTGGAAGGAGGTGTTATGAGTGAACTAGTCAGCAGGTAGACCAGCTGTGTCTGGGAAGAAAGACCATCTGTGCTGCTGGTTGGTCTGACAGTCCTCTCTGGAATATCTGTGAAACCATGGATGCTTCTCCCACAGAATGCTGGTCACCTGGCCCTTCAAAAAACAATGGGGAGAAAATAAGATAATTACATACATAGCATAATTCAAGATAGATTATAAATGTCATAAGAGAGGATAAAGAATTTATGTGGTTATAAAGAAGAAAGAAATACTAAAGGATTGGGAATGGGTGCAATCAGGACAGACTTCTTAGTCTTAAAGGATAAAAAATACACCCTGAGGTCAAAGAAAGGTGTAGAGTAGAGGCATTGGGTCAGACGGTTCCTGTGTCAGGATGCAAGGTCGGGTGGACCGATCAGGACGGATCAGGGTAGATGGGGCAGCAGGGTATGGGATGGTTGTAAATGGCATCTTTCTAATCTGGGGTATTTCCAGGTGTCCATTCTTCATTTAATCTTGGAGGAAAACAAACACAACTGAAGATCTCCGTGACCTCGTAGACTTCAGAATCAGGCAAATCAGGGGTTGACCTCAAGCAAATTATATAATTTCTTGATCCTCCATTTCTCCAGCTATAGAACAAGGGCAATAATACCTTTCAGGATCATTGTGAAGAGTCAACGAAACTGATGGTTAGACGGTGGCAGCCCAAATGCCTGGCAAATGGTAGGTGCAAATAATTCTCTCCCTTATGCTCTAGAGTGAAGGACACAGTAATGTAACTCATAGAAATTAGTTTTCAAGATCCTGCTTTGTCTTGAATAAAAGAAAAATGCAGTTAGTAAGCACATCATGGTGGTATCCCACATACACAGCCAGAAAAGTCTGCTCAGTAATGAGGTGCTTATTTAAGCTCTGCACCTTAGGTACCAAGAAAAAATGCTTTTCTGTTCACTCCTCAACAGTACTAGTTTAATTTCTAGTGATTCAATAGGGAAAAAAAGACCCATGAGTCAAATAAGTAATGCAGATGAGGTCTTCTTTATATATACTTCAAAATCATGTTGCCAATTCTAAAGGTAAAAGGTGCAAAAGGCCTCAAAAGCACTGTTTGTGAGAAATCAATTACGTTATGTGATAGTAAGCAGAGCTGTTATTCACCAAAAATGATTTAGAAAGAAAATTTGAACTTGTTTGTAAACAGTTTAGACTCAAAATTGGATTACACTACTAAAAAAGAAGTATCTAATTATATAGATGAAGATGAGCAGTGACCAAAAAAAATTGTGCTTTAATCCAGTGTTTTGTTTTCTCCTGAAATCTTTATCTAAATTAATGGTTTATCTTGCAATTGACAGTGTCTTGGAATCTAGGACATCTGATGATTTCTGGTTTGGGTCCAGATCCCTTTTCTTTGTCGTTCCCATCTTCTGTCATGGTCACCGACCCCATGCTAACCTGCACCAGCTCACATGACACCAGGCAAACCCTGGTACCAGAATCCACCTAGTTCAGTCTGTCTCTGTGATTACTCAAAGTTCAGTCTCCCAAGAATGAAGGTGCCACCAGTGGCAGTTTAATTCTTGCTGTGGGGGTATTCCTTTGTCATTTCACTCATCTGTAAATACTATGTAGAAGCTCATGTGTAAATAGTCTGTATAAAAACTCCTGCTATAAAATGCCCCCCACCCCACCTATAGTTCTGTAGCTATCAGCTTCAGCATTGGATTTAGGAGGGAGAATCATAAGTTCTGTGATAGTTACAACTAGGATGAGTTTCCCCTCGATACTTCAAAGGCCTTTTTTGTTTATATTTAATTCCCATGCTCTGCTTTCACATGTCTCTCTGACTGTAATATCTGGGGTTTAAAACTCTTCATATTTACCCCACAAAGAAGCAAAAAAAAAAAAAAAAAATCTTGCATCAGATATTTTCTCACAAGTTCCCTGTATATATAATGAGTTTACTTTTATAACCAGGAAAACTATAAAAAAACTTGTTTTGAACGCTTGTACATTTATCTGTCTCCATGCAATTTCTTTGCATTTATAATGCAAATGATTTGGGTTGTTTAATATATATACTATGTTTATAAAAACCTACAGTGTTTATGAATCTGTAGCTAGCTGTTCTTTGTATTTATAATGCAAATTATTTGGGTTATTTAATGTATATACTATGTCTATAAAAATATACAGCGTGTATGAAACTGTAGCTAGCTGACTGATGAACTGTATCCCTTGAAAACATTTTTCATTCTTATTCATTCCGTATTACCGGCACCTGACATAATGTCTATGTAATGAAGTGCTCAGTAAATATTTGCTTATTCTAGCTGAAAGAAACTAATTTATTTCCAAATCTCTATTTAAGTTTTTTTTGTCATTGCTGTTAAAAGGTTATACTCGGCATAAGTATGAATTTGTAACTGGATGCTTTTTTAAATATGTCAGTTTAAGAGTGCAACTTGTTCCTGAGATGTGCTATTCTTGCATTGGTTCAAGTCACACTTAGAACATTTGAAATACCTGTTGCAAGGCAGCATACTTCATTCTGCTTTAGGATTCAAGAGGATAATTACTGCCTTTTAAGCAGAGTTTGAGATATTGAAAAGCCAGAGGGTTTCTCCCACTTTCAGCAGCATCCCAATTTGACAAGACTGTTTAATTTTTTATTCATGCCATGCAGAAAAACAACTCAGGAAACTGTAGAAAGACAAACACATATTTCTTTGACTAAGTCTGAGAGCTCTTGTTTGAATAGTTAAATCAATTTCAGAAAAAAATTAGACTTTAAGACTTTTGATATAAGTGAATTCAGAATGCTGGGCAACTGTGGCAAAAGGAGAAGGTATTTAGAGTGTATCTAAGAGGTTATTTTGCTTTAAAAACTGACAATATATAAGGAACATATAGAAATAGTGCTTTGTTAATATCACTTTGTTTCCCTGTTTCAATAAAACTTGTATTTTTATGAACTTCAGTGCAAAATTGTGTCAGCAATCTAAATATGAGGTAAAGTAGATGCCTTGCAGTTCAAGCTGTGTGTCCAAGAAACCTGTTACCACCTAGTGGTCAGAGATTTAAATTGCAGGGAAAGTTCTCAAGGCAAAAGAGAAACAGGCGTTGAAATATTTAAGTGGCAAACTTTAATTATAAGGTCATGGAAAATGTCAAAATATCAATGGACATATTTCCACTGGGACAGAAGCCAAGCCCTTCACAAGTAGCTTCATTCTAAATACTCTGCAAAATAAAATTCACAGCACCAGTCCTGTTTGTACTCCCTTCTTACCCTGACCCTTTGAATGTAAAGTTCTGTCTTCTGGTGAACTCTGCACATCTTTTAAGACCAAACACAGGTGACACCTCCTCTGTACTTCCATTGTACCTTATACATACCCCCGCAATAATACATAAAATCTTATTGAGTTTATGTGTCTGTCTCTCCTCCTAGTTTATAAGCTCATCAAGGGTAGAAAACATTTCCCCTTTTTCCCTGTGCCCTCAGCACTAAGTGTGAGGCTTGGCACAGCAAGGCCGCTCAATGAACATCTACAAACTTGAACTGTATTTGGGGAATGATAGCGGAGGAATGAAATACAGAAGGAAAAGTGAAGCTCCTCAATATCTCATGTCTAGAGCTCTATTTCCTAAGAAGAAATAGGAAATCATACATTCGATAAGTATTTATTGAGTGCCTCCTATGTGAAAAATATTGTTCTAGCAATACATCAATGAACAAAGCAAACAAAAACCTCCTGCCTCTGAGGAGCTTGTATTCTAGTGGCATGAGACAGGCAATAAACCATCAGTAAGAAAACTGTGTAGTCTTTTAGGTGATAAACAATTTGGACAAAGAAAATAGGAGATTGGGAAAGCCATCTCCAGGTGCAGTGGCAGGTTAAATATCAAACAAAGTGGTCAGGAGATGACATAGAGCAAAGACCGGAAGGAGGTAGGGAATTAGACAGCTCTGCTCAGCGCATTCTCAGCAGAAGCAGCAGCCAGTGCAAAGGTCCTGCAGCTGGAGTGTGCCTGGTATGTCCAAGGAAATGCAAGGAAGCCCATGGATCTGCAGCAGGGGAAGGAAAGGGCGCCATGGGAGGAGATGATGCCAAAGAGTCTGGGGGTCCCAATCCTGCTGGGTCTTGTAGGCCACTGTGAGAACCTCACTTTCACTCTGGCACCCGGGGAGCTATTTTGTCCTTCAGAAGAAGAGAGGAGGCTGGCAGTATGAAGCCTCCAAGGCAATGTAGAGAGGTTGCGTTGAAAATCTTTTTGTGACTCTGCTCTGTCTGCATCCCATAAAGCTGATCCTTTCCTCCTCCAACCTCACCCCTTCCTGAATCCCTGTCCATTCCCATCTGTGCCACCTTCAGCTTTTGTGCCTGCTTCTTTCCTGTCTTCATTTAAGTTTTGCACAGGTCATAAGACTTGTGCCACCCTTGTCTCCTACTCTTTCCCTCCCTCCATCCCACCCCAACCTTAATTTTGTTGACTTGCCCAGCGTACTTAAACTGAGATGTTCAAGTAAAAATCCAGGCTTTTCTTTACAAATGGGAATATCTGGCAATACTGGGTCTGCATTCTCTCATGACCACAATTCAGGGGATCTGAGTAGCATCCACCTCCTTCAGACAGGGGCACTTGACCTCCAGCTTGCCAGAGGCCCCACCACTCCCTATTGTGTTATACCCTGTCCTCTGCCCTCATTTAAGTTACCAGCTGAAACTTTATAGGCATGTGACTTGGTGATCTTGCTCTATCGGTCCCTCAATGCCCAGCCCCCTTTCTGCCAATGGACTCAGCTCTCTGACTTTCATAGCTACATTCTTTCCTTGGATGGCTTGGTTCTGCCATTAGCCCTAGCATGACTCAGCCCTGCCTTTCTCAACCTAGGCCAGCTTCTGGCTTCCTACTTTCCTAGGCTTTGTCCTCCAACTCAGTCCAGCTGACTCAGTCCTGCTGGGACTCCTCATATTTGTGTGCTGTTGAAGGCCCAGCCAGAAGGTCCTGCGAGGTCTGCCAGCCAGTGGAGCCCCAGATCCCCTGTTTGGGTAAAAAGAGAGAAGTGGAGCAGATAGGTGTTCAGCTTTCCTTTAATAGATGCACTTTTCATTCCCTTGTATTTTAAATTTGCATAAGGATGAAAGGCTGCTCACCCTATTCTAGTTCAACTCTCCCACAGGGCTTCCTTGGTTCCAAGAGGAAACATTGCAGAAAAGACAATTTTTTCTATTTCCTTTCTTCATAATTAAAGTGTCCTTTTGCCAATAGTAAAGCTACGGGAACTGAATGACTAATCAAATTTTACCTCTCACCTAGTTAGACTTTAAAAAGTAAGCCAGAAGGAAGAAAAATATGTGCGCACGTGTGTGTGTGTGTGTGTATGCCCTAGAGATAGATAGAAGCTAGTGAAGGGGGAATGATAATCTAATATGTACAGATATGATAATGAGGGTGAACTTAATGGTATGGCAATGATCAGGAGTGACTATGGTTCATTAATGGGATTATAACTACCAGTGACTCATTGAAGGCAAAAATGTCCATAAATGGTTGTTTAAAGGCATGTAGCCCACAGAGTAGCACCACAATCCTAAATAAGTGTTAGCATGATATACCTACAAGGTATAACACTGGTGCAGGGGATTAACAACAGAGTGGTATACGGAAAAGCTACCCATTACATATTAAAGAATATATTTAATAGGAACATCTTACCAACACTACACTAATACTAGGGATGAATAATTAGCAGCTGATAAGAGCTCTGGGATGTATTATAATTGTTTAAAGTTGAGAGTGATGATGATTGTACAACTAAGTGAAGACAATGTAAGAAACTAACCATTTATCTTGGGATAGAATATATATTAAGTGAAATTAGGAAACCATTTAATAAATTAGGCCCTCGATTTGAGGCTTGCTCTTGTGAAACTTGGGGTTGTTGCTTTCTTCCTGAGATGGGTGTTCTGGGGCTGGCTGCCAGTCATCTTTTGTCCTGGGGTCCTCTTTCCCATAGCAATGCACATGGTGGCCTCTCCTGGCTTCTGTATTCTTTTCTGGGGCCCATTGAATCTCAGCTTCGTACTTCAATGGCTTTCTCTCCCTCTGTCTGAATTTCATTCTGCTTATAAAGGATTCCAGTAATAGGATTAAGACCCATCCCAATTGGGCTAGGCCACACCTTAACTGAAGTAACCTCATCCAAAGGTCCTACTTACACTGGGTTCACACCCACAGGAATGGGTTAAACATAAGAACCTGTTTTTCTGGGGTACATACAGCTTCAAACCACCACAGGCCCAGAGTGGGAAACCACAGAGACTTGATGGGAATGCTATGGTGCTCACAGTATAAAGGAAGAGACAGACATTATACAAGAAATCCCACATATTAAATCCATCACTACATCTGTGATAAGTGATAGGTGTTAGAAAAGAACAGGTTGCCCTGAGAGGGGAAACACCTACTTTAAACTTGGTAGACAAAGAAGTCTCTCTGAGGAGTGACACTTACTCAAAAACATGACAAGTGACCAGAAGATAACAAAGTGAAAATTGAGGAAAAAGCAGTCCTCCATGCCCATAGCCAGGAGAGCCTCACCTGGGGTAATTGCTGCACACGTGCGGCCTAGTCGGCAGGTACCCTTTGCCTCAGAATTGCCAGAGGATATAGCAAAGGGACAAGTTGAAACAGGGAAAGAAGAATGAATTATGGAGGAGGAAAAAGAAGACAAGTCAGAAAAGATGGCTAAAAGAGGGGTGTCTTAGTTTGCCAGAGCTGCTGTCACAAGTACCACACACAATATGTTGGCTTAAACAGCAGGAATTTATTGGCTCATGGGTTCAGAAGCTAGAAGATCAAAATCAAGGTGTCAGCAAGACCATGCTTTCTCCCCTAAGGGTGATGTTCTGGTGCAGGCTGGCCAGCAGTCCTTGGGGTTCCTTGGCTTTCCCATCATGTGGTGACATTCTCTCCTTTACCTTCCAGTTCCCATTGAATTCCTGCTTTCGGCTGCTTCCTCTGGCTGTTTCTTTATAAATCCTCCGGTAATCTGTATTAAGGCCAACCTTGCTTCAGTTGGCCACAATTTAGCTAAAAATAGCATCTGCAAGAGGTCCAATTATAATGGGCTCACATCCACAGGAATGCAGATCAAGATTAGGCACATGTTTTTTTCTGGGGTACATACCAAGGAGGCAAGCGACCCTGGACCACAGCAGGTGAGGGGAGGGACACTTCAAATAGGAAGGCTGGGCCCATGGGACTCATCATGTGAGAACAGAACTGTGGAAGTTCTTCTGCGGGATTCTGAAGTTCAAACCAGAATCTCAGCCTCAGAAAAGCCCATCTAGTTACTAGCCATTATTCCAGTAAGCTGGGCCTGGTCGATCTTCTACCTCCAGCATGCACACCTCCCCTTATTTTTCATTTAGACTAAGGATCCCTTGCATGTGTTAGTTAAAGTGGGGGAAGGTCTGGAGCTCAAGTGTGGAAGATTGAGTTAATCCTACGCCTCAGTTTATGTATGACAGGCTGTCTTTTTCAGCCCTTGCAAGGTGCCTCTCTAGATTGACTGACTATTTGATTACTTCCTTTTATCCCTATTCCCCTTTCCCAATCTCTACTCCCCTGAAAGCAACCACTCTAATGGGTTAGAAACACATCCTAGGATTTGTGAAATCCCTTTTAAATATGAAGTTTTTTCCCTCTGCGTACATTTTTAAAATGGTACTGTGCTGTGGACCTCATTCTATTTCTTAGTGTCTCCTCTTGAGCAGTGTTTTAATAATCTGTTCTTTTTGGTGTGTGAACATGGTTATGTAATAACCCCACAGGGACGGACACTTAACATTTATAGGTTCACATGCATTTGAGTCTCACAACAGTCTAAGAGGCAGGGATCATTGTTTCCAGGTGACAGATGATGGAAACAAGGCTCTGGTAATAGGATCCTGGATACAGGGTAAGGCTCCAGTGTTGGCAACCACATTACACACAGCATCAAAGTCTGGATTCCCTCGTGCAGGATGCACTTGCTCCAAGATCTGTGCCAACCCAGCCCAAGGCAGGGAGCCCATCACACAGTGAGGCTGAGAGTAGCTGGTCAACCCCCCCATGGGCTATACTCCTCCTCTGAGCCAACTCCAGAGGCTCTTCACAGGCAAACCTCAGGAGGGGCATGACGAGATGGTAACAGCTTCTTTCCTCTCTCTTTCTGCTCATCTCTCTTTTTCACCCTCTATAGTGCATCATCAGTGGCCAGACTTTGGTCCAGGGTGGCTTGTACATGGGAAGTCCCTTTGTCTCTGGGAGCTGACATAAGTCAAGCAAGGGCCAAGGAAAAGGGGGCAGCAGCTGGCTGCTTGCATTTAATGATGCCCTAGGCCTTAATGGGGGGGGAGGGGGGGCTTGAAGGGGGCCTTGGAGTCTCTACCCTGAATAGCCACTTACAATGTCAAAAAAGTAGGCAGCAGTGGGGGTGGGGTGGGGTAGATTTGAGGCTGACTCCAACTCAGGAATAAAGAGTGAGTCTACATCCCTTATATTGGACTTCTCAGGTACTTCAAGGGGTTAAAGGTGACTGGAGGAGAAGAAATCCTAACATTAGGAAATCCTCATTTCTCCACTGGGTGTGTGTTGAGTGAATGATGGCCTAATCTTCTGGTGTCCTGTTCACAACAGCTAAAAGGCAGCCCAGGAGGCTTGATCTCTGATGCTCTTTTAAAAATTGCTTTAATCATGAGCCATCATAAAATCCAAAATGTTCATTGGATATCCCCAACTGGATAAAATTGGCCTCTAAAGAAGCAAAGACAAAGAAAAAAATCTTTTCTCTTTTGATTTGTGAGCCTCTGGGTTGCTTGACTGCTTCTCTTCAAAGATTATTTTTCCCATTTCATGCCAGTCGTTTCATTTCCTGATACCTGCTTAGAAATAACCTTGTCTTTCAGGCGCTTAGTTATACCACATAAATCCTTTTGCCTTTCCTAAGAACCTGCAGAACTCTGCTCTGACAGTCTTCCTTAAGAGCCTGAGCTCCGTCCACACAGCCCAGCACTGCCACCTAGTCTGGCTTGTTGCAGGAAAAAAAAAAAATTAATGAGCTTTCTCCTGGTGAGGAGTCAAATGGAATTTGTAAAATGGAATTTAATTGGACCTGAATAAACTCCAGTTTAAAATTCTTCACACATCAGCCTCTGCTCATGGGTGACAACAGTGTGCATTTGCTCTGATTTGTAGCAGAATCCTAGTCCCACAGCCCGGAGCCCGAGGCAGGCAGAGACGGGCCAGCCCACTGCCCCCCACTTCCCACTCCCCACCCCACATCGCCCTCTGAGCTGTCAGTCACTCGCAGCTCTGCACAGCTGCTGCCCAGGGAGAAGCTCGAAGCTGAGCCCTCTCTCTTAACAAAGGAAACTAGAACTACAAGGTAGCCAAGACAGAAGTTTTTGATGAAATTATAAGCTTCCATTTCATGAAGAGCTGTTCTGGTTAATGGCTGCATAATGCTGTTTGACTTCATGCTGCCTTTTGTGCAACTTTAGAAAATGGGGCACTATCATTTGACATCGACAGAGGAAATAAAATTAGACCCCTGATCAGCGAAGGTTTGTGAGAGCTTTGCAGGGAAGCCTGTCCCCAATCCAGAGGTATACCACTGCACAGGGACCCTGAGAAAGCCACGAGTGACCTTAGAGCCAGCAGGTTCTCACTCTTTGGGGTAAGACTGGGCCACGGGAGGGCGAGCATGGACACATGATTAATCTTGGACAGTTATTTGTATAGAGATCCCTGGAGAAAGGGACAGAAGGGAGAGGGAAGGGCTGATTGGGGTTTCCTGGACCACAGACTCTTTCTCCACTAATGGAAATAGAAGCCTGCCAAGAATCAGGATGGCAAAGAGATTTCACTTCATGTGCCAATCCAGCCCAGTGGTAGTGATGCCTGGAAGACTGTTTTGAGAAGAATTTCAGTTCTCTATGTAGGGTTGGGGGAGGATGAGGTACTGTGATTGATTAGTAATCATGTGCCATGATTTGGATGGGAGAGAAAGTTTTACCCATTCCTCAGATGGTGAGTTAGGAAAGTCTGGGGTGGGGATGGGGGGTAGCCAATGAGCTAGTTGCCTGTAGGAAACAGTACCAATAACTGAACATGATGCAAAGGACCCTTCATGATTTGGTCCTAGGTGCTTCTCCAGCACTGCTTTCCATCTCTCTTATACACTAGTCATGGTTCCCTGAACACTGTCTTCAGCAGGCAGAAAATCCCTGGCAGAATCCCCTGGATCTCAGCTCCTTCAGAGACCAGAGCAGAGGTCTCAGCGACCCAGTGCAGATGCTGAAGCCCCAGGGGCTTGGAGCTGCAGACCTCGCAGGGAAAGCAGAAGCAAGGATGAGTTCTTGGTGGTGGTAGTGGCAGTAATGCACCATGAACCAGTTTAGTCGAGCCCAGCAAAGCCTTCAGGCCAGAAAGAACATCAGGAGAGAAGTGTTCCTGGGCAATGGCAAGATCCAGCCCTAATTGCCATTTGAGAAAAGCCATCAGTCAGGAAGGGGCAGGGCCAAACTGAAGTTTCCTTGGTGAAGGAATTGAAGATACTGGGAATTTCCTTGAGTGCCCCTAATAGACAGGTATGGCACCCGTAGACCTGATAGTATAGAAGGCGGCATGAAGGCCTGGCTCTTAAGCCCACCCAAAATACTGTCCATCCAAGAAGAGGCAAATGTGGGGGCAAGCTCCACAATCCACAAGTTAGCTATGTGAACCACAGGCAAGTCATTTTGGGCTCTGAGTTTCAGTTCCGTCATCTGTAAAATGGGAACAATAAGATCGATGTCACAGAGTTACTGACCATTTGTTTATTCACTCACTGAACATTTATTATGTACCTGCCAAGTGCCAAGCACTGAGATAGTGGCTGGATGAACAAAGACACTGTTTCTCCCCTCCATGGTTTCACCTCTAGCCAAGAAGGTAGGCCCATAAACAGAAAAATCACAACACAAAGAAGTGCTTGGCTGCTTCTCCCATTTTCTGCATATATTTGCTAATACCCAATTACATGTGGATAACGAACATAAAAGAGAATAACCCAGAACCTGAACTGTAGTAAGTATTTATGCAATAGTGGTTGAACCTGAATCGGACAAGAGAAAACTGAAGGAGGCATGGAAGTTGGTGGGGAAGGGGAGTGGAAAGAAAAAAGAGACTCTTTTGCCCAAGCTGCCTTAGGGTAAGGGGTTTGGGGAGCCCATCCTTCTATATGAGCCCTTAATTGCATTGACGTCAAAGCTTGTGTGCAGCCTGCCCTAACCCCAGCTGACTCCCAAGTCCCAGCAGCTCAGTCCCTGGGGCCATCCTTTTTGCTCACCATACAGGAGGAGCCACTCTGGTCTTCTCCCAGGGCCCTGAATTTTCCAGTCTCTATCCATTTCGGCTGGTCCTTCCTCCAGCCACTGCTCTGTCACCAGCATTATTGACCCAAGACGCAAAATAATCAAATGACATGGAAATGGCAGCAGAAGCATTCAAATGAACAATTCAGAAATCCAGACAGGATTGATAATTCGGCTTTTTCACTAGCAGAAAGGACAATACTTAGTGTCTCTAATGCCTACTAAATGCATCTGAAACAACTTTGCCAATAGGTGGATAATCAAATTGTTCTGAATAATCCAATCCAGTGTTTTCCTGCTTCTTCCTCATGCTAATTTATTCTGACATGGCTTTTCAACAATGAAAATCTGTTCTTGCAGAATCCATTTAATCGAGATTTTCCATATTAAAATGGAGATGGAAGTGTCATGGAGAATTAGATTACTTGTGCTCATTCCGGAGCTTGGTGTTTCCTTGGGGGGGAGGCTTCTGTCTTGCAGTGGATAACCAGATGGCATTAATTTGAGAGGAGCAAGTGTACCTTCCTTAGCAGGCCAGGCGATTGTTTTTAGCGTTGTTTCCATCTAATTGAAGCCTCTTGCCTACACAGATATAATGTGCTCCTTTCGTTATGAAATTTGTTAATTTCCAAAGTGTTTTCATCCCTAATCATTACCACTGGGGTGAAAAACTAGTTTAAATAAATGCCTCGGTGACTAGAACGTGTGCTGGTGTCTCATTATAGAAAAATACTTTCTGGGCAAACCAAATCTTTAGCATCAGAAGCAGAAGGACAGATTGATAAATATACCTTCAGGGAACACAGGCTCTGAGCTAGGGGCTGGGGATACAACAGTGAACAAAGTACCATTTCCATCAGCCAGGGGCCATGGTCTAATGTGAGGTTCTCAAGCTTTAGTGTGCATAGGATTCATCTGGGAACATATTAAAAGTGTGGGTTTCTGGGATCCACTCTCAAAGATTCTGAATCAGTTGGCCTGCAGTAGACATTAGTTACCAAAGGTAAAATGCATATAATGCATTCTTTGTAAATTTCCTTAGGTAGTTTACTTCATGGCATAAGTCCCCTTTCTCTAGCATTCCTAGGAATATCTTAAATATGGGACAAACACTCTTTTCAAAAATTTATATAAACAGTGTTTAACTCAGATCAAATAATAGTTTAGTTATTGCTATAGCCCTAAAGTTCTGATCTTACTTTATCTGGCACAACATTAGTTTTCATTAGTTTTCATTGACTCTACAGCAATATTTCCTAGACTCTCATATAGGGTTATGCTAATTTACTCCTTCTCGGCTCTGTTTCTAAATAATAATATTAATAATAACAACAATAAATGTTTATTGACCACTTACTACATGCCACTATGTACTTTGCATGTTCCATCTCATTTAACTCTCACACACCCCCAACTGACATGTACTGTTGTCATCTCGCATCTTATAGATGAGGGTGCTGCATCAGTGGCTGAGAGCTCCCCAGCTGTGTGTGGAGGGTGAGGGATTAGCCTTGCCATCTGTGGTTTCTGGGGATCTCCTACCTAGGGTGACCAATTGTCCCTCTTTGCCCAGGACTGAGGTGTTTCTAGGGGACTTGGGACTTTCAGTTTTAAAACTGGATAAACCAGAACATGTTGGTCACCCAATTCCTACCTGAGATTTGGGGGGACAGCAAAAATCCAAAGAAAGAACGGGTTCATATTCTGAGTGGAAGTTTGAGTCCTGTGAACCAAAGAGGGAACCCAAATGGTTCATCCAAACTAAAGAGACAGGAAACAGGGCAAAAGTCATGGCATGGAGGCAGGGTGCCCAGGTCAGGAAAATTAATGTGAGAACACAGGGTCTGAATTCTTGGGTGTGGTCTGGGAAAATTACTTAGAACATGTGGATTTTACTCGCTAGCTTGGTACATGATGGGTCAGCCATATTAGAGGTCCAGCTCTCCGGCTGGCACGTCTCTGTTCTCCTCTTGTCCTCTTCCCTTAGGTGGTTGGTCCTGAAGCATATCCAGGAATGCCCACGGTGCTTACCACATTGCGTTTCAGTGCAATCTGGTGTTATCCCCACTCCACCTTTTAACCCTACCTCTTCAAATCTCTCAGGAAAAGAAATGGCAGGAGTAGTGGTTTAATTTACATTTCCTGAGAGCATTGGACAAACAGCTTCATTCTCATCTCTCTACTGGAATAGGGAAAGTTTTCATACCGCCCCTTGTTTTGTACCACTGCACTGCACTCACCAAATGTCTGGTGTAGAGATATACTCCTACCTCCACCCCACTCTGTCCAGCATGATAGGAAGCCTCAGGGATCATGGGGCCCAAAAACACCTAACGTCTTTACCTGTGGGTAGAGGATTTCCTCCAGAAGCAGCCAAAAGCTGCTGGGGATGCAAAAACTAGGGAGCAAGCAGATCTTAGAATAGATTGGTAAGTCCAAAAAACCAAGGAATAGGGTTCTAAAGGTTTCCAGAATGAAAGAGTTCAGAAGTAGCAAAGAGCAAAGTATAACTATGAAATTTAAGGGCTGAGGAACCAAAAGCGGGAATTTGAGGTCCAAAGCAGCCAGGAATGGTCTAGGACAATTATCTGGATCAAGTGTCATTGTCTGCAGCTGGTTTTTGCGGCCAAGTACTGCCTAGGGTGTGCATATGTGGGCAACTGTGCTTAAAGAGTCAGGCAGTGCAAAGCCTTGCTCAAATATATAGTTGACACACTAATTTCATAAGGAGAAGGAAAGCAAATTTTCTTTCATTGATGGTTGCTATTGTTTCTTTCCTGCCTCACTATGGTTCCCATTCTCCTTCTGCTTGCATCAGAGCTTTACTTCCAGGCTTTCTACCTCAACCAATTTGAAGATAGCTTTTGCCTACATTCACTCTATTTTTACTGAATGTCCACTGTTTCAGTAATCTATTGCTGTATAACAAACAACCCTAAAATATAGGAGTTTAAAACAACAACAATTTAATTGATGATTCAATGAGTCAGCTGAGCAATTCTTCTGATCGGGTTTTTTTTTGGATCTCTGCAGTCAGCTGGTGACACAGTGGCTCTGTATGGTCTAGCACAGCCTCATTCACATGTTCGGCAGTTGGCAGGCTGGTTAGTCTAAGGGACAGTAGCCGAGGTGGCTCATCTGTGCTCCGTGCAGAATCCTCCAGTAGGCTAACCTGGGCTTTTTCACATGGAGGTGGAAGTCTTCCCAGCGGCTAAAGAAACCATAAGCCTCAATGCTCCAGCACTTTTAAATGCATCACATTTGCTAACGTCTCCTTGGCCAAAGCAAGTCATCTGGCCAAGCCCAGATTCAAAGGGAGGAGAAATCGACTCTACCTCTTGAAAGAAGGAGGTACAAAGAACTTGTGACCATTTACTCCAATTTACATACCTCCTATATGACAAGCACTGTTCTAGGCATTTGGGATATCCCCATGTAGAAAGCAGACATGAGTCCCTACCTTTTATATGCATCATAATTATAGCAATATATGGTCACTGTATAGGTGTCCTATTATTAATAACATATAGTGATTATAGGGAGTAATATAAAGCAAATATGGGGAGAAGCAACATACAGTGGGCTTTGTGTTTTACTCTATGTATTTGATTTTCTGGATTTTTTCCCCTCTAACTCTTTTTAACAGCTTTATTGGCATAAAATTCACATACCATACAATTCACCCATTTAAAGTGTGCTATTCCATGTTTTTTTGTATCTTCACAGGATTGCACAACCATCACCACAATCTAATTTTAGAACATTCTCAACCCCCTTAAAAGACACCCTGTACCCATTAACAATCAGTCCCTATCCCTTCCACACACACACACCCTTACCCAACCCTCCCCATCTAACTCTTGATTGGAAGGAAGTTAAGGAAGAAAAAGGTCCATCAAAAATCACTGGATAGAAGACAGTGCTAGAATCAGAAACTAAATGAGAAGAGACACAAAGAGAAACTTCATCCCAGATCTGACTGCCCTCCAGTGGGTTAACTTGGCCAGTGTAATATGTATGGATTTGAAAGGGAACAGTAAGTTGTATTCATCCATCTATTCAGCAAGTGATCGCTGGGCCAGGCCTTGGGAATATATTGAAGGTACAGACCTTGTTCTGGAGGAGGTCAGACAAAGATGGGAGAATGAGGGGTGGGGAGAGGAGGGCAAAGAGGGCACAATGTGGCCAGGAGAACAGTGTAAGTCTAGAATGCTGGTGGCTATTCTGGCCACCATGTAAAAAGCCCCTGCCTTATGGTAAAGCCAACACAGAGGGGAGCAAAACCCAGACAGGGAAAGGAGAATGACAGCATGCTGCTGACATGGTTGGAGCTCTACATCCAACCATTCAACAAATGTGCCTCTGGATTTTCTAAGTTATTGATACAGCTATTTCCTTTTTTTTTTTTTTTTTTTTTTTTGTTCTTTCTCTCTAATTTAAGTTGGATTTCTGCCACTTGCAATCAAAATCAAACATGTTCAAAGTAATGCACACCCTCAGCCCTTTCCTGCCTCCTTTGCTGACTATTAGCAGGATTTTAAAGTTTGGGGGACCACCCACTCCTCCCATCTTAGTATCTGCAGGGGCCAACTCACACACTGCCTCCTTCCAAGGAGCTTTCACTAATGCCAGTTGATAGAAATGCTGGTTTCTTCTCCAAGTTCCCTCAGTTGTTAGGGAATTAGAGAGATAAAGATGGAAAAGCAAGTGGAAGCCAAATAGCAAGTAAGTGGAAAACTGCATGAGCTATGGTGTTAGAGGAATCTGGATCACTTAATTTTTTGCACATGCAAAATGGAAATAATACCTACTTCACAAATTTGGGTGGGGATTAAATGTGATAATATATGCAAAAGTTCTGATCACAATTAAAATTTAAATTAGTCCCCTTCCTTTTCCTTCCCCTTGATTAGGATTCGTGGGAGAGAGGACTGAAGCTGTGGGAACCCAGATTAAACAGTTTAATTCTGTTTACTCATTTCAATCATTTATTCAACACATTATTGCCACAAATATAAACAAAGCATGACCCCCCCTACACTGAAGAGCTCAGGATCATTAACTTAAAAGCCCTCTGCAGAATTAGAGGTGGGGAGAGGGAATGGGAGAGAGCTGCAATCCCAGAGACAGTGGAAGAGCTTCTGATGGGTCACTGAGGGTGTGGATGTGATGGGAATCACCTGGAGGTGACAGATGAGTATTGCCCAGCTGAACTCGAGAACCTGGCTAAACTTGAAAATCTGACAGCTGTGGTCTCACTTGGCCTGACTGGGTGATTTTTCTCCAGTGAAGCTTAGCTGCTGATGGGCAGAGACAGGGATGTGATTGGCAAGGTGACACAAGGGACTGAGGACATAGTGGATAGTAGAAGGACCATAGAGTGCAGACAGCGAGGCCAGTAGGGGGTGCTGGGCTAAGGATAGAGGTAACGTTGTTTGTGACATTTCACCCTTTCTGTGGAAGCTGTCACAGGTGAGAATCTGCAGGCTTTCCTCATGCAATAGTGAGTGACCAGGCATTCTAGCCTTTATATCATAGAACAAAGGGATGCAAAGAGGGCAACTTGATTGTAGAAAAGCTTCCAGACTTTTTTTCTGCCATGAAAGACTTGGGTATCAGCTGAGGCTACTGCTTTGACAGACTTGGACTCAGGACAGCTACAGGGAGGAGCGGCTCTCTCGTTTCTTCCCATAAGCACCAACCAGTGCCAAGGGTCCAATCAGGGCACAGGAAAGAGCTAGCAAGGCCACAGTGCCTTATGTTGGTCGTTGACACAGGAGACTGTAACTTGTCTTTCTGCAAAGGAAAGAGAGATCGGGTTTCTGCCTGAAAAACATTTATCCTGACGTGATCACTATTTGGGGGAGCAGAGGGGTCTGCTCCCAGACACCTAGGGAACAACTCTGCCATCCAGCCATAATTGGCTGCTGAATGAGTTGAGGTGGGAGCATTTCACACCCTCATGAGGGCTTGTGGAGACACAGGGCATGAGTCATACATGGCAGGTTCCCACTCACAACTCAAAAGATCACACACAGAGTGATTTCTAGGCAATACTGAGCAGAGTGAAGGGGCCGTCTTTAGGAACTACTGATAGGTAGAATTTTCTATTCTGTGCTCTTTGGGCATCTGAAGGGCTCTAGTTACTTAAGGCACCCTTTTCTTGTTTCCTCTGATTGGTTTTTGGGGGGGTTTCATGGAGGATTCCAAGGCACATTCAGAGTTATATTGAATTGGAGCCAGAACTGGCTTATCCATAGTAGCTGTGCCAGAGAATTGGAGTTTCACAGGCTCTCTGAGCTTTATGCTCCTCCACTGGAAAGTGGGGATAACAAGATCATCTTGGGATTGTCAGGGGGATTTGGCATGGCTCATAGTAGGTTCACAACCAATGCTGATCCTCCCTCTTTCTGGATTTCCTGAGTGCCTACCTCTTTAAGGAAGAAGCAGCAATGCCTCCCTTTACCCTAGGCACAGGCAAGAACAGTGTTAATCAACACGGTAAACAGAAGGAGGGAATTGATTTGTTCCCCTTCTCAGGCAAAGCTGAGCACGCGACAGGTTATGGTTTTGAATATTAATGCACTTGAATTGAGAAGAACCACTTATAACAGAAACTGTCTTGCTTGCAAAGATTTATTCCCCATGTAGTTTTTCATGGCTCATAAAAGGCGATGGATGAACATAATTTTTAGTTTAATTTCTTGCCATGCAGTTCAGTAATTTTTGAGATAAACTCAAATTACTGAGGATGTGGAACTGTTCAAAGCAATGAGGAGCCATGCATATCTGCTTGTACACAGGATACGGCAGGTTTAATTTTTCAAGCTGACCAAAGAAGGGGTGATTAGAAATCCCAGCACATATACAAGCCATGTCTTCTCTAAAGTCCACTTTTGCTACCTCTGAATGCAAGCCAAACCTCCTTTAAAAGAAAATTTTGTTGATTTTTTGGAGGGGGGGCAGGGGGGAGCATGTTGGGGGCAGGGCATAGGGTGGTAGATGGACAAGAAGAGCATATACCTTTTTTTCTTAAGTATTTTATGTCTTCTTATCAAAGATGTATATTTGAAAGTTTCTAAAACTGGAAAAGCAGTACTTAAGACTATGAAAAAAAATTAGGGCTTTTAAATATTATTTTGCTTTGTTTATTCCTATAAATCCTATGAGGATTTAAATCTTCATAAGGCATTTGAGAGCCTGGTTCCTTTAAGAAGCTACCAATGTGATATACCAGGGGAAACCTGTGTTTTAGAATTAACCAAAGCAGAGAACACATAGGGCCAGTGATCACAATGTGAATTGGCGCCTGAAGTGAGAGCTGGCCTGTGAGAGGCTGTGAAAGGGCCACAGGGCAAAGCTTTAAACTTCTCTTTTCTCTGCAAGTAGTAAAACAATAAATAAAACTACATAAAATGAAACAGATAAAAACAAGAAAATAGTTTAGTGACCAAAGGCAATCAAGACAGTGACAAAGGTTAATAATTTTTATTAAAGATTTGTTTTTTAAAAACAAATCTTGCTCAGAAGAAATAACAATCGTAAATGTCTATGCACCCAATCAAGGTGCCACAAAATACATGCAAGAAACACTGGCAAAACTAAAGGAAGCAATTGATGTTTCCACAATAATTGTGGGAGACTTCAACACATCACTCTCTCCTATAGATAGATCAACCAGACAGAAGACCAATAAGGAAATTGAAAACCTAAACAATCTGATAAATGAATTAGATTTAACAGACATATACAGGACATTACATCCCAAATCACCAGGATACACATACTTTTCTAGTGCTCATGGAACTTTCTCCAGAATAGATCATATGCTGGGACATAAAACAAGCCTCAATAAATTTAAAAAGATTGAAATTATTCAAAGCACATTCTCTGACCACAATGGAATACAATTAGAAGTCAATAACCATCAGAGACTTAGAAAATTCACAAATACCTGGAGGTTAAACAACACACTCCTAAACAATCAGTGGGTTAAAGAAGAAATAGCAAGAGAAATTGCTAAATATATAGAGACGAATGAAAATGAGAACACAACATACCAAAACCTATGGGATGCAGCAAAAGCAGTGCTAAGGGGGAAATTTATAGCACTAAACGCATATATTAAAAAGGAAGAAAGAGCCAAAATCAAAGAACTAATGGATCAACTGAAGAAGCTACAAAATGAACAGCAAACCAATCCTAAACCAAGTAGAAGAAAAGAAATAACAAGGATTAAAGCAGAAATAAATGACATAGAGAACAAAAAAACAATAGAAAGGATAAATATCACCAAAAGTTGGTTCTTTGAGAAGATCAAGAAGATTGACAAGCCCCTAGCTAGACTGACAAAATCAAACAGAGAGAAGACCCATATAAACAAAATAATGAATGAAAAAGGTGACATAACTGCAGATCCTGAAGAAATTAAAAAAACTATAAGAGGATACTATGAACAACTCTATGGCAACAAACTGGATAATGTAGAGGAAATGGACAATTTCCTGGAAACATATGAACAACCTAGACTGACCAGAGAAGAAATAGAAGACCTCAACCAACCCATTACAAACAAAGAGATCCAATCAGTCATCAAAAATCTTCCCACAAATAAATGCCCAGGGCCAGATGGCTTCACAGGGGAATTCTACCAAACTTTCCAGAAAGAACTGACACCAATCTTACTCAAACTCTTTCAAAACATTGAAGAAAATGGAACACTACCTAACTCATTTTACGAAGCTAACATCGATCTAATACCAAAACCAGGCAAAGATGTTACAAAAAAGGAAAACTACCGGCCAATCTCCCTAATGAATATAGATGCAAAAATCCTCAACAAAATACTTGCAAATGGAATCCAAAGACACATTAAAAAAATCATACACCATGACCAAGTGGGGTTTATTCCAGGCATGCAAGGATGGTTCAACATAAGAAAATCAATCAATGTATTACAACACATTAACAAGTCAAAAGGGAAAAATCAATTGATCATCTCAATAGATGCTGAAAAAGCATTTGACAAAATCCAACATCCCTTTTTGATAAAAACACTTCAAAAGGTAGGAATTGAAGGAAACTTCCTCAACATGATAAAGAGCATATATGAAAAACCCACAGCCAGCATAGTACTCAATGGTGAGAGACTGAAAGCCTTTCCTCTAAGATCAGGAACAAGACAAGGATGCCCGCTATCACCACTGTTATTCAACATTGCGCTGGAAGTGCTAGCCAGGGCAATCCGGCAAGACAAAGAAATAAAAGGCATCCAAATTGGAAAAGAAGAAGTAAAACTGTCATTGTTTGCAGATGATATGATCTTATATCTAGAAAACCCTGAGAAATCGACGATACAGCTACTAGAGCTAATAAACAAATTTAGCAAAGTAGCGGGATACAAGGTTAATGCACATAAGTCAGTAATGTTTCTATATGCTAGAAATGAACAAACTGAAGAGACACTCAAGAAAAAGATACCATTTTCAATAGCAACTAAAAAAATCAAGTACCTAGGAATAAATGTAACCAAAGATGTAAAAGACCTATACAAAGAAAACTACATAACTCTACTAAAAGAAATAGAAGGGGACCTTAAAAGATGGAAAAATATCCCATGTTCATGGATAGGAAGACTAAATGTCATTAAGATGTCAATTCTACCCAAACTCATCTACAGATTCAATGCAATCCCAATCAAAATTCCAACAACCTACTTTGCAGACTTGGAAAAGCTAGTTATCAAATTTATTTGGAAAGGGAAGATGCCTCGAATTGCTAAAGACACTCTAAAAAAGAAAAACGAAGTGGGAGGACTTACACTCCCTGACTTTGAAGCTTATTAGAAAGCCACAGTTGCCAAAACAGCATGGTACTGGCACAAAGATAGACATATAGATGAATGGAATCGAATTGAGAATTCGGAGACAGACCCTCAGATCTATGGCCGACTGATCTTTGATAAGGCCCCCAAAGTCACTGAACTGAGTCATAATGGTCTTTTCAACAAATGGGGCTGGGAGAGTTGGATATCCATATCCAAAAGAATGAAAGAGGACCCCTACCTCACCCCCTACACAAAAATTAACTCAAAATGGACCAAAGATCTCAATATAAAAGAAAGTACCATAAAACTCCTAGAAGATAATGTAGGAAAACATCTTCAAGACCTTGTATTAGGTGGCCACTTCCCAGACTTTATACCCAAAGCACAAGCAACAAAAGAGAAAATAGATAAATGGGAACTCCTCAAGCTTAGAAGTTTCTGCACCGCAAAGGAATTTCTCAAAAAGGTAAAGAGGCAGCCAACTCAATGGGAAAAAATTTTTGGAAACCATGTATCTGACAAAAGACTGATATCTTACATATATAAAGAAATCCTACAACTCAATGACAATAGTACAGTCGGCCCAATTATAAAATGGGCAAAAGATATGAAAAGACAGTTCTCTGAAGAGGAAATACAAATGGCCAAGAAACACATGAAAAAATGTTCAGCTTCACTAGCTATTAGAGAGATGCAAATTAAGACCACAATGAGATACCATCTAACACCGGTTAGAATGGCTGCCATTAAACAAACAGGAAACTACAAATGCTGGAGGGGATGTGGAGAAATTGGAACTCTTATTCACTGTTGGTGGGACGGTATAATGGTTCAGCCACTCTGGAAGTCAGTCTGGCAGTTCCTTAGAAAACTAGATATAGAGTTACCATTCGATCCAGCGATTGCACTTCTCGGTATATACCCGGAAGATCGGAAAGCAGTGACACGAACAGATATCTGCACGCCAATGTTCATAGCAGCATTATTCACAATTGCCAAAAGATGGAAACAACCCAAATGTCCTTCAACAGATGAGTGGATAAATAAAATGTGGTATATACACACGATGGAATACTACGCGACAGTAAGAAGGAACGATCTCGTGAAACATATGACAACATGGATGAACCTTGAGGACATAATGCTAAGCGAAATAAGCCAGGCACAAAAAGAGAAATATTATATGCTACCACTAATGTGAACTTTGAAAAATGTAAAACAAATGGCTTATAATGTAGAATGTAGGGGAACTAGCAATACAGAGCAATTAAGGAAGGGGGAAAAATAATCCAAGAAGAACAGATAAGCTATTTAACGTTCTGGGGATGCCCAGGAATGACTATGGTCTGTTAATTTCTGATGGATATAGTAGGAGCAAGTTCACAGAAATGTTGCTATATTAGGTAACTTTCTTGGGGTAAAGTAGGAACATGTTGGAAGTTAAGCAGTTATCTTAGGTTAGTTGTCTTTTTCTTACTCCCTTGTTATGGTCTCTTTGAAATGTTCTTTTATTGTATGTTTGTTTTCTTTTTAACTTTTTTTTCATACAGTTGATTTGAAAAAAGAAGGGAAAGTTAAAAAAAAAAAAAAGAAAAAAGACAAACAAGGAAAAAAAAAAAAAAAAAAAAAAAAAAAAAAAAAAAAAAAAGAAGGGAAAGTTAAAAAAAAAAAAAACAAGGAAAAAAAAAAAGATGTAGTGCCCCCTTGAGGAGCCTGTGGAGAATGCAGGGGTATTCGCCTACCCCACCTCCATGGTTGCTAACATGACCACAGACATAGGGGACTGGTGGTTTGATGGGTTGGGCCCTCTACCACAGGTTTTACCCTTGGGAAGACGGTTGCTGCAAAGGAGAGGCTAGGCCTCCCTATGGTTGTGCCTAAGAGCCTCCTCCCGAATGCCTCTTTGTTGCTCAGATGTGGCCCTGTCTCTCTAGGTAAGCCAACTTGAAAGGTGAAATCACTGCCCTCCCCCCTACGTGGGATCAGACACCCAGGGGAGTGAATCTCCCTGGCAACGTGGAATATGACTCCCGGGGAGGAATGTAGACCCGGCATCGTGGGACGGAGAACATCTTCTTGACCAAAAGGGGGATGTGAAAGGAAATGAAATAAGCTTTAATGGCAGAGAGAATCCAAAAGGAGCTGAGAGGTCACTCTGGTGGGCACTCTTACGCACACTTTAGACAACCCTTTTTAGGTTCTAAAGAATTGGGGTAGCTGGTGGTGGATACCTGAAACTATCAAACTACAACCCAGAACCCATGAATCTCGAAGACAGTTGTATAAAAATGTAGCTTATGAGGGGTGACAAGGAGATTGGGAAAGCCATAAGGACCACACTCCACTTCGTCTAGTTTATGGATGGATGAGTAGAAAAATAGGGGAAGGAAACAAACAAAGGTACCCAGTGTTCTTTTTTACTTCAATTGCTCTTTTTCACTCTAATTATTATTCTTGTTATTCTTGTGTGTGTGCTAATGAAGGTGTCAGGGATTGATTTGGGTGATGAATGTACAACTATGTAATGGTACTGTGAACAATCGAAAGTACGATTTGTTTTGTATGACTGCATGGTATATGAATATATCTCAATAAAATGAAGATTAAAAAAAAAAAAAAAAATGAAAGAATGCTGAGCAAAATAAGCCAGGCACAAAAAGAGAGATATTGTATGTTACCACTAATGTGAATTCTGTGAAAAATGTACAATGTTTTATACTGTAGAATGTAGGGGACCTAGAGATACCAATTAGTGGAGGGGGAATGATAATCTAATAAGAACAGATAAACTATGGAGGGTAATCTCAAGGTTATGGGAATGCTCAGGAATGATTATGGTTTGTAAACTTTCTTGGATATAGTAAGATCATGTTGGAAGCAATAGAGTTATTTTAGGTTTTTTTTTTTCTCTTATTCCATTGTTTTCTTAGGGGTTGTTAATTTTCTTGGGGTATGGTAGGAACATGTTGGAAGCAATGTAGTTATTTTAGATTATTTGTTTTTCTTACTCCTCTGGACATGATTTATTAATTTTCTTGGGGTATGGTAGGAACATATTGGAAGCAAAGTAGTTATTTTAGGTTATTTGTTTTCCTTAATCCATTGCTTTGTTTGAAATGTTGTGGGGTTTTTTTGGTTGTTGTTTGCCTGTTTGTTTTTAATTTTTTGATAAACAAAGTTAAAAAATTGAAAAAAAAATCAGTAGAAAAATGGGAGTAAAAACTAAATGACAAATAGGGTGGGATGGGGGGATGGTTTGGGTATTCTCTTTTCACTTTTATTTTTTATTCTTATTCTGATTCTTTCTGATGTAAGGAAAATGTTCAGAAATAGATTGTGGTGATGAACGCATAACTATATGATCATACTGTGAACAGTTGATTGTATACCATGGATGACTGTATGGTTTATGAATATATTTCAATAAAACTGAATTAAAAAAAAAAAAAAAAAAAAAAAAAAAAAAGGCGTGTGATGGTTAGGTTCATGTCTACTTGGCCTACTTGTCCAGGTAATGGTGTCCAAGCAAGCACGGTCCTAAACATTACTGCAAGGATATTTGTATCTGATCAATAAATGAGAAGGCTAGTTTATTAAATCATCAGTCAATTGATTGCATCAGTGGTTGAGTACATCAATGAAGGGCATGTCTTGCAGAACGAGAGAATTCAATCAGCTAGATTTAATCCAATCAGTTGAAGACTTTTAAGGGAGAAGAGAGAGAGAACTTTCACTTCTTCTACATCCAGCCAGCCTCTCCTGGGGAGTTCATCAAAGACCTTCATCACAGTTGCCAGTTCACTGCTTGCCCTACAGAATTTGGACTCATGCATCCCCACAGTTGTGTGAGACATTTTATAAAATCTCATATTTACAGATATCTCCTGTTGGTTCTGTTTTCCCAGAGAACCCTGACTCTGACTAATACAGCTTGGATGTCTATTGCCTGGAAAGGAGCAAAAGGGAATTTTCTGGGGGATGTAAAAGTTGGATAAAAACTTACCAAACTATATACCTAAGATTTGTAAATGTAAATTATTACATTATGACAATGTAAATTATAGCTTGATAAAAAGTGGTATTTGTGTGTGAGGGGGGGGGATACTACCACTCCTGCTGATTCTTCACCTAAATAAATGACTATCCCATTGTCAAAAAAAAAAAAAAAATCTTGCTCTATGTTGTATGTTTCTTTAAATGTGTTATTTGTTAAACAGCATTACATTACATAAAATATGCCCCTACCCTAATGAAGATATTTTTCATTCTTATAATCTTCCTCAAAACAAAGAGAAAAAGGTAAATGTTCAAACAGCCACGTTTTGCTCTCTATCTCTGACATAACCTAAACAGAGTTCTTCTACATCAGCACTTTAACCTCAGTGACATTGTACACTCCCAGAATTACGATTTTAGTCTGGATGGCAATAAGATATTTGCAGATGGCAGGCACAGCCAAAATGTTGGAAATAATGAGAAAAAAATCTCTGTACTGTTATAATTCTGGTTCTGTGGTAAGAACATTCTTCAGAGGTCAGATAATTGTGCAAGTAAAATTAATAAGATATAGACGGTAATGATATAAAAGAAACCATTGGGACAGTTTGTGCATCCCACATAAAATTATCGCTTTTGGCATGTTGATGGGGAAAAAAGCTACAGCCTATAAGCTCACCAATGGACAGTATAAACAAGAAGATAACAAACAAAATAAAATGAGCTACATTCTTACCAATGCCCATTTACTTGTTTATCACTTATGTACCACTGGTTTATGAAAAGGATTTGAAGTGGCTTTTTTTTTTTATCTTCATTTTATTGAGATATATTCACATACCACGCAGTCATACAAAACAAATCGTACATTCGATTGTTCCCAGTACCATTACATAGTTGTACATTCATCACCTAAATCAATCCCTGACACCTTCATTAGCACACACACAAAAATAACAAGAATAATAATTAAAGTGAAAAAGAGCAATTGAAGTAAAAACGAACACTGGGTACCTTTGTCTGTTTGTTTGTTTGTTTCCTTCCCCTATTTTTCTACTCATCCATCCATAAACTAGACAAAGTGGAGTGTGGTCCTTATGGCTCTCCCAATCCCATTGTCACCCCTCATAAGCTACATTTTTATACAATTGTCTTCGAGATTCATGGGTTCTGGGTTGTAGTTTGATAGTTTCAGGTATCCACCACCAGCTACCCCAATTCTTTAGAACCTAAAAAGGGTTGTCTAAAGTGTGCGTAAGAGTGCCCACCAGAGTGACCTCTCGGCTCCTTTTGGAATCTCTCTGCCACTGAAGCTTATTTCATTTCCTTTCACATCCCCCTTTTGGTCAAGAAGATGTTCTCCGTCCCACGATGCCAGGTCTACATTCCTCTCCGGGAGTCATATTCCACGTTGCCAGGGAGATTCACTCCCCTGGGTGTCTGATCTCACGTAGATGGGAGAGCAGTGATTTCACCTTTCAAGTTGGCTTAGCCAGAGAGAGAGGGCCACATCTGAGCAACAAGGAGGCATTCGGGAGGAGGCTCTTAGGCACAATTATAGGGAGGCCTAGCCTCTCCTTTGCAGCAACCGTCTTCCCAAGGGTAAAACCTATGGTAGAGGGCCCAACCCATCAAACCACCAGTCCCCTATGTCTGTGGTCATGTTAGCAACCATTGAGGTGGGGTAGGCCAATACTCCTGCATTCTCCACAGGCTCCTCAAGGGGGTTCTACATATTTTTTTCCTTTTTTTTTTAAAAAAAAAAATCAACTGTATGAAAAAAAAAATTAAAAAAAAAAAAACATACAATAAAAGAACATTTCAAAGAGACCATAACAGGGGAGTAAGAAAAAGACAACTAACCTAAGATAACTGCTTTACTTCCAACATGTTCCTACTTTACCCCGAGAAAGTTACCTAATATAGCAACATTTCTATGAACTTGTTCCTACTATATCCATCAGAAATTAACAGACCATAGTCATTCCTGGGCATCCCCAGAACGTTAAATAGCTTATCTGTTCTTCTTGGATTATTGTTCCCCCTTCCTTAATTGCTCTCTATTGCTAGTTCCCCTACATTCTACATTATAAACCGTTTGTTTTACATTTTACAAAGTTCACATTAGTGGTAGCATATAATATGTCTCTTTTTGTGCCTGGCTTATTTCACTCAGCATTACGTCCTCCAGGTTCATCCATGTTGTCACATGTTTCACAAGATTGTTCCTTCTTACTGCCTTGTAATATTCCATCGTGTGTATATACCACATTTTATTTATCCACTCATCTGTTGAAGGACATTTGGGTTGTTTCCATCTCTTGGCAATTGTGAATAATGCTGCTATGAACATTGGCGTGCAGATATCTGTTCGTGTCACTGCTTTCCGGTCTTCCGGGTATATACTGAGAAGTGCAATCGCTGGATTGAATGGTAACTCTATATCCAGTTTTCTAAGGAACTGCCAGACTGACTTCCAGAGTGGCTGAAACATTCATTATACAGTCCCACCAACAATGAATAAGAGTTCTAATTTCTCCACATCCCCTCCAGCATTTGTAGTTTCCTGTTTGTTTAATGGCAGCCATTCTAATCGGTGTGAGATGGTATCTCATTGAGGTGTTAATTTGCATCTCTCTAATAGCTAGTGAAGCTGAACATTTTCTCATGTGTTTCTTGGCCATTTGTATTTCCTCTTCAGAGAACTGTCTTTTCATATCTTTTGCCCATTTTATAATTGGGCCGACTGTACTACTGTCATTGAGTTGTAGGATTTCTTTATATATGCAAGATATCAGTCTTTTGTCAGATACATGGTTTCCAAAAATTTTTTCCCATTGAGTTGGCTGCCTCTTTACCTTTTTGACAAATTCCTTTGAGGTGCAGAAACTTCTAAGCTTGAGAAGTTCTCATTTATCTATTTTTTCTTCTGTTGCTTGTGCTTTGGGTGTAAAGTCTAGGAAGTGGCCGCCTAATACAAGGTCTTGAAGATGTTTTCCTACATTATCTTCTAGGAGTTTTACGGTGCTTTCTTTTATATTGAGATCTTTGGTCCATTTTGAGTTAATTTTTGTGAAGGGGGTGAGGTAGGGGTCCTCTTTCATTCTTTTGGATATGGATATCCAACTCTCCCAGCCCCATTTGTTGAAAAGACCATTATGACTCAGTTCAGTGACTTTGGGGGCCTTATCACAGATCAGTTGGCCATAGATCTGAGGGTCTATCTCCAAATTCTCAATTCGATTCCATTGATGTATATGTCTATCTTTGTGCCAGTACCATGCTGTTTTGACAACTGTGGCTTTATAATAAGCTTCAAAGTCAGGAAGTGTAAGTCCTCCCACTTCATTTTTCTTTTTTAGAGTGTCTAGCAATTTGAGGCATCTTCCCGTTCCAAATAAATTTGATAACTAGCTTTTCCAAGTCTGCAAAGTAGGTTGTTGGAATTTTGATTGGGATTGCATTGAATCTGTAGAGGCGTTTGGGTAGAATTGACATCTTAATGACATTTAGCCTTCCTATCCATGAACATGGAATATTTTTCCATCTTTTAAAGTCCCCTTCTATTTCTTTTAGTAGAGTTATGTAGTTTTCTTTGTATAGGTCTTTTACATCTTTGATTACATTTATTCCTAGGTACTTGATTTTTTTAGTTGCTATTGAAAATGGTATCTTTTTCTTGAGTGTCTCTTCAGTTTGTTCATTTCTAGCATATAGAAACATTACTGACTTATGTGCATTAGTCTTGTATCCCGCTACTTTGCTAAATTTGTTTATTAGCTCTAGTAGCTGTATCGTCGATTTCTCAGGGTTTTCCAGATATAAGATCATATCATCTGCAAACAATGACAGTTTTACTTCTTCTTTTCCAATTTGGATGCCTTTTATTTCTTTGTCTTGCCGGATTGCCCTGGCTAGCACTTCCAGCACAATGTTGAATAACAGTGGTGACAGTGGGCATCCTTGTCTTGTTCCTGATCTTAGAGGGAAGGCTTTCAGTCTCTCACCATTGAGTACTATGCTGGCTGTGGGTTTTTCATATATGCTCTTTATCATATTGAGGAAGTTTCCTTCAATTCCTACCTTTTGAAGTGTTTTTATCAAAAACCGATGTTGGATTTTGTCAAATGCTTTTTCAGCATCTATTGAGATGATCATTGAATTTTCCCTTTCGAATTGTTAATGTGTTGTAATACATTGATTGATTTTCTTATGTTGAACCATCCTTGCATGCCTGGAATGAACCCCACTTGGTCATGGTGCATGATTTTTTTAATGTGTATTTGGATTCGATTTGCAAGTATTTTGTTGAGGATTTTTGCATCTATATTCATTAGGGAGATTGGCCGGTAGTTTTCCTTTTTTGTAACATCTTTGCCTGGTTTTGGTATTAAACTAATGTTAGCTTCCTAAAATGAGTTAGGTACTGTTCCATTTTCTTCAATGTTTTGAAAAACTTGGAGTAAAATTGGTGTCAGTTCTTTCTGGAAAGTTTGGTAGAATTCCCCTCTGAAGCCATCTGGCCCTGGGCATTTATTTGTGGGAAGCTTTTTGATGATTGATTGGATCTCTCTGCTTGTGAGGGGTTGACTGAGGTCTTCTATTTCTTCTCTGGTCAGTCTAGGTTGTTCATATGTTTCCAGGAAATTGTCCATTTCCTCTACATTATCCAGTTTGTTGCCATAGAGTTGTTCATAGTATCCTCTTACAATTTTTTTAATTTCTTCAGGATCTGCAGTTATGTCACCTTTTTCATTCATTATTTTGTTTATATGGGTCTTCTCTCTTTTTGATTTTGTCAGTCTAGCTAGGGGCTTGTCAATCTTGTTGATCTTCTCAAAGAACCAACTTTTGGTGATATTTATCCTCTCTGTTGTTTTTTTGTTCTCTATGTCATTTATTTCTGCTTTAATCCTTGCTGTTTCTTTTCTTTTACTTGGTTTAGGATTGGTTTGCTGTTCATTTTCTAGCTTCTTCAGTTGATCCATTAGTTCTTTGATTTTGGCTCTTTCTTCCTTTTTAATATATGCGTTTAGTGCTATAAATTTCCCCCTCAGTACTGCTTTTGCTGCATCCCATAAGTTTTGGTATGTTGTGTTCTCATTTTCATTCGTCTCTATATATTTAGCAATTTCTCTTGCTGTTTCTTCTTTAACCCACTGATTGTTCAGGAGTGTGTTGTTTAACCTCCAGGTATTTGTGAATTTTCTAAGTCTCTGATGGTTATTGACTTCTAATTGTATTCCATTGTGGTCAGAGAATGTGCTTTGAATAATTTCAATCTTTTTAAATTTGTTGAGGCTTGTTTTGTGTCCCAGCATATGATCTATTCTGGAGAAAGTTCCATGAGCACTAGAAAAGTATGTGTATCCTGGTGATTTGGGATGTAATGTTCTGTAGATGTCTGTTAAATCTAATTCATTTATCAGATTGTTTAGGTTTTCAATTTCCTTATTGGTCTTCTGTCTGGTTGACCTATCTATAGGAGAGAGTGATGTGTTGAAGTCTCCCACAATTATTGTGGAAACATCAATTGCTTCCTTTAGTTTTGGCAGTGTTTCTCTCATGTATTTTGTGGCACCTTGATTGGGTGCATAGACATTTATGATTGTAATTTCTTCTTGCTGAATTGCCCCTTTTATTAGTGTGTAGTGGCCTTCTTTGTCTCTCAAAACATCCCTGCATTTAAAGTCTATTTTATCTGAGATTAATATTGCTACACCTGCTTTCTTTTGGCTGTAGCTTGCATGAAATATTTTTTCCATCATTTCATTTTCAATTTCTTTGTGTCCCTGTGTCTAAGATGAGTCTCTTGTATGCAACATATTGATGGTTCAATTTTTTTGATCCATTCTGTGAATCTATATCTTTTAATTGGGGAGTTTAATCCACTTACATTCAACGTTATAACCATGAAGGCATTTCTTGAATCAGCCATCTTATCCTTTGGTTTATGTTTGTCATATATATTTTTCCCGTCTCTCTATTAATATCCTTTTTTGCACCCATACCGAATCTCTTTAGTACTGAACCTTTCTCCAAGTCTCTCTGTCCTTACTTTGTTTCTCTGTCTGTAGGGCTCCCTTTAGTATCTCGAGTAGGGTAGGTCTCTTGTTAGCAAATTCTCTCAGCATTTGTTTGTGTGTGAAAAATTTAAGCTCTCCCTCAAATCTGAAGGAGAGCTTTGCTGGATAAAGTATTCTTGGTTGGAAATTTTTCTCACTCAGAATTTTAAATATATCGTGCCACTGCCTTCTCACCTCCATGGTGGCTGCTGAGTAGTCACTACTTAGTCTTATGCTGTTTCCTTTGTATGTGGTGAATTGCTTTTCTCTTGCTGCTTTCAGAACTTGCTCCTTCTCTTTTGTGTTTGACAGTGTGATCAGAATATGTCTCGGAGTGGGTTTATTTGGATTTATTCTATTTGGAGTTCGCTGAGCATTTATGATTTGTGTATTTATGTTGTTTAGAAGATTTGGGAAGTTTTCCCCAACAATTTCTTTGAATACTCTTCCTAGACCTTTACCCTTTTCTTCCCCTTCTGGAACACCAATGAGTCTTATGTTCGGATGTTATATATTATCTATCATATCCCTGAGGTCTGTTTCAATTTTTTCAATTTTTTTCCCCATTCTTTCTTTTATGCTTTCATTTTCCATTCTGTCATCTTCTAGGTCACTGATTCGTTGTTCAACTTCTTCTAGTCTTGTACTATGAGTGTCCAGAATCTTTTTAATTTGGTCAACAGTTTCTTTAAATTCCATAAGATCATCTATTTTTTTGTTTAGTCTTTCAATGTCTTCTTTATGCTCTTCTAGGGTCTACTTGATTTCCCTTGTATCCCGTACTATGGTCTCATTGTTCATCTTTAGTTCTTTGAGTAGCTGCTCTAGGTGCTGTGTCTCTTCTGATCTTTTGATTTGGGTGCTTCAGCTTGGGTTATCCATATCGTCTGGTTTTGTCATAGGCTTTATAATTTTCTGTTGTTTTTGGCCTCTTGGCATTTGCTGAACTTGATAGGGTTCTTTTAGGATTTGTAGACCAATTGAAGTCCTTATCTCTAATTTATCAGATCTACAGCTTCGTGGAGTACACTTTCTCTAACTAACCAGTAGGTGGCATCCATGAGCCACCTGTTCTCCACAAGCATGTTCTCCCCTGCTTTGCCTTTGTGGTGAATGGGGGAGTGAGTCTTGTGGGGTCCAATTGGTGTACCAAGCTTGCGTGTGTAGTTGGTGTTGCCTGCCCTGTATATGGGGCGTGTTTCTGGGCAGTCAGGGATGGGGGGTGGCTCTAACAATCAAATCTCCTTGGTGATCCTGGAGTTTTAAAGCTGTTGCAATAGTCTAATCCTTCAGTTCAGTCTTGCCACAGTTTGTCTCTGCCACTGACCCACAAGTATTTGGTATTGGCGTATGGCTCCTGAGACTTGCGAGTGGGTCCCTCTTCCAGGCCGTGCACCCCCTGGTCCTCTGTTGAGGGATGACTGTGCTATGTCACAGGTGAGTGCCGTCCCCCCAGGGCGGTTCTGGGCTGCTGGGCTGTGTAGGGAGACTCCCAGTCTGCTGAAATGATGGCTGAATGGTGCTTTGTTAATTCACACTGCTCCACGTTCCCAGCTCTGGGACAATCAGCTGAGGTTGCAGGGAAGGCTAATGTCCACACCCAGTTTTGTGGTGTGTGCCTGTTATTTGAAGCACTTCCGTCACACTGGGTTGTCTGGGGCAGCTCTGGGCTATGGGGCTGGCGATGGGCAGGAGTGTTTCCTGTCCACCAGGATGATGGCTGTGAGCGGACACCCCCCTTTTCTTGGGAAGTTGTGGTGTTTAGTGAATTTTCTCAGCCACTGGATTATTGCCTTTTGTCTCAGAGCTCTCTCAGTTCTGCTCTTGTCTTGACCTGCCCAAATTGCAAGTCTTGGAAGCTTTCTGTATTGGGCTTCTTAGAGTAATTGTTTTAGAAAAAGAAAAAAGGATTAAAAAAAAAAAAGGGCCCTCCTCACAGATCTAATGGGTTATTGAAATGCTGAGAGACAAAGCAATTAGGCCACTAAGGAAAGGTCCACAGGGCAGAGAGATCAGCTTTTCTTCGGGATTTGCACATGAGCCTCAGGGCCTGAGGTCTTCCCTTCCCCTTTCTATGTTCACCAGAACTCCAAAAATCCTCAGCTTTTATTTTGGAGTTTTTTGTGTTGTTTTTTTCTATGCCTGTCTCCTCTCTGCTGGGCTGGCTGCTCTCAGGTTCTCTGGTGTCTGATCTGAGTCTATCTATGGTTGGAGTTTGGATCAGTAGAATGAGTTTCCGATAAGGGCTGCCACTGCAGTTCTCCCTTCTCCTTCCCGGAGCTGACAGCCCCTCCTCCCACGGGACTGAGCCTGGCAGGGAGGGGTGCAGGTCCCTGGCCACAAAAACTTACAGATTTCGCTGATCTCAGCAGTTCCACGTTTTCATGAGTGTTGTATGAAGTATGCCCAAAGTCAGATTGCTCTGTGGTGTCCAGTCCAGCAGTTCCTGGCTTTCTACCTACTTTCCTGGAGGAGTAACTAAAACATACAGCTCACCAGTCCGCCATCTTGCCCCGCCTCTGAAGTGGCTTTTAATAAAAGATTCAAAGGCATTAACATCCTAAAATAAAGTAAAGCCAAAAGGCCATGTAACAAAGGGAAATTTGGTCCTCCAAAGGTATTTTAATCTTTCATGTTTGCCCTCATGCTGAGCAGCAGAACCATCTAGAAACAGAACTTCAACAGTTTCCCACAGTCTGAGGTCTTTTTTCCTCAACTCCTTGAACTGACAGGTTCATACGGCAGCACTGGACGCAGCTGATTCTCCAGAATTCTGACCTCCAGTTCCCCTTCCCATTCGCCAATGCACTTGCCTCACCTCAGGCCCTTTTGTTTGGCACCATTCGGTTGACTTTGGCCTTTGCTTTCTTTCTCAGATTATCCCTCTGGCTTGTTATGCAGGAGGAAATTGATCCAAGATCAAGGAGAGAGATTTAATTACAAATTGCTACTGACAAGTTATACCAATTTAAACATTTATTGACTCTAACAAACTGTGTTCAGCCATTCCAGTGCTGCACACTCATTTAAACAGCTCCCTATTGTCTGCATGCTTGGGCAGCCGCTGCTCACTCAACAGACAGCGGGACTACCACCGGCTTTAGCTTCGTAAGGTGTCCTTTCTTGGGAATGTCCTGTTTTTGCCTATCTTTTGGTATCACCTGGTTTTGGTCTCTTGATATTGCCAGTCTGCCCCTGTCTTCATAGTATAAATTCAGGCCTTCTATAGGTACAAAGTTTTTTGATGCAGAACCCACAGTAACAAAATATATTTTTCATCACAATCCATTACACACACACACACAAACACACATGCACAGACACACACACATACAAAATGGAAGTTTCATTTTAAAAAACAAACAACCCTACCTTTACTACATGGGATACATGTTAATGTTTTCTATTCTATTTTATTTTATATATCAAAAATACTCTAGGAGATCTAAGATGGAGGAATAGAGAGGAGTGGAAGCTAGTTAGTCCTCTGGAACAACTAATAAACAACCAGGAACAACTAGTAAATAATCCAGAATAACTGCGGGGGGACAAACATGACCGTCTACTCATCATACACTCATCATACACCAACCTGAATTGGGAGGCATGCCTGATATCACAGCATAAAATCTGTAAGTAAAAACTGTGGATCCAAGCCGGGAGTCCCCTCCCCCCATGGCCCAAGCTGCAAAGCCTCATGGTGCTAGAGAACAACTCTTTGTGAGCAAGCAAATATAGCTTAGCTGAGCTCCAACTGGGGTTTTAATTAACAAGCATGGACTGCTCGCTACAAGCTACGAATCCCCAAAAAGCAGACAGAGGCTTTGTGTGATGACTGATCTTGGAGAGCTGAAGGATGGCTGTGGAGTGGCTCTGAAGGGGGCTTTCTGTCCCTGCTTCAGCTCAATGGAGAAAGCCTCAACCATTTTCAGTTCCTAGCACTCTGACCCAGACAAGGGTGGAGATAGCACAGGTAGAGAGAGACCACTGAAATGCTAATGACCTCTCCCTAGGGGGGTTATCATCTCTAAGAGGAAAACGGTGGGGCCCAGTTCTGCTACCTGCCTTCCATTCAGAACCAGACCCCAGAGCCTGGGGGAAAACAGCCATGGGCCACACCTCCTTACACCAGTCTGGAGCTACAGGCTGACAGGCACCAACTGCTGGACAGAAAAGCACAGTGACCTGAGGCATCACAGGGTGTACCAATTTTCTAAGACACGCCCTCAGGAAAACCAGATACTGAATATTTCTTCCTTCTGGGACCTGAGCCCAATTGGGGTAACCAAGGAAACCATGCCTAGACAACTGAAAACTACAACCTACACTAAGAAAAATGAAGTTATGGCCCAGTCAAAGGAGCAAACTTACACTTCAACTGAGATACAGGAATTGAAACAGCTAAGACTAAGTCAATTCAAAAAGTTTAGGGAAGATATGGCAAAAGAGATGAACCATATGATGAAAACACTGGGCGTACATAAGGTAGAAATTGAAAGTTTGTAAAACCAACTGGCAGAATCTATGGAAATGAAAGGCATAACACAAGAGATGAAAGACACAATGGAAACATACAACAGGAGATCTCAAGAGGCAGAAGAAAACACTCAGGAACTGGAGAACAAGGCATCTGAAAGCCTACACAGAGATAAGATAGAGAAAAGATAGATAAGATAGAGAAAAGAATGGAACAATATGAGTAATGTATCCAGGAACTTAAGGACAAAATGAAAAGCAAGAATGTACATGTCATGGTGTCCCAGAAGGGGAAGAGAAGGTAAAAGGGGCAGAAGCAATAATAGAGGAAATAATTAATGAAAATTTCCCATCTCTTATGAAAGACATAAAATTATGGATCCCAGAAGTGCAGCATACCCCAAACAGAATAGATTTGAATAGGCCTACAACAAGACACTTAATAATCAGATTATCAAACATCAAAGATAAAGAGAGAATCCTGAAAGCAGCAAAAGAAAAGCAATCTATCACATAAAAAAGAAGCTTGATAAGACTATGTGCGGATTTCTCAATAGAAACCATGGAGGCAAGAAGGAAGTGGGGTGATATATTTAAGATACTGAAAGAGAAAAACCGCCAACCAAGAATTCTATATCTGGCAAAACTGTCCTTCAAATATGAGGGAGAGCTTAAAATATTCTCTGACAAGCAGACAATGACAGAGTTTGTGAATAAGATACCTGCTCTACAGGAAACACTAAAGGGAACACTGCAGACAGAAAGGAAAAGACAGGAGTGAGAGGTTTGGAAAACAATTTTGGGAGATAGTAGCACAGCAAAGTAAGTACACTGAACAAAGATGACTGTGAGTATGGTTGAAAGTGGAAGGTTGGGACCATGTGGGACACCAGAACTAAAGATGAAGGATAAAAACTGGGACTGTGTAACTCAGGGAAACCTAGGGTGCTCAATGATTGTGATAAAAGTTACAAATATGTTTTTACACGAGGTGGAACAAATGAATGTCAACATTGCAAGGTGTCAAAAATAGGTTGGGATTGGGGGAAAATACAATCAATGCAAACTAGAGACTATAATTAACAGAAACATTTTATTATGCTTCTTTAATATAACAAAGTCAATATACTAAAGCTAAATGCATATGGGGAGTGGAATAGGGGAAGGGTATGGGACTCCTGGCATTGGTGATGTTGTCTGACTCTTTATTGTACTTAAGGTTAATGCTGTCTTTCCTTTTGTTGCTTTCTAGCTGTCAAGTTTTTTTTGTTGTTTTGTTTGTTTTGTTTTGTTCTCTGTCTCTCTTTTTTTTCTTCTGTCTCGCTGCCTTCTTTGACTCTTTCTCCTTCTTTGTGGAAGAAATGGAGATGTCCTTATATAGATAGTGGCGATGGTGCAGAATACATAAATATGTGACTATACAGGGAACTGACAATTGTTTACTTAGGACAAAATGTATGGTGTGTGAACAAAACCATCTTAAAAGAAATGGGTTGATGAAGAAAACTTGAGGGCACTATATTGAGTGAGATAAGACAGACACATAAAGGCAAATATTGCAGGGTCTCACTGATAGGAACTAATTATAATATGTAAACTCATAGACATGAAATATAAGTTACCAGGCTGTAGAATGAGGCTAGAGAATGGGGAGAGGTTGCTTATTATGAGCAGAATACTCAACTAGGGTGAACTTAAACATTTGGAAATGGACAGGGGTGATGGTAGTACATTGTGAGAATAACTAACAGTGCTGAAAGGTGTGTGAAGGTGGTGGAAAGGGTAAGCTCAGAGTCACATATGTCACCAGAAGGAAAGTTGGAGGTTAAAAGATGGGAATGTATAAAACAGTGAATCTTGTGGTGGACAATGTCCATGATTAACTATACAAATATTAGAAATCTCTCTCACAAACTAGAACAAATGTATGACACTATAACTGGAAGTTACTAATAGAGAAACATATAGGAAAAATATATATACCTATTGCAAACTATATACTACAGTTAGTAGTATTTTAACATTCTTTCATCAACAGTAACAAATATACTATACCAAAACTGTGAATCAATAATGGAGGGGGATGTGGTTAGGGGTATGGAAGGATTTACGTTACCTTTTTTTGTCTTTATTTCTTTTCTGGAGTAATGAAAATGTTCTAAAAACTGAAAAAAGTAATTAATTGTATTGATAGATGCACAGCTGTATGATGGTACCATGGGCAATTGATTGTACACTTTGGATCTTTGGATAGTTTTGGTATGTGAACAATCTCCATTTGAATATATATATATACATATAAATGAGGGAGAGTTTAAAATATTTTCAGACAGATACTAAGAGAGTTTTTGTGAATAAGAGACCTCTACAAGAAATACTAAAGGGAGCATTACAGGCTGATATGAAAAGACAGGAGAGAGAGGTTTAGAGAAGAGTGTCGAAATGAAGACCATCAGTAAGAATAAAAAAGAAAGAGAGAGAAAAAATAAAAATAAAATAAGATATGACATATAAAATCCAAAAGACAGAATGGTATACAGTAGACATTATGTTGAGTGAAAATAGCCAGAAACAAAAGGACGGATAGTGTATGGTCTCACTAATATGAACCAATATTAATGAGTGAACTTTGAGAGTTAAAGTTGAGATCACAGGTTATCAGGAGATAGAAAGAGGGTAGAGATCAGGCATTTGATACTGAAGAAGTATAGAATGTTCCACAGGATTGACTGTATAAATCCAGAAATGGATAATACAATACTGTGTCATAGTAGCACAATATTGTAAGTACTCTGAACAAAGATGAGTGTGCGTATGGTTGAAAGAGGAAGGCTAGGGGCATATATGACACCAGAAGGAAAGATAGAAGATAAAGACTGGGGCTGTATAACTTAGCAAAACCTACAGTTGTCAATGATGATTAAATGTACAAATGTAAGAGTGTTTTTACATGAGGGAGAACAAATAAATGTCAACTTCGCAAGGTATGAAAATTGGATAGCATACGAAAAAATACAGTCAATGTGAATAGAGTCTACAGTTAACAGTAACATTGTAATATGCTTTCATAAGTTGTAACAAAGGCATGATACCAAAGCTAAATGTCTATAAGAGGGGCATATAAGGGAGTGGTATAGGATTCTTGGTGGTGTTGCTGTCTGGCCTTTCCATTGTATTTTATTTTATTTTTATTTTTCTTCTATCTTTTATTTTTACTTTTCTTCTTTTCTTCTTTTTCCTCCTCTTCCTCTTGGAAGAAATGGAAATGGCCTCATATATATTGTGGTGGTGAATGAATAACTTTGTGGCTATACTGGGACCCCACTGATTGTTTACTTAGGAGGGTATGTATAGTGTGTGAATAGAACTGTTTACAAGTAAATAGAGGGATACAAGTGCTGGAGAAAATGTAAACAGAGGGATGTACCTATTCACTGTTGGTAGGGAAGTAGAATGGTGTAGCCCATCTGGAGGGCAGTGTGATGGTTCCACAGGAAGCTAAGTATGGGGTTGCCATATGGTCCTGCAACCCTGTTTTTGGGTTTATACTTGGAAGAACTGAGAGCAGGGACACGAATGGTCATTTGCACACTGGTGTTTATGGCAGCCATATTCACAATTTTCAATGGGTGGAGGTGGCCTAAGGGTACATTGACTGATAAACAGAATAATGAACTGTAGTGTATACATACAATGGAATATTGAAAGGCAGCAAGAAGGAATGAAGTTGAATGGAACTTGAGGACAGTTTATGTTGAGTGAAATAAGCCAGAAACGAAAAGACAAACATAATGCCTCACTAATATGGACTAAATATTATATGCAAACTCTGAGAATTGAATATGAGAGCATAGGTTATCAGGGGAAGGCTTACTGTAAAGGTTCCTAGATTCCAAGCTCTCACAGCAGTCACATCTATTCTTGAGTTGTAATGGTTATTTCTAAATTCTGAGATAATGAGCTGTTTGTGTATAACCTGGTCAGTCCCTGGAAAATTGGGTATCTGTGTGACACCTGAGACTTAGAGCCTGAGTTTGGCAGCTATGAATGTCAGCATTACCCCATACGACAACTGTTAAAAAAGCTGAAAAAGATATCACACTTCAATTAGAGATATGAATGAAATGAACTTGGCTAGGACTAAGGTAATTCAGACTAAAAGGTAGAGGCTGATATTGACTGTGTTTCAAAACTTCAACTTCTGTGTGAGACCAAAGGAAGAGATGTTTATTTTGTTCAAACTCTATATTTTTTTGTAGCACACTATATAATTTAACTTGTATGTTCAATTTATCCAAACAACATAATTACATGGAAACTTGAATAGGGAGTGAGAGCTGGTTGGTTTGTATCGGTTAGCGTGAAGCCCCATACATACCAGTGTAATGTGGGCAGAGAATAAAAAGTATTTGCAACCCATCCCCCTCCTTGAGGGACTGAGGGGAAATGTGGAAATCTTAAACTTTACCACTTGGGGAATTCCTGATATTCTCGCAAGCACTGGGGACTACCAGTTTAGTAGGTTGAGCCCTCGATCTTGGGGCTTGCCCTTATGAAGCTTGTTGCTGCAAAGGAGAGGCTAAGCCTACTTATAATGGTGCCCAAGAGTCACCCCCAGGGAACCTCTTTTGATGGTCAGATGTGACCTCACTCTAAGTCAACTCAGCAGGTGAAGTTGCTGCCTTCCCCTCTACGTGGGACATGACTCCCAGGGGTGTAAATCTCCCTGGCAACATGGGATGTGACTCCGAAGGATGAGTCTGGACCCAGCATTGTGGGATTGAGAAAGCCTTCTTGACCAAAAGGAGGAAGATAAATGAAACAAAGTAAAGTTTCAGTGGCTGAGAGATTTCAAATGAGTCGAGAGATAATTCTGGAGGTTGTCCTTATCCACTATTCAGATACCCCTTTTTAGTTTTTAGTGTATTAGAATAGCTAGAAGAAAATACCTGAAACTGTTGAACTGCAATCCAGTAGCCTTGATTCTTGAAGATGATTGTATAACTATATAGCTTATATGGTGCGACTGTGTGATTGTGAAAACCTTGTGGCTCACAGTTCCTTTATCCAGTGTATGCACAGATGAGTAGAAAAATGGGGACAAAAAAGTAAATGAATAATAGATTGGAAGAAGAGATATGGGATGTTTTGGGTGCTCTTTTTTTACTTTTATTTTTATTTTTATTTTTATTTTTATTTTTATTTTTTTGGAGTAATGAAAATGTTCAAAAATTGATTGTGGTGATGAATGCACAACTATATGATGATACTGTGAACAACTGATTGTACACTTTGGATGATTGTATGGTAGTATGTGAATATATCTCAGTAAAGTTGCATTAAAAAAGTGAGACGTGTCACTTATGCTCATAGTTTAGTCATCAAAGCATGTCATATCCCATCCCTAACTCCAAGAAATGGAGGAATTGCCATTTTACTATGTACCCAGAATTTCTGTTAACAGCCCTCCTCCACATCTGTGCTGGTTTGAAGTTGTTATGTACCCCCGAAAAGACTTTATTCTTTTAATCCATTCTTGCAGGTGCAGACCTGTTGTGGGTGGGATCTTTTGATTAGGTTATTTCAATTGAGATGTGACCCATCCATTTCAAGCTGGGTCTTAATTCTTTACTGGAGTCCTTTATGAGAATAAAGACAGAAGAAGCCCAGAGAGCTCAGACAGAAACACCCAGAGAAGCTTGGAGAGAGCTTAGAGAAAAGGCCACCAGAGAGAGCTGAGAGAGAATACCCTGGAGATGCTGAGAGAACTCATGGAAGCTCAGAGATGAAGCCACTGCAACCAGAAGCTAAATGCAATGGAACCTGGGGGCAAAAGACCAGCAGACACCGGCTGTGCTGGTTTCAATCTGTTATGTACCCCAAAAAAGACTATGCTCTTTTAATCCAGCCTTGTGGGTGCAGACCTATTGTTGGGTGGTACTTTTGATTAGGTTGTTTTCATGGAGATGTAACCCAGCCCATTCAAGGTGGGTCTTAATCCCCTGCTGGTGTCCTCTATGAGAGGATAAAAGACAAATGAAACTCAGAGAGTTGAGAGAAGTTAAGACAGAAGCCAGAGACATTTTGGAGAAAGCCATGGAAACCAGAAGCTAAACCTGGGAGAGAAGGACCAGCAGATGCTGGTCATGTGACAGAGGTGTACCCAATGCCAGCAGCCTTTCTTCAGAGTCCAGATATCATCCTCTTGATGCCATAATTTGGACATTTTCAAGGCCCTAGAACTGTAAGCTGTAAGTTAATAAATCCCCATTGTAAAAGCCAACCCACTTCTGGTATATTGCATTTTGGCAGCTTTCGCAAACTGAAACACCATCAGTACAATGGATGCTTTTCAGGTCTCATTCTCCCCTGCCTCTCTGCAATGCTGGAATCTGTAGATGACTCCTCTTTCTTTAAACTCTCTTCTTCTTTGGCTCTGATCACTTCTTTCCTGACTCCTTCTATTACTCTTCTTTTCTTCCTGAAAATGTCCCTCATCTTCTGACCTAAAATTCCATCCAGAATGTTCCAGGAGGGGCCTAGAAGAGGTCAGCTTTTAACTTTTATCTTTCATCCTTCAAAGGACAATCACCTTAGAAAAATAGGGCAAAAATAAATATTCATAGATTTATTTAAAAAAAAAGTCACTTTTATCTCCAGCTCTTTCCTTTTTTAATGGACAATACAACCAACAGTCCAAATGCCCTACTTTGGAGAATATATCTAGCAGAAATAAAACCTCCACTACTTACAGATATATGTACACAAAGATGTGTATTGTATCATTGTTCATAGAAGCAAAAACTTGGAAAGAACCTAAATACATAGCAATGTGGGATGTTATTGAATCAGTTGTGATATATCCATACTGTGAACTATTATGCAACCATTAAAAAGAAATAGATCTATCTCTATTGTCCATAAAGTATTGTTAAATGAGAAAAGTAATTTGCAAAACTTCCATTATCAAATGATTCTGATAGCATGGCCACACCAAGGCTATTGTCTGAGCATAAAGGAAATTGTGGAAAAGTTGTTACTTAGCATTGGTAAACTCAGGAGGATTGCAGTGGAGGTTTACAGAAAAATCATGCAGAAAATACAGAGTTCCCATACACCCCCTCTCACACACACAGTTTTGCCTATGATCAACACTTTTAAAATTGTACCTTTGCTACCATTGAGGAAACAATATTATTATAATTATACTACCAACTATAGTCTATAGTTTACACTAGGGCTCACTGTTTGTGTTGTAGTCCTATGGTTTTTTAAAAGTTTTATTCTAACAACATATAAACACCCTAAAATTTCCCCTTTTAACCACATTCAAGTATATCAGCTCTTCACTTAGTTTCATATCTTAAAAGCTGCTTCTCATCACCCCTCAGTCCTTACAAAGATTATTTCCTTTATCTTCACTATCTTCCAAAGAGCCAATAAACCATTATTTACCAAACTATTTCAGCATGAAGACCATGATGATCAATTCCATACTAACTCCTTGTCATCCCAGTTTATGTCTTTAAATGTTATTTTTCTTTGAGGTCCCTTTTATATTATGGCTTTTGATGTGTAAGCAACATTATTTCTTTTTTCATTGTGCTATGATTTAAAATGTAAATACTCTGTTCTAACATTACTCATAATTAACTTCAGGCCTTCCATAAATCTCACATGCTATAACCATTAATTTATATCTATCTATTCCAGAGTTTCTTTAGACTTTCTTTTATAGTAGATATGCAGTTAGGTCCTTTTTGAATATTCTTACTTCCTTCATGCTTTCTCTTTAATTATTAGCTTAATTGGAGGACAAATATACCCCTTTTTGTGTCTTCTGTACTCTGCTTTCATTTATTTTTGTTTGTTTGTTTGTTTGTTTTTTTGTTTTGTTTTTTTAATCTTCATTTTATTGAGATATATTCACATACCATGCAGTCATACAAAACAAATCGTACTTTCGATTGTTCACAGTACCATTACATAGTTGTACATTCATTACCTAAATCAATCCCTGACACCTTCATTAGCACACACACAAAAATAACAAGAATAATAATTAGAGTGAAAAAGAGCAATTGAAGTAAAAAAGAACACTGGGTACCTTTGTCTGTTTGTTTCCTTCCCCTATTTTTCTACTCATCCATCCATAAACTAGACAAAGTGGAGTGTGGTCCTTATGGCTTTCCCAATCCCATTGTCACCCCTCATAAGCTACATTTTTATGCAACTGTCTTCGAGATTCATGGGTTCTGGGTTGTAGTTTGATAGTTTCAGGTATCCACCACCAGCTACTCCAATTCTTTAGAACCTAAAAAGGGTTGTCTAAAGTGTGCGTAAGAGTGCCCACCAGAGTGACCTCTCGGCTCCTTTTGGAATCTCTCTGCCACTGAAGCTTATTTCATTTCCTTTCACATCCCCCTTTTGGTCAAGAAGATGTTCTCCGTCCCACGATGCCAGGTCTACATTCCTCCCCGGGAGTCATATTCCACGTTGCCAGGGAGATTCAGTCCCCTGGGTGTCTGATCCCACGTAGGGGGGAGGGCAGTGATTTCACCTTTCAAGTTGGCTTAGCCAGAGAGAGAGGGCCACATCTGAGCAACAAAGAGGCATTCAGGAGGAGGCTCTTAGGCACAACCATAGGGAGGCCTAGCCTCTCCTTTGCAGCAACAGTCTTCCCAAGGGTAAAACCTATGGTAGAGGGCTCAACCCAACAAACCACCAGTCCTCTATGTCTGTGGTCATGTTAGCAACCACGGAGGTGGGGTAGGCGAATACCCCTGCATTCTCCACAGGCTCCTCAAGGGGGCACTACATCTTTTTTTCCTTGTTTTTCTTTTTTTTTTTTTAACTTTCCCTTCTTCTTTAAATCAACTGTATGAAAAAAAGTTAAAAAGAAAACAAACATACAATAAAAGAACATTTCAAAGAGACCATAACAAGGGAGTAAGAAAAAGACAACTAACCTAAGATAACTGCTTAACTTCCAACATGATCCTACTTTACCCCAAGAAAGTTACCTAATATAGCAACATTTCTGTGAACTTGTTCCTACTATATCCATCAGAAACTAACAGACCATAGTCATTCCTGGGCATCCCCAGAACATTAAATAGCTTATCTGTTCTTGGATTATTGTTCCCCCTTCCTTAATTGCTCTCTATTGCTAGATCCCCTACATTCTACATTATAAACCATTTGTTTTACATTTTTCAAAGTTCACATTAGTGGTAGCATATAATATTTCTCTTTTTGTGCCTGGCTTATTTCGCTCAGCATTATGTCCTCAAGTTTCATCCATGTTGTCATATGTTTCACGAGGTCGTTCCTTCTTACTGCCACGTAGGATTCCATCGTGTGTATATACCACATTTTATTTATCCACTCATATGTTGAAGGACATTTGGGTTGTTTCCATCTCTTGGCAATTGTGAATAATGCTGCTATGAACATTGGCATGCAGATACCTGTTCGTGTCACTGCTTTCCGATCTTCCGGGTATATACCGAGAAGTGCAATAGCTGGATCGAATGGTAACTCTATATCTAGTTTTCTAAGGAACTGCCAGACTGACTTCCAGAGTGGCTGAACCATTATACAGTCCTACCAACAATGAATAAGAGTCCCAATTTCTCCACATCCCCTCCAGCATTTGTAGTTTCCTGTTTGTTTAATGGCAGCCATTCTAATCGGTCTTAGATGGTATCTCATTGTGGTCTTAATTTGCATCTCTCTAATAGTGAAGCTGAACATTTTTTCATGTGTTTCTTGGCCATTTGTATTTCCTCTTCAGAGAACTGTCTTTTCATATCTTTTGCCCATTTTATAATTGGGCCGACTGTACTATTGTCATTGAGTTGTAGGATTTCTTTATATATGCAAGATATCAGTCTTTTGTCAGATACATGGTTTCCAAAAATTTTTTCCCATTGAGTTGGCTGCCTCTTTACCTTTTTGAGAAATCCCTTTGAGGTGCAGAAACTTCTAAGCTTGAGGAGTTCCCATTTATCTATTTTCTCTTTTGTTGCTTGTGCTTTGGGTGTAAAGTATAGGAAGTGGCCGCCTAATACAAGGTCTTGAAGATGTTTTCCTACATTATCTTCTAGGAGTTTTATGGTACTTTCTTTTATATTGAGATCTTTGGTCCATTTTGAGTTAATTTTTGTGTAGGGGGTGAGATAGGGGTCCTCTTTCATTCTTTTGGATATGGATATCCAACTCTCCCAGCCCCATTTGTTGAAAAGACCATTATGAATCAGTTCAGTGACTTTGGGGGCCTTATCAAAGATCAGTCGGCCATAGATCTGAGGGTCTATCTCTGAATTCTCAATTCGATTCCATTGATCTATATGTCTATCTTTGTGCCAGTACCATGCTGTTTTGGCAACTATGGCTTTACAATAAGCTTCAAAGTCAGGGAGTGTAAGTCCTCCCACTTCGTTTTTCTTTTTTAGAGTGTCTTTAGCAATTCGAGGCATCTTCCCTTTCCAAATAAATTTGATAACTAGCTTTTCCAAGTCTGCAAAGTAGGCTGTTGGAATTTTGATTGGGATTGCATTGAATCTGTAGATGAGTTTGGGTAGAATTGACATCTTAATGACATTTAGTCTTCCTATCCATGAACATGGAATATTTTTCCATCTTTTGAGGTCCCCTTCTATTTCTTTTAGTAGAGTTATGTAGTTTTCTTTGTATAGGTCTTTTACATCTTTGGGTAAGTTTATTCCTAGGTACTTGATTTTTTTAGTTGCTATTGAAAATGGTATCTTTTTCTTGAGTGTCTCTTCAGTTTGTTCATTTCTAGCATATAGAAACATTACTGACTTATGTGCATTAATCTTGTATCCCGCTACTTTGCTAAATTTGTTTATTGGCTCTAGTAGCTGTATCGTCGATTTATCAGGGTTTTCTAGATATAAGATCATATCATCTGCAAACAATGACAGTTTTACTTCTTCTTTTCCAATTTGGATGCCTTTTATTTCTTTGTCTTGCTGGATTGCCCTGGCTAGCACTTCCAGGGCAATGTTGAATAACAGTGGTGATAGCGGGCATCCTTGTCTTGTTCCTGATCTTAGAGGGAAGGCTTTCAGTCTCTCACCATTGAGTACTATGCTGGCTGTGGGTTTTTCATATATGCTCTTTATCATGTTGAGGAAGTTTCCTTCAATTCCTAACTTTTGAAGTGTTTTTATCAAAAACGGATGTTGGATTTTGTCAAATGCTTTTTCAGCATCTATTGAGATGATCAATTGATTTTTCCCTTTTGACTTGTTAATGTGTTGTAATACATTGATTGATTTTCTTATGTTGAACTATCCTTGCATGCCTGGAATGAACCCCACTTGGTCATGGTGCATGATTTTTTTAATGTGTCTTTGGATTCAATTTGCAAGTATTTTGTTGAGGATTTTTGCATCTATATTCATTAGGGAGATTGGCCGGTAGTTTTCCTTTTTTGTAGCATCTTTGCCTGGTTTGGGTATTAGATTGATGTTAGCTTCATAAAATGAGTTAGGTAGTGTTCCATTTTCTTCAATGTTTTGAAAGAGTTTGAGTAAGATTGGTGTCAGTTCTTTCTGGAAAGTTTGGTAGAATTCCCCTGTGAAGCCATCTGGCCCTGGGTATTTATTTGTGGGAAGATTTTTGATGACTGATTGGATCTCTTTGCTTGTGATGGGTTGGTTGAGGTCTTCTATTTCCTCTCTGGTCAGTCTAGGTTGTTCATATGTTTCCAGGAATTTGTCCATTTCTTCTACATTATCCAGTTTGTTGCCATACAGTTGTTCATAATATCCTCTTATAATTTTTTTAATTTCTTCAGGATCTGCAGTTATGTCACCTTTTTCATTCATTGTTTTCTTTATATGGGTCTTCTCTCTCTTTGATTTTATCAGTCTAGCTAGGGGCTTGTCAATCTTGTTGATCGTCTCAAAGAACCAACTTTTGGTGATATTTATCCTCTCTATTGTTTTCTTGTTCTCTATGTCATTTATTTCTGCTTTAATCCTTGTTATTTCCTTTCTTCTACTTGGTTTAGGATTGGTTTGCTGTTCATTTTGTAGCTTCTTCAGTTGATCCATTAGTTCTTTGATTTTGGCTATTTCTTCCTTTTTAATATATGCGTTTAGTGCTATAAATTTCCCCCTTAGCACTGCTTTTGCTGCATCCCATAGGTTTTGGTATGTTCTGTCCTCATTTTCATTCATCTCTATATATTTAGCAGTTTCTCTTGCTATTTCTTCGTTAACCCACTGATTGTTTAGGAGTGTGTTGTTTAACCTCCAGGTATTTGTGAATTTTCTAAGTCTCTGATGGTTATTGACTTCTAATTGTATTCCATTGTGGTCAGAGAATGTGCTTTGAATAATTTCAATCTTTTTAAATTTATTGAGGCTTGTTTTATGTCTCAGCATATGATCTATTCTGGAGAAAGTTCCATGAGCACTAGAAAAGTATGTGCATCCTGGTGATTTGGGATGTAATGTCCTGTATATGTCTGTTAAATCTAATTTATTTATCAGATTGTTTAGGTTTTCAATTTCCTTATTGGTCTTCTGTCTGGTTCATCTATCTATACGAGAGAGTGATGTGTTGAAGTCTCCCACAATTATTGTGGAAACATCAATTGCTTCCTTTAGTTTTGCCAGTGTTTCTCTCATGTATTTTGTGGCACCTTGAATGGGTGCTTAGACATTTACGATTGTAATTTCTTCTTGTTGAATTGCCCCTTTTATTAGTATGTAGTGGCCTTCTTTGTCTCTCAAAACATCCCTGCATTTAAAGTCTATTTTATCTGAGATTAATATTGCTACACCTGCTTTCTTTTGGCTGTAGCTTGCATGAAATATTTTTTTCCATCCTTTCACTTTCAGTTTCTTTGTGTCCCTGTGTCTAAGATGAGTCTCTTGCATGCAACATATTGATGGTTCATTTTTTTTGGATCCATTCTGTGAATCTAAATCTTTTAATTGGGGAGTTTAATCCATTTATATTCAATGTTAGAACTGTGAAGGCATTTCTTGAATCAGCCATCTTATCCTTTGGTTTATGTTTGTCATATTTTTCCCCTCTCTCTATTAATATCCTTTATTGTACCCGTACCGAATCTCTTTAGTACTGAACCTTTCTCCAAGTCTCTCTGTCCTTTCTTTGTTTCTCTGTCTGTAGGGCTCCCTTTAGTATCTCCAGTAGGGCAGGTCTCTTGTTAGCAAATTCTCTCAGCATTTGTTTGTCTGTGAAAAATTTAAGCTCTCCCTCAAATTTGAAGGAGAGCTTTGCTGGATAAAGTATTCTTGGCTGGAAATTTTTCTCACTCAGAATTTTAAATATATCGTGCCACTGCCTTCTTGCCTCCATGGTGGCTGCTGAGTAGTCACTACTTAGTCTTATGCTGTTTCCTTTGTATGTGGTGAATTGCTTTCCTCTTGCTGCTTTCAGAACTTGCTCCTTCTCTTCAGTATTTGAGAGTCTGATCAGAATATGTCTTGGAGTGGGTTTATTTGGATTTACTCTATTTGGAGTTCGCTGGGCATTTATGCTTTGTGTATTTATATTGTGTAGAAGGTTTGGGAAGTTTTCCCCAAGAATTTCTTTGAATACTCTTCCTAGACCTTTACCCTTTTCTTCCCCTTCAGGAACACCAATGAGTCTTATATTCGGACGTTTCATCTTATCTATCATATCCCTGAGGTCCATTTCGATTTTTTCAATTTTTTTCCCCATTCTTTCTTTTATGCTTTCATTTTCCATTCTGTCATCTTCCAGGTCACTGATTCATTGTTCAACTTCTTCTAGTCTTGTACTATGAGTGTCCAGAATCTTTTTAATATGGTCAACAGTTTCTTTAATTTCCATAAGATCATCCAATTTCTTATTTAGTCTTGCAATGTCTTCTTTATGCTCTTCTAGGGTCTTTTTGATATCCTTTGTATCCCGTACTATGGTCTCATTGTTCATCTTTAGTTCTTTGAGTAGCTGCTCTAGGTGCGGTGTCTCTTCTGATCTTTTGATTTGGGTGCTTCGGCTTGGGTTATCCATATCGTCTGGTTTATCATATGCCTTATAATTTTCTGTTGTTTTCGGCCTCTTGGCATTTGCTGAACTTGATAGGGTTCTTTTAGGATTTGCAGACCAATTGAAGTCCTTATCTCTAATTTATCAGATCTACAGCTTCGTGGAGTACACTTTCTCTAACTAACCAGCAGTTGGCATCCACGAGCCACCTGTTCTCCACAAGCCAGTTCTCCTCTGCTTAGCCTTTTTGGTGAGTGGGGGAGTGAGTCTTGTGGGGTCCAATTGTTGTACCAAGCTTGCGTGTGTAGTTGGTGTTGCCTGCCCTGTATATGGGGCGTGTTTCTGGGCAGTCAGGGAGGGGGGGGGTGGCTCTAACAATCAAATCTCCCTGGTGATCCTAGAGTTTTAAAGCTGCTGCAATAGTCTAATCCTTCAGTTCAGTCTTGCCACAGTTTGTCTCTGCCACTGACCCACAAGTCCTTGGTATTGGCGTATGGCTCCTGAGACTTGCAAGTGGGCCCCTCTTCCAGGCTGTGCACCCCGGGTCCTCTGTTGAGGGATGACTGTGCTATGTCACAGGTGAGTGCCGTCCCCCCAGGGCAGTTCTGGGCTGCTGGGCTGTGTAGGGAGGCTCCCAGTCTGCTGAAATGATGACTGAATGGGGCTTTGTTAATTTAAACTGCTCCACGTTCCCAACTCCGGGACAATCAACTGAGGTTGCAGGGAAGGCTAATGTCCATGCCCAGTTTTGTGGTGTGTGCCTGTTATTTGAAGCACTTCCATCACACTGGGTTGTCTGGGGCAGCTCTGGGCTATGGGGCTGGCGATGGGCAGGAGTGTTTCCTGTCCACCAGGACGATGGCTGTGAGCGGACACCCCCCTTTTCTTGGGAAGTTGTGGTGTTTAGTGAATTTTCTCAGCCACTGGATTATTGCCTTTTGTCTCAGAGCTCTCTCAGTTCTGCTCTTGTCTTGACCTGCCCAAATTGCAAGTCTTTGAAGCTTTCTGTATTGGGCTTCTTAGAGTAATTGCTTTAGAAAAAGGAAAAAGGATTTAAAAAAAAAGGGCCCTCCTCAGAGATCTAATGGGTTATTGAAATGCTGAGAGACAAAGCAATTAGGGCCATTAAGGAAAGGTCCACAGGGCAGAGAGATCAGCTTTTCTTTGGGATTTGCATATGAGCCTCAGGGCCTGAGCTCTGCCCTTCCCCTTTCTGTGTTCACCAGAACTCCAAAAATCCTCCACTTTTATTTTGGAGTTTTTCGTGTTGTTTTTTCTATGCCTGTCTCCTCTCTGCTGGGCTGGCTGCTCTCAGATTCTCTGGTGTCTGGTCTCAGTCTATCTATGGTTGGAGTTTGGATCAGTAGAATGAGTTTCTGATAAGGGCTGCCACTGCAGTTCTCCCTTCTCCTTCCCAGAGCTGACATCCCCTCCTCCCACGGGACTGAGCCTGGCAGGGAGGGGTGCGGGTCCCCTGGCCACAAAAACTTACAGATTTCGCTGATCTCAGCAGTTCCACGTTTTCATGAGTGTTGTATGAATTATGCCAAAGATTGCTCTGTGGTGTCCAGTCCACGCAGTTCCTGGCTTTCTACCTACTTTCCTGGAGGAGTAACTAAAACATACAGCTCACCAGTCTGCCATCTTGCCCCGCCTCTCTGCTTTCATTTAAACAAGATTAAGTTAATGTCCGAATCCCTTTCCCTTCTTTATTTACTCTTGGTTCTCTTGGTGGCCACCCTTCTTCATTTGCTATTTTTACTTATCTTCATAATAGGTAGTTGAAAGAACCAGTTCTATTTTATATGGCATACTTGGCTTTACTGGTCATTATTTGTGCATTTCCATACACCAAATTTTTCCTTTTAACACTCTTTATCATTCTAGGAAATGCTTTCCAATGATTTTAATGGGGGAACTATTTGAGTTATACAGTTTCTGAAAAAAATCAGGTCTTAAAATTTCTTTCTATTACCTTCATGGAAGAATAATAGCTTAAATGGATATAATCATTTTGTTTTACTCTCTTTCTCTTTTAAAATTCTGCAGATAGAATTCATTGTCTTCTGACACTGCAAGTTGTAGTAGAAGAATATGAAACTATCCTGATTTGGGCCAACTAGAATATTTTATAGGCAATACATCTTGACAAGCTAATGCATAGCTAAAAGATGGTAGATAGATATTGTGAAATACATACCCCCAATTCTATTTCCCCATCCACCTGGTTTCTACCTTCACCTCACCTCACTTCACATAAGGACTATTGCTATATCTAGCTAATAAATACAACCTCTGGAAGAAGTTTCTTCTTCATAAACAAAAAAACATAAATATATATTCTTATTCTCTCCTTAAAAAAGTGGTAACATCATACAAACAGTTCTGCATCTTGCTTTATTTTATATGTGCATATAGGTACACACACACACACATATATGTGTACATATTTATTTATATAGAATTTATTTATATAAATGAACCAGTCTCCTGTAGACAGACACTTGGTTGTTTTCAATATTTTCTGTTACAAACAAGATAGCACATTTTGTTTATATCTATATGCTGCTTCACCATTATAATCTTCCATAGTAGCTATTTTTACTTCTTTAGTGTTTTCTATGATTCTAATCATTGTAGAGCAGAATTTTAAGGTGTTCTGTTTGTATTCATAACTGCTAATTCCTTGAGATTGGCTCACAGGTTTAGTTTTATTTTAATTTTCTCACAGGTCACGGGATAGAAAGAGAAGTAGAAAATGGTGTCAGAAAAGAAAATCATCTTTGTCACTAAAGAATTCACAATCTAGAAAAAGAGGCAGGTATTGAAACAAATAAGTAACAATATAAAAAAGAGCATAATAAAAGGGTACATAAAATTATGTGGGTACAAAAAGAGGGAGCAAGTCACTCTGCCTGGGGTTGGAAAAGATAACATTTGACCTTAGCAAAAGATGACCTTGTGACATAAGGAAACAGGATGGAAAACGTTCCAAGCAGAGGGAACACTATTTGCCAAGATATGTTGACTTGACTGGAAAAGGCATGCTAGGACTATGGCAAGAATGTATGTGAGGAAAATTCACTATGTGTTTTCCTGCAGCTCAACTTGAAATCCTCTTTAGCTAACTGTCCAGTCCTTCAAGAAATATATCATTTTGTAAGAAAATCAATTCAAAATAAGTATCCTTTAGGCTTCTAATCAACCAAGATGGCAGCTTACAACTGTCCTACGTGCTGGTCCCCCACAGAATCTTTGAACAACTAGCAAAAACTAGAAAAGAATTAAAGGGCAGCAGTAACAGGGCAAGAGTCAAATAAAGAAAATGCAGTTTTAAAAAAGTGGGAGAGACTTCTGGGGAAGTTGGCAGAATAGGGATCCCCAGTACTCAGTCTTTCTACCAAAATAGCTATTAAGCAGGCAGAAAATGGTATGAAACAACCATTTTGAAACTCCAGAAGCCAGAAGAACACTATGCATTCAAAGGAGAGTGGGAGGAAGAGGCTAATATATTACAACAAAGAATGGTAAATTGCTCTCTCAGTGCAACGGCTACTGGTGCCCATCCCCCTGTCACACCAGGACACCGTGGTGTCCATTCCCTAGCTAGCTTGCTGGTGACAGAAAGGGACATAAAAATCATCTTCCCCAAGAAAGGGTTGGGCACAGCCAATCACTGATCACGGCTTTGGATTAGCAAATTAAGATCTCTGGATGTCCAGCTGTGAGGGCAGCTATTCTTTCAACCCACCCTGGACAAAGGCAATGGCAGCCATTGTTTCAGTCCTCCCCAGAAAGAGGCAGAAGTGGTGATGCAGCCCTCCTTCAGCACTGCAGGGGACCGTTAGCTGAAGGGCTGCATTTGCTGGGCAGGCCAGGAAAGCCAAGTTTTGGGAAACCACCAGAGAAGCTCTCAGCATGGTTACTGATCCCTTCCCCAGGGCACTTTGCAGCCAGCCTGCACCCCCTTTGTGGTTCTCTGGCCCTGTTTTGGCTCAGAAAGACTGACTTGGGAAAGTACTCTCTAGGGTGTGACTCCTCCCAGAATTTTCCCTGTAGGCAAAAACAGCAAGAGACAATGAAAGAAGCATAAAAAACCATAGGGGGAGACAGTTGGGACAAAGGCCTTCCAGCTACAGACACCTGGGAGAGAGAGCTCTATTTCCTGGGAAACATAGGGGACAACCAAAATTCTGAAAACAGGGGAACTCCAAAACAACTAACCAGCAAAGGTCAAGAACAAGATAGAAACACAGAAAGATAGGGAAAACCCTGCATACTGCATTTGCTTCAGCCTTCCTGATAGGAGGGCTGAAGTTAAACAAAAAATATCTCTGTCTCATTCCCAGTTGGCTACAAAACCAAGAAGGAGACATCACAGGGAATAAATCCCAGAGTCAACATTTTCAAATACTAAAATATACAGTGTGCAACAGAAGACTACAAGACAAACAAAGAAACTGGATAAGATGACCCATCTAAAGAAAAAGGATAAAAATACAGAATACACTAATGAAGAAGACAAGAATGTGAATATACTAAACAAAGCCTTTTAAAAAAATGATATTAAAAATGTTCAAGGATATGAAGGAAAACAGAGAGAAAGAACTAAAGGACATCAGGAAAACAATGAATGAGCAATATGAGAGTCTAAGCAAAGAGAATTTTTAAAAAGGAACCAAACAGAAATACTGGAGTTGAAGCCACAACAACTGAAATGAAAAATGTCCTGGAGGGTTTCAAGAGCAGATTAGAACTGGCAAAAGAAAAAATCAGTGAACTTGAAGATAAGATGCTTGAAATGATTCAGGCTGAGGAGCAGAAAGAAAAAGGAAAGGAAATATTACAGGTAAAAATAGCTGAAGACATCTCTGGGACAGCATCAAGTGTACCAATATACGCATTATGGAAGACACAAAAGGAGAAGATAGAAAGGGGAAGAAGGAATTCAAAGAAATAACAACAGAGAACTTCTCAAACTTAGCAAAAGACATGAAAATGCACATCCAAGAAACTCAGAGAACACCAAACAGAATAAACATGAAGAAAAATTCACTCCATCGTATATTAATCATACTGTCAAATGCAAAGGACAAGGAGAAAGTTCAGAAAGCTGCAAGAGAAAAGCAACATATTTCATACAAGGGAGTCCCAATTAGGTTGAGTGGCAATTTCTCATCAGAAACTATGGAGGCAAGAGGACAGTGGGTTAAAATACTTACAGTGCTGAAGGAAAACAACTGCCAACCAAGAATTTTATATCCAGCGAGACTCTATTTCAAAAGTGAGGGGAAAATTAAGAGATCCTCAAATAAACAAAAGCTGAGGGAGTTCATCACCACTAGACTTGTCCTAAAAACAACGTTAAAGGGAGTTCCTTAAACTGAAAGGAAAATAAACTAGACAGTGGTTCAAAGCAGCATAAAAAAAATTAAGACTTACAGGAACAGGGGACACTAGGAGGGCAGACTGCACGGGTCCCATAGATGCGGCACAGCTCAGGTGGCAGAGCCAGCGGCCATGTGCACTGCTGCCTCCTCCTCCATGGCTGTTTACCCAGCTGCTTTGTGGGAGTTTGACCTCCACTGCTGCCAATCTCTGCCTCAGCTTGCACCACTGCAGTGGCACACGCCATGGGAGCTGTGACTGATGCTACTGCTGCTGTGGTTCTGGCAAGAGATAATTAGGACTTGGACCAAGATGTCATCAAGGAAATGCAGAGAAGTTACAGAAAAAGTCATATGGAAGCATTTCCTGATTGATGGAGGTGGTGCTGGAGATGATGGGAGAATTAATCTGCTAGTAAAGAGTTTCCTTAAATGGTGCAACTCTGGATCCCAGGAAGAGGGATACAGCCAGTATCAAGAATACTGAGCATACTTTCACAATGTGAGTTTTCAATGGGCAAAACCTTGTTGGTTTATGATGTGACTCTCAGAGAAATGGAAAATTATGAAAAAAATTATGAAGAAATAGAATGTAGCATCGCTGGAGCACATGAAAAAACTGCAAGTGAAAAAAGCAAATACTTCAAGCAAAATGAATACAAAAAAATTGCCAAGAATATGATGCTTTGGCAAAAGTGATCCAGCATCATCCAGACAAGCATGAGACATTAAAGGAACTAGAGGCTCTGGGAAAAGAACTGAAGCATCCTTCACATATTAAAGAAAGTGTTGAAGATAAGCTGAAATCGAGACAGAAACAGTTTCATATTCTTCTTAGCACCATCCATGAACTTCAGCAAACACTAGCAAATGATGAAAAGCTCTCAGAGATGGAGGAAGCTCAAGAGACAAGCATGGAAACAAATCCTAAGCCATAGATCAGGCTGATTGCTCACCGTTTCCAAGAACATTGAAATAACTACATGGTCTTAGAGTGTTTAGAATTTATCATGTTCTTGAGATATTTAAAGATATTTCTGCAGTGAAATACTTTACCTCTAAATATTAATGCACATTTCATTCACATTTCTTCACACAAAGCAATGTGTCTTTAGTATAAATTTGGTTTTACTAAAATGTTTTTTTATTCCTAAACTTTGAGGGTGAGAAGGAGTACTCCAAAAATGTTTAATAAAATGTTTAGAAACAGAAAAACAGAAAACAAAAACAAAAACAAAACAAACAAACAAAAAAACAACAAAGACCTACAGGAAAGGTAACCATGTGGGTAATTATATAATTCCAATATTATTGTATTGTATTATTTGATATGTAACTTCATTCAGATGCTGATATGTAACTTCACTTCAGATGCTGAAATGCAAATGCATAAAAAGTTATGATAAATCTAGATTTAGAGATATAAAATGTACAGAGATATAAGTGGTAACAAGTACAAAAAAATGGTAGGGGACACAGGGATAAAGGAAAAGTACATGTATATGCTATTGAAATTAAGTTGGTATCAAAACAAATATGATTGTTTTATATTTAGGATGTTAAATTTTAACATCATGGTAATTTCATGGAAAATAGATGAAAAATATATCCAGATAAAAATGAGAAGGCACTCAATACGGTACAACACTAAAAGGCAAATAAATATAAAAATAGACATTGACCCAACTGAAGGCAAAAAAGGTATAAGACTTACAAAGGCTAAGTGACAAAATGGCAGATGAAAGTCCCAAATTAACAGTAGTGACTTTCAATATAAATGGATTAAATTCTCCAGTCAAAAGGCAGAGATTGGAGGAGGCGGGGCAAGATGGCGGACTGGTGAGCTGTATGTTTTAGTTACTCCTCCAGGAAAGTAGGTAGAAAGCCAGGAACTGCGTGGACTGGACACCACAGAGCAATCTGACTTTGGGCATACTTCATACAACACTCATGAAAACGTGGAACTGCTGAGATCAGCGAAATCTGTAAGTTTTTGCAGCCAGGGGACCCGCACCCCTCCCTGCCAGGCTCAGTCCCTTGGGAGGAGAGGCTGTCAGCTCCGGGAAGGAGAAGGGAGAACTGCAGTGGCAGCCCTTATCGGAAACTCATTCTACTGATTCAAACTCCAACCATAGATAGACTGAGACCAGACACCAGAGAATCTGAGAGCAGCCAGCCCAGCAGAGAGGAGACAGGCATAGAAAAAAAACAACACGAAAAACTCCAAAATAAAAGCTGAGGATTTTTGGAGTTCTGGTGAACATAGAAAGGGGAAGGGCCCTGAGGCGCATATGCAAATCCTGAAGAAAAGCTGATCTCTCTGCCCTGTGGACCTTTCCTTAATGGCCCTGGTTGCTTTGTCTCTTAGCATTTCAATAACCCATTAGCTCTCTGAGGAGGGCCCGTTTTTTGGGTGTGTGTGTGTGTGGTTTTTTTTTGTTTTTTTTTAATCCTTTTTTCTTTTTCTAAAACAATTACTCTAAGAAGCCCAATACAGAAAGCTTCAAAGACTTGCTATTTCCACAGGTCAAGTCAAGAGCAGAACTAGGAGAGCTCTGAGACAAAACGCAATAATCCACTGGCTGAGAAAATTCACTAAACACCACAACTTCCCAAGAAAAGGGGGGTATCCGCTCACAGCCATCATCCTGGTGGACAGGAAACACTCCTGCCCATCGCCAGCCCCATAGCCCAGAACTGCACCAGACAACCCAGTGTGACGGAAGTGCTTCAAATAACAGGCACACACCACAAAACTGGGTGTGGACATTAGCCTTCCCTGCAACCTCAGCTGATTGTCCCAGAGTTGGGAAGGTAGAGCAGTGTGAATTAACAAAGGCCCATTCAGCCATCATTTCAGCAGACTGGGAGCCTCCCTACACAGCCCAGCAGCCCAGAACTGCCCTGGGGGGACGGCACTCACCTGTGACATAGCACAGTCATCCCTCAACAGAGGACCCGGGGTGCACGGCCTGGAAGAGGGACCCGCTCACAAGTCTCAGGAGCCATACGCCAATACCAAGGACTTGTGGGTCAGTGGCAGAGACAAACTGTGGCAGGACTGAACTTAAGGATTAGACTATTACAGCAGCTTTAAAACTCTAGGATCACCAGGGAGATTTGATTGTTAGAGCCACCCCCCTCTCCCTGACTGCCCAGAAACACGCCCCATATACAGGGCAGGCAACACCAACTACACACGCAAGCTTGGTACAACAATTGGACCCCACAAGACTCACTCCCCCACTCACCAAAAAGGCTAAGCAGGGGAGAACTGGCTTGTGGAGAACAGGTGGCTCATGGACGCCACCTGCTGGTTAGTTAGAGAAAGTGTACTCCACGAAGCTGTAGATCTGATAAATTAGAGATAAGGACTTCAATTGGTCTACAAATCCTAAAAGAACCCTAACAAGTTCAGCAAATGCCACGAGGCCAAAAACAACAGAAAATTATAAAGCATATGAAAAAACCAGACGATATGGATAACCCAAGCCGAAGCACCCAAATCAAAAGACCAGAAGAGACACAGCACCTAGAGCAGCTACTCAAAGAACTAAAGATGAACAATGAGACCATAGTACGGGAGATAAAGGAAATCAAGAAGACCCTAGAAGAGCATAAAGAAGACATTGCAAGACTAAATAAAAAAATGGATGAGCTTATGGAAATTAAAGAAACTGTTGACCAAATTAAAAAGATTCTGGACACTCATAGTACAAGACTAGAGGAAGTTGAACAACGAATCAGTGACCTGGAAGATGACAGAATGAAAAATGAAAGCATAAAAGAAAGAATGGGGAAAAAAATTGAAAAAATCGAAATGGACCTCAGGGATATGATAGATAAGATGAAACATCCAAATATAAGACTCATTGGTGTCCCAGAAGGGGAAGAAAAGGGTAAAGGTCTAGGAAGAGTATTCAAAGAAATTGTTGGGGAAAACTTCCCAAATCTTCTAAACAACATAAATACACAAATCATAAATGCTCAGCGAACTCCAAGTAGAATACATCCAAATAAACCCACTCTGAGACATATACTGATCACACTATCAAACACAGAAGAGAAGGAGCAAGTTCTGAAAGCAGCAAGAGAAAAGCAATTCACCACATACAAAGGAAACAGCATAAGACTAAGTAGTGACTACTCAGCAGCCACCATGGAGGCAAGAAGGCAGTGGCACGATATATTTAAAATTCTGAGTGAGAAAAATTTCCAGCCAAGAATACTTTATCCAGCAAAGCTCTCCTTCAAATTTGAGGGAGAGCTTAAATTTTTCACACACAAACAAATGCTGAGAGAATTTGCTAACAAGAGACCTGCCCTACTGGAGATACTAAAGGGAGTCCTACAGACAGAGAAACAAAGAAAGGACAGAGAGACTTGGAGAAAGGTTCAGTACTAAAGAGATTCGGTATGGGTACAATAAAGGATATTAATAGACAGAGGGGAAAAATATGACAAACATAAACCAAAGGATAAGATGGCTGATTCAAAAAATGCCTTCACGGTTATAACGTTGAATGTAAATGGATTAAACTCCCCAATTAAAAGATATAGATTCGCAGAATGGATCAAAAAAAATGAACCATCAATATGTTGCATACAAGAGACTCATCTTAGACACAGGGACACAAAGAAACTGAAAGTGAAAGGATGGAAAAAAATATTTCATGCAAGCTACAGCCAAAAGAAAGCAGGTGTAGCAATATTAATCTCAGATAAAATAGACTTCAAATGCAGGGATGTTTTGAGAGACAAAGAAGGCCACTACGTACTAATAAAAGGGGCAATTCAGCAAGAAGAAATAACAATCGTAAATGTCTATGCACCCAATCAAGGTGCCACAAAATACATCAGAGAAACACTGGCAAAACTAAAGGAAACAATTGATGTTTCCACAATAATTGTGGGAGACTTCAACACATCACTCTCTCCTATAGATAGATCAACCAGACAGAAGACCAATAAGGAAATTGAACACCTAAACAATCTGGTAAATGAATTAGATTTAACAGACATATACAGGACATTACATCCCAAATCACCAGGATACACATACTTTTCTAGTGCTCATGGAACTTTCTCCAGAATAGATCATATGCTGAGACATAAAACAAGCCTCAATAAATTTAAAAAGATTGAAATTATTCAAAGCACATTCTCTGACCACAATGGAATACAATTAGAAGTCAATAACCATCAGAGACTTAGAAAATTCACAAATACCTTGAGGTTAAACAACACACTCCTAAACAATCAGTGGGTTAAAGAAGAAATAGCAACAGAAATTGCTAAATATATAGAGACGAATGAAAATGAGAACACAACATACCAAAACCTATGGGATGCAGCAAAAGCAGTGCTAAGGGTGAAATTTATAGCACTAAACGCATATATTAAAAAGGAAGAAAGAGCCAAAATCAAAGAACTAATGGATCAACTGAAGAAGCTACAAAATGAACAGCAAACCAATCCTAAACCAAGTACAAGAAAAGAAATAACAAGGATTAAAGCAGAAATAAATGACATAGAGAACAAAAAAACAATAGAGAGGATAAATATCACCAAAAGTTGGTTCTTTGAGAAGATCAACAAGATTGACAAGCCCCTAGCTAGACTGACAAAATCAAAAAGAGAGAAGACCCATATAAACAAAATAATGAATGAAAAAGGTGACATAACTGCAGATCCTGAAGAAATTAAAAAAAATTATAAGAGGATACTATGAACAACTGTATGGCAACAAACTGGATAATGTAGAGGAAATGGACAATTTCCTGGAAACATATGAACAACCTAGACTGACCAGAGAAGAAATAGAAGACCTCAACCAACCCATCACAAGCAAAGAGATCCAATCAGTCATCAAAAATCTTCCCACAAATAAATGCCCAGGGCCAAATGGCTTCACAGGGGAATTCTACCAAACTTTCCAGAAAGAACTGACACCAATCTTACTCAAACTCTTTCAAAACATTGAAGAAAATGGAACACTACCTAACTCATTTTATGAAGCTAACATCAATCTAATACCAAAACCAGGCAAAGATGCTACAAAAAAGGAAAACTACCGGCCAATCTCCCTAATGAATATAGATGCAAAAATCCTCAACAAAATACTTGCAAACTGAATCCAAAGACACATTAAAAAAATCATACACCATGACCAAGTGGGGTTCATTCCAGGCATGCAAGGATGGTTCAACATAAGAAAAACAATCAATGTATTACAACACATTAAAAACTCGAAAGGGAAAAATCAATTGATCATCTCAATAGATGCTGAAAAAGCATTTGACAAAATCCAACATCCCTTTTTGATAAAAACACTTCAAAAGGTAGGAATTGAAGGAAACTTCCTCAACATGATAAAGAGCATATATGAAAAACCCACAGCCAGCATAGTACTCAATGGTGAGAGACTGAAAGCCTTCCCTCTAAGATCAGGAACAAGACAAGGATGCCCGCTGTCACCACTGTTATTCAACATTGTGCTGGAAGTGCTAGCCAGGGCAATCCGGCAAGACAAAGAAATAAAAGGCATCCAAATTGGAAAAGAAGAAGTAAAACTGTCATTGTTTGCAGATGATATGATCTTATACCTGGAAAACCCCGAGAAATTGATGATACAGCTACTAGAGCTAATAAACAAATTTAGCAAAGTAGCGGGATACAAGGTTAATGCACATAAGTCAGTAATGTTTCTATATGCTAGAAATGAACAAACTGAAGAGACACTCAAGAAAAAGATACCATTTTCAATAGCAACTAAAAAAATCAAGTACCTAGGAATAAACTTAACCAAAGATGTAAAAGACCTCTACAAAGAAAACTACATAACTCTACTAAAAGAAATAGAAGGGGACCTTAAAAGATGGAAAAATATTCCATGTTCATGGACAGGAAGACTAAATGTCATTAAGATGTCAATTCTACCCAAACTCATCTACAGATTCAATGCAATCCCAATCAAAATTCCAACAACCTACTTTGCAGACTTGGAAAAGCTAGTTATCAAATTTATTTGGAAAGGGAAGATGCCTCGAATTGCTAAAGACACTCTAAAAAAGAAAAACAAAGTGGGAGGACTTACACTCCCTGACTTTGAAGCTTATTATAAAGCCACAGTTGCCAAAACAGCATGGTACTGGCACAAAGACAGACATATAGATCAATGGAATCGAATTGAGAATTCGGAGACAGACCCTCAAATCTATGGCCGACTGATCTTTGATAAGGCCCCCAAAGTCACTGAACTGAGTCATAATGGTCTTTTCAACAAATGGGGCTGGGAGAGTTGGATATCCATATCCAAAAGAATGAAAGAGGACCCCTACCTCACCCCCTACACAAAAATTAACTCAAAATGGACAAAAGATCTTAATATAAAAGAAAGTACCATAAAACTCCTAGAAGATAATGTAGGAAAACATCTTCAAGACCTTGTATTAGGCGGCCACTTCCTAGACTTTACACCCAAAGCACAAGCAACAAAAGAGAAAATAGATAAATGGGAACTCCTCAAGCTTAGAAGTTTCTGCACCTCAAAGGAATTTCTCTAAAAGGTAAAGAGGCAGCCAACTCAATGGGAAAAAATTTTTGGAAACCATGTATCTGACAAAAGACTGATATCTTGCATATATAAAGAAATCCTACAACTCAATGACAATAGTACAGTCGGCCCAATTATAAAATGGGCAAAAGATATGAAAAGACAGTTCTCTGAAGAGGAAATACAAATGGTCAAGAAACACATGAAAAAATGTTCAGCTTCACTAGCTATTATAGAGATGCAAATTAAGACCACAATGAGATACCATCTAACACCGGTTAGAATGGCTGCCATTAAACAAACAGGAAACTACAAATGCTGGAGGGGATGTGGAGAAATTGGGACTCTTATTCACTGTTGGTGGGACTGTATAATGGTTCAGCCACTCTGGAAGTCAGTCTGGCAGTTCCTTAGAAAACTAGATATAGAGTTACCATTCGATCCAGCGATTGCACTTCTCGGTATATACCCAGAAGATCGGAAAGCAGTGACACGATCAGATATCTGCACGCCAATGTTCATAGCAGCATTATTCACAATTGCCAAAAGATGGAAACAACCCAAATGTCCTTCAACAGATGAGTGGATAAATAAAATGTGGTATATACACACGATGGAATACTATGCGGCAGTAAGAAGGAACGATCTCGTGAAACATATGACAACATGGATGAACCTTGAAGACATAATGCTAAGCGAAATAAGCCAGGCACAAAAAGAGAAATATTATATGCTACCACTAATGTGAACTTTGAAAAATGTAAAACAAATGGCTTATAATGTAGAATGTAGGGGAACTAGCAATAGAGAGCAATTAAGGAAGGGGGAACAATAATCCAAGAAGAACAGATAAGCTATTTAACGTTCTGGGGATGCCCAGGAATGACTATGGTCTGTTAATTTCTGATGGATATAGTAGGAGCAAGTTCACAGAAATGTTGCTATATTAGGTAACTTTCTTGGGGTAAAGTAGGAACATGCTGGAAGTTAAGCAGTTATCTTAGGTTAGTTGTCTTTTTCTTACTCCCTTGTTGTGGTCTCTTTGAAATGTTCTTTTATTGTATGTTTGTTTTCTTTTTAACTTTTTTTCATACAGTTGATTTAAAAAAGAAGGGAAAGTTAAAAAAAAAAAAAAAAAAAGGAAAAAAAAAGATGTAGTGCCCCCTTGAGGAGCCTGTGGAGAATGCAGGGGTATTCGCCTACCCCACCTCCATGGTTGCTAACATGACCACAGACATAGGGGACTGGTGGTTTGATGGGTTGGGCCCTCTACCACGGGTTTTACCTTTGGGAAGACGGTTGCTGCAAAGGAGAGGCTAGGCCTCCCTATGGTTGTGCCTAAGAGCCTCCTCCCGAATGCCTCTTTGTTGCTCAGATGTGACCCTGTCTCTCTAGCTAAGCCAACTTGAAAGGTGAAATCACTGCCCTCCCCCCTACGTGGGATCAGACACCCAGGGGAGTGAATCTCCCTGGCAACATGGAATATGACTCCCGGGGAGGAATGTAGACCTGGCATCGTGGGACGGAGAACATCTTCTTGACCAAAAGGGGGATGTGAAAGGAAATGAAATAAGCTTCAGTGGCAGAGAAAATCCAAAAGGAGCCGAGAGGTCACTCTGGTGGGCACTCTTACGCACACTTTAGACAACCCTTTTTAGGTTCTAAAGAATTGGGGTAGCTGGTGGTGGATACCTGAAACTATCAAACTACAACCCAGAACCCATGAATCTCGAAGATAGTTGTATAAAAATGTAGCTTATGAGGGGTGACAAGGGTATTGGGAAAGCCATAAGGACCACACTCCACTTTGTCTAGTTTATGGATGGATGAGTAGAAAAATAGGGGAAGGAAACAAACAGACAAAGGTACCCAGTGTTCTTTTTTACTTTAATTGCTCTTTTTCACTCTAATTATTATTCTTGTTATTCTTGTGTGTGTGCTAATGAAGGTGTCAGGGATTGATTTGGGTGATGAATGTACAACTATGTAATGGTACTGTGAACAATCGAAAGTGCAATTTGTTTTGTATGGCTGCGTGGTATATGAATATATCTCAATAAAATGAAGATTAAAAAAAAAAAAAAAAAAAGACATAATGCTGAGCAAAATAAGCCAGGCACAAAAAGAGAGATATTGTATGTTACCACTAATGTGAATTCTGTGAAAAATGTACAATGTTTTATACTGTAGAATGTAGGGGACCTAGAGATATCAATTAGTGGAGGGGGAATGATAATCTAATAAGAACAGATAAACTATGGAGGGTAATCTCAATGTTATGGGAATGCTCAGGAATGATTATGGTTTGTAAAATTTTTTGGATATAGTAAGATCATGTTGGAAGCAATAGAGTTATTTTAGGTTTTTTTTTTTCTCTTATTCCTTTGTTTTCTTAGGGGTTGTTAATTTTCTTGGGGTATGGTAGGAACATGTTGGAAGCAATGTAGTTAATTTAGATTATTTGTTTTTCTTACTCCTCTGTTTGGACATGGTTTATTAATTTTCTTGGGGTATGGTAGGAACATATTGGAAGCAAAATAGTTATTTTAGGTTATTTGTTTTCCTTAATCCATTGCTTTGTTTGAAATGTTGTGGGGTTTTTTTGGTTGTTGTTTGCCTGTTTGTTTTTAATTTTTTGATAAACAAAGTTAAAAAATCGAAAAAAATCAGTAGAAAAATGGGAGTAAAAACTAAATGACAAATAGGGTGGGATGGGGGGATGGTCTGGGTATTCTCTTTTCACTTTTATTTTTTATTCTTATTCTGATTCTTTCTGATGTAAGGAAAATGTTCAGAAATAGATTGTGGTGATGAACGCATAACTATATGATCATACTGTGAACAGTTGATTGTATACCATGGATGACTGTATGGTTTGTGAATATATTTCAATAAAACTGAATTAAAAAAAAAAAAAGGCAGAGATTGGTAAAATGGATTTAAAAAAAAAAAAAAAAAAAAAAAAGCATGGCCCAACTGTATGTTGTCTACAGGAGAGTCATCTTAAAGTCAAAGATACAAGTAGGTTGAAGGTGAAATCACGGGGAAAAAAATGTACCGTGCAAGTAGTAACCAAAAAGGAGCTGATGTAGCTACACTAATATTGTATAAAATAGACTTTGAGTTAAAAACAATTATAAGGGACAAAGATGGTCACTGTGTACTAGTAAAGTGGACAATTCGACAGGAAGATGTAACAATTATAAATATGTATATGCACCTAACATCAGAGCCCCAAAATAAATGAAGCAAGTACTGATAGATTAGAAGGGAAAAACTGATGGCTCTACATTAATGATAGGAGACTTTAATATACAACTCCCAATAATGGATAGAACATCTAGTCAGAAAATCAATAAGGAAATACAGGTTTTGAATGATACACTAAACCAACTAGACATAAAGGACATAAATAAAGCATGGCACCCATGAAAAGCAGACTATACTTCTTCTCAAGTGCACATGGATCATTCTCCAAGACAGACCATATATTGGGTCACAGAACAATTCTCAATTAATTCAAAATATTGAAATCATACAATGTATATTCTCTGACCACAAGAGAATGAAGCTATAACAATAACAGAAGGAGAAATGGAAAATTCACAAATATTGGGAAATTAGACAATATATTCTTAAACAACTAATGGATTAAAAAGGAAATCAAAAGTGAAATTAGGAAATATCTTGAGGCAAATGAAAATGAAAATGCAACATACTAAAACTCATGGGATGCACTGAAGGCTGTGCTAAGAGGGAAGTTTATATATCTAAATGCTTACATTAAAAAAGAAGAAAATGCATAGACATGAAATATAGGTTACCAGTATATAGGATGAGGCTAAAGAATGGGGAGAGGTTGCTTATTATGAGCAGAATGTTTAAGTAGGTTGAACTTAAGTGTTTGGAAATGGACAGAGGTGACAGTAGCATGTTATTTTGGGAATATCTAACAGTGCTGAATAGTGTGTGAATGTGGTGGAAAGGGGAAGTTTAGAGTCACGTATTGTACTGGTTTGTATATATTATGTCCCCCAGTAAAAGCCATGTTCTTTGATGCAATCTTGTGGGAGCAGATGCATTAGTGTCGATTAGGTTGGAAACTTTGGAATAGGTTGTTCCATGGAGATGTGACCCACCCAACTGTAGGTGACAACTCTGATTAGATAATTTCCATGAAGGTGTGGCCCCACCCATTTAGCCTGGTCTTAATTAGTTTACCTGAGCACTATAAGAGCTCAGACAGAAGGAGCTTGGAGCAGCTGCAGCTGAGACAGACACTTTGAAGATAGCCACTGGAAGCTGACACAGACATTTTGGAGAATGCCATTTTGAAATGCAACTTGGGAACAAGCAGATGCCAGCCATGTGCCTTTCCAGCTAACAGAGGCTTTCCAGATGCCAACGACCTTTCTCCAGTGAAGCTACCCAATTGTTGATGCCTTACCTTGGACACTTTATGGCCTTAAGAATGTAACTTTGCAACCAAATAAACCCTCTTTATAAAAGCCAGTCCATTCCTGGTATCTTGCATTCTGGCAACATTAGCAAACCAGAACATGTATGTCACCAGAAGGAAAGCTGGAGGTTAAAATATGAGAATGTATAAAACAGTGAATCTTATGGTGGGCAATGTCCATGATTAATTGTACAAATACTAGAATTCCCTTTCATGAACTGGAACAAATGTATGGCACCATAACCAGAAGTCAATAATAGAGGTGTATATAGGGAAAAAATATACCTATTGCAAACTATGTACTACAGTTAGTAGTATTTTAACATTCTTTCATCAACAATAACAAGTGTACTATACCAATACCATGAGTCAATAATGGAGGGGTGGTTAGGGGTATGGGAGGATTTGAGTTTTCTTTTTTATTTTTATTTCTTTTCTGGAGTAATGAAAATTGTTCTAAAAATTGAAAAAAATTAGTTATGATGAATGCACAGCTATGTGGTCATGTCATGAGCAATTGATTGTACACTTTGGATGATTGTATGATTGTATGGCATGTGAATAATCTCAATAAAATTGAACTAAAAAAAAAAACTACAGACCAATATCTTTCACAAATATAGATACAAAATCCTCTGCAAAATACTAGCAAACTGAATCCAACAATACTTTAAAAGAATTATACACCACAATCAAGTGGGATTTATCCTTGGTATGCAAGGGTGGTCAACATAAGAAATCAATTAATGTAATACACTACATTAATGGAGTTAAAGAAAAAACCACAGTCATCTCAGTTGATAAAGAAAAGGCTTTTGAAAAAAATCCAGCACCCTGTCTTGATAAAAACACTTAGGAATAGGAGGAAACATCCTCAACATGATAAAGGGCATATATGAAAAACCCACAGCTAATATCCAACTTAATGGTGAAAGACTGAAAGCTTTCCCTCTAAGATCAGGAACAAGACAAGGATGCCCACTCTCACCACTATTATTCAACATTCTATGGGAAATTCTTGCCAGAGAAATAAGACAAGAAAAAGAAATAAAAAGCATCCAAATTGGAAAGAAAGAAGTAAAACTTTGCTTATTTTCAGAAAATATGATCTTATATACAGAAAATCCTGAAAAATCCACAACAAAGTTCCTAAAGCTAATAAATGAATACAACAAAATGGTGGGATACAAGATCAACACCCCAAAACAAATAGTATTTGTATATATAAGCAATGAACAATCAGAAGAACAAATCAAGAAAAAAATTCCATTCACGATAGCAACTAAAAGAATCAAATATATAGGAATAAATCTAACCAAGAATATAAAGGACTTGTACATAGAAAATTACAAAATGTTGATTAAAAAAAATTAAAGAAGCCCTAAATAAATGGAAGAACATCTCATGTCCGTAGATTGGAACAGTAAACATTAAGGTGTCAGTACTACCCAAAGCAATTTATAGATTCAATGCTTCCCAATCAAAATTCCAGCAACCTTCTTTGCTGAATTGGAAAAGTCAATCATCAATTTTATATGGAAGGGTAAGGGGCTCTGAATAGTTAAAGCCATTTTGAAAAGAAGAATGAAGTTGGAGAACTCACAGTTCCTGATCTTAAACTTTCATCAAAGCCACAGTAATCAGAACAGTATTGGCACAAGGACAGACTTATAGACCTATGGAATAAAACTGAAGAGTTCAGAAATCAGCCCTCACATTTATGACCAACTGATTTTTAACAAGGTGGTAAAGACGACTCAATTGGGAAAGAAAAGTCTGTTCAACAAATGGTGCTGGGAAAACTGGATCACCATTTTGCAAAACCAAAAGGAGAAGGAACCCTACCTCACACCACATATAAACAATGAACTCAAAATGGATCAAAGACCTAAATATAAGAGCTATAACTATCAAACTTCTAGAAGAAAATGCAGGAAAGCACCATCAGGACCTTGTGTTAGGCAGTGGTTTCTTAGACTTTATACCCAACACACAAGAAACAAAAGAAAAATTAGATGAATGGGACCTCATCAAAATTAAATACTTTTATACTTCAAAGGATTTTGTCACGAAACTAAAACAACAACCTACACAATGGGAACAAATATTTGGAAACCACATATCCAAAAAAAGATTAATATCCAAGATATAAAGAAATCCTTTACCTTAACAATAAAAAGACAACTCAATTTTGAAATGGACAAAAGAGTTGAACAAACATCACACCAAAGAAGACACACAGATGGCCAGAAAGCACATGAAAAGATGCTCAATGTCATTAGCCATCTATCAGGGAAATGCAAATCAAAACTACAATGATAATACCATTTCACACCCATTAGAATGACTGCGATTTAAAAAAATGGAAAATAACAAGTATTGGAGAGAATGTGGAGAAATAGGAACACTCATTCATTGCTGATGGCAATGTAAAATGGTTCAGCCACTGTGGAAGACAGTTTGTTTAGAAATACCACATGACTGGAAAGCTATGTTTAGAAATATCATATGACCTGGCAATCCCACCACTAGGTATATACCCCAAAGAATTGAAAGCAGGGACTCGAACAGATATTTGCACACCAATTATCATAGTGGGCATTATTCATAGATGCCAAAAGATAGGTGCAACCCAAATGTTCATCAACTGATGAATGGGTAAATAAAATATGGTGTATACATAAAATGGATTATTATTCAGGCATAAAATGGAATAAAGCTTGATACATGCGACAACATGGATGGAAACTTTAAGACATCATGTTGAGTGGAAGAAGCAAGACACAAAAGAACACATATTGTATGATCTCACTGATATGACATAACTAGGGTAAACAAATTCATAGAGTCAGATACTAGAACACAGGTTACTAGAGATGGAGGGGTTAGAGAATGACGAGTTAATGCTTAATTGGTACAGAGTTTCTGATCGGAGTGAAGCAGAAGTTTTGTTATAGATGGTGGTGATGGTAGCAAGAATGTGAATGTAATTAGCAGCACCGAATTATATATTTGAATGTGGTTGAAAGGGGAAATTTCAGGTTCTATGTGTGTTACTAGAATACATTTTTTAAAACCATAGGACTCTACAACACAGTGAACCCCAATATAAATCATGGACTATGATTAGTATATAATTATAACAATATTGTTTCTGTTTCATCATTTTTAACAAAGGTAACACGCTAATGCAAAATATTAATTATAGGGAAAACTGCATGTGTGAAGGAGATAGATGGGAGCTCTGTATTTGCTGCATGATTTTTCTCTAAACTTATGATTTCTCTAATAAAAAAATAAATTTTCTTTAAATTCTAAAAGGACTCTGAAAATCCTTGATTTTGCAGGTGTAGCTTCAGGATGCTCCCAGAACACACCAACATAACATCAACATTCTAGTGTAATGAGAGGTGAGAGATGGATTTTTAACTGTCAGAATTGTGATGGAACTGTCAAAAGTACACAAAATAAGCTACATAAATATCACAGGTCTACCTACTCTGTGACAGCAAAAAACTTCAAACTTTCTGTCAAATTAGGACACAAAAACAAAGGAAGACTCTGTGTGTGTCATCTTATGGAGATTCTGACCACTTCCACATCCAGATTTTCTGTACCTCCTTTCTCTGAACATTTTTTTAAATATGTCTTGTTTCACTAGACAATTTCTCTCCTCTGGGTCTGCACCTAGTGCTAGAGTTTTATTTTTTTGAAATATTAGAAGCCTAAAAAGAAAAAATAATATATTTTGAGTGGGTATTGCATTGAAAAGCCAATATTCTTGCCAGTGCTTCTATGAGAGAGAACTATGAGAACTATGGTTCTGTAATGGCAGTGCTGAGATAATCTCACTGGGGCTAGGACTGACAGATGGGGAGAGAGGTCAGATTTTCTGAAATGTAAATATGTGCAGCCCACTCCCTTACCATGCCTCCTCCTCTAATGGTAGACCAGGAAGCAAGAGTGTTGACGGTGCCTTTTCATAAATAGTGCATCATGGCCTGAGGCAGCTGTGGCTCTTAAGGCTGAAAATCCTCAGAAAGACAATGGAATCAGGTTATTTGGACATTTCAATTTAATCCAACAAACATTTATTCAAAACTTAGCACACTGTGGCAAGTCTCTATGCCAATTTTGCTGTACTTCTGCAGAGGCTTTCGAGATACAACAATTCAGGCTTTGTCCTCAAGAGCGTAAATCCCAAATAGAGAGACATTCTTCTTCCCTAAAGAGGAATAAAACACAGAAAATGCAAATTTCATGAGAGGTATAAACAAGAGTTTGTGGGGGTTGGAAGGAAACAAGATCTTATGTGGTTGAGGGGATCCTGAAGATGGATTTGAAGTATGGGCAACTAACAGTTTTGAGGGCCAACTATGTGCCCAGCGTTCAATTGCAACATCACACTTAATCCTCCCGACAGCCCTACCAAACAGGTACTGCCATCCCCAATTAACTGATGAGTAAAGTGAGGCTCTGGGAGGTTAAGCAACTTGCCCCCTTTTGGGGATTGAATTACGTCCCCCACAAAAGGCATGTTCGGGTCCCAACCCCTGGTTCTTTGGCTGTGGACCCATTTTTAATTAGGGCCTTTCACAATTAGTTAAGGTGTGCTCAAACTGAAAGAGGGTGGGCCTTAACCCAATATGGCTGTATTCCTTATAAGCAAAGGACATGGAGAGAGAGGAAGCCATGGGAAGCAGCCAGAAGCTGAAAGTCAACAGAATCTGGAAGAAGAAGGAAAAGATGTCTCCTAGTCCATTGCCATGTGATAGAAAAGTCAAGGCAAAAATTGAAAATACCAACCCTGGAAGGAAGAAGGCCTTCTAGCCTCTGAAACTGTGAGCCAAAACGTTTTTGACATTTAAGCCAACCTAATGTGTGGTATTTGTTTTAGCAGGTGAGAAACTGAAACACCCGCAAACTCACAACTAATACAACATAGAACCAAAATTGAAGCCCAGATGTGAGTCTCCCTACAGCACTGACCTGACTTTTCCAGGGCAAAAATGGGGAAAGTCTTCAAAGGTAAGGAAACAGCAAAACCAAAGGCATGAAGGCAGGAAAGGACAACATATATTAAGGAAACAGAGAGTGAGCCAGTTAATCTGGGGAGATAGAGAGGGATTCGATTGGACTTTGGATTTCAGGGTGAGAAGTTTCTACTTTGGCTGGCAACAGGGAGCATGGAAAGTATAGTTGGATCAGTGTTTTAGGAAGCAGACATTGATAAATTGTGTAGGGGGGGAAGAGAGTGGGAAAAAAAAAAACTAAAATTTATTATAATAGTTCAGAGTTGAGAAGATATCCAAACTTTGGTGGAGGATAAGTCTGCCTGGCTTCCTCCTTCTCATCACCTTTTTCCCATAGTTGAAAAACCATTTGGAGCCTATCTGCAAGCTCAGACCCAGACTTGTTCTTTGAAGAGTTGGCCATTCAGGGGCTTAATCTTGCATTCTACTTATACTACTCAGGCTGCTACCCTATTTGTGTAACCACTGCCTTCACTGCATTTCATTCTATTCTTTTTCCCCATGCAGGTGAATATGAACACTCATACCTCCATACACACTGAGACACAGCGCGATTCCCCACTCCCTGATGCTAAGTCCTCCAGACATCTGCCTCCTTGCGAAGATCTCAGCAGTCCCAATACCTACCAGAGCACATCTGTGTTTCCTCCTGTACAGGAGCACGGGGCCACATTACCTGCCTGAACCAAGCCCCAGATACTGGACTCCATCTCCCCACCCATAGCACCTCACTTCCTCTCCTCTAAGGTGGGGTTTACGCCCATGACCTGCTCCATCCTAGATGCATGTCTTGTTCACCATGTTCTGGTCCATCTCATTATCTTCTGCATCCCCTTTGGGCAGAAGCAGAGGGTGTGGACAAGAAGGGATGAGTGTCAAAAATGAGTGAAGGAGGAACCACCTGGGACTGAGAGACAAACCAAAAAATGAAGAAAGCTCTAGATGACTCATTCATTCATTCAGCAAATATTGTGCACCTCTCTAGGTACCAGGTAAAGGGCTAGGTATTGGCTAGGTGGTGATGAAAAAAGGAACATGCTTTTGTTGAATTTATAGATTAGTTGGAGAGATAGACATAAAAATAAACAAAAGAAAATTGGGGTGAAGCCTCTGAAAGCAAAGAATGGAATACCATGAGAGGAAACTTTCAGGAAGTTACTTGAGACTGTGGTCGCGAAGTCTTCTCCTAGGAGGTGACATTTAAGCTGAGACTTCAAAGATGAGGAGGAACCAGCAACATGAAGAAAGGGGGTGAATATTAAGGAAAAGGTAGTGAGGAAGAGTGCTCAGAGCAGCAGTTGAAGAGATGGCAGTGGCCAGATGATGCAGATCACTCATCAAGACCTGGCAAGGAGTTTGGTGCTAAGCAAAATGGGAGGAAACACAATTAACTTCTACATCATTTGCAACCCAAATGCAGTTGTTCTTGTTGCTTCAATCCTGCACCCACACGAGGAGGCTCTGCCTTCACCATGCACCACACCTGGTACAGGAAGCAGCAACTTTTCTTATTCTCCCCCAAGGCATTAGTTAGCAATGTGGACTAGACTGGAGATTCCCCAAAATGAAGCAGGCTGTCCCCACACCCCATGTCTACAATGTTCATTGTGGCCATCAGTTTTGTCTGCTTGTTTTTCTCATTGATTTAGTTTGGTTATTTTACTTCTTTCTCTCTCCTTTCCCTCCAGTACCCAGTTGCTGGATCCTCTTTCATCTTAAATTTCCCTTTGAGAATCTCAAATTTCTATCACCCTTAAGTTCACGCATTGATTCCACCACCTTGTTCTGTAAAACAGTGTCCTCCATTCAGGCGCCACCCTCTTTAGAACACACTACAGTGACCATCTTCTGTTACTCTAAAATGCCCTAAGGGTCTCACTTACCAGTTCCCACCCACATTCCACCACCACCCCAACTCCTTATTGCTTTATTTCTTCCAAACTAATACAGTATAAGACTCTCCTAAGAATTCCAGAAATAAAAACTTCTCCATCTTATTTCAAGTTATTTATGCATATACTCAGAACAAACAAGCCGCCCTTTTAAAGTAATAAAAAGTTTTCCTTGTTTCTCAAGTAGTGAGGAAGAACTCACTGACGGTAGGCAGAATAACAGCCTTCCCAAGGATGTCCGTGTCCTTGTCCCCAGAACCCATGGATACGATACCTTTCACTGGGTTTCAGGCAGCTAGACTGCCGAAATGCACATACCAGAAACTGGCTGGCTTTCAACAATGGGGATTTATTAGCTTATGAGTTTATACCAGCTTACAGTGCTGAGGTCACAAAAAATGTCCAAATCAAAGCATCGTCAGGCAATGCTTTCTCCCCGAAGAGCAGCTGCTGTGGTCCCAGACTCCTCTGTCTCACGGCCAGGTACACGGCGGCATCCGCTGGTCTCTCCCTTCTCTTCCAGGTTTCGTTGCTTTCAGCTTCTGGCTTCCAAGGCTTTCCCACTCAGCTTCTGTGGCTCTCTCTCTCTCTGCTTCTGTATTCTCTCTGTCTCTGTATCTGAATTTCATCCTTTTATAAAGGGCTCCAGTAAGAGGATTAAGACCCACCTTGGTCACACCTTGACTGAAATAACCTAATCACAAGGCCCTACCCACAATAGGTTTATACCCAAGGGAAAGATCTTCTGTGATCCATAAAAACTCCAAGCCATCACACTCCACCCTCTGGACCCCATAAACACATGTTGTTTCTGTATGCAAAATACATTCATTCCTTCACAATATCCCAAAAGTCTTAAATCATTTCATTAACAATGTTAAGTACAAAATCTCATCAAAATCAGTTATTGCTGTGGTCTCTCCTGGGGCACAATTCCCCTTGGCTGTGGACCTGTGAAATTTAGAACAAGTTATCTGCTTCCAGTATACAGAGGAGGAACAGTTAGGATAAATAGGGTAAATGTTCCTATTTCCATAGGGAGAAATTGGGAGGTAAACAGGGGTCATGGGTCCCAAATAATTCTGAAACCCTGCAGGGCATGCTTCATTAGAGTTCAAGGTCTGAGTCATCTATACAAGGATGCCTTATCCTCTGGGTCTGATGGAGCAGCAGCCCCACCCTTTCCAAGGGTTTGCACAGCAGTAGTGCTCTTGGATCCACTCTCCTCAAGCATCCAGTTGGCAGGCGGACTATCCCCAATCCCTGGGGAATTATGCTCCATCTTCTCTGAAGACTGGGAGGGCAGTGTTCTTCCTGAACAATGAGGAAGAAGGGCCACCCTCTTCAAGCTCTGGGGCATATTCACCCTTTCCATGTACATGGGTGGGTCTGCTCTCTTGACCTGAGAAACATCTTCGCTCCAGACCTCAGCTCCCGTGGTTCATTTGGAGTCATTTTTCCTTCAATGTGTCCCTTTTCTGTCTCTTTTAGTCCTGGCTGGAAGTGGTTCCAGTCGGACAGATATGACAAAAAAACTTGTCAGTTTCTCATGCAGTACCCAGAGGTCCCCGTCAAACAATAGGACTTCCCACAAATCCTTTCTGGATAACTGCATTTCTAATCCTGACTTGCACTGAAATGGCTGACAGGATCCATGTTCAGTTAAATCCCCACATGGAGCTCTATTCTCTGGGGACTCATTTTCCGGAAGCTCAGGATTTTCTAAACCATCAATTCTGGTTTCTTTGTACCCAAGAGTTCAGTTCTCAGCTTATCCCTTTCCTCTCACATTTTACTATAAGCTGCAAGGAGAAGCCAGGCTGCACTCTGCACACTTAGCTTGGAGGTCTCCTCAACTAATATCCAAGCTGGTCACTTTCAAATTCTACCTTCCATCCAACATCAGGACTCAATTTTGCCAAATTCTCTGCCACTTTAAAACAAGGATTGCCTTTCTTCCAGTTGGTAATGACACATTCATCATTTCTACCTAAAGCCTCTTCAGAAGTACATTTAGCGTCCATATTTCTACCAACAGTCTCTTCAAAGCAATCTTGGCCTTTTCTATCAAGCACCTGACAATTCTTCCAGAACCTTCTCCCTACCCATCTGTAAAGTCATTCTAGCATTCTCTGTTTTGCAACACAGCACCTCACTCTCAGTACCAAAGCCATGTTAGTCAGGGTTCTCTAGGGAAACAGAAACAAGAGAAGATATCTGTAAATACTATGAGATTTATAAAATTGTCTCATTCGACAGTGGGAATGCATGAGTCCAGATTCCATAGGGCAGCCTGCAAGCTGGGAACTCCGATGAAGGTTTTCGAGGAATTCCCCAGGAGAAGCTGGCTGGCTGAAGTGAACACATGGCAAAAGGACTTTACAGATGTGAATGGTTAATGATCTTGAAACAGAGAGATCATCCTTGATTGCTTAGGCAGGCCTATTGAAACCACGAGGATCCTGATAAGTGAAAAAGGAAGGCAGGAGAGTATCAGAGGTGAGAAAGACTCCACCAGCCGTTGCTGGCTTTGAAGATAAAATAGACCATCTATGAGTCCAGAATAATTTTTTTGTTTTGGAGGGGGAAACACTTCAAAGCAGCTATTGAGATATGCAAAGACAAAGCCTCTTCTACTATTTTTGAATGTTGACAGTGACACATGGAACGATGAAACATTCTGTATATTTATGTAATAGCTGTCTCTGTGGTGATGGGAGGTGGGGGGGTGGGTGGCTCCTGATGAGGACAAAGAGGATGATGGAGTGACCCAGGTAGAGGCTCTCCCACTCACCCTCCTGGTGGGCCCCAAAGGAAGTTTGAGGCCTGAATTTGGACAGGGGCATGGCTATGGGCATTTGTGTTTGTTGGGAGGGTAGCGGGCCAGCCCCTGCAATATGGTGGCAGTAGGAGGCCAAAAAGGGAACCAGTCTCTGTATGGGAACCGTGTCCCTTGGTGGTTGGTTGCTAAGATGCCCAGGACCTGTTTAAGATTTATTTTTTGTATGTAAAGCTGTTACCCTAAACTTTTAACTAAGTTTTGTTGAAATTTGTGAGTTGGACTTACTTCTGGAGGAAGGAAGGGAAGGACATGTGCCCACACAGAAGAGGAAGGACCTGGAGAACCTGGAGAAAGGTGGCGAAGGTGACCCACAGATCACAGGGCAGCCTTCTGGAGCAAGGTGGTTGGCTGAGGTGACAAGCAAAAGTAGGATGCATTTCTGGAAAATCTCAGAGATACTTCCTGAGAAAAATAAGTGAAAGCCTGGAATTACTGCAATCACAAAGGAGGGACTCTTGAACCATTCTATTTGGGTATTTAAAGAAAGGGTTTTTCTGTAGTGTAGACAGCCTGAGGAAACTTCTATTATATGTTTCTTTTAAAAATGTCTTGGTTTAAAAATGAGCATGGGTAAGAATTTTTGTTTGGCTCACTCTATCTCCACTGAATATACTGAGATAGCTCCTAGGCCAGACATGCATTTATTTATTTCTTCATTCAGCATATTTATTTAAAATATAAAAGAATTAAAACAGTTTTCCTGGCTTTGACCTTCATCTTCTTTCTCCTTTTTTTACACTTTTCCTTTTCTTTCTTTTTTTCTTTTTGCTACCTCCTCATCCCCTGAACCTTGACTAGCTGACAAACTACAAGGCTTTAAAAAAACAGCTTTTGGAAGAATTGTTGTGGGATTGCACCAGCAATCCTGAACAAGAGGAAGAGAAAACTGGAACAATCTCCAGCAGTTCCAATAGCAACTTTTATAGCACTTGGTGACAAAAATGGCCTCTGAGCCAGACCACAGGGACACAACTCCTCTCTTCCCCTCCCCCATGAAACCACAATCCTGCTTTGACTGGGACGGCCACTTGGTCTTCAGGTGCTCCCCAAGGTTCTTCAGCTGGATAAAGTCTCTAATCTCCATTTGAGTTACTGAAACTATTGTTTTCCTTGACAATGTCTTCTGTAAGTTGGGCACTTCATTAATGCTTTTTATACATTGTCTCATTAAAAGTTCATAAATAACACTAAATAAGTAAAACAGGAAATATCCCCATTTTGTAGATGTCAATACTGAGGCATAGGTAGATGGATAACATGCTTAAAGTCAAACAGCCAGTATGTGGTACAGTCATGGTGTAAACCCTGGTATTCATGACTCCAGTCACAGGTGTAGATGTGGAAACCAGGAGAAAGTATTGTCAAGGAGGCTCAGAGAGGGGGAGGGAAGGAAGCTGTGACATCCCCCTATGTATCAGGCCCTAAACTATCTGCTTTTACTCACGCCATCTCATTTAATCCTCACAACCCACTAAAGTAGACATTATGGTCTGCAGCTTATGAACGTAGGAGTAGTTCAAGGAGGTAAGTAACTTGTCTGAGTGTAGCCAGCCAGGCATTACTTTTGCCCCCCTTCCCACCCACATCCGGGGCTGATGTTCCACCAATTGCCTTTCCCACAGATTCCTTCAGTGTTCCTCCTCCACTTGTGGGCAGTTTCCTCTTGGCTTTGAAACTCATGAATTCCCAAAGGAAACACTTTCTGAATCCTATGCCCCCATCCCCACTTCAAACTGCTGCCTATATCCATTCTAGAAAAAGTAAGTTTATATTCATCACCTTCACTGCCTCACCTCCCATCAATTCATTGCAGCCTCCTTCTGCCCTCAGTACTCCACTGAAACTGATCCAAGGCCAGTACTGGTCAAACCCAATGGTCACCTCTCAGCCTCCATCCTTCCTGAGCCTTATATGGGTTTGAAAGTGTTTGTGTGGAGTTGATATACAAAACAGAAGAAGTAGAGGTACTCTGACTGTAGCTGGGGAGGGGGCCTGACCCAACCTGCTCAGCCTCCCTCCTCCCTCCGCAAGATTCCTGAAGCCCCTCACGAAAGCCCCGGGGTTCTGAGGAGCAGAGATTGAAAACCACCCTAGAGAGGAAAGAAGCTCAGGTTTTAACAACAGACTGACATAGGTTAGACACTTCACACCCCCAAGTCCTCCCATATATCCCTGAGAAGGGTTAAAGGAAGCTGGATTGATCCAGGGTTGGGTTCTGGCTGGAAGGGGAGGTTTGGTAGTTCAAGGGAACTGACCAATAGACAAGGGACAAAGAGACCTGAGGGGCTGGCATCACCCTGAACTTGGTCCAACATGGATAAGGAGAACCTTTCAGGCAGAATGAACATATCTCATTAGAATTCACCCTTAAAAGAAATGCCAGTGCCTCCGCGTGACTCATACTCTACAAGGTTGTGAGCAGTTTGAGAGCAGGGACCAGATCGTCAACTTCTCTGAGTCCCTGCAGAACCTCGCTCTGAGGTGGACTCTTAGGGGAAGCTTACTGAAATCCTTAGGGCTACAAAACTGAAATCCACCCACCCATTGTGCACCTTTACCTTCCTCCGTGAAGCCACACTCAGCTCTGAGCCCACAGCTCCTCCTGAGTCCAGGGAGCAGCTAGTGCTGCTATTTCCATATTATATTAGCCATTTCCAGCCTGTTGCCATGGATATCTCAGAGGTAAGCAAGGCACCAGTGTGAAATGAAATTGAACTTTGAAAAATCGTGTACAACCATAGGAAAGCATGCTAGTTTTTGGATAGTTGTTAACACATTGAGGTCTTTTTTTACAGCAGTTGCTCTGTTTTGCTGTCAGAGGAATGAATAAATGAAGGGAACTTGTGCTTGGCCTAGGGATTCAGAAAAGACTGCCATAGGGTTTTCATTTTTTTCCTTTTAGAGAGCTCAGTACCTGTCAACCTCACACAAATTCACACAAATTTCTCTCCATTTTACAAATTTTCTGACAATGCTATCTATTTCCTGTCAAATTAGTGCAGTTCCCTTTTTATTAGCCTTTTGTTATGTAGATCTATAGATAGTTTTAATTCTCTTGTCCTTGTCTTTATTAAATCGATACCCTCTACTGGATTAAATAGGGTCATAAAAATCCTATCACGTTATTTTATGTAGCATAAATACAATGTCAGCTGCTCAGTGTGCTGTCAAGTCTGGTGGTTGTGAATAAACTGACTTTCAGTGCCTGCTGAAAAGGCTCACTCTCCCTGCCACTCCACAGCTGGCTAATACTATTTTCAAGCTACAACATCTCTGCTTTCCCCTAAGAACCACCTGGTGAGACAGTCACCTATTCAATTCCAACCTAATTGTATTCTCTCTCCACTGAAAAAAAGAGAAAGAAAAAGGAAATTAAATCCACTGCAGTTTCCCTCTTTGTTTGTGACTCAAATTCCCTTATGGAATATTTCTCAAGCAGTAAGAAATTGAATGCTCTACATTTTGAGGAAATGTGTGGTCTCTTGGTTGGTGACCCGGCAGATGCACCTACTTCTTCAGCCTGCGGTGTGCTGCAATGCCTTCTGAGGTTGTCTTCTCCTCATCAGCCACAGCAGCTGCCCTGCTCCCCCAGGGTTCTGGATGCCTGGAAGGACTGGGGCCCAGAAAGGATTGAGACAGCACCCCCAGAGGACAACTTGGGAATAGCATAATTCAGGAAATTGCAACTCCCAATCTGGAAGGCTCCAGAGGCAAACTGCCCACCCAGGTGAGGTGAGAGAGCTCCAGCACTCACCAGACTGGAATCTTTGGGCTGGGAGAAAACTTCCTGAGGGAGAGAAGGATCCCCATGTTCATCCCTGAGGTGGAGGACCATAGGAAGAAAGGGGAGCTAGTGAGATTTACTTTCTGAAATAAAAATGCACGTTTGGTAGCCACCAGGGCTTTCCTTCTCCATCTCATGAAGGGGTCAGAGACTCTAGAACAGGACGACAAGGACTTTGCAGGGTTCCTGTTTCTCTCATCCCTGCTCTGTGTCCCCGTACCGACCTGAAATGAAATCCTTAAAACATAAATGTCTTAAGTGCTTGTCTTTGAGAGACTTCTTTGAGAGGAAGGAAGCAGGGAGTTGGGGAGACTGCAGCTCACCATGCATCCAAGACTAGGGGGAGAAAACCAGGGGTGGCAGGTGATTGCAGTACCCATAAGAAAGAAAAGCAGGCCACGTTACTGGACACAAAAAAGGAGAATGTGGGGAGCTGCCAGAGCCCAAGACAGGATCCTGGGGCACGACAGCAGAAAGGCCCTGGCTGGGTTCCAAACATCATCATCCATGCCTGGCCCAACCAGGGCCAAATCGTCCTGAGGTCAAATCTCTGCCGTTGTTGGTGTGGACCTGGGCCAGTTTCTAAATCTCTCTGTGCCTCTATAAAATGGGCATGAGTACCTCCAACCTCTTCAAGTTGTTGTGATTCTTTTTCTTCTTTTTTTTCCCTGTCTTGATATCAAAATTTCTCAGAAATTTTTTAATTCTTGAAAAACATTTGGCTTGTCAAGATATGGAGTATCTGCTTGGTCATCGTCTCTCTGAACAGCCATGTTCCAAGAGCAACAGCCCATCTCAGACCTGGGTCAGGGAGGGGTGGCTGAGAGTTCATGCTGTTAATTTCCAAGTTAACCTCTGTTTCATTAAGGACAACAATCTCTGTTATTCTATTTGTCTTTAGATTGGATAAGGTGACATCTGGATCCTGGAGTTACAGTGTGTTCCCAGACACTCCCCGTCTGACTTAGGAGAGACTGTTTTAAATAGTGATAATGAAAGCAGGCAACTCTCAGGAGGCGGCTTACTCACAGGCTGAGCTGTCAGTTCCCTGAAAAAGTGCAGGGATCCAGCAGGGTGGGAAAATAAGATACTGTGCAGTTAAAGCAGAAATGTTGAGCTACCACGGCCCAGTGCAGGGGTACAAGTGTGTGTGCCTGTGAGGTGGGGAGTAGGTGTGGGTAGAGCTGCCTGGATAACTGCACCAACGCACTAGCAAAGTTCAGATCCTCTGTCTCCCACTCGGACTTTAGCAATAGCCTCCTATGAAAAAAAAAAAAAAAAATGAAAATAAACCATGGAACCTCCCAGATTTGAGAAGAGGAGGAGGACAATCTGGCAAGTAGAGGAGACTGGTCAAAGAGTGCCGCACCAAAGTCTCCCATCTCTTCCTTGGGATCCTTTTCCTTGCTTTTCCTGACACTGCCACCCCTGAAGGGTGGGGTGAAGCTCCCATGTTATGGTTCTGGCCCAAATATGAGCTTAAATTCCTATCCTTAGCAGCAACATGTAGCACAGCCAAGAAAGAAGGAAATTATAAGGAAACTTCTTAAAACCAGAGGGAGAACAATATAGGAATAACCTCCCCCCAAATGCAAATAGCATTAAAATAGCCTGATTTTTAGAGTTTTTGAGGCTACAAATATTGCTGGCTCCAGAGAAACAGCCAGTTTTCCCAAGTCCATGTTTCCTTGATGGCAGCAGGAAACCCCTGACCCCTGAGAGCTGGGAGCCCTCATCAGCCCCTGGGCACATTGCTCTCCCTCCCAGCTCCCAGACTATGTCCTTCAACAAGCATCATTTTGTTTTCTGTCATATTAATTAGGTTCCTAGTATATCGTACATTCTCTCTAGTTTCCTCCCAAGTGGGACCAAAAGAAGTCAAGTCTTCTTCATTCTTTCAGAGCCCACATCAGTTCTTCCCTCAGCTTTATATTCTATCTGAGGGATATACCTCTTCTCCAGTTGCTGACAGGTTTGTTGTTGACTGTGATATGTCACTTGGAGGTGGTGGGGAGGGAATGCCAGGAAGGTGGAGAGGACGGTTGTGGGTCAGGCTGCTCAATAGGAGGGCCTGGCATGGACAAATAGCCCCACCCACATCTTATCTTTATGGAAAAGTGAACCATACTTGTTTCCCTGGGGAATGGGATGGGGAGTGGTAAGTGTTGGCAGGAAAAGGAATTCCTTATTCAGAGGGGCCAAAAGAATAAATGAGTTTATGCTTAGACCATTTTTCCTTGGCCAGTTGAATCAGTTCTTTATGATGCTTTCCTTGACCTTCCCACCTATGGGAAGATGTCTCCAAAAATGTCTGCCATAAATTCTTTCCATCCCTGTGTATTCATGCTACTCCACTCATCAAGAAGTAAAACTCATGAACTGCTTCAACAATAGAACACGGTGAAAGTGACATTCTGGGATTTCCAAGTTCAAGCCTTAAGGGAGCTGGCAGCTTCTATTTCTTCCTTCTTAGAAGCCAACTGCCAAAAGAAGACTGACTTCCCTGAGACAGCCATGCTATGAGGAAACTCAAGCAAGACAGGTGAAGATGCCACATGGAGGATGAGAGATGGCTTGGCCAGCACCCAGACCTTCCAGCCATCCCAAATGAATCATCAGCCACACAAATGAACAGACTGTCTTGGACTTTCTGGCCCCAGCAGACAACACTTGGAGTGGGGGAGTCTCCCAGTTAAGCTGACCTCAGATTGTAGAATCATGAGAAATAAAAAAAAAAGGATTGGTGTTTTGAGCCCCTAGGTTTTGGGTGGCTTGTTACATGGTAATGTTTAACTGAAACACCACTCCGTGCCAGAATAAGATACCACCTCCTCTGTGCTATCCAGGTATTTTTGCACAAACTTCTGTAACTGTTGCCTTATTGGCTAGTCTTTTCAAGTCCTTTAAGGTAAGAACAGTGTCTCAAGCATCGCTGATTGCCAAAAATAGCAGGTTTCACTAATTAGTTGTTGGTAATGGCTGGCTAGATGGATGGATTGATGAATGAGAGATCATTAATATAGGAGCACTTTTTCCTCAGGACAACACAAGGAATGGCTTTGCTCTAAAGAAGAGTTGCCCTCCCACAATCCCTTCCTCTCACATTTGGAGGAAAATGAAAAAGATTTAACAGAGGTATAGAGGATTTGGGACCTGAGGGAGAATGAAGGAATTTCCTCATACCAGTCGGCTTCCCTCTTATCAGTGATGAAAGGTGTATGGTCATCTATTGAGGCAATGATAGGGCAGTGTGAAGACAGGCCCTAAGATGGAGAAAGAGCCTGGGACAGGCACTACAGGGAATATATTATAATGATTATAAAAGAGAGAACATTGCTGGAAACGTCAGTCTTATGCAAAGACCGATAAAAGAATCTTCTAAGAAGAGTACTTTGCCTTCCTGTTAGGAAGATAGATCCAAATAAAAAATGAAAGCCCTTCATTTGTAGAAAGTAGACAGAGTTAGTTGAGATTCATATTTTAGAGAAGTCAGTAGATTGCCAGAAAGGTCAAATTTAAATAACCAATAAAGTGGACTCATGAATAAATTTACAAAAATAATTGTATGACTTTTTTTGAAGTAATAATACTCTCAGTGCTTGGGAAATTTGGTAGATGAGGTGGGGCAGGCACCATCTGTGTTATAGAAATTGTCAGCAAATGCTTTCACACATATCAATGTTTAAATGTGTCATCAGTTCACAGTGGAGAGATACAAGAAGCTAGAGCTTTTTAAAAATAAATATTGGCAAATTACTTTGAAAATGAAAATAACTGCTTATTAGGATTATCACTGATTCTCCCAAAAATATAAAACACATATGTTGCAGGTATTAATTTGTAATCAGCTCACTCAGGTAAAGAAGAAATTTGATTTTTTTTTCTTAAGATTTCTTAAAATTATACCAAATCCAACTCTTCCTACACTAACCAGTCTCCCTCCATCTTCCCCTATGGTTTTACATAGTCTAGAACATTCAGGAAGGGTCCATACTGGTCACTGCTGTTATGTTCCTTGTTCACATATATATGGTCCCTTGAAGGTGAGAGGTTCCATGGGTTATATGTCAGGGCTAACACCAAGGATATCTATGGAGACTGAAAGCCCCAGTGCAGAAGATCCAGTCTCCCTAAGGGTGCCATGCAGTCTTTCCCCTTGAGAGCTTATCACCTCCCAAGAAACCATCTTCTTCCCTGTTTTAGGGATGTTTATCTTCTCCAAGATTAGCTAGTTCAACCTATACCCCTCTGCACCAATTAGGATGCTTTCACCTAAAAGTAACTTGCACATAACTCAAATTGGCTTAAAAAATAAAGGGAAGGAGGGGCAAGATTATGGCATAGAGAGGAGTGGAATTTAATAAGTCCCCTGGAACAACTAATAAACAACAAGGAACACTAGTAAATAATCTGGAATAACTGCTGGGGGACAACCATGACTGTCCACACATCATGCACCAGGCCTGGATTGGGAGGAATGCCTGAGCTTGCAGCATAGAATCTGTAAGTAAAAGCTGCAGAACTGCACTGAGAGCCTCATCCCCCAATGGCAGGCTTTGCTGCAAAACCTTGCTGTGGTAGAAACTAGCAGCACTCTCTGAATGAGCAAATATGGCTCAGCTGAGCTCCAACTGGGGTTTTAATTAACAAATATAGACTGCTGAATACAAGCTACAAACCCCCAAAAAGCAGACAGAGGCTTTTAGTGACAACTGACCTTAAAGAACCAGAAGACTCGTCTGTACTGGGAGGGGAGCACAGAAGACTGGGTGTTATCTCTGGCCAACAAGCAAAACTGGGGGGCCATGGACTGGCTCTAAAAGGGGGCTTTCTGTCCCTTTTTCCTTCTCTCAACCTGAGGGGCTCAGAAGAGAAAGCCGCAGCCATTGTCAGCTCACAGCACTCTGACCCAGACAGGGGTAGAGATAGCAGAGTCAGAGAGACTATTCAAATGCAGATGATAACTCCCTAGGGGATGTATCTTCCCTAAAAGTAAGGAAGTGAGGCCCAGCTTTCCCTTCAGAACCAGAACCCAGAGCCTGGGGGAAAACAGCCAAAACAGAAACTAAGGAGGCCACATCTCCTTACACCAGTCGGGAGCGACAGGCTGACAGGCGCCACCTGTTGGGCAGGTTAGGAAAAGAACAGTGACTGGAAACCTCACAGGAAAGTCTGTCATTCCTCTAAGATACACCCTGAATATAACCCCATTCTAAGACCTGAACCTGTTCTGGTCTGGGAAAATCTGATTGGGGTAACCAAGGAAACCAGATGCCTAGATAACAGAAAATCACAATCTATACTAGGAAAAATGAAGATATGGCCCAAAGGAACAAACTTACACATCAGTCAAGATACAGTTGAGATATTGTTTCACTTTAATGAAACAATCTATTAAAAATTTTCAAACAAATATGTTAAATCAAATCAAAAACAAATCAACAAGTTCAGGGAAGATATAACAAAAGAGATAAAGGCTATAAAGAAAACACTGGGCAAACATAAGGTAGAAATTGAAAGTTTAAAAAAACAACTGGCAGAATCTGTGGAAATGAAAGGCACAACACAATAGATGAAAAACACAATGGAGACATATGACAGCAGATCTCAAGAGGCAGAAGAAAACACTCAGGAACTGGAAAACAAGACACCTGAAATCCTACACACAAAAGAACAGACAGGGAAAAGAATGGAAAAATATGAGCAACATCTCAGGGAATTGAATGACAAAATGAAGCACATGAGTGTGCATGTCATGGGTGTCCCCAAAAGAGAAGAGAAGGGAAAAGGGGCAGAAGCAATAATAGAGGAAATAATCAATGAAAATTTCCCATCTCTTATGAAAGACATAAAATTACAGATCCAAGAAGCACAGTGTACCCCAAACAGAATAGATCTGAATAGACCTATGGCAAGACACTTAATAATCGGATTATCAAATGTCAAAGACAAAGAGAGACTCCGGAAAGCAGCAAGAGAAAACCAATCCATCACATACAAAGGAAACTTGATAAGACTACATGTGTAGAAACCATGGAGGCAAGAAGGAAGTGGTGTGATAGTTTTAAGATACTGAAAGAGAAAAACCACCAACCAAGAATCCTATATCTGGCAAAACTGTCCTTCAAATATGAAGGAGAGTTTAAAATATTCTCTGACAAATAGACAATGAGAGAATTTGTGAACAAGATACCTGCTCTACAGGAAATACTAAAGGGATCAATATAGACAGATAGGAAAAGACAGGAGTGAGAGGTTTGGAACACAATTTTGGGAGACAGTAACACAGCAATGTAAGTACACTGCAAAGATGACTGTGAATATGATTGAAAGAGAAAGGTTAGGAGCATGTGGGACACCAGAAGGAAAAAGGAAAGACAAAGACTGGGACTGTATAACTCAGTGAAACCTAGGGTGCTCAACAATTGTGATATAATGTACAAATATGTTTTTACATGAGGTAGAACAAATGAATGTCAACATTGCAAGGTATGAAAAATAGGGTGGTATTGGGGAAAAAAATACAATCAATGCAAACTAGAGACTATAGTTAACAGAAACTTTGTGTTATGCTTCCTTTAACATAACAAAGGCAATATACCAAAGCTAAATGCCTATAATGGGGGACATAAGAGAGGGGTATGGGACTGTTGGCATTGGTGATGTTGTCTGACTCTTTATTCTACTTTAGTTTAATGATATCTTTCCTTTTGTTGCTTTTTAGCTATCATGGTTTTTTTTCTTTTTTGTTTTTTTTTTTTCGTTTTCTTTGGTCTCTCTACGTTCTTTGACTCTTCCTCCTTTTTTGTGGAAGAAATGAAGATGTCCTTATATAGATAGTGGTGATGGTGGTGAGTACATAAATATGTAACTATACAGGGAACCATTGATTATTTACTTAGGACGGAAAGTATGGTGGGTGAACAAAATTGTCTTTAAAAAAAATGGGTTAATGAAGAAAACTTGAGGGCACTACATTGAAATAAGTCAGACACATAAGGACAAATATTGCAGGGTCTCACTGATATGAACTACTTATTATATGTAACACATGGACATGAAATATAAGTTAACAGGATATAGAACGAGGCTAAAGAATGGGGAACAGCTGCTTATTATGAGCAGAATGTTCAACTAGGTTGAACCTAAGTGTTTGGAAGTGGACAGAGGTGATGGCTGCACAATATTGTGAGAATAACTAACAGTGCTGAATGGTGTGTGAATGTGGTAGAAAGGGGAAGCCTAGAGTCACATATGTCACCAGAAGGAAAGCTGGAGGTTAAAAGATGGGAATGTATAAAACAGTGAATCTCGTGATAGACAATGTCCATGATTAACTGTACAAATATCAGAACTCTCCTTCATGAACTAGAACAAATGTAAGACACTATAACCAGAAGCTAATAATAGAGGGGTATATAGAGAAAAATATATACCTGTTGCAAACTATGTACTGCAGTTAAAAGTAATTTAACATTCTTTCATCAACAGTAACAAATGTACTATACCGATACTATGAGTCAATAATGGAGGGGTGGGTGGTTAGGGGTAGGGGAGGAACTGAGTTTTCTTTTTTGTTTTTATTTCTTTTCTGGAGTAATGAAAATGTTCTATAAATTGGGAAAAAAGTTAATTGTGGTGATGGATACACAGCTGTATGATGGTACTGTGGGCAATTGATCTTTGGATAATTGTATGGTATGTGAACGATCTCAATAACATTTTTTAAAAATTAAAAATTAAGGGAATTTATTGGCACACCTACTTGTGATAATGGTTTCAGGCATGGTTATATTAGGACACTAGATCCATGTGTGCTGGTTTTAAAATATGCCTCTAAATTCTTTAACATTCCTTTCTTCAAAAAGTGAAACCTAATTCCCCTCCTTTTAACTATGAGCTGAACTTAGTGACTCACTTGTAACAAATAGAATGTGGTAGAAGCAATGGCATGTGACTTCTGAGATTAGACCATAAAAGGAATCTCTCTCTCTCTCTTTCTCCCTCCCTCTCTCCCTCTCTCCCTCCCCACCCCCTCTCTCTCTCATCATTTCCTCTGGGGGAAGCCAGCTGCCATGTCATGAGGACATTCAGGCAGCCCTATGGCAAAGACCTGAGGCCTCCTACCAACAGCCATTATAAACCTACCATTATGCAACTGTGCCTCCTTAGAATCAGATCCCCTCCATTTACAGTCAGGCCTTCATACAATTGGAGCCCCAGCTGACATTCCAACTACAACCTCATGGGAGATCCTGAGCCAGGACCATGCAGCTAAGCCACTCCCATATTCCTCATCCCAAAAAACTGTTATATAATAACTATTTTTGTTTTATACCACCTAGTTTTGGGGTAATTTGTTACACAGCAATAGATAGTTAGCATGCCTCATTTCTGCAATTTTTACTATTCTGCCTTGCTCTACTTGGTTAGCTTGCTCCTCAGACTTACTTCCCTTATGGCAGGGAAATGGCTGCATTATTTCCAGATCTAACAAATACATACCACACTGTCCAAGAGGAGAGTAGGCATGGGTATCTCTGGAATACCCAGCAAAGGTCTTGAGCTTCTGGCAAATTGGGCTACCCCTGAACCAATCCCTGAAGTTAAGAGAGTGCCATGTGCTGAGTGTTAAAGTTTTAGGTTACCTGAACCGTGACAAGGAAGATGAAATTAACCCACCTGCAGGCCACCTGACTTCTGTACACACTTCCCTGGGAGATGCTTTTCAGAAACCCTAGTCTTTTGAAGACAAAAGCAATGAAATTGCTGGCCTTCCAGCAACGTGTGCTTTCCACTGCCAAACTCCCTCTGAGGCAAAAGGAAGCAAAGGCCTGCTTCCTTCTTTGTCATGAGGGTTTATGCATAAGGAGAGAAAATATAATGACAACAAGAGACTAATTACTAGCTCAGTAAATTAACTTGCTCCAATTTTAGTGGGTTTCTGATGATTCCCAAATGTATAGTCTTATCTCAGACCCCCTCCTCAAACTCCAGATTCATATATCCAACTGTTCCCCATCATCTCAAACTAAACATATCCAAACCAATATCCTGATTCTCCATGAATGTACTCATGCTCCACAATCCGTCAGGAAACCATGCTTACCCTGCCTTTCAGAATATATCTAGGGTCCCACCACTTCTTACCACTTCCTGTTATCACTGGGTCACCATCATCTCTCACCTCTGTTACTGTCCCCTAACTGGTTCCCCTTGCTTCCCAACAGTCTATGCTCAAAACCTGGGTTCAAAATCCAGCAGCTGTTTCCAATCTTAAAGTAAAAAAACAAAATTCTTACAACAATCCATAAGGCCCTACATGATCCCCTAAAACCCCATACCACCACCTGAGTTCTTTTTCTCTAGCTGCACTGGCCTCCTTACCTTCTGTTCTAGTTTGCTGACGCTGCTGGAATGCAAAACACCAGAGACGGATTGGCTTTTATAAAAGGGGGTTTATTTGGTTACACAGTTACAGTCTTAAGGCCATAAAGTGTCCAAGGTAACACATCAGTAATCAGGTACCTTCACTGGAGGATGGCAAATGGCGTCCGGAAAACCTCTGTTAGCTGGGAAGGCACGTGGCTGGCGTCTGCTCCAAAGTTCTGGTTTCAAAATGGCTTTCTCCCAGGACGTTCCTCTCTAGCAAGCTTGCTCCTCTTGAAGACATCACTCACAGCTGCACTGAGTTCCTTCTCTTTGACTCAGCTCATTTATATGGCTCCACTGATCAAGGCCAACCCTGAATGGGTGGGGCCATGCCTCCATGGGAATATCTCATCAGAGTCATCACCCACAGCTGGGTGGGGCACATTCCAAGCAAATCTAATCAGCACCAAATTGTCTGCCCCACAAGACTACATCAAAGATAATGGAGTTTGGGGGACACAATACATTCAAACTGGCACACCCTCAAACACCTTAGGAACTTTCACACCTTGGGCCTTTCCACGGTCCATCCCCTCTGCCTGTGGGGCTCTTCTCCTAGCCACCCACTTAGGTAATTTCTCCATGTCTTTCAAGTCTTGGCTCAAGTCTCACCTTCCCAGCAAGGGCCACCTTGACCCTCCTATTTAATACCATAAGCTGCACAGCCCCATCCTGGACTCCACACTGCCCTCACGGTCCGCCCTACCCTGTCCTGTTTTCATTTTTTCCATAGCATTTACCACCTTATTACCTATATTACCACTTAGTTATTATGTTTATAGCCTACCACCATCCTCTGCACCATGTACCCTCTGTGAGAGCAGGGATCTTTGCACATCTTTTTCACTGCTCTATCCCAAGCACCTAAAAGAGTGCCTTAGAATTTGAAAACTCAGAGTAGGTGCCCAATAAGCAGTTCTTGAGTGAATGAATGACTGGCTGGCTGGATGATAACATCAATCCTATGACACAGGGACTCTTCTCACCCCCATTGAGGAGATGTTCAGTAACTTCCTGGAGATAACATAACAAGATGGTAAAGAGCTGAGGTTAAAGCCTAGCCCATGTTCTCCCCTACAGGCCCTTCCTGCAGTAGCTCTTACAGAATCTCTATAATTAAACCCCTCCTAATCCTTCAACCATAACTTGGAACCTAATTATGAAGATTGTTCTACCAGAGCAGATGTCATTAAGTTGAAGAAAGTGTAAAAATTATGAAGATGGCCTGAAGCTAGGAATTTTATCAGTGAAATGAGACTCTTAACATGTGATTTGATATCTGGGAAATATAGTAGTAATCACTTTTGTCTTGAAATATGTAACAGTGTCCTAAGAAAATGTCTTCCCCCTGATGTTTTCCATCTTCACCTAGGATTATTAGATCTGTGCAACAACAAAAAAGGAAACTGATGAATCCCTGTATATTTGTTGATATATTTGTGCTGAATATTTCTGAACTTACTTCTTTATTGATTAATCAATTGGAGAACAAGTGTTTCCATTTTATCAGGGGAAGTCCCAGGAATATGAGTCACTCTGGGAAGAAGTAACTTTTCTCGCCAGGGAAAGACTGGGGAGTCTGGAAAAGACCAGTGCTTGACAGCAGTAAAAGTATCAGGAGGCAAGGCTTACAGCCCCATCAGCTACTGATCTCCATGACTGTCCAACACTGGGTTTGCCCACCTGGGAGGAACCTACCCATTAGGGACGGTCTATAAGGGAGTGATGACAAAACCATGGGACCAACACAAGTCCAACCAAGGCAAATGGAGCTTACCTTAGGTATGCCATGTATCCAAAGAAGCCAGTGATCTGATTTCTGGTATTATAATTCAAATGAAATTTGGTGGACCAGCCATGAACTTCCAATGTACCCTAAAAACTACCATAACACAGCGATTAATTCACATCAGAATTAGAGCTTGTTTCCTTGGCTTTTGTTTTCCTCTAGGGTGCTGGAGAGTGGAACCTTGTCTGCCTCATTTACCACTGTAGTAATTCCTATGCCTGACACCTCATAGGCACTCAGTAATTTATCTAATGCTTGTTGGAGTAGATAAAAGATGAAAAATAGATTTTTAACAATAATAGTTTAGAAAAGTTTCTTTCAGTTTTACGACTTGTTTTAGTCATGCCATGTAAGCTTTTAGGATTTCCAAATTTGAGAAAACTTCTATTATTTCTTTCATATGAGCTGTAACATCTCAGGACATTTCAAACTACTCTGTTCAGTGATTAATTCTAAATATTCTTTGAGTCAACAAAACTCACTAACCAGTTTTTTGTTGATATCTTATTGCATTGGCCTATACTGAGTTTTATGTTATCTTTATTGATTTTAGTGTTTTCTTGTCGAATTAACAATGTGTTTATATAAATCACTTGTCTTCCTTAATTGGAAATTTAAGAGTTCAAAATTTTGCTGGATCATTACATTTATAACTTCTAAGTTAAATTTATCTTTTCCTCTTAATCACTGCTGCAGGACTCACTTGTTGGTATCAAAATATTTTCTATTGGTTTCATTATTCATCTTTATGGCTTTTGTTTCATAGTCCATTGACTTTTATCTAAATTTTCTCTTATTTTTTTAATAAATACATTTAAAGATGAAAAACGGTACCTTCAAAAACATTCAAAACAACAGACTAAACTTTCTCACTTGTTTTATTCAAACATTACAAAATACCTTTCCAAATTGCAGTTACAGTGGCATAGTCATGCATTATAAAATACATATTTTCATCAAAAATGAAAAAATACATATTGTGTAATTATCTTTACATATACTCTATCATGAAGTATATTCCTGAAAGGAGAGAACTACCATTCTGACTTGGCCTCAAAGAAAACAGAATCCTCTATTTACAATTTTATATATCTAATGGGTGGAAGAATTGTCCACTGACTAGCTTCTGGTTTCATATATTTCAAACCTCCTTTCTCCTGGTCAGCCTAAGTTTTTTCAGTGCCAGGCTCCAAAGAATATATTCATGTCATAATATAACCTCTCGCCCTGAACTTCCTATCCAGATGTTGGCTGAGTCAGCACATTGAGAGATAGGAATATGTTTCAAGCCATTTCTACTCAAGGATGACTAGCAATAATATAACTAAACACAAAAATGACTGCAAACTACCCACACTGTTTGGATTTCCAATGAACTTCTCCTTTGCTGGATCCTAAAAATACCTGCAGTGACTCCAAAGCCACCCGACACAAGAGGAAAGGTGACAGAGGGGAAAAATGTGTGGAAAGTTACAGTGCTCTTAACCAATTGCCGTTAATATCTTCTTTTGCAAATTTTACAAAAAGATATGGCCATGTGAACATCCTGCTAAGGCCCCTCCCAGAGTCTTGGCAGGGGCCCGTGCAAGTAAGGGGCCCAGAGGCTTACGTTTCATTCGTTTCTTGGTAAAACTGCCTCTGCTCATGATATTCCCCCCATGTTGCACATAAAAGCCTTTCCCTTATTATTGCTAAGTCCTTCCCCCTTCTAGTTTCTCAGGCCCCAAATTACAGAGTTCTCCTTGATTCTTCTCTTGCTCTCACATCTCAAATCCAATCTCATTTCAAATCAGGTTGGTAGTACCTTCGAAATACATCCAGAATCCAGGAATCACCACTGTTAGTAAAAAACCTTAGTCTAAGTGCCATCAGCCTCTTGACTGAATAATTGCAATAACTCTGTCTCCCTGCTTCTGCTCTTAGCCTTGCCTGTTTCCAACACAGCAGACAAAGTGGTGTTGCTAAAAAGCAAGTCAGACAAAAACTAAATGACAGATAGGGTGGGATGGGAGGGATGGTTTGGGTGTTCTTTTTTTACTTTTATTTTTTATTCTTATTCTGATTCTGACATAGGGAAAATGTTCAGAAATGGATTATGGTGATGAATGCATAACTATATGATTGTACTGTGAACAGTTGACTGTAGACCATGGATGATTGTATGGTATGTGAATATATTTCAATAAAACTGAATTTAAACAACAACAACAAAAAAAGCAAGTCAGATCATGTCCTCCATTCAAACTCATCCAGTTAATTCCTATCCCACTCTTAGTAAAAACCAATATCTTTTAAGGCCCCACAGAATCTGCACCAGTTTTCTCTGGCCTCATTTCCTGCAGCTCTCCCCTTCTTGCTTTGCTCCAGCTATATGGCTCCTTGCTCTTCCTTGAATTCTCCCGGAATGCTCTGGGAGATGCCATTGCCCACATTATTCAAATGCTATTCTACCAGATAGACCCACAGCTCACCCCTCACATCTTTCATATCTTATTCAAACATCACCTTCTTAGTGAGGCCTTCCTTGGTCTCTCTATTTAAAATTGCCCCCACCCCCCAATAATTCCTATCCTTTTCCCTTGTTTTCTCCTATCTTTTATCATCAAAAGTATTATATATTTCTAAGTTCTATGATACATGCTCAATAAATAGTTGGTTGAACAAATGAAAGTCAAAAAGTCAGAGGCTTTTTTTTTTTGGTTTAAATACAATTTTAGATGGAACCATTCTGGACTTCCATTCTGATGATTCCGTTTCTCAATCAACAAATCAACAAGAATTTGGTGCTTGCTGTGTGCCTAACACTGTGCTAGGTTACAGGCACATGTTGGTAAAAGAAAGAAACCTGGTGCCCCGCCTTCTGGAAGCTCACGGCTTCTCCAAAGAGGGGAAAGCTTGAAGACAAGTTAACCAGAGTGAGCTTGCTTGGCACATCACTACCTCAACATGGATTTATGTATAACTGGCAAACCAGGGTCCTGGTAATTTGCTTCTGGCATCTTCTACAGCTGCTTTAGTCCCAGATAGACAGTTAAATAAAACAGCAGGATTGTATGCAATGAATTCAGAGCCAGGCCTGGAAGAAAATAAAAGAAAAATTTAAGAAACAATAAATGCTTCCTGAAATTTCTTTGTAGTCTCATGTGCTATGTTAATAGCTGTCGTTATTGGGATTTGATGGTAACTGTATTCCTAAAGAAAGGAGAGGCCAGTGGAACTGACACTTCAGGCTTTTGGACAGTATTCAAGAAATAAGATTTAAAATTTCTGTCTAAACTTAAATATTCAGAGAACAGCCACATCAACTCCCCAGCTCAGGATGCCACAGATTTTTCAACAGCCTTTCGCACCCTGCTCTCAGATGGCCCTGATATTTTTTTGAATAGGTACATCCTGTCTGTTTTAATACATATATTTCGCAAGTTTTAATCATTCCAGCTAGAGTGTGGGCAAAGGTGGGGGTGGTGTGAGGGAAGAGATTCTCACCAAGCAGAAGTTTGACAGCAGTAGCTATTCAAACCAAAATTGTCTACATTTCCTCTGAACGCCATAAAACACAGCTCAGAGGCAAACGTGTCACAATACCCAGCTTGTGGGCTCTCAAAAAACATACTATTGAACAAATTAGCATTTTCAAAACTGAATTCAGGAGGTAGTTCAGGCAGGGCTCCAGGTTAGACAATAAAATTGAGAACACCAAATAAATTTTATTATACTTACTTTGATTTGGCTCGTTTGATTGTAAATGTAATCCAGATGACCTCAAATCTGCTAACCTTCTGGGGTCACTCTTCTTATTTTTTCAAAGGTGTGTGGGTGCATATGCATGCAAAATCAAACACACAAAAGAAAAGCATATAACTCAATTCTTCATCACAAAGTAAACGTTTGTAGGTAGCACCCAGGCCAAGTAACAGAACACTGCCAATACCTGGGAGCCTCCCTCGTGCTCCTTCCCAATGACAACCCCTTCCATATTCCCAAAGATCACCACCATCCTGACTTTTCTGGTAATTGTTTCCTTGTATTCCTTTTTGGTTTAACTATCTATGTGTGCATCCTTAAATAATAAAGTATAGTTATGCTTATGGTTTTTTTTTAATTTTTGAAGAATACAGTGCTTTCTTCTGTGTCTAGCTTCTTTAGCTTAATATTAAGTTTGTGAGATATATCCATGTTGTGTATAGCTATAAGTTATTCATTTTGATTATTGCATAGTATTTTATTGTATGACTATACCACAACTTACTGATAACATAAGAGTCACCACTTTAAAACTATTACAAATAATGCTGTTATGTATATTCTTAAACTTGTCTCAAGATGCCCATGTGCATGTATGTCTGTTGGGCATATACCTAAAAATGAAATTGCTGGTTCATAAGATATTCATATTTTTGAATTTAATAGATAACGCCAAACAGTTTTCCAAAGTGGTTAAACCAATATCCACTTCCACCAACAGTATATAAAAATTCCTGTTCCACATCTTTGCCAAAACTTTAAAATTATGCTCATTTTAATTTTAGCTAGTGTGACAGATATATAATGGCATCTGTGCAGGTTTGGATGTATTATGTTCCCCAAAATGCCATTATCTTTGATGTAGTCTTGTGTGGGCAGGAAACGTATTGGTGTTGATTGGGTTGGAGACTTTTGATTGGATGTTTCCGTGGAGATGTGATCACTCAACTGTGGGTGAGGTCTTTCATTCAATAATTTCCATGGAGGTGTGGTCCTGCCCATTCAGCATGGGCCTTTATTAGTTCACTGGAGCACTATACAAGCTCAGACAGAAGAAGCAAGGTTGCTACAGCCAAGAGGGATACTTTGAAGAACGAACAGGAGCTGAGAGAGGAGCTGCAGACGAGAGACAGTTTGAAGATGGCTGTTGAAAGCAGACTTTTGCTCCAGAGAAGCTAAGAGAGCAAAACGCGCCAAGAGCAATTAAGAGTGACATTTTTAAGGAACTGCAGCCTAGAGAGGAACATCCTGGGAGAAAGCCATTTTGAAACCAGAACTACAGAGCAGATGCAAGCCACATGACTTCCCAGCCAAACAGAGGTTTTCTGGACACCACTGGCCGTCCTCCAGTGAAGGTACCCAATTGTTGATGACTTACCTTGGACACTTTATGGCCTTAAGACTGTAACTTTGTAACCAAATAAACCCCCTTTATAAGATCTGGTCCACTTCTGGTGTTTTGCATTCTGGCAGCATTAGCAAACCAGAACAGCACCCTATGATTGGCTTTCTTTTGCATTTTCCTTATTATTATGACATTATGCATCTTTTCATCTATTTATTTGCCATTTGGGATATGCTTTTTTGAAATTCCTGTTCTTGCCCATTTTTCTATTAGATTTTGTATTTTTCTTATTGATTACATGTGTGTATACATGTATATTCTAAATATGAGCCCTTTATCCACTATATGTGTCCTAAATATATTCTTTTGCTAGCTTTACTTTTAGTGTTTTACTATTTTAAAGGTATCCTTTGATAAACATAAATTCTTAATTTTAATGTACCCAAGTCGTCAATCTGTGTGCCGGTTTGAGTGTATTGTGTCCCCCAAATGCCATTATCTTTGTAGTCTTGTGTGGGGCAGAAGTTTTGGTGTTGGTTAGATTTGCTTGGAGTGTGCCCCACCCAGCTGTGGTTGATGATTCTGATGAGATGTTCCCATGGAGGCGTGGCCCCGCCCATTTGGGGTGGGCCTTGATCGGTGGAGCTATATAAATGAGCTAACTTGGGGGGAGAAAACTGAGTGCAGCTAGGAGTGATGTTTTGAAGAGAAGCAAGCTTGCTGGAGAGGAACGTCCTGGGAGAAAGCCGTTTTGAGGCCGGAGCTTTGGAGCAGATGCCAGCTGCCTTCCTAGCTAAAAGAGGTTTTCCGGAGGCCATTGGCCATCCTCCGGTGAGGGTACCCGATTGCTGAGGTGTTACCTTGGACGTTTTGTGGCCTTAAGACTGTAATTGTGTAGTGAAATAAACCCCCGTTTTATAAAAGCCTATCCATCTCTGGTGTTTTGCATTCTGCAGCATTAGCAAACTAGGACAATCTGTCAATCTTTTCCTTTAAGGTTTTTGCTCTTTGTGTGCTGTTTAAAAGGTCATTCCTATCTCAAAGGAATATTCATTCAAATTAATTAATAAATTAATAAATCAAAAATATTCATTTATATTTTTTGGTAGAAATTTATGTCTACATTTATATTTTCATTAATATCTACAATTCACTTGGCGTTAATTTCTGTGGAGCAAGAGACAGGATTTGAGATTTGCTTTTTCCATACGGAAAGCCAGTTGACACAGCACCACTTATTGAAAAGACTGCCTTTCCCCCACTGTTTTGCAGGCCACATTTGTCATAAATTAAATGTTTCTATGTCCATAGATCTGTTTCTGAGCTACTCTATTTCATTAAATTGTTTGAATATCTTTGGGCCAATACTTCATTGTCTGAATTACTACAGCTTTATAAGTTAGTTTTATTATCTAGTAAAGCAAATCTTCCCGCATTTTTCTCCTTCAAAATTGTTTTGGCTCTATCTGGCCTTCTGCATTTCCATAAAATTTTTGGAATCAGTTTGTTAAGGTTCATTAAAAAAGTGCTGAGATTTTGTTGGAACTACAGGTCAATTAGGGGGATAATTAATATATATTCTACATTGAGTTTTCAAATCCATAAACATGATAGGTCTCTCCATATATTTAAGTCTCCTTTCATTTCTCTCCATAATATTTTATAGTATTCTGGGTAGAGGTCTTACTTAGACATCTTTTTTCAAATATAGGTATTTAATATATTTGTTGTAAATGGCATATTTTTAATTATTTTTATTTTTAACAATTTGTTGAAGAGATATATAGCCTAAGATCTGGCACCTTGCTAAATTCACTTTTTAATTCCAACAATTTCTTTTCTATTCTTTCATCTAGTTATACAATCATATTATCTATGGGGAAAAAGACAGTTTTATTTCTTCTTTTACATCTTTATATATTTTTTCTTGCCCAAATGCATTGACTAGATGCTTCAGGTCAGTGATGAATGGTAGTGTTGATAGTTGACTTCTTTTCCTTATTCTTGATTTCACAGAGAAACTTTCAATATTATGCATCAAGTAGGATATTTGCTGTATTTTCTAGATACTTAAAAAATTAGATTAGGAAGTTTTCTCCTCATCTTATTTTGCTGAGAGGTTTTATCATAAGTGATGGTTGAATTTTATCAGTTGGTTTTGCTACACCTATAGAGATTACCATATGATTTTTTTCCTCCTTTATTCTTTTCATGTGTTGAATTACATTGATTGATTTTCAAATGTTAAACCAACATTGTATTCCTGGATAAAATCTATTTGGTTGTGACATACAATCACCCTTTTATCTATCACTGGATCCAGTTTGCTAATATTTTGTTGAAGATTTTTGCAGCTACGTTCATGAGTGAAACTAACCTTTAGTTTTCCTTTCCTATAATATCTTTGTCACAGTTTGATATCAAAATTATGATTGCTTCATAAAACAAGTTGGGGAGTGTTTTCTCTTCTCAGAAGAGTTTGTTTAAGATTGGGGTTATTTCTTCCTTAAACATTTGGTAGAATCTGCCAATAAAACTGTCTGGGACAGTAGTTTTCTTCATGAAAGATTTTAAATCATGCATTCTGTTTATTAATAGTCCCATGACTACTTGGATATTCTATTTCTTCTTGTGATAGTTTTGATAAATTATGTATTTTCTAAGAATTGGACCACACTTTATTTGCTTTTAATGTAGTGACAAACTATTTTTAATATCCTCTGAGATCCTTTTAACATTTGTTTCATCTCTAGTGATTACCTCTTTTTCATTCATGATTTTGGTCATTGTGTTTTCTTTTTATTTTTGAGTAAAAAGAACTATATCAGTCTTACTAGAATTTTATAAGATTTTATTAATCATTTCAAAGAACCAAATTTTGGCTCTGTTGATCTCTTCTATTTTAGTTTAGTTTCTACTTCATTAATCTCTATTTCTTTTTTTCATCTTTTATTTTCTTTATATTTTGTTTGCTGTTCTTTACCTTATTTATTAAGGATATTGGGTGTGAAAAAAAGAAAAGGACAAGATGACTACAAGACCAAACTTTTCTCATGATGAAGTTTTTATGAGTCCCTGGTAAACAACCAACCAAACAGATCTGCATATTTTAGAAGTTCATTTTCTCCCAATGAACCTGTAAATTGTAAATTGAATAAAATTGTTATTCTGTAATTTTGACCTCCTTGTTTTCATATATTACAATATCCTAAATCTCATGAAATCACTGTGCTAAAAAATGGTTGTCTATGTGTAATTAGTATCCTTTCTTGACAAAATAAAAATTGCCAACCCTGTTTATCCCTATTTAATTTTTATTTGTTTTTGTTGGGTCATGAAATCTAAAAGTCTTAGAACAAAAAGGAAGCAGACATTGTGGGTCTGGATTTCTGTTGGGTGTTTGGCAAATTCTTCATGATGTGCTCATGGCCAAAATGGAAACAAGGGTTAGTTGTAGCGCTTGCTGAGGCAGGTGTCCCAGAGGTAATGTTTTGTAACAAGTGATCCCGACAATCAAGCTTTAGATATTCTAATTTACTTATTAGAAAGCTCCTAAATCCCTTCACTTATGCTTCCCAATCTCTCTGCTTCACATCATTTCCTGTCTTCTTTCTAACCCTTGGCTTCAATTCCTATTTATAATCCAGTACTTGCCTTTTCCTTGGTATTTGCATTTAAAAATTTGAACACAAATGAACTGAGCATTCAATTTAAGAGAATAGGAAAAAGAAAAGAAACTAAAAGAAATATGAGTGAATTAATAAAGATAAGCTGAAAATAATGAATCACAAAACAAAATGCCAGCAAAAATGATAGATGAGCCCAAGACTGGCAAGTTTGACTAAGAAGAAAATGCAGGATAAATACATACATCAGGAATGAGAAAGCAGATATAAAAATAGTTTGAAAAATCATCAAAATCATTATAAAATATCTTGTAATATGTCAATAAATTTCCAAATCTAGATGAGATGAGTGCTGTTTCCAGTACTATATAAATTACTAAAATTGATTCAAGAAAAAGTAGACTACCTGAACACATCAACAATCATTCAATAAACTCTAAAGATTTTTGATAGATCCACCACTTTAAAAATAAAAATTAAAAAAACAATGTCACATTTCTTTTACAAGCAGCATCTAATTAATCTAGCATACAAGAAACATATAATCCTAAAGCATACCTACGCAAAAATTTTAAAGAAAATATACTGAAAGAATACAAGGTGACCAAGGAGGATTTATACCTCAAAAATGGGCTGGTAGCATTATTGTACTCTTTGCAACGTATGTATCGACCTCTGATGGCTATGCTCGTCTCCACAGCCTGAGGCATCTGCAGGGCCAACGAGATGTGCCAACTTGGAGCCTTGCTTCTCCCCTTATACACCACACTCCAGGAGTCTAGAACCCTAGAATTCCTTTCCTAAATGGCTCTGAACCCACTTACTTAGCCTACACCTCCTCCACCCCTGTTTATTTTCCCAAGGGCGGACTAAGCTTTTAGAATGCCCATGCCTAGTTCCAAAGCATGATCAAGGGTGGTTCTATGCAGGGGAAATAAGTGGAGCTTTAGTGCATGAATTCAGGTGTGAACCAGCCAGGGATGGGAAGATAATGGGGCAGGCCACAGAACAGGGGCCAGCTTTTCCCCTACCACAACTTTAGGCACAGAACTCTGAGGGATGTAAGAATGCTAAATTTTAACCTGGACTTCCAGGTTATTATGAAGATATAGTTGTCAAGGTAGGGGAATAGAACATGTTTTATTTAATGGTTTATTAGCTTGATCTATAGCTCTTCAATATTTGGTCATATGGGAAGTGAGTTTTCCTTTTTACTCCTACTCCAGACCCCATAGATGTTAGGAATGAGCCTAGCCATCCCCTCCAGATTTGGCACAGGTGAAATACCAATAACAAACTAATAAATATAGCATGAATAATTATGAATAAATATAAGTGGAATGAATATAGGGAATATGTGATTATATATACATGTGTGTATGAATACATTTCACATACATACATATATACATACATATAGAGAAGGTGTATATTCACACACAAATATTTACACATTGCACATATACATGCACATAGCCAGCATAAATACTGGGAAAAAGTTGGGGCTTCCAGGATCAGGCAAGATGGAAAACTAAGAGGTACTGCTGCTCCCCTTTTCCTCAGCCAAACTGGAAATGCCAGAAAAGATACAGAGAGATTGGCTTAATGCAGAGCCAATTGCAGAAGCTTCATCCTTGGCAGAAAGAAGACAGCCAAGTGTTAACATAGGTAGTGAGTGACATTCAGAAGTTAGTGGCGTCCAAAAGCAGGGATGAGTGTTAGGAACCAATATAAAGGTGCTGCATGGTATTAGAGCTTTTTAACTGCCATTCTACTCCACATTGCCCTGGGCAAGCCTTGCAGAAGGCTGGGACCGATCAGGTCCTGCCCTATTGCCACAGTTAAGCTGCCCTCCTTCAACACTTAAATAATTTTCTGACCAGATGTGGCACCCAGGATGTTTGATCTTTGTGAGCAGGGATTGTGGCAGGACAGCTCCATGAATACACCTGTCAAACTGAAGCCCTAATCAATGCCCACCCTCTTTGTCCCAAAGGAATAAAAGTGATAGCAGCAGCTGGAAGAGAAGGGTTGGGTAGTGCTTCAGTCCAAAAGAGCAGGGAAGCCTTCTAGAATGGGTATAGGACAGCTATCCACCCCGTAAGCATCCATTCAGTTGCTTGGATAGAGTGACTTTCCGTTAGCTGGTGGTATAACAAACCAGCCAAAATCTCAATGGCTTAAATCCACAACTAATTATTATTGATCATATTTCTAGAGTGTGGCTGAGCTTTGGCTGATTAAATGTAGGCACCACTCCCTGGGTCTCTCATCCTCCTGAGACCAGCAGGTTAACCCAAGAGTGTTCTTTTCATAGGGATGGCAAAATCTCAAGAAAGTGACTGGAAATATGCAAGACCTCTTGAGGTCTATGGTTGAAACTAGCATGCCATCACTTCCATCTCATTCTATTGGCCAAAGCAAGTCACATGATCAACTGCAAAGTCAGAGTAGGGAAATATATTCCACCCATTTTGCATCTGATGTCAGTTCTTTCCAAGATGATCTATAGATTTAATATAGTTCCAATCATAATCCCAGATGGCTTTCTTATAGAAATTGACAAACTGACTCTTAAATTCATAAAAAATGTAAAAAAAATTGGAATAGATAAAACAATTTTGAAAAAGAACAAAGTTGGAGGAGTTATACTTCTCGATTTTAAGACTCACTTAAAAATACAATAATCAAGACACTATGGCATTGGTGTAAAGAACAGACATCTTGATTAATAGAACAGAATGGAGTCCAAAACTGACCCACAATCAATTGACTTTTGACAATAACATCACTGTAATTAAGTAGACAACGGATGGTCCTTTTAAAAAATGGTCCTGAAACAAAGGAAATCTATATGGGAAAAAAAAAAAAATAAACTTCATACCACACAAAATTAATTTGAAATGGATCACATGAAAGTTAAAACTATAAAACTTCTAGAAGAAAATATAGGAAACAATCTTTGCCACTTTGAGGTAGGCAAAGACCTATAGAGCATATAAAGTACTAATCATTTAAAAAATGGAAATTTACATCATTAAAATTAAAACCTTTCACTCTTCAAAAGACACCATCAAGAAAACGAAAAGATGGGTCTCAGACTGGGAGTAAATGCTCACAAGACATACGTCTAACAATACAAACAAACCATACAATGCAGTAATGATGAGGAAAAGAATTCCATTAAAAAATGGGCAAAAGATTTGAACAGATACTTCACAAAAGAACAGTCAATAAATACTTGAAAAAATGTTCAATATCATTAAACATCAGGAAAATAGAAATTAAGTTCACAATGTAATACCATTTCACACCCATCAGAATGGTTAAAATTTTTAAAGTTTGGCAACATCAAATGCAGGCAAGGATGTGGATCTCCTGGAACTCTTAAACATTGTTGGTGGGAGGTTGAAGAGTTGAAACAACTTTGGATAACAAGTTGGCAGTTTCTCATAGACATTAAACATTTCTCATTAAACCATTAAACCATTTCTGATCATTTCTCATGACCAGAATTTCCACTCCTAGGTATTTACCCAAGAGAAAAGGAAACATACATGAGCCAACAAGAGAGTTTTACATGACAGGAGCCATTTGAAAGAATTGCCAGTGGCCAAAGCTGGAACAACTGAGCGACAAAATGCATGCAGTAGTACTGGATTAAAACCCAAAGTATAAATTAAATATCTAGGAGTCCATACTGATAAATGAGTCCATTTATGAGTCCATAAATAAATGAGGGAAAATAGGCGAATCTCCCATTCAGAAGAATTTCAAATAATTTATGTACATACTCAGCCTTCAAGGAGGTGAAGCATAACTCCCACTCATTAAGTGTGGGTTTTGCATAGTGATTTCCTTCCAAAGAGTACAGGACAGGAAGTGGGGGGGAGAAAGAGTAACTTTGCAGTGGAGAAACATGACTAACACTACCTCAGCCAGGCAATCAAGGTTAACATCAAAAGTGGCAAGCCAGGTTTCTAGTATGAACTTTTGATATGATGTGATGAGAAAGGCAGTTTATTTCTGTGGTTCTCCTCCCCAGAATTGATAACCCTAGTCTAATCAATAGAACACAACAGACAAATACCAACTGAGCTACCTTCTACAAAATATCTGACCAGTACTCCTCAAAACTTTGAAGTCATCAAAAACAAGGTAAGTCTGAGACACTGCCATGGCCAAAAGAAGACTAAAGAGGCATGATGATGAAATGCGAATGTGGATGGGATGCTGAAACAGGAAAAGGATGTGAGGTAAAAATCAAGGAAATCTCAATAAAGTATTGACTTTTGTTAATAATTTATCAATATTGATTCATTAATTGTAACAAACATACCATCCTAATATAAGTTATTAATAAAGGGGAAAGTGGGTTCAGGGTATATGGGAACTCTGTATTATCTTCACAATTTTTCTGTAAATCTAAAACATTTCTAAAATAAAAATTGCATTTAAAAAAAGAGCTGTACATAAATATTCATGTCAGCTTTATTCATAACAGTAAAATCTGGGAACAATCCAAATGTCCATCAACAAGTGGATATATAAATTACGCCATATTCATTCTATAGTATATTATTCCACAATAAAAAAGGAACAAACTACTGATACAGCATGGAGAATAGAAAGCGATATTTGAAAAAAATATATAAGTTCACAGCACCTTTTCATGGGAGAGGGCACACTGCATGCCAAGCAGGAACAGTGTCCCAGTTTCTATTGCTCCCCACCACCCCACCCCCCATCCTAGGGTGCCAACCCCCGGAGGAGGATACTGTACAATGTCCCTTCTCAGAAACCCCGCCAATGATTGATTTTGTTTCCTTCCAGAATAACTTCCTCAATGCTCCAACCCAGTGACTTTTAGCTCTCTTGTGTAAAGGGGAAGCAATTTTACTCCACAAGAAATTTTCCGAACTTATTTGTGATGGTTGGGTTCATGTGTCAACTTGGTCAGGTGATGGTGCCCAGGGTCTGGTCAAGCAAGCACTGGCCTGGCCATTACTGCAAGGACATTTGTGGCTGGTTAATAAACCAGAAGGCTGGTTTATTAAATCATCAGTTAATTGACTGCATCTGTGGCTGATTAGATCAATGAAGGGAGTGTCTTCTGCAATTAGATGATTCAATCAGCTGGATTTAACCCAATCAGTTGAAGACTTTTAAAGGAGAAGAGAGAGAACTTTCACCAGCCTCTCCTGGGGATTTAATCAAGGACCTACATGGGAGTTGCCAGCTCGCTGCCTGCCCCCTGGAATTTGGACTTATGCATCCCCACAGTTGCACGAGACACTTTTAAAATATCTCATATTTATAGATATCTCCTGTTGGTTCTGTTTCCCTAGAGAACCCTAACTAATACACTTATTGTTGAAGCCCAGATTCAGCTTTAAAGCTCCAAAGCCAAAGTCTACTTATTTCAATGCTCTTTGCATTTCTAGTGAAAGAACCCAACCAGGAGGACTGGGAATGCTGAGGTCTAGTTTCAAATTGGTTAGGAAAAAATGGCGGGGGGATGGAGGAGGAAGAAGTGGATTGTAGGAGAGAAACATCTCAGTTGTTATTTTAAGGTATTAAACTATCTCATTTACTTCTTGGAATAACATGTTTCTTTTAACCAGAAGTTACTGAAAAAAAAAAACAAAAAAAAACAACTGCTCTACATTATTACAAAGTGAAAAACGAATCTTCCTTAAGACTTTCCATTTTATGGGCATACAATATCAGTGGGAGTTCCCTAGTTAGTTCTCTTTGGGTCCTTTTAAGAAGCATTTTTTTTATAAGCTACATTTGCCTCTCTTTCCCCAAAGAAATGCTTTGGCTCTGAAAACATTCTTAATGAGCAGCTTCATGGTAATGGAAAGAGTTGACGTGATGTTAATCACGTCCTGTAAACATCCCACCATCGCCCAAGATGTAAGGCTTCTTAACTACCCTCAACGGTAAGTCCCTGTTGGAGGGAAGGGTAATGATATTTCAAATATTCCCCATAAAAAATATAGAAATTATTCTAGAACCCAAACAATCCAACACTTGAAACTAATTTTCTCAATACATTCATGGGATTTAATGACAGCTTCATTAATTGAATGTAGTCACATGGGGGCACAAATCACGTTTTCCTTAATGACCTGCCAGATGATGGATTTGTTTGGTTACTTACTTTGCTCCTGAAAATTTTCAAAGGGAGGAAAGAGAAAGAAAGACAAGCCCTGCTGTCATATCATAAATGAGCTTGATCAAGAGACCCCCTGGGTCTCAGTGGTGAGTCAATATGAAAACATGAGGAAGGCTTTGCAGGATGGGGAAGCCATATGATGTTCTCAGGAGCCTCAATACTCAAAGTGAGGTCATGGACCGGTTGTATCAGCATCACCAGGAAGTTTATTAGTAGTGCAGCATCTCAGGTCTCATCCCAGACCTACTCATTAGGAGTCTACACTTAACAAGATCTCCAGGTGATTCTCAGGCACATTAAAATTTAAGAAGCACTGGTTGGAAGCCCAAGATCAGGAGTCCAATGAACTGAAGTGAAATTCCAACTCCATTTAGTACTAGCTAAGAATGGAGCAAATGATTTAGCTTGTATCAGGTTCAATTTTTCATCTGTAAAATAGGGGTAATGGCACCACCCTCATGGAATTGTGAGGATTAAACAAAATAAGCATTTAGTATAATTCCAAGTATGTAATAAATGTTAAATAAATATTAGGTAATATTTCTGTCATGGTGTTCTAGTTTGCTAACGCCGCCAGAATGCAAAACACCAGAGACAGATTGGCTTTTATAAAAGGGGGTTTATTTGGTTACACAGTTACAGTCTTAAGTCCATGAAGTGTCCAAGGTAACACATCAGTAATCGGGTACCTTCACTGGAGGATGGCCAATGGCATCCGGAAAGCTTCTGTTAGCTGGGAAGGCATGTGGCTGGCATCTGCTCCAAAGTTCTGGTTTCAAAATGGCTTTCTCCCAGGACGTTCCTCTCTAGCAAGCTTGCTCCTCTTCAAGACATCACTCACAGCTGCACTGAGTTCCTTCTCTTTGAGTCAGGTCATTTGTATGGCTCCACTGATCAAGGCCCACCCTGAATAGGTGGGGCCATGTCTCCATGGGAACATCCCATCAGAGTCATCACCCACAGCTGGGTGGGGCACATTCCAAGCAAATCTAATCAGCACCAAAATTAATCTGCCCCACAAGACTACATCAAAGATAATGGTGTTTGGGGGACACAATACATTCAAACTGGCACACATGGCTTCTCTTGTGTGCTCCATTTTGGAGAGACAGTAACTTTTGAATCAGACCAACCTGAGTCCAAATCCAAGTTTTACAACTTAATAGCTGTGTGATCTTAGTCATATCACCTAACCTTTCCAAGCCTCAATTTCTCCAGCTAGAAAATGTGTGTAACTTTAATGTCAGGGCCTCCCAAGCCTTAAGATCAAGAACAAATTCCATAGCCTAGGGAAATCATAAAACTTCCCAAGAGTTCTGCTACCACAGAGCTTGCCCTCTCTCATTCCCATGCTGTATCTACAGAGGCTATCCCTGTTCCTCTCCATATCTTTCTAGATGCAAAGTTCAAGCCCTTTAACAGGTTCCACAAGAAAGCCACTTGCACAAAATATTTTGTGAGTTGGGTAGAATTTTCTAAAGATTTGGGGAATGGGTCCCAAGAAGGGATCATACTGCATCTGGTATACCCTTATGCCATCTCCCTGGCTCTTCCTTCTCCTCCCTCTTATCTTCCCTCATTACAGACACCTTCAGGAATGAGAAAAATTCTCCCCCCATCATCCAGAGAAAGCTTAGCTTCAGCAGATGTAGCAGAACAAGCACTGAACGTGAAGTGAGAAGAAGTGTGTTTTTGTTCTAGAGCCACGACTACTGTTTATACTCTCTGGTCCTCCATTTTCTCATCCATAAAATGGGGCAAGGATGCCTCAGTCACAGGGATGGCATGAGAACTAAAGGAGATCTTATTTCTTATTTCTGAGAAGAAGGGGAAATTGGCTCCAATTTCCCCTTCTTCTAAGTTCTGCTTTCTGATGCTAGGACAGGGACTCTGCAAACTACATTTCTCCTTTGCCAGCTGGCTCTTTGTTGGGTTCTGCCTATAAGGGAGGCTAGAGGGAGCTTGAAGGTTGCAGCAGGGAACAGGGACTTTGTCCTTTCTGTTTACTTCCTGTTCCTATCAGTGTTGCCCAGCAACATTTCTCTGCTCTGGCAGCAGTAATTGGTTCCCATAGCAGTTGGTTCTAGTGTGCAGTTGTCCCACACTCTTGGAACCAGCTTCATTGTGCTCTCTCTGGAATATAGCACCAGCTATTGGCACCTCCTCCTCAGAGGTTTGAATCCCAGTTCCACAGACCTCTTCTCCAAGCTCCAAGCTCCAAGGCACCACTTAATTTGAGCAGCACCCTCTCCTCAGAGAGCTAAATCCCTTGCAGACTCCTTCCCCAAACTTCTAAGTTTTAGTAATCCCTTTGTCCTCCCAGCCCTAGGGAAGGCAGCCACTTCCTGCAGCTACTACCTTTGCAATACCTCAGCACCTCCCTTTTTGCGTGCTCTGTTCTCCTCTCCCTGGTAAATAATTCTTAATATAAAATTCTCTCTGCTGAAATAATGGTGTGGTTTCTGGCTTCTGACACAACCCTGTCTGATACAGAAACTATATAAAATATACTAGTTTCCTTCCAAAAAATAAAACCTACCTCCTAAATACCAAGTTTTGCCACCAATAAGAATATTCAAAAGAACATGCCAAAGGCTTGGAAAGCAATTTCCAAAGACAAAACTTTCCAAGCTATTTTGGGCTCTGACAGCATTGTTGGAATAGAACAGTAGGCCTGAGCATTCGGAACAAAGAGTCAAAACATGTTTCTAGGGAAAGAAATGCAGAGTTAGACATAACTCACATGGCAGAGCTGATGCACTATCTAAAGAAATACCACCTGTAGGGACACCAGTGTAGGCAAGGACAGGAGTGAGGGCAGACAAGGGCTGGGCACACTGTTTCCAGAGATCAAAGATATCTCGGACCAAAGTCAAAATGAATATGATTTTTTTTTAAATCTGGAAATCATATAGTAGTTTGACAGACTGCTAAGACAAATAAATACCACAAAATGGATTGGCTGAACAACAAGAATTTATTGGCTCACAGTTTGGAAGGCTAGAAGTCCAAACTCAAGGCATCAGCAACGCCTTTCTTTCTCCCCAAAGTTTGTAGCATTCTGGTGGTGGCTCACCACAACCCTTGGGGTTCCTTGGCTTACAGCTCTGCCTCCCATCCCATGGTGATTGCGCTCTCCTTGTGTCTGGTCTTCTGGTTTCTGCTGACTTCCTTCTGGCTTCTTCCTGTGTGGCCTTCTGTGGCCTTCTGCCTTCTTCTTTTTAAAAGGCCTCCAGTAATACTGAATTCAGTTAGGCCTGAATCACTTTGGCCAGACCTCAATAAGGTCTTAAAAGACCCTATTCACAAATGAGTCCACAGCCTGGCTCACCTTAACATATACAAAGATATCATTGCAAATGGTTTCACACCCAAAATGTGGATTAAGATTAAGAACATGTACCTGCGGGGTAAATAATTCAAACTACCACAAGCAGTTTAGTTAGTGATGTTTAAAAATCTGAGTTGACCATAACTTAATAAGCAATTAAACTTTAAGGGTCCAGCCATGACTTAAATAGAAATTGAAGTGGAACTGAAACTATTTTATATTTATTAAATTAGTGAAAATAAATTTAAAGTCATAGCCCTCGATGGTGATCTTGCTCTAAAATAGGCACCTGTGCATGGAGTTGGTGACAGTGTATAAATTGCAAGATGGTAATAGCTAGAAAGAGTCATTGTGATATTTATCACATTTGATCCAGTTATTTGATTACTGAAAATTAATCCTAAGGAGGTCGAAAGAATTTTTTTAAAACCCATATTCATTGAAGTGTTATATACAAGAGTGAAAAGTAGCAAATCATATAATTACTAAATAAAAAGAAATAATTTAAAATGTAGTTACATCTGCTTGATGAATTGTTAAATTATGACAATTGTGAAGATCGTGTAAAATCATGAAGGTTGTGACGTGATATCAAGCAGAATAAAATCAGGATATAAAATGAAGAAGAAACAAGAGAAAAGGGCAGAAAAAAGAAGGTTCAGTCATGTTCCTCTCTTCCACAAGGATGAGCAAATGGCATGTTCTGAGAGTCTTATACCAAGGTACCATCCAACAAAAGATAGGGAAGCCACTCAGGAATCTTCACCACCCTGTGGATTCTCTACAGGGTGGAATTGGATTCTCTACAGGGTGGAATAAATCTCTTGATCCCAAAATGAAGAGCCATACATATGGCTTGTGCATATGTGTGTGTGTGTGTGTGTGTGGGTGTGTGTGTGTGTGTGTGTGTTTGATTAAGGTAACATAATTTTATTACAGACTGCTATCCCTCCCTTCCATAAGAAGAAGTGGAGTTCTAAGGTTACACTAGGAATTCTTTTTCCCCTTGGATCAGCACGGAAGGTGGCCTTGTGCCAGGAGAAGAAAGTAATAGAAAGAAAATCAAGGAAAAATATGTGTCAGACGGAGCAGACATCTCTGGAAGAGTCAGCACATCTCAAGTAGGGAAGAGAATGAGACCGTGGAGTTAAACAGCTGGTCAGCGAAGAAAAGCCCTAATAGTTGGCCAACTAATGAGTTCAAGGGACACTTGGCTAGAGGAGGTAGGTTGAGAGCCAAGTCTGGCCTCTACCCAAAATGGATTTTACTGGTTCTTGGTGTTTTACCACCTGGACCTTCCAGAGAGCTTGGAGGATGGATCCCCAGAGTTCTAAAAGCCATATGGAGTTGGGCTGTAAAATAAGGCATAGAAGTTTCTTCAAATAGAAGAAGGGATAAATTTGTGTTATAGAGTAGAATAGAGAGAAATCCAGAATTCCTAGTGATATTTGCTATTGCTGCAGAAAATCTATGAGGGTCAATTTATTGAGATTATCCACCAGCCTTTGGAGAGAGAATAACAAGGGTTGGCGGCTTCTATAGGAAACGCCTGGTTTTCTTGGTTGCTGAGGAAATTGCCTATCAGAGAAAGAAGGGACCCACCTGAGTGAGGGACCTGCCTCCAAAAACACTATGCTCAGCAAACGTTTCTGAGCCTCTTTTCTGCCTGGGGCCCACATTCCATTAGGGGAGACAAAAACTGAGACAATTCCAATAGAGGGCAACTGCTCTTTAAAATCGAATACCATGGCTGCTGAGAGACAAGAATTACTAATTTTTTCAAGGGGGCTATCTGGAAGGCTTCCTGTAAGAGGTGCCATCTGAGCTGAATTTTGAGTTAAGGAATCAGACTTCACCCAAATGGCAGGAAAACACCGAATGGCTTTAAGCATAGTAAAGAGGTGATTAGACTGGCATTACTTTTCTCCAGAAGGGAGCTGGTGCTCTATATACGGAGGACCATCTGTGCAGGAGATTGAGATTTGGGCATTCTCAGTGTAGAGACAGGGCCAGAGGATGAGAGGGTGCCATGATCCAAGAGTAATGGCTACTTAGGATGAACCCACTTGAAACAGGGGCCAAAATATCATTTATATTGTAAAAATGAAATAAGTAAATAAAGTGTAAGAAATAGCAACTAGGAAATGAAGGAAGAAAAGAAGGGAAGGAAGAAAAGAAGGGAGGGAGGAAGGGAGGAAGGAAGGGAGGGAAGGAAGAAAGGATTGGAAAATTATCTAAAAATAAAACAAAATTATGAAAATAAATTTCTTTTATGTTCTTCAAAATTTAGATGAAGATTGCACTGTTGCATTAATTCTTAGAACTAAAAATGAATCCTGTGAATTTTCCAAGGTATTGTTTTTCTGATTAATTGAACAAAATGCAATTTAATATTGTAGCAGAAACTGTCATCAAAAGCCTTTCTTAAATGGGGACAAAAAAGTAAATGAACAATAGGAGGGGATGGCGAGGGATGGGATGTTTTGGGTGGTCTTTTTTACTTTTATTTTTATTTTTATTCTTATTTTTATTTTTATTTTTATTTTTTGGAGTAATGCATGTGTTCAAGGGCTAATTATGATGATGAATACACAACTCTATGATGATACTGTGAACAATTGCTTGTACACTGTGGATGATTGTATGCTATGTGAATATATCTCAATAAAATTGCAGGGGAAAAAAGTGGGAAAAGTCAGTTACCTGTGTTTGTATAGATCTACTTCTGGATGTTTTGTTCTGTTCCACTGATCTATGTATCTACCTCTGACAAGACTACACTGCCTTGGTTAACCTACCTCTATTCTAAGTCTTAAAATTGGGTACAGTGTAATACTAGTAATCAATAACAGGGAGGGGTAAGGGGTATGGGATATTTGGGGTCTTCTTTTTTCTTTTTATTTCTTTTTCTGGAGTAATGCAACTGTTCTAAAAATGATCATGGTGATGAACACACAAATATGTGGTAATACTGTGAACCATTGACTGTTTACTTTGGATGGTGTATGGTATATGAATACATCTCAGTAAAATTCTATTTTAAAAAGTGCCATTCTTCTTTCCTTGATCACAATGCTACATCACATTTCCATGTGACTAGTTGGAATTCCACTCCATTGGAATAGGTATGGTCATGTGACCAAGTTCCCACAAAAATTTCCCTCTAATGTGTGCCACATCCAGGCCACGATTTTTAAAAAACTGCTCCACAAATCTTTTTCTCTTCCTATTGGCTGGAAATGACTAGCATGCTCTCAGAAGCCACATGTTGAAGATGGCAGAACTTAGGTCCCGAATGGCTGCCTAGAGCAGAGTTCTCACCCAACTACATACCTGGAGTGTTACATGTGAGAGGTATACACTTCTATTGCATTTGAACCCATTCATTTTTGGACTATTTATTTCAGCAATTTAGCTTACCCTAATGAATACAAGTATTTTTACATCTGCCTTTCACAGCACTATCCTAAGGAAAAAAAGTGTTTACGATTTCTTTAGTTTCTCCAAGGAACTCTCAATTAATTGATATTCAAATAATTCTCTTTTGTCTGCTTCCAAATCATTCTCTTTTGGAGCATCCATGGCAGCACTGTTCCGTAGAACTTTCTATGATGATGGAAATAGTTTCTCTCTGTGCTGTCACTAGCCACGTGTGGCTACTGAATACTTGAAATGTGGCTAGTGAGACTCAGGAACTGAATCTTAATTCTATTTAATTTTAATTAATTTTAAATTTGAATTTAAACAGCCACATGTGGCTGATGGTTACTATATTGGACAGCACAGATAGTGTCATCAAACCTGCTTTTCTTTTCTGCAATTAATTGGTCTAACTGGGCCAGGGCTTCATTTGTTAATGGCTTGCATGTGATTTGAGCAGTTCTCCAATATCATTTTCATGGACTTCTTGAAATCCTGCATCTTCTGCAAGGTTTGAAAATTCACTTAAATTTTTGCTCTGTGTTAGCATTATAACTTGTAACAATCAATGAAAGGCTGGCCTCAAATAATTTGATGCAAGTGGGTGGGGACAGATGTCAATGTTCAGAGGGCAGGGTTTTCTGAGAGAAGTCAGTACATAGTGGTCTATTTATTTGTGACTATTTCGTATTATGATAAATATGCCTTCCTTCCTTCTTTCATTTCTAGGGGCACTTGAATAATGAGGACTTAGATAAAGTGACCTGGGAGAGGTAGGGGAAAATGGAAGCGGGGTGGGGTGGGAGGTGAGAGATCAAAGTGCTTTTTCCACTTCCGTCTCCTTCCTTCCCCTGACGCTGATGATGCATACTTTGCCTCCAAACTCTAGCAGTGATCAGCCCAGGATCAGTAGCCTAGCCCTGGCTCAGGGCACAGATGCCAACACGGGGAGGAGTCATCTTTGAGAGACCGTGTGATAGGACAAAAAGAGACAGACTTGGGAGTCAGAGGACAGGAATTCGAATCCCAGTGCCACCATTTGCCAGCTAGGTCATGTTGAACAAATCATTTAGGTGAAGTTTAGCTAACTGAGCCTCAGTATCCTTACCTCTAAAATGAAAGTGCTAACATAATAATAATCCCTACTTCACAAGGTTCTTGTGAGGGTCAAATGAGCTATACAATTAGCAAATGAAGCTTCTAGGAAAGCTCTTTGTAAACTGTGCATATAAAATAATGTAATAAATATTCCATCCAATGAGTACCCAGGATTGATGAAAGATTAACATATTTTCAAAATATTAGTTTAATTATTATACTTAACTGTAATATTTGTCCCTTGGATATATTTTACATGTAAATTACTAGCCAGTAATCAAAATCTAATTGATCACAGATGTCTAAAGGGCTTTCAGTTCAAATTCAATGAAGGTAACCAGTGCCAATAATACCATTTGGGGAATTTCTATGTTTTCATAAAAAAGCACACGGAGTTCCAAATATAGGAAGTATCCCCAAACATAGCACAGATGTGAGGAGTCCTTGAAATGTTTAACATCTGTAGACATTCTGAAACAGCAGTGTCAACATTTGTTTTGTTTTGCTAATATTTCTGTTACATGGAAATTGTTGATAAGCATGGACAGAAAGATAATCACATAGAAAGTATATTTGTAATTGCTATAAATATTCCTCTTATCTTAGGGCCTTCCTTAAGCCAGTGTTTTGCAATGTGTTTTTTTTTTTCTCATTATCATACCCCTAAGGAGCCTTTTTAGACATTTTTCCTAATTGACACCCATGAAATTTTAACAGCACAGATACACTGTTTATTTACAGTTTGTATATCTGTGCTTTATACACAAAGCACATAACCAAGAACCAATTTTCATAAAATAAAGGGTCTAATTGGTCTTCACAATGTATCTGATGGCAAACGCATTTGATGTGTACACCCGTTTCTCGGCAGACATACCTGGACATAAGAAAAACATGGCAGTGGTCCCAGCTTGAAGCCAAGCCGTCATTACCCTCTAAGTTAGATATAAGTAGGCTTGTCTTGATGACTAGAGAGGCCCTTCTATTGAGAACTTATCTTCATGAGGGGCCGGGGAGTCTCCTGGGAAGAAATTCACCCTAAAGGAAACAGCACAAGTTTGTTCAGAGACAGGGGGCCAGTTTGGGAGATGAGCAGCAGGTCTGAGTACCACAGGGAGTCTATTCCATGTATTTTCCCTCATTCCAATGGACTCATGCTGACCTGTATAAGAGAAATAAAGGCTGATACATTCTGCACTCTCCCTGTCATTCTTTTCCACATATTACTGAGAAACAAGGGAACAGTGGCGGCAGTACAAGGGGCAGTGTAAGCACGCTGGTGGAACAGCTCTCGTGGGTCCTCCAGGTGGAGCAGGGTGTGGTTGTGACAATTAACCTGGTGCTAATCTCCAGCTCCCCTCAGCTGTCACCTGGAGCCACGGGTCACACCCATATTACAATGCATGTTGAAATGCCTGCCCAATAGCATCCAAACATCTTAGCACATCATTCAAGGCTCTTCACTGCAGAGCCAAGCGCATCTATTGAGCTCCAGCTTTGGAGTCAGTTAGACCAAGGCTTGACTCCTAGTTCTTCCATCACCTGGCTGTGTGATCACAGGCACATTACTTAACCTCTCTAAGCTTCAGATTCCTCCTTTGTGAAATGGGGATAATAACAGTAATGAGAGGACTAAATTAGACAATGCAAGTCAAGTCCTTTGCCCGATGCCCAAAACAAGGTAAGTGCTCAATTAATGTTAGCTATTTTCAGCCCCTATGATTATTCTACTCAATATTCCAGCCCCATGAAACTGAGAACAATTCCTCTGTGCATTTGTACATTCTTCCTCTGCCTGGAATGTTTTTTAAGGACCTTATCTGTCTGGAGAATTCCTAACCCCTCTTTAAGCCCCAACTCTAATGTCACCTGTTCTGAGAAGCAGATTCCAGAAAACTCATTGAAGCTCCCATTACAGCCCTAATCACAATGTAGGTTAATTCTCTTTACCCCACCCCACCCCCACCCCCTGCCCCTCACACCACTGGACCATGAGCCCCTTGAGGAGAGAGCTTGCCTCATTCACTTCCATATCCCCAGAATATAATACAGTCTGGACCAAGAAATATTTGATGCATGACCTAATGAATGTATTTCTAGGGCAATACCTGACTCCAGGTGTCCCCATCTTGCAAAGCTCACTTTGGGGCTCTCTCTATAGCCTCATAAAGCCAAAGTCACTGGGTTTTCTATAGCTGAATGTCCTCCAGCCCAACCATGATATGGCGATGAATGCTCCATAGATATTCCTGTGAATGTCAGAGAGTCCCTTATGATAAAAGGTGGTAAATAGTGTGTTTAATTTTTTAAACATTTATTATCTACTATATTCCAGATACTATGCTCTTTCAGAGTCCAGTTCAGAGCCATTGAGGCTCAGAGAGATTAAGTAACTTCTCCAAAGTCATTCAGCAGCAAACAGAGCTGAGATTCAAATCCAAATCTTTTGATCCCTAGTTCCATGTTCTTTGTATTACATCAAAGATGTCTGTCTCTGAAGCAGACTTGGTAGTTGAGGGATGGTTGAGTTTACCAGTTTTAGGAAGGCCTCTGAGGGGAGGATGGAAATGTTTCCTGCTCATAGACTTGGGGCTTAGGGAATGAGGAGGTGGTAGTGGGGAATTCCCTTCTGTCCATCTGGAGGGCTGCCAGCCTTTCCATAGCTGAGGGGCCTGGCACCTCCTCCTACCTCCATTCACCTGTATTCTCATCCTTCCCAATTTCAGCTCTACGTGTGCGTGCACGCTCACACATACACACACACACACACACACACACACACACACACATGATATTCAGGTAAAATAAAAGAAAGAATATACTTTTGAGCAAACACCAATGGTCCAGAATAAAGCTGAACTCAATTCCTAGCAAAGGCCTTAAGGGACCTGCTTCAGTGATCCTGAGATGAACAAGGAAGGCATGGAAAGCAGGAGGTATCCTGAGAGTGAGGCAAGCTGCTTGGAAACAGCTAGCCTTCTAACATAGATCAAAGGTCTCCCCACTTATCTCTCTTAGTGTATTGAATTATCCCATTAATATCCTTATATAGAAAAAAATGCCCAGGGGAAATCTGGCCCAGCCCTTGGGCAGATGGATTGTCCCTATTTTCCTGGCATTGAAGCCCACTTATGGAGATTTCAGGACAAGGTGCAAAGGCACATCTTTCAGTGATTCTGAAAGCACCACTGCACTTGTGAAATATAGAGCAGAATGGTTCTGAGGGTTTCTCACGGGGCAGGCCCTAGTCCAGTGGCAGAGCAAATCCAGCCGTCCCTACCCCAGGGTCCTCTCCTAGTTCAGCCATATGCCTCTAAGAACATCAACCTCCTCTATGAGCTTCAGGTGGGTAGCTGAGAAGACACAGTATGGAAGGGAACAGGCAAACCTGGGACCGAATCCTGATTTCCACTTATAGCTGTGTGACCTTGGGCAAGTTACTTCACCTCTCTGATGAATCAGTTTTCTCATCTCTAAAATGGGGCTATTAATAACATCAACTTTTGTAGTAATTATGAGGTTTGCATGAAATTCTATATGTTAAATTGCACCACACCAAGCATGGTTCATGACAGGTGCAATTAGTTAACATTTAAAGCAAGCACACAGATACTCTGCCTTCTCTGATTCAGCCACTCACCTCTGTGCACCATGCTGAAGAAGGCCTCAATCTCTGTGACCCTTTGTGAACTTATCCAGATGAATAGTGGATATCACTGCTTCACAGTTTCTGGAAAGTTTACACCAGCAACTGATTTCTCCTGTGCTGCTGTTCAGGAAGACTTGGCTCTCCCAGAGTCTTCCACTCCCACCCTGAGGAGTCAGCAAAAGGCTCCATCAAGGCAGAGAGAGCAGAAATGGAGCACGGCCAGCTGAAGGCACCACCACCACCAGCAGCAGGGGCAACAGCAGCCCCACTACAGCACACGAGTTGCAGCTATGGAGCAACACGAGCTCCATTTGTGGGCTTGGCCCCATGCTCTGCCCCACCATTTTCCAAGAAGATGCTGACTTTTGGAACTACCTTGTTTGTAGAAAACTAGTGAGGTGTTTCTTGACAGGCTTCAATGTTACCTTTACGCTTTCTAATTTGTACACTGGACCCTTTTGTGGGGCTGTTCTCTATCCCTCCTCCTACCCTGACTGGGTTCTTAGTCAAAACTTGTCCATATGGGCAGGCTGCTTGCTGCTTTCATTCCATCCCCTTCCATTTCAAGGGCCCCGGTCTCTAAGCCTCTATTTCTTTCCTGCTCTTGGAGCACACCACCTACCTCATACAGGTGAACCCAGAACCCTAACAAATGTTCTGCAGAAGCTCTCACACCAACACCTTCAGCTTGCTGAGCAGACAGACTGGGGAAGGCATCGCTTAAATGCACTGCACAAAGTAAGAGCTCAACTAGTGTAGCTCCAAAACAGCAGCCATCCTGTTTTTCTCACCTTGGGAATGATGGACTTCCCAAAGAATGAGAAAAGCTGAATTTAAAGTAATCTTAATCTGCATTTTTTGGTAATATAACTAAGTTCATTTTATATTTGTTTCTTTATTATGATGGTTCTTTAACTCATCCTAGATTTGAAAACTCCTTACACTTTTACTTTAGTAACCCACAGAACCAGAATCTACCTCTACCCGAGAACAGCAATTAATTAAAAATTGACATGAGCTCAACCTCCAGTGAACTCATCCTCAATCCCATCAAAACAGACTGAGGCAAGCAAAGGAGAAAAACACATTTGGGGGAAGAAGCTTCTGACTGCAAAAGAAAAGCATATTTCTTAACAAACGTCACAAAACAATGACCTGAGGCATGGAGCACTTGTGTGAAGCGTGTGTCTGGGGACTTTGAAACAAATGCTGACACCGCTTTAATGCCAGCTGTAGGAGTTGAAGCCCAGCAGTATTTCCTCTTGGAACAATTATTTCTTCTATTTTCTTTGGATTTTTTTAGGAGACAATTAAGGAAGAGCAGCAGTAGATGCTGTCTCTAGGACCCTCAGGGTGTAAGTGATACAAACAGAACTTCTAAGACAGGAAAAAATCTGGGGTCGAGGAAAGTCCCCTTGAGTTCATGTCAAAGGGCTTGCAACCCCAGTAGGAAAAGAGAGTTTAGATGCCCTCTCTAGGGGAGCAGGTGTTGCTCTCTGCCCCTTCTGGGGAACCAGGATTATGACTCTAGATTAGGGATTGGGTGCTCTCCTTAATAATGCTCTAACAGTCATGGATTCACAAACACTTATTGAAAGTCTACTCTGTGCCAGGTACTGAGGTAATAATGGCATAGCTGTTTGCGAAGTGCAAGGCCTTACCCTTTTTCCCATGTTACAGATGAAATCACTGCAGCTTGGGGAGTCTAAGTCATTTGCTCACAGTCTCAGTGACAGTGGCAGAGTCAGGATTCCAACCCCGGCACCCGAGTGGAGAGTCCTGGTTCTTAACCACTTCACTAGAATGCAGACAACCACTAGGCACTATTAAGGAAACACACTGAATGTGCACAATCATCCCCTCCTAAGGAGTTCAGAGTCCCATCCTGTCTGGTAAGGAACATAGTAGTATATTGTTCAAGATCCACTAATGACACTGAAAGCACAAGCAACAACAACAAAAAATAAATACATAAATTGGACTTCACCAAAATTAAAAACTCTTGTGCTTCAAAGGGCACCACGATCAAGAAAGTAAGGAAAAAACCCACAGAATGGGAGAAAAACATTTGCAAATCATATATTTGGGACTTTTATCTAGACTATACAAATAATACTTAGAACTCATAAAGACAAACAACCCAATTTAAAAATGGGATGTCTTGAATAGACGTTTCTTCAAGAAGATATACAAACATTCCAATACGCACATGAAAAGAGTTTCAACATGATTAGTCATTAGGGAACTGCAAATCAAAACCACAAGATACCACTTCATATCTACCAGGATGGCTATAAACAAAAAGACAAATAATAACGAGTGTTGACAAGGATGTGGAGAAATTGGAATTCTCATATATTGCTGGTCGGATCATAAAATGGTAAAATGGTATAGTTGCCTTGGAAAACACTTTGGCAAGTCAACAAAAGGTTGAAATAGAGTTACCATATGACCCGGTTTTTGTATACAAAAACTTGTGCACCTTTTAGCACAATAGCTAAAAGGTGGAAACAACCCAAATGTCCATCAACTGATGAACTGATCAACAAAATGTGGTAGAGTCATACAATGGAACATTATTTAGCAATAAAAAGAAATGAAGTGCGTGCTACAACATGGATGAATCTTGAAAACATTACACTAAGTGAAAGAAGCCAGTCACTAAAGCATGCATATTGTATGATTCCATTTATATGAAATGTCCAGAATAAGCAAATCCATAGAGACAGAAAGTAGAGTAGTGGTTGCTTAGTACTGGGGTGGGGGGAGGAGGATTGAGGAGAGAATGGGAAGTGACAGCTAGGGGGTTTCTTTTGAGGATGGTGAAAATGTTCTAAATTTGACTGTGGTAACAGTTGCACAGGTGAATATACTAAAACCTACTAAATTGTACACTTTAAATGGGTTAGTTTTACTACATGAATTATATCTTAATCTGCTATTTTTTTTTATTACCCTGGTGACAAATAGAAGGAAGGTGGGCAGATGTTTCAGTAGAACCTTCACTTCCGACAGCCCAGATCTTTTTTTTTTTAAATATAAACATTTTAATGAAATCAGTCATTTTACAAAATTACAAAAAAAGTTATGAAGTGAGGCATCATTATAAATTACAGCAAATCTCTTTAATCTCTGTTTTAGTAAAGGCAGTTGGAATCTCAGATCTAATTCTGCATTCAATCTGTTGCAATATATTGTTTGATTGAAGTTTATGAAGAAAATACAGCTTCATGCAGATGAGTTAGTAGAGATCTGGTTACCAAAATAGACAAAGATAATGCAGGCGTCCTATGAAAGAAGTGAAATAGAGTACAGGATTTGATTCGAGACAGTAGTCAAAGAACTTACAGGCAGGCTAGTTTTGGAAAGAATGGCGGTCAGTCATATTAATACTCCCCCACACGAGACAATGAACTAAGATATGGAGAAGGACACTGAAAGAATAAGACCAAGTCTCCAATTTCTTACTTTCCTTCCACAAAATTTGTACAGCTTTAAAACAAGAGGCTGAAAAACGGATCTGGTTACAAAAAAACTTTTGTGTTTATGGGCTGTTGAGGTCATACACTAAGGTAACCCCTAACAGTCACACTTGTGCACAATCTCTTCCCCCCAAATATGGGAGAAAACTTTGGCTCCTAACAAATAATTTGGTAAAGGTAACAGGATGTCACTCGCATGTATACATTATCTTATACAAGATGCTGTCTAAGCAAACGGGAGAGAGATTCTCCCTCTCAGTCCTAAAGAAGGTAAAACCCTACTGCGACCAGACAGTGAAGGGGCTCACCTGGCAGGAGGCAAAAAGCCCAGGCCCCAGTGATAAAGCAGCTAGGAAATGAATTCTTTCAGGGAACTTGGGAGCAGATTCTGTCCCAATTGCCTCCCCCGATGAGAATGTAGCTGGCCTTAGAGTCAACTTGGGCTTAGCCGGTCCTGTGCTCAAAGTCTTCCCAGGTTTTTGAGCATAGGACCAGCTGAGCTGGGCCCAGACTCCCAACCCAGAGAAACCAGGAGTAGCCGATGGCTGTTCTTGGAAGCTGCTAGATTTGTGGTAATTTGTTATGCAGCCAGAGAAAAGTAACATACGGACCATCTGAGTCACCTGTTCAAATCCAGAGGGAGATGAGGTGAGGAAGATGGAAGGAGACCTGGGTCACTGAGTCTCTAGGATCTGAACCCCTACTGAGGTGCAGAGAAGAGAACTTCAGGGAAGGTGTCTTCTGAGCCATCTCAGGTGCAGTAAGAAACCACTGGCCTGTCCCCGCTTTTGCCACTGGAGTGTGAGAACAAGCCTGCTGCCTCGGGCCATGGCAGAACAAGGAGGGAGCTTATATTTTAATTTGTACAGCCCAGATCTTTAGGAATGAAGAAGAGGAAGCAAAAAGGGCAAAATTTCTGAGAGCTTCAGCACATTTGGACAAAGGGTCAACACTCTGAAACAGCACAAATAATGAAAAGTTAGAAAGATCTTAACATACACTAGTGAATGGATTAGTCACAGTTCACTAAGTAGTTATATTTAAAGAAGCAAAAAAAAAATATTCCATAGGTACAACTGACGTATAACTAAAGCACAGGACTTGATCACCAACCTCTCTGTCATCACTACAGTGTTAACAATGTTGCCACGGTGCATGACCACATTCTGTGGCATCTGCTACCTTCCCCATCAGCCCACATCAGGACAGCACCTGCCTTCAGAGTAGATCATGCAAATTGCAGATAGTTCTGTTATTGTCTCTCTTTTAAGCATAGATGCTTTCTGCCTCAATTACTCTTCAAAAATTTTTCATATCTTGCTCTGGTTATTTCAAAGTAACATGGTCCCTGTTGCAACCACACAAATGCATTCTAATACAGAGTTTAGCCCAGGTCTGGCGCACATCAGTCTTGAATAAATGTGAGCATACTCTGAAGACATCCATGTCTCACTTAAATGTAACCAGTCAGCCTCCTCCTGCTTAGGGAGAGTAGCTCATCCATGTTCAGACTCTAAAGGGCCTCAACCAATCCTTTCTTCTGCTTTGGACCAGCATGATTCTTGATCCCTCCTAGAACTATGTAGGACCAGGGACTAGGTTGAGCTGATTTGCCCATATTATTCATTCCTTTCCCTTAGAAAGAAATCAATCAAATCAATCAGCTACTCAACAAACCTGCTGCATGGCTCAGGTTTTGTGTCCAGTCCTCTGAGGGTACAGGAGAAGAATCCAATTGTTAGAGAAGACTCTGTACTCTCTGAAAAGCATGAAGTAATAGAAGTCAAAAATTTTTATTTAAAAATGAATTCTGCATTACATTATGGCAAGAAAATCAGGTTCTCCTTTATCAACAGAGCTGTGTGTCACCTATTTTAAAAGTTTAAAATCTTATCTGTAAGGAGATTCTTAATTTTTTATTCTCCTGGACAAAGCTGTGATTCCTTTATAGATTGTAAATGTGTTACTGGAAAAATTCTGTGACTTCTTTCAAATCTGTGCTACTACTTAACCCTTTCAAACAGCAATTTTGAAATATTTATAAAAATAATAGCCACATGCTCACTTTCCCCTTCCCTTTTGAGTGCCGTGATGATTCAGTTTCATTCCCTGAGTAGCACAAGGGCCCCCCTACCCTGCTGACAGGTCTTGGAAGGTAAGCCATATTTCAAACACAATGACTCATTTCCCCTAGTGTCCTCATCAAAGTAAAATATGCCTGCTAGTCAGGGCTTCTGGTCAACCTGAAACAACCAGCGTTCACTCACTAAATGGTGGTGATTCCAGCCAATGGCGAAAACCTTGCTATATCCTTTAATCTGCTTGGCCTTATGGAGACTAGTTGCTCACTTTTTATGTAAAAGTCACTCTGCGTATGGCTCCCTAAGGAAGAGAATGTCTTTTTCTAGTCTGGGAAAATAGAAGAACTAGGCCACTCTGAAAGAAATGGAGAATGAGGAGAAAGGTTGGGGAAGGGGAAGAAGAGGCTGATACCCACTGGAACGTATTTGATGCAGAAAGCAGCAGGCCCCTGATTGGAGATGTACAAACTACATGTCCTACCATTCCTATCATTCAGCAAAACATACAGGAGCTTGCCAAGCACTGTGCCAGGCCCAGCAGTGATAGAAGTTAATGAGACACCATTTCTGCCTTCAAGTTGGCCACAGCCTAGCTGAAGTGCAAAGTGAGTTCAGGGAACCGTGAGAAGATCAATATTTGGAGAATGCAAGTGTGCACGCAGCCTTCAGAGCTCCTGTGAGGGGCAAGCCCCGAGAGTATGGAGCCAGAGATGCCTTCTGGGAGTGAAACTGTGAAATCGACACACTGTGTAGGGGAACAGAGAGATGCAAAGTCTCCGGGAACAGAATGGTTCCCTGACCCCTAGGCTCAGCTGGAGCTTATTACATTTTTAATTGTCACAGCTACCTGTTGGTCAGTAGGGGAGTGTGTCATCTATCACAGAGGCAACTCCAGCAGTGACCATCCAAGAGCTATTTATGGGAGAAGGCATCTTGGGCAATGGACTTTCACTATCCTGGACCCTCTGGCAGCATTCAGTCCCTCCATTTCCCTTAATTCTGATTCCAGGCTTACCACATTATAGATGATTATGATACTCACCCCATCCCCAGCCTAGAGAAAAGATGTGCTGATTGTTTAGCACAAGTGCTCCAGTCCCAGGGCTTCTTCAGGACTAAGCACTCCCAAATGCTTATCAGACAGAATCCCCATCCTTAGAGCAGAGAGCCAGATCCAGCTGGCCTTACCTTAAGCCCATGATTTCCAAAATGTATGTGCACAGGGAGTGCAAAGCAAAGGGTGTGCACAGCAAGGGGTGCCCAAGACCTTTCATTGGCATGCAGGAAGGAAATACGAGACATTATTTAGAATTTCTTTAAAATTAGAAATAAATTTGGGTTTAATCATATTTAATGTATGAATTGATGATAGAACCTATAAATAATTTATGAATAAATATATATTGTAGATGCAGGCTCCAAAACAATTTCAATGATAGGAGTCTGTGGTCACTCCCTTAGACATGATTTAGATAATATCACTGCCATTTTTCTAATCTGCTCTTGCTTGAAATGATTTGTAAAAGACTTTGAGTGCCAGGCTTGGGGATTTGACCTTTTTGCTATGGGCTCTGAAAGCCCTCAGAGGAGTTTAAGAAGAAAAGAGACAGGAGCAATTCTGGGAGGAGATTGGTTCCAAAACCTCCTCCTCTATACTCGGTCCTGGACCCAGTGGCTTTGAGGCCTCTGATCACATGCTAAGGCATGTCTAGAAGGTGTAAGCCAGTATATGGGGCATCTGTCTACAAGATTCAATGCCAGATCTACCACACTCGAGTGTACCAAGCTCTTTCTTCTAATATGGTAAACTGTGAAACTAGTTCCTCATCAAATGGCTTTACTTTATTTTAACTCAAAAAATTACTTCCTAGTTTAACTTCACAGCATTGGGGCTGCACCTGCCCCATCACTAATCAGCATTAATTAGATTTTTAAATCCAAATGAAAAAAATGACAGATGGTATCGTTATGTTCTTAGTGACTCGGCTTCTAACTGGTTTTAAAATTGCATTCCTCTCCCCATCAGAAAATCGAAGTCATTTTATCACTTTAAGAAGGAAGTATTTGCAGCTGCTGAATTTGTTCTTGTAAAGCAAAATGAGGAGGGATCCTCCACCAAGTTACATTCAAGCGCGCCATCTCCTGGCCAAAGTTTAAAATAAAAACAAAATGAAGGAACAAGCAGGTGCCTAAATGGTCTTGTGCTTTTAATCAGCCACTTAACTACTTAACCATGAAAGTAAGCTTCCCAGGGGTAATGAGAGTTGCTTAATTTGCAGAGACCGGGTGTTTATTTTTGTAGCACAATTTTCCAGCTGCCTGCATCCTGCGTCCTTTACAGTGCGTAACATCTGCTTATGCTGCACTGTTGGTATATGTATATGGTTTTTGCTTAAAGGCTTAAAGCCTCCCGGCTGCTGAGGGACAGAGCACGAACTAGATCTCCCAGGTTTGAAAATCTGATTCAGGCATCCACACAGGCTTCCAGGCCTGGCCTGTTAAGACTCAGGATCCAGGTACAAGTCTCTATATTTCCATACTAAACAAGAAAATGATAAGACAGGTTGAACTTTGATGACACTGGATAAAAGCAAAGAAATAAACTAAAAGTGAAACAACGTAGCCGGCGTATCTATGGCTACTATCATTCTGCTCTTTTAAAAATGCATTTGTTTCTGCAAAATGAGATATGTATTCCTGGAAAAATGCTTTTTCTGCAAAATTGCACACTAAAAATAATATGACTTATGGGAAAAATAGGATTGAAGTAGACAACTCAAAACATATGCGACTTTGCCACCAGAGCAAATAACAAACAGGCAATAACAATCTCAATAAAAAATACCAGCACAGTTAAAAAGGAACGTCCCATTCTTAATAAAGACATTCTATAGCAAATAAAGGACTTTGCCTTTAAAAACATGATAAAGGTAATTTGATGGAAGACAATGAAAGAGAAGCTGGAGTCTTCTGAGTCAGGAGATGAAGAAAAATGCACAAGATCAGGGAGAACTGAGCAAATAAGCACTCCTAAGACAGAGATGATAGCCAAACGAAGTCTGAAGGGAGACATGGGGTGAGTGAGCATGATTTAAAGCATTGCATCCCTCTGTGGCTTGCTGTGTTCTGTTGGGTTCATGCACTTTGCCTTCATCTTCTGCCACTTGCTGGTGCAAAATCTTGATGGGATGGGAGCATCACATAGGAACCATTGCAAACTTCACATTTTCGACACCATTCCACCATTTATCAATCACCTGTGAGCTAATTTATGTTAAAATCATACATAGACACACAAGTGTTATAGCAAAACAGAATGAATGTGGGATGATCCCCTCGTACACATCTTGACACTAATCCCTGCTGGAAGGATGGATTCTACCAGCCCAGCTCCTTCCTCTGATCTGCCTCCTTGGAGCCTCAATGTTGGATTCACAGATGTTCCCACTTCCCAGCCAAGAGGATCCAATCATGGCGCTCGGCTCCAAGGCTTCTATTTTGTCTGAGGTGCTGCAGTAAGGGAGACAGTATATATTTGCAGGCTTATTTTGGCTTCAAGTGAGAGAATCTCAATCAAAACTGTCTTAAGAAAAGAAGAACACTTTTGCTAATCTAAATAAGAAGCCCAGGTATGGACGTGGCTTCATGATCAACTGAATTCAGGGTCTCAAATTTGGTCCCTATGTCTAGGTCTCTTTCCCACCATCACCCTTTCCCATTCTCTACCTTCCTTGGTGTTAGCATTATTCTTTTCCAGGCTCTGTCCTGATGATGGCGCCTGGACCCTTCCAGGTTCCTAATCCTAGTAGCTAGCAATCCTAGAGCAAAGGCAGCCTCTCTTTCCGGACAACTTTTACAAAACAAGGATAAAATTCCAGGAATTGTCTTACAGGAGTGGCTTGATGCAGGTGCTCCCCAACCTGCAACCAGCCCACTGTGGTTTGGAGATGAAGGCTCTGATTGGCCAGGTCAGGGTAATGGGCTGACCCAAACCACATGCACAAAGATGGGGAGAAGTACCCCAAGGAAAAACAGGTGCAGTACCCGGAAAGGAAGGACAGATCAACGCAAGCACCCATCACCCATGGGGGTTCAAGACAGGTATCAGTCCAGTAGCTTGTGAGATTTGAGGAATCCAGTTTGTAAGGACACAATATCCAATAGGGATTATTTATTTTGAACTTAACGGAATGGAAAAAGATGACTCAAAATAATATCATCACACTATTCTTAAATTTATAAGCAGACCTACTATGGAGGTAAATTACAGGCATACTTCACTTTATTGTCCTTCTCAGATACTGCATTTTTTTACAAATTGAAGGTTTGTGGCAACCCTGCATCTATCAGTACCACTTTTCCAACAACATGTGCTCACTTCCTGCCTCTATGTCAAATTTTAATTAAGGTATATACATTGTATTTTTTAGACGTAATGCTATTGCACATTTAATAGATTACAGTATGGTGTAAACATAGCTTTTATATGCACTGGGAAACCAAAAACTTCATGTGACTCACTTTATTGCCATATTCACTTTGTTGTGGTAGTCTGAAACTGAACCTGCAATATCTCTGAGGTATGACTGTATAAATAATTACAGGCTATACGGCACAGGTTTAAAAACTCTGGGCAGATGTGACCTGTAGGTGTATTTTGTTTGACTTGACAGTGTTGTTTTGTTTGTTTGTTTGTTTGTTTTTAATTTGTTGCCAACATTTAGAAACTTGCAGAAGTTGGGGATTCCCTCAAAATAATAAACTGGAGCCACACTGGGCCCATTTTCCTTCTTGGTGACAGTAGGCTGAGCTGAGTAACTGCTATCCCTTTATTGAAACATCCTCCCCGGCTCACAGTAAGGCCCACCACTGCCTTATTCATTCATTTTGTTACCTGTCTGGCCCTGTAGGCATTTGAGTTTGCACTGCTAATCAGCCTTGGGAGTTGAGATCTGGCCACTCACCTCTCCAGTGACCAGTTTGCAAGAGATCTCTAGTCAGAGAAGGCCAGGTCAAGTGCCTTCTGTCTTGCTCTGCTGACTTATATTACTTCAAACATGCCTGACAGTGAGCCAGTGGTCACATACTATGCCAGTTTGAATGTATTATGTCCCCAAAATGCCATTATCTTTGATGTTATCATGTGTGGGAAGACGTATTAGTGTTGATTCGATTGTAATTCTTTGAGAGTTTCCATGGAGATGCAACCCACCCAACTGTGGGTGATGACTCTGATTGGATAATTCCATGGAGGTGTGGCCCCGCCCATGCAGCATGGGCCTTGATTAGTTCACTAGAGCACTATATAAGCTCAGACAGAAGGAGAGAGCTTGCTACAGCCAAGAGGGACACTTTGAAAAATGCATAGGAGTTGAGAGTGGAGCCGCAGAGACATTTTGAAAACAGCTGTTGAAAGCAGACTTTTGCTCCAGAGAAGCTACGAGAGGAAAAACACCCCAAGAGTAACTAAGAGTGACATTTTTGAGGAACCGTAGCCTAGAGAGGAACGTCCTGGGAGAAAGCCATTTTGAAACCAGAACTCTGGAGCAGATGCCAGGCACGTGCCTTCCCAGCTAACAGAGGTTTTCTGGACACCATTGGCCATCCTCTAGTGAAGGTACCCGATTGTTGATGACTTACCTTGAACACTTTATGGCCTTAAGACTGTAACTTTGTAACCAAATAAACCCCCTTTTATAAAAGCCAATCCATTTCTGGTGTTTTGCAAAAAGGCAGCATTAACAAACTAGAACACATACTCTATTACTAGAACTTTGCTGCCTTGGCTTTAAATCTTTAAAGTTGATTAGGTAATTTACCGAGATATTTATTCTAGCTTATTCTTCCAGATGTAGGCGAATGAAAAAGTTATTTTTCCCTCCCCCAGTCCTGGAAGAACAGCTAAGCATTTGTGTCCTGGAGATCTAAGTGAACTTTGCCTTATGGAAGAATTAACAGACCTTTGTTTTCAGAGGCCTAGTTACACAGAACCTAGGAGCTGGATTGTTCCAGAGCAGAAAGTATGCCAAGGCTTGAAAAAAATGGAAAATACCCAATTCAGAAAGTGATTACATTCTTTGCTATTTGGAGGATAAAAGAGAGATGCTGGTTGATAAATGACCATGAAATTTGCCTCAATCAAGTCCCCCAGGAAGGGCAGTATTCAGTATCTGTTAGGATTCTTTCTAACACAAATGACAGAAAACACAGAGAGCAGGCATAAATGGGGCTAGGGCAGGGAGGCGGGCCGAGGGAGACAAAGAGAGTCAGGTAATTTATTGGTTTATGTTACTGAAAAGTACAAGGGTATGGCTTCAGGTATGGCTTGATCCAAGTATCCAAAAGCTATCGCAAGACTATTTCTATCCATCCTCCAACATAGCCTTCCCCTCAGTTGGCTTCCTTGTCAGGATCCATGGTATGGCTCCCAGCAAGAATTATGTCATACCACTCTCAGTTTTTATGGGTTTTATCACCTTTTTAAGTCCTTTCAGTTCTCAGAAACCACCCCCCCCCAAAAAAAAAGAAAAAATCTCAATGGCTTCTGAGTAGAATCTATGTCAATTCTGGAGCCAATTACTTCAGCCATGAAATACAACAGTCTAATTGGCCAGTCATATATTCCTTCCCTGAAAGTTGGGGAATTGGGATACTATAACAGGAAGAAGGAGGGAATAGGTGCAGGGCAGCAAAATCTACAAATGATTACTGGAGACACCAAACCGGGATGGCTAAGGATACAGCACCAAGTACCAGTGTTAGAAACAAGCATTTTACCTTAAAAATGCTCACCCGGTTGTGGAAGGGAAAAGAATTTATTCACAGTCTTGCAAGAATGAATGCACAGCCAGAAACATGGCAGGCACATCAAAAAAAAAAAAAAAAAAAAAACACAAAAAAACATGGCAATAGTTATATCCTACTCCTAATATGCATGTCCCTCCTGTTTCCCATTGGCTGGATACTCCAGAGGTTACAGTCTATCTGAGAGAGCTAACTAGCCCAGCTTTGGGATTTTGAATTGTACAGCCTATCACAGAGAGCTCATCCAGTTTAAATTTCCCATGGAGAGTTCCCGCCTTTGACTATACCCCCACATTCTTTTACATTCTAGTAACCCTGGTTATCTTTCCCACATAAGGAACTAGTGCTGATTCTAGACTTACATCACGGCACTCTCTCTCTTTTTCCTTCCCCTCACTACAGGGCTAATTTAAGCCAGCTCTTCTACCCAATCTCCATTTTCTCTATTCCATGTGGTCTTTATGTGAAAGCTAAACTTAACCCTTTCTTACACCAGGGCGTAGGAATCTTAGCAAAGTTCTCTATGTCTGAACTTGTTATTTAAAAGGGGGTCTGCTAGTTCTGAATGGCTCAAGCAGGACATGGGTAGACCAGCCAAGGGCTGTACCCACCTGCAAGGGGCCTTCTTTGGGGGAGACCCATCCACCCCAGGACTCTTGCAGAATCACTAGGCAGGAAAGGAGTGCATGCACACACTCACAGGCACACACAATGATAGATTTTGCTTTCCTCACTGATCCTGGCAGAGAAGAGACTAAGCCAAATCTGTTGTGTTTGGGAATGTGATGTTTCTAACACCCAGATAGCCATAGTAGATTTGTTTTCATCTTATAAATTTCTGTTTCCAACCACTGTCTCTTTCCTGTGGTCTCTGTGTCCCAAGCCACCACCCTCTTACTTCTTTCATCTACTCTAAGTCAACTTTCCCCAAGGTCCTTGATCATGGGGTTGCCTGGGGTGTGAGAGGGACAGACAGACACCTCACTGACCATACCTGCCTTGTTCTGCTGGCACTAAAGTTGTGTACTCTGTGCAGTCCTGGCTGCCACTATCTAATCCTAATCTATGCCAAGCAAGAAGATGGTTACATTCTTTCAAAAAACTTCCCTTATATTAGAAGGAATTGGCCCCCTGACCAACACTATCTATCTCCAACCAGAGATTTTTTAAATGATCATAAAAAAAATGTGGTACTTTCTGGTTTCCTCACTTTAGAATAGTACTTTTCAACCATTTTAACTTTTGTACTCTTGTGCTAGACATAAAAGTCCCATACCTTCTTCTTCTAAGGTAATTTGAAATTTTAAACTAAGTATTTTGACTAAAAAAATTATATTGAGATTAAAAAAGCACACACAGGAGCCTGGGAAAGATGGTGGCATAGAGAGGAGTGGAAGCTAAGTAGTCCCCCTGGAACAACTAAAAAAAAACCAGAAATAACTAGTAAATAATCCAGAATAACTGCGGGGGGGGGGGGGCGGCAAACAAGACTGTCCACTCATCATACACCAACCTGAATTGGGAGGAATGCCCAAGATCACAGCATAAAATCTGTAAGTAAAACCTGCGGATCCAAGTCATGAGACCCCCTCCCCCATAGCCCGAGCTGCAAAGCCTCGTGGTGCAAGAGAGAAGCTCTCTCCCAGCAAGTGAATATAGCTCAGCTGAGCTCCAACTGGGGTTTTAAGTAGCGAGTGTGAACTGCTCACTACAGGTACAAATCCCCAAAAAACAGACAGAGGCTTTGGGTGAAGACTGACCTTGGAGAGCCGGAGGGTCGCCTTGGACTGGGTCTGAAGGGGACTATCTGTTTCTTTTTTGGCTCAGTGGAAAAAGCCCCAGTCATTTTCAGTTTCCAGGGCTGTGACTCAGAGAAGGGTGGAGACAAAACAAGCAGAGAGAGAGACCATTGAAATGCTAAAGACCTCCCCCTAGGGGGTCTATCTTCTCTAAGAGGAAAGGGGTGGGGCCCTTTCCATTCAGAACCAGACCCCAGAGCCTGGGGGAACACGGCCATACCTCCTCACATGAATCAAGAATTATAGGCTAACAGGCATCACGTGCTGGGCAGAAAAGCACAGTGACCTGAGGCATCACAAGGTGGAGCAATTTTCTAAGACACACCCTCAGGGAAACCAGATACTGAATATTTCTTCCCTCTGGGACCTGAGCCTGTTCTCGTCTGGGAAAACCTGATTTGGATAACCAAGGAAACCATGCCTAGACAACAGAAAATTACAACCTACACTAAGAAAAACAAAGTTATGGCCCAGTCAAAGGAACAAACGTACACTTCAACTGAGATACAGGAATTTAAACAACTAATACTAAATCAATTCAAAAAGTTTAGAGAAGATATTGCAAAAGAGATAGAGGCTGTAAAGAAAACACTGGGCATACATAAGGCAGAAATCGAAAGTTCAAAAAAACAACTAGTAGAATCTATGGAAATGAAAGGCACAACACAAGAGACGAAAGACACAATGGAAACATACAACAGCAGATCTCAAGAGGCAGAAGAAAACACTCAGGAACTGGGGAACAAAACACCTGAAAGCCTACATGCAAAGGAGCAGATGGAGAAAAGAATGAAAAAATATGAGCAACATCTCTGGGAACTTAAGGATGGAACAAAGTACAATAATGTACATATCATTGGTGTCCCAGAAGGAGAAGAGAAGGGAAAAGGGGCAGAAGCGATAACAGAGGAAATAATTAATGAAAATTTCCCATCTCTTAGGAAAGACATAAAATTACAGATCCAAGAAGCGCAGCGTACTCCAAACAGAATAGATCTGAATAGGCCTATGCCAAGACACTTAATAATCAGATTATCAAATGTCAAAGACAAAGAGAGAATCCTGAAAGCTGCAAGAGAAAAGCGATCCATTACATACAAAGGAAGCTTCATAAAACTATGTGTGGATCTCTCAGCAGAAACCATGGAGGCAAGAAGGAAGTGGTGTGATATATTTAAGGTACTGAAAGAGAAAAACAGCCAACCAAAAATCCTATATCTAGCAAAGCCGTCCTTCAAATATGAGGGAGAGTTCAAAATATTTTCTGACAAATAGACAATGAGAGACTTTGTGAACAAGATGTCTGCCCTACAGGAAATACTAAAGGGAGCACTACAGAGTGATAGAAGACAGGAGTGTGTGGTTTGGAACACAATTTTGGGAGATGGTAGCACAACAATGTAAGTACACTGAACAAAGATAACTATGAATAAGGTTGAGAGAGGAAGGTTGGGAGCATGTGAGACACCACAAGAAAGGAGGAAAGATAAAGACTGGGTCTGTGTAACTTGGTGAAATCTAGAGTGTTCAACAATTGTGATAAAATGTACAAATATGTTCTTTTATGAGGGAGAACAAGCAAATGTCAACTTGCAAGGTGTTAAAAATGGGGAGGCACTGGGGGAGGGATGCAATCAGCATAAACTAGAGACTGTAACTAACAGAATCATTGTATTATGCTTCCTTTAATGTAACAAAGGTGATATACCAAGGTAAATGCAGATGGGGGGGGATAGGGGAGGCATGTTAGACACTTGACATTGGTGGTATTGTCTGATTCTTTACTCTACTTTGATTTAAGGTTATTTTTCCTTTTGCTGCTTCCTAGCTGTCATTTTTTTTCCTCTTTCTCTTGCCTCTCTACCTTCTTTGACTCTCCCTCCTGCCTTGTGGAAGAAATGTAGATGTCCTTATATAGATAGTGGTGAAGGTGGTGAACACATAAATATATGACTATACAGAGAACCATCGATTATTTACTTAGGATGGAATGTATGGTGAGTGAACAAAACCATATAAAAAAAAAAAATGGGTTGATGACAAAACCTCGAGAGCAATATACTGAGTGAAATGAGCCAAACACATAAGGACAATTATTGCAGGTCTCACTGATAGGAACTAATTATAATATGTAAACTCATAGACATGAAATATAAGGTACCAAGATATAGGACGAGGCTTAAGAATGGGGAGTGGTTGCTTAGTATGAGCAGAGTGTTCAACTAGGATGAACTTAAATGTTTGGAAATGAACAGACATGTTGGTAGCAAGATGTGAAAATAACTAACAGTGCCGAATGGTGTGTGCATGAGGTGGGAAGGGGAAGCTCAGAGTCATATATGTCACCAGAAGGAAAGTTGGAGGTCAAAAGATGGAAATGTATAAAACTGAATCCTGTGGTGGGCAATGTCCATGATCAACTGTACAAATACTAGAAATCGCTTCCATGAACCAGAACAAATGTATGACGCTACAACTAGAAGTTAATAATAGAGGGGCATATAGGGAAGAAATATATACCTATTGCAAACTATATACTACAGTTAGTAGTATTTCAACATTTTTTCATAAACAGTAACAAATGTACTATACCAACACTACAAGTCAACAATTGAGGGAGATTGGTTAGGGATGGGGAGGATTCGAGTTTCCTTTTCTTTTTTCCTTTTTTCATCTTTCACTTTATTTCTTGTCTGGAGTAATGAAAAGTTTCTAAAAATTGAACAAAAATTAAGTGTGGTGATGGATGCACAGCTGTATGAATGTACCCAGGGGCAAGTGATTGTACACTTTGGATCTTTGGATAATTGTATGGTATCTCAACAATCCCAATAAAAATTAAAAAGGAAAAAAAATGCATTAACTTGAACTGCAACCCAGTACCCTTTATTCTTAAAGATGACCGTATAACTATATAGCGTACACTGTGTGACTGTGGGATTGTGAAAATCTTGTGGCTTCCGCTCCCTTTATCCAGTGTACGAGGACAAAAAGCAAATGAATAATAGGGAGGGGTGGGGGTATGGGATGTTTTGGGTGTTCTTTTTTACTTTAATTTTCATTCTTATTCTTTTTTGTGTGTGGTAATGAAAATGTTCAAAAATTGATTGTGGTGATGAATGCAAAACTATGTGATGATGATACTGTGAACAACTGATTATACACTGCGCATGATTGTATGGTTTGTGAATATATCTCAATAAAATTGAATTTAAAAGGTAAAAAAAAAAAAAAGGACACACATATTTATAGCAAGTTTTAGTTATAGTGACTAGAAACTAGAAGAAACCAAGATGTCCTCCAATAGGTGAATTGATGACCAAACTGTGGTAAAACCATGCCCTGTTACTCTAGTCATGAATAAAAACAAAAGCACTATCCTGCCACATGAACTCATGGATGCATATTAAATTCACAAGGGAAAGAAGCCAGCTGGAAAGCCTACATGCTACATGATAAGGGAACATCTAAAAAAAAAAATTATATTGAGACAATGATATTTTTAGTCACACACAGTCCCCAAAAAGATTCTGATAAAACCCTGTGGGAGGGGACATGTGTCCATCCCTATAGAAAATCACTCCTTTGAAGCATCTCCTAGCTGTGAAAAATGAAGCAAGAATTACGTCATACCACTCTCAGTTTTTATGGGTTTTATCACCTTTTTAAGTCCTTTCTGTTCTTCAACAAAGTTTGACTTGACTAATGTTAAATTTGAAAAACAAGGGGGGACATTAACCGAACTGAAGGCTCTGCCTTATGCATATAGATATATACCTGCATACATATACATATATACATGTACACATATATGTTACATACATGTCTGTAAATATGATCACTTATGTATATATAATTTGTTCATTCCTTCAACAGGCACGTGTTGAACACCTCTCATGGGAGTGATGCTGTGCTGAGTCACACAAACAGCAAAATCCCACACAGTGCTGTCCTCACAGAGTTTACAGTCTAGCTGGGGAGACAGATATTAACGAATTAATCTCACAAATGTGAGAGCAGAGCTGCCCCAGCTTGTCGGCAATTGCAAACTGGTTTCATCCAACCCTCCCTGGGTCAGGGCAAGGGCTCCCCTTCTGGCCCCCTGCACCCCTCAGGGCACCCACCCCACCTTACATGCTGGGGGATTCCTGAGTGTGTCCTGGGCCCTGGAAAAGAGGGCATGTCCCAGGGGATGGCGGGTTTCTCAGTCCATCCCTGTCCCTCATCTTCTCCCAGCCAAGGACTTGACCTCCTTTTAACTAATCTCTTGGAAAGAAACAAAAAGAAAACTCACTCTGCAAGTCTGTACTGGAATATTTCAGTCTTGTGCTTAGACCAGCAACATTTTCTTCTTTGCTTACAGTCGAATATCTGCAAGCTTTTGTTTCTGGTTCAACAGTGGGGGACTTGTAACTAGCTGTTCAGACAGGCGGGGAAGAGGCCCACGGGGCCCAACAAAGGAAGTCAGGGGGCACCGGGCGGGGTGGGAGAAACATGCTGGAGAATACATTGAAATCCGACCACCCGGCCACACAAACAGATGTGTGGCAAGGGCCCCCAAGGAGGCCGGGGGATGCTAGGAGAGTCAGTAATGGGGAGTCATGGTAGTGTGGAGAATTAAATTGTAGGGGCAAGTGTGGAATCAGGGAGACCAAGGAGGAGGTCATTAACCACAGCCCAGGAGAGAGAACACTCCGGTGGTCAGTGGAGTGGGTGGATTTGGGCTACCTTTTTAAAGTAGCACTGATAGGACTTGCTGAAAGATTGGCTGTCCAGGAGAGGCAAAGGGTGATTCCCAGATTTCCAGCTTGAGCAAGCTGAGGGATGGTGGCTCCAGTTACTGGAACAAGGAATGCACAGGGAGGAACAACTTCTATTTGCTGGAGTTGATAATCCTAAGGAGATGTGAGAATATGGGTGAGGTATAGGGGCCCCAAATGGGGCAAAGGGAAAGAGGAAAGCAAAGTTGGGGAGAAGAATATGCAGACAGATCCCTGGCCCAGCTTGAGGTATCTGTTAGAGCCACCCCCAGAAGGAGGGAAGGAATAGGATCAGATGCTGAAGACACTCTGTTTGCGAAGGCCTGTGTGTTGCTTCAGAAGCCAGGAGCCTTCACACCACCGAGGGCTCAGGTGAACACCGACAGAGGACAACTCTGTTGGCGGGGAAGTTTTGTGATAAACCAAGGGCACCGTTAGCTGGGACAGGATGGTTTGCTGGCACCAACCTCGGTCTTTAAATGGACTCGAGCCTGAGCCCAGGTAAGCAGAAATACTGGAGGTGACTGGGAGCACTTGGAACTCCTTTGTGAGCGTTGGGAACTCACAGCTCTCGAGTTGTGAGAGTAAAGGTTAATTTAATCACATTTACCTGTCAAGCAGTGAAGCCAGGAAGATTTGGGGTTGCACAGGTGAGATCAACAATGGCCAGAAAGTAGTAGGCATAGCCTATGTGGCCCCCACTCATCTCTTTGTTCCTTCTACAATACAAGCTCTTTTGGCCCAGATTCTACTGTTGCGGCCCTTGGGTAAGAACCCTTAGTAGTTAATTGTATGGGCATTATCTTGCATGTAGCTCAGTTCCTCCTTATTCTACTATGCATAAAGCAAGCATGTGTTCTCTGTCACTTGGCAACAAAAGAAAGAACTGATATATGAGGTTAAGGGAATAAGTGGAGATGGTACTTATTCAACAGCTATTTAACGAGTGCCTAATATGTAGCAGGCATTGTGTTGATTCCAAAACGAATTGTATTTTTATTTCAAAATAAACCTAATAGAAGACTGGCATTTTAGAAGATGTACTTTCCCTTCGGTGTTATAATTTTTGCCATTTGTATGAGATTGTACTATCAGGAGAACTATTATTTAGCATTCACATTTTTAAAACACAACAACTTAGCCACTGCTTGCTAAACATCATAACAGCCAGCACTCTTTCTTGCTTTCATATTCCATTCACCTTTATAAGCGTGGTTAGAATATCTGCCCCTCAAGTGGGTAATTACTGAGAGTGATCTGGGTCCAGGCATAGGCAAGGCATTATGGGAAGCACAAAGAAGCACTGCAAACAGATCCTGTCCCAGGAGAGCTTATAACCTAGTTGGAAAGACAAAAGTGACACAGGTAAAATAACTGCATTTCCCCCAAGAGGGACAGGAGGTTTGCCTGGGACAATAAACTTCAGGCAGATATTTGCTGCTCTCTCCCTCCCAGGATGACCTTCCTCACTCCCCTGTGGGTGGATGGGGCCATGGGACAAGTTTGGTGTCACTTGGTGTCACCAAGCAATTAATTGCCCATACAAAAGCCTCCAGAGCTATCCTTTCCCTCTGGAACAGGGTCTGGCACATTTTGGGTCCCCAAGTGTTCACCATGAGCATAGCCCCCTGCCAACCCATGATGGATGCATAGCAGGAATGAGAAATAAGCCTGTTTTTGTTTTAAGCCATTGAGTTCTGGAGGCTGCTCATTATATACCAGAACCTAGGCTATTCTGACTGAAACACTAAAAGGATGAACTGGCCAAACCTCTAGTGCACTTTAGAGAATAGCAGATCTTAAAGAACTGAAACTAGCAAAAACAGTGATGTTTTTAAAAAGGATATTCCAAAAAACCACAGGCTGCCAAGTTTGATGTTTACTCACTGCAAGGGTCCAGAAGGGACAGGTAAAAAGAATGGTTTGTAAGCACTTAGAATAGAAAGCTGAGATCACAGGGAGTCAATGTGGTTTACCAATGACAATCACAGCCAACTAAGACTTTTTTGCTTTGCAGATGTTTTTTTTGTATCAGTCAGGGTCTTGGCAGATATCAGATGATGTAATCAAACTAGGATGAATTTACAATTAAGTTTTATCAAAATGCTAAATGCAAAAGATGTAAGCAGGAAGTAGGAAAACCTCAAGTAATAGCACAGCACCCTGGCTAGTAAAACTGGAGATGTTACCACTCCTTTGCCTGAAGGGGTGAGAGGTAAGAGTACAAACCTGGAGACAAATGGACTGTGTGAAAGAGCCACCCCACTTTTGGTGGAGGCACCTGGCCAGCCTGAAGTGATTCAGCAGTAAGGGAGCTGGGGGAATAAATAGCCCAATTCACCCTTCTCATTCCCTCCAATCTATTGTCATTTCTCCTCATTGGCCAAACCCAACTGGAAACCCAACTGGAGGGCAAAGGAGCCATTGACGTGATCCCTACAGGTCAACTTCCTGGGGCACAAAGAGAAGTTGAGAAGTAGGAGAGCAGATCTAGAAGGACAAATAGAAAATATCCAGCTAAGGTTTACGAGGAAAACAAAATACATAGAATGTATCTGGACTTGAGCAAGGTATTTGACAAGTGCCATTAGGAATTCTTTGAGGAAAAGATGGAAATACAGACTGAATAGATTCATATTTGGTTGAACAAAGTACATGTCATTGACATGATATGAGACAGCAACTTATAGACACTAAAGCAATAACTGAGAGAAAGCAGAGATAAAATTTATTACCATTATTTTTATTATTGTACCACCACTGAAAGTCACTAAATCAGGAAGCCATCTTGGACACACCCTCTATTGTGCTCCCATAGCACATTCCCTGGAGTGGATGATAGTAACTACAGTTTACCTTCTCAGCATGCCCTTCCATATCACTTCCGCCAATAGCACCCTCCAAGGAACTTACCCACAATCCATGTGTTTTGGATGTGGTCAATTGCCATACTTTGTCTTTCCCTAATCCCTAACTCCAAAGGATGTGTTGGGGATTGAATTGTGTCCACCATAGAGACATGCTCAAGTGTTAATCCACATTCCTTTGGGTCCCATTTGTAAACAGGACCTTTGAAGATATTATTAGTCAAGGTGCGGACTCTTCTCTTTGAAGATCCTATTTGGATGAGGCCAAATCAAATCAGAGTAGGTGTTAATCCATGTCATTGGAATTTTTATAAGGCAGAAGAGGCCAAAAGTCAGTTAGAAGAAGCCAGAAGAAGGTGAAGCCAGAGCAATTATATCATGTCAGAGGATTGCCATGACCAGAACACTACAGAATTTGGAGAAAGGAAGGCCTTGCCAACACCTTGATTTTGGGCTTCCAGCCTCCAAAACTTTGAGTTAATAAATTCTTATTTTTTAAGCTATATAGTGCCTGATATTTGTCATAGCAGCCCTAGAAATTAAGACAGGTGGGCACCCGAATCAGCCAGACCAATCAGAGTTCTTCTGGGAACATTTCTGCTGAAACTAGTGAGAAAGGTGGTATCTCGCCTTTGGGTTACAATGCTGGAAAGATGCAAGTTTGGAAGAGTGGCTAGTTATTTTCCCTAGTTCAGTAGAAGAAGCCACTTACAGTAAGAGAGTTTGTGGTCCTCATACAAAAAGAAGAAGAAAGATGAAAAAAGACAATTCTTCAATTATCTGAGTTTCTGGATTAAATTGTTTTGAAATCAATTATCTGTGAATTTCTTCTTAAATGAGCCAGCTAGCTTGAGTTAGGTATCTGTTGCTTGCAACAGAAATCTCTGATTATTCTACCTGGATTATAAAGCTTCCAACATTAATCTCATGGTGTTGTCAACATTTATTTATTATAACAAAGTTTAATCCAAATAATAAAGGTTAGTAGAGTGATAATACAACTACTACTGTCAAGTGTTCAGTAAATGTTCACAGGATAAATGACTGCCACCAAGATAAAAGCCTCATCGAAAGGCAGTGTAGGGCCCCGCTGAGGCTACATAGTACTTTGCTCTTCTCTGGGAATTTCCATTCCTGCCTGCCCCAGCCACCCATGTAATATCTGCCACTACTGGAGAAGCCACAGAGGAAGAGGAAGGTCACAGTGGGTTTCTTCCTTCTTCCTTTCTCCACTGACTTCACCTCACTTAAACTGCCATCCTGGGCCTTCTCCTGAGTTACATGGAGAGAGGAGCAGGAAAAGGGCAAGGCCTTCTGTTCTGGTTTGCTAATGCTGCCATTATGCAAAATACCAGAAAGGGATTGACTTTTATAAGGGGGGTTTATCTGGTTACAAATTTACCATCCAAAGACCATGAAATTGTCCAAATTAAAGCATCAACACAAGTATACCTTCACTGAAGAATGGCCAATAGCGTCTGGAAAAGCTCTGCTAGCTGGGAAGGCCCATGGTTGGCGTCTGCTGATTCTTTACTCCGGGGTTCTGGTTTCAGAATGGCTTTCTCCAAGATGTCTCTGGATTTCTCTTAGCTTAGCACCTCCAAACATTCTTCTGTCTGCATCTCCAAGAATCTAAGCATCAGCAAGCACCTCTTGGTACATTTTTTCCTCTCTTATCTTCTCTGGAGCAAACTCTGGGCTAGCATCTCAAAGTCTCAGCAAGCAACTCTGTTGGATTCCAAGCGTCTAACATCTGTGTGTCCTGCTTTAGCATATCTGGGGCATTTTCCTCCCTTTGGTCTCTGTGAGAGCTCCCTTTAAAGGACTCCAGCAAACCAATCAAGACCTATTCTGAATGGATGGGGTCATATCTCCATGGAAAAAGTCACTTAAGAGGTTACATCCTAATCAAAAAGATTAATCAATCTGCCCCCCCAAGACTGCATTAAAGAATATGGCTTTTTTCTGGGGGACACAATGTATACAAACCAGCACTCCTTCCATAGACAGTGTTGTAATCTGGCTTCAGGCCCTTCCTGGTGGCCTTTTCTCTCATGGAGTTCTTTTGTGGATCTCTCAGAAACCCCCCTCACAGAGGCCCTCTCACTGCACCATCCTCTGCTATGGATGATGCAAACTCTGGCTGACACTCACAACTCCCCCCTCAGCCCCTACTCTTGGAGTATATTCCACACGGCTTCTCTGAACTGAGAGGAGGTCCTCTGGGTTGGATCCTTCAAGATGACAAGTGTCCCATACAGAACATGCCCTGGGCCCTGCCATCAGCACAATCCACTCCACTCACTTTGCAGCCCTTCCCTTGCCTGACCTCAGGGTCAACTCCAGCCAGGCTCATCCCTCAGCTTCTCCAAGCATCAGGCTCTGTGTTGTACAACTCTTGAAGCCCTCCTAACTTGGCTTAAATTGCAGGAAGGGAACTACCCTCCTCTCTTCCATGGGTTGGGGGAAAAAATCACACAGAACTCCAACAGCTCTTTTCAAAGAAATTTCCTCTCCCCAACCCTCTTCCTCCAGTCCCCTACCTCCTCTTACTAATGGTCTGGACTTGGATGGTGGGCTGAGGGTCCCAACTAGTTGGGAACTTCTAGTAGCAAGGCCTACCTAGATGGTCAATCTTCTCTTCAGAACTTCACTGTCCAATGTGGTAGCCACTAGCCACTTGTGGCTATTGAGCATCTGAAATATGGCTGGTCAAAATTGAGAGATGCTGTAAGTGTAACACACACAGTGGCTTTTGAAGACCTAGAACGAGGGGGGAATAAAGTAAAATATCTCAATATTTTGTATATTGGTTACGTGTTGAAATAATATTTTTGATATATTGGGTTAATAAAATATCTCACTGAAGTTAATTTCACCTCTTTATCCTTTTTTAAAAATGCATCTACTAGAAAATTTTGAATTACCTATGTGGCTCACATTATATTTTTATTGGACAGCACTGCGTTACAATGTGTGACCCACAGCCTGGATCAAAAGTCAAGGCAGGAAAAGTTCCATTCAACATGCCATTAATAGTGTTTACAAATCCCTTGGCCGCTGCCTGGCACATATTAACCACTCAATAATTAGGATAAGGGAGAGGCCGGAGGTGGAAGAAGAGGAGGAGGTGTTATTTTTGTAATAGTAGATGATGATGTCGTTACTGTTATTCATCTCCGGTCTGTAAAATAAGAATAATAATCGCTGCTCTGCTGACTTCACAAGGCTGCAATGCGGTTTGAGTGAAATAATGTGTGTGAAATAAAAACTCTTTTAAACTGTAAAGAGTTGCATAAACAGCTGTTGTCATGGTAATAATAATCATGATGGCCGCGGTGAGATGCTGGCTCACACCCGGAGAGAGGCGGTAAGCGGGCCTCGGGAGGCCGGCTGCTCCGGCTGGCGCCCTGGGGCCCCGCAGATCTTTCCACTGCCTCAAAACCCGAGCTCTGACTCTGCCACCAGGTGGCGACGAAAGCCAAGCTGCCGTCCGCGCCGGGTGCCCTGGAGCACAGCCCCACCCAGACCAGGAAGACGTGTGGGTTCTCTGAGGACACCTGGGTTAAGCACCTCTTGCATTTTAAACTTAATGCTAGGTAAGTGAGGAGCTCAAAGAAGCTTCTAAGACATGGGCCGGCGCTTCATAGACTGCAGTGTAACCAAGTAAAATGGACCCCAAAGCGGCTGGTCCAACAGAGGTGATCCCTGCTTGGTGAGCGGGAGGGGCAGCCCCCTGTGGAACCGTGGCCTGCGGGAATCGGGAGCTTCCAGGGACGGTGACATTTGAGCCGGGTTTTCAGGAATGAGGGCTTCACTTGGTGAAGAAGGGGGCAGGGAACAGCAAGTGGAAAGTCTCCCAGTGTGAGAATGCCTGGAGCATTTTTTTTTTTTTTTTTTTTTAATGGTGAGGGCATTTGGAAATGAATGGGGAGGGTCTGCATGCTGCAGGGATTTAGTGAGTGGAGACCAGTGAAGTTAAATGACCAGAACTGTGCAGGACAGTTCTGCGTGATGAAGAAATGCCCTGCCTGAAATGGCAGTAGCAGCCCCACTGAGAAACTGATAGTCCAAATGGGGAAGGGGAAGCTGTGGTATGAGAGGCAAGTGGAACGATAAAGTAGCGCCAGGCCTGAAGGGCCTCACCACCAGGGTGTGGATCTCGGGCCATCCTCCAGGCAACACAGAGCCACTGAATTCCTTCCCATCTGCAGGGAACTGGCTCCTGCTTCAAAAACCCAGCACGCCTTCCTGCAGGACTCTGGTGGGGAGGAGACTCCTGGGGTGGATGCTCTGCCCCCTGAGGCTCACCCCCTCCTCTGGGGCTCTGGCTTGGATTCCCAGTCACTCTGCTCCTAGCCCCAGAATGATGCCATTCTCCCTTTGAAACTCCAGACTAAGTGTGGACACAAACAAGCACTTAGAAAACATTTGTCAAATTGAATTCAAGTCAAAGGCTGTGAAAGCAAACCCTCACTCCATGTAGCTCATGCGTGTTTAGCTTGAGGAAAGTTGGCACCATTGTGGCTGTAAGAGGATCTTCATCCCAGGAGGTGTCAAAGAACTTGCTCTGTCTGCCAGGCTTGCCTGTTAATAGTTAAAGAACTAGTACATATTAAGCTGCTACTTTCAGTCAGGGATTCTCCTGGGTACTTTATATACTTGATTACATTTCATCTCACAACAGCTTGTTTTATGGATGTGTAAACTGAAGCTCAAGGAGGTTGAGTTGCCTAAGGTGCCCAAGCATCCAAGTCCAAAGACCTTTACTCAGATCTGTCCAAGTCTAAAGGCCTTTGTTCTTTCCCCTACATTGGCCTGGTGTTCTCAGTCAAGGAGAAACGATGATTTTCTGAAGGGGAGGGAAGGCACCAAGACCTGGCAATGAAGACAGGCATCTTCCTTTGGCTCCCTTGGCAGGATGTGGCCTGCAGAGGGCTGCAGCAGGTTCACTGAAATGGTGCCAAGGGCTCCAAGCCCACAACTTTTCTGTTGGTCACTCATTTCAGAAATGGAAGCAGGAAGGAGAATCGAACTCAGGCAGGGTGTTGTCTTCCAAGTCAGCGCAAAAGCTACATCTCCCAATCCCTCACCTTGGGCTGGGGCCTTGACTACACAGGCATGGATTGATTCAGGGGCCTTATTGTGGGGGAAGATTAGCCCCTGCCTCTGGAGGATGCACCTGTTAGCTCTCTCCTCAGGGCACTCCTCTCTCCTCAGGGCACTTTAAAGGCCTATGGCTCACAGGCACCAGAGCCATTGCATAAGCCAGATCTACCAGTGGTTGTTTTTCTTTGCATCTTCCTGGGTGAGGGCCAAGTCTTTCAGTCTCTCACTGTTAGAGGGCTATTATCCTGCATGACAAAACAAGAGAGACTAATTGTTGCTGGGATTGGCCTGTGCAGGGCTGCTGTGGCTTCCTCAAATCCCTTGGACTCAGAGTAAAAAATCAACAGAATAGTCATTTTTCATGCATTCATCCATCCATCCATCCATTTATCATCTGCTATTTCCAGACACTGTGCTTAGCCCTGAGGAGCAAAAAAAATGAAGAACAGTATCTCTTCTCAGAGCTAAGTGTTCAATTGTGGGGAGACTGGTGAAAATATAAACTCAATGTCCCCAATCCTCACCAGCCTATGAGGGCCCACTAATTCAAATAACTCACTCAGAGTCATTACTTCCCTGCAAAGTGTCCCTCAAATAATTTTTGAAATCCCCAAGGAGTGTCTGACATATAATCATGAACCAACCCATCAGCTTTAACCAAAACTTGACCCCGACAATCCATCTTGCCCTCATTCTCCCTTGTCAATGCCCTCTGCTCCCCCAGCTGCATAAGGGAGCCTCTGCACCCCGAGAAATGACACTGTCCTTTCTGAGAGAGCCATGTCTGTACCAGTGCAGTTGCCACCAGACCAGAATGCCAACCGTACAACATAGAATCCTTCCTTCAAGTAGACTAGAGTCCCACTCCCACCCTTTTGTCCAGGTGTCTCTGTGTAGGTCACCACCTGTGCAGCCTTACATGGTGGGACTGGGTGCCAGATGGTCCCCAAACCTCTAGCCCTCAGGGTTCCAGAGTGACACTGAATTCTATGCAAAGGAGGAGAGAATGGCCTCTCCTCAGATTTGGGTTCTCCTATCACCTGGGGACCTCAAAGCAGTGCTGCTTGAATGCAGAGTCCCACAAGTTCTGTAATTCATCTTTCCACCAGGACTCAAAAACTCATCAAGGGGTTTGGCAGAGAGTAAATATGCCCTCTTAACGGTATCAGTGTCCTCCTGTTTCCAGTCTTTCTCTCTATCTATGTTCTAATCCCACATTTAATGCTTTCCCTGCAATATGCCCTCATGCATATCAGCTCATGCAAATAGCCTCCAAGAGGGGACCCAGTCCACCAGTCCTGACTCCCAGTCTGGGCTCATCTAGAACACTCTTTTGAATAAGCAGTTTGACTAGAGCTATCATAGTTGCAAGCACAGAGAAGGAGCATGTAAATCAGACAAGTGTGTATTGGAGGAGCATCTAAATTGAGCCTTTCTATTGGAGGGAAAGTAGAGGGATGACATTCCAGACAGAAGAAACAGCATGAGCAAAGTAGCAGGCGAATTTGCTTGGTGTTGGTGGAGTACAAAATGCAAGGCAGGGAAGGTGAGGGGAGAGGGAAGCCAGGGGTTGTCAACAGGAGTCTGATCAAGGTTGGTTTTATAGGCTGCACTGAGATCATACTGTATTTTAAGGCAATAGGGAGCCACCAGAGGTGTCTAGTAGAGGCACGAGATGACCAGCTTGTCTGCTTTAGAAAGATTGTTCTGTTCCTGTAAAATTAATTCCTCCAGAAAAAAGAAAGTGGAGTTACTGGGGAGGCTGTTGGAGTGATTGGATGAGACGTGATGAGGATTAAGACAAGTTCATAAGTAAAGGGGCAAGAACCACTCCCAGGTTTCTGGCTTGAGCAACCACACATATAGAGACCACTGACCGAGACAGATAACAAAAAAGAAGGAAGAATTGGAAGATGGGGAAGATGACCAGTTCTTTTTTAGAGGTTGTTTCAGTTTCCTAATTGCTAAAACAAATGCTATACAATGGGTTGGCTTAAATGGAATTTATCAGCTCACGATTTCAGAGGCTAGAAGGCTTGCTTCCTCCCAGGTTCAGTATCTTCTGGCTGGCCAACAATCTTTGGGTTTCCTGGCTTTTCTGTCACATGGCAATGCACATGGCAATGTCTTCTTTCTCATCCAGGTTTCATTGACTTCCAGTTTCTGGTTGCTCCCTTGTAGCTTCTCTTCCATGTCCAATTTCCTTTCCTTATAAGGACTTCAGCCACACTGAATTAAGGCCCACCATCATTCAATACGAACACCTGAACTAACAACATCTTCAACAGTCCTATTTACAAATGGGTTCACACCCACAGGACCAGGGATTGGGACCTGAACATGCCTTTCATGGGGAGCATGATCCAATCCCCAACAGAGGTGCTTGTCAAGTATATATATATACTTGACAGGTAAAAGGAAGACTTCTGGAAATAAGGCTCTGAAGGATAGGAGAGGTGTCTGAGCTGAGGATATACAGTAGATTTGGGATCTTCAGAGAGGAAGCCATGCTTGTGGATGGATCACAGCCAGAAAGCATCTAAAAGAGAGAAGAATGCCAAGAACAGAGATTTGCAGGACATTGGCATTTAAAGAGCAGGCAAAAAAGTGATGTCAGTTAAGGGGATTGGGGAAATCCGGATATGATGGTGTTAGGGAAAGCAAAGGAGAATGGAATTGTCAACAGTGCCAAACAGTGCAGAGAAGTCAAAAGTATCCATTGATGTGACTAGCAATGTGACTTGCAATGTGTTGAAATGTGGGTGAAAAGGGAGAAAGTTGAGATAGGAAAGGTAGATTACCCTTTCAAGATGGGAGGTGAACAGGGAGAAGAAAAAGAAGGCATTAGACCCTGTCTTGGGATGAGGTCCCTTTGAGCAGGTTGCCAGGCTAGAGGAAAGGAAGCAGTGGAGGGTACGGAGTTTGAATGAATACTTGACAGAGAGAAGTCCTGGAAGAGTCAAGAAGGGAAAGGTCCCTGAGCACAGGTGGGAGGCCTGGCCTTGAACATGGAAAGTGATGCAGCGTCTGATACCCAGGGAAGGGTGGCCACACTTAGAGATGAGACTGTAAGTGAAGGGGGAGTCCATGCCTACAGCTCTCTCTTTTGGGAAGGGAATCTGGATTGATGTAGGAACTTGTGGGGAGTGAACAAGATACAAAACGACCACCAAGGGGAGTGGGCAAAGCAGCCCACAGAGGCTGCTCAGAAGAGTTATGTTTTGTTTTTGTTTTTGTTTTTTCCCCACAGTCTAGATGAAGAGAATTTGCCCCAACAGAAAAAAAGACAGCCTTAGAGTTCATGCTCATCCTTTTTCCTTACCCTTTTGTCAAAAGGGCAAGTGCATTGTGAAACCTTAACCTACCTTTTTCATATCATATATTCAGCAAGTGACAAGGCTTTGATGGAAGTCCTACAGTTTTCCAGAAATAATATTCCCACTGCAGTTTCCAAAAGGCCTGCTCAGACCTCCTCCAGGTCCATCTCCTTAGGCAAATGTCAGGCAAGGACCAGCCTATTGGAATATTAGCTGCATGGATGCCAGATCTTCCTAAGGCCTTCTTTCCTGGCAGCCTGACTAGTAAGCAGATATTCTCCAGATAAGGGAGCTGTCTCTTTGGAGCAGTTTGGAGGCAGGGAATACATTTCCAAGTTGATGAGTACTATGGAAGTTTTGGGACTTGTCTTAAGCTCTCCAAACAGCAGAGGTCTGGGAAACAATGGCTGCAACTCAGAGGCAGAGCCAAGGCATCTCCCTTCTTTTGGGTGCCACTGTCACTGTTCAGCCAGCCACCCTTCAATTGGTCTGGATCCCTCCACTGAGTCACAGCCCACCAAGTAAAGGATTCCAAGACAGGTGCCCATTTCAGGACTGACCTTCCACTTTCTCATTCATTGTGACTTTCTCTGCTTGAATATACTGGTGGACAAGACCCCTACCAACTCCTAAATCCAGCCTCCTCCTGGAACTGCCCTTTGGGGATGGGAGGTGTATCGGAAGCACAAGGGAAACAGTAAGGAGCCACCAAGTAAGCCTCTTGGAGGAACCACACAGAAACAGTGCCCTCCCTTTCCAGGAGGAAGTTGACATTCTTTCTACTATCTGAATCTGTGCCCCCTCCCACCTGTCACAGACACTATTGGGGCCCCTCACCCCACTCTACTCCTACATCTGCTTCACCCCTTATTTCTGGTTTCACTGAACCCTCCCCAGCCCCTCAAAGCTTGGCTACATCTTGTCCCCAGACACTGCAGGACTTTGGACCAATAAGACTCCCATAGGTCCCAAGGCATAGCTCTCCTGTGTCCACCCTGTGCGTGTGGACCCAGGCCTGGACTCTTCCTTTGGCAGATGTTGCCTACCCAGCCCGGCCCTTGGCCTCATAGTTGGTACTTTCCCCGACCAGGCTGACCTCTCAATGCCCCCTATCTGCTTGACACTGGCTTCAGGCCCAGACAGCAGTAGGAATGACTGACGTTCTGAGGCCCTCTTGCTCTGGGTCCAGTCATTTCCATAAGTCACACTGAGGGCTGTGTGCTCCCTTGTGTCACCCCATTGATTATGAGTTCTTTGAGGACAGAGATGGCACTGGAGTCACAGTTCTCTCCTCAGCACTGAACAAAGGCCTGTCATGGGAAATATTTATGGTTGAACACATAAATGGACAGTTGGATGGATATATGGGTAGATGCCCTTCTGCCTGCTTGGAGTCTCTGGGAGGTGACCCCTGCTCCAACTTCACCCCAGTGAGGCTCCATAATATTTGAGTCATCACTGCGTCCCAATTATTTCAAAAAATGAGTCCAGTTGGCTCCATATTTCAGGATATGAAGGGCTTAGTAGTGGCAATCAGGTTGGAAAAGTCAGTAAAGGAATTTGTTGCTAAAGTTGCATTTGCTGTTGCTATATTAGGTTACTTTCTTGGCGTAGAGTAGGAACATGTTGGAAGTAAAGTAGTTAGGTTAGTTGTCTTTTTCTTACTCCCTTGTTATGGTCTCTTTGAAATGTTCTTTTATTGTATGTTTAAAAAAAATTTTTTTTTAATACAGTTGATTTAAAAAAAAAGTATTAAAAAAAGAAAAAACAAGGAAAAAATATGCAGAGCCCCCTTGAGGAGCTGGTGGAGAATGCAGGGGTATTGGCCTGCCCCACCTTGATGGTTGCTAATGCGCTCACAGACATAGGGGACTGGTGGTTTGATGGGCTGAGTGCGCTACCACAGGACTTGCCCTTGGGAAGACTGTTGCTGCAAAAGAGAGGCTAGGCCTCCCTATAATTGTGCCTAAGAGCCTCCTCCCAAATGACTCTTTGTTGCTCAGATGTGGCCCTCTCTCTCTACCTAAGCCAACTTGAAAGGTGAAATCAATGCCCTTCTCCCTATGTGGGATCAGACACCCAGGGGAGTGAATCTCCCTGGCAACGTGGAATATGACTCCCGGGGAGGAATGTAGACCTGGCATCGTGGGACGGAGAACATCTTCTTGACCAAAAGGGGGATGTGAAAGGAAATGAAATAAGCTTCAGTGGCAGAGAGATTCCAAAAGGAGCCAAGAGGTCACTCTGTTGGGCACTCTTAGGCACAATATAGACAACCCTTTTTAGGTTCTAATGAATTGGGGTGGCTGGTGGTAGATACCCGAAACTATCAAACTACAACCCAGAACCCATGAATCTTGAAGACAACTGTATAAAAATTAGCTTATGAAGGGTGACAATGGGATTGGGAAAGCCATAAGGACCACACTCCCCTTTGTCTAGTTTATGGATGGATGAGTAGAAAAATAGGGGAAGGAAGCAAACAAACAAACAGACAAAGGCACCCAGTGTTTTTTACTTTAATTGCTCTTTTTCACTTTAATTATTATTCTTGTTATTTTTGTGTGTGTGGTAATGAAGGTGTCAGGGATTGATTTTGGTGATGAATGTACAACTATGTAATTGTACTGTGAACAATCGAATGTACGATTTGTTTTGTATGACTGCGTGGTATGTGAATATATCTTAATAAAATGAATATTAAAAAAAAGAGTTGCATTTGCATAAAAAGTGCCTAGAGATGTAGTATCCACAGTATCCTTTCAGGAAGGACTTGCTGTTCATCTGCAGAGTGTAGACACATACAGCCTTCCATGTCTGCTCCTTCAGGGTCTGCCTCAGCTGCCATATGTAGTTGCCATGCCCAAAGTCATGCCCTTACCAGGGCACTCCACATCCACTCTCTGAGTGAGGTAAGGTATCAAGGACTGGCTATTGCAGCTAGATGCAAGGCAGTCTGACGGGCAATACTGATTCTTGCACTCCCTGCTGGTGGACTGAGGCTTTATCAGGCCTGCAAGACAGTTTGTTTCATCCTCTGCCCAATCCAGCCTCCTTTACCTTTTCTCAGGTGTTGATCCCTAATAAATATCTTGACTCCTATACTCCAACAGTCTAAAAACCCAACCTGCCACATTATTTGTTTAATTTACAGAGCAATATAAATATTAATATTTTCTAAAATGCTTGTAGTCAAGCTTTTCAGGTTTGAGAAAAAATATCCCTATCACAGAATACCAAAGAGTGGATGGGGGTGTTCGTGGAGATTATGGAAGGGCTGTAATCCCCTCCAGTCATCCCTTTTCACTGATGCTTGGCCTTTGATGGGGCTCTGGTTTGGAAGGCCTCAGATAGAGGCAAACTTAGCAGGGGGTAGGTCAAGGGCAAGGAGTTGGTTGGCCCAGCTGGATCTAGGTGGACAACAGGAGCTGCAGGTTTCTTCCTGGATATCAGAAATTAGTACGAAGATCGCCTGGGGTCTTAAAGATGGGGCTTCCAGATCCTTGGGGGAACCTAGAACCTAGGATTGGGGGCAAAAGGCTGAGAAATGAAGAATGTTTCCTCCCTAGTGGCATCACTGCCTGGAAGCTCTAGGGAAAGGGTGAATCAGACAAGCCAGGAAGGATGTTGGGAGGGGACAAACAGGGAAACTGAGCTTCACAGGGCAGGATGGTTTACCAGTTCCTTTTGATCAGACATGTGAGGACATATGAAGATATTGTCCCATATCCAGGAACAATAGCAATGACAACAAAACAGTCCAAAGACTCAGAGGATACAGATGTTGGAAACAGCAGTCAAGGACTTTAAAACTGCTAATATAAACATATTCAATGATTTAAAGGCAAAGATAGATGACTTCCTACATCTATCTTGGAAACTATAAAAAAAGAACTAAATAAAATTTAGAACTAAAAAAAAATAGTATTTGAAATGAAAATTTAATGAACTGGGCTTAACCGCAAATTGAACATTGTAAAAAAAAAGTCAGTAAACTTGAAGGCAGGTCAATAGAAACTATCTAAACTGAAGAACAGAGAGATAAAGGACTGAAAAAAATAAACACAGCCTCAGTGACCAATGAGAAAATATTAAAACAGTTTAATATATGTGTATGTGGAATCCCAGAGAGGAGAGCAAGATCGGCACAGAAAAAAATTTTAAGAAATAATGGTCACATTTAGAAAAATTTGATAAAAAATATAAACCCACAGATCCCAGAAGGTCCATAAAACCCAAGCAATATAAACATTTTTTAAAAATCCTAAGCATATCCATTTTAGTAAAATTGCTGAAAACAAAATAAAGCAGGCAAAGAAAAAGAGTAACATTACATAGCGGGGAACAACCCTAAGAATGATCACTGACTTCTCATGAGAAGCAGTGGAGATGAGAAGACAATAAAACAGTATTTTTAAAGTCCTAAAGAAAAAACCTGTCAATGTAGAGATTTTTATCCAGGGAAAAAATCCTTTAAGATGAAAATGAAATAAAGACATTTTCAGAAAAATAAAAGCTGACAGAATTCCTCACCAGCAAACCTACACTACCAGAAATGTTTCAGGTTGAAGGGAAACAATACGAGTTGGAAACCAGGATCTACATGAAAAAATGAAGAATTCCAGAATGTTAAGCATAAAAGACTTTTTCTTTCTTATCTCTTAGTCCATTAAAAGTTTAGAGATCAAATCTGTATTAGGAATACTTTCAGCTGCAAACCAAAACGTAGGTTGCAGTTAATTTTTCTTATGTAAGAAGTCTGGAGATAGACAGTTGCTAGCATTGACTGATTATTATTGTTGTCATTAGCATTAGTATTACTATTACTATCTGTAAAAGTAAGTTTAGACTTCTAACCTATTGCTCTGAAGTGCTTTCTGGGGGCTGAATGATCAAATTGTGATTTAGAAAGATCAATCTGGCTGGTGAAAAGGCACGTTGGAGACATGGAAACCAGATAGAAAGATGTTGTCATAACCCAGGTATGAGAAGTGTTGGGTCTTCCTGACAAGAGTAGAGGCAGTGAAGTTGACATATCCCCCAAATGTTAAGGGAACAGAATGGAAAAGTTGCGGTGACTGATGTGATATTTCGTATAAGGTGAGGGAGGTGTAAAGACTGATTCCCAAGTTTCTAGCTTACCTGGGTGGATGATGAGATCTTTACTGATGGGAGTCAGAAAGAGAACTTCTGGGGAGAGGAAGAGAGATGCAGGTATAAAAGATAATTTCCATTTCAGACACCCTTAAGCAATCTCTTCCAGAGCTGAGTCTACCTTAGGAAATAAATGAAGGCCAATATATGGAAATGCTTTGACTCTACTGCCTGATATATAATAGAAGCCTCTGTGTGAGTATGTGTGTGTGTGGGGGGGGGGGGTGAGGAGGGGTATATGGATAGAGGAAGACATGGGGTAGAAAGAGTGGGAAGTTTTTGCAGGCAAAGAATTTGCCTTCTGGATGCTGGTGGGCTGACCAAATCTGTGGACTTAGCAACCTGCTGTATAGTGATATGTGAAAGAGCAGAAATGATTCCCATGTAATGATAGTGTCCCCACATCACGTACTGATAAGGGAAGTAGTAGCCAACTTGAAAACGGAAAAAAAGGTCACTGAAAACTTTTTCAGGACCAGGAGGCTTTATTCCACCTCATTTGGGGTCCTCAACCCTACCAGTGGAAGGTACTGGCACTGCTAAGATGTAGGTGAAGAGACGTATCCATCCAGACAGGAAACACTTATTTGCTGGCACACTCTCAGAAAATAAGTTTCAGGAATGGACTATCTGTAACAGTGTGAGCAGGGTGAAGGCATTCAACAAGGGTTGGTGACGCACAGGAAAGAACAGTAGGAAGAGGTGCAGGGCAAGAGGAGGAGGCAGTTATTGGAACTGAGAAATGTGTAGCTGTAAGAGAGGGACCATCCCACAGAAACAGTGGCATCTGGTAGAGGAACACAACCACTGCCAAACCAGAACCCAGATGTGACTGAGGGAATAGTCACATCCTTTCTCCTACTGTCCTCTACTTCTGCTAGTGCCTCCTTTGGCTGAACAGAACTAGAAGCCAGAGGGCAAGGAACAAGTATGCCATCCACAAAGATCAACCTGCTATGGCAAAGGGCACTATGAAGAAGAGAGGAGAGTGGGTTTGCAGGGGCAAGTAAAGAACATTCACCACAGGAACCTTCCTCTTAAAGGGGGAATCAGGTGAGGAGGGAGTAGAAATCACTGCCTTCCAAGTGGGTCTATGAATCGGAATTAGAACCTCAACTCAACTGAAATAGCTGGAAAGTTCTAGCCAAGGAAAAATGGTAAAAGGTAAACAGATTTGTTTTTTTAATGTACTTGGTTAAACTGCAACTTAAAAAAAAAAATTCAAGCCTAGAAAAAACCTGGCAAGTGAATGTGGAAACACTACTTTCTCCTTTGAAAATGAGGAAAGGTTGAGAAAACTATGAAATGCCTGGAGGCAGCAAAGACCCAAATCCAGAGCAAGCACCTGTGATTTGACAATTTCTAAACACGCGTAACTCTGCAGTTTCCAGTTGTCTAAGTGAAACTCTTCTGGTGAAAAATTTTGATTTGAGAAAGAAACCTGGTTCAAATTGAAAGATTTTAAGTGCATATGGGCATGGATAGAATGATTTCCCTTCTGTTTTAGTTAACCAGGAGTTAATTTGTATCTGGACAATTTAAAGCTTTTTCTTTTTAAATTACTGGATACTGATCGTTCTGTGTCTTTCGAGGTGGTTAATTTCTTAGTATTGAGGGCTACAGGACTAATGGAATGTGAAATGCTCTTAGCAGCAAAGTTATATAACAGGAAAAACTGTCAGTTTTGCATTTCAGGTCTGTATTATCTAAGTACTCAAAAGTAAGAAGAGGGAAACTCCAAAAATGTTCTTGGAACAAAACTGGGGCCTGGGAGGTCACATGCTATCGATCTCTCAATCTCAGAAGGAAGAGCAGACAAACTATTGTTCGCTTACAACCGGCTGACTAGATAATTGCAGTAGGGAAAGAAGGGTGAGTGGTCTCAGAGAGTAGCTAACAAAAAACTCCATGGAGATGGATGGTTTGGGAACGGGCCATCTTCAAAGAATTTTTCTGCCCTAAGGTAAAGTGAATAAATGAGAATTTTGTCCTTGGGTGGGGAGGTTTTGAAAGATTCTTTTATGCTATCCCAGTGGGCAAGCAGCTGTTAGTTGCAGAAAAACTACAGTGGGAGGAGTGCTCAGGTAAAGTGATATTAACATTGCAAGAGGAACAAATGATTTTTTTATAAGTTCATTCAAAATGTTGAGAATTTGTTTCTTAATGATAAACAAAATGAAGTGTGATAAAAACAAAATATTAGAAGTGGGAAAATCATAGTGCAAAATTAGAGAACATTAGTTGGATTGCATTATTATAATTTTAACATAATTCATTCCAGACTTTTGTTTAGTGATTTTGAGGGAATAGTTACTAAACACTCACTATGTACCACAACACACTTTATATTATATTCATTATATCATTTAATCCTTATAACCATTCTGCCAGGTAGGTAATTTTACAGATGTGGAAACTGAGACTGAAAGGCTAGATGACTTGCTCATAGTCACACAGCTAGTTAACTGCAGTCAATTCATACCTAATCTCAAAGCAAAATGAATGCTCTTTCTTCTACACAATTCTGCTTCTCTGTCCTTATAGAAGTCTGGTTATTATAGAATTTTTTTTTTTTTTTAATTTTAGAAGCGACCAGGGACTTATGCTCTGTGGTTGTCACATAATAGTATTTTAGAGATGCAGATATGGAATTTACAAAAACAATGAGAATGTTTGTACTGAAATGGCAGTGGAATTTGCTTAAAAAAATGCTGAAGTACTGCAATTTTGCACATTTCTGTCATCTGCTTTTGCCGTATTTGGAGAAAGTTCTGGAATTTTTTTTTTTTTTTAAGAGTGCCAAGCAATTTCTTGAAAAGGTTTGGGCAGTTCTTGAACTGCCCCGAGTATATCAAATCACTCACAAGGCTTGTCAGAAATAGATTCCTGGCCACCATCCCAGATCTCTATGATTAAAAGGCTCCTGGGCAGGGCCAGACATATCTATGGCCACGGAATTCCTCAGATGGCTCTGCTTCAAACACTGACTTAGGGGAGAGAAACTCAAACCTGAGTCATCATCAGAATCTCTTGGAGAGAATTTTTTAAATTCTGATCCATTAGCTTCTCCCTACACTTAATAAAATACTCCAGGGTTGGGTACTGAGAACCTCTGTGTTTAAACTTACCCTAGTAATTCTGATCACTGGCCAGGTATGGGAGCCCCTGGTTTGCGGATTACCTGTAATGAACTCTGGGTGCGTGGTAGTTGGTAAGTTGCAAAGGTATCTGCCTCCTCCAGGGAGATGGAATTTTCAGTTTGGGCTTTGTTAACTTATCATCTGACTCTGAGAATCCTAGCAACAGCTCAAAGAATGTGAGCTCCAAGATATTATCCAAATTAAATAAGAAATAAGCATACAATGCTTCAAAAATTCTTCCTACTTTTTTTTTTTTATTACTTATTTATTCATATTTCAGGGGAAGCTTTTCCTCTACCCCCAATATTCTTTTTCTGGGAATGACTTATTATGCTCTAGCAAATACACAAGGGTCAGTGATAAAATTGGGGCTGCTTAGCAAGTTAGCAATGGATATTCACCACTCTGGAAGAATCCCTTTACACCATAATCTTTACCTGCTTAGTTATTTCCCAAAGCAGCAAACTCTTCATGTGTTATGTGCTTTGGATGTGGACCTTACAGGAATCCAGTCTCTTAGAAGCAGCCTTCCTCTGGAAGTAGAATGTCAGATGATCCAGAAGGCCCAATGCAGCTGGAAAAAGAGCTTTCAAATAGGAGATGGGGAAGGAAACAGCAGATAGAAAGTCAACCAAAGAACTATATGACAAAAAGCAGAGCAGCAAAGAGACAAGATGGGCAAACAAGCAGCAGTTGCTCTCAAACAGATGATGCTATGTTTATTGGTGAGTAAACAATTTTAACCTCCTTTTGGCAAAGTCTTCTTGACTGCAAAAGCTGGTATCTATAGCAGGAAGGTGTTAACAATCCTGTGACTGATTAAAGGAAAAACTTCATCCTATCAGTTAAGTTAAAACATTTATTGAGTAACATCTATATGTCAGGAATATTAAGAAATAGGCCCTGCTCTTTAGAAGAGCTCACAATCTAATGGAGAAGACAAAGTAAAGAGGTAATTTCACTCTAATGGGGTAGGTCCTGTTTTTATAGTGGTTAAGGCAAAAGAACCCTGAACATTTCAGATTTCCTCAAAACAGACATTATAAAAATAGCAATATTTCCAACTGCCTGCACAGTGTTATGGTAGTTATAAGAAGTACAAGGAGAAGGAGGTTGACCGGCTACTTCTTGGGGGTAGTGGTAGAGAGGTCCCTATGGCATGGGCTCTAGAACTCAGCTTTCCAGGGCCAGAAATACCTTCTCAGTTTTGGTCTACCAAAAGCTGAGCAGTCTCTGGGGGAGGCAATTCTTAATAAACTCATAATTGATTGATTTATAAATGAGAATGCCCACATATTACAACAGGGAACAAAGTTAGCTGGAGGGCTGGGCAAACAAGCAGCAGTACTTGACTGTCCAGACAGCACATACACTCTAGGTTAACAAGGCCACCAGAGAAAGAACAAATCAGAAACTGGTAAACACAGAAATACACTATCTACCAAGTACACCAAAAACATCACAAAAAGAACTGGACACTTTGAAAGGCTATGGCAGCCTAGTAAGTTGTTGTTCCCTATTCACGAGACAAAAATCCCAGCTTAGTATCTGGAGCTAAAAATCCGGAACAGACCCTGTTGGAGAAGACACATTTTTAGGCTAGTGTTATTTTTCTAGATGCTATGCACCCTAATTTTAAGTTATTTTAAAACAAAAACTTTGTTTTGGTTTAAAAAAAACTGAGGCTCATTGAAGAAAACTTAGAAACTGTGATAGAATAAGGGGCAACAAGCTAGGTTCAACCATAACTCCACCATTAATGCTAACTTCTTTAACATTTTCTTGTTATTCTCGCCAGGGTAGACCTTTTTTTATGTATGCATGTATGTTTTGTACCAAGTTTCAGATATTCTTAGTTTCAAGTAGTACTTTCCTGACCTTGTCCCAAATCCTAAGAATGCACTCTATTTGGACACTGTTGGTATTTGACTTGACTATATAGACTGGTGGTTTTTAAACTTTAGTGTAAAATAGAAGCACCTGGAGGAACTGTTCAAACATTGCTGGGCTTTACCCCCAGAGTTTCTGTTTTGGTAGGTATGGAATGGGGCCTGAAGATTTGTATTCTAGTAAGTTCCCAGGTGATACTGCTGCTGCTGGTCAGGGGGGATTGTATTTTGAGAACTATAAAAGAACTGAAAAAAAAAAAAAAACAAAAAACCAGACCCACTGTTCAAACGCTGGTGTGGTTTTTGCTCTCGAAAAGGCTCAGTGACACTTTATCAATAGACTTTTCTCTTAATTTCATTTAGAAAAGATAGGTATTCAGACAATTCTTTTGAAGTCCAAACTATTCATACTTAGTAGGAATTGAATGAACTTTGGCGAGGAAAAACCTTCTGTGCTTTTGCTGACAGCCATACCATAGCCTACAGGCTTTTGCCCTTTCTAAGGTGGCCCCCAACTACCTCCCAAGCCTTATTTCTCCTTAGTCATCTCATCCTTTAGCATCAAAAAGTTTCCCTGCGCTCCCCACATTTCCTAGCCTTTGCTCTTTCCTCTGCCTATAATGCTTCCTTATCCCAGTATTTCTTCCAGTTAGACTTAAAATCACATCTCAAATGCCATATGCTTCTATGAGTTCTTTCCTGAAACAATAAACAGCAAGTCACTCCTCTTTGCTTTTGAAATTTTGTTCTTATCTGTCATTACATTATATTAAAATTATCTGTTTACTTATCTATATCAAATCATGAGATCTTAAAGTGTAGGCAGTGTGTCAAACTCAGGTCCAGGCCACTGAGAAATTTAGTTTAGTGACACATTCAGACAGGTAAGCAGATAACTCCAATATAAAACACAGTCTAGTACATAATAGGTACTCAATATTTGTTGAATGGATGAATGCTGGGTTTTAAAAATGAAAAAGTTAATAAAGACATTTTAGTACAACAGCATTTCAAGGGACTTCTCTGAATAGTCAAGAAATACTTGTGATCCTATAGTGAAAGTTGGTTAAGATCCTATAGTGAAAGATGGTTAAGCCAGACAAGAGTGTGGGCTTTGGAGACAGACTACCCAAGCTCAATCTTGGGTCTGCCACTAGCAGGATAACATGGGATATACTTATTAACTTATTAGTGTTATGTGCCTTAGTTACCATACCTATAACATATGAGTAATAAGTGCCCTCCTCCTTGAAGGGTTGTTGTAAGGAATGAATGGGTTAATCCATGTAAAATGCTTAGAGTTGTGCCTGGCACATAGTGCTCAACAAATGTTAGCTGGTATTACTTCTACAATGTCAAAGGTGCAAAACTGCTCTTTCCCTCAAGACACTAGCAACCAAGTTGGGAGAAATAACAGGAACCTGTAAAAGATGTAACATATAGCAGGAAATTATGTATTAAATGTCAAACAATTAAGTACTGATAAAATAAACAAACATACAGTCTCCTCAGATAACTATTTTGAAGAAAACTACAATCATCTTATGATTAGGTTCAGGTGTGTTTAAAAAAAAAGGCAGTTATAATATTAGGTTGAGTCATATGAAGTTGTTTTATAGGTCAAAGACTATTTATTAGTATTTTTATATGGTTCAACCTCATACTGTCCAGTCACACCTTGCTCACAACAACTGAAGAGAAGCTCTCTACAGATTCATGCGAGAGAGAGAGAGAGAGAGAGAATTAGATTTCCTGTACAACAGCAGAAAATGAAGGAATTCTTTTGGAGGACACCTAGTTCAACTTCATGGAACTGTAACAGGAAAACTAAGTTAAATGTCTAGAAGAAAATCTTAGGATAAATACTTTCAAGAGAACAGCTAGGAATATCTGTATATTTTAATGAATTCAGGAAAATCTTGATTGCCTCTCTTCTCCTTATATAACATGATAGGTATTGTATTACCTGTGACCACCTCAACCACCCTCCAAAAAAACAACCGTTTAGCCTTATTCAGAGTTGAGGCCCATACTAAAGATAATTAACTCATAGTTATCATTTTGAGTTTCCCTAAGTGTATTTTAGAGTCATCAACTTGCAAAGGAGCACATCAAACAATGTTATTCAAACTTTTTAAATAAAAATATCAAAGGAATTATTTAACAATTTCACACAGCTACATTTATCTGATAATGATGATTTGATTAGGAATCTAAGATGGTTTATGAGTACCTGAGATGTGTACTAAGAGGGTACCCACCATAAAAAAAGACGAATGCATTGTATCACTGGAAATGTTTCAGGATGAAAATATTAATTCAGAAGGAAAATATTTAATATTCTTTTTATCTACTATGATTTAAAGAATTCATTTCTATGTCAAATTAGGTCATGTACACAGCCATTCCTTTTTTTAGTTTCTCAGCAAGGGTTAGAGTTTTCTCAAAACAGCAAGATCAGCTGTAAAAATATATGAAGTTCTGATACATGATTCTACATGGATGAACCCTGAAGATATCATGTTAAGTAAGTCCCACACAAAAGGACAGCTATTGTGTGATTCCATTTATATGAAATAACTAGAAATATGTTAATTCATAGAGACAGAAAGTAGGCTAACAGTCGACTACTAGGCTACCAGGTGCATGGGGGAGGGGAAACGGAGTTAATGCATGATCACAGAGCTTCTGTTTGGGATGATGGAAAAATTTTGGTAATGGTTGGTGGTGAGAGTAGCATAATATTGTGAATATGATTAATCCTAACCAACTGTATGCTCAGGAGTGGTTAAGATGCAAAATTTTATGTTGTATATGTTTCCACAATTAAAGAAAAAAGACGAAAAAGACTGACAATTAAGTGCAATGCACAATCCTGGACTGGATCTAAAAAAGGAAGAGGAAATGCACAAAGACATTATTGGGACCTATGAAAAAAAATGGAACACAGACTGTATGCTTTATAGAAATGTTAAATTTCTTGAGCTTGATAGCTGCACTTAAGGTAGTTACATAAGTGAATATCTTTGTTTTTAGTAAATACACATAGAAATATTAAGGGTTAATGGGAACATGGTGTACGCACCCTACTCTCAAATGTTTAGAAGACAGATAAAACAGAATGATATAACTAAAGTGGCAAAATGTTAAAAGTTGGTATGTTTGGGCATCTGGATTGGGGGTATATTGGAGTTCTCTGAATTGGTTTTGTATTCTTTTTGCAACTATCCTGTGAGTTTGAAATTATTTTCAAAAAAAAAAAAAAAAAAAAGAGCAAGAACATTTAGTACTGTCCAAGTCAGTGCTACTGATTTTAAGTCAGGGCTTAGCGTCAGCCTGGATGAGCATACTCACAGGCCATTTACACACACCCGCACTCCAGCCTGATGCTCTCTCCATTTCCCCCGCCCTCCCAAAGATTCATTTAATCTCTATTATAAATGAATGATCCCTTATACTTACCAATAGACATATAAATTACTGCAATAGCTTTCAATGTAAAGGAGAGCAGCTGGAGACACCCTGGAGCTCATCCTCTACCATTTTTAAAAAACAGAAAACCACCCCATTTTAGCTAATACATAAAAATAATACTTCAACAAAATGTATTTATCCTGCCTATATGCTTCTTCTGAAATGCTGTTTAAGAGACTTGAAATTAAATAAAATTAGGATACAAGAATTAATAAGTATACTTTAAAACGACAAGAAGTGTTAGTGAGGACTTCATTTAATCCTAAACACATTATCTCACGGATAATTTTCAGAATGCAAGAATACAATAAAAACTATAGTGGAAATATAGGGATTCATTTATTACTTTTTGGTTTACAAACAAAGGCACCCAATAATGCTTCTATGTAATTCTTATAAGAGATTATCAATTTACATTTAAAACAAACAAAAAACAAAACAAAAAATCCTGAACCAGTTCCTGCAAACACAAAAAAGTGAGAGAGAGATTTTTTCTGCCCTTTCCACAATTTACTACCCATATTCAAAGAATGTTTGTTTTTTACTATATTGAAGTCAAGAATGTATTGCTGCACTTTTCTGTGTTGAGTTTAGGACATATTAATGTAGCACAATGACCTCACAATTGACAAACGCATATGCCAGAATTATAAGGGTAAAGAATGAACAGGGCAAAAAGTCCCAAATGTTTTAGATTATAGCTTTATAAAATGAGTTAAAGGAAATATTAAGTTTATTTAATAGGCTATTCTGTTAAATAATGAAAGTTTGTGTAGAATATATATATAATCAAACATAGAACTAAAAACCACATCTGGCAAATGCCACACAGAAATTATTTCTAAAAGCTTTAAGCTTTTATTTTAAGCTTAAAGCCTAGTTAGTGAGGATTAACAATCTACAGACTCTTTATACTAGTTTTAGAACCTTAAATTCCAGAATACTACCTATTTATTTAATTTATTCATTAACTTTTGACAACAGAATTCTAAACAAACATACAAAATTAATGCAGTGGCCTCAGCACACTCCCAGTTGGCATTTCTTTAAAAGTGAGATTATAAGAGCAATGTAACAGTTCAGAAGACATACACTCACTATGCACTTCACAAGCCTGTTGAAGTTGTACCCGATTCTTTTGCAAGACACAAAGACGATTCATCTGATTCTAAGTATACTTAGCAGAAGTATAAAAAAAAACCATAGAAATGTTAGCATATTTTCAACACATTATGGAAATATATTTGGAGAGATGGAGTAATCAATGTATTCCACATCTATAGCTAATTACATGGGACACTTTAAATCAAAGCTATCATCATTTATTCCATTTTTAGACATTGTCATAGTCTCTCATACCTTATATAAGGTATGGTCCTAGACCAGAGACTTTAGTATCATTCCAAAGAATACATATATATATATATATATATATATATATATATATATATATATATATATATATATATTTACTTATTTATTTATATACATATTTCCTTTAAAATAATGCTTAAAAGTTTTACTACAGAAAATCTGGCTTCAACATGGAAGCGTTTTTCCTTTTAAGATTACACACCTGCATGGAAGAAGGTGATTTTCTTTACATTTAGTTTTTTCACAACAATAACAAAATAAACTTCTTTAATATGGCATTTAAATTGATAAAGAATTAACTTTTTGTATTGTGAAATGACTTCTTCAAATATATTCAAGACACACTGCTAATGATTTATATAGAGGACAACTTGATCAGCTTAATTAGAACAGTATTATGCTGAACAATCTGTTAAACCAAATGTATGTTAAAACAGTAAACAGAATTAACTATTAAGATTTAAAGGGAATTATAATGTATCATTAAAATATACATCAATTTTCTTGCTATTACTTCTATCCATAATGCATTTCTTTCTAAAGATAAAACTACATGCAGAAAAAAATAGATGGTATCTTTAGAAATTCAACAGTTGCTACTTTATGTGGTATGTAAATAAAGTCCTTTATTTAATTTCATACACATTGTTTTATGAATTTTTATTTTTCTTGAAGGAATTCAGCTTTCAAGATGAAAAATTAGCATGTGTTCATACACATGTGAGAACATTCTCTTAACGTTATTACTACCTGCAAATACATTCTTCCCTAATAATGCACTTTCAGTTTTCGCTGAAAAGACAGTCAAGCCTTTTTAAAGTTCTATGAATAAAATTTATAAGGAAGGAGGGCAAAGGTATGGTGAATCCCTCCTCACCTTCCCAACCAAAGTCTCAAGAAATTCTCCTGCTTGAAAACATAAACAAAACCTCACAGGATTGATCTTTATTTGACCATAATATGGACAAGAAAAATTTCTTTCTACTCTTTTTAATACTAACCATTTTTTTCAATTTGTTTTCACTTTCCTTCAAAAAAACACATAGCATATGTTTTTGTGGATTCTCAAACCCATTTAGATCCAGTAGAGTCATTAGAATAATATAACCTAATTGTGAAAGCAATTGACTGCTTATAGAAAAATGACCTGTATCATAACTTTAATCAGAAAAAGAAAAACAAGAACAAGTCTTAATGTTTGAGACCACTGAACAACTTACAAGATGATGTGAAAACCATTTGGCTGTAAGTAAAACCTACTTCAACTGTTAGAAAAAATCAAACACTGAAGAATCAATTATCTACCAACTGAGCTAGTATTCCTATCCAAATAAATGCTTTCCATTGCACTGAATATTAGAGTTAGAAGTCCAATATATGTGTTAAGGCATATTTTAATTAATATGTTCCAGAATTGCACAGTTATACTGGTCAATGTTCCTATTTACCCACTTGTACCTCCACCCCACCCCTTTCCCCAGGGATCAAAATGGTAATTCATGGTTTTGGTGGCTATTACAGATTTGAGCTGGCATACCACAGTGTGTTTGCTAGGTTTTTCTGAGCGTAAACATTAAAATATTACATAAAATGTACCATAATTTACTCCACAGTTGGATCTAAGATGGTTTAATATCTTGACAAAAAGTGAGATGACTTAAGTACATTTTACATTTTGTGCATTTAGACCACCATATGCATAGATGTTCTAATGCTAAATTCTTGTCTTCAGTATCTCATTGTGCTGGATGCTCGGAAGTATGACAGAAATTTGTAACACAGACTAACCACAAAGTACCAAATATTTCTCGCCATTTGTGATCTTGCAATAAAAATGCGCCAGATCAGGATCACAAGGATAGTATTAAAACCATAACGTATGTTCCTCAACCTGGAAAGCAAACCAAGAGTTATGTCAGACAATTTTTCTAGGAAAAAATATTGTTGGATGGCAGCTATTTAATGCTCAGTTTTTAATCGAATCATAGTTCAAATCCCTATTAATTTGAAACATTTAAAAACTATACGAGAAGTCCCTGAGTTAGAAAGTTAGCAGAATCAAATAAACCTGTCTGTGTAAACTCTGGACGGTAGTTTATCAAACAACATATAACCAATATTAACAATGAATTTCACAAAATCTTTCATCACAATATGTTTGGTAAGCAAATTTATTTATATATTACTAAGCATTCTCTGTGTGCCCAGTACTCTGTTAGGCACTGAGTAAATTGTAGGTAAAACAAATAATTTGTTTATTCTATATATCACAGCACAGACAAAATACAATAAACATATTTGACACCATTAGCTGCTTACAAGATGTCAGACAAATGAACTACTTCTCCAGTTATAGCTGAAATGATCAAAGGCGCCTTGGACAAGTCCTCATTCAAGAATGAAACATGGCACTGGAACTATAAAAGAGGACCTTCCTATTCTCAGAGTAACATGCATGTTCCCTTACTTATGTTTCAAAACACTTTTGATGGTGTTTGAAAGAAAAACAAACCTTCAAGATATACAATGTTATATAAATTCCATTAACTTCAATAATATATAAACGATAGATACAGAGAAAAAGAGCACTGAATCAGGCAGGAGCCAAAGACCAATATTCTAGTTTGCTTTCCTACTTAATACAATATGACCTAGGCAAACAAAACTTCCCTGAACCCCAGTTTCCTCATTTATTAATAAAAACAGTAGCCCCTGCAAAGCCTCAGAGAAATATAATGTGAAAGTCTTCAAAACTGTAGTAAAAACTGGATTTAAAAAAAAAAAAAACTACTAAGCAAGTAAGATTATTACTAAAATTATCTCCATCTCTGAATGATGAATTATCAGTGATTTTTTCCATTCTGTTTGCTGGCCTTTTTTTTTTTTTTTAAACAATCAGCATGTATTACTTTTATAAAGAGATTACTTTGGTAGTCTGAATTATGTACCCTGGGAAAAAAACATGTTCTTAATCCATTCCTGTGGGTGTGAACCCACTGTAAAAAAGGACCCTTAGAAGGCATAATAGTATTACAGGAGTCTCTAAGAAGGGAGAGCCATGTGGAGAATTAGAAGCTGGAAATCAACAAAAGACAGAAGAGAAAAGAGAAGACATCATCCTGTGATGGAAAAGCCAAGGAATCCCAAGGACTGCCAGAGAGCCTGAATGATACCAATCCCAGGAGGAAGCAAGCCTTCCAGCCTCTGACCATGAGACAATAAAATTCCTGTTGTTAAGCCAACCCACTAAATGGTATGTATCTTAGCGGCTGGGAAACTAAGATACTAATGAAAGGACTGTAGCTATTTTATAAGCAAAGAATGATGTATTCTTGTATTTCCTCCTGTTCCAAAGATGTAGCTGAGTACTTAATATCACATCCAATTTAAAATACATTTTTTTCCTCTTAATATCTTTAATTCTTCAGTAGTAATATAAGGGAGTATAATAGTGATTCTAAAACTCAATTCCAACTGAAATTCATGTTAAGGAATAACATAAGTTGATGAAGAAAGTAACTTTCAACAATTTTGAGCTAAATTACTACTACTAGTTCAAGTCCAAAGGCAAACTCGTTTCCTAAATACAACAGATAAGCAATAACCTTCCTTCAATAAACTCTTATTTAAAAAAACTTGTGAAATATTTCATAAGCAAGACAAGAATTCAAACCCATGTAAAACTTACTTGTTCAAATGTTTTCTAGCTGCAGGGAGGCCAGACATTTCTTCATTCAATACATATTTCTTAGTTCCCATACAGTAGTTCTCTATATATTCTGCCCAATGTAACTGCCGTACATCGATATTGAATGTCTACATTAACAAAAAATATAAATACTGGTAACTTTCCTGAGCAATTTTTAGTACAAATATAAAAATATTCTTTTAAAAATATTCTTTTTCCCCCAAATGTCAATTCCAAAAGATACAATTACAAAATGCTTAAATATTATTTTAAATATTATTTTAACTTTTAAAATCTTAATGTTAGTCCCCAAAAAAGTTCTTATTCCTATTTCACACTTTCCATTAAACAGAAACATTTGAGAAGATAATCTGAAAATCCACATCAGCATTTTTAGAGTAGTTAAATGTAAGGGGATGTCTAAATACCCAGTTCTACATATTCCTCACCACTTTATACAAGTATTAACACATTTATTTCCAGTTTCTTTCTATCTGCAGTCTCTCCTTTCCTCAGTACATCCTGCATAACACACAGATTAATGTTTCCTAAAGAGTATTTTTGACATCAAGAGAAAGGTTGTGTTATGACAGCCATCTGAGGAGTTTACATAAATGACTAGGCCATTTGATGAAAAGTAAAGATAAATCCAGAAAAGAAAGCCTTACAGAAATGCTACTTCATGGAAAATAAGAGGGCTATGCATGACTCAGTGATCATCAGCACACAAATTTATTTGTATTGGGAGTGACAGATTATTTACTAAAAGCCATCACTTATCAGAAAACAAGTTCTAGACTAAAAAAAAATTAATAAAAGCTACTATAAGTAAATCATTAAAATGCAAAAACACAGTAATACCACATTAAACTGGAATACCACATTAAACTGGAGGCCCGAGTTAACATAAGAGACATTATGAGATGATCATACATATGTGTAATGGGAGTTCCAGAGGAAGTGTGAAAGAGAACTATACAGAACCAATGTAGGAGAATATAATACCTGGAAATTTTCCAAAAATGGTGAGCTGTCAAGTCACAGACTAAAAACACATGCACACAGACATACATAGGCATATGAGAGCAAAACAGTAAAAAGCCAAACAGAAAAAATTTTAAGTCAGAAAAAAGGCCAAATAAATTACCTCCAAAGGAACAACTATAAGATTGATAGCTGACTTTCAACAGAAGCAAGGGAAGTCAAAAGACAATGAATAGATGCCTTCCAAGTGCTTAAACAATATAACTAAGCTAGAATTTTACACAAATTAAATATCTTTGGAAAATAAAGGTGAAATAAAGATAACTACTGAAGAATAAGAACTGAGACAATTTGATACCAGCAGAAGATCCACCCAAAATGATATCTGCTAAAGAGCATTGTTCAGGCATAAAGAAAACGATCCCAGATGGAAAAATGGAGATGGAAGGAGAAATAAAGGATAAAAGGGCAAATACACTGGAAAATATAAGTGAGTACCCCTAAATAGACTGGAAAAAGAACAATAGCTTGTGAATGTTTAATATGTATAGAATTAAATTCTTTGAAAACTGTAGTAGCTAAATGTTAGTCCTTGTTCTTGCACTATTTGAAAAAAGATAGAAAGGACGCTGTACTCTCTATAATCTACTAAAACAACCCCAAAATATATATTTCTCTGAAACTAATATAGACAGGTAAATATGGAATTATTAAAAAACAAAACTAAACTAAAAGAACAGAAAAAAAGAAAAGAGAACTTAAAACATGTGGAACAAATAGAAAACACTAAGTTAGATATGAATCTAAAATTATCAAGAAATTACATTTTAGATTAAATCCTCCAATTAAGGGTTAAAAATTTTCAGACTGAATTAAATAGAAAACCCAGTACTGCTTACAAGAGACATATCTGAAATATAAGGATAGAGTGAGATCACCAAAATGGCAGTGTAAGATACTCCAGGAGTGCCATTCCCCCATATAAGCTTTGAACAACTAGCAAACCTGGCAGAGCCATCTTCCTCCAAACTCTGGAAAAAGTTAAATTGCTACAGTAACTGAACAAGTGCTGAGTCAAGACAACACAGTTTTTAAAATGGTAGAAGCAGCTCAAGACATCCTTGCTGGCCCCTCTCCACCCATTCCTCAGTGTTGTGTGAAGTCAGCCTATTGTGGATCCCTGTCCCTGTTCTGGGGGAGGCAGATAACCATTACACATAGTGGTGTGTTTGTATGTCCCTGCCAGTCTAATGGGTGGCAGCCTGAAAGACTGAACCAGGAAACTCGTTTCAGGCTCATTCTCCCTGAACTTGTCCTACAGGCAAAAGCTTGTAGACAGCTAAAACAAACAAAAAAGCCAAAGCAGCTTGGGGCAAAGGATTACCTGCTTTATCATACAATGGGACACCCTGGAGGGGGAGAAAATCTATATCATAGAAAGTAAAGGGGGTGTTCAAATTCCTGTAAGGGAAATTATTCCTAAAGCCAGCAGCAAGCACAAGTCCAGAACAAATGCAGGTTTAGAAAAGACAGAGAGGGCCCTGCACTCTGCATTCACCTGAGGCTGATAGTCTCAATACAAAGGCTAAGCTCTGAAGAAAGCACAAGGCAATGCAAAGCCAATTTGTAAAGACTATGAAGGGTATCTTTTCTGCTTAGATTTGTTTGTTTTTGTTTCCTCCTGGCACTCAAGGAAATCGCTGTGGTATCACTAGCTCTATATAAACTTAAGGAACATACAGCTCAGGGACCAAATCCCACAGTTAACACTTTAAAATATTAAAAGTATAGTGTAAAACAAATGATTTCAAGACAAAGTAAAAGAATATGTATCACAAAGCAATAAGATAAAAATTTAGAAGCCATCAACAAAGAAAATCAGACTTGGGATATACTGGATACAAAGACTCAAGGAAATAAAGGAAACACAAAGGAACACAAAGGAAAACCAGTAAATGAACAGTTTGAGAAGCTCAAACTGGATACAAACTGGATACAAGCTCAAACCGGATACAAACTGGATACAAAGACTCAAGGAAATAAAGGAAACACAAAGGAACACAAAGGAAAACCAGTAAATGAACAGTTTGAGAAGCTCAATAAAAAGACAAATTTTAAAAAGGAACTAAACAGAAATTACTAGGGTTGAAGACCACAATAACTAAAAAGAGGGTTTCAACAGCAGAGGGTTTCGTGTAGAAGGAATCAGGGAACCTTAAGACAAGTCAACTGAATGGAGTCAGGCTGTGGAGCAGAAAGAAAAAAGAATGAAAAAAGGTGAACAGAGCCTATGAGACCTGAGGGACACCATCAAGTGTACCAAATATGCATTATATAGGAGTCACAGAGAAGAAAAGAGAAAGGGGCAAAAAGAATATTCAAAGAAATAATGGCAGAAAACAACCCAAATTTGAAGAAAGACATGAATATGTACATTCAAGAAGCCCAAGGAAATCCAAACAGGATAAACTCAAAGAGAACCACACCCAGACACATAGTAGTAACAGTGTCAGAAGCCAAGGCCAAGGAGAGTTCTGAAAGTGGCAAGAGAAAAGCAATATATTATGTCAAGGGAGTCTCAAAAACATTAAGCACCAATTTATCATCAGAAACCATAGAGACAAGAAGGCAGTGAGACAATATTTAAAGTGCTGAAAACCAACCAAAAATTTTATATCCCAGGAGACTGTGTTTCAAAAATGGTGGGGGGGGGGGAATTAAGACATTCCCAGATAAACAAAAGCTAAGACAGTTTGCCAACACTAGACTTGCCCTTAAAGCAATGCTAAAGGGAGTCATTCACATTGAAAGTAAAGGAGATTAGACAGTGGAATGAAGTGGCAGAAAGAAACAAAGGCCTACAATAAAAGTAACTATATGGGTAATTATAAATGCCAGTACTGTTGCAGTTTTTTAGTATGTAACTCCACTTTTTACTTCTTACAGTTTCTAAAAGGCAAATGCATGAAAAGCAATGACAAATCTATGGTTTGGACACACAATATATAAAGCTAAAATAAACCAAAAGGTAGAGGGACAAAATGATACAGGAACAGCATATATGTATACAGCTGAAGTTGGTATCAAATCACATATGCTTGTTATATATTTAATATGTTAAAATAAGCCCCATGTAACCACAAATATACGGAAAATATTCAGAGAAAAAAATACAAAGGGACTCAAAATGTACAATACAAAAAAAGTCAAGTAAATGTGAAAGCAGGCATTAATGGAATAATTGAGGAACAAAAAAGGTATAAGACTTACAAAGATCACATGGGAAAATGTCAGAAGAAAATCCTGCAGGATCAGTAGTTACTTTAATGTAAACGGATTTAAATGAAAACGGATTACACCCTCCAGTCAAAAGGGACAGATTGGCAGAATGGATAAAAAAGCATGACTCAACTATATGCCACTTACAAACGACTCACCTTTTGTAAATCACAAGTAAAATGAAAGTGGAAGGATGGAGAAAAAAAAAAAATACCATGAGAATAGTAACCAAAAAAGAGCTGGGTTAGCTATACTAAAAACAGATAGAACAGACTTTAAGTCAAAATTTGTTATGAGGGCAAAGGTTACTATATACTGATAAGGGTTCAATTCAACAAGATGACAGGACAATTGTACAGATGCACCTACTGGCACAGGACCAAATTATATGAAGTAAATATTGACAAATTGGGAGAAATAGGGAGCTCTACATTTATAGTAGAAGACTTCAATGCACCACTTTCACCAATGGATAAAGACTTGAACGATACTATAAGCTAACTAGACCTAAGAGACATATACAGAACACTTCACACAAAAGCTGGAGAATACATTTTTCTCTAGTGCACATGGATCATTCTCCAAGACAGACCATATGTTACGTCACAAACAAGTCTCAATAAATTCAAAAATATTGAATCATCCAGTGTATCTTCTCTGACTACAATGCAATAAAGCCAGAAATCAGTAACAGAGAAGGAACTGGAAAATTCACAAATATGTGGAAATTAAACAATTCACTCTTAAAACAACCAGTGGGTCAAAGAAGAAATAACAAAGAAAATTAGGACATATCTTGAGACAAATGAAAATAAACACACAACATACAAAACATATGGGATGTAGCAAAAGCAGTGTTGACAGGGAAATTTATGGACTGAACTGCTTACATTAAAAAAAAAAAAAAGAGAAAAAAGGCCCTGACAAAGAAGGCAAAATGAGATGCTTCAGGGTTCTATTCTCTCATGGAAACTTTGAACTACCAGCAAGAACTGGCAGATACATCTTTTCTAACAGCTCCAGAAACAAAGGACTGCAGTAACAGGGTGAACACTGAATCAATAAAACAGCCACTTAAAGCAGAAGAACTTTGTGACATATTGGTTGATCCTCCCCCCATCTGTCATCGGCTTGGCATGGAGATGTCCCACATAGCAAGTGCATGTCCCTGGTCCTGGTTCCAGAAGGAGCAGAGTAAACCTCATGCAAATACTGGGAGCATGCATCTCTGGCCCCATTTGTCTGATGGTGGCCTGAAGGACGTGCTGTCCCAGAACTAGCCCTGCATATAGAAGGCAGCTCACTGAGCTCTCCTATAGAATGTTGGGGTAGAGCAGTCAAGTTGTGCTGCCTGGGGAAAGGGATTGCTGGCTATAGGAGGTTCAGTGCAGCGCCCAGGACAGTGAGGAAACCATTTCCCTGGGAAGAGGGGATATCGTATACAGGTAAAAGAGGTAATCTTCAGGTCACATGCCCAAGACGAGACATGCACAGAAAAGATCAGGGAGGCTCCTACACTATGGCCTGGATCTATTCTCCAAAGTGACTGTATGGATAGGTCCTGAAGGAGAGCATTCACACAAGTCAAAATTCAAAGAAAGGAAAAGGTGCTTTCTTTTTTCTTTTTTTTTTTTTGTTACCTCCTGACCGTCAAGTAAAGCTCTGTCAGAATGCTAACTGGATACAGTCTTAAGTCTAAATGCTAGCAATAACACATTAAAATATCAAAATGTACAGGTTTCAATAAAAGATTACAAAACATACAAGAAAAAAGAAGGGATGACTCAGGAAACATTAAGATGAAAGCATTAGAAACCATCAATCAGGGGGATCAGACCTGGGAGATTCAGACAAAGACTTCTAAAAATAATTCTAAATATGCTCAAAGAGCTAAAGGAAAACTTGCACAAAAAAAAACTAAAGGAAATCAGGAAAATGATAAACATATGTAGAATATCAATACAGAAATGGAAATTATGAAAAGGAACCAGAGCTGAAGCAATAGTAACAGAAATTACTAATTCCCTAGAGGAGTTAAACAGTAGACTGGACTGGTAGAAGAAAGAATCAGTGACCTTGAAGAGAAGACAATTCAAATTATCCTTGAAGAGAAGACAATTCAAATTATCCAGAAAGAAGAAAGAATGAAGAAAAGCAAGCAGAGTTTGAGGAACCTGTGGGACACGATCGAGCATACAAATATGCTCATTGTGGGAGTCCCAGAAGGAGAAAAAATAGAGAAAAGGTGCAGAAAGAACACTGTTCAAAGAAAAAATTGCTGAAAACTTCTCAGTGACTTTACATACCCAAGATGCTCAATGAACTCCAAACTGGATAAACTTCCCAAATAGAACAACACTGAGCCATGTTATAATCAAATGGTTGAAAACAAAAGATAAAGAGAGAATTCTGAAAGCCACAAGAGAGAAAATAATGTGTTCCATACAAGGAAGCTTCAGTAAGTTAAATTCCTATTTCTCACTGAAAGCCACGGAAGCAAGAAGTGCGTGGGAAGACACATTTAAATTGCTGAAAGCAAAATATTGGCAGCAAAGAATTCTTTTAAAACATATTTGTTACAGAAGTTGTAGGTTTACAGAAATATGCAATAAAATACAGAGTTCCCATATATCACATTATTAATACCTTGCATTAGGGTAGTATATGTTATAATTCATGAAGGAACATTTTTATAGTTGTACTATTAAATATAATCCATCATTTACTGTGTTTTATAGTCCTTTTTCAAAACATTTTTATTCTAACAACACATATACAACCTAAAATTTCCCCTTTTAACCACATTCACGTATATAATTTGGTGCTGTTATTTATATTCACAGATACCAACACCACCATCCATTACCAAAACTACAATCAAACCAAAACAGAAACTTGGTACAATTTAAGCATTAACTCCCCATTCCCTACACTAACCCAGTCCCTGGTAACTATATTCTACATTCTGACACTATGAGTTGGCTTATTGTAATAATTTCTTATCAGTGAGATCATATACAAATTTGTCCTTTTGTGTCCAGCTTATTTAATTCAACATGATGTCTTCAAGGTTAATCCATGTTGTCGCATGTATCAGAATTTCATTCCTTTTAAATGCTGAATAATATTCCATTGTAGTATAATAGCACATTTTGTTTCTACGTTCATTGGTTGATGGATACTTGGGTTGCTTCCATCTTTTAGCAATTGTGAATAATGGTGTTATGAACATCAATGTAAAAATATCTGTATGAGTCCCAGCTTTCAATTTTTTGGGGTATATACCTAGTAGTGAGACTCAGATCATACGGCAATTCTATGCTTAGCTTTCTGAGGAACTGCCAAACTGTCTTCCACAATGGCTGCACCATTTTACATTCCCACCAACAATGAACGAATATTCCTATTTCTCTACATCCTCTCCAATGCTTGTTAATTTTGTTTTCTAACAGTAGCCATACTAGTGAATGTGAAATGGTATCACATTGTGTTTCTAATTTGCATTTCCCTAATAGCTAATGATATTGAGCATCTTCTCATGTGCTTTTTAGGCATTTGTATATCTTCTTTGGAGAAATGTCTACTCAAGTCTTTTGCCCATTATTTAATTAGGTTTGTTTTACTATTGTTGAAGAGTTCTTTATATATTCTGGATATTAAACCATGATCAGATATGCGGTTTCAAAATATTTTCTCCCATTGAATAGGCTGTTTTTTCATTTTCATGATAGAGTTCTTTGAGGTACAAAATTTTAATTTTGATGTGGTCCCATTTATCTATTTTTTCTTTTGTTGCTTGTGCTTTGGGTATATACTCCAAGAAACCATCCAAAAAAGAACTCTTCATCCAGCAAAACTGTCTTTCAAAAATGAGGGAGGAATTAAGACACTCTCAAATAAACAAAAGTTAAGGGACTCTGATACCACCAGACCACCAAGCCCTACAAGAAAAGGTAAAAGGAGTTCTGCAGGTTGAAGGGAAAGGTCACTGCATAATTGGCAAAAGTCACATGAAAAATAAAGATCTCTCGTAAAGACACTGACTTGGACTTGGGGTAAATATAGATACCAATAATATTGTATTTTTAATTTATGTAATGATAAATCAATGTTTTGGGGCTGATAAAGTATAACTACATAATTCTTAATAAGAAATACACAAATGGGGTTGGGGGATAGACAGATATAAGAACATAGTTTGTGTATTGCTGTTAAGGTTGCTAACTTGGCATCAAAGCAAACGACACAGTTATAGATTTAAGATGTTAAATTTAAGCCTCATGGTAACCACAAAGAAAATATCAGAGATTATGAAAACTCATAAATACAGAAAGTAGACCACAGGTTGTGCTATGGGTAGGAGGCAGAAGAAATGGGGAATTAATGTAAAATGAGTGTAGGGTTTCTGTTTGGGGAAAAGGGAAAGTTAATAGTAATGGAGGTTGGTGAGAGTACTCCGACATTGTGAATGGGATTAATTCCACTGAAGGGTATGCTTGGGAGGGGTTGGGATGGGAAGATTTATGTTGTACACGTTTCTACAATTAAGCAAAAAAAGAAGAAGAAACTAAAGAGATAATGAAAATTACATGCAATATATGATACTGGATGGAATCTAAGAATATAGGAGAAACAGTTCAAAAGGATATTATTGGGCCATAAGAAAAAAGTGGAATATAGAATGTAAGCTTTATAACAATGTTAAATTTTTTAATGTCATTACTGTACTTGAGGTGATTACATAAATGAATATCCTTGTTCATAGGAAATATATATGGAAATATTTTGTGTTCAAGGAGTATGATGTATACAGCCTGCTCTCAAATGTTCAGAAAATAGATACATAGATGGATAGACCGACAGATGATTAAAAGAATGATACATCAAAAGAAGCAAAATATTAAAATTGGTGGATCTGGGGAGTAGGGGTATGTTGTAATTCTCTGTATGGGGTTTGTATGATTTTTGCAACTCTCCTATAATTTTGAAATTACTTCAAAATAAAAAATGTAAAAAAAAAGACTTAAAATCAGAGATCTAACTTCACAACAGGAGGATCTAGAAAAAGAAGAGCAAACTGAAACAAAAGTGAGCAGAAGGAAGGAAGTAACAAAGATTAGAGCAGTGGTCAATGAAATGGAGAATAAAAACAGTAGAGACAATCAATAAAACCAAAAGTTAGTTATTGGAAGACATGAATAAAATTGGAAGTGAAAGGAGGAACATCACCACTGAACTCAGAGAAATAAAATGGATTATAACAGGATACTATGGACAACTACAAGTCAGAATACCTAGATGAAATGGACAAATACCTAAAAACACACAACCTACCTACATTAAGAAGAAACAGAAGATCTCAACAGACAAATAACAAGTAGACAGATTCAGTGATTAAAAACCTCCCAACAAAGAAAAGCCCAGGACCAGAAGTCTTCACCAAATATTCCAGAAGAATTAACAACAATACTGCTAAAAAATTAAAGAAAAAGGAAAACATGTCATAACTCATTTTAAGAAGCTAATATCACCATAACACCAAAGCCAAATAAAGATATCAAAAGAGAGAAAATTACAGTTCCAAAATGCAAAAATCTTCACGAAAATACTAGGAAACCAAATACAAGAGCACATTCAAGGAATTATATACCATGATCTAGTGGGATTAATCCCAGGTTGGAAAGGGTGGTTCAGCTTAAAAAAAGTCAATCAATGTAAAAACACCAGATTAAACAAAGGAAAAAAACTCATATGACCATCTTAATCAATGAAGGAAAGGCAAAATTCAGCACCCCTTCTTGATCAACCCACTTAGAAAACTAGGAATAGAAGGAACTTCCTCAACATGAATAAGGGCATATACGAAAAATCCACAGCTAACATCATAATCAGTGGTGAAAGACTGATGAAAGCTTTCCCTCTAAGATCAGAAACAAGATAAGCATGCCCACTGTTAGTTACCACTATTAGTCAACATTGTACCATAAGTTGCAGCTACAGCAATTAGGCAAGAAAAAGAAACAAAAAGCACCCAAATTGGGAAGAAAAAAGTAAAACTATCCCTATTTGCAGATGACATGATCCTATATACACAAAATCCAAAAAAAAAAAAAAAAAAAACAAACCAACAAAGCTACTAGAGCTAATAAATGAATTCAGCAAAGTAGCAGAGTATAAGATTAACATGCAAAAGCAGTTTTTCTGTACACTAGTAATGAACAATTTGAAAAAGAAATCAAGAAACAGTTCCATTTACAACAGCAATCAAAGAACCAAATATCTAGGAATAAATTTAACCAAGGTTTTATACACAGACAACTACAAAACATTGCTGAAAGAAATAAAAGAAGACCTAAATAAATGAAAGGACATTTCATGTTCACAAGTTGGAAGATTAAATATTGCTAAGATGTCTAATTCTACTAAAGCAATTTACAGATTCAACACGGTCCCAATCAAAATTCCAACAGCCTTCTTTGCAGAAATGGAAAAGCCAATCATCAGATTTATATGGAAGGATAAGGGAATGAAATAGCCAAAGCCATCTTGAAAAGGCTGAATGTAGTCGGTGGACTCACACTTCCCAATTTTAAAACTTATTACAAAGCTACAGTAATCAAAACAGCATGGTACTGGCGTAACAAACCAATGGAATCAAGCTGAGAGTTCAGAAATAAACACTCACATCTATGGCGAACTGATTTTTGACAAGGGTGCCAGATCCACTGAATGGTGTAAAAATAGTTTCTTTAACAAATAGTACTGGGAAAACTGGATAGCCATATGCAAAAGATGAAGGTGGACTCTTACCTCATACCATATACAAAAATTAACTTAAAGTGGATAAAATACCTAAATAAAAGAATCAAAACTATAAAACTACTAGAAGAAAACAGAGGAAAGCATCTTTGGGCATGAAGAATGTTCACAGGAGAATTATTCCTAATAGTCAAAAACTGGAAATAATTCAAATATCTATCAACAGTAGAACTGTCAAACTGTATCTTCATATAAAGGACTATATTAACAAATGAAAGTCAATGATTCAGCTATTCATAGCATGGATAATACAATGAACATAATATTAAATGGAAGAAATCAGACAAAAATGTTGTACGATGCCATTTGTATAAATGCAAAAAATGTGTAAAAACCAATTTACTGTTAGAATTAAAGACAGCTATTACCTTTGGGGAGGAGAGAAGAGGGAGTGATTAAGAGTTGGCATGAGGGGGTACTTCTGGGGTAATGTTCTATTTCTTCACCTGGGTGCTCACTTTCTAATAATTCATTAAACAGTGTGCTGTTCATTGTGAGGGGGAAAAAAAAGGAAGGAAGGAATCAGCAGAAGAAGCCACAAATCTTTTAACCTGAGAGTATCGGCATGACCCTGGTGACCTAAACTTCTGCTTAGAAGGCTGAAGGCAATGAGCAAGACTCACCTAGGGCCCCAGAAGTTAAAAATTCTTAAATAATACTCCTGCAAAATCAAAAGACACCAAAAGGCTATACCTATCAAAGCAAGGGTGAAAAATAAGCAAACCCACCCAATGGAAGTGGGCAAAGAAACAGCCCCATCAGATGATTTGTTCATGGAGAATCAATAGAATGGACTATATCTGTGTTGTCCAATTTAGTAGCCACTTATTCCTCTTGAAATGTGGCTACTCCAAATTGAGATGTGTTATCTAGTATAAAATGCACACCGGATTTCTAAGACTCAGTATGAAATAGAATGTAAAATTTCCTCTAAAAAATTTCTAAAATTTTTATTTCATGCTTTAAAAACGATAATATTCTGGACATATTGGGTTAAATGAAACATTAAAATTTTAAAAAAAGAGAAGTGGGAAGAGGAAGAAAGCTAGGACTAGGAGCATGGGAAAAATCTTTTTTAAAAACTATAATTATGACCCAGCCCTAGTCTATTAATTAAGGTTTGCATTCATCTGACTTATGCTCAAAACCTAATCAGATATATTAAAGTGGTCCTGGCTTTTAATACCACTAGACTATTGGCAGAAGCAAAGGCAAATCCTAATTGGTAAATACAATTTCAATCTAGGCCTCAAAAAAATCCTCAAGAAATTTCAAGGAACATGAACTCATAGTAAAACAAACAAACAAAAACACAAAAAACAAGGTGCCATGAATACCTAACATAACACACAGCAGAATCAAATGCTGCAAAGTCTTTAGAAACTTGAATTATCAGAAACAAATTTAAAATACTGTCAAATGTTCCAAAAAATAAAATTCTAGAGAAGGTTTTCAAAAAACTTGATGACTGATGAAAATTAAATAGAATTTCTAAAACTGAAAAGATATCTGAAACCCTAAATTCAATTCAGTGGTTTATTCAAAGCTGTTAGACTAGCCCATAGAACTTGAAGGCAAACCCAAGCAGGATAAATTACACCCAGACACATTCATAGTGAATTACAAAACACCAATCATAAGAGATAAACTGAAAAGGAGCCAGGAATAATAGATCACCTAAAACAGCAAATTAGACTGACTTTTCAATAGCAACAATGTAAGACAGAATACAAAAAGCAAGTTATTTTTAATGCACTGAAGTCACATTACAAAAACAAGGGTGGAATAAAGACGACATACCAGATCATCAAAAGTTGAGAGTTCATTACTAATAGACCTTCTACTAAACCATAGTAAATATTTCAGGCAGAAAGAAAGTGATCCTAAAGAGAAGATCTGAGATGCAAGAAGGAATGGTGAACAAATACACTGGTAAATATGTAGGTAAATATAAATAAAAACTGAACAAACAAAATAATAACTTTTAATTATAGGGTTTAAATAAAAACTAAAGTAATGGACAACCATATAAGCTAGTAGGGGTAGTAACTCATAGACAAAACACTTTAACATCCTAAATATCTTTAAGAAAGAGGCAATGGAATTTGCTTAACTTTAGACTTTGCTTGGTATGCATGTTAAAATATCTAAGGTAATCTCAAAAAGAACACAAAGTTTAAGTTCCAAACTGGCAAAGGGATAAATATGGAATTACAGAAAGTAAAACATATGAAAATTTTTAGAGGTTTTTCTTAAAAATCAGAAAAAAAACCAAAATATTTGGGGGCAAATGCATAAAGAAATCAAAGTTCTCTTTGAACCCAATATTACAAGGAAAAAGAGAATCAACATTTCAGTCAAACCTGAAAATACTCTTGCCACTCTCAAATACTTGTACTGCAAATCCTAAGATAAAGCAATTTTAAATAACCAATATTTATGATTGAAGCTTTAATGAACAGACTATATAGATTATTGATTTTCTTGTTGCATAACAGTTACGGAAAACATTCAATTATTTCTCAGGTTGATAATGGTTCTCTAATTAGTATGCCATTTATTTTATAATATAAAACAGAAAATACTTGCCTTTTTATCTTCAGGGTTTAATTGATTCATTAACATATTGACATTATCAGTATTCCAAACCCAAGAATTACTTGTGAAATATTCAAGGAACACCATAGCTTTGTGAAGACGAGTTATTGTCTTCATCATCCTGTATTATAAGAAGAATTGACAGATTCTTATTTTGCATAGATTAGAAAAATTCCTACCACCACCCGTGGTACCAGTTTTCCCCAACATAGACATTAACATTAAAATTATAATGCATAATTCAGTAAGTGTACCAAAACAGCAAAGAATAAGAATATTTCTGTATCTTGGAATAATCTTTTATAAATCCAAAGGGAAATTTAAAAATAGTGAAGCAGCAGCTAATGAATTTAAAACTGACTCAATAGAATTCTGCTGATATATAAAATTAATTCTCAAAGGAAATTCAATACTTTAGGGTCAAATTTCCTACAGAGACTACTACTAGGCAAATAAATTCAATTACTATTCCTATTTTGTTGTTGCTGTTCCTTAACATTTTAGATTAGCTGCATTTACTAAACTATTCTGTGAATTCCTAACATATTGTGTTATATTATAATCTCAACTCTTTAGCATCACTGAAACAAAGTATACAGAAATATTCATTTGCCATTTAGTCAACTCTAAAAACAACAATTTTCTCTTTAACACTGATTGGCGCCACTCTTGATCATATGGATGTGCTGTGAAATCAATGACTCATGCTGAAAACTTTCTGAAAGAGATATTCAAATATTCATTACCCCATACCTGCCAATATCTATCCTTATAGAAATAAGGGAATTTGAAACTTTCCTGTTTCTTTTTAAAGGACGGGGGCCTTAATCTTTAAATTTGTCATTTTATTTATCACAGCTCATTGAACGTCATTGATATCATAACACTAACCCAAGTGATAACATCTATACAATGTAATAATTACCTATTTTAAGTAGGGAAAGGGTAGAACTTTTTGAAACAAAATATACACCAAAAAAAACCCAAATTCTGATAAACAAAAAAGTAATTTGTACAGAAATGATTAAAAAGAATTCATTATTCCCACAACAAGGATTGGCATTACATTTAATTTAGCAACTCCCCAAATTAGGTAGGAACATTAGAAATGGAAGGAAAAATCATAATAATGGGAACACCAGCAAAGCAATTCCAGTGACACATTCAACACATTTAGGAAAGAAACCCTGCACCCAGATACAGAGAAAAATGAGGCAATGCGGACTATGTAAAGAAAAACAGTAGTTCATGCAATAAAGGAATTCTAAAATAAAACCCCCATTAAAAATAAAAAGAATTATTGAGCTTCAAAAGATGTATTTGGACAGGCCTTTATTATGAACTGTAATCATTCATATAGAAAGTACTTGGGAAAATAAGACATGCCACTTTTGGAAAGGGAGAAATCAGAATAATTTTCTTCTAAAAATAAAAAGATATAACAGATTTGTAACTAAATCCATATATTCTACCACAGACAGTATAGTATAGTATACATCAATCATACACACACACATACGGTCAATGTGCTTTTACAACATATATTTTATTTTAAAAAGCTTCCCTTCCTAACTCCTTTTTGACTGACAGGTCTCATCTAGTCTTATCTTCAGATTCATTCAAGTGACAGAATTATCCTAAAATCAATCACTGATTCAGTTACTCAAAAATAATTACAATAAAAAATTGAGTGTGGGGGAGACTTAAAAGCTAAATATATGTGTAAAATTTATAAAAATATTTATCAGGGAACAAAAGTACTGCACTGAATACTATGAGGGATAAGAAGAAACTTCAAATTTTGTGCCATACTCTATGATCAAGCACGCCGTAAGAGCAGACACTTGGGACTACAGTACCATGCATGTTCTGAGTATTTAATTATTCTTTATTATGGCGATCTTCAAAATAGATTCAATCACAATCCTCTACAGTGGGGCAAGATCTGAATGATTTTCTAGTCCACGGTTTCTCAATTTTGGAATACAGACATTTTGGGCCAGATAATTCTTTGTTGTGGGGGCTGTCCTACACAGGTAAGATGCTTGGAACCCTCCCTAGTTGTGATAACCAACATATGTCTCCAAATATTGTCAAATGTCCCCTGGGGAGCAAAATCATCCACAGTGGAGAACCACACAGATGAAAAATATCTAAATCAAAGAAGTTAAGCTAGAGAGAGTTAAACTAAATAGTCAAAAAACAGGACAGTGGAGCCATTTTTTTTTTAAAGATGTTGTTTTAAACAGAGAGGAAATGTCTACAATATTTCAAGTGCTAGAGTGAATAATTTATACTGCTTCTACATGTAATATCATGCATCCTAGTCCCCAATGACCATTAATCAGGAATCCATATTATGTTTTTCTGAGTTGTACTTTTTATAAATATATTAAGAAATACAGTGAGTTTTTATATTAAGGCCCCTGATATATGGTATAAATGCCCAGTGCCTGGCTCAGTAAAGAGCTAAACAAATTAAATAAGTTAAGTTTTAAAACTCTGTACCTATCATTTATAAGATTGTCTAAATAAAAAACCTTATGTCTCCTCTTGCTTTTACACTGTAAGTGCCCAGAGGTCAAGGATCATTCCTGTTTGATACTTAGAAAACCCCAGGTAGGACAAACCTGAGGTAAGGAGATTCCTTACTTGATGTTTCTATTTGTAACAGATTTTAATTTTCAAAGATGGCTACAATATCTTCCATCCTACATGCTCATCTACAATGTCTTCCCATAAAGAGGTGAAAGCTATCTAAAACCAACAAAAGAAGGTGGAAGTGACTACTTGATTTCTGAGCCTAGGTCAGAAAAGATGATGGAACTTTCTGTCTTGCTCACTGGAATACTCACCCTTGAAGCCTTCAGTCACCATGCATGCTGTCCAACTCCCTGAGGCTGGCATGCTTTGACAAAGCCCAAATTACTCCATGCGGAGCAATTACATGGAGAGTGTCTGTGACTACCTGGAGAAAGACACCCAGCCACCCCAGTTTCTCTGTATCCTTCCTTCACTTTAACCCTCCCTCCATGGTGTTCCTGCTCTAGTCCCCGTCTATCTCCAACCACCTGAAAGACCTCAAGCCAGAAGCACCCAGCCAAGCCTTTCTAGAATTTCTGACCACAGAAACTGTGAGACATAAATAAAACAACTGTCCCTTTAAGCAACTAAATTTGAGGTGATTTATTATGCAACACAGATTACAATAACTGATCTTAATACTGGGGGAGGGGGAATATCACTATAATAAAAACCGAAAACATGTACTGACCTCAGGATCAGGTGGTAGAATCTAGAAGGGCCTTGAGAATGTTAGAGAAACCAAAAGAACCACAAAAAGAATGTTCATGGAAGCCTAAAGGGCTTTGAGAATGTTCTTGAGGAAGGCTTAAAGGAAAGCAAGGAAAATACTGTTGGAAGCTGAAAAATCTTTCTTTTGACTGAAAATTTACTAAAACTGTCACCTGTGGTAATATGGAAGTTAAAAAACTGTGCCTAATAAACTTGATGATCTAGCCAATAACATTTCCAGGCAGTGACGAAGATGCTGCCTGGCTTCACTTAGCAAAATGAGAGAGTAGTAAGACAATCTTAAAAACTGAACTATTTAGTTTGAGTGGAATTTGGAGGAAATGTAAAATGCCAGCCAAGAATGCTTTAATTAAGAAATGATTTGTAAGCATATATCCAAATCCAGGGAGGGCTGTAAGATCCTTTGTTAAGACTTCAGAAAGATCTAAGGTAATGCCTCATAGAACCTTTTAGACAGACAAAAGGCTCTTTTCCGATCTTAAGCACATGTTTCATAGAAACCCTATTGTTTATGACACAGAATCTGAATCCTAAGTGTTGTCTCTCAGTAACCTCATAGGAGACTCAAGATAAGAGAAGGGAATGCATCAGAGAGATCTGTGGGTATGTCTTTGATCTAATGGAGAATTGTTTTAAAATGGATAGATAGGAAACCCATACAATTTTTAAAGGAATGTCAGTTTGCATTTAAAGAAACAGAGACGGTATGAAATGAAAAGAGGCCTCTGGACCAGGGCCTGTGGGCTAAATCCATCCCACCACCTATTTTCAAAAGATAAATTTTATTGGATCATAGTCATGCCCATTTATTTACTTACTGTCTATAGTTGCTTTCACACCATGACAGCTGAGTAGTTGTAACAGAAACCATAAGGCCAACAAAGCCTAAAATATTTTTTGTGGCCCTTTATTGAAATAGCTTGCCAACCTCTGCTCTGGACTCAAACTTTTTTGGGCAGGAAGCAAGCTAAGAAAGCTACTCACTTGCAAATATAGGCAATTTCTTATGGAAAAGGAAGGATGACTCAGAGGGTAGAGCCAAAGACCCCAAAAGGCAGAGCCAAGAGCTCAGAAAACAGAACCAAGAGCTTTGGAGAACTTCCAGAGAGTAAACTGAGCTGTAAATCAAGGAACCATCAATGTGTACCTGGCTGGATTTCAGAATTGTTACAGACTAGTGACTAGTTTATCTTCCTTTTTTTTTTTTTTTTTTTTTGAACAAGATTGTCTAAAGTCATTATCCTACACTTACCTCACCACTGATTGTATGTTGGGTATATAGACAACAGATTACTTGTCTCTAAAATTCACAGGTTTTCAGATTAATACTCAAAGAACTATACTTCTAAAGAGCCTCATCTACAGCTGGACCAGACTTAGATGACAAAATCCTATACCTTAAGCTGATGCCACAGAAGTCTTGGAAAAAAGAAGTGAGTTTATTTTCCATGTGAAAGGAATTGTTGTGGCCAGAGGGCTGAGTATAGCAGTCTGCACTTTCCAAAAATGGCTGCAACAATATCTTCTATCTCACTTGCTCATTTATGACAGGACGTCAACCATTCTCTAGAGAGAGCAGGGTCTACATTCCCTTTCCTTGAATCTGGGCAGGCTTGTGACTAAAAGATGAAGTAGAAGTGATGCTATATGACTTCCATAACTAGGCAAAAAAGGCAATATAGCTTCTGCCTTGCTTGCTGAAATAATTCCCCGTGATGCCTTCAGCCACTATGAAAACAGTCCATTCCCTTAAAGCTGCCACACTACATGCAAACAAACTATATGGAGAGATCTTTAGATTACATGAAGAGACGGTGATACCAGGTCAGGTGTCCACCACCACTCCCCTATCCTTTTAGCTCCAGATCCCATCTGATCACAACTACATAAAAGACACCAAGCTAGAACTTCCCAGCCAAGCCCTTCCTGAATTCCTGACCTGGACAGAAATAATAAATTGAAAGAAATAATAAAATAACTGTTGCTATTTTAAGCCACTAAGCTTGAGATGATTTGTTATGCAGCAACATCTACTCTGAAACATTTGTGAACTTTGGCTATTCACTCATTTTTTAAGTTTATTAAACGTCCTTTCTCTGTGTAAGACACTGTGATTTATTTAACCTGTTTTACTTTCTTGACCCAGTTTTTTACTTTTCTGCCCTAAAATGTAACAACCTTATTAATATCAAGAAAACATGCACTGTCATCATTTATAAATTTAAGTCTGCTTTCTAGCCAGGAAAAAATGCCATGAATGACAAATACTACATTTTGCAGATCAGTCCAGAAAACCTTTAAAATAATTTTGATATATTTTGTATCTTTTTCTCCATTAAATATTTCTTTACCAATTCTAAAGCTGTTCAAATCAACAATATCACATATTTCAATATTTAACACATAGGGTTAGGGGCATCATGTACAACCAAATCCACAAAAATCCCTACAAGTAACTCAGATCCTGATACACTATAACTGGCAGATACCTCACTTTTATTTTTGAGCAGTTGATGGAAGTACTGGGATCAGCATCTTCTTTATACATAAATACTCAAATCCTGAACTCTCCAATCAAAGGCTCCACTGTAATGCCAATGTAGTTAAACAAAATAAATATTTTCATAGTACATTTCACTGTAATTATGTGGTAAAGACAGAAGGGGGGCTTTAAATTTGTGGGACACCAATAAAAAATGAAGAAAGGCTAAAACAACTATAAGAAAACAGAATGTTTTCCATTTGTTATTAATTTTTTTTAACTATATCATTCCCAACTTGAAAAATTAGTCATTAACTGTAATTACCATATTATAAGCTGAATGGGCTGCTGAGATATTTCAAGGAATTAGTTGTCTAGAAGCATCCAATATTTTCATATAAAACTGCACCATCCACTTAAAGGAAAACCTTTTACCCTTAATCCCCTATACAAACTCACCCTTAGGTTTTTAAAGGGGAAGAGGAGAAGGGCTCTATTTCAGCTTATAATAACAATGACAACCTTGATGTTGGACATTTCCTATATTATGGGATTCTGGAGGAACAATGGCCCAATAAAATGAGATCTAGTTGCCTCCCCAAATATCCCCAATTCCTAAGAAATGTCCTGGCATCCTGATTGTGATTGTGATTAATTAGGTTAGTAATTCTAAAGGTAAAGCTCATGCTAGCGACTTTTTGTCTCTCCAGCAAGCTTCCACCACCTTACCAACACATAGTGTATTTACTGCTATTCTTCTTACCACGGTTTCTGACCTGTCAACCTGAGTGCCAGATCGAGCAATAATGCAGGTACTGTATGTCTGACACCCTTCCAATAATGAAGCAATAGGTTGTTGGAATACAACTTAATATTGGGGCGCCTGAATACTTGGTTTAAAGGATTCATCTTGAAGAAATGATTTAGATAATATCCTGCAGGAAAAATAAGCGTCAAAGCATTTTGAATATTATTTGTTATTCAGAAAAATATCCTAAGTTAGACCTAGAATTCAAGACATGACAATAATTTATCATCCAAACTTTAGAACAAATTAGTGACTTACAAGACTACCTTTTCTTTTCTGACAAAGTCTTAAATTCAAAGTCTTCTCGTTCACAAAAGGCCATTAAGCCTTATAAGCATAAACAAATACAAAGTTAATTAATATGCATTTTAGTTGTAAGCATGGATTGTTCAACAGTCAGAGGAACAGATAAGACAGAGCTAGTCACCATTACCTTGGGCTTCTTCCAGTCATCCTGAGGTAGATATCATACAGGAATGCTGGGGCCTTATGGCTTACAGCAATCCAGTAATGATATAAAAGGTGATTGGAGGTTAGATTTACATTGGGCCGTCTGAAGGCCTGTTCGAGAGGATTCCTCTTGAAAGTGGAAATTACATGGTATTCTGAAGAAGAAAAGTTGTGTAACAGCTTTGATAATAACCATGTAATCAAGTTTTGAAAAAAAAAATCATGTTTTTACAATGCAGAATATTTTACCAAAGATGTCAGAGTTCACTCATTGAAAAAACAAACTTTTCTACTCTCTATAGTAGCTAAGAGGATATGGGTATTAAACTGCTGAACTCAAGTGGTTTTAGAACTACCACTATTTATGAATTTTAATTAGGTGAATGAATTTTTGCTAAAATTGACTCTTAAAATCCTTTTAATGTTTTACCTATGTCAGTTTACAATGTCACTTTCTATATTTCACCTCTCACGATAGCTTCTTTCTTTCTGTTCCTCTTTCCAGACTCTTATTACTGTACTTACTTTAAAAAAGAAAAGGTAAATCATCATCCTTTGCTTATGAATGATTAAGTTGCTCAAATTAACATATATCAACAAGCTTAAAACAACCCAAAATTAACTTCAGCCATAATTTATTTAGGTTATGTCATGTCAACACTTAATCAAACTTAATATCATCCATGTTAATACTTTAACGGAAATGTATCTTTAGATACTCTCTAAAAAATAATGCTCATTTTGATTTTTACTAAATTTTACAGGGCAATGAAAGATTAACAACATACCAAAAACCTATCTTAAAGTGTTTCAAATATTCTTAAAAGAATACTACTTTAAATAATCATAAAATTAGAATCACTCTAGATCTTAGCTCTTTCTTATACGCTCTAAAGGTCAATTTTTAAATTGAAATTAAAATCCCATAGAGAAACCCTAGGACAGAATGACATATAAATCAAAACTGTTCTCCAGGATAACAAACAATGTTTTAAGAGATAAAATAAGATCTATTACCGAATCAATATCATATTTTACTTTAAATTTCAAATGATCAAGCAAAAGCAACAACTTAAAAATGATTTAATTTCAATAGGCTTTAAAGTTATACTATTCCTATTTTAGAACTAGTAACATATCATACACACTACTCACTGTGAATATGTGAATTTAAATAGATTAGTAAAGACAAAATATTCTTGCAAAATGTATCCCACTTCCTAACTCCTTCACTTATTACCACCCTTGGGACTACTTGCTATCTCCTGTGATATACCAACTTTGGTAGTTAGAAGTGATATTGCCTTTGGATAAGCAATATCAGGACTGTGAGTGCCCATGAGGGAGGGGAAAAAAGAATAGTTTTCATGCCACAGGTCTCTATGAAGGTTGCTGCAGATGGCAGCAAGAAAAAGTAAGGGTCAGAAAAGGATGGGGTGGGGTGGGAATATACAGCAGCATATTTTTTAATTTGTGAAACATTATTAAGGATCACAAGGCAATATTGGTAGATATTACTTCCAAGATGACAAAGTAAGAACAAATCGAGTGGTCTTAATGCTTCATGGATTATTCTAACATACAAATTCAGTAAACATTTTATGTTAAGATTTATTCTAATATTCAAAAACGTAGGTAAAATCATACCAACTTCACCCCAATGGAAAGGATTAGTGCTGCCTGTTGTGCAATTATACACCATGATGTTCCTTGGTCTGCAAAGACAAAGATGAAAGCAATGAAACATAAAGTGAGGCCAAACCTATCCAATCTAAATCATATATAATATTCAAGTAGGAAGAAAAGAGGATGATGGATATCTTTTCTATACTAATTATTTTAAAATGTATCCTTAAAGGATTAATTTTTATGTTTGAATGGCTATTTATAACTATTCTTTCTCTCCCCTACCAAAAATAGTATTCACTAAAAATACAGACTATTTTTTTCCATATTTTTCTTCCTTGCATTAGAAGAACTGCCTGTTTTTAAATGTAAGAAAAGCAACAACAAATGATCTTAGCTCTTCCTATCTCCCTCCCATTTTCAGAAGCTCTTATTGAAAGAAAATTACAGACTGAATTCCTGTTTGCCAAAAACAATATACTCATATAATCATATCCCTCCTTCTTTAGGACATAAAATACTGACTTTAAAATAAGGGCAGTTTATTAGTTAGAAAAAAGAAAAGTTATTGGGAAATTTATAGTTTACATTTAATCTGCAAATGCTACTATTCCCTTTTAAAAGGACATTCATGGATTGATTAAAGCTGTTCTATTGTGCTATGTTTGATATATATAAACATTCTCTTCAAATTTCAGCTGTTTATATTAAGCTGTAGTTCAGATAAAAAAAAAAAAAATCCTTGGGATGAAGAATTTTTTTTTCCTTTTTAATCCCTAACAAACTTGTCCATCTTGCAGGCAGTACATGAGAATTAATGTTAATTCTTAATTACACTGATGGGACCACTTCTATTGCCTGTGATATGCCAACTCTTACAGCTGGAAGTGAAATTGCCTATATATATATTGGTATGGCAATATGAGGACTGGAGGATTCATTAATATTAGTATCTCTGTTTTCCCTTCTCAGTTACTATATATTTTTAAAAGCGACATTGTCACCTCATATACCTATTAACTCCGGAATACCAGGCTGCCGCAAGACTCATGTTGACAACTACATCTACAGGAACAAGATCTGCAAGGGCATTGTTGGAGGCACGCATTGTTCGAAGAATTCCTTTCCCTGCCTTTGTTAAAATTAAAAACAACACCTTAAGATATAAAAGCCAAAATATGTGTACATAAATATATATATAAATATATACAGAAAACAGAAAAATATATATAACATTTAATAAATTAAAAGGCTTACTTACCGCAATAAAGAGACCACTTGGTCCATTAAAGTTATCAATCCATCCCTAATACCAAAAATTAAAAAAAAAAAAAAAAAAAAAAGAGGGGGCACTTAGAAATATTATGAAACTATAGACACATTATTTGAAATCTACAACCTCAAAAATATATTTACTAGTTTTTTTTCTAAAAACCAAAAAATAGACTAGACTCAGGCCAGACTACTTCTCCCAGTACCATATTTGGAATCACAAAAATCTAAAAACATTTTCAAAGGATTACCTACTCTTCTATTAGGTCTCTGAAAAGAGAATTTAAATAAAAGGAATTATACCTGTCAAATACTTTTGCTAAATTAAGGTGGTTCAAGTTTTATTTTGTGCTATTTACTGATGCAACATCCTGAGATTGGGGGAAAATGGTATATCATCCTCAAAATTACTGAATAAGAGGAAAATAGAATAATTGTCAATGAGAGGCCATCAGTTACTACCATTAGTATTCTACTAAATCAATTTACCTATTGGTTTATATCTATTTTTTCTCTTATTCCAGGGATTCACAAATTCCATTACACTTTGTTTTTTTTTTCAAACAAGTTATCATAGTGATCCCTTTTATCTTCCTTAGCTTGTGATCTATAAAGGGAGAGTCTAACTCTTGTAAGGCCTGCCTCTTTTGGAGCTAAAAAGCAAATGAAATAAAACAAGACTCTCAATATTCTCATCTCTATTTCCTTCACCTTTGTAAAGGAAACTAATCAGCAAGTAACCTTAAAGGTTAACAAAGAGTCCAATCTCTTGTCAATCACAAACAAAATTCATAAGGCATGATCTCCTTTGACTCGAGACAGTTTCATGGCCTTTGATTTAATTTTCAGTTAGGAGTTTTAAAATGTTGATCTAAATTTCTATACAACCAGCATTATGTTAGAAACAAAAGTACCAGTATCTCTTTCTATGAACAGAAAACAGCTTTGCCATAGTGAGACATGTTCAGTAAATAATACTTATTCTTAAACAAATGCCAAGTCTTTGACATAGAATTATGACTTAAAATTCCCAAATTCAATTACTCACAAAGATTTTCAAACAACTTACTGGAAAAGGTTCTTTCCAACTGGCACCAACAATTGATGGCCTTACAATCGCCACATTCAGCTTTGCTCCTTCTTGTTGTACAACATATTCTGCCAATGCTTTCGTGTATATGTATGTATTAGGTCTGTCTCCTATCAATTTTGGAGTGATATCATTTACCAGACCATCATCCATCCACCTGGTAAACAAAGAAATTGCACACAAAAATATTTCCAAATGTTTTACTAAAAAATAAAAAAAACATTTAACTGTACTTTGCACATTCAAACATATCTGTTGCTTTGAACCAAATGATTTCATGACAACTTTTACTTAAAAAAAAAAAAGTCTCATTTTCATTAAACATCAAATACAGGTTGGCAATCCCTTATCCACAATTTCTATATCCAAAAAAGCTCTGAAAACTGAGTCCTTTCATATGGTAGATAACAAAACTTGACCTTGAACTGATACATGATCTTTTATTTTAATACCACTTAGTGTTACTTCTCAAACATTTCATATGTATTTGATAGGGTATGACACCCCATATCTAGTTGTAGTTAGTTCATACAACACAATACACAAATGTCCTTCCTAAAGTCCAAATAAATTCCAAAATACATCTGGCCCCAAAGGTTTCAGATTAGGAATTATAGACCTGTATATAAAACCAAAGAGAGTAACATGTAAATTATATACACTTGCAATTAACACTGAAAATTGCATGCTCTCACTAATGAAACTGAAAATTACTAAACAATAAATTGACCCAAACTATAAAAATTCAATTAGTGACCTACTATGAAGTCAAAACGAATTCCTCTGATTCTCAGTGCCTCTGAAGAAAAGATCTACTCTACTCATATGTAAAAGGAGGGTGATATACTAAGTGATACCTATGGTCTTTCCTAGTCTAAATTTCTGATTCCAATGTTATGTACTTGCTTTCAGATACCTTTCCTTACTGTCTACAATACTATACATACAAGTAGACTCAAAATACTATCACACACTTATACATACACTAACTGATGAGGAAATATAGTGGAGATTATCAAGATAAATTTTCACTCTCCAACATGTAAATGGAAGCATTTCTTGCATGTGGAAGGAAAAAAACACTAAATTTAAGGGAAGGTGCTACCCAACTTGGGAAAAATTCCACAGTAGACCTGGGTTTTGGACAAAAAAGAGGGAAAGGATAATTGATGGACATCAGAATGCTCCTATAATTGTAGTCTATTAAAAGAAAAAAGGTTTCCATTTATTTATTTATTTTTTATCTGACCCTTTTTATTTGTTTTTGTTTGTTTTGTTTGTTTCACTTGGTAAAAACACAGGTAAATGAGAACTGAACCATGGTATAAGCATCCTTCACTTATTCCCAACTATCAAATACATTTCACATATGTAATTATATTTTAACGTAATAACAACTGACAGTTTCTTAGCCCTTAGAAAGATGATAAGCAACAATACTAGGAAGAACTATCAATTCAAGGACCATCACTTTTCTGATTCCATTGTAATTAAAAGCCCCTCTATAGATATACTCCATTGGGCAATAAATAAACAAGCACAATCCTATAATAAATTAGAACCTTAATATTAAACAGGCAGTCATTGGTCCACATGAGTATCAGGAACTTCTGGATCAGCAAGATTGATTCCCTAGAATATAGAGCCCCTAATATCACAGATGAATTGTTCAGAGGCCTTCCTCCAGGTTTCCAACCATCACACCTGGTCAAAAGTGAAAGCCCCATACTCGTTTCATCAACAGCCATTTAGTACCAATCTATACAATAAAAAGAACATAGTAGATACTCAATATTATTTGTTGAGTAAAGAAAGAGACAAATGTATGCACATGTGTGTATGTATGTGTGTGTAGAGGGAGACAGAGAGAGAGAAACTGGGAGAAACCAAGAGGTACATATAAATAAACCTGGATCCAAAATTTGGGGATCAAAGCAAATGTATCTAATTTTCAAATGAACATACTCCAGAGAATCAATCAGCTTCTTGGGATCCACAGGGGGTGGGTAGACTACTTCATCAATTTGCTTTCGATTGCAGTATGCATATGCTGTTGATACATGCATGAACACTTCCAGATTCCTCATTTGTTGTGCAAGGAGAATAAGCTGTCGTGTAGCAATCACATTTAACTGAACAGCATCTCTGTAAAGAAAACATGACAAGGAAAAGTTGGAAGGCTATGTCACTTATTTAACCTGCTAAATAATCTTATTTCCATTAGCGAGGTAGAAACAGAGAAATTTTTTCTTTACAGCTGACCTTTAGCTCTGGTTTTGTGTATTTTCTTTCAATATGAAGTATACTCACTCCACCAGCTAGGTTTAAAAAGAAATTTTCTGATGTAGGATTTTTAAAATAAAAGTACAAATTTAAAAATTAATATTATCCAAAGATAAACACAAGTAATTACAGTCTTTCATATTTATGCATATATTTTGAAGCCATTCTAGTTTTGTTTGGTTCTTGATTTTTAAAAATATAACCTATCATGATGATATGGATGTGCCACAAGGAGAAGAAATTAGAATGGTTAAGTAATTCTAAAATGTTAAGGCAGAATAAGGGTGAAACAGTCAAAGAAAATTCAGAAGCATTAAATTATATTAACATACAATCAAGTAAGAATATGTTTATTTTACTTTTTCTAGCAAATTAATCCATCAAACACCTCTACAAGACTACCTCACAAAATTCAAAGTGATATTATAATAAAACTCGTACATGTTTCAGGAAGCATATGCAAAATGCCAAACTGATCTATTTATTTCCTTCCTGGAATTTATTCAAAGTAAACAATCCCACAAAATCAAAAATATATTTGCAAAAAGATAATCAATGAAAAGCATCATCTAATAATAGCAAAAGCCTAGAGAACCCAATATTCACTACGAATAGAAAGTTTAATAAAGTGGGTATTTTATTGCAATGAAAGAATACACTATTAAAATAAGACAACAAAAACAAGGAAAATCTATATGAATAATACAAAACAATACATAATTATGATATGATGCAGGATTAAGAACAAGGTTCTAGAGTCAGACCTGGGTTCAAATCCTGACTTGGTCTATCTATTAACTATGATTAGGTCACTTTGATAATGTTACTTAAGCACTCAGGCCTGTTTATTCACCTATAAATGGTGAAAATAATGGACTCTACCTCGATTTTGTATAAAAGTAAATGAAATAAATAACTTGCAAGCACTTAGCATTATTCCTGACTGTACTGAAACAGGTAGTCAATAAATATCAGTTACGGTAGTAAGATGGTAGAGGCTTCTGTTTTCTTTTTTTCATAGTTTATTTTTTTAAAAAAGAGAGACTGAAATACTCAAGACCAATTACTGTGATAAAACCAGTAAAGTAATATGCAGATGGTGGCACAACTGATCTGAAAGACATCAGGAGAGAGTACTAGGAATTAGAGAAATTATGCAGTTATTAATCTAGTTAAACTACTGAATTAATAGAGAAAACCTGTTCCAACCTCAATTTTTCAAAGTGAAGGAAACTAAAATTTCGTAAGTTTGCTAAGCTAAGTGAATATAACAAATTACAATATGTCAACGTGATGGAATATAATGAAATCACTAAAGTTATAACCATGAAAAACATTAGAAATATGGAATTGGTTCTATATTAGGTTAAAAAAGTAAATTAGAAATTCTATGTTCACAATTAAAAACATATGCTCAAAAATGGACCAAAAATATTTTTAAACTGTACTTTTATTAAATAACTGTACTTTTCAAAATTTATATATTTTCAGTATTTAAAAAGAAAAAAATCCAACTCTTCTTTTAAAAGGCCAGGATATTACAAAGACAGAATTCTGTCCACTTGACTCTAAAGCAGTGTTTTGATATCTTTCACACTTTCAAAACAATGGGGATGGGGAGGGTACTGTTTTGAGAGAGGTATACCATGACGATTCTATTACAGGTTCCTGAGGACAGAACATCCAGTTCTGGGTCACCAGAAGCAAGGAATCACTCAGAGAAAAAAACTCCTGTGTCTTATTTTCCTTTCAATTTAATAGTATCCGAGAACCTACAAAAACATACTAGAAGGAAATTTTTTCCAAGAAATAATTGGGTAAGGGTATTACAACTATAGATTTATCTTATTTTTTTTCTTCCTTGTTTTCACTCAGGGGGGAAAAATGATCTGTTCAAATGGAAATACAGCAAGACATTTCACAGAGAGGATACTGTCCACTACACTGTCAGGGAATGTGCTATTTTCTTCTGTGTTTGTAAAACAATGGGGATAGGGAGGATAATGTTTTGGAAGAAGTACACAAAGGATATTCTGTTACAGGTTCCTGAGAATGGTGACGGAGTTTTTGGGTCACGGTAAATAAGGAATAACTTGAGAGGGAGTTATTACTCCTGTGCCTTGCCCCCCATCCCCATTTGCACCTGAGAGCCCAAACCTGAAGTTATTTTGTGCCCAAATAAGTAACTTAGTATCTCTATTAGGCTAGTTAGCCTCACTCTGTTTTACTTCAATCCAATTTCTACTCCACTGAACTTCAGTCTGAAACCCTGACATGCTAGGTCAGAAATCATTTGGTACTAAACAAAAATAAGGCTCTCATTATGTGTTGGTTATATGAAGCCATAGATGCATCTTAAATAAGACTGCTTGGGGTGGGGATACAAAATGAGCAAAGCTTTGTATAATTATCTTTAACGTGGACATAGAAACCATTTCAAAAGAAAAGAGAACAACTTAAATTGCCAATAAATTTTCTCTTTCTCCTGTCTTCTATGGACATCTTGAGTTCTTAAAATCTATGTTAATAACACTTCTAAGACCTCAAACCAAAGCTTTCAAGTTGGCACCTGGGAGCTTGTTTAAAATGCAGGTTCCTGTAGCTCATCTGCAGATAACTTTTTAATATGTCTGAGTTGAGGCCTGGTAAACTACATTTTAAATACGTTCCCCAGGTGATTCTCATACAAATAGTTCTCCTTCCCTCCTTCCTCCACCTCTAAGAAAATAGTGCCTAAATGAGATTTCATAACTATTGCTGCTGCTTTTTAGTATCTTCCCCTTTAATGAAGACATAAATACAGATATCCAGGGACAAATGAATCAATCTTAGGGTAGGGGACACAGGCATGTGTAACTTTAAAAAATCTCTCCAAAGTTGATTCTGAGAGCAGTGATTCTATAAGGTCCAATAAACTAAATCACACAATGGCTCTTATCGAAAAAGAATTCCTAAATATTATCCCAGAACTAGAGGGAAGGATTAGGCAAGTGCATCCCATTAGTATGCATTTTTAATACATTTTCCAATAATTCTTAAGATTTGTAAAACATTCTAAAATTTGAGAATCAATGCCCTTAAACAGTTTCTTGATCTTTTCTAATCATCAGTCTTTACTTTTACTACCACTCCTTTCTGAAAGCATACTTATATCACACCCTGAGTCTTATTACCAAGATGGAACAGAGATGAAACTGCTCCATCTCTGAAATCCAATACTATGAATTTCCTTCAGACTACACCATCTATCCTTCCATCTTTAATTCTTTACTCTCAATTCTATTGGCCCTATTCTATCTTTACTTCCATTACTGCTTAAGACAGACCTGATCTTATGATCAATGATTTAGGTAATACCCTTTATCCCTCAATATCATTTCTCCCTCTCATCTTCCGTCAGTATTTTCTTTTCTTTCCTTTTTTTTTTTTTTTTTTTTTTTTTGAAAGCTGGGGTTTCTGGACAAATATACAGTTCAATGCGACTGGTTCCACTTCAGGACAATGCAACCAGAAGAGAGAATGAAAAATGGGGTTCCCTTCACATACTCTTTTTTTTAACAAATATTTTGTTTATTTTAGTGAAGCTGGTACAGACAATGCCCATTTAAAACCCATATCCCAGGCCAAAAAGTACAAATAAAATTAAAAAGAGCAGTGTTCTGTCACAAACACTTCTGCATGAATAACTTTATTAACTGTTAATGAAAATTAGTACTTTTTGGGGATCTTCTGACAAGATTGTTTTTATGCTTAAAATGTTTTGTCTCTTCAGTGAAGCCATCTTTGGAGTTAGTTATTATTCACACCATATCTGTCATCTCGATTTCACCTGGATATTCCTCTTCTTTTAGTCCAGACCCTCAGATTTTAAAAGGAGCTTCAAGTTAAGGAAAGGTCATTTTCCACAGTTCAGTTCTCTGAAAAACTCCCATCTCCCACTGAAAGTTACAATCCAGGAGTCTTCACACATTCTTTTGACCACTAGTTCACTTTTCCAGGTTTTCTCAGAGTTCTAGTTACCTGTGACATCACTGCTGCCATCAGTACTATCATTATGCAGCTCTGCAAGTCAGTATGTCTTTATAATTCTTATTCTTGATATCCATTATTTTCCTACCTCAAGATTTAAGAATCCCTGTATCTGAACACAGATGAGCTCTCCCTCCTCTCAACTCTCATAGTACTCAATGTATGCCCTTTAATAATTCCTCATTTTCTATCCTCTATTATAGTTATTTAAGCATATCTTATCTCGTCTTTTAGACTACATGGACTTTGAGAACAGGACCTGTGTGCAATTTACCTGGGTTTCTCCCCAAAATATTGGGCACAGTGTTGGACTAAAATTCAGATTTTTTTCCCCTGGCAGTAAAGGCTTTATACCATTTTGTATGTGTGGGTTAACTTTTAAAATGGTTATAAAGAATAGCTGTTTTATAAGTGGTTATTATAAGCTGACCCACCGAATTTTAGAATGTCTGGCCGAAATCTAATGTTGTCCTCTCACCACTTAGAAGTCAAAGTACATTAACACAACTTCACAAAAAAACAATAATTTCAAGTATGACTAAGGCTAGGTCAGTGAACATAGAAAGAAGAGAAGAACAACACAGTAGCTACCCCTTCAGCAACTGTATCACTAGTAAAAGAAAAAAATAATGAAAAGATTTCCCTTTCATTAATGGTAGCCTTGCTTACCCAAAGAGGAACAGAAACAGGGAAAAGATTCCCTGAAAGTACTTTGGTCCTCCTCATGAAGATTGCTTTGATGAGTTTTGTACTGATTAACATTGCCTATCATAAAACCAAAGCATTTAATTTCCCCTTTAAGACAATGAGGGCTGTAACAAAATTAGCCAGCATCTACATTTTTTTTTTTTTTGAAACCATGCTTTTTCATAAGGCTGTGTGGACTCTTTTTGTTATAAGAAAAAATGGGGGGCAAGATGGCAGAGTGGTGAGGTGTACATTTTAGTTACTCTTCCAGGGCAGTAGGAAGAAAGCCAGGAACTGCGTGCACCGGACACTGCAGAGCAATCTGACTTTGGGCATACTTCATACAACACTCATGAATGTGTGGAACAGCTTAGATCAGCGAAATCTGTAAGTTCTCGCAGTCAGGAGATCCATGCCCCTCCCTGCCAGGCTCAGTCCCGTGGGAAAAGGGACCGTCAGTGCTGGAAACCAGGAGGGAGAACTACAGTCGCAGCTCTGATTGAAAACTCAGACTGCTGATCAAAAACTACAAACATAGATAGACTGAGACCAGACACCAGAGAATCTGGGAGCAGTCAGCCCGGCGGAGAGGAAACAGGGCCAGCAAAAAAAAAACCCAAAAATAAAAACAGACTTTTTGAAGTTCCAGTGAACGTAAAACAGAGAAGGGCAGGGCTGAAACAGAATCAGGCACATACGCAAATCCAGAGGGCAAGGACCCCTGTCTGAAGAGCTGGTTTCTCTGCTTTCTTGATTGTTCCTTAAGGCCCTAATCTCCTTATCTTAGCATTTCAATAGCCCATTAGATCTGCAAGGAGGGCCCTTCTTTTTCTTTCTCTCTCTTTCCTTTAAATCTTTTTCTCTTTTTCTAAAACAATTACTCTAAGAAGCCCATTACAGAAAGCCTTAAATACTTGCAATTTGGGCCCAGACAAGAGTGGAGCTAAGAGAGTTTGTTCTAGTTTGCTAATGCTGCCAGAATGCAAAACACCAGAAATGGATTGGCTTTTATAAAAGGGGGTTTATTTGGTTACACGGTTACAGTCTTAAGGCCATAAAGTGTCCAAGGTAATGCATCAATAATCGAGTACCTTCACTGGAGGATAGCCAGTGGTGTCTGGAAAACTCTGTTAGCTGGGAAGGCACTCAGCTGGCATCTGCTCCAGAGCTCTGGTTTCAAAATGGCTTTCTCCCAGGTCATTCCTCTCTAGGCTTCAGCTTCTCTCCAACATGTCTCTCTCAGTTGCTCTTGGGTCGTTTGTCCTCTCTTAGCTTCTCTGGAGCAAAAGTCTGCTTTCAAAAAGGCTGTCTCCAAAATGTCTCTGTAAGCTGAAGCTCCTCTCTCAGTTCTAGTGTGTTCTTCAAAGTGTCTCTCTTGGCTGTAGCTCCTCTTCAAAAGTTCGCTCTTAGCTGCACTGAGTTCCTTCTGTTATGTCAGCTCATTTATATGGCTCCAGTGATCAACTTAGACCCACCCTGAATGGGCGGAGCAACACCTCCATGGCAATTATCCAATCAAAGTCATCATCCACAGCTGGGTGGGGTGCATTCCAAAGAAACACTCAAAGAATTACAATCTAATCAACACTGATAGGTCCATCCACACAAGATTACATCAAAGATAATGGCACTTGGGGGACATAATACATTCAAACCGGCACAGAGCTCTAAGAAACAAAGCAATTAAGTCTAGTGGCTGAAAAAATTCGCTGAACACCATAACTTCCCAAGAAAAGGGGGGCATCCCCCTACAGCCATCTTCCTGGCGGGCTGGGAACGCTTATGCCTGGTGCCAGCACCACAGCCCAGAGCTGCCCCAAACAACCCAGTGTGACGGGAACTGTTTCCAGCAACACGCACACATGCCACAATATCTGGCGTGGACAATAGCCTTTCACACCCGCAGGTAATTGTCCCGGAGCTGGCCCCATTCAGCCATCCTTTTAGCAGGCTGGAAACACCCCTAAACAGCCCTGCGGCCCAGAACATCCATTGGGGGATGGCACTCACCTGTGACGTAGCACAGTCCTCCCTGAGCAGAGGCCCTAGGAGGGCAAGGCTTGGAAGAGGGACCCACTCACAAGTCCCAGGGACGATACGCCAATACCAAGGACTTGTGGGTAAGCAGCAGAGACAAACTGTGGCAAAACTGAACTGAAAGATTAAACTATTGCAACAGCTTTAAAACTCCAGGAACACCTAGGAGATTTGATTATTAAAGCCACCCTCCCTCCCTAACCGCTCAGACACATGCTCCACATTCAGGGTGGGCAGCGCCAACTACACATGCAAACTTGGTGCACCAATTGGACCCCCATAAGACTCAGACCCCCATTCATCACAAAGACAAACTTGGGGAGAACTGGTTTGAGGGGAACAGGTGGCTCGCATATGCCACCTGCTGGTTAGAGAAAGTGTATTCCACCAAGCTGTAGATCTGACAAATTAGAGATAAGTGAATCAGCCTACATATCCTAAAAGCACCCTATCAAGTTAATAAAATGCCAAGAGGCAAAAAAATCAAAGGCATCCAAATTGGAAAGGAAAAAGAAGAACTGTCATTATTTGCAAATGATATGATTTTATATCTGGAAAACCCTGAGAAATCGATGATACAGCTACTAGAGCTAATAAACAAATTTAGAAAAGTAGCGGGATACAAGATTAAGGCACATAAGTCAGTAATGTTTCTATATGCTAGAAATGAACAAAGTGAAGAGACACTCAAGAAAAAGATACCATTTTCAATAGCAACTAAAAAAATCAAGTACCTAAGAATAAACTTAACCAAAGATATAAAAGACCTATACAAAGAAAACTAAATAACTTTAGTAAAAGAAATAGAAAGGGACCTTAAAAGATGGAAAAATGTTCCATGTTCATGGATAGGAAGGCTAAATGACATTAAAATGTCAATTCTACCCAAACTCATCCACAGATTCAATGCAATCCAAATCAAAATTCCAACAACCTACTTTGCAGACTTGGAAAAGCTAGTTATCAAATTTACTTAGAAAGGGAAGATGCCTCGAATTGCTAAAAACATTCTAAAACAGAGAAACGAAGTGGGAGGACTTACACTCCTTGACTTTGAAGCATATTATGAAGCCACAGTAGTCAAAACAGCATGGTACTGGCACAAAGATAGACATATTGATCAATGGAATCAAATGGAGAATTTGGAGACAGAACCCCAGATCTACAGCCAACTTATCTTTGATAAGGCCCCCAAAGCCACTGAACTGGGATATAACAGTCTTTTCAACAAATGGGGCTGGGAGAGTTGGATATCCATATCCAAAAGAATGAAAGAGGACCCCTACCTCACACCCTACACAAAAATTAACTCAAAGTGGATCAAAGACCTCAATATAAAAGGCAGTACCATAAAACTCCTAGAAGATAATGTAGGGAAACATCTTCAAGACCTTGTGGCCACTTCCTAGACTTTATAACCAAAGCACAAGCAACAAAACAAAATACAGATAAATGGGAACTCCTCAAGCTTAGAAGTTTCTGTACCTCAAATGAATTTGTCAAAAAGGTGAAAAGGCAGTCAACCCAATGGGAAAAAACTTTTGGAAACCATGTATCTGACAAAAGACTGATATCTTGCATATATAAAGAAATCCTACAACTCAATGACAGTAGTACAGACAGTCCAATTATAAAATGGGCAAAGGAAATGAAAAGACAGTTCTCTGAAGAGGAAATACAAATGGCCAAGAAACACATGAAAAAATGTTCAGCTTCACTAGCTACTAGAGAGATGCAGATTAAGACCACAATGACATACCATCTCACACCAATTAGAATGGCTGCCATTAAACAAAGAGGAAACTACAAATGCTGGAGAGGTTGTAGAGAAATTGGAACTCTTATTCATTGCTGGTGGGACTGTATAATGGTTCAGCCACTCTGGAAGTCAGTCTGGTAGTTCCTTAGAAAACTAGATATAGAGCTACCCTTTGATCCAGCGATTGCACTTCTCGGTATATACCTGGAAGATCTGAAAGCAGTGACACAAACAGATACCTGCACGCCAATGTTCACAGCAGCATTATTCACAATTGCCAAGAGATGGAAACAACCCAAATGTCCTTCAACAGATGAGTGGATAAATAAAATGTGGTATATACACACGATGGAATATTATGTGGCAGTAAGAAGGAATGATGTCGTGAAACATATGACAACATGGATGAACCTTGAAGACATAATGCTGAGCAAAATAAACCAGGCACGAAAAGAGAAATATAATATGCTACCACTAATGTGAACATTGAAAAACGTAAAATAAATGGTTTATAATGTAGGGGATAGAGAGCAATTAATAAAGGGGGAACGATAACCCAATAAGAACAGATAAGCTATCGTGGGTAAATTTAACGTTCTGGGAAGGCCCAGGAATGACTATGGTTTGTTAATTTCTGGTGGGTATGGTAGGAACAAGTTCACAGAAATGTTGCTATATTAGGTTATTTTCTTGGGGTAGAGTAGGAACATGTTGGAAGTAAAGTAGTTATTTTAGGTTAGTTGTCCTTTTCCTACTCCCTTCTTATGGTTTGTTTGAATTTTTTTTTTTTAATTTTTTTATATGGTTAGTATTTTTTTTTTAAAGAGTTAATGTTTTTTTTAAAAAAAGAAAACAATGAAAAAAATACACCGAACCCCCCTGAGGAGCTGGTGGAGAATGCAGGGGTGTTGGGCTTCCCCACCTTGATGGTTGCTGACCTGCTCACAGACATAGGGGACTGGTGGTTTGATGGGCTGAGCCCTCTACCATGGGACTTGCCCTTGGGAAGACTGATGCTGCAAAGGATAGGCTAGGACTGCCTATAATTGTGCCTAAGAGTCTCCTCCTGAATGCCTGTGTTGCTCAGATGTGGCCCTCTCTCTCTAGCTAAGCCAACTTGAAAGGTGAAATCACTGCCCTCCCCTCTACATGGGATCTGATACCCAGGGGATTGAATCTCCCTGGTAACGTGGAGTATGACTCCTGGGGAAGAATCTAGACCCAGTATTATGGGATGAAGAACATCTTCTTGACCAATAGGGAGATGTGAAAGGAAATGAAATAAGCTTCAGTGGCTGAGAGATTCCAAAAGGAGCCTAGAGGTCACTCGGGTGAGCACTCTTACGCACAATATAGACAACCCTTTTTAGGTTCTAATGAATTGGAACAGCTAGCAGTAAATACCTGAAACTATCAAACTACAACCTAGAACCCTTGAATCTTGAAGACGATTGTACAGAGATGTAGCTTATGAGGGATGACAATGTGATTGGGAAAGCCATATGGACCACACTCCCCTTTGTCCAGTGTACAGACAGATGAGTAGAAAAATGAGGGCAAAACAAAAAAAAGGGGGGGCACCCAGTGTTCTCTTTTAATTGTTCTTTTTCACTTTAATTTTTATTATTATTTTTGTGTGTGTGGTAATGAAAATGTTCAAAAATTAATTTTGGTGATGAATGCACAACCACATAATGGTACTGTGAACAACTGAATGTACGCTTTGTATGACTGCATGGTATGTGAATATATCTCAATAAAATTGAATTTAAAAAAAATTAAAGAAAAAAAAAGAAAAAATGAAAGCCAGAATTAGCAGGGAAAATATCCATTAGATTGACTATTTCAAACTAATGAATTTCAAAAGCACTAAGTAAAAATTAGGGACCATTCATAATCTTAAAAATATCACTTAAAATGAATTGTTAGAACTATATGAAAAAATATGTACACACAAAGTAAAAATTTAACAAAAAACAAAGGAGTTTCATTAGTTGGTAAGGATATCAGTTCCTTTAAGAATGCTTCAACTGCTGCTTTTAAAAATAACTGTGAAAAGATATTTTTTAATCTTTGTTTGAAGATTAATACATGTTCACCGTGTGAAACTAAAAGCCCACCTATAATCACAGCATCCAAAAACAAATGGCACATAAACATGTCCAGTATATAAATACATAAAAATGTACATACATATTTTAGGAAAATAAGATTATACTATAGTTCTATTAATTCTTTTTTCACTTTTGAATCATGAACACAAAACGACTGTACAGTATTTCACTATTTCACCTGTTGGCTGCCCAGAAAGAACCAAAAAATAAAGCAACTGCTACATATTCAGAAATTCTCTGGTGGTTAGGCAAACTTGGGAAGTCATTGAAACTTTTTAAATGACTTTGAGAAATGTTATCTCAATTTTATAAAGAAGGAAATTGAGGCTCAAAGAGGTTAATAACTTGCTCAAATTCACCAGCTAATAAACGATGAAGTCAAGATTACAACTAAGAAGTATGGAATTCCAAAGTTCATGCCCTTTACATTTACATTGTTGCCTCAGGCTCCTCATGTGTAAACTGTATATGCCTAGAATATTACAGTGTGTAAGGTTAACATTAAATAAAATAATGAATGAAAAAATACCTTGACATCTATAAAGCACTATTGCAGAAATATAAGGGACTATTACAGTGCTCTCACTTAAAATATAGTAAAAAAAACACTATAATACTTTGGTGCTGAACCCTCACCTTATATAACGTTGACTAACGTTCATACCTCTACATGAGATATAGCCAATAGATAATCTCAAAACCACTCGTAATAAGAACTTATATTAAGAACATTTTCAGAAGGCTTTCAAAGTAGTTTTGAAACTTTAAAAAATAAAAAAAGATTGCACCATTTTAATTGGCTTAAGACCATATAATTAGATTAACATTATACAAACTGTATTTTGGAGAATATCATCAAAAAGAATACTCCAACTTAAGCATCAATATTGAAAATGCATATTCATTAGGTTCTTTAAAATAGTAAACACTTAACATGTTGTTTTTTCTTGAAGTAAGTCCAAATTAAACAATGTATGACTTAAATTTACAGACTGTTTTATATATTCTGCAAAATCTGAGCTTAATTTTGTTTAATTTTCAGACAGAAATTATATGGAGTAGAAAAGTAAAGCTGTTGGGATATATGCTTCTGAAAGAATGGAAGGCAGAGGAAACATGCACTGTTGGCTGACTAAGAAACTTCTCTTTCTCTTAAATTCATGGCAACTTCTTCTAATAAATGTATACTAGTTATCAAATATTTTTAAACTGATAAGACGGAAATTCTTTTAACACCTGTAGGACACTAAAAGTCACACTTAACACATGGTAAGCAGTTTCAAATCACTTTCAAAACAACTTGACAAAAAGGAAAATTAAAATCAGATCTTTTAAAGTTCACATATAATATAAATATCTGTACTTACCTTAAATTTTCATTAAACCTTACTGTAGCTGCACAGTGGAATATAATATTGGTAGAATCTACGATGACCTCTTTATCTTCTTCACTAAGAGCCAGTTTAGGTTGGGTGAGTTCACTGTTGACTGCTATAATTTTCTCTCTAAAATCTGGATTTTCATCTCTCAATCTGTCAAAGAGCTATCAAAGGGGGAAAAGATTTATTTATTTTATGACAGTATTTTTCAACTTTCTAAAACTCATTATGCTCTCTTTTGCCACCAAGGATTGCTATTTCAAAAGTTTAGCTATGCAATTCCTAAATGTGCTATTCTTAATTGCTGTTATTCTGTAAAGAATACACCCTGTCAGTCCACACTAATATACCATTTTACAAATGAGGAATCTGAGACACAGAGAGGTTAATTAATTTGCCAAGAACACAGAGTTGGTTATTTGTGAATTTGAATTGAAAGAGTCCATGTATTTGTTGACTAAGATTATATTAACTCCCAGAAGAGACTTAAGCAAAACAGACATCAGGACAATATTTAAAATGATCATTCGGATTTTAAAAATCCAGACTTTAATTTATCACTTCATTTTTATTTTATTCCCTTTCAGCAGATTAAAGTAAAACACCGTGATAAATAACCTACCTAAAATCTTACAACAAATTAAAAAACAAAAACAAAAACAAAATGCTAAAGAAAATAAAAAGTAGGTAAGCACACATGCAGGTTAGAAACTGGACAAACTTGAAAGTGCTGTATATATGGGATAATCTGAAAATTCAACATTCCTTAAATATACCCAAAGGAACAAAATTTAGCTGGAAAATCAGTTGGATTATAAGATTATTATAGTGTAAAGGCACATTCAATTGTGAGCCAACTTCAATTTTTTATCTTACATTTTATAGAGGAAAATTGACACTACTTCCAGATCACTGTTATATCACACTTTGTTTCAAGTCCATACTTGCAGTTTAACCAGGATTGTTAACATAGGGGGAAAAATCTATAAAGCATATATGTGCTCACTTTTCACCATCTTAGATGAATTTAATATATTAAGTCTTCCCTACCACCACTGCCAAGTAGTGAATTCATTATTAATGTGTTCTCATATCAATCAAAAATTATTTACAAAGCATTTCATATGGGCCAGTGACCTTCTAGGCACCGAGAAAAAAAGGAAATAGTCTTTGCCCTGAAGTTCTTGACAGTCTAATAATAAAAACTAGACAAGCAAAAGGACAATCAAAATACAACGTTATACTGCTGATATTTAATTACTTCCTGGAAATGGGACTGGAGTGTTGGGCAGGGTATTGACTTCTTAACAGACTTCAAAATAAATCTGTGGGGTTGTGAAAAAAAATACAATGTTACAAGTAATAAAATAGGGGTAAGATGGTATTATAGGACTGCATAGGAGAAACAATAATGGAGGGGGATGAGACAGCTTCTCAGAGGAAATGACATTTATGTAAGACCTCAAGAATAAATAGAACCTGTGTGTGTGTGTGTCTGTGTGTGCGTGTGCATGCACAGGAGTGCATAGGAGAAACAATTATGGAGCGGGACGAGACAGCTTCTCAGAGGAAATGACATTTATGTAAGACCTCAAGAATAAATAGAACCTGTGTGTGTGTGTGTGTGTGTGCGCGCGTGCGTGCGTGTGCACACATGAATGCATGTGTTTGTGTTGAGGGTTAGAAGGAGGGGGAAAAGATCTGAGAGAATAAAGAAGAATAGTGCTCCAGACAAATGTAGGAACACGTATAATGACCAAGAAGTGACAGGGCATAGTATGTTTGGAAATTTAAAAAATAGTTCAGTAAGCTTGGAACACAGAATATGAGGAGAAAAGTGGCTAAAGTTCTACAAAGGTAGGCAAGACCAGGTAACTGTCTTTTTTTTTTTTAAATGTAAACACATACACAACATAAATTTTCACATTTTAACAACTTCTAAATATATCAGTCAGTGGTATTAATTACATTTACAATGTTATGCTGTCATCACAACCATCTATTACCTAAGTTTTTCCTCAACCCAAACATTAACTCCCTATTCACCACCCAACCTCCCCTGGTAAACTGGAATGTACTTTCTATCTCTATGACTATGCATACTCAAATTATTTCACATAAGTGAAATCATACACTATTGGTCCTTTTGTGCTGGCTTATGCCACTCAACATGATGTCTTCAAGGTTCATTCATATTGCAGCATGTATAAGAACTACATTCCTTTTTACAGTCGAATAATATTCCACTGTATGGACATACCACATTTTGTTTACCCATTCATCTATTGATGGACATTGGGGTTGTTTCCACTTTGTGGCTATTGTGAACAATTCCACTATGAACACTGGTGTACAAATATCCATCTGAGTCCCTGCTCTCAATTCTTTGGGGTAGGTACCTAAAGTGGAATTGTTGGGTCATATAGTAATTCCATACATAACTTTCTGAGGAACTGCCAAACTGTTTTCCACAGCAACTACACCATTTTACATCCAATCAACAATGTTCAAGGATTCCTCTTTCTTTGCATCCTCACCAACACTTGTTATTTTCCATTTTTTAAAAATATGAATGGTTCTAATGAATATGAAGTGGTATCTTGTAGTTTTGATTTGTATCTTCCTTATGGCTAATGATGTTGAAAATCTTTTCATGTGTTTATCCATTTGTATAACTTCTTTGGACAAATGTCTACTCAAGTCCTTTGCCCATTTTTAACTGGATTGTTTTAGTTATAGCGGTTCTTTATGTATTCTGAACATAAACCCTTATCAATTATATGATTTACAAATATTACCTCCCTTTTTTCATGAATTCCAATTAAGCTGGTGCTTTTAGTATAAATCTAAGAATCCATTACCAAATACAAGTTCCTGAAGATATTCACTTATATTTTTTTCTAAGAATTTAAAGGTTTCAGTTCTTATATGTATGTGTTGATCCATTTTGCATTAATTTTTGATATGGTGTCAGGCAGAAGTCCCCTTTCATTCTTCTGGACGTGGATATCCACTTTTCAAAGCAGCATTTGTTAAAAAGACTCCTCTCCCCACTAAGTGTACTTGGCAATTCTGTCAAAAATCAATGGCCACAGAAGATCAAAGATGCACGATTAGGGATAGGCTGGGTTCACATGTCTCCCAGAAAAAAGAGGGGTCAGGCAGAAACTGTCTGCAACAATGGATCTGGGGCTCTGTAGATTAGGATGAGTGCTCTGCAACACCCAGGAAAGAGAGAAGGAAACACAGAGAAGCTGTGGTGAGAGATCATGAGTAACCCTCTCAGTCCCAGCTCCTGGTGCTCATCACCCACTCTCAGGGCAGAAAGCATCTGATTCTCCTGTCTCTGGCAGATGGGCAACTACAGACTGACAGGGCAGTCGAAGTCCACTCTCCCAAGAACAGGCAGAACATGATCTAGCACTGTGCCAGCTTTTGGCTGGCAAATTTGGACTGCTGAGACCACTGGCAGTTTCAACCCCTCCCATCCAGCCTGGCTTTGCCATTGTCTGGTGCCAGGATCTAAAAATAGCCTGCCTAATTAGAGCTAAGGGGAACAGATTCTTGAAGAAAGCCAAATGCTGGCAGGTGAAGAAAACACACCTCCAGAAAGACATCTAAAAGGCTTTTGGGCAAAGATGGCCATATGCTGGGCAGGTCAGAAAAGTGTACCTTTGGGGAGCAGAATTATAGGCTTTCAGGCATCTTTACTTGACCTTCTCCATGGGGCCCTTTGAAACTGGTATGTACCCCCTTTGTGGCCCAAAGCAGAGCCCTGGTTGGGTAATACTGACAAACCAAGTGTCAAAGAAGAACATTAGCACACACCCAATCAACAACAAAAGCTTTGAAAAGAGCAAGAATCCAACCTTCAGAGTAAAATCACCAAGATAATCCAATGCCCAGACATCAGCAAACAATAATAAGCCATATTTAAAAAAGGAAGATATGACCCAGTCAAAGGAGCAAATCAAAAAGTTGGAGGAGATATGGAATCTGGAACAACTAATCAAAGATGTTCAAATAAATCTCCTAAACAAATTCAGCGTGATGGGTAAAGAGTTAAAGGTTATTAAGATGACACTGGGTAAGCATGAAAGAAAAATAACACATCTTATGGGAATGAAAGGCACAACAGCTGAAATTTAAAATATACAAGATGCACACAACAGCAGATTTGAACAAGCGGAAGAAAGGATCAGTGATCTAGAAAGCAGAACATCTGAATTTAAACAGACAGAGAAAGAATGGGAAAAATTGAGCAGAGTCTCTGGAAACGGACTGACAACATGAAGCACATGAACATTCACATCATGGGTGTCACAGAAAGAGAAGAGGAAAGGGGCAGACGGAATATTTAAGGAAATAATAGCCAAGACCTGCCCAACTCTTATGAAAGGTACTGATATCCAGATCCAAGAAGTGCAACATACTCCAAAACGAATAAATTCAAATAGACCTACTCCAAGACACATACTAATCAGAATGTCAAATGCCAAAGACAAAGAGAGAATTCTGAAAGCAACAAGAGGAAAACAATTCATTACAAACAAGGGATGTCCAATTAGACTATACAGTGATTTCTCATCAGAAACGAGGGAGACAAAAAGGCAGTGGTATGATATATTCAAGATACTGAAAGAGAAAAAGTTGCCAGCTGTGGTAGTTTGGAGGTTGTATGTACCCCAGAAAGGATCATGTTCTTTTGATCCATTCCCATAGGTGTAGACCTACTGTAGGAAGGACCTTTGAATTAGGTTATTTCAATTGAGATGTGACCCATCTCATTTAACGTTGGTCTTCATCCTTACTGGAGTCCTTTATAAGAGGATAAAGGACACACAGAAAACAGAGAGAAACACCCAGAGAAGTTTAGGGAAAATGTCACAGATGGAGAAGCCAGAAGCTGAAGCAATGATACCCAGGAGAGAAGGACTAGCAGACTGCCATGTGCCTTGCTATCTGACAGAGGAGCACAAGCTCTCCTGTAACCAGTCTTCAGAGAAGGTATCATCCTGTTGATGCCTTAATTGGGACACTTTCATAGCCTCAGAACTGTAATTTGTAAGCCAATGAATCCCCATTGTTAAAAGCAAGTCCATTTCTAGTATATTACATTTCATCAGCTTTACCAAACCAAAACACCAGCCAAGAATTCTCTACCTGGCAAAACCGTCCTTCAAAAATGAGGGAAGGTTTAAGACATTCACAGATAAGCAGAAGCTGAGAGGATGTGTTAACAAGAGACCTACCCTACAAGAAATACTAAAGGAAGTCCTATAGGCTGAAAGGATGGGAGAGAGAGGCTTGGAGAGTATAGAAATGAAGAGTATCGGTAAAGTTAACTTAAAGGGTATAGAGACAAAAATAAGATATGACATATAAAAGGTCAAGGGATAAAACGCTTGAAGAAAGTATTGCTATTACATTAATAACATTGAATGCTAATGGATTAAACTCCACTCAAAAGACACAAGCTGACAGAATGGATGAAAAAAAGTAAATGAGCTATCCATATGCTGTCTACAAGAGACTCACCTTAGACTCAACAATACAAACAGGTAGAAAGTGAAAGGCTAGTAAAAGATATTCCATGAAAACAGTGGCCAAAAAAAAAAAAAAAAAGTGAGATTAGCTATACTCATATCAGATAAAATAGACTTTAAAAGCAAAGCCGTTATAAGAGACAAAGAAGGACACTATATATTAATAAAAGGGAATATCCACCAAGATGAAATAATCATAAATATGTATACACCTAACCAAATACTTGAGGCAAACATTAGCAAAACTGAAGGGAGAAAGAGGTGTATCTACAACAACAGTTGGAGACTTCAATACATCACTCACATCAATAGACAGAACATCTAAATAGAGGATCAATAAGGAAATTGAGAACTTCAATAATCTGATAAATGAACTAGGCCTAACAGGATATATACAGAACAAGGCACCCCAAGACAACAGCATACACATTATTCTCAAATTCTTATAGATAGCTCTCCAGGACATACCACATGGTGGGTCACATAACAGGTTTTAATAAATTAACAAAGATTGAAATTATACAAAGAACTTTCTCTGATCATAATGAAAAGAACCTGGAATTCAACAACAGGTGGAAGACTGGAAAAGTCACAAATTTATGGAGGTTGAAACAGTCAAACAATCAGTGGGTCAAAGAAGAAATTGCAAGAGAAATGATTAAACATCTCAAGACAAATCAAAACAAGAACACAACATTTTATCAAAACTTATGGATGCAGTGAAGGCAGTGTTGAGAGGGAAATTTATAGCCCTAGATGCCTACATTAAAAAGGAAGAAAGAGCTCAACTCAAAGACCTAACTATACACCTGAAGGAACTAGAAAAAGAACAGCAAATCAATCCCAAAGCAAGCAGAAAGAAATAAAGATTAGAGCAGAAATAAATGAAATAGAGAAAAAAACTAGAGAGAATCAATAAAACAAAAAGTTGGTTCTTTGAGAAGATCAACACTATGAACACCTGTATACCAACAAACTGAACAACTTTTTAGAAACACACCAACAACCCACGCTGATTCCAGAAGACAAAGAAGATCTCAACACACCAATCACCAGTAAAGACATTGAAATAGTCATCAAAAACCCCACAACAGGGAAAACCCCAGGACCAGATGGCTTCACAGATGCCTTCTACCAATCATTCCAAGAAGAATTAATACTAATCTTGTTCAAACTCTTCCAGAATATTGAAAAGGAGGGAACACTACCAGACTCATTCTATGAAGCCAACAGCACCCTAATATCAAAACCAGATAAAGATACAAGAAAGGAAAATTACAGACCAACCTCTCTAAGGTATATAGATGCAAAAATCCTCAATAAAACACTTGCAATCGAATCCAACTGCACATTAAGAGGATTATTTATCATGATGAAGAGGGTTTTATCTCAGGTTTTATTTCACTACAAGGGTGGTTCGACACAAGAAAATCAATCAATGTAATACACCACATAACAAACTGAAGGAGAAGAACCACATGATCATCTTGATTGATGCAGGAAAGGCACTGGACAAAATCCAGCATCCCTTCTTGATAAAAACACTTTGAAAGATAGGAAGAGAATGAAACTTTCTCAACATGATAAAGGGTATATATGAAAAACCCACAGCTAACATCTTACTCAATGGTGAAAAACTGAAAGCTTTTCCCTTGAGATTGGGAACAAGACAAGGATGCCCACTGCCACTACTGTTATTCAACATTTTACTATAAGTCCTAGCTAGAGGAATTAGGCAAGAAAAAGAAATAAAAGGCATCCAAATCAGAAAGGAAGGAGAAAATCTTTCATTATTCACAGCTGATATGATCCTATACCTAGAAAGTCCTGAAAAACCTACAACAAAGCTACTGGACCCAACAAATGAGTTCAGTGAAGTGGTGGGATACAAGATTAACATGCAAAAATAAGTAGTGTTTCTATACACTAGTAATGAGCAACTTGAGGAGGAAGTCTGGGGAAAAATTCCATAATCGATGGCAACTAAAAGAATCAAATACCTAGGAAAAAGCTCAAACAAGGATGTAAAGGACCTGTATTTAGAAAGTACAAAGCATTGCTAAAAGAAATCAAAGAAGACAAATAAACAGAAAGACATACTGTGTTCATAGTTTGGAAGACTAAATACTATTAAGATATCACTTCTACCCAAATTGATTTACAGATTGAACACAGTCCCAATCAAAATTCCAAGAGCCTACTTTGCAGAATTGGAAAAGCCGATTACCAAATTTACTTGGAAGGATAAGGGGCCCTGCATAGCCAAAAACATCTCAAAAAAGAAAAATTAAGTTGGAGGACTTTCATTTCTTGACTTTAAAGCATATTACAAAGCCACAGTAATAAAAACAGCACAGTACTGGCATAAAGTTAGAACTACAGACCAACCTACTGATCAGTGGAATTGAATTGAGAGTTCAGAAATAGACCCTCACATCCATGGTCAATTGATTGTTGAAAAAGCTGCCAAGGCCACCCAACAGGGACAAGCAATCTCTTCAACAAATGGTGGAGGGAGAACTGGATATCCATATCCAAAAGAATGATCGAGAACCCCATCTTACACCTTATAACAAAAATTAACACAAAATGGATCAAAGACCTAAAAAAAAAGCCAGAACCATAAAACTCCTAGAAGAAAAGAACTCCTAGAAGAAGCATCTTCAAGATCTGTGGTAGGAGGTGGTTTCTTACACCTTTTACTCAAAGCTTAAGCAATGAAAGAAAAAAACAGATAAACGGGGCCTCATCAAAATGGAATACTTTTGTGCTTCAAAAGACTTTGTCTAGAGGGGGAAAGGTAGCTGACTCAATGTAAAAAGATATTTGCAAACCACATATCTGACAAGGTTTGATATCCAGAATATATAAAGAGATGCTACAACTCAATGATAAAAAGACAAATGACCCAATTAAAAAATGGACAAAAGATTTGAACAGACATTTTTCCAAAGAAGATATACAAATGGCTAAAAAGCAAATGAAAACATGTTCAACATCTCACCATCTATTAGGGAAATGCAAATCAAAACTACAATGAGGTATCATTTCACACCTACTAGAATCAACCACTATCATAAAAACAGAAAACTACAAGTGCTGGAAAGGATGTGTAGGAAAACTTAATCACTGTTGGTGAGAATGTAAAATGGACTACTTCCATGTAGTCACTATGGAAGACAGTTTGGCGGTTCCTCAGGAAGCTAAATACAGAACTGCTGTATAATCTGGCAATCTGCTACAAGATATACATTCAGAAGAACTGAAAACAGGGATGCAAAGAGACATTTACACACCAATGTTCATTGTGGCATTATTCACAATTGGCAAAAGATGGGAACAACCCAGGTGTCCATGAACAGAAGAATGGATAAACAAAATGTGGATATACACATATGATGGAATATTATTCAGCTATGAAGAAATAAAATCCTGATGCATGCAACAACATGGATGAAATTTTGAGGACATGATGCTGAATGAAATAAGCCAGACACAAAAGAACAAATATTGTATGATCTCACTACTATGAATGAAGTAAAATGAACAAACTCATGGAGACAATCTCTAGAATATAGGTTACCAGGAGATGGAATGACAGTAGAGAATGGGTAACTGATGCTTAATTTGTGCAGATTTTTTAATAAGGTTGATTGTACATGTTTAAAAATGGACAGAGGTGATGGTAGCATGTTATTGTGAGTGTAATTAACAATGCTGAATTGTGTGTGTGATTGTGGCTGAAAGGGTAAATTTGGTTGTATATGTCACTAGAAGGAAACAGGACTGTATAACACAGTGAACCCTGTTATGGACAATGAATGTGGTTAATAGTCTTACATGACCTAGAACAAATGTACATCACTATTACAAGGTGTTAATAATAGGGTGGCATATGGGAAACAATACACCTAATGCAAACTATGGTCTACAGTTACAGTCTTGCATCAACTGGATCAAAGGTACCAAACCACTGCTAAGTGCCAACAACAGGGGAGTATTTTGGAATATCCTATTCTTGACTTTTAGAAAAATGTCACAGAAACAACCAAATTTAGTCATCAGTTACACTGTTTTACTCTGATGCTTCTCTAGAAGTGCATGTGGTCAGCTGCAAGTCAAAGCTTCATCTTCAGCAAAAAAAAAAAAGAAAAGAGAAAAAAAAAAAAAACTTTACACAGGAAGCAAGGCAAGCATAATATAAATTATGTTCTACCTGTCAATTAACATAACCCTGATAAGAATGCAAAGGTGGGACACGGTCAGGTTTCTTGACTGGCAGGGCCCTTTAGGACATCTTGAACTTTATTTAACTACATACCTCTATGGGATATTAATGTGTCCTTGTCGTAAGTCCATTTTTTTGATAGATACAGGCTTTTCCATGTCACAAGGCTACTGCCCTCACAGTAGCTAAAAAAACTACTAAACTTTCCCACCTGGGGAACGCCTGCTACTTTCTCAAATAATATGGCCAAAAACCCTGGAATATATAAGCCTTCCATAATAAGAGAAAATATGCTAATAAGCCAAGCTCTCAATCTTAGAGATGCACCTATGAAACCTTATTTCTATAATAACAAAACTAAGACTAATTATAATGAATGCCTAAGTGTCACTCCCTGAAAAACTCCTTGTTGCTCAAATGCCCTCCCTCCCCCCTCCCCTCCCCCCCACCTCTCTATCAGCCAAACTCTGCAAATAAACTTACTCCCTTCCCCTCTATGTGGGACAAGACTCCCAGGGATGAGCCTCCCTATTACTACCAAGCATCAATCAGCGAAGCATTTGGAGAAAGATCTGAATCAAAAGGGGGAAAAATTAAACAAAACAGAGTTTCTATGGCTAAGAGTTTTCAAACAGAACCAGGAGGTCATTCTGGGGGTTACTCTTGTGCAAGTCTCAGTCTGATTTCACAAACTGCTACAGGATGCAAAGCCTCAAACAAAAATGCTCCTGAGGTCATCTGGACAACATAAGCAAGCTGCATGGCTACATGAAATCAACACCGCCTTGGTGGGCCTCTATCTGGGAATCTATGAAAAGCTGTTTCTCCAATATAACATAGTTGTATTCACTTATAAATCCCATAATCATGATTCTTCTACTTCTTTTACTTGAACTTATAATTTTCAATTTACTTGTTAAGTTTCTTTCTCAAAGACTTTAAGCCTCCAAATTGTGCCTATGCCAGCTGAACCAGAAACCAGCAGGTGGGCAGTCAACCCCCACTCTCCAGTCCTTCTGGCCCACCTTGGACAGCTAACAAAAAGATAAGGATGGATCAGCCCCATCCTGAAGCAAGAAACATCTTCAACAGCAAGCAAAAGAATTCCATTCCTGTGCCCAAAAATATATACATCCCTCCTCAACTTGAAGCAGCCAGAGTGGTCATCGTCCCAAATTCCTTAAGAATGAGGAATAAACGAAAATGAGGGAGAATTATAACCACTGACTACAGTGGATTTATTGTTACTGTAGTTATTATCTTGTGTTAACTGAATAATTTGTAACACTGTTACAAAAAAAAAAAATGTAGTATCATCAATTGCAATAAATGTTCCACACTACTGCAAGTTGTAGTTGGTGGGCGGTGTACGGAAATCCTGTATTTCATGCATGATTCTTCTGTAAACCCACTTCTCTAATAAAGAAAAATAATAATAAAGTGAAAAAACTATTATTAAAAGCTGAAGGAAAAAAATGGTCTATCAAATCCATGTGCATTTGAGAAGAAATAACTTAGTCTTATAAGCCATATTAACAAAACAAAGTCTGCCTGGGAGCAATTGTGAACTACTGATGGATTTTAATCAAGGAAGTAACATAAGTATGTTTATAATTATAAAGAACCCTTTAGCTGCAATGAGTTTTAGGATGCTCTTGCAGTTATGAAGAAAGATTGGGATCTGAAACAAGATTATGGCAATAAGGGTGATAAGAGATACTTAGGAGGTAACATCAACAGGACTTGGCAAGTGACTAGATCTATAAGATAATGTAAACTTCATGAGAGCAGGAGGGACCATAACTATTTTTTTTCAGTACACAGACCACAGCTAGCAAAATGTCTGGAAAGATATCGGCATGGCAAACATTATGTGAATAAACTCATTAGACAGAAAACACTGGAAGAGAAAGAAGGAAATATGGAGATATGAGTTCAGTTTTGTGACTGCTGGGTATAAAATGCCTAGGTAACACTCGAGAAGACAGGTCTAATAGAGATGTGAAAGAGCAAGCCAGACTACTGATACAGATTATACTAATCACACATGGGTAGTAATTGAAACCCTGGGAGTATAAGAGATCACCTAGTTAGCAGAGTGATAACTGCCAAAGGTCCAGACTATATGAAATGTTTTTCCCAAATCTAATTTAAGGTACAACCATTCACTTCTTACTAAGTCCATTTAAACTGGACCTAGTGACACGAGATCAAGACCTGGGACAGAAAACTGAAGAATATCAATATTTAAGGGACAAGCACAGAAGAAAAATAACCTAAGGAATGATCAGAAAGTGATCAGAAAAGTACTTATAACACCTGAATTCACACTTCTTCATTCTCCCAGATTGCTCACTTTTAATTTCCCTTCAAATCAGACACTTCCACCACCACGACATAATCATGATGTTTCACAAGCTAGGTATCAAACTTGATACTCTCTTTCTCTAGCCACAACCTCTTTAACCCACCAGTATCCCAACCATTCAACCCATCCTACTTCACTAAGTTCATTAGCACCCTCTTTAATATACTTTATTCCCTTTCCAGACCTTACTTCATCACCAAGTATTTTAATTCAATCCTTACCATCCAATAAGGTTACTCTTTCCAGAGACAGTCCCATTGAGTCCCAGTGGTTCTCAATCAGGGATGATTTTGTTCTCCACAGAACATGGGGCAATATCTGGAGGTATTTTTTGTTGTTAAACTGGGAGGGGGAAAGGGAGGGTGTTACTGGCATCTAGTGGGTAAAGGCCAGGAATGCTGCTAAACACCTCATAACGCAGAGACAGACCCCCACAACAAAGAATTACCTGGCCCAAAAGGTCAACAGTGCTGAAGTTGAGAAATACTGCTGTAAACCTATGTTCCACTATGGTATATCCCCTTTGCCTATGATCTTTATTTGTTTCAAAATCAAAGTAGGCTTTACCTGTAAGTTCCTTACTAACTTTAAGTGTTTGCTGACTGCTACTTGACATAAAAAGGATTCGTTTTTATTGATTCACTAGCAATGCTATCCATAATGGGGAATAAGTGGTCCTAGGATTACTGATGGGATGTACTAGGAGGAACTGAAGCCACAAGATAAAATGGTATAACTTTATGGAGTATCAATTTTAGCCAAATATTTGGGGACAAAGCATTTTTACATTAAAAATAGAAGCCATATATTTGGACTAAAACATGAAATTTCAGGCTTAGGTAGAAAATATTCATTTTCTTTACAAATTAGTCCTGGTGTACAGGAAAAGTTTTAGAAGTAGTGCCCAAGTGTAGAGAGGCATATTCCAGAGGCCACATGATGTGCAATCATTTCATTGCTCTGATCACTAATGAAAACGTGTGCCTGTATATTCTTGTGCTTTAAAAATTTGTTTTAATTTCTAATATGATAAACATCAATAAGATATAACCCACAAAAGCAAAACCTCTTTAAAGACCTCAATATTTCTGAAGAGTGTAAAGGGTTCCAGAAACCCAAATGTTGAGAATTATTGCCTTCAACAAACAGAATCTTTCAACTATTTTGAAGATATGAAAAAGTACAGCCCTAAAGTAATGACATTGCTCTGCCAATACACTGCCATCAATCTGCCATTTCAAATATGTTCAACAGTTACAGTGAAAAGTCACCTGGAAAAAGAGCTAAATTATATTATGTTCCGTAAAAATGTACTGTTACTAGCCTACCAAGTAGTTTTCAGTTTAAAAAGATATGATAATGGTCTTTTCGATGGGGCTGGGAGAGTTGGATATCCATATCCAAACAAATGAAACAGGACCCCTATACCTCACACTCTACACAAAAATTAACTCAAAATGGATGAAAGATCTCAATATAAAAGAAAGTACCATAAAACTCCTAGAAGATAATGTAGGAAAACATCTTCAAGACCTTGTATTAGGCGGCCACTTCCTAGACTTTACACCCAAAGCACAAGCAACAAAAGAGAAAACAGATAAATGGGAACTCCTCAAGCTTAGAAGTTTCTGCACCTCAAAGGAATTTCTCAGAAAGGTAAAGAGGCAGCCAACTCAATGGGAAAAAAATTTTGGAAACCATGTATCTGACAAAAGACTGATATCTTGCATATATAAACAAATCCTACAACTCAATGACAATAGTACAGACAGCCCAATTATAAAATGGGCAAAAGATATGAAAAGACAGTTCTCTGAAGAGGAAATACAAATGGCCAAGAAACACATGAAAAAATGTTCAGCTTCACTAGCTACTAGAGAGATGCAAATTAAGACCACAATGAGATACCATCTCACACCGATTAGAATGGCTGCCACTAAACAAACAGGAAACTACAAATGCTGGAGGGGATGTGGAGAAATTAGAACTCTTATTCATTGTTGGTGGGACTGTATAATGGTTCAGCCACTCTGGAAGTCAGTCTGGCAGTTCCTTAGAAAACTAGATATAGAGTTACCGTTCGATCCAGAGATTGCACTTCTCGGTATATACCCGGAAGATTGGAAAGCAGTGACACAAACAGATATCTGCACACCAATGTTCACAGCAGCATTATTCACAATTGCCAAGAGATGGAAACAACCCAAATGTCCTTCAACAGATGAGTGGATTAAAAAAATGTGGTATATACACATGATGGAATACTACACGGCAGTAAGAAGGAACGATCTCGTGAAACATATGACAACATGGATGAACCTTGAAGACATAATGCTGAGCAAAATAAGCCAGGCACAAAAAGAGAAATATTATATGCTATCACTAATGTGAACTTTGAAAAATGTAAAACAAATGGTTTATAATGTAGAATGTAGGGGAACTAGCAATAGAGAGCAATTAAGGAAGGGGGAACAATAATCCAAGAAGAACAGATAAGCTATCATGGGTAAATTTAACATTCTGGGAATGCCCAGGAATGACTATGGTCTGTTAATTTCTGATGGGTATAGTAGGAACAAGTTCACAGAAATGTTGCTATATGAGGTAAGTTTCTTGGGGCAGAGTACGAACATGTTGGAAGTAAAGTAGTTATCTTAGGTTAATTGTCTTTTTCTTACTCCCTTGTTACGGTCTCTTTGAAATGTTCTTTTATTGTATGTTTGTTAATTTTTTTTTTAATTTTTTATTTTTCATACAGTTGATTTAAAAAAAAAAAAAGTTAAAAAAAACAGGGAAAAAAATATGTAGAGCCCCCTTGAGGAGCCTGTGGAGAATGCAGAGGTATTGGCCTACCCCACTTCAATGGTTGCTAACATGACCACAGACATAGGGGACTGGTGGTTTGATGGGTTGAGCCCTCTACCACAGGATTTACCCTTAGGAAGACTCTTGCTGCAAAGGAGAGGCTAGGCCTCCCTATAATTGTGCCTAAGAGCCTCCTCCCGAATGCCTCTTTGTTGCTCAGATGTGGCCCTCTCTCTCTACCTAAGCCAACTTGAAAGGTGAAATCACTGCCCTCCCCCCTACGTGGGATCAGACACCCAAGGGAGTAAATCTCCCTGGCAAGATGGAATATGACTCCCAGGGAGGAACGCAGACCCGGCATCGTGGGATGGAGAACATCTTCTTGACCAAAAGGGGGATGTGAAAGGAAATGAAATAAGCTTCAGTGGCAGAGAGATTCCAAAAGGAGCCAAGAGGTCACTCTGGTGGGCACTCTTACGCACGCTTTAGACAACCCTTTTTAGGTTCTAAAGAATTGGGGTAGCTGGTGGTAGATACCTGAAACTATCAAACTACAACCCAGAACCCATGAATCTCGAAGACAATTGTATAAAAATGTAGCTTATGAGGGGTGACAATGGGATTGGGAAAGCCATAAGGACCACACTCCCCTTTGTCTAGTTTATGGATTGATGAGTAGAAAAATAGGGGAAGGAAACAAACAAACAAACAGACAGACAAAGGTATCCAGTGTTCTTTTTTACTTTAATTGCTCTTTTTCACTTTGATTATTATTCTTGTTATTTTTGTGTGTGTGCTAATGAAGGTGTCAGGGATTGATTTAGGTGATGAATGTACAACTATGTAATGGTACTGTGAACAATCAAATGTATGATTTGTTTTGTATGACTGCATAGTATGTGAATATATCTCAATAAAATGAAGATTTAAAAAAAATAAAAAAATAAAAAGATATGATATGCAGCTTAGTCAACAATCTCAGTACCAGGGAAAAACATGAAAATGAACTTTATACCCACCACCTTTTAAGATGGCAAATTCTTCAAGGGCAGTTATAATGCAGCTATCTTTTATGGTGGTAAATATTCAAGTATTAATGATCTTGATTTAAAAAATAAGTAGCTAGAAAGTTCACGTGACAAATCGTTAATCTAAGAGTTATAGCTAAAACTGCCTCCACTTTTTTCATTTATGAATATTTATCTGTCTGAATCCCTCTTCCTGAAATCAGGCAAGTATTAATTTTTAAAAATAATAAACTAACACTTTCCATTGTATTTTAGGAGATAGAAACTTCACTCAGGGATAGGGGTGGGGAATAATAGAGAATACTCTTATATCTAATATTTACGTACTTTCCACAGCTCCTAATAAAACAAAAACCACAGCTTCTCCTAATGCTCTTTCAATATACTAAGCAGTTCCCAACTCAGAGCCTTTCTCTTTGTTGTTCCTTCCACCTTGAGATCTTCCTCCACATACCCACAGAGATTCTTTCTCACTTCAGGTCTCTGTCCAAGGGTCACCTAAGAGAGAACTCTTCTGCCTACCCTATCCAAAACAGCACCTCCCTCACTTTCAACTCTTTCACCTGCTTTATTTTTCTTCACAGGATGCATCACTATTCAACATATTATTTAACTGTTAATTTGTCTTCTTAAATAGAAAGTAAAGTCCCTGAATGCTAGGACTTTCTTCATTACTCTATTTCCAGTAACCTGAGCAGTTCCCTGGTATATAGCAAGCACTCAACATATCTTTGGGAATGAGAGTTGGGAGGTACACAAGTGGAAAAGAGTTTGGGTCAATGTGAATAACATTACTAATGTATAATTAGCCACGTGAGGAATACTCTCACTGAGTAGAATCTCAAAGGATAGCGGTTCTAACTCTGTATAAAAGTTTCTCTTAGTTTATTTTTCAGAAACCTAAGGCCTCCAGATTGATCCTATGCCAGATAAGCCCCAAAACCTAGAGACACCAGTCTCTCCAAGAACATCAACCAGTTTCAGGCCTCTACTCCATAAGGTCAACACCCCTTTCCAGCATGAAGAAGTTAAAATGGTCATTGCCCAGAGATCCCTGAAGATTGAGAGAAAGATCAAATGAGAGGGAGAAGGTAAAACTGAGACATTAGGATTTAACAAATGACTGTGACCACTGACTCATTATACAGGTATTTCTTTTTAGTGTCAGTATTTTAGAAAAGACAGAATACCTTAAGTTGTTGAACTGTAATCCAGTAGCCCTGATCTTTGATGACTGTATAACCATATAGCAAAAAAAAAAAAAAAAAAAAAAAAAAAATTTGGTTGCCTGTGTTTGTATGGATCTATTTCTGGATGTGTTGTTCTGTTCCACTGATTCATATATCTATCTCTGACAATACTACACTGTCTTCATTAACCTACCTCTATTCTAAGTCTTAAAATCGGGTAGAGTGCAATACTAGTGGTCAATAAGGGGGGGCAGGGGGAAGGGATATGAAATGTGTGAGGTTTACTTGTTTCTTTTTATTTCTTTTTCTGGAATAATGCAAATGTTCTAAAAATGATCATGGTGATGAGTGCACAACTATGTGATAATACCGTAAATCACTGAGTGTATACTTTGGATGGACTGTATGGTGTGTGAATATATCTTAATAAAATTACATTTTTTTAAAAAAGTTATATTAAAACACTCCCACTGTGCTCAACAGGCCTTATTGAATAATCTTGTCTTTTCTTTCATAATTGTTCTGTTGTCACACTTCATCACTACTAGGAGATGTGCTTCCCATTATCTGTCCTAACCTATGACTTGACTTCTTCCTGCTGCTTGTTACCTCTGTTATGTTCTTCTGCCTTTCATTCTCTTCCTTTTTGCTCTTTGTCATCTTCTCTTTTAACGGTGCCCCTGATGTTTTCTCCTGATGTGCCAACTTGGGCACCAATTGCCATCAGTTTTGGAAATGCTACTTTTCACTCAAGGTATCCCAGTTCAAATTCTTACAACTAGTAAATCATCCAACTCTAAAGACTGCTTTTCCACAAAGCCTTACATGTTTTCCTTACTTTCTTATCTACTGGGGAAGTAATATAACATGTGGAAAGAGCATAGGAATTTGTTATTAAGTCATCTATGTTATCTCCAACATCTATCAGCTAGATAACCTCAGACAAAATTATATTAACTTATGAAACTCTTTGTTCACATCTGTAAAATGAGATATATCAACACCTTCCCTTAACACAGCATGAGCTAATAATTGCAAACATTGGCTCTAAAACTCACTAACTACATGACGTTGTAAAATGGGAATGATACCATTACTTCCCTTAACAGATTGTTGTGATGATTAATAACATACAGAGTGCTTTGCACAATGCCTGGCACAATAAATGTTAGTCACTATTTACTACTTTACGAATTTCTATTGAAGAGCAAAACTAGAACACAAATATGTATTTACTGTTCATTTCTAATCAATTATTCACTTATTAACTCTAGATAGTTGTTATTAATCACATCTTTTGATGCTTTTCAGCAATTCTTTGACTTCTCAGAGTGATTCAGATTTCTGGTTTTATTTTTTGAACATAGATTACACTTGCTCTAGAAGGTTAAAAGGCACCAGATACCAAATAACTGATAAACTAAGTAGCAACTACAGTAAACTTACTATCAATGAATGTCAGATACATTCATTCAAATTGAGAGAATTCACAAGCTTATATTTGTGCAGTAATTTTACTCAAGCTCATTTCCATTTCTTCTTGGCAATATTTTTCTAAAGGTTCAAAGTGTATGATGTATTCTACATGTCCTCTCTGTTGTGTTCCTATCTGTGAAATAAGAATATACGACATATCTACCTCCTAAATCTATTAGAAGTGAAGAGCAACTGATGCTTACAAATTTTAATGTTACCAAAGCACGTTTCAAGGATAACAGTTTGTTAGAAATTACCTCTTTGATTATTATCATTATTAGGAAGACTATATAAAATACATAGTAAATACAAATAATCTGTCTCAAATGTTCCATAAACATACTTTAAATACCTACCATACAGTTAATTTAGAACTTGTTATACAATCTTGCCCAATATAGAGGGAAGCTTTTTTCTCCTACAGATCACAATTCATATCCAGTCATCCTATAGGAACTCCAGTTTACCATTATTTTTTCAGGATACTGAAGAAAATGTAACAATCTGTTGATGATCATAATTACATACATAAACACATTTTTTTCTTTCCTTCAAATGATTATTTTCCATACTTACCTTGCCACTAATAACTTCTTCCACTCGCTCTTGTGGGGTTTGTCCAGCTTTCTGCCTCACCAAAACATACACTGAATTCACCTTAGGACAAGACCTCAGCAACTTTTCCAGAAGCACCTTCCCTAGGAAGCCCGTAGCTCCAGTGAGGAGGACATTCTTGCCTTCATAGTATTCTGGGATTGAAACCATTCTGACCTTAAGAAAAACATGGCAAATAAGCATTAGTGCAAAGATTTACGTTTATTCTTTAGCAACAAAAATCTCTTGATATTCAAAAAAGTATTTTAAAGGATAGACAAAATCAAAGTGCAACGGTTAACCAGAGAGAGCTCTAACCTCTAGATCATTGTAGTAAGGTGGAAAGAACAATGAATTGCAACAATGACTTCTAATCCCTGAGTTTCCCCAGGATCACCTCAGAAAAGGCACTCATTTTCTCTCAGACTGAATTTCTTTAGTACAGTTTGTACTAAATGATCTCAAAAAAAACCCTTCCAGCAATCAAATCCAAATCTTCATTTAAACTTGGTTAAACTCTAAAGAGAATTAAAAGATGTTTCCCCTCTCCAAAGGTATTTATAACACTGAATAGAGGTCAGCAGCAAGAATAAGACTCAATTGTCTAGCTTGTATAACAAAGCTAGGTGTCAGATTTGCCGATCATCACCAGGTGAAACAAGAGGTAACAACTAGTCCTTTTCCAACATGTTTCATATTAAAGGCAGTATATCCAAATGGTGCTTAAATCTCCCTTTTAAAAAAGTCCTAGTAAGAAATACATGGGTTGACTTAACCTACTTACCCAAATTCCACTGAAACAGCAGAAAGGATAGATTAAGAGAATGAATGTACAAAAGAACAATGATAAATGAAAAAAACAAAAGAACAAAATACAGGAGTCCCACAGTATGTCACTACACAGAGCTCACATTCAAAACAACACTCTGTTGTTCAGAAACATACATATAAACATAATAAAATATTAATAGATGCATGAGAGGGAGTACAATACAATCAGAGAAATGAATTTAAAAAGAATAAATTCATAGACCAGGGAAACAAGAAATAATGCCATTAACAAGCCAAAAGAAAAAGAAAAAGAAGAATTTCTAGACGATATACATGAGGATGAATTGTTAAAGAAACCATGGCAGAAGAAACATCAACCCAAACATAGGAAAGGACAATAAGGAGGCAAGAGATGTCCTTACCAATCCCTTAAACAGACCCTGGAAGAAAACACCAAGTTCAGAATCAAGAAGCTGGACTAAAGCATAGGGAAATCAAGATAATGAAGAATCGCTCACAGAAAAGGAAAGCCATTCATAACAGTCTTACTTCCTAGATAAAATTTGTCTCCCAAGCCTAGTATCCACATCTGCTTGGGAAGAGTATCCAGCATGGGTGCTAGGAACAAAAGAAACCAGGGCTGAGCCCAAGGTTACTCCAAACATTCCCACAAATGAAGATGTGGGAGTCAAAGGATAGGGAGAAAGGACACAGAAACACCTCCCTTCCCCCAAAAAATAATTATAGAATTTGGCCCCAAGAATAAATAAAAACCTGACATTTATACATCCTTAGCCTGTTCTGCTGCTGGCTCTTAAAATCAAACTTACACAGAATTCTCAATTAGAAACGCCACTGAGGGAAAAGCTCTTGGGAAGACAGACCTCAAATTGCTGAGAGGAAACCACTATCAGCTCCACAACCAACCATATTAGTCTTTTGTAACTATGAACAGATAACCAAAGATCATCAAATATATAAGAAATATCACCAAAATTAAGGAGAAGGACCAAAATGAAAAACAACAGAACCAACAACAAAGGAAATTAAGAAAATAAAAAATTTAAGGAGAGCTTAAATTCTGATAAATATCCTCCAAGCCATTCATAAGAATTTTACTGCCACAAAATAATTGCTACGAAAAAAAAAGCAAAGAATAAGTAAAGAATAAGCAAAGAATGGAGAGTAGACATTCAGGCATGCATAGAAATCCATTTAAAAAAATAAACTGTTAGAATAACTAAATGAATTTAACAAGGACACTGTTGTATATAATGTTTACATGGAAAAAATCAAATGTATTTCTTGATACCAGTAACTAACAGAAAGTGAATGAAGGAAAAAATATATATACCACTTACAATACCATCAAACACCAAAAACTAGAAGTAAATCTAAAAGGCAAATAAGACCTCTATTCTGAAAACTATAAAACATGGAGAGAAATTAAACAATACCTAAGCAAATGGAGGGATATACTGTATTCCTGAATTAAATACCTGATATTATTTACAAAGATTCAATACAATCCTAATCAAAACTCAAGTTATTTGTGTGTGTGTTTATGGACACTGACAGATTCTAAAGTGTTCATGGAAATGCAAAGAGCCAAGAAGAGCCAAGAAAAACTTAAAAAACAAAGCTAGAGAAATTACATTACCATGTTTATAATAAAGCTCCAGGAATGTGGTATTGGGACAAAAGAGATAATGGTGCACAGTCAACTGGATAACCATACAGAAAAAAAAAATGAATCTTGACCTCTACCTCACACCATACACAAAAATGAATTCCAGGTAGACTGTAGCTCTAAATATGAAAGGTGAAACAATGAAGTTTCTAGAAGATAACAGAGGAGAATAGCTCCATGACTGGAGTAGATAAACATTTCTTAAATAGGATGCAAAAAGTGCTAACCAAAAATGAATATACTGATAAATTGGACCACAGTAAAACAGAACTTCTGTTCATCCCAAGACACTATTAATAAGGAGAAAGAGAAAACCAGAGTAAAAGATATTTGTAATATGTATGATGACAGATTATTATCCAGAATATGTAAAGAAGTACAAAATGAGAGGACTGAAGTCATCAACTTGGCTATGTAAGATATCCCCTGGAAAAGTCTCCCCTCAGAATCAACTAATAAATGGACAAATCCCACTTGCTTGAATCTCTGGAGTATGGTAAGAGACTAAACAAGGATTCCACAAACACTGAATCAAAGAAAAAGAAAAACAAACACCAAAATCACATAGGAAATATATGTCCCAGGCCTGCCAACTGGGACCCCTCACCCTCACTCAGTCCCGCACAGCTTCAGAGTCACACAGAGGTCACACAGCCTGGGTCCTTGTGGCCCCAGATGTAGACCATCAAGCTACACACAGCAGCAAAGGTGCAACCCCACACATATCCAGGCACAGGGACCCAAGTCTGCAGAGACTCAGAGTGGAACACTAGTAGCTGAAGAGTGTCACAAACAAAAGGGAACCCAGGGAAATAAGAGACTGTGGCGAACTGTCAGCAATAATGCACATGCTCAATTCTCTCTCTATTTGCTGGACAACTTAACCGCAAAATGGACCTTTCTGGATTGACTCGACCTGGCTCCGCAGTGGTGGGATAACCTAACAGGGAAGAAAACAGAGGCAGTAAACCCTTACAGGAAAAAAAAAAAGGTGGGGGAGGGGGTGCTGAACTGGAAGACAGGATGAGACCCAGAACTGAAAAGAGTAATGAAAAGGGGATGCTGAGTAAGGGAGAGAATTTAAACAATTCATAGGAGCGAGGGAGAAAATTCTGCACAAAAACAAACAGAAGACATCAAGATTTCCAAAGAAGGAACAAAGGAAAGGAAGCTTTCTCCTGGAACTGAAACAACTGCACACAAAAAAAGCAATCTTAAAAACTGGATCACATATCCAGGGAGAGAATAACGTGCAGAAGAGCTGAGAAAATCTGAATGGTTAAACACAGGTTACTTTAAAGGTCCAGAATAAGTTGCACCAAGCATCAAAGAAGAACCTTAACACAAAGCCAATCAACAATAAAACCCAAGGCAAGAGAGAGAAACTGACACTTAGAGTGAACATACCAAAATAATCAGATGCCCAGACAGCAACAAAAAATTACAAGCCATAGGAACAAACAGGAAGATACGGCTCAGTCAAAGGATCAAATTAAAACTTCAGAGGAGCTACAGTATTTGGAATAACTACTTAAACAAGTTCAAACAAATCTCTGAATTCATTTCAAGGAAATGACGGAAAATATGGATAGAAATAAACTGACGGTGGACACAAGCCTAAAAGATATCAAGAAGACAATATGTGAGCATAAAGAATTTGAAAGCTTAAAAAGAAGCATAACAGAAATTATGGGGACAAAAGGAACAACAATAGAGATTAAAAATACACTAGAGAGATGGAAGAAGATGGCAGCATAGGCGTGGAAGCCAGTCAGTCCCCCTGGAACAACTAATAAACAACCAGGAACAAATAGTAAATAATCTGGAATAACTGTGGAGGGACAAACGTGACTGTCCACTCATCATACACCAACCTGAATTGGGAGGAATGCCTGAGATAGCAGCATAACATCTGAAGGCTGTAGGTAAAAACTGTGGACCTGAGCCAAGAGCCCCCTCTCCCATGGCAAACTACAAAGCCTTGCTGTACTAGAGAGCAGTACTCTCTGAGCAAGAGAATACAGCTCAGCTGAGCTCCAAATGGAGTTTTAATTAGCAAACATGGACTGCTAAATACAAGCTATGAATTCCCAAGCAGACAGAGGCTTTTGGTGATGACTGGCCTTGAAGAGCTGGAGGACCTCTCTGGGAGGGAAGGGGAGCCCAGAGGACCGGGTGCTGTCTCTGGCTGACAGGTGAAACTGAAGGGGGCCACAGACTGACCCTGAAGGGGGTCTGTATGTTCCTTTTTTGGATCAGTGGAGAAAGCTTCAGCCATTTTCAATTCCCAAGACTCAGACCCAGACAAGGGTGGAGACAGCAGAGTTCAAATGCAAATGACCTCTCCCCAGGGGGTACATCCTCCCTAAGAGGAAAGATGTGGTGCCAAGCTCTACTACCCGCCTTCCATTCAGAACCAGACCCCAGAGCCCAGAGCCTGGGGGAAAACAGCCACAGGCCACACCTCCTTACACCAGTCAGGAGTGACAGGCTGACAGGCGTCAACTGCTGGGCAGAAAAGCACAGTGACTTGAGGCCTCACAGGGTGTACCAATCTTCCAAGACACACCCTCAGGGAGACCTGACACTATTTTCTCTTTCCAAGACCTGAGCCCGTTCTGGTCTAGGAAAACCTGATCAGGGTAACCAAGGAGGCCAGATGCCTAGACAACAGAAGACTACAACCTACACTAGGAGGGGCGAAGTTATGGCCCAAAGGAACAAACTCACACTTCAACTGAGATACAGGAATTTAAACAACTAGTGCTGGATCAATTCAGAAACTTTAGGGAAGATATGGCAAAAGAGATGAAGCGTATGATGAAAACACTGGGTGTACATAAGGTAGAAATCGGAAGTTTGAAAAACAACAGAATCTATGGAAATGAAAGGCACAACACACAAGATGAAGGACACAATGGAGACATACAACAGGAGATCTCAAGAGGCAGAGGGAAACACTCAGGAACTGGAGAACAAGGCACCTGAAAGCCTACACACAAAAGAACAGATAGAGAAAAGAATGGAAAAATTTGAGCAATGTCTCCAGGAACTTAAGGACAAAATGAAATGCAGGAATGTACATGCCATGGGTGTCCCAGAAGGAGAAGAGAAGGCAGAAGCAATAACAGAGGAAATAATCAATGAAAATTTCCCATCTCTTATGAAAGACATAAAATTATGGATCCAAGAAGCACAGCACACCCCGAACAGAATAGATCCAAATAGGCCTACGCCAAGACACTTAATAATCAGATTATCAAACATCAAAGATAAAAAGAGAATCCTGAAAGCAGCAAGAGAAAAGCAATCCATCACATACAAAAGAAGCTTGATAAGACTATGTGCAGATTTCTCAATAGAAACCACGGAGGCAAGAAGGAAGTGGGGTGGAATATTTAAGATACTTAAAGAGAAAAACTACCAACCAAGAATCCTATATCTGGCAAAACTGTCCTTCAAATATGAGGGAGAGCTTAAAATATTCTCTGACAAACAGACAATGACAGAGTTTGTGAACAAGATACCTGCTCTACAGGAAATACTAAAGGGAGCACTGCAGACAGAAAGGAAAAGACAGGAATGAGAGGTTTGGAAAACAATTTGGGAAGATAGCAGCACAGCAATGTAAGTACACTGAACAAAGATGACTGTGAGTATGGTTGAAAGAGGAAGGTTAGAAGTATGTGGGACACCAAAAGAAAAGAGGAAAGAAAAAGACTGGGGCTGCATAATTCAGTGAAACCTAGGGTGCTCAACGATTGTAATACAAGGTACAAATATGTTTTTATTTATATGAGGTAGAACAAATGAATGTCAACACTGCAAGGTGTTAAAAATAGGGTGGTATTGGGGGAAAAATACAACCAATGCAAACTAGAGACTATAGTTAACAGAAATATTGTATTATGCTTCCTTTAATATAGGCAATATACCAAACCTAAATGCACATGGCGGGGGGCATAGGGGAAGGGTATGGGACTCTTGGCATTGGTGATGTTGTCTGACTCATTATTCTACTTTAGTTTAATGCTGTCTTTCCTTTTGTTGCTTCCTAGCTGTCATGTTTTGTTTTGGTTTTTTTTTCTCTCTGTCTTTTTTCCTTTTTCTCTTGTCTCTCTACCTTCTCTGACTCTTCCTCCTCCTTTGTGGAAGAAATGGAGATGTCCTTATACAGATAGTGGTGATGGTGGTGAATACTTAAATACGTGATTATACAGGGAACCAATGATTGTTTACTTAAGACAGAATGTATGCCGTGTGAACAAAACCATCTTCAAAAAAATGGGTTGAAGAAGAAGCCTTGAGGGCACTATATTGAGTGAAATAAGACAGATACATAAGGACAAATATTGCAGGGTCTCACTGACATGAACTAACTATAATATGTAAACTCATAGACATGAAATATAAGTTATCAGGATATAGAACGAGGCTGAAGAATGGGGAGCAGTTGCTTATTGTAAGCAGAATGTTCAACTAGGGTGAACTTAAATGTTTGGAAATGGACAGAGATGATCGTAGCACATTGTGAGAATAACTACCAGTGCTGAATGGTGTGTGAAGGTGGTGGAAAGTGGAAGTTCAGGGTCCTGTACGTCACCAGAAGGAAAGTTGGAGGTTAAAATCTGGGAATGTATCAAACGGTGAATCTTGTGGTGGACAACATCTATGATTAAAACTATACGACTATTAGAAATCTCTCTCATGAACTAGAACAAATGTATGACACTACAACTAGAAGTTAATAATAGAGGGGCATATAGGAAAAATATATTTACCTCTTGCAAACTATATTCTACAGTTAGTAGTATTTTAACATTCTTTCATCAATAGTAAGTACTCTACCAATACTATGAATCAGTAATGGGGGGGTAGCAGTATGGGAGGATTTGAGTTTCCTTTTTTTGTGTGCCTTTATTTCTTTTCTGGAATAATGGAAATTAATTGTGGTGATGGATGCACAGCTGTATGATGGTACTATGGGCAAATGATTGTGCACTTTGGATCTTTGGATAATTGTACGGTATGTGAACAACTTCAATAAAATTAAATTAATAAAAACAAAAAAACAAACCAAAAAAAAACCCACAATGTAGTTTTGATAATAGATGGTTTGATAGTGTAGCACAAGCATTGTGAATTTACCACCAATGAACTGTGTACTTTAAATGGGAAATGTTATGTTATATGTGTGTATCACCACAATAAAAATTAAAAATTAAAAACACAATGTGATTCCACTATATCCACCTCACTACCACCCCACTACCACCACTACCACCACAAATAGCTAAAATGAAAAATACAAATAATACATAGTACTGTTAAGGATGCAGAGAAACTGGAACTCTCATATACTGCTAGAGGAAGTACAGATTGGCACAACACTTAAGAAAGTGGTATTACCACTAAAGCTGAACATTTGTATTTCATATAACCTAGCAATTCCACCCCTAATTATGTACCTGACACAAATGAGTACACATATTCACCAAAAGACTGTTCAAAGAAATACTATTCCTACTGGCCCAAAATTAAAACAACCGAAGTATTCATCAACAGTATAATGTAGAATCGTATTATATTCTACAATGTAATACTATACAACAATGAAAATGAAGAAACTATTGCTACACACAGCATGAATAGATCTCACAAAGGGAACACTGAGCCAAAGAAACCAGGTACAGAGAGGATATACTATATATCATGCCATTTATATAAATTTCAAAAGCAAAGCCAAACTCACAGATGGTTAAAAGGACAATGATTAGTTATCTTGGGGGAAGGAGGAGGCACTGACTAGGAGGAGGAAGGCTTCTGGGATACTAGTAATATTTTATTTGTTGATCTAGGTGGTTCATTTTTTAAAAATTCATCAAGGTGTGCTCTTAGGATTTATGGATTTGAATGTAAGTGGAACTGAATTTATGTACTTCAATAAAAAGTTTTCTTTAAAAAATACAAAGAAACCCAGGGTAATCATATGTCCTGGTTTGCCTAGAACATGCCTGGCTTAAGCCTGCTCTCCCAGTTTAATTTTGAAGAGAGCCCCTTTTCATTCTCAAAGTGTCCCAGTTTGGACAATAAATTATATGGTCACCTTAGTTATAACCTGCTCCAAGATTTCACTGACTGAAAGTCTAATTAAGACTAAGGAGCTAAGTTAAAATATTAATAACCTCACATGGGAGGCAGGAAGAATAATTCTGCATCAATATACCTAACAAATTTGGTAGGTATTAACAGCAATTATTATAAATTTACTATGTTAAACACATAGCATTCTGAGACCATGACCTAGAACCAGTTGTCTAGTTGTCTGAGCTTCAATTTCTTCATATGTAAAAAAATCACTCAACAAATATTTATTAAGCACCTGTTAGATACCAGGCACCAGAAAGTATTCCACAGGTGTACAGACAAAGATAATAAAACAGTTTGCCCATTAATAATTGAGAATGTATAGCCTATGTGACTAGCTCAATCCTAAATAAAGGAAAACACAATTAATTACTCTCCTCCCTCATTTACCAAGATATCATCCCTAAGAATGCCTGAACAGCAAATCTGGTAACACCAAATAGAAAATTTTACCAAACTCAGTCCTCTCTCCTCAAGGTTAATAGTGTAAAGATTGTTTGCTAAGACAGTTGTAGAATGAAACTGCTTCTTAGCATTCAGGCACCTAGGTCAAAGCTAGGATGGTTATAAATTTACATGTGATTTGATACTATTATAATGTCTTAGATGGTTCACACTTTTTAATCCATTCTGCCAATCTGTATCTTTTAATTGGGGAATTTAATCCATTCACATTCAATGTCATTACTGTGGAGGTAGTTCTTGAATCAACCATCTTATCCTTTGATTTTTATTTGTCGAGATCAGTTTTCTCCCCTCTTTATTGTCTTTCTTTCCCCCCCCCCGCCCCCCCTTTAAGTTACCCTAGCTAATTCTGTGCCCTTCTCCAGACCTCTCTCTCCTTTCTTTTCTTCTCAGCCGGTAGAACTCCCTTTAATATTTCTTGCAGGGCAGGTCTCTTGTTAACAAATTCTCTCAGCATTTGCTTGTCCGTGAAAACTTAAACTCTCCCTCAATTTTGAAGGAGAGCTTTGCTGGATAAAGAATTCTTGGCTGGCAATTTTCCTCTTTCAGAATCTTAACTATGTCATACCACTGCCTTCTAGCCGCCATGGTGCCTGCTGAGTAGTCAGTTCTTAAGTCTATTTGGTTTCCCTTGTATGAGTGAATCGCTTCTCTCTTACTGCTTTCAGGAGTTTATCCTTCTCTTCAGCATTTGACAATCATTATTATGTGTCTCAGAGTGGGTTTATTTGGATTTATTCTATTTGGAGTTCATTGGGCATCTTTTATTTGCATATTTATGTCATTTAGAAGGGTTGGGAAGTTTTCCCCAACTATGTCTTCAAATACTCTTCCTAGCCATTTACTGTTCTCTTCACTGCTGATACACCAATGATTTTTATATTTGTGTACTTCATGTTGTCTATCATGAAGCCATTTTCAATTCCTGGCACTGAGGGATTAAACATGCCTTCTTGGCCAAAAGGGGGAAAAGAAAGGTACAAAATAAGGTTACAATGGCTAAGAGATTTCAAATAGAGTTGACAGGCTATCCTGGAAGTTACTTTTATGCAAACTCCAGCTAGATATCCCAAATGGCCACAGTATGCCAAGCCCTAACCAACAGTAGTCCCAAAATACGTAGGTCCCTATCTGAGACTGTATAAAAGTTTCACTCACTAATTTTATTTTTCAGAAACTTAAATCCACCACAGTGTTCTTATGCCAGACAAGTCCTAAAACCCAGGGGCAATAGCCTCTTTAAGAACATCAACAAGATGCAGGCCCCTTCCCCATAATGTTGACACCCCATTTTAATATGAACAAGTTACGGTAGTCACCGCCTAGACACCCTTGAAGATCGAAAAAGTGATTAAACGAGAGGAAGGGATAGGAACAGACAAGATAGGGTTTAATAAAGGATCATGTGAGTAGAAAAATGGGGACAAAAGCTAAATGACAAATAGTGTGGGATTGGGGGGGATGGTTTGAGTGTTCTTTTTTTACTTTCTTTTTTTATTCTTATTGTGATTCTTTCTGATGTAAGGAAAGTGTTCAGAAATAGATTGTGGTGATGAATGCATAACTATATGATTGTACTGTGAACAGTTGATTGTATACCATGGATGACTGTATGGTATGTGAATATATTTCAGTAAAACTGAATTAAAAAAAAAAAAAAGGATCACAAACACTGAATCTTTATATAAATATATTTATTTAGATGCTAGGGTACTATGGTAGCTAGAAGGAAATAACTGAAATGGGTGGAACTGTAACCCGTTACATTCTTTGAAATTTGCTCTATAGCCACTTGTTAAATTTTATTTTGAAAGTTATCACCTTCCTGTAAAAAAAGAATAAATAAATAAAAATAAAAAAATAATGTCTTAGAGGGTTTTCTTCATGAAGGGAAAAAACAGAAAACCTACAACCCTCCAATCTTATCACATTACTATGAAAAACTTTGCAAGCAGAGTATTTTAAAACTCTATCTCTAGGTATTCATGGCTTTTCCATTGAATCAAATCCACTTCCCACTACTAACTTGTAGATAAAGATGTGGAACAATTGGAGCTCTCATAACACTACCAGTAGAGTGCAAATGTGTACAATCACTTCAGAAAACTGTTTGGAAATATTTACAAAAGAAAATATGCATACTCTATGGCCTTGTGATTTATTTTCAGGAATATACCCAACCAAAAGATAATGAACAAGAAGGTTCATAGAAGTATTATTTTGAACAGCCTAAAGGTGAAAAGAACACAAATATCCATCAACAATAAAACGGATAACAGTATATTCTAACTGCAAAGGTCTACAAAGCAATGAAATGGAAAGAACTCTCAAATATTAACCAAAGAACTCAAATGCAAAAAGAATACATCCTGTGTGATTGCATTTACATAAAGTTGAAATATAAGCAAAACTAAGCTAGGCATTAGAAGTCAAGAGAGTGGTTATCTCTGATTTGAATATATTTATATGAGTGAGTTCACTTTATGATTATTCTTTAAGCTGGACTTGTGAAGTTCTCTGCTTTACATTTCAAAAGCTTTTTTTTTTTTTTTAAGATGCTGTTTCCTATATCATTAAAAGTTGTTTTTTAATGCCTTTTCTTGGGCTCCAACAGCAGTCTTAAATAATAGTTCTACAGGAAGCCTCCCAAATTTAAGAAACCCAGTTGATTCTATGGCAGCCTGCCTGAAGACGACCCTTTGAGAAACAATGTCTACCCCATTTTCAAAGTCAAATGGAGGAAATAATAAAACCGGATTTAAAACAGTCTTTGTTAGCCCAAAACCTGTCTAGCTCAGGTACTAAAGAATTTCAGCGTGACAGCAAAACCCCATACAGAAAACGGTTGATTTCACCAGCAATGTGGGACCTATAATAGTCTGCTGCCTTAAATCTGAACTCTGTTATGCTCTAAATCTGAGGCATCTATGTGTTCAAAGAGCTATAGCTTATTCCCTCTTTTCATAGCATGAGCCTAAAGCAGGCAGCAAAAACCATTTCCCAAGGGCCAAATCCTGCCTACCCACATTTTTGTAAATAAAGTTTCATTAGGAGTCACTAGACAGCCTTGCAAATTGCTTATAGCTGCTTTTGTACTACGAGGACAAGGCTGACCAGTCACAACAAGGACTGTATGGTTCACAAAACCTAAAAATATTTACTATATGGTACTTTACAGAAAAAAGTTTTGTGGACACCTATGACCTATACAAAGACCCTGAGTTTCTGTTCTAGTCCCTAGATTGCATCCTGGTTCCCTATCGAGACTTAAATTCTGATTTGAACCTTATTTCTCTTGGCTGAACTCCTCAATCTGCCTAGCTACCACCAGTTCCCTCTCCCCAGATAGATATCTATCCCTAAGACTATAGCTTCTAATGGGAAATTCTATTTCAATCCAAACAAATTTCCCTTTGGAAATGAAACATTCCATATCCAGAGACTCCCCCTGCTCCAGTTCGTCCACACACAAAATCCCACTCCTCAGATACTTTCACCAATCCAGTTTAGAACCAAGTTCATGACACCTCCCCCTTAGAAATAGTGATCTGTATACAGCCTTTTAGATCAGGTGAGTCCCTCTACTAGTAATTCCAAAACTTTAATATTAATACAAATGACATGAAGACCTTGTTAACATGCTTAATTCTGATTTAATAGGTCTGGTATGGGCCTGAGATTCTTCATTTCTAAAAGTTCATAACTGATTCTAGGAACCACATTTTGAGTAGCAAAACTCTACTAGACCCGCTCCCACTGCTAGCTCACCACTGAGGGCCAGCATTCCTGAGCTCCAAGACTATATAATAATCTGTACCAATCTGTTTTACTTAACAAGACAAATGAAAAGGAACAAATACCACATCAAGAATAATTTCCCTCTCCCTCTCTCTTACACACACATACACAAACAATACCTTTGCATGGTTTCTTACATAAAATGCAATGTTTCAAAATGCCACAATTAGCCATTTTGGGAGTATTTCATATCAAAAACAAAGGGCCAATTTTGTAACAGAAAGAGCATCTGTAATCTAATAAGAAAAAGACCAACAATTAGATGGAAAATGGTATAAGTAGAAAGTAAACAGAAAGAAATGGCTCAAACATCTGTAAAGATGCTCAACCTTACTCATCCAGAAAAAAATGTAAATTAAAGCTACAAGATCCATCTTTTTTAAGACTTCCAAGACAAAAAAATTTGATAATCAATGTGTATTTGGGGAACAGGGACTCTTCTATTGCCCGTAGGGCTATAATTAGTACAACTTCTACGGGAAGAGCAAATCTATCAAATTTAAAATGACCATTACCTTAGGCATGCTATTGAATTTCTAAAAATTTACCTTAGAACTATTCTTGTACATGTGTGAAATGATGTAGTCATTGCAGCATTGACAGCAAAAGGCTGAAAATGATCTAAATGTCCAGCAATATAGGATCAGACAAATAAACTAGTAAATTCATATAAAGAAGGCCGTATAGTTCAACATACATTGAGATGACATAGAATTCATGATAAATTTTTTAAAACAAAGATGCAATATGCAATGCACTGTATGATATACCACTTTTTAAGAAAAGGGAAGAAAAAATAAATCCATATACTTATAAATACATAGATTTTTTTTTTTTTCTGGCAGAATACTCAAGAAATTGTTAATACAGCTGCCTGAGTGAAAGAGAATTAGAGAGCTTAGGAATAGGGATGAGGCGCACTTGCTTTTGCTTTTCACTATATACCTTTTGTATCTTTTAAATTATAACCTATGTATGTTATCTATTTTTAAAACCAAGAGTTAAAAAATCACAAATCAGAAGGTGCCAAAAAAAAAAAACTATTAGAAAGCACAAATTTTTCCCTCAATTTCCCAGTCTCCACTACCTTTTGTCTTCTAACAATTACATGCTCATTTTCATCTGTATTTAGAAAAAAAATTTGATAAACCTTTTTTAAGTGAAAATAAAAGACCAGCAGTATGTTGAGAAAAAAGAGGGTATTACCTTTCTTCTGCTAATCATTATTACTTAAATTTCCATTCTATTTCTTTGCTAGATGTTAAACCTCTTAGAGTATAAACCAGATGATTACTTATGTATATTGAAAGTGTTGATGAACAGGAATCTAACAGGCTGGATTTCCTAAATGGAATGTGAAAAATTCTCTCCCACCTCAGAATAAATGTTGATCTTGGGATCAGATACTCCTCTCTTCTGAGAGATTCACCACGTTCACAAAGCACAATGTAAACTCCAGTACTGTACAGTACTGCAATCAAATCTAGACTGGTTCTATTTGTATGTATCTTTCTACACAAGTAATTATTGAATTCACCCAATAACTGATGAAGGTGATTCCATGTTTTAGCTACTACAAATTCATTTAGGGAAACTAAACACTGAATCTCAAAGTCTCAATTGGATGTCTAACTATTCAATCTAGCTTCCTATAAATTTCCACCACCTACAGCTGTACCTTAAAGTGGGGTCCACTTACTCAAGTTTCTATTAAAATCTGGCTCTCCCATGCCTTCAACAAACACCACCAAAATCAAAACCCACCAATGCTGGAGATAATGGAAAGAGCAAATGGACAAAGAATAAAATATTCCATCTATCTTCTCATTCTTCACTCCCAGTCAGGTGTAATTCTTAACACAGCCACATCCAACACTGTTTTGTTATTGGTTCTTGAATACTCCTTAGCTCACTCTCCTACACAGCTGAAGTCTCAGATGGATGATCACTTGGCAGGTGTGAATTCAAGCAGCAGACAGAAAGTTAAGTTATATGATCTTTTTAAGATCCCTTAGATTCCATGACTGAAAAAAAATAAGAAAAATAGAACTTCAAATATCCTTAGGAGGGCATTAATTTCAAAATATTCTAAAACCAGGAGTTAGCATACATTTCTGTAAAGAGCCAGATAGTATTTTCAGCTTTGAGGGTATACCATCTCAATCACAACTACTCAACTCTGCCATTGTAACACAAAAGCAGCCATGAACAATAAATAAATGAATGAGTATGACTCTTTTCCAATAAAACTTTATTCACAAAAACAGGAAGCTAGCTGATGGGCCATAATTTGTCAACCCCTGTTCTAAACACTGATTTCCAATGTCCCAAAGAGATTCAGAAAAATGAAACATAAATGAGAAAGGCATCAATGGGAAACCAGTTCAATCTAAAATTCCATTGCCTATGATTTCATACTACATAGTACATAACACTGTAAAATGGACAGTAAAAAACCTATTTGATATTTCCAAAAACAAGGCAAATGATGAATGCCAGGTTTCAGAAATATAGATACATCAGAGGCTAAATGCAAAAGGAAGACATGATCAATAGCCTTTTTCAAGGTGTGTCCAAAAATCTGTATTTCTGTGTGGCAAAATACTAAAAGCTGGTAAATCCAGGTGTCTGAAAAGGGGTATACTGGAATTTTCTGCATTTTTTGTATTATGCTTGCAACTTTCATGTAAATTTGAAATTATTTCAAAATAAAAATTTTCTTAAAATACATACATCTATATTTCTAAAAGGAAAGCACACTAAAATGTTCAGGCTGAAGCTTGGGCACTTTTACTTAGAAAAAAAGCCTAAAAAGTGAGAAGAGTAAGAAACCGAATCCTGTAACAAGCTCAGAAATCCTTGTCAACTACCTTATCCAAAAAAATCTTGGTAAAATAATCAAAAAAATAACCCAAAACTTGAAGAGGTCTGTGGAGACATATAAAGGTCTGTTATATGATGCCTTAAATTACAGTCTAAAATAACCCAGGTTATTATTCTCAGCAGAAAAATATATTATTATTTATACTCTTATTTAACCAAAAGTTATATGTGGGGAATAGGGATAAGAAGAGATTCAGCACATGGTAAATACCACAGAAGTATGAAAATTCCCCATAAACTGCACTGAGCTACAATGATTTGCGGAGGATCCTTATATACATACTTCTGCTTCTTCCTTTTTTTTTTTCCTTTCCCTTTTTCCCCCACTGAAAAAGAAACAGGGAGTAGGTATCTCTGACCAATAGGATTAATAACTCTCTAATTCAGACTTCATCAACAGGCTTCAGGGGGTTCTAGAATATATTAAGGATATATGCAAAATTCTGTTGGGAGGGAGTTTGTGTGTATGTGTGTGTGTGTACGCAAGTGTGTACGAATGCATACATCTGTATATTTTTCTTAGGGAAGAATCCACTGCTTTTTTCAGATTATCAATGAACTTAAACTGTTGAAAACTAATTCCCAACTATTTGTGTTATTTATGCATGTGTATGTTGGGGCTGGAAATGCAGAGAAAAGGGCTTAATGGGCACCAATTAAAATCTCCCTAAAAACATCTAATCTGGAATTAAAATGTGTAAATGATTAAAACATAATTATACCAGTCTGCCTTGAGGCCAAATATCATAGTAACTAAAATAAAGGTACAGAGCTAAAGGCTTTGTGAAGATGATGCTACTCGTATGCCATAATATATTATGGACCCTTTCCAACACACATGAGACAATTGAGACAATTACCAAAATACACTCTATTGAACACTTGGGATGAACTGCTTTTCCAAATGGGTGGGGGAAAGAATAGTAGAAAAAGTTTTATATAAATACCAAGGGTGAAAGATGAAAATAAGGCAAATATTCAGATCCCAGAACAAATCCTCAGGATGTATTCCTGACCATACATCTATACATTGTCAAAATTCAGTCTATAAGAATAGCTTTAGGAAAAGTAGTGTTCTGGTTGCTATGTAACAAAATCACTCTAAAATTTAGTGTCTTAAAACAATACTCATCATTTTATTATCTTTCACAATTCCTGCGAGTTAGGAATTTGGAAAGGCCTCCAAGCAGTTCTAGCTCCAGGTCTTAGAGCATCTTCACATGGTCTCTACACAAGGTAGTTGAGGCTTCCTTACGTCACAGCAGCCTCAGGCCAGTTAGACTGCTTACAAGGTTGCTGAAGGCTTCAAGACCAATATTTTATAGTGAGCTAGGTAGAAACTCTCTCACCTTTTCTTACCTAGCCTTGGAAGTCACACAGCATAAGTCTGCCACATTCTACTGTTTATAAGTGATTCACGTAGCTAAGACTATGAAAAAGCCTTACCTTATAGCTAAGTATACACTTTCTTTTAAGATTTTCTAATAGACTCCCATCTGGAAGTATACTGGACCCACTGGTCTAGTGTCTTTTCTGTATGTTGGTAATTCTGGTATCTTCACTTATTAAGTCTTTCAAGACTCAACATAAAAAGAAAATAAGTTCTGAAAATAAGCTATAAACTAGATATTTAAGCAACAAATCAAGGGCCAAAAACTCAAGTGTATGAACTATTTACTGCAGTCAAGCTGATAAGAAAGTGGGTTTCTTTTTTACTTTTTCAGAAATTAAGCCTTATAAAGCATTTTTCCACAAACAACAAAATAGCTCTAACATCTTAGTTAACATTTCTTCTTTCAATAAAAGATGCTAGTGTGCAACACTCTTGTAAGCACCCATTGATGTACACATAATAGCCACTCTGTTTGCCCACACAGGCACTGATATACCAATATTTAACTCTCTGTGGCCTGTTTTCCCCAATGTCCAAGGTACTTCTTGAAGTAAGGAATCTGAATAAGTTGATTAGTTCTGATACCACTACACAACTATTTTGTATACTTCTGTTACTCTATGAGCATGGCATTTTGGCAAAAATTAAAATGGATCTAAGATCTTATGCTCAGGAAAATGTTAAACATTGGGTAAAATCAGATTCAGAATTCCTTTGACTGAGGTAAAAAAATCAAATACAAAGACACCTTAAAAAGTCAAGTTCTACTCTACTAGAAAGGGAGAAAATTTGAGTTCTACAGCATTAACATTTTCTATTAAGAAAATTTACATTTTTCAGTAATATCCATTTTCCTTTGTTTTTGTTTCTGTCTTCAAAGCCTTTACCACCAGCAGGATAACTTGTCTACTGTAAAGCCTACAGAAGAAGAGCTGTCTCCCCATCTTTGCCCTTGTTTACATATAGCTTGAAATAATAAAATAACAGGGGGAGGTATCCAAAATAACAAAAAAGTAAACATTTTCAGTAATTAGGTTACTGAAATTGGGTGGGTGGGGGTGAGTGTGGGAAGGACAACATATGAAAACATATTCAACTCAGAAAACAATTTTAAGAAGTAATTTCCATAAATTACTTTTTAAATACTATTGTGCTCGTCTCTCCTCCCTTTAATAAAAATGTTTTCATACTAAGACATGAAATTTTTATCCTAATACTTTCAGACACAGAAAAGTGAAACACAGTGCTCCAATGTAAAAAAAGCATACTAGGGAGGCGGGGCAAGATGGCGGACTGGTGAGCTGTATGTTCTAGTTACTCCTCCAGGAAAGTAGGTAGAAAGCCAGGAACTGCGTGGACTGGACACCACAGAGCAATCTGACTTTGGGCATACTTCATACAACACTCATGAAAACGTGGAACTGCTGAGATCAGCGAAATCTGTTAAGTTTTTGTGGCCAGGGGACCCGCACCCCTCCCTGCCAGGCTCAGTCCCGAGGAAGAGGGGCTGTCAGCTCCGGGGAGGAGAAGGGAGAACTGCAGTGGCAGCCCTTATCGGAATCTCATTCTACTGATCCAAACTCCAGCCATAGATAGACTGAGACCAGACACCAGAGAATCTGAGAGCAGCCAGCCCAGCAGAGAGGAGACAGGCATAGAAAAAAAAAAAACAACACGAAAAACTCCAAAATAAAACCTGAGGATTTTTGGAGTTCTGGTGAACATAGAAAAGGGAAGGGCAGAGCTCAGGCCCTGAAGCGCATATGCAAATCCCAAAGAAAAGCTGATCTCTCTGCCCTGTGGACCTTTCCTTAATGGCCCTGGTGGCTTTGTCTCTTAGCATTTCAATAACCCATTAGATCTCTGAGGAGGGCCCGTTTTTTTTAATCCTTTTTTCTTTTTCTAAAACAATTACTCTAAGAAGCCCAATACAGAAAGCTTCAAAGACTTGCAATTTGGGCAGGTCAAGTCAAGAGCAGAACTAAGAGAGCTCTGAGACAAAAGGCAATAATCCAGTGGCTGAGAAAATTCACTAAACACCACAACTTCCCAAGAAAAGGGGGGTGTCCGCTCACAGCCATCATCCTGGTGGACAGGAAACACTCCTGCCCATCGCCAGCCCCATAGCCCAGAGCTGCCACAGACAACCCAGTGTGATGGAAGTGCTTCAAATAACAGGCACACACCACAAAACTGGGCGTGGACATTAGCCTTCCCTGCAACCTCAGCTGATTGTCCCAGAGTTGGGAAGGTGGAGAAGTGAGAATTAACAAAGCTTCATTCAGCCATCATTTCAGCAGACTGGGAGCCTCCCTACACAGCCCAGCAGCCCAGAACTGCCCTGGCGGGACGGCACTCACCTGTGACATAGCACAGTTACCCCTCAACAGAGGACCCGGGGTGCACGGCCTGGAAGAGGGGCCCACTTGCAAGTCTCAGGAGCCATACGCCAATACCAAGGACTTGTGGGTCAGTGGCAGAGACAAACTGTGGCAGGACTAAACTGAAGGATTAGACTATTGCAGCACCTTTAAAACTCTAGGATCACCAGGGAGATTTGATTGTTACGGCCACCCCCACTCCCTGACTGCCCAGAAACACACCCCATATACAGGGCAGGCAACACCAACTACACACGCAAGCTTGGTAAACCAATTGGACCCCACAAGACTCACTCCCCCACTCACTAAAAAGGCTAAGCAGGGGAGAACTGGCTTGTGGAGAACAGGTGGCTCGTGGATGCCACCTGCTGGTTAGTTATACAAAGTGTACTCCACGAAGCTGTAGATCTGATAAATTAGAGATAAGGACTTCAATTGGTCTACAAATCCTAAAAGAACCCTATCAAGTTCAGCAAATGCCAAGAGGCCAAGAACAACAGAAAATTATAAAGCATATGACAAAACCAGACAATATGGATAACCCAAGCCCAAGCACCCAAATCAAAAGGTCAGAAGACACACAGCACCTAGAGCAGCTACTCAAAGAACTAAAGATGAACAATGAGACCATAGTACGGGAGACAAAGGAAATCAAGAAGACCCTAGAAGAGCATAAAGAAGACATTGCAAGACTAAATAAAAAAATGGATGATCTTATGGAAATTAAAGAAACTGTTGACCAAATTAAAAAGATTCTGGACACTCATAGTACAAGACTAGAGGAAGTTGAACAACGAATCAGTGACCTGGAAGATGACAGAATGGAAAATGAAAGCATAAAAGAAAGAATGGGGAAAAAAACTGAAAAAATCGAAATACACCTCAGGGATATGATAGATAAGATGAAACGTCCGAACATAAGACTCATTGGTGTCCCAGAAGGGGAAGAAAAGGGTAAAGGTCTAGGAAGAGTATTCAAAGAAATTGTTGGGGAAAACTTCCCAAATCTTCTAAACAACATAAATACACAAATCATAAATGCTCAGTGAACTCCAAATAGAATAAATCCAAATAAACCCACTCCGAGACATATACTGATCACACTGTCAAACACAGAAGAGAAGGAGCAAGTTCTGAAAGCAGCAAGAGAAAAGCAATTCACCACATACAAAGGAAACAGCATAAGACTAAGTATGACTATTCAGCAGCCACCATGGAGGCAACAAGGCAGTGGCACGATATATTTAAAATTCTGAGTGAGAAAAATTTCCAACCAAGAATACTTTATCCAGCAAAGCTCTCCTTCAAATTTGAGGGAGAGCTTAAATTTTTCACAGACAAACAAATGCTGAGAGAATTTGCTAACAAGAGACCTGCCCTACTGGAGATACTCAAGGGAGCCCTACAGACAGAGAAACAAAGAAAGGACAGAGAGACTTGGAGAAAGGTTCAGTACTAAAGAGATTCGGTATGGGTACAATAAAGGATATTAATAGACAGAGGGGAAAAATATGACAAACATAAACCAAAGGATAAGATGGCTGATTCAAGAAATGCCTTCACGGTTATAACGTTGAATGTAAATGGATTAAACTCCCCAATTAAAAGATATAGATTCGCAGAATGGATCAAAAAAAATGAACCATCAATATGTTGCATACAAGAGACTCATCTTAGACACAGGGACACAAAGAAACTGAAAGTGAAAGGATGGAAAAAAATATTTCATGCAAGCTACAGCCAAAAGAAAGCAGGTGTAGCAATATTAATCTCAGATGAAATAGACTTCAAATGCAGGGATGTTTTGAGAGACAAAGAAGGCCACTACGTACTAATAAAAGGGGCAATTCAGCAAGAAGAAATAACAATCGTAAATGTCTATGCACCCAACCAAGGTGCCACAAAATACATGAGAGAAACACTGGCAAAACTAAAGGAAGCAATTGATGTTTCCACAATAATTGTGGGAGACTTCAACACATCACTCTCTCCTATAGACAGATCAACCAGACAGAAGACCAATAAGGAAATTGAAAACCTAAACAATCTGATAAATGCATTAGATTTAACAGACATATACAGGACATTACATCCCAAATCACCAGGATACACATACTTTTCTAGTGCTCATGGAACTTTCTCCAGAATAGATCATATGCTGGGACATAAAACAAGCCTCAATAAATTTAAAAAGATTGAAATTATTCAAAGCACATTCTCTGACCACAATGGAATACAATTAGAAGTCAATAACCATCAGAGACTTAGAAAATTCACAAATACCTGGAGGTTAAACAACACACTCCTAAACAATCAGTGGGTTAAAGAAGAAATAGCAAGAGAAATTGCTAAACATATAGAGACGAATGAAAATGAGAACACAACATACCAAAACCTATGGGATGCAGCAAAAGCAGTGTTAAGGGGGAAATTTATAGCACTAAACGCATATATTAAAAAGGAAGAAAGAGCCAAAATCAAAGAACTAATGGATCAACTGAAGAAGCTACAAAATGAACAGCAAACCAATCCGAAACCAAGTAGAAGAAAAGAAATAACAAGGATTAAAGCAGAAATAAATGACATAGAGAACAAAAAAAACAATAGAGAGGATAAATATCACCAAAAGTTGGTTCTTTGAGAAGATCAACAAGATTGACAAGCCCCTAGCTAGACTGACAAAATCAAAAAGAGAGAAGACCCATATAAACAAAATAATGAATGAAAAAGGTGACATAACTGCAGATCCTGAAGAAATTAAAAAAATTATAAGAGGATACTATGAACAACTGTATGGCAACAAACTGGATAATGTAGAGGAAATGGACAATTTCCTGGAAACATATGAACAACCTAGACTGACCAGAGAAGAAATAGAAGACCTCAACCAACCCATCACAAGCAAAGAGATCCAATCAGTCATCAAAAATCTTCCCACAAATAAATGCCCAGGGCCAGATGGCTTCACAGGGGAATTCTACCAAACTTTCCAGAAAGAACTGACACCAATCTTACTCAAACTCTTTCAAAACATTGAAGAAAATGGAACACTACCTAACTCATTTTATGAAGCTAACATCAATCTAATACCAAAACCAGGCAAAGATGCTACAAAAAAGGAAAACTACTGGCCAATCTCCCTAATGAATATAGATGCAAAAATCCTCAACAAAATACTTGCAAATCAAATCCAAAGACGCATTACAAAAATCATACACCACGACCAAGTGGGGTTCATTCCAGGCATGCAAGGATGGCTCAACATAAGAAAATCAATCAATGTATTACAACATATTAACAAGTCAAAAGGGAAAAATCAATTGATCATCTCAATAGATGCTGAAAAAGCATTTGACAAAATCCAACATCCCCTTTTGATAAAAACACTTCAAAACGTAGGAATTGAAGGAAACTTCCTCAACATGATAAAGAGCATATATGAAAAACCCACAGCCAGCATAGTATTCAATGGTGAGAGACTGAAAGCCTTCCCTCTAAGATCAGGAACAAGACAAGGATGCCCGCTGTCACCACTGTTATTCAACATTGTGCTGGAAGTGCTAGCCAGGGCAATCCGGCAAGACAAAGAAATAAAAGGCATCCAAATTGGAAAAGAAGAAGTAAAACTGTCATTGTTTGCAGATGATATGATCTTATATCTAGAAAACCCTGAGAAATCGATGATACAGCTACTAGAGCTAATAAACAAATTTAGCAAAGTAGAGGGATACAAGGTTAAGGCACATAAGTCAGTAATGTTTCTATATGCTAGAAATGAACAAACTGAAGAGACACTCAAGAAAAAGATACCATTTTCAACAGCAACTAAAAAAATCAAGTACCTAGGAATAAACTTAACCAAAGATGTAAAAGACCTATACAAAGAAAACTACATAACTCTACTAAAAGAAATAGAAGGGGACCTTAAAAGATGGAAAAATATTCCATGTTCATGGATAGGAAGGCTAAATGTCATTAAGATGTCAATTCTACCCAAACTCATCTACAGATTCAATGCAATCCCAATCAAAATTCCAACAACCTACTTTGCAGACTTGGAAAAACTAGTTATCAAATTTATTTGGAAAGGGAAGATGCCTTGAATTGCTAAAGACACTCTAAAAAAGAAAAACGAAGTGGGAGAACTTACACTCCGACTTTGAAGCTTATTATAAAGCCACGGTTGCCAAAACAGCATGGTACTGGCACAAAGATAGACATATAGATCAATGGAATCAAATTGAGAATTCAGAGATAGACCCTCAGAACTATGGCCGACTGATCTTTGATAAGGCCCCCAAAGTCACTGAACTGAGTCATAATGGTCTTTTCAACAAATGGGGCTGGGAGAGTTGGATATCCATATCCAAAAGAATGAAAGAGGACCCCTACCTCACCCCCTACACAAAAATTAACTCAAAATGGACCAAAGATCTCAATATAAAAGAAAGTACCATAAAACTCCTACAAGATAATGTAGGAAAACATCTTCAAGACCTTGTATTAGGCGGCCACCTCCTAGACTTTACACCCAAAGCACAAGCAACAAAAGAAAAAATAGATAAATGGGAACTCCTCAAGCTTAGAAGTTTCTGCACCTCAAAGGAATTTCTCAAAAAGGTAAAGAGGCAGCCAACTCAATGGGAAAAATTTTTGGAAACCATGTATCTGACAAAAGACTGATATCTTGCATATATAAAGAAATCCTACAACTCAATGACAATAGTACAGACAGCCCAATTATAAAATGGGCAAAAGATATGAAAAGACAGTTCTCTGAAGAGGAAATACAAATGGACAAGAAACACATGAAAAAATGTCCAGCTTCACTAGCTATTAGAGAGATGCAAATTAAGACCACAATGAGATACCATCTAACACCGATTAGAATGGCTGCCATTAAACAAACAGGAAACTACAAATGCTGGAGGGGATGTGGAGAAATTGGAACTCTTATTCATTGTTGGTGGGACTGTATAATGGTTCAGCCACTCTGGAAGTCAGTCTGGCAGTTCCTTAGAAAACTAGATATAGAGTTACCATTCGATCCAGCGATTGCACTTCTCGGTATATACCCGGAAGATCGGAAAGCAGTGACATGAACAGATATCTGCACGCCAATGTTCATAGCAGCATTATTCACAATTGCCAAGAGATGGAAACAACCCAAATGTCCTTCAACAGATGAGTGGATAAATAAAATGTGGTATATACACACGATGGAATACCACGCGGCAGTAAGAAGGAACGATGTCGTGAAACATATGACAACATAGATGAACCTTGAAGACAATGCTGAGTGAAATAAGCCAGGCACAAAAAGAGAAATATTATATGCTACCACTAATGTGAACTTTGAAAAATGTAAAACAAATGGTTTATAATGTAGAATGTAGGGGAACTAGCAATAGAGAGCAATTAAGGAAGGGGGAACAATAATCCAAGAAGAACAGATAAGCTATTTAACGTTCTGGGGATGCCCAGGAATGACTATGGTCTGTTAATTTCTGATGGATATAGTAGGAACAAGTTCACAGAAATGTTGCTATATTATGTAACTTTCTTGGGGTAAAGTAGGAACATGTTGGAAGTTAAGCAGTTATCTTAGGTTAGCTGTCTTTTTCTTATTCCCTTGTTATGGTCTCTTTGAAATGTTCTTTTATTGTATGTTTGTTTTCTTTTTAACTTTTTTTTCATACAGTTGATTTAAAAAAGAAGGGAAAGTTAAAAAAAAAAAAAAAAAAGAAAAACAAGGAAAAAAAAAGATGCCGTGCCCCCTTGAGGAGCCTGTGGAGAATGCAGGGGTATTCGCCTACCCCACCTCCATGGTTGCTAACAAGACCACAGACATAGGGGACTGGTGGTTTGATGGGTTGAGCCCTCTACCATAGGTTTTACCCTTGGGAAGACGGTTGCTGCAAAGGAGAGGCTAGGCCTCCCTATGGTTGTGCCTAAGAGCCTCCTCCCGAATGCCTCTTTGTTGCTCAGATGTGGCCCTCTCTCTCTGGCTAAGCCAACTTGAAAGGTGAAATCACTGCCCTCCCCCCTACGTGGGATCAGACACCCAGGGGAGTGAATCTCCCTGGCTACGTGGAATATGACTCCCGGGGAGGAATGTAGACCTGGCATTGTGGGACGGAGAACATCTTCTTGACCAAAAGGGGGAGGTGAAAGGAAATGAAATAAGCTTCAGTGGCAGAGAGATTCCAAAAGGAGCCGAGAGGTCACTCTGGTGGGCACTCTTACGCACACTTTAGACAACCCCTTTTAGGTTCTAATGAATTGGGGTAGCTGGTGGTAGATACCTGAAACTATCAAACTACAACCCAGAACCCATGAATCTCGAAGACAATTGTATAAAAATGTAGCTTATGAGGGGTGACAATGGGATTGGGAAAGCCATAAGGACCACACTCCACTTTGTCTAGTTTATGGATGTATGAGTAGAAAAATAGGGGAAGGAAACAAACAGACAAAGGTACCCAGTGTTCTTTTTTACTTCAATTGCTCTTTTTCACTCTAATTATTATTCTTGTTATTTTTGTGTGTGTGTGCTAATGAAGGTGTCAGGGACTGATTTAGGTGATGAATGTACAACTATGTAATGGTACTGTAAACAATCGAAAGTACGATTTGTTTTGTATGACTGCGTGGTATGTGAATATATCTCAATAAAATGAAGATTTAAAAAAAAAAAAAAAAAGCATACTAATGTTTTAAGTGTACTACCAAAGGTAGAGCTTCTCAAACTTTTCCACCACAGCAGAGGAAATTAAAGTTTCTCATTTTGCTTAGAAATTCATCCCATAATATATCTAAGTTTAATATAAAAAAATTTCAAACTACTGAGTAAAACTGATGTTAAAGGAAAAGGTACCACCACCTTTACCTTGAACAGTGTACATGTAGATTACATACAAATTTACCCAAAAATTGGCTCTGGCAAATAACTAATTATGTGCCTTGTGTAGATGCAGTCTTAACTACTAAAGCCTATTCACGAATATTAATATCTTTCAGAACAAATGGTAGAATCAGAACAATATGGGGTTATTTTACTGGTTATAGAAGAGGTTAAGACTCAGTCTGATTATTACAGCAAATGACTTGGACCCTAACTGCAGAAAAGTACTCTGCAACTTCTGTATGCTGTATTTCTTCTCTGTTTCTATAGTGTCATGTTCTTATGCTGCATTCTGAAACTGTTCTCAAAGCTAAATCTCTAACAGGCCCCAGTCCTCTAAGGCAACATTACCCAAAGGGTGGTAAATGGAATTAGGAAACTGTATACTTTATCCAGAACCAGATTATTAACAAAGTGCATTAGCATATAAAAGACTATAAACTGTCCTTAGGTAAAGAAATCCATTGCACTCTGTTTAAGCATAGCCATTCACAAATTTCCCAAAACTACTAGGGAAACAATGCTCATAAAAAGCTCACTTATTAGTGTATCAGCCTTCTAAGGTAATGATTTTCCAAAAAATGATCCAAACCTCCTGATGGACTACAAATGATTTAAAAAGCATTACCTTCCATTGGTCCAAAGTTTACTTACCAATAAATTATTAGACTAGTTATTAAGAGTTGCAAAACTTGGCATGATATTAGAATGAACCCCAAATCCTGGTTGCTAAAAGTGGCAATGCTGCAAGCTCCTACCACATATGCACACTCAAAGCTAGAGACATGTAGCTCACTGTCAGTAAGGTGTTCTCTTTAGTAGATCATAGTTTTCAATCATCATTTTTTAAAAATTAGAAATTACCATTAGTTTTAGTTGTTCTATTAAACTTGAAGAGAACGTATTGTACAATTGTAGCACAAGGATTTGGGACCTACAGTTTACTATCTAGACTTTTAAGACAAATATGTCATATGCATTATGACTTAATTAGGAACCATCCATATCCCTACTGCTGAACATCCCCCCAAAATGCTTGTTACATTCACAATTGCTATTATTCCACTAAAAAGTGGGAATTACTGAGCTAAAGATGACCTAGCTAAAGGGCTGGGTCATGTTATTCCACTGTGATATCTCTTTGCAAGGTCACATCTGCCAAGATCCCCACCAGCAGTCTCAACCCCAATGGATGGCTGAGAAGAGTCACCCACACTCATAAGCACACTGGGTAACTGCATCTACCTGCTCCCAAGGACCAGCCAGGCTTTATTCCTTTGTGAATCATTCCCTGAACTCTTATAGCCTTTACTGAGCAGAGTGTTCAGGAAGTCTTCCTTAGGTCCTATCTTCAAAGGTTATCCCTCTTTCGTGGGTGTGAAGACCATTTCCTCAGCTAGGGTCAGTGTTCCTCAAGGAATGTGTCTTTTGTTTCTTCCACAGTTCAAGAAAACCACTGACTCAGAGCTGTAAAGAGTCCCTGGAGATCCAAGGACTTCAACATATTCATTTTAAGGAGATGAAATGAAGACTCAGGTTAAACAACATGGCTGAGGCCACAGAGCAAGGGAGAGGCAGTTTCAGGACCAGAACCCTGGTCCCCTGACTTTAGGTGCAATAAATCCCAGTCCAATTGATATGAGTTAATCTATTTAGGCAGAACACAGTGGAAGAGGGAGGAAGTAAAGCAATTACTGAAAGGTGAAAGGCCAACCTCAGTGGCATCATCCCTGGTGCACCCCCACTCACCGACCCACCCCCACTCTTGTTGAGAAGAAAGTAGTTTGGGCACACAGTGAGTATGCCAACCATCCCAACCTACTCCTCAGCATGCATAAAAAAAGAAGAAAAGCTTGGGAGCCACTGTTCTAAGGGTCCTCACTCTGGCTATGGGGTCACATTCAAAATCCCCTACTGGATGCTTCCACTCCCAACTATTCTCAGGGCTTCTACACTAATCACATGGTACACAGACTTGGATTCAGGGCCAGTCCTGGAAGTAGTCGTAATTTCTCTGAACTTGGATGTCAATGATCCCTCCAGACTCTCAGTGGAGTGGGAAGGAATATCTTCCAGAGAATGTCTTCAAATGACTACAATAACCAAACCCCCTTCTCAAGTCTTTTCCTGTTTTATCTTTAAAATTTTGCCAGGTTCAAAGAAACAGATTGCAACTAAATGCAATCAGGCAGGGATCAGATCAGAAAGACTGGGGGGAAGGGGGTGCTCACAAAATAAACCTATCTATGAAGTCCTTGACAAGCACTGCTCCTCCTATGGCCCACCAAAGAAACAATAATGAATTTAGTCCTTATATTAATAGAATTATAATAGAAACCATGAGGGAAGGGTTTGATGACTTTCTGGATTCTTAATATCTGTTTCACCTGTGATATTAATTTAAGCTCTTAAGAAGCCTATCCCAACAAGCCTTGTAAACTTGGGTTACTGTGCTAAACTTGGGGTGAAAATATGTATAGCAAAGTAAAAACATTACAGCATACAAATTTGGGGAAACCTTAGTCAATTTACTGGTTGAGAATCAAAGTCATAGTGCTAAAAACTCTAGTGTTAAGATACTTCCTTCTCCAGATACTGATCCAGAATGAAAAAGACAGCCAAAACAGCACAACAGACATACCAAAAATTAAATAGAGTAATGAATAAGTCACATGGTTGGCACTGCCACTAACCAACTAACCTTGGGCAAATCAGTTAACCTCTCTGGTCATTCATAAAATTCATTGAGAGGCGGGGCAAGATGGCAGACTGGTGAGCTGTATGTTTTAGTTACTCCTCCAGGAAAGTAGGTAGAACGCCAGGAACTGTGTGGACTGGACACCACAGAGCAATCTGACTTTGGGCATACTTCATACAACACTCATGAAAGCGTGGAACTGCTGAGATCAGCAAAATCTGTAAGTTTTTGCGGCCAGGGGACCCGCGCCCCTCCCTGCCAGGCTCAGTCCCGGGGGAGGAGAGGCTGTCAGCTCCGGGAAGGAGAAGGGAGAACTGCAGTGGCAGCCCTTATCGGAAACTCATTCTACTGATCCAAAATCCAACCATAGATAGACTGAGACCAGACACCAGAGAATCTGAGAGCAGCCAGCCCAGCAGAGAGGAGACAGGCATAGAAAAAAAACAACACGAAAAACTCCAAAATAAAAGCGGAAGATTTTTGGAGTTCTGGTGAACATAGAAAGGGGAAGGGCCCTGAGGCGCATATGCAAATCCCGAAGAAAAGCTGATCTCTCTGCCCTGTGGACCTTTCCTTAATGGCCCTGGTTGCTTTGTCTCTTAGCATTTCAATAACCCATTAGATCTCTGAGGAGGGCCCTTTTTTTTTTTAATCCTTTTTTCTTTTTCTAAAACAATTACTCTAAGAAGCCCAATACAGAAAGCTTCAAAGACTTGCAATTTGGGCAGGTCAAGTCAAGAGCAGAACTAGGAGAGCTCTGAGACAAAAGGCAGTAATCCAGTGGCTGAGAAAATTCACTAAACACCACAACTTCCCAAGAAAAGGGGGGTGTCCGCTCACAGCCATCATCCTGGTGGACAGGAAACACTCCTGCCCATCGCCAGCCCCATAGCCCAGAACTGCCCCAGACAACCCAGTGTGACAGAAGTGCTTCAAATAACAGGCACACACCACAAAACTGGGCGTGGACATTAGCCTTCCCTTCAACCTCAGCTGATTGTCCCAGAGTTGGGAAGGTAGAGCAGTGTGAATTAACAAAGCCCCATTCAGCCATCATTTCAGCAGACTGGGAGCCTCCTTACACAGCCCAGCAGCCCAGAACTGCCCTGGCGGGACGGCACTCACCTGTGACATAGCACAGTCATCCCTCAACAGAGGACCCGGGGTGCACGGCCTGGAAGAGGGGCCCACTTGCAAGTCTCAGGAGCCATACGCCAATACCAAGGACTTGTGGGTCAGTGGCAGACACAAACTGTGGCAGGACTGAACTGAAGGATTAGACTATTGCAGCAGCTTTAAAACTCTAGGATCACCAGGGAGATTTGATTGTTAGAGCCACCCCCCCCCTCCCTGACTGCCCAGAAACACGCCCCATATACAGGGCAGGCAACACCAACTACACACGCAAGCTTGGTACACCAATTGGACCCCACAAGACTCACTCCCCCACTCACCAAAAAGGCTAAGCAGGGGAGAACTGGCTTGTGGAGAACAGGTGGCTCGTGGACGCCACCTGCTGGTTAGAGAAAGTGTACTCCACGAAGCTGTAGATCTGATAAATTAGAGATAAGGACTTCAATTGGTCTACAAATCCTAAAAGAACCCTATCAAGTTCAGCAAATGCCACGAGGCCAAAAACAACAGAAAATTATAAAGCATATGAAAAAACCAGACGATATGGATAACCCAAGCCCAAGCACCCAAATCAAAATACCAGAAGAGACACAGCACCTAGAGCAGCTACTCAAAGAACTAAAGATGAACAATGAGACCATAGTACGGGAGACAAAGGAAATCAAGAAGACCCTAGAAGAGCATAAAGAAGACATTGCAAGACTAAATAAAAAAATGGAGGATCTTATGGAAATTAAAGAAACTGTTGACCAAATTAAAAAGATTCTGGACACTCATAGAACAAGACTAGAGGAAGTTGAACAACGAATCAGTGACCTCGAAGATGACACAATGGAAAATGAAAGCATAAAAGAAACAATGGGGAAAAAAATTGAAAAAATCGAAATGGACCTCAGGGATATGATAGATAATATGAAACGTCCAAATGTAAGACTCATTGGTGTCCCAGAAGGGGAAGAAAAGGGTAAAGGTCTAGGAAGAGTATTCAGAGAAATTGTTGGGGAAAACTTCCCAAATCTTCTAAACAACATAAATACACAAATCATAAATGCTCACCGAACTCCAAATAGAATAAATCCAAATAAACCCACTCCGAGACATATACTGATCACACTATCAAACACAGAACAGAAGGAGCAAGTTCTGAAAGCAGCAAGAGAAAAGCAATTCACCACATACAAAGGACACAGCATAAGACTAAGTAGTGACTACTCAGCAGCCACCATGGAGGCAACAAGGCAGTGGCACGATATATTTAAAATTCTGAGTGAGAAAAATTTCCAACCAAGAATACTTTATCCAGCAAAGCTCTCCTTCAAATTTGAGGGAGAGCTTAAATTTTTAACAGACAAACAAATGCTGAGAGAATTTCCTAACAAGAGACCTGCCTTACTGGAGATACTCAAGGGAGCCCTACAGACAGAGAAACAAAGAAAGGACAGAGAGACTTGGAGAAAGGTTCAGTACTAAAGAGATTCGGTATGGGTACAATAAAGGATATTAATAGACAGAGGGGAAAAATATGACAAACATAAACCAAAGGATAAGATGGCTGATTCAAGAAATGCCTTCACGGTTATAACGTTGAATGTAAATGGATTAAACTCCCCAATTAAAAGATATAGATTCGCAGAATGGATCAAAAAAAATGAACCATCAATATGTTGCATACAAGAGACTCATCTTAGACACAGGGACACAAAGAAACTGAAAGTGAAAGGATGGAAAAAAATATTTCATGCAAGCTACAGCCAAAAGAAAGCAGGTGTAGCAATATTAATCTCAGATGAAATAGACTTCAAATGCAGGGATGTTTTGAGAGACAAAGAAGGCCACTACGTACTAATAAAAGGGGCAATTCAGCAAGAGGAAATAACAATCGTAAATGTCTATGCACCCAACCAAGGTGCCACAAAATACATGAGAGAAACACTGGCAAAACTAAAGGAAGCAATTGATGTTTCCACAATAATTGTGGGAGACTTCAACACATCACTCTCTCCTATATACAGATCAACCAGACAGAAGACCAATAAGGAAATTGAAAACCTAAACAATCTGATAAATGAATTAGATTTAACAGACATATACAGGACATTACATCCCAAATCACCAGGATACACATACTTTTCTAGTGCTCATGGAACTTTCTCCAGAATAGATCATATGCTGGGACATAAAACAAGCCTCAATAAATTTAAAAAGATTGAAATTATTCAAAGCACATTCTCTGACCACAATGGAATACAATTAGAAGTCAATAACCATCAGAGACTTAGAAAATTCACAAATACCTGGAGGTTAAACAACACACTCCTAAACAATCAGTGGGTTAAAGAAGAAATAGCAAGAGAAATTGCTAAACATATAGAGACGAATGAAAATCAGAACACAACATACCAAAACCTATGGGATGCAGCAAAAGCAGTGCTAAGGGGGAAATTTATAGCACTAAATGCATATATTAAAAAGGAAGAAAGAGCCAAAATCAAAGAACTAATGGATCAACTGAAGAAGCTACAAAATGAACAGCAAACCAATCCGAAACCAAGTAGAAGAAAAGAAATAACAAGGATTAAAGCAGAAATAAATGACATAGAGAACAAAAAAACAATAGAGAGGATAAATATCACCAAAAGTTGGTTCTTTGAGAAGATCAACAAGATTGACAAGCCCCTAGCTAGACTGACAAAATCAAAAAGAGAGAAGACCCATATAAACAAAATAATGAATGAAAAAGGTGACATAACTGCAGATCCTGAAGAAATTAAAAAAATTATAAGAGGATACTATGAACAACTGTATGGCAACAAACTGGATAATGTAGAGGAAATGGACAATTTCCTGGAAACATATGAACAACCTAGACTGACCAGAGAAGAAATAGAAGACCTCAACCAACCCATCACAAGCAAAGAGATCCAATCAGTCATCAAAAATCTTCCCACAAATAAATGCCCAGGGCCAGATGGCTTCACAGGGGAATTCTACCAAACTTTCCAGAAAGAACTGACACCAATCTTACTCAAACTCTTTCAAAACATTGAAGAAAATGGAACACTACCTAAGTCATTTTATGAAGCTAACATCAATCTAATACCCAAACCAGGCAAAGATGCTACAAAAATGGAAAACTACCGGCCAATCTCCCTAATGAATATAGATGCAAAAATCCTCAACAAAATACTTGCAAATCGAATCCAAAGACACATTAAAAAAATCATACACCATGAACAACTGGGGTTTATTCCAGGCATGCAAGGATGGTTCAACATAAGAAAATCAATCAATGTATTACAACACATTAACAAGTCAAAAGGGAAAAATCAATTGATCATCTCAATAGACGCTGAAAAAGTATTTGACAAAATCCAACATCCCTTTTTGATAAAAACACTTCAAAAGGTAGGAATTGAAGAAAACTTCCTCAACATGATAAAGAGCATATATGAGAAACCCACAGCCAGCATAGTACTCAATGGTGAGAGACTGAAAGCCTTCCCTCTAAGATCAGGAACAAGACAAGGATGCCCGCTGTCACCACTGTTATTCAACATTGTGCTGGAAGTGCTAGCCAGGGCAATCCGGCAAGACAAAGAAATAAAAGGCATCCAAATTGGAAAAGAAGAAGTAAAACTGTCATTGTTTGCAGATGACATGATCTTATATCTAGAAAACCCTGAGAAATCGACGATACAGCTACTAGAGCTAATAAACAAATTTAGCAAAGTAGCGGGATACAAGGTTAATGCACATAAGTCAGTAATGTTTCTATATGCTAGAAATGAACAAACCGAAGAGACACTGAAGAAAAAGATACCATTTTCAATAGCAACTAAAAAAATCAAGTACCTAGGAATAAATTTAACCAAAGATGTAAAAGACCTATACAAAGAAAACTACATAACTCTACTAAAAGAAATAGAAGGGGACCTTAAAAGATGGAAAAATATTCCATGTTCATGGAAAGGAAGACTAAATGTCATTAAGATGTCAATTCTACCCAAACTCATCTACAGATTCAATGCAATCCCAATCAAAATTCCAACAACCTACTTTGCAGACTTGGAAAAACTAGTTATCAAATTTATTTGGAAAGGGAAGATGCCTCGAATTGCTAAAGACACTCTAAAAAAGAAAAACGAAGTGGGAGGACTTACACTCCCTGACTTTGAAGCTTATTATAAAGCCACAGTTGCCAAAACAGCATGGTACTGGCACAAAGATAGACATATAGATCAATGGAATCGAATTGAGAATTCAGAGATAGACCCTCAGATCTATGGCCGACTGATCTTTGATAAGGCCCCCAAAGTCACTGAACTGAGTCATAATGGTCTTTTCAACAAATGGGGCTGGGAGAGTTGGATATCCATATCCAAAAGAATGAAAGAGGACCCCTACTTCACCCCCTACACAAAAATTAACTCAAAATGGACCAAAGATCTCAATATAAAAGAAAGTACCATAAAACTCCTAGAAGATAATGTAGGAAAACATCTTCAAGACCTTGTATTAGGTGGCCACTTCCTAGACTTTACACCCAAAGCACAAGCAACAAAAGAGAAAATAGATAAATGGGAACTCCTCAAGCTTAGAAGTTTCTGCACCTCAAAGGAATTTCTCAAAAAGGTAAAGAGGCAGCCAACTCAATGGGAAAAAATTTTTGGAAACCATGTATCTGACAAAAGACTGATATCTTGCATATATAAAGAAATCCTACAACTCAATGACAATAGTACAGTTGACCCAATTATAAAATGGGCAAAAGATATGAAAAGACAGTTCTCTGAAGAGGAAATACAAATGGCCAAGAAACACATGAAAAAATGTTCAGCTTCACTAGCTATTAGAGAGATGCAAATTAAGACCACAATGAGATACCATCTAACACCGATTAGAATGGCTGCCATGAAACAAACAGGAAACTACAAATGCTGGAGGGGATGTGGAGAAATTGGAACTCTTATTCACTGTTGGTGGGACTGTATAATGGTTCAGCCACTCTGGAAGTCAGTCTGGCAGTTCCTTAGAAAACTAGATATAGAGTTACCATTCGATCCAGCGATTGCACTTCTCGGTATATACCCGGAAAATCGGAAAGCAGTGACACGAACAGATATCTGCACACCAATGTTCATAGCAGCATTATTCACAATTGCCAAGAGATGGAAACAACCCAAATGTCCTTCAACAGATGAGTGGATAAATAAAATGTGGTATATACACACGATGGAATACCACGCGGCAGTAAGAAGGAACGATCTCGTGAAACATATGACAACATGGATGAACCTTGAAGACATAATGCTAAGCAAAATAAGCCAGGCACAAAAAGAGAAATATTATATGCTACCACTAATGTGAACTTTGAAAAATGTAAAACAAATGGCTTATAATGTAGAATGTAGGGGAACTAGCAATAGAGAGCAATTAAGGAAGGGGGAACAATAATCCAAGAAGAACAGATAAGCTATTTAACGTTCTGGGGATGCCCAGGAATGACTACGGTCTGTTAATTTCTGATGGATATAGTAGGAACAAGTTCACAGAAATGGTGCTATATTAGGTAACTTTCTTGGGGTAAAGTAGGAACATGCTGGAAGTTAAGCAGTTATCTTAGGTTAGTTGTCTTTTTCTTACTCCCTTGTTATGGTCCCTTTGAAATGTTCTTTTATTGTATGTTTGTTTTCTTTTTAACTTTTTTTTTCATACAGTTGATTTAAAAAAGGGAAAGTTAAAAAAAAAAAGAAAAAACAAGGAAAAAAAAAAAAGATGTAGTGCCCCCTTGAGGAGCCTGTGGAGAATGCAGGGGTATTCGCCTACCCCACCTCCATGGATGCTAACATGACCACAGACATAGGGGACTGGTGGTTTGATGGGTTGAGCCCTCTACCACAGGTTTTACCCTTGGGAAGACGGTTGCTGCAAAGGAGAGGCTAGGCCTCCCTATGGTTGTGCCTAAGAGCCTCCTCCCGAATGCCTCTTTGTTGCTCAGATGTGGCCCTGTCTCTCTAGCTAAGCCAACTTGAAAGGTGAAATCACTGCCCTCCCCCCTACGTGGGATCAGACACCCAGGGGAGTGAATCTCCCTGGCAACGTGGAATATGACTCCCGGGGAGGAATGTAGACCTGGCATCGTGGGACGGAGAACATCTTCTTGACCAAAAGGGGGATGTGAAAGGAAATGAAATAAGCTTCAGTGGCAGAGAGAATCCAAAAGGAGCCGAGAGGTCACTCTGGTGGGCACTCTTACGCACACTTTAGACAACCCTTTTTAGGTTCTAAAGAATTGGAGTAGCTGGTGGTGGATACCTGAAACTATCAAACTACAACCCAGAACCCATGAATCTTGAAGACAGTTGTATAAAAATGTAGCTTATGAGGGGTGACAAGGGGATTGGGAAAGCCATAAGGACCACACTCCACTTTGTCTAGTTTATGGATGGATGAGTAGAAAAATAGGGGAAGGAAACAGGCGGACAAAGGTATCCAGTGTTCTTTTTTACTTCAATTGCTCTTTTTCACTCTAATTATTATTCTTGTTATTCTTGTGTGTGTGCTAATGAAGGTGTCAGGGATTGATTTGGGTGATGAATGTACAACTATGTAATGGTACTGTGAACAATCGAAAGTACGATTTGTTTTGTATGACTGCGTGGTATATGAATATATCTCAATAAAATGAAGATTTAAAAAAAAAAAAAAAAAAAAAAAAAAAAAGACATAATGCTGAGCAAAATAAGCCAGGCACAAAAAGAGAGATATTGTATGTTACCACTAATGTGAATTCTGTGAAAAATGTACAGTGTTTTATACTGTAGAATGTAGGGGACCTAGAGATACCAATTAGTGGAGGGGGAATGATAATCTAATAAGAACAGATAAACTATGGAGGGTAATCTCAAGGTTATGGGAATGCTCAGGAATGATTATGGTTTGTAAACTTTCTTGGATATAGTAAGATCATGTTGGAAGTAATAGAGTTATTTTAGGTTTTTTTTTTTTTTCTCTTATTCCTTTGTTTTCTTAGAGGTTGTTAATTTTCTTGGGGTATGGTAGGAACATGTTGGAAGCAATGTAGTTATTTTAGATTATTTGTTTTTCTTATTCCTCTGTTTGGACATGGTTTATTAATTTTCTTGGGGTATGGTAGGAACATATTGGAAGCAAAGTAGTTATTTTAGGTTATTTGTTTTCCTTAATCCATTGCTTTGTTTGAAATGTTGTGGGGTTTTTTTGGTTGTTGTTTGCCTGTTTGTTTTTAATTTTTTGATAAACAAAGTTAAAAAATTGAAAGAAAATCAGTAGAAAAATGGGAGTAAAAACTAAATGACAAATAGGGTGGGATGGGGGGATGGTTTGGGTATTCTCTTTTCACTTTTATTTTTTATTCTTATTCTGATTCTTTGTGATGTAAGGAAAATGTTCAGAAATAGATTGTGGTGATGAACGCATAACTATATGATCATACTGTGAACAGTTGATTGTATACCATGGATGACTGTATGGTTTGTGAATATATTTCAATAAAACTGAATTAATAAAAAAAAAAAAATTCATTGAAGAGGAGGCTAGATCATTGATTATTTGTTAAACCCTCTTCCGGCTCTCAAAGTCTATAAGGTATTTCTTAGTAGTATATTAGATACTCAGAGAATTATTAACTCCAAAAGGTCACAAGGGTTATCATTTTAAGCAATACACCTAATATTTACTGATCTTCAAACAGTCAATGTACTGCTCTGCAGAGTCAAGTGTCCCATTACTAACAGATAATTTTCCTATTTCCTGGTGCTTCTGCTTATGCCAATAACCATTTTTAAGTGAAATCCATAAAGTTTTTAAATGACATATTTCTAAGAAACTCATATAGAATCACCCTTCAAACTAAGTGGATGATGAGTGCTAATAATCTCAGGGCTCCACTGAGATCCAAATATGCCTTTCCAAGCCCCGGTGGTACTTCTACAAGTTATTTCAACACAGACATGAACCTCAAAATACTTTAAAAGATCCTTCCTCCACAGATCTTAACTACCTAAGGCTTAGGTAGGTCAAAGAAATTTCTTCTTCTACCTCTGAAGAAATGGTATTTATGCATTTATTCATTCTTAAGTCATGAATTCCACTTCCTGTTAATTCATATTGGAGAGCAGCAATTACATATAGTATCATAAAACTACTCCAAAATCTTTAGTAAAACTATTATTCCTACATCTTTAGTAAACCAATTATAGTTTGTTTTTCTCAGAGAATCCAAATAAGAAATGGTCTGTTTTTTAATTAGGCATTTGTATAATAAGCTTTACCTTTTTATCATTCCTAAAAATTAAAAACACTTGTTCATAAAAGGTAAGCAGTACAAACAAATATAACTGAGTTGCATTGTAGCATTGGGCTTTCTGCCTACGCATTAGATAACAGGTTTTTTTTTTTTTGACACTTAATTTTTTTTTTAATTTTACCTTATTTGCATACATCTTATGCTATATTTATTCTATAACATTTGCTTTGCTTCCTCAGTTTCATTTGGCCAGAAAACAGCAACCCCCCCCCCTTTTTTTTTTTGGTTTTGGTGAGGACGACCTCAGTATGGCAGGGGGGAGGGCATGTGTGGACTGATCTGGCCACAGGCTCTGTATTTTGGAGGCACATCTTGGGAGCTTGCTAAATGTGCATGAGTGAAATGACCAGAGTCCGCTGCCACCCTAAAGCCAGCATACTCTTGGCATTTTTAAGCATGTGTAGCAAAAGTTGAGCATTCTTTTTGAGATGCTGAAGTTGTGCCAGCTGCTGGGCCCACTTGGGGGGCTTTCAGGTAGTGGTGACTTTTCAATATACTTATCCTCACCAGCTTGCAAGTGTTGAAGTGAACTCAGAGTCTTAACCCTTTGGATTGAGTAATTAAGATTTACAGCACACAGTGTTGGTGTGTTTTGCCGTCCGTCGTGGGTGAATTGTGCACTACCCTCCCCCGCCTAGAAAAAAAAAAAGTTGGACTCCTAATCCCTAGTACCAGTGAACATGACCTTATTTGGAAACAGGGTCTTTGCAGATGTGATCAAAGTAAGATGAGGTCATTCTGGAAAAGGGGGGCCCTTAATCCCATATGACTGGTGTCCTTATCGCAGAAAGTAGAGGGAGATTTGGACACAGAGAGAGACTTAGGGGAAAAGCCTATGTGAAGATGGAGGCGGGGACTGGAGTGATGCAGCCACAAGCCAAGGAATGCCAGAGGATGCCGGCACCACCAGAAACTGGAAGAAGCCAGGAAGATTCTTCCCTAGAACTTTGGAGGGAACCTGCTAACACCTTGATGTCAGACTTCAGGGCTCCAGGACTGTGAGTAGTTTCTGTAGTTTGGAGCCCCCATTTGTAGTGCTTTGATACAGCAGTTCTAGGAACTAAGATAGCATCCTTCCCCAGGGCGCCTCTACTTCATTCAAGGGACTTGGGGTCCATGAAATGGCTTCAGCCTAGACTTGGGGAGCAGCTGAGTTTCTATACTGTGGCAACTCCAGCGAAGTCTCTGCCTTGGCTGGAGAAACTTTGAGTTTTCCCATGATGTAAGTCAAGTAATACTTTAGACTGTTACTTCATTTCTAAGGATGCCAGGATCAAGTCACCTCCATCAAAGATTCCTGCAGGCAGAACCTTCTGGAAACAATTCCATCCCTGTGTCTGTAACCAGTCCGCCCACCTTGTCTGTAGATTGGGGTGCCATCAACTCTCAGAGATCAGGGACCCCTTTTCTATGGAGCCTGGCCCCCACACCCCAGTCTACACTCTCTTCCAGGATAATGGTACTGCCGCACTGAAGAATTTCTCAAAGCCTCGGTGACTGGAGAGTGCTGACTTTGAGTCAGCTCAAGGTCCGCTGGGAGTCCACCTGGGGTCCACTTGGGGTCCTGGGGGGCGGTGGTGGGAGCTGAGAATGCAGGTCATGCAAGTTAAACCACCTCCTTTGGATTCCTCCTCCAAACTATGTCAGGAAAGTTCTGGCATCCTTCTGGAACTGAATGCAGGCCAATGAGGGGTCGATATTTCAGTCAACCAACCAAGTCAATGTCGGAGCGACTCAGCCAGAAGGCGAGCCTGTGCACCCATGACTGCCCAGAGGGGTCCCAGGTCAGTCATTGGCGAGCCACTCCCCGAGGCCAGGGCAGCTACTCCCCCTGCCTGGGTTTCTTCATCCCTTGGTTGGCAGTTTGTGAGCATCACCTCACTAATCCTCATAATGAACTGGCCCCAAAGGGATCGCTGCAAGGGAGCACAGAAGAAGAAGCTTCAGGGTCGTTCAGCGCCTTCTTTTTCTCTCCAGACCCCCAGGCGGGGTGGGCTGCTCCCTCCAGGTCAGCCCCTCAAATGTTCAGGGTATCAGGCAGTCGTCCTTTACCTTGGGGGCCTCTGGCAGGCAAAGCTGGAGTCTCTAGATAATGGGTTATTAAACCAGGATCCATAGACATCTCCCCATCACCACCACCAAGGATGTTTGAGTAAGCTGATGGTGGTCTAAATAACACCCTGAAGTTATATGATAAATTAGATGTGTGCATTTTTTCTGAAGAGACAGCATAAAGCTTGAGATGTTCAGAGAGGTATGTGACCTTTGGCTAAGAATCTCTGTATTATGGAATATACTCTAAGATTTTATTCTGAGTCAGAATGCTTCAAAATACGATATAATGATAAGAATTCCTTAAATTCAAGGATTTCTCATGTGACCATCATGACATTTCTGGCAAGAATCCCATAAAAGACAAGAATGATCTAAACTAAGTATTACAAAGTAATCTTAAAACTGTCAAATAGTTAAATACACACTCACACATTCTAGACAGAATGGATCCATAATACCTTTGGAAAGCTTTTTAACTGTGCTGAATAATTCACCATGGACAGTAATATAGTCAGAAAGTAGTGTGTTCTAATTTGTAATACAGGAATTGGCTTTTTTAAAGTATTGATAAAAGATCTACGCCATGTCAATAATATCTTGTAGGGATCTAAAAGATATAGACAAATGCGGATTTAGATAGAACTTATCCTATGAAGCCAAAGTTAGTATTTTCTGACTGCATGCTTTCCATGTGATCACCCTCACCTCACCCGCTAAATGTTTTTCTTCCTGTCTCTACATGTCTAAATCCTTGTTTCACTGAGAAATAATGTTGGTTCCACTCTCTCTTATCACCGATCTTGACAAATGGGCCCATGTTACTACATTCTGTTTCACACGTGTAGTCTCCCAATTACATTATCCCCGCCCTACAGTAGCTTGTTTGACTGGATTTCTCTTACCCATCACAGTATAATGCACACATCTGAAAATATATTTATATGAACAAATTTCCACCTCACTTAGATTAACATGACTATTGCTGTATGGTAATAACTGGTAGAGATGTCTAGGAATCTGCTTCGAATAAAAGAGAGAAAAGTAGGTAGACGTACAGATGAAGCAAGACTGACCACAAGTTGGTAACTGTTAAAGCTGGTAATGCAATGTTACTGTAATTTTATGTTGGCAATTTTCTACAATACAAAGTTTAAAGAAGTCTGCCACCCCTAGACCAGAGAGCTTCTTAAAATCGGGGCCATGAGCTTTCTTCTTTGTATATCTGCCCAGTACAGAGCAGATGAATTTACTTTAACTTTACTAACCATATTTTATTCTTTAGGAAGATCTACCTTTCAATGAAACGTCAAAGCCTGTTGATGATACTTTAAGGATTTCTTTGTTGTTAATTTAGATAAAATATACATCATTCATTGAACAACAATTTATTGGTTACCTACTCTCTAAGATCTCCTATCTTGCTAAAGGTAGCATAGCAAAATAATTCATTCTCTCAAATAAATTAAAAATCTGGCAGTACCCTCAAGTATCAGCAAAAAGGGTACGGAGGGCACGGAGATGAAGAAAAAGAATAGTAAAAAGCAATAAATACAGATTTAAAGAAAGGGCTCTAAGGCATCTGTTTTTTTTTAATTAAGAAGAGGGCATATAGCTATGTTCAAGCTAGAAAGAGTTCCCCTCCCCTCTCCATTTTACAGATGAGGAAATTAAAGCCCAGAGAGGGGAAGTGACTTGCCTAAAGTTACACATCAAGTTGTAACAAAACCAAAATTAAAACTCAAATCTGCTGACTCACAGTTCAATGTGAATTTTTTACATAACACTTTTTTTCTACACCATAATATTCATTAATTAAAGAGGATGAGCTATTTTATTAATATATACTTCAATTCTATATTATACCATACTAAAAAAGAAAGTAATAGGATAGGTAAGGGAGAGGGGGGTGGAGAAAAGGCTGGGAAGAAAACGCACACAACAAATTGATAAGACGTTTAAGCATGAAGACCATATATATATACCATACTTCCTCAATTCTGAGACACAGCTGACTTTAAGACATAACATCCATTTCATAAATATTTTGAAGTAGACACTATAAAATACATCTTCATTTCAAAAAAATAGTAAAATGTGAAAACATACATCTCTAAAGCAAGAAAATGTAATATAAAGTCCCATTAAGACACAAAAATTACTATTATTTATTTAGAGCCATAAAGTCCACAAACACACATAACAAGAGTCCTATTTTCTAAGGTAACAAATAGTTACTAAATAGTAAGTTTACGAAGCATTATTTTTCAATTGTAGGTATTAATACAAACAAGCCCTTCTTGCTATTTACCTCATAAGCATGAGTTTTGGGGTTAGACAAAGCAAGGTTTAATCTCAGGTCTGCCACTTACTAACTCTCCAACCTTTGGAAAGTTACTAACTTCTCAAATGCATTCTCCTCATCTGTCAAATGGGATATCCATTTTAGAAAGTTGTGTGAGAACTAAAAATGATATGTAGTTAAAATAGAGCAGTGCCTGGATAAAATAAGAATCCATTAACATTAACTTTCCTTCCATAGTACCTATGGGCCACATGAAACTAAACTACAAACTAGGTCCATTCATGATTTACAAGATTCCTCCCTCTTCATTTAGCAGACTAGAATAAATCTATATTGATCCTAGGGCAAATTCTACTAGTCTGATTGGCAATAATTATTTGACAAGAGAACCTTATATTCTTAAAATTCGTCTGTTTTCCTCTTCAAATTGGGATCAGAAAACTGACGAATTTATAAACATTTAAGTTAAATACATGAATTCAGCATATTGTCTTAATGAACCAAGACTGTATCAAATAATTAAGCCCATTACAAACCCACCAAAGCGAGGAACTACATAATCAATATATGGGAAAAGGGAAGGGTATAAAGCCAAAAGAAACAGTTAATATGACTCAATTCTATGAGGGTTTTTTTTTTTTTTTTTAACCTTAAATTCACCTATTAAACCCTAAGAAAACAAATGTTCATCAGTCCAAGATCATATCTTTATAACCCAGGGTGCTTTAGCAATTTGATCCCTCAAGATTAAGCAAATGCAATCAGTTTCAGTTTGTTTCCACCAGTAACAGCCCAGTCATTTCCAAGATGGGACCATGCTACCAAAGTGGCTTGTATGGAACACCCCAGACACAGTTCAGACTAGCCCACTCACATATTCCCTCACTATTAACGCATTTCAGTTCAATGGTTTTCCCCAAAATTATAAAAATAATACCTGCTCAGTTTAGAAAATTAGGAAAGTAGAAAAACTACAAGCATTTTTAAACTACCCACAATCTCACCAGCTAAAGACACACCAACATCTTTCCTATGAATTTGACCATAATTGAAATCATACCAAATACTGAACTTTGTAGAGAGTACTTTCTACTAAACATGATTAACTACTGGCTCATATCTTAATATATTCATTACAGCTTTCTTGAAACTAAATTCACATTACTTTTTTCCCTACTTAACTCAATGGTTTCTTCTCAATCTTTGTTCTTGTGAGTCTCCCAGCTACATACTTGGCTGCTGACCATTTCTTCTTTCATAAAACACTTTCTATCCTTGGTTTTTCTAGCAATATTATTCCACAGTGTCCACAAAAATCTCTCCAGCTAATTTTCTTCTCTTTCTTCACTGCTCCTCTTCCATGAACTCCTGATGATCTCTAAAAAAAAATATGGCTCAGAACTGACCTTTGGATTTTACTGTCAACTTTGAATCCCCAGCACTTAACCTAGTCCATAGCATCGAGATGCTCAATAAACATGACTGACTTAATCAATCTTGACCCTGCCACTTAGCCGTGTGACTTCAGGCAAATTAAATCTTTCTGTGTCTCAGTTCCTTCATCTAAAAGGCAGGGATAATTAAAATCAGATGATGCTTGGAAAGGTCAAAACAGTGTCTAGCACAAAGCAGCACCCAATAAATTTTGCTATCATTATCAACATAATCTAGTACAGGACTCAAAAAATGTTTCCGATTACTATGTACAGTTGACTACCAAATCTATCCCTCAATAACCCAACTTACATTCACTACACTCTCTTATCAAAACTATTAAAAAATATATTTTTGTGATCTTTCCTTTACTACCTATCTTCATTCCATGATCAACTGTTCAGATTTTTCTCTACTAGCCACCACACAGGACTATAATTTATCAATTAAGCTAAAAAAAGACTTAGTTGACTTCCATACCCCTAATTTACCTTCACTCAAATCTTCAATCATCCTTTAAAAAAAAACATTTTTAGTTTGTTATTCCTGTCCAGTTTCTTATACCCTGGCCAAAACACAGGAATAGCATTCTCTTGTCTTCCAATATGCTGTGCCCCAACTCCTAGATTAAAACCTTCCCTGATTAACTCCCCCCCACTTGAATTACTTCCCTGCTCTGAGTTGCCTCAGCACCTCAGCACTTAGTTCTGGTTATGGTAAGAGTAAAACATGATCACAGTGAATAGCACGACCAAGAAATTATTTCTACAAAATTATTTCTACATCCTAAAGAATGGCCCATTAGACATAATGCTTTCTGATCGGGTTATAAAAAAACATCTTATACAACAAACTCCCTTTTTTGCTGTCCTTGAAACTATGCTAGTTTACATTCATCAAAAAGTGCTTAACTGTTCGCAATCCTCTCATCCTATCCTTAAACAAATTATACTCCAATGTCCATCACCTCCTCCCATTTAAATCGACCAGAAACATGGCAGTGGGCCACTTTCTTTCCCACTATCTCTTCTCTGCCTCTAACCTCCACCCACATCCCACAAATAAAAATTCCAAAAGCTTAAAACAGGCAAAGCAGTGATACACACATATCACCTCTTTCTTTGCTCTAAGTAAAAACAACTTCAATGCTAAATATTTAGCTATCAGACTATCCTTGGAACTGTGAGAATTTTTCCAACCATGCATGTATGATACATAGTCAAATTCCACTACATCAAAATAGTTGATCCTACAGAATAACAGAATGTACCTACATGTTAATTCTCACTTGTGCTACTCTAAGAGGTCTTGCATCATTTTATGCATATATTACAAAAGCCCAACAAGATAAGTAAGAAAATCCCTTACAGGGAAGATTTTCTGAAAACCCAATACATTCCTTTTTTTTAATTAAAAAATTAAGGAATTCCTCACTGTCATCCAATCACAAGCAAACAATGCTTATGTCATTACTTCTGAGAGGGTTAGTTTGCCGCTGAGGCAAAACAATTAGAAGGACGGGGGTGGGCGGGGGCGGGAGGCGATCAGCCTCAGCAGTGAGAGTTAAGCCTGCTAGTTTGGCCCTCGATGAATAGTCAATAAACCTATGAACCTGGCTGACTGACCCCGACCGGAGAAATCTGGCTCTCCTGCCTCTGCATCTTCCAAAACGGTCAGTTGTACTTGCTCACCTGCTCACAAAAGATCCACACCCTTCCGCTGCCACACAAATCTATCTCATTTGCTTCTTGTATACCCTCTCCTGGCCAACTAACGCCTCCTAGTCAAACAACCTCCGTCACACTTCACCCAAAACCTTCTCCTTTCAGTCACCTTACGGTTTCACTGGGTGCCTCTTACTCCAGAACCACATGTCCCAATTTGCCCAGAGTCTTTAACCTTCAAAACCCAAGCCTGTCCTTCCTTCACGCTCACCCAGCTGAATTCCCCCTATCCCCCATCAATTTCTATTTCCAAGGGCCAACCATACCCCCCGGCTCCGCACCTTCTCTCTGGGGACCCTTTCCTGAGCATCACCCTTTTCCCATCACTTTCTTCCTCCATAGACCCGGAATCCTCCCATCACAAGCCTCTTTTTGCTCCCACCCTCGAGCAACCGAGGCCGCTCCTCCGTTAACTAACCTGCCCCACCTTCGCCAACTCTACGCGGCCTCCCCACCCCAGGCGGCGCCCCCGGGCTCCGCGGCTGCAAACCAGGCCGTTCCCTACGTCCCCGTTTGTGGTCCCGGGTCTCCAGAGGGCGGCGGCCAGGACAAGCGGCGCTGAGACCAGCGGGCTGAAGCCAGCTTCCCCCACGCTGGAAGAACAGGGGTAGGAGCGGGAGCCCGGCGGCGGGTCTTCGCCCCCGCCTCGACCCGGCCTGCCGCATCGGCAGTCGCTGACCAGGCCAGGCGAGGGGACGCCTATAGTCCGGCCTCTCCAGCCAGCGCCCCCGCCTCTCACCTAAACACAGAGGCTCAGGCCTCGCTTTCCCCTGGACGTCCAGCGATGGCTCCGCGGTCGCGCTCTCTTCACTCGCTTTTTCACCGCCCCGGACCGGCAGCTGAAGAGCGGACGGGCAGCGGGGCGCCCATTGGCTGCGGCCCTCACGCGCGTCAGCCAGCTCCGACTCAGACCTCGGGATGTTACTGGCTGGCGCGGAGCCTCTTTTCCACGTCTAGACCTGATTGGCTCTCTCGCGCCTCCTTACCGGGAGCACCGCTCATCTTCCTCCCGCTTTGGCCTCCCACCCCCCAACCCTTTTTCCATCTGGGCGGGAGGGGGGCGGGAGCAAGCGCCGGTGGGTTGTGAACAGCCAATGGGGGCGCAGAGAGAGGACCAGGAGGTGGGTCCTGAGGCCGGCTGGCCGGCGGGGGAAAGCTCCACCAATGTGTGCGCGTCCCACATCCCGGGCTCCCGAGCGCCCCTCTCGGCTGCTAGCGTCCTGGCGGGACGCGCCCAGGGCCACGCCCGGCTGCCGGTCGCGCGGGAGGGGCGTCCACTGGAAAGGTGGGGAGGATGGGACGAGGTCGGCGCTGGAGACCGCCGGGCGGCCATTGTGGCGTTCTCGAGTACTGGTTACGTAGGGCCCCGCGCGCCTTTTGGTGGGGCCCGGGGGCCTTCCGGACATTGCTGGATTTGAGGGACCAACACGGAAAACTACCAGTTGGGTAGGACTGATTCTGGTCGAGGAGAGCGGCGCTGTCGCTCTTGGAACACCTGGTACTCCAGCGGGATGCCTAGTACGGAGGGAACCGAGCCTGGGTCTGGTCCTCGGGACTGTGGGCCAAATCATTCCACTTTTCACTTCCTCCAAAATAATTTCGTACAAAATCATCTATGGTGAGAGAAGTTAGAATAGTGATTACCTCTGGGAGATGGGGGGATGTTCACTGGGAAGGGGCACAAGAGAACCTAATGGGATCAGGAAACGTTCTGTATCTTGATCTAGATTGTAGTTTCAGGGGTGTATACCGTAAAAATTCATTGATCACTGCACTCTATATACGCTAAGTTTTAAAATTAAAATAAAGATTGTGAGAATTAAAAAGGGGTGAAAGCTCCTGGCACAGTGAATAACACACACAGATGGGTAATTTGAGGATGGTCCTGGAATGGGTCAGAGTGATTTTTCCTTAGGAATTCAGAACTTGTTTTAGTGCCTGGCCCTGTTAGTAGCACGAAATAACTCACAGTGCTGCCCCCAACTGGAAACTACAAAAGCTGATTGAGCTGCCAACTTTGTGGGGGGCTTAAATTCTGAGCCCAGGAAATCTTCATTGAATATCATGGCTTCTGCCCTCCAACGGCTCACAGTCCAGAACTAGGTATAAAGTCATTTCTGGAAGATGGTACAGGGTGCAAAGTGAACACAAGCTGCTTACCCTCACGGATAACACATTCCACTAACCCAAGAAGTATGTGCCTAGAATCCAGACCAGGTGAAGCACTTCTTAGAACCGGGTAGATAGTGTTCTCTCCAAAATATACATGAGATCTCTGAGCCAACTCTCCAGCTTGTGAAAAGGGCACCAGCAGGAAAACAGTTAAAGATTACAGTACTTAGATTTATTAATTAGTCATTAAGTTGTTCAGTTCAGATGAATGTCTTTGAAGTGCTTGTTCCTGAACTAAGCATATAAAGTGGAATAAGACAGTATTTTCCATGGAGTAATGGGTATAATGGGGAGATAGATATACACACATAATTTCCAATATGATACATGATGAGGAAACACATAAAGGTGTAACCCAACATAGGGGGTTTAGGGGCATCTTCTTGAAAGGCATGGTGCTAAGTGAACCACTGGTAAGGTTTATCAGCATACCATATACAACTAGGCACTGTTTCCTGAGAAAATTTTGTTTACATAGTTTTAAATTTTTATTTAAATATATTGTTTTTTAAAAAGATATATATATATAAATTTAAAAACATAAATTAATACTTAGTTTTGAGGAAAACACATGATGGCATTCAGTAATTTTAATGAGTATATTATGATTTTCAAAAATAGCTTTTGAGTTGGAAGTATCAAGGCATCTCATATGATTCAAGTCAATGTGTATAATGTGTGCCTCCAGCAGGGACCCCTGCAGATGCAGAGTGCTTTCTAGAAGAGGACTTAAAAAATTAACGGGCTCCCTCTATGGGTAGAGCATGTTTATAGCCAGAATTCCACATACTGTACCATCATCTTAAATAAATTCAGAGAATTCGTATATCTACAAAAAGTGAGTAATTGATAGTCTTCACAAAAGGCAATGGAGAATACAGCAAATGTTAAAGAAGCTGAAAAAGAGATCAGAATTCAGTTAGAGATGAATGAAATGGTCTTGGTTAGGACTAAGGTAAACCAGACTAACTGATTGATACTGACTTTGTTTTAAAATTTTAACTTCTATGTGAGACCAAAGAAATTGATGTTTATTTGGTGGAAAATCTATATTTTCTGTAGCACACTATATAATTTAACTTGCATGGTCAGTTTATTCAAACACCATAATTACATGGAACCTTGAATGGGGGGTAAGAGCTGGTTGGTTTGTACAGGTTAGCGTGAAGCCCCGATACATCCCAGAGTAATTTGGGCAGAGAATAAAAAAGTACTTGCAGAGCCCCCTTGAGGGACTGGGGGAAATGTGGAAATATTAAATTTACCAACCTGGGGAATTCCTTATATTCTCACAAACATTGGTGACTACCAAGTTAGTAGGGCAAGCCCTTGATCTTGGGGCTTGCCCTTATGAAGCTTGTTACTGCAAAGGAGAGGCAAAGCCTACTTATGATTGTGCCTGAGAGTCACCCCCAGAGACCCTCTTCGTTGCTCATGTGGGGCCTCTCTCTCTAAGCCAACTCCACAGGTGAACTCACTGCCCTTCCCCCTATGTGGGACATGGCTCCTGGGGGTGTAAGTCTCCCTGGCAACGTGGGACATGACTCCCAGGGATGAGCCTGGACCCAGCATCTCAGGATTGAGAAAGCCTTCTTGACCAAAAGGGGGATGCAAAATGAAACAAAATAAAATTTCAATGGCTGAGAGATTTCAAATAGAGTCAAGAGGTCAATCTGGAGGGCACCCTTATATGCTATATAGATATCCCTTTTTAGTTTTTAGTATATTGGAATAGCTAGAAGGAAATACCTGAAACTGTTGAAGTGCAACCCAGTAGCCTTGATTCTTGAAAACAATTATATAACTAAGTAGCTTACACAGTTTGACTGTGATTGTGAAAACCTTCTGGCTTCCACTCCCTTTATCCAGTGTACAGACAGATGAGTAGAAAGGGACCAAAAATAAAGTGAAAAATAGGATGGGATGGGGGGATGGAATGCTTTCGGTGTTCTTTTTCACTTTTATTTTTATTCTTATTGTTATTTTCTTGGGAGTAAGGAAAATGTTCAAAAATTGATTGTGGTTATGAATGCACAACTATATGACAGTACTGTGGACAGTTGATTGTACAGTGTGGATGATTGTATGATATGTGAATATATCTCAATAAAACTGAATTAAAAAAGTAAAAATCTAAATAGATACTGATAGAGTGACTGGAAATGTGTAATATACATGCTAGAGATTCTTGCATCCTGACCACATACAATATTGTCATGTGCTAAATTGTATCTCCCCAAAAAGATAGGATCAGGTTCTAACCCCTAGTACCCATGAATGTGACCTTATTTGGAAATAGGATCTTTGCAGATGTAATAAAGTTGAGATGAGGTCATACTGAATTGGGGTGTGCCCCAATTCCAATATGACTGTTGTCCCTATAAGGAGAGAAATTTGAACACAGAAATGGGACACACCAGGAGAAGACCGTATAAAGATGGAGGCAGTCACTGGGGTTAGGTTGCCACAAGCCAAGGAATGCCAGGACCACCAGAAGTTGGAAGACACAAGGGAGGATTCTTCCCTAGAGCCTGCAGAGGAGCATAGCCTTGCTGACACCTTGGTTTTGGGATCCAGCCTTCAGAACTGTGACAGAAAAAATTTCTATTGTTTTAAGCCAGCGAGCGGGTGACAATTTATTATAGCAGCCCTAGGAAACTAGTACACATATACAAAAATAAATTCCAGATGGATTAAAGACAGAGGTGGAAAATGAAGCAATAGCTGGATGGATGGACAGATAGGTAGAATGATACAGCAAATGTGGCAAAATGTTAATATTGATGGATCTGGGTATCTGGAAAGGGATATGCTGGAGTTCTCTGTAAAGGTTTTGTGTTATTCTTGCAACTGTATTTTGCAACTGAATTTGAAATTATTTCAAAATTCAAAGTCTAAGGGACAAAATAATGCAATAAAAATCATAGGAGAAAAAAAATTGTCAGGGTATACAAAGGTGTGACTCTTTAAGGAAATTAAGTTTATATTTGGCACAGTCCCTAGTCACCTATTCTCCAGATCAGAGAACAGGGCAAAGATTACAGTTTATTATAAACAAAGCCACTAAATCTCTCTGTTACAGGTGTTTCTTAGAGCAGCCAATTGTTGGCTTGTTCTAATGAAATCAGCAGTGGTTGTCTTGAGGAGAATAAAGCATTGTGGTTAAGAGTCCTTACTCTGGAACTGAACTCTTGGTTGTCGAATCCCAGCTCTATCATTACCTTTATGACCTCTGTCTTTATTTACCTTATTTAACCTCTTCCAGTTTCCCTTGGGTTCCTACCTCATAGGGGTGCTATGATGCTCAGATGACTTAATTTTTTTAAAAACACTTTGAACAGTTTTTACAACATGGTAAGCACTAAAGCATGTGTTACATCTTAAGAAAAAAAATACGTAAATAATGCCTATCATCTATTTTTTTAGAAGGTCTACTAATATGCCAGACACTTTATATACATTATTTCCAAACCCTACTATCTTCATTATACAGATGAGGAAATGGAAAATCAGGGAATTTATCTTAATTAAACTGCTTAAGATCACACAATTAAGTAGTGGAGTTGAGAACTTCAATTAAGGTTTGTCTAATTCCAAAACATATGCCCTTCCACTTGACAGCATTGCCTCCCAGAACTTCCTATCTGTCCTTTCATTATTTTCATGACCTTTCCTCAAATGCTCTGCACTTATTTATATCCACACTATTTTAGAACTGGTTTTACCTTAAGAGTCACTTCACTCACCCCCTCCCTTCACAAATAGGTAAATTGAGATCATAAAAAGTTAAGTGATTTCCCCTAAAGCTCCCCAATTACTTAATGACAATTAAATAGCCAATGAGTGCCAACCAATTATGGGGTATCAGCCATTCTCTGGTAAGGAAAGAAATAAATATTTGCCTTTATCTCTTATCACATTCCCTTTCACATAGTAAGCAATCAACGTGAGCTATTTTTATCATTGTTCATTTATTCATTTGTGCATTTAACAAGCATTTATTAGATATGTCTTAAGAGTCAGGTAGCTGGGGAATATAAAAATGAACAAGATATGATTCCTTTTGAGGCTCATACTAGCTGTCCAATACAGCAGCCATGAACCTCATTTGGTTACTGAACACTTGAAATATGGCTGGTCCAGATTGAGATGTGAATTTAAGGTATACATGGGATTTCAAAGACTTGGTACAAAACAAAAGTAAAATACTTGATTAATAATTTTTGTATTAATTACATTTGAAATGATAATATTTAGAATATATTGGATTAAATGAAATATATGATTAAAATTAATTTCATTTGTTTCTTTTTACCTTTTTCGATGTGACTACTAGAAAAGTTAAAATTACGTGTGTTCCTTTTATACTTGTATTGGACAGCACTGGTCCAGGTTGCAAAAAAAATTAACACAATAAAATATAACTGCCATAAGAAGAGTAAATAGAAAGTTCTATGGGAGCACAAAGGAGCACCTACCTAGGGTAGTCAAGAAGGCTTCACAAAGGAGGTAATATTGTCTTGAATCCTGAAAGATGAGGAAGGATATTGTCAGATCGGTATTTTTCAGGCAGAAGATGAGCATGTAGAATGTCACATGTTAAATATGAACAGGTAACTGGCAAGATCAAATGTGATAAAGAGCTTTGTTTTTCTCAAGTTTGTGATAGACGTCAGGGGTGCTCAATGAGAAGTAGTAAGAGATGAAGTTGGGTAAAAGTTTGAAGCAAGATTATGAAAAGCCTTGTATACCATGCACTATTGACATTTTCTCATAAAGAGGACTGATGTGATTTTTTTTGAGCCTTAGAAAGATAATGCTAGCTATAGTCCATATGGAGATTGGACTAGAAGAGGGAAAAGACATGGGGTGTGAGAGTGGGAAACTGAGATAAGAGGTTTAGATAGCCATAATTTGAGCAATGGTAGTGGGAATGCAGAAAAGGACAAGGCCATAAAAGATATCTCAGAAGTAAAACAGATGAGACCCAGTATTTCATGCGCAAGAGGAAAAAAGGAAAAAGAAACAGAGATCAAGGGAAACAGCCAATTTTATTTTCACTAGGTTATATGGCTACATAGTAACAAGTTCCTTTTGTTCATTCAACAAATATTTACCAAAACCTTCTTATGTGCCAGGTAGTGGGGTAGTAGTGTTTAATAGGCTCCTGGTAACAATGTATAAACATTGTGTGATTATGTTTAAAACATTTACTAGGGATCAGAAAAGAATAAATGATTAAATCCTTACTAAATTATTGATCCATTACAAACAACCCAATTAAAAAACAGGCAAAAGACTTGAACAAACATCTGTCCAAAGAGATACAACTTGCCAGAAAGCACATGAAAAGATGCTCTACATCATTAGCAATCAGGGAAATGCAATCAAAACCACATTGAGGTACTATTTCACACACATTAAAATGCCAAAGAGCTTAAACAAAGGTTCCGTACACAACAGATAGGCAATATGTCAGGGAGTGAGAGAATTAGGGTAAGCTGCTATATTGGGATGGGGTTTTGCCCTTTCTAATCTCTTCTTCTCTTCATAAAATCTCAACCCTGGAAATTTCCAGTCCGTTCACACTTTCTTGTCTGTAGGGTTAGTGCAAAAATTAGGAGGGAGTGAAGGGAATGATAAATAGGTCATGGTATGGAAGAGCACCATGACATCAGCAGGATGGGCTTTTCCTTCTCTTTGTTGATCACTTCCCCCTCACCTGTCCTACAACTGGCACAGGATAAAAGTGGGAACCAGAATGGAAGGGGAAAATGAGTCAAGGCCCTGGGATCATGGCAGGGACAGCAGCTCCCAAAGAGAAGGAGAACGGGGAGGGGCTAACTGCCAGTACACAGTGTAAATGGAATGGAATTTTCCACTCTCAGTCAGTCCTGGGAGAGGAACATATACATCCACAGTGGTTAGGCAGTTCTAAGTCAGGGTTTGTCTGTAGTAATTAGTCTGTCAGTCAAAAATTATCCTTTCCAATTATTTAAAGCCAAAGATATTAAGGTACTGTAGTAATCACCAAAAAAGTTATGTGCAATAAAGTTTGATCAATGAAGAGTTAACAAATATTTATCAACCTTAATTTTCATTCTGGTTTACATAGGAAGTTGTTCTGCATGACTCATGCTTGACTCACTGATACTTTGCAGTTGCCAATATAGGGTTTTGTGATCCTGAGTGGTAAAGAAACACTCTCTGTTTACAGTAATTACTAAAAATTATTGACCACTAGGTTAGAGTCATCTTGGCCAGAAGAACTTGAAGTTCAAGACAAAGTTTAGAAACTATAAAAATTAAGTGGGAAAGGGAGAAGAAGGGCCTAATGCTTGAAATACAAATGAAATGAGTATTTCTCATTTCATCTCTGAAAAGACAAGTGGCAACAAGGTTACCCAGGCCTTCAAACATAGAATGATAAGGAAAAGCACAAGGAAAGTATACAGAGATTAAATAAACATTAGTTACACAGGAAAGAGAGAAAATCGAGTTATTTTCTTTCAACACAGTAAAAACCTGTTAGAGATGGATTCTAGAGTCACTGTGTATGGTGCTGTGCTTTCATTTTTCCATGGCCACATCTTTTACTTCATAAAAACATCAAAAGGGTAGGGGGGAGGGTGTCACTTTTGAAAATGGGAGAGACCAGTATTCACATTATTCAAGAAAGTAACAACAGTGCCAGAGTATCAGAAACAGGCTTTACTGTATGTAGCAAGGGTGGTGTTGCTGGAGATACAGCTGGGAGACCTGGCTGCCAAGAGGCCTAATAGACTGCCAAGAAGCCTAGTGGGGGCATGGAATCCACCAGACCACAGGGTGTGATTTTGAGGCTTGCTGGTCCAGAAAGTAGACTGCAGACCCTAAGATGAGCAGATTTTCAAAGAGAAACCCAATAACTAACTCTTCAGAGGTTGGTATAATTGGCAGTGATTCACAATAAAGGATTTTGTCTGCCTAGAGACTGGATGTTCTGTGCCCTTTTTAGGGTATTCATTCACCCAGAACACAGCCTTGTAGGCTGAATTGATAACAAAGAGATGCTGGGTAAATAGAAAATTTGAGCAAGGAGGTAGTTATGCCTCAGGCATATTTCAGCCAGGTCATTGTAAGGCCTGGGAAAATATATCTGACATTCAGCAGAGAACAGTTTTCTTGTAGTAGACACTCTGCCACACTTTTCTTCTGTGAACCTGTTTAATTTTTTTTTAACTTTTAGAATAATTTTAGATTAAACTTGCAGAAATAGCACCGTGAGTTCCCCCATATCCTTCACTAAGCTTCCCCTAATGTTTACATGTTACACAGTCACAATACTTTTGTTTAAATTAAAAAATTAACATTAGTACAACACAACTAACCATGGACTTTATTTAGGCTTCATCAGTTTTTCTACTAAAGTCCTTTTTCTGTTCCAGGATCCAAGCCCGAGTGTCACATTGCTTTTAGTCATCATGTTTTCTTATCTTCTCCAATTGTTGACTGTTTTTCATCTTTCCTTGTCTTTCATGACTGTGATAGTTTTGAAGAGTCCTGATGATGACTTTGTGAATGTCCCTTGAGTTGGGCTTCTCTATTGTTTTTCTCATGATTAGACTGGAGTTACCACTTTCTGGGGAAAGAATACCATAAAGGGGAAGTGCCCTTTTCATCACATCCTCTCAGGGGGTACATGACATCAACATGACTTATCATTGATGAGGTTAATCTTATTCATTTGGTTAAGGTATCCAGTTCTCTCTGCTGTAAAGTTACTATTTTTTTTCCCCTTTTTCCACATTCTATTCTTTGGAATCAAGTCACTATGTCCAGTCCACACTCAAGGTGAGAGGAATTAAGGTCTTCCAACTGGAGTGGGAAAGTATGAAATGTCAAATTAAAAATTGCACTGACCAGTGTTAACAGGAAATGACTTTTTTAAAGGACTTCTGCAGCAGGGAAGTGAGACTAGAACTCAACTTCTTTCAGACAAAAGACAGGAGTTTTTTAGCACTGGGGTGGGCTTGTGGAAAAGATCACTTGGTTAGGTGAGTGACATACTGAGTTTGCAGTTAGGGCCATTTGGTATGGAAAGTTCTTTTGCTGTGATTAGGCCACCTAGAGCTTGTAAGGGCTGGGAGAGAGAGAGGGAAATAAGGAACTACCTATACAGGTGTCTCTCAGTTACCTCAATAGTAAGGGCTGGGGTGAGAGAGAGGTCAGCCCTGGAGTCATGGAGAAGCCTGTCTAAAGTTTAGTCAAGCTAAAGGGAATCTTTGGTCACTACATATATATTATTTGGAATTCTTCTGTAAGGAAATGTATATATAGCCAGGTATACACACATATCAATATGTCTTGCTTTATCTACTTTCTTTATCTACTTTCTTTATCTACTTTCCTTATCTACTTTCTTTATCTACTTTACCAGTTCAACTGAATATATCCAACTCTAATCCAGGACCACAAGATTCATTCTCGCCTTCTCTCCTTGTTTATTTGTAGCTTCTTTCTCTGATAGTGAGAAAACTGGCTCCTATTATCTACAATTAATTTACTTGTTCTTTCTACCCTAGCAATTGCTAACTCATGCCAACTAGAGTATAGTGTTTCTGTAGAGCACATTTTGTCTTCAGTGTCAAGAAACAATGGCTCTAGTGTATGCATATACACTATAGGGAGCAGAATGGGAATAGAGCTCTTCAAAAACCCCATAACTAGGAAAATGTCCTTATTTGACCCGTCTGGAAATTCTTTAGGAACACCCACTTTCAGGGCTTGCCTTCATGTGACCTGACTCAGAACTCACTTAGTGTGAACAGCCTTTCCCCCTGAGTGTTTCTCAAAAACAATCCACAGCAATTATTTACTATTGCAGCTGCCTGAGGTTGCAATAACAATGGTACAAGAGAACCTAAGATAGCGGCTAGGTGAGACAGGGCAAAAAACACCTCCATGAAAAATACTAGATAAAAACCAGAAGATGACCCAAAATACCAGTTTCAGCGATGCACCAGCTGGACAAGATCTGCTAGAACCACAGGGGCCGTGCACTTGGTGAAACCAGGAGTCTGCATTCTGAAATGAGTGAGTGAGCCCGCTGAAAGACCCATGGCTGTGCTGCGGTGTGGGGAAGCCGGGGGTTGGCATTTGGAGATGGATTGGTTCTTTTAAAAAAAAAAAAAAAAAGGGAAAAACCCAGGAGCGGCTGCAGTTGCGATGGTGGGAACCTCGCAGTTTGAAGCACGGCAGGAGCGGGCTGAGCCAACCTCTCGGTGTCTGGAATGGAGGATAGCAGAAACAAACCCCACTGCTTGCAGCTGGCTCCCTGGTGGGCTGGAGACACTCCTGCCCGGGGCTGTTCCCACAGCCCAGAGCCGCGCCAGTTGTCCCAGAGCTGGGAAGGAGGAACTGTGAGAAAAGGGGGGGATTGAGACGCCCCATTCAGCCATCTTTGCATCAGGCTGAGAGCACCCCTGCACAGCCCGGCGGCCCGGGGCTTCCCTTGAGGGACGGCATGCACTTGTGACATAGCACAGCCTTCCCTCAGCAGAGGTCCTGGACAATCACAGCTGAGAAGGGGGGCCCACTCGGAAAACCCAGGGATGCCACGTCAATGCTGGTGGTTTGTGGGTCAGCCACAGAGAAAATTTGGGGCAAAACTGAAATGAAGGCTTAGACTCTTGCAACAGCCTTGAATTGCTGGGAACACCTGGGAGGTTTGAATATTAAAGCTGCCCTGCCTCCCTAACCACCCAGACACACACCCCACATTCAGGTTGGATAGCTCCAACAACACACCAAAACTGAGTTCACCAACTGAACCCCACAAGAATCATTTCCCCACACACCACAAAGACAAAGTTGAGGAGAACTGACTTGAGGGGTATAGGTGACTTGCAGATGCCATCTGCTGGTTAGTTAGAGAAAGTGTATGCCACCAACTTGTATTTCTGAAAAATTAGATTGGTATTTTTTTTTTACAACTTGAAAGAAACCCATCAATCAAAGCAAATACCAAGAGGCCAAAAACAACAGAAAATCTTAATGCATATGATAAAAGCAGACGATATGGAGAACCCAATCGCAAACACCCAAATCAAACTATCAGAAGAGACACAGTACTTGGCACAATTAATCAAAGAACTGCAAGGAGGAACAAAAACATGGCAAAGGATATAAAGGACATGAAGAAGACCATGGCACAGGATATAAGGGACATAAAGAAGACCCTAGAAGAGCATAAAGAAGAAATTACAAGAGTAAATTAAAAAACAGAAGATCTTATAGAAATAAAAGAAACTATTGGCCAAATTAAAAAGACTCTGGATACTCATAATACAAGGTTAGAGGAAGTTGAACAATGACTCAGTGTCCTAGAAGTCCACAGAGCAGAAAATGAAAGAACAAAAGAAAGAATGGAGAAAAAATTGAAAAAATTGAAATGGATCTCAGGGATATGATAGATAAAATAAAACATCCAAATTTAAGACTCACTGGTGTCCCAGAAGGGGAAGAGAAGGGTAAAGGTCTAGAAAGAGTATTCAAAGAAATTGTTGGGGAAAACTTCCCCAACCTTCTACACAATATAAATACACAAAGCATAAATGTCCAGTGAGCTCCAAATAGAATAAATCCAAATAAACCCACTCCAAGACATAGTCTGATCAGACTGTCAAATACTGAAGAGAAGGAGCAAGTGCTGAAAGCAGCAAGAGAAAAGCAATTCACCACATACAAAGGAAACAACATAAGACTAAGTAGTGACTACTCAGCAGCCACCATGCAGGCGAGAAGGCAGTGGCATGACATATTTAAAATTCTGAGAGAGAAAAATTTCCAATGAAGAATACTTTATCCAGCAAAACTCTCCTTCAGATTTGAGGGAGAGCTTAAATTTTTCACAGACAAACAAATGCTGAGAGAGTTTGCCAATAAAAGACCTGTCCTACTTCAGATACTAAAGGGAGCCCTACTGACAGAGAAACAAAGAAAGGAGAGAGACATATAGAGAATTTTAATGGACATATATAGAACCTTACATTCCAGATCACCAGGACACACATTTTTCTCTAGTGATCACGGATCCTTCTCCAGAATGGACCATATGCTGGGACATAAAACAAGCCACAATAAATTAAAAAAAAAAAACAAATTGAATATATTCAAAGCACATTCTCTGACCACAATGGAATACAAATAGAAGTCAATAATTTTTGAATTGTAACTCCACTATTTACTTCCTACATGATATAAAATACACAAACTCTAATGACAGATCAGTGGTTTTGAACTCAATGTAAAATATGTAATTTTTGACAAGAACTATATAAAGGTGGGGGAATGGAGGAGTATAGGAACATAGTTTATGTGTCCTATTGAAGTTAAGTTGGTATCAAAGAAAAACAAGATTGCTATGGATTTAAGAGGTTAATTTTAAGCCCCACAGTAAACACAAAGAAATTATCAGAGAATATGACCATAGAGATGAAAAGTAGAGTATGGGTTAAGAGAAATGGCGGAAGGGGCAATGTGGAGTTAATAAATGAGTGTAGGGTTGCTGTTTGAGGTGAAGGGAAATTTCTAGTAATGGATGGTGGGAAGGAGATAGCATTACAACATTCTAAATGTGATTAATCCCACTAATGGAATGCTAGGGAGGGGGTGGAATGGGAAGATTTAGGCTGTATATATGTTTCCACAATTGAGGAAAAAAAAAAAAAAAAAGACAGTCTAAATAGATGACAATTGTATGCCAAGGATGACCCTGGATGGGATCTGAGGATGGAGGACAGGAGGCTCAAAGGGACACAGTTGAGACATAAGGAAAAAAAAAAAAAAAAAGCAAATACAGAATGTAAGCTTTGTATCAATGTTGAATTTCTTGAACTTCTTAGCTGCGCTTAATGGGATTGCATAAAAGAATGTTCTTGTTCATGGGAATTGTATATGTGATTTATAGTGTTTGTTCAAGGATGTGTGCAGCTAGCTCTCATATGTTCAGAAGACAGAGCAATAGATGGTGGATGATAGATAGGGAGGGAAAGAAATAGCAGTGTGACAGCATGTGAAAGTTGGTGGATTGGGGTATTGGAGGAGGGGGTCGGGGTATGCTGGAGTTCTGTGTATGGGGTTTGTATTGTTTTTGCAACTGTTCCTATAACTTTGAATTTATTTCACAATAAAATTAAAAAAACAAAACAAAACAAACAAACAAAAAAACAATGGCACAAACAACAAGTTGACAAAAAACTTTAAAGGAAAAGCTGGTGAACGAAATGTCCAAAGGGGTCTTTGAAAATCTCTAAAATATTCCTAGGTGTCTACAAGGCAGAATTGGGCACATGCCCAAGGTTGTGCACATGCCCAGAAAAGAGCTGAAAGGGCCTCAAGCTCTCACCTCTGGCTGACTTTCAAGCTCTACAGAAGCAGGAAGCAATAGCTAAGGCAGAGTTCTAAACTGCCTAACCAATAAAGGCATATCCCAACATATACACAAAGCCCCTTGGCAAAGGCTGGGAGACTTATTAGTCCAAGGCATTTAAGGAAATCTCTATCCATTCATAAGCTGACCACTAAAGTAATAGAATGGAGTCTTCAGTGGTCATATATAACAAGGAATACAGACTTTACAGAATTAATTTGGGAAAGCCACTAAAGAGACAAACAGCAACAACAATAAATACAAAGGAGCAACAAGAAAAAACTTTAGGGAGGGAGGATTCTGATTTCCAGAGTTGGCACTATTTTTAAATGCCATGAGACATCCAAAGAAAAATAGAAAATATGGCTCAAACTTTCAATAGACTCTGTCCCTGTGGAAACCCAGACATTGGACTTACTACACAAAAACTTCAATTCAAGTATTTTAGATATGTTCAAGGAACTAAAGGAGGCCATGTCTAAAGAATTAAAAGAAAATATGAGGTTATTTCACCCAATAGAGAATATTGATAAAGAGATGGAAATAATAAGAATCAAATAGGAAAAGTACAACTGAAATGAAAAATTTACCAAAGTGGCTCAAAAGTAGAGGTGAATGGTCAAAAGAAAGAACTGGTGAACTTAAAGATAGGGAAATTGAGATTATCCCATGTGATAAACAGAAAGAAAAAGGTAAAGGAAAACAGAGTTTCACTCACCTGTGGGGCACCATCTACTGTACAAACACATGTATACAGGGAGTCCCAGAAAGAGAGGAGAGAAAGAAAGGGGCAGAAAGAATATTTGAAGAAATAATGGCCAAAAAATCCCAAAATTGATGAAAAACTTTAATCTACACATCCAAGAAGCAGCAAGAAGGGTAAACTTAAAGAGACATACAACGTCTAGACAGAGTGCTTCCACGCCAGGGCTCTCAGATGCATGGGGTTTGAGCTCAGATGCAGCATTGTTCAGGAAGAGTGTTGCTGTGCTGCTGCCGCAGGCTTCAGAGAGAGTGGAGCACATTCCCTGGGGATTGGGGAGAGTCTGGCCACCACCCCACTGTTCTGAGGGTGTTGATTCTGTGCCCACAGATAGCAGAGGGTCTGGTTGCTGCCCCAGTGCTTGAAGAGGATGGAATAAAGAACATGGCCATCTCCCCAGTGCTTAGAGATTTCAAATCCCTCATCCCAGTGTTTGCAGAAAGCAGGGCCGTTGTGCAAGCCCTTGGAAAGGGTGGGGCTGCTGCTCTCCCAAGCCCCAAGGATAAAATGTCATTGTATGTAAGACTTCAGATCTGGAAATCTAATGAAGTATGCCCTGCAGGGGCTGCTGCTCTCCCAAGCCCCAAGGATAAAATGTCATTGTATGTAAGACTTCAGATCTGGAAATCTAATGAAGTATGCCCTGCAGGTTTTCAGAACTGTTTGGGTCCCATGACCCCTGTTTTCCTTCCAATTTCTCCCTATGGACATGGGAATGTTCACTGTATGACTGTCCTTCCTTTGTATAATGGAAGCCAATAACTTGTTCTAAGTTTCACAGGTTCACAGCTGGAGGAGAATTTTGCCTTAGGACAGACCATGCCTAAAACTGAATTTGATGAGACTTTGTACTTAATATTGTTACTGAAATTATTTAAGGCTTTTGTGATAGTGTGATGGAATGAATGTATTTTGCATATGGAAAGAACATGCCTTTTGGGGGTCCAGATGATGGACTGTGCTGGTTTTAAGCTGTTATGTACCCCAGAAAGGCCATGTTCTTTTCTGAAATGCAATTTGAGATGTATTCACATGCCATATAATCCATCCAAAGTATACAATCAATGGCTCACAGTATCATCATATAGCTGTGTGTTCATCACCACAATCAATTTTAGAACATTTTCATTACCTCAAAATAAAGAAAAAAAAAATAAAAAAGAACACCCAAAACCCCTTATCCCCCCTATTTTATATACTTTTGTCTTTATTTAGTACTCATCTGTCCATATACTGGATAAAGGAAGTGTCAGTCACAAGTTTTTAACAATCACACAGTCACTTGATAAAAGTTATATAGTTATACAATCATCATCAAAGAATCAAGTCTATTGGATTCCAGTACAAAAGTTTCAGGTATTACCTTCTAGCTATTCTGATACACCAGAAACAAAAAAGGAATATCTACATAATGCATACGAATAACCTCCAGAATGATCTCTCAACTTTATCTGAAATCTCTTAGCCACTGAAACTTTATTTTGTTTCATTTCTTTTTCTCCCCCTTGGTCAAGAAAACATTCTCAATCCCATGATGCCAGGGCCAGGCTCAACCCTGGAAGTTATGTCCCATATTGCCAGGGAGACCTACACCCCTGGGAGTCATGTCCCACATAGGGAAAGGACAGTGAATTTACTTGCAGAGTTGGCTAAGAGAGAGAGAGTAACATATGAGCAACAAAAGAGGTTATCTGGGGGCAACTTTTAGGCATAATTACAAGTAGGCTTAGCTTCTCCTTTGCAGGAATAAGTTTCATAAGAGCAAGCCCCAAGATTAAGGGCTTGACTTATTAAATTAGGAGTCCCTAATGCTTGCGAGAGTATCAGGAATTCTTCAGGTAGGGAAGTTTAATATCTCCACATTTTTTCCTAGTCCCTCAAGGGGACTTTGCAAGTACTTTTATATTTTCTGCCCCAAATACTCTGGGATGTATCAGGGTATTACATTAATGTGTACAGAATGACAAGATCTCATTCTTTATTCTAGGTTCCATGTAATTATGTTATTTAAATAAACTGACCATACAGGTTAACTTAGATAGTGTGCTACAGAGAATATAAATTTTGTACCAAATAAACATCTCTTAAATATCACTTAAAACTCAAGAATAGATGTGACTGCTGTAAAAGCTTACAATCTAAGGACCTTTACAATAAGCCTTATTGAACATTCTGTACTCCTGCATCATCGATTGTCCAATCTCTGCCCACATTCTATCTCCTAATAACCTATGCTCTCAAATTCAATTCTCAGCATCTGTTCATTATTGTTAGCTTATGTTAATGAGGCCTTACAATATTTTTCCTTTTGTTTTTGGCTTTTTTCACTCAACATAATGTCCTTAAGTTTCATTCACCCAGTTGCATGCCTTCTAACTTCATTCCTTCTTGCAGCCACTCAATATTCCATTGTATGTGTACACCACATTTTGCCCTTCCATTCACCTGTCAACATACCCTTAGGCCACCTCCATCCATTGCAAATAGTGAATACTGCTGCCATAAATCCCAGTGTGCAAAGGGCCAGGTTCTTGTAATACATTCCTGTGGGTTCAGACCCATTGTGGGTGGGAACTTTTGGTTCATTCTTTCAGTTACGATGTGACCCAGCCCATTAAAGGTAGGTCTTAATCCCTTTACTAGAGTCCTTTATGAGACTATGAAAGGCAGAAGAAGCTGAGAGAGCTCAGAGAGAAACACCCAGAGAAGTTTGGAGAGAGAGCTTAGAGAGAAAATCCCAGAGATGCCAAGAGAGGGCCCACAGAATCTCAGAGAGGAGGCCGCTGGAGCTGAAAGCAAAGAACCCTGGGAGTGAAGGACCAGCAAACACCAGTCATGTGCCTTACTAGCTGACAGAGGAGCCCTGGATGCCAGCAGCCTGTCTTCAGAGAAGGTATCATCCTGTTGGTGCCTTAATTGGGACATTTTCATGGCCTTAGAACTGTAAGTTTGCAAGCTAATAAATCCCTATTGTAAAAGGCAACCCATTTCTGGTATATTGCATTCTAGCAGCAATGGGTTTAGGGTTTCTTTTTAAGGTTTTGAAGATTTTCTGCAATTCAAAATGGTGACTCATGCCTTAAATGGTTGACATTTGTGTTATATGAATTATATCCCAATAAAGAAGAATAAGGGATGTGAGGGTCCATATATTGCCCCCTGTTTGGATTCATCTTCTGAGCCATACTATGCTAAAACTCAATACTGAGAAAGGAAATAGCTCTAATATTATGACCCTCTTCCCTTTCCCAAATAGAAAATGCCCTAAGACAAAGCTGATGGAATAAACAAGTTAAGAGTATCCACCAGGGCTAAACATCTCCTGAAGAAGAAAGTTAGAGTATTTTTTGAGAGGTTTCAATAATTTCTGTAATAGAGAGACAAAGAAAAGCAGAACCTTTTTCCTAAGCAATTTGCCTCAGCCATTTTGGTTGCAAGAAAAAGAAAATCATTCAGTAGCAGTTATGGAACAGCTGGGGTAAGATACAGGAAAAAAAAAGACAGGAATTTCAATTATGTGGGAAGGCAAATTAAGAAAAGACAGACATGTTGTTGGGCAGAAGACAGTTTTTGTTTTAGCTTCCCAGTATCCTTTCCTCCTTCTCCTTTTCCTGGCACCCGAACTTTTCTCTTTCTTTTAATGGAATCACTTCTTCCACCTTGACTAGTTTGGTAAAACCATAATCTGGAACTTAACTTGTTATAAACTTTGGGGAAGGCTCTGACACAATATAGGGCAATTATATGCTGCCTCTGTTCTAGTTTGCTAATACTGTGGAATGCAAAACACCAGAGATGGATTGGCTTTTATAAAAAGGGGGTTTATTTGGCTACACAGTTACAGTCTTAAGGCCATAAAGTGTCCAAGGTAACACATCAGTAATCGTGTACCTTCACTGGAGGATGGCCAATGGCATCCGGAAAACCTCTGTTAGCTGGGAAGGCACGTGGCTGGCGTCTGCTCCAAAGTTCTGGTTTCAAAATGGCTTTCTCCCAGGACGTTCCTCTCTAGCAAGTTTGCTCCTCTTCAAAACATCACTCACAGCTGCACTCCGTCTGGTCTCTTTGAGTCAGCATGTTTTATATGGCTCCACTGATCAAGGCCCACCCTGAATGGGTGGGGTCACACCTCCATGGGAGTATCCCACCAAATTCACCACCCACAGCTGGGTGGGGCACATTGCAAGCAAATCTAACCAGCACCAAAATGTCTGTCCCACAAGACCACAAAGATAATGGCATTTGGGGGACACAATACATTCAAACTGGCACAGCCTCCTTGGAATTTGAATCCTTAGCTGGGATAAAGAGACTGAAAGCTATCAATAATCAAGTTTCCTTTCTGTCTGAGTGGTAGTAATCTGTCCAGATCATTCTTGCAGTGAGACCACTATTGTCTCCCATTGTCTTGGTTCCCACCAGTTCTCAAAACTTTTTCTCTAGCCACCTGTAAAATGTGCTTATCAATTAGTAAATGCTTGTTGAAATAACTTCTCTTCTGCTTGAACTAAAGCCATTTTCTGTGGCTTGCCACAAAAAGATTGACTCAAAAATGGCAGAAACCATGATAGGGCTGAGTCCCATGGAGTTAGGGGCTGGGTGGTCATAAAGAATCCAAAACAGCTCTAGGGTCCTCAGCAATAAAAATTCAAAGGCCATCTCTCTAGTGTGGTATGATCAACTACTTCTTACCTCTCTGCTCTTCTCTGTACCTGTTTCTTTCCATACTACCAATTCACTTCCTCACCCTTTATTCTCTCTTTTCTCTACCTCGCAGTTTCTATAGCCTCATAACTTTCCATTATTCTCTTCAATACCCTCATGGTCCATCTGGGCCTCTCCTTTGGACTTTTGATCTTCAGCTCTCTTCTATAATTTATTGAATCTTTTGATATTCTCCAATTCAAACTCGTGAGTATCTGTTTGCCAAGGCTCATTCCTTAATAATCCAGAGTACCACGTAGGACCAGCAGATGAAATGCAATATGCTATAAATAGACTGGCTTTTAACAATGGGGATTTATTAGCTTACAAGTTTACAGTTCTAAGGCCATGAAAATTCCAAATTAAGGCATCAACAGGACGTTATTTTCTCCCCAAAGACTGGTTACTGGCAACCCTCAGTTCCTCTGTCACATGGCCAGGCATGTGGCGACATCTGCTGGTCTCTCCCTTCTCTCCAGGATTTCGTTGCTTGCAGCTTCTGGCTTCAGTGGTTTCCTCTCCGAGCTTCTGTGTGTGTCCTCCTCTCTCAGCTTCTCTGGCTCTCTTAGTTTCTCTGGGGCTTTTTATCTGTATCTTCTCTCTGTCTTTTATCCTCTTATAAGCACTCCAATAAGAAGCTTAAGACCCATGCCTCAACTGAAGTAACTTAATCAAAAGGTCCCAGCCATAATAGGGCTACACCAACAGGAATGGATTAAAAGAACATGATCTTTTCTGGGGTATATACAGCTTCAAACTATCACAGTCAGACTAAAGTATAGCAAGGAAGGTGCCCAGAGTGCAAAGTTTATGGAGACACTCACTCAGTCACCCACCCTGCACTTGCATAACCCTGAGAGTAAGTGCCTCCTTAAATTTTGCACCCTGGGTGCCAACCCTGCTTCACCTTAGTGGTGGCTCTGGACAGTGACAACATGATGTTTGGAAAGTTATGCCTTAGCGTACCCCATGCTGAGAGCCAGCCTAATTCTTGCACTATAGTATGCTTGAACGAATTTCTCCTAAGTTCCATTTCTCAAATTCCCAAGGCTCAGGGAGAGGAAATTGCTTTGCTCTTTTCTATGAGCCCTCATTTTCTGCTCCAGAATTTGCCTCTTCCCAGGGTGTTTGCAGGTGGAAGCACACATTCTCTTCACTGCCCCCACCCACCACTCAACCACACATGGGCTGTCTTTCCTTGCCTTAGTTCTCTCTCACCAGGACATCCCCTCAAAAACCACAAACAGTGTATTTTCCAAACTACACACAATTCAGTTTTTAATAATACCACACAGTTAAATTCCTTTTTACAACTGTCATTTGTCTCCAGTTCTAATTTCCTATTTTTATTTGCTTTCACAAAATCATACCATTTCTGCTTTTCAAAACAGAGATTTTTTTTTTTTAGGTATAGGATATTCTACTTCCAGATTATGGGGCAATGCCTTTAAGACATTCAGGAAAATGAATAAGATGTAAGAGATACATCCAATTAACTTTACTGAATAGGATACTCAATTTTTCAATATAAATTCTCCGTATCTGGTATTTTCACTGCCTATAGCAAGAAAAATCATTGGTTACTTGACTCTTATTCATAGAACTAAAAAGTTATAGAAAAATTTTACCTCCCATAACACAGAGAGGGTCTGCCCCCCAAAACAAGCTTTTTTTCCATCCTAGATGACAGAAATGCTGCCATATAAAACAAAAGTTTTCCTGCATCTCTCTTTTTTTTTTAAGTTCAGTCTTTAGCAAGAAAATTCCCACCTCGGTTAAGACAAAGCATTTCACTCCAGCCTGCTTTTCAGAATAGAACCCAACCTATGTGTTGCCTGTTCTTGAGCACTGAACATATTTCAATGGTTCTCTCTGGTATCCAAAATAATTCCAAGTAAGTCACAACCTCACAACCACAGCAGAGAGCTTGGTGGAGACACAGGGAACACAGTGTTCTTAGAGTTGGCTTGGGGCCCCTTCCTTCCCCTTCAGAAACAGTGGTACAAGAAGCAACCCAAGTTCCTCATTGGAGTTTCTGCTTCTACTGAGTAGCTCTGTGTATTTGCCACAGGCTGCCCTGGAGATAGGGTGAGTGTCCAGAAACCAGAGCAGAGCTGGTGAAAGAAAGGAGTTCTCTAACAGTGATGGGGCATTAGAGGCCTTTGGTTGTTCCTCAAACAGATAACAGGTAACAAGAATAAGGTGACTGGTTTTACAACATTAGGAATATAATCCTTTACTTGGTCCTTTGAGTTTCCTAAGTGCAAGCAGGAAGAAAGAAACAAGCGGGAGGAAATCCTAAGGGGCTACCTCTGGCTTAGAATTACATTAAACAGGACATTAGCTCTTTCTTGCTCCCTTCCTTCCTTCCTCCCCTTCTTTCCTTCTTTCCTTCCTTTTTTTCCTTCCTTCCTTCCTTTCTTTTGCTTGAGAAGATGCCAAGTTAACAGAGGAAGAGCCAGAGGATGGAAAAGGTTTTGCACTTTCTTTACTTTTACTACCACCTCCAAGCATATTTTGGTGTGGGGTATTTTGCTTGTTTGTTTTGTTTCCTAATCTTTGTCTAATTATTATTAAATGTCTGAAATGCTTTCTTTACTCTCTGACTTGAAATAGCACCTTTCTTACTCAACTCCAACTCTGCTTTTGAGAAAATTTCTCACTTTCAGAACTTTAGAAATTTACTGCTTTCATCTGATGGGGGTGGGATACTGGGGAATAGGGGCAGGAAATTCTTCCATCTTTTATTACTACAAACCAGACTAGTGTGGACTGTAGTTTTACTACATCTTTGCAGCTCATCTCCCAGTCACCAAATTGTTTTAACCAGAGTTTTTCCAAAATTTCTTCGTATAGGATCAGTAAACCTCATACTTCTGCTCAAAACATAAATTTAATCCCAAGCCCTCAAGCCAAATTTTACTAAGTTTCCAATATTTAAAACATGGATTCCTGTGGAACATGGGGTAGGGAAATCACCAGCGATACTAATAGCCACCATTTATTGAATATATACAGTGTTCTAGGCACATTCCAAAATGCTTTTTATTTAATCCTCACAACTCTATGTGTTAGGTGACATAATCTCCACTATAGGAGATTAAATGAGAAAAAAAAAATGAAATTTAGAGAAATTGGAAGACCTACTGACCCAAAGTCAGTAGAAGGCAGAGATAAAATTCAAACCCTGGTGTGTCTGGTTCTTAACACTAAACTTTTCTCTTGCACTCCTTGAGATGATAACTGAGTAATAGTTGCATACTGCTTATAATTTTTCTTTTGTCCTTATGCTCATACAATTTTCATTAAAAACATGAAGAACTTCAGTTCTGTCTTGAAGCTTGTTATTCTGACATTTCAAATGACTGTTCTTTTTTTAAAGAAATTTCTCTTTCCTAGATACCCCATAGTGTCTTTTTTTTTTTTTAATTTTACATATTTAAAGTTTAAGTAGCAGATTTTCCTCAATTTCTCTAGCACCATCACGGTTTGGTTAAACATCCAACCACAAAGTTTTCTGTATAGCTATCTTCCAAGGTAACTCAAATAGGTTTAGGGTTGCTATCTGTTTCCTTCATCTGTGAAGCTGTGAGGCTAAAGGTAGGAGTATCTTTTTCATATTGTCAAAGATCTGTAAGCCAAATGGTGAATACCAGAGTCATATTTGAGATTGAGCTAGGATAGTATGCAGGCTTTCCACAGTCAGGAGTGCCAAAGGACAGTATTAAGGTGCAGAGCCAAAGAAGTGAGGAGAGCCAGCAAAGGGGACAGAAAATGTAGCAGTAGTTCCCACACTTCTGTGTACTTAAAGAGATTCTGATCCCTAGGCCTGAGGTAGAGTCTAGTTATCAGCATCACTAACAAAGACTAGTGCTGATTCTAACTCAAGAATCTCTGAAGAAGGGTATTAGTGAAATTAGAAAGTATCTAATGATAAATTCCCTATAAAAAAGGAGCAGGAATAGGGAATATCTGTGGTTGGGATTTGACCTACTCACAGAACAAATTGTAGATGCCTCTGATCCCTTTAAATGGGCAAGGGTTCAGAAAAGGTTGAGGAAGCAGAGCAATTTTGCTTAGGACCAAAGAGTTCCAGAGGAGAAAGTGGAATAGGGAGGTTGCAGAGGAATGTGATATCAGGTCATGTCATTAGAAAATGTTGACAGCCATACATTTTAGTATATCCCATCTTTAAAAATGCTCCTTGACTCCACTTCCCCTTCAAATGTTGCTTTGTTTCTCAGTTCCCCTTTACTGCAAAACTTTGCTAAAGAATTTATTCTCTCTTCTTTTATTTCCTCTCCTCCTATTCCTTCTTAAATTCCCTTTTGCCCCAATCATCTTTGGCAAGGTTATCATCCTTCATGTTTCCAAATCCAATGGTTATTTCTCAGTTTCACCTTGTTAACCTCTCAGTAACATTTGACACAATCAATCACTTCCTCTTTCCTGAAATATTTCTTCATGTGGCTTCCAGGACATCATATACTTTTGATTTTCCTCCTACATCACAGGCCCATCCTTCAGAGCCTCTGCTATTTATTTCTACTCCTCTTCCTGAGCTCTAAGTGTTGAAGTGTACCAGGGTTCGTTGCCCAGCCTTCTTCTCTATCTACCTTCCCATCACTTTAAATAGCATCTATATTCTGGTGCCCTCCAAATTCCTATCTCTAGCCCTGACAGCAACCTCTACTCCCAATACAAATCCTTTTCCAAACCCAACTTGATAAATCCACTTGGAGAGTACTTAAAATTTGCATGCCCTATTTGATCTTTCTTCCCCCAAACCTGCTCTTCATATGGTTTTGTTTATTTTAATAAATGGCAACTCTATTCCATCAGTTGCTCAGACCAAAAAAATTACATTTGATTCCTCTTTTTCTTACACTTCACACCCAGTCATTTTAAAGGTAGAAGGTATTGCTTCTACCTTTGAAATAATACCTGAGTCTGACCATTTGTTATCACCATGATGGCTATTATCCTGCTCCAAGCCACCATAGCCCACTTCAATTATATTAATAGCCTCCTCATTGATCTTTCTGCTTTTACATCCTCCTCCTATAGTTTATTAGTCTATTTAATATACTATATTAGTATAATATACCATTTAATATACTACTAACATGATCTTCCACCTTTCCCTGGGACCTACAAATACATCCTGTGCTCAGGACCAGGTATGTCAGCCTGGCATGATAAAACACAATCACATTCCCCTAGTAGAAAAGAGGACTGCTGGCACATTCCTTCCCCATATTGTCCCATAATGTAAACATTCACTGGAGATAATCTGACTCTGATGGGCATGTTTTAGGACATCCAGCTCCCACTCCCATGGTATATCTGTCCCTGGCAGGGAGGGAGTGGTGTTCCATCTCATGAACACAAGAGAGGAATGCTGTGCATGGAACACCTCTCTGTGTCGGCCATGGATTGAGACCCACTGGCAATGGGGAACCAATGCTCACTAGTTAAGCTGACCTTGGGCTGTCTCTTCTCTATGTGAGTAAAACGTCTCTCCATCAGAGCCTATGTGAATTGTGCTTTTGCTGGTGACCTCAACACCTGTATTGGAGTGGATTGATATCTTTTTAGGTGTTTCTCCTTCTGACCAACACAAAATGACAAGAGAAATGTTTTTCTTTTTTTTAAACCAAAACATCTCATATCCTTACCCTCCCCCTTTATTGATCCCTAGCATTGGTGCAGTACATTTGTTACTGTTGATGAATGAATAGTAAGATATTACTGTTAACATTAGTCCATAGCTTGCAGTAGGTACATTTTCCCATATGTCCCTCTACTATTTTTTTATTTGTTTTTTTAATTCATTTTTATTGAGATATATTCACATACCATGCAGTCATACAAAGAGTACATTCAATTGTTCACAGTACCATTATATAGCTGTGCATTCATCACCAAAATTAATTTTTGAACATTTCATTACCACACACACACAAAAATAATAAGAATAAAAATTAAAGTGAAAAGAACAATTAAAGTAAAAAAAAACACTGAGTGCCTTTTTTTGTTTTTTGTTTTTTTTTTTTTGGCCCACGTTTTTCTACTCATCCATCCATACACTGGACAAAGGGGAGTGTGGTCCTTATGGCTTTCCCAGTCATATTGTCACCCCTCATAAGCTACATCTCTATACAATTGTCTTCAGGATTCATGGGTTCTGGGTTGTAGTTTGATAGTTTCAGTTATTCACTGCTAGCTATTACAATTCATTAGAACCTAAAAAGGGTTGTCTATATTGTGCATAAGAGTGCCCACCAGAGTGATCTCTCGGCTCCTTCTGGAATCTCTCTGCCACTGAAGCTTATTTCATTTCCTTTCACATTCCCCTTTTGGTCAAGAAGATGTTCTCCATCCCATGATGGTGGGTCTAGACTCCTCCCCAGGAGTCATATTCCATGTTGCCAGGGAGATGTACTCCCCAGAGTGTCAGATCCCACGTAGGGGGGAGGGCAGTGATTTCACCTGCCAAGTTGGCTTAGCTAGATAGAGGGCCACATCTGAGCAACAAAGAGGCATTCAGAAGGAGACACTTATGAACAATTATAGGGAGGCCTAGCCTCTCCTTTGCAGCAACAGTCTTCCCAAGGGCAAGTCCCATGGTAGAGGGCTCAGCCCATCAAACCACCAGTACCCTATGTCTGTGAGCACGTCAACAACCATCAAGATGGGGAAGCACAACACCCCTGCATTCTCCACCAGCTCCTCAGGGGGGCTCTGCATATTTTTTCATTAACTCTTTTTTTTAAAAAAAATTAACTATTAACTATATCAAAAAAATTAAAAAAAAACATACAATAAAAAACATTTCAAAGAAATCATAACAAGGGACAAGAAAAAGACAACTAACCTAAGATAACTACTTTACTTCCAACATGTTCCTACTCTACCCCAAGAAAATAACCTGATATAGCAACATTTCTGTGAATTTGTTCCTACCATACCCACCAGAAATTAACAAACCATAGTCACTCCTAGGCATTCCCGGAATGTTATATTTACCCACAGTAGCTTATCTGTTCTTATTGGGTTATTGTTCCCCCTTCATTAATTGCTCTCTTTCGCTAGTTCCCCTACATTCTACGTTATAAACCATTTATTTTACACTTTTCAATGTTCACATTAGTGATAGCATATAATATTTCTCTTTTTGTGAAGAAATGTTAACAAAGATAAAGCAGGTGACCAATTAGTATCAGTCAAAATAGAAGTCAAAGTGAAATGCATTAACTGGGATGAAGAGAGAAGTTACACATATTATAAGATGATATAATAGTGATGTACCTCGATGCCTTAACAACATAGCTTAGAAATACATAAAACATAAAACAAAAACTGTAGAACAATTAAAAGAGCAAATCCGTAATAGTATGAGATTTACCCACTTTTCTCACAAATGACAGGTCAAAAGGATAAAAAGTAAGGATGGTAACCAAAACACTTGCTCTAATAGCTACATCTTTATACCCTACAACTTTATACCCACAAACTGAGAATATACATTCTTATGGAAAATTCATAAAATGTAACCACGTATTCTTAGAGCAAAAAGAAATCCTCAAAAAATGTGACAAAGAAGAATTTATATAAGTCCCATTCTCTACTTACTATTCTCCCTCCAGTGAAATTAACTACTAAAGGAGAGTGGAAAAAACAAACTGCTTGTGAGTGATGTTGTTGGTTTCCTACCAAATAGTTACTTATCTCCTACCAATCCTGCTTTGCTCCCTATCCCCACCCTCAATATCTTCCTAGCTGACAGAGCCTACCTCCTATTATGGAGACAGAAAATGATAGAAACTCATATCCCAAACTTTTCTGGCAACCAGGGTAATGAATATATCCAGTAAAGCCAAAGGACCTGAGGAGAAGTCTGCTAGAGAAATTTGTGGTAATTATATTTTCTATGACAAAATTATTCATACAAGTTAAAAATGCCTTGAAATGTGATTTGAGAGTATGGGACACAGGAAGTTGTGGTAGCCAATTGTGGTTATGAGGGAACAAGCTTGAGGATGAAGCCAGTTTTCTAAGGATGGCAGAGTAGAAGAATGCAAAGAGCCATTGTCACTGATGACACCTCTGAGCCACTGCATCAATCCTGGAATTTTCCTCCCTCCATGTTTCTCATCTGAACTGAATGTTGTGATGGTTTGAAGCTGAAAGTACCCCAGAAAAGATCATGTTCTTTTAATCCATTCCTGTGGGTGTAGACCTATTGTAGGTGGGACCTTATGATTAGGTTATTTCAATGGAGATGTGACCACTGCATTCAAGGTGGGTCTTAAACCTCTTACTGGAGTTCTTTATAAGAGGTAAAAGACAGAAAAAAGCCCCAGAAAAGTTTAGAGGGAAGAACACACAGAAGCTAAGAGCAACAGAAGCAAAATGAGAGAAAGATGCAGAAGCTCAGAGAAGAAGCCACTGAAGCCAGAAACTGGAAGAAACAAAACCTGGGAGAGAAGCGAGACCAGCAGACATGCCAGGTGCCTTCCTGTGTGACAGAGGTGTCACAGATGTTGGCAGCCTGTCTTCAGAGTCCAGGTATCGTCCTGTTGGTGTCTTGATTTGGACGCTTTCATGGCCCAAGAACTGTAAGCTTGTAAGTTAATGAATCCCCACTGTAAAGGCCAACCCATTTCATCAGCTTTAGCAAACAAAAACAAATTTACTTATTGTCTAATCAACTTTTAGTTAGGTATTATTTAACTTGCAGTTGAAAACATCCTATATGATATAACACTCTTTTGAGAACCTCCTCAATTAACAGGGAAATAAAAGCCTAATTAGGGTGATGAAAAGTTTTGCTAATGGAAGGTGGTGATGATAGCACATTGTGAATGGAATTAATACCATTGAATTGTGAAATACTTAAAAATGGTTAAGAGGGCAAATTTTATGTTAAGTCTATATATATACTAAATTAGAAAGGGATTATATGAAATCACTGCATAATAAATCTGTGGTGCATAGCTTAAGCTCTATCAAAGGAAAATATATAGATTTAAATGCACTTAGGAAATAAGACAGTACACCAACAAAACATTCCACTCAAGAAAGCTGGTAAAAAGAACAATAAATAAAAGAAAATTTTTGCCTTAACATGGCAAATTGGATAAACATATTTATATATACCTCCTCTTAAAACTCATTGAAATAGTAGTATTCAGAAGGAGAGAAAAGTAGAGAGGTGAAGAAAGTGGGCTAGAGAAGTCAACACAGTTGGGGAAGATGTAAAATCTTGTGTTCAACAATCAGAGATTTTGTGTTCAACAATCAGAGATTACACTTTATTTTGAAAAAATCTCAAACTTACAGGACAGTTGCAAAATAATATAAAACCCATACAAAGAACTCAAACCCACCCCCATACACATACCTAGATACCCAGATCCACCAACATTTAACATTTTGCCACATTTGCCGTATTATTCTTTTCTTCTTTCTTTCTTTTCTTTTCTTTTCTTTTCCTTTCCTTTCCTTCCTTCCTTCCTTCTTTCTTTCTTTCATCTGCCAATCTATTTATCTATATATTTTTCCTCATTGAGTGAATTTGGCCCCCTTGTCAAAAATCAATTGGCCATAGCACTTCCAGTACAATGTTGTATAGGAATGGTGATAGCAGGCGTCCTTGTCTTGTTCTATACATTTTATTTTTACACACATGGAATATATATAAAAATTGATCAGATAGAAAAAAAATCTTAACACATTCCAAACAGATAATATCATACAGGCAACAATTATTGACCACAATGCAAATAAAGTTAGAAATCCATAACAAAAGTTGAGTCAAAAAACCTCTATACATGTGAAAACTGAAGAAAAAAATGGGTTAACAAAGTGATCAAAATAAAAATTATAAATGATTTGGCACAAAATGACAATATATGTGAGATGGATCTGAAGATATTTGCAGAGGAAAATGTATACGCTATCTTAGAACATAAAAAAAGAAGAAATAAAGTAACTACTCATTTAATTTAAGAGTTTAAAAAGGAAACATGAAAAAACTTTCCCAAAGAAGGAAACTTAGTAAAGACAAAGGCAGAAATTAATAAAATGGAAAACAAATAGTAAAAAAATAGATGGATCAATAAAGCCAAGAGCTGGTTCTTTGAGGGGGGGGGGTGACAAGAAAAATAAAACAATAACAAAAACAAAACCCCATTCTTTGGCAAATATGATCAACATTATCCTGGAGATCCTTGTTAATCAATAAGACAAGAAAAATCAATAAGGTAAGACCTATAAAAATTGGAAATAAATTTACCAAAAATTTATTCTTTTCATATAAAATGATCTTCTGCCTAGAAAATACAAACACATCAACAAATAAACTACTGAAATTAAGAAGAACTTTCCATAAGTTTACCAAGTATGAAAATACATAAAAATAACAGTTTCTTTATTTATCAGCAATATCCAAATTGAAAATTTTAACATAAAAGTTTTGAGTTTATGGTAGTAAGTAAAACTATAAAATATGCATGAGAATTATAACAAATTTCAAGACCTTTTGGAGATAGCTCTAAAACTTTCTTGAAAGGTATGAAAAAGACTTGACTAAATGAAGAATTACAATATATCCATAAATGGAAAGGCAGAATATAATTACAAAGATGGGTATTTATTGTAACTACTATTAAAATTTATCATAATGCTACAATATCTAAAACTGCTTGATTGATACAAAAGATAGTAAGGATAGTGCGATAATAAAGAGTGTAGAAATATAACTATGTATATAATGGGAACTCAATAATTTTGCATTTCCAATCAGTGAGAAAAGGGCACACTTTTCATTAATTGCTTTGGGTATAATTGGGTAATCCTTTGGCAAAAAATTTAAGTAAGAAATACGTATTAGTTTCCTATTACTGCTATAAGAAATTACAACAAATTTAGCAGCTTAAAATAACACAAATTTATTTTCTTACAGTACAGGAAATAAGTCTAAAATCAAGCTTTTGACAGGGCTGCATTCCTTCTGGAGGCCCTCATGGAACAGTCTTTACTTGTTTAGCTTCTAGAGGTCACCTGCACTCCTTGGCTCATGGCCCCTTCCTCCCTTCACTCCACCCTCTTGTTGCTTCCATTGTCATATCTCCTCCTACTGCTCACTTTAATCCCCTGCTTCCCTTTTATAAGGACCCTTGTGATTACATCAGGCCTACTCAGATAATCCAGGATGATCTACCCATCTCTAAATCCTTCACTTACTTACATCTGAAAAGTCCCTTTTGCCATATAAAGTAACAATCACAGGTTCTGGGAATGAAAACATAGATATATTTGGGGGGAACCATTATTCAGCTTACCAGATTTCTTTCTCACTTTGTTCACAAAAATCAATTTTGGTGAATTGCAGACCTGTCTTTTAGAAAAAGACATAACTGTTAAAGAATAAATTAGGAAAATAGATTAATGTCCTCAGTAGTAGAAAAGTCCTTTTTCAATGAGTTACAAAATTCAACAGTCAGTGACATATAAGTGAAAACAGTGGAGTGGAAAATGCCAAAGTTTGTTCCCACCCCAAAAGCAATGAATAAACTGGTAAAACCCATCAGAATCAATTTTATAAGGACTCTGAAAACTAATCAAAAGTTTGCAGCAACCAGGCAAGTGTCTCATTTATTAAATGGTTGAATTTTGGTGAGAGAATTGTGGTGTGCTAACTTATGGTAGCCCCATTCTCCACTCTCTGGTTAGGCAGTGGCCTTCAAGATAGCAGCTCAAATTCCTGGTATAAGTTCATACTACCAGAGGGAAAAGAATGAACCTTGTTCTCAAAGAATTGCAGCTGTTCATTTTGATCTATCTGGTGACTCCCTGAAGGATCAGCTCAAAGTGCTTGTCTTTATTTCACCTACTGCAGATCTCTCCCAGAGCTGAGGTAACTACCCAGGTTGCTTAAAACATTTAAAGGCAAATTCTGCTACCTGGGGCAAAGGATAGCAGTTGGGGGCAAACAGTAGACAAGCCAAAAATCTTGGGAGGAATGGCTGAGGAATGAGATGCTTTGTGGAATAAGGGCTTAGAAAAGTTCCTACATATTCCTGGAAATCTAGATGGTCAAGAGCATGGCCAGAGCTGGGTACATGCTCAGGAAAGACCTGAGAAAACCCTAAGTTCTCACCTCTGAATGACCTTCAGGCTTTGCAAAAGCAGGAAGTGAAAGTTAAGGCAGAATTGTCAACTATCTGAGTGTGAAAGGCATGTCTCAGCAAGCACACAGAGCCTATTCACAAAGACCAGAAGATTTAATTTTTGGGGTTCCAATCATCTAAGGAAATCTCTGTTAAATCACCAGCTTACCATTAAGCCAGTGGAACAGAGACTTCAGTGACTCCACATGACAAAGAAAACAGTCTGTGATTGTTTGAAGCCGTATGCAACCCAGAAAAACATGTCCTTAAATTTAATCCATTCCTGTTGGTGTGAACCCATTGTAAGTATGACTTTTTGATGAGTCTACTTCAGTTAGGTGTAAACCACCTCAATCAGGATGAGTCTTAGTGCTATTATTGGAGTCTTATATAAATAGAATGAAATTCAGACACAGAAAGGAAAAAGCAACAGGAAGCAATAAGCTGAAATGGGACCTGGAAGAGAAGAGACCAGGAGATGTCAACATGTGCATTGCCATGTAACAAAGGAACCAAGGATCATTAGCAGGCAGCCCCAGGATGCCACAGTCTTTGGGGGAAAACATCACCTTGATGATGCATTTTTTGGACATTTTCCCATCCTCAAAACCAAGAATGAATAAATTCCCACTGTTTAACCAATACTTTTCATGGTATTTGCTTCAGCAGCCTAGGAAACTAAAACACAGACTTTACAAAATTAATTTAGGACGTCACTAAACTAAACAAACAATAACTACCACAACAAGCAGCAACAAAACCCTGGAGAGGTGGAGAATTGTTGCTGACAGGGCGGCACAGGAATGAGACACAGACACAAAGTTAAGAATTAAGGGAGCAGGGGCCCACTGCATCTCGTGCTAAGTGGACGATAATGCACCTTTGCTCCAGCTATTTATTTCAGAAGATTGGGGAGTATATGCTAAATGTCCTCAGGCTCAGGAGAGCCCACCAGATACCTATGTTTACATCCTGTTGCATATCAGAAGGAACAATCTAGGTTTAGGACAATGGTAAACATTGTCATCATAGTCACAAGACACATATCTTTACAGGGCGGGCCTGCACGGGCGTTCCATACAGGCCTGTGGCTTAGTGTTCCAAGCCACCACCCTAGATATGCCTCAGGCAACATGGAAGACTCGGTTTCCCACATGTCCCCCTTTTTGTTTCTTCAATGCAGACAGGATGAACCAAGCAGCTTCATTTTGCTTTAGGTTTGAGAGGGTTTTTCTCGTGCATCTGAGGACTAAACAAAGACAAAGCAAAATTATTAAGATAACCCATATAAGGGGATTTAATCATTCAAGGCCTTTAGTGATGCCTTGCATAGTTTCAGTTTCAGTAAGGGAACCTACAGTTTTAGAATATCCAATGTAAGATTATTATAGTGTCCAAGTAAATTTTTTTTGACTTTACTCCAATTAAAAAGTGTGTGATTATATTCATGAGGGATCACACAAAACATGGATGTATTCCAGTCACATTTTAACTTAAATTGATACCATAGATTCTCAACTTCTTCTCCTAGAAGGAGAACAGCATTTTCTAGGTCTACAAGGTGAGCAATAACTTCCTGGTCAATTTGTAATTGCTCGCCCCAAGACTTGCTTGCATCCTTGTGCCATTTTTGGACAAATTCAGTGGTATGAATAGATTGATGTAAGGCTGTTCCTGCAACAGCAGCAGTTGTAGCATGGCTATTATACCTATAATAAAAGCTATTAATAATCCAAGAAATCTTTTTGTTTTTTATACCTTTTCTAAAATTTGTAGTAATGTATGTATATCAGGTGGTGACTCCCAAGGTTTATGCTGTGAAACAGGGAGCCATAGACCCTTTCATCATCTAAGAACTACAACAGTGATGTTGCTAGAATTTTTGGTGTTATTTAAACAAGTTTATAATGAGCAACTCCAATTGGCCAGACAAGTAATTTCTTTGGTAGTAGTGTTAATAGTTAAGTTTCCTATCCAGAACACATAGGGGTCTCTGACACAGGCTTGTGTTCCAAAAGTATCTATTTTTGTGAAATAAATATTATGTAAACTAATAGGAAGCCTCTAAAGTGTATTTCAAACATAAGAATGATTTAAAGTAGGTCTAGGTGGAGACCAGCCAACAGTGTGCCAAATAATAGGATATTTAGCCTGAGCATAGAGAGAATTAAGCCCAATAAGTGTAATTTCCTGAATGAGCACATGCTGGAGATACTCACAGCAACAGCAATAAGAGCCAACATTGCTGCAGTCAGATTAGGACCTGTTACTGGCAGCATGGCTTGCTGGACTTGTTTTTCTGCATCCTGACACAGCTTTTTTATCTGACCCCAAGTTGGATGTTGGGCTTCCCTAGTTCGGGTGTTGGCCCGATCACTGTTGTCTTCAGTGTCAGACCCTGGAACTGCATCACTGGTGGCTCGACGTCCCAGGAATTTTCTTTTCTTTGCTGGGTTCATGGTACGGCTTCAGTCGTTGGGCCGTATCCAAAGTGGTGCTTTCCATCACCTGGGGAAACACAAGCATAACCTCTTCCCCATGTTAATAAAGTACCCATTGTCCATTCATTAGTTAGCATGTCCTTCCACCATATAGGAGGTGCTTTCTGGAAATAATGTTTCAGTGTTGTCTTTTCAGCTGGAAAATGTCTTCTGGCAGTGCCACCCAGTTTTTCATAAAAATTCAGAAAGTTTAAAGTAAATAAAGCTTTTGATAATCGTTCGTGGGGAGTTCCATCATCTCCCCCTTTTTGTTTTGTTAACATAGTTTTTAAAGTATGATGGGCACGCTCAACAATAGCTTGTCCTTGGGGATTATAAGGAATACCAGTGGTATGACGAATGCCCCAAGTTGTAGTAAAAGTAGCAAATTTTGCAGATGTATAGGCTGGGCCATTATCGGTTTTTAAAGCATGGGGCAAGCCCATAGAGGCAAAACAGGCAAAAAGGTGAGTACAAACATGTCGAAATGTTTCACTGGTTTGTGCTGTGGCCCAAAGAAAGCCAGAGTATGTGTCAATGCTGACATGAACGAAAGGAAGGGATATGAGTAACATCCATCTGCCATAAATCATTGGGGGCTAGACCACAAGGGTTAACACCAGGATCCTGCAAAGGTGGAGCAGTAAGGAGTTGACAATTAGGACAAGAAGAAACAATATCTTTAGCTTGTGTTCTAGTAAGGGAAAACCAAGTCATGAGTCCTTGCACATTAAGATGAGTAAGCGAGTGAAAATGAGAAGCTTCTGAAATAACAGGCAGTAACAATTTATCTGCAGCAGCACTGCCAGCTGCTAAAGGGCCTGGAAGGTTGGTGTGGGAATGAATATGGGTAATATAAAAAGGAGATACACAGCACAATAGCTGATTGTAGCTCAAGAAAAAGGTTAAATAAACAAGGAGGCAACTGTTGCTTAATGGATGCTGTTTCAATTTTACTAGCTACATGAACAACATAGGCAGAATCAGATAAAATATTAACAGCCTCAGGAAAATCTGTTAAGACAGCTATTACAGCAGCCAGTTCAGCTTGCTGGGCAGAGAAATGAGGAAGATCTAAAACTTTGGACTTAGGGCCAGTATAGGCAGCTCGACCTTTAGATGACCCATCAGTAAAAACAATGGAAGCATTGATTAAAGGCTCACAAGAAGTATATTTAGGCAGTATCCATTGTGTACATTGAATGAACTGGAAAAGATCATTTTTTGGATAATGATTATCCAGCTGGCCAACATAGTCAGCTAGAGCAATTTGCCAAGCTAGATGCTGTTGCAAAAATAACTGAGAGTTCTTTAGCAGTTATAGGGAGCACAATTAAATGAAGGTCAAAACCATTGAGTTGATTTGCCTTTTTTTCTGGCTTGAGCAACTAAAGTAGCTAAGAGCTCTAGATAAGGGGAAATGGATTTTATGGAAGAATTGGGCAAAGAGATCCATTCTACAAGCTTATCATTTTGCAAAAGCAAGCCTGTGGGGGATTTGGGATTGGAAAAGATAAGGAGAGATAAAGGTTGTGTAGGATCAACATGGGATATCTGAGCTTGTTGAGCTTTAGCTTCCACTAATTGTAATTCCTTCTCTGCAGCTGAAGTTAAAGATCTAGGGCTGTTTAATTTAGAATCCCCACAAAGGAGAGAAAATAGGTTGGAGAGCTCATAGTTAGCTATACCTACTTTGGGGTGAAGCCAATTAATATCCCCTAGTAGTTTTTGCAAATCATTTAAGGTGGTAACAGCATCTCTGCAGAGTTGTACTTTTTAGGGTTGAATTGTAAGTCTATTGACACTAGAACCCAAATACTGTACAGGCAAAGTATGTTGCACTTTATCAGTAGCAATATGCAATCCTACATCCTGTAAAGCTTTTTGAACAGCATAGAACAAAGCTTCTACTTCAGTCTCCTGAGGTGCAGAGCACAAAATATCATCCATATAATGGATTATATAAGCTTTAGGAAAATTTAAATAGACTGGCTGTAAGGCACGGTCGACATAATATTGACATATTGTAGGACTATTTAGCATACCTTGTGGTAAAACCTTCCACTGATATCATTTAGAAGGGGTTTTATTGTTAAGGGACAAAATAGTTAAAGCAAATTTTTCCTTATCTTGATCAGCTAAAGGGATGGAAAAGAAACAGTCTTTAGTATCAATGGCCACTAAAGCCCAGTTTTCAGGAATCATGCTAGGATTGGGGAGCCCAGGTTGTAAAGGTCCCATGGGCTGAATGACAGCATTAACACCTCTTAGGTCAGTTAACATTCTCCATTTTCCTGATTTTTTCTTTATTGGGAACACAGGAGAATTCCAAGGACTAAAAGACTCTTCGATATGCTGCAAGGACAATTGTTCTTGAACCAATTCATGTAAAGCCTCTAATTTTTCTTTTGTAAGCGGCCACTGCTCTACCCATACCAGTTTTGTTGTAGTCCATACTAATGGGACAGGTTGGGGAGGTGAATGAACAGCGGCCGCCACTAAAAAGGTTTATATCCTAAACCAAATTGGTCACATTTTGGTGAGACTTGTATGGGTGAAGGGGTACCTTGCAAATGTATGCCAAGCCCACAGCTAGGGGCATACCCCATATTTGCCATTATTTTGTGGCTTTGAATACTGTACACTCCACTAGGAGGAGGGATATGTACAGTAGCACCCCATTGTTCAAGTAGGTCTCTGCCCCAAAGATTAAGAGGCAGAGCAGCCACATAAGGCTGTAGAGTGGCCTTCTGTCCCTCAGGGCCAAGGCAAGGCAAAATATAAACACTTTGCATAAGTCCCTGAGGGGAGCCTAGGCCCACAACAGTAATTCGTGCCTCTTGCAATGGCCAATGTCAGGGCCAATGTTGTTGACTAATAATAGAGACATCTGCACCGTATCTATAAGCCCAGTAAAGCTATGCCCATGAATTGTAAGAGTACACACAGGGCGCAGCTCCTGCAGAGCCTCTGTGAGAAAAATTCCTGCCTTGCCTGTGCTACCGAAACTTCCATTTTCCTGATTTTTAGAGGAGGAACCAACAGGTACATAAGGTAAAAATAAGAGTTGAGCAATTCTTTCACCTTTATGGGCAGTCCATGGAATAGAAGACATGACCACCTGAATGTCCCCAGTATAGTTAGAGTCAATGACTCCAGTGTGTACGAACACCCTTAAGATTGAGAGAACTGCATTCAAGCAAAAGACCCACCGTCCCTTTAGGTAAGGGGCCGTAATAGCCGGTGAGGACCTTAACAGGATTATTGGGGAGAAGACATACCTCAGCATTGGCAGCGATGTCTACTGCTGCGCTCCCTGCTGTAGCTGGGGAAAGCTCCAAGATGGAGGGCTTGGAGTTGGTGGAGGGACAGCACATGGCCTCCAGATCTCCACACTGCCTGGCTTCTGCCAGACCCTGCTGTACACCAGAGAGGTGGGCAGGGTTAACTACCAGGGTACAGCTATGCTCAGAAAGAGGCAGCAGAGGAGGCAGGGGCCATTCCTCCCAGCAAGGCACAGAAGGAGGTTTTGGGCATTGACAAGAATAAAAACTTTAGCAGATTTTTCTGGATCTTTTTTACCCTTATCATCATCAGAAAGAGGATTGGGACCAGTATTGTCATCAGACTCATATTCTTCCTCCTCATCATCAGTTTTTAAAGGCTCAAGAACAGACTTAATTAAAGACCATGTAGACCAAATAGTAATAGGCAAATTAACTCCTTGCATATGTTTTTGTTTCAATTCCTTACCTACCTGCTCCCAGTCGTGCAATTCAAGGGAGCCAAGGGTAGGGAACCAAGAGCAGTATTTTTCAATAACCTGCAGCAATTCTAAGATTTGTGACTCCCCCACCTTGACACCCCTGGCCCGCAGCAGCTGCCGTAAGAGGGAAATATAGGGAACATATTTATTGTGTCCTTCAACATTACCATTACCCTGCTTATAATGCTCGGGGTCGTTCTACAAGGAATGCATACAAAAGACAGCCATTACCTCCACCCGAGTTCCAGCGCCGCTGTACCTCAGTCGTTCAAGCGATTCTTCTGTCAGGAACCAGGTCTGGTTCTTTGAGCCCCACATTGGGCACCACTTGTTGCTGACAAGGTGGCACAGGAATGAGACACAGACACAAAGTTAAGAATTAAGGGAGCAGGGGCCCACTGCATCTCATGCTAAGTGGATGATAATGCACCTTTGCTCCAGTTATTTATTTCAGAAGATTGGGGAGTATATGCTAAATGTCCTCAGGCTCGGGAGAGCCCACCAGATACCTATGTTTATATCCTGTTGCATATCAGAAGGAACAATCTATGTTTAGGACAATGGTAAATATTGTCGTCATAGTCACAAGACACATATCTTTACAGGGCATGCCTGCACAGCGTTCCATGCAGGCCTGCAGCTTAGTGTTCTAAGCCACCACCCTAGATATGCCTCAGGCAACATGGAAGACTCAGTTTCCCACAGAGAATATGATTTCCAGAGTTTACATTATAATATTCAAAATTTCCAGTTTTCAACAACAAAAAAATTATAATGTATGCAATTAAACAAGAAGGTATGGCCCATACATAGGGAAAAATATCAATAGAAACTGTCCCTGAGTAAGCCCAGACATTGGACTTACCAAAGACTTTAAATTAATTATTTAAAATACATTCAAAGATCTAAAGGAAACCATGTACAAAAAACCTAAAGGATACAGGAGAATAATATCTCCCCAAAGAGAATACCAATAGAGATACAAAAATCATGAAAAGGAACCAAGGTTGTAAAGTACAATAACTTAAGTGAAAACCTCATTAAAGGGGTTCAACAGCAGATTTGAGCAGGCAGAAGAAAGAAATAGTGAACTTGAAGATAGGTCAATTGAGATTACACAATGTGAAGAGAAGAAAGAAAAAAGAATGAAGAAATATGAACTGAGCCTAAGAGACTTGGGGAACACCATCAGGCATACCAACATATGCACATTGAGAGTCCCAGAGGCAGAGTAAAGAAAGAAAGGGTCAAAAGGAATATTTGAAGATACAACTGTTCAAAACTTCACAAATTTGATGAAAGATATGAATCTTCACTTCTAAGCAATATAATGAACACCAAGTAGGATATATTGAAAGAGATTTACATTGAAACATATTATAATCAAGCTACTGAAAGAAACAAGAGAGACGTGACTTGAAATGTACTAGGGATCCTCAATAAGATTTGATTTCTCTTAAGAACCTGTTGAAGCCAGAAGGAAGTAGTATGATATTCAAATTGCTGAAAGAAAAAAAAACCCTGTCAACTGAGAATTCTATACTGGCAAAATTATCCTTCTAAATTGGAGGAGAAATTAAGGCTTTCCCAGTTAAATAAAAATTGAGACAGTTTATTGCCAGTATTCTTGCTCTGAGAAATGCTAAAGCTTCAGGCTGAAATGAAAAGACATTAGGTAGGAACTCAAACAATGAAGTAAAGAACACTGGTAAAGTAACAATAGGTATATACAAAAGTCAGCCTTAATGTATTTTTGATTTGTTACTCCTCTTTTTGCCTGCTTGATTTAAAAGGCAACTACATAACACAATAATTATAATTCTATGTTGATGGGTACACAATGTATAAAAATGTAACTTGTGACAATAACAACATTAAAGAAGGGGATAGATCTATACAGGAGCAAAATTTTTTGCTTGTTTGCAGTTTTACTGTGGAGAAAAATATATAACTAAAACATGCCATTTTAACCATTTTTAAGTGCACAATTCAGTGGTATTAATTATTTTTACAATGGTGTGCAACCATCATCACTTCCTGGTTCCAAAATTTATTTCAACATCCCAAAGAGAAACACTGTACTTGTTAAGCAACAAGAAAAAATTTTGTGTATACTATTGAAACTAAGTTGGTATTAATTAAAATTAGGTTATTATAAATTAAGATGTTAATTGTAATCCCTTGGGCATCCACTAAGAAAATAACTACAAATATAAATAGTTAAAGAAATGAAAAGAGTCTTAAAATGGTACACTGAAAAATATCTGTTTAACACAAAAAGACAATAATGGAAGAATTGAGGGACAAAAAAAGATAAAGACATATAGAAAACAAACAGCAAAATTGCAGAAGTAAGTCCTTCCTTGCCAGTAATCACATTAAATGTAAATGGATTAAACTCCTCAATTTAAAAGGCACAGATTTGCAGAATGGAATTAAAAATTTGATCCACTCATATACTTTCTACAAGAGACTCATTCTAGATTCTAGACACAAATAGATTGATGATGAAAAGATAGGGAAAAAATTATATACAAACAGTAACCAAAAGAGAGCTGGAGTGACTATATAAAATCAGACAAATAGACTTTAAGACAAAAATTATTTAAGACAAGTGACATAAAAGGATATTATTTAATGATAAAAGTCAGTCAATCAATTAAATGCAACAATGATAAACACACATGTACCTAACAGCAGAACCCCCAAATGTATGAAGCATAAAATGACAGAATTGAAAGGTGAAGTAGGTCAACAATAATAATTGGAGACTTCAACATCCTATTTTCAGTAATGAATAGAACTACTAGACAAAAGATAAGGATATAGAAAACTTGGACAAAACTGTTATGCTAACTTGACCTAACAGACATACACAGAACACCGCAGCCAGAAACAGCGGAATACACATTCTTCACTATGTGTATTCTATAGAACATTCTCCAGACAATATGTTAGGTTATAAAATAAGTCTCAATAAATTAAAAAATATTGAAATCACTAAAAGTGCCATTTTGGACCAGAATAGAATGAAATTAAAAGCCAATAACAGAAGGAAGTCTGGAAAATTCACAAATATGTGACAATGAAATAACATACTTTCAAACATCAAGTAGGTCAAAGAAGAAATAACAAGGAAAATTGAAAACATTGTGAAATGCAAGAAAATGAAAATAAAACATTGCAAAACTTATAGGTTGCAATGAAAGCAATTCTGAGAGAGAAATTTCTAGATGTAAATGCCTACATTTAAAAAGAAGAAAGATCTCAAATCAATAACCAAAACTTCTACCTTAAGGAAATAGAAAAGAAGAGCAAACTAAACTCAAAGCAAGCAGAAGGAAATAATAAATATTAGAGTGGAGTTAGGTGGAATACAGAATAGAAAAACAATAGAGAGAATTAGCAAAACCAAAAGTTGGTTCTTTGAAAAGAGCAACAAAAATTGACAAAACTTTAGTTATATTGATCAAGTAAAAAGAGGGAAGGATCACATTACAAAAAATCAGTAATGAAAATGGGGGCATTAGTATTGACTTTACAGAAATAAAAAGACTTATAAAAGGATATTATGAACAATTGTATGTCAACAAATTAGATAACTTTGATGAAATGGACAAATTCCTAGAAACACACAAACTACCAAAACTGACTCAGGAGAAATAGAAAATCTGAATAGACATATATAAGTTAAAAGATCAAATCAGTAATTAAAAAAAAAAAAAAAACTTCTACCCAAAAAAAGATGAGAACCAGATTGCTTCACTGGTGTATTCTATCAAACATTTAAAGAAGAATGAAAACCAATACTTCTCAAACTCTTTCAAAAAATATGGAGGAAGAGGGAGCACTCCCAAATTATTCTATAAGGCCAAGTTTGCCCTGATACCAAAGCCAGACAAAGACATCACAAGAAAGAAAACTATAGACCAATATACTTTTTGGACATAAATGCAAAAAAAAATCCTCAAGAAGATACCAGCAAACCAAATCTAGGAGCATATTAAAAGGATTATACAACATGCCCAAAAGGGATGTATTCCAGGAAAGCCAGACTTGTTCAACATATCAAAATCAATCAATGTAATACACCACATTATTGAAGAAAAAACACATGATCATCTCAATTGTTGTAGAAAAATATTTCACAAAATCAAACACCCTTTCATGATAAAAAAAAAAAACTCAATGAGCTAGGAAAGAAGGGAACTCCTATAATCTGATAAAGGACATTTATGAAGAAAACACAGCTAACATCATATTTAATGGGGAAAGATCGAAAGCCTTCTCCATAAAATCAGGAACAAGACAAAGATATCTGCACTTCTCAACATTTTACTGTATGTTCCAGCTAGGGCAATTAGGAAAGAAAAAGGAATAAATGTCATCCATTGCAAAGGAAAACTAAAACTATTTCTGTTAAAATATGACATGATTTTACATCTAGAAAAACCCTAAAGAATCCACAAAAGATATTAGAGCCAATAGATTAATTCAGCAAAGTTGCAGGAAGGAAGATCAATATACAAAAATCAGTTGTATTTCTGCACACTAGCAATGAAAATGAAATTAAGAAAACAATCTTATTTACAATAACATACAAAATAATAAAGTACTTAGAAATAAATTTAACCAAGGAGATGAAGACTTGTACATTAAAAATTACCAAACATTGTTGAAAGAAATTAAAGACCTAAGCAAATGGAAAGACATCTTGTGCTTATGGATTTTAAGATTTAATATTGTTAAGATGGCAGTAGGTTCCAAATTAATCCACAGATTCAATGCAATCACACTAAAAATCTTGGCTGCTTTTTTGTTCTGCAAAAATTGACAAACTGTTCATAAAATTCATATAGAAATGCAAGGGACCCAGAATATTCAAAATAATCTTGAAAAAAAAAAAGAACAGAGTTGGAAATTTCACACTTCTTGATTTCAAAAGTTATAACAAAACTTTAGTAATCAATAGAGTATGGTACTGACATAAGGAAAGACATATGGATTGATGAATAGAACTGAAGTCCAGAAATAAAACTTTACATTTAGGGTCAATTGATTTTCATCTGCAGTGCCAAAACAATTCAATGCATAAAGAATAGTCTTTTTAATAAATGGTGGGTGGACAACTGGATAGCCTCATGCAAAAGAATGAATTTGGTTCTCTACTTGACACCATATACAAGAACTAACTTAAAATTGATCAAAGACCTAAATATAAGAGTTAAAAATTTAAAAGTCTTAGAAGAAAACATAGGAGCAAATATTCATGGCCTTGAATTAAGCAATGGATTCTTAGATATGACACCAAAATCCCAAGTAGTGAAAAAAAAAAGGTTAAATTGGACTTATTAAAAAATTGCATTTCAAACCAATATGAAAGTGAGTAGACAACTTACAGAATAGGAGAAATTAGTTGTAAATCATACATCAAAGAATGGTTTAGTATCCAGAACATATAAAGAACTCTTACAACTCAAAAATAAAAAGATACACAACCCAATTTAAAAATGGGCAAAGCATTTGAAAAGACATTTCTCCAAAGATTATATATAAATGGCCAATAAACACATGAAAAAAATGTTCAACATCATTCATCATTGGGCCAGTGCAAATTAAAAACACAATGATATACAATTTGATACCACTAGAATGGCTATAATTTAAAAATCAGAAAATAACAAGTTTCGACAAGGATATGGAGAAATTGGAACCCTCATACATTGCTGGTAGAAATATAGAATGGCGTAGCCGTTGTGGAAAACAGTTGGCATTTCCTCAAAACGTTAAACATAGAGTTACCTTATGACCCAGCATTTCCATTTATAGGTATATACACAAGAGAAATTAAAACAGGTGTTCAAACAAAAATGTATACACAAATGTTCACAGCAGCATTATCTGCAGCAACAAAAAGTGGAAGCAACCCAAATATCTGTCTGAATGGATAAACAAAATGTGATACATAGTCAGTAATAGGGGGACATAAGGGATATGCGATTTTTTTTTTTTAAGAAATTGGAATGCTCCCATATTGATTGTGGTGGTGAATGCACAACTATGTGATTATACTAGGAGCTATTGGTTGTACACTTAGGATAGATTGTATGATGTGTGAATAAAATTGCTTTTTAAAAAAAAAACACAGAAAACTACAAGTACTGGAGAGGATATGAAGAAATGGGTACACTAATTCACTGTTGGTGAGAAGGTAGAATGGTGCAGCTGCTCTGGAAGGCAGTTTGACAGTTCCTCAGGAAGCTAAGTATAAAATTGTCATATGATCTGGCAATCCCATTATTAGGTATATACTTGGAGGAACTGTATGCAGGGACATGAACAGACATTTACACACCAATGTTTGTGGTGGCATTATTCATGATCACCAAAGGATGGAGGCAGCCCAAGTGTCCATTGACTGATGAGTGGATGGACGAACTGTGGTGTATACATATGATTGAATACTGTGTGACTGCAGAAAGGAATGAAGTTGTGAGGCATGCAATGATATGGATGAGTGTTGAGGATATTATGTTGAGCAAAATTAGTCAGAAACAAAAGGACAAATATCATATAGTCCCACTAGTATGAACTAACTATAATGAGCAAACTCTGTTAAATTCGATAGCATAGGTTATCAGGAGATAGAAGGAGACTAGAGATTAGGCAATTGATGCTTAAGAAGTAAAGAATGTTTAACAAAGTTGATTGTAAAGTTTTGGAAATGGATAGCACAATACTGTGTGATGGCAGCACAGTACTGTTAGTGTAAGTAATAAACCTGAGTGTGAGTATAGTTGAAAGAGGAAGGCTAGGGTCATGTATGTCACCAGAAAGAAAGCTAGAGGATAAAAACTGGGACTGTATAACTTAGCAAAACCTAAAGTGGATGATTGTACAAATATAAGATAGTTCTTACATGAACTAGAACAAACATACACCATTATTACAAGGTGGTAGGGTGGTATATGGGAAAAATATAATTAATGCAAACTGAGGGTTATAGTTAACAATAACATTGTAATAGTCTTTCATCAATTGTAACAAAGCCACTATACCAAAGCTAAATGTCAATAAGAGGGGGATATAAGGGTTATGGGATTTTTTGTTTGTTCATTTTTGCAAAAGAAATGAGAATGTTTTCATATTAACTATGGTGGTGAATGCAAAACTATGTGGTTGTACTAAGAACTACTGATTATACACTTAGGATGGATTGTATGGTGTGGGAATAAAATTGTTTACATTTTTTTTTAAAAAAAGCAAAGTTGGGGAAAGTATGAGAAAATATAACAGTAACATCAGTACAATTTAAAATTTAAAATACATACAAATTGGGAGAATGTTTATTCATGATTTGGTTTGGATCTGCTTCAAAATAAAATGCATATAGAATATAAGTCTAAAAATATATAATACATAACTATGCAATGGAATCTTTCATTGATTTTAAGGAATGAAGTACTGATATGTACTTCAGCTTGGGTGAACCTTGAAAACAATATGCTAAGTGAAGAAGCCAACACAAAAGGCCACATATTGTGAGGCAGGATAGAGTAGGGCATCAAGGCTGTGGTCCCTGGTCTTCTATTCCACTTTGAAAGAGTTAATGAAGACCTGGGAACTTCTCATGGAACAAAAATTTCCCTAAAGCTCTGAAACCTCCCCAAACCATAAAAGCCTGTAAAATCATGACCCCAAAACAAACTCTTTAGTTAAGGACAAAAAGCAAGGGGTCATAAAAATTGTTACATATCTGCCATAGACATATTTTGGATACACAATGGAAGGCCACAAGTCCTGATAGCTATCTCCTTTTAGAACAAAGAAGACACCTAGTTAATGCAAACATGGTTATACAAACCTTGTAAGCCCATAGCATTCAAAGGTTACTATGGAAACCTGCCACCAGCAAAACTTTCTTATATAATAAGCCAACCCGCTACCACTCAGTGCATGCTTCTCCCATAAACATGCCTACATTATCTCTTTAATGTGTCTTCTTTCTCTCTTTCTTTAATAAACTTATCTACTTATTCCTACTGGCCCCTCTCATCTCTGAATTCTTTCCATGGTGAGAGTCCCTGTTCTGGTTTGCTAATGCTGCTGGAATGCAAATCACCAGAAATGGATTGGCTTTTATAAAAGGGGGTTTATTTGGTTACACAGTATCAGTCTTAAGGCCATAAAGTGTCCAAGATAACACATCAACAATCAGGCACCTTCACTGGAGGATGGTCCATGGAATCCGGAAAATCTCTGTTAGCTGGGAAGGCATGTGGCTGGCGTCTGCTCCGGAGTTCTGGTTTTAAAATGGCTTTCTCCTAGGACATTCCTCCCTAGGCTTCAGCTCCTCAAAAATGTCACTCTCAGTTGCTCTTGGGGCATTTGTCAGCTCTTAGCTTTTCCGGAGCAAAAATCTGCTTTCAAAGGCCATCTCCAAAATGTCTCTGTAAGCTGAAACTCCTCTCTTATCTCCTGTGCATTCTTCATAGTGTCCCTCTTGGCTGTAGCAAAGTCGTTCCTTCTGTCTGAGCTTATGTAGTGCTCTAGTAAACTAATCAAGGCCCAGGCTGAATGGGTGGGGCCACACCTCCATGGAGATTATCTAATCAGAATTATCATCTACAGCTGGGTGGGTCACATCTCCATGGAAACACTCAATCAAAGAATTACAATTTAATCAAGACTAATATGTCTGCCCACACAAGATTGCATCAAAGCTAATGGTATTTTGGGGGACATAATACATTCAAACTGGCACAGTCCCAAATCCAGAACAGGGTTCTGCCTGGTACTGTTGCCAGCAAGGCACCGGTTACATATTCTGGCAACTCAGCCAGGAGAAGATTGCTGCAGGAGCTTCCAGGAGTCCATCTTCACTGATTTCAAGTAGAAGACATCCTGAGGTATGCCTCTGACACTAATGCTTGCCACACCACATGGTTGTGCCTCCTGATCATTCTCCCTTTGACGCTATACCCCTCTTAATTCTTGCTTTTCTATGGGTGCTTGCTACCTGCCTGACACTTGGTCACTCCAACTGCAAGTATTTGCCTCCCTGTTCTCCCTAATTTATGAACAGACCTTACAACCCCCATGCTCTAAGTCCCTTCTCACACACATGCCCTAACTTTTTCTTAAACTCCAACATGTTTACACAATCTACCTCTTTTTCTGAGCCCTGGAGGGAATACTGGCTCCAGACTTTTGCACTACGGATCTTTCCATCTCTCTGTTCTGACTCTTTTTGTTGTTGCTCATCTACATGCCTCCCTACCAGGCCTTAGACCACTGGCTAAGAAGGAGTAATTGTTCGGGTTGTGTTTGGTTCATGGATAGGGAACTATGTTGTAAGGGGTGGTGAGAACCCCACATTTGGCCCTACTGATTATATGCCCTCTCCCAGGACCTGAAGACTGAGGAGCCTCCTCCATCACCTTTTATTTTTGCTGCTGGCCTTTTCCAGGGCATTCTCCCCTCTGGGGAGCTAGATACCTTTTAAAAACATTTGTCCCCCGAAGGGCAACTCAGGCAATTACAAGAGAAGTCCCCTCTCTTGAGTTCTTTTCTCTCTGGCAAGTCTTCTCCACTCTTGTCAGTTACCCATTCCCATTGGACCCTTTTTGTACTCCATTTTCTATGGAGGAATTAAAGCAGTCAGTCCAACCCCCTAAGCCTCTGAACAGAGAGTTTCCCCTCCCTTTCTTCCCATTTCAGACATATTCTCTTTCTGCCCCTCTCTCCTCCCTTGGTGATATTCTTGCTCACCTCCTCCTTTGCATGTGTCTTATGTATTATTCCTGTAAACAACCCTAACCACTCTTGATAACATCAACCTCCTCCTCCCAAAGGAGAAAACAGGCCTTAGCCAAGGGGTACCTCTGTCCATTTAAGTTCTCTGTTTATGGTGGTTTTTAGATCAAGTCTTGCACAAAGTTTACCCAAAGATTTTCTGCCCCCAGAATTAGGAAAAGAGCAGAGGTTTGGCTCAGAGCCACCAGGGTAAGGCTAGCTCACCAGACCTCTGAATTCAGCTCAGAGCCACCGGGGTGAGGAATCTAACTCACCAGTCCTCCAAGACCAGCTCAGATCAACCAGGGTGATGCTAGCTCTGAGTCCGGCCCAGAGCTGCCAGGGTGAGAAGCCAGGCTCACCAGCCTTCAGGGCCTGACTTAAGACTCAAGGGGTGAAACCAGACAGCCCATCTCCTAAGTCTAAGGTTTTCTTCCCCATAGGGATGCCCAGGGGTGAGAAGGTGTTGTGAGGGTACTACTCAGCTGCAGGACTATGGGACGCCAAGCCTCAGTAAATATCTCTCTATCTCTCTCCTTTCAGAATATGGGCAGTGCACCCAGCATCACAATTGATAGCTCCCTGGACTGCATCCAAAAAAAAAAAAAGAAAAAATTGAATACATTGCTTGTCCTCAATATTAATTGGGAGGTAGAGAAGAATGGCCACCAAATGGCACTCTTGGTTTTAATGCCATTCTCCAATTAGATCTCTTTTGCAAAAGAGAAGGGAAGTTGTCTGAAACCCTTTATGTCCAGCTTTTCATGGCTTTATATCAGGACAAGGCCATACAGGGACTTGTAAAGTTGCTTATCTTAAGGGGGAATTAAGAATTGAATTCTTTCCATCTCAGGAAGAAAAAGAGGCAGATATTTTAAATGATCTGCTGTTAGGCAGACCACCAAAATGTGAACCCCCAAAAAGACCCCAAATTCTCCCCCAAACCCAGAACTTGAGTCCACCAGACCCAAGGCTCCCATGGACCCTCCTCCTTTAAAGGACAAGGCTTCTGAGCCCCCTGTTCCCCCTCCTTATTCAAGTCCATCTGTACACACTCATAGTGGAGCCCCTTACCACCACCCAGAGAAAGAAAAGGAGCTCAGAGGGAAATGGAATGTATCCTCTCTGGAAAGTAGCCAGTGGAGACAGGGGAACCATACAGGTCCACATACCTTTTCTTATGACTGACTTAGTACAGTGTAAGACGCTTGGAAAAATTTTCTGAAGATCCCTCCAAGATTCTGGAGGAATTTAAAAACATGGTGCTCACCTATGCATTCACCTGGGGAGACATTCAGGTTATTCTCTCCTCCTGTGGCACTCCCAAGGAGAAACAAAGGATTTGGGTAGAAGCCCAAGGATATGCAGACAAGCTGCATGGGGAACAGCCAGCATGATACATGGCAGGGACCAAAGCTATCCCAAACACAGGCCCTAACTGAAACTGTCAGAGAGGGCAGTGAGATCTTGATAAGAGGGACCATATGATTACTTGCTTACTAGAAGGTATGAAAAAAATGTATTAGCAAGCCTACAAATTACAGTATGCTTCAGAGCATAACTCAGGAAGACAAGGAAAATCCTGCTTTGTTTGAGGGGAGATTAGTGGAAGCTATGAAAAAGCATACCAATGCTGACCCAGACTCACAGGAAAGACAAATTTTGTTAAAGACCTACTTTATAGGCCAGTCAGCTTCAGACATAAAGAGAAAACTCCAAAACAAAAACAAAAACAAAAAATCCTTGGGACCCAAACACCTATGAATGACCTTATGAGTACCGCCTTTTCTGTCTTTAATAACTGAGACAGGGCTGCAGAGAAAGAGAGAGCAAGGAGAGACTGAAATATGGCAAGGACCATAGCTTTAGCTGTTAATGGTAAGCAACCACCTCAGGACCACTCAGGGCAGAAGCCACTAGGAAGGTAGAAAGAGCCAACCAAACCTTAAAACAAACATTAGCAAAATTATGTCAAGAAACCCTTATGTCATGGGTACCAAATCTTCCCTTAGCACTCCTCAGAACATGCTTGGCACCAAAGGAGCCCCTCCAGCTGAACCTCTTTGAAATGATGTATGGGAGAATGTTTTTAACAGGATTTAGGGTTAGATCCTGAAATCAATACTCTACCCAAGTACTTCACTTCCTTAGGAGCCACGCAGAAGCTTGTACAAGACCTAGGGTCCCAATTTCTTCCTGCCCCAGAGCCAAATTTAACCTCTCCTAAGGTAAAACCAGGAGACTCAGTCTTAATCAAAACCTGGCAAGAAACCAGGCCCAGCTACCAGCTGGAGCCCAAATGGAAAGGACCTTACTCTGTAATTCTTGTTACTCCCACAGCATTCAAGGTCTGTTGACTCTCCAGTTAAATTCACCTGTCCAGAGTCAAGCTCCCCAACCAGAATCCTACAGACCCTCCTGACCAGAGAGAATCCTACAGCTGTTGGTCACTGGACAGTTTAAAACTCCTACTAAAAAGCAGAGCTAAGTATAACATGCTCCCTCTCTCTCTCTCTCTCCTTTGTACTCTTCTATACCTTGTACCTTTTATCCTATCCAAACACCCTTTTTAAGTCCTCTCCTAGGCCTCCTCTAGACCCAGATAGAGGCCCTGGTAGCAATGGTGTGCCAAAACAGGTGAGCCTTGGATGCATTCACTTCAGCTTAAGGAGGAACTTGCCTTTCTTAGAAGAATGCTGCTTTTATGTCAGCCACTCAGGTAAAATCCAAAAGAACATATGGGACCTTTGAAACCAATCCCAACAAATTAAATACATTACTGGAAGCAACTGAAATCCTTTTCCACATCTACCTAATCTAACTACTTAAATCCTTTCTTTTCTGGATCCTTTAATTTCTTTTCTTCTCATTCTTATGTTTGGCCCATGTGTATTTAACCTACTTGTCAAATCTGTTTCCAACAGACTGCAAGTAGTCCACACTAAGCTCATGCTCACACATGAATATCAGGCTGCTCCAGACCAGGACTAGCCTACCCCCACCCTTACTAGAATAGAGAGAGTTTTACCCCCTGGCAGGCAAGGTCTACCATCCTTAAAAACAGCAGGAAGAAGTTACAGAAATCAGATCTTTCCCCTCAGCATGCCCTTAAGATTAAGGGCATTCTACTCTTTCAGGGGGAAATTGAGGCAGGATAGACTAGAGCATCAAGTCTGTGGTCCCTGGTCTTCTATTCGCCTTCAAAAGAGTTAATGAAGACCTGGGAACTTCTCATAGAATAAAAATTTCCCCTAAAGCTCTGAAGCCTCCCCAAACATAAAAGCTTGTAAAATCATGGGCCCCAAACAAACTCTTAGTTAGTGACCAAAAGCAGGGGGCTCATAAAGATGTTAAACATCTGCCATAGACAAATTTTGGACTTGTGATAGAAGGCCACAAGTCCTGTTAGCTATCTCCTTCTAGAACAAAGAAGACACCTGGTTAATGTAAACCATGGTTTATACAAACCTTGTAAGTCCCTAGTGTTCAAAGGTTACTATGGAAAACTGCCACCAGCAAAACTTTCCTATATAATAAGCCAACCCACTCCCATTCAGGGCATGCTTCTCACATGAACCTGCTCACATTATCTCTTTAATTTGTCTTCTTTCTCTCTTTAATAAACTTTACTATTATTCCTACTGGGCCCTCTCATCTCTGAATTCTTTCCACGGCAAAAGTCCCTAACCTGGAATGGGGTTCTGCCTGGCACTGTTGCCAACAGGGCACTGATTACAATTGTATGGGTTCATTTATAAAAAATGTTCAGAATGGGCAAAATGCAGAGACAGAAAGTAGATTAGTGGTTGCCAGAGGTTGGAGTGAAAGTAAAATGTGAACTGACTGCCTGATGGGTATGGGTTTCTTTTTCAGGTGATGAAAATATTCTGGAATTAGATATTAGTGGTGTTTGCACAGCATCATGAATGTATTAAAACCACAAAATCATGCACTTTAAAATGGTTTATATGGTGAACTTTATGTTATGTGAATTTTAACTAAATAATAAAAATTAAAGTTATTAATTGACTTCATTAACATGTAACACTTCTTTTAGTCAAAAAAACATTACTGGTGAGAAAAAGACCAGCTAAATAAAAAAAAAGCATAAATGATATAAAAATCAATTCATAAAGAAATACAAATAGCCTATAAAGGTATGAAAAGACACTGAACCTCACTAACAGAAAAATACAAATTAAAGCACTGAGATAGAATTTTCACTCATAAGATTTGCAAAACTGAAAGAGTTTAAAAATATCAAGATGACTAAAGTTTGGTAAAAGAGATTCGCTCATCTATTGTTAACAGCTGTTAAATTGTAGTCATTTCCAAGGGTAATTTGCAGTAAAGTACTAACATTTTAAAACATCGGTACCCTGTAAGTCAGAAATTCCACTTCTCCATATTTATGCAAAAGAAATATTAGTACAGGTACACAAGGAAGCATGTACAAGGATGTTCACTGCCACAATGTTTATAAAAGCAAAAATGAGAAACAAGCTAAGGAGAGCAAAGAAATAAATTGTGGTAGAGCCATATCATGAAATACTATGTAATCATTTAACTCATTAATGTTAGTATGCAAAGTTATGTAAGACTTACTGTTGAATGCAAAAAGCAAGTTTGAAAACTACAGAAACAGCTTTTCATTTCCCATGGGAATGTATGCATGTTGTAAATGGGGAGAAAAAAGTTTGGTAGGTCAAAATGAAAGTGATATCACTGGTTATCTAAGGTGATAGATCCAGATTGTTGATAATCAAAGAGGATTTTAGCCTTACCTAAAATATTATTTACATGAGGGGATGATATTAATTTTAAAACAAGAAAAAAGTAAATTCAAATTCCAAGATTTAAATAGTGAATATATTTTAACTCTAAAGAAAACTCTGAACTGGCCAATATGACTTGGTTACACTGAAAGATTTGTCTTCCAAAGGAGAGGAAGAATGGGGGGGGGGGTAGGGAAAATATACTAGACTAATTTCTGAAATTATGCTGCCAAATAAAAGCCAGATGAATCTGAATTTTAAGTGCCTCATCAGTTATTTGGTCATGCTAAGAACTCATTAGAAAATTTTTTTCAACTATCTAAAACTTGACAAAATTCATTGGCAAGGAACTATATCTCCAAATAATCCTTCAAGAAACACTTGAATTGGGTCATCAAGAGCGCTTGATAAAATAGACAAGGATACTAAGAAAAGGCATTTGCATGCCATTATTCAGAACAATAGACTACAGGGGCAGAAAAGACAAGTTAAAAGCCTAAAAGTAAATTGCAAAAAGCAAGGGAGTATTTTGCAATGTCAATTGTGACAGAATAGAAACAGCAGGAATTGGAGACAATTACCTAGGTTAATTTTGAGTCTGCATTTATAATTGTGTGACTTTGGGCAAACACTTACTGATTTGTAAAATGAGAATAAGAATACCTATCTTGCTACCGCACTGGTTACTGAGAAAGGCATTATAACTGAAAAGTACTAACAAGATCAAAAGGATTCAAAAAGGAGTGAAAGAGATCAACTCACTAATGTAAAATCCTCAGGGGGTGAAGAGTTGCCAGGAGACTTGGGACAAGCTGTCTGGAGAGACACATTTTGGACAAAGCACAGCTTTATTCTTTATTCCTTGGGTTATGGACTTAATTGTGTCCCCCAAAAAGATAGGTTGACGTTCTGATCTCTGGTACCACAGAATGTGACCTTATTTGGAAACAAGGTCCTTACAGATGGAGTTGGGCAAGTTGACATGAGGTCATGTCAGAGTAGGCTGGGCCCTTAATCCAATATGACTGGTTGTCCCTTGTAAGAAGAGGAATGGACGCAAGACAGAGGCCAAGATCGAAACCTGAGGTTTTGGGCAAACCACCAGATGCCAGGAGAGCAGCATGGAACAGATGCCTCCCTGGAGATGCCAGAGGGAGCCGGGCCCTGCTGACACCTTGATCTTGGACTTCCAGCCTCCAGAACTGAGAGACAATACATTTCTGTTGTTTCAAGCAATCTAGTTTGTGATATTTTGTTACAGGAACTCTAGAAAACTAAGATACCCTCCATAGTAATGTACACCTGCCTAGGATTATTCCCATGTTTCCCCTCTTGTTTCAGGAAAATTGCTCTGGAATCACTGGCTAAATCATTTCTGTCAACACAGCTATTCCTATCTCACAGGTTCATTGACATAACTAAAATATATCAGTATCCCCCTCTCATCCTGTGTTTGAGAATTACACATTCAAGTGAGACAGTATCATGTAGTAATTAAGATGCGGGGCTCTTGGGTCAGATTGCCTGGGTTTAAATCCCGGCTCCACCATTTAACAAATTTATAGCCTGGGAAATATTACTTAACTTCTCTGTGCTTCACTACAATGGGTTAGGGAAAGTGCCCAGTGTGTAGAATTGTTATGCAGTTGTCAGGGCCCAAGGGGGCTTTTGCAGCAGAAGGACTAAAGAAGACACTGGCCAAGGTTTGAGACGTGCTCTTTTTTTCCAGGGCTTACAAGGAAATGGAAGTCAGCTGCTCTGATTGGTGGCAAGTTCAGAGCTCAGTGTGTACGTACTCCACGCTTTGGGGGAGCTGATCAAGCCAGTTATAAGGGCTCGACATTACAATGGGTATGAGAGCATAAGCACAGTGGGGGGGGGGTGTTGTGACATAGGGAGGGATCAATTGTAGTCAACAGGGAAGAAGGGGGATTATAGATTATCTTGTAGATAATAGTATCTCAGGGAGTTTCAGGGAGGAGGTAAGCTGTAGATGACATTTAGTACCAGAGGCCTGATTTTACAAGGAGAGTAGGTCAAACCTTAACTGACCTAGGTCACGCAAGCTGCTGTGTGCACAGTCTTCAAGGCCCTTGGGGAAGGCCCTGGGCCCCCCGGGCTCCCACAGCAGTTAAACAGAAAAAGAAATGTAAGTTTTTTAGAACAGTGTCTGGCTTGTATTAAGCACACAATAAATGTTAGCTCTTTATCTTGGTTTCTTTATCTTGCTGGGGTACATGGAAGCTAAATGGTTCCTTTCTGTGTCTATGTTGAAGAAATTTTTTCCTTGTCACATGTAGATGAAAACACCATTTGGGATTTCATTTTCACTTAATTAAAAGAAAAGAGAAAACCCAGATTCCCCACTTCCACTCCAAGGAGGTCTGATTTTTTAATTTCTTTAAATCCATATGTTCTTAGATCTTCAAGGTAAGTTGAAGCCTATATGGAAAACCCATTTCACATCATAGCTACAGTCCCAATGCTGATCACAGTACATCTGTGATGGTCAAGATCACGTGCCAACCTGGCTAGGTTACGGTGTCCTGCAGCTAGAGAGGCAAGCACTGGCCTGATCGTTACAGTGAGGATAGATAGTTCATGGATTTAAATCATTAGTCAGGTTGATGGCATCTGTGGCTGATAACATCAGCAGTTAGTAAAGGAGACTGCCTTCAGCAATGAGAGAAGTCTCATCCAATCAGTTTACAGGGAGTACTGATGATTTCTTCAGTCAGAAAGAAGAATTTCTATCTCTATTTCAGACAGCCAGCTTCTCCTGGGGAGCTCATCAAAACCTTCATCAGAGTTCCTAACTTGTGGCCTCCCCTATGGAATTTGGACTTGTCAATCCTCATGGTTGTGTGAGCCAATTCTAGTAATAAATCTCAGAAGTTTTATGTAAATAAATATACATATACATATATACATATATTTCAGTTTTATTTCCTGCCAGTTCTGTTTCCCTGGAGAACTCTCATACCCAGGGCCACCTCAGAGACCTCAGCAGCAGTGGTCTATTGATCCTCACCCTAATATTCTGCCATCAATATGCCCACTATTCTCTCCAAATGCCTGTTTCTTTACCAAAATACTTTCTCTCCTTCTACCCTCACTGTGTCCTTTGTGTGCCTAGTAGCTTTGGCTTATTCATAGATTTTTTAAAAAATTTATTATGGTAACATACACATAATAAAAAATTTGCCCATGTTAACCATTTTTTGAGTGTACAAAATTCAATGACATTAATTACTTTATAATGTGTGCTCTCGTCCAGTATAAAACTATTTTCATCATTCCAAACAAAAATTCTGTACTCATTAAGCAGTAATTCCCCATTTCTTCCTCCTCCCAGCTCTTGGTAACCTATAATCTACATTCTACCTCTATGAATTTGTTTATTCTAGGTATTTTATATAAGTGGAATCATGCAATATTTGTCATTTTGTGTCTGGTTTATTTCACTTAATATAATGTTTTCAAGGTTCATCTATTTTATAGCATGCATCAGAACTTTGTTTCTTTTCATGGTTGAATAATATATTCCATTGTAGGTATATACTACATTTTGTTTATCTATTCATCTGTTGATGGACACTTGGGTTATTTTCCCCTTTTGGCTATTGTAAATAATGCTGCTATGAACTTTGGTGCACAAGTGTCCATTTGAGTTCTTGCTTTCATTTCTTTTGGGTATATATCTAGCAGTGGAAATTCTGGATTTCGTGGTAATTCTATGTTTATATTTTTAAAATGTTTTAAATTTAAGACTTTTATTAACAGGTGTTTGCAGTTTATTGACTTTTTTGAAAAAAAATCAAGTTGTAAACTTTTATTACAAATTAAAAAGGAGGTTCTTAAAAATCTCAGTTTGACCAGCTGCAAAACAATTCAAAAACCTTTAAATGTGCATTGAGAAAAACCAGCTTTAAAACAAAAACAACACATATTTGTCATTACCAAAGAGAGACAATTTTAGGTAAAAAAAAAAAAAAAACAAAAAACAAAACAAAAAAAAACATGCTGCATAGATAATGCAGCTAATTCTAGTTATCTGGTCAATGGGCAAAAAGTAAGCACTTAAGGTTTTTAGCTCCAATCTTTTGTTCATTTCTTATTTCTGGAATTTCATATTCATTTCTTCTTGTCAGATGACTAAATCTGATGGTGGGAGAGATAGATAGCTGGTATTTACTCAGTCCACCCTGCTCATCCTCAGGAGCAGAGGAATACTCAGCTGATTGGTAGGCTGGCTGCTCACCATCCTGTGGTTTAGGTTTTCTTGGAGTCTACTGTTGGTAATTGAAGTTGCAGAGGTCTGAACATTGAAGTGGCTGCTGACCTTTGGTCTTTTCTCCTTGATTTTCCCTATCTTCTTCATTGACCTTCCTTTCTAGGCTGTCTTTGGCCAGGAGGGCCCTGCAGAATCGTGGTCTATAATTCCATTTCATATTCTGTCTCACTGCCCTGCCCTGTTCTCCTGTATCCTTGTTATCAGCACCCTCCATCACTTCTTCCTGCATGGGAGGGTTGGAAAACTGTGGTTGATGTCCATGGGGTCTCCACATGTAGTAAAGTGGGAACTGTCACCCGTGATGGGGCTGGCACTGGGGGCCTGGCCTTTGGGAACACTCTCCCATCCCTCCTGCTGTTCCCCACTCTCACTGTTCTGGTAATTCTGCTGATAATGGTGCGGAGGACCCTCATGACATGGATAATGTCTGCAATGGTTCCAGTCTGCTGCATGTTTACTGTCTTGCACTGGAATTCCACCAGGACCTGTAACAATTGCTGCCTCTGCTCCATTTCCTCCTTCAACAACATCAAATCCCACAGTCTCTCCATCTCTTACACTGCAAAGTTACTTCCTGGGGTGATTCTTCTTTAAGACAGTCTGGTGTACAAATACATCTTTACTGGTGTCATTTCTGTTGGTGAAACCATAGCTATTTCTTACATGGAAACATTTTACTATTCTCAAAACCTTCCTTGGGTTGATCTTACTTCTATGCTGGCAGGTGCCACTAATGTGAGGCCACCCAGGCCACACTTCCTGCCATGCTGCTGGTGGGGCAGGTGGCTGCTGGGTCCTGGCCTCACTGTTCATGGTTGCGGTGATGGAAACTGGGGCCAGCTGGGACAGCTGCAGCTCCTCCCTGGGTGTGTTGATAACTAGGCCCATTGCAGCAGTGGGGCTGCTTAGGGCTCTTTGAGGTCTGCTCCCCACTGCTGCTACCAACAAAATTCTATGCTTAACTTTTTGAGGAACTACCAAACTGTTTTCCAAGTGACTGCACTATTTTACATTCCACCAGCAATCCATGAGGGTTTCAATTGCTCCACATCCTTGCCAACACTAGTTATTTTTCTCTCTTTCTTTCTTTTTTTAATAATAGCAGTCCTTGTGGGTATGAAGTTGTATCTAATTGTGGTTTTGATCTGCATTTCCCTAATGACTAATCATGTTGAGCATCTATTCATGTGCTCATTGGCTGTTTGCATATCTTTGGGAAAATGCCTATTCAAGTCCTTTGCCCATTTTAAATTGGATTGTTTGTCTTTTTGTTGTTGAGTTGTAGGAATTTTTTATATATTTGGATATGTCAGATATGCTATTTATTGAGACACAATTTGTGACTATTTTGTCCCTTTCTGTGGGTTGTCTTTTCACTTTCTTGATAATGTCCTTTGAAGCACAAGTTTTAAATTTTGGTGTAGTCCAATTTATCTATTTTTTCTTTTGTTTCTCATGCTTTAGTTGTCATATCTAAAACTCCATTGCCAAATCCAAAATCATGAAAATTTCCCCTTACATTTTCTTCAAAGAGTTTTATGATTTTATCTCTTATATTTAGGTCATTATCTATTTTGAGTTAATTTCTATATATGGTGAGAGAGAGGGATCCAATTTCATTCTTTCATATGTGGAAATCCATTCTCCCAGCATCATTTGTTGAAGAGACTATTCTTTCCCCCATTGAATGGACTTGGCCCCTTGTGGAAAATCAAATGTTCATAAGTATGTGGGTTTACTATTGAACTCTAAATTCTATTCCACCAGTCAATAAATCTATCCTTATGTCAGTACCACACTATTGTGATTACTGTAGCTTTGTAGTAACTTTTTTTTCTAGTTTCCATTGATTGTATTTTCCCCCCAGTCCCACCCTATTTTTAACACCTTGCAATGTTGACATTCATTTGTTGTACCTCATGTAAAAACACATTTTTACCTTTTATTACAATCATTGAGCACCCTAAGTTTCCCTGAGTTACACACAGTCTTTATCATTCGTCTTTTCTTCTGGTGTCCCACATGATCCCAGCCTTCCTCTTTCAACCATGTCCACAGTCATCTTTGTTCAGTGTACTTACATTGATGTGCTACTGTCTCCCAAAATTGTTTTCCAAACCTCTCACTCCTGTCTTTTCCTTTCTGTCTGCAGTGCTTCCTTTAGTGTTTCCTGTAGAGCAGGTGTCTTGTTCACAAACTCTGTCATTGTCTGTCAGAGAATATTTTAAGATTTCCCTCATATCTGAAGGATAGTTTTGCCGGATATAGGATTCTTGGTTAGTGGTTTTTCTCTTTCATATCTTAAATATATCACCCACTTCCTTCTTGCCTCCACAGTTTCTATTGAGAAATCCACACATAGTCTTATCAAGCTTCCTTTGTATGTGATGCATTGTTCTCTCTTTCTGCTTTCAGGATTCTCTCTTTATCTTTGATGTTTGATAATCTGATTATTAAGTGTCTTGGTGTAGGCCTATTCATATCTATTCTGTTTGGGGTATGCTGTGCTTCTTGGATCTGTAATTTTATGTCTTTCATAAGAAATGGGAAATTTTCATTGATTATTTCCTCTATTATTGTTTCTGCTCCTTTTCCCTTCTCTTCTCCTTCTGGGACACCAAAGACACATAAATTCTTGCTTTTCATTTTCTTTAAGTTTCCAGAGACATTCCTCGTATTTTTCCATTCTTTTCTCTATCTGTTCTTTTGTGTGTAGGCTTTCAGGTGCCTTGTTCTCCAGTTCCTGAGTGTATTCTTCTGCCTCTTGAGATCTGCTGTTGTGTTTCCATTGTGTCTTTGATCTCTTGTGTTGTACCTTTCATTTCCATAGATTCCGCCAGTTGGTTTTTTGAACTTTCAATTTCTACCTTATGTGCGTCCTGTGTTTTCATTATATGGTTCAGCTCTTTTGCCGTGTCTTCCCTAAACTTTTTGAATTGACTTATTATTAGTTGTTTCAATTCCTGCATCACAGTTGAAATGCAAGTTTGTTCCCCCAAATACTTCTAGATTCAATTCAATGCTAATCAAAATCCCTACAGGGTTTTTTTTTTTAAATTAATATTCATTTTATTGAGACATATTCACATACCATGCCATCATACAAAACAAATCGTACATTCAATTGTTCACAGTACCATTACATAGTTGTGCATTCATCAACAAAGTCAATCCATGACACCTTCATTACCACACACACAAAAATAACAAGAATAATAATTAAAGTGAAAAAGAGCAATTAAAGTAAAAACGAACACTGGGTGCCTTTGTTTGTTTGTTTCCTTTCCCCATTTTTCTACTCATCCATTCATAAACTAGACAAAGGGGAGTGTGGTCCTTATGGCTTTCCCAATCCCATTGTCACCCCTCATAAGCTACATTTTTATACAATCATCTTCAAGATTCATGGGTTCTGGGTTGTAGTTTGATAGTTTCAGGTATCTACCACCAGCTACCCCAATTCATTAGAACCTAAAAAGGGTTGTCTATATTGTGCGTAAGAGTGCCCACCGGAGTGACCGCTCAGATCCCTTTGAAATCTCTCTGCCACTGAAGCTTATTTCATTTCCTTTCATTTCTCCCTTTTGGGCAAGAAGATGTTCTCCACCCCATGATGCCGGGTCTAGATTCCTCCCTGGGAGTCATATTGCACATTGCCAGGGAGATTCACTCTCCTGGGTGTCTGATCCCACATAGGGGGGAGGGCAGTGACTTTACCCGCCAAGCTGGTTTAGCTAGAGAGAGAAGGCCACATCTGAGCAACAAAGAGGCACTCAGCAGAAGGCTCTCAGGTACAATTATAGGCAGGCCTAGCCTCTCCTTTGCAACAACAGTCTTCCCAAGGGCAAGTCCTATGGTAGAGGGCTCAACCCATCAAACCAACAGTCCTCTATGTCTGTGCACACATTAGCAACCATCGAGGTGGGGCAGGCCAATAACCCTGCATTCTCCACCAGCTCCTCAAAGGGGCTCTGCATATTTTTTTCCTTGTTTTTTTTTTAATTAACTCTTTTAAATCAGCTATATAAAAAATTAAAAAAAATTTAAAAAATATGCAACAAAAGAACTTTTCAAAGAGACCATAATAAGGGAGTAAGAAAAAGACAACTAACCTAAGATAACTACTTTGCTTCCAACATGTTCCTACTCTACCCCAAGAAAGTAACCCAATATAGTAACATTTCTGTGAACTTGGTCCTACTATACCCATCAGAAATTAACAGACCATAGTCATTCCTAGGCATTCCCAGAACGTTAAATTTATGCATGATAGCTTATCTGTTCTTATTGGATTATCTTTCCCCCTTCCTTAATTCCTCTCTAGTGCTAGTTCCCCTACATTCTACATTACAAACCTTTTGTTTTACATTTTTCAAAGTTTACATTAGTGGTAGCATTTCACCCAGCATTATGTCTTCAAGGTTCACCCATGTTGTTATATGTTTCACGACATCGTTCCTTCTTACTGCCATGTAGTATTCCATAGTGTGTCTATACCACATTTTGTGTATATAGTGGTATTCCATAGTGTGTATATACCATATAGTGTGTATATACCACATTTTATTTATCCACTCATCTGTTGAAGGACATTTGGGTTGTTTCCATCTCTTAGCAATTGTGAATAATGCTGCTATGAACACTGCTGTGCAGATATCTGTTCATGTCACTGCTTTCAGGTCTTCTGGGTATATACCAAGAAGTGCAATCACTGGATCGAAGGGTAACTCTATATCTAGTTTTGTAAGGAACTGTCAGACTGACTTCCAGAGTGGCTGAACCATTATACAGTCCCACCAACAATGAATAAGAGTTCCAATTTCTCCACATCCCCTCCAGCATTTGTAGTTTCTTGTTTGTTTAATGGCAGCCATTCTAATTGGTGTGAGATAGTATCTCATTGAGGTCTTAATTTGCATCTCTCTAATAGCTAGTGAAGCTGAACATTTTTTCATGTGTTTCTTGGCCATTTGTATTTCCTCTTCAGAGAACTGTCTTTTCATATCTTTTGCCCATTTTATAATTGGGCTGTCTGTACTATCGTCAATGAGTTGTAGGATTTGTTTATATATGCAAGATATCAGTCTTTTGTCAGATACATGGTTTCCAAAAATTTTTTCCCATTGAGTTGGCTGCCTCTTTAACTTTTTGAGAAATTCCTTTGAGGTGCAGAAACTTCTAAGCTTGAGGAGTCCTCATTTATCTATTTTTTCTTTTGTTGCTTGGGCTTTGGGTGTAAAGTCTAGGAAGTGTCCGCCTAATACAAGGTCTTGAAGATGTTTCCCTACATTATCTTCTAGGAGTTTTATGGTACTTTCTTTTATATTGAGATCTTTGATACTTTTTGAGTTAATTTTTGTGTAGGGTGTGAGGTAGGGGTCCTCTTTCATTCTTTTGGATATGGATATCCAACTCTCTCAGCCCCATTTGTTGAAAAGACCATTATGATCCAGTTCAATGACTTTGGGGTTCTTATCAAAGATCAGTCGGCCATAGATCTGGGGGTCTATCTCTGAATTCTCAATTCGATTCCATTGATCAATATGTCTATCTTTGTGCCAGTACCATGCTGTTTTGACTACTGTGGCTTTATAATAAGCTTCAAAGTCAGGGAGTGTAAGTCCTCCCACTTCATTTTTCTTTTCTAGAGCGTCTTTAGCAATTCAAGGCATCTTCCCTTTCCAAATAAATTTGATAACTAGCTTTTCCAAGTCTGCAAAGTAGGTTTTTGGAATTTTGATTGGGTTTGCATTGAATCTGTAGATGAGTTTGGGTAGACTTGACATCTTAATGACATTTAGCCTTCCTATCCATGAACATGGAATATTTTTCCATCTTTTAAGGTCCCCTTCTATTTCTTTTAGAAGAGTTATGTAATTTTCTTTGTATAGGTCTTTTACATCTTTGGTTAAGTTTATTCCTAGGTACTTGATTTTTTTAGTTGCTATTTAAAATGGTATCTTTTTCTTGAGTGTCTCTTCAGTTTGTTCATTTCTAGCATATAGAAACATTATTGACTTATGTGCATTAATCTTGTATCCTGCTACTTTGCTAAATTTGTTTATTAGCTCTAGTAGCTGTATTGTTGATTTCTCAGGGTTTTCCAGATATAAGACCATATCATCTGCAAACAATGATGGTTTTACTTCTTCCTTTCCAATTTGGATGCCTTTTATTTCTTTGTCTTGCTGGATTGCCTTGGCTAGCACTTCCAAAACAATGTTGAATAACAGTGGTGATAGCAGGCATCCTTCAGTCTCTCACCATTGAGTACTATGCTGGCTGTGGGTTTTTCACATATACTCTTTATCATATTGAGGAAGTTTCCTTCAATTCCTACCTTCTGAAGTGTTTTTATCAAAAAAGGGATGTTGGATTTTGCCGAATGCTTTTTCAGCATCTATTGAGATGATCATTTGATTTTTCCCTTTTGATTTGTTAATGTGTTGTAATACATTGATTGATTTTCTTATGTTGAACCATCCTTGCATGCCTGGAATGAACCCCACTTGGTCATGGTGTATGATTTTTTTAATGTGTCTTTGGATTCGATTTGCGAGTATGTTGTTGAGAACTTTTGCATCTATATTCATTAGGGAGATTGGCCAGTAGTTTTCCTATTTTGTAGCATCTTTGCCTGGTTTTGGTATTAGATTGATGCTAGCTTCATAAAATGAGTTAGGTAGTGTTCCATTTTCTTCGATGTTTTGAAAGACTTTAAGTAAGATTGGTGTCAGTTCTTTTTGGAAAGTTTGGTGGAATTCCCCTGTGAAGCCATCTGGCCCTGGGCATTTATTTGTGGGAAGCTTTTTGATGACTGATTGGATCTCTTTGATTGTGATTAGTTGGTTGAGGTCTTCTGTTTCTTCTCTGGTCAGTCTAGGTTGTTCATATGGTTCCAGGAAATTGTCCATTTCCTCAACATTGTCCAGTTGGTTGGCATAAGTTGTTCATAGTATCCTCTTATAATTTTTTTAACTTCTTCGGGATCTGCAGTAAAGTCACCTTTCTCATTCCTTATGTTGTTTATATGGGTCTTCTCTCTTTTTGATGTTGTCAGTCTAGCTAGGGGCTGGTCAATCTTACTGATCTTTTCAAAGAACCAACTTTTGGTGTTATTTATCTTTTCTATTGTTTTTTTTGTTCTCTATGTCATTTATTTCTGCTTTAATCCTTGTTATCCCTTTTCTTCTACTTGGTTTAGGATTAGTTTGCTGTTCATTTTCTAGCTTCTTCAGTTGATCCATTAGTTCTTTGATTTTGGCTCTTTCTTCCTTTTTAATATATGTGTTTAGTGCTATAAATTTCCCCCTGAGTACCACTTTTGCTGCATCCCATAGGTTTTGTTATGTTGTGTTGTCATTTTCATTCATCTCTATATATTTAGCAATTTCTCTTGCTATTTCTTCTTTAACCCACTGATTGTTTAGGAGTGTGTTGTTTAACCTCCAGGAATTTGTGAATTTTCTAAGTCTCTGATGGTTATTGACTTCTAATTTTATTCCACTGTGGTCAGAGAATGTGCTTTGAATAGTTTCAATTTTCTCAAATTTATTGAGGCTTGTTTTATGTCCCAGCATATGATCTATTCTGGAGAAAGTTCCATGAGCACCAGAGAAGAATGTGTGTCCTGGTGATTTGGGATGTAATGTTCTATATATGTCTGTTAAATCCAATTCATTTATCAGATTGTTTAGGTTTTCAGTTTCCTTATTGGTCTTCTGTCTGGTTGATCTATCTATAGGAGAGAGTGATGTGTTGAAGTCTCCCACAATTATTGTGGAAACATCAATTGCTTCCTTTAGTTTTGCCAGTGTTTGTCTCATGTATTTTGTGGCACCTTGATTGGGTGCATAAACATTTATGATTGTTATTTCTTCTTGTTGAATTGCCCCCTTTTATTAGTATGTAGTGGCCTTCTTTGTCTCTCATAACATCCTTGCATTTAAAGTCTATTTTATCTGATATTAATATTGATACACCTGCTTTCTTTTGGCTGTAGCTGGCATGAAATATTTTTTTGCATCCTTTCACTTTCAATTTCTTTGTGTCCTTGTGTCTAAGAGTCTCTTGTATGCAACATATTGATGGTTCATTCTTTTTAATCCATTCTGTGAATCTATATCTTTTAATTGGGGAGTTTAATCCATTTACATTCAACATTATAACTGTGAAGGCATTTCTTGAAACAGCCATCTTATCCTTTGGCTTATGTTTGTCATATATAATTTTTCCCTCTCTCTATTAATATCCTTTAATGTACCCATACTGAATCTCTTTAGTACTGAACCTTTCTCCATGTCTCTCTCTCCTTTCTTTGTTTCTCTGTTTGTAGGGCTCCCTTTAGTATCTCCAGTAGGGCAGGTCTCTTGTTAGCATATTCTCTCAGCATTTGTTTGTCTGTGAAAAATTTAAGCTCTCCTTCAAATTTGAAGGAGAGCTTTGCTGGATGAAGTATTCTTGGTTGTAAATTTTTCTCACTCAGAATTTTAAATATATCGTGCCACTGCCTTTTCACCTCCATGGTGGCTGCTGAGTAGTCATTACTTAGTCTTATGCTGTTTCCTTTGTATGTGGTATATTGCTTTTCTCTTGCTGCTCTCAGAACTTGCTCCTTCTCTTCAGTATTTGACAGTGTGATCAGAATATGTCTCGGAGTGGGTTTATTTGGATTTATTCTCTTTGGAGTTTGCTGGGCATTTATGATTTGTGTACTTATGGTGTTTAGAAGATTTGGGAAGTTTTCCCCAACAATTTCTTTGAATCCTCTTTCTAGACCTTTACCCTTCTCTTCCCCTTCTGAAACACCAATGAGTCTTATATTTGGATGTTTTATATTATCTATCATATCCCTGAGGTCCATTTTTTTTTTTCCGCATTCTTTCTTTTGTTCTTTCATTTACCGTTCTGTCATCTTCCAGTTCACTGATTTGTTGTTCAATTTCCTCTCATCTTGTACTGTGAGTATCCAGAATCTTTTTAATTTGGTCAACAGTTTCTTTAATTTCCATAAGATCATCTATTTTTTTATTTACTCTTGCAATTTCTTCTTTATGCTCTTCTAGGGTCTTCTTGATGTCCTTTACATCCTGTGTCATGCTCTTCTTCATGTCCTTTATATCCTGTGCCATGGTCTCATAATTCCTCTTTAGTTCTTTGATTAATTGTTCCAGGTACTGTGTCTCCTCTGATCTTTTGATATGGGTGCATGGGCTTGGGTTCTCCATAGCATCTGGTTTTTTCATATGCTTTAAAATTTTCTGTTGTTTTTGGCCTCTTGGCATTTGCTTAACTTGATAGGGTTCTTTTAGGATTTGTAGACTGATTGAAATCCTTATCTCTAATTTGTCAGATCTACAGCTTTGTGGAGTACACTTTAACTAACCAGCAGTTGGCGTCCATGAGCCACCTATTCCCCTCAAGCTGGTTCTCCCCCACTTTGCCTTTGTGGTGAGTGGGGGAGTGAGTCTTGTGGGGGTCCAATTTGTGTACCAAGCTTGCATGTGTAGTTGGTGTTGCCCGCCCTGTATATGGGGCATGTGTCTGGGTGGTCAGGGGTGGGGCAGATCTAAAAATCAAATTTCCCTGGTGTTACTGGAGATTTAATGCTGCTGCAATAGTCTAATCCTTCAGCTCAGTCCTGCCACAGTTTGTCTCTGCCTCTGACCCACAAGTCCTTGGTATTGGTGTATGGACCCTGAGACTTGCGAGTGGGTCCCTCTTCCAGGCCGTGCACCCCCAGGTCCTGTGTTGAGGGATGACTGTGCTATGTCACAGGTGAGTGCCATCCCCCCAGGATGGTTCTGGGCTGCAGGGCTGTGTAGGGAGACTCCCAGTCTGCTGAAAGGATGGCTGAATTGGACGTGTTAATTCACACTGTTCAGCCTTCTCAACTCTAGGACAACCAGCTGAGGGTGCAGAGAAGGCTAATGACCACATCCAATTTTGTGGTGTGTGCATGTGTTATTGGAAGCACTTCTGTCACACTGGGTTTTCTGGGGCAGCTCTGGGCTATGGGGCCGGTGATGAACAGGAGTGTTCCTTGTCCACCAGGATGATGGCTGTGAGAAGATGCCCCCCTTTTCTTGGAACATTGTGGTGTTTAGTGAATTTTCTCAGCCACTGGACTTATTGCCTTTTGTCTCAGAGCTCTCTTAGTTCTGCTCTTGTCTTGACCTGCCCAAATTGCAAGTCTTTGAGGCTTTCTGTATTGGGCTTCTTAGAGTAATTGTTTTAGAAAAAGGGAAAAAGATTTAAAAAAAAAAAAAAAGGCCCTCCTTGCAGATATAATAGATTATTGAAATGCTAAGAGACAAGGCAATTACGGCCATTAAGGAAAGGTCCAGGAGGCAGAGAAACCGGTTTTCTTCTGGATTTGCATATGAGCCTGACTGTCTGAGCTCTGCCCTTCCCCTTTCTATGTTCACCAGAACTCAAAAAAAGCCTACGCTTTATTTTTGGGGTTTTTCTTGCTGTTTTTGGTATCCCTATCTCCTCTCCGCTGGGCTGGCTGCTCCCAGATTCTCCGGTGTCTGGTTTCAGTCTATCTATGGTTGGAGTTTGGATCAGTAGAATGAGTTTCTGATAAGGGCCGCAACTGCAGTTCTCCCTTCTTGTTCCCAGCACTGACGGCCCCTCCTCCCACAGAACTGAGCCTGGCAGGGAGGGGCACAGGTCCCCTGGCCACAGAAACTTACAAATTTTGCTGATCTCAGCAGTTCGATGTGTTCATGAGTGTTGTATGAAGTATGCCCTAAGTCAAATTGCTCTGCAGTGTCCAGTCCACACAGTACATGTCTTTCTACCTACTGCCCTGGAGGAGTAACTAAAACATACACCTCACCAATCCACCATCTTGCCCTGCCCTCCCCTACAGGTTTTTGAAATTGACAAGCTATTCTAAAATTTATATGGAAAAACAAACAGCCAAGAATAGCACCATACTGGAAAAAAAAGAACAAAGTTCTTATTCTATAGGATAGCATCAATTTTTATAAAGCTATAATTTAGACAGCATGGAATTATCACAAGAGTAGACAAATAGACCAAAGGAAGCAAATAGAGTCCAGGTAGATCCAAGGAGTGCGTATACTTGATTTATGACAACAGTTTTACTATACCTTGATCTCTATCCAATAATGTGCAGAAAAGTAAATTGCAAGTGGATTGTAGATCTAAATGTGGAAAGTAAAATTATAATGCCCCTAAAATACTACAAAGCAGAATATTTTCATGATTTTGAAGTATGAAAAAATGTTTGATAAATTGGATTTGATTAAAATTAAGAAATATAATTTATTAAAAGACAACATTAATAGAAAAGGCTTTGAAAGTGTTCTAAAATTGACTGTGATTATGATTGAACAACTATGTGATGATATTGTGAACCACTGATTGTACATTTTGGATAGATTGTATGATGTGTGACTATATCTCAATAAAACTGCTTTAAAAAATAGGCAACTTGTTAAAGGCGTGTATCCTACAGATCAGCACTACAAATATAGATAAGTGCTTACATGATATACTTCTAAGATATGACACTAGTAAAGAGAGCTGACAACAGAATGATATATGGAAAATATCTACCTGTTACATACTAGAGACTATAATTAATAGACATAACATACTAATACCACACAAATACTAGGGACAAATAATTAAGGGCTGAAAAGAGCTATTGGTTGTTTGGGGTCATGAGAATTGTTTAAAATAGAAAGTGATGAGGGTTGTACAACTAAGTTATGAAAATGTGAGATATGGATGGATTATTGTGGACATAACATAAGCTATGTGAATGTAGGAACCCCCTACTTTATAATCAAACCCTTGACCTTGAGGCTTGCTCTGGTAAAGGGGAGGTTAAGCCCACCTATAATTATGCCTAGGAGTCACCTCCAGAGAACCTCTTTTGTTGCTCAAATGTGGACTTTCTCTCTCTAAGCCTAACTCTGCAAATAAATTCATCAACCTCCCCTTGATGTGGGACAGAACCCCCCAGATGAATGAAACTCCCTGGAGATGTAAGATATCAATTTGGGAATGAGCCTGACCCTGGCATTGAGGGGTTGAGAATACCTTTTGGACCAAAAGAGGGAAAGGAAAGGCAACAAAATAAGGTTTCAGTGGCTAAGAGAATTCAAATAGAGTCAAGAAGCTGTCCTGGATGTTACTCCTATGCAAGTTTCACCTAGATATGCCAAATGACCACATTAGGATAAACCCAAGTCAATAGTAGTCCCAGAAAGAATATCTGGGTCACTATCTGAGACTTTATGTAAGTTTCAGTTTCTAAGTTTATTCTTCAGAAACTTAAATCCTCCAGAGAACTCCTATGCTAGCTAAGTCCCAAAACCCAGAGGCAATAGCCTCTTCAAGAACATCAATAGATATGTCCCCTTTTCCCATAATGTTGACACCCCTTTTCAACATGAACAAGTTAGGGTGGTCATTGCCTAGAAATCCCTGAAGATTGGGAAAGTGATTAAATGAGAGGAAGGGGTAGCAACAGACAAGAAGGAATTTAATGAAGGATTATTAAAACTGAATATATGGTTTTTTTCTTCTTAGTTGCTAGGATATTAGAATAGTTAGAAGGAAAGGATTGAAAAGGTGAAATTGTAACCCATAGGATCCTTTGAAATTTGTTCTATAGTTACCTGTTATATTGTAATTTGAGAGTTATCACCTTTTTGTATATGTGTTATATTTCACAATAAGGAAATAACTGAAACTATGGTGTTGTATCTCATAAGGGTTTTGGAAATTTCCTATATAACTACTTGTTAAATCATACTTTGAAAGATATTACCTTTTTGCATATGTTATATTTCACAATAAGGAAATAACTGAAGCTGTGGAACTGTAACCCATAACATTCCTTGAAATTTGCTCTCTAACTACTTCTTAAATTGCATTTGGAAAGTTATCACTTCTATGTATATATATTGTATTCTACAATAAAAAATATTTTTTAAGAACAGGCAACCCGATAGAAAAATGGGCAAGAGATTTAACCAGGCACTTGATAAAAGAGGATATCCAAATAGCCAATAAACATTTGAAAAGAAGCTGAACCTCAACAGTCATCAGGGAAATGCAAATTAAAATTAGTATGGAATACCATGACTAAAAATAAAAAAGAGTGACAATGCCTCTGTTGGGAAATTGTAAAACCACTGGATCTTTCATAACACCACTGGTAGAAATGTAAATTGGTGCAATTAGCAATTCTGTCCTTGATATAGACAATGCACACATATGCTGTATCAAAAGACATATAACAGAATGCTCACAGAAGCATAATTCATAATAGCAAAAAACTGGCTATTAATCAAAAGCCTATCAGTAATATAATCAATAAATAAATTGTGGTTCATCTAAGCAGTGGAATATTATACAGCAGTATAAATGTAAGAACCGCTGCTACACACAATATGGTTGAGTCTCACTAATGTATTGTTGAGTAAAATAAGTCAGACATGAAAGAATACATATTGTATGATTGCATTTATCTGTAGATCAAAACAGGCAAAGAGAGAGGTTTCTGTGGTTCTGGCCATACTTTACTTCTTGAATTGGGTGGAAATTATCAGAGTGTGTTCACCTGTGATAATTCATCAAGTGGTAATTATGGATTATGCACGTTTCTGCATGTTCTCTCAGCCAATTCTGCAAACAAATTCACTGCCCTCCCCCCTATGTGGGACATGACTCCTAGGGGTGTAAGTCTCCCTGGCAACGTGGGACATGATTCCCAGGGATGACCCTGGCCCTGGCATCATGGGATTGAGAAAGCCTTCTTGGACCAAAAAGGGGAAGAGAAATGAAATGAAGTTTTAGTGGCTGAGAGGTTTCAGATAAAGTCTAGAGGTCATTCTGGAGGATATTCTTATGCATTAGATAGATACCCCTTTTTAGTTTTTATTATATTGGAATAGCTAGAAGGAACTACTTGAAACTGTTAAACTGTAATCCAGTAGCCTTGATCCTTGAAGATGACTGTATGTGACTATGTAATTGCAAAAACCTTGCAACTGACACTCCCTTTATCCAGTGTAAGGACAGATGAGTACAAAAATAAAGACAAAAATAAATAAGTAATAGGGTGGGATAAGGGGTATGGGATATTTTGGGTGTTCTTTTTCTTTTTCTTTTTATTATTTTTTGGAGTAATGAATGTGTTCAAAAATCGATTGTGGTGATGAATACAGAACTATATAATACTGTGATCCACTGATTATACACTTTGGATTATTATCTGGTATGTTAATTATGTCTCAAAATTGCATTAAAAAATGATCAAGAGGAGGGCCTTACCGCTTCCTTTAAGGGCAGGACCCAGAAGTTGCATGCTTTGTTTCAAGGCAATTCCCATCACCTAGATCAGTGGTTTTCAACCATGGCTGACTTTGCCCTCCAGGGTATATTTGGCAATATTTGGAAATATTTTTGGTTGTTACATCTTGGGGCTGATGCTACTGGCATCTAGTGAGTAGAGGCCAGGAATTCTGCAAACATCTCACAATGCACAGGACAGCCACCTAGAACAAAGAATTATCCAGAAAACTGGATATCTATATGCAAAAGAATGAAGTTGGACTCCTATCTTACACCATATTGAAAATGATCTCAAAATGGATTAAAGGGGAGGATTGTGGGAAGATGGCAGAGTAGGGGGCTCCAGGACTCAGCCTTTAGACCAAAACTACTATTAAAGAAGCAGGACCTGACTGAAACAAACTGGAGGCCAGAATAACACTGTATAGCACTCAGGGAAGAGCAGAAGGATGAGTCTGATAAATTATAGTAAATAACAGTAGATTGCTCTCTATGTGCAGTGGCTACCAATGCCCATCCCCTACTATTGCAGCAGGCCACCATGGGTCCAGTCCCTGGCTAGCTTGCTGGTGACAGAAGGGGACATAAAAACCCTCTTCCCCCCAAACATGGGTGAGCATGGCAGATCACTGATGATGGCTTTTGATTAGCAAAGTTGGATAACCAGGGCCCCAGCTATAATGGAAGGCATTCTTTTAACCCACCTCAAACAAAGGTGGCTGCAGCCACTGTTCAATCCTCCCTGGATGGGTGGTGGCAAAGGAGACTTAAAAGATGCTGCATTTTCTCAGGACTGTGGGGGACAGTTTGCTGAAGGACTACATTTTGCTAGACAGGCCAAGAAAGCTCAGCTTTGTGGAACTGTCAGAGAAGCTCTTGGGCCCTTCCTGATCCCCTCCCCAGGGCACTTTGGAGCCAGTCAGCACCCTCTTTGTGGGTCCTGGCCCTATTTTGACTGGGAAAGACTGACTTAGGAAAGTCCTCGCTGGCAAGCGCCTCCTCACAATTTGCCTTCCAGGCAAAAGCAGCTTGAGACAAGGAAAGGAGTATAAGAAACTACAGAGGTTGACAGTCTGGGGCAAAGGCCTGCCAGCCTCAAACACCCAGGAGAGGGAGAGGGAGGTCTGTCTCCTGGGAAACAGAGGTGACAATCAAACTCCTATAAATGGGAACATAAAAATGACTAACAAGCAAAAGCCCAGGACAGGAAAGAGGCCCAGAATAAAAGGGAAAACCCTGCATGTTGCATTCACCTTGGGCAGACCATTCTGATAAGAGGGCTGGAGCTCCAGAAAATCTCTGTCTTACCACCAGCTGGGTACAAAACCAAGGCATCCCAGGGAGTAAATCTCAGAGTTAACATTTTAACATATTAAAATGTACAATATGCAACAAAAGAATACAAGATGAACAAAGAGACAGAAAATGATGGCCCACCCAAAGGAAGAAGATTAAAAAAAAAAAACAAAAAACAGAAAACACCGAGAAAGAAGAAAAAAATAATGGACATAACAAACAACACCTTTTAAAAAATGATTTAAAAAATGCTCAAATACATGAAGGAAAATACAGAGAATGAACTAAAGAATATCTGGAAAATAATGAATGAACAATATGAGAGTCTAGGTAAAGAGAGAAATTTTAAAAAGGAACCAAACAGAACTACTGGAGTTGAAGACCACAATAACTGAAATGAAATATGCCCAGGAGGGTTTCAAGAGCAGATTGGAGTGTGCAGAAAAAGAGTCAGTGAACTCAAAGACAAGACACTTGAAATGAGTTAGGGTGAGGAACAGAAAGAAAAAAGAAATGTTAAAATCAAAACAGCCTCTGGGACACCATCAAGTGCAGCAATATACACATTATGGGAGTCCCAGAAGGAGAAAAAGAGAAAAGGTGGGGGGAAGGGATATTCAAAGAAATAATGACAGAGAACTTCCCAAAGTTAGCAAAAGACATGAATATGCACATCCACGAAGCTCAGAGAACACCAAACAGGACAAACATGAAAAAATACAACCTGTCATATATCGATCACATTGTTGAATGAAAAGGACAAGGAGAGAGTTCTGAAAGATGCTAGAGAAAAGCTACAAGGGAGTCCCAATCAGACTGAGATCCAACTTATCAGAAACTATGGAAGCAAGAAGGCAGTGGGTTGAAATACTTACAGTGCTTAGAGAAAACAGCTGCCCAACCAAGAATTTTATATCCAGTGAGATCCTCTTTCACAAATGAGGGAGATATTAAGTCATTCTCAGATAAACAAAAGCTGAGGGAGTCCATCAGCTTTTTAAGCTATCTAAAGGGAGTTCTTCAAACTGAAAGGTAAGGACACTGCTCGGTGGTTTAAAGTGGCATAAAGAAATAAATCCTGCAGTAAAGATAACCATGTGAGTAATTATAAATGCTAGTACTATTGTAATGTATTGTTTGGTATGCAACTCCAGTTATTACTTCTTACAGGAGCTAAAATGCAAATGCATAAAAAGTAATGATAAATTGAGGTTTTTGGACATACAATGAACAAAGATATAAGTAGTAACAAGTACAAAAAATGGTGGGGAGACAGAGGGGTGTAGGAAAAGTATATGTGCATACTATTGATGTTAAATTGTTATCAATCCAAATATGATTGTTATATATTTATGATGTCAAATTTTAATCTCATGGTAACCACAAGGAAAATAGATGAAAATATGTCCAGATAGAAATGAGAAGGGATTTTTTGACAAAAAAATCGAATAAATATAAAAGTAGGTATTAACAGAATTGAAGGACAAAAAAGGTATAAGACATAAAAAGGCTAAATAGCAAAATGGCAGAAGAAAATCCTGTATAATCAGTAGTGATTTTAAATGGAAATGGATTAAACTCTCCACTCAAAAGGCAGAGATTTGCAGTGTGGATAAAAAAGGATGATTTAACTATATGCTGGCTGCAAGAGACTCACCTTAAATTCAAAGATACAAGTAAGGTGACAGTGAAATGATGAAAGAAATATACCATACAAATGGTAACCAAATGAGCTGATAGCCATACCATCAGATAAAATAGACTTTAAGTCAAAACCAGTTAAAAGGGACAAAGATGGTCATTATATACTGATAAAATTCAATTGGAAGATGTAACAATTGGGTATATATATGACAGCAGAGTCTCAAAATATATGCAGAAAATATATGCAGAAAATTTTAGGGAAGATGCTACATTAATAGTAGGAGACTTTGGTACACCACTCTCCACAATGGGTAGAACATAAAGTCAGAAGATAAATAAGGAAATACAAGACTTGAATGATACTCCAAATGAACTAAACCTAATGGACATGTATGGAACATGCATCGAAGAAAAACAGAAGGCACATTCTTCTTGAGGGCACGTGGATCATTCTCCAGTATAGACCATATGTTAGGTCACAAAACATGTCTCAATAAATTCAAAAATATATATTCTCTGGCTACAATAGAGTGACGGTAGAAATCAATAACAGAGGGAGAAATGGAAAATTCACGAATATATGGAAATTAAACAACATACTATTAAACAACCAATGGCTTAAGGAGGAAATCAGAAGCCATATTATCAAGTATCTTGAGGTGAATGACAATGAAAATACAACATACCAAAATCTATGGGATGCAGTGAAGGCAGTACTGAGAGGGAAATTTATATCTCTAAATGCTTACATTAAAGGAGAAGAAAGACTTCAAATCAAAGACCTAACTTCAAAACTGGAAGAACTAGTAAAAGAAGAGCAACTGAACCCAAAGTGAGCTGAAGGAAGAAAATAACAAAGATTAGAGTGGAAATAAATGAAAAAGAAAAAAATAATAGAGAGAATCAACAAAACCAAAAGTTGGTTCTTTGAAAAGATGAACAAAACAAAGTCTTAGCTAGACTGACAAAGAAAAAAAGAGAGAGGATACAAATAACAAAAATCAGAAATGAAGAGTACATTACTACTGAGCCTCCTGAAATAAAAAGAATGATAAGCAGATACTACAAAAATCTAGACAACCTAGATGAAATGGACAAATTCTTAGAAACACACAAATCACCTATATTGACTAAAGAAGAAATAGAAGATATCAACAAACCAATTAGTAGTAAAGAGATTGAATCAGTAGAAAAGAAAAAAAAAAAAACTCTCAAGAAAGAAAAACCCAGGACCAGATGGCTTCACAGGGAAATTCTACCAAACATTTCAAGACTTAAATCCAATTCTGCTCAAACTTGTCCAAAAAAAATTGAAGGGGAGGGACTACTCTCTAACTCATTCTAGAAGGCCCACATCACCCTCATACCAAGCCAGTTAAAGATACCACAAGAAAAGAAATCTAGAGACCAATATCTCTTATGAATATAGATGCAAAAACCTCAACAAAATACTAACAAACCAAATCCAACAGCATATTAAAAGAATTATACACCATGACCAAGTATGCAGGGTTGGTTCAATATAAGAAAATTAATTAATGTAATACACCACATTAACAGAATGAAGGAAAAACCGTATGATCATCTCAATTGATGCAGGAAAAGCATTTGACAAAATCCAGCACCCTTCTTGATAAAAATACTTAGAGCACTAAGAAGACTTCCTCAACTTGATAAAGGGCATATATGAAAATCCCACAGCTAACAGCCTACTTAATAGTGAAAGACTGAAAGCTTTCCCTCTAAGATCAGGAGCAAGAGAGAAATGCCTGCTGTCACTACTATTAGTCAACACCATTCTGCAAGTTCTAGCCAGAGCAATTAGGCAAGAAAATAAATAAAAGGCATCCAAATTGGAAAGGAAAAAGTAATTATTTTCCTATCTGCAGATGACAAGATCCTATATACAGAAAATCCTGAAAAATCCAGAACAAATCTCCTGAAGTAATAAAGCATTCAGCAAAGTGGTGGGATATAAGACCAATACCCAAAAGTCAGTAGTGTTTCTATACATAAGCAACAAACAATCAGAAGAAAACAATCAAGAAAAAAATGCATTCAAAAAAGCAACTAAAAGAATCAAACATCTAGGAATAAATCTAACCAAGGACATAAAGGACTTGTACACAGAAAACTACAAAACATCACTAAAAGAAATCAAAGACCTAAATAAATGGAAGGACATTCCATGTTCATGGATTGGAAGACTAAATACTGTTAAGATGTCATTCTTACCCAAAGCAATTTATAAGATTCAACACAATACCAATCAGAATTCCAACAACAATCTTTGCAGAAATGGAAAAGCCAATCATTAAATTTATATGGAAGTTTAAGGGGTGCCAAATAGCTAAAGCCATCTTGAGAAAGAAGAATGAATTTGGAGGATTCACACTTCCTGATCTGAAAACTTATTAGAAAGCCAGAGTAATCAAAACAGCATGGTACTGGCCCAAGGGCAAACATATAGACCTATGGAATCAAACCTCACATTTATGGCCAACATATTTTTGACAAGGGCAAAGACCACTCTATTGGGAAACAATAGACTTTTCAACAAATGGTGCTGGGAAAACTGGATCTCCATTAAAAAAAAAAAAAAAAAAAAAAAAAAAAGAGGATACTTCCCTCACAGTATATACAAAACTCAGCTCACAATGGATTGAAGACCTAAATATAAGAGCTGGAGCTATAAAATTACTAGAAGAAAACTTAGAGATGCATCTTCAGGACCTTATGTTAGTCGATGGTTTCTTAGACATTTTTACACCAAAGTACAAGCAACAAAAGAAAAAAAATAGGTAAATGGGATTTCATAAAAATCAAAAACTTTTGTGGCTCAAAGGATTTCATCATGAAAGTAAAATGACAACCTACACAATGGGAGAAAATATTTGGAAACCACATATCTGATAAAGTATTAATATCCAGAATATATAAGAAAATCCTCCAACTCCACAACAAAATGAAACATAACTGAATTTAAAAATGAGAAAAGACTTGGCTAAACATTTCTCCAAAAAAAAAAAGATGTACTAATGGCCAATAAGCACTTGAACAGATGCTCAACATCATTAGCCATTAGGGAACTGCAAATAAAAACCACAATGAGATATCTGTTCACACCCACCAGAAGGGCTACTAATAAATAAATGGAAAATACCAAGTGTTGGAAAGGATGCAAAGAAAAAGGAACACTCATTCATTGCTGGTGGCAGTGTAAAATGGTGCAGCTGCTGTGGAAGAGTTTTGTGGTTCCTCAGAAAGCTAAGTATAGAACTACCATATATACCCAGTAGGTATATACCCAAAGGAATTGAAAAGAATTGAAAGCAGGGGTTCAAACAGATAATTGCACACTGATGTTCATGGCAGCATTATTCACAATTGCTAAAAAAGGAAGTAACCCAAGTGCTCATCAGCCAAGGAATGGATAAACAAAATGTGGTATATACACACAATGGAATATTGTGTGTATCAGGAAGACCTGACACATGTGACAACATGGATGAACCTTGAAGACGTCATGTTGAGCCATTCACAAAAAGACAAATATTGTACAATCTCACTGATTTGAAACAGAATAAGCAAACTCGTAAAGAGTCAAAATCTAGAATATAGGTTACCAAGGGATGGGGTGGCAATAGGGAACAGGAAGTTAAGGCTTAAATATGCAGGGTCCCTATTCGGAATGATGGAAATATTTTAGTAATGGATGGTGGTGATGGTAGAACAACATTATGGATGCAATTAACAGCACTGAAATATATATCTGACTGTGATTAAGGGATAAACATTAGATGTATATAAGGTAGCAAAATAAAAATAAAAAAAATAACCCATGGAATTACATTACACAAACAGTGAACCCTAAGTTAAACCATGGACTTTAGTTAATAGTACAATTATAAACACACTGTCATCAATTATAACATGTTCCAAACCAATGCAAGGTGTTTGTGGTGGTGTGGTGTATGGGAATCCTGTGTTTTATGCATGATTGTTCTGTAAACCCACAACTTCTCTTGTAAAGAAAAAAAAAATTTTATGGATTAAAGACCTAAATGTAAGAGTTAAAACTATACATCTCTTAGAAGAAAACATAATATTAGCTTTTCATTACCTTGTGTTAGGCAATAATTTCTTAGATATGACACCAAAAGCACAATCAACAAAAGAGAAATAGATAAATTGGACTACATCAAATTAAAATCTTTTGTGCTGCAAAGGCCTCCACTGAGAAAGTGAAAGGACAACCCACAGAATGGAAGAAAATAGCTGTAAATTATATATCAGATAATGGAGCTGTATGCAAAATATATAAAGAACACTAACAATTGAATAATAACAAGACAAAAAACCCAATTAAAAAATGGGCTAATCACTTGAATAAATATTTGTTCAAAGAAGAGATACAATCAATAGGCACATGAAAAGATGCTCAGCATGATTAGTCACGCTCTTTTGAAATAACAGAGAGTGACGTCATCAACATGGCCATGTAAACAGCTACCAAAAACTTCTCCCCAGATATTCAACAAAATAGGGGGATAACCCTGACTTGTTCAGAACTTTGGAGGAGGATATAGATGGAGACGGACCCTACAGTTGCTGAATTGAAGATAAAGAAAAATATCAGGTAGGAAAACTGCTCTGGACTGACTGGTCTTCTCCCCTCCCCCTCACTCAGTCTCACACAATGTGGAAGGAGCACAGAAATAGCAGTTGGGATTCCTCCCACCTCTCACCAGGGTTATAATCTATGAAATCTCTCACAGCAGTGGGACAGATCCCCACCATTTGGAGACCTGGGGGATAGGGGAGGACTTTCCAAGGCCCAGATCGGTGAGGGACAAAGAGTCTGAGAAAACATGGACAGACACCGTGTTTCCAGCCCTGGGTCTGAAAGCAGTTCCCCCACCCTTGAGGGAAACTCAAGCCGCCTGAGGGATGGCTGAAAACTGTGGCAGCTGGGGGAATCCTCTGCCACAGGTAAGGGAGGGACACAGCCCCACATTGAGTCAGATTTTGCTCAGCAAAGTGAGGGCACAAAAACCCAACAGTTTCAGCCCTGTTCTCCAGGAGGTAATTCAGCCCTATCTGGTCAGACACAGTCCAGGTTCCAAGAGGTAACTCAGCCCCACCCAGCCACACTCAGCCCAGGCTCCAAGAGGTAATTCAGCCCCACCTGTTCTGACACACCTGGGCCTCCAAGAGGGAATGCAGCTCCACCCAGTCAGTTGCAGCCTGGATTCCCGGAGATAATTCAAGCCTGCCTGGTCAAACACAGACTCTGATCCAGAAGGTAAAAACCTTCTGAGGAAGATTAAGTCACCAAACAGCACCATCTGCTGAGGAGACCAGACAGTGCAAGGCAATTGCAGGACTTCTCAGAACCTGTCCAGACCTTATTCTAGGCCCACTGGTGCTGGTCTACACCTCCTGCGTGGGAACCTGACCCTGTTTAACCTGAGAAATACAGCAGACCCAATGATTAAAGCAGTGCTCTAAAACAAACCCAGGACTTGCTGGCTGGTGAAAAACAGAGCATCACTAGGAGCCAGCAGACTTGTTTTACCCACAGAGACACTGCCCCCCCCCCCAGAGGCAGGCTGCTATGGGTGCCTGGTTTTGGGCAAAGATGGGAGGGGCAGAGCTAATCTGACAACTGTCCAGCAAGAGAGACAAAGAACAGATAGAGATCAAGTCCAACCAACAAGAAAACCATAGGCAAAAGAGAGAAAATTACCTCCAAAATAAACTAATCAAAAAATCAGATGCCTAGACAGCAGAAAAATCGTGAGTCATACCGGGAAGCACAAAGATATGGATGAGCCAAAGGAACAAACTAACTCTTCAACTGAGATACAGGAGTTGAAACAACTAATCAAAGATGTTCAAGCAAATTATCTAAATCAAATTGAGTTGAAGGAAAATATGGCAAGAGAGAAGAAGGATATAAAGAAGACACTGGGTGACGATAAAGATCATAAGCTTGTAAAAACAAAATGACAGAACTTATGGGAATGAAAGTCACATGGAAGAGATGAAAAACACAATGGAGACATAAAACAGCAGATTTGAAGAGGCAGAAAGGATCAGTGAAAGAAGGCAGGACATCTGAAATCCTACACACAAAAGAACATTTAGGAAAAAGAGTGGAAAAATATGAGCAGGGTCTCAGGGAACTGAACAACAACATGAAGTGCATGAATATACATGTTATGGGTGTCCCAGAAGGAGAAGAGAAGGAAAAAGGGGCAGAAAGAATAATGGAGGATATAATCACTGAAAATTTCCCATCTCTTATGAAAGATATAAAATTACATGACCAAGAAGTGCAGCATACCCCAAACAGAATAAATCCAAATAGACCTACTCAAGACATTTACTAATCAGACTGTCAAATGTCAAAGACAGAGAATTCTGAAAGCAGCAAGAGAAAAGTGATCCATCACATACAAGGGAAGCTTGGTAAGACTAAGTGTGGATCTCTCAGCAGAAACCATGGAAGTGAGAAGGCAGTGGTATGATATATTTAAGATACTGACAAAGAAAAACTGCCAACCACAAATTCTATAACTGGCAAAACTGTCCTTCAAAAAATGAGGGAGACAGGATCCAAGATGGCAGGCTAGGAGAGACAGAGCAAAATTCTCCTCTGAGAAAAACACTAGATAAAGGACAGAAGGTGCTCCAGAACAGCAGTTCCAGGGTTCCACCAGGGTTTCACTCACCTTCTACACCCATAGCAAGAGTGCTCTTGGAGAAACTGAGAGGCTGCATTTAGAGACAGGTGAGTGCTCAGTCTGGAATGCCACCAGGCAATGGGTGGCTGGAGCCAGCTGATGGCAGGAGGAGAGTGAACTTCCATGCCCCAGGTGCCCTCTTCAGTACCTGGCATGGGTGGTAAACCTTTACAGACCTGCATCTGGGAGCCCCTGAGCCTGGGGCTGGCCACTGGAGTAGGTGGAGGATTGCAGAAGGGGGTAGCTTTCCACACCCCATCTTTGCAGCTGGCTGGGAGGTGACCCTTCACAGCTCCATGGCTGAGAGCTTCCTTGAGGGAATTCAGGATTCAGTGGGCTTGTAACAGTGGCCACTCTTTCTCCATGGAAGTCCATGGTGTGCACAGTCTAGGGGCCAGGGAGCCACAAGGAAGTGCCAGGAGCCCTCCCCCAATCCCAGGGACTCTGGGCACATGGCAGAGAGGGACTGTGGGGCATTGGAACTGGAAGGTGAGATGCCCAGCTCTGCGGCCCCAGAGTACTCCACCTGTAGCCCTGGGAATGGCCAGTACCACTGTGTCCTGGAGTGGACTCCCTGACAAGCTGTGTGGGGCACACCACCTACCCACATGGATGGTGGTCCCCAGTGCACATGGAAAATTGGTGCACTGATTGGACCACCACATGGTTTGAACCCCCATTCAGTGCATAGATGAAGTTGAGGAGAACTGGCATGAGGGTAAGAAGTGGCTCAGGAGTATCATCTGCTGGTAGGTCAGGGAAAGTGTACTCCACCAAGCTGTAGTTCTGCCAAATTATAGATAAATGTTCAAATAAGTCTGCATGTCCTAAAAGAACCCTATCAAGATAAGCAAATGCTAAGAGGCCAAAAACAACAGAAAATTACAAAGCATATGAAGAAACCAGAAGATATGGATAACCCAAACATTCAAATTAAAAAGCCAGAGGAAAACAGAACTTGGAGCAATTAATCAAAGAAATACTCACAAACACCAATAACATGGCTCAGGATATAAAGGACATGAAGAAGACCTTAGTAAAGCATAAGAAAGAATTTGCAAGAGTAAATAAAAAATAGCAGATCATATGGAAATAAAAGACACTGTTGATCAAATTAAAGATTCTTGAGACACATAACACCAGATTTGAAGAGGTAGGGGAAAGAATTAGTGAACTTGAGGACTGGGTGTTGGAAAGTGAAGGCACAAAAGAATGAATAGTGAAAAAATAAAAAAAAATTAAAATGGATCTCAGGGAAATTATGGAAACATGAAGCATATAAATATAAGAATTAATGGTGTTCCAGAAGGGGAAGAGAAGTGTAAAGGGCTAGGAAGAGTATACAAAGACATTATTGGTGGAAACTTCCCAACCATTCTAAACAATGTAAATATGCAAATCAAAGATGCTCAACAAACTACAAATAGAATAAATCCAAATGAACCCACTCTGAGACATTTTCTGATCAGATTGTCAAATGCTGAAGAGAAGGAGAAAATTCTGAAAGCAGAAAGGGAGTAGCGACTCACCACACACAAGGGAAACATCATAGACTAAGTGCTGGCTACTCAGTGGGCACCGTGGAGGCAAGAAGGGAGTGGTATGACATATTTAAAATTCTGAAAGAGAAAAATTGCCAGCCAAGAAATCTTTATCCAGCAAATCTCTCCTTGAGGGAGCCCATACCAAAAGTAGTCCCCAAACACCTAGGCCCTACTTCAGGTTTTATAAAGGATGCACTTACTAAGTTTTACCCTTCAGAAATGTAAATCTGTCAGTGTTACTATAGCAGACAAGTCCTAAAACCCAGAGGCAACAGTCTCTTTAAGATCAACTATCAGATGCAGCCCCCGTCCCCATACTGTTGTCACCCCTTTCAATATGAACAAGCTAGGGTGCTCACTGCCTAGACACCCCTGAAGATGGAGAAAGAGATTAAGTGAAAGGAAGGGGTAGCAACAAACAAGATAAGATTGAACAAAGGTCTATGAATACTGAAACTTTATATAAATATATGTGTATGTGTATATATATATATACACACACATACACACATATATATATTTGAATGCTGGGGTGTTGAAATTGCTGGCAGGAGGTAAATGACATGGTGGAACTGTATGTAGCCTACAGCATTCTTTGGGATTTGCTCTATAGCTGCTCATTGAATTGTGCCTTGAAGGTCTTCACCTTTCTGTATATAGTCTGTATTGCATAATAAGGAAAGAACTGAAACTGTGGAGCTGTAACCCATAACAATTTTGAAATTACCTATATGACTGCTTGTTGAGCTGTACATTGAGAGATGACACCATTCTGTATGTATGTTATATTCTACAATAATGGAAATGGCTGAAGTTGTTGACTTGAGGCTTGCTCTTATGAAATTTAGGGTTGTAAAGAGGAGGCTGAGTTGTGCTATAAGTATGCCTAAGAGGCACCTCCAGGGACCCTCTTTTATTGTTCAGATGTGGCCTTTCTCTCTCCAAGCCCAACTAGACGAATGAATTCATTAACCTCTCCCCCCACCCCCTATGAGGGACATGACTCCCAGGTAAATAAATCTCCCTGGCAATGTGGGACACGATTCCCAGGAATGAGCCTGGTCCTGGCAGCAAGGGATTGAAAATGCCTACTTGGCCAAACGGGGAAAAAAAGAAAGGTAACAAGCTGTGAGGTCACAGTGGCTGAGAGATAGCCAATAGAGTCGAGAGGCTATCCTGGAGGTTTCTCTTATGCAAGCTCCAGCTAGATATCCCAAATAGCCACAGTATGTCATGCCCTTATCAAAAGTAGTTCCCAAATACCTGAGATTCTATCAAAGATGCACTCACTAAATAATCAAACTTATTTGGGAGGGCAGGCACCATGGATAGCTAAAAATATCTTGAGAAAGAAAAATGAAGTGGGAGGTCTCACACCACCTGAATTTAAAGCATATTACAAAGCTACAGTGGTCAAAACAGCAGGATACTGACATAAAGATAGATATACTGACCAGTGGAATCGAATTGAGTGTTCAGGGGTGGACCCCCTGATCTACAGACAATTAATCTTTGATAAAGTGGTCAAGTCGACTCAACTGGACAGAGCAGTCTCTTCAACAAATAGTGCTTGGAGATCTGGATATCCATATCCAAGAGAATGAAAGTGGACCACAATCTAACACCTTACACAAAAATTAACTCAAAATGGATCAAAGACCTAAACATTAGAGCTAAGACCAGAAAATGTAGTGAAATATCAAGGATCTTGTGATAGGAGGTGGTTTCCTAGACATTACACCCAAAGCACAAGCAATGAAACAAGAAGTAGATGAATGGGATCTCCTCGAATTCGAACACTTTTGCACATCAAAGGACTTTGTCAGGAAAGCAAAATACAGTCTTGCAATGGAAGACAATATTTGGAAACCACATATCAGATTAGAATTTAAAATTGAGAATATATAAAGAGTTTCTACAATTCAACAACAAAAATACAAATAACCCAATTGAAAAATGGGCAGTTTTTCATGGATAGAAACTTTTCCAAAAGAGAAAAATAGTGACTCGAAAGCAAATGAAAAGATGCTCAACTTCACTAGTGATTAGGGAAATGCAAATCAAAACCACTATGAGATTTCATCTCAAACCTACTAGAGTGGCCATTATAAAAAAAAAACACAAAACAGAAAACTACAAGTACTAAAGAGGATGTGAAGAATAAGGTACAATCATTCACTGTTGGTGGGAATGTAAAATGGTGCAGCCACTCTGGAAGGCAATTTGGTGGTTCCTGAGGAAGCTAAGTATAGAATTGCCATATGATCCAGCAATCCCATTACTAGGTATATATCCAGAGGAACTAAAAGCAGGTACATGAATGAACATTTTTACAATGATGTTTATAGAGCCATTATTCATGATTGCCAAGAGATGGAAACAGCCCAAATGTCTGTCAATGGATGAGTGGATAAAAAACTGGTATATGTGCACAGTGGAATATTAAGGAGCTGTAAGACAGAATCAAGTCATGAAGCATGTAATAACATGGAGGAAGCTTGAGGACATTATGTTGATGAAATTAGCCAGAAACAAAAGGACAAATACTGTATGGTCTCACTAATATGACCTAACTATAATGAGCAAACTCTGAGAGTTAAAGTTGAGAACATAGGTTATCAGGAGATAGAAAAATGGTAGTTTGGGCACTTGATGCTGAAGGAGTACAGAATGTGCAACAGGGTTTATTTTAAAGATCCAGAAATGGATAGCACAATTGTATGCAATGGTTGCACAATATTGTACATATAATGAACAAAGTAGAATGTGAATATAGTTGAAAGAGAAAATCTAGGCACATGTATGACACTGGAAGGAAAGTTAGAGGATAAAAACTGGGACTGTATAACATAGTGAACCCCAGAAAGGACAAGGATGGTGATTAAATGTACAAATATAAGAAAGTTTTTACTTGAGGGAGAACAATTAAATGTCACCATTGCAAGGTGTTAAAAATTGGATGGTCAATGGAAAAAATACATTTAATGCAAACTAGAGTCTATGGTTAACAGTAACATTGTAGTCTTCTTTCATTAATTGTAACAAAGGCAATTTACCATAGCTAAATGTCAATAAGAGGGAGATTTAAGGGAGGGACATGGGATGCCTGTTGTTGTTGTTGTTGCTTCTCTTTTTTCTCTTTTCTCTTCTTTTATTTTTTTTTTGCAGAAGAAATGGAAATGTTCTGATATAGATTGTGGTGGTGAATGTATAACTGTGTGATTATACCAGGAACTATTGATTGTACACTTAGGATGGATTGTATGGTGTGTGAATAAAGCTGTTTAAAAAATAAAAAGAGGGATACAAGTGCTGGAAAAGAGGTAGAGAAAGATATACCTATATACTGTTGGTGGGGCAGTGAAATGATGCAGCCCCTCTGGAGGCAGTGTGGCAGTTCCTCAGGAAGCTGGGTAGGAGTTGCCATGTTATCTGGTAATCGCATTACTAGGTATATGCCTGGAAGAACTGAAAGCAGGAATATGAATAGACATTTGCACACTGGTTTTTATGGTGGCACTTTCCACAATTGCCAATGGATGGAGGTGGCCTAAGTGTACATTGACTGATGAACGGACAGGCAAATCATGGCGTATGCATACAACAGAATATTGAGTGGCATCAGAAAGGAATGAAGTCATGTAGCATGCAACTAGGTGAATGAACCTTGAGAACATTGTGTTGAGTAAAATAAGCCAGAAACAAAAGGACAAATAATGTATGATCTCACAAATATAAACTAACTATAATGAGCAAACTCTGAGAATTGAATTTGAGTGCACAGGTTATCAGGGGATAGAAAGTGGGCAGAGAATAAGCAACTGATGATTAAGGATTACAGAATGTTCAGATAAGTTTCAACTTAAAGGTTCCTAGATTGCAAGCTCTTCCAGCAGTCACATCTTCCTGAGTTTTAACTGTTGCCTCTAAATTCTGAGATGCTGTGCTCTTTGTATATAACCTGGTAGTTCCCTAGAACATTAGGTATCTGTACAACAACTCAGACTCAGAGTTAGAGTTCTGTAACTCTGAAAATCAGTGTTACTCCATCCAGCAACTGTTAGAGAAGCTGAATATGCGATCAGACTCCAATGAGAGATATGAATGAAACAGACCTGGTTAGGACTAAGGTAAATCAGAATATAGGGTAAAGGATGATATTGTCTGTATTTTAAAAAATTCAACTTCTGTGTGAGACAAAAGAAGAGATGTTTATTTGGTCCTAAATTTAAACTTTCTGTAGCACACTATCTAATTTAACCCATCCGGTCAGTTTATTTAAACAACGCAAATACATGGAATCTAGAATAGGGAATGAGATCCTATTATTCTGTGTGGGTTAATGTAATACCCAGATACATTCCAGAGTATTTGGGGCAGAAAATAGAAAAGTATTTACAAAGTCTACTTGAAGGACTGGAGAAAAATGTGGGACTATTTAACTTCTCCACCTGGGGGATTCCTAATGTTCTCGCAGGCACTAGGGACTCACAATTGATTAAGACAAGCCCTCTATATTGAGGCTTGCTTTTATGGAACTTATTTCTGCAATGGTGAAGCTAGGCCTGCATGCAACTATGGCTAAGAGTCACTCTCTGAGAGCCTCTTTTGTTGCTCAGATGTGGCCTTTCTCTTTAAGCTAAGTCTGCAAATAAACTCACTATACTACCCTCTACATGGGACATGACTCCCAGAGGTATAAGTCTCCCTGGCAATGTGGAACATGACTCCCAGGGTTAGCCTTGCCCTGGCATCATCGGATTGAGAATGTCTTCTTGACCAAAATGGGGAAAAGAAATGGAACAAAATAAAATTTCAGCGGCTAAGAGATTTCATGCAGAGTCAAGAGGTCCTTCTGAAGGTTACTCTTATGCACGCTTTAGCTAGGTATTGCAAACTACCACAGGATGCCAAGCCCCAACCAACAGCATTCCTGAAAACCCTAGGGACTACCCTGGGCTCTATCTAAGTCTCTATAAAAGTTTTTCTTAGTAAGTTTATTTTTTCAGAAACTTAAGGGCCCCAGATTGATCCTATGCCAGATAAGCCCTGAAGCCCAGAGGTACCGGTCTCTCCAAGAACACCAACCAGTTTCAGGCCTCTATCCCATAAGGTCAACATCCCTTTCCAGAACAAAGAAGTTAAAATGGTCATTGCCCAGATATCCCTGAAGATTGAAAGAATGATCAGATATGAGGAAGGAGGTGTAACTGAGAAATTTGGATTTAATAAATGACTGTGAATACTGACTCATTAAATACATGTTTCTTTTTAGTGTCCAGTGTTTTAGTATAGCCAAAAGGAAATGCCTGAAGTTGTCGAACTGTAATCCAGTAGCCTTGATCTTTGGTAATGACTGTATAACCATATAGCAAAAAAAAAAAAAAAAAATTCAGTTGCCCATGGTGGGGGCACGAAAAGTTATTAGGGAAATGCAAATCAAAACCACAGTGAGATACAACTTCACATCCACTAAGATGGCTATTAATAATAAAAATTTTTAAAAAAGAAAACAAAATAAGAAGTGTTGGAGAGGATATGGAGAAATTAGAAACTTTGTGTTTTGCTGGTAGAAATGTAAAATGGTACAGCCGCTTTGGAAAACAGTTTGGAAGTTCCTCAAAAAGTTAAACAAAGAATCAGCATATAATCTGGCAATTCCACTCCTAGAAATTTACCCAAAAGAATTGAAAACAGGTGTTCAAACAAAAACTTGTACATGAATGTTCATAGCAGCATTATTTATACTAGCCAAAAAGTAAAACATCCCAAATGTCTATCAATGGATAAATGGATAAACAAAATGTTGTACATCCATATAATCAAATATTATTCAGTCATAAAAAGAAACAAAATAGTGATACTTGCTACAACATGGATGACCGCTGAAAACATTATGTTAAGTGAAAGAAACATGATTCAAAAGACCATGTAGTGTATGATTCCATTTATGTGAACTGACCAAAATAAACAAATCCATAGAGAGAGAAATAGATTAGTGATTGCCAAGGGATGGAGGGAGGTGTTAATGGGTACAAAGCATCGCTTTGGGGTGATGAATATGTTCTTCAATTCTTTTGTGGTGATGGTTGCACAACCTTGGAAATATACTAAAATTTACTGAATTGTACAGTTTAACAAAGGTGAATCTTATGGTATGCAAATTATATCTCAATTAAATAAAATAAGAATTATGTGACCCAAAATGTCCATAGAACTGAGGTTGAGAAACCCAGATCTCAGTAGATACTAGAATTTATTCACATGACCACACATAACTACAAGGCAGGCCAAGAAACATAGCCTTTACTAGGTGGCCATGTACTCAGCTGAAATACCTACTAACACAGAACAGAGGTTGACAAACTATGACGGGGCCAAATGTGGCCTGGCTACCACCTTTGTTTGTAATCAAAATTTAATTGGCCATTTTCAGATTTGCTTATTTACCATGGCCATTTGTTTATGTATTATGTGGCCTGCAGACCCAAAAATGTTTATTATCTGACCATTTGTAGAAAAATTTGCTGACATTGCTGTAGAAGAAAGAGAGAATAGCTATTGGGAGACAAGTAACAATCTCTGACCTAATGTCTCACAACAGAAAGAGCCCAAATTTACATATCTATAGTGGTACAGTTCTTCCAAGTCACACATACAAAACAGTTTTCCCTCAAAACACCCACAGTATAGGGGTGGGAGAGTAGAGATGGTTTCTGTACGGACTGCTCCCCTCTGGCTGCAGGTCTCAAGGAGGAAACAGGCTCACCTGATCCTCATGGGGGGTATACATTCTTAAGGGGCATTGTCCCCCTTTCCTATGTCTTGCCTTGGTCAGATCTAACCCTGTCAATCAGACATTTTTCAATATCTTTGTTTCTGTTACATTGTGGATGTAACTAGATATGTATGAGAAGACAAGGGCTAACCTAATTTACCTGACTGTACCCTTGCTAACAGATATGAGGGACACCACCACTCACAAACAGAATCTGAACCGTGTAGCCTCCATTTCCATTGGTACGTTCTGTTACTTTTTTTTAAAATGCAAACAACTATATGTTTTGCTTTTATTAAAGTATTATCCATTAATTTAACAATTATTTGTTGAGTACCTATGTTCCTGGCACTGGATATGGAAATGAACAAACTTTTTTCGCTGTGCTTATGTTCTAGCATCAGGTGGGTGGGAGGGGATGGCAGAAAATAAACAGATAAACAAAAACTTACAACAATTTCAGATAGTAATAGGTACTCTGAGACAAAGCTGAGTGAGGGGTTAGAGAGTGAAGAGGGACTAGAGGTTATCTAGAGTGGACAGGGAAGGCCATTCTGAGAAGGTGATATTTAAATTAAGACTGGGGTGAAGTGAGGCAGAAAAGTCACGTAAACCTCTGGGAGCATTTCTGGCAAAGAGACCAGCAAGTGCATGAGTCCTGAAGCAGAAACTGTTTTTTTTTAAAGAATGGCAAAACCAGTGTATCTGGAGTGCAGTGAGCTGGGAAAGAGAGGTAAGGGAGAAGGTTGGAGAGGCAAGCAGAGGCCAGAGAAGGTAGGGCCTTTTAGACCAAGGCAAAGACTTGGGACCTTATTTTAAGGGTGATGGAAAGTCATTTGAGAGTTGAGGTAAAGACAGTGATATTATCTGCCTTACATTAAAAAAAGGATTACTTTGGCCCCTGTGTGGAATTAAGGTATTGGAAGTCCAAGAGTGAAAGCTAAAAGGCCAGTTAGACTATTATAATAATCAGATGTGGAATGATGGTAGTTTGGGCTAAGAGGACAGTGGTGCAGGAGGTGAGAAATGACTGGATTTGGGATGTGTTTTTGATGCTACAGACAGCAGCACTTGCAGACAGACTGGACACAGGGTGAGAAGGAGGAGGATTAAGCATGACTCCTTGTTTGGAGTCTGAACTGAGACAAGGAAGCCTGGAGAAGAGGCAGTTTGGGGGCTTGTGGGGTAGAGGAAATCAACAGTTCTGTTCTGGGTATGTCACATTTGAGATGCTTGCTAGACATCCAAATGAGAAATCAGCTAGACACATTCATATAAGCCTTAACCTCAGGGGAGGGTCATTGGTTTTATTAACATCATGGGGCATTCAGGAGAGGATGGGAGGCTTAGTAGCTTGGAGGGGCAGAGGGAGCTACCTGATTGTTTCTAAAAGAAACAAGGTTATCAGCTGAAAGAAGGAAACAGAAGGAGATATTGGAGATTTAAAGACAGAAGAGGGTGAAATAATGATTTTTAAAAAGAGTAGGATGATTTAGCACAAACATACATGATATAATTGAATGATGGCAAATCTGTATACCCTGTACATTGCTTGAGGTTATGTAAATTGGTGAAAGCAATCTGGAGGTCAAAAAGATTAAAAGGAATGAGAACAATAATTGTCTTTAACTCAATCTTGTTTCTGGGATTTGGTTCAAGGTAATAATTGAAAAAAAGTACTGTTCATTAAATGTTGGCCCAAGCTTTATTAGTGTAATTTATAAAAGTTTTATTTGATGTTTTGCAAAATCTAAATGATAATTCATCTATAAGCCACTGGGGGATCAGTCAGAGGGCCCCAGTCTTCAAGCATAAGGGAGAGAAGGAAATTGTTTTCCTTTCACTGCTTCTTTGCAAGTCATACAGGCCATCCCTGCCTGGCTCCCGTGACCTCTCTAGCCTCATCTCCTACTGGTACCATCAAGCAATTTATGCCTTAGAAACACTGGATAGCTTATAGTGGCCTGTACACAAGACACTTGTCTTATTTATAGGGTAGCTCAAAGGTCTATGCTCTTATATAATCAGTACTAGTGCTGCGTTCTTATCAAAAGACAAATCCAAGGGACAAAAGAGTATGGATTATCATTTTCGTGTCATCTGAACTCTAGATAATTTTTACTAGATGTTCTTTTCTCCATTCATCCCAAACCAATCACCTGGTATCAAAACACCTTTTCAGGCCTCAGATATATTTGTTCTTCATCCTGACAACTAATTTCTGACAAGTTTTCAACAAGTAGGGCAATCCTTGCAGGAGGGTTATAGTGGTGAAGAGGAAGCCAGGCATTTGTGTTAAGAGCATGCAGAAGATTCCAACTTGCTCAAGAGAAAATGTAGTGCAGTTGTAAAGTCACAGACTGCCATCAGGCTGCCTGGGTTTGCATCCTGGCTTTGCCACTTACTCATTGTAGAATCTTGAGTAACTCTCTGTACCTCAATTGTCCTCCTTGTTAGAATGGGGATAATAGAAGTATATACTCCATAGAGTTGTATTATGAAGATTAAATAAGTTTATACATACAAAGTGCTTAGAAAGGCTTCTAGTCCAAGGTAAGTGCTGTGTAAGTGTTAGCTACCCTTCTGCAGGAGATACTGAGCCCTGTCAGAAGTCAAAGACCAGGAGAGTTCAGATGGGCTCTGTGTGAATGTCTGAGTTGCATTTGCTCCACAGAGAGCAGAGAGCTTCAGGAAGCCCAGAACATTTTTTGCCTAGAATTTTTTTGTTGGTTTGTGTTTTCCCTGGTTCTGGAAGGCTCTGTCAACTCTACTTCTTGACACTATCCTGTTTATTTACTGAACAATGTCTTGAGGTAAGGATTATACCCCTTTGTGTCTGCCCACCTTTTGGTTTCTATGGTAACCAACCTAGGGATGTGCTTGACCACATTCTTGCTTTGACCATGGTACTAAAGTGTAGTTGATATAAATCAGGAGACTTTAAATAAGATAATAGCTACCCAAAACTACCAAATAAATAAAGGTATAGAGATGGGTATGAGCAAAACATGTTAGTAGGATGAGATAGCAATGAGACATGGTGGAGAGTTGTAAAAATATAATCTCAGGGTAATGATTGTGTCAGTTCTTCATGATACCATCCAAAATTGCTCCTCAGCCTTGATCAATATCTCATCTTATCTGGGCCAGCTTGTCAGGACTATTTTGTCTTCCAGGCTAGTACATGTCTTCCAGATTAGAGCTCTTCCTAAATTGCCCTTGGCTTTATGACTAAGAAATGTCATAAACAAGTGAACAAGTGGTGACAGTGGAATGAAAATGAGAAGATTTGTTTGAGAATTCCTTCAAAGAATATACCTGGAAGGACTTAGTAGAAACTGATTAGATTTAGGCAGTGAAGATGGTGGTGGTTGGTGAAATCTATTGACCGTGTGAAATGGTTGTTATGACTAAGAAATTAAATTGAAAAGAAGTTGATTTGGAGTGTAAAGTGACCCTATACTGGCACATACTGTATTTGAAGTGATGGAATTTCCAAGTAGATATGCTTTCTAGGCAGGAGGAAGCATGGGCCTGGAGTACAGACAACAAGATGAGATCAGGATAGGAATGGTTGTAAAACCAGGAAGAATACGTTTTTTCACAAAAGAGTTCATAAATTCTAGGGTAGTCTAGGCATGTCCCCGGGGTGTGGTGGGAAGACAGAAGAGAGTACAAGGGAAACAAAGGACAGAAGTAGGAGATCCAGGGTGTTAAAATCACAGAGAAGCTGTGGAGACTGAGTTTAGGGTAGGGAACAAGCAATTGTGTCTAATACAATTGTGTAAAGGAAAACTAGTCACTGGATGTGACAATACAGGAGTTCCTCACAAGATCAGGATGAGTAGTGAAGTAGAGAAGCCACATTTCAACAATTAAAGAAACACTTTATCTGGAACAGATAGAAGTGACTGGTATAGATCACCCCAGAAGTTTCACAATGAAGAGATGGGCTGAGCACACACAAGGTGCTCAACATATCCTTTCTACTTTAAAGGTGTTTTATTTTATTTATGCACAGGTATTTTTTTTTCTTTTGGAAAAAAGATTCTGTTCTAATGTGAAAATTCTTCAATTCAACTTCAAGATTAATACCAAAGTAGTAAAGAAAGATGATGAAGTTATTTTAAAGAATATTTTTATTGAACAGTCTTATTTTTCAGCACACTCTATGATTAAGCAAACAAAAAAAAAAAAAAGAAGAAGAATCGGTCTGCCATCTGGCTAACATTTATCCTCTACAACAAAATTATCACATATTGCATCTGTAAAGGATAACGAAGTATCTTGTATTGCATTACTCTTATGTGTATATTATTATTTGTCATAAGGATAATATAATAAACAGACATTGTAGACTTTCATAAAGTTAGAAATTTATGCTATGGCTTTCAACTGTCTGACTAACAACTTCATGGAATTTCATAGTACAAATGAATAATAATATGTTCATAATTCTCAACATTCATGTTGAAAAGTTACATTATGATCATTTGTGAAATATGTTACAAGTAATAAGTTATTAAGAAAAGTTAAGATACCCATGTTTAATCCCAGCTGATTGTTTTGCAGAAATTGACAAGCTCATTCTAAAATTTATATGGAAATCCAAGGGACCCAGAATAGCCAAACAATTGAAAACAATCTTTAAAAAGAATAAATTTGGAGGACTCATGATTTCTGATTTCAAAACTTACTACAAAGCTATAGTAATCAAGATACTGTGGTACTGGTAGAAGGATAGACATATGGATTAATGGAATAGAATCCAGAGTCCAGAAATAAACCCTCCAATTTAAGGTCAATTGATTTTCAACAAGGGTGCCAAGACAATCCACTAGGGAAAGAATACTCTTTTCAACAAATGGTACTGGGACAACAGGATAACCACATGAAAAGGAATAAATTTGAAAACCTATCTTACACCATATACAAAAAATTAACTCAAAATGGATCCAAGAAACTCTTAAAAGAAAACAGAGGTCTAAATTTTCATGTCCTAGATTTAGCAAAGTTTTCTGAGATATGTCATCCAAAACACAAGAAACCCGAGAAAAAAGAGAAACTGGATACCATCAAAACTAAAAACTTTTGTTTTTCAAAGGACACCATTAAGAAAGGGAAACAACAACTCCCAGAAAGGGAGCAAATTTTTGCAAATTATATGTCCAATAAGGGAATTATATCTAAATATATGAAGAACTATTCCAACTCATTAAGAAAAAGACAACCCTATTAAAATGGGCAAAGGATTTGAATAGACATTTCTCTATTAGAAGAACAAAGATCTCAACAACATTCTAGAAAATGGAAAGTGAACAAAAACATGTTACCAGATGAGATAACAAAGGAATCCACACCCTAGAATAGCTCCAAAGGGGCCACTTTATAGCCAAGAGGGAGAAGATCTGCCTGGCAAATCCAGAAATACTCTTCATTTTGAGACAGCAAGAGTGAGAGGTGTTAAGAATCTCCCCCTGAGTACCTCTTTGTTGCTCAGATGTGGCCCTCTCTCTCTCTAACTGAGCCATCTCGACAGGTGAACTTGCTGCCCTCCCCCCTACGTGGGACCCGACTCCCAGGGTTGTAAATCTCCCTGGCAACACAGAGTATGACTCCCGGGGATGAATCTGGACCCGGCATCGTGGGACTGAGAGTATCTTCTTGACCAAAAGGGGGATGCAAAATGAGATGAAATAGTTTCAGTGGCTGAGAGATTTCAAATGGAGTCGAGAGGTCACTCTGGTGGACATTCTTATGCACTATATAGATCACACCTCTTAGGTTTTAATGTATTGGAATAGCTGGAAGTAAATACCTGAAACTATCAAACTCCAACCCAGCAGTCTGGACTCCTGAAGACAATTACATAATAATGTAGATTACAAGGGGTGACAGTGTGATTGTGAAGACCTTGTGGATCACACCCCCTTTATCTAGTGTATGGATGAGTAGAAAAATGGGGATAAAAACTAAAGGACAAATGGGGTGGGATGGAGGGATGATTTGGGTGTTCTTTTTTCACTTTTATTTTTTATTCTTGTTCTGGTTCTTTGTGATGTAAGGAAAATGTTCAGAGATAGATTGTGGTGATGAACACATAACTATGTTATCATACTGTGGACAGTGGATTGTATACCATGGATGATTGTATGGTGTGTGAATGTATTTCAATAAAACTGAATTTAATTAAAAAAATAATAATAAAATAAAATAAAATAAAAAAGAGTGAGAGGTGTTGCCAAGAACAGGGAATTCATTTAAAGTTTATATGCATGTGCAAGGGCAGCAGTACATGTAATTCCCACCCCTCTTCCCCCGTTAACAACCTGAGGTATAAGGGGGAGGGAGAGGAAGTTTCTTCTCTGAAATATTAAACATCTTCCATTCACTTTCCCGATATAGGTTTAGGTAGAACATGCTTTTTGTACTCCCAGGGAAGACTTATCCCCTCAGCTCAACTTGGGTGTTAGCAGCAACTGTGGTGGACAGTTCCCATGCACAAGTTCTCCCACTTCTAGGTCTCCCTGTGTTTTGATGTTCAGCCTCAAGGACTTTCCTGAAGGCAAAGGAGAGCTCTAATCTCCCACACAAGGTAGCCCGGAAACACCCCTGGGAACAAATCCCAGTGGAGGATGGGGATCAGAGAAAAATACACCCCAGCCTCCTGACCTTCAGAGGGGCAATTCTGTAGCACATCTATATGGTTTGTTAGAGGGTCCTGCGAAGGATTGAGCCTTAATTGCCCACAGAGTAACTAGTTTAATCCTTTACTGGCTGTTTCTCAATTGGCTTATTTGTCTCATTCTGTTTATTCTCTCATTCTTGCTTTCTGGGATCACCTTCTGCATTCAACTTTTTGTTTCTGGCTCTGCTTCATGGGAAATGCAAACTAAAGTAGTTGTTTAAAAAATAATAAATACATATATTCTACTTTCTAAGGTGGGGTGGAAGAAAATTTCAAGTTCTCAGTTAACTAAATTAACCCATTATGTTTTTGGAGTGGGAAATTGTTGGAATGACAGTGAGCTCTTTAGAATTTTACTTAATTCCACATGTAGCTATAAAATCATTGCACATATGTTACTTTGTGATATGATGCAAAATATTGGGGTCCCTGGCAACAGAACTTTTGTTAGAAGGTTGCCTCTGCCTTGGAGCCCAGTATGAAGATTCATCCAGGTGGCTTTAAGGGAACTGACCCATTCAGGCCTTCCCATTACCAGAGCAGGTACCAGTAACAGGACGTTTCTTTGTTTTACTCTATCACATTAAATCTTACACCAAAGTCAGTTTTAAGTCCAGTATCAATCATTCTTCATGACTCCCTTCTGTTTCTTTGGTTTTACTAGTATTATAGAGCTTATTCAGTTCCAGGATAAACAATGGTGGGGCCTCTAACTTTCAGTCTGTTGTGGTCACTGCTGAAGATGTGTCCAAGCCCAGTCTCATTCAGTCCTTTGACGGTGGCTGGTGCAGTTGTGCCTGCTCAGTCACAGGGGACTGTGGCTCAGGTTTCCAATCCATGGCATTCAGGATTCTGCCCTGTCTTAATGTAGTCACCTACATCTTTGTGCACTTCAGTTGAGTGGTTCTGATTTCTACCACTTAAAGAAACCCACACATCCCACTTCCCCCCAGTTCTATCCCCATCAGCCTTCTCCCACATTTTCCTAATCTAATATTTTAAGGAATCAGGCTTTTATTCCTCCAACACTTGAAAAAACAGCAGGTCTTCCTTTTCCTACTACTTTCTTTCTTAATGAGCTTAACAGCTTGTTAGGAAGCTCTAGAGATTTTAAACAGTAAGGACCCAACCTTATCACAAAAGAACATTTTCTGGAATAACCTGCTCTCAGTCTTTAGGAAAGTAATAGCCAGTCTCTCAGGGATACGTGACATGCTGCTTCTAAGCAACAAAAATAAATAATGCTGTTTAGTGTTTACAACCACCTTTTGCTCCATTTTGCTCCATTTAATTCCCTTTTCACCCTGTTGCACACTTGTCTTGGTTTAAGTGGCATTGTTAATGTTTCCTGGTTAATCCAGAGGCTAATTCGTCCTTCATAGCAGAAGAAAAATGGCATGAAGAGGTAATGACCAAATGATCTAAGCATATTTGCATATGGTGACCTTAGAAGCTTGGAAATTAAGAGAAGCCTGATAAAATAATCCAGAAAAAAAGTCTTTCACGTATGTGATAAGTATTTGGGTAGAATAAAAGGCCCTCCTATTAGAAGAATGCCAAGGGAAAGATAGCATGAGTCTGGGCTGGGCCCTCTGCTCATATAGAGTGTCAAGAACAAGGAAAATCTGGCCACAACATGGACATATGGAGAATATTAGGTTGGCTATTCCAGTCAAGCCCCGACAGAGAAGGTTAAGGTAAAACTATAGTTTTACCACAGGACCAAACTTCATTAGACAGTCCCTCTTAACAGTGAGAGAACTGGGATATTGCTGAACCCCTGTGACATAAGCTTAAAGAGCATCATTTTTTGAGAGGTAATATTGTCATACTTCTAATATGCAGAAGGAGAAAGGCAATTAAACATATCAGTAGGACTTATTAACTTGATATAGCAGAGGAGCCAGGGAAGATTGGGAAGGGAGCAGAGGAGAAATGAGAGGATTACAGTATCAGGAGGAGGCAATGTTGGTGCTATTATCTGCAAGCCTGACTCTGGTAGCATGCGCAACTGCTATCAACTCTGTTGGCAGAGTGCTGATGGAAGGGGCAGCTTGCTCAGGTGCTCGATCACAGGTGATGGTGGCAGGTGTGAAGAAGTGTGCCCAGGCCACCTGGCTGCTTGACAGTGCAAATGTGATGCTTCCAAACTGGGAATAAGACAATGTTGGGTGAAGTTCTCTTCTACAGCTTTGGCATATGACAGTCCTTCCCAGCTATACAGAACTCATTTAAGAAAAGATTAGTACATTCGACTAAATGAAAATAAAAATAACTTCTACCTGGAAAAAACAAACAAACTGCAAAAAATACCATAAGTAAAGTCAAAAGACAAAACAAAAGCTGGAAAAAATATTTGAAACTTATATCACAATCAAATAACTAATATCCCTAATATATAAAGAGCTCCTAGAAATTGAGAAGAAAATGGCCAACAACCCAAAGGAAAAATGGACAGAAACATAAACAGAAAAACAGTATGGAACAGGGTTTACTATAAAGAAAAACAAATTGCCTCTAAACATATGAAACCATGTTCAGACTCTTTCATAATAAGTGCAGAATAGATGTACGTTAAAATACTAATGAACAGCACAAAGATAAAGACAAATCCAAAGGTATATAGCATTTTCTGCTGCTAAGGATATGGAGAAACACTTTCTCACACACTCCTTGGGAGAACAAAATGATACAAACCCTATGAAAGGCAATTTGGCAATATCCATCAAAATTAAAAATACATTGTCCTTTGATTCATAAATCCCACTTCTGGAATTTTAGTCTAAAAATGTACCTATGCATGTGCAAATTTTCATCTGTACAAGGCTATTCAACACATATTATTTTTGTTTGTTTTTGCTTATTTTTAAGTTTAATTTCTATTTTATTTTATTTTTCTTTATATGGGCTTTGGTGGAGGTGGTGGGGCAGCACCCACAGGTCTACATCTGGGTAGGGATGTTCAGTCCTTCCAGGTTTCATGAGGATGGTTTCTGACTGCCTTGCTGTGAATGGCACAACTCACAGAGTAATGTAGTTTCACAGTTTAGGAAGAATGTAGGCATGGAAAACACTTGCTTCAGAAATGTGCCTGACAGCTGTAGCCTCTACTATGTTTTGAATGACTTATTTCTCAATTGCCTTATCCTTGGGTAGACAGCAGGTGCTGTATGCAAGGAATAGGCTGCACACAGCCACAGTGCTTTTTGGCAAGACCATTGTTCCTTCTTTTCTTTTTAATCTTGGAAGGGAGCACCCATGACAGCTGCAGGATTTTTTTAAAGCAATTTTATTGAGATACATTCACACACCATATAATCCATCCACAGTATCATCATATAGTTATGCATTCATCACCACAATTTTAGAACATTTTCGTTACTCCAGAAACAAAAAAAAACAAAAATAGAAAAGAACGTCTAAAACATCCCATACTCCTTATTCCCCACTATTTTTGGTCTTTATTTTATCACTTATTTGCCCATAAACTGGATAAAGGGGGCATCACATGGTCACACGATAAAAGCTATATAGTTATACAATCATTATCAAGGATCAAGGCTGCTGGATTACAGTTCAAAAGTTTCAGGTAGTTCCTTCTAGCTATTCCAATACACTAGAAACTGAAAAGAAATATCTATATACTGCATAAGAATAACCTCTAGAGTGACCTCTCGACTCTTAGCCACTGAAACTTTGTTTCATTTTTCCCCCTTTTAGTAAAGATGGCATTCTCAATCCCATGATGCCAGGGCCAGGCTCATCTAGGAGTCATGTCCCACATTGCCAGGGAGACTTATACCTTTGGGAGTCATGTCCCAGGTAGGGGGGAGGGTAGCAAATTTATTTGCAGAGTTGGCAGAGAGAGAGAAAAGCCACATCTGAGCAACAAAAGAGGCTCTCTGGGGATGATCCTTAGGGATAATTATAAGTAGGCTTAGCTTCTCCTTTGCAGGAGTAAATATCATAAAGGAAAGTCCCAAGATCAAGGGCTTGGCTTATTAAATTTGGAGCCCCTAATTCTTTTGAGAACATCAGGAATCCCCAGGTGGGGAAGTTTAATATGTCCACATTTTTCACCAGTCCTTCAAGGGGGCTTTGCAAATACTTTTTTATTTTCTGCCCACAATACTGTGAGATGTACTGGGGGTATTACATTAATCTGTACTAGAACACCAGGATGTCATTCCCTATTCTAGGTTCCATGTAATTATGTTGTTTAAATAAATGCAGGATTTTTTTTTATTTTAACATTTTTATTGTGAAATATAACATATATACAGAAAAGTGATAACTTTCAAAGTTCAGTTTAAGAAGTAGTGAATAGAGAAAATTTCAAAGTATGGTATGGGTTACAGTTCCGTAATTTCAGGTAGTACCTTCTAGCTGTTCTAATACATGAGAGACTAAAAAAAATCTATATAATGATTCAGTCGTCATAATCCTTTGTTAAATCCTGCCTTGTCACTACTACTCCTTATCATTTGATCATTATCCCAAACTTCAGGGATATCTAGGCAATGGCTACTCTAATTTTTTCATATTGGAAAGGGGTGTCAACATTATGTGGAAGAGAGATGCAGCTTGTTGATGTTCATGAAGAGACTGGTGTCTCTGGGTTTTGGGGACTTATCTGGCATAGGAACAATCTGGAGATTTTAAGTTCCTGAAAAATAAACTTAGTGAGTGAAACTTTTATAGAGTCTCAGATAGACACCTGGGTATTCTTTACAGTTTTTGGAAATACTTTGGTTGGAACTTGGCAATTTGCAATATCTAGCTGAAGCTTGCATAAGAGTAGTCTCCAGGATAGCCTCTTAACTCTATTTGAAATCTCTTAGCCACTAAAACATTATTTTGTTGCATTTCTTTTCCCCATTTTGATCAAGAAGGCATTCTGAATCCCATGATGTGAGAGCCAGGCTCATTCCTAGGATCTGTGTCCCATGTCACTAGGGATACTCACACACCTGGGAGTCATGTCCCATGGGAATGGGGGGAGGGGTAATGAATTTGCAGAGTTGGGCTTAGAGAGAGAGAGAGGCCACATCTGAGCAATAAATGAGGTTCTCTGGAAGTGACTCTTAGGCATAATTATAGGTAGGCTTAGCATTCTCTTTAAAGAAGTAAGTTTCATAAGAGCAAGCCTCAAAATTGAGGGCTTGATTTATTAAGTAGGGCATCCCTTATTTCACAGAGCATATATTCTGTCCAAAATAAACAATTAATGTCATGCAATCATCATCAACCTCAATTTTAGACAAATTATCATAGCCCCAAGCACCCCATAACTCTTATCACCCCCTAATTATTTATACCACTCTGGTGTTAACTCTTTGTACAAGTATCATACATTTGACGTAGATCATGCAAAAATTTATTTATATTTGTAGTGCTAATCTGTGAGATATGTGACTTTAAACAACCCCTTTCAATCATACTCACCTTCAATGCAGCACTGATACTTATAATCCCATTAATTAACTAACATCACCACTCTCCATTCCCATACCTTTAAGTTCAACCTCATTAACAAGTTTGTACATATTAGGTAACTGCTCCCCTTTCTCTAGCTTCTGTCTATCTCTAGGTCCCCTATATTCTACATTTTAAAACTCTGATTTTATATTATCTAGTGGGGTTCATATTAGAGATATCAAATAATATCTCCCCTTTTGTGTCTGACTTATTTCACTCAGCATTATCCTCAAGGTTCATCCATGTTGCCACATCTTCCAGGACCTCATTCCTTCTTACTGCTGTGTAATATTCCATCATACGTATATACCACATTTTGTTTATCTACTCATTTGCTGAAGGACACTTGAATTGTTTCCGTCTTTTGGCAATTGTGAATAACGCCATTATGAACATTGGTGTGCAAATGTTGGTTCATGTCACTTCTTTCAGATCTTCTGGGTATACACCAAGTAGTGGAATTTCTGGGTCATAGGGCAACTTGATATTTAGTTTTCTGAGGAACCATCAAACTGTCTTCCATAGAGTATGTTCAATTATACATTCCCACCAGCATTGGATAAGTGTTCCAAATTCTCCATACCCTCTCCAGCATTTGTAGTTTCTTGTTTGTTTAATGGTAGTCATTCTTACAGGGGTGAGATGATATCTCACTATGGTTTTGATTTGCGTTTACCTAATAGCTAATGAAGATGAACACTTTTTCATGTACTTTTTAGCCATTTGTATTTCCTCTTCAGAAAAATGTTGTCTTATCCTTTTCCCATTTTATAATTGGGTTGTTTATACTTTTGTTGTTGAGTTGTAGGATTTCTTTATATATACTGTGTATCAGTCCCTTATCAGATATATGGTTTCCAACTATTTTTCTCCTATTGAGTTGGTTGCCTCTTCACCTTTTTGATGAAGTCCTTTGAGGCACAGAAGCATTTGATTTGAGGAGCTCCCATTTATCTATTTTTTTTCTTTTGTTGCTTGTGTTTTGGGTGTAAGGTCTAAGAAGCTACTGCCTATTGGGGGTCTTGAATATTTTTCCCTATATGATATTCTGGGAGTTTTATGGTACTGGCTTTTATATTTCAGTCTTTGATCCACTTTGAGTTAACTTTTGTATAGGGTGTGAGGTAGGGATCTTCTTTAATTCTTTTGGATTTGGATATGGATATCCAGTTCCCCAAGTCCCATTTGTTGAAGAGACTATTCTATCCCAGTTCAGTGGATTTGGGAGCCTTGCCAAAACTCAATTGGTCATAGATCTGGGAGTCTATTTCCAAGCTCTCAATATGATTCCACTGAACAATATGTCTATTTTGTGCCAGTACCATGCTGTTTTGACCACTGTGGCTTTATAGTAGGCTTTAAAGTCAGGAAGCGTTAAGTCCTCCCACTTCATCCACTTTTAGGATGTTTTTGGCAATTTGAGGCCCCTTTCCCTTCTAAATAAATTTGATAAATAGCTTTTCCAAGTCTGCAGAGTAGGTTGTTGGAATTTTGATTGGTATCACATTGAATCTGTAGAACAATTTGGGTAGAATTGAAGTCTTAACATTTAGCCTTCCTATCCATGAACATGGAATATATTTCCACCTATTTAGGTCCTCTTTGGTTAATTTTAGCAATTTTTGTAATTTACTGTGTAGAGGGTTTTACATCCCAGGTTAAGTATATTCCCAATAACTTGATTCTTTTAGTTGCTATTGTGTGGAATTTTTTTTCTTGATTGCCTCTTCTGTTAGGTCATTACCATTGTATAGAAAAATTACTGATTTCTACACATTAATCTTGTATCCCACTTCTTTTCTGAATTTATTAGCTCAAGTAGCTTTGTCATCAATTTCTCAAGATTTTACAAATATGAGATCATATTATCTGAAAATAATGAAAGTTTTACTACTTCCTTTCAAATTTGCATGACTTTTATTTCTTTTTCATGCCTAATTTTCTGGCTAGAACTTCTAGCACAATGTTGAATAATAGTGGTGACAGTAGGCATCCTTGTCTCATTCCCATTCTTAGGGTGAAGGCTTTCAGTCTCTCACCATTAAGTACTTTGCTGGCTGTGGTTATTTCATATATGCCTTTTATCATATTGAGGAAGTTTCCTTCAATTCCTACCTTGAAGTGCTTTTATGAAAAAAGGATGCTGAATTATGTCGAATTCTTTTTCTGCATCATTTGAGATGATCATGTGATTTTTCCCTGTCAATTTGCTAATATGTTGTATTCCATTGATTGATTTTCTTATGTTGAACCACCTTTGCATGAACTCCATTTGGTTGTGGTGTATAATTCTTTTAATGTGCCTTTGAATTTCATTGGCAATTACTTTGTTGAGAATTTTTGCATCTATATTCATTAGGGAGATTGGCTTGTAGTTTTCCTTTCTTGTAGTATCTTTATCTGGTTTTGGTATTGAAGTGATGTTTGCTTTATAAAATGAGTTAGGTAGTGTTCATTTTTCTTCATTTTTTTGAAAGAGTTGGTGCAAGAATGGTGTTAGTTCTTTTTAGAATGTTTGGTAAAATTCCCCTGTGAAGCCATCTGTCCCAGGGCTTTTCTTTGTAGGAAGATTTTTTTTTTTTTTTAAATTCAGTTTTATTGAAATATATTCACAAACCATACAGTCATCCATGGTATACAATCAACTGTTCACAGTATGATCATATAGTTATGCGTTCATCACTACAATCTATTTCTGAATATTTTCCTTACATCAGAAAGAATCAGAATAAGAATAAAAAATAAAAGTGAAAAGAGAATACCCAAACCATCCCCCCATCCCACCCTATTTGTCATTTAGTTTTTACTCCCATTTTTCTACTGATTTTTTTTCAATTTTTTAACTTTGTTTATCAAAAAATTAAAAACAAACAGGCAAACAACAACCAAAAAAACCCCACAACATTTCAAACAAAGCAATGGATTAAGGAAAACAAATAACCTAAAATAACTACTTTGCTTCCAATATGTTCCTACCATACCCCAAGAAAATTAATAAACCATGTCCAAACAGAGGAGTAAGAAAAACAAATAATCTAAAATAATTACATTGCTTCCAACATGTTCCTACCATACCCCAAGAAAATTAACAACCCCTAAGAAAACAAAGGAATAAGAGAAAAAAAAAACCTAAAATAACTCTATTGCTTCCAACATGATCTTACTATATCCAAGAAAGTTTACAAACCATAATCATTCCTGAGCATTCCCATAACATTGAGATTACACTCCATAGTCTATCTGTTCTTATTAGATTATCATTCCCCCTCCACTAATTGGTATCTCTAGGTCCCGTACATTCTACAGTATAAAACATTGTACATTTTTCACAGAATTCACATTAGTGGTAACATACAATATCTCTCTTTTTGTGCCTGGCTTATTTTGCTCAGCATTATGTCTTTTTTTTTTTTTTTTTTTTTTTTAATATTAATTTTATTTATATATATTCATATACCACACAGTCATACAAAACAAATCGTACTTTTGATTGTTCACAGTACCATTACATAGTTGTACATTCATCACCCAAATCAATCCCTGACACCTTCATTAGCACACACACAAGAATAACAAGAATAATAATTAGAGTGAAAAAGAGCAATTGAAGTAAAAAAGAACACTGGGTACCTTTGTCTGTTTGTTTCCTTCCCCTATTTTTCTACTCATCCATCCATAAACTAGACAAAGTGGAGTGTGGTCCTTATGGCTTTCCCAATCCCCTTGTCACCCCTCATAAGCTACATTTTTATACAACTGTCTTCGAGATTCATGGGTTCTGGGTTGTAGTTTGATAGTTTCAGGTATCCACCACCAGCTACCCCAATTCTTTAGAACCTAAAAAGGGTTGTCTAAAGTGTGCATAAGAGTGCCCACCAGAGTGACCTCTCGGCTCCTTTTGGATTCTCTCTGCCATTAAAGCTTATTTCATTTCCTTTCACATCCCCCTTTTGGTCAAAAAGATGCTCTCCGTCCCACGATGCCAGGTCTACATTCCTCCCCGGGAGTCATATTCCATGTTGCCAGGGAGATTCACTCCCCTGGGTGTCTGATCCCACGTAGGGGGGAGGGCAGTGATTTCACCTTTCAAGTTGGCTTAGCTAGAGAGACAGGGCCACATCTGAGCAACAAAGAGGCATTCGGGAGGAGGCTCTTAGGCACAACCATAGGGAGGCCTAGCCTCTCCTTTGCAGCAACCGTCTTCCCAAGGGTAAAACCTGTGGTAGAGGGCTCAACCCATCAAACCACCAGTCCCCTATGTCTGTGGTCATGTTAGCAACCATTGAGGTGGGGTAGGCGAATACCCCTGCATTCTCCACAGGCTCCTCAAGGGGGCACTGCATCTTTTTTTTTTCCTTGTTTTTTTTTTTTTTTTTTAACTTTCCCTTCTTTCTTAAATCAACTGTATGAAAAAAAAGTTAAAAAGAAAACAAACATACAATAAAAGAACATTTCAAAGAGACCATAACAAGGGAGTAAGAAAAAGACAACTAACCTAAGATAACTGCTTAACTTCCAACATGTTCCTACTTTACCCCAAGAAAGTTACCTAATAGAGCAACATTTCTGTGAACTTGCTCCTACTATATCCATCAGAAATTAACAGACCATAGTCATTCCTGGGCATCCCCAGAACGTTAAATAGCTTATCTGTTCTTCTTGGATTATTGTTCCCCCTTCCTTAATTGCTCTCTATTGCTAGTTCCCCTACATTCTACATTATAAGCCATTTGTTTTACATTTTTCAAAGTTCACATTAGTGGTAGCATCTAATATTTCTCTTTTTGTGCCTGGCTTATTTCGCTTAGCATTATGTCTTCAAGTTTCATCCATGATGTCATATGTTTCACGAGATCGTTCCTTCTTACTGCCGTGTAGTATTCCATCGTGTGTATATACCACATTTTATTTATCCACTCTTCTGTTGAAGGACATTTGGGTTGTTTCCATCTTTTGGCAATTCTGAATAATGCTGCTATGAACATTGGCATGCAGATATCTGTTCGTGTCACTGCTTTCCGATCTTCCGGGTATATACCGAGAAGTGCAATTGCTGGATCGAATGGTAACTCTATATCTAGTTTTCTAAGGAACTGCCAGACTGACTTCCACAGTGGCTGAACCATTATACAGTCCCACCAACAGTGAGTAAGAGTTCCAATTTCTCCACATCCCCTCCAGCATTTGTAGTTTCCTGTTTGTTTAATGGCAGCCATTCTAATCGATGTTAGATGGTATCTCATTGTGGTCTTAATTTGCATCTCTCTAATAGCTAGTGAAGCTGGACATTTTTTCATGTGTTTCTTGGCCATTTGTATTTCCTCTTCAGAGAACTGTCTTTTCATATCTTTTGCCCATTTTATAATTGGGCCGACTGTACTATTGTCATTGAGTTGTAGGATTTCTTTATATATGCAAGATATCAGTCTTTTGTCAGATACATGGTTTCCAAAAATTTTTTCCCATTGAGTTGGCTGCCTCTTTACCTTTTTGAGAAATTCCTTTGAGGTGCAGAAACTTCTAAGCTTGAGGAATTCCCATTTATCTATTTTCTCTTTTGTTGCTTGTGCTTTGGGTGTAAAGTCTAGGAAGTGGCCACCTAATACAAGGTCTTGAAGATGTTTTCCTACATTATCTTCTAGGAGTTTTATGGTACTTTCTTTTATATTGAGATCTTTGGTCCATTTTGAGTTAATTTTTGTGTAGGGGGTGAGGTAGGGGTCCTCTTTCATTCTTTTGGATATGGATATCCAACTCTCCCAGCCCCATTTGTTGAAAAGACCATTATGACTCAGTTCAGTGACTTTGGGGGCCTTATCAAAGATCAGTCGGCCATAGATCTGAGGGTCTATCTCCGAATTCTCAATTCGATTCCATTGATCTATCTGTCTATCTTTGTGCCAGTACCATGCTGTTTTGGCAACTGTGGCTTTATAATAAGCTTCAAAGTCAGGGAGTGTAAGTCCTCCCACTTCGTTTTTCTTTTTTAGAGTGTCTTTAGCAATTCGAGGCATCTTCCCTTTCCAAATAAATTTGAAAACTAGCTTTTCCAAGTCTGCAAAGTAGGTTGTTGGAATTTTGATTGGGATTGCATTGAATCTGTAGATGAGTTTGGGTAGAATTGACATCTTAATGACATTTAGCCTTCCTATCCATGAACATGGAATATTTTTCCATCTTTTAAGGTCCCCTTCTATTTCTTTTAGTATAGTTATGTAGTTTTCTTTGTATAGGTCTTTTACATCTTTGGTTAAGTTTATTCCTAGGTACTTGATTTTTTTAGTTGCTATTGAAAATGGTATCTTTTTCTTGAGTGTCTCTTCAGTTTGTTCATTTCTAGCATATAGAAACATTACTGACTTATGTGCATTAACCTTGTATCCCGCTACTTTGCTAAATTTGTTTATTAGCTCTAGTAGCTGTATCGTCGATTTCTCAGGGTTTTCTAGATATAAGATCATATCATCTGCAAACAATGACAGTTTTACTTCTTCTTTTCCAATTTGGATGCCTTTTATTTCTTTGTCTTGCCGGATTGCCCTGGCTAGCACTTCCAGCACAATGTTGAATAACAGTGGTGACAGCGGGCATCCTTGTCTTGTTCCTGATCTTAGAGGGAAGGCTTTCAGTCTCTCACCATTGAGTACTATGCTGGCTGTGGGTTTTTCATATATGCTCTTTATCATGTTGAGGAAGTTTCCTTCAATTCCTACCTTTTGAAGTGTTTTTATCAAAAAGGGATGTTGGATTTTGTCAAATGCTTTTTCAGCATCTATTGAGATGATCAATTGATTTTTCCCTTTTGACTTGTTAATGTGTTGTAAGACATTGATTGATTTTCTTATGTTGAACCATCCTTGCATGCCTGGAATGAACCCCACTTGGTCATGGTGTATGATTTTTTTAATGTGTCTTTGGATTCGATTTGCAAGTATTTTGTTGAGGATTTTTGCATCTATATTCATTAGGGAGATTGGCCGGTAGTTTTCCTTTTTTTGTAACATCTTTGCCTGGTTTTGGTATTAGATTGATGTTAGCTTCATAAAATGAGTTAGGTAGTGTTCCATTTTCTTCAATGTTTTGAAAGAATTTGAGTAAGATTGGTGTCAGTTCTTTCTGGAAAGTTTGGTAGAATTCTCCTGTGAAGCCATCTGGCCCTGGGCATTTATCTGTGGGAAGATTTTTGATGACTTATTGGATCTCTTTGCTTGTGATGGGTTGGTTGAGGTCTTCTATTTCTTCTCTGGTCAGCCTAGGTTGTTCATATGTTTCCAGGAAATTGTCCATTTCCTCTACATTATCCAGTTTGTTGCCATACAGTTGTTCATAGTATCCTCTTATAATTTTTTTAATTTCTTCAGGATCTGCAGTTATGTCACCTTTTTCATTCATTATTTTGTTTATATGGGTCTTCTCTCTTTTTGATTTTGTCAGTCTAGCTAGGGGCTTGTCAATCTTGTTGATCTTCTCAAAGAACCAACTTTTGGTGATATTTATCCTCTCTATTGTTTTTTTGTTCTCTATGTCATTTATTTCTGCTTTAATCCTTGTTATTTCTTTTCTTCTACTTGTGAATTCTTTTCTTCTACTTGGTTTCTTTTCTTCTACTTGGTTTAGGATTGGTTTGCTGTTCATTTTCTAGCTTCTTCAGTTGATCAATTAGTTCTTTGATTTTGGCTCTTTCTTCCTTTTTAATATATGCGTTTAGTGCTATAAATTTCCCCCTTAGCACTGCTTTTGCTGCATCCCATAGGTTTTGGTATGTTGTGTTCTCATTTTCATTCGACTCTATATACTTAGCAATTTCTCTTGCTATTCCTTCTTTAACCCACTGATTGTTTAGGAGTGTGTTGTTTAACCTCCAGGTATTTGTGAATTTTCTAAGTCTCTGATGGTTATTGACTTCTAATTGTATTCCATTGTGGTCAGAGAATGTGCTTTGAATAATTTCAATCTTTTTAAATTTATTGAGGCTTGTTTTATGTCCCAGCATATGATCTATTCTGGAGAAAGTTCCATGAGCACTAGAAAAGTATGTGTATCTTGGTGATTTGGGATGTAATGTCCTGTATATGTCTGTTAAATCTAATTCATTTATCAGATTGTTTAGGTTTTCAGTTTCCTTATTGGTCTTCTGTCTGGTTGATCTATCTATAGGAGAGAGTGATGTGTTGAAGTCTCCCACAATTATTGTGGAAACATCAATTGCTTCCTTTAGTTTTGCCAGTGTTTCTCTCATGTATTTTGTGGCACCTTGGTTGGGTGCATAGACATTTACGATTGTTATTTCCTCTTGCTGAATTGCCCCTTTTATTAGTACGTAGTGGCCTTCTTTGTCTCTCAAAACATCCCTGCATTTGAAGTCAATTTTATCTGAGATTAATATTGCTACACCTGCTTTCTTTTGGCTGTAGCTTGCATGAAATATTTTTTTCCATCCTTTCACTTTCAGTTTCTTTGTGTCCCTGTGTCTAAGATGGGTTTCTTGTATGCAACATATTGATGGTTCATTTTTTTTGATCCATTCTGTGAATCTATATCTTTTAATTGGGGAGTTTAATCCATTTACATTCAACGTTATAACCGTGAAGGCATTTCTTGAATCAGCCATCTTATCCTTTGGTTTATGTTTGTCATATTTTTCCCCCTCTGTCTATTAATATCCTTTATTGTACCCATACCGAATCTCTTTAGTACTGAACCTTTCTCCAAGTCTCTCTGTCCTGTCTTTGTTTCTCTGTATGTAGGGCTCCCTTTAGTATCTCCAGGAGGGCAGGTCTCTTGTTAGCAAATTCTCTCAGCATTTGTTTGTCTGTGAAAAATATAAGCTCTCCCTCAAATTTGAAGGAGAGCTTTGCTGGATAAAGTGTTCTTGGCTGGAAATTTTTCTCACTCAGAATTTTAAATATATCGTGCCCCTGCCTTCTTGCCTCCATGGTGGCTGCTGAGTAGTCACTACTTAGTCTTATGCTGTTTCCTTTGTATGTGGTGAATTGCTTTTCTCTTGCTGCTTTCAGAACTTGCTCCTTCTCTTCTGTGTTTGATAGTGTGATCAGTATATGTCTCGGAGTGGGTTTATTTGGATTTATTCTATTTGGAGTTTGCTGAGCATTTATGACTTGTGTATTTATGTTGTTTAGAAGATTTGGGAAGTTTTCCCCAACAATTTCTTTGAATACTCTTCCTAGACCTTTACCCTTTTCTTCCCCTTCTGGGACACCAATGAGTCTTATATTTGGACGTTTCATATTATCTATCATATCCCTGAGGTCCATTTTGATTTTTTTCAATTTTTTTCCCCATTCTTTCTTTTATGCTTTCATTTTCCATTCTGTCATCTTCGAGGTCACTGATTCGTTGTTCAACTTCCTCTAGTCTTGTACTATGAGTGTCCAGAATCTTTTTAATTTGGTCAACAGTTTCTTTAATTTCCATAAGATCATCCATTTTTTTATTTAGTCTTGCAATGTCTTCTTTATGCTCTTCTAGGGTCTTCTTGATTTCCTTTATCTCCCGTACTATGGTCTCATTGTTCATCTTTAGTTCTTTGAGTAGCTGCTCTAGGTGCTGTGTCTCTTCTGGTCTTTTGATTTGGGTGCTTGGGCTTGGGTTATCCATATCGTCTGGTTTTTTCATATGCTTTGTAATTTTCTGTTGTTTTTGGCCTCGTGGCATTTGCTGAACTTGATAGGGTTCTTTTAGGATTTGTAGACCAATTGAAGTCCTTATCTCTAATTTATCAGATCTACAGCTTCGTGGAGTACACTTTCTCTAACTAACCAGCAGGTGGTGTCCACGAGCCACCTGTTCTCCACAAGCCAGTTCTCCCCTGCTTAGCCTTTTTGGTGAGTGTGGGAGTGAGTCTTGTGGGGTCCAATTGGTGTAGCAAGCTTGCGTGTGTAGTTGGTGTTGCCTGCTCTGTATATGGGGCATGTTTCTGGGCAGTCAGGGAGTGGGGGGTGGCTCTTAACAATCAAATCTCCCTGGTGATCCTAGAGTTTTAAAGCTGCTGCAATAGTCTAATCCTTCAGTTCAGTCCTGCCACAGTTTGTCTCTGCCACTGACCCACAAGTCCTTGGTATTGGCGTATGGCTCCTGAGACTTGCAAGTGGACCCCTCTTCCAGGCCGTGCACCCCGGGTCCTCTGTTGAGGGATGACTGTGCTATGTCACAGGTGAGTGCCATCCCCCCAGGGCAGTTCTGGGCTGCTGGGCTGTGTAGGGAGGCTCCCAGTCTGCTGAAATGATGGCTGAATGGGGCTTTGTTAATTCACACTGCTCTACCTTCCCAACTCTGGGACAATCAGCTGAGGTTGCAGGGAAGGCTAATGTCCACGCCCAGTTTTGTGGTGTGTGCCTGTTATTTGAAGCACTTCCGTCACACTGGGTTGTCTGGGGCAGTTCTGGGCTATGGGGCTGGCGATGGGCAGGAGTGTTTCCTGTCCACCAGGATGATGGCTGTGAGCGGACACCCCCCTTTTCTTGGGAAGTTGTGGTGTTTAGTGAATTTTCTCAGCCACTGGATTATTGCGTTTTGTCTCAGAGCTCTCCTAGTTCTGCTCTTGACTTGACGTGCCCAAATAGTAAGTCTTTGAAGCTTTCTGTATTGGGCTTCTTAGAGTAATTGTTTTAGAAAAAGAAAAAAGGATTAAAAAAAAAAAAAAAAGGGCCCTCCTCAGAGATCTAATGGGTTATTGAAATGCTAAGAGACAAAGCAACCAGGGCCATTAAGGAAAGGTCCACAGGGCAGAGAGATCAGCTTTGCTTCGGGATTTGCATATGCGCCTCAGGGCCCTTCCCCTTTCTATGTTCACCAGAACTCCAAAAATCCTTCGCTTTTATTTTGGAGTTTTTCATGTTGTTTTTTTTCTATGCCTGTCTCCTCTCTGCTGGGCTGGCTGCTCTCAGATTCTCTGGTGTCTGGTCTCAGTCTATCTATGGTTGGATTTTGGATCAGTAGAATGAGTTTCCGATAAGGGCTGCCACTTCAATTCTCCCTTCTCCTTCCAGGAGCTGACAGCCCCTCCTCCCCCAGGACTGAGCCTGGCAGGGAGGGGCGCGGGTCCCCTGGCCGCAAAAACTTACAGATTTCGCTGATCTCAGCAGTTCCACGTTTTCATGAGTGTTGTATGAAGTATGCCCAAAGTCAGATTGCTCTGTGGTGTCCAGTCCACGCAGTTCCTGGCTTTCTACCTACTTTCCTGGAGGAGTAACTAAAACATACAGCTCACCAGTCTGCCATCTTGTCCCGCCTCCTCTGTAGGAAGATTTTTGATGGCTGATTGGATCTCTTTACTTGTGATTGGTTTGTTGAGGTCTTCTATTTCTAATTGAGTCAGTCCAGGTTGTTCATATGTTGCCAGGAAATTGTCCATTTCTTCTTAGTTATCTAGTTTGTTGGCATACAATTGTTCATAGTATCCTCTTATGTTTTTTTTTAAAATATATTTGGGATCCATAGTAATGACCCACGTCTCATTTCTGATTTTGCTTATTTGGGTCTTCTCTCTTTTTAACTTTGTCAGTCTAGCTAAGGTTTTGTCAATGTTGTTAATCTTCTCAAAGAACCAATTTTTGGTTTTATTTATTCTCTCTATTGTTTCTTTTTCTCCAGTTCACTTATTTCTGCTTTAATTTTTGTTATTTCTTTTCATCTACTTGCTTTAGAGTTAGTTTGCTGTTCTTTCTCTAGCTTTAATTATTCAGTTAGGTCTTTGGTTTTAGCTCTTTCTTCCTTCTTAATATATGTGTTTAGAGCTATAAATTTCCCTCTTGGCACCATCTTTGCTGCAGCCCATAGGTTTTGTTATGTTGTATTCTCATTTTCAGTCATCTTGAGATATTCACCAATTTCTTTTGCAATTTCTTCCTTGACCCACTGATTGTTTAAGACTGCATTTTATGCAGGGGTATTGGGCTTCCCCACCTCGGTGGTTGCTGATGTGCTCACAGACATAGGGGACTAGTGATTTGATGGGTTGAGCCCTCTACCACAGGACTTGCCCTTGGGAAGACTGTTGCTGCAAAGGAGAGGTTAGGTCTCCCTATAATTGTGCCTAAGAGCTTCCTCCTGAATGCCTCTTTGTTGCTCAGATGTGGCCCTCTCTCTCTAGCTAAGCCAGCTTGGCAGGTGAAATCACTGCCTTCCCCCCTGTGTGGGATCAGATACCCAGGGGAGTGAATCTCCCTGGCAACGTGGAATATGACTCCCAGGGAGGAATCTAGACCCAACATCATGGGATGGAGAACATCTTCTTGACCAAAAGGGGGATGTGAAAGGAAATGAAATAAGCTACAGTGGCAGAGAGATTCCAAAAGGAGCTGAGAGATCACTCTGGTGGGCGCTCTTATGCACAATATAGACAACCCTTTTTAGGTTCTAGTGAATTGGAGTAGCTAGCAGTAAATACCTGAGACTGTTGGACTACAACCCAGAACCCATGAATCTTGAGGACGATTGTATAAAAATGTAGCTTATGAGGGGTGACAATGTGATTGGGAAGGCCATGTGAACCACATTCCCCTTTGTCTAGTTTATGAATTGATGAGTAGGAAAATGGGGGAAGGAAAACAAACAAACAAAGGCACCCAGAGTTCTTTTTTACTTTCATTGCTCCTCTTCACTTTAATTTTTATTCTTATTTTTTGTGTGTGTGTGGTAATGAAGGTGTCAGGGATTGATTTTGGTGATGAATGCACAACTATGTAGTGGTACTGTGAACAATTGAATGTACTCTTTGTTTTGTATGACTCCATGGTATGTGAATATATCTCAATAAAATGAATTTTTTAAAAAAAGACTGCATTTTAACCTCCATACATTTGTGAAATTCTGGTTCTTTGGTGGTTATTTATTTCCAGCTGCCTTTCATTATGGCCAAAGAAAGTGCTTTGAATAATTTCAATTTTCTTAAATTTATTGAGACCTGTTTTTTGTCCCAGCATATGACCTATCCTGGAGAACCTTCCATGAGGGCTAGACAAGAATGTATATCCTGGTGTTTTCGGGTGCAATGATCTATATATGGCTGTTAGGTCTATTTCATTTATCACATTGTTTATGTTCTCAATTTCCTAAATGGTCCTGTCTAGTTGTTCTCTCTTTAGAAGAGAGTGGTGTATTGAAGTCTCCCACTATTACAGCAGAAACGTCTATTGCTGCCTTCAGTTTTGCCAATGTTTGCCTCATGTACTTTGGAGCACCTTGATTGGGTGCATAAACATTTATAATTGTTATTTCTTCTTGGTGAATTATCCCTTTTATTAATATATAGTGTCTTTCCTTGTCTCTTAAGACAACTTTGCATTTAAAGTCTATTTTGTCTGATATGCCATAGCTACCCCTACTTTCTTTTGGTTAATGGAATTTTTTTCCATCCTTTCACATTCAGTCTCTTTGTGTCACTGGGTCTAAGACGAGTCTCTTGTAAACAGCATATCAATGGATCATACTTTTTAATCCATTCTGCCAGTCTGTATCTTTTATTTGGGGAGTTTAATCCATTCACACTCAAAGTCATTACTATAAAGGCAGTTCTTGAACCAACTGTCTTACCCATTGGTTTTTATTTGTAAGATCTACTTTTCCCACTCTTTCTTTATTTCTTTTAAGCTACCCTTACCTAATACTCTTCAGTTCTGTTCCCTTCTCAGGACCACTGTCTCCTTTTTTTTTTTTTTTTTTTTTTCAGCTGACAGAACTCCCTTTATTATTTCTTGCAGAGCAGGTCTCTTGGTAACACATTCTCTAAGCATTTGTTTGCGAACATTTTATACTCTCCTTCACTTTTGAAGGAGAGCTTTTCTGGGTAAAGAATTCTGGGCTGGCAATTCTTCTCTTTAAGAATCTTAAATATGTCATAACACTGCCTTCTTGCCTCCATAGTGCCTGTTGAGTAGTCAGTACTTAGTATTATGTGGCTTCCCTTGTATGTAGTGAATCACTTTCATCTTGCACTTTCAGGGCTTTCTCCTACTCTTCAGCATTTGTCAGTCTGATTAGTATGTGTCTTGGAGTGGAGCTATTTGGATTTATTCTGTTTGGAATTCATTGGGCTTCTTTGATTTGTGTATTTATATCTTTTATAAGGGTTGGGAAGTTTTTCCCCAACTATCTCCTCAAATACTCTTCCAAACCTCTACTTCTCTCTTCTCCTTCTGGGGCACCTTTGATTCTTATATTTATGTGTTTTGTGTTGTTCATTTCCCTGAGATCTGTTTCAAATTTTTCAAACTTTTCCACCATTTTTTTCTTTTGTGCATTCACCTTCAATTGCTCCTGTCCTCTGGTTCACTTATTCTTTCTTCAAATCTGCTATTGTGTGTCTCTAGTATATTTTTAATTTGATCTATGGCATCTTTCATTTCCATAAGATCTGCTGTTTTCCTCTTTACTCTTTCAAATTCTTCTTTATGTTCTTCTAGTGTCTTGTTGATGTCCTTTATGTCTTTAGCCAACCCATTGAAGTCATTTTGGAGATTTGCATGTTCTTCTTTGATTAATTGTTCCAAGTTCTGTTTCTCCTCTGGCTTTTTTTTTTTTTTTTTTTTTGTATTTTAAAACTGAGAAAGTTTAATTGTTTCTGTGACTATTGGTTTTCGTGGATGATGCAGTTCCTAAAACAAAAGGAACTGTCTGTTTCCAAAACTTCCATCATTAGAATTGATATTAACATGACCAAGGAGCCCATTTTCTCGCATGTCACTTCCCACTATGTTAATGAGAAGTTTCTTCTTACTGTGGCAGGAAAATGACTCTCCAATATGTACACTATTCTTCTCAAAACGAGGTTCCTTATCTAGTGCATCTCAAGTAATTCTGCGAATGAACAGCAAATCCAATGCAGGCATGTTCTTAAATAAATTAAAATGGAGACTTCAGTATTGGAGATAAAAATCCTAGGACTTCTAAAATATAAATTTGAAGGCATTGACTTTTAAATATAAATATTAGGTCCAAGATTAATTCTTTTTTTTTCCTTTCTTTTCTCCTCCATTTCCTCCTTTTCCTCGCATTTCCTTGTCAGTGTTTAGAATATAGTAATAATTCATGCTCAATAAAGTTGGTACATCCTTCCAAAAAATAGCTAGTGAGCACCTGCGGTGCAAAATTCTGACCTGTGTGATATTATGATACATGAATTCAACAATCTGTCCTTGCACTTATCTGAGATTAATATTGCTACACCTGCTTTCTTTTGGCTGTAGCTTGCATGAAATATTTTTTTCCATCCTTTCACTTTCAGTTTCTTTGTGTCCCTGTGTCTAAGATGAGTCTCTTGTATGCAACATATTGATGGTTCATTTTTTTTGATCCATTCTGCGAATCTATATCTTTTAATTGGGGAGTTTAATCCATTTACATTCAACGTTAAAACCGTGAAGGCATTTCTTGAATCGGCCATCTTATCCTTTGGTTTATGTTTGCCATATTTTTCCCTCTCTCTATTAATATCCTTTATTGTACCCATACCGAATCTCTTTAGTACTGAACCTTTCTCCAAGTCTCTCTGTCCTGTCTTTGTTTCTCTGTATGTAGGGCTCCCTTTAGTATCTCCAGGAGGGCAGGTCTCTTGTTAGCAAATTCTCTCAGCATTTCTTTGTCTGTGAAAAATTTAAGCTCTCCCTCAAATTTGAAGGAGAGCTTTGCTGGATAAAGTATTCTTGGCTGGAAATTCCTCTCACTCAGAATTTTAAATATATCGTGCCACTGCCTTCTTGCCTCCATGGTGACTGCTGAGTAGTCACTACTTAGTCTTATGCTGTTTCCTTTGTATGTGGTGAATTGCTTTTCTCTTGCTGCTTTCAGAACTTGCTCCTTCTCTTCTATGTTTGACAGTGTGATCAGTATATGTCTCGGAGTGGGTTTTTTTGGATTTATTCTATTTGGAGTTCACTGAGCATTTATGATTTGTGTATTTATGTTGTTTAGAAGATTTGGGAAGTTTTCCCCAACAATTTCTTTGAATACTCTTCCTAGACCTTTACCCTTTTCTTCCCCTTCTGGGACACCAATGAGTCTTATATTCGGACGTTTCATATTATCTATCATATCCCTGAGGTCCATTTCGAGTTTTTCAATTTTTTTCCCCATTCTTTCTTTTATGCTTTCATTTTCCATTCTGTCATCTTCCAGGTCACTGATTCGTTGTTCAACTTCCTCTAGTCTTGTACTATGAGTGTCCAGAATCTTTTTAATTTGGTCAACAGTTTCTTTAATTTCCATAAGATCATCCATTTTTTTATTTAGTCTTGCAATGTCTTCTTTATGCTCTTCTAGGGTCTTCTTGATTTCCTTCATATCCCGTACTATGGTTTCATTGTTCATCTTTAGTTCTTTGAGTAGCTGCTCTAGGTGCTGTGTCTCTTCTGGTCTTTTGATTTGGGTGCTTGGGCTTGGGTTATCCATATCGTCTGTTTTTTTCATATGCTTTATAATTTTCTGTTGTTTTTGGCCTCGTGGCATTTGCTGAACTTGATAGGGTTCTTTTAGGGTTTGTAGACCTATTGAAGTCCTTATCTCTAATTTATCAGATCTACAGCTTCGTGGAGTACACTTTCTCTAACTAACCAGCAGGTGGCGTCCACGAGCCACCTGTTCTCCACAAGCCAGTTCTCCCCTGCTTAGCCTTTTTGGTGAGTGGGGGAGTGAGTCTTGTGGGGCCCAATTGGTGTACCAAGCTTGCGTGTGTAGTTGGTGTTGCCTGCCCTGTATGTGGGGCGTGTTTCTGGGCAGTCGGGGAGGGGGGGTGGCCCTAACAATCAAATCTCCCTGATGATCCTAGAGTTTTAAAGCTGCTGCAATAGTCTAATCCTTCAGTTCAGTCCTGCCACAGTTTGTCTCTGCCACTGACCCACAAGTCTTTGGTATTGGCGTATGGCTCCTGAGACTTGTAAGTGGGCCCCTCTTCCAGGCTGTGCACCCCGGATCCTCTGTTGAGGGATGACTGTGCTATGTCACAGGTGAGTGCCGTCCCCCCAGGGCAGTTCTGGGCTGCTGGGCTGTGTAGGGAGGCTCCCAGTCTGCTGAAATGATGGCTGAATGGGGCTTTGTTAATTCACACTGCTCCACCTTCCCAGCTCTGGGACATTCAGCTGAGGTTGCAGGGAAGGCTAATGTCCACGCCCAGTTTTGTGGTGTGTGCCTGTTATTTGAAGCACTTCCGTCACACTGGGTTCTCTGGGGCAGCTCTGGGCTATGGGGCTGGCGATGGGCAGGAGTGTTTCCTGTCCACCAGGATGGTGGCTGTGAGCGGACACCCCCCTTTTCTTGGGAAGTTGTGTTGTTTAGTGAATTTTCTCAGCCACTGGATTATTGCCTTTTGTCTCAGAGCTCTCTTAGTTCTGCTCTTGACTTGACGTGCCCAAATTGCAATTCTTTGAAGCTTTCTGTATTGGGCTTCTTAGAGTAATTGTTTTAGAAAAAGAAAAAAGGATTTAAAAAAAAAAAACAAAAAACAAAAAAAAAAAAACAGCCCTCCTCAGAGATCTAATGGGTTATTGAAATGCTAATAGACAAAGCAACCAGGGCCATTAAGGAAAGGTCCACAGGGCAGAGAGATCAGCTTTGCTTCGGGATTTGCATATGCGCCTCAAGGCCTGAGCTCCGCCCTTCCCCTTTCTGTGTTCACCAGAACTCCAAAAATCCTCTGCTTTTATTTTGGAGTTTTTCGTGTTGTTTTTTTTCTATGCCTGTCTCCTCTCTGCTGGGCTGGCTGCTCTCAGATTCTCTGGTGTCTGGTCTCAGTCTATCTATGGTTGGAGTTTGAATCAGTAGAATGAGTTTCCGATAAGAGCAGCCACTGCAGTTCTCCCTTCTCCTTCCCGGAGCTGACAGCCCCTCCTCCCCCGGGACTGAGCCTGGCAGGGAGGGGCGCGGGTCCCCTGGCCGCAAAAACTTACAGATTTCGCTGATCTCAGCAGTTCCACGTTTTCATGAGTGTTGTATGAAGTATGCCCAAAGACAGATTGCTCTGTGGTGTCCAGTCCATGCAGTTCCTGGCTTTTTACCTACTTTCCTGGAGGAGTAACTAAAACTTACAGCTCACCAGTCTGCCATCCTGCCCCGCCCTGTCCTTGCACTTCTCCTCTGGCTTTTTAATTTGGTCATTTGGCTTTGCCAAATCCTCATTGATCTTCATATGCTTTGCGATTTTCTGTTGATTTCTTGGCATTTGCTTATCTTGATAATGGTATTTTGGAGATGCAATTCTATTTGGACATCTATATAAAATTTGGCAGAACCACAATTTGACAGAGTGCACTTTCCCTGTCTTCACAGCAGATGGCACTCTTGGACCGCTGCTTCCCTGACTGCAGCTGCATGCTGGGCAGTGTCCAAATCAGGTGGAAATCCAATCAGTGCAGCAGTTCTCCATTTGCACTGGACACTGCCAGCCCTGGGGGTTGGGGTGGGTGCTTTGCAGTTTGGGGGGACTCCACTTAAAGGCAGAGGGTCTGGTGATTTCCAGACCTCTGAGTGGATCAATCTTGGGCTGTGGGGCTATGAGCCTCACCCACCCCAGCCCTCAGCCAGTGCAGAAGTGTGCTTTCAGTCAGCTCACAAGATCCCTGCCTGCTGTGTGCCCATGGGCCTCTGGGATGGGGGAGGGCCTCCTGGTGCTTCCATGTGGCACTTTCCCTTGTCCCTCTTCTCTGCCTTGGCAAGCTGCAGGCCTCTGTGGAGAAGGGACACAGGCAGCAGAAAACAGACTCTGTCTATCAGTTTGCCTCTGCTCAGCTGTTTCCCCTCTCTCCTGAGGGGAGGGCCCCCCAGTCCTCACCAAATCCAGGCCCCCAGAGTGGCCCACCTCAGGGCTGAGGGGTAGGCACTGTGCACTGCAATAAGGTCTCTGTATGTGGCCAACACAAGTCCTCTGGTTCCTGCGTTGTCTCACAGGAGCTTCCAGCTGTTGGACTGAGAAGGGTTATCTCCCCAGCTGATTGCTGAGGTGGAAGTGCAGGAGTGCAGAGCTCCTCCCTCTCCTGCTCTGGCCAGCCTGCACGTAGCTGCCAGCCCCAGAGGCAGTCATGATTGAATAAACTCACTCCATCCTTTCATTTGTAATTTCTCCTCTTTTAATCCAGGTCCCCTCTATATATTGCAGAGGTCATTCTCTGGAACCACTGTCTCTATCATTTTCTGCCTTTTCTCTAGTTATTCCATGGGGGAGAAGTTTGCTCTGCCTCTCCTATTCTGCCATCTTCTCAGAGGTCTCTCATCAAATTGTTTTTTAAGCCAGCTATACACATTCAGTCCACTCTCTTCAGCTCTTTTGCTTGGTTAGTATGACCTGCTCTCCAATACATCAGGAATGAAAACAGCTTTTGACAAGGGATTCTCCCATTGCTAAGCACCCACCATCACCAAAGGCTTGTTGTGTGTCTTTGAGCACTGTTCAGGCTCAGGATTGTTTTTAATAGCAAAAAGTGGGAAACAATCTAAGTGTCCAACTGTAGGGGCTAATCTGGAAAGATATGTAGGATACATGGTTAAGTGAAAATGCAAAGCTAGTATGCTGCTTTTATGTACAAAAGGGGGGAGAAATATGAATTTATGTTAATATTTGCTCAATCTGTTTAAAGAAATAGGGAAAGGATTCCAAAAAACTAATAAATAGTTGGTTGCATACTGGGAACAGCATGAGGGATGAGAAATATGGGGAACTGGTTGGACATATGTGAGAGTAAGACTCCTCAGTGTATGTATTTTTGAACTGTTGAACCAAGTATTTTGGTTTGCTAAATCTACTGCAATGCAATATACCAGAAATGGGTTGACTTTTATAATGGGGATTTATTAACTTACAATTTACAGTTCTTAGACCATGAAAATGTCCAAATTAAGGCATCAACAGGATAATATCTGGACTTTGAAGAAAGGCTGCTGGCATCTGGGACACCTCTATCACATGGGCAGGCACATGGCTTGTGTCTGCTGGTCCTTTGCTCCTTAGTTTTGTTGCCTTCAGCTCTGGTTCCAGTGGCTTCCTCTGTGGGTCCTCTCTTAGCTCCTCTGGGGCTTTTCTTTCCAAGTTCTTTCCAAGCTTCTCTGGGTGTTTCTTTCTGAGCTCTCTGGGCTTTTTCTGTCTTTTATTCCCATAAAGGAATCCAGTAAAAAATTAAGACCCACCTTGAATTGGGTGGGTCACATCTCAGTTGAAACAACCTAATCAAAAGGTCCCAACAGGTCTGCATCCATAGGAATGGATTAAAAGAACATGGCATTTTCTGGGGTACTTAACAGCTTCAAACCAGCACAAGAAGTGAATGCATTATTTGTTCAAAGATAATTAAGTTGAATTTTTTTTTTAAGATTAAATGCTTTAATCAACTCTAAATCAATCATCATATACTATATAAAAATCCTGATTCATGCATCAGATTACATAAATTATACAATTATCACATTATGCAATGATTACTTTATTTTGACTTTGTACCTCCAAAATGTATGTTAAGTTTCTAGAGCATTTACTTTAAGATAAGTAGAATACTCTTCAGTTATAAATACTATTTACATCTTTCAAATACCTCCTAAATATATACATTTCTAGATCTGCAGCATTGTTTTGTACCTCAAAATACAAACCATCTGGAAGCTTCCAAGATTAATAAATCCAAATGTATCAATTGTCACAGATTTCAATTCCATTGTAGAGATTTTCTAACATAGAATATAAATGAAATAAAATGTCAACTCTACTCTAATGCTTGAACTGCTTCTATATTTTGTTATCCAATTCAGGCATCCGCTTCTGGTACTAAACTAGTTCTCCCTTTCCCTTTGATTTCATATGTTTTCAGTTTTTTCACTTACTGTCTTTATTTCCTTACTTCTTTTTCATTACCACATTACAATCTGGCTTCTGCACCATAATATAACCAAAATTGTGCTTGCCCAATATCTCCAGCATCTTCCATATTTCTAAATTCAGCTATTTTTCTCTTGCACAATCTCTTGGCAATATTGACAAATATCATCCTTTCTGATGTACTCTTTCTTCCCTTGACCTCTATGTCTCCACACAATCCTAGTTTTCCTTCCATCTCTCTGGATTCCCTTATTTTTCTTCCTCTCCTCTTCCCTCTTTTTCCTCTTCCACCCAAACACTAAAGATTGAATTTCCTTAAAACTCTGTTGTTAACCTTTTCTCTTTGCTCTCAACACTATTTTCTTAGGACATTGCACCCAGAACTATAGATTTTGTTGAGAGCAGTGACTTCTACCTTTATATATCTAATCCCCTTCAGGACTGAGGCATTCATTTCCCATGGAATTCAATTCCCAGAAGCTTTCTTTGACCAAGAGTAAAATTGAGAGGCAGAAGCAGCCAACTCTTCTGGAAGTTGTGGAAAGGAATCAGACAAACCCAGATTCAGATCCAAGTCTGCATGGCCTTGGACAATTTAATCTAGTATCTCTCTGCCTCAGTTTTCTTATATGTACCGTGAGACTCATATGCACATGCCAGTGTTGTGATGATAAACTATATAAAATGCCTGGTTTAGCTAATCAATAAATACTCTTTTTCCCCCATAATTTCATTTTTCCCAATAAATGATATCTGCATTTGACTTAGGGTTTGGGGTGTGGAAGAAGTTTCTTTAAATTCTTTGTTAGTTTTTTTAAGAGGCTGTCACATTGATTACAAATCTCACCTTCAGCTAGATGTAATGACTAGCATTAATCTTATTTTTCTCTGAAAGATTCTTCTTTTATGACTTCTGGAGAGCAGGGTGTGGAGTGGACATAATTACTTGGAAATTTCATCAAGTCAAGGAGAAACACGGTAGTGACATTATCAGCAGAGGTCAGGAATCCTTTAGCTTCAGTTAGAATAGGGCAGTGCTTCTCAACTTTAAGGGCCAAAGGAATCACTTGGGGATCCTGTTAAATGTGTTAAACTGCAGATTCTGATTTAATAAGTCTGGGGTGGAGGCTTATAGTCTGAATTTTAACAGACTCCAAGGAAATATTGGTACTTCTGGTGGGAGGATCACACTTTCAGTAGCTAGAGACTAGAGGCTCCAGTTCCCTGGGAAAATAAAAAGATTCTGAAGCTCATGTACAAATAATATTTTTCTTGGTTGAGTATGCTTTGGTTGAAGTGAGAGAGGGAAATGTTGATTCCTTTTTTACCATGAACATGCAAGTATTTGCATAAGTTGAACTGTAGGTAGGACGAGCACACACATTTTCTCTTTTAGGAACCTTGTATTTGGAGACAAAGGATGTAGCTTCAAATTCCTGCTTTACCACTTATAAACCATTGTGACCCTTGGTAAGTTATTAAACCTCTCCAAACTCTTCACAGGGTAGTTGGAAAGGTGAAATGAGATCATGTTAAACTATTTGGCCCACTTCTGACTTGTATACAGCATTTAGTAAGTATTATTTAAATATTAATTTCTTTAGCAACTCTTGCAAAATCAGTTCATCAAGTAAACATGAAGAATCCTGACTAGCATGGCCCAGACCTGGGTTTAAGTCCATGTTCTACACCTAAGTAGTCAAACGATCCTGAACAAGTGACTAGACAATTAGGAACTCACTCTCTTTTATATGCCAAATAAGAGAAACTGGGTTGGATGATGGCTAATGGTCCTCATGGCCTTAATAGTCCACATGATTGTTTTTGTTTTCCATAGTTTAATTAATTAATTAATATTAAACAACTCTATTGAGATATAATTTGCATACCATACAACCTACCCATTTAACATATTCAATTATATGGCTTTTAGATATTCACAGATATGTGTAATCATAACCACAGTCAACTTTAGCTTTAATATTTCAAAAAGAAACCTTGTCCCCTTTAGTGATCATTTTCCTATCCTCCATCACCCCCACCCCAGCCCTAAGCTGCCACTTATCTACTTTCTGTCTCTATAGGCTTTCCTGTTCTGCATGTTCATATCAATGAAATCATACAATGTGATGGTATGGTTGTATCCTACATACATAGGGTATATAGGGTATGTGCTCTCGAAAAAACATGTACTTAAATCTAACCCATTCCTGTGGTTGTAAACCCATTGTAAGTAGGACCTCTGGATGAGGCTACTCAAGTTAAGGTGTGACCTACCTTAGTCAGGATGGGTCTTAATCTTTGTTTTGGTTTGCTAAAGCAGCTGGAATGCAATATACCAGAAATGGGCTGGTTTTTTCAATGGGGATTTATTAAGTTACAAATGTACAATTCCAAGGCCACAAAAATGTCCAAATTAAGGCATCAAGAGGAAGATACCTTCTCTGAGGAAAGGCTGCTGGCATCTGGGGTTATTCTGTCACATGAAAGGCACATGGCAATGTCTGCTGGTCCTTCTCTCCTGGGCCCTGGTTTCCATGGCTGTCTCCAAATGTCTCTGGGCATTTTTCTCTGTGTCTGTGTCCTCTCTCCAAATGTCTTTGCCTTTTATCCCTTCATAAAGCACTCCAGTAAAGGATTAAGACCCATGTTGAATGGGCTGGGTCACATCTTAATTGAAACAATGTAATTAAAAGTCCCACCCACAGTAGATCTGCCCCCACAGAGAAGGATTTAAAGAACATGGCATTTTCTGGGGTACATAACAGCTCCAAACCAGCACAGTCCTATTATGAGAGTCCATTATGAACAGAATGAAGAAAGAGAGAGAGAGAGAATGAGCCATGGAAGCCAGAAGCTGAAATCAATGAAACCCAGAAGAGAAGGAAGAAACCAGCAGATGCTGCCATGTGCCTTGCCATGTGACAGAGGAAACAAGGGTTACTGAAAGCTGGACTTTGAGAAGAAAGCATCACCTTGATGACACCTTAATTTGGACTTTCTTTTAGCCTCAAAACTGTAAGCAATTAAATTCCCATTGTTTAAGTTGACCCATTTCATGGTATTTGCTTAAGCAGTCTAGGAAACTAAAACATTGTTATGTGGATTTTGTGACTAGCATCTCTCACTTAGCATAGTGTTTTCAAGGCTATATATTGAAGCATGTATCAATACTTCATTCCTTTTTATAACCAAATAATATTCCACTATATGGATATACCACATTTTGTTTATCCATTTATCCACTGACAGACATTTGGCTTATTTCAACCATTTGGCTATTACGAATAATGTTGCTATAAACATTCATGTATAAATTTCTATATGGACATTTGTTTTCATTTCTCTTGGAGTGGAATTGCTGGGTCATGTGGTACAGTCCATGTGATTTTTTAGTGCCTCTTCTATGTAAGGCAGACACAGGCAAACTTAAAAAGAAACTGCCTCTGGGGCAAGTGACTGTCTTGGAGCCACAGCTGTCTCGCCAGTAAGATGGGGTTCATAAAACCCATCTCATACACACACTTAGCCCAGTACCTAGCATGTAATAAGGGCCTAGTAAATGCTAGCTCTCAGCTCTTTTTATTAAGTAAAGAAGCAGTTTAGCATGGCAGTTAAGAGTACAGGCTTTGCCTTCTTGAACAAAAGGGGAAGAGAATTAAAACAAAATAAAGTTTCAGTGACTGAAAGATTTCTGGTGTAGTCAAGAGAACATTCTGGAGGTTATTCTTATACATTACAGAGATATCATTGTTTAGTTTTTAGTGTATTGGAATAGCTAGAAGGAAACACCTGAAACTGTTGAACTGCAACCCAGTAGCTTTGATTCTTGAAGACAATTGTATAACTATATAGCTTACACTGTGTGACTGTGTGATTTTGAAAATTTTGTGGCTCACACTCCCTTTAGCCAGTGTATGGACAGATGAGTAGAAAAATGGGGACAAAAAGTAAATGAATAATAGGGAGGGGTGGGGGGTGGGATGTTTTGGCTGTTCTTTTTTACTTTAATTTTTATTCTTATTCTATTTTTTTTTTTGTGGTAATGAAAATGCTCAAAAACTAATTGTGGTGATGAATGCACACCATATAATGGTACTGTAAACAATTGGTTGTACACTTTGGATGATTGAATGGTACGTGAATATATCTCAATAAAATTGATTTAAAAAAAAAAGAAAGAAAGGAAAAAGAAACTGCCTCTTGAGTCAGAATTGGCTGAACTGACAAAGCAAACCAGGAGTTAAGGGAAGCAAGAAAAAGAAGACAAGAAGGATCCTGACATGATGCTGGTCTATCTCCTTTCAGATAATGACAGTATTTGGATGTGATACTTAGTTCAGCAGAAGTGGCCTCCAGAGATATCTCACCTGTTTCAATAATAAAAATCTTTTCATCCCTCTGGTTACCACTCACTTTCAGGCCATAGGAGGAGGGGAAGAGAAAATTACATAAGTTTGCTTAGTCAGCCATTGACCCTGAGGTTTGTTGTGAATTCAGTTGTCTTCCTTCCCAGAGATTTGAGCACATAAAAAATGTATTTGTAAATCCTGATACATCCCAAAGTAATTTGGGCAGAGAATAAAAATGTATTTGCAGAGCCTGACAAGGAACTGGGGGGAAATGTGGAAATGTTGTACTTCCCCACCTGGATTATTACTGACAGTCTGACAAACATTGAGGACTACCAATTTAGAAGGCAGAGCCCTCAATCTGGAGGATTGCCCTCAAAAAGCTTGTTACTGCAAAGGAGAGGTTAAGCCTACTTATAATTGTACCTAAGAGTCTCCCCCAGAGAACCTCTTTTGTTGCTCAGATGTGGCCTCTCTCTCTAAGCCCACTTGGCAGGTAAACTCACTGCCCTCCCCACTATGTAGGACATGACTCACAGGGTGTAAATCTCCCTGGCAGCATGGAACATGACTCCCAGGGATGAGCCTGGACCCAGAATTGTAAGATTGGGAAAATCTGCTTGACCAAAAGGAGAAAGAGAAATGAAACAAAATAAAATTTCAGTGGCTGAGAGATTTCAAATGGAGTTGAGAGGTCACTCTGGAGGGCATTCTTATGCACTATATAGATATCCCTTTTAGTTTTCAGTGTATTGGAATAGCTAGAAGGAAATACCTGAAACTGTTGAACTGCAACCTAGTAGCCTTGATTCTTAAAGATGATTGCATAACTATGTAACTTACATGGTGTGACTGTGGGATTGTGAAAATCTTGTGACTCATACTCTCCTTATCTAGTGAATGGACAGAGGAGTAGAAAAATAGGGAAAAAATTAAATGAAAAATAGGGTAGAATGGGGGGATGGGATGCTTTGGGTGTTTCTTTTTATATTTATTTTTATTCTTTTGTTTTGGAGTAAGAAAAATGTTCAAAAATTGATTGTGGTGATGAAGGCACAACTATATGATGGTACTATGATGGTTCCATATGACGATATACTGTGGATGATTGTATGGCATATGAATATATCTCAATAAAAATTGTACTCACAGGTCTCAAATGCAAAATTAGAAACTTAAAATAAATTCAAAATATTATATGATAAAACCACAGGGTAAGAAAATAAAGCTCTCAGTAAAATTTCAATTTCAGTATTGTGCCAGTTTGAGTGTATTGTGTCCCCCAAACGCCATTGTCTTTGATGTAGTCTTGTGGGGCAGATGTTTTGGTGCTGATTAGATTTGCTTGGAATGTGCCCCACCCAGCTGTGGGTGGTGACTCTGATGGGATATTCCTGTAGAGGCGTGGCCCCACCCATTCAGGGTGGGCCTTGGTCAGTGGAGCCATATAAATGAGCTGACTCAAAGACAAGGAACTCAGAGTGCAGCTGTGAGTGATGTTTTGAAGAGGAGCAAGCTTGCTAGAGAGGAACATCCTGGGAGAAAGCCATTTTGAAACCAGAACTTTGGAGCAGATGCCAGCCACATGTCTTCCCAGCCAGCAGAGGTTTTCCGGACGCCATTGGCCATCCTCCAGTGAAGGTACCTGATTACTGATGTGTTCCCTTGGACACTTTATGGCCTTAAGACTGTAACTGTGTAGCCAAATAAACCCCCTTTTTATAAAAGCCTATCCATCTCTGGTGTTTTGCATTCTGCAGCATTAGCAAACTAGAACAGGTATATTTTGAAGGACTTCACAGAAGCATGTATAGGAAGACTTAGGTGCCAAGTAAACAGAGGAGATTAAAGACATATCAACAAATAATTATACTATCATGAGGAAATAATAATAGCATTTTTTACTAAGAACTATGCCAATGGATTAAACCCTTTACATAGATCACCTTATTTGAGAATAAAATAGACCTTGTGAAGTCTATTTTATCTCTATCATTATCTTCAATACATAGATGGAGACATTGGGACTTTGAGAAGTTAAGCAATTTACCAATAACATGCAGTTAGCAGGCAGCTATCATTTGAGTATAGGTAATCTAATTCCTGAGCCAGCTTTCTTAATCATTATACTACATTGCTCTCCATCAACTTGTGAAGCTAAGACTTACTCAGTTTCAGTGTCTTCAGTCCAGATCATGTGGGGTTAAATTCCTCAGAGATACGAACTAGAGCCCAAGCTAGCTGAAGATTTCACTGTGAGGCCAGATTTTAAACTGAGTCAAGAAGTATCATCTTTAATCCAGTAGTTATCACCTCATGACATGTGCTTTAAATAGATTATCTTATTTAAACTTCAAAATACAAGAATTTGGGGATTATTTTAGATGACAACACTGAGGCTCATAGAGGATAAGCAATTTATTCAAATGAAAGATTCGTATTTTGGGCTGCAGGTAATAGGAAACCTCACTCAAACAGTCTTAATAAAGAAATGTATTATCCTAGTTATTAAGCCTGGAGTACATACAATAGCTGATTGAATCCTCATAATGTCTCAGTGAGCAAACTAACATCATATTCACTTTCTAGATGTAGACTGCTAGCACATGTACCAGTACAGGGACAAACATGACCCAGTGACTGAAGGCGTGACAGTGAGAGGTGGATCACTGATGGATGGAGACAGGTCTAGGTGGGGCAGGGGGGCTTACAGTATCAGACAAAGAGAGTGAGCACCTTTAAAACAGAGAGAAATGACTTCTGTACCATTATGTTTATATAATTTTGATGAGATTGCATATATCCAAGTTTTCTGCATATAATTGTTCCCTTGGAAGCAGAGACCTAGCAGAGAATTTGTGACAGAGCATAAGTGATATACAGATACTAGGACTTTTAAGGAATATAATCTTGAGAAATTATACAACAGAACAGGTTTTAATTCGATAAAATTTAGCCATATTGTAGAATTTGTTTCTGTAAGATTTTAAAATTACTTACATTATTGTTTTTCTACTTCAATTGGTGCATTAGCCTAAAAAACAGTATGTTAGAGCAGAGGGTTTGGAGTTAGAACCTGGAATTGAGCCCTGGCTCCATCATTTACTACCCCAAACCTTGTGCTTCATGTGTCAATAGCGTAGCATTACCATCCACCTAATGACTCAAACTTGGAGTCATCTTCTCTCCTCCCTTTCCCTTAATCCCCTACATCCAACTGATCATCCAGTTCTGACAAATCTGATGCCTAGAATCTCTTAGTTCTGTCTCTTCATCATCATCCTTAAAGATACATTATGGTTAGGTCACAGCGCTGGGTGATGCTGTCATCATCTCATCTCTGACTAATCCAACTAGTCCTCCACCTCCAGCAAAGCTTTTCACATTGGCTGCAGAATTACCTTAAAACATTACCCTGCAATGCACAAAGATTTTAAAAATCTAAACTCCTTAGCATGGCATACAGGCCTCTAAAATCTGGTCCCAACTTTATTTTCCAAGCTCAAACCCCCTGCCTTCCCACCATGTATCTAATGCTTTAGTCAATGGAGTTTTCACCATTCTCTCATTCTCCGATCTTCTGTATCCTCTTATCTTTGCATATGATGATTTCTCTGTCTGGAAATTTCATTCACTTCTTTTCTATACGGCAATTTTATTCATACTTTTTGAAACCGAATCTATTGCTCTTAGGAAATGCTTCCCCGTCTCTTTCTCTGTGTTCTCTCTGTATTAAAGTTATTTTACCTACACATTTATACTCAATAGTGAGGTTCTCCAAGTATTTCACCCTTGTATCCCTAGATCCTGGCCAAGGATATGGTATATAATAGAAGATATTCTATTTTAAAGTGCTTTCTAAAAAACCAATCTTAGTAAGGAAAATGTTCAGAGATAGATTGTGGTGATGAACGCATAACTATGTTATCATATTGTGGATAGTGGATTGTATACCATGGATGATTGTATGGTGTGTGAATGTATTTCAATAAAACTGAATTTAATTAAAAAAAAAAAAACAATCTTAGGGAAATTCCAGCTTCTCTGAGCCTCAGTTCCCAATAATTTGCATAATAGCATTTTGTAAGCCATACAATTCAGTAACATTTTACTGTTGATTTGAAAGTTACCTGTCTCCGAGTACCCATTCTTTATGCATCCATCTTAACACCCAGAAAATAATAGAGTCTTAATAATGCTCTTTGAATTACATCCAGTTCAGACACTTTCTGCATTGGGCAGGCGGTCACTGTGAGTCAGGAGTCATGGAGAATTTGAGTGAGCAAGATGTCAAACTTGCAATTTTGTCCCCTACCCTTCCCTGGAGATTTTCTTCTCTCCACTTGATGGCAGCATTGCTTAAGTACAGTAACAAGACGCTACACCAGGGAAATCCGTTTTCCCAGGTGAAGACTGCAAAAATGTCCTTCACCAACTTGAATACTTACTTCCCTGGATTCTCAAGTAACATATTTGCTTTCTTTTTGAACAGGGCAATAGAGAAAACACAAAAACAAGTCACAGTCCTGGAAATAGCACCTTTCATTTCTATCAAAGCATTGTCTGATACTTTTATTAGTTTTTCTTTGTTAAAATTTTGCAGGAGCAATTAGTCCCCTTTTATTAAGGGGATATGGAAACTAAAAACATCCTGTCATTCAACTATGGACTATAATATAGTATTTATTATCAAAAGGTCTGTTTCCAGGCTGAGCTAAATGGAGGGAATACCTGTGAAGACAAACATCTAGCTATCATGTTCCCAAGAAGAACTAGCAAATAGTAGAAGCAGGAAAAATAGCGAAAGTGCATTTAGTGAATTTCTTTCTAGATAATTAGCTACAAGGTAGAGTGCCAAGACCCCTAAATGGGGAGTCAAGGCAGGTTCTTGAGCTGGATGAACTTCTAACTACAGCTACTTGTATGATTATTCACTTTTAGACTTCAACTTCTTCACCTTTAAATGAGGTTTTTTGGGTGATGCCCTTTGTAAAAATCAGCTTTAATGAGGTATCATTTATGTATGTGATACATCAATTTTAAGTGTAATTTGATGAGTTCTGAAATACATCCTGTAATCACCACCATCATCATGATATAGAGCATTTCATTTCCATCACCACAAAAGTTCCTTTGTGCTACTTTGTAGCAATCTCTTTCTCCACATCTGGTCCCTGGGAAATATCAATCTGATTTTTATCACTAGAGTTTTGCCTTTTCAAAATTTTGTGTCTGGCTTCTTTCATGTACTGTTTTTGACATTCTTTAATGTTTTGTTCATATCAGTAATTTGTTTCTGATTCCATTGTTTGAATGTAGCACAATTTTTATCTATTCATCAGTTGATCTGACATTTGGGTTATTTCTAGTTTTGTTTTTTTGTTTGTTTGTTTGTTTTTGCTACTATTAATAAAGCTACCATGAAGACTCATATAGCTAATATGCAGACTCACTCTCTGACTGAAGATATGCTTTCATTTCTCTGAGTATTTACCTAGGAGTGGGATTGCTTGGTCATACAACAAACACATGTTTAATTTTGTAAGAACTGCCAAACTGTTTTCTAATACAACTGTACCATTTTTCATACCCATTAGCATTATATGAGAATCTCAGTTGTTCCACATCCTTGTCAACATTTGTTATTGTCTGATTTAAATTTTAGCCAATCTATTGGATGTGTACAGTTATCTAATAATGGCTTTAATTTGCATTCTCCTAATCACTAATGACGTTGTGCATATTTGCCTGTAATTATCTTCTTTGGTCAAAGAAGTTATCGCTAAATCTTTCACCCATTTTCTGAACTGGGTTGTTTATCTTTTTATGCTTGAGTTCTTTGTACATTTCAGATACATGTCCTTTATCACAAACGTTTTTTCAAATATTTTCTCCCAGCCTGCAACTTGCCTTTTCAGTATTTTAATAGCACCATTTGAAGAGCAAAACTACTGGTATATGTATGAACACTCAATTTCTTTAGAACTCAACTTCTTCACATTTAAAATGAGGTCTTTGGGTCATGTTATTTTTTACAAAGCCTGATTGAGATATATTTCACATAACATAAAATTTACACTTTTACAGGGTACATACAATACAGTGACTATTAGTATATTCACAGAATTCTGCAAGCATCACCACTTCTAATTTCAGAATATTTTCAGCAACCTGAAAAGAAAACTCTGTGCCCATTAACAGTGATTCCCTATTCCTCCATCTTCCAGCCTCTGGAAACTACTAATCTACTTTCTGTCGCTGTGGATTTGCCTATTCTGGACATTTCACGTAAATGGAATCTTATAAGCTGTGGCCTTTTGTGTTGGGTTTGATGGATATTTTGGCTGTTTCCACCTTTGGTTATTATGATTAATGCTGCTATAACATCCTTGTGTAAGTTTTTGTGGACATGTTTTCAATTCTGTTAGGTATATACCTAGGAGTGGAATTACTGGTAATCATGGAATCATATAGTAAGCATATGTTTAACTTTTTGAGAAACTGCCAAACTCTTTTCCAAAGTAGTTGCACCACTTACACGCCTTCCAGCAAGGTATGCACATCCAGTTTCTCTAAATACTTGCGAACTCTTGTCAATGTAGATTTTTTTAGTCTTATTTTATACTTTACACTATTAACATTTTCTAATTTTTTAAATCATATTTTATTGTAGAATATAATGTATATGCAAAGAAGTGATAACTTCCCAAGTGCAACTTAAAAAGTAGTTAGCAAATTTCAAAGAATATTATAGGCTCCAGTTCCACAGTTAGTTTCAGTTATTTCCTTATTGTGAAATACAACATATATACAAAAAGGTATAGCTTTCAAATTACTATTTAACAAATAGCTATAGAACAAATTCCAAAGGATGCTATGTGTTATAGTTCCACCATTTCAATTCTTTCCTTCTAGCTATTCAAATACCCTAGAAACTAAGAAAAAGAAAATTATGTAAAGATTCAGTATTCATAATCCCTTGTTAAATTCCATCTTGTCTGTTGCTACCCCTTCCTCTAGTTTAATTACTTTCCCAATCTTCAGGGATGTCTAGGCAGTGACCACTCTAACCTGTTCCTGTTGAAAAGGGGTGTCGATATTATGGGAAAAGGGGACACATATGGTTGATGTTCTTGAAGAATCTATTGCTTCTGGCTTTTGGGACTTAGCTGGATAGGAGCACTCTGAAGGATTTAAATTTCTGAAGAATAAACTTAGTGAGTGAAACTTTTACAGAGTCTCAGAAAGGGATCCAGGTATTCTTTAAGGTTTTTGGGACTTCTGTTGACTTGGGCTTATCATATTGTGGTCATTTGGCATATCCTAGGTGAAATTTGCATAGGAGTAACCTCCAGGACAGCCTCTTGACCCTATTTGAATTCTCTTAGCCACTAAAACCTTATTTTGTTGCCTCTCTTTTCCCCTTTTAGTCAAAAAGGCATTTTCAATCCCTCAATGCCAGGGTCAGTCTCATTCCCGGAATCCATGTCCCCTATCACCAGGAAGGCTCATTCATCTTGTGGGCCCTGTCCCATGTTGGGGGGAGGGTGATGAATTTATTTGCAGAGTTAGCCTTAGAGAGAGAAAGTCCACATTTGAGCAACAAAAGAAGTTCTCCAGAGGTGACTCCTAGGCATAATTACAGGTGGACTTAGCCTCCCTTTTACAACCATAAGTTTCACCCAAGCAAGCCTCAATATCGAGGGCTTGACTTATAAAGTAGGGGGTTCCTAAATTCATATAGCATATGTTATGTCCACAATAATCCATCCATATCTCACATTATCATCACTTAGTTGTACAAGCCTCATCACTCTCCATTTTAAACAATTTTCATGACCCAAATTACCTTGCAGCTCTTCTCAGCCCTCAATTATTTGTCCCTAGTGTTTGTGTAATACTAGTATGGTATGCCTATTAATTATAGTCCCTAGTATGCAATATGCAGATTTTTCCCATATACACTTCTATTGTCAATTCTCTTTACTAGTGTCATACCTTAGAAGTATATCATGCAAGAACCTATCTATATTTGTGGTGCTGATCTGTGGGAAACATGCCTTTAAACAAACCCTTTCAATCCTATTCACCTTCAATGCAGCTCTGATGCTTATAATCCCATTAACAAACCATCGTCACCCTCATCCATTCCCATCCCTTTGAATTCACTATCATCAACATATCTGAACATACTAGATTATCATTTCCCCAAACTAGCTACTGTTTATCACTAGGTCCCCAATATCCTATATTACAAGACATCGATTTTACTTTGTTCAGATAGGTCATAGAAGTGGTAACATACAATATCTCTCCTTTTGTGTCTGACTTATTTCACTCAGAATTATATCTTCAAGGTTCATCCATGTTTCAGGACCTTGTTGCTTCTCACTGCTGCATAGCATTCCATCATACGTTTATACCAGATTTTGTCTATCTACTCGTCTGTAGAAGGACACTTGGATTGTTTCCATCTCTTGGCAATTGTGAACAATGTTGCTATGAAAATCAGTATACAAATGTCTGTTCATGTCACTGCTTTCAAATCTTCTGGGTATATACCAAGAAGTGGAATTGCCAGATCATACAGTAATTCAATATCTAGTTTTCTGAGAAACTGCCAAACTGTCTTCCAGAGTGGCTGTACCACTATACAGTCCTACCAGCAGTGAGTAAGTGTTCCAATTTCTCCACATCCTCTCCAGCATTTGTAGTTTCCTGTTTGTTTAATGGCAGCCATTCTAATTGGTGTGAGATGATATTTCATTGTAGTCTTGATTTGCATCTCCCAAATAGCAAATGAAGATGAACATTTTTTCATGTGTTTTTTAGCCATTTGCATTTCCTCTTCAGAGAAATGTCTTTTCATATCTTTTGTCCATTTTATAATTGGGCTGTCTGTACTACTGTTGTTCAGTTGTAGGATTTCTTTATATATGCATTATATCAGTCTTTTTTCAGACACATGGTTTCCAAATATTTTCTCCATTTGTGTTGGCTGCCTCTTCACTTTTTGACAAACTCCTTTGAGTTACAGAGGCTTTTGACTTTGATAAGTTCCCATTTATCTATACTTTCTTTTGTTGCCTGTGCTTTGGGTGTAAGTTCTAAAAAGCGACCTCCTAATACTAGGTCTTGAAGATGTTTCCCTACATTATCTTCTAGGAGTTTTGTGGTACTGTCTCTTATTTTGAGGTCTTTGATCCACTTTGAATTAATTTTTGTATAGGGTATGAGGCAGGAGTCCTCTTTCATTCTTTTTGTTATGGCTATCCAGTTCTCCAAGCCCCATTTGTTGAAGAGACTGTTCTGCCCCAGTTCAGTGGATTTGGGCACCTTATAAAAAATCAGTCGACTCTATATCTGGGGGTCTATTGCTGAACTCTCAATTTAATTCCATTGATCAATATGTCTATCTTTATGCCAATACCATGCTGTTTTGACCACTGTTTCTTTATTGTAGGCTTCAAAATCTGGAAGTGGAAGTCCTCCCACATAATTCTTCTTTTTTAGGATGTTTTTGGCAATTCAAGTTCCCTTTCCCTTCCAAATAAATTTGATAACTAGCTTTTCCAATTCTGCAAAGTAGGTTGTTGGAATTTTGATTGGAATTGCATTGAATCTGTAGATCAGTTTGGGTAGAATTGTCACCTTAAAGATATTTAGTTTTCCTATCCATGAGCAAGGAATATTTTTCCACCTATTTAGGTCCTTTTTTATTTCTTTTAGTAAAATTTTGTAGTGTTCTGTGTAGAGGTCTTTTACATCCTTGGTTAAGTTTATTCCTAGGTATTGATTTTTTTTAGTTGTTATTCTGAATGGAATTTTTTTTTTGATTGCCTCTTCAGTTAGGTCATTACTAGTGTATAGGAACATTACCAACTTAAGTGAATTAATTTTATTTTATATCCCACCACTCTGCTGAATTTCTTTAATTAGCTAAAGTAGCTTTGTGGTCAAATTCTCAGGATTTTTCAAATTTAAGATCATGTCATCTGCAAATAATGACAGTTTTACTTCTTCCTTTACAATTTGGATACCTTTTATATCTTTGTCTTGATGAACTGCTCTGGCTAAAACTTCTTGCACAATGTTGAATAATAGTGGTGACAGCGGGCATCCTTGTCTCATTCTTGATCTTAGAGGGAAGGCTTTCAGTCTCTCACCATTGAGTACTATGCTGGCTGTGGGTTTTTCATATATGACCTTTATCATATTGAGGAAGGTTCCTTCAATTCTTACCTTTTGAAATGTTTTTATCAAAAAGGGATGTTGAATTTGGTCAAATGCTTTTTCAGTGTCTATTGAGATGATCATTTGATTTTTCCCTTTTGATTTGTTAATATGTTGAATTACATTAATTGATTTCCTTATGTTGAACCATGCTTGCATGCCAGGAATGAACCCCACTTGGTCTTGGTGTGTAATTCTTTTAATGTGTTTTTGGATTCAATTTTCAAGTATTTTGTTTAGGATTTTTGCTTCTATATTAATTAGGGAAATTGGCCTATAGTTTTCCTTTTTTGTAGTGTCTTTATCTGGTTTTGGTATCAGAGTGATATTAGCTTCATAGAGTGAGTCAGGTAGTGTTCCTTTTTCTTCAAATTTTTGAAAGAGTTTGAGCAGGAGTGGTGTGAATTCCTTTTGGAAAGTTTGGTAAAATTCCCCTTTGAAGCCATCTGGCTCTGGGCTTTTATTTGTAGGTAGATTTTTTTTTTTAATTTTTAGTTTGAAATAATTTCAAACATAGGACAGTTGCAAATATAATACAAGCCCCATTCAGAGAACTCCAACACCCCCCCACCCCCAGATATCCATATCTACCAATTTTACATTTTGCTACCTTTGCAGTACCTTTCTTTCTCCTTCCTTCCTTCCTTCCTTCCTTTCTCTCTCCTTCCCACCCTCTCTCCCTCCCCCCTCTCTTTCTTTCAACTATATCTATTATCTTTCTATCAATTATCTATCTACCCATTTATCATCTTCTGAACATTTGAGAGCAGGTTGCATATATCATACTCCTTGAACTCATAACACTTCCATGTACATTTCCTACGAACAAGGATATTCACTTATGTCATTAACTTAACTGCAGTTAACTCAAGAAAATTAATATGGATATAAAGCTTAAATTCTATGTTTCAGTTTTTCCTTATGCCCCCTTTGAACTTTTCTCCTCCATTCTTAGATCCACTCCAGTATCATATATTACATTGATTGCCATTAACTCTTAATTAACTCTTTTTTTAATTAACTATATTAAAAATTTTTTTTAAAGATATACAATAAAAAAATTTCAAACAAACCATAACAAGGGAGTAAGAAAAAGACAACTAATGTAACATAAATACTTTACTTCCAACATGTTCCTACTCTACCCCAAGAAACTAATCTAATATAGCAACATTTCTGTGAACTTGTTCCTACCACACCCATCAGAGATTAACAGACCATAGTCATTCCTGGGCATTCCCAGAACGTTAAGTTTACCCATGTTAGCTTATCTGTTCTTATTGGGTTATTGTTCCCCCTTCATTAATTGCTCTCTATCACTAGTTCTCCTACATTCTACATTATAAACCATTTATTTTAGGAGTGCATTGTTTAATCTCCAGGTGTTTGTGAGTTTTCTAAGTCTCTGATGGTTATTGACTTCTAACTGTATTCCACTGTGGTCAGAGAATGTGCTTTGAATAATTTCAATTTTTTAATTTTACTGAGGATTGTTTTATGTCCCAGCATATGGTCTATTCTGGAGAAAGTTCTGTGATCACTAGAGAAGAATGTGTACCCTGGTGATTTGGGATGTGATGTTCTATATATGTCTGTTAAATCAAATTCATTTATCAGATTGTTTAGGTTTTCAATTTCCTTATTGGTCTTCTGTCTGGTTGATCTATATATAGGAGAGAGTGATGTGTTGAAGTCTCCCACAATTATTGTGGAAACATCCATTGCATCCTTTAGTTTTGCCAGTGTTTGTCTCATGTATTTTGTGGCACCATGATTGGGTGCATAAACATTTATTATTGTTATTTCTTCTTGTTGAATTCCCCCTTTATTAGTATGTAGTATTAGTACGTAGTGGCCTTCTTTGTCTCTCATAACATCCTTGCATTTAAAGTCTATTTTTTCTGAGATTAATATTGCTGCTCCTGCTTTCTTTTGGCTGTAGTTTGCATGAAATATTTTTCCATCCTTTCACTTTCAATTTCTTTGTGTCCCTGTGTCTAAGACGAGTCTTTTGCATGCAACATATTGATGGTTCATATTTTTTGATCCATTCTGCCAATCTATATCTTTTAAATGGGGAGTTTAATCAATTTACATTCAATGTTATTACTGTGAAGGCATTTCTTGAATCAGCCATCCTATCCTTTGGTTTATGTTTGCCAGAAATATTTTTCCCCTCTCTCTCTTAATGTCCTTTATTGAACAAATATTGAATCTCTTTAGTACTGAACCTTTCTCCACATCTCTCTCTCCTTTCTTTGTTTCTCTGTCAGTAGGGCTCCCTTTAGTATCTGAAGTAGAGCAGGTCTTTTATTAGCAAAATCTCTCAGCATTTGTTTGTCTGTGAAAAATTTAAGCTCTCCCTCAAATTTGAAGGAGAGCTTTGCTGGATAAAGTATTCTTGGTTGGAAATTTTTCTCTCTCAGAATTTTAAATATGTCATGCCACTGCCTTCTCGCCGCCATGGTGGCTGCTGAGTAGTCACTACTTAAGTCTTATGTTGTCTCCTTTGTATGTGGTGAATTTCTTTTCTCTTTCTGCTTTCATAACCTGCTCCTTCTCTTCAGTATTTGATAATCTGATCAGAATATGTCTTGGAGTGGGTTTATTTGGATTTATTCTATTTGGAGTTCACGGGGCATTTATGCTTTGTGTATTTATATTGTGCAGAAGGTTTGGGAAGTTTTCCCCAACAATTTCTTTGAATAATCTTTCCAGACCTTTACCCTTCTCTTCCCCTTCTGGGACACCAATTAGTCTTATATTTGGATGTTTTATTTTATCTATCATATCCCTGAGGTCCATTTTGATTTTTTTATTTTTTCCCCATTCTTTCTTCTGTTCTTTCAGTTCCCATTCTGTGGTCCTCAAGGTCACTGATTCATTCAGCTTCCTCTAGTCTTGTACTATGAGTATCCAGAATCATTTTAATTTGGTCAACAGTTTCTTTTATTTCCATAAGATCATCTATTTTTTTATTTACTCTTGCAATTTCTTCTTTATGCTCTTCTAAGGTCTTCTTCATGTCCTTTATATCTTGTGCCATGCTCTTCTTCATGTCCTTTATATCCTGTGCCATGCTCTCATTATTTGTCTTTAATTCTTTGATTAATTTCTCCAAGTACTGTGTCTCCTCTGATCTTTTGATTTGGGTATTTGGGTTTAGGTTATCTATATCGTCTGGTTTTATAATATGCTTTAAAATTTTCTGTTGTTTTTGGCCTCTTGGCATTTGCTGTACTTGATAGGGTTCTTTTAGGATATGTAGGATTATTCAAAGACAAATCTCTAATTCATCCCATCTACAGCTTGGTGGCGTACACTTTCTCTAGCTAACCAGCAGATGGCGTCCGTGAGTCACCTATTCCCCTCCAGTCAGTTCTCCCCAACTTTGTCTCTGTGGTGTGTGGGGGTCTGATTCTTGTGGGTCCAATTTGTGCACCAAGTTTGGGTGTGTTGTTGGTGCTGTCCACCCTGAATGTGGGGCGTGTGTCTGAGCAGTTAGGGAGGCAGGGCAGCTTTAATAATCAAATCTTCCAGGTGTTCCTGGAGACTTAAGGCTGTTGCAAGAGTCTAAACTTTCATTTCAGTCTCACCACAGATTGTCTCTGCCACTGACCGACAAGTCTTTAGTATTGGCATATGGTCCCTGGGATTTCCGAGTGGGTCCCTATTCCAAGCCGTGCCCTTCTAGGGCCTCTGCTGAGGGAAGGTTGTGCTACATCACAAGTGCATGCCATCTCTCAAGGGAAATGCTGGGCTTCTGGTGAGACATGGACCCTGCCTGTCGGTTCTCTGCCTGCCCTGCACCTGGGAGTTTCTGTGGTGTGGGAGGGACTCCTTATCATCAGTATGGTGCCTCTCTCTTCCCTGCTCCTCACCATTGCACCACCTCAACTTCTGTGGGGGGAGAGCAAACACCACCCATGGGTTCCCTCACAGGAGCTCCCTGCTGTCTGACTGTGGAGGATCACCCCCTAGCAAACTGTCAAGGTAGGTGCACAGTAGTGGAGAGTGGCTACTCATTCCTTTGCCCGCGGTTTTGCTGCTGCCAGCTGGGAGACTGTCTGATGGGAACACACTCACTGCATCCGTCCAGCCACCATCTCTCTTCCATTTTTGTCGGTGTTCCCCCCACCTATTTTGGGGGACCCTCCATGGCCAGTCATACCCCAAAACTGTGGTCCTTGGTGTCCTCCAGCCCCTTTCTAGTTAATTTCATGGAGAAGCCCATTCTGCCTCACCTACTATACCATCTTCCTGGAAGTACCTGTCAATGTAGATTTTTAAAAATTATTATAGTCATCCCAGTGGGTGTGAACTGATAACTCATTGTGGTTTTGATTTGCATTTCTCTAATGATTAATAATGTTGAGCATCTTTTCTTGTGCTTTTTGGCCATTTGTATATCTTTTTTGGAGAAATGGCTATTCAAATATTTGCCCATTTCTTAACTGGATTGTTTGTCTTTTTATGATTGAGTTGTAAGAGTTTTCTATATATTTCTATATATGCTGTTGTATGTTATACGATTTGCAAAAATATTCTCCCATTCTGTGGGCTGTCTTTTTATTCTCTTGATGGTTTTGTTTGCAGCACAAAAGTTTTAAATTTTGATGTAGTCCAATTTATCTGCTTTTTCTTTGGTTTCTTGTGCTGTTGGTATCACCTAAGAAACAATTACTTAATGTAAGATCATGAAAATTTGCTCTTATGTTTTCTTTAAGAGTTTTGTAGTTTTAGCTCTCACATCCAGGTCTTTGATCCATTTTGAGCTAATTTTGTATATGGTATGAGGTAGGGGTCCAATTCCATTCTATTGTATGTAAATATCTAGTTGTACCATCACCATTTATTGAAAATACCATCATTTCCCCATTGAATTGTTTTGGCACTGTGGTTGAAAAATCAATTGATCATAAGTGTAAAGATTCTGGACTCAATACTGTCCATTAATCCATGTCTTACCTCATACTAGCACCACACTGTCTTGATTACTGTAGCTTTATAGTAAGTTTTCTTCAAGGTTGTTTTGAATGGTTAATGTTCTTTAAGTTTCTTTCAACTCCAATTGAATTAGATAATTATTTAAGGTATATCTATAATGCACCTAAAACTTATATATGTATCTCTTTTAATCCTGACAAAAACCCTGTAAGACAGTGCTATGATTTTAGTAGTTAATCATATTTTTTAACATCTACATGTGCCAGACATTGTGGATACAAGACACTAGGAATAAAAGATGTGACATGATCCCTCTCCTCACACATTAGGAAAGTGAGATAAGTAATAGTTGCAGCAAATAATTGCATATTGCTATTAAGAAAAGGAAAATGTGCTCTAAAAAGGAAATCAAACAAAATACACTGACTATGGCTAAGAGATTTAAAATGGAATTGGGAGGTCATTCTGGAGTTTACTTTTATGCAAATCTCAGCCAGGTATCACCAACTGCCACAGTATGCAAAGCCTCAAGCTACAATGTTGCTCAAAACCCTAAGGACACTGGGACACCATAAACAAACAACAAGATGAACTCAGTAAGCTATCAAATCTGAGGACATTTGAAGTACCCCAAATATCCACCAACCACAACTTATCTAATCTTTTTCTTTAAAAACCCTTGCTGGAAGTACCAAGATGGGACACAATTTGGGTTGCTACCTGAATCTGTGCTCCCTGAACTGCAATTCTAAGACCCCAAATAAACACCTGTGCTGCCTTGCAGCTCAGTTTGCTATTTCTTGGTTGACAGTGCCATAACTGAAAATATCAGAGACAACCACTTTAGGTAGGGGTTTCACAGAAAGCCTCTTTGAAGAGGTAAAATTTTGCTAAGTTGATAAGAGTAAGGCAGAACTACCCCTGTCAAAAGCATTCCAAACAGAAGCAGCAGCAACAACAAAGTTGCTGAGGCAGACAAGGGCTAATTTCACACTGGGAACTGACAGAAAACCACTGTGACTGGGGTGTACTGAGCAAAATGGAGAGTGATATTGGAGAGGAAAGCAAGCACTATCTTGCAGAGCATTGTAGGCCACCTGAGGAAGCTGATTTATTCAACATACAATGGGAGATCATTAAAGAATTTAAAACCAAAGAATGTTGTTATCTGATTTATATTTATAAAGCTCCCTCTGGCTGCTGTGTAGAGCATGCATTGATGTGAAAAGTAAGCAAGAGTAGCACCAGCAGGAGGCTCTTGCAGCTATTAAAATGAGAGAGGGATGTCCTAAAGAAGGATGGTGCTAGTGGGGATAGACAGAAGTGAACAGATTCTAGATGTTTTTTGGAAGCAGAATTAACAGACTGATACTCAAGTTTCAGGCTTTAAAAACTCACTGGATGGTGAATCTGCAATGGGGAGGAAAAGGAGAGGACTAGAGAATACATAAGTGAAAAAGAATCAATAATTCCATTTCAGACATGTTAACTTTGAAATGCCTATGAGTCGTACAAATGGTAATATCAATAGGCATTTAGGATAATAGTCAGGCTCTTTCAGCAAGAACAGCAGTTGAGGATGAGTTTACATTCCCAAGGGAAGCCTGACTCCCTGGGCAGTGGGACATGTATCAAGTGGAAGAAAGTCATTGTCCTGAGGAGCACAGAGAGATAAGAACCAACAGGGCTATTTGAGCTCATCTTAGTAAATATTTATTGAGTTCCCATAGGAACCATCCTGAGGCTCCTCTCAGGTTTTAGGAAGAGGCAAGAACTTGAAAAGAAAAACATGGTTTAAAGTCTGTGACTTCTGCAGAATTTAAACTTCTTTGATCTTTGCTGGACAATAGTGAAGGTTAAATGGAATAATCCATGTGAAAGCATCTGGCTATGTAAATGCAGGTTAATATACATTGTGGGAGTAGGTATAATTAAGAGCAATCGATGTGAATAATTCTGTACACATATACTGTTTCTTTCTGAAAACAACCAATGACTTTGGTGTCGACTTAACATATTCAGAATAAATGCACTTTGCCCCGCACAGACTAACTTTTGTATCATGCAGGTGAAGCAGATCAGGACAAAATGATACCAGGGAGATTGACATGCATACCCTGAGCTTCCATGTGGGTGAAGAACATCCCTCACAACAGGTCTCAGCAGATCTTTACCCTGATTGCATGCAACCATGACTAACAGCCACAGCTTGATTACATTGGCTGCATTCTGTTTTCCACTGCATCACAGGCACATCAAGAGTGTCATCTGAACATCTTTTATCTTCTTTAGAGCCCACCTGTCAGCATTAGCCCACAACCTGGGAAATACATTTAGTGATGGCTTGCTTTCCTTTCTTGACAATGGCATAGTCTCACAACTTTAACAAAATAAGCTCCCCCCACTCCCATTCCTTGGTTCTACCCATGTAGGTAACTCAGTTTTTCTCAAATACTATGTGTGGGAAACTAAGTCTTCCACATTGCCTGAGGCATAGCTGGGGTGGTGGCTTAGAACGCTGAGCCGCAGACCTGCATAGAATGCCATGCAGGCCCGCCCTGTAAAGATGTGTGTCCTGTGACTATGATGACAGTGTTTCTGATACACACCTGATGTAAATATACCTGATGTAAACATAGGTATCTGGTGGGCTCTCCCCCACCTGAGGACCTTTAGCATATACACCTGATCTTCTGTAATAAATAGCTGGAGCAAGGACACATTGGAGTTCACTTAGCACGAGATGCAGTGGGCCCCCTGCTCCCTTAACTCTTAACTTTGTGTCCGTGTTTCATTCCTGCACCGCCCTGTCAGCAACAACTATGTTTTTTCCCATTGTCAAAACTTTGTTCTTATGAAGATTCTGACAACATAGAATATCCCCACTACTCATCTTCCTCTACAATTAATACTTACAGGCTCAGATAAATGTAAATTACCACTTCTCCTCAAAATGTACAATACAATTCATTGCATCCGCATCTATAGCTCCATTTCACTCTATGATTCAGTATACTTATTCAACAATCATTTATAGAATACTTGCTGGAAGTTAGAACCCTTAAAGATGCGAATGACAGAAACCCAAATCCAAGTAGCTCAAACAAACTAGCTCACCTTGTTTACACCCTCACCTATACTTACATTTTACTGTACTTATGATTCTATATACATAGTCAACAAACATTTATAGAATGCCTGCTGAATGTCAGGACTCTTTTAGATGCAAAAGACAGAAAAGACTCAAATCCCAGTAGTTTACACAATATAGCTCACCTAACTAAAAGTATAAGTAAAAACATGGTGAGATCCTGGCATTCAATGTTATTATTGGTGTTATTAATATTCTGTCTTTCTTTTAGACAGGCTGATTAGATTGGGTTCCTCTGAAATAGAGCCTGTGCTAGGGAGTCTTATAAAAGTGGTGTATTAAAGGAGTGCTTTTGGGAAAAGCTGCATGAGAGAAGCAGGATAGGGCAGAGGAAGAAAGCTAACTAAGGATGCAGTCTCAGCTGGAGACTAGCTTTAGCCTAGTCCCTCCGGGAGGTCTGGAGCATAAAGCACACCGCAGAGTTTGTCCCATCTTGAGGAAAGTATATCCGCCTCTTGTTCCCACTTGTCAGTCAGTCAAGAATTGAGGACTGCAGAATGGGGAAGGCTTGTGTGAATCTTCCTGGTGAAGGAGATTTGCATAGGGTGTCAACAGCATCCAAACAGTCTTCCCCTTTAAAGTTCTGACTGAAAGGTTCCAGGGAGAACTCTGATGTCTGCAACTTTTTCAAGACAGAGGGGATTAGTGTCAAGCAAACCATTTGGAGTGGATGCTTTCCTGGAAGGAGGGTCTTTCTATCAAAGAGAAGGGAAGAATGATAGGTAAACATCCATTCTATCTACCATGTGCCAGGCAAAGGATACAATGGTAATCAAAAAAATACATACGTCTCTGTTTTCATGGAGTACATCAGTCTTGTTTAGTGGCAAGAAAGGCTCACAATAAACTGTTTCAGTAAAAGAAGTATAGACTGCTTTGGCCACCTCACTCTTGTAGAGGGCCCAGATTTTATTCAGTTTTATATCTCCAGTGTCCAGATAGTGGCTGAAATACTACAAGTGCTTAATGAATACATGCAAGTTGGTATGTGGATTCAAGGATTTGAGGAAGGCAGTAACACCTCTCTGGGAGTTGTCTTTTCAAAGTTTTTGAGCCGTGTGAGAAAATCACTCACTTCTTTGTGAACATATCATACCTGGAGTGGCATTATTATTATATCTGGCTCCTAATGACTTTTTTTTTTTTTTTTAACTATTCCCAAATTCTGAGGCCATTTTCAAAGGGTAGACTTGCCAACTTTGAGGATATTTAATTTCTCACGGTTTAATTCAACTTTCATTGATTATCAATTCTGTAGAGTGTGTTAAGTGTTACAAAGGATACAAAGATGAATAAACCTAAATACCAATAAGCTAAGAATTTAGGACTGCTGCCTAGTAGTGATAAATGTAATGACCTGTAATGGTGAGGAATGCAAGTTTCATTTTATACATTTTCTGGATAGCCGCTAGAAATTCCCTAGTCTGCTAGGGGAATTGCAGTTTTCAGATGTGCCTTTGATCATATTCAACAGAGTCATTGAATCTAAGGCCAGAAGGACAAAAACCCCAAGAAAGAAGCTTTTACATAAGTGCCCTCAAGACAGAAACAGCAGCAAAGAATCATCCCTGACTTTCATTTCTTTCTTACCCTCCAGAGCTAGTTCATCCTACAGATCAAATCTTCACGCCACCATCCTAGTCCAGTCACCCTCATCTCTCAACTGAAATCTTTCTCATCTCTCAAGGGGGAACGGATTTCCAAATGCCGCTAAGCTCCTGGAGAGGCTGAGGCTCACTTAATCAGCTCTTTCTCTCCTAGACCTTAGAACAGTGATCCACACATAGAAGGCATCTGAAACATGTGCTAGAGCTGAACTGATACCCTGTCAACGATGTTGTGTATGTACATTAGGATGGCCAGGAGAGGCAGCTCGGAGGCAGGGAAATGGCACTAAATTTAGATCTGGAAGATTTAGCTTTGAATCCCACTTCTGTGTGCTGTCAAGCAAGTCTCCAAATACCTTTTTTTAAATATTCTAGATATTAAAACCTTATTGGATTGTGGTTTCCAAATATATTCCTTATCATATATGTGGTTTCCAAATATGTTCTCCCATTCTGTAAGTTGTTGTTTCATGATAAAGTCCTTTGATGCACAAAAGTTTTTAATTTTGATAAAGTCCCATTTATCTATTTTTCCTTTTGTGCTCATGCTTTTAGTGTAAAGTCTAAGAAACCATTGCCTAACACAAGGTCCTGAAGATGCTTCCCTATGTTTTCCTCTAGGAGTTTCACAGTTTTGAATCTTATATTTAAGTCATTGACTCCATTTTTATTTAACTTTTGTTTACGGTGTGAGGTAGAGGTCAACTGTCATTCTTTTGCATATGGATATCCAGTTTTCCCAGCAATATTTGTTGAAGAGACTATTCTTTCCCCATTGAGTGGACTTTGTACCCTTGTCCAGAATTCATTGGCCATAGATGTGAGGGTTTATTTCTGAACTCTCAATTTGATTTCATTGGTCTATATGTTTGTCTCTGTGCCACTAACATGCTGGGTTTTTTCCCCAATTTATTTATTTATTCCAAAATTTAAGGAGTAAATGTGGATTTTTATATTTATTCTCAATTTGTGTGTGTGTGTGTTGGTTAGTGTGTGAATGTGCACATTTTGAGTACTTTCTTACTTTCTGGTACTACAATATGCTTGAGGTCTATTTTGTATTTTGCTGTTTGCAGTCCTTAGTTCCATCTTCTGCCCAGGTCAACCGCATACTGTCCTTTGGGTAGAAGCAGGTCGTGTCTCTGTGCACACCCTGCATGGTCAGCATTTGGTCCAGTGTTAGTTTTGTCTTGACACTTTTGAAATCTCTTCTGAGTACTCTATATGATGCTCAATGAATTATAGGGTTCACTTTTTTTCACTCTAGCTGACAGAAACAGGAAAACTTCCTGACCCTGTGTGATACCATGCTGTTTTAATTACTGCAGCTTTGTAATAAGTTTTAAAATCGGGAAGTGGTAGTCCTCCAACTTTGTTCTAATTTTTTAAGGTGGTTTTGGCTATTAGGGGTCACTTGCCCTACTATATAAATTTGATGATTGATTTTTCCATTTCTGCAAAGAAGGCTGTTGAAATTTTGATTGGGATTGCATTGAATCTGTAAATCACTTTGGATAGAGTTGACATCTTAGCAATATTTAGTCTATCAATCCAAGAAAACAGATGTCCTTCTATTTATTTAGGTTTTCTTTGATTTCTTTTAGCAATATTTTGTAGTTTCTGTGTAGTTTTGTGTTTGCTGCTCCCAAAAGTTTTGGTGTGTGGTGTTTTAATTTTCATTCACCTCAAAATATTTCCTAATTTCCTTTGTGATTTCTTCTTTGACCCAATGGTTGCTTAATTTCCACATATTTTGAATTTTCCATTTCTTCCCCTGTTAATTTTTACTAGTTTCATTCCATCATGATTAGAGAAGACACACTGTAAAATTTCAATAGTTTTTATTTATTGAGACTTGTTTCGTAACCTAACATATGGTCTATCCAGGAGAATGATCCATGTGCAGTAGAGAAATACGTGTGTTCTGCTGTTGTTGGGTGAAGTGTTCTGCATATGTCAGTCTGGTCTAGTTGGTTTATAGTTTTGTTCAAGTCTTCTATTTCCTTATTGATACTCTGTCTACATATACTATCCATTACTGAAAGTGAAGTATTGAAATCTGTTATTAATATAGAGCCACCTATTTCTCCCTTGAAATCTGTCAATATTTGCTTTATATATGTTAGGGCTTTGCTGTTAGATGCATGTTTTAGTTTCCCTGTTGTTAAAGCAAATACCATGAAATGGGTTGGCATAAACAATGGGAATTTACTGGCTCAAAGTTTAAAGGCTAGGAGAAGTCCAAATCAAGCCTTCATCAAGGTGATACTTTCTTCCAAAAGACTGGTTTTGTTGGTTTGGATATATTATGTCTCCCACAAAAGCCATGTTCTTTAATGCAGTCTTGTGGGGAACAGGTTTATTAGTCTTGATTAGGGTAGAACCTTTTGACTGAATGTTTCCATGGAGATGTGACCCACTCAACTGTTATAACTCTGATTAAATTATTTCCATGGATGTGCAGACCCCACCCATTCAGGGTGGGTCTTGATTAGTTCCCTGGAGTACTTAAGAGAGCTCAAGAGCTGACACAAATGCTGGTGCTTGGATATGCAGATAGAAGGATGTTTGGAGATGCTAAGCTAAGAGATGAAGCCCAGAGTTTGCCCCAGAGAAGCTAAGAAAGGACCTCAGGTACTTATACAGAAATGCCCTGGGAGAAAGAAGCAAGGATGCACAGGAGCTGAGAGAAAGGAGTAAAGACAGAAGCCCAGAGACATTTTGGAGAAAGCCATTTTGAAACACAAGTCAGGAGCAAAGGACCAGCAGATGCCAGCCAGGTGCCTTCCCAGCTGACACCATCAGCCTTCCTTCAGTGAAGGTATCCTCTTACTGATGCCTTAGTTTAGACACTTTTATGGCCTTAGAATTATAAATTTGTAGCCAAATAAACTGCTTTATAAAAGCCAACCCATTTCTGGTATTTTGCATAATGGCAGCTTTAGCAAACCGAAACACTGGTGTTCTGGGGCTGGGTGCCAGTGATCCTTGGTCCTGGGTACCTCTGTCACATTGCAACATACATGGTGGCCTCTCCTGACCTCTCACTTCTCCTTCAGGTTCTGTTGGCTTTCAGCTTCTGGCTGCTTCTTCTGGCTTTCTTCCTCTGTTTTCCTGTAAGACCTTCAGTAATAGGATTAAGACCCATCCTGGGCCACAGCTTATTTGAAGTATCCTCATCAGAAAGTCCTATTTACAAGGGTTCACACCCACAGGAATGAATTAAGTTTAAGAAAATGTTTTTCTGGGGTACCTAGCTCCAAACCACCACAATGGATATCTATTTTAATTGTTATGTCTTCTTGTTGAATTGACTCTTTTATCAGAATATATTGACCTTCTTTGACCCTCATAGCAGTTTTTAACTTGAAGTCTATTTGATTTGATATTAGCATAGCTACCCCAGCTCTCTTTTGGTTACCATTTACATGGTATTTTTTTTATATCCTTTCACTTTCTACCTACTTGTATCTTTGAATTTAAGGTGAGTCTCTTGTATTCAACATATAGTTAGGTCATGTTTTTTTTAATCCATTTTGCCAAGCTCTGCCTTTTGACAGGAGAGCTTAATCCGTTTACATTTCTATTAACTATGGACGATGCAGGACTCTGTCCTGCCATTTTGCTATTTGGTCTTTGTAAGTCTTACAGATTTTATGTCCCTCAATTCTTTCATTAATGGCTACTTTCATAATTTGATTTTTTTTCTATTGTACCATTTTGAGCCCTCTGTCATTTCTTTCTGTATATATTTTTCAAATATTTTCTTTGTGGTTACCATGGGTCTAAAGTTAACATTCTAAATCTATAAAAATCACATTTGACTTGATATCAATTTAACTTCAATAGCATACACATACACTGCTCCTATACCCCATGTTCCCCCAACTTTTTGTTTACTTTAACAAATTATATCTCTATATATTGTATATCCAAACCCATAGGTTTATCATTACTTTTTATGCATTTGCATTTTAGAACCTGTAGGAAGTAAAAAGTGGAATTACAAACCAAAAATACAACACAGTAGTACTAACATTCATAATTATCCTGTTTTAGTTAGCTAAAGCTTCTGAAATGCAATATGCAGAAATGGTTGGCTTTTAACAATGGAGATTTATTAGTTTACAAGCTTACAGTTCTGAGGCTGTGAATATGCCCAAATAAAGGCATCAACAGGCAATCTGGCGATCCTGGTCTCCTCTGTCACATGGCAAGGCACATGGCAGCATCTGCTGGTCCTTCTCTCATGAGTTTTGTTGCTTTTAGCTTCTGGCTGTTCCACCTGTAGCTTTCTTTCTGATTTTCTATGGCTTTATCTCAACTTATATGTCTTTCTCTCTGTATTCTTTTGCAAATTCCCTCTTATAAGAGACTCTAGTAAGAGGATTAAGACCCACCTGGGGCACATTTCAACTGAAATTGCCTAATCAAAAGGTCCCTCTCACAATGGGTCTATACTCACAGGAATGGATTAGTATTAAGAACATGGTCTTTTCTGGAGTAACTATCAGCTTCAAACCTTCAGAATCCACAGTTACCTTTACCAGAGAACTTTATTTCATTATGCTGCCTCAAATCACTGTTTATTTTCCTTTCCTTTCAGTTTGATGGACTCCCTTTAGCTTTGCTTATAGGGCAGATCTATTGGTGACAAACTCCCTCAGCCTTTGTTTAGCTGGGAATGTCTTCATCTATCCCTCATTTTTGAAAGACTGCCTTGCCAAATGTAAAATTCTTGGTTAGCAACTGTTTTCTTTTAGCACTTTAAATATTTTGTTTCCCATGGTTTCTTATAAGATATTGTCATTTAATCTTATTTGTATTTCCTTATACAAAACATGTTTCTTTTCTCTTGCAACTTTCAGAACTCTCTCCTTGTCTTTGGCATTCAACAATTTGACTACTATGCGTCTGGGTATGGTTCTCTTTGAGTATATCCTGTTTGGGGTTCACTGGGCTGTTTGAACGTGCATATTCAAGTCTTTTGTTAAATTTGGGGAGTTTTCTGCCATTATTTCTTTCAATATTTGTTTTCCCTTCTCTCTTTCTTCTCCTTTTGGGACTCCCATAATGCATATATTGGTATGCTTGAAAGTGCCCCACAAGTCTCTTAGGCCCCGTTCACTTTTGAAAATTCTTTGTTCTCTCTGCTTCTCAGTCTGAATCATTTCAATTGTCTTGTTTGTTTAGTTCACTGATTCTTTCTTCTGCCAGCTCCAGTGTGCTTTTGAAACCCTCTCTGGAATTTTTCATTTCAGTATTTATGGTATCAACTCCAATATTTCTGTTTGGTTCCTTTAAAAAATTTCTATGTCTTTATGGAGATACTCATATTGTTCATTTCTTATTTTCATGATATTGTTCTTTCTCTGTGTTTTCCTTTATCTCCTTAAGCATATGAGGATCATTTTTTAAAAAGTCTTTGTCTGGTATATCCAAATTCTAGTCTTTTTTTATGTTGATGTTTTTCTGGATTTTTATCTTACTCTACTGGATAGGCCATTATTGCCTGTTTCTTTGTTTGCCTCATAATCTTTTGTAGCACACTGTTCATTTTTGTATTTTAAATTGTTAACTCTGAGATTTAGTCTCTGAGCTGTCTGTTCCTTAAAATTGTACTCAACTAGTGATATGACTAAAAACACCTTTCACAGTCTTTGCAAATTTGCTCTGCATTGGCTGGTACTGTCCTTCAGAGTTTAGCTCTCCTATTAAGAAGAACAGCCCAAGGGAAAAGTAAAGTGTAGGGTCATCTATATCTTTTCTGAGCCTGAGTCTTGTCCTGGGCTCATGCTTGCTCATTTACAGGAATTTGAAAGCTTCTTCTACTTCCTGTGAAATAGACTTTCTCCTGCTCCTGTATACTCTACTATATTACTTAAAGTAGGTAATTCTTTTCCACAGGCCACTTTGCCTTGTTTCTTACACTGCTTTAACTGTCTGAAAGCTCCTTCTACTTGCAGGGCAAGAACAGTTACCTGGTTCAGTCTTCTAGGCTGCCACTCAATAGATTGGCACCAGCTTATAGACACTCCAGCATGTACATACGAGCTACTCTTCCCCATCTGGAAAAGGGATAGGGACCCACAATTGTAGCACGGGCTGGCTCCACACTACTCAGGGGAAATCATATGGGTAAGTTCAGCAAGGGTGCCCAGAGCTTCTCCGATTGTTTTTAAAGTTGCATTTTCTTTGATTTGGCTCTCATCCAATTACTGCTACCTTTTAACTGTTTTCTGGAGTTTAAAAAAGTTGGCTTTGCCAGTTTTTGCCAGTTTTTCAAAAATTCACAGGGAACAGCATCCTGGAGCATCTTATACAACCACCTTGGTCAACAGGAAGCCCTAGACAGGGTTTTAACTTACCTATATGTTCTGGTTTGCTAATGCTGCTAGAATGCAAAATACCAGAAATGGATTGGCTTTTATAAAGGGTGTTATTGGGTTACACAGTTACAGTCTTAAGGCCATAAAGTGTCCAAGGTAAGGCATCTACAATAGGGTACCTTCACTGGAGAAAGGCCATTGGCATCCAGAAAACCTCTGTTAGCTGCAAAGGCACTTGGCTGGTGACTGCTTACTCCCAGGCTGTGTTTCAAAATGGCGTTCTCCAAAATGTCTCTGTGTCAGCTTCTCGGGGCAAACTCTGGGCTAGTACCTGCAAAGCATCAGCAAAACTCTGCTTTCAATGGCCATCTTCAAAATGTCTCTGTATGTTGCAGCAATAAGCTCCTTCTGTCTGAGCTCTTATATAGGGCTCTAGTAAACTAACAGAGGCCTACTCTGAATGGGCAGTGCCACACCTCCATGGAAATTGTCTAACCAGAATTATCACCTACAGTTGGGTGGGTCACATCTCCATGGAAACAACCTAATCCAAAGGTACCAACTTAATCAACACTAATACATCTGCCCCCACAAGACTGCATCAAAGGACATGCTTCTTCTGGGGGGCATAATATATACAAACTGGTACCTTATGCTTTAGCCTCCTTGGTTATAAAATGGGGATTAAAATAGATCTACCTCAGGAGTTCTTATAAAGGTTGAAGAGATAATATTTTAAATCACTTAGAATACTGACTAGCATTACAGTAAGCGCTCTCTAAGCAAAACTATGGTAATTTTACTCACTTTGATTAATGAAAGATATGGATCTTGTACTGAATCTAAGCTTAAAATCAAATTGTCAACTGCCTTAGCTTACGTTTTAGTTCCCTAGGCTGCTCAAGCAAATACAATGAAATGGTTTGGTTTAAACAATGGGAATTTATTAACTAATGGTTTTGAGGCTGGGGAAGTGTCCAAATCAAGACATCATCGAGGCAATACTTTCTCCCTGAAGTCTGTGGCGTTCTGGGCTGGCTGCCGGTGATCCTTGGTTCCTCTGTCACATGGCGAGGCACATGGTGGCATCTGCTGGTCTCTTCCTTCTCTTCCGGGTTCTGTTTCATCTTGTTGATTCCTGTGACTTTCTTTCTGTCTGAATTTCATTCTCTTATAAAGGATGCCAGTAATAGAATTAAGACCCATCTGAATTGAGGTGAGTCGCATCTTAACTGAAGTAGCCTCATCAGAACGTCCTACTTAAAATGGCTTAACACTCACAGGAATAGATTAAATTTAAGAGAATATTTTTCTGGAGTACTGTGCCAGTTTGAATGTATTGTGTCCCCCAAATGCCATTATCTTTGTGGTCTTGTGTGGGGCAGGCGTTTTGGTGATGGTTGGATTTGCTTGGAATGTGCCCCACCCAGCTGTGGGCAATGATTCTGATGAGATGTTCTCATGGAGGCGTGGCCCCGCCCATTCAGGGTGGGCCCTTATCGGTGGAGCTATATAAATGAGCTGACTCGGGGGGGGAAGAAAGAGAGTGCAGCTGGGAGTGATGTTTTGAAGAGAAGCAAGCTTGCTAGAAAGGAAGTCCTGGGAGAAAGCCGTTTTGAGGCCGGAGCTTTGGAGCAGACGCCAGCTGCCTTCCTAGCTAACAAAGGTTTTCCGGACACCACTGGCCATCCTCCGGTGAAGGTACCCGATTGCTGAGGTGTTACCTTGGACGCTTTGTGGCCTTAAGACTGTAACTGTGTAGTGAAATAAACCCCCATTTTATAAAAGCCTATCCATCTCTGGTGTTTTGCATTCTGCAGCATTAGCAAACTAGGACAAGTACATGCAGCTTCTAACTACCACAGCTTTCTAGGTCTTTGATGACAAAGTATCACAAAATAAATAGCTTAAAGCAACAGAAATTTATTTTTACAGTACTGAAGGCTAGAAGTCCAAAACCAAGATATTGGCAGGGCCATGCTTCCTCTGAAGTCTTTAGGGTTCTGGTGGTGGCTTGTCGGCAATCCATGGTGCTCTCTGGCTTGTGGCATAACCTCTGTTCCATGGCCATCTTCTTTCTCTGTCAGTGTCTAACTTTCCTCTTATTATAAGGACATCGGTTATATTGGATTAGGACACAACCCAATCTAGTTTGGCTCCATCTTAGCTTATAACATTTTCAAAGGTCCTATTTCCAAATAGAATCACACTCATGGAACCAGGGGTTTGGACTTGAACATATCTTTTTGGAGGACACAATTCAATCCATTTATTTAGAGGCAAGGAAAGCATTTATGGATTAAAAAAAGAACCAAAAAACTATAGACAAAGGCCTTTATGCTACATGAAAAATAGTCAAGTTTATCATTTGTAAGTATCATTTTATTTCTACTTGAAAAGAAACTAAGATGCCTATCCTTTATGCTTCCTCGGGTAAAAAAATTAAAAAAAAGTAATCTTCCAATCTGCAGAGATTGCACATAAGTGTAGGAGTCTAACCTTGAAACTTTATACCACCCACAAGAATAAGGTTGTGTACATATTAAACAGCCATATCTTCCTCCTTTCCTAGGGCCTGCCTGGTATTATAGCAAATCATATTTGTCTGTCTTCCCAACTAAAGCATAAATTTCTCAATCTATACCTGGCCTCTGTAATCCTATAGCTCCTAACACAGATCTTCAACCTCAGAAAATATTTCCTGGATTGAATTTCCTGCTTCCAATCTCTTGAATTTTATTCTCTGCAGTGTGAACATTGAGGAAAAAGCCAAGGATTTGGAGTCAAGAGACACGGATTTAAATTTTGGCCTTGCCCTTCACTGGTTGAGTATACTTGAACCAGTAGCTTCAGCTTCTCACACGTAAAATAGGAATTATATTTACCTCAAAGATACTGTGAAAACCAAGTAAGCCAACAGATGATCACTAAATGTTGTTTGACTCTGAATTTTTCTGTATCAAGTTACCTCTCCAATCTCAATTCCTAAACTTTTTTTTTGGCTGAAGGTTGCACACATTTATTTGTCCTTGACTGCCATTTTTAAGTAATAGATTTTATTTTTAGAAGAGTCTTAGATTTATAGAAAATTCGAGCAAATAGTACAGCAATTTCCCATATTACCTCCCTTTCTCCAACACACAGTTCTCCAACACACAGTTCTCCCTATTATTATCTTACATTAATATGGTACCTTTGTTATAATTAATGAACCAATATTGTTGAATGATTACTATCTAAAGACCATCGCTTATTCAGATATTCAGATTTCATTAGTGTTTACCCAATGTCCTTTTTCTGTTACATCCAGGACACCACATTATATTTAGTTGTCATATGTCATTAGGCTCCTCTTGGCTGTGACAGTTTCTCAAACTTTCCTTTTTTTGATGACCCTGACAGTTTGAAGTAGTACTGGTCAGGTATATTGTAGGATGTCCCTCTATTGGAATTTGATGTTTTCCTTATGATTAGACTGGAATTATGGGTTTAGGGGAGGACGATCACAGAGGCAAGGTGCCATTTTCATCAAGTCATATTAGGGTACATTCTGTCAACATAATTATTACTGTTGATGTTGATCTTGATGACTTGGTTGAAGCAGTGTTTCTTGGGTTTCTCCACTGTAAATTTATTTATCCCCCTCCCCCTTTCTACACTGTATTCTTTGGAAGGAGTCACTAGCTTAAGTGTTGGAAGAAGCTCACAGTTAAGAGAGTGGAGAGTTATGCTCCACTTCCTAAACATTTTTAAAAGCAAATATCTGATGCATGATACCATGCTAGAGCTTATAAGGTAGTGATGTCTATCCTTACCTCCCTTGCTCAGAGCTCCTTTTAAAGGAAGTTGCTTCAACTCACAGTCCTTGCTAAATGGAGAGCAGGCCATAGGACACTGATTGGAACAGAGATGGCCACCAGACCTGAAGAGCCCATTATAGATCAACAAATGACCTATGATTTGGGTATGGTTTAAAAAGATAAGAGCCCATCAATTCCCTCTCTCGGGAATTTGAGCCAAGCAACAGAGATGGTGGTGGGTACAGGAGCTAGACGGTCATATGAGGTGGTACTGGAGCAGCCATGGACAAGATGACTGAGGAAAAGGATTAGAAGAGAAGGAAGAGGGGCAGGTAAACAAAGACAGCAAAACCATGATAAAGGAAAACAGATTAAAATAATTAGTTCCTTATTAACCATTCCTTACTGATGTTTGGTTGTTCAATTTTTTAGGACCTTCAGAAATGAGGGACTTGTGTTCAACATCATTAGTCATCAGGGAAACGCAAAATCAAAACCACAATAAGATACTGTTTCATACCCATTTGAATGACTGCTATTTAAAAAAATGGAAAATAACAAGTGTTGGAGAGGATGTGGAGAAATGGGAACTCTCATTCATTGCTGGTGGCAGTGTAAAATGGTGCAGCCTCTGTGGAAGACAGTTTGGCAGTTCCTCAGAAAGCAAAGTATAGAACTACCATATGACCCAGCAATCCAACAACTAGATGTATACCCAAAAGAATTGAAAGCAGGAACTCAAACAGATATTTGCACACTAATGTTCATAACAACATTATTTACAATTGCCCAAAGATGGAAGCAACCCAAGTGTCCATCAATCAATGAATGGCTAAATAAAATGTGGTATATACATACAAAAGAATATTATTCAGCCATAAAAGGAATGAAGTCCTGATACATGTGACAACATGGAAGAACCTTGAAGACATCATATTGAGTGGAATAAGCCATACTCAAAAGGAATGGGATGTTAAGATTTAAAATGTGCAAGGTTCCTATTTGGAAAAATGAAAATATTTTGGTAATGGATGGTGGTGATGGTAGCACAATAAGGTGAATGCAATTAACAGCACTGAAATATATATCTGAATATGATTAAAAGGGGTAAATGTTAGATTGTGTATATGGTAACAGAATAAAATTTTTTTTAAAAATCCATGGAACTATATTACACAGACAGTGAACCTTAAGTTAAACAATGGACTTTAATAGTACAATTGCAAAACGGTACTATCATCAATTGTAACAAGTGTTCCACACCAATGCAAGGTGTTGGTGGTGGGGTGGTGTATGGCAATCCTATATTTTATGCATGATTGTTCTGTAAAACCACAACTTCTCTAATAAAGAAAAAAATGAGGAATTTGGACATAGAGGAAAGACGATGCTGTATGTGCACATTACCAAAAAGTGATTCTCCTTGAAATTTGACAGAATGAAAAAAAGTCTAAAAGAGAGAAAAATGTTTTATCTACACTGAACTTAGGGAATGTCCAAAATCACACAAGAACTTAGGGAATGGTCAAAATCCCATATTTTATGTTCCCCAAAACACTACTAAAATTAATACAATACAGCCTGAACTGAAGAAGATACACACAAAGCTTATTAATCAAAAGTTGAATTCAGTGTGTGGGAAGTAAATGGAAGAAGTTCTGAAAAGTCTTGGAAAGAACTCTTAACTTGGAGGAAGGAAGACTGAAGGTATCAGTTGGCTGTAGGAGAAATAGGAAATGCCCTGCCTTGGATCAATTCCTCTAACATGGAATGATCTTGAGGCTAATGGAAAAGAAGAGAAATTGTGGCCATGTATTTACTCACCCCATACCCCAATCCGGCCTTGCCTATTAACAAAAGGCCTCACCCCATACCCCAATCCGGCCTTGCCTATTAACAAAAGGCCAAGGACTGGAGACGAGTTTTTGTAGCAGAAGACAGAGAACAGTAGATAAAGAGCCAGTTTTTCAGCTACTGACAAAAAGCAACTATGGAAAGAAACTGCACAAACTCTGACCCACCAAAGCCTCTTGGGTCCTATGGCTTCCCCTGCCTTGACTTATCATCACAATCTGACTCACCCAAAGTAAAAACACAAGATAAAATCTGAAAAGAGCCTCTGTCCCCCATGGTATGAGACTAGAGTTTCCAGGAATGCTGTATATATTTAATGATTTAATGCAGAGCACTATATTGACTTTGCCAGGTCACGCTGAATTTCTGTATTGAGCTTTTTTCAAGAAAGTACAAAAATTCAGCACTAAGAGCTCTTTTTCCAACTCAGTAATTGCCACTTAAATCATTTACATGGCAACATAAGTTAAAAATCATACCTCCACAAATAAAATATGGACAATATCTTATGCTGTCTCCTGCAGGTTTTGCCAAGAGAAGACAAAAGCAGGGAACTGAGAATTAAAATTATTTATTTTGACTATTCAAGAAAGGAAAAGATGGTTCTTTGGTCAAAATCTCAAGTCATGAACAAATAACTCCTGTTAATTAGTGATAACTTTGGACTAATGCATATGCTCTGAAAATTAGCCACTCAGTGGCAGCCTCACTCTAGTAAACACCCTCTGGTGACATTCTATGCTTTTGTTATATTACATGGAAAAAGAGATTTTGCTAATGTATTTAAGGTTACTAATCAGTTTACTTTAAGATAGATGATTTGGGTGGTCTAATCCAAATCACATGAGCCCTCTAAAAACAGTTTTCTCCACCTTGTTGTAGAAGGGAAGCTAGAGACTGGAAGCATGGGTAGGAGTCCATGTGCCATTGATGGCAGGATGGAAAGGACCTGAAAGGACCTGTAGGAGCTGAGAGGACTCCCAACCAATAGCCAGCAAGAAAACTGGGACATCAGCCCTACAACTGCAAGGAACTGAATTTTGCCAACAACCTGAATGAGTTTGGAAGTGGATTCTTTCCCAGAGCCTTCAGATGAGAATGCAACCCAGGCAGCCCCTTAATTTCAGCTTATAAGACCTTGAGGAAAAAACCCAGTCATGCTGGACTTTAGTCCTATAGACTGTGAGCCAATAAATGAGTGTTGTTTTAAGTTGCTAAATTTTGGTAAAATGATACACAGCAATAGAAAACTATTACAAGTAGCCAAGCTTCTGAAATCAGCATGTCAACCACAGCTTTACTCCAGTTACTATCCTTCTAAAAGTTAGTAAATCAATGCCCACCCCAAGCTTCTAAAGTCAGCCAATTAGTGACAACTGCATACTTCTCAACAGACAGCAGTCAATCATTACATGCCTCATTCCAGTGACCATGCTTCTGAAGTTCAGCTGGTCACCAGCAACCTTACTCCCATGACTGCACTAACACAACTGGACATCTGCCAATCCCTGAACATCAGGCTTCCAAAGACCTTATATAAGTTCATTTCTGGCTTTGTTTGGGGAGACTATCTTACAAGCACAGCTCACCTACAGAGGCAAATGGGAAGTTCATCTATTCTTGCATAATACATTGAGTTCAATTTATTGTACGTTTGCAATTCTTTCAATGGTTCAGCCCTTGTTTACAGTTAGTTATGAGTTTGAATTTGTGATTGACAAATGTATAGTTGCTTCTGTGGGAGTGTCAAAATCAGTCTTTCCAATTCTTGCAGTGATCTCCATTAACTATTTTTATTTCTATATATTTGAACCCAAAATGCCAAAATGCAATGTAAATTTTGTGATGATTTTTTTAACCATGGACATTTATTAAGTAAGGAAAAAGTTCTTTTGAAGCTCTTTATACAGTATGCAATTGTTCAGTCAATATTGAAAATGTTGGAGAGTCAGATATAAACTAGAATATAAACAGCTAAGAATAAAGAGATGTATGATTTCCTCAACTAGTACCAAAGAAAGTGATAAAATAACAAATATCTTTATTAAGAGAAATTCAGATGAAGAAGATAAAATAATTGCAGTAGAAATTGCAATGGTTTTCTACATTGCATATCATCATCACTCGTTCAGTTCAAATTACTGTTTGAATGTACTGCTAGGAGAAATACTTTTTGATTCAGAAATTGCAAGCAGATTTTCAAGTGCCAGGACAAAATCTACTGCAATAATTAAAAAAATGTAATAGCTCCATTTACTATTACAGAAATTAGCAAATATCTAAATGCCTCGCTTTTTTATAGCAGTCATGGATTCAAGTAATCAAATGGAGAAAAATTTTTCCCTTTGTTTTTGCAATAGTTTTCTCAAGGAAAAGGCTTGCAATAAGGCTACTGTGAGTAAAATCCCTTCCAGATGAAGTTTTAGAAACAATAGCAAATTTTTGCAGAAATTCTCTTATTGAGTAAAGAGTTAATGAGAAAAAAATGTACTGCGTTTGGTGGAGAAAATCCAAATACAAATTTTGGTGAATGTTTCTGTAAATGTGAAGACAATGCTTATTCATCAAAGTTGAAGCAAAACCAAGAATGATTCTATCGAAGGTGTTGGCTGTCCTGTCCATATTCTGCATAAAGCTTCTCAAATAGCATCTGATGTCCTTTTTATTGACATTGAAGTAACTGTCATGAAATTGTTCTCGTCAGCATTTATACTATTTAAACTGAAAGATTAAAGGATTCTTATAATTTTGTTGGCAGTCAATGAATTCTCTCACGTTCAAAAGCCTGTTGCCGTTCTTTAACAAATGCTGCTAGAGAATCCTTAGTTTATATGAAGCGCTGAAATGAGGGAGTAATCAGAGTACACAGCCTACTGGGTCCTGCTGAACATTGGGAAAGGAATGTAAAAGATATTTTATTCTTTTTATAGTTTCACAGGTTTCATCATTATATTCTATCAAAGGTAAAGGGAGAGTAGAGCAGAAAGATATCTACATAATCCAAAGGAAGAGCCATTTTAACTGAAGAGGCTATATTATCTGAACTCCAAATTGGAACACTTGGTTTAAAAAATGTAAGTACATTTATGGGACAATTAAAAAAATATTTAGAACCAGGATTACTAACAGCATGTGGTCCGGTCCATTCACTGAAAATGTGAGGGTTCTTGTTCGATTCCTGTTCGATTAAATTTCTATGGCTATCCATCTTCCCTATGATTCAAAACCTGATAAATCTCAATTAAGCCTACTTCTTTCCCTCTATAGCTTTAAGAAGCAGAGGACAGGAATAGATTAAATCTCACAGATCTTTGAATGAGGACACTCCAGGACATGTTCCATTCTTTATCTGTGTCACAGAGAACATTGCAGAGGCATCTGCACAACTAGACATCTTTTCAATCAAATAGAAATGTAAACTCTTCCCCAGGTGAAACTGTGGCTTCACATTGTGTCAAGACAGAGCCATTCTTTGTTGTATTTAGAAAGACTACCTCATCCCAGGTACCCAATATCTCACCATTTACCCTTAGTTTACCTCTAGAGATGCCTCTTTCTGACCATGAAAACAGTGCATGCCATTTTAACACTCCTCAAATCCACATAAACATGCAGAAGGCTGAAAACACATTCAGGGATGGACATTCACTGATATAATGGATAAAAAGCAAATATAATGTTTTATTTTTGAGGCAGTTGCATAATTTATTTTCAAAGGACTTCTCATGTGTAATGAATCCCAGGGTTTATGACAGTTCAGAGATCAATGGCTTATTAAATACTACCTATTAGAGAACCACACTCACAGTAGTCATCAATAAAAGGTTCTGGGGAAATAAAAATAAGCAACTAAATATCACACACACACACACACACACACACACAAAAAAAAAACCCTGAAAATCCATCAGTTATTATGTACTCAGTTCTTTTTAGCATTTTCGCACTTTGTCTCTAATTAGAAACAATTTAGGGCTGGTAAGAGGATGAAGGGAGGAGGTTTCTTTCTGGCAGATCATGAAGGAACTCAGTAGCTCAATATTTCATGGAGGAGCTTGAAGCAAAAAAAGTAAGTCAACTGTTAAGATAGAAACCAACAAATCTGTCCATAAAACTTTGAATTAGGAAAGCTGTAGCTGGATTTCCCAACCCTGGAAGCCTCTATTTAATGCTAAGTATCCAAAGCAAAATTAATTCCTAATAAGTAAGCAAAAGGAAAAATTATTATCTCAAATCAAACCTTCCGTAAGACAACAGGGCACAACGTATGTCCCTTTATCCTTCCCAAATGTGAGGAATACAGTAAGTTGTCAGGTCCAGGCTTCAGAGAACTTGAGAATGCTAAAGAAGGCTGAGCTTTTCAAAGCAAAAAGCTGAGCTCAGCTCTTCTGTCTGTTACTGTTATCAGCCGTCTGTGCCCATATGGCCCCTAGCCTTCTTATTCCTAAATGCTTTCCTTCTATCTACTGCCCACAGTCTCATAGTCCGATGGTTCAGATAAACATGTGGCAAATCTTGGTATATCTCTCCTTTGTGGGAAGATCGAGTAGTCCTTTGAGAAATCTGAAGGGCACTAAAACACACCCAAGTTTAGAAAGGACTACAAGATAATACTCCTTGGCACACACTCACAAAGGCTTTCCACAATTTGTACCAAACTTTCTTTAGGATCATCTCCCATTTCTCCTCTCCTTCCACTAGCACACACTCAATATTCAGTCTTCATTGCCTCCATGCCTTTGCACATGATATTCCCTCTGTCCTCTCTCATCTTCTAGGATGGAAAATTCATATTCATCCTGAGGACACTTCAGCTTCTCAGTAAAACAGCTTCCAATACATACAGGGAAATTTAGTCGTTCCCTCTTCTGTGCTTTTACAGGACTTTGTTCATATCTCTGTTATAACACCTATCACATTATGTTACAGCTCAGTAAAATTCAAGGGGAGGGATCATGTCTCAGTCATGTAATGATTAACATAGCACCTGGCAGATAGTCGATACTGGGTGTGTTTTTGAATGAATACAAGAACGATCCTTGTCTAAAATCATTTTCTTTATTTTTCTGTAAAACTAGTTTTGTAACGTAGCTGCTTTCAATATGATAATTTGTTCTATAAATAATTGTACTAGAAGGAAGACAGTGAAAGCACTAATTGCATCACTCCTAGAAGGCTGTCAATTTATGTCAAACCAACCAAGGAAGTAGAAAAACTCAAAATCAGAATGTTAAGCATGGGTTTATTATAACAATGAAAATTGTGTTTATAAAACCATTTACATTTTCAATTCTCCTTTCTCTCAACTCAGTAAAATAGAAAAATGCCACACATCATGTGTACACTTTGCATCAGAACAGGTCTTAAGAAATATTAATACCATAGACTTTTACAATCAAAAGGAGCATCTTGGTTATCCAGTTCAACCTCCTACTATATATAAATCTCTACAAAATCCATTCTACTTGAACACTTCCAGTGAAGGGGACCTCACTACTTAAGAAGGCATTTGATTCCACATTTTGATAATAAAAATGCCCAAGTTATGCCCAAATCAGCCTCCTTTAACCTTCAGCTTTTGATCTCAGTACTTCCTTCTTAAATCACAGAGAATATCTTCCCTATGATAGCCCTTAAAAATTATAAACAGTTCTCATAGTCACCGAAGTCTTTTTCTTTTCCAGACTAAACATCACTTCATTCAACTGCTTCTTATATGTCATGTTCAACATTTTTACCAACCTGGTTCATATCTTCTAGACTGTTCCAATTTGTCTCTAACACGTCTAAAATGTGGAGCCTGGAGCAACACTCCAAGTGAGATTTTCCCAGTGAAGAGAATTTCCCGGATTAGGACTAACATATATCTCTCCTAGACTCTGTACAGGTACTGTCCAAACTTGGACTGGCTTTTACTTGATGTAGAATTAAATCTTGGCAATAGCTAGTAGGAAAGGGGATGACATGAGGCCTGGATAGGACCAGGGCTAAGAAAATTGCTCCAATTCTAGGATTGGCTCTTTAGCTGGGAGGCAAGCTGCCTAAATGAACCCTGGATGCACTGGGGGCATTCAAGGAGTTTTGACCTGATAGGCCGGGACCAACCTGTTGGAATAACAGAAGGAGGCAGCATCATGCCTTCATTAGGTTGTGGAGCAGGGTGTCAATCATAGCTGGGAAACATGAGAATCAAAATCAAACCCCTGGGAAAAGGGGTTACAAAGGGCCAACAAATGAAAGTCAAACAGACTAGGGTGTAAAGAAGGGCTACATTTTCTAGGGAGAAACTAGAGTAGTAAGTAAGAATCAAAATGGCTCTGGAGTCATAAAAACCTATATTGAATTTCAACCTCTCCACTCTCTAAACCTCAGTTTCCTCATGTGAAAATGGGGTTATAATGGAGCCTACTTTAAAGGATTGCTGTGAAGATTTAGTGGAATAATATATGCAAACTCTGACATATAGTTAGTGCTTACCAAATGCTATTTGTAGAGATTAAAATGCATAAATAAAATGTAAATTAAATGAATTTGAAAATCATTTTCACTTTTGAAGCCTTTTAAAATAATTATGTACTAAGGGTATTTTCTTAAATTATTTTTAACACCTCCTTTAAGAAAAATACCATATCTACTCTTGAAAGATGACCAAGAATGATATGCATTGATTGGAAATTGCTTGTCAAGTGTGCCTAACATACTATGATTCATTATAATCCTCATAATGAGTATATCAATAGTATGGTTATAATAAATATATCTTATTTTCAGATTTTACTTTCAAGTAAAATGATGTCTTTATCATAAATCTTTGTAATCAGTCTTTTTTGTAATATAAATTCAGATTCATCAGTCAAAACAGAAATTTTCTAGGTGGTAAAAGTTAATACTTGTTAGAATTTCCATAAGCCCTTTTCCCAGCCCCACACTATTTTTCTTCTAATATCCAATTTTATCTAAAACTTAAAAAGGCATGGGCACTGCCCAATGGTGGGTGTGTGCTGCTTTAAGCCTATAGCTGCCATCCAGAGAAATGGGAGTGACACCATCTGTGACAAACTTTTCTTGGTCAGTGAAGACCTCTATATAAAAGCCACGTTTAAGGGTCTACCATCCAATTCATCAGCTTTCTCAAGTTTACTCAACATTAAGAAAGTATCAGCTGCTAATATACCCAAAGGAGTATCTTGTCCGAAGACATTGTATGGTGAGTTATCTTTATTTTCCCCATTAAAATTAATATGAGATGTTTGATAATCGAGCAATTATTTTTCTACAAACACCATGCTGCTTAAGGTAAAATGTTAAAGGGGAGGTGAATTATGTTTAATATAAAATGTCACAAAACAAAATAAACTTATGCTACTAAAATACTTTAAATCATTTCTTTTTGTGTTTTAAGTCTTTTAAGATGACTTGCTTTACTTAAACTCATCTGAAATTACTGGCAAAATAATCTAAATCTGACATGATATGCTTTAATGGAATTGTTATTGAAATTTTGAAGTGAAACACCCTAATGAATAAATAATTCCGATTTAAATAATTAATATAAATTTATAAAGTAGAGTTAAAATCCTATTTTTCCCTGCAGAGTATCATTAAATTGTTTATGACTAATAGAGAGCTCAATCTGTATACTAAAATTGGTTAAACAATCTGACTGCTGAATATTTGTGTGAATCTTTTAACCTAAATGAAAGTCTTTTTAATTTTCAAATGTGAAAACCTGTACATGAATTTTATGGGTGTTTTACAACTGCTTTTCAGCTCTTTTTCATGACATTCTTATAAGGAGCCAACCTCCCTGTTAAGAACAAGGAAGCAAAGCAGAGCTGTCTAAGGTGACTAGGATTAGACATTGGTGCTCCCTGTCCTCCAGCTACAGTGTCAGTTTCTGACATAAACCAAAACCAAAAACTATTCCTTAGTTACTCCATAATAGCTTTATATTGCAGAGTGAAACAAAATGTAGCAGATTAAAATGTTTCTTGTATTACTTCTAAATGATGCAGTTTTCCTTTAAAATATGAGTACACAGCTACTCCACGTGTATGCTAAAAGAGGGAACATGGAGCATTATGAGAAAGCACTTCTATAGTAACAGGCTTTGCAATTCATGTAATGCAGATAAAGGCAATAATATTCCACATTGATATGAAAAGCTTTATGAGCAAAAGAGGAAAAAGCTAAAAATTATATTAAAACATAAATAAAATAAGTTGAATAAATAAGATGCAGACAAGCATTTTATTTGTAGCCAAAGCTCTAAATTATTCACTTTTTATCAAGGTATAATAATATGCTGATGTGTATCTTTTCAATGCTTTGACATATCCTTTTTAATCCTAGAAGTGTGCATTAATTCAGTAAACATCTCTTTAAATCAAAGCCTATTAATATGGTATTTATGGTATTGCAGTACCTGAAATGAAGTTCACTTATGAAAAAAAATTTACTAATAAAGAGAATTAATCATTTTCAAGCAAATAATAGGCATTTACCCTTAAACAACATAAAATTGGAGGGAAATTTTTAAAATCAAGCTCTTTCAATTCTTCATGTGGCTTAAAATTCATATATTAAAACTTGTACAATAACTAAAAAGATACCTAAGGGGAAGTAAAACTATAATTTCTCATCAAATTATATGCATATATAATATATACTTATCTATTTCTAAAATAAGTGGGTTGATTCCAAAATGAAAACCAAGTCAGTTTACTGTCACACTCTGCATGTAGTTGTATGGTTATAAATGTAAACTAAAATAATTTTATTTATATAGTTTGGAGTATTAAAAATATTTTTGAATACCTCCTTTTTGCTTTTCCTTTTAGTGAAGATGCCGTCTGCGAAAGACATGGCTAAAGTAATGATTGTCTTGTTTGCAATTTGTTTTCTTACAAATTCGGAGGGGAAAACCATTAGGTAAGTACTGTAGCCTATTCTGCATAGTGAGGGAATGGGAAATGGATTTTTAAGTTGCTTTTATGACTGGGCAACTAATAGTCTGGCCCTCTCTGTTTCTGTTCCTTCCAGGAAAAGATCTGTGAGTGAAATACAGCTTATGCATAACCTGGGAAAACATCTGAACTCGATGGACAGGGTGGAATGGCTACGTAAAAAGCTGCAGGATGTTCACAATTTTGTTGCGCTCGGAGCACTTGTATCTCCCAGAGTTGGTGGATCCCAGAGGCCCCGAATAAAGGAAGACAATGTCCTGGTTGACAGCCATCAAAAAAGTCTTGGAGAGGCAGACAAAGCTGATGTGGATGTATTAATCAAAGCTAAACCCCAATAAAAACATATATGATCAGAGCACTGCTCTACATAGTGTAGGTCAACAATATCATGTGCTGCTAATTTTTCAAGCTCTAAGAAAATCAAGTGCCACTATTTCTAATATTACCAAACTTTACATATAATCCATTGCTAGCCATAATAGATGAAATTTTAATTGATTGTTTTCTTTTATTCATTTTAAAAGCTATTTTAATTATTCTATTCCTATTGTTTATTCTTTTTAAAGTAAGTTATTGAATAACTTATAAAAGAATAAAATTGCACTTTTTAACCTCTCTTCCATCTTACAATGAAAAATAAAAATTTAATTATCCTGATTCTAAATAAATGAAATTATGTCTTGCTTTTTATAAATATGATTTTTGGTTATGACTGACACCTATATGTTTAAACTAATAAGGACTAGGTTAGAATAACTCAAAATGTTTTTTAAATCATATTGCAGATCATTTAGATATATCAAGCATCAGCCTTTTTATATCACCAAAGTACCAGATCCCCAAGTCCTCTATACATAGATACTATGTCCTCTTCATTTCAGAAAAGGAAATGATGAAAAGTTCAGCAACTTCTATTGCTTTTATAACAGACAGAAAATGGTCTGAAACTTGAATGCAAAAAGCATTTGCCCACACACACACCCACTGATCATATTTCTATTCTGGACTTCAAATTGCAAGGGTTAGAATTTTTGTATTTACTATAAGTTCATTCATTCATTTGACAAATATTTATTTAGTACTCATTATTTGTCATGTATTATTAGGAGCTGGGCATACAGCAGTGAGCAAGAGAGACACATTTCCTGTCTTCGTGGAGCCTACATTTTAGTGGGGAAGATAGACATTAATTCATTGTGAAATTAGATAAGTGATATGAAAGAGAAGTACAAGATACTACAAAACATAGAGCTTGAACTATCTAGATCAGTGCTGTACAACAGAATTTTCACAAAAAGTTAAACATAGAATTACCATATGACTTGACAGTCTCATTTCTAGGTATATGCCCCCAAAGAATTGAAAGCAGGGACTCAAACAGATATTTTGATATTTGGCTTATAGCAGCATTTTCCACATTAGCTAAAAGGTGGAAGCCACCCAAATCTCCTTCAACTGATGAATGGACAAACAAAACTTGCATGTATATATTGGTATATACATGCAATGGAATAATATTCAGCTGTATAAAGGAATGAAGTTCTAATATGTGCTAGACCATGGATGAACCTTTCCTGTTAGTGAAATAAGCCAGAGACAAAAGGACAGATATTATATGATTTCAATTATATTAAATAACTAGAATATGCAAATCCATAGAGACAGAAAATAGACTACAAGTTAACAGCGGCAGGGGGTGGGGAGTGGGGGATTAATGCTTAATGGTTGCAGATTTTCTGCATGGGGTGATGGAAAAATTTTGGTAGTGGATGGTGGTGATGGTAGGTCAACACAGAGAATGTTATTAATACCATTCAGTTGTGTACTTGAAATGGCTGAAATGGGAAATTTTACATAATATATATGTTATCACAATTAAACAGAGTCCAGATATGCTTGAAACAATTTCTGAACCATCTATGCTATTCCATTGGTCTTTTTGTCTACTCTTATGCTAATACCATATTGTCTTAAATCTGTAGTTATCTGGTGGAACAATTCATTTCACATTGCTATTCCTCTTCACAAATATTTAGACTATTTAAGCTTTGCATTTTCATATATATTTTAGAACGGGTTTGCTAAATTTCTCCCCTCCCCCTCACACATACACATACCTATAGACACATAAAACCTATTGTTTATGCATTGATACCTGTGCTGGTTTGGATGTATTATGTCCCCCAAAACACCATGTTCATTAATGCAATCTTGTGGGGCGGACGTATTAGTGTTGAGTAGGTTGAAACCTATTGATTGTTTCCATGGAGATGTGACTCAATCAACTGTGGGTGAGAACTTTGATTAGATAATTTCCAGGGAGGTGTTACCCTACCCATCAGGGTGGGTCTTAATTAAATCATTGGAGTCCTATAAAAGAGTTCACAGAGAGAAGGAGCTCAGAGCAGCTGAGAGAGCCATTTTGGAGTCAGCCATTGAAAGCAGACTTTTGCTAATGCTTTGGAGATGCTAGCCCTGAGTTTTCTCCAGAGAAGCTAAAAGAGGGCAAAACGCCCAAAGAGCAACATTTTGAAGAATGCACAAAAGCTGAGATGAGCTGGAACACAACCTGGGATCAGCAGACACAGCCACATGCCTTCCCAGCTAATAGTGGTTTCCTGGATGCCATTGGCCTTCAGTGAAGGTATATTCATGTTGATGCCTTAATTTGGACATTTTCATGGCCTTTGGACTGTAAATTTGTAACCAAATACACCCCTTTTATAAAAGCCAATGCATTTCTGTTATTTTGCATAATGGCAGCATTAGCAAACTGGAACAATACCATGGATTACAATTGATTTCTTTACAACACTGAGCTTTCCAATCCATACTATCATTTCTCTTTCCAGTTATTAGGGTCTTATTTAATTTCTCTCAATAACAATAATCAAGTATTTATGAAAATATTATTAGTTGCCTACCAAATTTAGAGTTGGGCAATTTCATATATGCATTTTTCAATTATCACAAGTATGGGTTTTAAGCAAATTAGAAGCAGAGTGATTAAATATAAAAATGGGATTTTAAGAACTGACTGAGTCTGATTCTGACTCTTATGTTGTCTCTTAAGATTATTTTTTCTTGCCTTTTAGCATGCTTGAAATTTTTTGTTGAATGTCAGACATGATGTATCTGGTAATAGGAACTGAGGTTAAGTCAGGGTTTTAGTGTGAGGTTTTATGTTAATCTGGCTAAGAGCTGTGCTCTATTTATTTACTTATTTGCTTTTATTTATTCATTTTAAAAATTTATTTGATTTTTACTTTTTTATTGTGAACTTTAACATATATACATAACAGTGAACTTTCAAAGTACTGTTTCACAAGTACTTAGCAAATTTCAAAGAATGTCATGGGTCACAGTTTCACAATTTCAGCCATTTCCATTATTGTAAAATATAACATACATACAGGAAGGTGTCAACTGTCAATGTACAGCTCAACAAGTGGTTATACAGGTAATTTCAAAAATTGTTATGGATTACAGTTCCACAGTCTCAGTCCCTTCCCTATTATGAAATACAAGGTATATACAGAAAGGTGAAGATTTTCAAGGCACAATTCAATGAGCAGCTATAGAGCAAATCCCAAAGGATGCTATAGGCTACATTTCCATCACGTCATTTACCTCCTTCTAGTCATTCCATCACCCCAGCATTCAAAAAAAGTTTCAGTATTCATAGAAATTTGTTAAATCTTATCTTGTGTGTTGCTACTCCTTCCTCTCATTCAATCTCTTTCTCCATTTTCAGGGGTGTCTAGGCAGTGAGCACCCTAATTTGTTCATATTGAAAGAGGGTGTTGACAGTATGGGAAAGGGGGCTGCATCTGATCATTGTTCTTAAAGAGGCTGTTGCCTTTGGGTTTTAGGACTTGTTTGGCATAGGAACACTCTGGTGGATTTAAGTTTCTGAGAGAAAAACCTACTGAGTGAATCTTTTATAGAGTCTCAGGTAGGGATCTAGGCATTTGGGGACTACTTTTAGTAAGGGCATGGCATACTGTGGCCATTTGGGATGTCTAGCTGGAGCCTGCATAAGAGAAACCTCCATGAGAGACTCTCAACTCTATTTGGGATCTCTCAGTCACTGTAATCTCAGCTTGTTACCTTTCTTTTTCCTCCTTTGGTCAAGTAGGCATTTTCAATCCCTTGCTGCTAGGGCCAGGCTCATGTCCCATGTTGCCAGAGAGCTTCATTCCCCTGGGAGTCATGTTCCTCATGGGGGAGGGGGGTGAAGTTGATGAATTTATGTCCTAAGTTGGGCTTAGAGAGAGAAAGGCCACATCTAAGCAACAAAAGAGGTTCTCTGGAGGTGCCTCCTAGGTATAATTATAGGAGGGCTCAGACTCCCAATTACAATGTTAAGTTTCACAAGAGCAAGCCTCAAGTCAAGGGCTTGATTTATTAAGTAGTGGGTTCCCAATTTCACTTAATATATATTCTATCCCAAGATAGTGTCAGTTTCTTACATTATCTTCACTTAGTTGTACAATCATCACCACTCTCAACTTTAAGCAATTATCATAATACATCCCAGAGCTCTTATCAGCTGCTAATTATTCATCCCTAGTATTAGTGTAGAGTTGGTAAGCTACTCCTATTAAATATAATCATTAATACATAATGGGTAATTTTTCCATCCTAGTCTGTTGTTAACCCTCTGTGCCAGTGTCATACCTTGTAAGTATATCATGCTAACACTTATTTAGGTTTGTGATGCTATTCTGTGGGCTACATGCCTTTAAACAACTATTTACAAGCATGTTCAACTTCAATGCTTCACTGATTCTTATAATCCCATTAATGAACCGTAGTCACACTTGACCATGCCCATACCATTTCATTCGCCCGCATTATCATATCTGTACACATTAGATTATCATTCCTCCTTCACTAACTTCTGTCTATCTCTAGGTCCCCTATATTCTACATTATAAGAAGTTTTACAGAGTTCACATTAGTGGTAACATACAGTATCTCTCCTTTTGTGTCTGGCTTATTTCACTTAGCATTATGTCATCAAGGTTCATTCATGTTATATGTTTCACAACCTCATTCCTTCTTACTGCTGCATAGTATTCCATCGTATGTATATACCACTGTTTGTTTATCCACTCATCTGTTGAAGGACATTTGGATTGTTTCCATCTCTTGGCAATTGTGAACAATACCACTATGGACATTGGTATGCAAATATCTGTATCACTGCTTTCAGATTTTCTGGGTATATACTGAGAAGTGAAATTGCTGAATAGTAGAATAACTCCATATCTAGTTTTCTGAGAAATCACCAAACTGTCTTCCAGAGTGACTGTACCATTATACAGTCCCACCAGCAATGAATAACAGTTCCAATTTCTTCACATCCTCTCCAGCATATGTAGTTTCCTGTTTGTTTAATGGCAGCCATTTTTACTGGTGTGAGATGATACCTCATTGTGGTCTTGATTTGCATCATCCTAATAGCTAGTGAAGATGAACATTTTTTCATGTGTTTATTAGTCATTTGTATTTCCTCCTTGGAGAAATATCTTTTCCTATGTTTTGTCCATTTTATAATTGGGCTGTCTGTACTATTGTTGAGTTGTAGGATTTCTTTATATATGCAAGATATCAGTCTCTTATCAGATACATGATTTCCAAATATTTTCTCCCGTTGAGTTGGCTGCCTCTTATCTTTTTGACAAATTCCTTTGAGGCACAGAAGGTTTTAATTTTGAGGAGTCCCCATTAATCTACTTTTTCTTTCATTGCTTGTGCTTTGGGTATAAGGTCTAAGAAGCAACCTCCTAATACTAGGTCTTGAAGATACTTCCTTTACATTATCTTCTAGGGTTTTATGGTACTGTCTCTTATTTTGAGGTCTTTGATCCATTTTGAGTCAATTTTTGTATAGGGTGTGAAGTAGGGGTCCTCTTTCATTCTTTGGATATGGCTTTCCAGTTCTCCAAGCCCCAATTGTTGAAGAGACTGTTCTGTCCCTGTTAAGAGGATTTGGGGGCCTTTTCAAAAATCAGTTGATCATACATCTAGAGGTCTATTTCTGAATACTCAATTCGATTCCATTGATCAACATGGTTATCTTTGTGCCAATACTATGCTGTTTTGAGTACTGTGGATTTATAGTAGGCTTCAAAGTCAGGAAGTGTAAGTCCTCCCACTTTGTTTTTCTTTTTTAGACTGTCTTTAGTGACTCAAAATCCCTTTCCCTCCCAATTAAATTTGATAACAAGCTTTTCCAAGTCTGCAAAGTAGGTTGTTGGAATTTTGATTGGTATTGCATTGAATGTGCAGATCAGTTTGGGTAGGTTGACATCTTAACGATGTTTAGCCTTCCTATCCATGAACATGGAATATCTTCCATCTCTTTAAGTCCATTTTTATTTCTTTCAGTAAAGTTATATAATTTTCTGTGTAGAGGACTTTTACATCCTTGGTTAAGTTTATTCCTAGGTAATTGATTTTTTTTAATTTACTATTGTGAATGGAAACTTTTTCTTGAATGCCTCCTCAGTTAGGTCATTTCTAGTATATAGGAACATTACTGAATTATGTGGATTAATCTTGTATCCCACCACTTTGCTGAATTTATTAGCTCAAGTACCTGTGTCATTGGTTTTTCAGGGTTTTCCAAATATGAGATCATATGATCTTCAAATAATGAGTCTTACTTCTTCCTTCACAATTTGGATGCCTTTTATTTCTTTGTCTTGATGGGCTGCTCTGGCTAGAACTTCTAGCACAATGTTGTATAATAGTGGTGACCTCGGGCATCCTTGTCTCATTCTTGATCTTAGAGGGAAGGCTTTCAGTCTCTCACCATTGAGAACTATGCTGGCTGTGGGTTTCTCATATATGCCCTTTATCTATTGAGGAAGTTTCCTTCAATCCTTACCTTTTGAAATGTTTTTTATCAAAAAAGGATGTTGAATTTTGTTGAATGCTTTTCCAGCATCTATTGAGATGATCATTTGATTTTTCCCATTTGATTTGTTTAATGTGTTGTATTACATTGGTTGACTTTCTTATGTTGAACCACCCTTGCACACCTGGGATGAACCCCTCTTGGTCATGGTATATGATTTTGTTAATGTGTCTTTGGATTTGATTTACAAGTATGTTGTTGAGAATTTTTGCATCTATATTCATTAGGGAGATTGGCCTGTAGTTTTTCTTTCTTGTGGCATCTTTATCTGGTTTTGGTATTAACGTGATGTTGGCTTCATAAAATGAGTTAGGTAGTGTTCCATTTTCTTCAATTTTTTGAAAGAGTTTGAGTAGAAATGTATCAATTATTTTTGGAAAGTTTGGTAATATTCCCCTGTGAAGCCATCTGGCCCTGGTCTTTTATTTATAGGAAGCTTCTTGATGCCTGATTAGATGTCTTTAGTTGTGATTGGTTTGTTGAGGTCTTCTGTTTCTTCTCTGGTCAGTCTAAATTGTTCATGTGTTTCCAGGAAATTATCCATTTCCTCTAAATTGTCTAGTTTGTTGGTGTACAGTTCACAGTATCCCCCTCTCGTTTATAATTTTGTTTATTTGGGTCTTCTTTCTTTTTGACTTTGGCAGTCTAGCTAAGGGATTGTCAATCTTGTTGATCTTCTCAAAGAACCAACTTTTGGTTTTATTTATTCTCTCTATTGTTTTGTTTTGTTTTGTCTCCATATCATTTATTTTTGCTTTAACCCTTGTTATTTCTTTTCTTCTATTTGCTTTAGGATTAGTTTGATCATTTTTTAGCTTCTTCAGTTGTTCATTAGTTCTTTGATTTTTGCTCTTTCTTTCTTTTTAATGTATGCTTTCAAAGCTATAAATTTCCCCCTTCAAAACCACCTTCGCTGCATCCCGTAAGTTTTGCTATGTTGTGTTCTCATTGTCATTTGTCTCTATATATTTAGCAATTTCTCTTGCAATTTCTTCTTTGACCCACTGTCTGTTTAGGAGTGTGTTGTTTAACCTCCAGATATTTGTGAATGTTCTAGATCTTTGATGGTTATTGACTTCTAGTTGCATTCCACTGTGGCCAGAGAATATGCTTTGAATAATTTCAATCTTTTCAAATTTATTGAGGCTTGTTTTATGCCCCAGCATATGATCTATCCTGGAGAAAGTTCCATGAGCACTAGAGAAGAATGTATATCCTGGAAATTTGGGATGTAATGCTCTATAAATGTCTGTTAATTCTAATTCATGTACCACATTGTTTAGGTTCTCAACTTCTTTATTGGTCCTCTGTCTGGTTGATCTATCTATAGCAGAGGGTGGAGTATTGCTGTCTCCCATGATTGCTGTGGAAACATCTATTGGTTCCTTCACTTTTGCCAATGTTTGTCTCATGTACTTTGGAGCACCTTGATTGGGTGCATAAACATTTATGATTGTTATTTCTTCCTGGTGAATTGTCCCTTTTATTAGTATATAGTGTCCTTCTTTGTCTCTAATGATATCCTTGCATTTAACGTTTATTTTATCTGAGATTAGTATTGCTACCCCTGCTTTCTTTTAGCTGTAGCTTGCATGGAATATTTTTTTTTTCCATTTTTTCACTTTCAACCTCTTTGTGTTGCTGGGTCTAAGATGAGTCTCTTGTAAACAGCATATTGATGGTTCATATTTTTTAATCCATTCTGTCAATCTGTATCTTTTAATTGGGGAGTTTTATGCATTCACATTCAATGTTACTATTGTGAAGGCAGTTCTTGAAACAGCTGTCTTATCCTTTGGTTTTTATCTGTCAGATCTGTTTTTTCCCTCTCTCTATTTCCTTTAAGTTACCCTTACTAATACTCTTCAGTTCTGTGCCCTTCTCCAGGCCTCTCTCTCTTACCTTTTTTTCTCAGCCAGTAGAGCTCCCTTTAGTTTTTCTTGTAGGACAGGTTTCTTGTTTACAAATTCAGCATTTCTCTGTGAAAATTTTAAGCTCTCCCTCAATTTTGAAGAAGACCTTTACCGGATAAAGAATTCTTGGCTGGTAATTTTCCTCTTTCAGAATTTTAAATATGTCATACCACTGCCTTCTCGCCTTCATGGTTCCCAATGAGTAGTCAGTACTTGGTCTTATGTTGTTTTCCTTGTATGTGGTGAATTGCTTCTCCCTTGCCACTTTCAGAACTTTCTCCTTCTCTTCAGCATTTTACAGTCTAATCAATATATCTCAGCATGTGTTTTTTTGGATTTATTCTATTTGGAGTTTCTTGGGCATCTTTGATTTACATATTTATGTCATTTAGAAGGGTTTAGAAGTTTTCCCCAACAATGTCTTTGAATACTCTTCTCAGCCCTTACTCTCCTCTTCACCTTCTGGAATACCAGTGATACTTATATTTGTGGGCTTCACATTGTCCATCATTTCCCTGAGATCCATTTCACATTTTTTTATTTTTTTCACCATTCGTTCTTTTGTGCTTTTGCATTCCATTGTCCTGTCTTCAAGGTCGTTAATTAATTTCTCTACCTCTTCAGATCTGCTGTTATTTGTCTCAACAATAGTTTTAATTTGATCAACAGTATCTTTTATTTCCATAAGATCTGCTATTTTTCTTTATTTACTCTTGCAAATTCCTCCTTATGCTCTTCTAGGGTCTTCTTCATGTCCTTTTTATCCTGAGCCATGACATTGATGTTTGCATGTACTTCTTTGATTAATTGCTCCAAATTCTGTGTCTCCTCTGGCTTTTTAATTTTGACATTTGGGTTATCCATATCTTCTGGTTTCTTCATATGCTTTATAATTTTCTGGGTTTTTTTTTTTTTTTTGCCTCTTGGCATTTGCTTATCTTGATAGGGTTCTTTTAGGATGTGCTGGATTATTTGAATATTTATAATTTGGCAGAGCTCCAGCTTGGTGGAGTGCACTTTTCCTGACCTACCAGCAGATGGCGCTTTTGAGCCACTTCTTCCCCTCATGACTGGGGGTCCAAACCATGTAGAAGTCCAATCAGTGCACCAATTTTCCATGTACACTGGGGACTGACAGCCCTGTGGTTGGGGGGTGTACCCTGTGCAGTTTGGCAGATAGTACACTCCAGGATACAGTGGTCCCAGCCATTCCCTGTGCTGTGGGTGGAGTATCTGTGGCTGCAGAACTGTGCATATCACCTTCCAGCTCAAATGCCCCACAGTCCCTGTCTGCCATGTGCCCAAGCGTCCCTGGGATTGGGGGAGGGCTCCTGGCACGTCTGTGCAGTGCTCTTGCCTCTAGGCTGAGCACACCACAGGCTTCTATTGAGGAAGAGTGGGTTGCTATCACAAGCCTACCAAATCCCGAATTCCCTCAAGGAAGCTTTCAGCCACAGGGTTGTGAAGAGATATGTCCCCAGTCAACTGCAAATATGGCTGCACGGGGCATGGAAAACTGCCTCCTACCATGCTCGTCTGCCTGCTCCAACCACCAGTCCCTGGCACGGGGGCTCTTGGCTGTGATTCTATGAAGGGTTATCACCTGAGCCAAGTGCTGAGGAGGGTGCCAGGGGCATGGAAGGCTGTGCCCCTCCACACTTGTCAGCTGGCTCCAATTACCCATTCCCTAGTAGCATTCTAGGCCAAACACTCACCAGTCTTAAATGTAATCTCCTGGTTTTTCCAAGTACACACTCACTATGGGTGAAGAATTCCCTGCCCAGCTGATGGAACCCTGGAACTGCTCTTCTGGAGCACTTTCTGTCCTTTATTTAGTGTTTTTCACAGAGGAGAGTTTTGCTCTGTCTCTCCTAATCTGCCATCTTCCTGGAAGCTTTCATCACAATCAATTTTTGAACATTTTCATTATGCCAAAAAATAAATAAAAGTAAAAGTAAAAAAAAAACACCCAAAACATCCCATACCCCTCATCATCCCTCCTGTTATTCATTTACTTTTTCCCCCCATTTTTCTACTCATCTGTCCATACACTGAATAAAGGGAGTGTGAACCACAAGGTTTTCACAATCACACATTTACATCATATAAGCTATAGATCCTAATGTTTATAATTCTCAAACTACACTCAGACTCAAGCAATTCATGAATTACCATTTAAGTGTTCTTAACAGGTACTGGCTCAAGCATCGTCTGTTCCTGGTAAGCGGATCTGGGCTGTAATTCTTTGTATTCACTTGTCTCTCCAGTTTTGGGGTGGTAGTTTGTCCTGTGACCTCAATTCTCTGATGGACTAAGAAAAGTCATTGATTTTCAGGTTGTTCAGCATCTTTCTTACAGTAAGGATTGCAGTGATGACTTCCAAGCTCTTTACTTGTAGAGCTGAAACCAAAAATGTACTCCTGTTTTCTTCTTAGAGTTTTACAGTGTTAATTGTTACATTTAGGTCTTTGATCCATTCTGAGTTTATTTTTCCTTATGGTATGAGGTAGGATTCCAAATTCATTCATTTTTTTTTTTCCAGTGCTAATGAATTTGTTTATGAACCTATAATGGAACTCAAAATAGCAAAGAATGAGAAAAAAATTTCAGATTAGTATTTATCAAACAAGCACATCAGAGAATACATCTATTTTTCATATAACTAACAAAAGTGCTTTAAATACACACATAAGAATATAAATATTCTCCATTTTGTGGAACTTCAAGGTTGTGGAGATTTCCTCAATACATTTTGCCAGAGAAGCTGTAAAATACATACAATTCTAGGGAAATAAAAATGTAACTGATAATAACATATCCATTTCATGCCTAATATAAAGTGCTACTTTCATAGTGAAAAAGACAATTAATAAAGATTAAAAATTTTTAAATGCTGAACCATCATTCTGAATATGTTAAAATTTTTTCTTCAGTATTCACTATGTTCATTACATTCAAATATCCCCAATATGAGGCCATAAACATGATTTTGCAATTTAAAAAATCTTTTAGTCCACCGATTATTTTTTGTAAGTTAAAAATAACATCATTGCTAAATGAAGCTTTTCATGATACAGGAGTGTATTAAACTCAGGAAACTATTTTCCGTCATTTTAAACATGATATTTGGTTTGATACTGTTTTTAGTTGGATGGTTGTGGCTAGTTAAATATTCATAAAACATCACACTAGCTTCATTTGAACCATAAAAGCAAATTGGGTCAACGGTCTAAGCGCAACGAACAGCACATATCAAGAAATCTGGCAAGATGAGTCCCTGAAATCCAAACTGGCATGTTAAGTAACAAAGGAAGTCATTATTGCTGAGGTGTAACTCACCTCCTTTCATCAACAATCTAAATTAATTCATTAATGGCATCAGCCATTGAGTCATTTGGTAATAAGAATCTGTTGAGAGGAAATTAGTTGGAAAAAGGTGCATGAAGGCACACAGGTGCAACTCTTAAGTAGATAAATAAGACCAATTGAACTACATATGCAAGTGTGGGTGTGTCTGCCCCAAGCACATAAACATGTCTCATGTTTAGAGGTTGAATTTTATCACTGCATAGATTATGTTACATAGAAGAACTCTGTGCCTGTGAGCGTGCATATCCCAGAGTTCAGAACTAGCTAGTGGTTTTCCAGAATTGATTAAACTTTGATTGATGCAAAAGTTGGCCTTTCCCTAAAATGAAACAACTGAGGGTTTAAATTAAAAGGGCAAAGGGATGAAATAACATTGGAAGCTATAGGAAGTCAAAGTGAATCCCAGAAAAGACATGTTCAATTTCATAACTGAAGGCTGCCGCTGATTTCTTATCTCTCTTCTTGAATAATAATCAAATGCAAATGGATTTTAGCAATGGCAGCATTCAAATCCCACAAAAAATCAAGTAGTGATCCCTTAAGGAGGACCTCCATTAGCACAAACTGTAAAACCTGCTGGAGTGCATCATTGTTGAGCAAAGTGTTCAACAATTCATTCACATTCTGCAGAAAATGAAAAACTAGATTCCTGATAACCAACACATAGCTGGACTTCACAACTTCTCAGGAACTAAGAGGACATGTGGGACAAGAAAATGTGATGAATCTAAAAGAGCTGTGGAACACAAAGATCAAACCAGCCATAAGACTTGTGAAACAAGAAAGTAAAGCAAAATTAATGCCAGACAAATCCTGGTAAGCTGCCCAATGTGCTCAATTATCAATCCTGAGATGCTGGGATTTCAAAGAGAGAAAGAGTCTTTATTGTCCTTGCACAAGGCAAGGAGAACAGGAGATAACGATCTCAGCTATGTTCCCATGAATTGGAGAAACTTTGGGTTATTATGAAATTCAAACAAAGGGAGGTAGAGAAAGATAGTGACGTTGGGATGTCCGGAGGTATAGATTGATTTGTTCAATTGAAAGTGCATAAACATGGGTCCAAGAAGCTACTCTTGACAAAAGCCAGCTGGTGTAAGCACTGGGTTACAGGTTACAATGGGGTCATAAATTGCTTAATTAACATTCATTAGGAACTGAGAAAGTCTGACTGGGGTAATACATATGGTTATAGGTTACAGCAAAGTTGTAAATAGTCCAAAACCCCTAAGATAATAAGTAAGGAGCTAACTAAGTTATAGTAGATAGAGTTATAAATAGTTCAATGTGCGTCAGATAAGAAGAAACTAAGCTAAATGGTTGTAAATCGCTTAATTAACATGAGATAACAAGCAAAGGGACTAAGCTAAACAAAGTGGGTCATTATGTGTAACTAAAAACTGACAAAGTCTGGCTGGGGCATGTAGGAAAAAATAAGGGGATACAAGTGAGGCCAGTCAAAAGTGAACTCGTTACTGTTCAATTACAAAGTGAAGATTATGCAGTTACAAAACATAGCCACAGCATCAAAGAAACAAGTTAAATGAATTATAATGGTTACAGAGATTTGCTTCTAGCTACTTCAAAAGGCTAACATACAAGGGAGGTATCCTGGCTGGCTGTGTGCAGCAGCATTTGAATGGCCCAGAGTGGGGCCTGGTCTGGTATCCAAGGGATGCTCTAGGTTGCCTGGAGCAGTTTATCATCAGCACAAGGACTGAACTGAGGCACCGCAGTACTCTGAGGCGCTGGTATTTAAGAGATTATGGCATCTGAAACCCACAGTGTTAAAAATAGAAATTTGTAATAATATTGAGGATCATTCCATTGATCTGCCTAGAAAAAGGATCTCTAAATTCATTAATAAGAACATGAAGGAGGTTAAGAACTCTACAAAATAGTTGGCTGCTTACATAAATAGAACAGTTGGACAAGCTGTGAAAAGCCCAGATAAACTACATAAGGTGATCTATCGCAGAAAGAAAGTTCATCATCCTATTCCAAATCCTTGTTACAGGAAAAAAAAAAAAAAAAAAAAAAAAAAACCCTGAGAAGTGGGAGCTGTGACATGGCCAATAAAGAAGACGAAGTGGCTTGTACCAGCCACCTGCCTGAAAAATTTTGCCTTGATAGTTGAACATATTTGGCTAACTCCATTGATTCTGGTTCTTCACAGACAGAAAACTCATCACCAAAACGTAGTGCTTTTTTCCTGACTTTTCTCAGGACCATGAAACAATGGCACAAGTTTTGTTCAGCTGGAATTTGAGATTGAATGTAGCTTTAACTTTCTGGAGGAAGAGAAGTAAGTATAAGTGAAACTGTAGCCTATTTGGTGAGGATAGAAGACCTTGGAATTGTGGTGGATTGCTTTCTTGCACTCACCAATAGTTCACAGGAATAAAAACAATACATCTCACTTGGCTGCCGTGTGGATTTGTTGCCTCTAGTAATCACTACTTAAAAGCAAAATTGAAGAATTTGTAATAGTTTGTTTAAACTGGATTCAAGCAGTTATAAAAGCGTGGTGGTCAGAACTATCATCCAAAACAGAAATTACAAATGATGGAAATATTCAGATTTTAAAACAACAATTAAGTGGATTGTGGGAACAGGAAAACCATCTTACTTTGGTTCCAAGATATACCTGGCAGTATAGCTAAGGATGTAGATGCTTATTTATTACAATTGCATTGAGAGCTTTTTTTCTATTAAAGGGTGCTTGGTTACTCAAAATATCCCTGGACTATCTGATTTCCAAAAAAATGACTCGCCTGAGAAATGTGAACTGTGAAAGAAATCAGGAGGTGGGGCAAGATGGCGGACTGGCGAGCTGTATGTTTTAGTTACTCCTCCAGGAAAGTAGGTAGAAAGCCAGGAACTGCGTGGACTGGACACCACAGAGCAATCGGACTTTGGGCATACTTCATACAACACTCATGAAAACGTGGAACTGCTGAGATCAGCGAAATCTGTAAGTTTTTGTGGCCTGGGGACCCGCACCCCTCCCTGCCAGGCTCAGTCCCATGGGAGGAGTGGCTGTCAGCTCCGGGAAGGAGAAGGGAGAACTGCAGTGGCAGCCCTTATCAGAAACTCATTCTACTGATCCAAACTCCAACCATAGATAGACTGTGACCAGACACCAGAGAATCTGAGAGCAGCCAGCCCAGCAGAGAGGAGACAGGCATAGAAAAAAACAACACGAAAAACTCCAAAATAAAAGTGGAGGATTTTTGGAGTTCTGGTGAACATAGAAAGGGGAAGGGCAGAGCTCAGGCCCTGAGGCTCATCTGCAAATCCCAAAGAAAAGCTGATCTCTCTGCCCTGTGGACCTTTCCTTAATGGCCCTAATTGCTTTGTCTCTTAGCATTTCAATAACCCATTAGATCTCTGAGGAGGGCCCTTTTTTTAAATCCTTTTTTCTTTTTCTAAAACAACTACTCTAAGAAGCCCAATACAGAAAGCTTCAAAGACTTGCAATTTGGGGAGGCCAAGACAAGAGCAGAACTAAAAGAGCTCTGAGACAAAAGGCAATAATCCAGTGGCTGAGAAAATTCACTAAACACCACAACTTCCCAAGAAAAGGGGGGTGTCTGCTCACAGCCATCATCCTGGTGGACAGGAAACACTCCTGCCCGTCGCAAGCCCCATAGCCCAGAACTGCCCCAGACAACCCAGTGGGACGGAAGCGCTTCAAATAACAGGCACACACCACAAAAATGGGTGTGGACATTAGCCTTCCCTGCAACCTCAGCTGATTGCCCCGGAGTTGGGAAGGTGGAGCAGTGTGAATTAACAAAGCCCCATTCAGCCATTATCTCAGCAGACTGGGAGCCTCCCTACACAGCCCAGCAGCCCAGAACCGCCCTGGGAGGACGGCACTCACCTGTGACATAGCACAGTCATCCCTCAACAGAGGACCCGGGGTGCACGGCCTGGAAGAGGGGCACACTTGCAAGTCTCAGGAGCCATACGCCAATACCAAGGACTTGTGGGTCAGTGGCAGAGACAAACTGTGGCAGGACTGAACTGAAGGATTAGACTATTCCAGCAGCTTTAAAACTCTAGGATCACCAGGGAGATTTGATTGTTAGAGCCACCCCCACTCCCTGACTGCCCAGAAACACGCCCCATATACAAGGCAGGCAACACCAACTACACACGCAAGCTTGGTACACCAATTGGACCCCACAAGACTCACTCCCCCACTCACCAAAAAGGCTAAGCAGGGGAGAACTGGCTTGTGGAGAACAGGTGGCTCGTGGACGCCACCTGCTGGTTAGTTAGAGAAAGTGTACTCCACGAAGCTGTAGATCTGATAAATTAGAGATAAGGACTTCAATTGGTCTACAAATCCTAAAAGAACCCTATCAAGTTCAGCAAATGCCAACAGGCCAAAAACAACAGAAAATTATAAAGCATATGAAAAAACCAGACGATATGGATAACCCAAGCCCAAGCACCCAAATCAAAAGACCAGAAGAGACACAGCACCTAGAGCAGCTACTCAAAGAACTAAAGATGAACAATGAGACCATAGTACGGGATACAAAGGAGATCAAGAAGACCCTAGAAGAGCATAAAGAAGAAATTGCAAGACTAAATAAAAAAATGGATGATCTTATGGAAATTAAAGAAACTGTTGACCAAATTAAAAAGATTCTGGACACTCATAGTACAAGACTAGAGGAAGTTGAACAACGAATCAGTGACCTGGAAGATGACAGAATGGAAAATGAAAGCATAAAAGAAAGAATGGGGAAAAAAATTGAAAAAATCAAAATGGACCTCAGGGATATGATAGATGATATGAAACGTCTGAATATAAGACTCATTGGTGTTCCAGAAGGGGAAGAAAAGGGTAAAGGTCTAGGAAGAGTATTCAAAGAAATTGTTGGGGAAAACTTCCCAAATCTTCTAAACAACATAAATACACAAATCATAAATGCTCAACGAACTCCAAATAGAATAAATCCAAATAAACCCATTCCGAGACATATTCTGATCACACTGTCAAACACAGAAGAGAAGGAGCAAGTTCTGAAAGCAGCAAGAGAAAAGCAATTCACCACATACAAAGGAAACAGCATAAGACTAAGTAGTGACTACTCAGCAGCCACCATGAAGGCAAGAAGGCAGCGGCACGATATATTTAAAATTCTGAGTGAGAAAAATTTCCAGCCAAGAATACTTTATCCAGCAAAGCTCTCCTTCAAATTTGAGGGAGAGCTTAAATTTTTCACAGACAAACAAATGCTGAGAGAATTTGCTAACAAGAGACCTGCCCTACTGGAGATACTAAAGGGAGCCCTACAGACAGAGAAACAAAAAAAGGACGGAGAGACTTGGAGAAAGGTTCAGTACTAAAGAGATTCGGTATGGGTACAATAAAGGATATTAATAGAGAGAGGGGAAAAATATGACAAACATAAACCAAAGGATAAGATGGCTGATTCAAGAAATGCCTTCACGGTTATAACGTTGAATGTAAATGGATTAAACTCCCCAATTAAAAGATATAGATTCGCAGAATGGATAAAAAAAATGAACCATCAATATGTTGCATACAAGAGACTCATCTTAGACACAGGGACACAAAGAAACTGAAAGTGAAAGGATGGAAAAAAATATTTCATGCAAGCTACAGCCAAAAGAAAGTAGGTGTAGCAATATTAATCTCAGATAATATAGACTTTAAATGCAGGGATGTTTTGAGAGACAAAGAAGGCCACTACATACTAATAAAAGGGGCAATTCAACAAGAAGAAATAACAATCGTAAATGTCTATGCACCCAATCAAGGTGCCACAAAATACATGAGAGAAACACTGGCAAAACTAAAGGAAGCAATTGATGTTTCCACAATAATTGTGGGAGACTTCAACACATCACTCTCTCCTATAGATAGATCAACCAGACAGAAGACCAATAAGGAAATTGAAAACCTAAACAATCTGATAAATGAATTAAATTTAACAGACATATACAGGACATTACATCCCAAATCACCAGGATACACATACTTTTCTAGTGCTCATGGAACTTTCTCCAGAATAGATCATATGCTGGGACATAAAACAAGCCTCAATAAATTTAAAAAGATTGAAATTATTCAAAGCACATTCTCTGACCGCAATGGAATAAAATTAGAAGTCAATAACCCTCAGAGACGTAGAAAATTCACAAATACCTGGAGGTTAAACAACACACTGCTAAACAATCAGTGGGTTAACAAAGAAATAGCAAGAGAAATTGCTAAATATATAGAGACAAATGAAAATGAGAACACAACATACGAAAACCTATGGGATGCAGCAAAAGCAGTGCTAAGGGGGAAATTTATAGCACTAAACGCATATATTAAAAAGGAAGAAAGAGCCAAAATCAAAGAACTAATGGATCAACTGAAGAAGCTAGAAAATGAACAGCAAACCAATCCTAAACCAAGTAGAAGAAAAGAAATAACAAGGATTAAAGCAGAAATAAATGGCATAGAGAACAAAAAAACAATAGAGAGGATAAATATTACCAAAAGTTGGTTCTTTGAGAAGATCAACAAGATTGACAAGCCCCTCGCTAGACTGACAAAATCAAAAAGAGAGAAGACCCATATAAACAAAATAATGAATGAAAAAGGTGACATAACTGCAGATCCTGAAGAAATTAAAAAAATTATAAGAGGATACTATGAACAACTGTATGGCAACAAACTGGATAATGTAGAGGAAATGAACAATTTCCTGGAAACATATGAACAACCTAGACTGACCAGAGAAGAAATAGAAGACCTCAACCAACCCATCACAAGCAAAGAGATCCAATCAGTCATCAAAAATCTTCCCACAAATAAATGCCCAGGGCCAGATGGCTTCACAGGGGAATTCTACCAAACTTTCCAGAAAGAACTGACACCAATCTTACTCAAACTCTTTCAAAACATTGAAGAAAATGGAACACTACCTAACTCATTTTATGAAGCTAACATCAATCTAATACCAAAACCAGGCAAAGATGCTACAAAAAAGGAAAACTACCGGCCAATCTCCCTAATGAATATAGATGCAAAAATCCTCAACAAAATACTTGCAAATCGAATCCAAAGACACATTAAAAAAATCATACACCATGACCAAGTGGGGTTCATTCCAGGCATGCAAGGATGGTTCAACATAAGAAATCAATCAATGTATTACAACACATTAACAAGTCAAAAAGGGAAAAATCAATTGATCATCTCAATAGATGCTGAAAAAGCATTTGACAAAATCCAACATCCCTTTTTGATAAAAACACTTCAAAAGGTAGGAATTGAAGGAAACTTCCCCAACATGATAAAGAGCATATATGAAAAACCCACAGCCAGCATAGTACTCAATGGTGAGAGACTGAAAGCCTTCCCTCTAAGATCAGGAACAAGATAAGGATGCCTGCTGTCACCACTGTTATTCAACATTGTGCTGGAAGTGCTAGCCAGGGCAATCCGGGAAGACAAAGAAATAAAAGGCATCCAAATTGGAAAAGAAGAAGTAAAACTGTCATTGCTTGCAGATGATATGATCTTATATCTAGAAAACCCTGAGAAATCGACGATACAGCTACTAGAGCTAATAAACAAATTTAGCAAAGTAGCGGGATACAAGATTAATGCACATAAGTCAGTAATGTTTCTATATGCTAGAAATGAACAAACTGAAGAGACTCTCAAGAAAAAGATACCATTTTCATTAGCAACTAAAAAAATCAAGTACCTAGGAATAAACTTAACCAAAGATGTAAAAGACCTATGCAAAGAAAACTACATAACTCTACTAAAAGAAATAGAAGGGGACCTTAAAAGATGGAAAAATATTCCATGTTCATTAAATGTCATTAAAATGTCAATTCTACCCAAACTCATCTACAGATTCAATGCAATCCCAATCAAAATTCCAACAACCTACTTTGCAGACTTGGAAAAGCTACTTATCAAATTTATTTGGAAAGGGAAGATGCCTCGAATTGCCAAAGACACTCTAAAAAAGAAAAACGAAGTGGGAGGACTTACACTCCCTGACTTTGAAGCTTATTATAAAGCCACAGTTGCCAAAACAGCATGGTATTGGCACAAAGATAGACATATAGATCAATGGAATCGAATTGAGAATTCAGAGATAGACCCTCAGATCTATGGCCGACTGATCTTTGATAAGGCCCCCAAAGTCACTGAACTGAGTCATAATGGTCTTTTCAACAAATGGGGCTGGGAGAGTTGGATATCCATATCCAAAAGAATGAAAGAGGACCCCTACCTCACACCCTACACAAAAATTAACTCAAAATGGACCAAAGATCTCAATATAAAAGAAAGTACCATAAAACTCCTAGAAGATAATGTAGGAAAACATCTTCAAGACCTTGTATTAGGCGGCCACCTCCTAGACTTTACACCCAAAGCACAAGCAACAAAAGAGAAAATAGATAAATGGGAACTCCTCAAGCTTAGAAGTTTCTGCACCTCAAAGGAATTTCTCAAAAAGGTAAAGAGGCAGCCAACTGAATGGGAAAAAATTTTTGGAAACCATGTATCTGACAAAAGACTGATATCTTGCATATATAAAGAAATCCTACAACTCAATGACAATAGTACAGTCGGCCCAATTATAAAATGGGCAAAAGATATGAAAAGACAGTTCTCTGAAGAGGAAATACAAATGGCCAAGAAACACATGAAAAAATGTCCAGCTTCTCTAGCTATTAGAGAGATGCAAATTAAGACCACAATGAGATACCATCTAACACCGATTAGAATGGCTGCCATCAAACAAACAGGAAACTACAAATGCTGGAGGGGATGTGGAGAAATTGGAACTCTTATTCATTGTTAGTGGGACTGTATAATGGTTCAGCCACTCTGGAAGTCAGTCTGGCAGTTCCTTAGAAAACTAGAAATAAAGTTACCATTCGATCCAGCGATTGCACTTCTCGGTATATACCCGGAAGATCGGAAAGCAGTGACACGAACAGATATCTGCACGCCAATGTTCATAGCAGCATTATTCACAATTGCCAAGAGATGGAAACAACCCAAATGTCCTTCAACAGATGAGTGGATAAATAAAATGTGGTATATACACACGATGGAATACTACGCGGCAGTAAGAAGGAACGATCTCGTGAAACGTATGACAACATGGATGAACCTTGAAGACATAATGCTGAGCGAAATAAGCCAGGCACAAAAAGAGAAATATTATATGCTACCACTAATGTGAACTTTGAAAAATGTAAAACATATGGTTTATAATGTAGAATGTAGGGGAACTAGCAATAGAGAGCAATTAAGGAAGGGGGAACAATAATCCAAGAAGAACAGATAAGCTATTTAATGTTCTGGGGATGCCCAGGAATGACTATGGTCTGTTAATTTCTGATGGATATAGTAGGAACAAGTTCACAGAAATGGTGCTATATTAGGTAACTTTCTTGGGGTAAAGTAGGAACATGTTGGAAGTTAAGCAGTTATCTTAGGTTAGTTGTCTTTTTCTTACTCCCTTGTTATGGTCTCTTTGAAATGTTCTTTTATTGTATGTGTGTTTTCTTTTTAACTTTTTTTTCATACAGTTGATTTAAAAAAGAAGCAAAAGTTAAAAAAAAAAAAGAAAAACAAGGAAAAAAAGATGTAGTGCCCCCTTGAGGAGCCTGTGGAGAATGCAGGGGTATTCGCCTACCCCACCTCAATGGTTGCTAACATGTCAACAGACATAGGGGACTGGTGGTTTGATGGGTTGAGCCCTCTACCATAGGTTTTACCCTTGGGAAGACGGTTGCTGCAAAGGAGAGGCTAGGCCTCCCTATGGTTGTGCCTAAGAGCCTCCTCCCGAATGCCTCTTTGTTGCTCAGATGTGGCCCTCTCTCTCTGGCTAAGCCAACTTGAAAGGTGAAATCACTGCCCTCCCCCCTACGTGGGATCAGACACCCATGAGAGTGAATCTCCCTGGCAACGTGGAACATGACTCCCGGGGAGGAATGTAGACCTGGCATCGTGGGACGGAGAACATCTTCTTGACCAAAAGGGGGATGTGAAAGGAAATGAAATAAGCTTCAGTGGCAGAGAGATTCCAAAAGGAGCCGAGAGGTCACTCTGGTGGTCACTCTTACGCACACTTTAGACAACCCTTTTTAGGTTCTAAAGAATTGGGGTAGCTGGTGGTGGATACCTGAAACTATCAAACTACAACCCAGAACCCATGAATCTCGAAGACAATTGTATAAAAATGTAGCTTATGAGGGGTGACAATGGGATTGGGAAAGCCAATAAGGACCACACTCCCCTTTGTGTAGTTTATGGATGGATGAGCAGAAAAATAGGGGAAGGAAACAAACAGACAAAGGTACCCAGTGTTCTTTTTTACTTCAATTGCTCTTTTTCACTCTAATTATTATTCTTGTTATTTTTGTGTGTGTGCTAAGGAAGGTGTCAGGGATTGATTTAGGTGATGAATATACAACTATGTAATGGTACTGTGAACAATTGAAAGTGCGATTTGTTTTGTATGACTGCATGGTATGTGAATATATCTCAATAAAATGATTAAAAAAAAAAGAAAGAAATCAAAACCTTTTTTTCTTCTAAAAAGCCACATAATGAAACCACTAATGAAACTTAACAATCTACTTCACATTGAAGTGGGACATATCCAAAAGGAGCATCTTCAACTTCAATGAGGTGAAAGTGCACTAAGAAGATTGTTTGCATTTGCTGCATTTGGGATTTGTATGGTTATTTGGTGTGCCAGTTTGGATGTATTATGTCCCCCAAAATGCCAATATCTTTTTTGTTTTTTTTAAACTTGGTAATCCAGGTGTTTTTTTTTTTTAATTTTGAAATAAATTCAAAGTTATGGGAACAGTTGCAAAAACAATACTAACCCCATACACAGAATTCCATCATACCCTGACTCCCCTCCCCCGATAGCTCAATCCACCAACTTGAACCTGCCGTCACATCGCTATTTCTTTCCCTCCCTCCCTCCCTCCCTGCCTATCTATGATCCATCATCTATTGCTCTGTCTTCTGAACATATGAGAGCTGGCTGCGCACATCCTTGAACATATGCTATATGCATATTCCCATGAACAAGAACATTCTTTTATGCAATTCCATTAAGCACAGCTAAGAAGTACAAGAGATTCAACAATGATATGAAGCTTACATTCTTTATTTCCTTTACCTTATGTCTCAACTGTGTCCCTTTGAGTCACCTGTCCTCTATCCTCCAATCCCATTCAAGTTCATCCTTGGCATTCAATTGTCATCTATTTAGACTGTCTTTTTTTTTTTTTTTTTTCCCAATTGTGGAAACATATATACAGCCTAAATCTTCCCATTCCACCCCCTCCCTAGCCTTCCATTAGTGGGATTAATCACATTTAGAATGTTATAATGCTCTTTCCCACCATCCATTACTAGAAATTTCCATTCACTTCAAACAGCAACCCTACACTCATTTCTTAACTCCCCATTGCCCGTTCCCCCATTTCTCTTAACCCAAACTCTAGTTTTCATCTCTATGGTTATATTCTCTAATAATTTCTTTGTGTTTACTGTGGAGCTTAAAATTAACCTCTTAAATCCATAGCAATCTTGTTTTTCTTTGATACCACCTTCACTTCAATAGGACACATAAACTATGTTCCTATACTCCTCCATTCCCCCACCTTTATATAGTTGTCTAAAATTACGTATTTTACATTGAGTTCAAAACCACTGATTTGTCATTAGAGTTCGTGTATTTTATATCATGTAGGAAGTAAATAGTGGAGTTACAGTTCAAAAATTATTGACTTCTATTTGTATTCCATTGTGGCTGGAGAATGTGCTTTGAGTATATTCATTTTTTTTTTTTTTTTAAATTTCTTGAGGCTTGTTTTATGTCCCAGCTTATGTTCCTTTCTGGAGAAAGATCCGTGATCACTGGAGAAAAATGAGTGTCCTGGTGATTTGGGATGTAAGATACTATATATGTCTGTTAAAATTCTCTATATCTTTTTCTCCTTTCTATGCTTTTCTGTTGGTAGGGCTCCCTCTAGTATCAGAAGTAAGGCAGGTCTTTTATTGGCAAACTCTCTCAGCATTTGTTTGTCTGTGAAAAATTTAAGCTCTCCCTCAAATTTGAAGGAGAGTTTTGCTGGATAAAGTATTCTTGGCTGGAAATTTTTGTCTCTCAGAATTTTAAATATGTCATGCCACTGCCTTCTCGCCTCCATGGTGGCTGCTGAGTAGTCACTACTTAGTCTTATGTTGTTTCCTTTGTATGTGGTGAATTGCTTTTCTCTTGCTGCTTTCAGAACTTGCTCCTTCTCTTCAGTATTTGAGAGCCTGATCAGAATATGTCTCGGAGTGGGTTTATTTGGATTTATTGTATCTGGAGTTTGCTGGGCATTTATGCTTTGTGTATTTATATTGTGTATAAGGTTGGTGAAGTTTTCCTCAACAATTTTTTTGAATACTTTTTCTAGACCTTTACCCTTCTCTTCCCCTTCTGGGACATCAATGAGTCTTAAGTTTGGATGTTTTATTTTATCTACTGTATCCCTGAGATCCATTTCAATTTTTCGATTTTTTTCTCCATTCTTTCTTTTGTTCTTTCATTTTCTGCTCTGTGGACTTCTAGGACACTGAGATGTTGTTCAGCTTCCTCTAGTCTTGTATTGTGAATATCCAGAGTCTTTTTAATTTGGCCAACAGTTTCTTTTATTTCCATAAGATCTTCTATTTTTTTTATTTACTCTTGCAATGTCTTCTTTATGCTCTTCTAGGGTCTTCTTTATGCGGCTTATATCCTGGACCATAGTCTTCTTGACGTCCTTTAAATCCTTTGCCATGTTTTCGTTCCTCGATTGTAGTTCTTTGATTAATTGTGCAAGGTACAGTTTTTCTTCTGATATCTTGATTTGTGTGTTTGAAGTTGGATTCTTCATATCCTCTGGTTTTATCATATGCATTAAGATTTTCTGTTGTTTTTGGCCTCTTGGCATTTGCTTTGCTTGATAGGGTTCTTTCAAGTTGCAAAAAAAAAATTCCTATCTAATTTTTCAGAAACACAGTTTGGTGGCGTACACTTTCTCTGACTAACCAGCAGATGGCGTCTGTGAGTCACCTATACCCCTCAAGTCAGTTCTCCACCTTGTCCCTGCGGTGTGTGGGGAAATGATTCTTGTGGGGTTCAGTTGGGTGTGTTGCTGGAGCCGTCTGCCCTGAATGTGGGGCATGTGCACGGGTGGCCAGGGAGGAAGGACAGCTTTAATATTCAAATCCCCCAGGTTCCCAGAGATTCAAGGCTGCCGCAAGAGTCTAAGCCTTCATTTCATTTCAGCTCCAGACCCTCTCTCTCACTGTCACACAAACCACCGGACTTGGCGTAGTGTCCCTGGGTTCTCTGAGTGGGTACCCCCGCCCAGCCACGATCCTCCAGGACCTCTGCCGAGGGAACGCTGTGGTACTTCACAAGCGTTCGCCGTCCCTCAAGGGAAGCCCCGGGCCGCCGGCTGTGCCGGCTCGCTTTCAGCCTGATGCAAAGATGGCCGAATAGGGCGTCTCCACACCCCCCTCCTCACACAGTTCCTCCTTCCCAGCTCCAAGACAACTGGCGGGGCTCTGGGCTGTGGGCATGGCCCCGGGCAGGAGTTTATCCAGCCCTCCGGGGAGCCAGCTGCTAGCCGCGGGGTTTCATTCGGCTTCCGGCTCTCCCCTCCATTTCCCTGGCCCCAAGGTTATCTGCAGCGGGCTATCTTATAGGGCAGACACCAAGAGGCCGGCCCAGCCCCCTCTTGCTGTGTTTTACTGCATGGTTCCCACTATCGCTGCTGTAGCCACTCCTGGGTTTTTCCCTTTTTTTTTTTTTTTTTTTTATAAAAGAGCCCGTCAGTCTCCAAACGCTAAACCCCAGCTTCCCCAGACTGCCGCACGGCTGCGGGTCTTCCAGCCAGCTCACTCACTTGTTTCAGAATGCGGACTCCCGGTTTCACCAAGTATACGGCCCCTTTGAAACTAGCAGACCTCGTCCAGCTGGCGCATCGCTGTAACTGGTATTCTGGGTCACCCTCTGGTTTTTATCTAGTGTTTTTCACAAAGGTGTTTTTTCGCCCTGTCTCACCTAGCCACTATCTTAGTTTCTCGCCATTATCTTTAATGCAATCTTGTGGGGCAGACATATTAGTGTTGATTAGATTGGAATCCTTTGATTGAGTGTTTCAATGGAGATGTGACTCAATCAACTGTGAGTGAAATGTTTGATTGGATAATTTCCATGGAGGTGTTTCCCCGACGGTTCAGAGTGGGTGTTAATTGGATCACTGGAGTCATATAAAGGAGTTCACAGACAGAAGGACCCCAGAGCAACTGAGAGTGACATTCTGGAGAGACCTGCAGCCAAGAGAGACATTTTGAATAATGCACAGGAGCAGAGAGCTGCAGCTGAGAGACACATTTTGAAGAGAGCCATTGGAAGCCTACACGAACATTTTGAAGAAAGCTATTTTGAAACCAGAACTCTGGAGCAGACGCCAGCCACGTGCCTTCCCAGCTAACAGAGGTTTTCTGGATGCCATTGGTCATCCTCCAGTGAAGGTGCCCAATTGTTGATGCCTTACCTTGGACACTTTATGGCCTTAAGACTGTAACTGTGTAACCAAATAACCCCCCCCCCCTTTATAAAAGCCAATACATTTCTGGTATTTTGCATAACAGTAGTATTAGCAAACCGGAACATTTGGTAACATTGTTTAAGAACTAAACAATGGGTCTTAATGCAATCCTGTATATTGCATAAGAATATAATTTATACTATGTGAAAAAAATAAGATAGGACTTATCACTAGGAACCACAAAGACCAATCATCAATTTTTCAAGATCATGTTTCATGAGAAAACACTTAAATATGTGCAGCTATTTTCTTATGTTGAAAAGACTGAAAGATTAAAACATAGCAAATAATCAATATTAAATATTTCTGTTCACACTGAGAGACTATGTTTACAAAATGTCTTAACTACTAATAAGCCAATGTGTTGTGATACCAATATCTGTTAAAAAATTTAAGACCACGTTTCTGGCATGATAAAATCATGGCATTAAATCAGGGGTTTACATTCACATAAAATGCTGATGTTTGAAACCCATTCCACACCATTTTTAAAGCAAGAATATTTTTTAGTGTCTCTGATTTTTTTTTCTAGAATCATCACGTCATGTATGTATGAGTTATGCGTATATAAAATTTTAAAAGGTGAATACATATTTGTATGAATGCTAAACTGGAAATGTCTATGGAGTTGGCTAATTTATGTTCACTTTTTATTGTTTATAGATTTCTAATATTTTCTGCTCTGTATCATTTAAGCTTCCTTCATTTGAGTAAATTCACTAAATATTAAAAAGAAAAAAACATACATCAAGGCTGTCACTTATCTGTTAATGCTTAATAGTAGGTTTCTAAATCATAGCATCTCCTGTACGGAGCTGCTGTAATGAATGTAGAAGGCAGTCCAAAAAATAACTGCTGATAAACTGGGTCTCCATGATGAAACAATGAACAGCTAAAATCCATGAGTTCAGCCAGTTGCAGGAGTTGAACTTCCAATGGTTTATGCATTTTGATATTATGGAGAATTGGCAAACCCACAAGCAGGCTCTTTATTTGGTTACTGGGCCCTAGAACCTCTCATCCTGGAGGCACTTGGTAAGGCTAAACAGCTCAGAAAATATCAGTTCTTCAGAAAAAACATGACAATACTGCTGTTTTGACCTAAACTTAGAATCCAAATTCAGAGGTCCTCCTAATGAATTTTCATTAATTGCTTCATTAAGAGTCTTTAAAATTTCACCACCACAGAAAGGAGAATACTTTACATTTGGCAGTTTCTTTCCCTCTAAATATGCCATAAGTGACACTCGAGATTAGAAGCTGTCCCTTTCAAAAGAAAACGTTGCCCAGGATGTTATTCAGCATGTTCTTTGGCCAACTATTAAAGTATCCTTTAGCCACTTTATCTTTCATGAAGGAGTTTCCAGCATCTCCCTTTCATTACAGGTTTTTAAATATCTGGTCCGCTGCCCAAACCATTTCGTATTTGCACTACAACTAATATTATATTTTTTTACTAGCCAATTTTTCTGGAAAGAAGCTTCAGTGGAAATTTTCACAAGAAATATTTTATAGCACAGTTCCTTAAATTATTCAGCTTTGCTTGTTCTTCTTTTCCCATGCACTAAAACAGGCAAATGTTCTCAGAAATAGTCTCTAGCTGGTATTTATGAAAGGACACACAGTATTCTTCATGCCATTTAAGAAAAGATTCAGGAATCACATGATTGGGGGAAGAGAACCTTGCTGGTCATTTCAGTCCCAAAATTTAGCATCATCTTAGATAACAGAGGACACATGGCTTCTTGTCCCTTATAGTGGAGACATACCACATAGACTTCTGAGTTTCCTGCCTTGCTAGTAGTGGGCTTGAAAACATGGACTTGGTCAAAGGAACAGTTCAACAGGTACATCAGGCTTATGGAACAGTGTTCAAACAAAGTAAACATCTTCAGAACAAAAGAACCACCAACTCCAAGAGTTGTCAGAGCAATGACAACTTCACAGTAATGCAAAGAAGAGACTCAAGCATCTTGCTGACCTGGGTTTCCTTGACAATCAAAACTCCCATCTGCAGTGATCAAGCAAATGGTAGCTATGCTACTTATACAACTGTGAAGTCCAGTCAGATATTTCAGGGTCATTATATCAACAGTGTTATCTGGGCCAAAGTACTACCAATGCAAGGTATTTGCAATAATCCAGTCATCCATAATCATCATACGATTATCAGTTGCTTCATGGTATGGATTCAGAGTATTGGTTACCCAACTCCAATTCAGGGAAACAAATGGAATTTTAAGTAGTGATTGACATTACCTATAAAAGCTACAAGAGCTTCAGAAAGGTGTAGACAATTTAGTTTTCCATGCTGAAAAGCTTCCTGTGGAATAAAAGGAAAGCTGCACAAAATCTCATGAAACTTACACTATACTTGAGTACAAAGTTCAGCATTCACAGACTATCTCACCTGAGAAATTATTTTTCCAACTTTATTAGTGAAGGCAGTGTGCTCATGCCACTCATCCAGTTTCTTATCACTCAGTAGGTTTATTTGTTTACTTCATTTAGGGAGTGTATTAGTTAGGGTCTCTAGTGAAACAGAACAAGAGATATCTATGAATATAAGATTTTATAAAAGTGTCTCACACAACTGTGGGGATGCATGAGTCCAAATTCTGTAGGGCAGGCAGCAAACTGGCAACTCCAATGAAGGTGTTCGATGAAGTCGTCAGGGAGTGAACTGGCAACTCCGATACAGGTGTTCGATGAACTCCTTAAGAAATGCTTTGCTGGTTAGCTGAAGGAGTGAAGGTCCTCTATCTGTCTCACTTAAAAGTCTTCAACTGATTGGATTAAATCCAGCTGACTGAATTCTCTTATTGTGGAAGACACGCCCTTCGTTGATGTCATCAGTCACAGCCACAGCCAATTGACTGATGATTTAATAACCCAGCCTTCTGGTTTATTAACCAGCCACAAATGTCCTTGCAGTAACGGTTAGGCCAGTGCTTGCTTGACCAGACACCTGGACACCATCACCTGGCCGAGTTGACACATGAACCTAATCATCACAGGGAGTTCTTCAAATCAAGAAATGCATTAAATTTCTTGTGGTCACTGGTGAAAATCTCACTTGCATCTGGTGACTGCCACTCATTATTAAGTGGCTTACCATAAGAAAAATTCTTGGCAAAGAGTTAAAAAGCGTCAGCAAGAACATCTGGACTAAACATCTCAGAACTTGCTATCTGATGAACTGAAGGCTTACTCATTTTCAAAATAAATTAAAATCTTTGCTCATGACCACCTTGGGCCACTGGGTCAAGTGAGAGGGCACTTTATTTGATTTCCTCACACGAGGGGCCATGCTCTATTTCCGCCCTCTGGAGCTGCTTCCTGTGTTGGTTGCCCCTTGGGTCTGCAAAGTCCCTGGGCACTGGAGAGGGAGGCCATGCACTCAGAGTCCTGGAAGGAGGCCAGGACCCACCTTCATGGCACCAGGAGCAGAACAAATGCCAATCTGGATCATGCTGCCACCAAGGGCAGCCCAAGCCAAATTCATTCTTTTGCATGTGGATATCCAATTGTCCCAGAACTGTCTGCCAAAAAGATAATTTCCCCATTGAATTGTCTTTATACCATTAATGAAAGTCAGTTGACCATAAATGTGAGGGTTTATTTCTGGATTCTCAATTCTATTCCACTGATCTAAATGTTTAGTGTTATGCCAGTACCATGGTGTCTTGATTACTGTAGCTTTGTAGTAAAATTTAAAATCTAGAGGTATAAGTCTACCAACTTTGTTCTTTCCTTTTAAAATTCTTTTGGCTATGCTAGGTTCTTTGCATTTCCATATAAATTTTAGGATCAACTTTTCAATTCCCACACAAAAAAAGCCTGTTAAAGGTTTGAGAATTTACTCTATTGCAAGTTAATTGTGGAAAGTCTGAAGATTTCTCCTATTGCAGCCTAACAAGTTACAGAAAAAATTTTCAGACCCCGGTTTTAACCTAAATTTCAGGCCCCCTTATGTCCCAATTCCAACTTACTTTTCTCTCATTACTTCCTATTGATTCCTTTTAACTGCTTAGCCATTTATACACCTTTGTTGGTCTCTCTATAGGAATGCCCTTTTCTACTATGTCTTCATGTATGAATCCTGTTTATTCTTTAAGGTCCCAGATCAAACATCCTTGCCTTTCCCTCTCCTGCTCTTTCTTCATCTCTCTAGTGAGAAGTAATTTTTCCTATCTCTGACTTTCCATAGCACATTAACTCTATGATCCAACTTGTTTTCCTTCATATTTGTTATTTAATTATACAGCTCATTTTTATTAGAAGATTCTGCATATTATAATGTCTGTATCTCCCGTAGTATTCTTCCAGGTCTTGATCAATAAATGTAATTACTGAATAAAATATGTGAATAAGGTGGGGTAAGATATAGAGTTCTTTCTGTATGTGTCTATTTGTGATTTTCCTATTCCTACAATGAGGTGGCAGTGCTCAAACTTTTTTTAAATAGGATTCTGGATCTATGGATTATCATTAATTTGTTGATCAAGTATTCAAGAAGTCGTCTTTCTTATTTATTCTATGCCTTGAAACAATCTTGCATTAGCAAGATTGTGCAATAACATAGGCAACTAAAGGAACTTGTTTGTCTGTTGTTTCAAATGAATCTTCTATTTCTGTATTGCCCTCTTAGGTACATGCCTTGGTATCATGGAAGAGACATTCATTAAGGGTCTGAACCTTAGCCCCTTTAGTCAGTAAGCTAGCATTTGTAAATTATTGTGCAGAGCAGATTTGTGATGGTCACCAGTGGTGTTACCTACCAGATGTATAGCTACTACCAACACTCCCAGTATAATATTTGGATGTTTTTTTTTTTTTTAAAAGCAAAGGACAGTGGAAATTTTAGTAGATTTTCTTATTGTTGTTGTTTTTGTCTTAAAGAATAACAGAATGAACTAAGCCCTAGATTCCTCAAAGCAGGATAAGATGGTTTGAACAGATTCTACCATAGAACAAAGTTCCCATTATTTTCCCTAAAATCTGTCACTGATATGATTCTTCCATAATTTCCTAGGAAATTCCTTGAACTTGGACTAGAACTTGTGAATTATGCCCAGGAGAGCACTTGATCGATGCACAGCATGATTAAAACTATTCGGTTTTTATTTTCCTATTAAGTGATGGGTTTTTTTTGATGTGCTGAGAGTAGGGTGAGCCAAATGAAAACTATAGTACAGAGAAATACAATCATGTAAATAACGAGTCTAAAGGGAGACTGGTGGAAGATTTCTAGTGGAATAACAGGCTTTCTTTACAAAGTGATAGCTTTTACTTTTATTTTTTTGATGGCTTCTATTTTGATATGGGGAAATGTTTCTTGTCTCACAGGCTTCACTACCTCTAATTTGGACTACAGAATTACTTCCCTCAGGCCTAGCTGACAGGAGAAAATTTTGATAATAAATTAAGATTGGTGAGGTTTTTGTTGTTGTGTTTTTTGTATTTTTGCCTGAGAATTTTCTTGAAGTTTCTCCATGAGATAACCTGTTTGTATTGCAAAATTTCTACCAGATTGCTTTTCTAACTCAGAATTCTTCAAAGATTGACAATTTAGAATATTACAATTTAGAATAATATTAATATGTACTAATATATTATATAACGATAATGACATGGTATGACAATAACCTCTGTTTCCCTTAGTCCTCTGACATTTAAGTGTCCTTAGGGGAGGAAGAGGATGCTCACTACCCTAGAAGTGTCCAGCTCAACAGCTCACCTCTTTACCATAAACGCTGACTTAGAAAACATACTGGATATCAAACATGGGAGCCAGGGAATTTTCTTTTCTGAACTAAACAGCGATTAAAGGTTTTTCAACAAAGTTTTACAGGCAAAATCTGTTTTCATACCAAATCACTCAAACCAGGTCCTCTTCCTCTTTGCTAGCTCTGCTCGCAACGCCCTTCCCGCTCTCCTCAAAACTCGGGAACTCTTATTCATTCTTCAAGATCCAGCTCAAACGGAACTCGCTGGTGGATTCCTCAACATGGCAAGGAGAGCTGGTTACTTACTCTCTGCTCCCACAGATCACTACGAACAGCCGGGGTTTTAGGACAAAGTAATGCGGATATTTATTTTTGTGTCGGTCTCGTCCCCAGGCTGTGAACTTCGAGGCAGAGACGGCGTCTTTTTTTTTTTTTTTTTTTTTTTTCAGGTTTCTAATCTTCCAGCATTGTGGCACACGGTAGGCTCGGTAATGATGAATGACTGAGACTACATTACTTGGCAACCAGGGTGCAGATCCCAGCCGGGTTACTCTCGAAGTTCCACTGAACCGCCAAATCGCAGGAGTTTCGGCTAGTATATCGGTTCCCGCCAAACAAGCGTTCAAAAATATGCAGCTGTGTACACTAGGAAACAGACTCATGACTACTCTCATGACTACCGCCTTTTCTAAAGCCGCATCGGTCAACGTCGCCTAGTCGAGCCGACAGGAGCGATTTTGGAGCTTGCTCTGTTGAGGCAAACGCTCTCCCTGAGCAAACTGAGTCCCAGGAGTAGTATTCAACTCCGGTCTGGAGACTGTCCGCTTTTTTCTAACAGCAACAGGAAGTCAAGGGGGAAACGTAGGATTCAAATGTTTGGGGGTAACTGCTGGCAGCCACTCAGGGTCAAGGTTCCCTGTCGACCAGGGCCCAGGTCTACGAGGAAAGGTCGCGCAACAACTTCCTCTCAGCACCACCACATCGTAGGTAGAATGCCTAGTCCAGGCTTCAGCACCCACCATCCCCCGGCGATCGGCGCTCCGCCCACTTCGTGCAGAATGCTCCCATTATCGCGAGAAGTCAGTAGCCTCGCCTTTTCGGGTTGCGAGCTCTCGCGAGAACAGGCTGTGAAGCCGGCCTGTAGCCTGCTGGGGCGGCTCTGATATCCGCCGCCACAGCCACCCGCTGAGCCTTTCCGTTGAGGAGGAAGCGGAGGTGTCGCGGACCCTGGCCTTTGCCTGGCTCCTCAGTGGATACTCAAGGGGACTACAGGTTCGAGGGTGACTGGACTTAGCTGGGGAATTCGGTGGGCGCGGTGCTGGAGGCTTAGCTTGGCGGGGGCGGAGGAGGGAAGGGGGCGGAGGGCGAATCTGGGAATGAGAGGCGGATTCTCCCTCCGCTGATGGTCTGGGGGTCAGGGAGCCTGCTAAGGCATGGTAGGTGGGGCTCTGGGCTCCGGCCGCTGGCGCTCAATTCGGAGCGGCAGAGATGGGACTTGGATTTTGGGGCGCTGCTTTTGGGTTCGGGAGTCCGGAGGCCTTTCCCCAGGGATGAAGGCGTTACTCTCATCCCTCTTCTGGGCACAGAGTAACCCGTGCCCCGCCCCTTGCCTGTCATATCTGGGCCAATGCAGCAATATCCTGGGGAGGGCGCATCACAATAGGGTTAAGGTGACAGGTAGAGTTTCCCTTTGGGTGAAGGGGAGTGAGACGCCAATGATGTGCTGCGCGGTTTTATTCTCTAACAGTATCACGTATGGCAAAGCTGTGTTTTCCCTAAACTTGCACAGAAAAGGTTATTTTTTCCTTTTTAAGACTCAAGTCTCTTAACATCCTTTCTCCTTGGGAATGGGGTGGGGGAGGTGAGACATTGTTTAGTAATTTGTTAGTGTGGAGCAATGTGAGCATCCCTGGGCTTCACAGATTTTGGACTTTTCTCCTCGGTATTTTGAATCCGTGATGCAAAATCACTAGTCCAGACATGCTAAAGACAGAGCCTTATCTGCTTGTCAGTTTGTGCACTTTGCAAATAACAACTTGAAAAGCTGTATATATTTTTTATCTCGAGGCTTGTAATTTAAATTAGCAACCTGAATGAAGCAAAACATTTATTTTATTTAGACAGCTACACAGATTTGATCAAGATATTTTATTGAGGGGTTTAGGGATAAATTTTGACTAAAAGAGGCCATTGAAATTAGGATAAGAGTTATAATAAGGTATGCAACTGTGAGGACCAAAAGGAATTCTGAACTGGAGAGCCCATCAGGACAGAAGTCCAGGTCTTGAAACTGAGGACTCTGTTTGTCATTTGAATGTAAAGCAGAAAGCAGTAGAAAATATCTGTGAAACTATTTGATGGTGAATTAAGACTGTTAAAAAGCGTCTGAGGAGAACTATTTTTAAATGTGTACATGTGCTTCCCTAACATCTGTCAGAGTTTATGACCTAACTGCTGTTCTTCTACATCAGGAGGAAGTGAGAAGAGAGTTTCTAAAGCATGAAGTGTGGTAAGGAACCACGGAATAGCATAGCGTTCTATCAGGAAAGCTTTTAGTGTCTCAACAGTCTTTTTGAGTGCTTTCACCCTTTTTTCTCACTAAAAAAGCTTTACAGATGGATTTTTTACCCTCAGTATGCCAAACCTCCACTGGTTTGACTTTTTTCTTTATTGCTCTTTCTTTCCTTCTAAGACTTGTGAAGTTATTGTTATCTATGGAGTTGCATGTTGCTGTGGTCTGCTTTGTGGCTTTTTACGCTTGGATGACTTAGTGAAATGTTGGAAGTGATCTGGAAAAAATTATGCACTTTTCAAAGTAATAAGTACTAGGCCTTCAGGTACTAGGCAGATAATGAAAACCAGTGAAATGTACTAGAGAGTTTATGCCTCATCTAGGAGGGACATCCAGTTTTCATGTCCATCTCATGAACATGAATATGGGCCCAATGTTGCCATATCTTTGGCTTCTCAAGAGAACACAGGAAATTTAGATTTGTGTTTGCAGGCTCTTGATTTTTAAAATATTGACAACTAATTAAAAAAATAAAAAATAACATCAGTTGGCCCAACTGAACCCATCTGTAGTTGTATCCTGCTCACCATTTTAGGACTTCTGTTATAGGTCAAAATTTATACATTTAACAATTGCAAAAAAAAAGGGGATTTAAAACAGTATGCTAATTAGCTTGGAATTTCAAACCTAGGAGGACTTGGAAAAATGTCAAGTCTAATTGAAACCAGTAGATACGTTTAATAGCCTTTAAATATATTAGGACAGATTGAACCAGTAATTGCTGTTAATATTTTAATTGTGGAAAAACTGAAAAAAAAAAGCTCTCAATGTTTATGACTTAAGAACTGAGAGTTTTGAGCAAGGCTAGTTTATAGGTATCTTGTAAGGGAGCACTTTATTGTACTTGCAACTAATACATAAAATGCAACCCGGGAGACCCATTACAACTTATCTCAGGTTTTGAATGATTAATGTTTGCTCCGTCATCCCACATTGTCTCTAGGCATTGATTTTTGTTGTTGTTTACTTTTTACTTTGAAATACTTTAAAATTTACAGGACAGTTACAGACATTATACGAATCCCATACAGAAAACACCAACATACCCCTACCCTCCCAGATACCCAGAGCCACCAATTCTAACATCTTGCCACACTTTATAAATCAATCAATCAGTCGATCTCTCTATCTGATGTCTATCTGCTTATCGATCCATTTTCTGAACATTTGAGTGTAGGTTGTATACATTATGCTCCTTGAACATTTAATACTGCCATGTACATTTCTTAAGAACAAGCATATTTACTTATGTAACCACCTTAAATGCAGTTACCAAGTTCAAGAAATTTAACATTGAGATAAAGCTTATAGTCTATATTTCAGTTTTTCAGTATGTCCCAATAATATCCCTTGAGCCTTTTCTCCTCATTCCCTAGTTCCCATCCAGGATCATGTATTGCATTTCATTATCATTGTCTCTTAACTTGCTCCTTCCTTCCTGCCTGCCTGCCTGCCTGCCTGCCTTCCTGCCTTCCTCCCTCCCTCCCTCCCTCCCTTCCGATCTCCATATCCCAGTTATAACGTTTGGTGGGATTAATCACTTTCCCTATGATGCTGTATTCTCACCACCTTCTGGTACTAAAACTTTCCCATCTCCCCAAACAGAAATTCTGCATCCATTTTGCATTAACCTCCCCACCACCACCTGCCCTGCAACCTAGACTCTAATTTCTGCGTCTCTCAGTTTGCATGGTCCTTAAGTTTTAACACCCTAAATCTATAACAGTCTTGTTTTAGGCATTGATTTTTACTGGAAGCAATATTGATCTCTTGGATTTTATTCCCTGGTGGGTGGGAGGTGGGGAGGAAGGAGGATAGAAAGAAATGGAATGGGGAAAGTGTGATGTGAAGCAGGCACTCTCGTGCCTCTTTCTTACACTGTTCATTAAAAGATTGATTTGGGTTAACTAGTCTCTCTTGTAAGAATGGGTACTTTCAGTGATTAAGTACAGTGCCTTAAACATAGCAGAGCTTAATGACATTTGTGGAATTGAACCCTGTGGACTAAACCACAGTAACCCATTAGTGTGAAGTACTTTATCACATCATCTCATTCATACTTAATTGAACTGTAGGGAATGGGAGTTTTAGAGGTCAGACCTCAGTAAGAGGTGGACCTTAGGCATAGAGAGGGTAAAGTGAGGGTCCTGTCTTGAGGATAAGGATAAGAGAGGAGGCTAGATGAGAGAGAGTTCTGAAAAGAAAGGTGAAATGGCTAAGTATCCTTTGGTCTACTGTGCAGTTTGACAAAGAGCTCTGCCTTTGACAACTAAATTTATCCTAATTTGTGCAGAGACTACAAAGAATGCTAGTTGTTGATCAGTACTGCTTTGGGAATTTGCAGACTTGATTGTCTTCCTTTTAGCCTAGTCTTCTCAAGTCAAGCTAGTCTAAGGTCTCTTCATCCGGTCCTTGTCTGTCTGCCTGGTGTAGAAAGTGAACATCTTTTTGAGATGTTCCTGTTTGAGAATTTTAAAAATGTTTCTGAAGAATCTGTTGTATATTTATGGAGATTGCATTTGTTGAAAGAGTAACCATAATTTTCTTCTCCCCATATTTGTACCTTGTCTTATAAAATCAGAAGTTCTTTCCCGGAGGTAGCTTTTCCCCTTCTTTCCATCCCTGAGAAGCCTTCCCGAGGGATTATTGATTGCTTACCTGGTAGGTGGGTCTGGGAGAAATAATTGAGTATATTTTTGCTCATTAACTTCTAATTCTTTTTCTGGAGCCCCTCATTCTTAGGATATACATTCTCCACTCCTCGGTGTATGGTAGGTTTCTTTGAACAGATGGTCCCCATTTCATGGAGAAGGAAACGGAACACCTGCAGTCCTGGCTGGATAAGTTTAATTTAGAATTGAAGTAATAAGAAGCTTTTTTCTACCACTCGTTTCAGGTTTATTTTTTTGGGGGGGGGGGGCGGGGCGTGCTTTTCTTTATAAGAAGTGGTGGGTTTATAGAACAATCATAAATAAATACAGGATTCCGATACACCACCCCACAGTCAACACCTTATATTGGTGTGGAACATTTGTTACGTTTTATGATAGCACATTTTTATAATTGTACTATTAATTAAAGTCCAAGGTTTCAATTAGGATTTACTGTTTGTGTAGTGTTCTGTGGATTTTTTTAAAAAATTTTTGTTCTCTTACATTTATGTAATCTAACATTTTCCCTTTTAATCATATTCAGATACATATTTCAGTGCTGTTATTTGCGTTCGCAGTGTTGTATTACCATTACCACCATCCATTACCAAAACATTACCATTGTTCCAAATAGGAGCCCTGCACATTTTAAGCCTTAACTTGCCGTTCCCTATTGCAACCTGTTCCCTGGTAGCCTACATTCTAGATTCTGATTCTGAGAGTTTGCTTATTGGAATTTTTATTTCAAAACAGTGAAATCATACAATATTTGTCCTTTTGAGTCTGGCTTATTTCACTCAATGTAATGTCTTCACAGTTCATCCATGTTGTTGCATGTATCAGGACTTCATTCTTTTCTATAGCTGAATAATATTCCATTATATGTATATACTGCATTTTATTTTCCATTCATTGCTTGATGGACACTTGAGTTGCTTCCATCTTTTGGCAATTGTGAATAATGCTGCCGTGAACATCGGTGTGAAAATATCTGTTCGAGTCCCTGCTTTCAATTCTTAACTTTCTGAGGAACCACCAAACTGTCTTCCACAGTGACTGTACCATTTTACATTGCCATTAGCAATGAATGACTGTTGCTAGTTCTCCATATCCTCTCCAACACTTGTTATTTTCCACATTTTTGATAGCAGCCATTCAAATGGGTGTGAAATGATATTTCATTGTGGTTTTGATTTGCATTTCCCTGATGGCTAATAACATTGAGCATCTTTTTGGGTGCTTTCTGGCCTTTGGATATCTTTTTTGGAGAGATATCCATTTAAGACTTTTGTCCATTTTTAAATTGGGTTGGTTGTTTTTTTGTTGTTAAGTTGAAGGTTTTCTTTATATATTGTGGATGTTAATCCTTTATTGTTTATGTTTTTTTCCAAATATTTTATCCCATTGTAAAGGTTGTTGTTTTACTTTCATGATAAATTCCCTTGAGAAGCAAAGTTTTTGATTTTGCTGAGGTCCCATTTACCTCTTTTTTCTTTTGTTTCTTGTGCTTTGGGTGTAAAGTCTAAGAAACCTTTGCCTAATACAAGTTCTTGAAGATGTTTCCCTGTGTCTTCTTCTAGGAGTTTGATAGTTTGAGCTCTTATATTAAGGTCTTTAATCCATTTTGAGTTGATTTTTCTGTATGGTGTGAGGTAGGGGTCCTTTTTTTTTTTTGCAAATGGAGATCCAGTTTTCCCACCACTGTTTGTTGGAGACTATTCTTTCCTGATTGAGTAGTCTTTTATACCTTGTCAGAAATCAGTTGGCTGTAAATGTGAGGGTTGATTTCTGAGCTCTTAATTCTTTTCTATTGGTCTATATGTCCTTGTGCCAGTACCATGTTGTTTTGATTACTATGGCTTTGTAATAAGTTTTAAGATTGGGGTGTGCATCCTTTAACTTCATTCTTCTTTTATAGGATGGCTTTACCTATTTGGGGCCCATTACCCTTCCATATAAATTTGATGATTGGCTTTTCCATTTCTGTGAAGAACATTGTTGGAACTGTGATTGAGATTGCATTGAATCTATAAATTGCTTTGGTTGTTATTGACATCTTAACGATATTTAGTCTTCCAGTCAATGAACACAGAATATCCTTCCACTTATTTAGCTCTTTTAAAATGTCTTTTAGCAATGTTTTGTAGTTTTCTTTGTACAAGTCCTCCACGTCCTTGATTATTTTTTTCCTAAATATTTGATTCGTCTAGTCATTATTGTGAATGGAATTTTAAAAAAATTTCTTCTTCCAATTGTTCATAGATTGTGTATAGAACACAAATGATTTTTGGGTGTTGATCTTGTACCCCACCACTTTGCTTAATTCATTTATTAGCTCTAGAAGTTTTGTTCTGGATTTTTCAGGGTTTTCTGTATATAGAATCATATCTTCCGCAAATAGGGAAAGTTTTCTGCAAATAGAGAAAGCTTTAATTCTTTCTTTCCAATTTGGATGGCTTTTGTTTCTTTTTCTTGCCTAATTGCTCTGACATGAACTTCCAGGACAGTGTTGACTAACAGTGGTAATGTGGGCATCCTTATTTTGTTCCTGACTTCAGAGGGAAGGCTTTCTGTCTTTTACTATTAAATAGGATGTTAGCTATGGGCTTTTCATATATGCCCTTAACATGTTGAGGAAGTTTCTTTCTATTCCTCATGTTCTACATGATTTTATGAAGAAAGGGTGCTGTATTTTGTCAAAGCCTAGCCTGTATCAATTGAGATGATGATGTGGTTTTTTCCTTCATTCTGTTATTGTGGTGTATCACATCAATTATTTTTCTTATGTTGAACCAACCTTGCCTACCAGGGATGAATCCCACTTGATCATGGTATGTAATTCTTTTAATATGCCATTGTATTAGGTTTGCTAGTATTCTTTTGAGGATTTTTGCATCTATATTCTTAAGAAACAATTGGTTTGTAGTTTTCTTTTCTTGTATCTTTATCTGGCTTTGGTGTGAAGATGATGTTGGCCTTGTAGAATGAATTTGGGAGTGTTCCCTCCTGTTGAATTTTTTGGAAGAGCAGAATTGGATTTAAGTCTTCTTGGAATGTTTGGTAGAATTCCTCTGTGAAAGTCCTGGGCTTTTCTTTGTTGGGAGGTTTCTGCTGACTGATTCAGTGTCTTTACTGGTAATTGGTTTGTTGTGATCTTTATTTCTTCTTGAATCAATTTAGGTAGTTTGTGTGTTTGTAAAAATTTGTCTATTTCATCTAGGTTATCTAATTTATTGGCATAAAGTTGTTCATGATATCCTCTTATACTCCTTTTTATTTCAGTGGGGTCTGTAGTAATATCCCCATTTTCATTTCTGATTTTCATTATTTGTATCGTCTTCCTTTTCACTCAAGCTAAAGGTTTGTCAATTTTATGGATCTTTTCAAAGAACCAACTTTTGGTTTTATTGATCCTCTTTTTTTTTTTTTTTTTTTTTTTTTGCGTTTTTATCTCCGCTCTAATCTTTGTTATTTTCTTCCCTCTGCTTACTTTTGGTTTAGTTTGTGCTTATTTTTCTAATTCTTCCAGTTTTGAGGTTAGGGCTCTGATTTGAAGTCCTTCTTCTTTTTTAATGTAAGCATTTGGGGCTATAAATTTTCCTCTCAGCACCACCTTTGGTGTATTCCATGAGTTTTGGTATGTTGTATTTTCATTTTCATTCACCTCAAAATATTTACTAATTCTGCTTCTGATTTCCTCTTTAACCCATTGGTTGTTTAAGAGTATGTTGTTTAATTTCTGCATGTTTGTGAATTTTCAGTTTCTCCTTCTGTTACTGATTTCTACCTTCATTCTGTTTTGGTCGGAGAATATACATTGCATGATTTCAGTATTTTTGAGTTTATTGAGGCATGTTTTGTGACCCAGAATATGGTCTATACTGGAGAACGATCCATATGCATTCAAGAACAATGTGTATTCTGTTTTTGTTCGGTATAGTGTTCCATATATGTCTGTTAGGGTTAGTTGATTTAGTGTATCATTCAAATACTGTAATTCCTTATGGATCTTCTGACTGGATGTTCTATCTATTACTGAGAGTGGAATGTTAAAGTCTCCTACTATTCATGTATACCCATCAATTTCTCTCTTCAAATCCATCAGTATTTGCTTCATATATTTTGGGGCTGTGCTGTTTGTTGCATGTATATGTGTAATTGATGCATCATCCTGCTGAATTGTCCCTTTTAACAGTATATAAGGACCATCTTTTTCCCTCATAACTGTTTTTGATTAAAAGTTTTTTACCCAATGTTGCTATAGCCACCCAAGCTCTCTTTTGGTTACTACTTGCATAGTATATATTTTTCTGTCCTTTTACCCTCAACCTACTTGTGTCTGAGGTGCGTCTCTTGCAGCCAGCATGTATTTGGGTCATGCTTTTTTATCCATTCTGCCAATCTCTGCCTTTTGCCTGGAGAGTTTAATCCATTTACATTTAAAGTCAGTACTGATAATACAGGACTTTCTTCTGCCATTTTGCTATTTAGCCTTTGTAAGTCTTATACCTTTTTCCTTCTCACTTCTGTTAATGCCCACTTTTATATTTATTTGAATTTTTGTGTTGTACCATATTGTGTGCCTTAACACTTCTATCTGGATATATTTTTCATCTGTTTCTTTGTGGTTACCATGGGGTTAAAATTTAGCATCCTAGATATATAATAGTCATATTTGATTTGATACCAACTTAACTTCAGTAATATGCATATATACTTTTCCTATACCCCTCTGTCCCCCCACCATTTTTTTGTACTTATTACCACTCATATCTTTATACACGTTATTCCAGAAGTTAGATTAATCATTTTTATACATTTGCATTTTAGCACTTGTAGGAAGAAGTGGAGTTACATACCTAACAATACACTAAAATAATGCTGGCATTTATAATTACCCAAATGGTTACCTTTACCGCAAGTCTTTGTTTCTTTATGCTGTTTTGAATCAATCACTAGTGTCTAGCGTCCTTTCCTTTCAGTCTGAAGAACTTCCTTTAGCATTGCTCGTAGGGTTGGTCTTGTGGTGATGAACCCCCAAGACTTTTGTTAATCTGTGAATGTCTTGATCACCTTCATTTTTTCTTTTAAATTATGCCAGTCTTCCTCTCAAGGATTGAAAGTTACCACAGATTTGCTTTTTTTAAAAATTCAATTTTATTAAGATATATTCACATATCATAATCATACAAAGTGTACAGTCAGTTGTGTTCATAGTACCATCATATAGTTGTGCACTCATCACCACAATCAATTTTTGAACATTTGGATTACTCCAAAAATATATAAAAATAAGAATAAAAATGAAAGTAGAAAATAACACCTAAAACATCCCTCCCTTCCCCTCTTATTCATTTAATTTTTGTCCCCATTTTTCTGTTCATCTGTTCATATATTGGCTAAAGGGCATCTCCGTCATTTTTGAAAGGGAGCTTCATCAGATATAAAACTCTTGGCTGGTAGTTGTTTTCCTTCAGCACTTTAAGTATTTCAACCCCTGCCTTCTTGCCTCCATAGTTTCTGATGAGAAATCAGCACTCATTCTAAGTGGGGCTCCCTTGTACAAAACATGTTGCTTTTCTCTTGCTGCTTTTAGAAATCTCTACTTGTCCTTTGCATTTGATAGTATCACTAATTAGTGCATGATGGAATGTATTTTTCTTCATGTTTATTCTGTTTGGTGTTCTCTGTACTTCTGGGTTGTGCATATTTTCATCTCTTGTGAGTTTTGGAAAGTTCTCTCTCATTATTTTTTGACTAGTCTTTCTGCCCCTTTCCCTTTTTCTTCCCTTCTGGGACTCCCATGATGTGTATAGTGGTGTGCTGATGGAATCCCAGAGGTGTCTTAGACTCTTTTGGCTTTTAATATTTCTTTTTCCTTTCTGCTCCTCAGCCTGACTCATTTCAAGTGTCTTGTCTTCAAGTGCACTGATTCTTTCTTCTGCCCACTCCAGTCTGCTCTTAAAACCCTCCTGGGCATTTTTCGTTTTAGTTATTGTGGTCTTTGATTCCAGTACTTCTGTTTGGTTCCTCTTTAAGATTTCTGGCTCTTTGCCTAGACTCTGATATTGTTCATTCATTGTATTCCAGATATCCTTTAGTTCTTTCTCTGTGTTTTCCTTCATTTCCTTGAACTTTTTTTTTTTTATCTTCATTTTATTGAGATATATTCACATACCACGCAGTCATACAAAACAAATCGTACTTTCGATTGTTTACAGTACCATTCCATAGTTGTACATTCATCACCTAAATCAATCCCTGACACCTTCATTAGCACACACACAAAAATAACAAGAATAATAATTAGAGTGAAAAAGAGCAATTGAAGTAAAAAAGAACACTGGGTACCTTTGTCTGTTTGTTTCCTTCCCCTATTTTTCTACTCATCCATCCATAAACTAGACAAAGTGGAGTGTGGTCCTTATGGCTTTCCCAATCCCATTGTCACCCCTCATAAGCTACATTTTTATACAACTGTCTTCGAGATTCATGGGTTCTGGGTTGTAGTTTGATAGTTTCAGGTATCCACCACCAGCTACCCCAATTCATTAGAACCTAAAAAGAGTTGTCTAAAGTGTGCGTAAGAGTGCCCACCAGAGTGACCTCTCGGCTCCTTTTGGAATCTCTCTGCCACTGAAGCTTATTTCATTTCCTTTCACCTCCCCCTTTTGGTCAAGAAGATGTTCTCCGTCCCACGATGCCAGGTCTACATTCCTCCCCGGGAGTCATATTCCACGTTGCCGGGGAGATTCACTCCCCTGGGTGTCTGATCCCACGTAGTGGGGAGGGCAGTGATTTCACCTTTCAAGTTGGCTTAACTAGAGAGACAGGGCCACATCTGAGCAACAAAGAGGCACTCGGGAGGAGGCTCTTAGGCACAACCATAGGGAGGCCTAGCCTCTCCTTTGCAGCAACCGTCTTCCCAAGGGTAAAACCTGTGGTAGAGGGCTCAACCCATCAAACCACCAGTCCTCTATGTCTGTGGTCATGTTAGCAACCATGGAGGTGGAGTAGGCGAATACCCCTGCATTCTCCACAGGCTCCTCAAGGGGGCACTACATCTTTTTTTCCTTGTTTTTCTTTTTTTTTTTTAACTTTCCCTTCTTTTTTACATCAACTGTATAAAAAAAAGTTAAAAAGAAAACAAACATACAATAAAAGAACATTTCAAAGAGACCATAACAAGGGAGTAAGAAAAAGACAACTAACCTAAGATAACTGCTTAACTTCCAACATGTTCCTACTTTACCCCAAGAAAGTTACCTAATATAGCACCATTTCTGTGAACTTGTTCCTACTATATCCATCAGAAATTAACAGACCATAGTCATTCCTGGGCATCCCCAGAACGTTAAATAGCTTATCTGTTCTTCTTGGATTATTGTTCCCCCTTCCTTAATTGCTCTCTATTGCTAGTTCCCCTACATTCTACATTATAAACCATTTGTTTTACATTTTTCAAAGTTCACATTAGTGGTAGCATATAATATTTCTCTTTTTGTGCCTGGCTTATTTCGCTCAGCATTATGTCTTCAAGGTTCATCCATGTTGTCATACGTTTCACGAGATCGTTCCTTCTTACTGCCGCGTAGTATTCCATCGTGTGTATATACCACATTTTATTTATCCACTCATCTGTTGAAGGACATTTGGGTTGTTTCCATCTCTTGGCAATTGTGAATAATGCTGCTATGAACATTGGCGTGCAGATATCTGTTCGTGTCACTGCTTTCCGATCTTCCGGGTATATACCGAGAAGTGCAATCGCTGGATCGAATGGTAACTTTATTTCTAGTTTTCTAAGGAACTGCCAGACTGACTTCCAGAGTGGCTGAACCATTATACAGTCCCACTAACAATGAATAAGAGTTCCAATTTCTCCACATCCCCTCCAGCATTTGTAGTTTCCTGTTTGTTTGATGGCAGCCATTCTAATCGGTGTTAGATGGTATCTCATTGTGGTCTTAATTTGCATCTCTCTAATAGCTAGAGAAGCTGGACATTTTTTCATGTGTTTCTTGGCCATTTGTATTTCCTCTTCAGAGAACTGTCTTTTCATATCTTTTGCCCATTTTATAATTGGGCTGTCTGTACTATTGTCATTGAGTTGTAGGATTTCTTTATATATGCAAGATATCAGTCTTTTGTCAGATACATGGTTTCCAAAAATTTTTTCCCATTCAGTTGGCTGCCTCTTTACCTTTTTGAGAAATTCCTTTGAGGTGCAGAAACTTCTAAGCTTGAGGAGTTCCCATTTATCTATTTTCTCTTTTGTTGCTTGTGCTTTGGGTGTAAAGTCTAGGAGGTGGCCGCCTAATACAAGGTCTTGAAGATGTTTTCCTACATTATCTTCTAGGAGTTTTATGGTACTTTCTTTTATATTGAGATCTTTGGTCCATTTTGAGTTAATTTTTGTGTAGGGTGTGAGGTAGGGGTCCTCTTTCATTCTTTTGGATATGGATATCCAACTCTCCCAGCCCCATTTGTTGAAAAGACCATTATGACTCAGTTCAGTGACTTTGGGGGCCTTATCAAAGATCAGTCGGCCATAGATCTGAGGGTCTATCTCTGAATTCTCAATTCGATTCCATTGATCTATATGTCTATCTTTGTGCCAGTACCATGCTGTTTTGGCAACTGTGGCTTTATAATAAGCTTCAAAGTCAGGGAGTGTAAGTCCTCCCACTTCGTTTTTCTTTTTTAGAGTGTCTTTGGCAATTCGAGGCATCTTCCCTTTCCAAATAAATTTGATAAGTAGCTTTTCCAAGTCTGCAAAGTAGGTTGTTGGAATTTTGATTGGGATTGCATTGAATCTGTAGATGAGTTTGGGTAGAATTGACGTTTTAATGACATTTAATGAACATGGAATATTTTTCCATCTTTTAAGGTCCCCTTCTATTTCTTTTAGTAGAGTTATGTAGTTTTCTTTGCATAGGTCTTTTACATCTTTGGTTAAGTTTATTCCTAGGTACTTGATTTTTTTAGTTGCTAATGAAAATGGTATCTTTTTCTTGAGAGTCTCTTCAGTTTGTTCATTTCTAGCATATAGAAACATTACTGACTTATGTGCATTAATCTTGTATCCCGCTACTTTGCTAAATTTGTTTATTAGCTCTAGTAGCTGTATCGTCGATTTCTCAGGGTTTTCTAGATATAAGATCATATCATCTGCAAGCAATGACAGTTTTACTTCTTCTTTTCCAATTTGGATGCCTTTTATTTCTTTGTCTTCCCGGATTGCCCTGGCTAGCACTTCCAGCACAATGTTGAATAACAGTGGTGACAGCAGGCATCCTTATCTTGTTCCTGATCTTAGAGGGAAGGCTTTCAGTCTCTCACCATTGAGTACTATGCTGGCTGTGGGTTTTTCATATATGCTCTTTATCATGTTGGGGAAGTTTCCTTCAATTCCTACCTTTTGAAGTGTTTTTATCAAAAAGGGATGTTGGATTTTGTCAAATGCTTTTTCAGCATCTATTGAGATGATCAATTGATTTTTCCCTTTTTGACTTGTTAATGTGTTGTAATACATTGATTGATTTTCTTATGTTGAACCATCCTTGCATGCCTGGAATGAACCCCACTTGGTCATGGTGTATGATTTTTTTAATGTGTCTTTGGATTCGATTTGCAAGTATTTTGTTGAGGATTTTTGCATCTATATTCATTAGGGAGATTGGCCGGTAGTTTTCCTTTTTTGTAGCATCTTGCCTGGTTTTGGTATTAGATTGATGTTAGCTTCATAAAATGAGTTAGGTAGTGTTCCATTTTCTTCAATGTTTTGAAAGAGTTTGAGTAAGATTGGTGTCAGTTCTTTCTGGAAAGTTTGGTAGAATTCCCCTGTGAAGCCATCTGGCCCTGGGCATTTATTTGTGGGAAGATTTTTGATGACTGATTGGATCTCTTTGCTTGTGATGGGTTGGTTGAGGTCTTCTATTTCTTCTCTGGTCAGTCTAGGTTGTTCATATGTTTCCAGGAAATTGTCCATTTCCTCTACATTATCCAGTTTGTTGGCATACAATTGTTCATAGTATCCTCTTATAATTTTTTTAATTTCTTCAGGCTTGCAGTTATGTCACCTTTTTCATTCATTATTTTGTTTATATGGGTCTTCTCTCTTTTTGATTTTGTCAGTCTAGCTAGGGGCTTGTCAATCTTGATGATCTTCTCAAAGAACGAACTTTTGGTGATATTTATCCTCTCTATTGTTTTTTTGTTCTCTATGTCATTTATTTCTGCTTTAATCCTTGTTATTTCTTTTCTTGTGCTTGGTTTAGGATTGGTTTGCTGTTTATTTTCTAGCTTCTTCAGTTGATCCATTAGTTCTTTGATTTTGGCTCTTTCTTCCTTTTTAATATATGCGTTTAGTGCTATAAATTTCCCCCTTAGCACTGCTTTTGCTGCATCCCATAGGTTTTGGTATGTTGTGTTTTCATTTTCATTCATCTCTATATATTTAGCAATTTCTCTTGCTATTTCTTCTTTAACCCACTGATTGTTTAGGAGTGTGTTGTTTAACCTCCAGGTATTTGTGAATTTTCTAAGTCTCTGATGGTTATTGACTTCTAATTGTATTCCATTGTGGTCAGAGAATGTGCTTTGAATAATTTCAATCTTTTTAAATTTATTGAGGTTTGTTTTATGTCCCAGCATATGATCTATTCTGGAGAAAGTTCCATGAGCACTAGAAAAGTATGTGTATCCTAGTGATTTGGGATGTAATGTCCTGTATATGTCTGTTAAATCTAATTCATTCATCAGATTGTTTAGGTTTTCAATTTCCTTATTGGTCTTCTGTCTGGTTGATCTATCTATAGGAGAGAGTGATGTGTTGAAGTCTCCCACAATTATTGTGGAAACATCAATTGCTTCCTTTAGTTTTGCCAGGTTTGTCTCATGTATTTTGTGGCACCTTGATTGGGTGCATAGACATTTACGATTGTTATTTCTTCTTGCTGAATTGCCCCTTTTATTAGTATGTAGTGGCCTTCTTTGGCTCTCAAAACATCCCTGCATTTGAAGTCTATTTTATCTGAGATTAATATAGCTACACCTGCTTTCTTTTGGCTGTAGCTTGCATGAAATATTTTTTTCCATCCTTTCACTTTCAGTTTCTTTGTGTCCCTGTGTCTAAGATGAGTCTCTTGTATGCAACATATTGATGGTTCATTTTGTTTGATCCATTCTGCGAATCTATATCTTTTAATTGGGGAGTTTAATCCATTTACATTCAACGTTATAACCGTGAAGGCATTTCTTGAATCAGCTATCTTATCCTTTGGTTTATGTTTGTCATATTTTTCCCCTCTGTCTATTAATATCCTTTATTGTACCCATACCGAATCTCTTTAGTACTGAACCTTTCTCCAAGTCTCTCTGTCCTGTCTTTGTTTCTCTGTCTGTAGGGCTCCCTTTAGTATCTCCAGTAGGGCAGGTCTCTTGTTAGCAAATTCTCTCAGCATTTGTTTGTCTGTGAAAAATTTAAGCTCTCCCTCAAATTTGAAGGAGAGCTTTGCTGGATAAAGTATTCTTGGCTGGAAATTTTTCTCACTCAGAATTTTAAATATATCGTGCCACTGCCTTCTCGCCTCCATGGTGGCTGCTGAGTAGTCACTACTTAGTCTTATGCTGTTTCCTTTGTATGTGGTGAATTGCTTTTCTCTTGCTGCTTTCAGAACTTGCTCCTTCTCTTCTGTGTTTGACAGTGTGATCAGTATATGTCTCGGAGTGGGTTTATTTGGATTTATTCTATTTGGGGTTCGGTGAGCATTTATGATTTGTGTATTTATGTTGTTTAGAAGATTTGGGAAGTTTTCCCCAACAATTTCTTTGAATACTCTTCCTAGACCTTTACCCTTTTCTTCCCCTTCTGGGACACCAATGAGTCTTATATTTGGATGTTTCATATCATCTATCATATCCCTGTGGTCCATTTCGATTTTTTCAATTTTTTCCCCATTCTTTCTTTTATGCTTTCATTTTCCATTCTGTCATCTTCGAGGTCACTGATTCGTTGTTCAACTTCCTCTAGTCTTGTACTATGAGTGTCCAGAATGTTTTTAATTTGGTCAACAGTTTCTTTAATTTCCATAAGATCATCCATTTTTTTATTTAGTCTTGCAATGTCTTCTTTATGCTCTTCTAGGGTCTTCTTGATTTCCTTTGTCTCCCGTACTATGGTCTCATTGTTCATCTTTAGTTCTTTGAGTAGCTGCTCTAGGTGCTGTGTCTCTTCTGGTCTTTTGATTTGGGTGCTTGGGCTTGGGTTATCCATATCGTCTGGTTTTTTCATATGCTTTATAATTTTCTGTTGTTTTTGGCCTGTTGGCATTTGCTGAACTTGATAGGGTTCTTTTAGGATTTGTAGACCAATTGAAGTCCTTATCTCTAATTTATCAGATCTACAGCTTCGTGGAGTACACTTTCTCTAACTAACCAGCAGGTGGCGTCCACGAGCCACCTGTTCTCCACAAGCCAGTTCTCCCCTGCTTAGCCTTTTTGGTGAGTGGGGGAGTGAGTCTTGTGGGGTCCAATTGGTGTACCAAGCTTGCGTGTGTAGTTGGTGTTGCCTGCCCTATATATGGGGCGTGTTTCTGGGCGGTCATGGAGGGGGGGTGGCTCTAACAATCAAATCTCCCTGGTGATCCTAGAGTTTTAAAGCTGCTGCAATAGTCTAATCCTTCAGTTCAGTCCTGCCACAGTTTGTCTCTGCCGCTGACCCACAAGTCCTTGGTATTGGCGTATGGCTCCTGAGACTTGCAAGTGGGCCCCTCTTCCAGGCCGTGCACCCCGGGTCCTCTGTTGAAGGGTGACTGTGATATGTCACAGGTGAGTGCCGTCCCCCCAGGGCAGTTCTGGGCTGCTGGGCTGTGTAGGGAGGCTCCCAGTCTGCTGAAATGATGGCTGAATGGGGCTTTGTTAATTCACACTGCTCTACCTTCCCAACTCTGGGACAATCAGCTGAGGTTGCAGGGAAGGCTAATGTCCACGCCCAGTTTTGTGGTGTGTGCCTGTTATTTGAAGCACTTCTGTCACACTCGGTTGTCTGGGGCAGTTCTGGGCTGTGGGGCTGGCGATGGGCAGGAGTGTTTCCTGTCCACCAGGATGATGGCTGTGAGCGGACACCCCCCTTTTCTTGGGAAGTTGTGGTGTTTAGTGAATTTTCTCAGCCACTGGATTATTGCCTTTTGTCTCAGAGCTCTCCTAGTTCTGCTCTTGGCTTGACCTGCCCAAATTGCAAGTCTTTGAAGCTTTCTGTATTGGGCTTCTTAGAGTAATTGTTTTAGAAAAAGAAAAAAGGATTATAGAAAAAAAAAAAAAAAAAAAAGGGCCCTCCTCAGAGATCTAATGGGTTATTGAAATGCTAAGAGACAAAGCAACCAGGGCCATTAAGGAAAGGTCCACAGGGCAGAGAGATTAGCTTTTCTTCGGGATTTGCATGTGAGCCTCAGGGCCTGAGCTCGGGCCTGGGCTCTGCCCTTCCCCTTTCTATGTTCACCAGAACTCCAAAAATCCTCCGCTTTTATTTTGGAGTTTTTCGTGTTGTTTTTTTCCTATGCCTGTCTCCTCTCTGCTGGGCTGGCTGCTCTCAGATTCTCTGGTGTCTGGTCTCAGTCTATCTATGGTTGGAGTTTGGATCAGTAGAATGAGTTTCTGATAAGGGCTGCCACTGCAGTTCTCCCTTCTCCTTCCCGGAGCTGATAGCCCCTCCTCCCACGGGACTGAGCCTGGCGGGGGGGGGGGCGCGGGTCCCCTGGACACAAAAACTTACAGATTTCGCTGATCTCAGCAGTTCCACGTTTTCATGAGTGTTGTATGAAGTATGCCCAAAGTCAGATTGCTGTGTGGTGTCCAGTCCACGCAGTTCCTGGCTTTCTACCTACTTTCCTGGAGGAGTAACTAAAACATGCAGCTCACCAGTCTGCCATCTTGCTCCCCCATGTTCTTTTATCTGCTTGAACTTTTTAATGCAATTTTATTGAGATTTGTTCACATAACACAAAATCCTCCAAAGTGTACCATCATTTGTTGGTAGTTTCATCATATAGTTGTGCATTCATCACCCCAGTCAATCTTTGAACATTTTCATTACTCCAAAAAATAAAATAAAAATTAAAATATAAAAGAACATCCAAAACATTCTATTCCTTTCTTCTTTTTTAATGTCAGTATTTAGAACTGTAAGTTTCCTGCTCAGCACTGCCTTTGCTGCATCCTGTAAGTTTTTTTTTAAGTTTAATTTTGTTGAGCTTGTTCACATACCATAGAACTGTCCAAAGATCCAACGTGCACAAGCAGTTTCCCACAGTACATCATATAGCTGGGCACCCATTACAACAATTAATTTTTTTTTTCCAGAAAAGAAATAAAGACAAAAAAAGAAAACTCAAAACCTCTCGTACCCCTAACCACCCCCCCTCCATTATTGATTCATGTATTGGTATAGTTCATTTGTTACTGCTGATGAAAGAATTTTAAAATACTAACTGTAATACATAGTTTGCAATAGGTATATATTTTTTCCTATATGCCTCTCTATATTAGCTTCTCGTTACAGTGTCATACATTTGTTCTAGTTCATGAAAGAGATTTCTTCTATTTGTACAGTTAATCATGGACATTGTCCACCATGAGATTCACTGTTTTATACCTTCCCATCTTTTAACCTCCAGCTTTCCTTCTGGTGACATATGTGACTTTAAGCTTCTCCTTTCCTTCACATTCACAACCGTTCATCACTGTTAATTATTCTCACAATACTGTGCTACCATCACCTCTGTCCACTTCCAAACACTTACGTTCAACCTAGTTGAACATTCTGCTCATAATAAGCAATGGCTCCCCATTCTATAGCCTTGTTCTATATCCTGTTAACTTATATTTCATGTCTATGAGTTTACATATTATAACTAGTTCATACTAGTGACGCCATGCAATATTTGTCCTTATGTGTCTGACTTATTTCACTCAATATAGTGCCCTCAGGGTTTCTTCATCAACCTGTTTTTTTTTTTAAAGATGGTTTTGTTCACCCACCATACATTCTGTCCTAAGTAAACAATCGATGGTTCCCTGTATAGTCACGTATTTATGTATTCACTACCATCACCACTATCTGTATAAGGACATCTCCATTTCTTCCACAAAGAAGGAAGAAGTCGAAGAAGATAGAGAGACAAAAGAAAAAGAGAGAGGAAAAAACATAACATCTAAAAAGCAATGAAAGGAAAGATAGAATTAAATAATGTAGAATAAAAGAGGCAGACAATATCACCAATGTCAAGAGTCCCATATCCCTCCCTTATGTCCCCCTCTTATAGGCATTTAGCTTTGGTATATTGCCTTTGTTACATTAAAGGGAGCATAATACAATGTTTCTGTTAACTATAGTCTCTAGTTTGCATTGACTGTATTTTTCCCCCCAATACCACCTTATTTTTAACACCTTGCAAGGTTGATATTCATTTGTTCTCCCTTATGTAAAAACGTATTAGTACATTTTATCACAACTGTTGAGCGCTTTAAGTTTCAATGAGTTATCCAGTCCCAGTCTTTATCTTTCCTCTTTCCTTCTGTTTTCCCATATGCTCCTAACCTTCCTCTTTCAGCCATACTCACAGTCATCTTTGTTCGGTGTACTTACGTTGCTGTGCTACCATCACCCAAAATTGTGATGTGATGGATCACTTTTCTCTTCTTGCTTTCAGGATTCTCTCTTTGTCTTTGACATTCAGTAATCTGATTATTAAGTGTCTTGGTGTAGGTCTGTTCAGATCTGTTTTGTTTGGGGTATGCTGCGCTTCTTGGATCTGTAATTTTATGTCTTTCATAAGAGATGGGAAATTTTCATTGATTATTTCCTCTGTTATTGCTTCTGCCCCTTTTTCCTTCTCTTTTCCTTCTGGGACACCCATGACATGTACATTCGTGCACTTCATGTTGTCATTTAATTCCCTGAGACATTGCTCATATTTTTCCATTCTTTTCCCTATCTGTTCTTTTGTGTGTAGGCTTTCAGGTGTCTTGTTCTCCAGTTCCTGAGTGTTTTCTTCTGCCTCTTGAGAGCTGCTGTTGTTATGTCTCCATTGTGTTTTTCATCTCTTGTGTTGTGCCTTTCATTTCCATAGATTCTGTCAGTTGTTTTTGCAAACTTTTGATTTCTACCTTAGGTTAGCCCAGTGTTTTCTTTATAGCCGTCATCTCTTTTGCCATATCTTCCGTGAACTTGTTGATTTGGTTTTTGGTTTGATTTAGCATATTTCTTTTAAAGTATTTAATAGATTATTTCATTAAAGTGAAACAATATCTCAGCTGTATCTTGATTAAGATGTAACTTTGTTCCTTTGACTGGGTCATATCTTTGTTTTTCCTAGTATGGATTGTAGTTTTCTGTTGTCTAGGCATCTGGTTTCCTTGGTTACCCCAGTCAGATTTTCCCAGACCAGAACAGGTTCACATCTCAGAATGGGTTTATATTCAGTTTCAAGTCTCCCTGCCAGGTGTATCTTAGGGATTGACAGTCTTTCCTGTGCGTTCTCTAGCTGTTGTGCCTTTGCTAACCTGCCCAGCAGGTGGCGCCTGTCAGCCTGTTGGTCCTGCCTGGTGTAAGTAGGTGTGGCTCTTTAGTTTCTGTTTTGGCTGTTTTTCCCCTAGGATCTGGGGTCTGGTTATGAAGGGAAGGCAAGTAGTAGAGCTGGGCTCCACCCTCTTCCTCTTAAGGAAGATATACCCCCTAGGGAGTTATCTGCATTTGGACAGCTCTTTTTTTCTCTCTGACTCTGCTATCTCCACCCGTCTGGGTCAGAGCGCTGCAAACTGAAAATGGCTGAGGCTTTCTCCACTGAACTGTCCAGGTTGAGAGAGAGAAAGGGGGACAGAAAGCCCCCTTTCACAGCCAGTCCACAGCCCCTCAATTTCACCCATCGACCAAAGGTAACACCTGGTCTTCTGGGCTCTCCCTCCCAGGACAGAGGAGTCCTCAGGCTTTTTAAGGTCAGTTGTCACAAAATGCTTCTGTCTGCTTGTCGGAGGTTTGTAGCTTGTATTCAGCAGTCCACATTGGAGCTGGGCTGAGCTGTATGTGCTTGCTCATCTTTGTACCACAGCGAAGTTTTGCAGCTCAGCCTGCCCTGGGTGGAGGGGGCTCCTGGCATGGTCCGCAGTTTTTACTTACAGATTCTACGCTGTGATCTCAAGCATTCCTCCCAATCCAGTTTGGTGTACGGTGTGTGGACAGTAGTGGTCGTCCCCCAGCAGTTATTCCAGGTTATTTACTAGTTGTTCCTGGTTGTTCACTAGTTGCTCCAGGGGACTAACTTGATTCTACTCCTCTCTATGCCGCCATCTTGCCCTCCTTGAACACTTTTAATATCATTTTTTAAAAGGCTTTTATATATCTTCATTTTCATCTTCTTCATTGATGTTTTCTGTATTTTTATCTTCTTCCTTTGGATGGGCCATGGTTTCTTCTTTGTCTTGTACTCTTTTTGCACACTATACATTTTAATATTTTAAAATGTTAATTCTGGGATTTTTTCCCTGGGGTGTCTGTATCTTGTTTCGAATACAGCTGGTGATAGGACAGAGATTTTCTTGAGCTTCATCCCTCCTATCAGGAATGTCTATCCAATATGGATTTAGTGTGCAGGGTTTTCCCTGTCTTTCTGGGCCTCTGTCTTGTTCTGGTCTGCTGCTTGTTAGTTGCTTTGGAGTTCTTTTGTTTATAGGAGTTTGGTTGTACCCTCTGTTTCCCAGGAAGTAGACCTCCCTCTCCTGGGTATTTGATGCCAGCAGGCCTTTGTCCCAGACTGTTGGCTTCTATAGTTTTTTATGCTACTTGTCTCTCACTGCTTTTGCCTGGAGGGAAAATTCTGAGAGTAGGATCACCCCAGAAAGGACTTTCCCAAGTCATTCTGTCTCAGTCAATACAGGGTCCCACAAAGGGGGTACAGAATAGCTCCAAAATGCTCTGGCGAGGGAATCAGGAATGGCTCCAGAAGCTTCTCCGATGGCTTCCTGCAGTTGAGCTTTCCTGGCCTGCCTGGCAAATGCAGCTCTTCAGCTAACTGTCCCCCAGAGACCTGAGGAAGTGCTGTGCCTTTAATTTCTACCACCTCCACTCCTGTCCTGGGAGGGATGAAACAATGGCTGCCACCACCTTTGTCGGTACAGGTTGAAACAATAGCTCCCCTAGGAGCCGGGACCCAGTGATCTGAATTTGCTAATCAAAGGCCATGAGCAGTAGTCAGCTTTGTCTACCCCTGTTCTTTGGTAACCAAATTTTTATGTCCCTTGACTTGAAAAGCAGCTAGTTGGACTGGACCCTGCAGTGGCCAGTGAGAATGGAGAATGGGTGCTGGTAGTGCTGTGCAGAGAGAGCAATTTATGGTTCTTTACCATAAGAACTCTTGCTCTTCCCTTGATGCTGTGTAGTGTTCTTCTGGCCTCTGGAGTTTCAATATAGTTGTTTCAGACAGTTCCTGCCTGTTTAATATTCGTTTTGGTTGGAGAACTTAGTCCTGGAACTCTCTACCCTGCCATCTTCCCCGGAAATTAGGTGTATCTTATCTTCATCTGTCTGGCCCTTTTATTTTGTTTCTTTATAGGTTTGGAACTAAAAGTAAGGGAAATGAGTCCTTTTATTTTGTTTCTTTATTGGTTTGGGACTAAAAGTAAGGGGAATGAGGTAGTTACAGATGTTCATTAATTGAGGAAGAACTATTTTTAAGTTTTTTCTCCCTCTTGCATAGAATGTTCATTAGTCCTCAAGCCTGGGATTCTTGAAACTGAGACATACTTTGCTAAGAAGAATCTAGAACTCAGAGATGCAACGTAAGAAATCAGAATTTGAAGAGATGGTCTCTGGGAGAAGATTAAGATGTTTGTAAATGTTAGTAATAGGCAGTGAGAATACAATAACCTGAGACCTTGAAATAGTAGGAAGTTGAACATAAAAGTGGAAAGATTTTGTGTCAAATCTAACCTTATGTCATAGTAGGCTTCTGTAGACTAATAAGATACTGAAAGATATCTTTGCTAGTAAAGGCTTCTTTCTTTACCTTGTTAATAGCTTACTTATATGATTCTTTACTGTTTAAAGCTTTAAGGTCTCTGATTACATGGTGCTTACTTTTATTTTTTGTAATCAAAATGAGTACTCTGTTAGTATTTTTGGTCACAAACTAAAATTAATATTTAATTGGGGGTGCTAGTCTGTCATAGTGAATCACTGGTTGAAGTATTTTATTAGAAATTATGAATCATCGTTTTCTAAGTTCATTTAAAATTGTAATCATACTTTTCTGCTTGGAATACCTTGTTTGGGATTATTTAGAGCTGAGTTTAAAGCCCACTGTTAGCTCTGATGACGTTAAAGTTACTTAACTTCTCTGAACCTCACATGAAAAATGGGTATAGAACACAACTGTCAGGAGTTTAAGGATGAAATGGAATAAAGTTCATAAAAAAATAGTTTAAGAATATAAGTTGTTAGCACTTTGTTCTGTGTTTATGTTCAGAAAATAGCACACTGACATCATTGCCCCCTCCCCATCAATGATCTTGAAACACATCCATCTGGTAAATTTACATTCATATCTAGCTGTCTCCTTTGGCAGGAACTAGTTCAAATGCCTATTTACAGTCTTGCCAATATGACTTCCCTGGAAATTACAAAGCCTTTTCTTTTCCTTTCTATTCACATTAGTAAGCATAGAACATTGAGAAGCTCATTTTTGAATGTTGGTATCCATTAACTGATATCTGGTATTCCATGTAATTTGAATGTCAGGTGGAAAAGTATAGAAAAGGTAAGGGAGAATAGATTCAAGAGGGAAATGGCATGGCATTTTAAAATTGTCTGTTGGGATATTATCTTCCAGAAAAGAAATGAAACACTGTCTTACTCTTAATTTGAATTACTTCTCTTTAAGATCTTTGACTTTTATTGTTGGTAGCAGATAAGTAGAAAATTATTCTGTGTATTATATTTGTGGATTATATCAGAAGTCACCTTAAAAATAAGGTTTGAAGTTTAGATACTTGAGAAGGAATCTGAGGTGCAAAATTGTACAATAAAATGTTCTTGTAGTTTTCTCATTCTGTGATGGTCATACAAATAGTGTTGAATTACTTTAAAAGTGAGTATTTAAAAGTAATTCAGGGCAGTTTGCGAGACAGGGTTAAATTTGACTTTTTCTCACACCTGGGGAGCAAGCAATACAATCGGCTCTGTAGTTCTTGAGAGTTAGTTCCTAAGAATGATGACTGTAACTTCAGATAAGATGATTAACTGTGGGGCACTGGTGTTTCCTTCTTCTTGATTTTTGCAAATTTCCTGAGTTTCTCTTTTAAAAGAGGTTATTTATTATTAGAGACTAGAGGAATTATAGAACCATAAACTGATAGTATTTTAAAATCATCATGAATACTCATTTTTGGAAGAGAGAACTGAAGCCTAGAGAGATTAACTGATTTTGATAAAGGTATTGGCTGATAGGGAAGCTGAACCTAGAATACAGATTCCCAGGTTTCCTGATTTTGAGTGTTTTTTTCCAGTGATTTAGCTCTAGTGGGTTGCATGCACTCCTGGGGAGGGTATGAAAAACTTTTCCATAGAGCTATGTGAAGAAAACCATAGAACTTCCATTTATATTTATTTTTTACCCTTTTTTTCATTTCCATTTTTTACACTTATAAGTATGATATACATAGTATTGGTGTGATAGTACTTGTGCATTATTTATAAATAAATATGCATATAGGCAATTGTTCATGTTAGTTAATTGAACTCAACACATTTAAAAAGGGAAAAAAAGAGTTACTATATTTTAGAAGAAAAAGTGGCATGGCATCTTTGCTTCCCTAATTACTAATATTATTTAATAATAGCATTGAACATTTGTTGATTCTGAAATTGTTATACAATGAGTACTTTGAAAAATTATTTATAAATGTAGATATTTTTGAGTAATTTCTTTCTGACTATAAAAGTTATGTGCATTCTATGATATTTGGGATATTTAGCAGAGGCAAAGGACAATGTCATCATAATCCTGTAACCCAGCTGTAATTGCTTCCAGTCGCAAAAATATATATACACACCCAAAATTGAGATCACTCTATTGTGATGACTGTTAAAAGTATTTTTTTGAGCAATTAAAAAAAATGAAATAATATGACACTTATACCTAGCTTAAAAAATTAACATTTCATTATGTGTCAACTTATAACCTACATTTTCAGTTAAGAATTGATTGAATTTTCTTACTTTCTCTCTCTTGTGTATGTGTGCGTGTGTGTGTGTTTGCACACTGTAAGTGCTTTGATAAACATTTCTTAGGATAAATTTTTAGCTGCAAAATTCCTGTGTCAAAGTATATGACACCCTCCAAGTTTAACAATTTATATTCCCACATCTTAAGTACTTATTTTCCCTGTACTTCAGCCATCACTGATTATCATTAAACAGACGTATCTTTTGCAATTTGATAAGTTAAGCATTATCTGACTTAATGTGGATTTCTTATATTACTAGTAAGGTTGAATGCTTTTCCTCTTTTCCATTTTATTGGCCATTAGTATTCTTTTGTACATTGCTAGTTCATGAACTTTGCCTATTTTTCCATCATAGTGTTCAGAATTTTTAATATTGATTTGTAAATATTCCTTTTATATTTAAGATTTAATCCTTTGTTTTTTATTTTAAAGATTTTTATAGTTTGTCCTTTATCTTTTCTAGTTTGAATCTTTATGTGAGCTAATCCAGTGCTTCTTGAAATCTTGTCTGCAGTCCTAATTCTAATTCATGATGTAGTTTTCACCAGGCTTTGTTGAAAATGTTAGTATAAGGTGGCTGGCTCCATGATCCTGGTTCTCATGCTGACTTTGGCTTGATGGTGCTTTTTTCTTTGATTTGAGGCTTAAAAATTCCTTTGCTATACCGAGAGTCAGGTAAATACTCACCTATAGTTTCTTAGTGACTGTTGCAGTTTGCTAATGCTGCTGTTATGGAAGGAAAAGAGTCAAAGGTCAAAACAGTTCCCAAAACCTGCTGGGCAAACTTCATTATATTTCAAAATCTGTGAGTCATCTGCAGAATGTTTTAGCCTCAGGGCTTGAAAGAGCGGCAGTCCCATCCTTTCCCGAGGCTTATGTGGCAGTCCTTTTCTCTCCAAACGCTGGGGTAAGAGCGCCAACATATCCACCTATTGGGAAGACCACCTTCTTCTTGGCCCCACCCTCCTCAAGCATCGGGGCGGCACCCGGACTCTTTTCCTTCTCCAGGGCATGTGGTTATCCCCTTCAGAACAGTGGGTTGGTGGATAGGCTCTCCTCAATCTCCAGTGAATGTGGTCTGCTCTCTCTGAGGGCTGGGGTGGCAACACTCTTCCTGAGCATGGAATTGGAAGGCCCGTCCTCTGCCTCTGGGGAATACTTACTCTTTCCACGTGCATGGGTTGGTCTGCTCTCCTTGCCTGAGATTTCTTGGCTTTAGACCTTGGCTTCCATGGTTCTGCCTTCTCTGAAGAAATTTTTCCTTCAATCTGTCCCTTTTAGTCCATATCCGTCTATATAGATGTTGCAAAAAATTTGTTGTCTTGGCATGCAGCATACAGGGGTCAAAAGCATCAGACAATAGGACTTTCCACAAATTCTTTCTGGATAATTCCATCTCCAATCCTGGCCTCTACTGAAATGGCTGGCTCATTCCAGGTTTCATTAAATCCTCACATGGGGCTATAGCCTCTGGGGTTTCACCTTCTGGAAGCCCAGAGTTTTCCAGATCATCAATTTTTGGTTTCTTTGAACCGAAGAGTTCAGTTCTCAGCTTATCTCTTTCCTCTGGCATTTTGCTGTAAGCTGCAAGGAGAGGCCAGGCTGCATTTTCCATACTTAGTTTGGAGATCTCTTCAGCTGATTCTGAAGCTTATCGTTTTCAAATTCTGCCTTCCATCTGACACCAGGACTTAGTTTTGCCAGATTCTCTGAAAAGGATCACTTTTCTTCCAGTTTGCAATGACACATTCATAATTTCTGTTTAAGTCCTCATCAGAAGTATCTTTAGAATCCATATTTCTGCTAGTAGACACTTCAAATAAATCTAGGCCTTTTCTATCAAGCTCCTCACAGTTCTTCCAGAAATCTTCCTCTTATCCATTTAAAAAGCCTTTCCAACATGTTTGGTATTTGTAAACTCAGCAGCACCCAATTTCCATACCAAAATCTGTTCTGGTTTGCTAATGCTGCCGTTATGCAAAATACCAGAAATGGATTGGCTTTTATAAAGGGGATTTATTAAGGTACAAATTTACAGTCCTAAGTTCATAAAAGTGTCCAAACTAAGGCACCAACAAGAGGATACTTTCACTGAAGAATAGCCAGTTGTATCCAGAACACCTCTGTCAAATGGGAAGGCACGTGGCTGGTGTCTGCTGGTCCCAGGTTGCTTTTCAGCTCCTCTCTCTCAATTCTTGTGTGTCTTTGCTTCTTTCTCCCAGGTTGTTTCTCTCTAAGCGTCTGGGGGTTGTCTCTTAGCTCCTCTGGGGCAAATTCTGAGCTGTATTTCCTAGTTTAGCATCTCCAGACATCCTTCTGTCTGCATCTCCAACCATCTCTAAGCATCAGCAAGCATCTGGGTCTGTGTTGTCTCTTAGCTTCTCTCTTAAATACTCCAGTGATCTAATCAAGACCCACCCTGAATGGGCATGGCCACACCTCCATGGAAATAATCTAATCAAAATTATCACCCACAGTTGGGTGAGTCACATCTCCATAGAAACAGTCAAAAGTTTCCACCCTAATCAAAAGACTAATAAATCTGCCCCCACAAGATTGCATTAAAGAATATGGCTTTTTGGGGGACATATCCAAACAGGCACAGTGACTTATGGTTTTAGGTTCTACTTTGAACTTTTTAGCAATCTGGAATTTGGGTGAAATAAGATATGAGGAAGAAATGGATCTTCTCATATAGTGAACCAATCAATATTAGAATTTACATATTTATTACCCAGATACCTACCTACCTCTGTCTCTGTCTCTTTCTCTCTTGCTCTTGGTGATTTGAAATGCCAACACTTTGAGTTTTCTGGGTATAGTATTTTGATGGGTTGTGTTTTAAATTTGAGAGACAGTATTTCTTGGTGGAAAAAAACAATGAATTTGACTGTAGAGATGTAAATTCTGGGTCCTAGCTTATTAATTAGCTATGTGACATTAGGCAAACTCATAGTGGCCCCTTTAAGCTAGTTTCTTAATTTTTTAAAAGGGATAGTACTTCTTGTGTCTTGTAGGATTGGTATATGGATTAGCACAGATAATATATGTGAAAATGCGATTTATTATCTAAGGCCGCTGCATTGCGTGTTAGTATCTATCTGTCCAAGCTATGCCTCCATTTTGCCTGAAAAATCTTACCAAGTATTTGTTGTCACTTACAGTGCTGAGGCATATCCCTAATCTACCACCAGTGTGGTAATCCTCCCAAAGGAGGATAACTTGACCTTATTCTTCGGTAACCCATGCTGATACCTATTGGTATCTGCTTTTTATTCTAGTTGAAGCTATATAATAAGTGGTGAATGCATTTGAATGATGTAGCAAACCCTTTTTATTGCTTTTGAAGATGCAGTTACATGTATAGTATAGTTACTATTTCCTTTATTTAAATTAAATAAAAGAACCATAAAATAGTGTCATTTAGAACCTGGTAGTAGTAGGCTTTTAATTTTTTTAGTATTTATTTATTTATTAGAATATTTTAATCATTTATGGTTCAAATATCAAAACTATATGAAAAGAATACTTAGAAGGCTTGTTTACATCCCCATTCTCTTCATTCCACTCCCCTCTGCCCTATAGTAACCATTATTATTAGTGTCATGTTTACCCTTCTGGAGTTTGCAAAAATAAGCAAATACATGCATTCTTGTATTTGTTTATATATGTGTTTTGGTTTGCTAAAGCTGATGAAATGCAATATACCAGAAATGAACTGACATTTTACAACGGAGATTTATTAACTTATAATTTACAGTTTTTAGACTGTGAAAATATCCAACTCAGAGTATCAACAGGATAACACCTGAACTCTGAAGACAGGCTGCCAGCATCTGGGACACCTCTGTCACATGGGAAGGCACATGGTTGGCATCTGCTGGTCCTTCTCTCCTGGGTTTCATTGCTTTCAGCTTCTGGCATCAGTTCCTTCCTCTCTGTTTTCTGGGGGTCCTCTCAGCTTCTCCAGGGCTTTTCTCCAAACTTAATTTTATCTCTTAGCTTCTGTATGTGTTTTATTCTCTTATAAAGTTTTCTAATATGAGTTAGAGGATTAAGATCACCTTGAATGAGGTGGGTCACATCTCAGTTGAAATTACCTAATCAAAAGGTCTCACCTGCAGTAAGGACTACACCCACAGGAATGGATTAAAAGAATATAATCCTTTCTGGAGTACATACAGCCTCCAGAGTACTGCAATATGTATGTGTGTATTTATTTTGTTTCTCTTTTTCTTTCACAAAAAATAGTGAACTCTGTAAGCTGCTTTTTCTGCATCTGTGGTTTTTTTTTTTTTGCCTTTTGGATTATGTCTTTTTTTTTTAACTTTTTTTATTGTGAAATGTAACATATGCAAGAAAAGTGATAAATTTCAAAATACAGTTTAACAGGTAGTTATAGAGGAAATTTCAAAGTATGGTATGGGTTACAGTTCCACAGTTTCAGGTGTTTCCTTTTGGCTGTTCCAATACATTGGAGACTAAAAAGAAATCTATTTAATGATTCAGTAGACATAATCAAGTATTAAATCTTATCTTCTCTGTTACAGCTCCTCCCTCTCATTTGATCATTCTCTCAATCTTCAGGGATATTTGGGCAATGAACATTCCAACTTCATGTTGAAAAGGAGTGTTGACATAATGGGGTAGGGGAATGCAACTGGTTGATCTTCTTGGAGAAACTGTTAGCCCTGGATTTTCGGGCTTATCTGGCATAGGACAAATCTGGAGGTTTTAAGTTGCTGAAAAATAAACTTAATAAAACTTTTATAGAGTCTCAGATAGGGCCCTGGGTATTGTTTTTATTTTTACTTTTTTTTTCTTTTTTTTTTAATTGAAATATATTCACATATCATACAGTCATCCAAAGTGTAAAACAGTTGTTCACAGTATCATCATATAGTTGTGCATTCATCACCACAGTCAATTTTTGTACATTTTCGTTATCCCCCAAAATAAAAATAAGAATAAAAAGAAAAGTAAAAAGAACACCCAAAACATCCCATACCCCTCTTTCCCCATATTATGCATTTACTTTTTGTCCTCTTTTTTCTACTTATTTGTCCATACACTGAGTAAAGGGGGTGCGATCCATAAGGTTTTTATAACCACACAGTCACACCATATAAGCTATATAGTTATATGCTCGCCTTCAAGAATCAAGGATACTGGATTGCGGTTCAACAGTTTTAGATATTTCCTTCTAACTATTCTAATAAACTAAAAACTAAAAAGGGTAGTTATATAACACATAAGAGTTACCTCCAGAATGACCTCTTGACTCCATTTGAAATCTCTCAGCCACTGAAACTTTGTTTTGTTTCATTTTGCTTCCCCCTTTTGGTCAAGAAGGCTTTCTCAATCACATAATGCAGGGTCCAGGCTTATCCCTGGGAGTCATGTCCCATGTTGCTAGGGAGATTTACACCCCTGGTGGTCAGGTCCTATGTAGGGGGTGGGCAGAGAGTTTACTTGCTGAGTTGGCTTAGAGAGAGAGGCTACATCTGAGCAACAAAAGAGGTTCTCTGAGGGTGACTCTTAGGCACAATTATGAGCAGGATTAGCCTCTCCTTTGCAGTAACAAGCTTCTTAAGGCCAAACCCGAATATTGAGGTCTCGGCCTACTAAGCTGGTAGACCCCAATGCTTAAGAGAATATCAGGAATTCCCCAGTTGGGGAAGTTTAATATTTCCACATTTTTCCCCAGTTGCTCAAGGGGGCTTTGCAAATACTTTTCATTCTCTGCCCAAATTACTCTGGGTTGTATCACGGCTTCATGCTAACCTGTGCAAACCAACAAGATCTCACTCCCCAGTCAAGGTTCCATGTAACTATGGTATTTGATTAAACTGACCATACAAGTTAAATTATATAGTGTGCTACAGAAAATATAGATTTTGCACCAAATAAACATCTCTTCCTTTGGTGCCACACAGAAGCCAAAGTTTTGAAACACAGTATCATCCTCTACCCTTTAGTCTGGTATATCCCAATCTCAACCAAGTCCATTTCATTAATATCTCCAATAGAAGTCTGATCTCCTTTTCAGCCTCCTTAATGGTTGTTTCGTGGGACAGTGCTGACACTCACAGCTGCTGAACTCTGGCTCCAAGTCCTAGGCACCACACAGGTATCCAAAGCTCCAGGGACCGACCACATCATACACAAACAGCTCAGCATCTCAAAATTAAAAAATAACTGTTGCAACTCATGACAGATGTGATTCCTATAAGAGCTTACAATCTAGGAACCTTTACATAAGCCTTCCCCTGATAGCCCATGCCCCCAGATTCAATTCTCATGGTTTGCACATTATTATTAGTCCATATTAGTGAGGCATAGTAATGTTAGTCTTTTTTTTTTTTTTTTTTAAATTCAGTTTTATTGAAATACATTCACACATCATACAATCATCCATGATATGCAATCCACTGTCCACAGTATGATAACATAGTTATGCGTTCATCACCACAATCTATCTCTGAACATTTTCCTTACATCAGAAAGAACCAGAACAAGAATAAAAAATAAAAGTGAAAAAAAAACACCCAAATCATCCCCCCATCCCACCCCATTTGTCCTTTAGTTTTTATCCCCATTCCTCCACTCATCCATACACTAGATAAAGGGGGTGTGATCCACAAGGTCTTCAAAATCACACTGTCACCCCTTGTAATCTACATTATTATATAATTGTCTTCAGGAGTCCAGGCTGCTGGGTTGGAGTTTGGTAGTGTCAGGTATTTACTTCTAGCTATTCCAATAAGTAATGTTAGTCTTTTCATTTCTGGTTTATTTTCACTCAACCTACTATCCTCATGGCCCATTCATTTTGTTGCATACCTCATAACTTCATTCCTCTTTGCTGATCTGGGATGGAATATTACTACCTGATATTTCTTCTCTTTCTTCAGTTTGGCATTTGCAGGCTCTTTATCCAGTCTATATCCTCCTCCAGAGTTTCCAACAATTCAGAATTATCTTTTTTTTTTTTTTTTTTTTTTTTTTAAATCTCTGGAGAGATGCTTTTTAGTAGCTGTTTACATTGCCATGTTGATGACATCCACTTCCCTGGGTATTCTTTAGGATTTTCAGGAATACTGTTGATTGGGTCTTGGCATACCCTGGCAGTTTGCAATATCTAGCTGAAGCTTACATAAAGGTAACCTCCAGAATACCCTCTTGACTCTATTTGAAATCTTTTAGCCACTGAAACCATATTTTCTTATATTTTTTCCCCCTTTTGGTCAAGAAGGCGTTGTCAATTCCACAATGCCAGGGCCAGGCTTGTCCCTGGGAGTCTTGTCCCATGTTGCCGGGGAAACCTACACCCCTGGAAGTTGTGTCCCATGTGGGGGAAGGGTAATGAGTTTATTTGCAGAGTAGGGCTTAGAGAGAGAGAGACCACATCTGAGCAACAGAAGAGGTTCTTTGGAAGTGACTTTTAGGCAAAATTAGGTAGGCTTAACTCCTCCTTACAGAAATAAGTTTTATAAAAGTAGGCCTCAAGATTGAGGGCTTGGCTTATTAAATTAAGAGTCCCTAATGTTTGAGAGAGTATCAGGAATTTCCCATGTGGGGAAGGTTAATAGTACCATATTTTTTCTCTAGTCCTTCAAGGGACTTTGCAAATACTTTTTTATTATCTACCCAAAATAGTCTGGGATGTATCAGGGTATTACATTAAGCAATTAATTCTGTAATTGTAATACACATTTACAAGATCTCATTCCCTATCCTAGACTTCGTGTGTTTAGGTTGTTTATAAATGAACAGGCCAGAAAGGTTAAATTAGATTGTGTGCTACAGAAAATTTAAGTTTTGTACAAAATAAACATCTTTTGCTTTGGTCTCACCTAGGAGGAGAAGTTTTAAAATATAGACATTCTCCTCCTTTACCCTATATTCTGATTTACCTTAGTACCAACCCACTCAGCTTTGTTCTTATCTCTAATTGAAATCTGATTTCTTTTGGCTCCTGTAAGAGTTGTTGTATGGAGTAATGCTGACTTTCAGAGCTGCAGAACTCTAACTCTGAGTCTTAGGTGTCATACAGATACCCAAATTTCTGGGGAAATAACCAGGTTATACACACAGAACATGGCATCTCAGAATTTAAAAATAACATTTAAAACTCAGGAATAAATGTGGCTGCTGTAAGAGCTAACAGTCTAGGCCCATATTTTCCTATAAATGTTTTCTAAATGAGTATACAATATTTGCCCTTTTGTTTCTGGCTTATTTTGCTCAATATAATGTCCTCATGGTTCATTGATCTCACGACTTCATTCCTTTCTGTAGCTGTACAATATTCCTTTGTATGTATACACTACAGTTGCCATTCTGTTCATCAGTCAATGTACCCTTTGGCCACCTCCATCCGTTGGCTATGGTGAATAATGCCACCATAAACGCCAGTGTGAAAGCATCTATTTGATTTCCTGCTTTCAGTTCTTCCAAGTATATTCCTAGTAATGGGGTTACCTAATCTCACGGTGACCCTATACATAGTCTCCTGTGGATCCACTACATTACCCTCTGGATGGGGTGCACCATTCTGCAACCCTACCAACATTGAATAAGTATACCTCTTTATCTACATTTGCTCTAGCACATGAGTCAATCAATCTTCCTTCCTTCCTCTCTCCCTCCCTCCCTCCCTCCATCCCTATCTATCTATCTACCTACCTACCTACTTACCTACCTACCTACCTATTTTCTGCAGATTTTGTTGAGAAAAATTACAGACACAGCCACACCAAAGAGAAAACCCCAAACACCCTATAACTCTTATCAGGCTCCCCACCCCTCAATTATTTACCTCTAGTATTGGTGTGATATTAGTGAGGTATTCCTGTTAAATAAAATCCATAGCATGCAATAGGTAATTTTCCCCACATTCCTATTATTAACTCTTTGTACAAGTGTCATACTTTTGAAGTAGTTCATGCAAGAACTTATATTTGTAGTGCTAATTTGTGAGATACATGACTGTAAGCAACCCCTTTCAATCATATTCACCTTCAGTATGACACTAATATTTATAATCCCATTTATGAACTATATCACCTCTCTCCATTCCCATACATTTAAGTTCAACCTTGTTAACAAGTCTGTACATATTAGGTAAGTGCTTCCCCCCTTCCCCCCTTCTCTAGCTTCTTTCTATCTGTAGGTCCCCTATATTGTACATTTTCTGACTCTGAGTTTACATTTTTTAGGGTTTCATATTAGGGAAATCATACAATATCCTTTTTTGTCTGGCTTATTTCACTAAGCATTATGTCCTTAAGGTTCATCCATGTTGTCACATCTTTCAGGAGCTCATTCCTTCTTACTGCTGCATAATATTCCATCATATGTGTATGCCACGTTTTGTTTATCCACTCATCTGTTGATGGACACAGATTATTTCCTTCTTTTGGCAATTGAGAATAGTGATACACTGAACATCGGTATGCAAATGTCTTTTCATGTCACTACTTTGAGATCTTCTGGGTATATACCGAGTAGCATAATTGCCAGGTTGTAGGGCAACTTGACGTTTAGTTTTCTGACGAGCCAAACTGTTTTCCACAGCGGCTGTACCATTATACATTACTACCAGCAGTGAATAAGTGTTCTAATTTGTCCACATCCTCTCCGACATCTGTAGTTTCCTGTTTGTTTAATGGCAGCCATTCTTATCGGTGTGAGATATCTCACTGTTGTTTTGATTTGTATTTCCCTGGTAGCTAATGAAGATCAGCATCTTTTCATGTGCTTTTCAGCCATTTGTATTTACTCTTCGGAAAAATGTCTCATCATATCTTTTGCCCATTTTATAATTGGGATGTTTGTACTTTTGTTGTTGTGTTGCAGAATTTCTTCATATATACTGGGTATCAGTCCCTTATTAGATATGTGGTTTCCAAATACTTTCTCCCATTGAGTTGGCTGCCTCTTCACATTGTTGTCAAAGTCCTTTGAGGCCCAGAAGCATTTGATTTTGAGGAGTTCCATTTATCTATTTTCCTTTTGTTGCTTGTGCTTTGGGTGTCAAGTCTTACGAAGTTACTGCCTATTAGTGGTCTTGAAGTTGTTTCCTTATATTATCTTCTAAGAGTTTTATATTATATGAATATATATTATATTATATAAATGTAAGTTTTATATTTATGTCTTTGATCCACTTTGAGTTAATTTTTGTATAGAGTGCGAAGTAGAGGTCCTCTTTAATTCTGTTAGGTATGGATATCTAGTTCTCTTAGCCCAATTTGTTCTAGAGTCTGTTCTGTCCCAGTTCAGTGGATTTAGGAGCCTTGTAAAAATCAATTGACCATAGATCTGGGGGTCTATTTTCAAACCCTCAATTCGATTCCATTGATCAATGTGTTTATCTTTTGCCAAAACCATGCTGTTTTGACCATTGTGGGTTTATAGTAGGCTTTAAAGTCAGGAAGTATAAGTTCTCCCACATTGTTGTTCTTTTTTTAGGATGTTTTTGGCAATTTGAGGCCCCTTTCCCTTGCAAATAAATTTGATAACTAGCTTCTGCAAAGTAGGTTGCTGGAATTTTGATTGTTATCCTGTTGAATATCTAGATCAATTTGGATAGAATTAACATCTTAAAGACATTTAGCCTTCCTATCTATGAACATGAAATATCGTTCCACCTATTTAGTCTTTGATTTCTTTTAGCAAAGCTTTGTAATTTTCTGTATACAGATACTTTACATCCTTGGTTAAGTTTATTCCTAAATACTTGTTTCTTTTAGTTGCTATTGTGAATGGAATTTTTTTCTTAATTGCCTGTTATGTCATTACTAGCGGTGCTGGTTTGAATGTATTATGTCCCCAAAACACCATTATCTTTGATGTAATCTTGTGTGGGCAGACGTATTACTGTTGATTAGATTGTAATTCTTTGAGTGTTTCCATGGAGATGCGACCAACCCAACTGTGGGTGATGACTCTGATTAGATAGTTTCCATGGAGGTGTGGCCCCGCCCATTCAGCATGGGCCTTGATTAATTTACTGGAGCACTATATAAGCTCAGACAGAAGGAGCGTGCTTGCTACAGCCAGGAGGGACACTTTGAAGAATGCACAGGAGCTGAGACAGGCGCTTCAGCTTACAGAGACATTTTGGAGATGGCCTTTGAAAGCAGATTTTTGCCCGAGAGAAGCTAAGAGAGGACAAACACCCCAAGAGCAACTGAGAGTGACGTTTTTGAGGAGCTGAAGCATAGGAAGGAACATCCTGGGAGAAAGCCATTTTGAAACAAGAACTCTGGAGCAGATGCCAGCCACATGCCTTCCCAGCTTACAGAGGTTTTCTGGATGCCATTGGCCATCCTCCAGTGAAGGTACCCAATTGTTGATGTGTTACCTTGGGCACTTTATGGCCTTAAGACTGTAACTGTGTAACCAAATAAGCCCCCTTTTATAAAAGCCAATCTGTTTCTGGTGTTTTGCATTCCAGCAGCATTAGCAAACCAGAACACTACCGTGTGGAAACATTACTGATTTTTGTGCATTAATCTTGTGTCCTACCACTGTGCTGAATTTGCTTATTAACTCAAGTAGCTTTGTCATTGATATCTCAGGATTTTCCAAATATAAGATCATGTCATCTGTAAATAATGAAAGTTTTACTTCTTCTTTTCTGATTTGGATGACTTTTCTTTTTCTTGCCTAACTGCTCTAGCTAGAACTTCTAGTACAATGTTGAATAATAGTGGTGACAGTGGGCATTCTTGTCTCATTCCCAATCTTAGGGGGAAGGCTTTTAGTCTGTCACCATTGAATATGATGCTGGCTGTGGGGTTTTCATATACGCCCTTTATCATATTGAGGAAATTTCCTTCGATTCCTACCTTTTGAAGTGTTTTTAATGAGAAAATGATACTGAATTTTCAGTATTTCCTTCTATCTAGTCCAATACACTAAAAAGTAAAAAGGGATATTGTTCTAGTTGCACTTGGGGTATTTGTCCTCTCTTAGCTTCTCCGGAGCAAGGGTCTGCTTTCAATGGCTGTCTTCAAACTGTCTCTCATCTGCAGCTCCTGTGCTTTCTTCAAAGTGTCCCTCTTGTCTGTAGCTCCTCTTCAAAACATCACTCACAGCTGCACTGAGTTCCCTCTGCCCATCAGCTCATTTATATGGCTCCACTGGTCAAGGCCCACCCTAAATGGGTGGGGCCACACCTCCATGGAAATATCTAATCAGAGTTATCACCTACAGTTGGGTGGGGCACATTCCATGGAAACACTCAAAGAATTCCAATCTAATCAGCACTAAAATGTCTGCCCCACAAGATTACATCAAAGATAATGGCACTTGGGGCACATAATACATTCAAACTGGCACAGATATCTGTATAACACATAAGAATAACCCGAAGAGTTTCCTCTTGTTTCCATTTCAAATTCTTTATGCCACCTTGATCCGTTTCCATTCAGTCTGAAGATCTCCCTTTAGCATTGTTCATAGGTCATGTCTCATGGTACTGAACTCCCTCAGCTTTTGTTTATCTGGGAATGTCTTAATCTTTCCCTCAGTTTTGAAAGAAAGTCTCACTGTATATAAAATTCTTGGTTGGTGTGATGGTTAGGTTCATGCGTCAACTTGGCCAGGTAATGGTGTTCAGATGTCTGGTCAAGCAAGCACTAGTCTGTTACTGCAAGGACATTTGTGGCTGGTTAATAAACCAGGAGGCTGGGTTATTAAATCATCAGTCAATTGGCTGCAGCTGTGACTGATTACATCAAAGAAGGGCATGTCTTCCACAAAGAGAATTCAGTCAGCTGGATTTAATCCAATCAGTTGAAGACTTTTAAGTGAGACAGATAGAGGACCTTCACTTCTTCGGCTAGCCAGCAAAGTGTTTCCTGAGGACTTCATCAAACACCTTCATTGGAATTGCCAGTTTGCTGCCTACCCTACGGAATTTGGACTTGTGCATCCCCACGGTTGAGTGAGACACTTTTATAAATTCTTATATTTAGATATCTCTTGTTGATTCTGTTTTCCTAGAGAACCCTAACTAACACAGTTGGCAGTTGTTTTCTGTCAGCATTTTAAGTGTTTCATCCCACTGTCTTCTTGCCTCCTTGGTTTCTGATGAGAAAGTAGAAGTTAATCTAATTGGGACTTCGTTGTACATAACACTTTGCTTTTCTCTTGCATCTTTCAGAACTCTTTCATTGTCCTTAGTATCCAACAGTTTAACCAGTGTGCATTGGGGCATATTTCTCTTCAAGTTTATCCTGTTTGTTATTCATTGGGTTTCTTATATGTGCATGTTCTTGTATGGTTTTCTATATTTGGGAATTCTTCTCTCATTATTTCTGTCTTTCTTCTTCTGGGACTCCCATAATGTGTATATTGGTATACTTGATGGTTTCCCACAGGTCTCTTAGGTCGATTTTGCTTTTTATAATTCTTTTTCCTTTGTGCCCCTGTCTGACTCATTTCAGTTGCCTTGTTTTTGAATTTACTTATTCTTTCTTCTTCCATCTCCGATCTGCTGTTGAAATCCTCCAGGGAATATTTCATTTCAGTTACTGTGTTCTTCAACTTTAGTAGTTTTGTTTGGTTCCTTTTTCAAATTTCTGTCTCTTTATTGAGATTCTCTGATAGCTCATTCATTGTTTTCCTGATATTCTCTAGTTCTTTCTCTATGTATTCTTCATCCCCTTGTGCATATGGAGGATCAGTTTTTGAAATCTATATCTGGCATGTCCACGTGCTGGTTTTCTTCCTTGCTTTTTATATTCTTCCTTTGGGTGGGCCATCATGATCTTTTGTTTGTTTGTTTTGTAATCTTTATTGCGCACTGTAAATTTTACTATTTTGAATGTTAACTCTGGGATTTAGTGTCTGAGATGTATGTTTCTTGAGTTTGTAACTAGCTAGTGAGATGATATAAATTTTCAGTGCCAGGAGCTATCAGAACCAAACAAACCTAAGCAAAAAGCACCTCTCACAGTCTTGCAGCTTGGCTGGCACTCTCTTTCAGAGGTCGACTCTCTTGTCAAGAAGGTCAGCCTAAGTCGAATGCAATGCGCAGGGTCCTCCCTGTCTTTTTTGGACCCGTGTCTTGTCCTGGGCTTGTGTTTGCTAGGAGTTCCCCGTTTACATGAATTTGAATGCCCTGTCTGCTTCCCAGGAAATGTATCTTCTTTCTCTCTAGGTATTCCAGTTCAGGACTTGAAGCAGCTAGGCTTTTGCCCCTCACTGCGTGACTCAATTGTTTCTCACTCTGCTTTAGTTGTCTCAGACTTGCTTTTGTATGGAGGACAAATTCTGGGAGGTGGGGCATATTGGATAGGAGTTTCGCAAGTCAGTCTTTTCAGTCTGGAATAAGTCCAGAGACTGACAAAGGGAGCTCTGGCTGACTACAAATTCCCGTGGGTAGTGGTTGTGGAAGTGGCCAGCAAAGGTGCTATAAGCTTTTCCCACATCTCACCAAACCTTGACTCAGCTCTGCCCAGCAAACGCATCCTTCATCTTTGCTCCACAGTTCTGAGGAAGTGTGCCATCTTTAAGTCTCCTAAGCCACCTTTGTATGGGGCAGGTTCGAACAGTGAACTCCCTCAGACCTGGCCCACCAGCTAACTAAAGTACTTAATGAAAGCAGTTATCAGCAATTGGGCCATACACCCACTGATGTTGGAATACTAGGTCTTTATGTCTCACCCTGGCACCAACCCACTGCACCTGGGGCCAGGTTTGAGTATCTTACTGCTGCCAGCGTTGAGACTGAGTGATGGGCAACAGTTGCCATCACATAGAGAGTGCGGTTCACCTGTATTTACTCTGATTCACCAGCCTCTTCTGCTCTTCCCAGGGTGCTGCACGGTGTTTTCTGCTGGACTCTGGAGTTTCAAAATAGTTGATTCAGACTGTTCCTGCCAATTAAATAGTTGTTCTCGTGGAGGGACTGATTCCTGAAGGTTCCTACTCTGCCATAGTCCCTCAATTTGCTTTTTTTTAAAAAAATTTAATTTTATTGAGAGTGTTCACATACCATACAATTATCCAAAGATCCAAAGTGCACAATCAGTTGCCGATGGTACCATCATACAGCTTTGCATCTATCACCACAATTAAATTTTTTTCCAATTTTTAGAAAATTTTCGTTATTCCAGAAAAGAAATAAAGACAGAAAAGAAAAGTTAATTCCTTCCCTACCCCCAATCACACCCCAGTCCATTATTGAGTCATAGTATTGGTATAGTACATTTGTTAATGTTGATGAAGGAATGTTAAAATACTACTAACTGTAGTACATAGTTTGCAATAGGTATATATTTTCCCTGTATACCCCTCTATTATTAGCTTCTCATTATAGTGTCATAATTTGTTCTAGTTAATGAAAGAGATTTCTAATATTTGTACAGTTAATCACGGACATTGTCCACCACAAGATTCACTGTTTTATACATTCTCATCTCATAACCTCCAACTTTCCTTCTGGTGACATATGTGACTTTAGGCTTCCCCTTTCTGCCACATTCACACACCATTCCACGCTGTTAGTTATTCTCACAATAATGTGCCACCATTACCTCTGTCCACTTCCAAACACTTAGGTTCAACTTAGTTGAACATTCTGCTCATAATGAGCAACCGCTTCTCATTCTTTAGCCTTGTTTTATATCCTAACTTATATTTCATGTTTATGTGTTTACATATTAAAATTAGTTCATGTCATTGAGATCATGCAATATTTGTCTTTATGTGTCTGACTTATTTCATTCAACGTAGTGCCCTCAAGGTTTCTTCATCAACCTTTTTTTTTTTTTTTAGGTGGTTTTGTTCACCCACCATACTTTCCATCCTAAGTAAACAATTGATGGTTCCCTGTATAGTTACATATTTATGTATTCACCACCATCACCACTATCTATATAAGGACATCTCCATTTCTTCCACAAAGAAGAAGGAAGAATCAGAGAAGGTAGAGAGACAAAAGAAAAAGAAAAAGAAAGAGAAAAAAAAAACATGACTGCTAAAAAGCAATGAAAGGAAAGGTGGAATTAAACTAAAGTAGCATAAAAGAGTCAGACAACATCACCAATGCCAAAAGTCCCATACCTCCCCTTATTTCCCCCTCTTATAGGCATTTAGCTTTGGTATATTGCCTTTGTTACATTAAAGGAAGCATAATACAAAGTTTCTGTTAATTATAGTCTCTTAGTTTGCATTGGTTGTATTTTTGTCCCCAATACCACCCTACTTTTAACACCTTGCAAGGTTGACAATCATGTTCCCCTCATGTAAAAACATATTAGTACATTTTATCACAGTTGTTGAGCACTCTAGGTTTCACTGAGTCATACAGTCCCAGTCTTTAACTTTACTCTTTCCTCCTGGTGTCCCACATGCTCCTAACCTTCCTCTTTCAGCCATACTCACAGTCATCTTTGTTCAGTGTACTCGTATTGCTGTGCTACTATCACCCAAAATTGTATTCTAGACCTCTCACTCCTGTCTTTTCCTGTCTATCTGTAGTGCTCCCTTTAGTATTTCCTGTAGCACAGGTATCTTGTTCACAGACTCTCTCATTGTCTGTTTGTGAGAGAATATTTTAAACTCTCCCTCATATTTGAAGGACAGTTTTGCTGGATATAGGATTCTTGGTTGGTGGTTTTTCTCTTTCAGTATCTTAAATATATCACCCCACTTCCTTCTTGTCTCTGTGGTTTCTGCTGAGAAATCCACGCATAGTCTTATCAAGCTTCCTTTGTATGTGATGGATCACTTTTGTCTTGCTGCTTTCAGGATTCTCTCTTTGTCTTTGACGTTAGATAATCTGATGTGTCTTGATGTAGTTCTGTTCAGATCTTTTCTGCTTAGGGTACGCTGTGCTTCTTGGATCTGTAATTTTATGTCTTTTATAAGAGATGGGAAGTTTTCATTGATTATTTCCTCTGTTATTGCTTCTGCCCCTTTTCCCTTCTCCTTCTGGGACACTCATGACACATACATTCAAGCACTTCATGTTGTCATTTAATTCCCTGAGACGTTGCTCATTTTTCTATTCTTTTCCTTATCTGTTCTTTCGTATATAGGCTTTCAGGTGTCTTATTCTCCAGTTTCTGAGTGTTTTCTTCTGCCTCTTGAGACCTGCTGTTGTACGTCTCCATTGTTTTTTTCATCTCTTGTGTTGTGCCTTTCATTTCCGTAGATTCTGCCAGTTGTTTTTTCAAACTTTGGATTTCTACCTTATGTTCACTCAGTGTTTTGTTTATAGCCTTCATCTCTTTTGCCATATCTTCTGTGAACTCGTTGATTTGGTTTTTGGTTTGATTTAGCATATTTCTTTGAAAATCTTTAATAGATTGTTTCATTAAAGTGAAACAGTATCTCAACTGTATCTTGATTGTGATGTAAGTTTGCTCCTTTGGTCCATGTCTTTGTTTTTCCTAGTGTAATTTGTAGTCTTCTGTTGTCTAGCTATCTGGTTTCCTTGGTTACCCCAATCAGATTTTCCCAGAACAGAACGGGTTCATATCTCAGAATGGGTTTATATTCAGGGTGTATCTTAGAATAACGGCAGACTTTCCTGTGAGGTTTCCAGTCGCTGTGTTTTTCCTAACCTGCCCAGCAGGTGGCACCTGTCAGCCTGTTGCTTTTGACTGGTGTAAGGAGGCGTGGCCTCCTTAATTTCAGTTTTGTCTGTTTTCTCCCAGTCTCTGGGGTCTGGTTCTGAAGGGAAAGTTGGGCCCCACCTCCTTACTCTTAGGGAAGATACAACCCCTAGGGAGTTATCATCTGCATTTGAATAGTCTCTCTGACTCTGCTATCTCTACCCCTGTCTGGGTCAGAGCGCTGCGAGCTTAAAATGGCTGTGGCTCTCTCTTCTGAGCCCCTCAGGTGTAGAGAGAGAAAAAGGGACAGAAAGCCCCCTTTTAGAGCCATCCATGGCCCCCCAGTTTCGCTCTTCAGGCAGAGGTAACACCCGGTCTTCTGGGCTGCCCCTCCCAGAACAGATGAGTCTTCTGGTTCTTTAAGGTCAGTTATCACTAAAAGCCTCTGTCTCCTTGTTGGGGAGTTGTAGCTTGTATTTGGCAGTCCATATTTGTTAATTAAAACCCCAGTTGGAGCTTAGCTGAGCTATATTCACTCGCTCAGAGAGTGCTACTAGTTTCTACCACAGCAAGGCTTTGCAGCTTAGCCTGCTGTGGTGGGAGGGGGCTCTCGGCCCGGTGCCCCAGCTTTTACTTACAGATTCTATGCTGTGATCTCAGACATTCCTCCCAATCCAGGTTGGTGTACGATGTGTGGATAGTCACAGTTGTCCCCCAGCAGTTATTCCAAATTATTTACTAGTTGTTCCTTGTTGTTTATTAGTTGTTCCAAGGGACTGACTAAATTCTCCTCCTCTCTATGCTGCCATCTTGCCCCTCCTCTCAGTTTGCTTTTGATGAATATTTAGTTTGGTTCCAGATTTTTTCAGTGACCCAAAATACTGTATACTGTGACAATGCTATATACCACAAAAAGAGATGTATACATTTGTATATATGTGTATACTAGTGTAGTAGAATATATAATTAGAGCAAGGTCTGAGTGGAATCTTAATGTTTTAGTGCAATACATAGGTAGAATGTGTTGAGTAATGTAGCAAGAGACTCTTAAGATGTTTCCCATGGTCCTCACCTCCTGGTATTCAAACCTTTGTGTAATACCCTTTCCTTGAGTTCCTTCTAACAAAAATAGTGTGGAATAGGTGATAAGATGTCATTCCCATGATTACTTTACATAATGTAAGACTCCATCTTGTTGACAGACTTGTTCTTTGTCACTGGCTTTGAATCTTTAAAGAAATCATTTCTCTTAACAACCTGAGTGAGTTTGGAAGAGGGTCTTTTCCCCAGTTTTGTCTCCAGGTGAGAACCTAGTCCTTGCTGACACCTTGATTGTAGCCTTGTAGAGGACCCAGATAAACTGTTCTAGTTTCTTGATGAGGAGAAACTGTGAGATAATAAATGTGTTGTTTTAATCCATTAGGTTTGTGGTAATTTATTATACAACATGGAGACTGTCATATCTAAAAGAGAGAAATGTTTTTAAAATTTAAGTTCTTTGGATACAGCAGAAGTATTCTGATAAATAATTGAAGGAATTTTTACAGAGTTTAAAAACTAGGATGATTAGTCTATTATTCCAGCTATTAAAATCCTTTATGGTAACAGTGAAATATTTCCTTTTTCATCTTAGTTATGGTATGAATGGGATAGAATTTTGACGTAGTTCCTAAGTCTATTACCATAGATTGTGTCCTGGCTGTATGGCTCTCTGATGACCCTGCAAAATCTAAGGTATTTTTGGTGTTAAGTAGAGCACTGGAGGGACAGTTAGGACAGTGGAGAAATTAGGAAAACTCAAAATGAGTGGGAATCCTTCTCCTGATAAATCATTCTTTCCCTGTCCTTTGTGTTATATTTTAGTGTTTTGTGGTTAAACCAGGGCATGGGTGGTATCCTTTTTTTTTTTCTGTTCCAACCGTTTAGTACGTTATAGGTGCTTAATAAATGTTGATAGATATCTGGATTCTCATTCTCTTTTGTGACCTCATAAGACAAATAGAAAGTCATGAATGAACTAATGAAATACTACATAAATTTTTTTTATGAGTAAGCAAAGAGCTCCCAGTTGTATTTTTGAAAAATCATTTATCAAGAAAAGAGGGTGGGATAGATTAGCATTTATGAAAGTCAGCTATGTGCCTGGCCTTGTTATATAAGGTAATCCTGTATCATTTATTCTTCACAATAGTGTGATTGGCAGTTATAGCAACAAAATATAAAATAATGATAATTTGCATTTAAGAAAATTGGGGTCTCAGAGGTGAAGCTTATACAGGGTCATATGGCTCTTTTTATCTGATTCAACAATCTCTTGTCTTGGTCATTCACTATTGTGGCAGAAGTAGAAAATGGCTCACTAGTTTTCATTATCAAAAGTGAGAAGATGGCTCCTGAGTAAGTATATTTGGGATGGTAATGGGTGAAAGTGATTTGGGCTTTTTTATCAAAATGTGGTTTAATTATGCTATGCTAATATATTTGATGCTTTGCAGACTTTTTCTCCTTTTCTTTTTACAATTCTTTTAAAATCTTCATGCAATAAAATTCTGGTGTACAGTTCTGTGAGTTTCAACAAATGGATGCATTTGTGTAACCACCACCACCACAATCAAGATATAGAATACTTCTGTCGCCCCCCAGAATTACCTTATGTGCACCTGTGGCAGTTCCCCAGCCCTGATCCCTGGTATTCACTGATCTGTTCTGTGTTCTTGTAGTTTTGCCTTTCTCAGAATGGAACTGTATGGTATATGACTTTTGAGTGTGGCTTCTTTCACTTTTAATGCTTTTGAGATTCATGCATGTTGTGTATACCAGTAGCGCCTCCAATTACTTATATGTTGTCTCTGTAGCTCTGTTCATTTTTTTCCGTCTTTCTCCATTCATTGTATTGGGTATTCTCTATTGATTTATCTTCAAGTTGAAAGGTTTTTTTTTCTTTTGTCACCTCCACCTGCTGGGCGCTTATCTAATGAATTTTTCATTTTAGTTACTATATTTTCTAGCTCTGGTATTGCCACATTTTGATTTATATATATTCAGTATATTTTATATATATTCAATATGTTTTCCTTAAATTGAACATATTACTGTAGCTGTTTTCAAGTCTATTGTTGCTAAATCCAACATCTGGGCACACATTCTATTGATTATGTTTTTAATGCTTTCTTTACATGTCATAAATTTTGATTGAAATCTGGACATTGTAGCATTCTTGTGAGGATTGTTTATTTTTTGTTGTTGTTGTTGTAGTCTGCCATTAACTTGCCTGGACTCAAACTGTAAACTTTGTTTAACCTGCAGTATATAGCAGCTCCTGTCTCTGCTCACTTCTTACAAACTGCTTGTTTCTTAGCTTGGTCTTGTTGGCTAGCTATGGAGAGAGTTCTCCTACACCTGTATATTCTGGTTGTCAGACAAGGGTTTGGGCAGAGATTATACTAAGATTTTGGAGCTCATCCTCTTTGCTGTTCACTGACTTCAGAGGATTCCCTCCTAATTTTCAGCTCCATGGCTTATGGTTTGTGACCTCTGATACCTCAAGTAGGGGCTTCAGTTTTCTGCTTTAACTGTATGTGCCTGGGGAATGCTCTTACAAAGCATCAAACTCATAGATCTCATGCCATGCAACATTTATTTCAAGGATAGATTCTTCTATGGTATCTGCTTGTTGTTTGGCCAGGCCCCCTTGGGGTCTCCTCAACTCCAATCCCCTCCCCACTCCCTGCATATGTAATTTAACTGTCAGTCAGGGATTTGAGCAGAGTTTATACTCAGATTTTGGGTTTCAGCTCTTAGTGTGTCTTTTACTCCCAGAATGTGTGCCTTAGATTTCCAGTTGCTCTCCCAGCCCTGGGTTCTTTTCTCTACCACTTTGAGCTGTATGGGTTGCCTGGTTTTCTTCAGTATATTTATAGGGGATGGGGAGTGCCCTCAGGAAAAGACACTTTGAACTGTGAACTTTTGCAATTCTGTTCCCTTCCACAAGTGGTTTTTAAAGAGTAAACTCTTCTTTCACTACTGTCTGCTTTTGCACACTTTCCAGTGTTTTTAAATAGTTGTTCTTAATATTTGATCCAGGTTTAAATAATCATTATCTGTAGGAGGCTTACTTGATTGCTTCACCTGGCAGCCTTTGCAGGAGGTTCCTTTAAAATCCTCTGGTTTTCTTTTCTTTTAAAAATTGCTTCCACCTCTTCTTTGTCCTTCTTGACTGTAGTGGTATTCGGACCCTCAATCCCCTCCAGTTCTTGATGTTGCTAAAGCTTCTCTGTTTTCTCTCAGTTTAAGGGTTTATGTTACTTGCCGTGGGAAAATTTGGAATGGGATAACAAACATGAGGAAATTATAAAAACTTTCTAGAAAATCTTCAAAGCTTTCATGGTGATTATATTTGTAGCATGTATTTTCTGCCCTTCAGGGTGGTACAGCTTCTTTTTTTTTTTTTCCAGAAGAATGGAGGCTCATCAATTGATCCTCAGTTCCTGGACCTTCAGATTTCTTCCTCCATCAAGGCCCCTCTGAAGGCTTTCTGTATAGTTACAGAATGAACTATGTGAGCACTCAGGTATTCACTTTTTTGTCTGGCAGTCTCAAGTGATTCATTTACTTTCCAGGCATACCCCTCCTTCTTTTGATCTTTTCCACATTGGAAGGGTTACTTTAGGACATTTGGTAAGCTCTTGTGATTTCTTGGCTACCTCTTAGACAGTCTTTACCACCCACGCCTCTGGGCTTCCTATCCAGCTAAAGGTAATCATTGTCTCTCAGATGTGAATCTACCTTCTCTGTTTTCCCTCTTGCCTTACAGGGTTTTCTCTCCAGTAACTACCACACTTGAATCACTTTGTTTGCAAACTTTGATGAAAATAGTGGTGAAAATGATGAAAATTTTGTTGTAGTTAATAGAAAAGCTCTAGTGTAATGACACTATTTAGAGTAAGGACTCAATAGGATGGACAAAGCTACAAGGTGGCCAAGGCTTAAGAGATAGTCTTCCTATTGGAAATAAGGAGCAAAAGTATGAATTCCTGTGTACCTTGCTTGCTTCATTCTCAAGAGCATGGGCTTTTGGTTAAACTGGGATTTTAACCTTAGCTCTACGATTTCCTCATCTATGAAACAGGGTAATATATGTTTGTTTTGAGCTTTAAATAGGAGAACGTATAAATATTGTCTAGCATAGACACATAGTAAGAATTGAATAATTGTCTATTTCTTTTCTAATCCTTCTATGAATCATTGCCATTAGTTAATACTACGTGGGAATTGTGTCCTAGGGAGCACTTATTTATTATGTTACTGTAGTCCTGAAGATTTTGTTCTTTTTTCCCTTTTGTGGATAATAATGTCATAGAGAAGGAGAAGTCATTGAATTATCCTATTCTCAGTTGAGTTTTGGCAGTTTTCCTAATGCATGTCCTCAGCCAATAGCCCCAGTGGTTCCAATAGCCCCACTGGAACCACTGGGGCTACAATAACTTAGGTTATTTCTGTCATGCCTAAAAATAGTAGTAAACGGCATATTTTTTTAGGACATAGTTGAATTTTGTTTCCAGTAGTTCACTGTAAATAATATATTTTGAATATCACAGGATCCATACAACAATAAACTTCAGTTTGCCTAAGGTGAAGTAGGCATTGGGGTTCCAAGCAACAGATTTTGAAGGAAGCTTTTCTATATAGTTTAGATATAGGAAATGGAGAGCCATAAAAGTTTGTAGAAAGATAATTCTGAATACAGTGGAGCAATTATGGTAGTGAATGGTGGTTGGTGAGAAGGTCAGTCAAGAAGTTTATTAATAGATGTTAAGGGTTTAAATGAAGAGACCAATCTTACAAGTGGAAAAGGGAGTCAAAAGAAAATTTGAAACTAGACTTGATGTTGAGAAATGAGACATAAGAATGACTACAAGGTTTTTTATTTGGTGAATAGAGGTGACTAACTGATTTGGGAGGCCAAGATGTTGAATTTGTTTGAATTTGGCTTTGTTGAATTTGGGTACCTATGGAGATCATGGAAACAGAATGAGCGTGCATTTATTTAGCCCGTAAATCCTGGTGTTCTGAAAGGTTTGAGCTTTCTTTCTTTTTTTTTTTTTTTTTTCCCTTTCCTTTCTGCTGCTTCCCTGGACCAAGCAAGCAGAGAAAAGAGATGCAGGTGGAATCCTAAAGAACAGCAAGATTTATGGGGATGAAGGGTGGGGTAATAATGCAAGAACTTGAGTAGAGATGCTACCGGTAGGAGAGAGATGCAGGAGGAAGTGGCATATGGAGTCATGCATGGAGTTGTCTTTTTTCCCCCTTACTAGGATGAGTTTTTTGAGCACAGGAACAATGTTTGACTTGCTTTAGGATGTTGTAAATTATTTGGCATATTGTGCTCAGTAAGGACATGAATGAATGAATGAATGAAGACGGAAATATAATGTCACTGAGTAAGGTGCAATGGATGGTAAGAACTGAGGAGTATGTTAGACATTACAAAACGATGTTTAATGTGTGTTAGTTGCCTTAAAGTTTGTGTTTTAACCATTTGCAGTTATATCTGTAGCCTATTGATAAAATTTAAAATATAGTAGCATTTTAAAAACAATCCAGTTTTGTTGAGTTATATTTACAAACCGTACAGTCATCCAGAGTGTACAACCAGTTGTTTACAGTACCGTTACACAGTTGTGCATTCATCACAATTTTTGAACGCTTTCATTGCACACACAAAAAAGAATAAGAATAAAAGTTAAAGTAGAAAAGAACATCCAAAACATCCCATACCCCTATCCCTCCCTAGTATTTATTTACTTTTTGTCCTTATTTTTCTCCTCATCTGTCCATACACGGGATAGAGGGAGTGGGAGCCACAAGGTTTTCACAATCACATGGTCATGCAGTTTAAGCTATGTAGTTACACAGTCATCTTCAAGAATCAAGGCTACTGGGTTGCAGTTCAACAGTTTCAGGTGTTTCCTTCTAGCTATTCCAATACACTAAAAACTGAAAAGAAATATTTATGTAGTGAATAAGAATGCCCTCCAGAGTGACCTCTCGACTCCATTTGAAATCTCTCAGCCACTGAAACTTTACTCTGTTTTATTTCTCTTCTCCCTTTTGGTCCAAGAAGGCTTTCTTGATCCCATGATGCCAGGGCCAGGCTCATCCCCAGGAGCCGTGTCCCACATTGCCAGGAAGATTTACACCCCTGGGAGTCATGTAGCCATGTAAGGGGGAGGGCAGTGAGTTTACCTGCAGAGTGGGCTTAGAGACAAAGAGGCCACATATAGCAACAAAAGAGGTTCTCTGGGGGTGACTCTTAGGCAGAATTTTAAATAGGCTTAGCCTCTCCTTTGCAATAACAAACTTCATAAGGGCAAGCCCCAAGATTTAGGGTTTGACTTTCTAAATTGGTAGTGTCCAGTGCTTGTGAGAATATCAGTAATTCCCCAGGTGGGGAAGTTTAATATTTCCACATTTACCCCCAGTCCCTCAAGGAGGCTTTGCAAATACATTTTTATTCTCTGCCCTAATTACTCTGAGATGTATCAGGGTTCACACTAACCTGTACAAACCAAGCAGATTCCGCTCCCTGTTCAAAGTTCCATGTAATTATGGTGTTTGAATAAACTGACCATTCAAGTTAAATTATATAGTGTGTTACAAAAAAAATATAGATTTTACACCTAATAAACATCTCTTCTTTGGTCTCACACAGAAGTTGAAGTTTTAAAACACTGTCACTACACCAGAAACAAAGGCAAACACTATAATGCCTCACCAATATGGACTAACTACAATATGTAAACTCGTAATTGAACCTCAGAGCACAGCTTATCAGGGGAATGCTTACTCTAATGGTCCCTAGATTGTAAGCTCTTACAGCAGTCACATCTGTTCCTAAATTGTAATGGTTGTCTCCAGATCCCAAGATGCTGAACCCTTTGTGCATAACCTAATAGATCCCTGGAACTTTGGGTATCAGTGTGACACCTGAAACTCAGAGCTAGAACTTGGCAAATATGAATGTCAGTATTAGCACATATAGCAACTGTTAAAAAAGCCAAAAAAGAGTCCAGACTTCAGCTAGACATATGAGTGAAGTAGATTGTGGTTAGGACTAGGGCAAATTGGGCCAAAGGGTAAAGGACAATACTGAATGTGTTTTAAAACTTCAAATTCCATGTGAGACCAAGGGAAGAGATGATTAGTTGGTGCAAGATATGTATTTCCTAAACAATTTAACTTGTGCGGTTTGTTCAAATACCATAATTATATGGAACTTTTAATAGGAAGTGAGACCTGGTAGGTTTGCATAGCTTATTGTGAAATAGAGACACATCCCAAAGTAATTTGGACAGAGAATAAAAGTGTATATGCAGGGACCCCATGAGGAGCTGCAGAAAAATGCAGAGGTATTGGGCTTCCTCACCTGGATTGTTGCTGATGTTCTTACAAACATTGAGGAATGGCGGTTTGATGTGCTGAGCCCTCTATCGCTGGACTTGCCCTTATGAAGCTTGTTACTGCAAAGGAGAGGCTAAACCTGCTTATAACTGTGCCTAAGAGTCTCCACCTGAGTATGTCTTTGTTGCTCAAATGTAGCTCTCTCTCTCTAGCTAAGCCAACTTGGCAGGTGAACTCACTGCCCTCCCTCTTACGTGGGATCTGACACCTAGGAGTGTAAATCTCCCTGGCAACGTGGTATATGACTCCTGGGGATGAATCTGGACCTGACATTGTGTGATTGAGAACATCTTCTTGACCAAAAGGGGGATGTGAAATGAAACAAAATAAAGTTTCAGTGGCTGAGAGATTCCAAATGGAGCCAAAATGTCACTCTGGTGGGCATTCTTATGCACTATATACATAACCCTTTTTAGGTTTTAATACATTGGAATAGCTAAAAGTAAATACCTGAAACTATCAAACTCCAATCCAGTAGCCTTGACTCTTGAAGATGATTGAATAGCAATGTAGCTTACAAGGGGTGACAGTGTGACTGTGAAAGCCTTGTGAATCACACTCCCTTTATCCAGTGTATGGATGGATGAGTAGAAAAATGGGGACAAAAAACTAAATGAGAAATGGGAGGGGTGGGGGAATGATTTGGGTGTTCTTTTTTACTTTTATTTTTTATTCTTATTTTTATTCTTTCTGGTGTAAGGAAAATGTGCAAAAATAGATTGGGGTGATGACTATACAACTATATGATGATATTGTGAACAATTGATTGTACACTTTGGATGATTGTATGGTATGTGAATATATCACAATAAAATTGAATTAAAGAAAAAAAAAAACAAAGAAACACTGTCACTATCATCCTTTACCTTTTAGTCTTATTTACCTTAGTCCTAACCAAGTCAATTTCGTTCATATCACTAATTGAAGTTTTATTTCTTTTTCAAACTCTTTAACATTTGCTGTATGGGGTAATGCTGACTTTCATAGCTGCTGGACTCTGGCTCTGAATCTCAGGTGTCACAGAGATACCCAAAGCTCCAGGGACCAACTAGGTTATTCACAAAAAGCTCAGCATCTCAGAATTTAGAAATAACCATTAAAACTCAGAAATAGATTTAACTGCTGTAAGAGCTTACATTCTAGGAACCTTTACAATAAGACTTCCCGTGATAACTTAAGCTCTCATACTCAATTCTCATTTTAGTTAGTCCATATTACTGAGGCATTATAATGTTTGTCTTTTTATCTCTGGTTTATTTCACTCAACATGCTGTGCTCAGTGTCCATTCACCTAGTTGCATACCTCACAACGTATTCCTTCTTGTAGCAGTTCAGTATTCTGCTGTATATATACACCACAGTTCGCCATTCCATTCATCAGTCAGTGTACCCTTAGGCCACTTCCATCCACTGCAGATCTTGAATACTGACACCATAAACTCCACTGTGCAAATGTCCGTTTGTTTCCTTCTTTTCAATTCTTCCACGTGAATACCCAATAACAGGGTTGCAGGACCATATGGAAGCCCCATACTTAAGCTTCCTGTGGAACCACCACACTGCCCTCTAGATGGGCTGCACCATTCTACTTCCCCACCAGTAGTGATTAGGTACATTCCTTTATCCACATTTTTCTCCCACACTTATATCCCTCTGTTTATTTTTTAGATGGTTTTATTCACACAGCATACATTCCTGTTAAGTAAATCATCGGTTGTTCCTTGTGTAATCACATAGCTATGCATTCACCACCATTAGTATCTATATAAGGACATTTCCAATTCTTTCGCAAAGAAAAAGGAAGAGGTGAGAAAAGAAAAAAGAAAAAGAAAGGAAAAAAATGACAACTAAAACCAACAAAAGAAAAAATGAAATTAAGATAGAATAAAAAAGTCAGACACCACCACCAATGCCAAGATTCTGATACCCCTCTGTTATATCCCCTCTTATCGACATTTAGCTTTTGTATATTGACTTTGTTACAATTAATGGAAGCATATTACAGTGTTACTGTTAGCTACAGATTGTAGTTGCCATTGGTTGTGTTCTTCCCCAATATCATCCCATTTTCAACACCTTGCAAAGTTGATGTGCATTTGTTCTCCCTCATATAAAAACATTTTTATATTTGTACATTTAATCATAATCATTGACCACTCTAGGTTTCACTAGGTTATAATGTCCCAGTATGTATCTTCCTTTCCTTCTGGTGTCTTACCTGCCACTAATCTTTCTTTTTCAGCAATACTCACAGTCATCTGTGTTCAGTGTACTTACAGCATTGTCCTACCATCACTCAGTATTGTGCCATCCATTTCTGGATCTATTCAATCAATCCTTTTGAACATTCTGTACTCTTTCAGCATCAAATGCCTGATCTTTACCCTCTTTCTGTCTCCTGGTATCTTCCTTTCTATACTCTTCTCCAAACCTCCCTCTCCTGTCTTTTCTTATATGTCCATAGCACTCTCTTTAATATTTCTTGTAGAGAGGTCTTCTGTTCATGAACTCTTTCAGTGTCTGTTTATCAGTAAATATTTTAAACTCTCCCTCATTTTTTGTTTTAACCTAAAATAACTACTTTACTTCCAATATATTCCTACTCTACTGCCTCATTTTTGAAGGACAGTTTTGTTGGAGATAGGATTCTTGGTTGGCAGTTTGTCTCTTTCAGTATCTTGAACATGTCATAGCACTGCCTTCTCACCTCCATGGTTCCTGCTGAGAAATCTGCACTTACTCTTTTTTTTTTTTTTCGAAATAAATTCAAAGTTATAGGAACAGTTGCAAAAACAATGCTAACCCCATACACAGATTTCCATCATACCCTGACCCCCATCCCCCGATAGCTCAATCCTCCAACTTTAACATGCTGTCACATTGCTATTTCTTTCCCTCCCTCCTTCCCTATCTGTCATCCATCATATATTTCTCTGTCTTCTGAACATATGAGAGTTAGCTGCACACATCCTTGAACATACACTATAATTCACATATACACTTCCCATGAACAAGAACATTCTTTTATGCAATTCCATTAAGCGCAGCTAAGAAGTACAGGAGATTCAACAATGATACAAAGCTTACATTTTATATTTCCTTTTCCTCATGTCTCAACTGTGTCCCTTTGAGCCACCTGTCCTCTGTCCTCCAATCCCCTCCAAGTTCATTCTTGGCATTCAATTGTCATCTATTTAGACTTTTTTTTTTTTTTTTCAGTTGTGGAAACATCTATACTGCCTAAATCTTCCCATTCCACCTCCTCCCTAGCCTTCCATTAGTGGGAATGCTCTACTGCTCTTTCCCACCATCCATTACTAGAAATTTCCCTTCACCTCAGACAGCAACCCTACACTCATTTCTTAACTCCCCATTGCCCCTTCCCCCATTTCTCTTAACCCAAACTCTACTTTTCATCTCTATGGTTATATTCTCTGTTAATTTCTTTGTGTTTACTGTGGGGCTTGAAATTAACCTCTTAAATCCGTATCAATCTTGTTTTTCTTTGATACCACCTTCACTTCAATATGACACATAAACTATGTCCCTATACTCCTTCATTCCCCCACCTTTATATAGTTGTCTAAAATTACATATTTTACATTGAGTTCAAAACCACTGATTTGTCATTAGAGTTTGTGTATTTTATATCATGTAGGAAGTAAATAGTGGAGTTACAGTTCAAAAATTATTGACTTCTATTTGTATTCCATTGTGGTTGGAGAATGTGCTTTGAGTATATTCAATTTTTTTTTTTTTTTTTTTAATTTCTTGAGGCTTGTTTTATGTCCCAGCTTATGGTCCCTTCTGGAGAAAGATCTGTGATCACTAGAGAAAAATGAATGCCCTGGTGATTTGGGATGTAAGGTACTATATATGTCTGTTAAAATTCTCTATATCTCTTTCTCCTTTCTTTGTTTCTCTGTTGGTAGGGCTCCCTTTAGAATCTGAAGTAGGGCAGGTCTTTTATTGGCAAAGTCTCTCAGCATTTGTTTGTCTGTGAAAAATTTAAGCTCTCCCTCAAATTTGAAGGAGAGTTTTGCTGGATAAAGTATTCTTGGTTGGAAATTTTTGTCTCTGAGAATTTTAAATATGTCATTGCCCTGCCTTCTGCCTCCATGTGGGCTGCCTGAGTAGTCACTACTTAGTCTTATGTTGTTTCCTTTGTATGTGGTGAATTGCTTTTCTCTTGCTGCTTTCAGAACTTGCCTTTTCCCTTCAGTATTTGAGAGTCTGATCAGAATATGTCTTGTAGTGGGTTTATTAGGATTTATTCTATTTGGAGTTTGCTGGGCATTTATGCTTTGTGTATTTATATTGTGTATAAGGTTGGGGAAGTTTTCCCCAACAATTTCTTTGAATACTCTTTCTAGACCTTTACCCTTCTCTTCCCCTTCTGGACACAATTAGTCTTAAGTTTGGACGTTTTATTTTTATTTATCATATCCCTGAGATCCATTTCAATTTTTTCGATTTTTTCCTCCATTCTTTCTTTTGTTCTTTCATTTTCTGTTCTGTGGACTTCTAGGACACTGAGATGTTGTTCATCTTCCTCTAGTCTTGTATTGTGAATATCCAGAGTCTTTTTAATTTGGCTAACAGTTTTTTTTATTTCCATAAGATCTTCTATTTTTTTATTTACTCTTGCAGTGTCTTCTTTATGCTCTTCTAGGGTCTTCTTTATGCGGCTTATATCCTGGGTCATGTTCTTCTTGATGTCCTTTAAATCCTTTGCCATGTTTTCATTCCTCGATTGTAGTTCTTTGATTAATTGTGCGATTAAGACACAGTGTGTCTTCCGAAATCTTGATTTGTGTGTTTGGAGTTGGATTTGCCATATCATCTGGTTTTATCATATGCATTAAGATTTTCTGTTGTTTTTGGCCTCTTGTCATTTGTTTTGCTTGATAGGGTTCTTTCAAGTTGTTAAAAAAAAAAAAAAAGAATATTGATCTAATTTTTCAGAAACACAGTTTGGTGATGTACACTTTCTCTAACTAACCAGCAGATGGTGTCTGTGAGTCACCTATATCCCTCAAGTTAGTTCTCAGTCTTGTTCCCACAGTATGTGGGGAAATGTTTCTTGTGGGGTTCAGTTGGAGAACTCAGTTTGGGTGTGTTGCTGGAGCCATCCGCCCTGAATGTGGGGCATGTGTGTGGGTGGCCAGGGAGGAAGGGCAGTTTTAATGATCAAATCCCCCAGGTTCCTGGAGATTCAAGGCCACTTCAAGAGTCTAAGCCTTCATTTCAATTTAGCCCCAGACCCTCTCTCTCCCTGACCCACAAACCACCGGACTTGGCGTGGCATCCCTGGGTTCTCCGAGCGGGTCCCCCTCCCAGCCGCGATCCTCCAGGAGCTCAGCCGAGGGAATGTCGTGCTACGTCATCAGTATGCGCCGTCTCTCAAGGGAAGCCCTGGGCTGCCAGGCATGCAGCGGCGCGCTCTCAGCCTGAAGCAAAAATGGCCAAATGGGGCGTCTCAATCCCCTCCTCCTCGCACAGTTCCTCCTTCCCAGCTCCAGGACAACTGGCAGGGCTCTGGGCTGTGGGCACGGCCCCGGGCAGGAGTTTATCCAGCCCTCCGGGGGGCCAGCTGCTAGCTGCGGGATTTCTTTCTGCTTCCGGCTCCCCCCTCCATTCCTGCGGACCCAAGGGTATCTGCAGTGGGCTATCTTCCTGGCCAGACACGGAGAGGCCAGCCCAGCCCCCTCTTGCTGTGTTTTACTGCGTGGTTCACACTACTGCAGCTGCAGCCACTGCTGGGTTCCCCCCGCCTTTTTTTTTTAAAAAAAGAGCCAGCCGGTCTTCAAACGTCGAACCCTGGCTTCCCCAGACTGCCGCATGGCTGCAGGTCTTCCAGCCAGCTTACTCACTCGTTTCAGAATGCAGACTCCCGGTTTCACCAAGTATATGGTGCCTCTGGAACTAGGAGCCCTCGTCCAGCTGGCGCATCACTGTAACTGGTATTCTGGGTCACTTTCTGGTTTTAGCTAGTGTTTTTCATGGAGGCGGTTTTTTTCGCCCTGTCTCACCTAGCCGCCATCTTAGTTTCTCCTGCACTTAGTCTTATTGAGCTTCCCTTGTATGTAATGGATTGCTTTTCTCTTGTTGCTTTCAGAATTGTCTCTTTGTCTTTGACATTTGAAAAATCTGATGAGTAAGTGTCTTGGAGTAGGTCTATCTGGATAAGTTCTGTTTGGGGTACGCTGTGCTTCTTGGGACCTGTAATTTTATTTCTTTCATAAGAGTTGGAAAATTTTCATTGATTATTTCCTCTCTTATTCTTTCTGTCCCTTTTCCCTTTTCTTCTCCTTCTGGGACAACTGTAACACGTATATTCATGCGCTTCATGTTGTCCTTCAGTTCCCTGAGCTCCTGCTCATATTTTTCCATTGTTGTCCCTATATGTTCTTTTGTCTGTAGGATTTCAGATGTCCTGTCCTCCAGTTCTGTAATCCTCTCTTCTGCCTCTCCAAGCCTGTCTCCATTGTGTTTCTCATCTCTTCTAGTGCCTTTCTTTCCCATAGTTCTGCCATTTGTTTTTTCAAGCTTACAGATTGTTCCTTATGATCACCAGTATCTTCTTTATATCCTTCATCTCTTTTGTCACGTTTTCTTTCAGTCATTGATTGGAGATTTGTTTGAACATCTTTAATTAGTTGTTTCACCTCTTGAATCTCTTTTGAGATGTTAGTTTCTTCCTTTGACTCAGCCATATCTTCGTGTTTCCTGGTTTGGCTCATGATTTTTTGCTGTCTAGGCACCTAGTTTTCTTGATGAGTTTTTTCTGGAGGTTGTTTTCTCTCTTTTGCTTTAGGTTTTCTTGTTGGTTTTCTTTGATCTCTTTATTTCTTTCTCCGGCCATTTGTTAGATTGGCTCTGCCCTCCAGGCACCCAGCCGTGGCCTGCCACAGGGATGGGAGGTAGGCACTGGGCACCCCAGCAAGTTCACTGTGTGTGGTTAATAGAGATCTGCTGGCTTCCAGTGGTACTCTGTTTCCCTTGCACTTTCTGGGCAGTCCAGCAGATGGCGTTCTTCAGTAACTTAATCATCCTCAGAGGCTGCTTTGCCTCCAAGCACACAGGTGAGCTGAAACTGCGGGATTCCTATGCCCTCACTTTGCCAGCCAAAATCTGGCTTGATGTGGGGCTACACCTGTGGCAGAGGACACCCTCAGCTGACCCAGTACCCTAGCTGTCCCAAAGGCAAGGAAATGGCTGCTGGCTGCTGCTTCCCTCAAGGGTGGGGGAAGGGCTTTCAGACCCAGGGCTGGAAACACAGTCTCTGTCCACATTTTCTCAATCTCTTTGTCCCTCACTGGCCTGGGCCTTGAAATGTCGTTCTCTGTCCCCCAGGTTTTCAAACAGTGAGGTATGTCTCACTGCTGTGAGAGATTTAAAAATCTGTGTTGTGGTGGGAGGGTTCCTGTCTGCTGATGCTGTGCCTCTCCCACAAGGAGACCAAGTGAGGGGCAGGGAAAGGACTGGCTGGTCTGGGATGGAAGATTCCTACCTGATATCTCTTCTCTTTCTTCAGTTTGACATCTGCAGGGTCCTTCATCAGTCTAGATCCTCCTCCAGAGTTTCAAACAATACAGAATTGTTTTTTTTTCGTTGAATCTCTGGAGAGGAGTTTTCAGTAGCTGTTTATGTTGCAGTGTTGATGACATCTGTAGTAGCATTTGTAAGCGAACACAAGGCATGTTTTTTCCAAATTTCTCAACTTGAATTTTACATACGTCCCTATGGCTGTTGGGAAAAAGGTGTGGGAAGAAATATTTCTCATGGTTATATTCAAGTTTTAGTGACAAATGAAATGTGGATATGACTTTCCAAATGACTTTTTGATTGCTTTCGTCTGAACATTCTTTACTTTCTTGTGGCTTGCTGTAAAATATATGTTCATTGATTTCAGTAGGATTGATTAGGAAGACATACTGGTATACCCTTGTTGCTAGGTGCATGTCACCCACTGTAATAGTGGCAGAAAATCTGAAGCTGAATTTATCATATCTATTTCTTGGAGTTGTATTATTTTGGTCACTGCTTCTTAGTGGAAACTTATGGCTGTCCTGTTCAGAGGGGAGTATGGCAGTTATGGGTGAAGAGTAGACAGAGTGGTTCTGTAAAGAAATGTTAATCCCTGAAGTAACTTTTTAGAGAACCTGTAGAATAAGAAGAAAGTTTCTCTAAATCTCATTCTTCAGAACCTGCTAAGCTTCTCTATATCTTTATTTTCTCTCCTTACTGATTTTTTCCCCTACTATTCTTTATAACTTTTGTGTCTTTCCTTAGTGACCACATTTTTCTGTTTTTCTTCTTTGTCTCTCTGATTTGTTCTTTCTTCCTTTTCTTCTTTTCTGCCACTTCTTTTTGATACAGAAAAGTGGCTATAATATAGAATTGAAGTTTTTAAGTTTCTTGTAGTGAATATTTTTTATTTTTATTTAAAACTCAGATGAGATGAGATTTTTGTTATCAAAATAATTTGATTTTTTTTGTTCATCTAATACCTGATTGATTTTATTTGATTCAGTGGCCCTTAAGAAAATAAGTTTCCATTTGCACGAGAATTCAGCAAATAAACTGTGACTTTTGCTTATGAATTAGAATTAGCCATTGTGCAACTTTCTCCCTTCTCCTGTTCTTTTTCTATTATTTTTATTTCACTCAATGATCAACCTAATTATTTATATATTCATTATATTAAAATGTACTTTCGCTATAAGATTTTCAACTGTTTTTGGAAAGAAGGCAGTAAGTAACCATTTCTCTAAAATGAAAACATTTCTTCTACTGAGTTCTGATATGAACTCACAATTGCAATGAATTTATCTTTGTCATTCTTTGTGAAACTGTACTGGAATACCTGATAAAATTCAACAAGGCATAACATTCCCATTTTGGGGATTTCGTTTTTTTTTTTTTTTTTTTGGCACACCCCCCCCCCCCCCCACACACACACACTTTTCTCCATGAAATGCACCATTGGGAAAGTATAGAGAAAGCACATAGGAGTGTGTACCAGGAATCTGGGCTCTAGGTCAACCTATTTAATAACTTTGTTCAGATTGTTTAACTTCATTTGGCATTTGCTGTCTCTAAAAGTTGAACCTGAACTGCTGTTCCCAAACAAAACACTCTAGTCTGAACCATTCTCAAAATTGAGGCTTTATATTCTGCACATAAATCTGCCATTTATCGGCATTGCAACCTTTGGCATAGTTACTAAAATTCTGAGATGGTACTGAATTTGCTTGTACTGAATGCAGTGAGTACTAAATCACTGCAAATTGCTGGTTTTCTCAAGTGGGATTTTCCTAGAGTTGCACATGACAGTCTTTTCTCATCAAGTTCACCTGTGCATTCTTGGAGTTGAAATGCTTTTGTCCATCTTAGTACAACACGGGCTCTGCATATGTTCTTGGGAAAAGCAAAGGCATTTTTTTACATGAATTTGAAAAGAAAGACATTGGTGGTCATATGCTGTTTACTCTGAAGAGAGGCCATTTCACTGTGTACTCTGACTTCAGTGTAATTGTTCTGAATACAGCAAACCTATGAAGAACAGTAATGATCCAACCTCAACAGGTTTCTGAAACCTGTTTTCTATATGGGGCTTGTATAATTTGTATAATGCCTACCTTGCAAGGTGATTGTGAATATTGAATTGGATAATGACAATGCTTTAAGTGTTTAGTTCAGGTTTTCTGCAAAGCTATTGCAGTGAGTTTTCTTATATTTTCATGTGACTGTAGTGGAAATCAAAGTCACAGCCTCATATATGAAAAGTCATTCAGTATATGAATTGTATTGGTACAACATTTTTGTGGTAATTACACTGTAGGGAAGCATCAGGTTCATATACTTTCATTTTTTGAGCAACTAAAATTCTTATTTATGTTAAAAAAAATAACTGTTATTTGGTGGTACTAGATGCTTTATAAGCATCTTAAACTTTTCCTTTAGTTATTAAGAAATATAGTCCAATGTATTCCAGTCGTCTAAAATAGTGATTTTATGGAATTGTTTTTTTTGCCCTTTTAGTACTATATTCAGTGTTTGGAAACATGAGGTACCTAGTGTGCAATTGTTCTTTTACTAATATAAACAGCACACTATTAAACTGTTATATTTGGGTGGTAATTTTAATGAAGAATCAAATGAAAGGTGCCTTAAAAGACTTCTGATATTTATTATTTTAATACAGTATGTGGCATTTTGTATGTCAAGTATTTAGTAATCTGTTTATCACTTTAAAAAATATGTCACAACAATATGATAAAATATATAAAATTCTGTGACTATTTTATTCTGCATGGAATACATTTAAAGGTCAACACTACTCTTTTATGTAGGTTGTAGGTGCTACATGTGTGCTTTCAGAGCAGTAGTGTGAGGAAGCTTGAAGTGGGATGGCAGGACGGCCTCATCCTTATGACAGTAACTCCAGTGATCCAGAGAATTGGGATCGGAAATTGCATAGTAGACCTCGTAAACTTATAAACATTCAAGGTAGGTAGAAAATACGTATTTCATCACATATCAAAACTCTGATAAACTGATTATAAAGACTGCTGTATTTGATTGTGGCAGGGTCCTGTCAGATGATAGGGATGGTTTACAAAGTACCCAGAAATGTTTCGTTTTCCTTAAATAACTTTTAAAGAAAGATTTCTTTCTTTTTAATTTTCCTTTATTTGTATTTATTTCAATTTTTATTTCTGTCTCTAAATAATTTTAAAATCTCCTTTATTGGACCCATGATTTAATTGAGACTTCGGCAATTCAGTTTAGTTCTTTATATTTAAAACTTTGTAATAGAAATTTATTTACTGTTCTAAATATGTTGTGTATGCAGATTACATATGATAATTTACAGGTTTATGTTAGTATTTAACTCCCTACATTTTTAACTATGTAGAATGTATTTATATTGTTTTGTCATCCTGATCCTAATGGAAAACTTAATCTTTCTGGGCTGACCCTCTTGGTTGAGTTTAATGGTTATTTTAAAAAGTTTGAAGCATTAAATGAAATTCATTTCAAAAGTTTCAGCCAATTTATATATTATTTTTATTTTTTTCATATATATTATTCTAAAAGCTTTCATTTTGTGCTGTGTGACTGAATGAAGGACATCCCATTTAGAGCACTTTATGTTCTGATATTTTTGTGTATTAATTGACAGCTCATAAGCCTCAGATATTACAGGTGTGTAAGCATATTTTCACAGAGGATTTTGCTTTGTGAATATTACTTAGGGGAAATTAATGAACATTTAACTTACTTGAATGTAAAATCCTCCTGATCACTGCTAATACTATCTCCTTTTAAAAAGATACTGAGATCCTTTTTGTAACTTTAAAGGAAAATGGGCACTTTTAAACAATATTCTATAGCTAGAAAATACAAGTGACAGTATTTTTTAACTCTCTTGGCAAGAGACCCACCTTTATTGTGGACTGTTAATGTGGTGAGGTCCAAAATGATGATAGTTAAGTTGACATTATTAATTTATAAATACATGCCAAATGGCATGAGTGGTTTTTTGTTTGTTGGTTCATTTGTTCTGTATGGAGTGTCCTTCTCCTCTTTTATTACACAGATAATTATCTTCTGTTTGAGATTAAAGAGTTATTGGTTTTATGACATTAATTTGGAAGCTGTAGTTCTATTGTGTTGAATATATTTTTTCAAGCTAGTTATATGTTATCCCTCCTTCTTGCTATTTCCTTCTGCTAATTATATAATGAGTTATATAATGAGGTGACCAGGGTGAAAATAAGCCATCATTTGCTTTATATAAGCTACATGCTTACAATGAGAAAATTTTAAAAACTAACATTACTTGTTTTATTACAAATGTCAGCTTTTATTGATATCTGTAGCATCAGTAACTCTTTGGTGCTATTGTTTCCAGGGAAACTGCAGCAGTGTTTAGGACTGTTTGAGTGAAAAACACTGAAGAGAAATAGATAAATCCCAATAAATGGATTTTTTTTTTTTTTAAATGGGAAGACCATTAAATCTTTTGAATGAACTAATTTTAGCCTCATTAGTGGAAAATTGCCTCATTGAAGAATAGCTTACTTAAAGAACCTGTTGTCTCCGTGTACTTTGGAACATATGACTTAGGGTAATTAAAGAAAAAACTAGTTTTCATTTTTTGAATTAAGGTATTCACATTTAAAAAATTAATTTAGTATTTTAATTGATTTAGAATTTTTCAAATTAAGATAGTAAATTAATTGGGTAAGAGGTTGTTTTTAAAGCAGTTTTATTGAAATAAGTTCACATACCATACAATCCATCTAAAGTGTACACTGTCTTCTGATGTATTCACAGAATTGTGCATACATCACCACAATTGATCCTAGAACATTTTCACCCTGAAGAGGGTATACTATGTTATACAGTCCCATGTTTCATCCTCTGGCTTTCCCTCTAGTGACATACATGACCCTAAACTTTCCCTTTCAACCACATTTGCACCCACATAGCATTGCTTTTAGTTATACTCACTATAATGTGCTTCCATCACCTCCATCCATTTCCAAATATTTACAATCAACCTTGTTACATACTCTGCACAAATTATCAGCTCCCTATTCTCTGCCCTCATTCTGTCTTCTGATGACCTATTTTGTAGACCTATGTATTCTAGTTATATTTAGTTCAAATTAGTGACCTCATACAATATTTGTCCTTTTTTGTCTGACTTATTTCACTCAACATAATGCCCTCAAGGTTCATCCATGTAGTCACATGCATTATGACTTCATTTCTTCTTACAGCTGCATAATATTCCATCCTTTGTATATACCACATTTTGTTTATCCATTCAATGGTTGATGGCCACCTGAGTTGTTTCCATCTTTGGGCAATTGTAAATAATGCCACTGTGAACATTGGTGTGCAAATGTCTGTTCGCATCCCTTCTTTCAGTTCTTCTAAGTATATACCTGTTAGTGGGTGTTCTGGCTTGCTAAAGCTGCCGGAATGCAAAATGCCAGAAATGGATTGGCTTTTACCATGGGGGTTTATTAGTTCACAAATATACAGTTCTAAAGCCATGAAAATGTCCCAGTTAAGGCATCAATATGATGATACTTTTTCTGAAGAAAGGCTGATGGCATCTGGTGTTCCTCTGCCACATGGAAAGGCTAGAGTCTGCTGGGCCTTTCTCAGGGTTTAGCTTCTGGTTCTGTTGCTTTCTCCAAAAGCTAAGCTTCTGTCTTAGCTTTTCTTTCTCAGCTCCTGTGCGTCCTTGTTTGCTTCTCACAGTGCATTTCTCTCTAAGTATCTGGGGGTCCTCTCTTAACTTCTCTGGGGCAAATTCTGGATTTCATCTCTTAGCGTCTCTCCTGGTTGGTTTCAATGGCTGACTACAAAATGCCCTTGGGTGTTTTCTCCCTAAGCGTCTTTGTCTGTGTTGGCTCTCTTAAGGACTACAGTAAACTAATTAAGACCCACCTTGAATGGGTGGGGTCACATTTCCATGGATATAATCTAATCAAAAGATCCTATTCACAATAAGTCTGTCCCCACATGATTGGATTAAAAGAACATGGCTTTCCTGGGGTATGTAATAGATTCAAACCAGCACAGCGGAATTGCTGGATCATATGGCACACAGCAACTACCAAACTGGCTTCCACAGCAGCTGCACCATTCTACATTCCCACCAACAGTGAATAAGTAAGTGTTCCCATTTCTCCACATCCTCTCCAGTGCTTACAGTTTTCTGTTTGTGTAATAGTGGCCATTTCAGTAGCTGTAAAATATCTCGTAGTTTAATTTGCATTTCCCTAATAGCTAGAAATGTTGAACGTATTTTCATGTGCTTTTTAGTCATTTGTGTATCCTCTTTTGCCCATTTTTTAATTGGGTTATTTGTCTTTTCATTGTGGAGTTGGAAGATCTCTTTATATATCCTAGAAATTAAACCTTCATCGGATATGGAGTTTCCAGATATTGTCTCCCATTGAGTAGGCTGCCTTTGCACCTTTTTGACAGAGTCCTTTAAAGCACAAAAGTATTTAATTTTGAGGAGGTCCCATTTATTTTTTCTTTCATTGCTTGTGCTTTGGGTGTAAGATCTAAGAAACCACTTCCTACCACAAGATCTTGAAAATGCTTCCCTACATTTTCTTCTAGGAATTTTGTGGTCCTAGCTCTTATATTTAGGTCTTATCCATCTTGAGTTAAATTTTTACAAGGTGTAAGATAGGGTCCTCTTTCATTCTCTTGGATGTGAATATCCATTTCCCCTAGTACCATTTGTTGAAGAGACTGCTCTGTCCCAGTTGTGTGGACGTGGCAGCCTTGTCAAAAATTAGTTGACTATAGATGTGAGGGTCTGTTTCAGAACTCTCAATTCTATTCCATTGGTCAATATGTCTATCTTTATGCCAACACCATGCTGTTTTTATCACTTTAGCTTTGTAGTATGCTTTAAAGTCAGAAAGTCTGAGTCCTCCAACTTCATTCTTCTTTGACATGATGTTTTTAGCTATTCGGGGCCCCTTACCCTTCCAAATAAATTTGCTAATTGGCTTTTCCATTTCTGCAAAGTAGGCCATTGGAATTTTGACTGGGATTGCATTGAGTCTGTAAGTCAATTTGGGCAGGATTGGCATCTTAACAATATTTGGTCTTCCAACCCATGAACACAGAATGTCCTTCTATTTATTTGAATTTTCTCTGATTTGTTTTAGCAGTGCTTTGCAGTTTTCTGAATACAGGTCTTTTCATCCTTGGTTAAGTTTATTCCTGGGTATTTGGTTCTTTTAGTTGCAATTGTAAATGAAATTTTTTCTCTGATTTCCTCATCACATTGCACACTATTGTGTATAGAAACACTACTGATTTTTGTGAATTAATCTTGTATTCTGCCACTTTGCTGAACTTATTTATTAGCTCTAGTAGCTCTTTTGTAGGTTTTTCAGAACTTTCTAGATATAAGATCATGTCATCTGCAAATATTGAAAGTTTTACTTCTTCCTTTCTGATTTGCATGCCTTTTATTTCTCTTTCTTGCCTAATTGCTCTAGCTAGAACTTCTGGTACAATGATGAATAACAGTCTTGTTCCCAGTCTTAGAGTCTTAGAGGGAAAGCTTTCAGTCCTTCACGACTGAGTATGATGTTAGCTGTGGGTTTTTCATATATGCCGTTTATCATGTTGAGGAAGTTTCCTTCTATTCCTATCTTTCAAAGTGTTTTTATCAAGAAAGGATGCTGGATTTTGTTAAATACCTTTCCTCCATCGAATGAGATGATCATGTGGTTCTTCTCCTTCAGTTTGTTAATGTGGTGTATAACATTGATTTTCTTGTGTTGAACCACCTTACATACCTGAGAGAAAACCTCCTTGATGATAGTGTATAATTTTTTAATGTGCTGTTGGATTTGATTTACAGGTATTTTGTTGAGGATTTTTGCATCTGTATTCATTTGAGAGATTCGTCTGTATTCCTTTCTTGTAGTATCTTTATCTGGCTTTGGTATTAGAAAATGTTGGCTTCATTGAATGAGTTAGGTAGCATTCCTTCCTCTTCAGTTTTCTGGCGAGTTTGTGCAGGATTTGTATTTATTCTTCTTGGAATGATTGGTAGAATTCACCTGTGAAGCCATCTGGTCCTGGGCTTTTCTTTTTTGGGAGGATTTGATGGTTCTTTCAATCTCTTTGCTTGTGATTAGTTTGTTGAGATCTTCTATTTCTTCTGGAATCTGTGGGTTGTTTGTGTGTTTCTAGATAGTTGTTCATTTCATCCAAGTTGTCTAGTTTGTTGGTGGACAGTTGTTCATAGTATCCTCTTATGATCTTTTTTATTTCTATGGGTGTCAGTAGTATTGTCCCCTTTTCATTTCTCATCTTAGTTATTTGCATCTTCTCTCTTTTTCTTTGTCAGTCTAGCTAAGGGCTTGCCAGTTTTGTTGATCTTCTCAACCAACTTTTGGTTTTTTTGATTCTGTTTTTTTTTTTGTTCTCAATTTAGTTTATTTCTGCTCTAGTCTTTGTTATTTCTTTCCATCTGCTTGCTTTCTGATTGTTTTTTTTTGGTTCTTTTTCTTGTTTCTCCAGGTGTGTAGTTAGTTCTTTTATTTTCTCTCTTTCTTCCTTTTTAATGTAGGTATTTAGGGCTATAAATTTCCCTCTCAACACTGCCTTTGCTACATCCCATAAGTTTTGATATGTTTTGTTCTCATTTTCATATGTCTCGAGATATTTACTGATTTCTCTTGCAAATTCTTCTTTGAACCACTGATTGTTTAAACGTGTATTGTTTAAATGTGTATTTTTAACCTCCAGATATTTGTGCATTTTCCAGTCCTCTAACTGTTGTTGATTTCCACCAACATTCATTATCATCAGAGAAAGTGCTTTGTGTAATTTCATTCTTTTTAAAATTATCAAGACTTGTTTTGTGACCCAACATGTGGTCTGTCCTGGAGAACGATCTATGAGAACTTGAGGAGAATATCTATGTCTTTTAAGCCTAGTTTATTTATCAAATTATTCAAGTTCTCTGTTTTCTTATCCTCTGTCTAGATGTTCTGTCTGTTGTTTTGAGTGGTGTACTGAAGTGTCCAACTATTATTGTCCATACATGTAGATCTCCCTTCAGTTTTGCCAGTGTTTGCCTCATGTATTTTGGGGCACCCCGGCTAGGTGCATATATATTTATGATTGTTATTTCTTCTTGATGTATTGCCCTTTTCATTAGTATTTTATGCCCTTCTTTGTCTCTTACAACAGTTTTGCATTTGATGTCTCTTTTGTCTGATATTAGTATAGCTGCCCCAGCTTTTTTTGGATATTGTTTACATGGAATGTCTTTTTCCAGCCTTTCGCTTTCAACCTATTTTTATCCTTTGGTCTAAGGTGAGTCTCTTGTAGAGAATACATAGATGTCTCATAGTTTTTATCCATTCTGCCAGTCTGTATCTTCTGAGTAGGAGTTTAATTCATTGACATTCAATATTAAGGTAAAGGCAGTATTTACTTCAACCATTTTATCATTTGTCTTTTACATGTCGTATCTTATTTTTGTCTGTCTTTTTACCCTTTTAGTTGCCCTTTCTTGTAATCTTCATTTCCGCACTCTCATCCAAGCCTCTCTCTCCTATTCTTTCCTTTCAACCTGCAGAACTCCTTTTACTATTTCTTGTAGGGCAGGTCTCTTGTTAACAAACTCTCTCGGCTTCTGCTTATCTGTGAATGTCTTAAACTCTCCCTAATTTTTGAAGGACTGCTTTGCCGGTTAGTGAATTCCTGGCTGGCATTTTTTCATTTTCAGTAATCAATTTATCATACTACCGCCTTCTCACCCTCATGGTTTCTGATGAGTAATCCACATGTATTCTTAATGGGCATCCCTTTCACATGATGGATTGCATTTCTATTGCTGCTTTCTGAATTCTCTCTTTATCTTTCGCAGTTAACATCTTGATTGGTACGTGTCTTGGAGTAGGTCCATTCACATTTATTCAGTTTGTGGTATGTTGTGTTTCTTTGACCTGGACATCACTGCCTTTCATAAGAGTTGGGAAATTCTCAGCAGTTGTTTCCTCAAATATTCCTTTTGTCCATTTTCCCTACTCTTCTCCTTCTGGGACACCCTGATACAAATCTTTGATATGAATGTTCATGTCCTTTGTATTGTGTATCAGTTCCTAGAGACCTTACTCAATTTTCCCCATTCTTTTCTCTGTCTGTTCTTTTGTTGTTTGAATTCGGATACTCTGGCTTCTAGTTTGCTGATCCTTTCTTCTGTCTGTTCAAATCTGCCGTTGTGTGCCACTGGTGTATTTTAAATTTCATTTATTGTGCCTTTCGTTCCCATAAGATCTGTTATTTTTCTTTGTATGCTTTCAAATTCTTTATGCTCATCCAGTGTCTTCTTAAAATCCTTTATCTCTTTAGCCATTTCTTTGAATTTGTTTAGGAGGTTTGTGTGAACATCTTTGATTAGTTGTTCCAGATTCTGTATTTACTCTGATATTTTGATTTGTTCATTTGACTGGGCCAAATCTTCCTGTTTCTTCATATGGTTTATTATTTTTTGCTGACTAAGGCATTGGATTATCATGGTGAGTTTACTCTGAAGTTCAGATTCTCTCTCTTGTCACAGCTTTCGTTGTTTCTTGGATTTGTGTTAATGCTCTTCCTTGACACTTGGTTCATCAGTATCACTCAACCAGAGCTGGGCCAGGGACCTACCAAGGGGATGCAAACCAGCTCCACAGGGCCCCAGGGAGAAGGTCAAGTAAAGATGCTTAAACTTTAATTCTATTCTATTCACCATTCTATTCCCTTTCATGGCCTGCCCAGCATATGTCCCTCTCCCGCCAAAAGCCTTTTAGATATCTTCCCAGAGGTTCACTTTCCTCACCTGCTAGCAGATGGTGATCTTTGGCAACTTGTTCCCCTCAGCTCTCAGAAGGGAGAGCTTTTCTTAGCTCCCTGCCGTCTCCAGACAATGGTGTTGCCAAACCGGGTGGGGCAAGTTTAATCTGCTGGTGGTCCCAGCAGTGCAGAATCCTGGGCCAAAAGCTGGCACAGTGCAAGATTATGTCCTACCCTGTTCTTGGGAGGGTGTACCTCTGCTGCCTGTTCAGTTTGGAGCTGCCTGCCCTCCAGAGACTGGTGAACTGGATGCTTTCTTCCCTGAGAGTGGGGGACGGATGCCAGGAGCTGGGTCTGAGGGAGTTACTCATGTTCTCTCACTGTAGCATCCCTGTCTCTTTGTCCTGCACTTCGCAGGGTATTATAGAGCCCTTACCCTGATTGCCAGAGTCCCACATTCATTGTTGCTGACAGTTTCTGCCTGATCTCTAGTTGTTTTCCTGGGAGAGAAGTGACCCTCTGGCTAAGGAGTTTTATTTCCTAATAAATATATTTTATGAGAGAGGTTGCATAAAATACAGAGTTCTGATGTACCTCCTTATTACTAACACCTTGCTTTAGTATGGTACATTTGTTACAATTGATGAAAGAATATTTTTATAAAAGTACATTAACTGTTGTTTATAGTTTACACTGATTTCCATGTTTGTGTTGCACAGTCCTATGGTTTTATCATTATTATTTTTATTCTAGTAATCTAAATACAACCTAAAATTTACCCTTTTAACCACATACAAACAAATAATTCAGCTCTGTTAATTAAATGCACAATGTTGTGGTACCATCACCACTTTCCATTACCAAAACTTTTTCAACATCTCAAATAGAAACTATAATTTAACTCATTATTCCCTACCCCTAACCCAGCTGCTGGTAACCCATATTCTACTTTGTGAATCAATGAGTTTGCTTATTCTAATTATTTCATAACAGTGAGATCAAACAGTATTTGTTTATTTCACTTAACATGATGCCTTCAAGGTTCATCCATGTTGTTGCATCTATCAGAACTTCATTCCTTTTTACAGCGAAATAATATTCCATTGTATGTATATACCACATTTTGTTTATACATTAATTGGTTTGTGGATACTTGAGTTGCTTCCTTCTTTTGGCAATTGTGAATAATGCTGCTCTAGACATCAGTGTGCAAATATGTATTCCAGTTCCTGCTTTCAATTCTTTGGGGTATATACCTGGAAGTGGGATTGCTGGGTAATATGTAATTCTATACTTAACTTTCTGAGAAAGTGGCAGACTGTCTTCCACTGTAGCGGCACCATTTTATGTTCCCACCAACAATGAATGAGTGTTCCTGTAAACACTTACCAGATATATAGTTTCCAAATCTTTTCTCCCATTGTGTAGGTTTTCATTTTATTTTCATGAAAAAGTCCTTTAATGTGCAAGTTTTTAATTTTGATGAGGTCCCATTTATCTTTTTTTTTTTTTTCTTGCTTGTGCTTTGGGTGTAAAGTCTCAAGAAACCATTGCCTAACCCAAGGTCCTGAACATGCTTCCTTATATTTCTTCTAGAAGTTTTATAGTTCTGGTTCTTATATTTAGGTGTGTGATCCATTTTGGGTTGAATTTTGTATATGGTTTGAGGTAGTGGTCCACCTTCATTCTTTTGCATGTGGAGATCCAGTTTTCCTAACACTATTTGTTGAAGAGATTATTCTTTCTCAATTGAGTGGACTTGGCACCTTTGTCAAAAATCAGCTGGCCATACCAACTTAACGTCAATAACATACACATTGATTATTCCTGTACTTCTCTGTCCTCCTGCCTTTTTTTTCTTTGTACTGGTTACAAATTATATGTTTTTAAAAAACTTAAATGTTTTTTTAATGTGAAATATATACAGAAAAGTGATAACTTTCATAGTATGGTTTGACAAGTAGTTGTAGAGCAAATTTCAAACTATGGTATGGGTTACAGTTCCACAGTTTTACTTATTTCCTTCCAGTTCTTCTAATATACCAGATACTAAATAAATCATCTGTATAATGTTTCAGTAGTCATAATCCTTTGTTAAGTCCTATCTTCTCTGTTGCTCTTCTTCCTGCTCATTTGAATACTGTCTCAATCTTCAGGGATATCTAGGCAGTGACCACTCTGACTTGTTCATATTGAAAAACATTTTCGTATTATGGGGAAGGGGAATGCAGCTGGTTGATTATCTTGAAGAGACTGGTGCATCTGTATTTTAGAATTTATCTGGCATAGGAAAATCTGTAGATTTTAATTCTCTGAAAAATAAACTTAGTGAATGAAACTTTTATAGACTCTCAGATAAAGACCTTGGTATTCTTTAGGATTTTTGGGAATATGCTTGTTTAGTGTGGCAATTTGCAGTATCTAGCTGAGGCTGGCATAAGAGTTACTTCCAGGGTAGCCTCTCAACCCTATTTGAAATCTCTTAGCCACTGAAACCATATTTTGTTACATTTCTTTTCCCCCTTTGGTCAAGAAGGCATTCTCAATGCTGTGATGCCAGGGCTAGGCTCATTCCTGGGAGTCATGTCCCACATTGCCAGGGAGACTCACACCCCTGGGAATCATCTCCCACGTAGCAGGGAAGGTAATGAATTTATTTACAGAGTTGGGCTTAGAACGAGACAGAGGCCACCACTGAGCAACAAAAGAAGTTCTCTGGATGTGACTCTTAGGCATAATTGTAGGTAGACTTAGAATCCCCTTTACAGAAGTAAGTTTCATAAGAGCAAGCCTCAAGATTGAGGGCTTGATTTATTAAGTAGGGCATCCCTAATTTCACATAGCATATATTCTTTCCAAAATAAACAGTGTCTCCCATTATCCTCACTTAGTTGTACAATCATCATCACTCTCAGTTTTAGACGATTATCACAACCCCAAGCATCCCACAACTTTTATCTCCCCTGCAATTATTTACCCCTGGTATTGGTTTGGTACTTATAAGGTGTTCCTATTAAATATAGTCCATAGTATGAAATAGGTAGTTTTTCCCATATACTACTCTGTTGTTAACTGTTGGTACAAATGTCATACCTTTGAAGTAGATCATGTAAGAACTTATTATATTAGTAATGCTAACCTGTGAGATATATGACTTTAAACAACCCCTTTTAGTCATGTTCGCCTTCAATACGGCACTGATACTTATAATACTATTAACAAACTAGCATCACTCTGTCCGTTCCCATACCTTTAAGTTCAACCTCGTTAGCAAGTCTTGACATAATAGGTAATCATTCCCCCTTCTCTAGCTTCTGTCTATCTCTAGTTCCCCTATATTTTACAATTTAAGACTCGGATTTTACATTATTCAGGGGGTTCATATTAGTGATATCATATAATTTCTCTTTTGTGTCTGACTTATTTCACTCAGCATTATGTCCTCTAGGTTGTTCCAAGTTGTCACATGTTTCAGGACCTCATTCTTTCTTACTGCCACATAATATTCCATTGTATGACTATACCACATTTTTTTTTCCTGTTCGTCTGTTGAAGAACACTTGGATTGTTTCCTTCTTTTGGCAATTGTAAATAAATCCACTATGAACACTGGTGTGCAAATGTATGTTCGTGTCACTGCTTTCAGATCTTCTGGGTATATACCGATGAGCAGAATTGCTGGGCCATAGGGCAACTTGGTATTTAGTTTTCTGAGGAACCACTAAACTGTCTTTCACAGCAGCTATACCATTATACATTCCCACTAGCAGTGAATAAGAGTTCCAGTTTCTCAACATGCTCTCCAGCAGTTGTAGTTTCCTGTTTGTTTAATGGTAGCCATTCTTATTGGTGTGAGATGTTATCTCATTGTGGTTTTGATTTGCATTTCCCTAATAGCTAATGAAGATGAACATGTTTTCATGTGTTTTTTTTTTAAATTCAATTTTATTGAGATATATTCACATACCATACAATCATCCACAGTATACAATCAGTTGTTCACAGTACCATCATATAGTTGTGCATTCATCACCACAATTTTTGACCACTTTCATTACCACACACAAAAAAAGAATAAGAATAAAAGTTAAAGTAAAAAGGAATGCCCAAAACATCCCATACCCCCCATCCCTCCCTATTATTCATTTACTTTTTGTCCTTATTTTTCTACTCATCTGTGCATACACCGGATAAAGGGATTTTATCCAAAGTTTTCAAAATCACATGGTCACACAGCGTAAGCTATGTAGTTATTCAGTTATCTTCAAGAATCAAGGCTACTGGGTTGCAGTTCAACAGTTTCAGGTATTTCCTTCTAGCTATTCAAATACACTAAAAATTAAAAAGGGATATCTATTTAATGCATAAGAATAACTTCCAGAGTGACCTCTCAACTCTATTTGAGATCTGTCAGCCACTGAGATCTCTCAGCCACTGTTTCATCTCTTTTCCCCCTTTTGGTCCAGGAAGGATTTCTGAATCTCACGATGCCAAGGCCAAGCTTATTCCTGCAAGTCATGTCCCACATTGCCAGTGCGATTTACAGCCCTGGGAGTCATGTCCCACATAGTGGGGGAGGGCAGTGAGTTTACCTGCAGAGTTGACTGAAAAAGAGAGGGCGTATCTGACCAACAAAAGAGGGTCTCTGGGGATGACTCTTAGGCACAATTTTAAGTAGGCTTAGCCTCTCCTATGTAGTAACAAACTTCATAAGGGCAAGATGCAAGGGCTCGGCCTTCTAAATTGGTAGCCCCTACTGCTTGTGAGAATATCATTAATTCCCCAGGTGGGGAAATTTAATATAATTTCCACATTTTCCCTCAGTCCCTCAAGGGCGCTTTGCAAATACATTTTTATCCTCTGCCCAAATTACTGTGGGATGTATTGGGGCTTCACACTAACCTGTACAAACCAATCAGATTTCACTCCTTATTCAAAGTTCCATGTAATTGTGTTCTTTCAGTAAACTGACCATGCAAGTTAAATTAAATAGTGTGTTACAAAAAATAGATTTTGCACCTAATATATATCTCTTCCTTTGGTCTCACACAGAGGTTGAAGTTTTAAAAACACTGTCACTATCGTCCTTTACCCTTTAGTCTGATTTATCTTAGTACTAACCAAGTCCATTTTGTTCATACCTCTAACTGAAGTCTGATCTATTTTTTTCAGACTCCTTAACATTTGCTGTATGGGGTAATGCTGACATTCATAGCTAACGGACTCTGGCTCTGAGTCTCAGGTGTCACATAGATACCCGAAGTTCCAGGGACCAACTAGGTTATACACAAAAAGCTCAGCATCTCAGAATATAGAAATAACCATTAAAACTCAGGAATATACTTAACTGCTGTGAGAGCTTACAGTCTTACCTATACAGTAAGCTTTTGCCTGATAACCTATACTTTCACACTCAATTCTCAGCATTTACACATTATAGTTATTCCATATTATTTAGCCATTAAGTTTTTCTTTTCATTTCTGGTTTATTTCACTCAGTGTACTGTTCTCAATGTCCATTAACCTCACAACTTCATTCCTTCTTGTAGCAGCTCAATGTTCCATTGTGTGTATACACCACAGTTCGCCATTCCATTCATCAGTTCATGTACCCTTAGGCCACCTCCATTCAGTGCCAATCATGAACACTGACACCATAAACTCCACTGTGCAAATGTCCATTTGTGTCCCTCTTTTCAGTTATTACAAGTATATACCCAGTAACTAAGTTGCAGGACCATATGGAAACCCCATACTTAGCTTCCTGAGGAACCACCATACTGCCCTCCAGATGGGCTGTACCATTCTACTTCCCCACCAACAGTTATTAGGTACATCCCTTTATCCACATTTTCTCCAGCACTTGTATCCCTCTGTTTATTTTTTAGACAGTTTTATTCACATATCATATATTCCATCCTGAGTAAAGTCAATGATTTCCTGTATAATCACATAGTTATGCATTCACCTCCACTATCTATATAAGGACATTTCCATTTCTTCCACAAAGAAAGAGGAGGAGATGAGAAAAGTAAAAAGAAAAAGAAAGGAAAAAAAGTGACAGCTAAAAACCAGCAAAAGAAAAAATAAAATTAAAATGAAATAGAAAAAAAATGTCAGACACCACCACCAATGCCAAGATTCCTGTACCCCTCCTTTATATCCCTGTCTTATACACATTTTGCTTTGGTATATTCTTTTTGTTACAATTAATGGAAGCATATTACAGTGTTGCTGTTGGGCTCTAGTTTGCATTGATTGTATTTTTTCCCCATTACCACCCCATTTTTAACATCTTGCAAAGTTGACATTTGTTTTCCCTCATGTAAAAACATTTGCACATTTAATCACAATAATTGACCACTCTAGGTTTCACTAAGTTATACAGTCCCAGTCTTTCTCTTCTATCTTTCCTTCCAGTGTCCTACATGTCCCTAATCTTCCTCTTCCAAATGTACTCACAGTCATCTCTGTTAAGTGTACTTACATTATTGTTCTACCATCACCCAGTATTTGTGTTCCAAACCTCTCTCCTGTCTTTTCCTGTTTGCCTGTAGTGCTTCCTTTAGTATTTCCTGTAGAGCAGGTGTCTTTTTCACAAACTCTCTCAGTGTCTGACTGAGAATACTTTAAATTCCCCCTCACTTTTGAAAGACAGTTTTGCTGGATATAGGATTCTTGGTTGGCAGTTTGTCTCTTTCAGTATCTTGAATATATCATACCACTGCCTTCTCGCCTCCATGGTTACTACTGAATCCACACATAGTCTTATTGAGCTTCCCTTGTATGTGATGGATCACTTTTCTCTTGCTGCATTTAGAATTCTCTCTTTGCCTTTGACATTTGATAATCTGATTATTAAGTGTCTTGGTGAACGTCTATTTGGATCTATTCTGTTTGGGGTATGCTGCACTTCTTGGATCTATAATTTTATGTCTTTCATAAGAGATGGGAATTTTTCAGTAGTTACTCCCTCCATTATTGTTTCTGCCCCCTTTCCCTTCTCTTCTCCTTCTGGGTCACCCATGACCTGTACATTCATTTGCTTCATGTTGCCATTCAGTTCCCTGAGACGCTGCTCATATTTTTCCATTCTTTTCCCTATCTATTCTTTTGTATATAGGATTTCAGATGTCCTTTGCTCTATTTCATGAATCTTCTCTTCTGCCTCTTCAAATCTGCTATTGTATGTCTCCAGTGTGTTTTTCATCTCTTGTATTGTGCCTTTCATTCCCGTAAGTTCTGCTGCTTGTTTTTTAAAACTTTCAAGTTCTTCCTTATGTTTGCCCAATGTCTCCTTTCTATCCTTCATCTCTTTTGCCTTATCTTCCCTCAACTCATTGATTTGATTTTTGAATTGATTTAGGAGATTTGTTTGATTAATAATTAGTTGTTTCAATCCCTGTTTCTCAGTTGAATTGTAAGTTTGCTCCTTTGGCCATATCTTCATTTTTCCTACTGTGATTTGTAATTTTTTGTTGTCTAGGCATCTAGTTTCTTTGATTACCCCAATCAGATTTTCCCAGACCAGATGGGCCCAGGTCTCATGAGGAGACTGTATTCAATATCAGGTTTCCCTGAGGGTGAGACCCAGAAGATTGTCATACTTTCCTGTGAGGCCTCTAAACTCTGAGCTTTTCCTGTCCTGTCAAGCAGGTGGCGCTTGTCAGCCCACAGCTCCCCATTGGTGTAAAGAGGTGTGGTCCCTTTAATTCTCAGTCGACCCTGTCCATCCAGTCCAGGGGCTGAGAGTGTCAGAAGCCAGCTTAAGTTGTTTCTATGTCCTACCTCCCCACCTCCCAAGCCTCCCAGACCCTGGGGTCTGAAATCTGTGAGGGAGGGCATCCATTTGAGCTGGATCCTGCCCCCCTTTTCTTAGGGAAGATACATTCTTTTGAGAGTTATCTTATTCCTACTTTGTCTCTCTGACTCTGTTAATTCTACCCTTGCCTGTGTTAGGGCTGAGAATTGAAAATGCTTGAGACTTTTTCTAATGAGGTACTTAGAATGAGAGGGAGAAAAAAGGAAGTAGATAGAAAGCCCCTTTCCAGGGCCAGTCCCCAGATCCCCAGTTTCACCCATCAGCTGGTATTGATACCTGATTTTCTGTCACCCTTTTCTTGGGACTGAGCCGTTTCCCAGTATTCTAAGCACAGTTGTCTCCAAAATCCTCTGTTTTTATTTATTTATGTATTTTTTTTCGACCAGCCCTCCCTCCTCTCTGCCAGGAGGAACCTCAGGTTCCTTTCCTGCTTTCTCCAGATTTATCTGTGTTTGCAGCTTATATTCAGTAGTCCGAATTTGTTGATTAAGACCACAATTGGAGCTTGGTTGATTTACTTTCCCTCACTCCAGGTAATCTGCTTTTTTTCCCCATAGGAAAGTATTTCAGCTCAGCCTGCCATGTTGGTGGGGGAGGGGCGCCAGCTCCACAGTTTGGGGAGCTTTACTTATGATTCTATGCTGCGATCTCAGCCATTCCATCCAGTTCAGGCTGGTGTATGATGTGTGTCCAGTCACGGATGTCCCCCAACAGTTGTTTCAAACTATTTATTGTTTGTTTCTGGCTGTGTACTAGTTGTTTTGGAGGACTAACTAAATTCCACACCTCTGTATGCTGCCATGTTGCCCCACCTCTTCCATGTGCTTTTTAGCCATTTGTATTTCCTCTTCAGAAAAATGTCTGTTCATATGTTTTGCCCATTTTATAATTGGGTTTCTTTTATTTTTTTCATAGAGTTGTAAGATTTCTTTATATATATTGAATATTAGTCCCTTATCAGATATATGGTTTCCAGGTATTTTCTCCCATTGAGTTGGCTGCCTCTTCACCTTGTTGACAAAGTCCTTTGAGTCACAGAAGTTTTTGATTTTGAGGAGTTCCCATTTAACTATTTTTTTCTTTCATTGCTTGTGTGGTGGTTGTAAGGTCTAAGAAGTTACCACCTATTATAGGGGTCTTGAAGATGTTTCCCTATATTTTCTTCTAAGAGATTTTTGTTACTGGCTCTTATATGTTTGATCCACTTTGAGTTAATTTTTGTATAGGGCATAAGGTAGGGGTCCTCTTTAATTCTGTTTGATGTGGACATCCAGTTCTCCAAGCCCCATTTGTTGAAGAGACTGCTTTGCCCCATTTCAGTGGATTTGGGAGCTTGTTAAATATCAAGTGACTGCAGATATGGGGGTCTATTTCCAACTCTTAATTCTGTTCCATTGGTCAATATGTCTATCTTTGTGCCAGTACAATGCTGTTTTGAACAGTGTGTCTTTATAGTAGGCTTTAAAGTGAGGAAGTGTAAACCTTCCCAGTTTGTTTTTCTTTTTAGGGTGTTTTTTGGCAATTCAAGGCCCTTTTCTCTTCCAAAAAAATTTGATAACTAGCTTTTCCAAGTCTGCAAAGTAGGTTGTTGGAATTTTAATTGGTATTGCTTTGAATCTTTAGAACAATTGGGTAGAATTGAAGTCTTAGCATTTAGCCTTCCCATCCATGAACACTGAATATCTTTCCATCTATTTAGGTCCTCTTTGATTTCTTTTAGCAATTTTTGTAGTTTCCTCTGTGTAGGATTTTACATCCTAGGTTAAATATATTCCTAATTGTTTGATTCTTTTAGTTGCTATTGTGAATGGAATGTTTTTCTTGATTGCCTCTTTTCTTACGTCATTTCTAGTTATAGAAACATTACTATTTTTGCTCATTCATCTTGTATGCTGCCACTTTGTTGAATTTATTAGCTCAAGTAGCTTTGTTGTCTGCTTCTCTAGATTTTCCAAATATAGGATCAAATTCTCTGCAGATAATGAAAGTTTTACTTTTCCTTTCTACCTTCGTGCCTTTTTTTTCCCTTTTTCTTGCCTAATTGCTCTGGTTACAACTTCTAGTGCAGTGTTGAATAATAGTATGACAGTGGGCATCCTTGTCTCGTTCCTGATCTTAGGGTGAAGGCTTTCAGTCTCTCACTGCTGAGTACTATGCTAGCTGTAGGGTTTTCATATATGCCTTTTTTCATGTTGAGGAAGTTTCCTTCAGTTCTTACCTTTTGCAGTGTTTTTACCAAAAAAGATACTGAATTTTGTTGAATACTTTTTCAGCATCTATCAAGATGATCATGTGACATTTTTTCCCTTTCAATTTGTTAATGTGTTGTATTACATTGATTGATTTTCTTTTGTTGAGCTATCCTTGCATGCCTGGAATGAACCCCACTTGGTCGTGGTATATAATTCTTTTAATGATTTGCATGTATTTTTTTGAGAATTTTTGCATGTATATTCATTAGGGAGATTGGCCTGTAGTTTTCTTTTTTTGTAGTATTTTTATCTGGTTTTAGTATTAGAGTGGTGTTAGCTTCATAAAGTGAGTTAGAACTAACTTACAAAAGGTGTTAAAATTCCCCTGTGAAGCCATCCGACCCTGGGCTTTTCTGTGTAGGAAGATTTTTGATGACTGATTGGATCCCTTTACTTGTGATTGGTTTGTGGAGATCTTCTGTTTCTTTTTGAGTCAGTGCAGGTTGTTCATGTGTTTCCAGGAAGTTGTGCATTTCCTCTAAGTTGTCCATTTTGTTGGTGTACAGTTGTTTATAGTCCTCTTAGGATTTTTTGATTTCTTCGGGATCCATTGTAATGACCCCTGTCTCATTTCTGATTTTGTTTATTTGGGTCTTCTCTCTTTCTGACTTTATCAATCTAGCTAATGGTTTGCCAATCTTGTTGATCTTCTCAAAGAACCACCTTCCGGTTTAATTTATTCTCTCTTTTGTTTTTTGTTCTCGAGACCATTTATTTCTGCATTAATCTTTGTTATTTCTTTTTTTCTACTTGCTGTTCTTTCTTTATCTTCTTTAGTTGTTCTGTTAGGTCTTTGGTTTTAGCTCTCTTTATTTTTACTGTATGCTTTTAGAGCGATATTACCCCTCTCAGCAGTACCTTTGCTGCATCCCATAGGTTTTGATATGTTGTGTTCTCATTTTTGTCTCCAGATATTTACTGATTCCTCTTGCAGTTTCTTCTTTGACCCACTGATTGTTTGAGTGTGTTGTTTAACCTCCATGTATTTGTGAATGTTCTGTTTCATTGATTTCCAGGTGTGTTCCATTATCAGAGAAAGTGCTTTGAATTATCTCAATCTTTTTAAATTTATTGAGACCTGTTGTGTGCCCCAGCATATGATCTATCCTGGAGAATGTTCCATGAGCACTAGAGAAGAATGCATAAGCTGGTGTTTTCAGATGCAGTGATCTATATATGTCTGTTATGTCTTAATTCATTTATCACATTGTTTAGGTTCCCTGTTTCCTTATTGATCCATTGTCTAGTTGTTCTGTCTATAGAGGAGAGTAGTGTACTGAAGTCTCCTGCTATTTTTGTAGAAACGTCTATTGCTCCCTTCAATTTTGTCTTTGTTTGCTTCATGTACTTTAGTGCTCCTTGTCTGGGTGCGTATACATTTATGTTTGTTATTTTTTCTTGGTGAATTGTCCCATGTATTAACATATAGTGTCCTTCTTTGTGTCTTATGACATCTTCGCATTTAAAGTCTATTTTGTCTGATATTAGTATAGCTGCCCCTGCTTTCTTTTGGTTACAACTTGTGTGGAATATTCTTTTTCCATCCTTTCATTTTCAGTCTCTTTGTATAGGTGGGTCTAAGATGAGTCTTTTGTAAATAGCGTATTGATGGATCAGACTTTTTAATCTGTATACCAGTCTGTATCTTGTTTTTGGGTAGTTTAATCAGTTCACATTGAAAGTTATTACCGTAAAGGCAGTTCTTGAACCAACTATCTTATTCTTTGTTTTTTATTTCTCCAATCTATTTTTTCCCCACTCTCTCTTTTTTTCCTTTAAGTTATCCTTTCTAACATTCTTCAGTTCTGTGCCCTTCTCCAGACCTTTCTCTCCTTTCTTTTTATTTTCAGTCAACATGACTTCCTTTAGTATTTCTTGCAGAGCAGGTCCCTTGTTAAGAAATTCAGCATTTTTTTTTTTTTTTCCTGTGAAAATTTTAAATTCTCCCTCAGTTTTGAAGGGCAGCTTTGCTGGATAAAGAATTCTTGGTTGGCATTTTTTCTCTTTGAAAATCTTAAATATGTCATCACTTCCTTCTCACCTCCATGGTTCTCGTTGAGTGGTCAGTACTTAGTGTTATGTGGTTTCCCTTGTATGTTGTGAATCACTTTTCTCTTGCTGCTTTCCAGACTTTATCCTTTCCTTCAGCATTTGACAGTTGATTAGTATGTGTTTCGGAGTGGGGCTACTTGGTTTTTTCTGTTCGGAATTCGTTGGACTTCTTTGATTTGCATATTTATGTCTTTTATAAAGGTTTGGAAGTTTTCCCTAATTGTCTCCTCAAATACTCTTCCTAGCCATTTTCTCTTCTGCTTGCCTTCTGGCAGACCAGTGATATGTATAATCGTGTGCTTCATGTTGTCCATCATTTCCCTGAGATCCATTTCTAATTTCTCCATCTTTTTCACCATTTGTTGTTTTGTGCGTTCATTTTTTGTCCTCTAGTTCTCTTACTCTTTCTTACTGCCTCTTCATATCTGCTGCTGTGTGTCTCTAGTATATTTTTACCTAGATTTACAGTATCTTTCATTTCCAGAAGATGGCATTTTTCTATTTCCTCTTTTAAGTTCTTCTTTATGCTCTTCTAGTGTCTTCTTCATGTCCTTTATGTCTTTATCCAACCCATTAAATTTGTCTTGGAGATTTGTTTTTACTTCTTTGATTAGTTATTTCAAGTTCTGTGTCTACTCTTACTTTTTAATTTGGCTATTTGATTTGGCCATATCTTCATGGATCTTCATAAGCTTTGTGATTTTCTGTTGATTTCTTGGCTTTTGCTTATCTTGGTAAGGTTATTTTGGGAGATGCATGTCTATTTGGACATATGTATAAAATCTGGCAGAACCCCAGTTTGCCACAGTGCAGTTTCCCTGTTTTCCCCACAGACAGTACTCTTGTGCCACCTCTTCCTCTCCAGCCTGCTTTTCCCTGACTGCAGCTGCGTCCTGGGCAGTGTCCAAACAGGGTAGAAATCCAATTAGTGCAGCAGTTCTTGATGCATACTGAAGACTGCCAGCCCTGGGGCTGGGTGGTGGGCACTGTGTAGTTCGTCGGGGAATCCACTTAAGGACACAGTGGATCTGATGATTCTCAGGCCTCTGACTGGATCAATCTTGGGCTGTGGCGCTCCAAGCCTCACCTTCCCCAGCTCTCAGCCAACTCAGAAGTGCACTTTTATTCAGCCCAGAAGTTCTCTGCCCACCGTGCACCTGTGGACTTCTGAGGTGGGGGAGGGGCTCCTGGTGCTTCCATGTGGCACTCTCTTTGTCCCCGCCTCTCCACTGGTGCATGCTGTGGGCCTCCGTGGAGAAGGGAGACAGGCAGCCATACAGACTGTCTCTCTGATCTGTTGATTGTCTGATAGGCTCTGCTTAGCTCTGAGTCCCCTCCTCCCAAGGGGAGAGGGGAGTTCCTCCCAATCCTCTCCAATGCCAAGTCCCCGCAGCAGCCCACATAAGGGCTGAGGGGTAGGTACTGTGCACTGCGACGAAGTTTCTTCATGTGTCCAATACAAGTCCACTGGTTCTCTAGTTCCCTCACTGGAGCTCCCTCCCTCGGGACTGAGAAGGGTTGTCTCCCCAGCTGGTTGCTAAGATGAGAGTGCAGGAGTGTGGCGCTCCTCCCTTTTCCACTGTGGCCTGCAGGAAGCTGCTAGCCCCAGAGGCAGTCATGATTGAATAAACTCACTCCGTCAGAAGTTATAATTTCTCCACTTTTCGTGCAGAGTCCCCCTATGTATTGTAGAGGTTCTTCTCTGGTCAGTCATACTTGGAACTGCTTTTCCAGTCATTTTCTGCCTTTTCTCTAGTTATGCTACGGGGGAGAAGATTGCTCTGCTTCTCCTATTCTGCCATTTCTTCACTTACATTTTAAAAGCCTCCTCCAGTTGCTGTACTGACTAGTATACCTTAGAGGGACAAGGCAAGAAGCAGAGACTGCTCAAAAGCTATAACCATCCAGATATGAAGGTGACCTAGGCAAGGAGGAAGCATGGGAGCTGGAGATTATTGGTCTAGATGTGCTCACTGTAGATGAAGAGTCAAGAGCAAGAAAGGATTTAAGGATGAATCCAAGGTTTTGAGCCTAAACAATATGAAGGAAGGAGTTTCTGTATCCTTTCTCCCTTTCAGCACTAAACTCCTTAAAAGAATTATTTTCATTGGGGTAGAGCAACTGCAGCTGGGCTGTCAGGAGCCCAGAAGTCCTCCCTTTACCCAACAGGCTGTCTTCTCTAGAAAGTTGGAGGCCACAGGAAGCAGAAGAACAACAAAAATGGTTTAGAAAAGTCACTGGAAATCCTCAAGTTCTAGCGTGGTAGGGCTTTCTTTTCCTTAAAGGCATCAGGATTGGATCAGTGCCACCAAAAAAACAAGTGGTTGCTCTAGCCACCAGCTGGGGATCTAATACAGCAGAGCACAGGGACTCTACAAATTATTTCTTTGTACATTGTATGTTGAACACCATGGATTCACATGGTTACCTTTACTGGAGGGCTTTATTTCTTTATGCCACTTTGATCCATTGTCTGGTTCCTTTCCATTCATCTGAAGATCTCCCTTTAGCATTGTTCATAGGTCATGTCTCATGGTACTGAACTCTCTCAGCTTTTGTTTATCCAGGAATGTCTTAATCTTTCCCTCAGTTTTGAAAGAAAGTCTCACTGGATGTAAAATTCTTGGTTGGCAGTTGTTTTCTCTCAGCACTGTGTTTCATCCCACTGTCTTCTTACCTCCTTGGTTTCTGATGAGAAAGAAGAACTTAAACTAATTGAGACTCCCTTGTACGTAACACTGCTTTTCTCTTGCAGCTTTCAGAACTTTCATTGTCCTTAGTATTCAGCAGTTTGACCAGTGTGTTTTGGGGCATATTTTTCTTCAAGTTTATCATGTTTGTTATTTGTTGGGCTTCTTATATGTGCATATTCACATGTTTTGCTTCATTTGGCAATTCTTCTCTCATTATTTCTTTGAATATTCCCTCTGCCTCTTTCTTCTTCTGGGCTTCCCATAATGCGTATATTGGTATGCTTGATGGCGTCCCACAGGTTTCTTAGGCAGATTTTGCTTTTTGTAGTTCTTTTTTTTTTCCTACCCCTCAGCCTGACTCATTTCAATTGTCTTGTCTTCAAGTTCACTGATTCTTTCTTCTTCCAGCTCCAATCTGCTATTGAAACCCTCCAGGGAATTTTTCATTTCAGTTATTGTGGTCTTCAACTCCAGTAGTTCTGTTTGGTTCTCCTTTCAAATTTCTGTCTCTTTATTGAGATTCTCTTATAGTTCATTCATTGCTTTCCTGATATCCTTTAGTTCTTTCTCTGTGTTTTTCTTTGTCAGCTTGCGCATATTGTGAATCATTTTTTAAAAGTCTGTGTCTGGTATGTCCACATTCTGGTCTTCGTCCTTGATGTTTTCTGGATTTTTGCTTTCTTCCTTTGGGTGCGCCTTCATGACCTCTTTGTTTGTTTGCCTTGTAATCTTTATTGCACTCTGTGCATTTTACTTTTTTGAATGTTAACTCTGGGATTTAGTCCCTGAGATATCTGTTTCTTGAGTTTGTAACTAGCAATGACATGATAGAGATTTTGAGTGCCAGGAGCTAACAGAACTAAACAAACCTAAGGAAAAAGCACCTCTCACAGTCTTGCAAATTGGCTTTTTGTTGGCTGGCACTCTCCTTCAGAGGTTAGCTCTCTTATCAAGAAGGTCAGCCCAAGTCAAATGCAACATGCAGAGTCCTCCCTGTCTTTTTTGGACCTGTGTCTTGTCCCTGGGCCTGTGTTTGCTAGTGGCCTTACGAGTTCCCCTGCTTAAATGCATTTGAATGCTCCGTCTACTTCCCAGGAAATGTATCTTCTTCCTCTCCAGGTATTCTTTTTTTTTTTTTTTTTTTTTAACCAGTAGAATTCATTTTTATATTAATGGAGAGGGAAAGGCCTGTCAAAATATGACAAAAAAAATCTAGAAGTTGTAAAATAAAAGACTGGTTAATTTGACTACATAACAATTTTTCAGGGCCAAAAGACAATCAATAAACTTAGAGTTCCATCAAATCAAAGAGAAAGAGAATATAAACAGACATTTCACAGAAAATAGCAAATGACTCTTGAACATGTTAAAACTTTAACCTTACTTGTAGAAAGAGAAATGCAAATCAGGACTTTAATGAGATGCTATTTGTCACCTATCAGATTGGCACATTTCAGAAAGTGTGATAATATTCTGTTGGCAAGGGCTTGATGAAACAGGTATTCATACACCGTGATTGGAAATATAAATAGGTCCAATCTCTGTGGAGAGTCATTGGCAGTATATATCAAAATTGCAAATGCATGTACTCTTTGAACTAGCAATAATCCAGGTATTCTTATTCAGGACTTGAAGCAGCTAAAGCTTTTGCCCCTCACTGCATGACTCAGTTGTTTCTCACTCTGATTTAGTGTCTCAAGCTGCTTTTGCATGGAGGGCAGATTCTCAGGTGGGGCCAGCTAGATAGGAGTTCTCTAGGTCAGTCTTTTCCAGTGTGTAAAAGGCTAGTGACCCACAATGCAAATGCTGGCTTTCTCCACACTGTGCAGGAGAAGGGTTGAGGGAGGGGCCAGACGGAATGCTATGTGCTTCTCCTATGGCTTTTTAAAGCTGGTTTTGTTTTTGTTTTCGTTTTTTCATTTTGTCACTTGCCTAGTAAATGCAGTCCCTTAACTATTTTCTGTAGTTTTGAGGAAGTGTACTGTCTCTAAGTCTACTCTGCTACTTTTGCCCAAGATGGGTTGGAACAATCCGCAGTGATCTGAAGTAGCTGATCAAAACTGAAGATTTGCGAACTAGGTCTTTATATCACACCCTGGCACCAGCAAGCTATACCAGGAGTCTGGGTTGAGGCCCTGCCGCTGTTAGCTGTGAGGCTGGGGGATAGGAGATGGTTGCCTTGCACAGATAGTGAAATTCACAGGTATTGAATGCCATTTACCAACCTTTTCCTCCTGCTCTTCCCGAGATGCTGCACAGTGTTCTTTTATACTCTGGAGTTCCAAAATAGTCGTTTCAGACAGTTCCTGCCAGTTTAATAGTTGTTCTGATGGAGGGACTGATTTCTGTAGGTGCCTACTCCGCCATTGTCTCCTTTTTAAATCCATCATCTTCCTGGGTGAGAGGTCTTAAAAACTAATAATCAATAAGTATTATTGAGAACCTTCCTTCAGTTCAAGGGAGATTCAGAAGAGTGACAGGGTACGGCATGGGGATGTTTTATATCCACATACGGAACAATTAGAGAACAGTAGGGTATTAAACTATAGTACTGAGTCATAGAAAAACAAGTGTTCACAGAAGGAATCAGTGTCAGTTTGAGTAGGTGAAAAGGGATTTGAACTAATCCTTGCCTGATTAGAGGACATTTCCTGGCAGGAATCTTCATTCAGAATATTAACTTGACTGGCTCTGAAGGTAGAGCTTTGTGGATAATATTACACTCCCATTTCAAAGAAGAGAAAAATGAGGTTAATAAACTTGCAGAAGGCCATCCAACTTTCAAATGCAAAATTGGAATTTAAAAACAAGTTTCTCATTCTTTTTATTTTTTAAAATTTAAATAACTTATTATGTTACCTTTCAAATACATACCAAGTAGAGAGGACAGTATAATGAACCCCTATGTGTCCAGCTTTATCAGCTTATGGGCTAATTTGATTTCATCTCCTCCTCTACCTATTCTCATCCTTTTTATGAATCTTGTGTATTTTATTTAGGGATATTTGAGTAAAAGAAAACCAGACTAGACACTCAATTTAGGGGTTCATTTTTCTTGTATGTAGATGGTCCAGGGGTAGGCAATGTAGGTAAGTTTATTTGGTTAAGGATGTCAGAGTCAAAATCTCTGCAATTCTCTTGACTTTCATGATCATAAATGGCTACTGTACCTCCAGCCATCATGTCTACTTTCCAGACAAGAGGAAGGAGAAAGATATAAGGGGAAAGTGGGACCTCATTTATATCAGGAAATTAAATTTCTCAGTAATTCCCAGCAGGCATTTACTGATAACTTACTGGATGCAGCTTTTTTATATGGCTGTCTCTGGATATCACAGGGATGAGAAATATAGCTTCTAACCTGGGCACATAGGCACTTCAACCAAAATTGGGGATTTAGATTTACAAAAAAGTAAACAAATAATCATCCTTTTCTTTATTGGTTCAGTTTTTGTAGGTATTCTATGGTTATGTTGTCTGAATTTGTTTGTTTTTTGTTTGTTTTCTTCTTTTTAAATTTGGAATAGCCTGCTTTTTTCTGATCTTTTTCTTTTTCTTTTTTTTTTTTCCTACTTTCCTTGCTGTCTGGAATGAAAATGAATTTCTTGATTTATGAAAGTAACAATAGTAGTTACTGTTTTTTGTTTTCTCACCATTGATGTTTTTAGAATTTCATGGGCATTGTCTTATATTTTCTATTCTATCAAATACAACTTTAAATTTCTTTCCTTTCTAAAGTATCTTTTAAATGTAGATTTGATATGTATAACATTCTGTGATAAAAAAGACAAGGCAGGATAGTTAGGGAAGTCTGTCTGGACATGTATGGACTTCAGGGTGCCAGTGATCTCTCTGAAAGTACATTATCATGTGTTAGATTGTTAAAAATCAATAAACTTACTTTCTGTCAGAGTTGTATAGTTAATACTTATAGAGAGGGTTTATGTGGCTTGGTGAATATTTTAAAGATCATTTCAGTTGAAATGCATTTGACCTGGACTGTGACAACTTTCCATTTAAATTATAAAGAAGAGATTTTGCTTTTTAAAAAAGAAAAATATGTATGACTAATGTTAAGATGTCTAGATTAACAATATGCTAAAAGTCTGTAATATTTGAATTGGGTCATATTTGACTATATAAAACTCAGATCTGCAGTGTGCTAGGTTACTAAAGATAAATGCATCACATATTCGGTATCAGACTTTGCCGCAAGGTTTCTTTCCACATAGAAGTACGCATGCTCATTTCTTCTGAGATGGCATGAAGACTGAACTTTCCGTTTTCCCTTTTAAGTCGCTCCGTAGTTGTAGCAGCAGTTTAGAAATGGAAAAGTTTGGTTGCTTTAAAGAGCAGTTCTTGAGTGGATTATAAAGGACAAGTAATATTGTCTCTTTGGTTTTAAAGAGAAATTGCACTGCCCAGAATGGGTATACAATAAAATAATGAAAGGAAAAAAGAGAGAGTTAGCTGTATCCTAGTTTTTTTCAATATGGCAAGAGCTTGAATTAGCATTAAGATAGCATTTGTCAACCTATCTCTAAGCCCTCGTCTCCTGAATTTTCTTTGGCCTGTCTGTCAATTATAATATCCAATCATTACTCAGAAATGGAGAAATGGGATGATCACAGCTCACACGATGCTGTTTGGTTAGAAACGTCAGTGCTGCACAACCCACGGCTGAGTCAGTGTCTGTGAGAAAATGAACTGAATTAATATAGAGAGGGGATTGTATCTCTGAACATTTAAAGCCTAAATAATCTTAACAGCATTATTACACAGTAGAGGAAGGAAAGCTAAAGGAAATCTATGGATAGGTGAGATGGGGGAGACTGGGAAATTTTCTGATTGTTCAGAGGAATCTCGAAGATGATGGATATATCAGATGTGCTAAAGTTTTCCTAGTAATGCCCAAGGAGGCTGACCTGGCTTTCAGTGCTGCATTGTTCGAAAGAGCAGAGTCCCTTTATACTCTGATTTCAAATTTTTTTTCTTGTTTTTGTGTGTCTACCTTGGCATATACTAAAGGAAGGTGTGTATTCATTTATTACATGATATCTCTGGGTTATAATTATATACATATATGAGCATGAAAGCTTGAGAGAAAATGTTTGGCCTTCATTTCATTATGATCATTTACATTTCTCTGTAAAAATCATATGATTATATGTCTGATTGTCAGTTTAATAGAAGTTATTTAAAATAAATGGAGTGTGTTTTATTGTTTTCATGGGTTTGATCCTTTTTTTTTATTTTGTTTAAAGTCTTAGTGGAATCTTCATGTAACTTGAGAATGCATTATATTTGATACTGTCTTTTATACATATCATAAAAATTACTTTGAGATTAATATTTTGAAATATTTTTGTTATATGTGAAAATAAGATTCAAGATAGCAAAATGAAATAATTGAAATAATTTCCTAAAGAATGAGTTGAATGCATTTTTATTTTTGGATGAATTAAGAATTAATTGAACCACTCTATATAGTGATATTTTACAGGACTGAATATATTTGAATGATAAAGCTTTAAATACTTGAAATCACTTTTTTTTCTAGTCCTTTAGAACAGAGTCTCTAAATAGGTAGATGATCAAGATACTGCCACGGAAGCAAAGAATAAGCCACATGAGTTTTTGGATTAGTGAAAATTGATTTTCAGTCAGACAAAATTTCTAAATATAAAGGTAATTGTTCTTGCTATGAGATCTTAAATCTTAACAGGTGACATTGCTTACTTTATTAGGAAATTTTAGCACAATTTAAAATATTTCTACTAGTGCTTTTTGTCATTCTGTCCCACAGACCCAGCATTTTGTATGACTTTTGGGGTATAGAACATTTATCCTTCCCTTAAAATACAAGGGTCCTTGTAGTGATTTCTCCCATTTAATCTAAAAGTCTAAATGATCATCTTGATAGTTGTCATGACTGACTTACATAGTTAAAATGCTACTATTTTATATTGGCCGTTTTTTGTGTGGATTGGGGTGTAGGCATGTTTTTCTAAGCTTATTGTAGTAGTAGTGTTATAAAAGCAGGATCTCAAACTAGACCTTTTTATCTTATACTTTGTAAAATACTTTCCTCTGGTTCTGATTCTTTTAAGATAATAATTCATGCCTTCTCATTGTAAAAGTAATATATATTCATTACTTTAAGTTTGGTAGACAGAAAAAAACAGAAAAAATTTAAATGTTATTCTGCTATCAAAAGAAAAATACTGAAAATATTTTGCTATGTAATCTACTTTTTTCTGTGTATATATAAAAATGTAAAATCATACATATTTAAAAATGATTTGTGATATTACTGTATATACTGTTATAACCTATCTTTTAAAAAAAACTTAATCATGAACTTATGTCATGAAATAGTTTTCTATAGTGTAATTTTGAAGGTATACATAGTGTTCTCTGCATGTATATTTTGTAATGTTTTTGACTAATTTGAGCTCTTCTGATAAGAGAAAAGATCAGTATGATTCTGCATCATAAATTTCTCCAAAAAGAAAGAATGTCTTAGGGATTTAGATAGTAAAAGGTTGTCAGTGTGACTACATAGTGAACTCTTTAAGCTCAGGTTTGCCCGTTACTTTTAAAACAAAGCAAATAGCTAAGATAATCCAATATAAAAAAATAAATGTTTGAAAAACCAGGAAAAAAGAGCTCAGACAAGCTGAAGTGGAGGCTTTTAAAAAAATGCTAAAACCTATCCAGAGTTCCTTATATTACATTCAATATAAGAAAATGATCAAGGAAAGGTGATGATGGCAATGAGGGGGGAAAAATCCTTGGCTGTTATTTTATAGTTTCTTTGTCAAAGAAGAAGAGCAAACCCCTACCACCACTAATAATAATAATAATAATAATAATAATAATAATAAAATAATAAAAATGATATTAGCAGCAAAACGATCACTGTTCTAAGGACATAAAAACCAACATGGGTATAGAGGTAAAGAATTCATCTAATTAAAATGAGTTGACTGCTGGGCCAGTTGAAATATTTTATGGTTCTGAAAGAAATTGCCTGCAATATCTTAAAATTGTTGGTATTATCTGTTACCTTTGAAGATCTTAGAGAATGCAAGAAATGCTGAAAGACGGGAGATTCTAGGTCTACTTTTAAAAATGATAGAAAATGAAATGAATAGTTTATGACTAACTTGAAGGAAATCATTCAAATAACCTGGAAGGGTTTACTAAAGATTGTCAGACCAACTTTGATTTTTCTCTGATGCTGTTACTAGACTAGTGGCAATACAATATGTTTCGACTTAAGCTTAGCTTTTAGTAAAACATCCTTTGATATCCTTGGGTGCAAGGTGAAGAAAAAAGGACTTAGACACTAGCTGATTGTGTTAATTCATTTACATCTGATTTTGAATGATGCTATCTAAAGGTTGATTGACCTTGGAAAGTGGCTTTGTTCTTTGCTTTGTCTTATTGCTTATCTGGCAAAGGAAAATAATCAAATTTATAGGTTACAGTGAAGATGGAAGAGAAATAATATACTAAATGATCCAAAATTGTCTCTGAGGCTGGAATGGTGGGTTAAATTTAAATGAATTTTTTTATAAATATGTGTAACCCCTGAAAAACAGTAGTATACAGAGTAGCACAGCTTTATAGCATCTTATATGGTAAAGATCTGAAGGTGGTTGTTGGCAGTAAACTTGGTAAAACAAAAGTAGAATATGTTTACCATCATCCCATCTTATCCCCCCCAAAATATCGCAACTAATGGAAAAGAAAGGTAGAGCCACTCTGCTGTACACTGAATTATTGTCTTTAGTTCTGTATATATTCAGAAAGAAAGATGTGAAGAAATTGGAAGCCTTGCCAGCTTAAGGAACTGAGAATTTAGAGAAGCCTTGCTGGCAGCTCTAGGTAGATATTAAGGAATCTCGCAATAAGAGCTATCTTCAAATATTTAAAAGAATTGTCCTTTGGAAAATAACTTAAACTTGATTTGAGCCATACATGTTTGAGGTTAAGAACATGAGCTCTGAAATTAAACTCCATAGGTCACGCCTCAGACTTGCCACTTATTGGCTATATAATTTTAGAGGCAAATTTCTTAGCCTTTAGCTTCCATTTTCTCAACTGATAGTTGTGAGGATTAAATGAAAATATATACAAAGTGCTCAATATTGTGATGGTCATGTACTAAATGCTCAAATGTTAGCATTATTATTGTTATTTGGTTCCAGATGTAGAACTGGGTTAGTGGTTCTCAACCCAGGGTGTTTTTGCCCCTCGTCTCCCCACTCTGTCCCCCCAGGGGACATTTGGTGATGTTGGAGACAATTTTTGTTTGTTACAACTGAGGTGGTGGTGGTGGTAGCAGAGTTGGGGAGAAACAGGCAGGAAGGGGGAACTGCTAGCATCTACTCATGTGTGTGTGTGTGGGGGGGTGTCGGCGGAGGTGGGTAGGGAGGGGGAGCTGTATCATTTACCGGGTAGAAGCCAGAGATACTACTAAATATCCTACATTGCATAGGACAGCCCCTACAATAAATAATTATCTTGTCCAAAAACTTGAACTAGGGCTAGGTAAAAAGGTTTAAGCCTTAATGTTAAGGAAAAACTACCTTAACAGATTTCCTAAGATGGAGCCGATCATTAAAAGAAAAACAAGTTACTGTTCCCTGTAATTTGCAGCAGTAGGTCAGTCAATTCATAGGGATTTTGTAGATGAGATTTAAGAATAGATAGATATTTGCACTAGGTTTTTAAAAAGTTTTTTCCTAAACTTAGAAGTTAGACCATATTGAACAACCCAAATCAAAAGGTCTCTGAGACAAATGCTCCTAGACTTTAATTTTATCAATCTAATTTCATTGTAATTTAGGTTTTTAATTTTAATTCTTTCTTTTAATGTTTGGGATTTTAGTATAAGCCATAGGGTAGGGAACTTAATAGGAAAAGTCAATTTGTGTTTTCAAAAGGCCATTTGGAAGTAGAAAGGATTGTGAGATAGCTGTAATTTCTCTAGAACTCTGTTTTGTGGAACTAATTTGTTTGTTAAAATATTCACAATCACATGATAAATATTTCTAAAACTGTCTTATATTTGTACTTTGTATCTATTTTTGCATTGATAATATTTTTCTTTTGATTTCCCCAAATAATTGTGAATTGTATGACATGTGAATTATATCTCTAAAGCTGTTAAAATAATGTTACTTGAAATTGAATAACAAATGCCGCCCTAGAATATAGCTCCTCAGAGGCAGATACTTTCAAATGTTAGCTGTTTGTCTTTATTTGCCTCTGTATTTCTAATTAATATCTTTAAATTGCTTTTGGGGGTGTTTTCAGGTTTAAGCATTGCTTCCTAATATAGAAGATGCCTATTCTCCCCAACCCCAATCACATACCATAAAATTCACCCATTTAAAGTATACAGATTCACTGGTTTTTAGTGCAACCATCACCACAGTCAATGTTAAAACATTTTCATCATCTGTAAAAGAAACCCCACAGTCTATCCCCCAACTAACCCAGACCTAAGCAACAACTAATCTACTTTCTGTCTCTCTAAATTAGCCTATTTTGGACATTTCATATAAATGGAATCATATGTGGTCTTTTGTGACTAGCTTCTTTCACTTAGCAAAATGTTTTCAAGGTTCATCCACGTTGTAGCATAGATCAGTATTCCATTCCTTTTTATGGCCAAATAATATTCCACTGTACAGATATACATTTTGTTTATCCAGTTATCAGTTGATATATATTTGGATTCTTTCCACCTTTTGGCTGTTATGAAGAATGCTGCTGTAAACATTCATGTGTCAGTTTTTGTGTGAACCTGTGTTTTCATTTCTCTTAGGTTTATACCTTGCGGTGGGATTGCTGGTTCATATGGCAATTCTGTTTAACAATTTGAGGAACTGCCAGACTGTTTTCCAAAGCAGATGTACATATTTTACATTCCTACAAGCACTATATGATCCAGTTTCTCCTCATCCTCTCCCACACTTCCATGTTGATTCTTGAGCCTTTTTTACTGGAAGCTTTCAGCATCTTGTTTATTCTTGTTATTTGGAAATATCATGGTATTGTACCTGGTCAGTAATATTTGATATTTGGAAATATGATAATGTTTCCTGGTGTTTATGGGGGTGGTGGTGAGAAGGAGCTGTGGTTTTTTCTGGGTATTTTTTGGGCTCTTTCAGTCTAGAGATGTAAAGAATACATTTTGAATGGTGGCTCCTAGAGTTCTATAGTGGCAGCACTGCTACTCATATCAGTTTTTTCTGGAAGTTTTTCTTGTATTGTTTCTTTTTTAGTTTCCTACCATCTGTTTTCTCTGTTCCTCCTGGAACATATATTAGTTAAGTGTCAGACTGTCTTCATTAGTTCTATAATTTTCCTGTCCTTTCTACCTTACTTTTCATTTCTTTGTCTTTTTGTTCTTTTGAGGATGTTTCCAATTTTTTCTTTCAACACTAATAGTAATTTTAAATTTTTTTCTGCTATAGGGTTTTGTATTTCTCAGAATCCTTTCTTTTTCTTGGTTCCTTTTTTTTTTTTTTTTTTTTTTTTTTTTTAAATAGCATCCCTGTCCTTGTTTTATGGATAGACTATTTTTAAAATCTCATGAATTTTATTGATTATAGTTTGTTTTTTTTTTTTTCTTCTGTATCTGCATTGTCTATTGCTCTTTTATTTTCTGGGTACATTTATTAAGCTTTTTCATTTTGAAATAATCTTAGAGTTATAAGAAGTTGGCAAACAAATAGTACAGTGAATACTTGGGAACCCTCCTGCTTATGTAAGTTTAAGATTTATAATGTATGATTATCAACACTGGGAAATTGACATTGGTATAGTAATATTGACTAAACTGTGGACCTTATTGGAATTTCGTCTGTTTCTACATGTATTTTTTTCCTGATATATATAGTTCTATGCTATTTTATCACATGTATAAATTCATGTAACCACCACTACAATGAGAATACCAAACTGTGCCATGAAAACAAAGAAACTCTCTTATGCTATCCATTTATGGTTACACCTTCTTCTCAACCCTAACCTCTGGCAACCCCTCATCTGTTCTCCACCATTTTAATTTTGTCATTTTGAGAATATTACATAAATGGAATCATATAGTATGTAAGTTTGGGGATTTGGGTTTTTTCATTCAGTCTAATGTCTTTGGAATCCATTCATGATATTGCATGTATCAATATTTCATTCTTTTTTCACTGCTGAGCAGTGTTCTAATGTATTGATGGACCATAGTTTAGCCACTCAGAGGTGGCATGGTTTTTGTTGTAATCTTTGCAATATTGTTGGGTTTTTAAAGCTCTGTATATTTTACCTTAGTACTACGATTGTTTTCTTTTTTTCCCCTGTAGGAACCTGTGTAGTTTCACTGAATGAAAACTATAGAGACTCTTAAGTTTCTCTTTGGTACTTGGAACCTGCCTATCAATGTAAAGCCTTTCTTTAATAGAATTTCTTTTAAATCTAATTTTATTGAGATTATTCACATGCCATACAGTCATCCAAAGATCTGAAGTGCACAATCAGTTGCCCACGGTACCATCATACAGCTGTGCATCCATCACCCCAATTAATTTTTTTTCAAGTTTTTAGAACATTTTAATTACTCCAGAAAGGAAGTAAAGACAAAAGAGAAGACTCAAATCCTTCCAAACCCCTAACCACCACCCCCTCCATTATCGACTCATAGTATTGGTAAGTACATTTGTTAATATTGATGAAAGAATGTTAAAATACTATTAACTGTAGTACATAGTTTGCAATAGGTATATATTTTTTTCCTCTATATACTCCTCTATTATTAGCTTCTAGTCATAGTGTCTTACATTTGTTGTAGTTAATGAAAGAGATTTCTAATATTTGTACAGTTAATCACAGACATTCTCCACCACAAGATTCACTGTTTTATACATTCCCATCTTTTAACCTACAACTTTCCTTCTGGTGACATATGTGACTCCAACCTCCCCCTTTCCATCACATTCACATACCGTTCAGCACTGTTAGTTATTCTCACAATAACTTGCTACCATCACGTTTATTTCCAAACACTTAAGTTCAACCTAGTTGAACATTCTGCCCATAATAAGCAACCACTCCGCATTCTTTAGCCTTGTTCTATATCCTGTTAACTTATATTTCATGTCTTTGAGTTTACATATGATAATTAGTTCGTATCAGTGAGACCACATAATATTTGTCCTTATGTGTCTGACTTATTTCACTCAATATAGTGCCCTCAAGGTTTCTTCATCAACCCCCTTTTTTTTAAGACGGTTTTGTTCACTCACCATACATTCAGTCCTAAGTAAACAATTGATGGTTCCCTGTATAATCATGTATTTATGCGTTCACCACCATCACCACTGTCTATATAAGGACATCTCCATTTCTTCCACAAAGAAGGAGGAAGAGCCTAAGAAGGCAGAGAGACAAAAGAAAAAAAAGGAAAAAAAAAATGACAGCTAAAAAGCAACAAAAGGAAAGATAGAATTAAACTAAAGTACAGTAGAAGAGTCGGACAACATCACCAATGCCAAAAGTCCCATATTCCTCCCTTATGTCCCCCTCTTATAGGCATTTAGCTTTGGTATATTATCTTTGTTACATTAAAGGAAGCATAATACAATGTTTCTTTTAACTATAGTTTCTAGTTTGCATTGATTCTATTTTTTCCCCAAACCACCCTATTTTAAACACCTTGCAAGGTTGACATTCGTTTGTTCTCCCTCATGTAAAAAATTATTTGTACATTTTGTCACAATTGTTGATCAGTCTAGGTTTCACTGAGTTTTGTAGTCCTACTCTTTATCTTTTCTCTTTTCTTCTGGTGTCCCACATGTTCCTAACCTTCCTCTTTCAACCATACTCACAATCATCTTTGTTCTGTGTACTTACATTGTTGTGCTACCATCACCCAAAATTGTGTTCAGACCTCTCACTCCTGTCTTTTCCTGTCTGTCTGTAGTGCTCCCTTTAGTATTTCCTGTAGAGCAAGTAACTTGTTCACAAACTCTCTTATTGTCTATTTGTCAAAGAATATTTTAAACTCTCCCCATATTTGAAGGACAGTTTTGCCGGATATAGGATTCTTGGTTGGCAGTTTTTCTCTTTCATTGTCTTAAATATATCACACCACTTCCTTTTTGCCTCCATGGTTTCTACTGAGAAATCTGCATATAGTCTTATCAAGCTTCCTTTGTATGTGATGGATTGCTTTTCTCTTGCTGCTTTCAGGATTTTCTCTGTGTCTTTGGTGTTTGATAATCTGATTACTAAGTGTCTTGGCATAGGTCTATTCAGATCTATTCTCTTTGGGGTACGCTATGCTTCTTGGATCTGTAATTTTATGTCTTTCATAAGTGATGGGAAATTTTCATTGATTATTTTCTCTATTATTGCTTCTGCTCCTTTTCCCTTCTCTTCTCCTTCTGGGACACCCATGACAGGTACATTCATGAGCTTCATATTGTCATTCAGTTCCTTGAGACGTTACTCATATTTTTCCATTCTTTTCCCAATCTGTTCTTTTGTGTGTAGGCTTTCAGGTGTCTTGTTCTCCAATTCCTGAGTGTTTTCTTTTGCCTCTTGAGATCTGCTGTTATGTCTCCATTGTGTTTTTCATCTCTTGTGTTGTGCCTTTCATTTCCATAGATTCTGCCAGTTGTTTTTTCAAACTTTCGATTTCTACCTTATGTTTGCTCAGTGTTTTCTTTATAGCTTTCATCTCTTTTGCCGTATCTTCCCTGAACTTGTTGATTTGGTTTTTGATTTGATTTAGCGTATTTCTTTGAAAATCATTAAGTGATTGTTTCATTAAAGTGTAACAATATCTCAACTCTGTCTTAATTGAGGTGCAAGTTTGTTCCTTTGACTGGACCATTTCTTCGTTTTTTCTAGTGTAATTTGTAGTTTTATGTTGTCTAGGCATCTGATTTCCTTGGTTACCCCAATCAGATTTTCCCAGACCAGAATGGGTTCAAGTCTCAGAATGGGGTTATATTCAGTTCCAAGTTTTCCTGAGGGTGTATCTTAGAAGATTGACAGACTTCCCCATGAGGCCTCTAGCCACTGTGCTTTTCCTAACCTGGCCAACAGGTGGCACCTGTCAGCCGGTCGCTCCCAACTGGTGTAAGGAAATGTGGCCCCTTTAGTTCTCAGTTTAGGTTGTTTTTGGTTTGATTGTTTCCCTCAGGGCCCTGGCATCTGAGTTCTGAAGGGAAGGCCATCACTAGAGCTGGGGCCCACCTCCTTCCTCTTAGGGAAGATACACCCCCTAGGGAGAGTTATCTTCTGCATTTGAGTTGGTCCTTTGTCTCTCTGACTCTGTACTCTCCACCCCTGTCTGAGTCAGACTGCTGCAAACTGAAAATGGTTGAGGGTCTCTCCACTGAGCCACTCAGGTTGAGAGAGAGAAAAAGGGAAAGAAAGCCCCCTTTCAGAGCCAGTCCACAGCCCCCCAGTTTCACCTGTCAGTCAGAGATAGCACCTGGTCTTCTGGGCTCCCTTTCACAGGGCACAGGCGCTTTCTGGCTCTTTAAGGTCAGTTGTCACTAAAAGCCTCTGTCTGTTTGTTAGGGGTTTGTTTATGTTTGTAGCTTGTATTCAGCAGTCCACATTTGTTAATTAGAACCCCAGTTGGAGCTGGGTAAAGTATATTTGCTTGTTCCGGGACTGCTACTTTGTCCTACGGTGAGGTACTGCAACTCAGCCTGCCATGGGGGGAAAAGGGCTCTGGGCATGGTTCTGCAGTTTTTATTTACAGATTTTATGCTGCAATCTCAGGCATTCCTCCCAATCCAGCTTGGTGTGTGATGTGTGGACAGTCACAGTTGTCCCCCAGCAGTTATCCCAGATTACTTACTAGTTTTTCCTGGTGGTTTATTACTTGCTCCAGGGGACTAACTAAATTTCACTCCTCTGTATGTAGCCACCTTGCCGCTACCTTGCATTAATAGAATTTTTAAACTAATTAGATTATAATATCATATAATGAAGGTCATACAAAATGAGTATTCTAAAGTTTGATGTAAGTAGATACTTGCTTTCAGGAGTGACTGTTTTAGTAAGATTTAAAAATTTTGGGGAGATTTACTGCCTGCTGATTCACCTTATGCTTCAAAGCATGACTTTGAACTTAAATGAACAGTTGGTGTAAGATAAATCAGAGAAGCATTGTTAGTTTATACAGTTGAAAAATTTGAAAATGGAAGTATTTTATATTCTTTTGGTAAGAGACAGTATTTTTAAGGAGGGTTTATTTATGTAAGTGGTGCCAGAAGTTGATAAAAATTGTGATGGTGATTCTTGGTTAAGGGTGCTGATATGGGCTTTTGTAATAACTTTATTGGCTAATCAATATTGATCTGTGAGATTTTCACATGATCAGTTCGTGGTGATAGTTGTTTTATTTGATTGTAGAAATACTTTTGGCTTCATGAGACTATGAACTATATTATAAGACAGGAATGCAAGTATTTGTGTAGGTTGGTGAAACAGAATTTAGTAAACTCTAATGAGAAAAGCATAAGAGGAAAAATTAGGAGAAGAAGAGCATGGCTTTTATTACTTAAGGGTAATTGAAGTGGCTAAGTAGCAGCTTCTTGGGAGGGGGTTCTCAAGCTGGCTCTGTTTTAACCAATTCTTGTGTTGTGTTCTTGACTACTAGTCTTCTTTTTTAAAAAATTGAAATAAAATACACTACACATACTTAAAGCTTATTGTTTGTTTAGTTTTGATGTGTATACACCCATGAAACCTCACCACAGTCGGGATAATGAGCATATCCTTTACCCTCATAAGTTTTCTTGAGTCCCTTCTTAATTCCTCCCTCCCACCCCTTCCAACCTCTACACTCCATCCTAGGTAGCCGTTAATCTACTTTCTGACATTATATGTTAGTTTGTATTTTCTAGAATTTTATATAAATGTTCTTTTTTTTTGGTCTGGCTTCTTTTATTCAGCTTGATTATTTTGAGATTTAGCTATGTTATATTGTGTACCAGTAGTTCATTCCTTTTTCATTGCTGGGTGGTATTCAATAACATGGATATACCACAAATTGTTTATCCCATTTACTTGTTGATGGCTTTAGGTTGTTTCCAGTTTTGGGCTATTACAAAGACAACTGTTAAGAATAGTTGTGTACAAGTCTTTGTGTAGATGTATGCTTTCATTTCTTTGGGGCAAATACCTAAGATTAGAAGGGCTTGATCATATGGACAGTATATGTTTAACTTTTTATGAAACTGCCAAACTGTATTCCAAAACGGTTGTGCCCTTTTACATTCCCACCAGCAGTATATGAGAGTTCCATTTCATACACATACTTACTGACATTTGATATGGTCATCCCTTTTATTTAGCCATTCTGATAAGTGTGGAATGGTGTCACAGTGATGTTTTAATTTGCTTTTCCCTAATTGCTCATGTTCAGCATCTTTTCATGTACTAATTTTTCTCATCTTTATATCTCAAATATTTTGTCCATTATTTGAGAGCTCTTTATACAGGTATGTTTTAGATACAAGTCTTTTATCAGTTATATGATTTGAAAAAATTTTCTCTCAGTTGGTGGCTTGTCTTTTCATTCTCTTAACAGTGTCTTTTGAAGAGCAAAAGTTTTAAATTTTGATGAAGTCCAGTTTATCATTTTGTTCTTTTATGAATTGTGCTTTTTTTTTTTTCTAGAAGTTTTCTGGTTTTAGATTTTTACATTTATATCTGTGATTCATTTTGAGTTAACTTTTATATATGAGGGTGAGGTATAAATAGACGTTTTGGGATTTTTTTGCATATGGATATCCAGTTGTTTGTGCACCATTTTTAATAAAAAAGACTCTTTTCTCTCAATTGCCTTTGAGCCTTTTTTGGAAATGAGTTGTCCATATATATAGAAATCCTTTGTCTGTTCTGGTCCATTGTTCTGCTTGTTTGACATTATGCCAATAGCATACAGTGTTCATTACTGTAGTTTTATAAAAAGTCTTGAAATCAGATTGTGTTAGTCTTCCAACTCTTCTTCTTTTGAAGTTGTTTTGTCTATTCCACGTCCTTTGGATTTCCATTTAATGTCTCTCAGCAGTGTTTTGTAGTTCTCAGTGTATAGGCCCTTCACTTCTTTTGCCAAAATTATTCCTAAGTACTTTAAATTATTCCTAAGTACTTTAATTTTTTGATGCTACTGTAAATGATGTTCTTAAAATTTCAATTTGATTGTTCTTTGCTAGTTTGTCAAAATAAAATTGATTTTAAGATACTGATCTTGTACTCTACAATTTTGCTAACTCACTAACTAGTTTTTGTTCTGTAACTTTCTTGATTTCATCATATTTTCTGTAGTAGACTGTCATGTTATCTGCAAATAAGTACAGTTTTAATTCTTTTCCTATCTGGTTGCCTTTATGTCTTTTTCTTCTCACATTGCATTTGCTAGAATCTTCAGTAAATTGTTGAATAGAAGTGGTGAGAGTGGATATCCATGTCTTTTCCTGATCTTAAGTGGGAAGGCATTTGGTCTTTGATAACTAAGTATGATGTCAGCTGCAGGTTTTCTGTAGATGTTTTACCAGTAAGTTCCATTCTGTTCCTATACTGAGGATTTTTTGTTGTTTTTAATCAGAAAAGGGATCTTGATTTTGTCAAATGCATTTTTTACATATATTGAGATACATGTTATTATTAATTAATTTGTTAATATGGTGAATTACATTTATTGTTTTATTTTAAGCTAGATGGTCCTTTATTACTACTTTAAAAAATGACAACTCCTTGCAAATACAGGAATTTAGAAGGGCATTAACACAGACATTTCCCCTCCTTTCACTTAGATTGAATTATGTCCTGTGTTTTATAGCCAGCATCATTTATTGAGTGAGATTACCATTTTGCAAAGCTATGACTGTGCTAAACTAGTGGATATAGAAATTTTGAGTGGCTCCACTATAGTGGTGGTAAAGACCAGTGAAGAATTTTTGCTACCTTTGTGATCCTGTATGAATCCTAAGGAAATGAAGCTGGATAATTTTTTGTTGGTTAGAGTAAACTTTTCTAACGAGTTCTGTTAATCAGATCAATTTGGAAAGAAGGGAACTTTGCAGTTGATCAACATTATAATACATTTCTAGCTCATTGTTATGCTGGACCCTGAATGATGTCGTTCCTGTGGTCCTGATTATGGTGGCAGTAGCCCAGCTAGTTTGGTTCCACAGTTGCAGCAAAGACTAACTCTTGTGCTAAAAATAAATGAAATGAGGGTACAGATAATGTGGCATCCAGAATGTGCTATTGTTGGTATCGTTTTCTTCAATAAAAATGCAGCATTTTTAATTATGAGGGATACATAACATTAGGAAATGTGGAAAAGTATAAAGAATAAAATTTAAATTATCTGTAGTCCTAGTACCCAGATAAAAGCTGTGAACACTTATTTTTTCTAACTACTTAAATAATACATAATTAATGTTTCCTTCTAATATCTATTAAGTTATACTTAATTTTATATATATACATTGTACATACTATAAAATTATATGCCTATCATTTACATAGTTGAGATACCATAAAATCCCTCCATAATAATGCAAATAAAGTTTAAAAATTAAATTGGGGTTGTCTGCTGCAAGAGAAACTGACATTTCACTCTTAGCTTGAGGCTTACTAATCTGTAGAAATACTTGAGCTGTGAAGAATAGAGAGAATTCTTGGTGAAACCTGACCCTGGTCTGAATTGGGGATGACGTGAGAGTGGGCATGAAAACTCTTGCCTGACTTTTCCTGAGAAAAGTCTGAGGGTTAAAGCCAGCTGAAGCAGAGCAAAGAGAGAATGCTATAGTGTGATGTCCCTGTATTTCCAGAGTTTAAAGGGGCAAAAATGCTGATTTTTTTTTCTTATGGGCTAAGTAGACGTAACAGATGTTAGATGGGATAGAAGTATCTTAAAACAATCTTGCCCAAGAAAACTGCCTTCTGTGGTGAGGTGTCCTCATCAGAAAAAAGCTGCATGGTTTGTACCTTCTAAGGTAAGATGAAAGTATGGAATGTCAGTTAGAGAATGCATCACTCACGTTAAAGAGGTCCCTGTAGGATGGTCTCTAAGGAAGTTATAAAGTGCTTTATGAGAGAGAGGGTCAAATTTAGTGTCTACATATAGGACATTGATCTCAGAGTGGTAGAAAGTAGTCATGTAAGTCCTTTTCCTCTAACTGTTCTCCTTGCTTTCCTCTACTGTGCTTTTTTGATCCTGGAGGTGTGAACTTAGAAAGAGCTTAGTGAAATGGAGAGGAAGAGTGGAAGAGCAAGTTAGAAAAATAATGAAACGGTTTACCTTGCTTTCACCTTTTCCACTTCTGATTTCTGAGATTTTCAGCTTAGGTCTGAGCTGGGAACTGAAATGAAACTTAAAAATTCTGATTTAGGTAGAACTGGACTTTTTAATATTTGAAATGAGTCTGTTTTAATACCTAAGAGTTATTAGAAAAACTATAAAATATGGTGGTACATAATCCAGGAGCAAGTAAAGGAGACCTGATATGACATAGGCTAGAGGGAAGATATAGTTAGTTCATGATTATACCCTATAGAGTTCATTTTATTATACTTGCTAGTATAAATAACTGTGCAGAGAATATCTGTGGACAAAAATCAGAGAATATGAATATTTTGAAGATATTTGGTACATATTACCAAATTGCTTTCCTGTAACAGTGTACCCACGTAAAAGTTAACCAGTGTAGATGTTCTCTGTTTTACTTTACCTTCTTCAGACTTGTTATTTTTGCAAATCTTTTTTTTTAAAGCAGTTTTATTCACACACTGTACAATCTATCCAACATGCACAATCAGTGGCTCTCAGTATATTACCACAATCAATTTTAGAACATTTTCATTTCAGTGTAGATGTTCTCTGTTTTACTTTACCTTCTTCAGACTTGTTATTTTTGAAAATCTTTTTTTTTAAAGCAGTTTTATTCACACACTGTACAATCTATCCAACATGCACAATCAGTGGCTCGCAGTATATTACCACAATCAATTTTAGAACATTTTCATTTCCCCAAAGAAAAACCCTGTAACCCTTATACCCCCCTCTTACCATTGGTGTGGTACCTTTGTTAAATTGATGGAAGAATATTATAATATTACTGTTAACTGTAGTCCATAATTTGTAGTAGGTGTATTTTTCCCCATATGTTACCCTATTATTAATACCTTATAATAGTGATATAAATTTGTCCTAGTTCATGGAAGAACATTCTTATGTTTGTACTATTAACCACCTTAGTCATCCACAATAGGGTTCACTGTTCACATTATACAGTGCCTTGTTTCATCTTCTAGCTTTCCTTCTAGTGACATATATGACCCTGAACTTTCCCTTTCAACCGTAATCACACACACAATTCATTGCTGTTAATTACACTCACAATGATGTGCTACCATCACTTCTGTCCATTTTCAGACATTAATAATCAACCTTATTAAAAATTCTGCACAAATTAAGCATCAGCTCCCCATTCTTTACCTTCATTCTATCTTCTGGTAACTTATATTCTGGATATTAACTCCATGAGTTCCCTCATTCTATTTAGTTCATGTTAGTGAGATCATACAATATTTGTCCTTTTGGGTCTGGCTTGTTTAACTCAACATAATGTCCTGAAGGTTCATCCATGTTGTTCCATGTAACAGGACTTCATTTTTTCTCACAGCTGAATAATATTCCATTGTTTGTATATACCACATTGTGTTTATCCGACCTTCAATTGATGGACACATGGGTTGTTTACACTTTTGGCAATTGTGAATAATGCACCATGAACATCGGTATGCAGATGTCTCTTTGTGTCCCTGTTTTCAGTTCTTCTGAGCATATACCTAGTAGCAGGATTGCTGGGTCATATGGCATTTCTATACTTAGCTCCCTGAGGAACTGTCGAAGTGTCCTCTTTAGCAGCTGTACCATTTTACATTCCTACCAGCAGTTAATAAATGTTCCGATTTCTCCACATCCTCTCCAACACTTGCAGTTTTCTGTGTTTAATAGTGGTTATTCTAGTAGGCATGAAATGATAGCTCTTTGTGATTTTGATTTGCATTTCCCTGATAGCTAGTGATGTTGAGCATCTTTTCATGTGCCTTTTTGTCATTTGTATTTCCTCTTTGGAAAAATGTGTACTTGAGTCTTTTGCCCATTTTTAAATTGGGTTGTTTGTCTTTTTGTGGTTGAGTTGTAGGACTTCTTTATATATTCTGGGTATTACACCCTTATTTGTTATGTGATTTCCACGTATTTTCTCCCATTAAGTAGGCTGCCTTTTCACCTTTTGACAGAGTTCTTTGAAGCACAAAAGTCTTCAGTTATGAGGAGGGCCCATTTATCTATTTTTCCTTTTTTTTTGCTTGTGCTTTCAGTGTAAAGTCGAAGAAGCCACTACCTACCACAGATCTTGAAGATAATTCCCTACATTTTCTTCTAGGAGTTCTATGGTCTTGGCTTTTATTTTAGGTCTTTGATCCATCTTCAGTTAATTTTTGAATAAGGTGTGAGATAGGGGTCCTCTTTCATTCTTTTGGTTGTGGATATCCAATTCTCTCAGCGTCATTTGTTAAAGAGACTATTATGTCCCAGTTGAGTGGACTTGGCAGCTTTGTCAAAAATCAGTTGGCCAGAGAAATGAAGGTTGACTTCTTAGCTCTTAATTTGATTCCATTGGTCTATATGTCTGCCCTTGTGCAGGTTCCATGCTGTTTTGGTAATTGTAGCTTTGTAATAAGTTTTAAAATCAGGAAGTGTTGGTCCTCCAACTTTGTTTCTTCTTTTTCAAGATGGTTTTGCTATTCGGGGTCCCTTGCCCTTCCAAATAAATTTGCTTATTGGCTTTTTCATTTTTTCAGAGTAGGCTGTTGGAATTTTGATTGAGTTTGCCTTGATTCTGTAAATCAGATTGAGTAGAATTGACATCTTAACGATATTTATTCTTCCAATCCATGAACATGGAATGTCTTTCCATTTATTTAGGTCTTTGATTTCATGTTTTGTAGTGTTCTGAATACAGGTCCTTTACATACTTGGTTAAATTTATTACTAGATATTTGACTCTTTTAGTTGTTATTGTAAATGGATTTTTTTTTCTTGATTTCCTCCTCTGTTCAGTATTAGTTTATAGAAGCACTACTGATTTTTACACATTGATACTGTATACCGCCACTTTGCTGAACTCATTTATTAGCTCTAGTAGCTTTGTTGTAAAATTTTCAGGACTTTTTAGATATAAGGTCATGTCATCTGCAAATAGTGAACGTTTTCTTCCTTTATGACATGAATGCCTTTATATCTTTTTCTCACCTAATTGCTCTAGCTGGAAGTTCTAGTACAGTATTGAATAACAGTGGTGACAGTGGGCATCCCTGTCTTCCCAATCTTAGAGGGAAAGCTTTCAGTATTTCACCATTGAGTATGATGTTAGCTGTGGGTTTTTCATACATGCCCTTTATCATGTTGAGGAAGTGTCTTTCTTTTCCTATCTTTCGAAGAGTTTTTATCAAGAAAGGATGCTGAATTTTGTCAAATGCCTGTCCTGCATTGTTCTAGATGGTCATGTGGTTTTCCCCCTTTGATTCATTAATGTGGTATATTACATTGGTTGATTTTTTTATATTGAACCACCCTTGCATACCTGGAATAAAACCCACTTGATCATGATGTATAATTCTTTTAATGTTTTGCTGGATTTGATTTGCAAGTATTTTGTTGAGGATTTTTGCATCTATAGTCATTAGAGAAATTGGTCTCTACTTTTCCTTTTTTGTAGTATCTTTATCTGGCTTTGGTATTAGGGTTATGTTGGCTTCATAGAATGAGTTAGGTAGCTTTCCCTCCAATTCAGTTTTCTGGAAGAGTTTGAGCAGGATTGGTACTAATCCTTCTTGAAATGATTGGTAGAAATCACCAGCTGGTCCTGGGTTTTCTTTGTTGGGAGGTTTTTGATGACTAAATCAGTATCTTTACTTGTGACTGGTTTGTTGTGGTCTTCTACTTCTTCTTGAGTCTGTGTAGGCTATTTGTGTGTTTCTAGAGAACTGTTCATTTCATCTAAGTTGTCTAATTTGTTGGCATACAGTTGTTCATACTATCCATTTATGATCCTTTCTGTGGGTCAGTAATAATATGTCCCCTCTCATTTCTGAATTTGTTTATTTGCATCTTTTCCCTTTTTTTTTTGTCAGTCTAGCCAAGGGTTTGTCGATTTTATTGATCTTCACAAAGCACCACTTTTCGTTTTGTTGATTGTTGTTTTTTTTCCCCCAATTTCATATGTTTCTGCTCTAATCTTTGTTATTTATTTCCATCTGCTTGCTTTTGGATTAGTTCTTTGTTCTTTTTCTAGTTCCTCCAGGTATTCAGTTAGGTCTTTGAATTTAGTTCTTTCTTCCTTCTTAATGTAGGCATTTAGGGCTATGAATTTCCCTCAGCACTGCCATTATTGCGACCCATAAGCTTTGATATGTTGTGTTCTCATTTTCATTTGTCTTGAGATATTTACTGATATCTCCTGCAATTTCGTCTTTGACCCACTGATTGTTTAAGCATGTTGTTTAACCTCCATATATTTGTGCGTTTTCAAGTTCCCACCTGTTATTGATTTCCAGCTTCGTTCTATTATGATCCAAGAAATACTTTGTATAATTCCAAGCTTTTAAAATTATTAAATCCCTGTTTTGTGACCCAACATATGGTCCATCCTAAAGAATGATCCAAGAGCACTTGAGAAGAATGTATATCCTGTTTTGGGGTGTAGTGTTCTGTATATGTCTGTTAGATCTAGTTCATTTATCATATTATTCAATTTCTGTGTTTCCTTATTGATCCTCTGTTTAGATGTTCTGTCTATTGATTTGAGTGGTGTACTGAAGTCTCCAGCTATTATTGTACATACACATATTTCTCCCTTCAGTTTTGCCAGTGTTCGCCTCATGTATTTTGGGCCACCTTGGTTAGGTGCGTATATATTTATGATTGTCAGTTCTTCTTGGTGGATATCTGCTTTTATTAATATGTAATGTCCTTCTTTGTCTCTTATGACAGTTTTGCATTTAAAGTCTAATTGTCCAATATTGACATAGCTGTCCCAGCTCTTTTTTAGTTATTGTTTGTGTGGAATATTTCTTTCCAGCCTTTCACTTTTAACTTATTTGTATCCTTGGGTCTAAGGTAAGTCTCTTGTAGACAGCATATCGATGAATCAGATTTTTTTATCCATTCTACCAATCTGTGTCTTTTGATTGGGTAGTTTAATCAATTAATATTCAATGTTGTTACTGTAAAAGCAGTACTCCAACTATTTTATCCTTTGGCTTTTATGTTATATCTTATTTTTGTCTCTCTTTTTACCTTTTAGTTAGCCTTATGGATAATCTTCATTTCTACGCTCTCCTCCAAGCCTCTCTCTCATGTCTTTTCAGTTTCAGAACTCCCTTTAGTATTTCTTGTAGAGCAGGGCTCTTGTTAATGAGAAGTTTTCAGCTTCTCTTCATCTTTGAATATTTTAAACTCTCCCTTGTTTTTGATGGACAGTTATGCTAGATAAAGAATTCCTGGCTGACAGTTTTTCTCTTTCAGTATCTTAAATATATCAAACCACTGCCTTCTTGCCACTGTGGTTTCTGACAGAAATCGATACTTAGTTTTATTGAGCATCCCTTGTTTATGATGGATTCCTTTTCTCTTCCTGTTTTCAGAATACTCTTATCTTTGGCAGTTGACAGTCTGATGAATATGTGTCTTGGAGTAGGTCTATTCAGATTTATTCTCTTTGGGGTATGTTGCGCTTCTGGGTATATATGTTTATGTCTTTCATAAGAGTTGAGAAGTTTTTGGCCATTATTTTCTCAAATATTCTTTCTGCCCCCTTTCCCTTCTCTTCTCTGGGACACCAGTGTGCTTCATGCTATCATTCAGTTCCCTGAGACCCTTCTCAAGTTTTTCCATTCTTTTCTCTGTCTGTTCTTTTTATCTGTTTGATTTTGGATGTCCTGTCTTCTAAGCTGCTGATCCTTTCTTCTTCCTGTTAAAATCTCCTGTTGTATGCCTCTAGCTTTTTTTTTTTTTTCTGAGTAAACAGGCAGAAAGTTTATTAAGTACACTTGTGAGAAGGACATGTGAACACTTTCACAAGAAGAGGGAGGCAAGAGGTGCATGACATTGTGGGATGAGTTTGTTTTTATAGTTTTTTGTTCCTTTTGTAATTTTTATTACCTATTTTACCACCTTCCCCTTCTTCCTCCTTTGTTTATGCTTGATTGTAGATGACTCACTCAAGCAGGGTTGTTGGCCCCAGTTACTGTTTACTGCTATTCTTCTCAGAGATGTCTTTCTTCTTGTGGCCTGACTGCTTCTTGGAATATCCTCTTTGCTCATTAGCCAGCCACCACCCTAATTCTAACCCTGCCTCAACTTCCCTCAGAGAGTTCTAGCTCTTAATCTTAAGGGAATTTGGTCTGTCTTCTGTAGCTATTTCAAGCTGTCAGTGGGTCACATGCCCTAGTTGTAGGAGCATAGAAGTCTCTGGCTATGCTATTGAGGTTGGCTGGCTGAGCGTGGGAAATGGGAGCTTTGCTTCTGGCAAGGACAAATTTGTTGTGAAAGGCTCCTAATCTAGAAGAAACAAACTGGGTGAGAAATTTTAGTATACATCATCGGAACAGAAACAGGAGCAAGATGGAGCTCGGTATTTTTTTTAGGGTTTTCAGGAACACTGTTGGTTGGGGCTTGGCATAATGTGGCAGGTTGCGATATTTGGCTTAAATTTGCCAACAAGTAGAATGACTTCTTGACTCTATTTGAAATTTCTTAGCTACTGAAACTGTATTTTCCTTTTTTGGTTAATTAATTTCATGATGCAACCTCTAGCTTGTTTTTTAATCTATATTATGCCTTTCATTCCCATAAGTACTGTTACATTTCTTTGTACACTTTCATGTTCTTCTTTATGCCCACCTAATGTCTTCTTAAGATGCTTTATCTCTTTAGCCATAGTTTCCTTTATCTCTTTGATTGATTTAGATTTGTTTCAATATCTTTGATCAGTTGTTCCTTTGTATCTGTATCTTCTCCAACTTTTTAATTTGTTCCCTTTGATTGGAGCATATCTTCCTGTTTCTTAGTATGGCTTGTAATTTTTTGCTAATATCTAGGCATCTGATTGTCTTGGTAAGATTATTCTGAAGATTGCTTTCTCTCTCTTATCTAGAATTCTGATGTTGATTGGGTTTTTGTTAAGGCTCTTCTTTGACACTTGGGTCATCATTATTTCCCAGTCAAAACAGGGCCAGTGACTCCCAGTGGCTGGGAGCACAGACCAGTTCCAAAGAGCCTTGGGTAGGGAGTAAAGAAAAATTCCAAGAAGCCTTTTTTTCAGCTTCCCAAGGCTGCGCTTTCCTGACCTGACTGGCAGATGGTGCTTTTCGGCAGTCTTTTCCCTGCAGTCCTAAGAAGGCAGGGTATTAGCCCTCTGGTGGCTGTACCTCTGACAGGTGTTGAAACCAAGGTGCAGCAGCATTTCACTGTGCCAGCGTGAAGCAGTGGGACCCGTCTAAATTCGCTGGCCAATAACTGGATCGCTACTGGGGCAGGTCCTCTTCTCTCTTGGGGAAGAGGACTCCTGCAGCCCTCCTGGTCCACAGCACTCCTCCAGGCAGGGACCACCTGGCCCCAGGCTGCTTGGCTCCAGGTTGGGGCATGGGCCCCAGGAACCCCAGCTGAACAGTTACTCAGTTTTTCACCTCAATTTCTCAGACTCTTTTCCTGCTCTTTCTTGGATGCTGTGCAGTACTCCTCTGGTCTTCAGATCCCGAGAACTACTGTTTTGGAAAGTTTCTGCCTGTCTACCAGCTGTTTTTGGAAGAGAAGTGGGTCCTACAACTCCCTATTCCGCCATCTTTCCAGAAGTCCATTTTTCTACATTGATGATTTTTTGAATACTCAACCATTCTTGTACTTTTGGGTTAATATCCCATTAGTTTAAGATATATTATCCTTTTTATATATTGCTGGATTTGGTTTATTACAATTTTGTTTTTTGAGAGATGTAGGTTTTTAATTTCTTGTAATGTCTTTGTCGGTTTTGGTATCTGGTAATACTGGCTTCGGAGTATGAATTGGAATGTATTTTTTTCTCTTTAATTTTCTGGAAGAGTTTGTGAAAGATTGGTATAATTTCTTCCTTAGAGGCTTTGTAAAATTTATTAGTGAAAACATTTGTGCCTGGAGATTTCTTGGAAGGAAAGTTTTGAACTACAAATTAAATTTCTTTAATAGCTGTAGTGCTATTTAGCTTATTTTTTTTTCTTGTGTGAGCTTTGGTAGTGTGTGTCTTTCAAGGAATTTTTCCAGTTCTTCTAAGTTGCTGAATTTATTGGCATAAAGTTGTTTATAATATTCCTTTACTATTCTTTTATATCTGTAGCTTTCATAGTTAATGTCAGCTCTCTCATCCCTGATTTTGGTAATTTGCATCTTCTTGAGTTTTTTCCCCTGTCTGGCTAAAGGTTTATCAGTTTTATTGATCTTCTCAAAGAACCAGCTTTTGTTTTCATTGTTTTTCTCTGTTGCTTTCCTGTTTTCTATTGATTTTCATTCCTACCTTTACTGTTTCCTTTCTTCTAAAGTTTTGGGTGTTTTACTTACTCATTTTTTAGTTTCTTAAGTTGGAAACTAAGGACATTTTTATTAGATATTTTTTCTTTTCTAATGAGGGTATTTGATGCTATCATTTCCCCAAACTTCTGTTCTAATATCCTTCCGCAGATTTTGATTTATTTCTTATTCATGTTCATTTACTTCCAAATACTTTCTAATTTCCCTTTTGATGTCTTCTTTGCCTGTGGTTATTTGTAAGTATATTATTTAATTTCCAAATATTTGGAGATTTTCCAGACATCTTTCTGTTATTGAATTTTAATTTAATTCCATCATAACCAGAGAATGTACTTTGTATGATTAAATTATTTTAAATTTATTGAGACTTATTCTGTTACCTGAAGTATGGTCTGTATTTGTAAATGTTCTGTGTGCTCATGAAAAGAAAGAACATTATGCTCTTGTTGGGTTAAGTGTTCTGTAAAATGTTAGTTAGGTCAAGACAGTTGATAGTGTTGTTCAAAATCTTCATCTTTAACAATTTACTGTCTACTTGCTCTAGTGAATATTGCAAGAAGGGAGGGGAAATCTGACTATAATTGTAAATTTGTCTAGTTTTCCTTGTAGTTTTATTAGTTTTTCTAATGCAATTTTATTGAGATATATTCACATACCAGATACTCATCCAAATATAGTTGTGCATTTGTCGTCACACTCAATTTTAGAACATTTTCAATACTCCCCCCCAAAAGGGAAAAATATAAAGGGATTGGGATTGGGAAAGCCGTAAGGACCACTTTGTCTAGTTTATGGATGGGTGAGTAGAAAAATAGGAGAAGGAAACAAACAGACAAAGGTACCCAGTGTTCTTTTTTACTTCAATTGCTCTTTTTCACTTTAATTATTATTCTTGTTATTTTTGTGTGTGTGCTAATGAAGGTGTCAGGGATTGATTTAGGTGATGAATGTACAACTATGTAATGGTACTGTGAACAATCGAATGTATGATTTGTTTTGTATGACTGCGTGGTATGTGAATATATCTCAATAAAATGAAGATAAAAAAAAAGAGAAACAAAAAGAAAAAAGAAAAAAGAGCACCCAGAACATCCCGTACCCCCCCCCGATTATTTATTTATTTACTTTTTCCCTTTATTTTATGAGTCATCTGCCCATACACTGGATAAAGGGAGTATGAGTCACAAGGTTTTCACAATCCCACAATAAAAGCTATATAGTTATACAGTCATCATCAAGAATCAAGTCTACTGAATTACATTTCAACAGATTCACGTATTTCTTTCTAACTATTCTAATACACTAGAAACTAAATAGGAATATCAATATAATGCCTAAGAATACCCTCCAGAATGACCTCTTGAATCTATTTGAAAATGCTTACCTTCTGAAACTTTCTTTTGTTTTATTTCTTTTCCCCCTTTTGGTCAAGAAAGCATTCTCAATCGCATGTTGCCAGGGAGATACACTCCTGGGAGTCATGTCCCACATTGTAGGGAGGGTAGTGAGTTTATTTACAGAGTTGGCTGAGAGAGGCCACATCTGAGCAACAAAAGAGATTCTCTGGGGATGACTCATAGATATAATTATGAGTAGGCTTACCTTTTCCTTTGCAGGAATAAGTTTCATAAGGGGAAGCCCCAAGATCAAGGGCTTTACCCATTAAATTGGGAGTCCCTAAAATGCTTGCAAGAAGATCAGTAACTCAGTAGGTGGGAAAGTTTAAAATTTCCACATTTTTCCCCAGTCCCTCAAGGGGACTTTGCAAATACTTTTTTATTTTCTGCCCAAAATACTCTGGGATGTATTAACCTATACAAAGTAGCCTATACAGATTAACAAGATGTCACTCCCTATTCTATGTTGTTTAAATAAACTGACCATACAGGTTAAATTAGATAATGTACTGCAGAAAATACAAATTTTGTACCAAATAATCATCTTTTAAATAACAGTTAAAGCTCAGGAATAGATATGACTGCTGTAAGAGCTTACAATCTAGGAGCTTTTACAATAAGCCTTACTAAACATTCTGTATTCCTGCATCGTCGATTGCCCAATCTCTGCCTGCATTCTATCCCCTGATAACCTATGATCTCTAATTCAGTTCTCAGTGTTTGCTCATTATGTTAGTTTACATTAGTGAGGCCCTACTATATTTGTCTTTTTGTTTCTGGCTTATTTCACCCAGTGTAATGTCCTCAAGGTTCATTCATCTAGTTGCATGTCTCATAACTTCATTCCTTCTTGCAGCCACTCAATATTCTGTTGTATATATACACCACAGTTTGCCTTCCATTCACCCCTTGATGTACCCTTAGGCCACCTCCGTGCATTGCAAATCTTGAATAATGCCACCATAAATACAAGTGTGTAAATGCCTATTCTTGTCTCTGCTTTCAGTTCTTCCAAGTATATACCTAATGGGTTGCGGAATCATATGGTGTTCTAGTTTGTGAATGCTGCTAGACTGCAAAACACCAGAAATGGGTTGGTTTTTATAAACAGGGTTCACTTGGCTACACAGTTACAATCTTAAGGCCATAAAGTCCAAGGTAATGCATCAATAGAGTGCCTTCACTGAAGGATGGCCAATGGTGTCCAGAAAACCTTTGTTAGCTGGGAAGGCACATGGCTGGAGTCTGCTCCAAGTTCTGGTTTCAAAATGGCTTTCTCCCAGGACGTTCCTCTCTAGGCCACAGCTCCTCTTCAAAATGTCACTCTCAGTTGCTCTTGGGGCGTTTGTCCTCTCTTAGCTTCTCTGGAGCAAGAGTCTGCTTTCAATTGTCATCTTCAAACTGTCTCTCCTCTGCAGCTCCTCTCTCAGCTCCTGGGCATTCTTCAGAGTGTCCCTCTTGGCTATAGCAAGCCTGCGCCTTCTGTCTGTGCTTATATAGTGCTCCAGTAAACTAATCAAGGCCCATGCTGAATAGGCGGGGCCACACTTCCATGGAAATTATCCAGTGAAAGATCTCGCCCACAGTTGAGTGATCACATCTCCACTGAAACATCCAATCAAAAGTCTCCAACCCAATCGACACTAATACGTTTCCTGCCCACCCAAGACTGCATCAAAGATAATGGCGTTTTGGGGGACATAATACATCCAAACCGGCACATATGGCAATCCTATACTTCGCCTCTTGTGGAACCACATTGCCCTCCAGAAGGGCTGTACCGTTTTACTTCCCTGTCAATAGCAAATAGGTATGTCTCTCTCTACACCTTCTCCAGCACTTGTATCCTTCTATTTACTTTTTAAACAGTTTTATTCACACACCATACAATCCATCCTAAATGAGCAATCAGTAGCTCCTGTTATAATCACATAGTTATGCATTCACCACCACAGTCTATATGTGAACATTTCCATTACTTCCACAAACAAAGGAGAAATTTTTTGAAAATAGTAGAAAAAAATTCAAAGGAGAAGCAAGAAGAACCAGATCCTGTACTCCTCCCTTATGTTCCCCTCTTATTGAACTTTAGCTTTGGTGTATTGCCTTTGTTACAATTAATGGAAGAAAATTACGGTGTGATTTTGATTTGTATTTCTCTAATAGCTGGTGAAGTTGAGCATCTTTTCATGTTTTTGAACCATTTGTGTTTTTTCTTTGGAAAAGTTTCTGTCCATGTCTAGCCCATTTTTAAAATTGGGTTCTTTCTCTTTTTGTTATTGAGTTGTAGAATATCTTTATTCTGGATATTAAACCCTTGTCTGATATGTGGTTTACAAATATTGTCTCCCATTGCTAGACTGCCTTTTTACTTTTCTGATAAAGTCCTTTGATGTGCAAAAGTATTCACTTTTGAGGCAATTCTATTTATCTATTTCTTCCTTTATTGCTTACTCTTTGGGTGTAAGGCCTAGGAAACCATCTCCTACCACCAGATCTTTAAGATATTTCCCTACATTTTCTTCTGAAGGTTTTATGGTCTTAGCTCTAATCTTGAAGTCTTTGATCCATTTTGAATTAAGTGTTGTTATGGATATCCAGTTTTCCAAGAACCATTTGTTGAAGAGGCTGCTCTGTCATAGTTGAGTTGACCACCTTATCAAAGGTCAGTTGTCCATAGATGACGGGGTTTGTTTCTGAACACTCACTTTGATTCCATTTGTGTCAGTATACCTATCTTTATGCCAGTACCATGCTGTTTTGACACTGTAGCTTTGTAACATGCTTTAAAGTCAGGTAGTATGAGATCTCCCACTTAATTTTTCTTTTTTAAGATATTTTTAGCTAATTTGGGGCACCTTGCCCTTCCAAACAAATTTGATACAGGTTTTTCTATTTCTGAAAAGTAAGTTGTTGGCATTTTAATTGGTATTGCATTGAATCTATAAGTCAATTTGGATAAAATTGACATCTTAACTATATTTATTCTTGCAATCCCTGAACACGGTATGTCCTTCCATTTATTTAGGTCTTCCTTGATTTCTTTTAGCAACTTTTTGTAGTTTTCTGTGTGTAGTTGTTTTATGTCCTTGCTTAAATTGATTCCTAAATATTTTATTCTTTTGGTTACTATTGTAAATAGAAATTTTTTTCTTGATTTCCTCCTCAAATCACTCTGTACTAAGTGCACAGAAACACTACTCATTTTTGTGTGTTGCTCTTGTATCCTTCCACTTTGCTGTACTCATTTTTAGCTGTAGTAGCTGTGCTATAGATTTTTTGGGGATTTTCTACATACAGCATCATGTCATCTACAAATAGTGAAAGTTTTACTTCTTTCCAGTTTTGATGCCTTTTATTTCTTTTCCTGCCTAATTGCTCCAGCTAGAACTTCCAGCACAGTGGTGACAGTGGGTATGCTTGTCTTGTTCCTGATCTCAGAGGGAAAGCTTTCAGTCTTTCTCCATTGAGTATGTTAGCTGTGGGTGTTTCATATGTGCCCTTTATCATGTTGAGGAGGCTTCTTTCTTTCCCTATCCTTTGAAGTGTTTTAATCAAGAAAGTATGTTGAATGTCATCACCTGCCTTTTCGGCATCAATTGAGATGATCATGTGGTTTTTCCTCTTTGATTTATTGATGTGGTGTATTACATTAATATATTTTCTTATATTGAACCAGCCTTGTATACCTGGAATAAATCCCATTTGGTCATGTTGTATAATTCTTTCAATGTGATGCTCGATGAAATTTGTGAGTATTTTGTTGAGGATTTTTGCATCTGTATTCATTAAAGAGATTGGTCTGTAATTTTCTTTTCTTGTAGTATCTTTGTCTGGCTTTGGTATTAGGCTTCATACAATGAGTTAGGTAACTTTCCCTCCTCTTCAATTTTTTAGAAGATGTTGAGCAGAATTGGTACTAATTCTTTTTTGAATGCCTTGTAGGATTCACATGTGAAGCCATGTGTTCCTGGACTTTTCTTTTTTTGAAGCTTTTGGATGACTGATTCATTCTCTTTACTTATAATTGGTTTGTTGGTGTCATCTGTTTCTTTTCCAGTTAATGTTGGTTTTCATGCTTTTCTAGGAAATTGTTCATTTTGTCTACATTGTCTAGTTTATTAACATATATGTGTATCATCTCATTATTTCCTTTATTTCTGTGGGGTCAGTAGTTATGTCTTCTCTAACATTTTCTGATTTTATTTATTTGCATCCTCACCCTCTCCCTCTCCCTCCCTCCCTCTCTCTCTGTCTCTCTGTCTCTCTCTCTCTCTCTGTCAGCTTAGCTAAGTGTCCATTGATTTTATTGATTTTCTAAAAGAACCAGCCTCTGGTTTTGTTGATTCTTTCTACTGTTTTCATGTTCTCAATTTCATTTATTTCAGCTCTAATCTTTGTTATTTCTTTCCTTTTGTTTGCTTTGGGATTAGTTTGCTCTTCTTTCTATAGTTCCTACAGATGAACAGTTAATTTCTCAATTTTTTAAAATACAGGCATTTAGGGCAATAAATTTCCCTCTCGTCACTGCCTTTGCTGCATTCCCATAAGTTTTCATATGATGTATTCTCATTCTCATTTGCCTTGAGATATTTCCTGATTTCTTTTGTCCTTTCTTCCTTGACCCACTGTTTGTTTAACCTCCATCTATTTGTGAATTTTCTGGCTTTCTGCCTGTTATTGATTTCCAACTCCATCCCATTATGATCCAAGGAGGTGTTTTGTATAATTTCAGTCTTTTTAATTTTACTGAGACTTGCTTTGTGACCCACCATGTGGTCTATCCTGGAGAATGATCCATGCACATGTGAGAAAAATGTGTATCCTGCTTTTGTGGGTGCAATGTTCTGTAAATGTTTGTTAAGTAGTTTATTTATTTTACTATTCAAAATCTCTTTCCTTATTGATCCTCTGTCTAGATGTTCTATCCATTGATGAGTGTGGTGTATTGAAGGCTCCAACTATTATTTTTGAGGTGTCTGGTTCTCCGTTCTGCGTTATAAGTGTTTGCCTCATGTATTTTGAGGCACTCTGGCTCAGTGCATAAATATTAATGATTGTTATGTCATCTTGATGAATTGTTCCTTTTATTAATACTTGGTTTCCTTGTCACTTTTACTTTTATTTGTTTTACATTTGAAGTCTAGTTTGTCTGATATTAATATAGCTACCCCTAATCTTCTCTAGTTGTTGTTTCATGAAATATCTTTTTCCAACTTTCACTTTCAACCTATTTTTGTCCTTGGGTCTAAAGTAAGTCACTTGTAGACAGCGTATAGATGTATTCTCATTCTCATTTGCCTTGAGATATTTCCTGATTTCTTTTGTACTTTCTTCCTTGACCCACTGTTTGTTTTTTAATCTGTGTCTTTTGATTAGGGAGTTTAATCCATTAACATTTAATGTTGTTACTGTAAAGGCAGTACTTGTACCATTTTGCCCTTTGGATTTTATATGTCATATCTTATTATTTTTTCTCTCCCTTAGTTATAATCTGCATTTCTACACGGTTCTCCAAACCTCTCTCTCTTGTCCTTTCCTGTCTGCGTGTAGCACTCCCTTTAGTATTTCTTGTAGAGCAGATATTTTTTACACAAACTCTCTCAGTGTCTGTCTAAAATATTTTAACCTGTCCCCTTCCCCCCCTCATTTTTTTTTTTTCCATTTTTATTGCAATTGTTCAGATACCATACAATTATCCAGAGATCCAAAGTATACTATCACTTGCCCCTGGGTACCCTCATACAGCTGTGCATCCATCACCACACTTAATTTTTCTTCAATTTTTAGAAACTTTTCATTACTCCAGACAAGAAATAAAGTGAAAGATGAAAAAAAAAAAAAAGAAAAGAAAAGGAAACTCTAATCCTCCCCATCCCTAAAAAACCCCCCTCAATTGTTGACTCATAGTATTGGTATAGTACATTTGTTACTGTTTATGAAAAAATGTTGAAATACTACTAACTGTAGTATACAGTTTGCAATAGGTATGTATTTCTTCCCTATATGCCCCTCTATTATTAACTTCTAGTTTGTTCTGGTTCATGGAAGCGATTTCTAGTATTTGTACAGTTGATCATGGACATTGACCACCATAGGATTCAGTTTCATACATTCCCATCTTGTGACCTCCAACTTTCCTTCTGGTGACATATATGACTCTGAGCTTTCCCTTTCCACCTCATTCACACACTATTTGGCACTGTTAGTTATTCTCACATCTTGCTACTGACACCCCTGTTCATTTCCAAACATTTAAGTTCATCCTAGTGGAACATTCTGCTCATACTAAGCAACTGCTCCCCATTCTTAAGCCTCGTCCTATATCTTGGTACCTTATATTTCATGTCTGTGAGTTTACATATTATAATTAGTTCCTATCAGTGAGACCCTGCAATAATTGTCCTTATGTGTCTGGCTTATTTCACTCAGTATATTGCCCTCGAGTTTTTGTCATCAACCCGTTTTTTTTTTTAAGATGGTTTTGTTCACTCACCATACATTTCATCCTAAGTAAATAATCGATGGTTCTCTGTATGGTCATATATTTATGTGTTCACCACCTTCACCACTGTCTACATAAAGGCATCTACATTTCTTCTACAAGGCAGAAGGGAGAGTCAAAGAAGGTAGAGAGGCAAAAGAAAGAGGAAAAAAAATGACAGCTAGGAAGCAGCAAAAGGAAAAATAACCTTAAATCAAAGTAGCGCAAAGAATCAGACAATACCACCAATGTCAAGTGTTTAATGTGCCTCCCCTATCCCCCCCTCTTATCTGCATTTACCTTGGTGTATCACCTTTGTTACATTAAAGGAAGCATAATACAATGATTCTATTAGTTACAGTCTCTAGTTTATGTTGATTGCATCCCTCCCCCAGTGCCTCCCCATTTTTAACACCTTGCAAGGTTGACATTTGCTTGTTCTCCCTCGTAAAAGAACATATTTGTACATTTTATCACAATTGTTGAATACTCTAGATTTCACCAAGTTACACAGTCCCATTCTTTATCTTTCCTCCTTTCTTCTGGTGTCTCACATGCTCCCCACCTTCCTCTCTCAACCATATTCATAGTTATCTTTCTTCAGGGTACTTACATTGTTGTGCTACCATCTCCCAAAATTGTGTCCTAAACCATGCACTCCTGTCACTCTGTAGTGCTCCCTTTAGTATTTTCTGTAGGGCAGATGTCTTGTTCACAAAGTCTCTCATTGTCTGTTTGTCAGAAAATATTTTGACCTCTCCCTCATATTTGAAGGACAGCTTTGCTGGATATAGGATTCTTGGTTGGCAGTTTTTCTGTTTCAGTATCTTAAATATATCACATCACTTCCTTCTTGCCTCTATGGTTTCTGCTGAGAGATCCACACATAGTCTTATTAAGCTTCCTTTGTATGTAATGGATCACTTTTCTCTTGCTGCTTTCAGGATTCTCTCTTTGTCTTTGACATTTGATAATCTGATTATTAAGTGTCTTGGCGTAGGCCTATTTAGATCTCTTCTGTTTGGAGTACGCTACACTTCTTGGATCTGTAATTTTGTGTCTTTCATAAGTGATGAGAAATTTTCATTAATTATTTCCTCTATTATTGCTTCCTCCCCTTTTCCCTTCTCTTCTCCTTCTGGGACACCAATGGTACGTACATTATTGTACTTTGTTTCATCCTTGAGTTCCCAGAGACGTTGCTCATATTTTTTCATTCTTTTCTCCATCTGCTCCTTTGCATGTAGGCTTTCAGGTGTTTTGTTCTCCAGTTCCTGAGTGTTTTCTTCTGCCTCTTGAGATCTGCTGTTGTGTGTTCCCATTTTGTCTTTCATCTCTTGTGTTGTACCTTTCATTTCCATAGATTCCACTAGTTGTTTTTTTGAACTTTCAATTTCTGCCGTATATATGCCCAGTGTTTCCTTTACAGCCTCTATCTCTTTTGCAATATCTTCTCTAAACTTTTTGAATTGATTTAGCATTAGTTGTTTAAATTCCTGTATCTCAGTTGAAGTGTACATTTGTTCCTTTGACTGGGCCATAACTTTGTTTTTCTTAGTGTAGGTTGTAATTTTCTGTTGTCTAGGCATGGTTTCTTTGGTTATCCAAATCAGGTTTTCCCAGACCAGAACAGGCTCAGGTCCCAGAGGGAAGAAATATTCAGTATCTGGTTTCCCTGAGGGTGTGTCTTAGAAATTACTCCACCATGTGATGCCTCAGGTCACTGTGCTTTTCTGCCCAGCAGGTGACTCCTGTTAGCCTATAATTCTTGACTGGTGTGAGGAGGTGTGGCCGTGTTCCCCCAGGCTCTGGGGTCTGGTTCTGAATGGAAAGGGCCCCACCCCTTTCCTCTTAGAGAAGATAGACCCCCTAGGGAGAGGTCATTAGCATTTCAGTGGTCTCTTTCTCTGCTTGTTTTGTCTCCACCCTTCTCTGAGTCACAGCCCTGAAAACTGAAAATGACTGGGGCTTTCTCCACTGAGCCAAAAAAGAAACAGATAGTCCCCTTCAGACCCAGTCCAAGGCGACCCTCCAGCTCTCCAAGGTTAGTTGTCACCCAAAGCCTCTGTCTGTTTTTTGGGGATTCGTACCTGTAATGAGCAGTTCACACTCGCTACTTAAAACCCCAGTTGGAACTCAGTTGAGCTATATTTGCTTGCTGGGAGAGAGCTTCTCTCTGGCACCACGAGGCTTTGCAGCTCGGGCTATGGGGGAGGGGGTCTCGTAACTTGGATCCTCAGGTTTTACTTACAGATTTTATGCTGTGTTCTCGGGCATTCCTCCCAATTCAGGTTGGTGTATGAACAGTGGACTGTCTCGTTTGTCCCCCTGCAGGTATTCTGTATTATTTACTAGTTGTTTCTGTTATTTTGTAGTTGTTCCGGGGGGACTACTTAGCTTCCACTCCTCTCTATGCCGCCATCTTGCCCAACTCCTCTGCCCCCCTCATTTTTGAAGGACATTTTTACTGGATGTAGATTTCTTGGTTGGCAGTTTATCCCTTTCAGTATCTTAAAATATATTGTACCACTGCCTTCTCACCTTCATGGTTTCTGCTGAGAAGTCCACATGTAATCTTATTGACCTTCCCTTGCATGTGATGAATCACTTTTCTCTTGCTGCTTTCAGGATTCTCTCTTTGTCTCTGACATTTGTCAATCTGATTAGTAATGTCTGGGAGTAGGTCTGTTCGGATCTATGCTACACTGTACTTCTTGGGTCTGTAATTTAATATCTTTCATAGGAGTTGGGAAATTTTCAGTGATTATTTCCTCCATTATTTTTTCTGCCCCTTTTGTCTTCTCATCTCCTTCTGGGACACCCATACTTGTATATTCATGTGCTTCATGTTTCATTCATTCTCTGAGAACCTGTTTATATATTTCCGTTCTTTTCCCTATCTGTTCTTTTTTGTGTAGGATTTCAGATGTTTTGTCTTCTAGTTCACTAATCCTTTCTTCTGCCTCTTCATACCTGCTGTTGTATGTCCCCATTGTATTTTTCATCTCTTCTGTTGTGCCTTTCGCTCCCATAAATTCTGCCATTTGTTTTATTCTGATGGTCACCCAGTGTCTTATTTTATCCATCTCTTTTGCAATATTTTCCTTCAACTCTTTGATTTGATTTGGAAAATTTGTTTGAACATCTTTAATTAGTTGTTTCAACTCCTGCATCTCATTTGGAGGGTTAGTTCCTTTGGCCCAAATGTGCATGCTTCCTATTATGACTTGTGATTTTTTCTGGTGTCTAGGCATCTGATTTCCTTTAGTAATTTATTCTGCAGGTTATTTTCTCTCTTCTTCCTATAGTTTTCTTCTTGGTTGGCTTTGTTCTCTGTCTGTTCTTTGGCATTCAGTTTGACTTATTGTAGAGCTCTAGTATAACTTCTGTTTAACTGATCAGTTTTTCAGCTCTTTTATTTTTGGTTCTTGCACTGCCTATATGGAAGTATTTTTGAGCAGGGTCTCCCCAGATAGAATCGACCACAGTCAGATTTTCCCAGGCAAGACAGGCCCAGGATTGAGGAAGAGGGTGTAATCAGTATCAGTGTTCCCTGGGATGAGACCCAGGAGGGTGCCAGTCTTTCCTTGAAGCCTCTTGATTCTGTGCTTTTCTTATCATGCCTTGCAGGTGGTGCTTATTAGCCTGAAGCTCCCCACTGGCTTGAAGTGGTATGGTCCCTTTAATTCTGAGCAGAACCCTGTCTTTGCTAGGGGCATGGTTGAGACAGAGGCTGACTTAGAAGGTGGACTTTAAGTGTGTCTGTTTTCTAGCCCCTGGTTAGTGAATTCTCTGAATGAGATTCACCACTTGTGTTGGGCCCTTCCCCCTCCCTCCCCTTTTGCAGAAGATATGCCTTTCAGGGAATTATCTCCTTCACCTGAGTAGTTTTTTTTGTCTCTCAGACTTATTTTAACTCCATCCTTGTCTGGGGCAGTTGCTGACACCAGAAAATGTCTGCTGCTTACTTTAATGTGCTGTTAAAGAGAAAAAAAAATCCTTTTCAGAGCTGATTCCCAGTCCTTCAAGTTCACCAATCAAGAGCCGGAGTTGTTACCCATTTCTCTGCCCCTTTTTGGGTGGCCATAGCCCTTTTCCAGTATTCTGAGCTCAGCCAAATTGAAAGGCTGTTTTTTTTCTGTTTTGTTTTCTTGTCAGCCCCCCTTCATCTCTGCCTGGAAGAGACCTCCAGGTTCCTTTCATGCTTCCTCCGGGTTTTCTGTGTTCCTAGTAGAGACTGCTTCTTTATGCAACGAGGAAGTGACTCCAAAACAGACTGCTGTGCTAGTAGGGGAGGGACACCAGTCTCCACAGGTTGGGAGAATTTACTTACAGTTCTGTGCTCTGATCTCGGCACTTTCACCTGTTATAGACTAGTGTATGATGTGTGTCTGGTCATGGAAGTTCCCCGCACAGTTGTTGCAGACAGTTCCTGGGTATTTACTAGCTGCCCCAGGGGATGAAATAAATTTCACACCTCCCTACGCTGCCATATTGCCCCTCTTTCTCCCTATAATAACTGTTTTAATGCCCTTGTTTCTGTTTCTAATGTGTGTCAGTTTCAATTTTTTTTCTCTTCATTATGGGTTATGTTTTCCTGCTTGTTTGCATCCTTTTTTTTTTTTTATTATTAAATGCCAAGCATTGTGATTTTTATCTTGTGTAGGTGCTGGATACTTTTTATTCCTATAAATATTTTTGAGCTTTGTTTTGGGGCTCTTTTAAAATATTTGGAAGCAGTTTGAGCTTTTCATGTCTTGCTTTTAAACTTTATTTGGTGAGAGTGCAGTGTACAGTCTAGGTATAATTATTTTCCACGTTGGAGGCAAGATTCCTTGTATTCTTTCCCCATCGCCCTATGAATTATGAAGTTTTCCAATCCGGTGGCAATAGGAAGTATTTCTGTCTCTTTAAGAGTGTGGGCACTGCTTCCTCTAATTTTTTCAGTTGTTTTTTTTCCCCCCCAGACAAGCATAGCTTCTTCACATGCATGTACTGGTTGTTACTCAGCTCAATTCTTGAGGAGTACTCTTTGCAGATCTTGAGGTTTTGGCTCTTGCTGCTGTCTCCTCTCCGATACCCTTTCCTGGGAACTCTAGCCACCTATTGTCCCTGTCGGCTCCATTTTCTTAACTCAGAGTCTATCGGACTTGCCTGGTACTCCCTGTGTTTTCCCAGAAACTGTCAAAGTAGTAGTCTTGGGCATTTGTTGGGTTTACCTCACATGTTTTCTATCTTCTACGGATCACTCTTCTTTGTTGCCTGATATACTGTGCTTGCAAATCATTGTTTGAAACATTTTGTCCATTTTTGGTTGTTTCAGGCAGAAGAGTAAATTCAGTGCTTCTTACCCATCTTGGCTGGAAGCAGACATTGGGGCTGTAATATCTCCTTATCTGTCCTTAATTCATGTCTCAAATTCTTTTAAATACAACCTAAAGCAGAGCTTTCCCCTCTGAACTTGCTTTCTTCATTTTCCTTTGCACATATTAATTATTTTTGTTTTCCTGATCTAAAATTATTTAATTATATAGCATAGGACATAATTATCTTGAAGGTCCAATACAGGATACATTCTATTTGGGATGAAAAGATGGAAATGTATTATGACACTTTTTGTATTTACTTAAAATCCAAGCAATTTAGAAGCAAAGCCAGTATTTCAGCAGAACTTTTACTAGTATCTAAACTTTCAGCTTTAGAGATGTCTAGTGGAAACCCTTTCAATTAATTGGTCTACTCGGCCCTTACTCAAAATTGAAAATTTAGCCTATATTTGCCTTGGTTGTAACTGGGTTTGTACCTTTCATTAAATTACTAGTTAGATTAACATTTAGAAAAATGTGCTTTCCTTTAGTTGAAAATAGTTAAAACTTAGCAGCCAAAATAATTTGAAGAGTTATTTTTTTAAATATATGCCATCTTTGTTCTGTTAGTATAGATTCCTTTCTTTTTCCTATTTTAGGAAATGAGCCAGAAATTCCAGTTTTCTTACATTAATGTTTTCAATATAAGTGCAGTAGGGTCTTTTGATTTGTTCCATCTGAAGAAAAGTACTGTTAAAAGGATTCAAACCTACTGTGATTTTTCCCAACTAGAATGAAGATGGGAGTAGAGGTTTTTGTCCCTCCTCTCACCACCCTGTAGGTTTATGAGAGACAAATGACCAATAAAGGCTAATAGCTTGGTTTTATTTAGCTAGCAGTAACTTTCAGGGTAAATACAAAGTTAGCCTTGCCTTTTGTTCTTGTAGTCTATATTATAGTGAGGTGGTGACTGATTTTCATAATGAAAGAACCATTAAAATAACAACAAAAAAGTGTTATGCTAATAAGCCAGCAAAGGAGATGACCCTGAGGCACTGCAGAACTTCAAACTGCTTTCTGACTTATCAAGAAGATTAAATTTTAGTTAATGTGATTTTGTTGAAAGAGAGAGGTGTAAGATTAATGAGGGGGACTAAGGAATGCAGCATTGCTGCTAAATACTATGTGACTCTAAGCGACTCGTAATTTTGAACTGTAACATCCTAAATTAACTAAATAAACTAACATTTAGTGGGTGATTCTATTCTGCCAGGTACATTGCCAGGCAATTTGCTTATTATACTTAATTTAATTTTCATATTAACCATAGAAAGTAAATGTAATCTACATTTTACATATGAGGAAACTATGGTTCTAAAATGTCAAGTAATATTCAAAATGTCAAGCAATTAAGTATTAAAGGAATGATTTGAATCTAAGTCTATATTACTCAAAGCCACAAATTTCCTTCATTTCTAGTTCTTTTATTTCTAAAAAATACTTTAATATTTTTAAACCATGAGTCATACATAGTATATGCTAAGATGGTAAATTTCAAAATTGCCTTAAGCCTGGCTTCTCATTTTTGTTCCCTTCAGTTTTCTTAACTGCAGTATATTCTGACTATTGAAATCTTACCTGTCTAACCCTAATCTATAGTGATGTCATCTTCCTCAGAGATCCTAAAACATTTATTATCTGTCATTCATTCAGGAGTTCTATATGAGGGATATATTTAGTAGTTGTATATTTTGAATTTGGGATAACTTTTTAAAATTTTTACATGTTCATGTCTTACCCTGCTACATTTAGATCATAAACTCCTTGAGGAAGCCTCTCTTTTCATTGTCATTTAGCATAGCATTGTGCACATAATACATATAACAATAATTGGGTAAATGAATTCTCTTAGCTGGAGTATTTTAGTTAATCAGCATTCTCTGTTATTCACTCTGGTGGGCAAAGTTATCCTACATAAGATGTTTATAAATTTTTTAAAGTCTCACTTTATTTACATATCCAATGCAGTTTTCAGAGAAATGCTTTGTCAAAAAAATTTTTTATATAGTATTTTTGAAAAGACTTCTCAAAATATTTTATTTGGTAGGGAAACCAGTTATTTTTCCACACACCTCAGTTTTTAAGACTTTCAATTCTTGTTTTCTTCCTTTTCTTTCCCCCTGTTCTGGTTTATTAAAGCTGCCATTATACAAAGCATCAGAAATGGATCGGCTTTGATAAAGGGGATTTATTAGGTTACAATTTTATAGTTCTAAGGCCATAAAAGTGTCCAGTCTAAGGCTTCAACAAGAGGATACCTTCAGTGAAGAACAGCTGATGACGTCCAGAACACCTTTGTCAGCTGGGAAGGCACATGTCTAGTGTCTGCTGGTCCTTTGCTTCTGGACTGTGTATTAGCTCCTGTCTTTCAGCTCCTGTGTGTCCTTGTTTCTTTCTCCCAGGGGGTTTCTCTCTTAAGCATCTAAGGGTCCTCTCTTAGCTTCTCTGGGGCAAACTGTGGGCTTCATCTCTTAGCTTAGCATTTCCAAATGTCCTTCTGTCTGCATCTCCAAGCACCTCGAACCATCTCTAAGCATCTCTGCCTGCTCTGGCTTCTCTCCAAAATGTCTCTCAGCTTCTCCTCTCCATGAGCTCTCTTAAAGGATTACAGTGATCTAATTAAGACCCACCCAGAATGGGTGGGGTCACATCTCCAAGGAAATAATGTTATCAAAGGTCTCAACCACAATTGGGTGAGTCACATCCCCATGGAAACACTCAATCAAAAGGTTCCACCCAACAAGATTGGATTAAAAGATCATGGCTCTTCTGGGGTCCTTAACAGTTTCAAACTGGCATCCCCCCCAACAATCAAAGATTTCAAAAAGATATTTGAAGAATATTTATATCTGGGTGATCTCTACTATTATTACTATGATTACTACTAACTCAAAAGTCGTTTAACCTTTTCTGAATTTTAGTTTTCTCATCTGTAAAAATTGAGTTGAATTATATGACCTCTAAAGAAATTATTATAGAATTTATAAAACCTGCAGCTTTGAGGAAATTAAAGTTTAAAAAATGGTACATAGCATTTTTTTTTTTGCCCTTCAAAATATTAGTTTTTTTTTTTTCTCTAGACAAGTCAGTTAAGGAGGGAGTGACAAGACGGCAGCTGGCCTGACATGCACTCTGTGCCTCAGAAATGTTATTGCATGTGGAATGGCTGCTTTTGAAAGACTATTGCCCATAAGAAAAGATATTTGGTTTCCACAAGGCAAACGTGCGGAAGTATAGAGGACTGCAGTATTTTCAGGGCTAAGTCTTTAGTTCTTGATTCACTGACAGTAAACGCTGTGAAAAGGACTTCGAAAGCTGTTTTGGGTTGCATGAGACTTGTTCGGGAGATACCAGCAATGCCTGTGTCCTGCTTGTGAAAAGAGGGAAGAAGCTGCCTGCAAGATGTAAAAAAACAAAAAACAAAAACTGGAATTACGTGGTAGATGCAAGGGCAGTACCCAGTCTAAAGACTACCTTGAACCCAAAGAAAGTGAAAACTCTGTCCGGAAACCGGATAAAAAGCAACCAGATCAGTAAACTGCAGAAATAATTTAAACGTCACAATTCTGATGTTCATGGTACCACCTCAAGTGCCTCCCCACCCCAGTCTAATTGTTACAGTCTGGCTCTAACAGAACACCAGTCTTTTCCTTTTAAGATCTTACATACTGGAAAAATTTTGTGGGATTATCTATAAATGCCATTTTGGGGAAGTCTTCATTGACACATTTATTCAAACCTTGCTGCAGCAATAAAAAAGCAGCTGCTGGAGGCGGGGCAAGATGGCGGACTGGTGAGCTGTAAGTTTTAGATACTCCTCCAGGAAAGTAGGTAGAAATCCAGGAACTGTGTGGACTGGACACCACATAGCAATCGGACTTTGGGCATACTTCATACAACACTCATGAAAACGTGGAACTGCTGAGATCAGCGAAATCTGTAAGTTTTTGTGGCCAGGGGAACCGCACCCCTCCCTGCCAGGCTCAGTCCCGTGGGAGGAGGCACTGTCAGCTCCGGGAACGAGAAGGGAGAACTGCAGTGGCAGCCCTTCTCGGAAACTCATTCTACTGATCCAAACTCCAACCATAGATAGACTGAAACCAGACACCAGAGAATCTGAGAGCAGCCAGCCCAGCAGAGAGGAGACAGGCATAGAAAAAAACAGCACGAAAAACTCCAAAATAAAAGCGGAGGATTTTTGGAGTTCTGGTGAACATAGAAAGGGGAAGGGCAGAGCTCAGGCCCTGAGGCTCATATGCAAATCCCGAAGAAAAGCTGATCTCTCTGCCCTGTGGACCTTTCCTTAATGGCCCTAATTGCTTTGTCTCTTAGCATTTCAATAACCCATTAGATCTGTGAGGAGGGCCCTTTTTCTTTTTTTTTTTTTAATCCTTTTTTCTTTTTCTAAAACAATTACTCTAAGAAGCCCAATACAGAAAGCTTCAAATACTTGCAATCTGGGCAGGTCAAGACAAGAGCAGAACTAAGAGAGCTCTGAGACAAAAGGCAATAATCCAGTGGCTGAGAAAATTCACTAAACACCACAACTTCCCAAGAAAAGGGGGGTGTCCGCTCACAGCCATCATCCTTGTAGACAGGTAACACTCCTGCTCATCGCCAGCCCCATAGCCCAGAGCTGCCCCAGACAACCCAGTGTGACGGAAGTGCTTCAAATAACAGGCACACACCACAAAACTGGGCATGGACATTAGCCTTCCCTGCAACCTCAGTTGATTGTCCCAGAGTTGGGAAGGTGGAGCAGTGTGAATTAACAAAGCCCCATTCAGCCATCATTTCAGCAGACTGGGAGCCTCCCTACACAGCCCAGCAGCCCAGAACCACCCTGGGGGGACGGCACTCACCTGTGACATAGCACAGTCATCCCTCAACAGAGGACCAGGGGGTGCACAACCAGGAAGAGGGACCCACTCGCAAGTCTCAGGAGCCATACGCCAATACCAAGGACTCGTGGGTCAGTGGCAGAGACAAACTGTGGCAGGACTGAACTGAAGGATTACAGTATTGCAGCAGCTTTAAAACTCCAGGATCACAGGGAGATTTGATTGTTAGAGCCACCCCCCTCCCTGACTGCCCAGAAACACGCCGCATATTCAGGGCGAGCAGCACCAACTACACACGCAAGCTTGGTACACCAATTGGACCCCACAAGACTCACTCCCCCACTCACCACTAAGACAAAGCAGGGGAGAACTGGCTTGTGGAGAACAGGTGGCTCGTGGATGCCACCTGCTGGTCAGTTAGAGACAGTGTACTTCACGAAGCTGTAGATCTGATAAATTAGAGATAAGGACTTAATTGGTCTACAAATTGTAAAAGAACCCTAACAAGTTAAGCAAATGCCAAGAGGCCAAAAGCAAAAGAAAATTATAAAGCATATGAAAAAACCAGACGACACGGATAACCCAAGCCCAAGCACCCAAATCAAAAGACCAGAAGAGACACAGCACCTAGAGCAGCTACTCAGAGAACTAAAGATGAACAATGAGACCATAGTGCGGGATACAAAGGATATCAAGAAGACCCTAGAAGAGCATAAAGAAGACACTGCAAGACTAAATAAAAAGTAGACGATCTTATGGAAATTAAAGAAACTGTTGACCAAATTAAAAAGATTCTGGATACTCACAGTACAAGACTAGAGGAAGTTGAACAACGAATCAGTGACCTGGAAGATGACAGAATGGAAAATAAAAGCATAAAAGAAAGAATGGGGGAAAAAATCGAAAAAATCGAAATGGACCTCAGGGATATGATAGATAATATAAAATGTCCGAATATAAGACTCATTGGTGTTCCAGAAGGGGAAGAAAAGGGTAAAGGTCTAGGAAGAGTATTCTAAGAAATTGCTGGGGAAAACTTCCCAAATCTTCTAAACAACATAAATACACAAATCATAAATGCTCAGCGAACTCCAAATAGAATAAATACAAATGAACCCACTCCGAGACATATTCTGATCATACTGTCAAACATGGAAGAGAAGGAGGAAGTTCTGAAAGTAGCAAGAGAAAAGCAATCCACCACATACAAAGGAAACAGCATAAGACTAAGTAGTGACTACTCAGCAGCCACCATGGAGGCGAGACGGTAGTTGCACGATATATTTAAAATTCTGAGTGAGAAGAATTTGCAACCAAGAATACTTTATCCAGCAAAGCTCTCCTTCAGATTTGAGGGAGAGCTTAAATTTTTCACAGACAAACAAATGCTGAGAGAATTTGCTAACAAGAGACTTGCCCTATTGGAGACACTAAAGGGAGCCCTACAGACAGAGAAACAAAGAAAGGACAGAGAGACTTGGAGAAAGGTTCAGTACTAGAGAGATTCGGTATGGGTACAATAAAGGATATTAATAGAGAGAGGAGAAAAATATGTAAGACAAACATGGACCAAAGGATAAGATGGCTGATTCAAGAAATGCCTTCACGGTTATAACGTTGAATGTAAATGGATTAAACTCCCCAATTAAAAGATATAGATTCACAGAATGGATCTAAAGAATGAACCATGAATATGTTGCATACAAGAGACTCATCTTAGACACAGGGACACAAAGAAATTGAAAGTGAAAGGATGGAAAAAAATATTTCATGCAAGCTACAGCCAAAAGAAAGCAGGTATAGCAATATTAATCTCAGATAAAATAGACATTAAATGCAGGGATGTTTTGAGAGACAAAGAAGGCCACTACATACTAATAAAAGGGGCAATTCAACAAGAAGAAATAACAATCATGAATGTCTATGCACCCAATCAAGGTGCCACAAAATACATGAGAGAAACACTGGCAAAACTAAAGGAAGCAATTGATGTTTCCACAATACTTGTGGGAGACTTCAACACATCACTCTCTCCTATAGATAGATCAACCAGACAGAAGACCAATAAGGAAATTGAAAACCTAAACAATCTGATAAATGAATTAGATTTAACAGACATATACAGGACATTACATCCCAAATCACCAGGATACACATACTTTTCTAGTTCTCATGGAACTTTCTCCAGAATAGATCATATGCTGGGACGTAAAACAAGCCTCAATAAATTTAAAAAGATTGAAATTATTCAAAGCACATTCTCTGACCACAATGGAATGCAATTAGAAGTCAATAACCATCAGAGACTTAGAAAATTCACAAATACCTGGAGGTTAAACAACACACTCCTAAACAATCAGTGGGTTAAAGAAGAAATAGCAAGAGAAATTGCTAAACATATAGAGACGAATGAAAATGAGAACACAACATACCAAAACCTATGGGATGCAGCAAAAGCAGTACTGAGGGGGAAATTTATAGCACTAAACGCATATATTAAAAAGGAAGAAAGAGCCAAAATCAAAGAACTAATGGATCAACTGAAGAAGGTGGAAAATGAACAGCAAACCAATCCTAAACCAAGCAGAAGAAAAGAAATAACAAGGATTAAAGCAGAAATAAATGACATAGAGAACAAAAAAACAATAGAGAGGATAAATATCACCAAAAGTTGGTTCTTTGAGAAGATCAACAAGATTGACAAGCCCCTAGCTAGACTGACAAAATCAAAAAGAGAGAAGACCCATATAAACAAAATAATGAATGAAAAAGGTGACATAACTGGAGATCCTGAAGAAATTAAAAAAATTATAAGAGGATACTATGAACAAGTGTATGGCAACAAACTTGATAATGTTGAGGAAATGGACAATTTCCTGGAAACATATGAACAACCTAGACTGACCGGAGAAGAAATAGAAGACCACAATCAACCCATCACAAGCAAAGAGATCCAATCAGTCATCAAAAATCTTCCCACAAATAAATGCCCAGGGCCAGATGGCTTCACAGGGGAATTCTACCAAACTTTCCAGAAAGAACTGACACCAATCGTACTCAAACTCTTTCAAAACATTGAAGAAAATGGAACACTACCTAACTCATTTTATGAAGCTAACATCAATCTAATACCAAAACCAGGCAAAGATGCTACAAAAAAGGAAAACTACTGTCCAATCTCCCTAATGAATACATATGCAAAAGTTCTCAACAACATACTTGTAAATTGAATCCAAAGACTAATTAAAAAAATCATACATCATAACCAAGTGGGGTTCATTCCAGGCATGCAAGGATGGTTCAACATAAGAAAATCAATCAATGTATTACAACACATTAACAGTTCAAAAGGGAAAAATCAAATGATCATCTCAATAGATGCTGAAAAAGCATTTGACAAAATCCAACATCCCTTTTTGATAAAAACACTTCAAAAGGTAGGAATTGAAGGAAACTTCCTCAATATGATAAAGAGCATATATGAAAAACCCACAGCCAGCATAGTACTCAATGGTGAGAGACTGAAAGCCTTCCCTCTAAGATCAGGAACAAGACAAGGATGCCCGCTGTCACCACTGTTATTCAACATTGTGCTGGAAGTGCTAGCCAGGGCAGTCCGGCAAGACAAAGAAATAAAAGGCATCCAAATTGGAAAAGAAGAAGTAAAACTGTCATTGTTTGCAGATGATATGATCTTATATCTGGAAAACCCTGAGAAATCGACGATACAGCTACTAGAGCTAATAAACAAATTTAGCGAAGTAGCGGGATACAAGATTAATGCACATAAGTCAGTAATGTTTGTATATGCTAGAAATGAACAAACTGAAGAGACACTCAAGCAAAAGATACCATTTTCAATAGCGACTAAAAAAATCAAGTACCTAGGAATAAACTTAACCAAAGATGTAAAAGACCTATACAAAGAAAACTACATAACTCTACTAAAAGAAATAGAAGGGGACCTTAAAAGATGCAAAAATATTCCATGTTCATGGATAGGAAGGCTAAATGTCATTAAGATGTCGATTCTACCCAAACTCATCTACAGATTCAATGCAATCCCAATCAAAATTCCAACAACCTACTTTGCAGACTTGGAAAAGCTACTTATCAAATTTATTTGGAAAGGGAAGATGTCTCGAATTGCTGAAGACAGTCTTAAAAAGAAAAACGAAGTGGGAGGACTTACACTCCCTGACTTTGAAGCTTATTATAAAGCCACAGTTGTCAAAACAGCATGGTACTGGCACAAAGATAGACATATAGATCAATGGAATCGAATTGAGAATTTGGAGATAGACCCTCAGATCTATGTGCAACTGATCTTTGATAAGGCCCCCAAAGTCGCTGAACTGAGTCATAATGGTCTTTTCAACAAATGGGGCTGGGAGAGTTGGATATCCATATCCAAAAGAATGAAAGAGGACCCCTACCTCACACGCTACACAGAAATTAACTCAAAATGGATGAAAGATCTCTATATAAAAGAAAGTACCATAAAACTCCTAGAAGATAATGTGGGAAAACTTCTTCAAGACCTTGTATTAGGCGGCCACTTCCTAGACTTTACACCCAAAGCACAGGCAACAAAAGAAAAAATAGATAAATGAGAACTCCTCAAGCTTAGAAGTTTCTGCACCTCAAAGGAATTTGTCAAAAAGGTAAAGAGGCAACCAACTCAATGGGAAAAAAATTTTGGAAACCATGTATCTGACAAAAGACTGATATCTTGCATATATAAACAAATCCTACAACTCAATGACAATAGTACAGACAGCCCAATTATAAAATGGGCAAAAGATATGAAAAGACAGTTCTCTGAAGAGGAAATACAAATGGCCAAGAAATACATGAAAAAATGATGTTCAGCTTCACTAGCTATTAGAGAGATGCAAATTAAGACCACAATGAGATACCATCTAACACCGATTAGAATGGCTGCCATTAAACAAACAGGAAACTACAAATGCTGGAGGGGATGTGGAGAAATTGGAACTCTTATTCATTGTTGGTGGGACTGTATAATGGTTCAGCCACTCTGGAAGTCAGTCTGGCAGTTCCTTAGAAAACTAGATATAGATTTACCCTTCGATCCAGCGATTGCACTTCTCGGTATATACCCGGAAGATCGGAAAGCAGTGACAGGAACAGATATCTGCACACCAATGTTCATAGCAGCATTATTCACAATTGCCAAGAGATGGAAACAACCCAAATGTCCTTCAACAGATGAGTGGATAAATAAAATGTGGTATATACACACGAAGGAATACTACATGGCAGTAAGAAGGAACGATCTCTTGAAACATATGACAACATGGATGAACCTTGAAGATATAATGCTGAGCGAAATAAGCCAGGCACAAAAAGAGAAATATTGTATGCTACCACTAATGTGAACTTGAAAAATGTAAAACAAATGATTTATAATGTAGAATGTAGGGGAACTAGCAATAGAGAGCAATTAAGGAAGGGGGAACAATAATCCAAGAAGAACAGATAAGCTATTTAACGTTCTGGGGATGCCCAGGAATGACTATGGTCTGTTAATTTCTGACGAATATAGTTGGAACAAGTTCACAGAAATGTTGCTATATTAGGTAACTTTCTTGGGGTAAAGTAGGAACATGTTGGAAGTTAAGCAGTTATCTTAGGTTAGTTGTCTTTTTCTTACTCCCTTATTATGCTCTCTTTGAAATGTTCTTTTATTGTATTTTTTTTTTTTAATTTTTTTTTTTCATACAGTTGATTTAAAAAAAAAACAAGTTAAAAAAAAAAAAAAAGAGAAAAACAAGGGAAAAAATATGTAGAGCCCCCTTCAGGAGCCTGTGGAGAATGCAGGGGCATTGGCCTACCCCACCTTGATGGTTGCTAACATGACCACAGACATAGGGGACTGGTGGTTTGATGGGTTGAGCCCTCTATCATAGGTTTTACCCTTGGAAAGATGGTTGCTGCAAAGGAGAGGCTAGGCCTCCCTGTAATTGTGAGTAAGAGCCTCCTCCCGAATGCCTCTTTGTTGCTCAGATGTGGCCCTCTCTCTCCAGTTTAGCCAACTTAAAAGGTGAAATCACTGCCCTCCCCGCTACGTGGGATGAGACACCCAGGAGAGTGAATCTCCCTGGCAATGTGGAATATGACTCCCAGGGAGGAATGTAGACCTGGCATCGTGGGATGGAGAACATCTTGTTGACCAAAAGGGGGATGTGAAAGGAAATGAAATAAGCTTCAGTGGCAGAGAGATTCCAAAAGGAGCTGAGAGGTCACTCTGGTGGGCCCTCTTACGCACAATTTAGACAACCCTTTTTAGGTTCTAAAGAATTGGGGTAGCTGGTGGTGGATACCTGAAACTATCAAACTACAACCCAGAACCCATGAATCTCGAAGACAATTGTATAAAAATGTAGCTTATGAGGGGTGACAATGGGATTGGGAAAGCCATAAGGACCACCCTCCCCTTTGTCTAGTTTATGGATGGATGAGTAGAAAAATAGGGGAAGGAAACAAACAAACAAACAGACAAAGGTACTCAGTGTTCTTTTTTACTTCAATTGCTCTTTTTCACTTTAATTATTATTCTTGTTATTTTTTTGTGTGTGCTAATGAAAGTGTCAGGGATTGATTTAGGTGATGAATGTACAACTATGTAATGGTACTGTGAACAATCGAATGTACGATTTGTTTTGTATGACTGCGTGGTATGTGAATATATCTCAATAAAATGAGGAAAAAAAAGAAGAAGATGTAAATAAAAAAAAAAAAAAAGCAGCTGCTGAGAAGCTGGAGGTGTAGAGGCCAGAGGTTTATGTAGGAAGGAAACAAAGAAACAAAAAATTAATTTTGGAAATACAGCAAGGCAAGAAAGGAACCTTACTATTTTAACTTTGATACTTATTCTGCCAAAAGACAAATTTCTTGAATGTTTTTGAATGGGTTATTTCTTCCCCCAGTTCCACAAACTCTGGAAGCAGTGCCTAGCTTACTAAAAGATAAAGAAAAGTATGTATAACATTAAAGGTGCTGAATATTTCATAGAAAAGCTGAATGTTTTGTAAAGTGCTCTTTTAAGTCTTTTTTTAAATCCACATCTCATGAATGAAATTAGGGTACTTTCAGGAGAGAGATATGGGATTTGCTGTGTGGTAAAGCGTATGTAGTTTTAGTCTTTTCTGTATTGAGAAGCAGTGGCATTTTTAAGATGGCTGGCTATACTTATTTTCCCTCATGAGAGTAAATTTGTCATAACTCAATAATATAGACTTTCCCCTAGAGTTATTTGTTAATAATTTTGAAATGTTGAGGTCTTGCCAAGGTCCTGATGATTCAAACCTCTACTACTGAAATATTAAGCAGGACAAACTAAGGTTTCTAATGCAAATACCTTGCAAATAAAATTACTAAATATACAGAGTGGTAAGTTAACTGTATATATTGCATGCTTCTCACCTCCCTCCATGTTAATATTTGATAAAGACTTTAATTTATATGAAACTTCTAAAGTAGAATCAAACAAAACTCCTCTTGGAAAAATGGCAAGCCTTCAGGATAAGCAGTCCTGTATGAATAGTACTAAAGCATGGTAGAGAACACACACTGTTAAAAACGCCTGAAAAATAAAGTGTACAGTTTTTCAAGATGGCACAAAACAAAGGTTAATGCTTCTTGGGGTACATTTCTTAGAGGGCTTGCCTAGTGACTTGTTTGTGTTATACGATTAGTGACTTCACTGAAAATCTGCACAATTCAGTTTTAGCTCTGGATTACTTCAGTTGACCTTTGTGAAAGTTACCTGTGTAGAGTGGATGCTTGACACGTTTTTGACTAATTATGGGTCTGTTTGTTTTTTTTTCCTTTTCACTATATTTAAAGTAAAATTTTACTAGAAGAAAAGAGGTGTGTGTTAATGCTGAGTACGTTGATTTTTGGTTTGGCTTCTTTTAGTCAGGTGACATGTTAGGTGATAAATAAATCCTGAACATGAGTTCTTCAATTCTAAAATATCTATGAAAACTCTCTCTCTTGAATGCATAATAATAATAATAATAATAATAATAATAATATATTAGAGGTTTTATTTTAATCAGGTTTTCTTTTAAAAGATTTATGTTTTGCATTTATGGTTAATTTTCTTTTTTAATTTATCAGTGCTCCCTCACGTGTTGCTAAAGGAGGAGCTGACCATACCAAAATGAGTCTGCATGGTGCTAGTGGAAGTCATGAGAGATCAAGAGATAGACGAAGGTCAAGTGACAGATCCCGAGATTCATCACATGAAAGAACAGAATCTCAGCTTACTCCTTGTATTAGAAATGTTACTTCTCCAACACGACAGCACCATGTTGGTATGTAAAATCATTTAACTCACCGGCAGTCCTTAAAACTACATTCACCTTTTAAAACTAGTAATGGCAATGAATTGTGCCTAATACTTCAAAGTGAAATTAGTTCTTTTATTCAGTTTTTCTATTTTAGCTTAACTTGATTCATGCAGTGAATGAAACAACTTATAAATGCAACTGAGGGGTGAGTTTTTTAAGAATCTGGAACAGTCTTCTAAAACAAGTAATTTGAAAAGCCTTTTAAACTGTGTTATGTAGATTTTTCAAATCTTTCAAGCTGATTTTTATTATATGAGATATAAAGCAATGGTTTATTTTAAAGTAGTTTGTAGTATAGTGAACAATTGATAGTAATCTCTGGAGTAATCATACCTAACAAAGAAAGTGGAAGCTAGAATAAAACAGTATGGAGTTACTTAATTTGATTTTCAACAATATTTCAAATTACATAATAAAAATAGAAGATAAAAGAGATGTGAAGTGTTTTTGCTTTCTTGGTGACTAGCTCCTTCCTCAGTATTACAGATTTTAACATTATTATTCCAAATGAAAACTTAGCATGACCACAGTCAGTCTGAAGCAGAGGTGCCCTAAGGAATGTGAGCTTGCAGATTTTCATTTACCCTTGGAGTAGAGGCAAATTAAATACCTTGGCTTAATGTCTGGAGTAGTTTCTGATAGTCTGTTCTGAACCAAAATCATTTATATTAGGTTCTAATATGCAGAAAAGCTGTCAATGTCTAAGTAGGTTTGAAGTCAGACTAATACTTACAAGCCAAAAATCAACAAAAGTATAAGTAAGAGTTGACAGTTGCATATAAAGTTCAGTATCTGGGAAGATAATAGGAGGATTTAATAAATTATGAATTTTGCTTTTGGGATGCTACTAGCATTGTGGAAACTGGCAATTAAGGGAGGTATCAGAGTATCTTTGGAGAGATAACAAACCTAATTATATAATCAGCAATACTGTACAGAGCATTCTAAATGGACTGAGTCATGGAGGAATTTGTCAAAAGGTGAAACTGATAAGATGAAGGTACATTTGTAGGTCACTTTTTAAAGTAGTGATCTAGCCTCTAAAGGAAACTTACTACAAAATCTTTGTTCTTATTTATGTTTCGTAGAATATTGAGACATTTAAAGGAAATTTTCTGAATTTCAATATTTTTTATCAGAATTATGGATAATAGTTTTGTGATCCTCAGAATAGTGTTAATACTCCTAGTATTTAGGACAATTTAAATTGTTATTAGTCTTTTACTAACTTTCAGTTTAGCTTATGTGAGACTATTTGTTATCTTGGGTTTCTGTATATTTCTGATTAGAGTAATGACATAAAATTTTCCTTAATTTGATCTTAGTCTTTGTCATTAGTCAGCTATACATCCTTTTAAAAGTCCACAGCTAAAGATTAATAATTTTAGAAAATATTTTAATGTTTTTGGTTTTATTCCTGGGAAATATATTAATATTTATGGTGTTCTGTGAAAATTTGAAATTTCAGATTTTAAATTTTAAATTTAAAAGCATGAATGCTGTGATTTAAAATAATTTTTAAGTCAAAAATTTTTAAACATAAAGATATGTCATAAATTTTTTAAGGAAAATCTGTATAATTTTGTTTAACGTCTCTCTCTTTCAGAACGAGAAAAAGATCACAGTTCCTCTCTTCCAAGCAGTCCTCGTCCTCAAAAAGCATCCCCAAATGGTTCCAGTAGCTATGCTGGGAACAGCAGCAGAAACAGTAGTCAGTCAAGTTCAGATGGTACCTGTAAAACATCTGGGGAGATGGTATTTGTATATGAAAATGCAAAAGAAGGAGCTCGGAATGTAAGAACATCAGAACGAGTGACACTAATAGTGGATAACACTAGATTTGTTGTAGACCCATCCATTTTTACTGCACAGCCAAATACAATGTTGGGCAGGTTTGTATTTTTGCAGTTCTGTATACTACTAATTATAAAGCACTTTCAAATCCATTATTTTATTTTTTCATTTATGTTTTAAAGTAATTATTTGTTGGAATGTGGTGTTCCTATTTTACAGATAAAAGAACTGGTATTTAGAGGTTAAATTACTTACCCCAAATTAATACAGCTAGAGAGTGATTGGTAAGGCCAGAGCTTGAACTTGATTTTATTTCTAACATTCTTTATAGTACTGTAGGAATAGCAAATGTATTAATTAATGAAGTCAAGGATGCTAAAAGACCTCTATAGGTTGAAACCATAGATTGAATCTAACAAAATAAATTTAATATTGATAATAGGTTTCTTAAATTTTGGTTCCCAAATTCCACTACCAAATATAAGATGTATCCACACTGTTTAAAGGAAAGAAACAAGAAGTTTGGTCTACATAAAGTCAGCATGAGTTTTCAGTTTGATGTAGATATTATTTTAAATAAAAAACAAAACAAAACAAAAGAGAATGCCATTAACAAGTAGAGTGAATAGACTAAGGAGATAATAATCATCTTCTAATCTGGTCCAGAGTAATAGCTTAAAGTTTGCAGTTATGGGAACCACAATCTAAGAAGTATATAGACAATGTAGCCTTGATTTTTCAGTACGTACAAAATAAGGATCAGTTACCTTTTAATTGGTATCCTTGTATGTTCACTCTCATATAAAATGAAGGGGCATATATATTGAAACTTACATGAGGTAAAAAAGCTGTGGCTTTTTCTAGATTGCATGTGAGTACCTATTTGGGTTGTCTTTGTATATGTGTGTATGTGAGAGAGAGGGAGAGAGAAAGCAAGCGAGCACATGAGTGTGAGAGAAAGAACACACGCATGTGAGAGAGCTTTGTCAGTGTCTCAAAATATAGAATAAATACTGGCATTATGGCAGTAAATGTGTGTTGAGTAGCTAAATATTTTCTTTTAACATTGGCGCTACATTTTACATTTGTGAGAAAGAAATTACTTGAACTACCGACTTCTATGTATTTTTAGACTGTAGGAGAAGATCTATGGAAGCTGTTAGGAGGATGACTTGACACTGTTAATAATGCCATTTATTACTTAAACTGTAAAGAAACACATAGTAAAAGGTAGATATTTGAAGTGTTGTTTCAGCTGTTAGACTACATTTTCTTTTAAAAAAATACCCAAAAGATTTTTAAAAAATTACCCATATTGAGCTGAAAAGCTTTCCCCTTTGTAAAAGTTTAAGTGTTTGGGAAAATTGCATGACATTTGATTCCTGAAAGACTTTTACTTTAAATCAGTGAAGGCTTCTTTTCCTATTACTTGACCGTAACATATCTTTGGGGATGAAAATTAATATTCATGGAAACTATAAAAAGCAATTGACAGAGAAAGTCATGGAAGTGAGAAGATGAAAGCAACAAAACATGGAAGAGAGGTAGAGAACAGCAGATGATGCCATATGCTTTGCCATGTGGCAGAGAAGCCAAGGAAGGTTGGTAGCCAGTCTTTGGGAAGAAAACATTGCCTTGATGATGACTTTATTTGGACATTTTCTCAGCCACAAACTGTAGGGGAAAAGTACTCATCTGACTGCTTCACTTAGAAGCCACTAATATTCATGTTCCAGACTGACTCTGGTGTGTATGAGGCTCTTCATGAAGCAGATCCAGTCCTTATAAATGGAATTAACACACAGAGAGAAAGAGAAAGTCATGGAAGCAAAAAGAAGAAAGCAATGGAACCCAGAAGAAAAAGAAGAGATGAGCAGACACTGCTAGGTGCTTTGCCATTTGGCAGAGGAGCCAAGAATTGCTGGCATCCAGTCTTTAGGAAGAAAGCATAGCTTTGATGATGCCTTGATTTGGACATTCTCTCAGCCTCAAACAGTAAGGGCTTCAGCCAGCTTCACTATCCAAAGACGTAGAGATTGATTCACCAACTGAGAATCTGCATCATATTTCATTGTACAAAGTGACCTGACCTGCTAATCTTATAGCAAACAAGTTTTAGCAGTAAATACATAACCATGAGATCCACTGGTCCTATCACATACCATATCACTCAGAAGCTGCTAGCTGATAAAATAATGGAACAGCCATTTGAATTGCCACCTTGGAGATAAGACATTGAGAGGATGGAGATCCATCCACCAGGATGCAGTGTAAACCTTAAATTAGTCACCATTACATAGTGGTGTATCTGTCATTAATAGGTAGAATATATGAGTTCAAGAATCACAGTTTGGATGTAGAAGGGGCCATGTTTTCCATCATTCCCAATGAACCAACATGACGAATTTGTGCTTCCCTTTCCAGTAACTCTAGGTTCTGTGGGTCCACATGTCCTGGATTCTAGAGTGAGCATGGTTCTACAAAGGAATGCAACAAGAATCCCATTAACAAAATATGATATATCCATAAAATGGAATATTATTTCACACAAAAGGAAATAAGTACCAATACATGCTACCATATAGATGAACCTTGAAAATATTAAGCTAAATGAAAGAAACCAGTCACAAAAGACCACATATTATTTGATTCATTTTACATGAAATTTCCAGAATATTTTCTCTGATATTTTACTTTATAACATGTATGATAATTTATAAATAAATATTTGCCTAACAACTATATCACACAAGGATTCTGAATTCCATAAAGGTAGGGACTATGCCTGCCTTATTTACCCCCATAATCTCCAGTTTCTCTGTTATATACAGAGGAGGTATAATTAGTATATTTTAAATGAAATACATTTTTTACAAAAGAACAAAAATCTCTGAAGTTGGTATACACAAATTGTACCTGACAGAGAACTGTTCGTTCTTCTAGACATTTTTATTTTAGCTAAGGAATCATTTTATTTTCTGTCACAGTTTTCTTAACTTCCAGATTTATAGGGACATCTGTGTTCTTGATAAAAAGAAAATATAAGTTATGGAACTTATGGTTTAAGGCTATAAATTAAACTTTTAATTAAGACTATGTTCAGTCAAGTTGAAAAGTCTTGGACAATCTAGTTTTGAGAGTTCTCAAATCAATGCAATGTGTTGATGTGTTTTGTAGGATTTAAAATTAAGTACTCTGAAATGTCTGATAAGAATGTGCTGCGAGTAAAGATGAGATTAGAGTGAAGTCTTCAAGGACACAAACATAACTTTGTTTATTCTACATTAGGGGAATAATCATACCTATTTATATTCATTTATATAAATAATTTTATATGTACATACACAACATATTGAAAACATTGAAAGCTAGCATATTTCTTCTAAGATGTTTCGTAACCAGCTAATCAACAGAATCTTGGAGTGAGATTATAAAAGTGAAAATTCTTAATATCTACTATCTGAATATTGTATTCACTAAGAAAGTTAAGAAATTAAAGAAACTTAAAAAAAAAGCAATTGACATTCTTTTGGAAATTTTGAAATATAAAAACTTTGTTCTTTTATAGGTTTCTGTGTTACAACAAAAAAAGAAAACTTTAAATTGGAAAGTTGTTGAATAGAATACTAAGATCAGTCATATTTACTTTAGGGATGGGGTATCACAGCATTCATAGTCCAACTTTCTTAAATAATCACAATTTTTAAACTTTCTTGGAATTCTCACATTGAACTTTTCATTGTAAAGGATATAACTTACAAATTGCCTTTTTTCCTAAATAGCTACTGTTAAAGGGTCAACAACATGACTTGATAAAGCACAACTCCATTTCTATTTTTCTTATACAAAAATTGATACTGAAAGCTTTTCGCTCATTTGTTTAAATGTTTCATTCTCCTCTTCACTTTTTTGTTTCTCTCAACCCCAGCATTTGATTACTGGTTTTTCAGTTCTAGGATGCAAGTATAAGAATTTTGAAAATGTAGGATTTCTTACATTTATATTTAAGATTACGAAAAGTAAAACAACCTAACCTGCCTGTACCATCTTACTTTTTCACGGTTTAGCTTACGTATGTAGTGTTATAGCATTAACTTCACAAGGAAAATAGCAGTTTTAAGGGAAAGGCACAGATAACATGGTTTCCCTTTTTTCGTTCTTGCAAGATGAGTATAAAAATCATCTTTTCCTCTAGATTAATTATTTTTTTCTCCTGAGAAGGAGCTAGCAAGTTCTTTAGCTTCTGAATTTTATCATTGTTTTAGTTCCTAGCTCTAAAACAAATATCATGCACTATGCTGGCTTAACAACGGGAATTGATTCGCTCATGGTTTCACAGGTTAGAAGACTTGCTTCCTCCTAGTCTCTTCTGGCTGGCTGACAGTCTTTGGGGTTCCTTGACTTTTCTGTCACTTGACACTGCACATGGTGGTGTTTTCTCCTGGCTTTTCTGGGTTCCATTGACTTCCAGCTTCTGGCTGCTCCCAGTGACTTTTTTTCTGTGTCGTTTCCTTTGCTTACAATGACTTCAGCCATATTGGATTAAGGCCCACCCTCAGTTCAATTTGGGCACACCTTAGCTAGTAACATTTTCAGAGGTCTTGTTTACAAATGGGTTTATACCTATAGAACCAGGAGTTGGGACCTGAACGTGCCTTTTAAGGGGGACATGGTTCAATCCCCAATAATCATTTAATTTTATTATTGTTTATAGGGAATCTATAATATAGTTCCCTCCCATCAAAAAGTGGATGTTTTTAACACATCTTCATTTATAATGTTTGCAGAATAAATTTTTGCTAAAAATTCTTGAACCAATTTAGTGATATTATTTTATGCTTAAATTATAATTACTTTTCACTTTTGTGTGTGAAATCAGTTTTCCCTTTGAAGGAAATATTTATTTCTCAATTATTCGCTATTATAGGATGTTTGGATCTGGCAGAGAACATAATTTTACACGCCCTAATGAGAAGGGAGAGTATGAGGTGGCAGAGGGAATTGGCTCCACCGTGTTTCGAGCTATTCTGGTGAGTTTTTGTTTCTTATGTTGACTTATTCATAAGGTCCCTTCTTGGTAAGTGCTTGGAATGGAAGCAGAGTTGTAGTTAGATACCTCTTTGAAGGTGTGCAGGATCTTGTTTTTCTCTAAATAAATACCACTTAATCTTTATTTTAGTACATATAGTTGTAAAAATGAATTTTATGACCTTTGGAAAGGTAGGACCATTGGGAAGGGCTGCTTAAACTCTTAGACCTACATATGCAGTTTTTTTCAGGTCATTTTATAGTAACATCTCTGGAGTCATATTACTCCTCCCTTCTTAATTCTCTTGAATACAATATGTTGATCGTTTTTGCTACCTGAGAGTGAATGTGGCTACTTGAATTTTAGTATTTTGATATGTAACCAGCAATATGGACACTTAAGAACATTTAAAAATCATCTCCAAAATGTATTTGTTAGCATCTTTGTTTTTAATCTTTCCTGTTAAGGCTTTAACCTTTTATTTTGTAGAATATTTGAATTAATATTACCAAATCTCTATTTATAATTTCAACTGAGGGATAAAGATTTGATTTATAATGTGTGGCAATCTTTCCATAATCTGAAAATAGAATTTCCTCAAAAAGTTTTGGGGCAAGAGAGGAGGAAGGAGCCTGAAGAAAGATAGGAAAAGTAGTTTATCATTATGAGGTTGTTAGTACTTGGACAAGCACCAGAAGACATTTTGCTTCCATTGATATAGCATCCTTAGAAACTGTGTTGTGGTGGCTCTGAAACTCAAGAAGCTTAAGATAGGTCTTAATTTTATAAGGCATGTTGAAAATACATTTTTATCTGTCCATACTTACATTTGACCCCATTTAGAAGGGACAAGTAAGAAAAATTTTTATGACTCAGCTTCTAAATAACTTATATTGCATCTGTAATTCTGGGTCCAGCCCCTAACAACTTTTAAATTAGATTTTAGAAATACTTTCTATTAATTATTTGTAATAATATGGGAGATACCAAAGAACAGTATTTGGAAGAACGATACCTAATTTTGCATCAAAATACTTTGATATGAATTGCAGTTTTTTACTAAAAACTTAAATTTTGTTAAACTCTCTAGATAATTTTTAAGATAACTTAGAACGTATCACTCAACTTCCCTACTTTTTTAAAAAGGTTCTAGAAATTTATGGTAGATGTGTAGAAAAATAACTTGGCGGGGGAAATACATATAAGTTAGCATGATGTAGTAGTGAGAAGAGATAAATAAGGAATGGGGAGACCTGGGTTCTAATCTTGCCTCTGCTGTTAAATAATTGTATGACTGGATAAGCCATCTGGGCTTCAGTTTTCCTTATCTGTAAAATCAAAAAGTTGGTTAGGTGAACTGAGATCCCATCTAACTTAAAAATTCCACAATTCACAAATGTCAGAGCACCACTATTTTTGAAAATGCTATCATTTCAATAAGTTTTGGCTACCTCATGATCCAGATATATTATGTGTTCTTTACTTTTTATTTCAGGATTACTATAAGACAGGAATAATCCGTTGTCCTGATGGCATATCTATTCCTGAACTGAGAGAAGCATGCGACTATCTTTGTATCTCTTTTGAATATAGTACTATTAAATGTAGAGATCTCAGTAAGTATGATTTCTAGATCTATCATATATTGGAATGAAAAGCCTAAGATAGTGCTTTTTACCTAGTTAGACCTGAATGTGTTTAACTGAATTGTAAAGCATTCTGGAACCATGAAGATTATTTATAGAAAGGCTATAGAAATCTTTATAAGTTCCTTGTGCAATTTTCCAAAACCTTTTTTTTGAACTTTGAATTTTGAATTTCTAAATACTCTCAAACTTACAGGACAGTTACAAAAATAATACAAATTCCATAGAGGGAACTCCAGTATACCCCTATCTCCCCAGATGTACCAATTTTAATTTGTTTGCAACATTTGCTGTATCATTTTATCTATCCATCCATCAGTCTATCATTCTGTTTATCCATCTTTCTGTCCATCTATTTATCAATCCATTTTCTGAATGCTTGAGTGTAAGTAGTATATATCATGCTCCTTATGCACTTAATATTGCTCATAAGAACAAAGATATTCACTTATGTAACCACCTTAAGTGCAGTAATCAGGTTCAAGAAATTTAACATTAAGATAAAGCATACCTGTAATTACAATTGTTTCATATGTCCCAATAGTGGTGTCCCTTTGAGCCTTTTCTCCGCACTTGTTAGATCCCATCCAGGATCGTTTATTGCCTTTCATTGCCATCATCTCTCTAGTTGTTCTTCCTTTTTTTTTTTTTAAAGTTGTGGGAACATATATACAACATAAACTTTCCCATTTCAGCCTCTCCCAAGCATACCATTCAGTGGGATCAATCACATTCACCACCTTCCATTACTGAAACTTTCCTGTCTCTCCAAACAGGAATCCTACACCCATTTTTACATTAACTCACCATTCTTCCTGACCCTGCTCCTAATAACCTATACTCTTAATTTCTTTCTCTTTGAGCTTGCATATTCTCTGATATTTTCCTTGTAGTTACCGTGGGGTTAAATCTAACAACCTAAATCTGTAATAATCTCATTTGTTATAATACCAACTTAACTTCAGTAGTATACACAAACTTTGTTCACATATCACTCTGTCCCCCCACTTTTATGTAGTTCTTGTCACAGATTGCATGTTTATACATTATAAGCTCCAAACCAGTGATTTCTCATTATATTATATGCATTTGCCTTTTAGATCCTCTAGGAAATAAAAAAGTGGAGTTATGAAATATAAAATAAACAGTACTGATATATATATTTACCCCAGTTATTACCCTCACCAAGGATATTTATTTCTTCATGTGGCTTTGATCTAATGTCTGCTGTACTTTCCTTTCAACCTGCAGAGCTGTCTTTAACATCTCATATAGGGCTGGTCTAGCGGTAATGAACTTGTTACACTTTGTTTATCTGGTAATTTCTTAATCTCTTTCTCAGTTTTGAAAGATGTTTTGCTGGACATAGAATTTTTTTTTTTTTTAAATCATTTTCTTAATTGTAGAATGTAACATATATGCATAGAAATGATAACTTTCCAAGTGAAATTTAATGAGTAGTTAGAGAACAAATTTCAAAGAATATTATAGGTTACAGTTCTATACTTTCAGTTACTTCCTTATTGTGAAATATCATATATACAAAAAAGGTAATAACTTTCAAAGTATGCTTTAACAAGTAGCTATATAGGAAATTTCCTAAGTTATGAGTCCATAGTTTCAGTTATTTCCTTATTGTAAAATATACTACATACAAAAAGGTGATAGCTTTCCAATTACAGTTTAACAAGTAGCTGTAGAACAAATTTCAATGGATGCTTTGTTACAGTTCCCACTATTTCTAGTGAGGCAGAATGATAAGCTAATATGTTCAGATATGTTAAGGATGGTGAATTCAAAGGTATGGTAATGGATGGGGTGATGACTGTTTGTTAATGGTATTATAAGTATCAGAGCTTTACTGAAGGCGAATAGGATTGAAAGGGGTTGTTTAAAGGCATGTTTCTTGCAGATCAGCACCACAAATATAGATAGGTGCTTGCATGATGTATTTTTAAAGTATGACTCTAGCACAGAGAGTTGAGAACAAAAGTGTATATGAGAAAAATCTATATATTGAATGCTAGGGACTGTAATTAATAGGAATACTATACCAGTACTACACAAATACGAGAGACAGATAATTAAGGGCTGACAAGAGCTATGAAATGTTTTGGGTCTTGATTGTCTAAAATGGAGAATGATGAGGATTGTACAACTAAGTGACGATAATGTGAGATATGGATGGATTATTGTGGACAAAACATATGCTGTGTGAACTTAGGAACCACCTACTTTATAAGTCAAGCCCTTGATTTTGAGGCTTGCCCAGGTGAAACTTATGGTTATAAAGGGGAGGCTAAGACCACCTGTAATTATGCCTAGGAGTCACCTCCGGAGAACTTCTTTTGTTGCTCAAATGTGGACTTTCTCTCTCTAAGCCTAACTTTGCAAATAAATTCATCACACCTTCCCTCTGAAGTGGGACAGGACCCCTGCAGATGAATGAGTCTTCCTGGTGATGTGGGACATGGATTCCGCAAATGAGCCTGACTCTGGCATCAAGGATTGAGAATGCCTTTTTTACCAAAAGGGGAAAAAGAAAGGCAACAAAATAAGGTTTCAGTGGCTAAGAGAATTCAAATAGAGTCAAGAGGCTGTCCTGGAGGTTACTCCTATGCAAGCTTCACTTAGATAAGCCAGATGACCAGTGTGATAAGCCTAAGTCAACAGTAGTCCTGAAAACCGTAAAGAATACCCATATCCTTATTTGAGACTCTATAAACGTTTCACTCACTGAGTTTATTCTTCATAAACTTAAATTCTTCAGAGAAATCCTATGCCAGCTAAGTCCCAAAACCCAAAGGCAATAGCCTCTTCAAGAACATCAACATCATAAAGTTGGCACCCGTTTTTGACATGAGCAGGTTAGGGTGGTCACTGCCTAGACATACCTGAAGATCGGGAAAGTGATTAGAGGAAGGGGTAGCAACAGACTAGATGGATACAGAATTCTTGGTTGACAGCTTTTTGCTTCTAGCACTTTAAATATATCTTCCTACTGTCTTTTTTCTCCATGGCTTCAGATGAGAAATCGGAACTTAATCTCAGTGAGGGTCCCTTGTACATGACATGTTGCTTCTCTTTTGCAGCTTTCAGAAATCTTTCTCTTTGGCATTTGTCAGTTTGATTATAATATGCCACAACGTGGGTCTATTTGGTTTATCCTGCTTGCAGTTCATTGAGCATTTTGAATATGTATATTCGTGTCTTTCATTAAATTTGGGAAGTTTTCAGCCATTATTTGAATATTCTCTCTGCCCCTTTCTCTCTTTCTTCTCCTTCTGGGTCTCCCATGATACATATATATTGGTAAACTTGTGGTGCCCTTCAAGTTCCTCAGGCTCTGTTCACTTTTCTTTATTTGTTCTTCCTACCACTCCTCAGACTGAATGATTTCAATAGTCTTATTTTTAAGTTCACCAATTCTTTCTTCTGCCAGCTCCAATGTGCTGTTGAACCCTTCTAGGGAATTTTAAATTTCTATTATTGTGGCCTTCAGCTCTTGTTTGTTTCCTTTTCATAATTTCCATCTCTCTATTGATACTGTCTTTGTCTTTATATTTTCCCTTAGCTCTTTGAGCATATTTAGGACTATTTCGTAAAAGTCTTTGCCTGTTAAGTCCCAGATCTAGTCTTCCTCATTGATGGTTTCTAATCCTTTAATTTTCTTTTTTGTCTGGGCCATCACTTCTGGTTTCTTTGTATGTTTTGTAATCTTTTGTTGAAACCTGGACAGTTTGATATTGCAATGTGTTATTGCTGGAATTTAGCATCTGAGGTGTCTTTTCATTAAGCTTGTATCCAGCTTGTGTTAGAACAAAGTTTTCCTGGAATGCCAGGAGCTAACAAAATAAAACATAAAAGACAGAAAAAGAAAAAAAGTCCTTTCATGGTCTTTGTAGACTGACCTGTGGAGTGCTTTCCTTCAGAATTTATCCAAAGAGTTTAGAGAATAGTTCAAGGCCGAAGCATCAAGACTAACCTGATCCTTTCTGCACTTGTGTCTTGTCTTGGTCATGTGAGGGTGGCCCAGGGAATTTCCTTATTAACATGGATATGAATGTCCCCTCTTCCCTAGGAACCATGTTCCTCATGATCCAGCCAGCAAAAATCCCTTGTCCCAGGCAACAACTTGACTGCTCTCCCACAGTGTTCTGTAGTAGAGCCCTGTGTGCCACCTTGTACATGCATGGCATATCCTGAGACAGTAAAGCCTTACGCCACTGCCAGACAGATTGGGCCAAACATACATGCTCCCCATGTGTGCCTGAGAGTTTTTCTGCTCCCTCTGGGATCTGTAGGCTGGGACTGTGGGCTGGCTCTATGCTGAGCAAGCAGATAAGGGATAGTGGAGGGTCCAGCCAGGGCATAAGAAGATCCTACCTCTTTTAGGTAGCCTTTTTTCTTCATTTGCCACTCTCCCCATTATGCAGTGCTTTAACTGTTTTTTTTTTGTTTGTTTTTGTTTTTTTTTTTTTTTGGAGCTTTGAGAAAGATGTTTCTGCCAGTTCTTACTGGTTGTTCAAAGCTTTTGTGGGGGGATGGAGCCCTGAAGTTTCTCACTCTGACATCTTGATTGGGGAGGGGCTCCCAGACTTTTCTTTTAAACTTTAATAATTTATATTTTTTTCATAAACGTTGTCAGATTTCCTCCTCTATTGTTTCCTGTATCATTTGTTGTCAGTTTTTATCTCCTACCTTGAGAACCCTATCTTTGGCCAAGTGTGGTGATTTGTCTTAACTACTCAGATTGATCATCTTAAAGTGTCTAATTTTTTTGTATTTACCGTGTAAGATAATATCCTGGGCACTATAGAAGATACAAATAATTCTCAAAACTATTACTTATTAAAGATCTTAGATTTATCATTGTCCTTATTTATACGGTGACTTCATCACAAACTTAAGCATGGTTTAGAACATTGGAATCCCAACTCTTTGATCAGTAGTCTTCTGTCACCTCCTCAGCCTCTTACCTCCCTACGGTTAGGACATGCTACCTGAGAAAAGAAAGGTGATTATACAGAAAAATTAGAACAGAATATGAGAATTATCAAATGTTGTCTTGGATATTACGTGGTTGAAGAACTTCAGGGGAAGGAAAAGTCATTGTAGGCTAGAGGGATCAGGGAACAGTTCAGAGGAGATAGGTAGTTAAGAATGAATAGGAATGATTTAAAAAGAGAAGAGTAGGGCAGTTATACTGTGAGTTGAGATTTTTTTAAGTAAGGATGCAAAAGGTATACTTTGGAAATAATCTAGCTGAAGTGGAAACTTTATATCAAGACCAGAAGGAAATGGGAGTAAATAGTTGAGGCCAGATTATGGAAGGTCTTTAGTACCAAAATAGTGTTCTTACATTTCCATTAAAAGTTTCCTACACTTGGTTTATAGCCCCAGACATATGATTACCTTTATTTCATTACCTAAGCTCAACTCTAAATTAGCACAGTGGTGTCATACCTTTTCAAAGATTGTTACGCTAAGAAACTGTGAATGGGAATTTTATTTACATTTTTAAGGCACCTACTATATATCTAAATATAACTATTGTTCTTCATGCTCAGTTATAATCTAACTCCTTAAAAATCAGTGGTATTATTAAATCTGTTCCTGAGTACCCTTATTTTTGCCAAACATTCTTTAAAGTCTCCATGAAAATATCAGTAGGTGGAAGTGGGTGGTTAAATTCGGATATCAATTGGTAGAATAAACAAGTGGATGGTTAATCTCTGAGTCCATTTTTCCATAAACGATATTTAAAAGTTTAAAGTCAAATAGTTGGACAGCAGGAGTATACAACTATAAACTTGATCAAAGTTCCTCTTTTTTCAAACTTCAAATAATATTTCCATTTGAATCCATTAATATTAATTATTCTAATTATAGATATTTAATTTCAAGTTTAGTGTCTTTTATTTGTGGAGCCATTTTAATTAAACTTCATGAGGACGGGGCAAGATGGTGGAGTGGTGAGGCATGGAATTTAGTCTCTCCTCTAGAGCAGCTGATAATTACCCAAGAACTATATGAAACAGTGTTTTCGGGGTCTCCTGTGACCAGTTACACATAGGAGATGAGTTTGGAATCAGAAGAAAAGCTGAGATTGTAGCAAACATTATTCACTTCTGAAGAAGATCTCCACCCCTGTCTTTAGTTGGCAACTCAGGCTGACCAAGGAATTAAGCTGGAATTGCCGCAAAGAGGAGAGGGGATAAGGGAATAGTGCCCCTGGGAGACAACTGGAGTTCCTAGGATTGGGAGAGTGGATGGAGGTCCAGCTCAACTGTCAGCCCTCCTTGTGGGAACTCAGACCCCAGGGGCTGGAATTCAGAGTCCAGCTTCAGTCAGCCATGCCCCCGACAGGATCAGAGTTACCAGGAGAACTAAAGGCTCCACACCTCCTTACACTGGTGGGGGAGCTGCAGGCTGGCAAGCACCACCTGCCAGACAGGAGAGGAAAGGCACCAATTCTAGAGGCCTCACAGGAGGGTCTCATTCTCAGGGAAATACCATATCCTCCTCCTGAGACCTAGGCCTCTCTAGACTGGGAAAACCTGACTGGGGTTGACCATATCTGAGGAGATCCTCTCATAAAAAGGCTACATAGAGGCAGGGCAAGAAACAGAAAAACAAGAGGTGAAAAATTCTGATCAACTAAACAGAACCTAAGTTAGAGGTCTGGAATAAGTTGAACTGAACAACAGAGGTCAGAGAACAAAGCCAACCAACAACAAAACCCTAGGTAAAAGAGTGAAAATGAGCTCCAGAATAAACTAATCAATAAAATAAGATGCCTAGACAACTTAAAGTAACAAGCCATACTAGGAAACACGAAAATATGGATCAGCCAAAGGAACAAACTAATAGTTCAACCAAGGTACAGGAGTTGAGGCAACTAATGCTAAATCAATTCAATGAACTGAAAGAAGTTATGGCAAAAGAGATGAAGGATATAAAGAAGACACTGGATGACCATAAAGAAGAATTCGTAAACTCAAAAAAACAAATGGCAGAACTTATGGGAATGAAGGCCACAGTGGAGGAGATGAAAAACACAATGGAGGGACACAACAGTAGATTTGAACAGGGAGAAGAAAGGATCAGTGAACTGGAAGACAAGACATTTGAATTCATACACACAAAAGAGCAGATCGTGAAAAAAATGGAAAAATATGAGCAGGGTCTTAGGGAGCTGAGTGATAACATGAAACACACAAATATATGTGTTATAGGGATCCCAGAAGGAGAAGAGAGGGGAAAGGGGGCAGAACGAATAATATAAGAAATATTCACTGAAAATTTCCCAACTCTTATGAAAGACGGAAAATTAGAGATTCGGTAAGTACAGCGTACTCCAAACAGAATAGATCCCAATAGACCTACTCCAAGACACTTACTGATTAGATTGTCCAATGTCAAAGACGAGAGAATTCTGAAAGCAGCAGGAGAAAAGCAATCCATCACATACAAGGGAAGTTCCATGGGACTGTGTACAGATTTCTCTGCAGAAACCATGGAGGTGAGAAGACAGTGGCATGATGTATTTAAGATAGTGAAAGAGAAGAACTGCCAACCAAGAATTCTATATCCGGTAAAACTGTCCTTGAAAAATGAGGGAGAGATTAAAATTTTTTCAGACAAAAAGACACTGAGAAAGTTTGTGAATAAGAGACTGGCACTACAGGAAATACTAAAGAGAGTGCTACAGGCTGATAGGAAAAGACAGGAGAGAGAGAGAGAGCTGGAGAAGAGTGCTGAAATGAAGATTATCAGGAAAGGTAAAAGGAGAGAGAGGAAATAATAAGATATGACACATTTAATCTAAAAGACAAAATGGTAGGAGAAAGTACTGCCCTTAAAGAAATAAAGCTAAATGTTAATGGATTAAACTCCCCAGTAAAAAGGCACAGACTGACTTACACAGTATGGCTGGCGACATTGGCTAGCACTCGCTCTACTCTCTGAAATGGGGAAGCAGCAGACTTATTTCCAACAGACTCATGGTCAACTTCCGCTCACAAAAAAAGCCGGGAAAATTTTATTAATCCTTTTTTAAAAAAAGTTAATATAAAATGATAGCAAAAAAAAAAAAAAAAAAAAAGGAACCTGAGCTTTAGTAAAACAGCTGGAACAATCTACAACGGTGGGAGAAAGGATTAAATTTAGTTGATTTTCTGTGGTTGTTGATTGTTCGCTAGTCTCACGGTGATGGAAGCTGCCCATTTTTTTGAAGGGACCGAGAAGCTGCTGGAGGTTAGGTTCTCCCGGCAGCAGCCCAACACAAACCAAGGATCTGGGGATCTTCACACCATCCCAAGATCTGAGTGGGGCATACTTTTGAAGGATGTGCAATGTTCAATCATAAGTGTGACAAAAACTGACAAGCAGGAAGCTTATGTACTCAGTAAGAGTAGCATGTTTGTCTCCAAGAGATGTTTCATTTTGAAGACGTGGTACCACCCTCTTATTGAAAGCACTGGTTCCCACGTTGAAGCATGCTAGGGATTACAATACATTTGACTCAATTCAAAACTTCTTTTATTCTCATAAGAATTTTATGAAGCCTTCTCACCAAGGGTACCCAAAACGGAATTTCCAGGAAGAAATAGAGTTTCTTAATTCAGTTTTCCCAAATAGAACAGCATATTGTATGGGACAGATGAATTCTGACTGTTGGTACTTGTATATACTCTGGATTTCCCAGAGAGTCATGTACTCAGTCAGCCAGATCAAGCCCTGGAATTCTGAAGAGTGAGCTTGACCCAGCAGTTATGGACCAGTTCTACATGAAAGATGATGTTACTGCAAAGGATGTCACTCGTGAGAGTGGAATTCGTGACCTGATACCAGGTTTTGTCATTGATGCCATACTGTTGAATCCTTGTGGGTAGTCGATGAATGGAATGAAATCGGATGGAACTTATTGGTCTATACACATCACTCCAGAACCAGAATTTTCTTATGTTAGCTTTGAAACAAACTTAAGTCAGACCTCGTATGATGACCTGATCAGGAAAGTTTGGAAGTCTTCAAGCCAGGAAAATTTGTTACCACCTTGTTTGTAAATCAGAGTTCTAAATGTTGCGCAGTGCTTTCTTCCCCCCAGAAGATTGAAGGTTTTAAATGTCATGATTGTTAGAATGTAGTGTTCAATGATTACAACTTTGTTTTTACCAACTTTGCTAAGAATCAGCAAGAACAGCAGAATTGATTAAGAAAAATGAAGAAAAAATGGAAAAAGAGAACACACATAGAAGAAGGTGGTGGCTGCTTTCTAGATATTGATATCAGGGGCCATGCTTTCCATAACCACCACCTTGTAGCTGCAGGAAGCCCTAGTTGTAATCATAGTATAATTACTTTGAATGTTGTATGCATTATTATATCAAGGAATTAGGTATCTTGCATGAATGCTCTCTTCTGTGTTTAGGTATGCTATGCCACTCTTGCTGCAAAATTGAAGTGCATGTAGAAGAACCCTTTTACTATATGAAACTTGACAAAACTTGTGAAAACAGTTCAATTTGGTTTATGCATAGTATAATATTTCTCCAGATATCATCCAAAATTCCCCACAGACAAGGCTTTCGTCCTCATTAGGTATTGGCCTCAGCCTAACCATCTGGGACTGTTCTATTAAATTGCTGCCTGAATTTTATATCTAGTTACATCCAGTTTCTAGAACATATTCTCTACCACTTCCTACTTCATATGGATATTTTTGCAACAGCAATAAAAGTTTTTCTTCCACGAAAAAAACAAACAAAAAGACGCAGACTGGCAGAATGGATTAAAAAACAGGATCCATCTATATGCTGTCTACAAGAAACTCACTTTAGATGCAAGGACGAAAATAGATTGAAAGGGAATGGTTGGAAAAAGATATTTCAACAACCAGAAAACAGCAGGAGTAGCTATATTAATATCAGACAAACTACACTTCAAAAGTAAAACAAAAGAGACAAAAAGGACACTATATTTTAATAAAAGGGTCAATTCATCAAGAGAACATAATAATCGTAAATATTTATGCAGCAAACCAGAATGCCCCAAAATACATGAGGCAAACACTGAGATCACTGAAAGGAGAAGTAGACACCTCTATAAATAATAGTTGGAGACATCAATACACCGCTCTCATCAATGGATAGAACATCAAGACAGAGGATCAATAAAGAAACGAAGATGTTGAATTGTACGATAAATGAACTAGACTTTACAGACATTTATGGAACACTACATCCAACAACAGCAGGATACACTTTTTTCTCAAGTGCTCATGGAACATTCTCTAGGATAGGCCATATGTTGGGTCACAAAGCAAGTCTCAACAAATTTAAAAATATTGATATTACACTAAACACTTTCTCGGACCAAAATGGAATGAAGTTGGAAATAAATAACAGGCAGAAGGTCGTAAAATTCACAAATATATGGAGGCTAAACAACACCCTCTTAGAAAACCAGTGGGTAAATGAAGAAACTACAAGTGAAATTAGTAAATACCTCGAGGCAAATGATAATGGAAACATGACATATCAAAACTTATGGGATGTAGCAAAGGCAGTGCTGAGAGGCAAATTTATTGTCCTAAATGCCTATATTAAAAGAGAAGAGAGAGCAAAAATTGAAGAATTAACTGCTCATCTGGAGGAATTAGAGAAAGAACAGCAAGCTAACCCCAAAGCAAACAGAAGGGAAGACATAACAAAGATTAGAGCAGAAATAAATGAAATTGAGAACAGGAAAACAACAGAGAGCATCAACACAACCAGAAGCTGGTTCTTTGAAAAAATCAATAAAACTGATGGACCACTAGCTAGACTAACAAAAAAAAAAAAAAAAGAGAGAGAGGATGCAAATAAATACAATCAGAAATAGGAAAGGAGACATACCTACTGACCCTGCAGAAATTAAGGAGATAATGAGAAGATTCTATGAGCAATTATATGCTAATAAACAAGACAACTTATACCAAATGGACAACTTCCTAGAAAAGCATAAACAACCAACATTGACTGAAGAAGAAATAGATGAACTCAGCAAACCAATCACAAGTAAAGAGATTGAGTCAGTCATCAAAAAGCTCCCAAAAAGGAAAAGCCCAGGACCAGATGGCTTCACATGTGAATTCTACCAAGCATTCAAGAGAGAATTAGTACCAATCCTGCTCAAACTCTTCAAAAAAAATTGAAGAAGAGGGAAAGCTACCTAACTCATTCTATGAAGCCAACATCACCCTAATACCAAAATCAGACAAAGATAATACAAAAAAAGAAAATTATAGACCAGTCTCTTTCATGAATATAGATGCAAAAATCCTCAACAAAATACTTGCAAATCAAATCCAGCAGCACATTAAAAGAATTATACACCACGACCTGGTGGGATTTATTCCAGGTATGCAAGGCTGGTTCAGCACCAGAAAATCAATTAATGTAATACACCACATCAGTAAATCAAAGCAGAAGAACCACATGAACGTCTTCATCAATGTAGAAAAGGCATTTAACAAAATTCAGCATCCTTTCCTGATGAAAACACTTCAAAGGATAGGAATAGAAGGGAATTTTCTCAATATGATAAAGGAAATATATGAAAAATCTGCAGCTAATATCCTGCCCAATGGGGAGAGACTGAAAGCTTTTCCTCTAAGATCAGGAACAAGACAGGGATGCCCACTGTCACCATTGTTCTGCAACATAGTGCTGGAAGTGCTAGCTAGAGCAATTAGGCAAGAAAAAGAAAGAAAAGGCATCCAAATGGGAGAGGAAGAAGTAAAACTTTCAGTGTTTGCAGATGACATGATTCTGTATGTAGAAAATCCAGAAAAATCTATAGCAAAGCTACTAGTCAGTGAATGCAGCAAAGTGTCAGGCTACAAGATAATCACACAAAAATCTGTAGTGTTCCAATACACAAGGAATGTGCAACAAGAGGAGGAAATCAAGAAAAAAATTCTGTTTACAATAGCAACCAAAAGAATCAAGTATTATTTAGGAATAAACTTAACCAAGGAGATAAAAGACCTTTACACAGAAAACTATAAGAAACTGCTAAAACAAATCGAACAGGACCTAAAAAAATGGAAGAACATAACATATTCATGAATTGGAAGACTAAATACAGTTAAGATGACAATTTTACCTGAACTGATTTATAGATTCAATGCAATGCCAATGAAAATCCCAACAACTTACTTTACAGAAATAGAAAAACCAATAACCAAGTTTATTTGGAAGGGCAAGGTGTCCCAAAGAGCCAAAAATATCTTGAGAAAGAGAAACAAAGTGGGAGGTCCCACGCTACCTGACTTTAAGACATATTACAAAGCCACAGTGGTCAAAACAGCATGGTACTGGCATAAGGACAGATATACCAACCAATGGAATTGAATTGAATGTTCAGAAGTAGACTCTCGCATTCACGGACAGTTGATCTTTGATAAGGCAGTGAAGTCAAAGCAACTGGAACAGAGCAGCCTCTTCAATAAATGGTGTTTGGAGAACTGGATATCCATTTCCAAAAAAATGAAAGAGGACTCCTATCTCACACCTTATACAAAAATTAACCCAAAATGGATCAAAGACCTAAACATTAGTGCTAAGACCATAAGACTCTTAGAAGAAAATGTAGGGCAATATCTTAAAGATCTTGTTTTTGGAGATGGTTTCCTGGACCTCACACCCAAAGTGTGAGCAACCTAAGAACAAATTGGCAAATGGGATCTCCTCAAAATCAAACACTTTTGTACATCAAAGGACATTGTCAGAAAAGTAAAAAAGGCAGTCTACGCAATGGGAGATGATATTTGCAAGCCACATATCAGATAAGGGTTTATTATCCTGAATGTATAAAGGGATCCTACAGCTCAAGAACAGAAAGACAAAGAATCCAGTTTAAAAATGGGCCAAAGACATGGACAGACACTTTTTTGAAGAGGAAATGCAAATGGCTCAAGAACATGTAAAAAAATGCTCGACTTCACTGGCTATTAGGGAAATGCTACTCAAAACCACAGTGAGATATCATCTCACACCTACAAGAATGGCCATTATCCAAAAAACAGAAAACAACATTGTCGGTGGGAATGTAGAATGGTGCAACCACTCTGGAAGACAGTGTGGAGGTTCCTCAGGAAGCTAAGTATAGATTTGTCATATGACCCAAGTATTCCATTGCTAGGTATATACCCAGAGGAACTGAATGTTAAGACACAAATGGACGTTTGTAAACCGATGTTTATTGCAGCATTATTCACGATTGTCAGGAGATGGAAACAGCCCAGATGTCCATCAACGGATGACTGGATAAACAAACTGTGGCATATACACATGATGGAATACTGTGCAGTTGTAAGACAGAACAAAGACATGGAACATATAATAAGGTGGATGAACCTTGCGGACATTATGTTGAGTGACATTAGCCAGAAACAAGAACAGATACTGTATGGTCTCACTAACATGAACAAACATTAATGAACAAACTTTGAGAGTTAACAGCTGACAACACAGGCTACCAGGAGATAGAAAGAGGGTAGAGATCGGACATTTGATGCTGAAGGACTACAGAATGTTCAGCAAGATTGATTTTATAGATCCAGAAATAGCATAATACTGTGTGATGGTAGCACAATATTGTAAGTACACTGAACAAAGATGTCTGTGAGTAAAGCCAAACGAGGTGGGATAGGGGAATGTATGAAACCAGAAGTAAAGATAGATGATAAAGACTGGGACTGTATAACTTGGCAAAAACTGGAGTGGCCAATGACTGTTACTAAATGTACAAATATAAAAATGTTTTTACATGTGGGAGAACAAATGAATGTCAGCCATGGAGAGTGTTGAAAAAGTGATGGTATTTGGGAAAAAACATGATCAAAGCAAACTGGGGTCTATGGTCAACAGTAACGTTGTAATATGCTTTCATTAAATGTAGCAAAGGCAATATACCAAAGCTAAATGTGTATGAGAGGGGGATATAAGGAAGGGATATGGGAATCTTGGTAGTGTTGTTTTCTGTCCTTACTATGATATTGTAGTGTATGACATGTTATTTTTCTTTTTATCATCTTTTTTATTATTCGCTTAAAAAAAAACTTTTTCTGTAGTAATCCATATGTTCAAGTGCTGATTGTGGTGATAAATGTACAACTTTATCATGATATCATGAACAACTGACTGTACACTGTGGATAAATGTATGGTATGTGAATATAACTCTATAAAATTGTAGGAAAAAATATAAATAGGAGTAAAAGTGTTGAAGAAGACATGGAAAGAGGGATGTACCTATCTACTGTTGATGAGCAGACAGAATGGTGTAGCCTGTCCGTAAGATCCTGCAACCTCATTATGGGGTATTAATTGGAAGATCTGAGAGCAGAGACATGAATGAACATTTGCACACTGGTGTTCATGGAGGCAGTATTCATGATTTGCAATGGGAGGAGGTGGCCTAAGGGTACATAGACTGAGGAACCGAATGGTGAGCTGTGGTATATGCATACAATGGAATATTGAGCAACTACGAGAAGGAGTGAAGCTGTGAGACTTGCAACGAGGTGAATGGATTTTGTACGCAGCATTTTGAGTGAAGTACACCAGAAACAAAGTCAAACACTATAATGCCTTTCCAATATGGACTAACTACAGTTAGTTACAGTTCTGTGTAAACTCAGAATTGAATCTTAGAACACATCCTGACAGGGGAACGATTATCATAGTGGTCCCTAGATTGTAAGCAGTCAAATCTGTTCCTGAATTGTAATGGCTATCTCCAGACTTTGAAATGCTGATCCCTTAGTGTATAACCTGATTGGTCTTTGGAACATTGGGTATCTGTGTCACACCTGAAACTCAGAGCTAAAGCTCCGCAGATATGAAATGTCAGTATTAGCGCATACAGCAACTGTTGAGAAAAAAAGAAAGAAAGGCTGAAAAAGAGCACAGACTTCAATTAGTGATATGGATGAAGCAGATCTGGTTAAGACTAGGGCAAACCAGGCCAAAGGGTAAAGATTGAAACTGACTGTGTTTTAAAACTTCAGCTTCCATGTGAGACCAAGGGAAGAGGTGTCTATTTGATGCAGGATCTATATTTTCTAAACAGTACAACTCTACAGTCAGTTTGTGCAAACACCACAATTACATGGAACTTTGAATGGGAAGTGAGATGTGGTAGGTTTATATAGGGTAGGGTGAAATAATGACACATCCAAAGTAATTTGGGCAGAGAATAAAAATATATTTGCAGGGCCCCCCTGAGGAGCTGGGGGAGGATGTGGAGGTGTTGGACTTCCTCACCTGTATTGATGCTGATGTTGTCGCAAACACTGAGGACTGACAGTTTGATGTGCCGAGCCCTCTGTCATGGGACTTGCCCTTATGAAGCTCATTACTGTGAAGGAGAGGCTAAGCTTGCATATAATTGTGCCTAATAGTCTCCTGAGTATCTCTTTGTTGCTCAGATGTGGCCCTCCCTCTCTCTCTAAGCCACCTTGGCAGGCGAACTCACTGCCCTCCCCCTATGTGAGACCTGATTCCCAGGGGTGTCAATCTCCCTGGCAACCCAGGATATGACTCCTGGGGATGAAACTGGACCCAGCATCGTGGGATTGAGAACATCTTGACCAAAAGAGGGATGCAAAATGAAACAAAATAGAGTTTCAGTGGCTGAGAGATTTCAAATGTAGTCAAGAAGTCATTCTGGTGGACAGTCTTATGCACTATAAATAACACCTTTTAGGTTCTAATGTATTGGAATAGCTAGAACTAAATACCTGAAACTATCAACTCCAACCCAGTAGTCTGGACTCTTGAAGACGATTGTATAACAATGTAGCTTACAAGGAGTGACAGCATGATTGTGAAAACCTTGTGGTTCGCACTCCCTTTATCTAGTGTATGGATGGATGAGTAGAAAAACGGGGACAAAAACTAAATGAAAAATAGAGTGGGATTGGGGGGATGATTTGGGTATTCTTTTTTACTTTTATTTTTTATTCTTGTTCTGATTCTTTCTGATGTAAGGAAAATGTTCAAAAATAGATTGGGGTGATGAATGCATAACTATATGATGGTACTGTGAACAGTTGATTGTACACCATGGATAATAGTATGGTATGTGAATATATTTCAGTAAAACTGAATTTCATTAAAAAAAAAACTTCATATAATTAGACATTGGATTTTGGTGATGCTCAGATTTAAAAAACAATTTCTACAGATGATGTTTAATGTAGTTCTCTATTCCTTTGGATATAGTTTACCTTGTCATCACTATTAAGTATCTTTTGTTTGTTATGGATATATATAATATGTAAATGTATGCAATATTTTGTAAAATGTATATAATATGATTTCCCTAAAATTTGGCTTTTAAACAATATTTGTAATTGTTTCCATAATATTTGTGTTACTAAAAATTTAGAGATTCTCAAAAACCTTATTAAAAAACTATATATAGAATTTGAAGAAATAGAAGTTGTCTTGTAAAACTATAAAAGGATACTGCAGGTATAGATGTGAATCCCAAAGTGACTTGTTTTCCTGCAAATATATCCTTTTACTGAATATTTGGAATGATACTTTACTGTAAAATAACTATGTTTAGCTCTTAAAAAATATATACGTATTTGAATGTGATTAAAAGGGGAAATATTAGATCATATATATGTTACTAGAATAAAAGTTTTTTAAAAAATTCATGGAACTGCATAACACAAATGATGAACCTAAGTTAAACCATGAACTATAGTTAATAGTACAATTATTAAAATGTGCTTTCATCAAATGTGGCAAATGTACCACATGAATGCAAGATGTTACTAATAGGGTGGTTTATGGAAACCCTTTATTTTATGCATGACTTTTCTATAAACCCACAACTTCTCTGATTAAAATAGAAAAAGAAATCATGTAAGTAGTGAATGTTCTTTGAATAGAGAGACTGGATTTCTAGGACAAGTTTCTTAAAATCCTGTTTCTTGATTCCCTTATCTTTAAAATGGAGACAATAATACTACTTACCTCACAGGATTACTGTGATGATTAAATGACTAGTGCTTGGCACATAGTATTAAAAAAAGGTTTGGTATAAAAAAGGTAGCAAAATTAGAAAATAAGGTAAATTAAAGGAAAAATACCTAAGAATCATATTTTCCATTTTATAATATTTCCACTTGGAAATGTTTTGTGACTAACTATATTAGTTAATATCTTTTAATAACTTCTTTATGGTTTTATAATATTCAGCCATTCTGCATATTTTTGATCACTAACTTTATACCAGGTCATGGGTATATAAAAGTGAACAAGAAAGGAGACAAGGTCCCTCTTCCCATGATGCCTTCAGTGTAGTGCGAAAGACAAGTAAATGATAATATAGTGTTAGAGAATGAATACGATGCTAAATGAACATGTGAGGGATTTGGGAAGCTTTCTGGATGAGAGAGAAGGAGTGTGTTCCAGGTAGAATGAATGGCATGTTCAGAGGCAAGGAAGATTGGTACATGGAGGAATGACTTTCCAATCTTCTGTTGTAGAACTTACCATGTAGTGAAGGAAAGCTATGTAAGTAGTAGTGCTCGCCAACCAGACTATAAATTTCTTCAATGTCTGTTTTCTGTTCCCAGGCAAGCATTGTAATCCAGAGGAGGTTTTGAGAACCAGGGTGAACTCTGGAATGAGAGCCTTGTGCCAAAGGAAATGAAAAATACAATATCCTTAGGTGACAGTGTGATGGATAATGAAATTTAAAGTCTGAATAAGGCCGCAATTGAGAAGGTTCAGGAAGGAAGAAATCATCAGTGTAGGAAACAATGGGACTGCGACCAAAGACTAAAAGGAGAAAAGGAGATCAGAGCCAGAACCAGCTTCTGGAGTTAGTAAAGTGGAGACAGGGGGCTCACTTGTACATTCTTTCTCTTTTTCTCTCCTTCATACACTCAGTCTTGTTCTCCTTTTCAAATTGTGGAATTAAATCAGTTTGGAGGTTGACGGCAGGACTATACCTTGTTTACTTTCTTGAATGAACAAATTGTTTCACCCTCCCTTGCATTTTTTTAGGATCCTATTCTACTTGTTGTCCCCTCTAGTGTTGTTAGTCTTTACTTCTCCGTTTATAGTAATCCTGAGCCTCAAACATGCTCAGATCTGATCTATGTCCATTTGAGGCCTTAAAAAAATTCTCATTAAAATAAAATTGGATTTTCATTGGAATCCTTTGAAATTAATTTTAGAAGAATTAACATATTTACTATGTTGACTCTTGCTCCAAATGCTATGTCTTTCCATTTATTCTTTCCTTTATGTCCTCTTTTAGGTGGAGTTGTGTCATTTTCTTCAATATAGTTTCTGTTCTGGGCTTAATTTTATTATTGGATATTTTGAATTTTTGATATTGTACATGGAATATGTTTGCATTTTCTAACTGTTGGCAAGTAATAAGAAGTTTATCCACTCCACAGAACCGAGTTTATTTCTAATAGTTTTTCAATTTGTTCTCATATATTTCTAGGTAGATAATTGACCCTTTTGCAAATAACACTTTTTGTATCTTTTTAGTGTCATTGAATTGACTGCAAGATTTTGAACAATGTTAAATTAGTTATTATTCTGGCATCCCTGTCTTTTAAGGCATTTCATTCAGGTTTTACTGTTGTCGTCCATTTCTTCTTGACTCTGTCTTCCTTTGGATCTTTGAAATCCTTCTTTTAGTTCTCCTGTTGATCATCCTTTCATTTGCTCCCTGGTCGCTCATCATTTTCCTTAAATTTGATTGTTCCCTACCTGTTCTGTCCTTAGCTACCTTCTCTCTAAGAGAATCTATACCCTCATTATAAGTGATGCCATTCATTTCTGTGGCTTCAGATATTACCTATACACTAAGGATTCCCAGTTCTTTATCTCTGACTCATCTTTCTCCTAATTACAGCTGTGTTTCTAGTTTACCATTTAACTTGTCATTTTTCTTTTTTCCTTCTTAACCAATCTTTTTGTGAGTTTCATGCATAGAGTGATGAACAAGACAGACATTATTGTCCCTACCTTTATGGTGTTTACAGTCTAGCAAGGAAAACAGACATTCAGTGAGTAATTAAAAGCTGTGGAAAAGGCAGTGAAGAAATTAGATGCTATGAGAAGTGTATGACAGAAGGACTGTGGAGAATCATTATCTCAGTTAGTGACATTAAAGCTGAGACCTGAGGCAATAGCAAAGAAGGGAAGTAACTGACTATACCAGGTAGCAGAAATGGTAGTTGCAGAGGATCTTGAGTGGAAAGGAACATGACATGTTTAGGGATCTGAAAGGCAACATGCATGGCTAGAGTGGAAGGGTGGAGTAAGACTTATGAGGAATGAGGCCAGAGAGGTAGGGAGGAGACAAAAAAATTGTTCAGTGAGAAAATATTTAATGATTACTTATTCTGTAGAAAGCATTGTTCTAGGTCTGGGGTTGCAGCAAGAACAAACCAGGTAAAACTTCCTGTTCCAATGGAACTTATGTACTACTAGGGAATACAGACCATAAACAAGGTAAACAAATAATATGTGGTGATATGTTAGATAGTGATCAGTACTGAGAAGGAAAAAAAAAATGTAAGGGGGATGGTGTGACCAGGGAAGTCATCAATGGAAAGGAAACTATTCTTAGCAGAGGTGAACAGTGAGTGCAAGTGTAAAAAGAACTTACCTGTCATATTTGAGAACAGCTGAGATGCCATTATAGTTGGAGTGAAGTGAGTGAGACCGTCAGTAGTAGAAGATGAAGCCAGAGAAGTAACAGGAGAGCTAGGTAATGCTGGGTATCTGTGGGCCATGTAAGGTCTTTGGCTTTTACTCTGAGTGAGATAAACTACTGGAAGGTTTCAAACAGAGGGGTGATATGATCTGTAATGTACCATTTCATGGGGGCACTATTCACACAGAATTTATTGTAGAGTTGTGCAGGGCTATAGTCCTGATCTGACTTGGTGGTTGTGCTAGAAATGGACTGAAAGGTGAATTAAGGTGGAAGTAAAGAGATCAATTAGGAAGCTATTACATTAGTATAGTTAAGAGATGGTAGTGGCTTGGATCAGGATAGAAGCCATGAGAAATGGTCAGATTCTGGATATAATGGGAGGTAAAATTGACAGGATTTGCTTGTTGATTGAATGTGAGGTGAGAAAGAGAGAAGACTGACTAACTGGAAGGGTGGAGTTTCCATTAATTGAAATGGAGGACACTTCATGGGGCGCAGAAATTTAGAAACTTGATTTCGGACATTTTAAGTTTGAAATACTCTGCTAGATATCTCTGCCAGTTTGAATGTATTATGTCCACCCAAACGCCATTATTTTGATGTAATCTTGTGTGGGCAGACGTTATCAGTGTTGATTAGATTGTAATTCTTGGAGTGTTTCTTTGGAATGTGCCCCACCCAGCTGTGGGTGATGACACCGATTGGATAATTTCCATGGAGGTGTTGCTCCACCCATTCGGGGTGGGTCTAAGTTGAGTCACTGGAGCTGTATAAATGAGCTGACGGGTAGAGGGAACTCAGTGCAGCTGTGAGTGATGTTTTGAAGAGGAGCTACAGCCAAGAGGAACACTTTGAAGAAAGCACAGGAGCTGCAGATGAGAGACAGTTTGAAGATGGCTGTTGAAAGCAGACTCTTGCTCCAGAGAAGCTGAGAGAGGACAAATATCCCAAGTGCAACTAAGAGTGACATTTTTGAGGAACTGCAGCCTAGAGAGGAACGTCCTGGGAGAAAGCCATTTTGAAACCAGAACTTTGGAGCAGACGCCAGCCAGGTGCCTTCCCAGCTAACAGAGGTTTTCTGGACACCATTGGCCATCCTCCAGTGAAGGTACCCGAATGCTGATGTATTACCTTGGACACTTTATGGCCTTAAGACTGTAACTGTGTAACCAAATAACCCCCCCATTTTAAAAGCCAGTCCGTCTCTGGTGTTTTGCATTCTGGCAGCATTAGCAAACTAGAACAGTATCCAAGTGGAAATGTTAAGTGGGGCCCTGGATATGTATGCCTAAAGCTGAGGAGAGACATATGGGCTAGATATTTATATATGAGAGTTAACAGTATGACTAGTGTTTAAAGAAAAGAATATTTTTTAAAAAGGACTGATCATACACACTGACCTGTAATCACCTTTTCACATAACATGCCTTTATGGACCATGTTGAGGATTTTGGTCTTTTATTCTAAAAATTGTATAAGCCATGAGAGGTATAGACAAGAGGTGACTCATAGTTAGATTTAGTTGCTGAGACAAAAATGAATTACAGGGAGGCAAATGCAAATGTTGGGGGAAGTTTATTAGAAGGTTTTTGCATTAGTTCCAGTTAGAGTTAATGATGACTTGGATCAAGATGGATGTAATGGATATGGAACATTTTCTGCTTGGTTAACTATTGCTATGTAACTTAATAGCTATGTAATTCATAATCATTTTATTATGCTCAATGATTCTGTGGGTCAAGATTTCAGAGACGACATATCAGAAGTGGCTTATCTGTGCTTCGCGATGTCTGGAGCCCCTTCTGTGAAGAATTGAAGGGCTGGGGGTGACTCAAAAAGCTGTTGGCTTCCTCACTCACATATCTGGCACCAGGCTGGGATAACTGTTGAGGGTGGGCCCAGTTAGGATTGTTGAACTGAGTACCTACATAAGGGTTCTCCATGGGGTTTGGATTTCTCAAAGCCTGGAGGTTGGGTTTAGAGAGGTTCATTTGAAGACCAAGCATTCCCAGGAACCAAAACAAACGACAGGGCTTCTCCTGACCTGCTTCAGAAGTCATGCACTATCACTTCTCCCATGTACCCCTGGTTACGAGCAAGTCAGTGTGACCAGCATAGATTCAAGGAGAGGGAAATTAGACTCCACCCCTCAGGGAATGGTTGGCAAGGTCATGTTGCAGAAAAACATGTGGCATGGGATATTTTGTGGCTGTCTTTGGAAAAATATTATCTGCCAAAGAAGGAAATGGCACAATTCAAGATATGCTTAAGAAGTGGGTTGATAGGACTTGGGGAATGATTGAATTAGGAGGTGAGGGAGAAATCAGGGATTCATTCATTTATTCTACAGATATTTAATATCATATGCTTAGCACTGTTCTGAGATGATTCTGAGAACTTGAGTGGATAATGATGCCATTTACTGATTTGGAAAATACTCAGAGGCAGAGATGATAATTTCAATTCTGGATACATTAGGTTGGAAGTGTCTGTGAGGTGACATCCAGATAGAGATTTCTAGAAGGCAGTTAGAGATAATGTGTCTAGAATAAAGATGACAGAACTGGTGGAAATAAATTGGGGAATTGTCAGCATAAGGTGAGAAAAGAAAAGAATTTAAGATTGTCTTGAGAAACACCAGTTAATGGATAGCTGGAGGAGAGAGGTGGCAAAGGAGACTGAGGAAGACCAGCCAGAGAGGTAGAAGGAAAATAGAGATAGTGGTTTCAGAGATTTTTAGGATTCTTAGGAAATGAGAGTGTTTTAGGTAGGAGTATCCGGTTTAGCTGAGAGGTCAAATAAGACAGGGACCAAAAGATGTTCATTGTCTTTAACAATATAAAGGTCATTTGAGAGCAGTTTGATGGACTAGTGGTAGTGGAAGCAAGATTGGAATTGGCTGAGAGGTTAGAGCAAAGAGAGTGTGTTGAGACAGAACACTTCTAGAAGTTTGGCTCTAAAGAAAGTTTTTTTTAAAACAATGATAAACATCTTGTAGGGGGAATAAAACTCTCCCTTGGGAAGAGACTGTGGGTGTGAGTTCTAGTATCCTTCTCTCATGAACACTCTGTCTCCCCTCCCCCACTTGTTTGCTTCTTCAACTTCTCCCTCCAAGCTGATAAAAGAAGCAATAGTTTCTGAGATTACAGACCCTTAGGTTGGAAATGAGATATTGCCATTAAAATAGAAATAAGAAAGGTTAGGTCATTGCAGGTGAGTTTGAAGCAGTGTATTTGAGAAGTAGAAGTGGTTCATTAAGTCTATATTGAAGGAGGTGAAGTGTATTCTATCACCCCTCTCAATTCTAGGGTCAAGTGTGCTCTGGAATTCCTGTATCATGCAGTGTTTTGCTTGGCCGTTTGCTTTCTTATCTCAAACCCAGTTGACCCTTCTTACCTCTCCTCCTGTACTGAATCTTTTTTTTTTTTTTTTTTTAATTAAATTCAGTTTTATTGAAATACATTCACACACCATACAATCATCCATGGTATACAATCCACTGTCCACAGTATGATAACATAGTTATGCGTTCATCACCACAGTCTATCTCTGAACATTTTCCTTACATCAGAAAGAACCAGAACAAGAATAAAACATAAAAGTGAAAAAAGAACACCCAAATCATCCCCCCATCCCACCTCATTTGTCCTTTAGTTTTTATCCCCATTCCTCCACTCATCCATACACTAGATAAAGGGGGTGTGATCCACAAGGTCTTCACAATCACACTGTCACCCCTTGTAACCGACATTATTCTATAATTGTCTTCAGGAGTCCAGACTGCTGGGTTGGAGTTTGGTAGTTTCAGGTATTTACTTCTAGCTATTCCAATACATTAAAACCTAAGATGTGTTATCTATATAGTGCATAAGAATGTCCACCACAGTGACCTCTCGACTCCATTTGGAATCTCTCAGCCACTGAAACTATTTTGTCTCATTTTGCATCCCCCTTTTGGTCAAGAAGATACTCTCAGTCCCACGATGCTGGGTCCACATTCATCCCCAGGAGTCATACTCTGCGTTGCCAGGGAGATTTACACCCCTGGGATTCGGGTCCCACGTAGAGGGGAGGGCAGCGAGTTCACCTGTCGCGATGGCTCAGTTAGAGAGAGAGAGGGCCACATCTGAGCAACAAAGAGGTACTCGGGGAGACTCTTAGGCACCATTACATACAACTTTAGACTCTCCTTTGTGGTAATGAGCTTCATAAGGGCAAGTCCCATGCTCGAGGGCTCAGCACATCAAGCCGCCAGTCCCAATGTTTGTGACAACATACGCTAGGGGATCAGCATCTCAAAGTTTAGAGACAGGCCTTACAATTCAGGGATAGAGTTTAACTGCTGTAAGAGCTTACAGTCTAGGGACTATTACAATTATTGTGTCCACGTTAGGCTATGTTCTAAGATTCAATTCTGAGTTTACACATTGTAGTTAGTCCATATTGGTGAGGCATCATCTCTCACCATGTTTTCTCCAACACTTTTACTCCTATATATATATTTTCCTACAATTTTGTAGAGTTATATTCACATACCATACATTTATCCACAGTGTACAATCAGTTTTTCATGGTATCATCATAAAGTTGCTGTACTGAATCTTAATGCTTTTTCTGAATAACTTTCTAAGAAAGAGAACTTGTATGAGAAAGAGTATGGGAGCTATTTTAGTTCATATGGATTATCTAAAAAGTATCTTATAATATATGCTTGTGCAGATCAGAATGGCACATATTTGTGGAAGACAACATAATATAGTGAAAAGTACTCTGAGCTAGGTATGGGGTTCTAATTGTGATTTTATGAGTTAACTTGTTTTGTGACCTTAGGCAAATTATTTTAAGATATGTAAAATGAGGGACTTGATAAATGCTTTAAATTGTCCTTTCTTGCTATAAGAGTCTACAATTCTGTAAGAACTGTTCCACAGGAAAAGTTCTGGTGACTGGAAAATAGCTAGTATACTATCTGTAAGGGTACCAAAATTTGCTGGAGTTTTGTTAGTGCTCTGCTTCTGCTCTTTGTTTACTTATCAGTCATCCAAAAAAATCAAAATATTTTTGTGGGTTTCATTTCAGGTGCTTTAATGCATGAGTTATCAAATGATGGTGCTCGTAGACAGTTTGAATTTTATCTGGAAGAAATGATCCTCCCTCTTATGGTAGCTAGTGCCCAAAGTGGGGAACGAGAATGCCACATAGTGGTGCTTACAGATGATGACGTCGTTGATTGGGATGAAGAGTATCCACCACAGATGGGAGAAGAATATTCACAAAGTAAGTATTGTGGCATGTTTTCTCTCTCTTGAATCATCACGTATTGTCTCTCTTTTATAGTATTAATAGAAGGGCAGTTTTTTAAAAAGAAAGTACATTGAACCCTTGCTGTTCACCAGGAGTCAGCAAATTATAGCCGTGAACCAAATCCAACCCACCAGCCCCCCTGCCTGTTTTGTGAATAAAGTTTTATTTATACACAGCCCTACCCATACGTTTATGTATTGTCTATGGCTGCTTTTGTGCTATGGTAGCAGAGTTGAGTAGTGCAATAGAGACTGCATGGCTGACAAAGACCAAAATATTTACTGTCTATCCCTTTACAGAAAAAATTGTCTCATACCTGCCATACACAGAAATGATTTCCTCTTTGTTGAGTATCTAGATCTTGATGGATTTTTCCTTTGCATTTAGAAGCATCCTGGAGAGTAAATGTACTTATAAAAAATAAGCTTTGAAAAATATTTTTGTTTATATATAGAATGAGATGTTTTAACCCATTGATTTTGAGTTCTAAGATGTTTCTTTTTAAACATCAAATGTGTTCCTGGAGGATACAGTGAACCTTCAGAAAGCTTTGTGGAACTATAGTTCTTTTAGGTGTTTCTGACCCAAACAGCATATCTTGAGCAGCAGTGACTAAATTTTCCTGTGTTACTTCTAATTGTGATTTTGTGAGTTAACTTAGGCAACTAAGGTCAAAATCAAAAGAAATATACTATATTATTTTCAAGACGTGTAAAATGAGGGGACTTGATGGATGCTTTAAATTATTTAGAGCCTCTGGGTTTTTTTGTTATAAACTTTATCTTGTACTGTTTTTCTTGACGAATCCAATACAGTATTTTTGATGAGTTCCATAGATTGAGAAGATGATCGAGTTGAAAGAATGACTCAAGGAACTGAGTATAATAGCCTAGCATCTTGGTATAGTTTTGTACTCTAGTCTGTTGAATTAATAAGGATTAAGGTTTAAGTAAAAAATACAGGAATATAGAAGGGTACCCAAACCTTTGAATTACACCGATTCTTCCACTTACTTATCCTTTTCTAAAAACAAAACAAAGCAGACTCCAGATGGTATTCTTTTTGACTTCTAAACAAGATTTTCAAAATATTACTGTTACACAAGTTGTGCTAGAACTTCTCAGGGTTTACATTGAGGTGTTTCCTTTGCATGGTGTACTGAAATGAGTGTTGTGATTCATTCTTTTGTGGATAGTTGTAGTAACAGATAATTCTTTTGCTATAGTCTCAGACCTAAGCTCTTTGCTAACAATGGTTTCCTATAATGATATGTGGAATAGAAAGTTGAACAAAATTTAGGAAATATTAAAGGTTCCTGAAAATCAAAAGAAGTATACTATACTATTTTCTTTTAAGAGAGTGGTGCCAATCATGGAACTTAGAAACAGCATCGTAGTGATATAACAAACCTGATTTTTCCTTTTCATTTTTTGAGCTTTCTATTTCAAAGTTTTTTGTTTTGTTTTTCTTTATTTTCTTAAGCTTTGAAGCTTAAAAGGACTGAAAACATTTTCATTTAATTTGTCTAAATATGTTTCCTTTTGTGTCAAGATGTTTCAACCTAAAGAGGATTCAAGAACACAGAAATAGCTTCTTAAGCCTGATTTTCCTAAATATGATACTGTGACGCCATCCATTATGAGACATCAAAAAAACTTAATCTTAAGTATCTGTTATTTATCATGAAATCTTGAGGATATAGTAATAATAATCACAAATTTGCCGCATGAATAACATCTGTATACTTATTTTCCTTTTATTGGTTCTTTTAAACCAGCGTGTTTGGTTTGTGAGTGTGTTTTTCTTTTCTTGAAAAAACCTTTGCAGTTCACCTTTTAAGGGCGATAACTCCACCTGAAAGAGAGAAGGCGAGGAGGGTCCATCAGTCTAACTCCCTGAAGTTCCCAGCACATTTTGAAGACTCAACATGTTGTCAGTGGATTATCTGTCCTTTGCAAAGCCAGTTTGCTCTAAACAGACTAACCTGGGCAGAACATGCTCGAATCTGCCACTTTTAACATTAGTATTAAGTGGGGCTGTTCGCCTGAATGGAAATCAGTTTGTGGGGTGGGTCTTTGGCCTTTTTGGGGGAGTTACCAATAGTTGCTCAATCCATGTAATGTCAAATGTCTGTTTTATAGTCTTTGACAAGGCAGGTTTTTATTGTTTTTTCTTGTTTTGTTTTGTTTTGTTTTTTTCCTATCTAGACTTGTCCTTTTAGGCATCATGGCAAAGTTCTTTATGTTGCCTGCTTAATGATGTGATATTGATATTTTTCTTTTGGTTCTCTTACTTGAAGATACCTGGGGCTGATCCCACTTCTGTAAGTCTATATGATGTATGTTTCAGAAGGAGATTCTTCCCATGGATTGGGTTACCTGATTGGTTATCAAAGCTTTTCTTGTTTCAACCTAAGTAGATATTTGCTTATACATTAACTGTACTGAATTGTTCTGTCATGTTGGCTAGTCATCCTTTGGCATCACTGCATCCAGTATTTGGGCTTTTAGGACTGTCAGGTCCCTTTGATGATCAAGATAAATTTAAGTTTGTCTCTCAAGTACTTTGATTTTAATAAGAAAATGTTTTTGTCTTTTTGTTTCCAGTTATTTATAGCACAAAACTGTATAGATTTTTCAAGTACATTGAAAACAGAGATGTGGCCAAATCAGTTTTGAAGGAGAGGGGTCTTAAGAAGATTAGATTGGGAATAGAAGGTAAGACATTTTCATTATTTTCTATTAGCTTTCTTTTGAAACACAAGGTTCAAAGTTGGATTCCATTTAGAATATAGTTTGAGTACTTTGAGAAAACACCTGAAAAACGAGTGCTGAATGCTCATGTAATAGCCCTATAAATAAGAACAGTCACCTTTCTTATCTGAGAAGACAGGTAAAAAGCCATTAGAAATTGTTTACTCTGTAAGATTCCCTAGCAATTTAGGGATATGAACTTGTCTTTTCTGCCATAATTGGCCCTAATTTGTTTTTGGCAGAGCCCATGTGGTATGTGAGAGTAGTCATATGTATACGTTCCCATGGGATTAGCCAGGCTCTTTGCCTCCTTGAGAGTAGAAGCAGTGACCATTGAAGATCCTCAAAGCCCAACAGAACTAAAATCTGCTTTCTGAAAATTCATATAAAAGCAGTACTAGTAGCTTACTGGTATCTTAAAGTATGATAATAGCTTATTTTCAAGTTAAATACAGATTGCAAAAATTATTTCATGTGATTTAAATACATTTTTAGATTGCTTTTTACTTTATGGCTTAAATGAAGTTTTCCATATGCCAGGTCAGATGCGTATTTTTTTTTTAAATGTCTTTTCTAAGAACAAAGTGTGTTTGTTGGTATAACATGACGTAGTGTAAAGAGTCCAAGATGTGGAGCCAGATTGCTTGTGTTCAAATTCTAGTTCTGTGACTTTACTACTGTATGACCTTGACCAAGGCACTTAACCTCCCTCTGCCTCAGGGGGAGCGTCTTAGTACCTACTTTATCCAGTTACTGTGAAGATAGAATGAGCTGATACATTAAAAGAAAACTTAAAACAGGTGCCGGCACTATGTGTTGTTGTGATGATGCTAATGAAGACAATGGTTTTGTCAATGACCTAATTGTACTGCTAGTGGCCACAGTAATGGGCTGCTAACAAATGTAGGGAAGAATGACCTTTTCTTCGAAGGAAAGGGAGGAAATTTGGGAATTAAGGAGTGGAATTGGTAACACATTAGCTTCCTTAGTGTGTGCCCCAGTCTTTCTTTACAAACAGTGGGATTTTGCTGCTTGATTACAAACAATGGGATTTTGCTGCTTGATTTCAGAGATAGAGAAGAAGTCAGCAGCTGGGAGCTATTTTAGATTGGGCAGTTTGGGAAGGTAAGGTCTCTCTGAGAAGAATACCTTCCAGCTGAAGCCTGATGACAGAGAGGGTTCTAGGCAGAGAAAAAAGCAAGTACAAAAAGTCATTGAGGTAGGAATAAGCTTAGTGTATTTGGGGTATAGAAAACACAGACATGGTTGTTATAGTGATTGAAGAGGAGATTTGAAGAGCTAGAGATAGTTGGCTTGAAAGTTGGTAGGAGAGGTAAGGTAGAGTCAGGAGACGCAGGTTCTTATAGGTCATTGTAAGATGTTTCCTGGCCAAGTATCTTTAGGCAAGTCTCTTAGCCTTTCTAAGCATCCGTTTCCTCATCTATAAATGGGTATTATACTTTTTATGTCGTAGAGGATGGTAGCAATGATCAAATTAGAGTTCCTGAAAATGATCTTTCTACCTGTTGCAACCAGTTCCCGAGGCCTCAGGGAAGGGGGTCATCACAGCTTTGAGACTAAAGAACACACCAGGGACAGACTGAGACATAGAGTTTATTGTGACTTATGAATAGGAGATAGCAGCTCCAATGGTGGCAGTTCAGGGACTCCAAGTAGCACTCTGCACTATGGCAAGAATCTACAGGGCCAATTATAGGGGCCCAGGACAAAGGCATTCCACTGGGTATGAGGTAAAGGGGTGGAGGGTCTACATACTAAGAAGGGAGTATACAATACTTCGAAGTAGGATAAGCTTTGGTTCCAGGAACCAGCAGACCTTGGAAAGGTCTGATTAATATATCACGGGAGAGTAAATAGCCATCTGCAGGTTTCCTCCTTTTGAGGGAGGCTGGATAATTGATATCTGTTATCCAGACCACACGGCCTGCTGCGTGTTGTTGGTCTTATATTATTAAGGGGGAGAGGCCCCAACCCTGGATTCCCACACCATGCTTTCTCTTTCTCTGTGTGGCTACAAGTATTCATCCTTCAAATTCTCTTTGAAACTTCCTTGGAAATCTCTATGAAGTTACTCCTTATATATAGTTGCACCTTACTATATGATACTTCTGTCTGTCCAGTCATGGAATATGAGCTCCTTGAGCAAGTCAAGGAGTATGTTGTACACCTATCATGTGGTCTAGGATTCTCAAATAGTGAAATGACTTATGTAAAAACTACATGTAAATTGGTTATTAAAATGTTAGGACTTCTTTCTCTATTATAAGGGAATAACAGAATTTATTGTATATTTACTATGTTCTAGGCATTGAGCTAAAATCTTGGATGAATTTTGTATAGCCATAAGGGCCTGGAGATGGGTATTATTGTATTAACTCCATTTTAAAAATCATGTTAATAATACATTATACATATGTACATAATATGTGTGATGTACATATTGTACTTCTAAATATTTTAATATGCCTCTTTTTAAAAAAATATTTTCTCATGCCCAACAATATTAAGAATAATTCCTTAATGTCATCTAGTATCAGCCTACATTAAAATCTTCCCCATGCTTATCAAAAATGTCCTTTATAACTGGTCTATCCAAACCAGGTTCTAGCCCAAGACTGCCTTTTTACTAGTTAGTATGACAAGTCTCTTATCTCTAGAATAGTTTCTTATTTATGACCCTGCCCTATTGAACAATCGAGGCCAGTTGTCCTGTGAAAATTCCACTTCTGCATATGCCCAGTTATTTCCTGGTGATATCCTTCAGTTTATTCTTCGCTCTTCTGTAATTCCTATAAACTGTAAGTTAGATTTAGAGGCTTCATTAGATTCAAGTTAAATGTTTTCAGCAAGAATATATCATAGATGATGTGCACTTCATATTACATCCCAAAGTCCCCAAAGTATCAGTACTAAGATTCTCTGTTGATTAAGTGGATGACAGCCTGATCCCACCATTGTAAGATTAAGTTGCTCCTTGTATTATTTTGACACTATGAGAATGTTGTTCAGTTCATCGTCAACCTTTACCTAATAGGTTTAAATACCAGTTGATATTCCATGCCTGAATCAGTATTATTATTAGGGATGCAAAATGATTGTTTTCTTTTTTTAATGTGTATGTGTGCCATAAACACCTTCTCAGAATAATTTTTTTAAGTGTGTAAAATAAAGTATATATGATTACAAAGGAAATAAATTATAATGAAAGGAAGTTATAAAAGTATTTTAAACCAAATTTGGGATATAATAATATATGTGCTTCTTCATGAATGTAATACATACAAGATCCAATAACTGTCATCATTTTGACTTAATGATGTGAATTTGAAAGATAATTTGAGGTCTCTGTGACAATTATAATGCAGTAGGAAAACATCTGTGATTTGGTGAGAAAGTCATGGCTATTGCTAATATTACTGTGGGTTGTGGCCTACATGCATGCATTCATAATGGAAGGAAATGCTATGTTTCAATGAAAGTAAAGGAGTAATTTTTCCCCCTTCAGTCTTACAGATGCTTGGCCTAGGGAGAGGGAGTAGAATGTAAGGTGAGAAAAGGATTAGGATTGAGTCTTGAGGAATTACAGCATTAAATAGTCAGCGAAGGAAGGTTGTGCCAGTAAAGGAAACTGAGAAGGAACAGCCAGAGAGGTAGGAGGGAAAAACAGGAAATGTGTTAAAGAAGCCAAGGGAAGACGATGTTTTAGGAAAGATGTAGTAGTCAGTACTAGCAAATATAGCTGAGAGGTGAAGTCAGATAAGGATTGGAAAATTTGTTTTGGATTTAACATGGAGGTCATTGCTTATTTTAAAATAAATTTTTAGAAACGAACATTCTCCCTTCCCTCATGCTCCTACCTCTCTTTCTTCTTCTTCCCTGGTAACCTCTAATCTGCTTTCTGTCTCTGCAGATTTGTAAACTTCTAGTCATCTCTCTTTTTTTTTTTTTATTATTTTGAAATAAATTCAAACTTACAGGAACAGTTGCAAAAACAATACAAACTCCGTACACAGAACTCCAACATACCCAGACCCTCCTCTCCTGATACCCCGATCCACCAACTTTAACATCCTGTCACACCATTTCTTTCTTTCTTTCTTTACCTCCCTATCATCCATCATCTGTTGCTCTGTATTCTGAACATATGAGAGCAAGCTGCACACATCCTTGAACAAACAATATAATTCACATATACATTTCCCATGAACAAGAACATTCTTTTATGCAATCCCATTAAGCGTAGCTAAGAAGTTCAAGAAATTCAACATTGATACAAAGCTTACATTCTGTATTTCCTTATTTTCCTTTCCTGTGTCCCAACTGTGGCCCTTTGAGCCTCCTCTCCTCCATCCTCAGATCCCATCCAGGATCATCCTTGGCATTTAATTGTCATTATCTGTTTAGACTGTCTTTTTTTTTTCAATTGTGGAAACTTACATACAGCCTAAATCTTCCCATTCCAACCCCTCCTTAGCATTCCATTAGTGGGATTAATCACATTTAGAATGTTGCAATGCTGTCACCTTCCCACCATCCATTACTAGAAATTTCCCTTCACCCTGAAGAGAAACCCTACACTCATTTCCTAACTCCCTTTTGCCCCTTCCCCCACTTCTCATAACCCATACTTTACTTTTCATCTCTATGGTCATATACTCTGATACTTTCTTTGTATTTACCATAGGGCTTAAATTTAACCTCTTAAATCTGTAACAATCTTGTTTTTCTTTGATACCAACTTAACTTCAATAGGACACGTAAACTATGTTCCTATACTCCTCCGTTCCCCCACCTTCATGTAGTTGTCAAAAATTACATATTTTACATTGAGTCCAAAACCACTGATTTATCATTACTGTTTATGTATTTTAGATCCTGTAGGAAGTGAATAGTGAAGTTACAAATCAAAAATACAGTAGTATTGGTATTTACATTTGCCATGTGATCTTTACTGGAAATCTTTATTTCTTCATGTGGTTTCAGTCAGTTGTTTAGTGTCCCTTCCTTTCAGCCTGCTCAGTTCCCTTTAGCATTTCTTATAGGACTGATCTACTGGCCATGAAGTCCCTCAACTTTTGATTATCCGGGAATGTTTTCATCTCCCCCTCATTTTTTTTTTTTTTTGAATTCAATTTTATTGAGATATATTCACATACCATACAATCATCCATGGAGTACAATCAGCTGTTCACAGTACCATCATATAGTTGTGCGTTCATCACCCCAATCTATTTTTTTAACATTTTCCTTGTACCAGAAAAAATAAAAATACGAATAAGAAATAAAAATGAAAAAGAACACCCAAATCGTCCCCCTCCTCCCACCCTATTTTTCATTTAGTTTTTTGTCCCCTTTTTTCTAATTGGATATTAAACTGGATAACAGGAGTGTGATCCTCAAGGCTTTCACAATCACAGTGACCCCTTGAAAGCTGCATTGCTGTATAATCCTGTGACTGACTTGTAAAAGATAATTGCTTACTGAGGTGTTCTGAGGTTTTTCCACTAAAAAAAATTTAAGACCCAGGAGTCTTTATTTTTTCATTTTAAAATAGGACAGTTCCTTCTCTGATTTTTCCAGTTAAAAATGAATTTTGTTTAAATTAGCAGTAACTTTTTTTTTTTTTTTTAACTTAATACCTAGCTTCAAAGCAAAGATAAACCTCAGTAGTACATAGGGAATTTAAAATAGGTGGTAATTGTTTAATGTATTCTATTAACTTTATTTGCCATTATAAAATGCACCTCTTGGTGCTCTGTTTTGGTGTACTAATTGCGTATTTCTAATTTAGTTTGATGTTATAATAATTGTTATGTTGCAAATTCAAAGCTTCATTCTCAGGGTTTTGTCTTTTATTTAAATATTAACTTTATAGTCCTGAATAGTCACTGGAAGGAGTATATGCAATGTAGTATCTTATCTACTGCTCCCTTTTAAGAGGAGAGATATACCTTTGATACTGTATATATTTTTGTAATAAATTATAAGATATGTGTAATCTTCTCAAATAGTACTTTTTTTTTTTTTTAAATCTTCATTTTATTGAGATATATTCACATACCACGCAGTCATACAAAACAAATCATACTTTCGATTGTTTACAGTACCATTACATAGTGGTACATTCATCACCCAAATCAATCCCTGACACCTTCATTAGCACACACACAAAAATAACAAGAATAATAATTAGAGTGAAAAAGAGCAATTGAAGTAAAAAAGAACACTGGGTACCTTTGTCTGTTTGTTTCCTTCCCCTATTTTTCTACTCATCCATCCATAAACTAGACAAAGTGGAGTGTGGTCCTTATGGCTTTCCCAATCCCCTTGTCACCCCTCATAAGCTACATTTTTATACAACTGTCTTTGAGATTCATGGGTTCTGGGTTGTAGTTTGATAGTTTCAGGTATCCACCACCAGCTACCCCAATTCTTTAGAACCTAAAAAGGGTTGTCTAAGGTGTGCATAAGAGTGCCCACCAGAGTGACCTCTCGGCTCCTTTTGGATTCTCTCTGCCACTGAAGCTTATTTCATTTCCTTTCACATCCCCCTTTTGGTCAAGAAGATGTTCTCCGTCCCACGATGCCAGGTCTACATTCCTCCCCGGGAGTCATATTCCACGTTGCCAGGGAGATTCACTCCCCTGGGTGTCTGATCCCACGTAGTGGGGAGGGCAGTGATTTCACCTTTCAAGTTGGCTTAGCTAGAGAGACAGGGCCACATCTGAGCAACAAAGAGGCATTCGGGAGGAGGCTCTTAGGCACAACCATAGGGAGGCCTAGCCTCTCCTTTGCAGCAACCGTCTTCCCAAGGGTAAAACCTGTGGTACAGGGCTCAACCCATCAAACCACCAGTCCCCTATGTCTGTGGTCATGTTAGCAACCATGGAGGTGGCGTAGGCGAATACCCTTGCATTCTCCACAGGCTCCTCAAGGGGGCACTACATCTTTTTTTTCCCTTGTTTTTCTTTTCTTTTTTTTTTTTTTTAACTTTCCCTTCTTTTTTAAATCAACTGTATGAAAAAAAAGTTAAAAAGAAAACAAACATACAATAAAAGAACGTTTCAAAGAGACCATAACAAGGGAGTAAGAAAAAGACAACTAACCTAAGATAACTGCTTAACTTCCAACATGTTCCTACTTTACCCCAAGAAAGTTACCTAATATAGCAACATTTCTGTGAACTTGCTCCTACTATATCCATCAGAAATTAACAGACCATAGTCATTCCTGGGCATCCCCAGAACGTTAAATAGCTTATCTGTTCTTCTTGGATTATTGTTCCCCCTTCCTTAATTGCTCTCTATTGCTACTTCCCCTACATTCTACATTATAAGCCATTTGTTTTACATTTTTCAAAGTTCACATTAGTGGTAGCATATAATATTCCTCTTTTTGTGCCTGGCTTATTTCATTCAGCATTATGTCTTCAAGGTTCATCCATGTTGTCATATGTTTCACAAGATCGTTCCTTCTTACTGCCGCGTAGTATTCCATCGTGTGTATATACCACCTTTTATTTATCCACTCATCTGTTGAAGGACATTTGGGTTGTTTCCATCTCTTGGCAATTGTGAATAATGCTGCTATGAACATTGGCGTGCAGATATCTGTTCGTGTCACTGCTTTCCGATCTTCCGGGTATATACCGAGAAGTGCAATCGCTGGATCGAATGGTAACTCTATATCTAGTTTTCTAAGGAACTGCCAGACTGACTTCCAGAGTGGCTGAACCATTATACAGTCCCACCAACAGTGAATAAGAGTTCCAATTTCTCCACATCCCCTCCAGCATTTGTAGTTTCCTGTTTGTTTAATGGCAGCCATTCTAACCGGTGTTAGATGGTATCTCATTGTGGTCTTAATTTGCATCTCTCTAATAGCTAGTGAAGCTGAACATTTTTTCATGTGTTTCTTGGCCATTTGTATTTCCTCTTCAGAGAACTGTCTTTTCATATCTTTTGCCCATTTTATAATTGGGCCAACTGTACTATTGTCATTGAGTTGTAGGATTTCTTTATATATGCAAGATACCAGTCTTTTGTCAGATACATGGTTTCCAAAAATTTTTTCCCATTGAGTTGGCTGCCTCTTTACCTTTTTGAGAAATTCCTTTGAGGTGCAGAAACTTCTAAGCTTGAGGAGTTCCCATTTATCTATTTTCTCTTTTGTTGCTTGTGCTTTGGGTGTAAAGTCTAGGAAGTGGCCGCCTAATACAAGGTCTTGAAGATGTTTCCCTACATTATCTTCTAGGAGTTTTATGGTACTTTCTTTTATATTGAGATCTTTGGTCCATTTTGAGTTAATTTTTGTGTAGGGGGTGAGGTAGGGGTCCTCTTTCATTCTTTTGGATATGGATATCCAACTCTCCCAGCCCCATTTGTTGAAAAGACCATTATGACTCAGTTCAGTGACTTTGGGGGCCTTATCAAAGATCAGTCGGCCATAGATCTGAGGGTCTATCTCCGAATTCTCCATTCGATTCCATTGATCTATATGTCTATCTTTGTGCCAGTACCATGCTGTTTTGACAACTGTGGCTTTATAATAAGCTTCAAAGTCAGGGAGTGTAAGTCCTCCCACTTCGTTTTTCTTTTTTAGAGTGTCTTTAGCAATTCGAGGCATCTTCCCTTTCCAAATAAATTTGATAACTAGCTTTTCCAAGTCTGCAAAGTAGGTTGTTGGAATTTTGATTGGGATTGCATTGAATCTGTAGATGAGTTTGGGTAGAATTGACATCTTAATGACATTTAGCCTTCCTATCCATGAACATGGAATATTTTTCCATCTTTTAAGATCCCCTTCTATTTCTTTTAGTAGAGTTATGTAGTTTTCTTTGTATAGGTCTTTTACATCTTTGGTTAAGTTGATTCCTAGGTACTTGATTTTTTAGTTGCTATTGAAAATGGTATCTTTTTCTTGAGTGTCTCTTCAGTTTGTTCATTTCTAGCATATAGAAACATTACTGACTTATGTGCATTAACCTTGTATCCCGCTACTTTGCTAAATTTGTTTATTAGCTCTAGTAGCTGTATCGTCGATTTCTCAGGGTTTTCTAGATATAAGATCATATCATCTGCAAACAATGACAGTTTTACTTCTTCTTTTCCAATTTGGATGCCTTTTATTTCTTTGTCTTGCCAGATTGCCCTGGCTAGCACTTCCAGCACAATGTTGAATAACAGTGGTGACAGCGGGCATCCTTGTCTTGTTCCTGATCTTAGAGGGAAGGCTTTCAGTCTCTCACCATTGAGTACTATGCTGGCTGTGGGTTTTTCATATATGCTCTTTATCATGTTGAGGAAGTTTCCTTCAATTCCTACCTTTTGAAGTGTTTTTATCAAAAAGGGATGTTGGATTTTGTCAAATGCTTTTTTAGCATCTATTGAGATGATCAATTGATTTTTCCCTTTTGACTTGTTAATGTGTTGTAATACATTGATTGATTTTCTTATGTTGAACCATCCTTGCATGCCTGGAATAAACCCCACTTGGTCATGGTGTCTGATTTTTTTAATGTGTGTTTGGATTCGATTTGCAAGTATTTTGTTGAGGATTTTTGCATCTATATTCATTAGGGAGATTGGCCGGTAGTTTTTCTTTTTTGTAACATCTTTGCCTGGTTTTGGTATTAGATTGATGTTAGCTTCATAAAATGAGTTAGGTAGTGTTCCATTTTCTTCAATGTTTTGAAAGAGTTTGAGTAAGATTGGTGTCAGTTCTTTCTGGAAAGTTTGGTAGAATTCCCCTGTGAAGCCATCTGGCCCAGGGCATTTATTTGTGGGAAGATTTTTGATGACTGCTTGGATCTCTTTGCTTGTGATGGGTTGATTGAGGTCTTCTATTTCTTCTCTGGTCAGTCTAGGTTGTTCATATGTTTCCAGGAAATTGTTCATTTCCTCTACATTATCCAGTTTGTTGCCATACAGTTGTTCATAATATCCTCTTATAATTTTTTTAATTTCTTCAGGATCTGCAGTTATGTCACCTTTTTCATTCATTTTTTTGTTTATATGGGTCTTCTCTCTTTTTGATTTTGTCAGTCTAGCTAGGGGCTTGTCAATCTTGTTGATCTTCTCAAAGAACCAACTTTTGGTGATATTTATCCTCTCTATTGTTTTTTTGTTCTCTATGTCATTTATTTCTGCTTTAATCCTTGTTATTTCTTTTCTTGTAGTTGGTTTAGGATTGGTTTGCTGTTCATTTTCTAGCCTCTTCAGTTGATCCATTAGTTCTTTGATTTTGGCTCTTTCTTCCTTTTTAATATATGCGTTTAGTGCTATAAATTTCCCCCTTAGCACTGCTTTTGCTGCATCCCATAGGTTTTGGTATGTTGTGTTCTCATTTTCATTCGTCTCTATATATTTAGCAATTTCTCTTGCTATTTCTTCTTTAACCCACTGATTGTTTAGGAGTGTGTTGTTTAACCTCCAGGTATTTGTGAATTTTCTAAGTCTCTGATGGTTATTGACTTCTAATTGTATTCCATTGTGGTCAGAGAATGTGCTTTGAATAATTTCAATCTTTTTAAATTTATTGAGGCTTGTTTTATGTCCCAGCATATGATCTATTCTGGAGAAAGTTCCATGAGCACTAGAAAAGTATGTGTATCCTGGTGATTTGGGATGTAATGTCCTGTATATGTCTGTTAAATCTAATTCATTTATCAGATTGTTTAGGTTTTCAGTTTCCTTATTGGTCTTCTGTCTGGTTGATCTATCTATAGGAGAGAGTGATGTGTTGAACTCTCCCACAATTATTGTGGAAACATCAATTGCTTCCTTTAGTTTTGCCAGTGTTTCTCGCATGTATTTTGTGGCACCTTGGTTGGGTGCATAGACATTTACGATTGTTATTTCTTCTTGCTGAATCACCCCTTTTATTAGTACGTAGTGGCCTTCTTTGTCTCTCAAAACATCCCTGCATATGAAGTCTATTTTATCTGAGATTAATATTGCTACACCTGCTTTCTTTTGGCTGTAGCTTGCATGAAATATTTTTTTCCATCCTTTCACTTTCAGTTTCTTTGTGTCCCTGTGTCTAAGATGAGTCTCTTGTATGCAACATATTGATGGTTCATTTTTTTTGATCCATTCTGTGAATCTAAATCTTTTTTTTTTTTTTTTGCCTTTTACAAAAAGGGGTTTATTTGGTTACAGTTACAGTCTTAAGGCCATAAAGTGTCCAAGGTAACACATCAGCAATCGGGTACCTTCACTGGAGGATGGCCAATGGTGTCCGGAAAACCTCTGTTAGTTGGGAAGGCATGTGGCTGGCGTCTGCTCCAAAGTTCTGGTTTCAAAATGGCTTTCTCTCAGGACGTTCCTCTCTAGGCTGTAGTTCCTCAAAAATGTCACTCTTAGTTGCTCTTGGGGTGTTTGTTCTCTCTTAGCTTCTCTGGAGCAAGAGTCTACTTTCAACAGCCATATTCAAACTGTCTCTCATCTGCAGCTACTCTCTCAGCTTCTGTGCATTCTTCAAAGTGTCCCTCTTGGCTATAGAGCCTCTTCAAAATGTCACTCCCAGCTGCACTTCAAAATATCACTTACAGCTGCACTGAATTCCTTCTGTTTGTCAGCACATTTATATGGCTCCAGTGATTTAATTTAGACCTATCCTGAGTGGGTGGGGTAACACCTCCATGGAAATTTTCCAATTGGAGTCATCACCCACAGTTGGGTGGGTCACATTTCCATGCAAACAACCTAATCCAAACGTTCCAACTTAATCCCCACTAATATGTCTGCCACACAAGATTGCATCAAAGAATATGGCTTTTCTGGGGGACATAATACATTCAAACCAGCACATTGCTAAAAGAAACCAAAGAAGACCTAAATAAATGTAAAGCCATTCCATGTTCATAGATTGGAATACCAAATATTACCAGGATATCAATTCTACCCAAAGCGGTCCACAGATTCAACACAATCCCAATCAAAACTCCAACAACCTTCCCCGCAGAAACCGAAAGGCCAATTATCAAATTCACAGGGAAGGGTAAGCCAAAACCATCTTGTAATAGAAGAACGAAGTTGGAGAACCAGCACTGCCCAACCCTAAAACATATGGCAAAGCTACAGTAATCAAAACAGCATGGTACTGGCCCAAGGACAGACCAAAGGCCAATGGAACCGAACCGAGAGTCCAGAAACAAACCCCCACATCCACGACAAACCGACTTTTTCACAAGGGTGCCAAGTCCACTCAATGGGGGAAAAACAGTCTCTTCAACAAGAGGTGCCTAGAAAACAGGATGTCCACATGCAAAACAATGAAAGTGGATTCCCACCTCACCATCTAGGAAATCAACTCAAAATGGACCAAAGATCTAAACATAAGAACCAGAACTAAAAAACTCCCAGATGAAAACAGGGAAGGATCTTCAGTACCTTGTGCTAAGCAATGGTTTCTAGGTCTCTACATCCAGAGAACAAGCGACCAATGAAAAAAACAGAAAAATGGGACCTCACAAAAGTCACAAACTTTCCTGCATCAAAGGACTTGATTATGCAAGTAAAAAGACAATCCACACAATGGGAGAAAATACTTGGAAACCACGTATTTAATGAGAGTTTAAATATTCAGAACACATAAAGAAATCCTTCAACTCAACAACAACAAAAAAGACAAATAAGCTGTGCTGATTTGAATCTCTTATGTACCCCAGAAAAGCCTATGTTATTTTAATCCAGTATTGTTGGGGCAGACCAACTGTGGATGGGATCTTTTTTTTTTTTTTTTTTTTTTTTTAATCATCATTTTATTGAGATATATTCACATACCACGCAGTCATACAAAACAAATTGTACTTTCGACTGTTTACAGTACCATTACATAGTTGTACATTCATCACCTAAATCAATCCCTGACACCTTCATTAGCACACACACAAAAATAACAAGAATAATAATTAGAGTGAAAAAGAGCAATTGAAGTAAAAAAGAACACTGGGTACCTTTGTCTGTTTGTTTCCTTCCCCTACTTTTCTACACATCCATCCATAAACTAGACAAAGTGGAGTGTGGTCCTTATGGCTTTCCCAATCCCACTGTCACCCCTCATAAGCTACATTTTTATACAACTGTCTTCGAGATTCATGGGTTCTGGGTTGTAGTTTAATAGTTTCAGGTATCCACCACCAGCTACCCCAATTCTTTAGAACCTAAAAAAGGTTGTCTAAAGTGTGCGTAAGAGTGCCCACCAGAGTGATCTCTCGGCTCGTTTTGGAATCTCTCTGCCACTGAAGCTTATTTCATTTCCTTTCACATCCCCCTTTTGGTCAAGAAGATGTTCTCCATCCCACGATGCCGGGTCTACATTCCTCCCCGGGAGTCATATTCCACGTTGCCAGGGAGATTCACTTCCCTGGGTGTCTGATCCCACGTCGGGGGGAGGGCAGTGATTTCACCTTTCAAGTTGGCTTAGCCAGAGAGAGAGGGCCACATCTGAGCAACAAAGAGGCATTCAGGAGGAGACTCTTAGGCACAAATACAGGGAGGCCTAGCCTCTCCTTTGCAGCAACCGTCTTCCCAAGGGTAAAACTTATGGTAGAGGGCTCAACCCATCAAACCACCAGTCCCCTATGTCTGTGGTCATGTTAGCAACCATGGAGGTGGCGTAGGCGAATACCCCTGCATTCTCCACAGGCTCCTCAAGGGGGCACTACATCTTTTTTTTTTTTTCCTTGTTTGTCTTTTTTCTTTTCTTTTTTTTTTTTTTTAACTTTCCCTTCTTTTTTAAATCAACTGTATGAAAAAAAAATGTTAAAAACAAAACAAACATACAATAAAAGAACATTTCAAAGAGACCATAACAAGGGAGTAAGAAAAAGACAACTAACCTAAGATAACTGCTTAACTTCCAACATGTTCCTACTTTACCCCAAGAAAGTTACATAATATAGCAACATTTCAGTGAACTTGTTCCTACTACATCCATCAGAAATTAACAGACCATAGTCATTTCTGGGCATCCCCAGAACGTTAAATAGCTTATCTGTTCTTCTTGGATTATTGTTCCCCCTTCCTTAATTGCTCTCTACTGCTAGTTCCCCTACATTCTACATTATAAACCATTTGTTTTACATTTTTCAAAGTTCACATTAGTGGTAGCATATAATATTTCTCTTTTTGTGCCTGGCTTATTTCGCTCAGCATTATGTCTTCAAGGTTCATCCATGTTGTCATATGTTTCACCAGATCGTTCCTTCTTACTGCCGCGTAGTATTCCATCGTGTGTATATACCACATTTTATTTATCCACTCATCTGTTGAAGGACATTTGGGTTGTTTCCATCTCTTGGCAATTGTGAATAATGCTGCTATGAACTTTGGCGTGCAGATATCTGTTCGTGTCACTGCTTTCCGATCTTCCGGGTATATACCGAGAAGTGCAATCGCTGGATCGAATGGTAGCTCTATATCTAGTTTTCTAAGGAACTGCCAGACTGACTTCCAGAGTGGCTGAACCATTATACAGTCCCACCAACAATGAATAAGAGTTCCAATTTCTCCACATCCCCTCCAGCATTTGTAGTTTCCTGTTTGTTTAATGGCAGCCATTCTAACCGGTGTTAGATGGTATCTCATTGTGGTCTTAATTTGCATCTCTCTAATAGCTAGTGAAGCTGAACATTTTTTCATGTGTTTCTTGGCCATTTGTATTTCCTCTTCAGAGAACTGTCTTTTCATATCTTTTGCCCATTTTATAATTGGGCTGTCTGTACTATTGTCATTGAGTTGTAGGATTTCTTTGTATATGCAAGATATCAGTCTTTTGTCAGATACATGGTTTCCAAAAATTTCCTCCCACTGAGCCGGCTGCCTCCCTACCTTTTTGAGAAATTCCTTTGAGGTGCAGAAACTTCTAAGCTTGAGGAGTTCCCATTTATCTATTTTCTCTTTTGTTGCTTGTGCTTTGGGTGTAAAGTCTAGGAAGTGGCCTCCTAATACAAGGTCTTGAAGATGTTTTCCTACATTATCCTCTAGGAGTTTAATGGTACTTTCTTTTATATTGAGATCTTCGGTCCATCCCGAGCTAATTTTTGTGTAGGGGGTGAGGTATGGGTCCCCCCCCCATCCCCCTGGATATGGACATCCAACTCTCCCAGCCCCATTCGTCGAAAAGACCATTATGGGTCAGTTCGGTGACTTTGGGGGCCTTATCAAAGATCAGTCGGCCATAGATCCGAGGGTCCATCTCCGAACCCCCAATTCGACTCCACCGATCCATATGTCTATCCTTGTGCCAGCACCACGCTGCTCCGGCAACCGTGGCCTTATAATAAGCTTCAAAGTCAGGGAGTGCAAGTCCTCCCACCTCGCCCCTCTTTTTTAGAGTGTCTTTAGCAATTCGAGGCATCTTCCCTTTCCAAATAAATCCGATAACTAGCCCCCCCAAGTCTGCAAAGTAGGTTGCCGGAGCCCCGACCGGGACTGCATCGAATCTGCAGATGAGTCCGGGTAGAATTGACATCTTAATGACATCCAGCCTTCCTATCCATGAACATGGAATATCTTTCCATCTTTTAAGGTCCCCTTCTATTTCCTTTAGTAGAGTCATGTAGTTTTCTTTGTATAGGTCTTTTACATCTTTGGTTAAGTTGATTCCTAGGTACTTGATTTTTTTAGTTGCTATTGAAAATGGTATCTTTTTCTTGAGTGTCTCTTCAGTTTGTTCATTTCTAGCATATAGAAACATTACTGACTTATGTGCATTAATCTTGTATCCCGCTACTTTGCTAAATTTGTTTATTAGCTCTAGTAGGTGTATCGTCGATTTCTCAGGGTTTTCTAGATATAAGATCATATCATCTGCAAACAATGACAGTTTTACTTCTTCTTTTCCAATTTGGATGCCTTTTATTTCTTTGTCTTGCCGGATTGCCCTGGCTAGCACTTCCAGCACAATGTTGAATAACAGTGGTGACAGCGGGCATCCTTGTCTTGTTCCTGATCTTAGAGGGAAGGCTTTCAGTCTCTCACCATTGAGTACTATGCTGGCTGTGGGTTTTTCATATATGCTCTTTATCATGTTGAGGAAGTTTCCTTCAATTCCTACCTTTTGAAGTGTTTTTATCAAAAAGGGATGTTGGATTTTGTCAAATGCTTTTTCAGCATCTATTGAGATGATCAATTGATTTTTCCCTTTCGAGTTTTTAATGTGTTGTAATACATTGATTGTTTTTCTTATGTTGAACCATCCTTGCATGCCTGGAATGAACCGCACTTGGTCATGGTGTATGATTTTTTTAATGTGTCTTTGGATTCGATTTGCAAGTATTTTGTTGAGGATTTTTGCATCTATATTCATTAGGGAGATTGGCCGGTAGTTTTCCTTTTTTGTAGCATCTTTGCCTGGTTTTGGTATTAGATTGATGTTAGCTTCATAAAATGAGTTAGGTAGTGTTCCATTTTTTTCAATGTTTTGAAAGAGTTTGAGTAAGATTGGTGTCAGTTCTTTCTGGAAAGTTTGGTAGAATTCCCCTGTGAAGCCATCTGGCCCTGGGCATTTATTTGTGGGAAGATTTTTGATGACTGATTGGATCTCTTTGCTTGTGATGGGTTGGTTGAGGTCTTCTATTTCTTCTCTGGTCAGTCTAGGTTGTTCATATGTTTCCAGGAAATTGTCCATTTCTTCTACATTATCCAGTTTGTTGCCATACAGTTGTTCATAATATCCTCTTATAATTTTTTTAATTTCTTCAGAATCTGCAGTTATGTCACCTTTTTCATTCATTATTTTGTTTATATGGGTCTTCTCTCTTTTTGATTTTGTCAGTCTAGCTAGGGGCTTGTCAATCTTGTTGATCTTCTCAAAGAACCAACTTTTGGTGATATTTATCCTCTCTATTGTTTTTTTGTTCTCTATGTCATTTATTTCTGCTTTAATCCTTGTTATTTCTTTTCTTGTAGTTGGTTTAGGATTGGTTTGCTGTTCATTTTCTAGCTTCTTCAGTTGATCCATTAGTTCTTTGATTTTGGCTCTTTCTTCCTTTTTAATATATGCGTTTAGTGCTATAAATTTCCCCCTTAGCACTGCTTTTGCTGCATCCCATAGGTTTTGGTATGTTGTGTTCTCATTTTCATTCGTCTCTATATATTTAGCAATTTCTCTTGCTATTTCTTCTTTAACCCACTGATTGTTTAGGAGTGTGTTGTTTAACCTCCAGGTATTTGTGAATTTTCTAAGTCTCTGATGGTTATTGACTTCTAATTGTATTCCATTGTGGTCAGAGAATGTGCTTTGAATAATTTCAATCTTTTTAAATTTACTGAGGCTTGTTTTATGTCCCAGCATATGATCTATTCTGGAGAAAGTTCCATGAGCACTAGAAAAGTATGTGTATCCTGGTGATTTGGGATGTAATGTCCTGTAGATGTCTGTTAAATCTAATTCATTTATCAGATTGTTTAGGTTTTCAATTTCCTTATTGGTCTTCTGTCTGGTTGATCTATCTATAGGAGAGAGTGATGTGTTGAAGTCTCCCACAATTATTGTGGAAACATCAATTGCTTCCTTTAGTTTTGCCAGTGTTTCTCTCATGTATTTTGTGGCACCTTGATTGGGTGCATAGACATTTACGATTGTTATTTCTTCTTGCTGAATTGCCCCTTTTATTAGTATGTAGTGGCCTTCTTTGTCTCTCAAAACATCCCTGCATTTGAAGTCTATTTTATCTGAGATTAATATTGCTACACCTGCTTTCTTTTGGCTGTAGCTTGCATGAAATATTTTTTTCCATCCTTTCACTTTCAGTTTCTTTGTGTCCCTGTGTCTAAGATGAGTCTCTTGTATGCAACATATTGATGGTTCATTTTTTTTGATCCATTCTGCGAATCTATATCTTTTAATTGGGGAGTTTAATCCATTTACATTCAACGTTAAAACCGTGAAGGCATTTCTTGAATCAGCCATCTTATCCTTTGGATTATGTTTGCCATATTTTTCCCTCTCTCTATTAATATCCTTTATTGTACCCATACCGAATCTCTTTAGTACTGAACCTTTCTCCACGTCTCTCTGTCCTGTCTTTGTTTCTCGGTCTGTAGGGCTCCCTTTAGTATCTCCAGTAGGGCAGGTCTCTTGTTAGCAAATTCTCTCAGCATTTCTTTGTCTGTGAAAAATTTAAGCTCTCCCTCAAATTTGAAGGAGAGCTTTGCTGGATAAAGTATTCTTGGCTGGAAATTCCTCTCACTCAGAATTTTAAATATATCGTGCCACTGCCTTCTTGCCTCCATGGTGGCTGCTGAGTAGTCACTACTTAGTCTTATGCTGTTTCCTATGTATGTGGTGAATTGCTTTTCTCTTGCTGCTTTCAGAACTTGCTCCTTCTCTTCTATGTTTGACAGTGTGATCAGTATATGTCTCGGAGTGGGTTTTTTTGGATTTATTCTATTTGGAGTTCGCTGAGCATTTATGATTTGTGTATTTATGTTGTTTAGAAGATTTGGGAAGTTTTCCCCAACAATTTCTTTGAATACTCTTCCTAGACCTTTACCCTTTTCTTCCCCTTCTGGGACACCAATGAGTCTTATATTCGGACGTTTCATATTATCTCTCATATCCCTGAGGTCCATTTCGAGTTTTTCAATTTTTTTCCCTATTCTTTCTTTTATGCTTTCATTTTCCATTCTGTCATCTTCCAGGTCACTGATTCGTTGTTCAGCTTCCTCTAGTCTTGTACTGTGAGTGTCCAGAATGTTTTTAATTTGGTCAACAGTTTCTTTAATTTCCATAAGATCATCCATTTTTTTATTTAGTCTTGCAATGTCTTCTTTATGCTCTTCTAGGGTCTTCTTGATTTCCTTCATATCCCGTACTATGGTCTCATTGTTCATCTTTAGTTCTTTGAGTAGCTGCTCTAGGTGCTGTGTCTCTTCTGGTCTTTTGATTTGGGTGCTTGGGCTTGGGTTATCCATATCGTCTGTTTTTTTTCATATGCTTTATAATTTTCTGTTGTTTTTGGCCTCGTGGCATTTGCTGAACTTGATAGGGTTCTTTTAGGGTTTGTAGACCTATTGAAGTCCTTATCTCTAATTTATCAGATCTACAGCTTCGTGGAGTACAGTTTCTCTAACTAACCAGCAGGTGGCGTCCACGAGCCACCTGTTCTCCACAAGCCAGATCTCCCCTGCTTAGCCTTTTTGGTGAGTGGGGGAGTGAGTCTTGTGGGGCCCAATTGGTGTACCAAGATTGCGTGTGTAGTTGGTGTTGCCTGCCCTGTATGTGGGGCGTGTTTCTGGGCAGTCGGGGAGGGGGGGTGGCCCTAAGAATCAAATCTCCCTGATGATCCTAGAGTTTTAAAGCTGCTGCAATAGTCTAATCCTTCAGTTCAGTCCTGCCACAGTTTGTCTCTGCTACTGACCCACAAGTCTTTGGTATTGGCATATGGCTCCTGAGACTTGCAAGTGGGCCCCTCTTCCAGGCTGTGCACCCCGGGTCCTCTGTTGAGGGCTGACTGTGCTATGTCACAGGTGAGTGCCGTCCCCCCAGGGCAGTTCTGGGCTGCTGGGCTGTGTAGAGAGGCTCCCAGTCTGCTGAAATGATGGCTGAATGGGGCTTTGTTAATTCACACTGCTCCACCTTCCCAGCTCTGGGACATTCAGCTGAGGTTGCAGGGAAGGCTAATGTCCACGCCCAGTTTTGTGGTGTGTGCCTGTTATTTGAAGCACTTCTGTCACACTGGGTTGTCTGGGGCAGCTCTGGGCTATGGGGCTGGCGATGGGCAGGAGTGTTTCCTGTCCACCAGGATGGTGGCTGTGAGCGGACACCCCCCTATTCTTGGGAAGTTGTGTTGTTTAGTGAATTTTCTCAGCCTCTGGATTATTGCCTTTTGTCTCAGAGCTCTCTTAGTTCTGCTCTTGACTTGACGTGCCCAAATTGCAATTCTTTGAAGCTTTCTGTATTGAGCTTCTTAGAGTAATTGTTTTAGAAAAAGCAAAAAGGATTTAAAAAAAAAAACAAAAAAAAAACAACAAAAAAAAAACGGCCCTCCTCAGAGATCTAATGAGTTATTGAAATGCTAATAGACAAAGCAACCAGGGCCATTAAGGAAAGGTGCACAGGGCAGAGAGATCAGCTTTGCTTCGGGATTTGCATATGCGCCTCAAGGCCTGAGCTCCGCCCTTCCCCTTTCTGTGTTCACCAGAACTCCAAAAATCCTCTGCTTTTATTTTGGAGTTTTTCGTGTTGTTTTTTTTCTATGCCTGTCTCCTCTCTGCTGGGCTGGCTGCTCTCAGATTCTCTGGTGTCTGGTCTCAGTCTATCTATGGTTGGAGTTTGAATCAGTAGAATGAGTTTTCGATAAGAGCAGCCACTGCAGTTCTCCCTTCTCCTTCCCGGAGCTGACAGCCCCTCCTCGCCCGGGACTGAGCCTGGCAGGGAGGGGCGCGGGACCCCTGGCCGCAAAAACTTACAGATTTCGCTGATCTCAGCAGTTCCACGTTTTCATGAGTGTTGTATGAAGTATGCCCAAAGACAGATTGCTCTGTGGTGTCCAGTCCACGCAGTTCCTGGCTTTTTACCTACATTCCTGGAGGAGTAACTAAAACTTACAGCTCACCAGTCTGCCATCTTGCCCCGCCTCCCTGAATCTATATCTTTTAATTGGGGAGTTTAATCCATTTACATTCAACGTTATAACCGTGAAGGCATTTCTTGAATCAGCCATCTTATCCTTTGGTTTATGTTTGTCATATTTTGCCCCTCTCTCTATTAATATCCTTTATTGTACCCATACCGAATCTCTTTAGTACTGAACCTTTCTCCAAGTCTCTCTGTCCTGTCTTTGTTTCTCTGTCTGTAGGGCTCCCTTTAGTACCTCCAGTAGGGCAGGTCTCTTGTTAGCAAATTCTCTCAGCATTTGTTTGTCTGTGAAAAATTTAAGCTCTCCCTCAAATTTGAAGGAGAGCTTTGCTGGATAAAGTATTCTTGGCTGGAAATTTTTCTCACTCAGAATTTTAAATATATCGTGCCACTGCCTTCTCGCCTCTGTGGTGGCTGCTGAGTAGTCACTACTTAGTCTTATGCTGTTTCCTTTGTATGTGGTGAATTGCTTTTCTCTTGCTGCTTTCATAACTTGCTCCTTCTCCTCTGTGTTTGACAGTGTGATCAGTATATGTCTCGGAGTGGGTTTATTTAGATTTATTCTATTTGGGGTTCGCTGACCATTTATGATTTGTGTATTTTTGTTGTTTAGAAGATTTGGGAAGTTTTCCCCAACAATTTCTTTGAATACTCTTCCTAGACCTTTACCCTTTTCTTCCCCTTCTGGGACACCAATGAGTCTTATATTTGGACGTTTCATATTATCTATCATGTCCCTGAGGTCCATTTCGATTTTTTCAATTTTTTTCCCCATTCTTGCTTTTATGCTTTTATTTTCCATTCTGTGATCTTCCAGGTCACTGATTCGTTGTTCAACTTCCTCTAGTCTTGTACTATGAGTGTCCAGAATGTTTTTAATTTGGTCAACAGTTTCTTTAATTTCCATAAGATCATCCATTTTTTTATTTTGTCTTGCAATGTCTTCTTTATGCTCTTCTAGGGTCTTCTTGATTTTCTTTGTCTCCCGTACTATGGTCTCACTGTTCATCTTTAGTTCTTTGAGTAGCTGCTCTAGGTGCTGTGTCTCTTCTGGTCTTTTGATTTGGATGCTTGGGCTTGGGTTATCCATATCGTCTGGTTTTTTCATATGCTTTATAATTTTCTGTTGTTTTTGGCCTCGTGGCATTTGCTGAACTTGATAGGGTTCTTTTAGGATTTGTAGACCAATTGAAGTCCTTATCTCTAATTTATCAGATCTACAGCTTCGTGGAGTACACTTTCTCTAACTAACCAGCAGGTGGCGTCCACGAGCCACCTGTTCTCCACAAGCCAGTTCTCCCCTGCTTAGCCTTTTTGGTGAGTGGGGGAGTGAGTCTTGTGGGGTCCAATTGGTGTATCAAACTTGCGTGTGTAGTTGGTGTTGCCTGCCCTGTATATGGGGTGTGTTTCTGGGCAGTCAGGGAGAGGGGGATGGCTCTAACAATCAAATCTCCCTGGTGATCCTAGAGTTTTAAAGCTGCTGCAATAGTCTAATCCTTCAGTTCAGTCCTGCCACAGTTTGTCTCTGCCACTGACCCACAAGACCTTGGTATTGGCGTATGGCTCCTGAGACTTGCAAGTGGGCCCCTCTTCCAGGCCGTGCACCCCGGGTCCTCTGTTGAGGGATGACTGTGCTATCTCACAGGTGAGTGCCGTCCCCCCAGGGCAGTTCTGGGCTGCTGGGCTGTGTAGGGAGGCTCCCAGTCTGCTGAAATGATGGCTGAATGGGGCTTTGTTAATTCACACTGCTCTACCTTCCCAACTCTGGGACAATCAGCTGAGGTTGCAGGGAAGGCTAATGTCCACGCCCAGGTTTGTGGTGTCTGCCTGTTATTTGAAGCACTTCCGTCCCACTGGGTTGTCTGGGGCAGTTCTGGGCTATGGGACTGGCGATGGGCAGGAGTGTTTCCTGTCCACCAGGATGATGGCTGTGAGCGGACACCCCCCTTTTCTTGGGAAGTTGTGGTGTTTAGTGAATTTTCTCAGCCACTGGATTATTGCGTTTTGTCTCAGAGATCTCCTAGTTCTGCTCTTGACTTGAGCTGCCCTAATAGCAAGTCTTTGAAGCTTTCTGTATTGGGCTTCTTAGAGTAATTGTTTTAGAAAAAGAAAAAAGGATTTAAAAAAAAAAAAAAAAAAGGGCCCTCCTCAGAGATCTAATGGGTTATTGAAATGCTAAGAGACAAAGCAACCAGGGCCATTAAGGAAAGGTCCACAGGGCAGAGAGATCAGCTTTTCTTCAGGATTTGCATATGCGCCTCAGGGCCCTTCCCCTTTCTATGTTCACCAGAACTCCAAAAATCCTCCGCTTTTATTTTGGAGTTTTTCGTGTTGTTTTTTTTCTATGCCTGTCTCCTCTCTGCTGGGCTGGCTGCTCTCAGATTCTCTGGTGTCTGGTCTCAGTCTATCTATGGTTGGAGTTTGAATCAGTAGAATGAGTTTCCGATAAGGGCTGCCACTGCAGTTCTCCCTTCTCCTTCCCGGAGCTGACAGCCCCTCCTCCCCCGGGACTGAGCCTGGCAGGGAGGGGCGCGGGTCCCCTGGCCGCAAAAACTTACAGATTTCGCTGATCTCAGCAGTTCCACGTTTTCATGAGTGTTGTATGAAGTATGCCCAAAGACAGATTGCTCTGTGGTGTCCAGTCCACGCAGTTCCTGGCTTTTTACCTACATTCCTGGAGGAGTAACTAAAACTTACAGCTCACCAGTCTGCCATCTTGCCCCGCCTCCCTGAATCTATATCTTTTAATTGGGGAGTTTAATCCATTTACATTCAACGTTATAACCGTGAAGGCATTTCTTGAATCAGCCATCTTATCCTTTGGTTTATGTTTGTCATATTTTGCCCCTCTCTCTATTAATATCCTTTATTGTACCCATACCGAATCTCTTTAGTACTGAACCTTTCTCCAAGTCTCTCTGTCCTGTCTTTGTTTCTCTGTCTGTAGGGCTCCCTTTAGTACCTCCAGTAGGGCAGGTCTCTTGTTAGCAAATTCTCTCAGCATTTGTTTGTCTGTGAAAAATTTAAGCTCTCCCTCAAATTTGAAGGAGAGCTTTGCTGGATAAAGTATTCTTGGCTGGAAATTTTTCTCACTCAGAATTTTAAATATATCGTGCCACTGCCTTCTCGCCTCTGTGGTGGCTGCTGAGTAGTCACTACTTAGTCTTATGCTGTTTCCTTTGTATGTGGTGAATTGCTTTTCTCTTGCTGCTTTCATAACTTGCTCCTTCTCCTCTGTGTTTGACAGTGTGATCAGTATATGTCTCGGAGTGGGTTTATTTAGATTTATTCTATTTGGGGTTCGCTGACCATTTATGATTTGTGTATTTTTGTTGTTTAGAAGATTTGGGAAGTTTTCCCCAACAATTTCTTTGAATACTCTTCCTAGACCTTTACCCTTTTCTTCCCCTTCTGGGACACCAATGAGTCTTATATTTGGACGTTTCATATTATCTATCATGTCCCTGAGGTCCATTTCGATTTTTTCAATTTTTTTCCCCATTCTTGCTTTTATGCTTTTATTTTCCATTCTGTGATCTTCCAGGTCACTGATTCGTTGTTCAACTTCCTCTAGTCTTGTACTATGAGTGTCCAGAATGTTTTTAATTTGGTCAACAGTTTCTTTAATTTCTATAAGATCATCCATTTTTTTATTTTGTCTTGCAATGTCTTCTTTATGCTCTTCTAGGGTCTTCTTGATTTTCTTTGTCTCCCGTACTATGGTCTCATTGTTCATCTTTAGTTCTTTGAGTAGCTGCTCTAGGTGCTGTGTCTCTTCTGGTCTTTTGATTTGGGTGCTTGGGCTTGGGTTATCCATATCGTCTGGTTTTTTCATATGCTTTATAATTTTCTGTTGTTTTTGGCCTCGTGGCATTTGCTGAACTTGATAGGGTTCTTTTAGGATTTGTAGACCAATTGAAGTCCTTATCTCTAATTTATCAGATCTACAGCTTCGTGGAGTACACTTTCTCTAACTAACCAGCAGGTGGCGTCCACGAGCCACCTGTTCTCCACAAGCCAGTTCTCCCCTGCTTAGCCTTTTTGGTGAGTGGGGGAGTGAGTCTTGTGGGGTCCAATTGGTGTATCAAACTTGCGTGTGTAGTTGGTGTTGCCTGCCCTGTATATGGGGTGTGTTTCTGGGCAGTCAGGGAGAGGGGGATGGCTCTAACAATCAAATCTCCCTGGTGATCCTAGAGTTTTAAAGCTGCTGCAATAGTCTAATCCTTCAGTTCAGTCCTGCCACAGTTTGTCTCTGCCACTGACCCACAAGACCTTGGTATTGGCGTATGGCTCCTGAGACTTGCAAGTGGGCCCCTCTTCCAGGCCGTGCACCCCGGGTCCTCTGTTGAGGGATGACTGTGCTATCTCACAGGTGAGTGCCGTCCCCCCAGGGCAGTTCTGGGCTGCTGGGCTGTGTAGGGAGGCTCCCAGTCTGCTGAAATGATGGCTGAATGGGGCTTTGTTAATTCACACTGCTCTACCTTCCCAACTCTGGGACAATCAGCTGAGGTTGCAGGGAAGGCTAATGTCCACGCCCAGGTTTGTGGTGTCTGCCTGTTATTTGAAGCACTTCCGTCCCACTGGGTTGTCTGGGGCAGTTCTGGGCTATGGGACTGGCGATGGGCAGGAGTGTTTCCTGTCCACCAGGATGATGGCTGTGAGCGGACACCCCCCTTTTCTTGGGAAGTTGTGGTGTTTAGTGAATTTTCTCAGCCACTGGATTATTGCGTTTTGTCTCAGAGATCTCCTAGTTCTGCTCTTGACTTGAGCTGCCCTAATAGCAAGTCTTTGAAGCTTTCTGTATTGGGCTTCTTAGAGTAATTGTTTTAGAAAAAGAAAAAAGGATTTAAAAAAAAAAAAAAAAAAAGGGCCCTCCTCAGAGATCTAATGGGTTATTGAAATGCTAAGAGACAAAGCAACCAGGGCCATTAAGGAAAGGTCCACAGGGCAGAGAGATCAGCTTTTCTTCAGGATTTGCATATGCGCCTCAGGGCCCTTCCCCTTTCTATGTTCACCAGAACTCCAAAAATCCTCCGCTTTTATTTTGGAGTTTTTCGTGTTGTTTTTTTTCTATGCCTGTCTCCTCTCTGCTGGGCTGGCTGCTCTCAGATTCTCTGGTGTCTGGTCTCAGTCTATCTATGGTTGGAGTTTGAATCAGTAGAATGAGTTTCCGATAAGGGCTGCCACTGCAGTTCTCCCTTCTCCTTCCCGGAGCTGACAGCCCCTCCTCCCCCGGGACTGAGCCTGTCAGGGAGGGGCGCGGGTCCCCTGGCCGCAAAAACTTACAGATTTCGCTGATCTCAGCAGTTCCACGTTTTCATGAGTGTTGTATGAAGTATGCCCAAAGTCAGATTGCTCTGTGGTGTCCAGTCCACGCAGTTCTTGGCTTTCTACCTACTTTCCTGGAGGAGTAACTAAAACATACAGCTCACCAGTTTGCCATCTTGCCCCGCCTCCACCGGATTAAATTTAAGAACATGTTTTTTCCAGAATATATACAGCTGTATACCACCACATCAGAATTCAAGCCTTTTGTATCCCTAGTTAAATTTTTCCTAGATATGTAATTATTTTTATGCTATTGTAAATGGAATTGTCTTCTTAATTTTCTCCTTTGATTGGTCATTGCTAGTGTATAGGAACAGAATTGGGTTTTTTTGGTATTGATCTTGTGCGTTGACACTTTGCTGAATTCATTTATTAGTTGAATTCATCTAATAGTTTTCTTGTAGATTCCTTTGGATATCCTGTATATAAGATCATGTCATCTGCAGATAGATAGAGTTAGTTTTACTTCTTAAACTTTTTGAAAAATGGCTTTATCATGTTGAGAAAGTTTCCTTCTATCCCCACTTTTCTGAGTGTTTTTAATCATGAGTGGGTGCTGGATTTTGTCAAATGCCTTTTCTGCATCTGTTGAGAAAATCTGCATTTCTTGAGAAAATAAAAGGAAATATTTGTTTTTTTCCTTCATTCTCTTTATGCAATGTATTATGTTAATTGATTTTCATCTGTAGAACCACCCTTGCATTTCTGGACTGAATCCCACTTGTCATAATCTTTTTAATAAGCTGTTGGATTTGCTTGCTAGTATTTTGTTAAGGATTTTTGCATCTATATTCATAAGAGAGGTTCATCTGTAATTTTTGTTTCTTGTAATGTCTTTACCAGGCTTTGGTATCAGAGTAATGTTGGCCTCATACAATGAATTAGGAAGTGTTCCCTCCTCTTAAATTCTTTGGGAGAGTTTGAGAAGGATTGGTATTAATTCCTCTTTAAATGTTTGGTAGAATTCACAAGTGAAGGCATCTGGTCCTGGACTTTTCTTTGGTGGAAAGTTTTTGATTATTAATTGAATCTCTGTACTTGTTATAGGTTTATTGATGTTTTCTATTTCTTCTTGAGTCAGTTGGGTAATTAATATATTTCTAGGAATTTTTCAATTCATTTTGTACAGGCATACCTCAGCGATATTGTGGGTTTGGTCCCAGACCACCACAATAAAGCAAGTCACACAAATTATTTTTGGTTTCCTAGTGCATCTAAAAGTTCTATATGTACTATACTGTTGTCTGGAAGTGTGCAGTAGCATTTTGTCTAAAAAAACAATGTACATCACTTTGGATGATTGTATGGTATGCGAATTTATCTCAATAAAATTGAATTAAAAAAACAATGTACATACCTTAATTTAAAATACTTTATGTCTAAAAAATGGTAACTGTCATCAAGCCTTCAGTAGATCATAATCTTTTTGCTGGTGGAGGGTCTTTCCTAGATGTTGATGGTTGCTAACTAATCAGGGTGGTTGTTGCTGAAAGTTGGAGTGGCTGTGGCAATTTCTTAAAATAAGACAGTAATGAAGTTTGCTGCATCTTTTAAGTCTTCCTTTCATGAAAGATTTCTCTGTAGCATGTGATGCTGTTTGAAAGCATTTTATCCACAGTAGAACTTCTTTCAAAATTGGAGTCAATCCTCTCAACCTTGCTGCTGCTGCTTTATCAACTAAGTTTGTGTAATATTCTAAATCCTCTGTTGTCATTTCAACAATGCTCACAGCATCTTCAGCAGGAGTAGATTCCATCTCAAGAAACCACTTTCTTTCTTTGCTCGTCCATAAGAAGCAACAACTCATCTGTTAGAGTTTTATCATGAGATTGCAGCAATTCAGTCACAGCTTAGGCTCCACTTCTAATTCTAGTTCTCTTGCTCTTTCCACATCTGCAGTTACCTCCTCCACTGACATCTTAAACGCTCAAAGTCATCCATGAGGGCTGACATCAACTTCTTTTAAACTCCTGTGAATGTAGATACTTTGACTTCATCTCATGAATCATGCATGCCCTTAATGGCACCTAGAATGGTGTATCCTTTCCAGAAGGTTTTCAGTTTATTTTATCCAGATCCACCAGAGGAATCACTATCTAAGGCAGCTATAGCCTTACAAAATGTATTTCTTAAAGAATAAGACTTGAAAGTTGTGATTATTACTTGATCCATGGGCTACAGAATGAATGTTGTGTTAGCAGGCATGAAAACAACATTAATCTCATCATATATCTCCATCAGAGCTCTTGAGTGACCAGGTGAATTGTCAGTGAGCAGTAATATTTTGAAAGGAATCTTCTTTTCTGAGCAGTAGGTCTCAATAGTGGGCTTAAAATATTCAGCAAACTATGTTGTAAACAGATGTGCTGTCGTCCAGGCTTTGTTGTTCATTTCTAGAACAAAGGCAGAGTAGATTTAGCATAATTCTTAAGAGCCCTAGGATTTTCAGAATGGTAAGTGAGCATTGGCTTCAGCTTTAAGTCACCAGCTGCATTAACTCTTAACAAGAGCGACGTCAGCCTCTTCTTTGAAGCTTTGAAGCCAGATGTTTACTTCTCCTCTCTAACTATGAAAGTCCTAGATGGCATCTTCTTCAGATATAAGGCTGTTTCGTCTACATTGAAAATCTGTTGTTTAGTGTAGCAATCTTCATCAGTTTTCTTAGCTAGATTTTCAGGATAAGTTGCTGCAGCTTCTACATCAGCACTTGCTGCTTCACCTTGCACTAATGGAGACAGCTTCTTTTCTTAAACCTCATGAGCCAACCTCTAGTAGCTTCAAACTTTTCTTCTGCAGTTCCTCACTCCTCTCGTCTTCCACAGAAATTAATAGAGTTAGGGCCTTGCTCTGGATTAGGTTTTGGCTTAAAGGAATGTTGTGGCTCGTTTTATCTTCTATCTAGGTATGACAACTTTCTCCATTTAAGCGATAAGGCTGTTTCACTTTGATGTGTTCACTGGAGTAGCACTTTTAATTTCCTTCAAAAACTTTTCCTTTGCATTCACAACTTGGCTAATGTGTGGCGCAAGAGGTCTAGCTTTTGGCCTGTCTTGGCTTTCAGCATGCCTTTCTTACTAAGTTTAGTCATTTCTAGCTTTTGATTTGAGGTGAGAGATGTGTGACTCTTCCTTTCACTTGAACTCTTAAAGGCCATTGTAGCATTTTAATTAGCCTAATTTCAAGATTGTTGTGTCTCAGGCAACAGGAAGGCCTCAGAAGAGGGAGAGAAATCGGGAACAGCCATCAGTGGAGCAGTCAGAAGACACACAATATTTATCAAGTTCGCTGTCTTGTTTGGGCATGTTTTGTGGCACCCCAAAACAATTTTAGGTCACCATAACAAATATAATAATAATGAAAAAGTGTTAAATGTCACACGAATAAACAAAATATGACAAAGAGACATGAAAGTGTAAGCACATGCTGTTGGAAATGGAAATATGGCACCAATAGACATGCTTGACACAGGTTTGCCACAATCCTTCAGTTTGTAAAAAATGCAGTATCTCTGAAACACAGTAAAATGAGGTACACCTGTATTGGCTAGTTTGTTGGCGTACAATTGTTTGTAATATTCTCTTATAATCTCTTATAATCTTTTTATTTCTGTAAGGTCAGTAATGGTATTTTCCTTTCTCATTTTAGTTATTTGCATTTTTCTCTTTTTCTATCAGTCTAGCTAATGGTTTGTCATTTTTTCAAAGGACTTTTTGTTTTGTTTATTCTCTCAATTGTTTTTCTGTTCTCTATTTCATTTATTTCTAATCTTTGATTATTTTTATCATTCCTTCTACATTTATTAGCTGGTGATATTTTGTAAAGTAGAGCTTCCCCCATCACTTGAAACTATTTGGTTACCCTACATGTTCTCCATTTTTTAGAGAAAGAAAGTGAAGCTTCAAGAGGATAAATAACTTATTTAAGGTTTCATTGGAATACAGCAGAGCCACAAATTGAACCCAAGCCTCTGTGATTTCAAAGCCTGGGAGCAGTTTTGAAATATTACAATTAAATTGACATTTTTAAAAAGAGGCAATATACAACATTATTTGCCTGTGTACCACAAACTTGGATAAATTGGGCTTGACCTTGGTAGGACAGTAACTAATCTGGCTATTTTATTTTTTCTTCAGTAAGTGTTTCTAGATGATGAGGCATACTTTTCTTTTCCAAACTGATTATGTGGACCAAAATCTGTATCTTCCCATCAAGTCTCTAATTTTTTCTTCTTGAAAAAAATAAATGGAATTACCTCAATTCCAGTAGAAGTTTGAGATTTTTCTGGGATAAAAGAAAAAAATTTCAGATTTCCAATTTAGTCATTTTGTTACTTCCCCCCCTTTTCCACACCTCTTCCTTCATAATCCAAAGTCCCTGAAAAGGAGTCCAGTTATTAGATATTAAATATGTTGATTCTTGTGAGCACTAGATTGTCTTGGTGTATAAGGGAGGACAGGGGAGAAATTGGCTATATGAGGCGGAATGATAGACTATAGAACTGGGAAGGATTTTTGTAAATACTTCTATTGTACCGTATTCACATTCACATGTTGCTATAGTTGGGCCTACCTAAGGCTTATTCTATTTAATTATAAGCAGGATTGCTTGGGTGGTGGACATTCAACAAAGAAGTGTTGGGAGAGGAGGCTGAGAAAATACAAATAACTCCTACCTAAATCATTCTCCACACTGTGATTTCACTGAAAAACAGTTCTTTGGGGTTTTTTTTTTTTTTTTTTAATTTTGTTTGCTTATCTGTTCTTTTGTAGAACAACATTCTCTCTCTCTCATAGGACTTGGGTTCTGGAGGCAGTTAACTGGTAGGGTTTGCTGCTCCATCTAGCAGGCCATATTAGAGATGGCCTTAGTCCCATCATTAGGAACCTTGTTCTGAACTTTTTTTGCCAGAGTACTTGGCTAAGACTTAGACCCTGATATTTATGAAAAGAAAACCTGAATTACAGTTGCCACAGAATATTAGAAGTTCAAGACTGAGTGATGAAGTCTTTACTTTGATGGGATTGTGGATGACACTATCTTCTTCATCCTCAGGCAGGAGTGGTGAGATCATAGTAGGGTTGGCTCTTATCACTGTTCATCTCTGTATCTAAACCCTGGTTTCCCAAATATGGCATTCTGGACCTATGTGCAAAATTTTGTTCTCTGCAAGATTTTAACAACCTGAGCTTGAAAAAAATCTTGAATTTCTCTTCATTTAATAAAGGTATAATTTATTGAAGGGCCTCCCTCATCTGTCCTGAATCTATCTTCTAACGTTACCACCTACTTTTCTCCAATACAGACCCTCTGCTCCACTTAGACCTGCCTCAGGGTCTCCTAAAACACATCTTATTGTTGTGTTCTGCTAAACCAGCAGCAGGACTTGCCCCAGAAGAAATAGGAGAAGACCCAGCCTGGGACTGCTCCAAATTGCCCTACACGGGGCCACTTGAGATTCTGAGGAAGGAAGCACTAACCACCAGGGTGATCACTCCAAAAGCATTTATTAGGGGAACTTATGTACAGAGAGCTGCAGCTATCTGACAACAGACAGCAAGATGGCAAGAAGTTCACTTGAATATGTCTGGGCCTATGGCACCAGCTCTACAGATTATATGTGGTTGAGGAAGAAAAGGTGGCTAAGTGCTAGGGGCTTATGAGCAAGTACGGGGAAAACACCTTGGTATATGCACTTTTCTCAAAACAAGATGCGCTCTGGGGGTCTGCCCTCAAGGTTATAGCATCCAAAGCTCAGCATGCTTCCAAGGTGTTACGGGCAGGGATGTCTAAGGAGGAGGGCAGGGGCAAGGTCAATCGTCAGTCAGGTAGGTGTGTGATATATTTATCACACAATTGTAGCTTACCTTTCACTTTATCTTTCTGTCCTTAGAATGATATTCTCTCCGCCTACATTGCCCTCCCTTGTTTCTGCACATCCCAGCCTTGCTTATTGACTAAGATCCAGCTCAAGAAAGGCCTACAAGAAGACTTTTTTGACAATTTTAGCTCATTGTAATCTTTTTTCTCTTCTGGACCTTTTAAGCCTCCACCATGGTCTTAACATTTTAATCTTACAGTACATACAATTGCTATTTTGGATGTTCTTTGAGCTTATGAACAATTGCATCACCTCCAATAGACCGCAACTTCCTTTAGGTCATAATAGCTGCCAAACCATTACCTATTGAATGAATAACCTGGTAAATCTGGAAGCCAGGTACAGGCTTTATTTTACTCTACTTTTAAAGGAAAAAAAATGTTACTCTTCAATAAGGTGGCTGTCTACAGAGAGGTTATTGCTTGCAACTGATGTATCCTGATATTCATTCATTGCTCAGATATTTGCTTAGTACCTCAGTGTATCAGGCACTGTGCTAGGCATCAGGGGTACAGAGATAAAGACACTGGTTCTGCCATATAGGAATTCACTGTTTAGATAAGAAAGTCAGGCATATAAAAGGGTAATTACAATTTAGTGCTGTAAGTATTGTTATAACAGGAGTGCTATGGAGCATAAAATGTGAGTGCTTAACTCTGGTAGGAGTTGGGGTGGCCATGGTAGAGAAATGGGTGGGAGAACACCATGTGTAAAAGCACCAAAGTATGTTTAGAGAAAAGCAAAAAGTTTAATGTGGCCAGGACATTTGAGAGCTGTAGGGTTAGAGAGAATACAGTGCGATGGTAGGTGAGATTAAGTAAGTTGGAACCAGGTTGTGAAAAGCCTTGTATACCAGGCTAGGGAGTATGGACCTTCTGTAAGCAGTTAACCATTGGCTGTTTAAGCAAGGATGTAATACGATTACATTTGTCTTAGAGAGGTAATTTTGCGTGGAGGACAGATTGGAATAGGATGAGATGGAAATTTTGAAAATTTCCTAATAGCCCAGGAGGGATCAAGGACAAGAGAATAGAGATGGACTTTTCTGATCTCTGGTGCTACCCTTCAGATGGTAATTGACTGGAAGTGTGAAATGGAGTCACCATTATACCAGAGGTCTTCAGAAGATTTTTAGCCCTGCCTGCCTCTGCACTCTCCCCTATCCACACCACATACACACCCAAACACCCCATATGGCTGAATATGCTATCAATGATGCCTACCTACATTCTTTTATGTAATAATCGTGAATTGGGCCCTTACTATGTGAGGCCTTCCTTTTTATTCCTAACTATGGTCTAACTATGGCAAACTGTGGCCCAGAGGCCAAATCTGGCCCACTGCCTGATTTTGTGTTATTGGAACATAGACATGGTAAATCATGTATGTATTGTCTGTGGCTGCTTTCACTTTACATTGGCAGAGTTTAGTAGTTGCAATAGAAACCATGAAGCCCATAAGCCTGAAATATTTACTCTTTGGCCCTTTGCGGAAAATGTTTGCCATCCCATTTGAAACTGGCAATTCTTGCTACTAGGGAGGAGGGAAGGGATTTGTAATCATTTATACGAGTATATCTTTGGAGACTTGCCATACTGGTAAATAAATGAAAATTTTCCTTACTGGTTGTTTTAGTGATTATTATTCCAAAAGGAGGAAGGTGTAGTTAATCAGAGGAGGCTGGTTTGGAACTGCCAATTTGCATGAACTGTTTAGTTGGGAGTAGTAAAATTAAAATAATATAGGAGGGTAAAATATTGGCTTTGCTGATTTAGGTAGGGAAGAATCTAAAACCAGTGACGCTGAAGAGCTACATAGCTCTTCATCACTTAAAAAGGAGAGGGGGTGGAAGAAAAACCCAAGCAATATAAAGATGAGATTTAGGTTTAAGGAAAGTGAACATTAATCTGTCAGTAAATTGCAGGCATTGAGGAAAGATAATCCCATGAAGAGAAGGGCTCTGGGACATTAGGTTCCAAGATCTGCACCAGATTACACACCATTGTTATTTCAGACCCATCCCCTCAACTCCCACCTTAAGAATGTTTTCCTAGTGATTGGTGTAAGAGTAGCTGAGAGGATGGTGGAAGGTTTTGTGAATTACATTAGTAGGATTTCAGTTTCTGGCCATTGAATTTATGACCAGTGGATGGAGTACTGGTTTTTCTCCTTGTTTTAATTTCTGTTTGTTTGAAAGCTAAAGCAGAAAAGCTTAGGCTAAACTGGGTGAGGGGTGTGTGTGTGTGTGTGTGTGTGTGTGTGTGTGTGTGTGTGTCTCTCTCTCTCTCTCTCTCTCTCTCTCTCTCTCTCTCTCTCTCTCTCTCTCCCCTCTGTTTTTAAAACTTCTCTCTCCCCAGGTTATCCTACCTACAAAGAAAAAGTAAAGAAAAGGCCTGGAGGCCGCCCAGAAGTGATTTACAACTATGTCCAAAGACCCTTTATTCGAATGTCCTGGGAGAAGGAAGAAGGAAAGAGTCGGCATGTAGACTTTCAGTGTGTGAAGAGTAAATCCATCACCAACCTTGCAGCAGCTGCCGCAGACATTCCCCAGGATCAGCTAGTAGTCATGCACCCAACTCCACAAGTGGATGAGCTGGATAGTCTCCCTGTCCATCCCCCTTCTGGCAACAATGACCTTGATCCTGATGGACAGAATCCAATGCTGTGATGCTGATGTTCCTTGAAACCGTAGCATGCTACTCTTTACAGTGATGTTGTACTCTCCTCATTCTGCACTGCAAGGCCACTCTTCTTCATTGTGAGATGCACATAACAATGTTTAGGATATTGCAGTGTAGGCTTTTTTGAAAGACCAAAGGAAGCCAAATGGTTTTTAATATGTGTACAACTCTAGTATTCTGAGGTTCCAGTTATATAAATGTATTTGTTTACCAGTAGGTTTGTGAAATTGATTTTTTGAATGGGGGACAGTCCTTTTTCACACATCTAGATCTTTTTCAGAAGAGGTGGAAATTTGCAGCTGGAGTACTTTCAGTCTAGATTGACATTGGTCACATCCCAGATAAAATGCAGATTATTATATATAGCACTTTATAAATGGTGGCTAAATTGAACTGTTTAAGCCATTTTTGTTGGTGTGATGCACAATATAACTTAAACAAGTGCTTCTATCAAAGTATTCCTTCAGTAAAATGTATATAGTTTGTTGCCCACTGATGAGCACAAATGAGTATCATTGGGCTTATTTGAGTGATTAGGATGTGATCAATGCCCGTATCAGTTCAGATATCTCCAGTGCTGTTTTCACCCTTTTATAGTGAGTCATATGCAGGGAGTGTAACCATCAGAGGTGGTTTATTATCCAGTCTGCCTTACCCTTAATCTGTTCACAGATATTTATTTACTAATGAGTTTTTTCTTAAGTGTTATGAGCTAGGAAAATGAAGTGTTTGCTCTTCATTTACTAAATGATTGTAAACTCCAGTTTTTCATCAAAATAAAATTCCATTGTTTTAATGTTAATGACCAACTTTATAGCCGCTTTGATCAGATTTTTTAGTCTCATAATTCACAGATTTCCTTTCTTATTGATGTAAGCCTAACTAGAAACCAAATACTAGCTCAGGAGATTCCAATTTGGTAAATGTATGATGAGGCAGATACCTTAGTAACTGTAAAATATACTATTAATTCAAAACATATTAGAGCTGAAAAGAATGAGCATTTTCTATTCTAACCTGATATAAAGGGTGGAACGACTTTAGGTTACATAGAACCAATTTCTGACACTGGTTTGGTGCTTTTTCCATTATACTCTGCTGCTCAGGCTTAGCAAATTATTCATACAAATGCTATTTTAAAAAATATTTTGTGGCCCAATCAGAGAAGAAAGCAGAAATATTTAGGTGCTGTGGGTCTGGGGTCACTTAATTGGTTATAAGACCAATTCATTACATCTAATCTTGAATTTATAATTTCAGAGGATTTGAAATGTGTTTATGCAGTAACAACTCTGCTCTCACATAAAATTGCAACCATTTGGAAATTAACTCTTTTAACAATACAGGTAAGCTCTAGCATGAGGAATATGTTAAGTTCCAGAATTGTTCAGAAAGGCACTGGCAATGTCGTTATTGGCATGGATCACCTTTAAACACATATTACAGAAATTGGAGGTAGCATGTAAAGTTTTTTCCTAATTATTTGCAGCGTGAACAGTATTTATAGAACAAGGGAAACATTTATTAAAAATATTTAACTAATACATTATACTATAACCCATATTTATAGTAAAGGATTCTTACAAGGAAGAATAAACGGCTTTATGATACAATTAGTATAAGAAATAATATCCACATGGGGACTCCTTTGTAGTGTAAAAACACCATACATCTGAAATGATTATTTGCATATAAAAGCTACCAATGATGCTTCTGTGCGCAATGATTAAAAAATTCAACACAAACAGAATCCAAAATATACAATTAATGCAAGCTATCCACAGCTAGCCCAATAATCAATGATGAGGAAACACTGGAGCAGGCTTAGTTCCACTTTGTCTGAAGTTACACATAGTAAGATTGACTTGTATCAATGGCTCTGAGATGGCTTTTATGAACACAGTACATAAAAGCTGTTCTCTCCTTATCCAGTAATCTTCACAGACTGTAAAACTCCACCAGTAATGCACTTTGATACTGTCGCTGTTGCTAAAGCAACATGTAGTGTTTACAGTGGCCATGGCAAGTCGCTAAAGTCAACAGGACCACCCAGCCCAGCATCTGCTTCCAAAAGGCTCATGATGACAGCCATTGCTGCTTCATCATTACTGGGACTACTTGAGCCTTGGTCGTTGTCTATCATGTCTATTCCTATGTGGGGGTTCTCACCTGTGGGAGGAGATAAAGACTGGTCAGTGGTGAAAAATACCAAACATGTTTAACTTTTCTAAACAAGTCCTAAACACACTTTTCAATAAGAAAGTTTTATTTCACAGTAGAGTGAGAGAGGCTTTTTAAGGCTGCATTGCAATAGTTTGTTTTTCCTAATTTTGGTGTTTCTCAGAGGAAAGAACCAACTTTTAAAAAATAAAAAAGTGCTTAAAATTCATTAAATATTAAAAGTATTTGAGTTGACCTCATTTTAATATACTGAGATAACCAAGTTATGGAGAAAGACAAATAGAGAGGGAAAGATAAGGAAAAAAAAAGATCTAGAAAGAAAAGTAGAGGAAAAAATAGGTGGGTAGAGCGAAGCAAACTCTTCATCACTTAATGACTTTTAATACCCTCTGAAATGCTTATTAATCTCCCTTCTAGGTTTTAACTGCTTTTTCTCTTAGCCTTCAGCAGCTGTCTCTAAGAGGTGCCCTGCATTGTAGGAAAGCCTGTGAAGACTGCTGTCCTCTTGAGGTCCTGGGACATAAACTCAGACCCCCACCAGAATTCAACCATTAAAGTCAACTTTGAAGTAGAGGCTTAAACAAATTTTAAAGCTTTATTTTGTTCTTATTAAATTTATCTAGGACTAAGCTAACTTTCTACCAGATGTTTTGCAAGCCCATTGCAATGGAAATGAATAATGATGCCACTTACCAAGAATAGAGGAACTATCAGAATAAGGATAACCTGGGTTCTCCTGAGCCTGCCCTGGTAGTAGGCCACTGGAAGGAATGTCTGGGGTCCCTCCATTTAAAATCTACAAACAAAAGAGAAAAAAAATATGAAGTGTTCCATTCTTAAATGGAATTTTCAATCAGAATCATTATGTGTAATGTCACAAAGAAAATGAAGCATTTGAGAAAGAGGAAGGTGGGGAAAAAAGTTTCAAATGGCTTCAGTTTGGAAGATTCCTATTGGATGATGTCAAACAAGGCAGCATTAGGAATGGTCATATTAAGGAAGAAACCTCACCCTCAAACTATTGTTTTCTCTTTATTCAGTTCAGCCCACACAGGCAATTTAAAGGCTGAATAAAATCCCCGGAGCATTTAATTACCTTGGCTTATGCTGCCCACATGTTTCTTTAAGGCCAAGGACTAAACCTCAATGAGCCCAGCTGGGCAGTTCCCCTGTAAGGGAGTAAAACATCTTATAGCAACAGATGTTGCTGAAGAACAAATAAATAAGCGGAGCCGTTAACAAGCTGTGAAGAGACACAGCTCTGAGGAGTCACAAATTAACAACAAAACACTACAAGGAAATCTCATCACAGGTATACCACAGGTTGCCAACTTAACCTGTGGTTTAAGTTCTTAAGATAGGCCACTACTCCTCAAAAGCAGAACTTTTTGTTTCAAAGTGACCATCCATTCCTCCACCCCACCCTCACGCCCAATTATCTCAGGAGAACATCTTTTGAGAAGTATTTGGAAATGATTAGGTGAGCAGTTTGGTAGCTGCAGGATTTCAGGAGAGGCAGAAACTTAAGGGCTTGCCAGTAGGTGGCAAGCCTACTTTCATTATCTCCTAAGTAATCCAACTTTTTCATGTCGGGACCCCTTTACATTCTTAAGTTGAGGACTCCAAAGAACTTTGTTTATGTAGGTTATATTCATCAATACTTACTACATTTGAAATGAAAAATAAATTTTTAAAATATAATAAATCCATTACATATAATAAATCATAAACATTTTAATGACAACTATTTTCCAAAACAAAAAATTAGAAGAGTGTCATTGTTTCACGTTTGCAGATTTAAAGTCTACCTTATATAGAAGACAGCTGGATTCACTTATCTGTTTATCTATTCAAACACGTGGGTGTTTTGATTTGTTTTGGTGAAGTATGAAGAAAATCTAGCCTCCCACAGATAAGTGGTTGGAAAAGAGAGGCAATATTTTAATAGCTTCTTCAGATAGCTGTGGTATTTTTCTTTGATGTTACATCAAAACCCAACAGGTGGCAGTTTCTTAAAGTTGGTTGTAATGTGGATTCTGAAACCAGTATCACTGAATGCCTTTGTACTCTGTTATGTTCTTGGCACTTAGGATGGGTCTTTTAGCTCTGCATGATTTTGAAACACCCTGCATTGGTCATTTGGAAAATATTGGTTCACTAAGTCATGTTTATCTTCCAAATGTTGACTCATTTCATTATACTACATCAAAACATCACCTTTGTTAATATCACCTATTTCTTCAGAAAAATCTTTTTAGTTTTTGGGAAGCTGTTGAGCTCAAAGTGGCAAACACAAGTTTTCTAGAAATTCTTAATTTTTCTTGAAAGCTCAAATTTTATCATTGGCAACAAATACTATCAGTTGTTCTCCTTAAAGTGACAGCACGTTTTTCATTTTCAAGAAAATACATGCTAAATACCGAAGTCTGAATAATTATAGTTTGTTACAGTAAAAATGGTGTCCCATAAAAAAAGTAGTTAGTTCAGCTCTTAGTCATACAAGTGCTTTTCCTAGAGACAAACATCATACTTCAGTACGCAGAAGTGCTTTACGCTTACTTCCCATTCTGTCACATAGAATATTAAAAAGATGTTTACTCAAGGATTTTATAAAAGTGATGATCTTGACTGCTTCATTCAGGACATTCTTAAATGAAACTGGCTTTAAAATTAATCGGTTTATGTATATATGTTGTGAATGTGGCAGTGAGGAATATGATGATTACTGATACGAGTCTGGTGCCACTGCTTTGAATTGTGCTAAAGTAGCAGCAGTTTTACCCAATATTGTGCTTGTACTACCAGTGCACTTATCAACACAGTGGGAAAAAAATACATAATGTTTTAGCATTTCTGTGAAATAGTTTTGACCTTGCAAACCCCTTAAAAGGTCTTATATCCCCCCCAGGAGACCACAGACCGTACTTAGAACTGCTGCTTTATCACTTGCCTTAGTGCATCTGGGTGTCCATATTCTCCTGGGAACAAGTGAGGCTGACTTAGCCTTTCCTTTTAGCTTGATCTTGCCTGAAACAACTGGCAGGTTAAATGGTTCATTTTTGGACCTGCCAAGTTTGGACATGACTGGGAAGGGCTGGAAGCATGGGGCAACCTTTAATCATGTAGATCTAATGTACTATTTAATGCTGCCATCATTTTTAACACTGTAAGTCCTGCTGCTGAGAACTCATAAGAGAATGTACTCAGAATTTCTTCTCCCAGACCTATTTTATAAGTTCAAAGAAAAGGGAAAAAAAAATCATAAATGCCTTGAAAATACTCAGGGCTTTGTGACACAGAGCACAGTTTTGGATTTCTGGCATTTGTTGACAAAAGAATCAGAAGTTAACAGACCTGGATTGTATTTTGGGAGCTTGGGTTTTGCCACCTATAGAGTTACAAGGATCAATGAGAGAAAGTATATGAAAGTTTCCTGAGGAATATTTAAGCACTATACTGGAGTGATAACCTTTGAAAACATAGTGGGATTCTTGGAAATATCTGGAAGTCAAGTGCCTAAGAACTGAATTATGAAGCAGAGAAGGAGAGAGCACTCTTAAGGTGATAATGAATCAAATATGGGAGGAAGGACCCAAGGGTGTAACAGAGGTACAGCCTGCAAGCAGCGGGTGAGGATACTTAGTTCAGGCTTCATCTAACAATGACATTTTCTGGGTTGTTACTGAAGGCCAGGCACTTTCACATTATCTCATTTATTTGTCACTTAACCTTGGAAATAGGTAACTTTAGCCCCATTATAAAGAAAATGAAGGAGTAAAAATTGTACAAAGTCATATAGCTAGCACATGGCAAAGCCAGGCTTCAAACCCAGGTCTGTCTTACTTTCACCATGCTCTATTAATTTACTGACTTTCAAACCTATTTAGGTGGGTGCAAAACCTTTTCCAAATATAAACTTTGCAGAAGACTGTTATATAAAACAGAAGTAAAGCCTTTCTAGAAAAGCAAAAATCCTGACCTTATCCTCTCTCTTCACCAACTGCCCCAGCCCCTGTACCATCCCACAGTACCATAAATCTTGGTAACCTGAGCCTCTGAGCTGAGTTTTGAAAACCTTTGCTTTGCTTGGTACAATTTGTGTGCCAGGAGTCCTGCATAAGGAAAATACTAATCTTCTCTCTGTATGTGTCTTGGGAGATGGTGGGGTAAGGAATTCATGTGCAAAGATGCTGGCACTTGGGCTGTCCTAATCTACATTAACATCAGGCACTATATATAGACTTATGATTTTCAATTAACATGGGCCTGGGCTTGTAATTTTGCTAACAAAGATGAGAACCAATGAGTGGTTTCTAAACTATTTTTAGTCTTGTCTTCTAGCCAGTTTCTCTTGAGGGCTGCCAATTGATCAACTACTTCTGCCCAGTGCCATCACATCACAGGTATGATACCCAGGCAGCGGGTCCCCGAGTATTCTGCAGTTGCAAAAGAGAATACTCTGCCTGACTTCCAAAGAATTGCTGTTGTTATTACCATTTCCAGTGTCTGCCTTAGACTTTACTAGTATTTTCTCCCTTGAAAATTCCTGGCAGAGAAGTAGATATTTTGTGTGTGAGGTACTCACTAATCCTTCCTCTTGGGAGCTCTCCTGGATTGCTCCCTCAATGAAATGGACTGACAGCTCCCCATTCCTTAAGAGTGTTCTTCTGCCTTCCCTCTACTCACATGGAACAAATCCTCTAAGGATGTCAGCAAGCCTCCCTTGCTCTACCAGTGCACTCTGTACCCAGCCTTACACAGGTGCATTTCCTTCAAGGAGGAAAAACTGTTCCAATTTATTTAGCAACGTTGGAGCCCTCTACCTTTGACAGCACTCAGTCACAATTGTAATTATATATCCCTACTCCCCACCTTTCTGAACTTAAGCAAAAGGCCCCTAGAGTAAGAAGGGCCTTAGCCTGAGAGTCACCAGCCTCACCTTCTTGCCTCCTGGAGAAGAGACATCAGGAGGAGGTGTGCTTGTGATGTTCAATGGGCTGGAGCCACAGCTGGAAGGCGATGACCCTCTTATCCTGTCAGAAAATAGAGGAGTTAGTTACATTGCCTTTTTTTTTTTTTAGTGGGGCATGTGAGTTTTGTTGAGCTGGGGATGAGAAGGATGAAGATCTAGAACAGGGATTGGCAAACTCTGTAAAGGGCCAGATGGTAACTATTTTAGACTTTGCAGGCTGTACAGTCACAACTCAACTCTGCTGCTATAGCTTGAAAGTGGCCATATACAATTCATAAACAAAAGTATGGCTGCGTTCCAAAAAAACTATTTACCAAAATAAGTCATGAAGCTGGATTTGGCCCATAGGCCCCTGATCTAGAATGTACATCCTAGAGTCAAGCATTCTCACTGACATAGCCCTGGTATTAGGGTTTGGAGTTCAAGTCAGGTTGGTGGGTTTCTAGTAAAAGGTCAGAGTTCCATTTCCTCACAACCCAGATCTCAGGGTTGGAAGGAATCTTAGAAATCCAACCTGCATCTTTAGTACCATGAGCTGGAATCCACAGCAAATGATATAGCTTCCTCCCTAAAAACACTGTATAGCCTGTATTATAATCTTAGGAAGTGGAAGGCACCAGGCCAGATGGCTCAGCCACACTTAGAAAGTAGCCTGTAGGCCCTGCTTTCTAAGGCAGCATATCTCTGAGCATAGTAGGTTAACAGGGGGAAAGATTATAAATATACAAAAACTTTTGTCAGGCTGAAGTACCTCAGGAAAGGAAGTTACAGCCTGGCACTGGAACTGGAGCTTAGGGACAGAATGGCCACAGCTGTGTGGTCACCAGGCTCTGACCACTGGCATGGATAATTGCCGCTTTCAGTCACCCAGGGACCCTTCCTCCACTACACAGGAGGCTTTTGGCTCTTGGCCTATACTGCATAGTTCTGTAGACCTGTGAGTGAATAAGCTTTCTCTCGCTCCTGGATTTATAAGCTCCTCAAAGGTGGGACACAACCCTACACTTAGGTACTCTTAGCACACACAGATGGCTACTAATTCCTTACTGAAAAATTGCTGAGCATCTCCCACTTTTACCAACTATGTCTACAAAACCACTGTTTTTCCAGGTTATCTTGGAATTACCTTTGCATCATTCCTTATTTCATGTTTAATATCTAATCAGTTCTTAAATTCTTGCTTTCTCTTTTGGACAGCATCATCACTGTACGACAGGCCTCTTTTCTGGGTTATCAAGTCTGCCCACCATCATCTCCCTATTCCATCCAACATACACAATGCTTAACACAACACTTTGGATGCCTACTCAGCTTTCTACAATAAATGAGGTTCTATAATTTTCTTCCATTTCCGACTGCTCAGCATTGTTTCTTAGTATTCTTAGCAATCTCCCATCATACCTCTGCTGCTCCTTCCTATAAAGAGGGTCTTAATTATATCCCTGGATTCCTTTAAAGAGAGCTCAAACAGAAAGTAGAGAGGACAAAATGCCCCAAGAGAAGCTAGAGAGACATTTTGGAGACAGGCTGTTGAATGCTGATGCTTGGAGATGTTTGGAGATGCTACCCCAGAGTTTACTCTGGAGAAGCTAAGAGGACCCCCAGAGACTTAGAAAGAAATGCCCTGGGAGAACAAGCAAGAATGCACAGGAGCTGAGAGATAGAGAAGCTAAGAGAGGACCCCCAGATGCTTACATGCACAGGAGCCAAAGCTAAGAGAGACAAGCCCAGAGACATTTTGGAGAAAGCCATTTTGAAACACAACCCTGAAGCGAAGGACCAGCAGACACCAGCCATCTGCCTTCCCAGCTGACAGAGGTGTTCTGGATGCCATCAGCCATTCTTCAGTGAAGGTATCCTCTTGTTGATGCCTTAGATTGGATGCTTTTACTTTAGAACTGTAAATCAGTAACCCAATAAATCCCCTTTATAAAAGCCAATCCATTTCTGGTATTTTGTGTAATGGCAGCATTAGCAAACCAGAACACCCTGGGTTGAAAAACCACTGGGTTAAGGAAAAAGGTAGAAGAGGTTACTTGCCTGTGGATTTCCATTATTTCCTCAGCAATCATTCGACCTATTTTTCCTGCCCCAGCCCTGGTTCCCCCTGGAATTCCTGGAACAGTGGGGTGTGTCCTCTTTGGGCCACCTACAACAAAGGAATCTGAGAGTGGGAAAGGAGAAAACCAAGGAAGAAATGCTATTATGTGTCAAATTAAAACCAGTTCATCCCATGATCCACTGGTTCAATCTCAGGGTTGTGCCTTGAGCAACAACAGAGCCAAGCTTGTCAGCAAGTGAGGCCAGAAGGCATTCCAGCAGGGAAAGGCTCAAGCTTCCTTCCAGGATCAGATGCCAAAGCACTGACGTGAAACATCTAATTCCCTTCATGCACTCAACAAATGTTTACGGAGTACCAATGTGTCACACACAGTATCAGAGTTACAGAGATGAATCAGGATCCCTGCCCTCAAGGAGCTCACAGTCTAAAAGGGGAGACAGATATGACAAACAACAGCCAGAGCAAACTGTGATAAATTTGACAAGTAAGCACAGGGCACCTAACTCATCCAGGCCAGGTAAAGCTTCCTGGAAGAGGCTAATTCGGAGCGGAGTCTTGAGAGATGAGTATAACTTAGCTTGGCAGAGAGGTAAGGAGGGAAAAGCATTCCAGGAACAGTGACCAGCATGTGCAAAAGCACTGAGGCAACTACTCTGAGGAATTCATCATGAATGACGATGAGGGGTGATGGATGAAATGGAGAGGCAGACGCCAATCATCATGAAGGGCCTTGAATGCCACACTAAAGGACTTGGGCAGTTTCCAGAGAGGGTTAAGGAGTGCCAAAGGACTTCACACAGGAAAGGCACTGAATTAGAGTTGGATTATTAGAAAGTCCACTGCATGGAGAATTACCTGTAGTGGAGGGTGGAGAGAGTGTGACTAGAGTTAGGGAGTTATTTGTAATAATTCTGGCAACAGATGAGGAGAGCTAAGTACTGGCAGTTGTGACAGAAAGTTAAAAGAGGGGACAGGATTTCATGTTTAGATATAATGGCGGAAAGGCAGAATACAAGGTTTCTGGCTTAAACAACCAATCAGATGGAGGGAGTACAGAGTTACTGGTTTGGGCTATGCTGAATTTCAGGTGCCTTGGAGACTCCAGGTGGCTCTGTGTGGGAGGAGTTGGAGAGATCTGGAGTGCTCAGGAGGAGACCAGGGCTGGAGATGCGGATGGGGGAGTCATTGATAGAGGAGTGGGGACTGAAGCCATGTGAGTGAGAAGGCTCTGCTGGGGTATGGCACAGACCCCCTCCTCCCAAACAGTGGCAGTCACCAAAGAACACTTCACTCCACAGCCCACTGGGCAACACTGGAGGAGGAAAGCGTAAGAGCAATGCAGAGTTTGCAATTTCAAGGGCTTCTAGAGTCCAGGAAGCCTTGGGAAAAGCAAAGCAGAGTTCCCGGTATTCTAGGCTCGACAGAGAAAGTGAGATGACAGCATCGTTTGTACTCATGGGGAAAATAGCACTTCATCCCCTTGAGGCCTCCTTTGTTCCACAGAATAGTGTGGCAGGGGATCCAGAATAGTTGGGGTGGGGGGCAGGGGAGGTATGGTGGCCACAAGCAGCTTCTCGATGGGCAAGCATAGTTACCTTCTCCAGAGGGCAGCATGCTGTCCATGCTGTGGGGGGATGCTGTGAGCTGTGGGAAGGTTGGGTCCCCGCCTTCCAGGACGTTGGCTCTGTGAACATCCCAGCAATAAGGAAACATGAGTCAGGCCTGCTCAGAACCATGCACCTTTTACCTTGGCCGGTGTCCACTCTGGACCTGAACAGGCCAGAAAATGAAGTGTCTTTCTGAGTGGCTGGACAGGTCTCCTTATTGTTTGATAACATGAGGGACAGCATCCTGGCCTTTGCCCTCACTGCCTGTGGGGGCCTTCCTAATTTGTGTGGGACACAGTCCAGCAGAGGTAGTAGCTGCAGCAGCCCACTGCTACTGCTATAGCACTTCCTCTCCTGCCAGCCTGCTACACACTTGACTCTGGTCTAGCTCAGCTATGACCAGGTGGTGAGTTTGGACACCATGGGGAGGGAGATGTGGGTAGCCAACTTGGCCAAAGAGGAGGCTCCTCCCCTCCCCCTGCTCACCTAGCAGGTGGCAGCCTTTGAGGTGGCATTCCAGCTGCCAGTGCTCAGGCCACCATCCTAGAGGGCACAGCTACCCACCTATCCTCAGCCAAGGCCAGTATGAGCTGGTACTTACATGAGCCTTTTATGCACTGTTGGCCCTTCCTTCTGTAGCAGTAAAAGGGGATACCCAATGTGTAGGGGCTGTGAAATTCAAAGGCTGGGTGCTTTATCTGAAAGGAAATGTTCCTGTTTCCTGGAGCAAATTCATAAGCCAGAGCGTGCATGGTCAGAGGATTGAAACTTGTCCTTTGCTAACAACCCTTTTTGGCTAATGCCAATTCTGAGGCTTCAGAGGATATGAGGATAATGGCATTAAAGAATGTGACACTGGCTGTGGCCTGTACCCTCTTCCCCTGGAAGGAGCCCAAGGCATCTCTCTTTGAAGCAAGGGAGTTTCCAGATTAGAAAAAACACTTACAAAACAACAGTGTTGGTTGAGACAATGTATTCTACTTCCTTGGTCCAGGGGTTCATGAAACTGAACCATCGACTCCGTAGTGTGATGAAAGAACCATCTTTGATTTTAAATTTATAACAATTAGTTGTGATCTTGTCTCTCGTCTGTAAAACTGAAAATGCAAAAAAACCATGAATATTGTTTCCTCAAACAAATGTTATTAAGCAGGGAGACCAACACCACTTGCTAAGGGTACCCAGGCTTCGATGCCAGCACTCTTGGGTACACCAAAGGAGCTGTAGTCAACACTGCAGAGAACAGGTTGTTTCTGAGGGTCTAACTTAGAGCCTTTCAGTTCATTTATAAACCTAACAATTTTTCTAGAGCCTACGAAATTAAGACTTCAGGGAATAACTGACTTCATCCTAGAAACCTAACTGGAATCAGGTACAAAGTAAACCCCCACAAATGAGAAAGCACTGTCCAAACGGGCATGTTCTTTCCCCATCACAAAGCCCGAGTGCAGTATAGCATTTATCTTATTTTTGGGACATCCAAGTACATGGAGGTCACTCACCTATTCAAACCTCATTTTTTCATATAACAAACCCGTAATGAGCACCTTCCATGTGCCCACACTGGAGACAGAAGAGATGACTGCTGGCCTCAAGGAGAAGAGTAAGAGAAGCCTACACAGAGGAGGAGATCAGAGCCTCTGGTGGCAGGGATGGGAGATGGAACTGAGGAGGTGGGTTGGGGCCAGAAGGTAGAGGGCCTGAATGCCAGCTGAAGGTGTCTGGGCTTGTTTCTAAGCAGGGATGTGACATTATCAGGCTTGATCTGTAAGGGGCTAAGGATAACTCTGGCAGATGGGCTGGGGGGGGCGGGGGGCAGCAGGGCGCCCTGGCAGCAGTCTGTGTCAAGTACCAGCAGGGCACAAGGGCCTGAACCAGGGCCGTGGCAGTGGGTGACTTAACAGGTTAACATCGGTTTCTCTCCAAGGAGGCTGCAATGGGGCCACACCATTAGTTCAGAAGGAAAATGCTAGGGGCAGTATAGGTTTTTATTAGCAAAGAGGATCAGATCAGTTTGGCCACACTAAATTTTTAGAGTCCAGCTAAACCCTCTGAACAAAAAGATGCTTCCAGAAACTGCTCCAGCCTAGGTACAGGGTACTACCAGGCAGTCAGGGGTGGGAGAGTCTGTGAGGGGACAAACAGTGGCTGAGAGCATCAGACCCCATTCCTCATGAATGTTCTGACCTAAAGATTCCTGGGTTGGCTGGGGACAGATTCCTCCAGGAGGCTATGTGGGCTAATTTAGAAGCAGGGGACATGTTTAACTTAAGACCTTTCACAGAGCCCAGCTTACCTTGCCTATGACATTCTGCAAGATGTCCTATGTCATCTTGGTGAAAATATTCGTAACATGATGTGCCTAGAAGTTCTTGTGGTAAATATGCCAAAATAGCTGTTGCCCTAAAAGGGAATTTTTTTAAAAAGAAAAAAAGCCATTACAATGATTAACACCAATGTTACAGTAGATAAATCCTGTCAAAGCTAGAGGCAAAAAAGCTGGGTAGATTTTCAGAAAGTTTACTATGTGGATCTTTTCTTTCTTCAGATATCAGAATGTAGTCAAGGCTATAAAAACATATGGAAACAAGCCCCTCAAAGGGCCTGTTATCACAAGAAATCATAATTTAGGAGGTTTTAAAATGGTAACCACATTAGATAACAGTGTGGTAGAACTCTAAATGCCAGTACAAGCTTCTCTTTTTTACTGCCTGCTTTTTATCAGGATAACCAAACACCAGTAGCTCCAGCAGCTGGGGCAGTAAGGACATTGGAAAGTGGCTCTCTTTTTTCCATCATTTACTGGCTATCTCTAAAAGCCAGAAAAATTCTTAACCTGTGACTATTTTTAAGGGAGACAACCCAGGTCTATTACCAAATTGTAAATCCTGGAGGAGCCCAGTCCCCAGGCTAGGCCTCAGTTTCCTCATCCATAAAATGAGGATGTTGAACTAGACCAACGTTGTCCAACAGAGCTTTCTGCAATGATGAAAATGTTCTATAACTGTGCCACTAGCCACATGAGGCTTTTGAACAATACCTGAAATATGGTTAGGGAGACTGAGGAATTAATTTTTTTCATTTTAATTTTAATTGATCAAATTTAAATTTAAATAGTCATATGAGGCTCGTGACTACTGTACTGGACAGTTCAGGACTGCATCATCTTTCCTAAGTCCTATGTCTTAGAATTCCAGCCAGGGTAACTATCCTGGAGCACTCTGTAGGTTCAGATACCTGCTATGCTTACTATTTCCCTTCGGACCAGAAACATCAAATTACCCCCCTTAACTAACACCTCTCCATGCTGAAGAATGACAAAGAGAAAATTCTCTGTCTTTATGATAATATTCTAGTAAGTCTCACTTTTTAGCAGAGACTCCCCATCACTTTCTACTCTTTCTCTATCCTTAGAAAAGCCAGCTGGTGGCCCATTCTTTCTGTTTTATCCGGTGTTGAAATTCTTCTACCATTATTACTCAGGGGTAACATGCAGATTCTTACCTCTGGTCTACAAAAACAAACTTCCCATCTATTGCATGCCGAGAAACATATTCCATAGGTTTCACCCTGATTTCCCCATTCACTGGCTGTGGAACTACGTGAGAATGCAGTCGTCCGATTGCGACAAGGCAGCTGAGGTTACACCCCTCGTTGTCTGGTTCATTGTCTTCGTCTAGCCCCATTTTTGTGGGTGGCCAGCTTTTCAAATAGCCTGTGCTGTGGATTGTGCAGAAGCTTTTTCGATCTGCTAGAAAGGAAAATCCATGATTAGTGTCAGTGCTGGCTTTAGGGTACGGAGGCACAGGCAACCTACGGGGTGGGTAGGTGGTAAGTAGGGAGTCAAAAAACATAAAACAAGGCCTCACTCTCCAGAAATGAGAATCTAGTGAGAGGAGGCAGACAGAAAAATAGATACTCATCATCCAGTGTCATATGTGCTTAGTAGAGCCAGTTATAGCACAGGCTTTACGTAATCCAGACGGTGTATCTAAATCTATGTGAGGAGAGGAAGGTTCCCCAGGAAATTCAATTTAGAAGGTGGATCAAGAAGGATGAGCACTGCTTAAGGGGACAGAATGTGCCAAGGCTGAGAATGTACAAAGGCACAGAGGGATATCCTACCCGGGAAACAGCAAAGAGCTCCACCTGGTTGACGTGAAGAGGGATATAGGGTCGGAAAGGCAGTGAAGACGCAGATTATAAGGGCCTTGGGTTATTTGCTAACAAATGTCTTGGCCTTTTTCAGATAGGAAATGAAGAGCTTTTGAAGGTATTTAAATGGGGAAACAGCAAAATTGAATTGGTTTGGGTGCTCTAGGAGCAGAGTGACACACAAACTGGAAAAGTGTAGAAACCAGAGGGAGGACGGCTGGTTAAGATGCCACTGGCAACAACAGAGTGAGAGATGAGGACTGAACTATGGCTGTGCAGTGAAGCTGAGGGGAAGAGAGGGGAAGGGCACAGGAGACATTTCTGAGGTGGAACTACTGGGATTTGGTATGAATATCAGGCTTAAGGGAAAGAAATAGAAAATGAGGATGATTCTACCTTTTCTGGCTTAGGTGCATGCTAGTGTCTTCACTGACTCAGGGAAGACAGAATAGGAGGTATATTTTGGAGGAGAAGGGGGAAAGATTTTAATTTGAACACATAAGGATAGATGGCCTGTGGATTTCAACAACAAACCCTTGTGAGCTGTTTACCAAGCTTTGGGTCTGGGAAACAATGAAGAGTTTTAAACAGGAGATGAAAAGATGTGCTTTTACGAAGACCATTCTGGCTGCTGTGTGGAGGGGGGAAGCATGCAGAACTTGCTGGTACAGCCAGATGTGGTGACAGCTAATGGCAGCCTGGATGACAGTGATCATGGCAAACACAGAGACGGATAAACAGGTCTCAGATAACTTCTGTGGATGGCATTCATTGTGGCAGGATGTACTAACTGGATCAGGAGCAGAGGGAGGCAGGGGGTGAGGGTGCCTCTAGCATGAACAACAAATGGATGGTGGCGTCATTTATACTGAAGGAGAATTCAAGTGGTTGCCTTTATCATATGTCACGCTTGAGAAGCCCTTGAGCTATCCAAGCAAGTAAAATTAATAAGCATTTAAGATATGGACCTGGAGTTCAAAAGAAAAGTCTGTGCTAGAAATACAAACTTGGAAGTTATTTGCATAAAAATGGCATTTAAAGCTAAGGAAGTGGGTTGACATTACCTATGGATTGAGTATAGGGAGAAAAAAAACCTCCCCAGGTCAGAGAAGCAGCAGCAAAAGGAACCAGGAAGAAAATCTGGGGTGGTAGGGGGCAGGGGAGATGAGAAGAATGTGGTATCATGGAATCCTAGGGTAGAGAACACTTTGAGAAGGAAGAAGAGGTCAAGCAGGAAGAAAAATAGAAAGTGTCCACTGCATTTAACAACATGAAGATCACTGGGGAACTTAGCAAGAATAATTCTGGTGGATTGGTGGGGTCCCCAGGAGGCAATCAGGATGGTGGCTAAGAATATTCCTTTCCAACCACAATAGAACACAATTTAAAAAGAGGCATCCTCCCCACAAATCTCTGTCATGACAACATATCAGGGTCTCCCTGTTCTCCTTCCTGTTCCCCAAGAGCCCTAAACTAAAGGAGGGGGGTGGTCTCAGCTGCAATCCCGGGACCTGCTCCTCTGGACAGCTAGAACCCCCAACCCAATGCCCTGCTGAGAGCTCCACTGTAGAAAGGAAGCCTCACTTATGTGATTTTAAAGAACTGTTAAATTGTTACCTTTTTTCTTTGAGCAGGTAGAGGGGAAATCCTTATCTTCAACCTTTACTGAAGGTCTGTTACACTTCATCCTACAGAAGAAAGAACGTCGTGCTCCAGAACATAATCGAGATGGCCCAGGGGTTATATCTGTTTTAACTGGAAGTCCAGCTGCAAATCAATACACAAAATGTGATAAACTGAGAGTGGTGTTGTCTGTCCGGAGCGGGAGCGTGGCCTTGAACAAAGCCTTTTCTTTCCTGCTTCACTGTTTTATAATGACAACATGAGAATAAGATTTCTTCTTGGTTTAGGCCTTAAAGATGCAATCTGGATAGCTGCATTGTCGGTCCAGAAATGTTTACCGGTCATGTATAATACAGGTACTGGATGAGTGGACTGGGTGCTATGGTGGATAAGAAGAAATACAGCACAGGGTTGCTAATGAACAAGAGTTTATGCCTGAGAAAGGGAAATGGAAATGCACCATGAAAAGATTAATAACAACCCAAGATGATATATGATTAGTGTCAAATAAATGACAACGACAAGCTGCACTTTCCAGAGGAGGAAAGTCTGACACCAGCTGGTGCACTTGGGGGAAGGCTTCCCAGAGGAGAAGAACTTCGGCTGGGACTTGATGGATGGGCAAGATTTGGATACTGGCATGGAAAGGAGGAAGCAGGGTTTCCTTAAGTTCTCAGCCTCGCTGTATGTCAGAATCCCTTGATGCCTTATCAACATATAGATTCTTGGACCCCATTCTAGAGCTGTGCTGTCTAATATGGTGGCCACCGGAGACATGCAGCTACTGAGCATTTGAAATGTGGCTGGTCCAAATTGAGATGTGCTGTGTGAAATACACCCAGAATTTCAAAGACTCAGTCAAAATAGATACAAATATATATAAAAGACCTCATTGATTTTTTGTAGTTATTATTTGTTGAAATAATATTTTGGACTTACTTGGTTACATAAAATATATTATAAAAATTATTTTATAATTTTTATTTTTTTTAAAAATGTGGCCACCAGAAAACTTAAAATGACACATCTCATATTTGTGGCTTTCATTTGTTTCTTTTGGACAATGCTGTTCTTGACCAACTGAATTAGAATCTCTGGAGGTGGAGCATGACTATGTTGAGAAAGCACCCCGGGTGATTCTAAGGTATGCTCGCTCCTCCTTAAGAAACACTGGCTACTTGTCAGTGCAGAAGCTGGGTGCTATGAATCACACCAGGTGCAGAAAGCATGCACTGGTCCACACAGGAGCACCCATGCAGAGGGTTCCTTACGGGTCTCCTCCCCTCCAGTCACCCCCGACAGTGCCCCCTCAGTCACCACCCCAAAATACTAATCTGAGCCTGCCTGCCTTGCTCAGAGCCCTGCAGACTCTGAGGAAAAGGTCTCTGATCCAGCCCTCCCCCTCCCCTGTCCGCTCTGCCCATTGGCACCAAGCAGACCACACAGCTCCACACCTCTACACCAGGCACAAATCATTTCCTTTGCTCATTTCCTCCTCTGATCACCTGGCAGACTAATTCATTGTCTCAGCTGTCATCTCCTTGGTGGGGCCTGTCCTCACGCCCACAAGAGAATGAGTCATCCTGTTCCCTGTGCCTGGGACTATTTCTATGGCTGTGCTTGTTATCCGGGTGCTGCTGCCTGTCTGCTGGCCTCCCTGACTATGTGGTAAGAGCATCGAAGCCAAGAACCAAACACCATTCCTCTTGTTCTCCTTAGGTCACCTACAAAATGTGAGGGCCCCCTCTAGAGATTAAAATGGAGAACTTGGAAGCAGGAGATTAGCTAGGCCATGACGGCACTGGGCCAAGGTGACTGCAGTCCTAGCCAACACTGACATTGTGTATCTTATGTGCCAGGAACTGTTCCACACGCTGTATGGTGTATTAACATATTTAATCCTCACAACAATCCAATGAAATAGGTACTGTTTTGCAGATGAGAAACTGAAGCACAGAGAGGCTAAGTAACTTGCCCAAGGCCCCACAGTGAGCAAATGGTGGAGCCAGGACTTGAGCCCAGGCAGTCTGGCCCCCGAGTCTATGCTCAACAGCAGAAGTGCCCAGCCTCCCACGGGACTGAAGGAGAGGAGAGCTACAGCAGACCTTGCAGGGTAGGCACAGGGGGACTGTGGGAGCAAGAGGCGAGGAGACCAGCTGAGTGGTGGTTCCACTGCAACAAGAGGGAAGCCAGGAGGGGAAGCCGATCTCATGAGATGTCAGTTTGGCCAAGGAAATACCATATTTGTATATTGGAAGTTTCCTTACTTCTATGAGGTTGCATGTGTGCAACTGAGATAAATAGAGGTGATAAAACCATTCTGGGAGAATGGCAGAACAAAGACAGGCATAAGCCCTTTAAACTCAGGAGCAAACAACTGGTAATTTCTAGATTCTGAAAGAAAATGACTAAAAATCAAAAAGAATTAGGACAAAGTAGCTCTTCTTTGCAATATATTTAGACACTGAGTTTTTTTTTTTTCCTTTATGAAAAACGAAACAAATACAAACACAAAAGAAAATAAATAATTTCATTTAGCCAAAGAAAGCACCTGTGGCCCCGAAAAGGGGCAGGGAGGTGGAAAGCGAGAGGCCAAGACCATCACACACAGCCCTCTGCTCTGCACTCTGTGGCGGCTGCTGTGCTCCGCCTTCGAGCCTAGAGCTGAGGAAATCCTGGATGCCTTCTCCCTACTCACTTTTTGCATCTATTAGCCGCTCCCGGGGTGCGGTGTCGGAGGAGGAGAGCTGCTCCTTGACTTTGGCGATATCTTTAGGGTGCAGGTAGTCAAACAAACTCTGACCGATCAGATCGTTCTGTGGGAATGAAATGTTAAAAATGACAAGTAAACAGCATGTGGAATATAAATTATCTACCAAGTGTTCAAAGTCTGCACATCCTTTGCCTTTACTTTGTATTTTTAAGCATGGCAATTTAAAATATTTCATATTTGAATATGTACAAATGTCCAACCACTTTGGCTAGATATGGATGCAATGAATGAGACATCAGAGGTTGATTTTGATAACATGAGCAAAAAAGAGGGTTTGATTATATAAATAGTTCGTGCTCCCCAAAGGCACAAATTTTTTGGCTATATGTATTCTTTTTTATTTGTTTCTGATTCCTACACATTCCCCTCTATGAGGTCCAAATGAGGAATATAGGGCCTGGGCTCTGACTGCAGCTCTGCCGTTCAGCCTCTCTGCTCTTAAAGCAAGTCCTGTCATCCTGCAGGCTTCACTCTCCTTGTCTGTTAGCAGATAATAAAAAATTTCCTCCACAATTCTGCTCTGAGACTAAAAACAGCAAAACATTTTGGAAAAGTTAAATGCTACATTAATTCTAATTTATACAAATGTTATTTTGAGTCTTCAGTTCTTCTGCCTACTAAACTTCTGGGCAAACACCAGTGTGTGAATGAATGAATGAATGAATGAAAGAAAGAAAACTATGGGCATAAAAGGTGAAAAACTCTCGTAAATGTTAACATTATTTGATCCTACAAATAATCATAAAACGCACAATTTTTAGAGGAAGCTGATGTGCACAGAGCCAAGTGACTTGCCTAAGACAACTCAGCTAATAAGTGACATCACTGCAAACACAGAGTGGGATGATTCCTCACTTTCTTCTTCTCTGGTGTTTTATTACCTGCCTTCCCTCCTCCCTTGTCACATAGCCCCACACCCCCACTCTGTAGTTGTGAGATATTTATTTTGAAACATTAACAGAATTATGAAGCTGCTGAACAGATCAAACCTTCCAATGGGGTGCTGGGGGATGGGGACTGGAACATATTAAAAGATTTTTCCAAGTTTAAATTCACTTCTCTGTTAAAAAGTTAAGAATTTTCCAGAAGAAGGATTTAAGGGGAAGAAAATATAAGCTTTTCACACGTGACTTGTCCACTATCATGATTCTGAAAACGGATGAGTGTCTGCCTGCTATGTGGGCTGCCCTCCACAAACAGGAGCAGGAACAATACCTGGCTGTAGTTGAGGATCTTGAAGACAGACTCTGAGACAAATAGTATCTTTCCTCGGTCACATCCTACGACAAACAAAAATCCATCTGCTGCCTAATTAGGAGAAATGGATAATCAATTTATCACACTTTAGGAAACATGATTTGTAGTCACTCTGATAGCAAATCAAAGTTTATTTTCTAAGTATCCACAGCACAGGAATGCTCACTGACAGTCTCACTGATATCCTAAGAATGGGATGCTTAAAACAACCCCCTTACGAAAATAGTAAGATTCTCTACAAGGCAGAAACACACATACACACACAAGCACACGCAGGCACAGACCATCATCTAATGATTGCAGGTAAAGTCCAATTAAGTTGAGTCCTACTTCAAAGCAGAATTCAGCTTAAGAAGTCTCTCTTAATTTTGCGAAGGTCCAGAAAAAGCATTTTTTTTAATTGAACCTAATTATAACAACTCTATTATATAGAATCAGAGACCCTAAGACTGGAAGGAACTTTTAATATCAGAATCTCCTCTCCAATATTTTGGCCACCATCTGTCCTCCACTTGAACATTTACAAGGAGCTCTCTAAGAGCTCTCTACGAGAAAAAGGGTTCTCAAATTCTAGAGTGTTGGTCTTTTTTGCTGTATTTTAAGGCTGATTCCCGGGCCCCTTTGGGAGACTCTGGATCAGCTGATCTGGGTGGAGCCTGTTTCGGTTTAACCCCTCCCCCAGGTGATTCTAATGTACTCAGGCTTGAGAACCACTGCTCTCAAACACTCTCACTGATTCAGGGCTGGGACGTTTGTATCCTAGGTGAGACTAGAAAAGCAAAGTCTAATTTTCTCCATGGATTCGTTTAACCCTTTCTTCACTTCAAATACCAGTAAAATCTAAAGTGCCAATAAAGACAGGTATAGGGACAGGACAGTATTTGGTAGAAAGACTGAAGCAGGCAAACACCAAAGCTTTAATATCTGAGCCGCAGGATATTCTGTCTGTCTGTGCAAGAATTCTATCCACAACTTTCCAGATGGAGGACCCTCAGCCCCCGCATGTGACAGGGAGGGTGACGGGGCAGGGTGGGGCGGGGAGCGGGGTGTCCCATTCTATCATTTACTTGCTCTTACGACTCAGTTCCCATGGTTTAATACACAATGAATTGACATCTGACTGTATTCACTAGTCCTCAACCTGTTTTTTGGGAAAATCTTGAAAAACTCTTTTCCCTTTTCCACAACAGGGCCCAAATGTAGTTTAATTCACAGAACTAAGAAATGAGTACATGTGTCAGAAGGTGAAAGAATGGTGCGTGCACTTGGGCTGGGATAAAAGAGGTGAGCAAGAGTGGAACAGAGTCACCGTTGCTGTGAGAGAACATGGCAGGCCACCCAGCCAGAAGGTAGCTAGGGATGATTCTTTCCTAAGTTAGGTCCCTAAGCGGGCCCAGGGGCAAGGGATGACAGTGAGGGGGAAGCAATTTTCTAAGCACCATCTGCTGGAAGCCTCATTCTGTCAAAAAAGGGGTATTAATAACTTCATTTGCCTTGCAGACAATCTTACATCTAACAAAAAAGTGTTTTGAGGCTCTTCATTGATGAAGTGATGTGGCACAAAAGGAACTTGGGAAGAAAGTGACTGTGACACTTGGTGGGAATGCTGGGCAGAGTCAGGCATGAACAGGTGACAGGAACAAAGCAGATTTCAACACACCCGGGGGGAAAGAGTGAGTTCTAAAGACCCATGAATACAGCCAACACGGAGGAGGCTCTAAACACTCTGACTCCATTTCGCTCTGGCAAATGAATCACGAGGTGAAGGAGCTGGGGCCGAGGGGGCAGCCAGACAGCAGAGGCCGTGAGATCACCCTGAGTTTCCCTGGGCCCCAAGGAACACGGGAGCCGGCTCACTCTTGCGGAAGATGGTGCTGGTCATTAAATGACACAGTAACCCTGGTATGCTTGCCTCATTTTCAAAACAGAAGTAGGAGATCTAGATATAGGTTGAATGATGCTTGACACACATTTCACTAAAGATATTCTGAAAGCATTTAGTAAAGAAAGCAGCCAGATTCGCACTGGTGAGGAACAGAAGTCCAATTCCTGCTGCCAACCCACTCCAGTACCATCTGAGTGGACTCTGCCTTCTGGTGAAGCAAACTCCTGGGGACTGGGCACCTGGAAGTGGCAAGGGATTGGACAGTATTTTCACAGACACTGACTTGTGCCAGGGAGGTGAGAAAAGGTTCATCAGAGAAAGCAGATGACCATCGATACAATATGAAACAAAAGAACAGAAAATGCAAGCCCAAGATGAAGTATTTAGCTTAAATACATCAAAATCCTTGTTCCATACCCTGACAAGTGTTGGCATCTGATAGGAAATTATTTAGAAAAGGAGCTATAAGAAAGTTATTATTAAGCATTTGTTACTGCAAAAGGATCTTGCTTTTATTTCCCCTATCATTTTCTTAGAAAAGAGAAGAAAAAGAAAAAAGAATCAAATAGTGTGGCAGCCAGGTGCAGCTACATAATTTTCAGCGCCCAGTGAAAAATGAAAATGCAGGGACCCTTCTTCAAAAATTAGGATTTTAAAGATGGTGACAGCAGAGCATTAAACCAAGCACAGGGCCCGTTTGAGCATGGGGCCCTGTATGACTGCACAGTTTGTACGTCCATGAGATGGCCCTGGTGGTAGCTCCAGGGATGCTGCAGACAGAGTTTATGTCTTAACTTCAGCAAGTCCTCCCAGAGAACAGGGACATCTTTAGGAAAAAGCTGGAGAACTGGGGGCAGTGTTGGGTGTCTGAATAACTGTGTCCTAAGAATAGTAACCAAAGTATCATCACTAACTTTTGGGGAAGCTTCAGCCCCACCCTAGATATAATGTTTATCACTGATTTACATGTTCCTGGAACACTATCATGCATACAGTAAGTACTCAGAAATGTCTGTTGAATTAGTGAGTGAATGAAAAATGAAAAACACAGAAGGCATGCCTTCGAGACCTACAAGTCACCTGAAACTTCCAAGGCTCACTAATGACAGGGTGGAACGTGAGACCATCCGATGAATAGATTTTGACAGAGACAAAAGAGAAGCCCTCACTTAAGTTCAAAAACCTAGCTGCACCTCTATGAGATGGAAAAAACCTGGCCTAACAGTAATTTGTGTACAAGAAAGTTGGGGAGAGGCGGTATTGCAGATGCCCCAATATGACAGCTTCTAGCACAAGGGAGGCACCAGCACCATTCAACCCCGGGCCAACCAGACCACAGGTGAAGTGCTGTATTGCATTGTAAGAGCTACTTCTAGAGGGAAATCGATTAAACTGAGTGGCCTATGGAAAATGTGTGTGGCAAATGCTGTTGGCTGGCCATGACAGCGTCTGTGCCCAGTCTCCTTCTCCCTTGCCTGTCTCCACTATGGAGGCTGGAAAACCTAAATCCTTGCCTCTGCAAACTGCCCTGCAGCTAGGAGTGACCAGGTGACCCAATCTGGATAAGCTAAAGTCCACTGTTAGGCTTCTAGGAAAGCATATCCTTTTCTGATAAAAGGGACATCTGGCCTGGAACCTCCTCTAGCCCCTTCTCTGGTTGGCTTGAATACCTGGACCTGTTACAGCACTCCTGCTACTTTGAGGAAACCAGATAGCATGTTAGCTTAGAATGGCGGCGTGAGAAGACAGAAAGAGGCTGGGTTCCTTCCGACCTCACTGAGCCTCCACACCAACCGTGTGCAGCCCAGGACCTGCTATATTTGAGAAACAAAATCCTGTTCATTGGATCTTCTATTTCTTTGCTGCTAAAAACTTTACAATTTGACATAGCACGTCATGAGGGCTAACGTGGAAGGGCTGGATAGAGACTGCTGACATGAGCAGGCAGGCTAAACTTATGGAGGGCCTGAAGCCAGGCTGAGCTGAAAATGAGTAGTGATGATGCAAAAATCCAGCTGGACTACCCTCTATCCTGGTGGGGATGGGGTTGGAGGCAGGTATTGCTGTTCCTTTTAGTTACTATATGTTTTCCTTTTTAAAATAATTTGCAAGAGTAAATGTTTCTGAATCCAATTTCTTTTCCTTCAATTTCCAAGTTAATCTCACTCCACCCAGTAGCGGCATGCCTCGGAGTACTGTGCAGACCTCATTCTACCAGTATAAGCCCAGTTCTCATGACACCACCTCAACTGTCTTTCTGCAGAGACTAAAATAAAGCAAGTGAAAGCATCCACCTTTTCCATTGATTGTCCTCTTTGGGCCACCAAGTCTTGGGGAGTTTTGTCATTTTGATGGGATTTTGGTATAAAGATTTAGATGGATCTTTTTGTGCCAGCGTTTAAGTCAGTGTAAGAGAAATTCTCAATTGTTTTCAGTGTTAGTCCCTTTCTAAAGCCTTCATGCAGGATGTGATTCTTAACTACATCCTATTTTAAACAAAATCCTATTTCTTCTGTTTTAAAACCGCAGTGGCATAGACCTTTCATTTTTGCCTAAGCAAGGTCAGTATTTATAAAGTATTTATAAAGGCGGGGACTGGGAAGAGGAAGTGGGTCAAGAAAAGTTCAGTGTTGAGACATAAAATTCCCACATGCTGGTATGAAAATAAATACTACATAAAACAATCCCATAATTGCAACATACCCTGAGAATAAGGTGTTTCAATTCATCATCTGACAGAAACGTTGGTTTGTAGTTTGCTTCTGTGTATGGATTGGTGGCACCTGAGGGTGGGGCAGGGAGAGAGAGTTGATACAATTTATATTCAGATAATGTCCCATGCCATTTCACTGCATCAAACCTTCTGGATGTAGCCAAGTCTCTACCAGCTGGGATTTAAATTTTCTCTTCTATTCTCTTAACTGAGATGGGGTTAGAACTGGCTTTTGACAGGCTCCTGTAATGCCAAAGAGAATTCCATTGAAAAGAACACTGTTCCCCACAGGGAACTTAACAAGCTTGCTTTCCTCATTTATAGAGAAAACCAAGTGATAATAAGAGAGAAGACAGCTCTAGACGCAAACTGGTAGAGGCTCCTGGGAGGGTTCCCTCCTCCCAAGATCTTTATTAAAAGGGTTGTCTGGCAGTCCCTCCAATCAGCACTCTAAATGTTGGGGGAAATCATCCAGTCCGCCAGGCCCTAAGTAAATACACTGTGGAAGGCACTTAGTGAGAGCTCCTCTGCATCAGGGGTGAGTGAAATGAACCTGGCAACCCAACAAAATGCATTACTTGAGTAAACGCAGCTCCAGCTCCCAGGGCTAAAAGGGGACAAGACTTAGGTTTAAAAGGCTGTCAATCTGGCTTCTTTCAGGAGAACAATAACTTAACAGAGAAAAATGCTAGCAGCAAATGGCTTGGAATCTGCAGAATGGTTAGTAGGATAATGAAGAAATAAAATGAAACGAATTCTTAACAATTCAAAACATCTTAGGAAAGGAGGTAAACGGAATGTGTTTGTGACATTCATATCAAGTAACAAGGCACATATTATTTATTGATCCACATCCCTGTTTTTTATTATAACTTGGAGTTTGCCACTTTTTCTTCCAATTTGGTAGAAATTAGTTTATAATAATTTAACCCATATTAACCTCACTAATATGAATTTCTAAATGCCATCCTCCAAATACATGATAACAACATTTATATTTCTGAGTAATGACCAAAAGTCAGACAAAACTAGCTACTTATTTCTGATGGCTTTGTGGAAATATAAAGATGCAATTCTTTTACCATGCAGGTCAGAGGTCTGGCTGAGCGCCCACTTCCCAATTTCCTCAAATAGTCCAAGACTAGCTATGGAAAATTCCAGGAACAGCATTCACCAAAATGCTTGACCTGTTTCAGATTTCTCCTGTGGTTTGGATAAGTCACTTCCACTTTTCTGCCTCTGTTTTCTCACACTCCCTATAATCTGAAAAGAAGGAAAATACTGCCTCCCTCACAAGAAGTTGATGTGGGTTGGGAAAATTCCAGAAATGAAATGAAAATATCATCCGTGTTCATTCCTGACAATAAAACGCAGCAAGAGCCATCAACCAGTGACTCACTCTTCAAACGAATCATACTGAATTTTCCTCTGAAACTGAGTTTTCTTTGTCACTATGTACACCTACATTTCTGATTTTTATAGGTGGGATCTGGGCACACACAAATGCCAGGTGTGGCACCAGCAGAGTCCTCTCTGATGTGCATCTAGCCTGAATGCGTGCACTTAGGGAGACATGCAGGGAAGCCAGCTTATAGGCTCTGGGCATGTGGGACTGTAAAACTGCAACTCAATATCCACATGACCTCAGCACTCACTTCATTTGACATCACATCCACTGCAGAAAATTATAGGCATAGTTCTCAAGGCTACACATTTGCAAGTAATAAACATTTGCCTTAGGAACTTACATTCTAGGTAAGGGTGGTAACATTTGCAGGCAAGGACACAAAAGAAAATAAAGCCCAGGGCCTTACCTCGTAACGTTTTCATGTGCTGAACAGCCATCCTTAGCACAGTAAGTTTATCTAATTTCCTGGACATCGCATTGCACGTTGGTACCAAAGAAGCCAATTCATCAATGAAACTGTTCATTTTATCCCGACGCCTCTTTTCAATTTGACTGTGAGCTTCCCTGAGTAATAACATGAAAAACGGTTTCTTACAAAATGACATCAAGCACCAAGAAAACAATGACAAAAATAAGTAAGTTTGATGTGTTTTCAGTATTCATCTGACAAGATAAATTTAGGATCTGCAGAATATTTCAAATTAAACTTTTGTATTAAAGTCACCAAAAAAGTGGTCTCCCTGCCAGGCCACTATTAGTTTTTTATGCTTATCTTCTCCTTAGAATTAAGGAGCAATGTTACCAAAATTGTCTTTGCAGAGTAAGCTGATTTGTTAATTTCTCCTCGTTTCGTTTTCTCCCAGTCTTGGTAAAATTAGAATTTAAGATGAGATGGAAGAAAAGAGAAGGGTGGTAGAGGCTCCGCAGAGCAAAGCACCCATGGCCACTAGCGAGAGTCCAGGATCCAGGTAAGTAACGCTGCTATCCTTGGATCAAACATGACCCTACCTAGAGGTAGCAGGTGCTACATTATGTCCCCAAGAGCTTCTTCCAAAGAATGCCATGCTTCGCCCTCCTATGAGGTGCCACCAGCCGAGCCAGGATGACAACTTGCTGGCATGCCCTCTCCCTGACTGGTTTTCACCTATCATTGGTGCCTGTCCTCAAAAGGGGCTGCACAAACAGTGAAAATGTGACCTGCTGCACCCAGCATCACAGCACAGCTATGACACCTCCGACAGAGACTGCTCTACAAGGGAAAAGCCAGGAGCCTTGGACCAGCCAAACCCTGCAGCTAACAGCACTAAAGGCAGGGGAGCCTGAGGGCCCACTTGCAAAGGAGTCAGCAAGTATGGGCAAAGAAAGGCCAGAAGGACAGACCAAGTTAGACAATCTACTCAAGTGAGCAGGGCATCATGTCCTGGTCTTCCATTGCAATCTGCAGTCCAATATGGCCCATTTCAAAGGTGAGGTACAGCCCAGGGACTGAGTCACAGAGCCAGGTCTCCTTTGGAGGGCCCTCAAGTCAGGAAGGAGTAACCTGCTGATGCCCAGGGGAAAATTTTAACCTTGGGCTATTTTCTGCTGCCTCCAAAGTGCCCTCAGGTTAAACGTGCTTAGTCAGCAAGGAGTGGAATGCCTGAAAAGAGCAGAGGGGCAGAAGGCCACATCAAGCCAAGACTCATATACCCCCTTTCCCTGTTTCCTAAGGATGTGGCAGTGCTCAAAAGGACTTTTAGAGACCAAACACAGTGAACCACCTTAGCTGTCTTCTAAACAATCGGAACCATGACAGCAGGAGACAGCACAAGGGTCGAGTTTACCTGGCATTTTTGATCCTTCCTTGGTGCTCTGTGTATTCTAACCTGGAAGAAAAAAAAAAACAAAAGGTAAAAACACAATCCCCTGGAGATAAATGGCAAAGTTATGCACATCTGTTTTCTTCCCCACCCTAATCCCTGTCATCTCTCTACAGTGCACAAGGGTTCTTGGTTGTCCGTCACAGTGGCGGGGGGGTGGTGCTCATGGGCTCATGTCCTTCGTGTTCATCCCCTGTCACGGACACTGGTGGGACCCACCCCAAGAAACAGAATGTGTTAATAACTGTGCAAAGAAATGGCTATAAGGACCCTAAAGTTCAAGTTACTAACGGTACACAAGTACCTTCCATGAGGGTCATCTTTGTCTGTGTCCATGCTTTCTCTGAGAAAACAAAAGAGAACATGACAGCTTGTTAAAAAGTGCACACAGAATAGCTTAAGATAATAAGAAGGTTCTCATTTATCCAGAAACCAAACTAGAGTGCTCAAATAGCCACCATACTGATTAATAATGTATAAAAAACAAACAGGACAACAAAAAAATCAACTTAACCTACTCTAAAAAAACCCTGATGGGCTTTCCAGATTATCAAATCAAAGTTATACAGAGTCTCAATAGAGTTTGAGGGTTATATATATTTTGATTATTTGAAAATTAGGAATACGTCATGTTTATAGAAATTCTTGTTAATCAGAATATTCAAATAACTATAACACCTCATTCCCCCATCATTCTGGATAAATGGAGTTTATTCTATTCAAAAACATATCAAGCATCAAATATATGTGTGCATATGTGCATACATATATATTTGGTGCGGGAAGGAAGCTGAAGTGAAGAAGGGGAATTCAAAGCACCAACAAAGAAGTACCGAGCAGAGCCCCAAAGCAGCTTTTCAAAGGCACTGCTAGGAAATGTTCTGTTCTCAGCTGAGTTAGGGAAACTAGGCTCGAGGAATTGGGGTGGAGGGGAGAAGTGGGGCTGAGGGGCGTGGAGCACCATATGGCTACAGAGGGCCCTGAAGTGACAGCAGGGATCTGCCTCCCTTTCGCAGACCCCAGGGTTCCAAGTGTCCTGACCCCTTGAGGTTCAAAAGAAAACAGACTGAAATCCTTGCAGGGACTCTGGGATCAGCTCACTCCCTTCTCCAGCCCCTAAGTCAGGAGCTGCCTCAGCCTCTCTTCCTTTATCCCTTAAGAAAGGAGGGATTATGGCCCCTCAAACAATGTAATTTCAAGGGCAAAAACAACTGTTTCTTGGGAGCACTGAATCACATCATGGACATTCTAGAATAGTGGTTCCAAACTGGGGACCCTAGATTTCCTCACAGGCAGACAGTTTCTCGAGCTTGGTTCCACAGTTCAGAGGAAATCACGCAGGCCACATGGGCAAACAAAAACTGTCCCCTTCCTTTCTGTCGAGAGAATTGAATCTGCTCATTGAGGCCAGGCTGATCATCTCAGGTGAAGAGACACTCTCCTTGGCAGTCACATGCAACTTTAGTGCATTACAATAATAGGGAAAGGAATCATCCATCCAATATAGGGGCCCATGAGGGAAAGCTGAAGGGTCTTGGATGGTGACAAGGGTGGAAACCACAGATCTAGATAACAGAGGTCTTAGAACGTGCCTATGGCTCATCAGCACTTGCCCGATACAAGGGGTTCCATGGAAGACATTTCCTGGTCTCTCTGTTGGGGAGTTACTGTCTCAGATGAACACCCTCACAATCCTCACACCCACTCTCCATCCCCTGGGCATTTGCTCTCTTAATTATCTGGGATAACTTACATATTAATCATAGCATCTCCTAGTGGGCATCTGACCTCCAGCCACTGTGCTCCCCAAATTCGACCTGTGAACTTCAGCAGAGAGGACATCTGCTGTAGGAGGATACCTCCTTGGAGATTTTCCCTCATTAAACAAAAGAAAACCTCTTAAATGGACATTTGGGTAAGTTTCCACACGGTTGCCTCAACAAAAACAAAATATGCCTTTGAATATTCTACACTACCATATTCCCTAGGTGTTTGCACAGATATAGAAGAGTTGACTGTAAGTGTGAAAATTTACTTACTCAAAAGAAAAGTCATCAAGTCTAAAAAGAAACAAAAATACTATTTAATATAACAGGTACATACTAATTTAAATTATGTTTTAAGGACAATATCAATGTTCCTATACTGTTTTCAGAGATAAACTCCATTCATTCATTCCCCAAACATTAAGTGTCTAATATCTGCTGTCTTCATCAGAAAAGGGTCTCAGGAGAAACTCTTAGAAATCATTGAGATTATATATGTAGACTTAGTCATCTTGCTCAAAGGAGCAAAGGAAGACAAAGACAGGGTTGAAAGGCAGAAGTTGGCTTTAAGGCTGATCTTTTTCCCTTGATGTGGAACAACTGGGGACAGGAGGGAGTAGACAACATCTCAGCAGTGCTGGAGGCTCCCTCCTTGCCTGCAGTCCAGGAGGGAAGATAAAGCAACCAACCAACCATGCGGCCACTAGAGTCTGATCTTTTATTCCCATCCCTTTCCGTAAGCAACAGTAGCTGGCACGTGAACTGACACCAGGTTTAACCAGGAGGAAGATAAGATTTAAAGGCCTTACTGGTAGTCAGTGGAGCTGCCTTTCCGTTTGCGATTACAATCCACACTGCTGGTGCCGAGGGAGCTGGAGAGGAGGTCAGGACCCGGGGACATGAAATCACTGATTGTTGAGGAAATGTCCATTCTCTGGTCCGCCATTGGATGTTCTGGAATTGGTACAAGGAGCATTTATTTCAACTTGCTAAAGTAATGGAAGGCCTGGGGTGGCACTACGGAGAGACAGTCGGAGGGGCAGGGGGGCTTGTTTACAGCACTAACACAAATCTCTCTCCCAGCCATGCCAGAACAGTGTGTGGAAGGATGGAAAGAGCATCAGGCTTTTAATTTTAAGAGTTTTTATAGGTAACTTAGACCTATTCACTTATTTTTCTAATGAAGACTAAAGGCCCAAAGATGCTAGATGACTGCTCCAGGGTCCCAATGCTGGGGCTGAAAGAACTAAGCCCAAGAACCCAAAGCTCTAGGAGTTAAAACCCAGTGCACTTCCCATTGTGGGAACCAAGTGTCCCAGATATTCTCTGACAGTTTTAATTCTATTTTTTCTTCTAATCAATAAATATGATCAATGAAATAAGTGAATGTGACTTGTTGCTATTTTTGTACTTACATTACAACTTTTCTAGGGAAGTAGAAAATTTCCTTTCTCAACCTAAAAGCCCCACTGGGGAGTCAAGAAAATATGGTCTTCCTTTCTTACCATGTCCAGGCAAAGTCTGTCCTACTTTTCCTCGCTGTCCTTTTGTACTCAGCATCCCCTGTTAGAACCCACCTTCCTTAGAGGGTTCCTCGTGATGCTTAAGGAAGACTGTTGGTGGGCTAAACTAAAACATGTGCCTAGCCCCTCTTCCCTTGTCTGCTGCCATTATGGGGGCTGGAGAACTGAAGTACTCCTTGCAAGGTTACCTCTTACAGCTGAAATGACCATGGGACTCAGTGCTGGCCAGGGAGATTTAAGAGGGATTCTGGTAATCAAGTCATTTCATGTCTACCTCCTTAACCCACCCTCCTCTCCTTCCCCACTGTCACTTTTGTTTGTCTGAATTTCAACAACAACCTGCTACAGAGAAGGTCTCTGGCCACCAGACTTGTTCCCCTACTATTTCTTCTATTCATTCTTCACTGTTTCAGAATGACTGTATGAATCTGATATTACACCCCAACGTAAAACACACGAATTAGAAAGTCAGTAAGTGTAGAAGATGGGAAGAGAAAACAGCACAGAGACAGACCACAAAATGTTGAGTCAAATGGCCAAAGTCAGTGTCTACATAAAAACCTACACAAAGGCACAAACTGCTTCTAGCCCAAGATCTCACATTTACTTTTTCCAAGAAAGCAGGACCACCTGAGTCCAGGATCTTCAGTGCAGAATCACCACTGGCCTACCCCATCCTTCTCTGCTGTACCTGGGCCTCCAGAGAACTGGGTCAGGTGTACACAGGCCCAGAGGTGACCCTGTCCAAGGACAGGAGGGGTAACACCGGGTTCATCGCCATCAGCCACTGTGGCCTTAATTTGGAAGAAACACTCAGGTTTGCAGGATTCCCTGTGCTTCTGCCTTGGTTTTCTAAATTTGTACTATAGTTCTCAATGGGGTCTGGGCCCTATCCTAAACCCCAGTCCATCTGGTTGGGGCTTTGACTCTAGCCCTTGCTAGCCAATCCTAATGAGGTGCTGGAATCCGGTCTCTTAAACTCTTGGTCACTGGCTTGGGCCCTGCTTCAGTGCCTGCAGACCACCTTCATCATGTTTAGGTGGTACCCACCTGAAGCCCAGTGGCTGCTGTCAGAACATTTCTGCTCTCAGGCCCCACCTCCAAGAGCAGATCCCTTTAAATAAAGATACCAGCCTGAACACTGTAATTTGGACTTTTGTCTTTCTCCCTAGATTCAAACTGCCTCAAATCCTGGCTCCACCACTTACTAGAACTGCGACCTCTCTGAGTCTCCATTTCCACAGCTGTAAAAGGCAGATGGTAACAGTACTCATCTCCTGGGGGAGGGACTGTGTTTAGGGCACTTAACACTATGCCTTGCAAAAGTAAATACTCAACCTCAACAAACTGTTAGGACAGACGCCCTGGAAATGGAAATTGAAAGACCCTCCCCTCCAAGCAAGACTCACCTTGCTTCGTTAACAAATTCATTAACAAATCCTGAGCCTCAACTAAGTGCCAGGCTAGGTCCTTGGGATACAGCAGTGAGCAAGACAGAAGTTCCCTGCCCTCTTATAACTAATGATTCTCAAAGACAGAGACAAAAAATAAACAAGCAAACAAAATAACTACAAATTGAGACAAGGAAGAACCCAAAGTGAATAATGGAGGTGGGGGATTTACTTCAGACAGGGCTTCAGATAGGGATGAAGGGGAAGAGCTCGCTGGGAGGAAGGGGCAAGAAGGGACAGGGACCTTCCAAAAAGGGGAGCCTCCGGCTGGCTCAGAATGTGACTTAATGGCTGCTAGATCCAGAAGGGCGGTGGTTTGGGGTAACTTGTTGAAAGTTTTTGCTGAACTCAAAATTCAAAATGGATGAAAGATCAAAACCAAGACCCAAGAGGGTTTCCAAAAGGAGGCAGGAAACAGAATCAACAATGAGAGGGGTAAGAGAGAGAAGCAGAACAAGGTTACAAAAAGAAACAAAAAAAAAAAAAAAGGAAATGGAATTCAGGATCTAGGAGATCTCTGAGTTAGATAACCAGTCAACGGGGGAGAGTCTGATACCAGTTATTGAGCTGATTATCACCATGCCTGGGGGGTTAAGTGTTTAAACCACAATAGAAGCCCAATGTGGTTATGGCAAAAACCCCTTCTTATAAACAGGTTAACAAGCAAGCGCACTTTCCTTTCCCATAAGTGTCCTTCTCTCCATATGCAGAAACTACACGAGGTGGTGGTGGTGGTGGTGGCAGTGGTGTATGTGGGAGAGGATAAACCACTTACTAAAGGCGTTTTTCCCCCTCAAGTAATATTATCAACCTTGCTTCAAGGCTTTGCCAAAACTTAGATTCAAATCAATAGTCTGGTCATATATGCATTCATTTATTTGCTAAGTTCTTAGCATCTCTTAGAGGCACTGTGCAGTGTGCAATGCCTCCAGGACCTCAAGGAAGTCCCAGGCTAGAGGGGTCCATGGACACATCGAAGATGGTGGGGAATAATCATAGTTACATTTATGCCAGGCCCTAGGTTCATTTCATGCAAAATGTCATGTATTCCTCACAATAGCTCCACAAAGCAGTGCACTCACTTTTCAGGTGAGGAAAAGATTCAGTTTAAATAATGCATGCAAGCTTCCACTGTCCTTAAGCTGGAAACCAGAGTCTTTAACACTGCCTCGGAGCACTGCAAGATCTGGTCCTACCTACCACTCCAGCCTCCCGGGCTCTCTTAAATTTCCTTGAATGTCCCATGCTTCCTCTTGTTTTGATTCTTTACCCAGTGTCTAGAATGCTCTTCTGTCCCCTTTGCTCCCACCCTTTATCTACATAATTCCCACCCATCCTTTTGCACTGTCCCCTTCCTTTATAATCTCATAGCCTTGCCACCTTTTTTTGTAGTGGGCATACACACAGGTGACCATGAAGTTCACTGCCTGCCCCCAACTTGTGGGCTGTAAGTTCTATGACGGAAGTAACCTTTATGTTTTACTCACATTGTATCTCTTTGCCACCTGATAGATATCCAATAAAAGAAACCCAGCATCAACCCACCCATCCAGTTTTGTTTGCTTCTTCCTCCCTAATGGCTTCCCAAGAAAAGGGAAAATGTGCAGTGGCCGGGGTCTGTGGCCCACCATGGCCAGTTTGAGATGCTACTGGGGCATAAGTGTTCAAAGAAAAGGACAAGGGGATGTGACACTGGGGAAATAAACAAGAGCCCAAAAGCCCTGCTAGGGACTAACCCTGGGAGATACTGATGTCTCTTAAAAGCATCAATATTTCTGGAAAACATTTGGCAAGATGGAAAACTTTGCATAATGTAATGAAGCCATTGTAAACAAATTTGCAAAACATTTGAGAATTTACATTTTAAGAGCCTGAAGTCAGTTGGTTCAATAAAGAGGTTTCCAAGTACCTTGCAGGGGACTCCAACTCCAAACCAAGTTGAAAAGGTCTGTGCGTTGCCACAGTAAGGGGAATGAACACCACAGGATATGACTGGAGCTGTCACTCCCACTTTCTGGGCCCAAGTTTCCTCATCTGCAAAACAAGAGGGTGGAATCAATGACGGATGTACCTGCCCACTTGCAGGGTCCATGGCTCTGCTGACAGGGAGGCAGACAGCAGGCAACAGTTCATCGTACTGGGGGAGACTGAGGTAAAGCTGTGTGTTCAGTTCTGGCCCCTTGTTCTAGTTTGCTAATGCTGCCAGTATGCAAAACACCAGAAATGGATTGGCTTTTATAAAAGGGGGTTTATTTGGTTACACAGCTATAGTTTTAAGGCCATAAAGTGTCCAAGGTAACACATCAGCAATTGGGTACCTTCACTGGACGATGGACAATGGTGTCCAGAAAACCTGTTAGCTGGGAAGGCACATGGCTGGCATCTGCTCCAAAGTTCTGGTTTCAAAATGGCTTTCTCCCAGGATGCTCCTCTCTGGGCTGCAGTTTCTCAAAAATGTCACTCTTAGTTGCTCTTGGGGTGTTTGTCCTCTCTTAGCCTCTCTGGAGCAAGAGTCTGCTTTCAACAGCCATCTTTAAACTGTCTCTCAGCTGCAGCTACTCTCTCAGCTTCTGTGCATTCTTCAATGTGTCCCTCTTGGCTGTAGCTCCTCTTCAAAATGTCACTCTCAGCTGCACTGAGTTCCTTCTGTTTGTCAGCTCATTTATATGGCTCCAGTGATTTAATTTAGACCCACCCTGAATGGGTGGGGTAACACCTCCATGGAAATTATCCAATCAGAGTCATCACACCACAGTTGGGCGGGGCAAATCTCCATGGAAACACTCGAAGAATTACAATCTAGTTAACATGGGTACATCTGCCCACATAAGATTACCTCAAAGAACATGGCTTTTTCTGGGGGACATAATACATTCAAACTGGCACACCCCTACACCTCAAAACAAAAGGGGGGGGTAGGGAGATAGGGGGGAAGAGAGAGAGAGAGAGAGAGAATGAATATGAAACTAATAAAAATCAAGAGGACAAAGGGAAGAATATGTGGGACTGCAGAAGGAAGGGATGGAGAAATAAATTGGGATGGGACAACCTGGAGGACAGAGAGCTGTGGGGAGGTAGAATCCAAACCCAGGAAATCACACTTCTCGTGGAAGAATGGCATGGAGGGAGGTCCATGAGACACTGGTTATTTGGACAAGCGCCTGAGTGCTTCTCTGGGCAGCGGTCTCCCAAGGGGACCAGATGAGACCTCTGGGGTTCCTTCCAACCCTTTCCATCCTGGAGAGGCAGCCTGGTGTGGGAAATGGCTTGGACTCTGGCATTGGACAACCTTGGTTCAAGTTCCTGCTCTGCTACTTACAGGCGGCTGGGTGAACCTCAGCATGTCTTTTCACCTCTCCCAGACATTATTCCATATAAACAAATACAGAACTAGATCATCACTTTTAACAGCTGAATGCAGTATTTGAATTCTGGCTCTATCACTTACTGGCCGTGTGATCTTGGGCAAGTTATTTAATTTCTTTGTGCCTCCACTTCAGCATCTTAAAATGTGGATAATGACAGAACCCACAGCCACTGTTGTTGTGAGGACTCAATGCTTCAGTGCACGGAAAGCACTGAGAAGAGCTCCTGAGAGGGGGGAGCCCTTAGCAAGGGTGCGCTACTGTTTGCACTATCACTGCACTATTACGCTCACAGTTTAGTGAACCAGCCCCCTCCTGGTTAGGTGTGTGCCAGTTTTTCACTTTTATAACTGCTGAACATCTTTGTGCACATATCTCCATGCATTTGAGCTACTGTCTCTTAGAATAAATTTCTAAAAGTGGAACAGACAGGTCAAAAAGGAGACATCCACTGTACATTCTGGTAAATGCTGAAACACTGTCCTCCAGAAAAATGCCAATAATTTATATCCCCAGTAGGAACTCTCACCAATCTGAAGGGGCTGGGTATCCTCACTGTTTTTACTAGCATTTTTTATTATTACTGATAGTGTTCATATGTTTATGGGCATTTGTCTGTCTTCCTTGGTGTCTATTCGTGTCCTATTTTTCTACCATGTTGTCTGTAGCATTGACGGACCTCCAAACCCATGTTCATCTGTGTGCCTGAACATGGCTGGAGAAGAACATACAAGCTGACTGCTCTCACTTTGAACCCCTGACCTCTCCCCTCAAGAGGTCCTCAGTGCTGCCCAACAATCCTTCACTCCCTTGGTCCATTTATTCTCCCACACTGCTATTAAGGATGTTATACTTTCTCTTCTCTCTTCAAACCTCCAACATCTCCCCAGTCCTCACTCTCAGCTGATAACTTTGCTTCCTACTTGACTGAGGAAATAAGCCAGTGACAGCATCTATCAGCCTCCCTAGATGCTCCTGTTTAGGATCACCACCCCCAGCGTGTGCTCCAGACTCCATCCTCTCACGTACTCAAGCACACTACTCCAGACCATCCCCCCACCCACTTCCCCACTCCACTGGCTCATTCCCATTAGGATAAAAACATACTGTAACAACACCCGTCTTGGGAAAAAAAACACTTTTTCTGAAGATCATTTCCCTCCAGCCATTGCCCCTCTGTCTCCAATTCCTTTCCTCTTCTTCTCTAGAAACCAATGTAAATCAGGCTTTTATCTCTTTCACTCCAATAAAACAGCCTGGTTAGGCTCACCAGTGACCTCGCCATTGCTAAATCCAATCGCCAATTCTCCATTTCCCCCTACCTGACCCATCAGCAGCATCCGAGAGAGCTGATCTCTCCCACCTCACTGTCTCTTGACTTAGGAGATGCCCCCTCCTCTTGGTCCTAACTTCAGTGGCCACTTCTTTCTGGTCTCTTTAGCTGGTTCTGCCTCATCTCCCCGGGCCTCCAAATGGTGGAGGTCCCAGGGAGGTCCTTGGACGTTTTCTCTCTTTATATACTCACATTCTAGGAATCTCATGTGGTTTCACTGCTTCAAATACAATCTAGACTATGGCAACTCCCAAATTTTATCTCCAGCTTGGACCTCTCCCCAAATTCCAGATTTGTGTAACCAACCATCTCCCTGACATCTCCATTTGAATATACAACAGATACTTCAAACTGAAATATCCATAACCAAACCCTAGGTTCTCCCCAACCCAAGCCTCATAGTCAGTCTCATGTCAGTAAGTGATAGGCCCCAAAACCTAGGATTCATCCCTGACTCCTGTCTCGATCTCACAACCTGTATCCAATCCATCAGTAAATCCTGTTAGCTCCAGGTTCAAAAGGCATACAGAATTCAATCACTTCTTCCTTTTCCTTCATGTTTCTGCTCAAATGCCACTCCATCAATGAAGCGCTCCTGAATACCATCAATATGAATCCCCACAATCCTCCCTAATCACCCACCGTTTAATTTTTTCTCCATAGCCCTTATCAAAATTTGACCTTCTATAATTTACTTTCTTAGTTATTTGTCTGCCCTCTCCATTAGACTATAAACATCAAGAGAGCAGGGATTTTGTTTGATTACTACACACATTGCCTGCATCTCTAGTGCCTAGAATACTTCTTAGTACATAGTAAGTGCTCATGAAATAGATGTTGAATAAATGAATTAATAAATTTGTATATTAGGGATATTAATTCTCTGTTGATTGTAGATGCTGCAAATGGTTTTTTCTCCCCTGTGCCAGTTAGTATATATTATGTCCCCCAGAAAAAGCCATATTCTTTAATGCAATCTTGTGGAGGCAGATTGATTAATCTTTTGATTAGGGTGTGACCTCTTGGTTGAATGTTTCCATGAAGATTTGGCCCTGCCCACTCAAGGTGGGTCTTGATTAGTTTACTGGAGTCCTTTAAAAAGACCTCCAGGCCATGACGCTTGCTAAAATTTTGAGATGCTGGCCCAAAGTTTGCTCAGGCAAAGCCAAGAGTCAAAAATGCCCCGGGTTATGCTAAGCCAGGAGACCCCAGATGCTGCTATCGCTTAGAGATGCAGACAGAAGGACATTCTGGAGATGCTTAGCTAAGAGATGCTAGCCCAGAGTTTACTCAGAAGAAGCCGAGAGAAACAAGCTCAGAGACATTTTGGAGAAAGCCGTTTCGGAACACAATCCATGAGCAAAGAATAGCAGACGCCAACCATGTGCCTTTCCAGCTGACAGAGGTGTTCCGGATGTCATTGGCCATTCTTCAGTGAACGTATCTTCTTGTAAATGCCTTGGTTTGAACATTTTTATGGTCTTAGAACTGTAAATTTGTAACTTAATAAATCCCCTTTATAAACGCCAATCCATTTCTGGTATTTTGCATAATGGCAGTTCTAGTAAACTAGAACACCCCACATTCCTTTTTGGCCTTTTAACTTTGTTTATGGTGTTTGTGTATGTATAGTATTAAAAGTGAAATATTTTAAAAATCCTTTTCTCAATCCAAAATAATAAAAATATTCTCCTTTGTAATAATATTTATATATATATATATATTTTTTTATTTAGCCCTCTAATCCATTTAGAAGTTATTCTGGTACACTGTATTTAAGGCTGGGAATTTATTTCCCTCTACTGGGTAGACAACTGTCCAAACACTGAGCATACATCTTGTTACCAATAATTTGAAATGCTACCTTTATTAATTCATTGTGTTTTTCTCAACTTTCGATTCTGTTCCTTTTATCTAGTTATTTATATTCTAGTACCATACCACTTTTATTATTGTGACTGTAAAATACATTTTAATATCTAGTAGAGCAAATCCTTTCCCTCATTACTCTTCATTTTCAGAAATTTCCTGGCTATTCTCTCTGATTTGTTCTTTGAGGTGAATTTCATATTATTTAGCCTTATTAAAGATCCTGTTGGGTGGCTGCTTTTGTTGTTTTCATTATTACTAACACTAAGAACAACAGGCCTGGGAATGAGCAGAGAGCTGGACTCGCAGGGTCTTGGGGACTAGTAGAACCCTGGCCCCTTTGGGCTGCATGCCAGACATGGGGCCCACCTCTGGGTCCTAGTCCCTCTTTCTCAACAGTCAAACGGTTGCTGGGGGTCAAATGTTCCAAGTTTCAGGGTTCCAGAATGAACTGACACTTCCTGAAGGAAGAACTGCCATTCATACTGCCAATGATAAGTCCACTGCCAAGGGGCGCGACTCATTTGTTACCTGAAGTTAAGGTCCTTAAGCTTCAGACTCAGCCTGGGAGAAGCAAGCGGCTGCTGGACTTACTGGTCACCTCAAAGTGATTTTCATGTTTTGTAGTTTCCTTGCAGGCAGTACACTTCATCCAAAAACCTACAGAGGAAGAAAATCCAGAGAGGTCACTTGGGGTAAACAATCTCATATTAGCTAAGGGAGATGGATGGTGGAGCTAGTTCACGACTCCTTATTACAGGGAGTAACACTGAACGGCTCACCACCCCAGCCATGGCCAATTCTAATTGCACTCAGTCATCCTAGATATCTGGCTCTCCTCCAGCTGCTTATTAAGCCTAAACAGCAAATGCATGAAGGAATCTGGCAGGAAACACTTTCGGTGAAAAACAATGCTCTTTAAGTTACTAAACATAGTCATGGAAACTTCCTGAAGAGGAGGAAGACATTAGTGCTCTTCATTTCTCCTTCAGGGTCAAGTAAGAATAATAGTGAATGTTGAGTGTTACTTTGAGTCAGGCATTGTGGTTATTGTTTTATGTGGATTGACTCATTTAATCCTGAAAATAACTCTTGAGGTAGATACGATTATCTTCCCCATTTTACAGGTGCAGAGGTTGAGGCACAGAGAGGGGAGGAAAAAAACCAAGGTCACGCAGCTAGAAACTGGCAAGGCTCCATCCCTCACTCCCTCTCCAGTGGACTTAGATGCCTAAATGCAGACCACAAGGAGTAGTGGAAAACAAGTCTCCAGAAAACACTGAACCAAACTGACAGCAGGGCCAACATCCAAAACCAGTTGCTGAGAGAAAGCTAAGACGTCTAAAGAAAATGCCCAAGAAGTCCAAAGACATCTGGGCCACACAAAAAAAGAGAGAGAAGTTCTGGAAAAGGACTCATGCTGACAGAGTGGCAGTGCTTCTCTCCCCATCTCTAACTGATGGGAAGCTGGAGGGGGGAGTCTCTTCTCTGCCTTTCTAGCTCATGCCAAGGACTCCTGTGCCTGGGGGGATCTGGCTTTAAAAGGAAGAAAAGGGCTAGTCCCTTCCCTTCTCTGCCTTGAGATGGCAAGACTTAGGTTTTAAATCGGGCTTTCCTGACCTTTCTGAAGCAAAAATTCTGGCATTTCACATTCCTCTGGCTAAACTTGCAGATCTTTAGTGGATTAATTCTTGCAGTCTTTGGATTATGCATCTTTGTCCTGATTTTTGTAAACGTCTTTAAATGAATATCCAGGAATAGAACCAATATTGTCCTCCCAATTTATTCCTCTTTGCAATATGATTCAGAAACTGGGAAAAGCAATGTCTTCATTGTTTAGCTCTGTAAATCCTGATCGAGGCATGTGCAAAAAGTGTGACCAGGAATCTTGGACTTCTTATCCCCAAGCCTCTAGCAATAGAGCAGCAGCAAACACATACCAAGTCTCCGAGGAAGTGCTGCTGGAGGCTTAATATCCTTAATTTCACCTAGTTCTGATACCCCATCTGGGTCACACACTATCCTCCCAGGCCCCAAATTAGCAACCTGGAATCCACCCTGGCTTCTTCCCTTCTCTCCTTCCTACCTCCCAAAGCTGCCCACACAGCCCCATGACGGATGGGTCTAGCTCCTTTCCTCCATCCCCTTGCCACTGTCTCCTCAGGCTGATGCCATCTCCAGTCTCACCCCGTCCCTGTGATCAGAGATATGATACCCCCTTGTTAAAAGACTTTCGTGGCTTCACTGATCTACCTCAAGCCAAACTCTCCAGCAGAAAACACCAAGGGTCTGCAGTGCTCCAACCTACTCTCCAGCCTAATCCCACTCCCAATTCACTGCCCAAAGCAAGAGCCAGACTGAAACCCTGAGGCTCCCAAGAGCCCTCTGCCTCTGATGTACCCACATTTTTGCAAAAGTGTGGCTCCCTTTGTCTGCCCCATCACCTGAAAACTCCTGCTTGCCCTGCATGTGCCCTAAGGTGCCACCTCCTTTGAGCAGTCTTCCCTCCCTGCGCTCTCCCGGGCCACTCCTACCCCAGTCCTCCACTGTCTGCAGCCATTGTCTGCTTTCTTGACTGCCTCCCCCACAGGACCAGAGCTCCCGGCAGGCAGGGTCTTATTTATAAGCATCTCCCAGTACTACAGCCATGCCTCACTCAAGGGAAGGGCCCAACAAATGTTAAATGAATGCATAAATTCATATCCTTTCTTTCCTCCTCTTCCCTGAAACTTAGATGGAGGTGTTACTAAGTTTCCAGTCCAAATTCCACATAAAATTCCTTATTTTGTTAATTATTCTAATACTCAAATTTACTTTTTAGAACTAATAATAAATACCAGTAAATATTTTGGCACTATATTTTGCAAAACAGAAATTGGAAGGCTTTTCTTATATGCTTAGACAAGGTAAGAAAACTGAGCCAACTATAATAATTATTTTTGAAAATCTGTTTTCTCTCTGAGAATGTGTTTTTAGATATAAAAGCAATAAATAAAATAAAACAACTGAAGAAGAGAAAAAAACAAACCTCTTTCTGGGCTAACTACTTCCTCAGGAGACTTGAGCTTCAAGAGGCTGAAGGTACCTGTGAGAAGGGGACCCTTGCAAGGGGTGGACTCAGAGGGCAGGCCCTGGTGCTGCCAGCGAAGTGGTGCAAAGTGAGGGCACTCTGGGAAGAGCTTGACCTCTGGCCTTGGGGTCATGGGCCACAGATGTGCCCAGTTCTGAGCTAGAGATTTCCAAAGGTGGGAGGGAGGCTTGAGACAGCCAGAGAGAGCAGAGCACGAAGGCACCTGAAGAGTATACCTGGGAAGATGCGGGGGCACAGTCTATCCCATCTCTGTCCCCCATGTTCTTTGAAGCACATGGAAAAGAACCTCAGCAGCTCCACCTGAAGGAGCAGGGAGGCTGAAAGAGGAGTCCCAAGCCTGGGCTGCCCCTGCAGAGAGACACCTTGCCAGATGAGAAGGCCGAGGGCCTCAACCACTGGGAGGAGCCACAGGGAGACACAGACCAAAGAAACCCATGCCCACCGTGTATCGGAGGCTACTGCATCAAAGACCACCAGTGGCAGGCCAGGCATCTTGCTCTCCTTTCCCTCTTCCCTGCTCCAGCACCCCAGAAATGCTGGAAGAAGAGACAGCCAAGCATTGTTGATTGTATTCCTGTTCAAAATTTTAGCTGCCCCTCCCTGTGGAAAGACTGTGCACTGTTGCCCTCCTGATGTCAGGCCTGGCCATGCGAATCATTATGACTGACGAAATGGGAGCAGAAAAGACAGACGCAACTTCTGAACAGAACCTTTAACATGCTTCCTTATGTCTGTGCCCGAGACCAGCAATTGCATGGATAGGGGCTCCTCCTTTGGCCATGGTCCTGGATGCATAGTAGCAACAAGGAAGAAATAAGCCTTTGTTCCTGTAAACCACTGGACCTAAACAACCTCAAGGGCTGAGGTTGTTTATTAGCACAGTGACCAACTTGTCTGTTTGCCCTGGACCTTTCCATTTTAACACTGAGAAGTCCTCCATTCAGGGGCCTCCTCTGTCCCAGACAAACCAGGATGATTGGTCACCTTGTGATTACAGTGGTTTCCCTCATCCTAAGTTGACTGGTATGGGAAGGAAGAAGGAAAGAAAAGACCAGAATCCTAGAGCCACCAATCAAGCCTAATCTGGTAGAAGGAAAGAGAACAATGGTGTTTTAAACTGGACTAGTTTTATCTTTACAATAACCTATCTGCTAATCATGGTCATTATCCCAATTGTCAGATGAGGAGCTAAGGCTTGAAGAGGCAAAGTTATCTTGCTCAAGATCACACAGCTGGAACTGAAGCCCAGGTGTGCCTTGCTTCACTGCCAGTGATTCTAACTCACATAGCACTGCAGTTCTGCCACCAAAAACCACCATCACAAAGTAAAATACAATAACAAAAGAGAAAACAAAGACAAGCAGTCCTGGGGAAGGAATGAGAGGAAATCATAAGAAATCCTGGTTCAGGAAAGCTTTAGAAACTGAGCAAACAAGTTCTCCCTGAGCTTCCTGGCAGCCAGGGCAGAAAGTGAAATGCTCAGCTTTGACTTTGTAAGGCCAGGAACTATATTAGTTAGTTCATCAGGATAGACCTGAGCAAGGAGAGGTATCTGTCTGGGAGATCCTCTCTATGGGACCTGAGCAATACTCTGTCAAATGGCTCTAGGGAAACAAGCTTTGTGAAAGGACAGAGGCCTTCCCCATTATACTTTTACTGATCTACTTCCCCCACAAAACCCTAAACTACGCCAGGAAGTGCCCTGTATTGCTATCTCTGCATCCCCACAACCTGTAAGGAGCTGACCCTGAGCACAGGATGTGCTCCCAAATAGACCATGGTGGACAGCCCATGGAGAGTAACTTCAGGAGGCCCTGGCCCCATTCTCCACCATACAGTGCTGGTGCCTGACTCAAGGTTTTCTGAGGGAATGAATGTTGAGTTGCTTTGATCTGAACAGGCTTTGAGCAGAGGCGAGGGGATTACAAGTCCCAATCTCCTCCACAAGTCCTCCTTAACCCTCCATGGTTACTCTGAAAGCCTGGCAGGGTTTGGTTGCCTTGCCTTGCAGGTGATAGATAGAATCTTCTTCCAGTGAGACCAGATGCTGGGAACCTAAGGTAACAGGTGTTTATACCAGGGTCATTTAGCAAACACTTCCGTACCCCTAGCAGACCAAGAAGTGGGAACACAAGGAAGAATCAGTTGCTAGTCCTTATATTCAGGATACCCGCAATCTAGGGGGAGAGACGGTGTTTAAATAAATGCTCAGCAGCATGCTCAGTGCAACAGACAGGGCTGAGCTTAACAGATGTGCTGGCACTGCACTGCCACAGCTCCAGGAGGTACCTGCATATTTTTAAGAGGCAGAGATTTGTTGCACCACTATGACAAATTTCCAGCAGGTGGCAGTCAAGTGTCTTGAGGAAGAAGTGCTGTGGGCATACATAACGTCCAGAAGCATAACAGGAGAAAATGATTACCTTATTGGCTGGGGTGTGCAGGGTAATGGAAGGAGAAAAGACCAGGGGGGAGATAAGACTTAAGTTAGGTGTTGCAGGTGTTTGCCTGTGAACTGAACAGTCCGGAGTGTGTTCTGAAAGAGAGAACTTAGCCTGAAAGACACTGGTTGTCAGAGGCCTGGGGAGAGCCCCATCCATGGCACTGTGGGAGCCAACCCTTCCAGTAGCTTGAGAGGCCAAAATCAAACAGAAATCAAGGTGACCATATTTGGAACAGGGGTAGGGGGGAGTTGAAAGGTCCTTAGAGGGTCTCACAAGAAGAAAAGTTCTCCTGGGGGCACTTTCTGAATGGAAGGCAGGCTAGTCTTTGTGGAAAAGACCCACAATACTGTCTGATGGAGGAGGGGCTACAGAATTCATCTCAAAGGGTCTACTGAGGAATCGGAGTGAATCGGAGGTCTAATTAAGAGTCATCCACAACAGGGCTAGCCCGTAAATTCCCCAAGAGCATGCATCTATTGCAGCAAAGGCACTCAAATGATTGTTGAATGAATGATAAAAAGGGATGTAGTAAACCTTTTGCCAAGTCTATCACTTGATATATGGCAATGAAAATAAGCTGAGGAACAAGCTACCGCCCCACTGGGCATTCCAGGAGGACTCTTGATCCTGGATGTGGATGTACAGACCTCGGGGATGAGGCCAGTGTGGGAAGTGGCCCAATTCCAAGTAATTGAACAAGTGTCCAAATTGGGGTTGGCCAGGATGTGGAGGCAGAGTCAAGAGAATGGTCATAACCGAAGTAACTGAATAGATAAGGAGATCAAATAGATCACTTTCAAGAGGTCTGATAACAAAGAATGCAGAATGACCTGAAGTCTCCCTTAAAATATCTGAATCATCTGAAAAGGGAACTGTTATTACTTAATGATTTTAATGTACTGAGCCCTTGAAAACATAGTGGTTAAGTGGATATTCTCTGGTGGCAGAGGGTCAGGTTTCAAATCCTAATTCCACCATGTATTAGTTCCAGTTTTGTGATATTGGGCGAAACACTTAACCTCTGTGTGTCTCCTGACCTGTAAGATAATGATAATAACATTACTTGCCTCAGAATTGTGGTAAGGATTAAACAAAATATATAAAGCACTTAGAATGGTGTCTGGCATATAATAGGCCCTCTGTAAGTGTTAGCTGTTATTACTATCTCATTTAACCATCACAATAGCCCCATAAGGTAGCTACTGTTATTTCTCTCATCCAGAGAAAAGGAAACTGAACCTCAGAGAGGTTAAGTAATCTGACGAAGGGCAGTGATTTTATAGGAAGGTGGATTTATACCCAGGTTACTCTGATCTAAAGCCCATACATACTCTTTCTACCCTAGAACACAGGCTCCACACAAAATAAGACAGTCTCATTCCAGAGTACAGCAAGGATTTAAAAATTCTTCAAAGAATACTTCCCAAGGGTCTGCCATGGAACACTAATTTTGTGGGATATGAAGATATTACATGAAAGAAAAATCGATGGCCAGATAAGAATGGGAAATGCTTGGTTAGAGAGACAGGTTTCTCTTCTGCAGGGCTTCTTGGACCTTTAAGAGCGCCCCTTGGAGTCTGAATGCCCAGGAGCAGTAAAGCCTTGGAATCCCCAGGTGTACTTGTCTGCATTCCTTTTAATCATCTGGCTTCTAATATACAAGGGTTCTAAGGGGCATGCTAAAGGGAACTCTGCTCTGCAAAATCATTCAGGATTAAGAATTTCCCTCCCCTGTGACCCTGCTCCCCCTCCCCTGCTGTCTTCCTTGCCAGGATGAGTCTGGTACGGCATTTATCAGCCTCTGTTGCCCCTCTGAAAGCAGTCTGAGGTCTGAGATCCCTTCCACTTTTCCCCATGAGTGGTCACAGGCCAGATCCTCTGCCCACTATGAAGGCTCTGGCCTGCTGCTGTCCTCTGCCTCTCAACACTGGCACCCACGTTCTGTTCCCACACCCCCTGTGCATTCAGCCCTTTCCCCAGCCATCCAGAACTAGGACTCTTCTCCAAGGGGTTTCCACTCCAGCCTAGGCCCTGGCATTTCTGTGTTGCCCGGAGGACAATGATGAGGATCTGAGGATACAAAGGCAGCTCACAGGTGCTGCCGCTCCCCAAGCAGGGCCCAGGCCTTGTCTCTCTGTGTCCTGGCACAGGGCCTGGCATAGAGGAGATGCTCACCACCGGGGGCGGGGAGGGGGGGCTGTGCTCTGCATCTGCCTCGTCCTGCCTGCCCGGCACTCAGCTCTGGGAGGTGGTTTCCTGAGAGCAAAGCTCCCCTGCTGACCCTCAGCCCCAACATGCCCCAGCATTCAAACAGGGCACTGGAAAGACCCTAGTAATTCCAAGAAGGATCAATGAGTAATGCTCAAGGACCAGCAAATGGAAGATAAGTTAGCCTGGCTCCTGTTTTGCCTTTAATGTTTGTTTTTGTTTTATTTTAAATGCTGGAGAATAAGAGGAGAGCCTGGTTCTAAGGAGTCAAGGGAAGAATACTCTTTCCACCAAAAAACTTACTGCCCGAAGTTGAAGAAAATTCTGGAAAACATCTGCATCTTGTTCTAAAGGAAACAAAAGAATAATGCACTGCTGTTATTTGGTGGTAAAGGGAAAGATGTTGGTCTGAAGGCAAGAAGTCAAGGATGGGGCTTTAAGTTTCTGGTGGAGGAGAGAATGGCTGGAGGCTGTTGATGGAGACAGGTTGGAACGTGCAGCAGGGGAAGAACCCAAGGGGAACTGAGTCTTAGAGAAGAAAAGGGATATGCTTTCTTTGAGAATTTGGGGAAAGTTGAGAAGAGGACAGAAAATGGGAAGAAGATTTTGTAGTGGAGAAAAAGGATATTGACAGATCTTATATGGAACGGCCTTCACCATTCACCAACACAGAGAGCAAAGCCAACTACAAAGTGGGAGGGGTGGGAACTGAGGACAGGCTGGGAAGGGGCGGATGATGTGTGTCATGCACACGTGCAGAACAGCAGAGCCTCCCAGGTGAGGTCAGGCAGCAGGCCTTTATCCAGAGCCAGTCAACCAGGTGTAGTGGTCTGCTCCAGCATCTCTGCAAGTACTGGACTGGCACAGGGTAGTGTGATATGTGGACTCAAGGGTGAAAGGATTATGGGTGCATGAAGAGTGGTAGGATGGGGTGGTGGTCAATGCAAGGCCTCTGGTGCTAGAGAGCCTGGGGTTCAAATCTCAGCTCTACCACTTAATACTTGTGTATCCTGGGCAAATTATTTGGCCTTTAGGTGCTGCAGTTTCCTCATCTGCAAAAGAGCAAAGATTCCTCCTCCCAGGGCGATTATTCTGATTTGAAATCTTGGAGGGGAAGGAGCTCGGTGATGGAAAGAGCAGAAGCACGGGGGAGGTGGGGGCGGCACTGCGGTGACTGGACGCCAAGGAACTTAAAGTTGAAGAGATCCAGGACAGTGAATTCTGGGAACTGGGACTGGGTCCATGAGGGTGACTGTGGGCAAAGGCTGGAAAGAGGAACCCTGGGAGAGAAGCTGGAAAACATCCCAAAGGTCAGCATTTTGCAGCAGGAAGCATTGAGGACTCCTAAGAATTTGAAAGGAGAAATAGGATTTTAAGAGCCCAGAACACTCTCACATTTTATAATAAAGGAAACTAAAGTATAGAGAAATAACTCTCTTCAGCTAAGTTTGGGGGGAAAGCTTAGAATAAGATAACAAGAAAGTTAAGTCAATGGATGATAAAAAAAAAATTTTGGTGCTGCCCAGGGAGATGAAATAGAAAAAAGAAAAAGGACAATGATTTCCCTACAGAGCTGGAGCCCCACAGAAGAAGGGAAACAGCAGCTGACAGCGGCTGCCCCAGGGACTCAGGGTGCGGGTTGGAGATCCCCTATGCCCAATCCAGCACAGATTTTGGCTGACTGACAAGGAGGCCTAAGATGGCTACATTGCCCCAAAGCTTTAAAGCGATCCATCCAATACAATTTATTCAGCGCTCATGTATGCCAAGTAATTTCTGAGGTGACAGAATTGATAATTTAAGTAAATTTCTACCATGAACTGCATGTGGCAGCCAAATTTCAATTCAGGACAATTTTGAAATAATGAAGACACTGTCAGTGTGCTGGCCCACAATCATTCATTAATCATTCAACAAATATTTACTGAGGGCATCCAAGTGCCAGGCACTATTTTCCATGGCATTACTAGGGATGGGAGCAAGGACACAAAATTCCTTGTCCTCATTTGGTGTACATTCTGGTGGAGGAAGACAAACAAAATAAACAAGTAGATTATATAGGATGGTGGATGGTGGTAAGCGCTTTGGAGAAAAGTGAGAGACAGGAGATGAAAGATGAGGCATATTGGGTGATAAGGGTACTTAGGAAGGCCCCATGGAGTAAAGACCTGAGGATGTGAGGCTTGCTCCGGGCAGAGAATGGCCGGTGCACAGGACTGGTGCGCTGCCCTGCCTTAGAGGACCAGAGGCTGGACCGAGATGATGTGATGGGAGAGAAGAGTCAGAGTGAGATCAGAGACCTGGGGGGGGGGGGGGTCACATGGAAGGCCACTGTAAGGACCTTGGCTTTGACTCTGAGTGAAATGGCGGGGAGGGGGTGAAGCAATTGGTGAGAAGAGAACCCAGGGGTGGGGAGAGGTGGGGAAGGACCGTGTGTGTGTGTGTGTGTGTGTGTGTGTGGTGGGGAAACCATGGGTGTGGGTGTGTGCAGGTGTGTGTGTGTGTGGTGGATGGAGGAGATGGATAAAGGTGGAGCAGAGAGACAACCACAATGGTCCAGGGGAAAGATGACGCAGCTCAGCCCTGATATTAGGAGTGGAGGCAGTGTGGAGTGACAGGATTCTATATATATTTTCAGGCATGCTGCGTGGATGGATGGGATGTGAGGTGTAAGAGGAATCGCCACTGAGTGAACTGTGGCGGTAGTGAAATGAGTGCTTGTCAGATTCTAGATATCCTCTGAGGGAACACCCAACAGGATTTCCTGTTTGTTTAGACGTGGATGTGACATCTAGTCTGTGAGCTGCGCAAAGGCACCCAGCCAAGGGGGCGACTGGGGGCGATAATCCAACCAGAGCGCCACATGTGCCCCGTGCGACAGCTGGAAGAAGGGTGCCTTCACATCATCTAACCATCTAGTGGAAAGCCGTGGGTTTTGGGCATGTTAAGTTGAGATGCCTATGAGACGTCTAAGTTACATCACAGTGTACACTGCTGTCTAAGTAGAGATGAAATAGAGCAGAAACCCATCACCCTGCCTTTCTGTAACAGTCACTACCACCCGTTTACTGACATGTGCATCAGACATGCACCGAGGACAGTGGTAGGCTCTTACACATCTCAGTCCTCACCGCAACCTTTTGGGGAAAGTATTATTAGCCACATCATTTAGAAGATGGCACTGAGGCTTAGAGAGGTGAAGCAACTTGTCCAAGGGGTAGAACAAGGACTGGAACCCAGATATGCCCAACTCCAAAGCCTGGAGGAACTCTGCATATAATCTGTTCCTTCAGTGACTCAGCAAATAAAAGCAAAAACTCCGTCCCAAATAGGAGAAAGAGGGCAGGGCAGGCTCATACCCATCCCTCCTCCCTCCTACAGTTCAAGGAGGCCAAAACCAGTAACAAAAACGTGAATTAACCAGAGCACTTAGGGAAAGGCAGATCTATTTAAAGAGCAAACTAAAGGTTAACCAGATGACCCTTTCTGTTTCAACTCTTAAGGATTAAAAATCTTCCTGAAATGCACTGGTCTGCTAGCCTGCTCTAGAAAGCACAGTTTGAGGAAGATAATTCAATCTTTCAATGAGGTCTCAGGGTTTTCAAGTGCCCGGAGCTAATATGTTGATCTGAATGTATCCTGACCCCAGGGATATCCCTACAAGTTCCTTTTTTCTTTTTTTTTTTTTAACTAAAACGGAATTGACTTGTTTTCTTACATCTGACTTTTTCCTACAAGAGGAATAAGAAAAAAAATTCAGTGATTTCAGTTTCACTTTTCTGTAACATTTTCTTATTACAGCAAATGAGTATTACATGCCTAGGGATCCAAACAAGCACGAGTTGTACAGCTCAAGATAATTTTTCTGAGAAAATATTCAGTATAGGAATCACAACAAAACTCACAACACAAAAACTAGCAGTAAAAAGCACAAACCAAGTTTTTATTTTGTGCCAGGCAATGTTTGTTTCGTTTAGTTCTCAAAGAAGAAATAAACAATGCTCAGAGAGTTTAGGTAAACTGCTAAAATTCCTAAGCTCTCCAGTGACAGAGCCAGAATTCAGACCCAGGTCTGTCTGACTCAAAAGCTCTGCGTCAGGTGAAGTAGTACTATCCTTTCAGAATTAAAAAACAAAACACAGCCTCCTATAAATCAACAAAAAGTCAAACTCCTCAGTGGGAAACTAAAGGCAATTCTCAACAGAGGAAACACAAAGATCTATAAATATATGAAAACATGCTCAATCTCATAATGATCAAAATGTAACAGAGAAAACAATGATATGCCACATTCACTGCTCATTTTAGCAAAGATGATAAAGGGCAGGTCAATACACTGCAAATCAGAATAGAAACTGACAAATTTTTTGGAGGAAATCTGGCATTATGTACCAAGAGCTTCAGAAATGTTTATACCTTTTAACCTAGTAATTCCATGTCTAAGATAAATTTTCTAAGGACATCAGCTGGTATACAGTACTCATTTAATAGACATATCAATGAATATAAGGCATTTTCTTATAATAGTGGCTAGTCGAAAACATCTAAATATTCAACTGAAGAGAATGGTTAAATAAATTATGGGTTTATTGTTTAAGAAGAAATACTACATAACCATTCAATTTATATGTAACAATATAGAACATGGGAAATACTCTTGAAAAAAAATGCTAAGTGAAAAGCATACAAGGTTCTATACCCAATCTTGTTAATATTTATACATAGATAAAAGATAAAATATTAAAACTACTCTCTCACCTGGTGAGATGGGTCATTTTTGTTTTATTAAACTTTCTTGATTTTCACTCCTTTTCTATACTGAACGTGATTTATTTTATAATAAAATATAATAAACATCAAAAGGACAGAAAAGAAATAAAGCACAAGTTAACAGTAGTTGTCTTTGGAGGCTGAAACAATGGGCAGTGATTTTGGTCTTTCAGTTTCTAACTTTCTCTAATGAGCCTATATTACTTTTGGACTAACCAAAACAAACAAAACTATACACCTCACTGCAAAGTATTCAAATTTGCTGTAACTACATCAACATCATGTAAAACCCTTCTACTGGTCTCAGGATAGGCATTCCAAAGGTTTCCAAGGACAGAGAAGTCTTCAAAACACAAGCTATACTAGACTAAAGCCTTGTGAAATTTTCAAAACAAAAAAGTGTTCTGGAACTAGAGACTTCCTGCCAGCACACATTACTAACCAAGATGAATCTAACAACTGGCGCGTTAACCTTACGTCTGTGACAATACAGCACGATATGCATTTGTCTTTCAGTGCATGGTCGGTTCTGGCCACCAGACTGTACAAGGCACCAACCCACGAAGTTACAGCACTGCCGCCCAGGACCCCCAGTGCGGGCCACGGGACCCCAGAGACAGCTGTTCCTCCTGGGGCGCTCCAATGCCAGACCCTGCGGCCTTCTGGGCAAGCCCTCGATGCTCCTTGGGCAGCTGGAGGTCTAGGCGCGGAGCGGGAAGCCTAGGAGGGGTCCCAGCTTCTCCCACCCACTTCTGGCCTACGGGTAGGTGACTGGGGCACCCCCCCTCAGGAGCCCACTTCTTCCCTCCTTTGCCTGGGACCTGCCCATGGCTGGAAAACAACCAAGACAACTTGGTAAAGAGCAAAGAGCCTGGCTGGTTTTCCTTTCCGGGAAAAATCTACACAAGGATGTTAAAAAAAAAAAAAAAAAAATGTATGTATCTGTGGAGGAAAAAAAAAAAAACAGATGGCAATGATGAAAAAGGATGATAGTAATAATTATGTTTCAAACTCTTGAAGATGATGTATTTTCTAAAAGGGACAGGGGAAACACCTTAGTTTTCGGAACAATTGTGAAACAAAGTTAAGATATGTAAATAATATGCAAATGCTTGGCCACAGTTACATTAGAAAACATAGTGAGAGACATAATCAAATACTTGTACCTATTTACAATAAATATTCTTGATAGTTGTGTTCATTCCTTGGAAATGGAAATTTGGTATATATTAAAATATGCAAAAATTATCCGTGTTTACACATAAAATGGGGTCAGATTTCAGGCTTGGATCATTATAAACAGCATTTTCCCCTATATGAAAGCCCAATGAACATTAGGAAGTTGTGCAGAATAGTGGACAATCACTCGTTTTCCCCAAGCATTAGAGAACATAGAACATCTAGTATCCCTGCCCCCCCCCCCAATAAAAGCCAGTGCCACCTGCTTCCCCCATTACATGACAATAAAATCCTCCCCACCCCCAATTTCCAAGCTGTCCTATAGGGGGTGATATGTCCCCCATTCAGAACCAGTAGTTCTCTACAAAGAAAGAAAAAACAAAGAGAGGTTAAGATATTTGCTCAAAGTCATACAGAAAGTCAATGGATAGCAGGCAGGACTAGAAAGGGGGAAGGAGACAGGGAAAGAAGGAAATCGTTCTTTTAATATTTGTATTTATTAATTGCCACGTACTGTGCCATGTATCTTTTGTTATACCCACAGAAGAGATTTTATCTAATCCTTCTGTCAACCTTAGGAGTTAGTACTATTATCAGATAAAGACACTGCATTTCAGGAAGATAAGGACCCTGCTCTTGGACCCATACTTGGTAATGAAAGAACCAGATTTCATCCAGTGTTCTTTCTATTTCTCAAAGTGGCACTTCCTGCAGTTCTCTGGACCACGTCTCCCACTTTGCTGTTAAAGTCTCTAGGAAACAGTGAATGGGATGCATGCTACCTGAAACACAATAAACAAAGAGAAAGAAGGTTCAATCCCAGCTTGTCAGCCCACAGAGGCAGTCTACTGGGACCAACCCCTGCCAGAGTGTGGCTGCGGCCAGAAAAGCCCAGGAAACAAAGGCTCCTGGATGAAGCCACAGATCCCTCTTTCCCGGACTCAGGGAGCCTGACCTGGGCTGCATGGGGTTAGGGCTGGACGACCAACACAACTGCTGGCCAGATCGTGGGAACTGTTCCATCACAGAGGGCCCATCCTTCCACAGTCAGACTCCACACTCCACAAGGCTGCAGGTAGCAAAGGGGCCGGGGCCCATGGCCACAAGACCACAGAGGGCCGGGCACAGGGAACGAGGATTTATTCACTGAACCTTGAGGCATCAGGTCTGGGGAACACTCCCGGCTAATCTTTGAAACATCCCTGTGAAAAGATACCATCACACCATTTTACAGAAGAGGAGACAGAAACCAAAAGCGACTTGTACCTGGTTACATAGCTGGAGTGGCAGGGCCAGCCCTCAAGCACAGGTCAGCCGACCCCAAACCAATGCCCTTCCCACCCCATTCTGCAGTATCTTCAAAAGTCCTTCCTGAGTCATACATTTCAGGAAAATGTATATTTGGCATTTACCACCCCAACTTGGGAGGGTAGGTGGTTGTCATATCCTTCCATCCCATAACCTCTGGGGTTGTTCTGTGAGACTGAATATTGGGTTAAGTACTTGAAGAGATGACCCAGTTTCACAACTCTTAGGCACCTTCTCTCCTTTCACTTTCTGGTCATAAAACCTTGACCAAGCACTTTAAACAAGGAAACCTATTGCATCAGAGTTCATGTCAGGGAAAAGAAAATACGAACAGCCCATATTTGGCACCTTGATCTAAATCCACCACTTGCAATGGACCCCACGGGCCTGGCAGAGCTGGAATGAACCCAATTGTTGGTGACAGCATAAAGGCCTCTGCCCTGCAGTCCATTCTGTCAAAACAAACTCTGAAAGGTTTCATAGAAAATGGCTCAACTCAAGTTCCCATCTAATGATTTCTTGCAAAATAAGTTAAATTAGGGCCAGCTCAAATCTGATGCACCACAGGCTGTAATGAGACATTATAGCACCACAGATAGGAACACAGGCTCTGGGGCCAGCCTGCCCGGGTTCAAATCTCTGCTCTATGACTTTCTTGGGTGACTCTGGACAAGTGATTTAATCTCTTGTTCCTTGGTTTCCTCGATGGTAAAATGAGGATAATGACAGTACCCACCTCACAGAGTGGTTGTGAATATTAAATGGGATAATTCATGGAGTTTAGACCAGTGCCTGGCATGTGGTAAACACTTAATAAATGTCAGCTATTATTAACATTAATAGTGACTGCCATGCCATATAAAGAATGGTGGAAGGGGGCATATAAAACCCCTTCAATATAAGCCCTATGGAGAAAGGTAAAGGAGCGGGAAAGGGAAAGGGGTCCATGAGCACCATTTCCAAACTCCTAAAGTGGAATCATGACACATCTGTGGACCTTAGTTCTGTGCTGCTACCAAGGACAACAAGGAAACGATGCCAGAGTTGTTCCTTAAAGGAGGAGCAGGATGCCTGGCACGGGGACGAATTGGACAAGGGCACTGCCTGTTGTAAACAGTGTAGACAAGATTTTCCAGAGGAGATAGGGAAAGAAGGAAGTGCCTTCTTTCAAGAGGAAGTGCCCCCCATGCCCCCTCCACCCAACCATTCCATCACTCCAATATTGAGCAAGTAAGTACCGATAACCAAACCAGGGTGTGGCTGATCAGCCTGAAGGCAGGACAGACTTTGGACCAGTCTTAATGTACACACCCTGCAAGCCTTTTATTTAATGCCCTCGGAACACCATTTGGGGGTGGTGAAGCCAGTTGTGGTGATCAGCTATTGCTCAATGAACCAAGAAGTGTTTCTCAAACACCCACCAGGTACTTGGCACCATAATTCAGAGAAAGTGTGAAATCATAGCACTGTAGCAATAAGCAATCAAACTTTTCTCATTTTGGAGAATTTAGTTCAAGACAATGTCAATTACTAATGCCACTGTTACCTGGGGGCACAGAGTATGACATGATCAGGGCAGCCAACTCCATGGGCTGGGACTGGGACAGGAAGACTGGAGGTCATTCCGGTTCACAGGCAGCTTCCCGACCTCGTCTCGGCAGAGGTTTCAATGTTCTTTACCACTAAACCTTTTACCAGTTACCTGACCTGGGCTTTGCTTCATCTGCTGGACTGAGCCTCACAGGGAAAGGCATAGTGAAATGGCCAGGAGTAAGAAACGAGAGAGAAAAAGGAGAATTTGCTCCTTGAAAATTTGTTCAGAGATAGGGCACCTGAGTATTGTTACTTTATAAACTACAGAAAAAAAATAATTTTAAAAGATAGTTACTATTTTACCAACAAAAAACATTCTTGGACTGTGCTGAAATTACAACACAAATCCCAGAAAAAAATATAAAATTTGTAAACTAAAGCTAATAAGCTGTTTTCTAAGCATTTCCTTTTAACTCATTACTGCTAATTTATATACACTCTACTCTGAGAACTCAAAAGCAGGTAAGTGCCTGTAGGTTTCAAAAGATTAAGAAAAATATGAAGGTGACGGGGATATTCTGTGTACTCATTTCATTGTTTGCAACCAGAAACACCTAGCAACACATTTACAAACCCCTATAGGGGGTGTCTAGGGACTCAGTGGGCAAGAAGACAGGCATTCTCTTCTCAGAAAGAAATGCACCCAACAATCCAAAGGCTCCAGTCTGAATAACTCAGGCTCCCAGGCTGCTGTGATCTGCCCAAGGTCCTCATTACTCTGCTCCCCACCATGGAAGTTGTCTGCAGTAGGTAGGATCTTACCCTAGCACATCACTATCCTTCATTTTCAAGCTGTCTGTAGCTAAATCCCACTGCTTCATAACCGCTCCTCTCCTGCTCATTCATCTCCATGTTGACCACTACTGTCTTAATTTCCAGATCTTCCCCTTCCTGGAGTACTCACATCCTCTAAAACCACTGGCTTTCGGTCTTTTTATTGCCAAGAGTTGACTTCTCCAGGTGCTTTCACAGTATATCCTCCCTCCTAAAGATTCTCCTAGGTCTGCCTGTCCCTGCCCAGTATCAAAAGAGAATTCACAATGTGAACCCTCTCTGATCGGCCATGTGCCAGGCAAAGAGCCCAGGGCAAGAATGAGATGCAGATTTCACCTCACATGACAACTCTACTCCACTGATACTGGCTGCCCAGAGCACTGTGCAAAGGACTCTGAGGGTCAGAAAAAAGACCACCATGGTCAGTGATTATTCTTCCACCCGGGGGGTCAGAAATTTGGGAGTGGCGGCACATATGCCACCCATGTGCTAGCCCCGTAAAAGGTCCCTGCCCTATGCCGCAATCCATTACTTCCTTTGATATTCCTATGAAATCTCAATGATCCATTCCCAGGGCTTCTCCATAGTTGCAATATTTATCTTCACTGGCCTTTCACTGCACCTATTGCTACTTGATACTTTCCTCCCCTCAACACTCAGCAAATTTGCTGTACCTTTTTCATACAGAAAACTTTACAGCATCTATAAAAACTTCCTCAAGTGAGTCAGAGAGAGCAAGTGATTTTACCCTTGCCTTGGTATCCAAATACTATAGATTCTAAAACTCTGCACTCTCACCACTCAACTAATCTGTTTGTTGCTACATATAACTTCATCTACTTGCATATATGGTTGATTAATCAACTGTCTTGACGTCTCTCTGTCTGAGACTTGAACCCCTGTTAGAAATCAGATCTGTTTAATTCAGTGGTTCCCAAGCTTAGCACAACAGGGCACTTTCAGGGAAAAGCCCAGAGACACTGCCCCAGCCCAGGTCTGCCATGATGCACTGTGGAACCCTGGGCAACTCACTCCCCTCTCTGGGCCTCAGCTTCCCCACCTACAGCAAGATGTAGTTGGCCTTGACAATCTCTGAAGTCACATCCAGCTCTAACACACTGCGAGAACATGGGCAAAAAAAAAAAAAAAAACCACACTGGATTCATCACTTTTCATTACCACATGGGTAATACTCACTTAGGGTTGGGCTTGACAAGACAACACAATACTGCTCCTTTGAGTGGCACACATCCACCATTGCAATGAGTGAAACCCTAATGTGAGTGTTTAGTGTTATGGGGTATATGTTTGTGCAGTTACGTATAATGGACAATGAAGAATGATTTTATCTTTCTTTGAGAACGGAAGTATACTATTCTAAATTTATATCTTCCATCTCCTCATTTAGACAGTTAAGAACTTTTTCTGATCAGCACTCACTTGCCAATAATTTTGCTCTACATCTAAATGAAGAATAGGAATCATATAAGTTCACAGATTGAATGGATGGTTGATTTACAAAGCCCTTAAAATGTGGCTGCAGGCAGACACTTGCAACCCCGTAATTAGATATGGCATGGTCTGCAATGATGTTTTTTGTTTTTTGTTTTTTTTTTTTACTGTTTTTTAGTAACTCAGTTTTCCTTCTGGGACGAGGGGCATAAATGGAATTTGTTAAAAATAAATCTAGATTTAGTGGCTTTTCAGCCTTCTGCTGCTTGTTGCTCAAAATAGTCTATAAATAAGAGAAGCCCTGCCCTATAATGCACTGTAAACACCCACAGACACTCAGAGCCAAATTCTTCCAATTATGACCCTGTGGCTGTTGCCAAGCTACTGCAAGGACCTACTTGAAAGGCGGCCATCTAGGCCATTTCCTGATTAAGCTACCCTGTAGCACGGAATCAAGGCCTGCTGCTTTGGCATCGTATCCAGTCTCAAATAATTGCCCCATTTTCTAAAAATTAAGCCCTTTCCTTGTGATAGAATTACATTTCAGAGGTAAGGAAAAAACAAACCACCTGCCCATCCGTCCATCTGCCTGGGTTGTATGTGTGTTTAAGATCACAGGCTGTCAGACTTAATCAGGTGGCAGAAGTGCATTCACAACAGCGTCTTTAATTGTGCTTGAGCAAATCAAGGCCAAACAGAAAAGGAGGTCAGCTCCAAGGCTATCTACGTGACAGGTGAGTTAGCCACAGCCAGGCTTTCTCCTCAGTGGATGCTTCATCCATCAGTTTGGGTCATCGTTGCCTAGTGCAGCAGGCAGAAATGGTCTTTTACAAGTCCATACCATGGTCCTGCGAGGGTAATGCAGTTTGGACTGGGCATTGGGCTTACTGCAGTGCAGTTAAAATGCCAATGACTGAGTGGGACTGCCCAAGCCACCCAGCTTTCTTGAGAACTCAACGAGCCCTTAAGGAACCTCATGCAGAGAACCAGGAGACTGTAGTGTGCCATGCTTTCACAGAGAGAGAAATTACTTTCAGCTCCTTAGAAGCTATAAAGCTCAAAGTGGCAATGAAGCAAAATGGGTTCTGGTTAGAAACTAATCATCATCCCTCTTGAGACAGAGGTTCTTCATTCAGTATCAGCTCAACTGAAAGAGTGCTGGGAAAAGAGTGTTTATGGAAAGCTCGCCCGCCCACCCACATGGCTTTGAAGGGCACTGGGGCATGGTTCCCCATCCCAAGAGCTCAAAATCTGAATGGGGATCCAATTAGTGAGCAAGTACCACCTAGAAGAGAACTGAGTACAGGCTAAAGTAGGCACTAGGTAGTCAGATTTTTTAAATTCAAAATAGAGACTGATAAACCTAGAGAGACAGAATTTTTAAGAGCAGGAGTGTCCTGGAAAGTATGGCACCTGGGGGCCACAAAGCACTGACACCCCTCAGAGAGGCCTTCCCTGGCTACCCAATCCAAAGTAGCCCTCTCTGTACCTCTCACACTTCTCTCGGGTTCTAATCTTTTAATTTCTGAAATGATCTTGTTTATTTGTGTGCCCTCCAATTGGAATGTGAGCTCTCCAAGGGTAGAGGCCCTCTCTGGCTTGTTCTTGACTGTTTCCAGAGCAACTAGAAAGGAGGCTGGTTCATAGTAGATACTCAGCAAACACTGACTGAATAAATATAAGCCAGATCTCTGGAAGAGCCTTATATGTACAAATCTCCTTCAGTCCTCACAGCAATGCCATGAGGTAGAAACTATTATCTTTTCTGTACAGTGAGAAAATCGAGGTTCTGAGAGGGTGCTTGTGTTGTCTAGGATCACCTCTTTAATAAGTGATTGAGCCGGAATTCTAAGCCAGAGTTTTAATCTTGGCTTTATAATGAGCATATTGCTTTCATAATTCAGAAAATGCAAAGAAAAAAACTTTATAGGAAAAATTACCCTTCAGAGTGACCATTAGATCCAATGATCTAATATATAATGGATTCAGTTTCTACACCCAAAATCCAAGTCCTCTTTTGAGATGCAGAGGCCACAGGCACTGCAGTAAGAGTGAGAAGAACGATTCTGGGGCCTGCTTTATGGAGGAGTCTGTTCCTGTCTTTCTGTGGGGTTTCAGAAGCTAGGCAGGCAGTGGCATGGCCGTGGCATCACATCCATTTATTCTGTTGCTGTCAGAAACAGCAGGCGTATTCCACAGTTCACTGATAAGGCTCCAAAGAGAGGCCTACAAGCAAGTTTGGAGATTTGGGAATTAAGGGGGTTGTAAGCTGCCTTCTCCCAGACCCATGCTTTGAAAACTGGAAGAAAAAAAAAGACATATACTTTAAAAATAGAAATTCCAAAAATTATTAATTTGAAAAGTAGAGATTTTACATTTACCTGAATTTAGAATACTAAACCGTGCATAAATAAATTCATGCACCATTATAATCTATAAATTACAATAAAATTCCTACCCACTGACATTTTGGGCCAAAAGAACCTCTCTAGCCTGTGTAGCAGATGCAGACTATGGCTTATATTTATTGTGCAAATCAGTAGGTCTTTCTCATCAAAATGGCCAGGCCAGTTCTACTGTGTGGATATATTTCTAAATTAGACTGTGACTGAGGAGCTGCAGGATGACAAAAAAACATATCACGCTTTCCAACCTTCTAGATCAGAATTTCTCAACTGGGATGCCTGGATTGGCTTCAGGGGAAATATCTCATGTTGGGTTTAAGAGTATTTTTCATGTGCATTTTTCTTGAGAGTGTCCAGAATCTGGCAAATTTCACCAGATTCACACGGATCTGTGGCCCCTTCAGCCTTTTCTGTGGCCACCCCTTTTATTTCGACAATCCTGCTGACGCAAACTATATGGGAAGCCCTGTTGCCTTTCACAGTAGACAAGATGATGTTGACAATCAGGGATACTTGTTCAACATCTTGCCCAGAAATTTAGCTATCGGGAACTCTTTAGTCAAAGACTGAAATAGGATCATGGGCTAGAAGGGACCGAAACACTGTTGAGCCCTAATCTGAGCCCACTGCCCAGAGAGAGACAAGTGGCACAACCAGGAGAAACTGAGAGTGCACAAGGACCAGAAAGTCTTTGGTTAGATGAACTTGGGAACAATAGCATGGGACAGTAGAAAGAACATGGGCTGTGAAGCCAGGCAGGGCTGCATTCAAATCCTGGCTCCACCTACATACTAGCTGCGTGGCCTTGGGTGATGATAACAATTGCTAGTGACAAGCTATTATTTATTGAGAGCACAAGGACTAGCACCTAGTAAGCAACTACTTACCTACCTATGAAATAACTTCATTTTCTAGAAAAATAAGGTTAAAGAGATTAAATAACATGTCTAAGTCCATAGCTGGCTGGGATGCAAACTTGGGTTTGTTTGACTCTAAGTCCAAACTCTTGACTACCAAGCTTTACTGCATTGGCAAGCCTAAGTTTCCTCATCTGTAAAAAGAAAACAATAAGATCTACCTCACAGGGCAGTAAGGATTAGACAGCATATATGTGAAGTGCTTAACCCAGTGAAAGATACACGAGGAACTCTACAATGTAACTACTGATGTTATTCCTACAACAGCTGGACCTTTGGAAGAGAGAATGAAATGTGGGAGGTGTGCATCTGGTTATGCAGATGGTACAGCATTTCATTTTGCAGGGCTCAACAAACAGGATTAGGAATTCTGGACCAAGGCTTCTTAAGAGACAAGGATGACATATTTGAGGTTAGGAACAGAGAAGGGACACCTCAGCAAGGTGGGTAAGAATGTGTTTACTCAGAGACAAGAGGTTTTCCATCAAAACTTAGAGAGGTTCATGGACATTAGGAAGAGGAATAATTCAAGACCAAGAAGAAAGTTCTCAAAAGGCAAAGCCCAAGAGCATGGCTATGCCTGGCTCAGGAATGTATGCCCGCTGTCTGGTCTGATTCACTGATACATGAGGGAGGAAAAGGGCTCCTAAGCGTGTTTGCAGTCAGGGAGATGCTGACCCTCCCAGATATTACTAAACCCTGACTGGAAATTGGGTAGAACCTAGGCATTCTAAAAAGGAAAAAAAAAAAAAAAAAAAAGAAAGGAAAAGAGAATTTGGTAGAGCAAGTCTCTCGTCTCTCTTTTTTTAATGCATGCATCAATACTTCATTTCTTTTTATTGCCTAATAATATTCCACTGTATAGATATGCCTCATTTTGTTTATCATTCATCAGAGGATGGATGGGGTTTCTTTTCGTGGTGATGAAAATGCTCTAAAGTTGACCATGGTGGGCGTTGCACAACTCAGTGAACATACTGAAAGTCACTGAATTGTATACTTTAAATGGGCAAATTGGTATGTGAATTATATCAGAGCAAGTCTCCTTTGAAGTCAAATATGGAGAAATATATCTACTGCAAGAAAGAACCAATGACTTAGAGTGGTTTATAGTGTGTAAACATCAACAGACCTGTCTGTAGGAAGAAGGATTGGACTCACTGATAATACCATCTTGACCACACTGTTATTCAAAGAGTGAAGATAGGAGGCTGTAGAGGAGCAGAGTGGCCCCTCAGAGAGCCAATGTCCCTGCAGAGAATGCACATCCTGGGGCTTAAATCTGCTTTTGAGAAAAACATCATGGCATACCGCCAGCCTCTCCCCAGACCAGCTCCGTCCCTCTTGTTGTTCTTATAAAGGAATCATTAAACTAAGTTATCCCAACAGACTCCAAAGGCAACCAAAGGCCTTCAGGTCCTATCATCTATCCCCTATTCATCCCCCAAAACACTAGCTCCAGGCTCAGCATCAATTTCCTGGACCATTTTAACAGCCTCTAAACTAGTTTTGCAGCCTTCCTCCTACGGTCCAGCCCCCACACTGCCACCAGCTGGCTCTCTAAAATAAAAGTTCTGGCCACGTCACTCACCTCCTGAAAGATGTCTATTAGATCATGCTGCCTATGAAATAAACCCCAAGTTCTTAATTTGCATGCAAGCATGCATTAATTCATTCATCTATTCATTCATCCATCTAATGCTTGATGATCAACTACTGTGTGCCAGGCACTGTTTTAGGCCCTGGAGATACAGTGGTGAATGAAATAGATAAGGAACCATCCTCATGGATTTACATTCTAGTGGCTTGAGACAATAAACAAGAAAACATATAAATATATAATACAAAGTCAGATGGTGATGGGATGATGAGTGCTAATGACAAGAAAAATAAAGCAGAGTAAGAGGACAGAGTGATAGGATGGGGAGGGGATGGTCCTTTTTCTGATAGTGGGGAGAGAACACTTGAATAGAGACCAGAATGAAATGAGGGGTGAGCAGGCTGAGATCTGAGAGAAGGGTGTTCCAGGCAGAAAGAATAGTAAGTGTAAAGGCCCTGAGGCAGGAAAGAGCCTGGCAAGCTCACAGAACAGCAAGAAAGTGGCTGGAATTGAGTAAGCAAAGTGGAGAATGCTCAAAGGTGAGATCAGAGAAGTAGGAGGGGCTTTCAGGCCATGGCAAGGAGTTTTGATTCTATTGCAAGGATGCAAGAAAGCCATCAGAGAGTTTTGAACAGGGAGGTGACAAAACCCTCTTTACTCTTTAAAGGATCTCTCCACCTGACCATGTGGGAAAATGACTGCAGTAGGCCAGAGTGGAAGCAGGGAGAGCTGCTGAAAAATGCTGGTGGTTTGAAGGAAAGTAAAGAGGAGTGGTGGTTTCAAGATATACTTTGAAGGATTCGCTGCTAGGAATTGTAAACAGATTGGAGATGAGGAATTAGGGAGGGAGTAGAATCAAACATGATGCCTACATTTTGGGCCTGGCTACAAGATATCATTTCTAACGTGGGAAAGAGTGGGGAGGAGCAAGGGTTTTTTGTTTATTTTGTCTTGTCAAGGAAAAAGAATCAAGACTTCTGTTTAGATATTTTGGTCTGGGACGCCTATTAGACATATAAGTGTAGATGCTGAGTGAGCAGTGGTTATGAGAGTCACAGGTTCAGGAGAACTGGTAACAAAGATTTGGGAGTCATCAGCAAATAGATGACCCTCAAGACATGGCAAACCAGCCTCAGCCCCAACTCTGAACATTCACTGAAATGTGCCACCTCCTCCCAGGGCTCTGGCCTGGCAGCCCCCTCTGCCTAGAATCCCTTCCTAGACTTCTACAGGCAGTACACTCCTAATTGCTTCTAAAGACTTGTTCAGAAGTCACCTTTTCTCTAAGAGGCCCATCCTTCCTCCCCAAGAGAGAGCCTCTCAATCCTCCTCTCTTCTCCCATGGCACCCTACCATATACCTTGGTGACAGCACAAGCCCATATGTCACCATTGTCTTATTTACACCTTCCCTCCCTGTGAGCTCCTTGGGGGCAGTGGCCACAAGTCATTCTTCTCTGAATCCCTACCATCCGGCATAAGGTCTGGACATGGTGAGCATTTGCTAAATGAATGGATTTTCTCCTCTCTATAAAGAGGAGCAAAAAAAATTACATGCATGCAAACTGACTCACACTGCAGCTGCTTCCTGCAAGAGGGAAAAAAAGGTGAAAAAAAAATTAGGCACTGTCATTGAAACACTAATAAAGCTCAATGGGGTAGAATGAGATCGTCCCTTAGGGATTTTCATAACAGCAAAAAAAGTGCTTCAAGAAATCTAAGGGTTGAGTATCTCAGGGTGTTGCGAGGTGTAACGAACACTGCCCATGATGAAGGTGTTTTGGGTTTCAACTGCAAAAACAGCCAGTGATTCCAAAACCAATACACTGAGGAGTGGGAGGCACAGGCAAGGAAACCGACGTTGTTTCACGTGTATTCATTTAATCCTGAGAGTGATCCTGGGAAGAAGGACCTATCACCCTCCTTTACAGGTGAGGACAATGAGTATCAGGAGGTTAGGTGACTTTCCCAAGTCACAGAGCTGGGAAGTACAGGAGCCACACTCAGATCTGCCCAACACCAAAGGCTGTGTTCCTCCCAGCCTCACTCTAAAATACAGGGTCACAGAGCAGGAAGGATCCTTAGGGACCACCAGAACCCCTGATTTCACCAAGGAAACACATGTACGGAGAGGAGGAGTAACCAAAATTACTGAGAAGCGACCTGCAGAACCAAAGCTGGACTCTAAGTCTCCGACTCCCAGGCCTCCCAGAGCTCTGACACTGACAGCACTGCATCTGCACACTCTCACAAATTCCTTAAAGGGCAGAGACAAAGCAAAAAGTAAAATTTTAACAGTCTAACCTATCTGCTTACAAGTGTTGTAGAAATAAAAGTGAGAAGAAAGGGAAATTGTGGTTTTTGTCAATTATCACTGCTGTGTGGTTCTGAAGCCCTGTTAATAGGTAGCAGTTAAGTGACAAGCACCGTCACTGCACCCAGAAGTGTGACAAAACCAGCAGCATGAACTGCACTGTCTGGCCACGGCAGTCCCCTTGTTCACTCAGACAAATGTTTGCTGCCCATGCACTGGTGTAAGGCCCTGAGCAGGGCAGTGACACACAGGGAAAAGAACCCAGGCATCGAGCTGGGGCTAGTTGTGTAATATTCAGTATGTCAACCTCTCTAAGCATCAGTTTCCTCATCTGTAAAAAAGAATCAATAGCCCCTGCTTTGCAAAGCTGCTTTGATGTTCTGAGGTCTAAATGAGATGACCATGAGTTTGGTATATGGTAGTCATTGTAGGAAACACCAAATGGCCGGTTGTTTGTTCATTGCTGAGAAAGCAAAAGAAGTTACTCATGGTGTAGAAAAAGGAATGGAAAAAAATAGCTGCACCAAAACTCATGTAAAAACTTAGCAGACTTTTCCCAAATACTAAAGAAACATTTGAGAACATGAACATAGGTGTTAGAACTCCTACGAGGAATCTGTGGACAAAACTGAACACAGGAAGTCTGGGAATGTCACTTCCCTTTCCCCTCCCCACCCCCAGCTCAGTATAGGAAATTTCCACGGTGTTTTGCAGGCAAAAAAAATTTTGTCTCAGCCTCACAGGGGCCTGACTTCACTACATTTGGAGTCAGAAGACCTGTGTTGAAAGTACCGTCCCTTATCAGCCATGTGACATTCAATAAACCATATTTTGAGCCTAAGTGCCTCCCCAGACATAAACTGGGGAGGGGGAGGAGTATCTGCTTCTCAGGGAGTAGTAGGGCTGCTATGAGAAAATCCATATGGGAAGAACCTGTCACTGCAAAATGGCAATAGGGTGTGAATTTCCTCACAAGATCACCTGCCGGCTCAGGCAGCCCCTTCCCAAATTTTTCAGGCCTAAGGCCTGGCACTCCCTAATTCAACTCTTTCAAATGCAGACCCAGCTTTGGTACTGAGCTCTCCACGCTTGGAGGGAAAGTCAAGGCAGCCCTGGTATAGATGTGGAAAAGGAGGCCACGATTTGGCTATTATTCTTCCAAAGGCTAACTGGCACGACTGCAATCAACAACCAAATAATTAAATTGGTTGTATTATTTGGGGAAGATTTTTGTCACTTTGCAGCATAACAACCCTAAACAAAATCAAGTTATAAAAATCATTTAATTAAATCAACAGACTTAAGTGTTTTAAACCCTTTTCTAAGACAAACATGTCATTCTGATAGCATATTTGTGAACTTTCAAAATTTACTTTCTTTATACACGTTTAAGCCAAAAACTAGATTATCAGAGCCACAGTGGGACACTCTTGGGAGGAGCAGGGATTGGTACAGGCTTTTTGGAGGGCAATTTGGCAATACTGATTCAAATTTTAAAGGGCAAACCATTTAAAACCAAAAGTCCCACTTCTAGGAATTACACCATAGAAAATTTCATACAAAGTCCACAGGTGTGTACAATTTCCACCCCAGCAATGATTACAGTGACAAAAGATTAGAGACAATCTGGGTATGGATCAATACAGGAATGATTAAATCCACTTAAAGGCATCCACTCAATGGAGCACAACTATTAAAAATAATAAGGTACATATATCTGTATACAACGACTTGGGAAAATAATCATAGTTATTGAGTATTGACAGCAAAAAGAAAATTGCAGAACAGAATGTATAAAGAGATGAATGCATTTTTTATAAAGCCAAAGTAAAAATGTGTATGTAGGGGGAGAGATCAAAGGAGGCAGGGATCAGAGTGACACAGGAAAATGGGGAATGTCCAACAACAAACTCTCTAATGTAGTTATCTTTGGGGAACGGTTGGCGGTAGGTGTCAGGGAGGACCTCTGGCTTTACATTAATACTTTTCAGTGTTTTCTTAATTTGTTACAAGTGTATATTACTTTAGTGATGACAGAAAAGTTTTTTGACACTCATAGAATAATAAGAATTTTTGAAAACTTCAGTGTTTGCAGGGACTCTGTCTTAAAGTAACCACCTGGGAACCTGACTCTCCTTTCCAGTCCTCGCAGGTGGCCACAGCCCCTGCCTGCTCACTGGCTGGAGGGAGGCGTGGGCTCTTCCAAGAAGGAAATGAGTGGAGGCCAGTACTGAAAATTTCAAATCCCTCACCTATTTCAATAAAGACTCTGCTGAATTACAACGATTTCAATGAGAGCTAATTAAAAGGGCTAGGTATCTTTAATTGCTCACATTTACAGCATCATAAATTATTGAATTACGGCAGTTCACTTGTTTTCAACCTCCCCTACAGAGGGCAATCAAAATTTATATCCTATGTTATCCAACCTTTTATGTGGAGTTGTAAGCCCTGCTGAAGACTTTCAAAAACTGTTAACGAAGAAATCTCATAGGGAGAAAGGGAGAGAAGGTGATGCTACTAAATCCAAAGAGCCTAAAATACTAAAGACACAGGGTTATCATAAAAATGACAACTTAGCAAGTGAAATAACCTTCCTGCCTTTGGTCAGTATTGCTAACGAAAAGAATTCTAAATTGATACACACTATTTAAGGGTATTAGTTATCGTTAGCAAGAACTGCAAATTCAATTACCATCAGGGGCCTTAAAGACCCTGTAAAGACGCAGAGACTGGGCAGGACCTGGGGCCCACTGGAGAAACAAGCTGCCTCTATGAGGGGCCACCACTCTTCAGCTTGACCCATCATTGCCTTGGGGGAAGATGGGCCCAGTGTTGCCAGACCTTCGAGTTTTCACAAAGAGTGGGAAATCCAGATTTTTATGTGAAATCCACCAATTTTTAAATGTCAGCTATTAATGTAAAAGTTTTAAAATATTGTGAGTACTGAACAAAACATGTCTGCAGGCCAGATACAGCCAGTGAGCAGTTTTCAACCTCTACCAGAAATTATCTACATTTTTTTTAAATGGCTAATTTTTGTTCAATTTTATTTTCAGAAAGATGGGAGGAGACAGGGAAATGGTGTGGAATGGAGATAGAACATGAAAGAAGTCAAGCAGCTGTATTAAGAAAATATTTCTAACAGACTTGTGAAGACAATGGTAACTGTCTATCTCAAATGCTGAAGAAACTGTTTAAACTTATTTAGCTATCTATACTAAGCACAGAACTCCAAGAGTGAGAACTCAAGTCCAGAGCAAAAAGTAAATCAGGGCATTGCTCCCACAATTTGCTGTCGATGAACTTGTAGGAACTTGACTATACTACTATATATTAAACATTTACCATAAAACATTTAAAATAATCACAGCAACCACTGACGGCCTCCCTTGTGCCAGGTGCTATTTAAGCTTTGGCACCCAGGATCACAAATGTGGGTCACACAGCCAGTGGGCAAGATTCCAACTGTCTCCCAAACCTCCCTCCAAAACAAAAGGCAAAAACAACCAAGAACTCGGACTCAACATCATAAACTTGTCCTCAGCCGTTTTTCCGAAAGCTAAAACAACAGAAACATTTGTGCTAATAATTATATCTGGACATAATTTACAAAGAGCTTTTCTTATACACTGCCTCATTCCTCACAGCCTTTAACTGTGCCTTTTAGACTTTACATCTCGTCCAAAGTCTTCTTATGGTTATTAATAACGATACTGATTTTTTAAATCAACAATAATGATAACAGATAATAGATATTTAGTGTTCTCTAACATGCCAGCTACTGTGCTTAGCATGTTTTTCATTTCATTTCATCCTTATGAATCTTAAGAAGATAATTACTAGTATTATAACCCCATTTCACAGATGAGGAAACTGAGGCTTGGAGTGCTTCAGAGTTTCTCTCAAGTCACACAGCTAGCACCTACAGAGCCAAAATTCTGAAGTAGGACTGCCTTCAGACCCTGAAACCAGTGGGCCAAAATGCCTTTTGAAAGGTGTCTTGGATGCCATCGTGCTTTAAGCCAATCTCACTTTGCTGTTAGCAGAAGTTCTGAAGGTATGGCTAACATCCCCCTGCTCCTCTCCCCATGCCCACCTTTCCCACTTGACTGGAAGCCATTTTTGTTTTCTCACTTTGTTTTCCCACTCAAAAACAGTGTGAGTCACTTGGAGCTCTCCCAGTCTGGCCTTAAAAGGTCTTGGAGCCCTGGAGGACAGGGCTTCCCCTGCTGTGAGCCTAAGCAGGGTAGCCCAGGGCTCTGGAATCTACAAAGGGCTTTTACATCCTTGCAATCTGAATAAGGTTTGGGAAGAGGACCCTGAGAGTCACAACAACCCCAGGAATGGTCACCAAGGTACCAGAGGTAGGAGGCAGTGATGGCAAAGAGGAGGCATGTTTGGATTGGGAGAGAAGAAAATATTTATTTAGCCAATAGCTGTGGTATATAGTTAAAGCTCCAAATTAAATTCCTGAGAGAAGAAGAGATCAATGACATAGTCTCTAATATGCAGAGGGAGAAATTATGCAAATAAACACATGGTGCAAGAAAAGAAAACACATATACACACAACTGCAACATGGAGCAGCCACTCTGAAAGTACTAACTTCTGACCCCACCTTGCCCCCTTCTCTAGACCCTCCCGAGTCCTGAGTGCTGTCCTGCCACTGAGACCACAGGTCAGGCCTGGTCCCTGAGGGGTTCTGGAAGGACAAGGAAAGCAGATATACAGAGCAATACAACCCACCCTGGTCAGAGCCATCCCCAGAGTGTGTGCAGGTCCAGAGAGCACAGGAAGGACAGCTGGCTTGGTCCTGAGAACAAAAGGGTGCATTTCCTTACAGAAGGACGACAAGGGGTTTAACAACATGGAGAACAAGACAAAGGGAGTGTGCAGAAGGGACAGTCCTGCCGAGACATGGAAGCTTCCTTAGTGCAGCTGGCTTGGAAACAAAACAGAGAGGTGAAGGTGAGGGCTAAATCCCAGGCTTGTAGCCAGGAAGATATAGAAAGCAAGAGGCAGGGGGAAGCCCTTTTTATGTTCAGAGCCCAGACTCAAGTGATGAAAGAGGCAAGGAGAATTAGGGGTGATGGCTGTCTCTGGGCAGCCAGACAGGCTGTGTCAACTCTGGGTTAAGCACCTAATTAGAAGTCAGGCTCCTGCCCTCTTGGGACTTATATGGGTCTGCCCAGTGGAGAAACAAATATTCATTAACAATCACACAGATACATGTAAAATTGCATCTATGATGAGTGCTCCAAATGAGCAGAGGACCCTGAGGAGGACAGGAGAGTGAGTATTGGTGCAAAGCCAGGACAGGCTGTCTGGGGACAAACCCTTGCTCTGCCACTGACTCAACTGCTCTAGGCCTCAGTTTCTTTGCATCTATATTATTGGGATAATAATGATTCTTAGCTCAGCCAGTATCTACTCAGTCCCTAGTACTACTTAGTGCTTGGCACATGGTGAGCAAGCATTAAGGCAGGATAGACTAATAGGAATATGATGATAAGACCTGGCCTTCTTATCAGGGAAGTCAGGAAGGCTTCCCAGGAAGAGACAAATCAGCTAGGATCTGAAGGGCAAACAGGCACTAACTAGGCAAACCAGAAGGAAAATGTGTTCTAAGCACAGGACCAGCTCAAGAAAGTATCTGTGAGGGAAGGCACCATCAACAAAGCATTACCAGGAGAAGAAAAGCAGCTCCAAGTTTCTGCCTGAGCAAGATACTGGTGTGCTGACCAACAGCTCTCTTCTAGAAGCCGCCCCAGATTACTGTGAACCCCCAAATAAAAGTTGCATTCTTGGAACAACTTCCCAGTTAAGTGGCAGAACTAGGAAGTGGAGATGACACAGCAAGCATCAAGCTAAAGGTCTCAAACCAAAACCTAAGAACTGATTTACTACCGACTAGGTGCACTGTGTGAGATCCCATGCAGAATGCAGACACTGATCCGGGAGCCCTGGGGTCAGGGCCTCTCCCTATTTCGGTTACTCCTCAGTAGTCACTGAAACCTGACAAGGTTCCAAGTGAAGAAAAAGATGCTATTGGGCGCCTCCACAAAGAACCACCAGGCATCCTCATTCTCCAGCCAGAAAAGCATTCTCAGCATGACTACGGGGGGCGGGGGGGGGGGGGGGTGGAGGCTGTTGGACAGCGGTTGGCAAGAAACATTATTCTGACTAACTTAGGAAATTTGGGATTTGGCCAGGACAAAGCTGGGTGGACCTCGTTCCTGAGCATTGCTTGATGGACTATTTTTCCTTTTGAATTGCTGCTACTATTTCATCAACAATGGAATTTTTTTTTTTTAATTCAGGACAAAGCATATAGAGGTCACATCCCTGAGTCCTCAGTATACTAGAAGACATAAGATGTGGCAACAAACCCAAGCCCAGAACAACTTGTCCTGCATCCAAAGGTGAGAAGTGTGTGTGTGCATGTGTGTGTGGGGGGGGGGGGACATCAAACTCAACAGCCAATAGACATCCAATTTCAAACACATTTGATCATGTTATAATTCTGTTGTTTGACTGCACAAACAGACTTTACTATCCTCACTCTTTCAACAAACACTTCCTGAGCCAGGTGTACTGTGCTGGCACTGGGTACACAGAGATTTGTGTGTGTGTACATGTGTATGTGTGTATGTGTTTGGTTCCACCCTAAGGGAGCTCAATTTACTCAGCATAACAGATAAGTAAATCAACAGTTACACTGATAAGTGCTTTGAGAAAGAGAGAAATGCAGAGTGTTCTGGGAGCCAGGAGAAAGGTCATCTCCAGGTCAGGGAGGGGTACAGGGGTGGGGAAGGAAGGTGTCCACAAGAGGGGAAACTTGAGCTGACTTACCTAGATGGGAAACAGTGGAAAGTTCACTCCCAGGAGAGGGCCTGGCACTGGCCAAGGCGTGAAGAGGTGACGGCTGGGCAGGGGGAGGGTGGGCTGAAAACCGTGTGTTAGGGAAAAAATGAAATGAGGAAGGTGGCCAAAGGCCAGGTCATTAAAGGCTCGCTGAAGAAGTTTAGATTTTATTCTATAAGCAATGAGGGGCACTTGAGAAGTTTTAAGCAGAAGAAACACATGATCAGATTTGTGAGTTAGAAACATCATGTTGACAGGAGTGGTGGGGATGGAATGACAGAAGAAAAAGATGGACAAAGGAAGACCAATTAAGAGGTTGTTGGAAAAAATGCAAATAATGAGTACAAAATAAAGGAGTGGAAAGAGAGAGAAAAAAACACTGAGTGGACAAATGAGAAGAATGGCTCTTTGGGACTTGGTAGCTAATACAATGTGACAGTTGAGGGAAAGGAAACAGCCAAGGCTGACTCCTGAAGTACAGACAACTGAGGGGTGTAGACCTATTACCCAAGACAAGGAGCACAGGGAGAAAGACACATTTGACCACAGGAGAGGGAATGGGTTTGAGGTGCCCACTGGGCAGGCAGCTGGGAGTGTGGGTTGGGAGGAGGCTCAGGGATGGATGGATAAGTAGATGTGGGTATCTTCAGGATGGAGCGGAATAGTGGATAAGCTCAACTAGGTGCAACATGAAGGGGACCAAGGCACAACTGAAAGGGATGGACTGAGAAAAGAGAACCAGCAGAGGAGCTGTGGAGGCTGAGGTTGGAGAAGTCACAGGAGAACGGGGAGACGGCAGGCCAGGCAAGGAGGTAGTGACGGCCAGAGAAGGTGAGGCCTGAAGAGGGAGCACCACGGGAGTGGGCAGTGAGGAGGGCATAAGCAACTGCAACCAAGCAAAGGAATTAAATAGAAATGCTGACGGCTTGGCTGACAAATCCGGAGTCACCTTGAGGTATCTTGTTGTGACATCTGTCTCCAACAGGCTCGCTGACTCACTTCATTTCTCAGTGAGTCCTTTCCTGACCACACCAACTAAAATATCAGCCCCATAGCTCTCCACCCTCTTATCTCATTTCATTTTTCTTCAGAGCTTTATTGCTGCCTGACAGTACATTGCACATCTCATGCCTCTCTACGGACTGTCTCTCCTACTAGAATATGTACCTCATGAGGACAGAGGCCTTGCTCTATGTCATCTCTGTCACCTCATGCTGAAGCAGTGCCGGGAACACAGAGGCTAAGCACCTTGTCCCAAGTCACCTGGCTCACTAGAAGCAACAAATATTTAGTGAGCACATAGTACATGCTGGATACTATGCTAGATGCTGGGGATACAGTGATAAACAAGACAAAACAGGACCCTGTCCTTGAAGCTTGAAGTTGGAGGTGAGTGGACAGAAATTCCAAATATTTAAACAAAAAGTAGATTAAAATTTTCATAGAGCTAGGACTGAAATCTGACTGTCACGCCTACTGGTGATACCTTGTCAGGCCCAAGGCTTCCTCCTTCTCCAACTAAAGGGAAATAATGGCCCCCAGCATTAGTCGGGGAAACAGTTAAATTAAGTGTTTGAAGTTTGGTCTTAGTCCCTTTCAAAAACCTCATACTATTTCTACCCTTTTAATAGCCTCCTAAGGTATAGAAACACCCACCATAGGCACTTAATATTTAACTTCAAGGGCTCAATCTATCTCTAGAATTTCTACATAAGGAGGAAAGAGAAATTCCAGATTTAGGTGGAGAAAACAGGAGTGGCACAGGCCAGTGATTAAGAGTCAGAGAGGTCTGAGTTCAAATCCCCTGTAACTTTGGGCAGGTTATCATCCTCTTTATGACTTGATTTCCCTATCGCTGTGTCCCACAACACAGGTTGTTGCAAAGGTTAAATGAAATGGTGAAACACTGAGGATTTGGCACAGGACCTGGTGCACACTGAGTGTTCAATAACTGGTGGCCTGCACCAGTTACACCTGTCACTGTTATTCCTAGACCTCTAACTGCTGTAGCCACGCAAACCACGTCAGAAATTACTTAGTAGTCAAACCAAAGAGCTTCCACTGGAAATACTCGGAGCATAAACTGATATCTACTTTAATGATTCAAGGAATTGTCTCGGTTCCCCATACTTGTGCAGCCTCTGCAGTAAGAAGTTTTATCTCAATATCTTGGTCCACTCCATTTTCTCCTCCAATTTATGCAAATGCAACTATTTCCCAAACAGGTTATTTCTTGTCTCATGGCAAGAGTCCAAACATGGGCTGGATTCCATGGTACAAGCTGTGACAGAACTATGAACATACACCTCAAAGGGAGCATAAAAACACAACCACAAACCCAATGTACACACAAACTTCCAAACACAGCTTGGCTCCAACTAAGGAAATGAGAACTGGTCACAGCATGCTTTGTCTGGCACAAAGCTAAAGAAAAGGTAATTCTGACATGCAAATACCTATACTTGATGTCTCCCTTCTTTTACTTCCCACACTCTCTCTAACATCTCTGATTCTTTCTCTGTCATTTATGTCCTAACTCCATGCCATCTGGTTTCCTCCTCCTACCCCTCCTGTGACAATACATTCTTCAAGGCCATCAGTAACTAACTTGTCACAAATTCAGAAGACTTTCCCCAGGTCCCTTTTTCTCCTTGGCCTCTGCTTCCTGGGAATTTCTCCTCCCATGACCTCTGGTTCTCTTCCACCTTCTTCCCATCGCAGAGCCATGGACATTCCTCAAAGCTCAGCTCCCTCCTCATCATGGGGAGAACTTATTTAATCATCTGGCTTCCACTCTACATCTCTAGACCTAACCTCAGTTCAGGCTCCAACTCAGCATTTCCAATTATCTACTGGGAATTTCCTTGTGGATGAAACAATGTCATCTCAAATTCAACATATATGAAACTAGATGCTTCTATGCCTCTCCACCCCCAACATCTATATTTCAGTCAGTGGTACCACTGAGAATCACCAAGTTTAAACTTTGCTCTTTTTTGATTCCTGTCTCTAATGTCTAAGAAGACCTCAAATCCTCTTATTTCTACCTTCGTGGTAGCCCTTCAATTGGTCTTTTCCTTCCACTTTAGCGACTATTAAACCACATGACCTTACACCTAGATTGCTGCTGTTGCCATCTAACTGGGCGCCGTGCCTCTTGTCCAGATAAAAGATGAGTCTCTGGTCCTGAAACACCACTTCTGCCATTTCACTTCCATGCCCCAAATAACTTCAATGGCTTCCCACTGCCTTTAGGATAAAGTACAAGTTCCTTAATGTGGCACACAGGATCTAGAAAAAGAGTTGACAAGCTATGGCTTATAGACCAAATATGGCCACCACCTGTCTCTTAGAACACAACATACCCGTTCATTTACATATTATCTATGGCTGCTTTCATGGTACAGCAGCAGAGATGCATAGCTGTGACAGAGACCACATGGGCCATGAAGCTGAAATATTTACCATCTGGCCTATAACAGAAAAAGTATGCTGACCCTGGTCTAGAGCAGTCAAATACTAGCAGACTTTGCCAACGTTCTTGCCCATGACGCCTTTCTATGAAGCTTCTGCTCTCACAGATCTGCCGCTGAGTCCATTTTCTCTATACCTTACACCTCCTCAAGCCCTAGGCAATCTTATTTCACTCCTCCCTGAACTTTTTCCAATCTACCTTTTCCTTCAAAACACAGCCAAGGCTCCACCTCTCCATCAAGTCAGTCCCATCTATCCTCTGCAACCCCTGGATTCTCTTCCTCTGGCCTCCCTTTCTGCATCCACCACAAAAACCTATTGTGAGAATTCACTTCTGCTGTGTGTCTTTTCAGACTATACTACGGGCTTCTCTAGGTCCAAGCTAGGTAACCTCCACAGAATACATGCCAATAACAACTGCCTTGCCCTTCATTCTGAATATTAATCCCCAATAGCATAATTTGGCAAGAAGGCATCAAACTTACCAATGAAGGCCTAGGATTCCACATTTGAAAAGTCAAACTTGGGTCCAAGAGCATGCATGCTAATCAGCACCACCTAAAAGTCAATGAAATAAGAGTTTAGCTTTAAGAGAAAACATTAATAATACATTTTACTTAAATTCACAATCTCCAAGTTTTGATTTACCATCCTCCTAGAATGCTCATCTTTGCTTCTTTGTCTAGTAAATCCCTGTTCATCCTTCAAATCCACTGGAAACTTTTTCCTTGGAAGCTTCCCCAATGGCCTGGGCAGGCCAAGTACCCTCTCCCCTCACCTCCCACAAAATTCTGGTGAGACATTTATGATAACACATGGAACATCTTAGTAAAATTTTTTATTTAGGAATGGGGATCTCCAGACCGTAGGCTCTTAAAGAAAAAAGACCTATTAAATTCATCTCATCCCTTATCCCCACTGCTCAGAACACGCTGGCATTTAAATGGCCCTCAATAAATACTTTTTAAAAAGATGGAAAAACAACCTCTCAATTCATTAACACATGCTTGCGTATCTAAAATTCTGCTAGGCCACAAGTCTCACCATGGAAGAGCATGCCTCAATGCCATTGTTTTTAATAGGCAATGTTTTAACAGGAAGGATTAATGAGATTAATCTTCTAAATATACAGCTTTGGAATGGTATTCCTTTACACAGAAACCTTCAGAGGCTTCCAGAATCTAAGAAGGCAAGCCCAACTCTGTAGTCAGGATGCCAGGCTGCACCAACTTGGCCCAGCAGCCTCAGTTCACATACTTTCCCCCATTGAACCCTATGATCCAGGCAAACAGGACTGAGAGCCAGTTCCCAAACACATATTTCTTCCCTCTCAGCTTTCTCTCTAGTCAGATGTCTGCCTCCTTTCACTCCACATTATCTCCATCTACTGATAGGCCGTCCATTTCACACTTCATATTCCAGGCCAAGTTCATGGTAGGGTCCCAAAAATATTTGTGGACTGAATGAATGCATGGATGAATGAACACATGAATGAACCTGACCTCTTTCCTCCCCACAAAAGCCAGAAATACTGTCTCCCTCTGCTGTACTTCCACATTTTTCTCATATTCATTTCAATCTCAGATGATTCTTTTTTGCACAACTATATTCTCCTTCAGGGCAGGAACAATGGGTTATCGAACGGTTACACTTGGGAACAGATGCATGCATTAGCGTATCCTCCATGTTGCTAGATCCAACGGTCAAGTCTTGGTCCTCATCTTACAGCTTTTGACACCAGTTAATCATTCCTTCTTGCTTCACATGGCTTCTAGGATAACACTCCCTCGGTTTTCCACCCACCTCGCTAGCTGCTCTTTCTCTCACAGGTTCCTCCTTATCTCCCCATCTCTAGATGTCAGAGTGCCCCACTGTGTTAGCCTTTGCTCTCCTCTCTTCAAAGACTCCCTATGTGATCTCACCTAATCGCCAGGCTTCAAATGTCACCTATTTGCTGTGAGGTCTCAATTTCTCTCCAAGCCTGGACCCTTCCTTTGAAATCCTGACTAGTATATCCAACTGCCTGCTTCAAGGAGCGATATCAAATAGAAAGAAGCTCTGTGTTAGACATGTTTAATACCTCAAACTTAACATGCCCAACACAGACCACCGACCTTCCTCCCAAACCTTATCCCTCTCAAAGTTTTACACAGTTTATTCAGTTCACAACAATTCTGTTCTCCCAGATGCACAGGCCAAAATGTTCGGACTCATTCTCATCTCCTCCCTTTCTCCCTCACTCCTTACCTAATCCTGACCAAAACTTATTTTTACCTTCAAAATATATTCATAATCTGAGCATTTCTCATTACCTCCATCATTACCATTCTAGATTATTGTAATGGCTTCCTAATTGGTGTCCCTGCTTCTGCCACAGTCTATTCTTACTACAGGAGGGAGTCCATTACAATATAAATTAGAGCATGTCATTTCTCTGCTCATCCTTTACATCCACCTGACACTTCCCAGCAAGGACAATGCCAAAGAGACAAATGTTTCTAAAGTGTATCTGCAGGCCCAGGAGCAGGCTTGTGAAGGGGAAGGGGTTTTTGGGGTCTCCATTTATTTCTCCATCAGCAGTCCTGACTTTATCTCCTATTATCTGATTCCTTAAAGAAAATAAACTCTTTAGAAGGGAGGGAAATACTACCGATCAGCTTCCTTTTCCAAGTTAGGACACCACAAGAAGCCAAAAACACTCATAATTCTTAAGAACCAATAAATGTGTCAAGTCCACCACCACTTATTATCTAGCTTCCAAAGACAAACCTAGCCTTCCAAGTAACATCTGTTTACCTCCTTGGTAGTGGTGGTGGTAGGGGAGGATTCTCACTAAGCACCTTCTCTCCCTGTACCCTCCAGCCGTTCACCAAGTCCTGCTTGCCTACTTGTCTCTATATTCTATCCCTCTCTTCCACCTCATTGATGCTATGGCAGGAAGTGAAGTACATAGAAAATAAGTAAGGACTCTAATTAGTTCAGGTATCATTATCTCTACTCAGAGATATAATAGCAGATTCCTAACCAATCTCCCCACCTCTAGTCGCTTACTTATATCCAACCACAATGCCTTAGTTTCTGGAATGATCTTTATAAAAATCCAAATTTGATCAAGTTCTCCGCTTAAAACTCTCCAAAGAGTCCCTGCATTGCTAAACTAAGAATTCTTCAAAACATATTAGAGTCAGCCACAATAAATGTTATTTTTTTATCTTTCTCAGATCCATTTCTTCATCCTTTACTTTAAAAGATCCAGCACAGGTATGCCGAACCCTCTATCTTGGGACTTGCCCTTATGAAGCTCGTTACTGCAAAGGAGAGGCTAAACCTATTTATAATTGTGCATAAAAGTCTCCCCCTGAATACCTCTTTGTTGCTCAGATGTGGCCCTCTGTCTCTAAGCCCACTTGGCGGGTGAATTCACTGCCCTCCCCTCTACATGGGACCTGACTCCCAGGGGTGTAAATCTCCCTGGCAACGGAGGATATGACTCCCAGGGATGAACCTGGACCCAGCATCGTGGGATTGAGAACTACTTCTTGACCAAAAGGGAGATAACGAAATGAAACAAAATAAAGTTTCAGTGGCTGAGAGATTTCAGATAGAGTCGAGAGATCACTCTGGTGGGCATTCTTTTGCACTATATAGATAAACCTTTTTAGGTTTTAGTGTATTGGAATAGCTAGAAGTAAATACCTGAAACTATCAAGCTGTAATCCAGTAGCCTTGACTCTTGAAGACGATTGTATAACTATGTAGCTTACATGGAGTGACAGTGTGACTGTGAAAAGCTTGTGGATCACACTCCCTTTATCCAGTGTATGGATGGATGAGTAGAAAAATGGGGACAAAAACTAAATGGAAAATAGGGTGGGATGGGGGGGTAATGATTTGGGTGTTCTTTTTTACTTTTGTTTTTTAATTCTTATTCCTATTCTTTCTGGTGTAAGGAAAATGTTCAAAAATAGACTAGGGTGATGAATGCACAACTATATGATGGTACTGTGAACAGCTGATTGTACACCATGGATGACTGTATGGTATGTGAATACATTTCAATAAAACGGATTTTTTTTTAAAAAATGTTCTTTCATCAGTTGTAACAAATGTACCATGCTAATGCATGATATTAATAGTAGGGTGGTTATGGGATCTTCTGTAAACCTACAACTTCTCTAATTAAGAAAAAAGGTCTCAAAAAAAGTGGTTAAAATGGGAAATTATATGTTGTGTGTGTTTACATATATATATACACACACACATATATATACACACGCACATATAACCACAATAAAAAAGAAATGCTGATATAAACAAGCAAACAAACAACAACAACAAAAAGATCCAACACATACCCTTTGGGGTGCACACAATCCAGCTGATTAGAATACCCCACTCCCTGGCAACAGGGGTTAGTCCAAAAAGATAAGCACATGATCCAAGCTGGGCTAATCAGAACCTTTCTCTAGAATTGATGTATGGAGGCAAAGAAAGGAGCTTCCCTTCACTGGGAATGCTCAACTGGGGCTGTCAGCAGCTGTGCTCCAAAGAGGAGGGTACTAACTGCAGCAGGACAGACTGATGCCAACACACAAAGAATGGCAGGCAAGGAGCCAGATGGACCACCGGCAGCATCAACTCCCATTCCAGAACTTCTTTCTTTTGTGAACTCCCACAGCATCCTTCCTAGTTATGGAACCAATAACTACCTACTTATGCCTCAGCTAGCTGGAGTCCTAATAGGCCCACCATGCCCTTTCCCGTATCTCTGCCTTTCCCCACATTGTTTCCTCTATCCAAAATGCATGCTTCCTGAAATTTTACACAGCAGCCAGATTTCTTCTATATAGCCTTCCCTGAAGGGAAGCACAGTTAGTCCAATTTTCCAGCTGTGCCCTAAAATGCCTGAAATATACCCTTCTAGTAGCACTTAGACTCCTCCTTCTGCCTTCCTAATCTCACCAAGCCACAAATAGTTGCCAAGCTAGAAATCTCAGATTCGACCTAGTCTCCTCCATCTTCTTCGTTGCCCTTATCAACTTTCCTCTTCTTCCTTTCTGCCCCATGTCTACTCTCACAGTCTGGGACTTCATTATCTTTTGCCTGAACCCAGGCAAAAGCCTTCTGGTTTCCCTGCCACTCCTCCCCCACCTAACCATTCCCCCACACTGCTGTCAGAGTTGAACCCCCAAAAGCCCTCTTGTTGCCTGTAGAATCAAAACCTTGGTCTCTAAGCCCCTTCACAGACTGGCTCCAACCTACATTCTCTAATTTCTCCCATTACACATACTATTCCCTATTCTTCCAGCTAAGTCCAACTAAACACCCTGGACATTATATATAAGACAACCAGAAGACTCTGAAAGGCAAAGTGAAGAAGTCTGACTGGTTAGGGACCTCGGTCCCTGAGGAAAGACAAGGTGGTAGAGAACTTGGGTTTTCTTTTTACCACATATATCCTAGATTTGGAGCTCAGGAAGCTGGCAACCCAGAAATGCCAAATGAAAGCTTGCTTCCTCTAGCAATGCTTCCTCTAGCAAATCAGAAAACTTTCAAACAATAACCACTCTATTCCAGCCAAACACAAGAGAAAACACCATGGTCCCACCCCAACCCATGCCAGCAAAGTATGGATGGGGAGCCTATATCTCTACCCTTGCAAGAAAGTAATGGGGCTACAAGACCCCTGCCAAGGTGGCATCAGAGAAGTGCAAGTAGAGAGCCAGGACTTTCCTCCCTGCCAGCACTGCCTCCCTCTGCAGTGCCACTGGAGACCACATGGGGAACCTGACTTCCTCTCCCCAGTGATAACTAGGCACCCTCCCTCTCCCTGCTGGGGTGGTGTCAGAAGAGACCCAGGAAAGAATCAGGACTTTCACTATTACCCAGCAGGAACAAGGCCTCTCCCACTGTGTGTCAGTGAAGTCCATGTGGGGAGCTGAACTCCCACCCCAAACCAGCAATAAAGAGGAGCCACACCATAGGTGCCAACAGAAGCCAAATAAGGAACCTGGACTCCTACCTCCACCTGCCAGTAATGAGATGGTACCTCCTCTTCCCCTGCCACAGTGATGTCAGAAAAAGCCAATTAAAACAGAAGTAAGTTCTGGAGTCTCATACCATAATATGAAAACGACTAGATTCCAATAAAAGTTCACTCATCATACTAAGAACCAGGAGGCTCTCAAACTGAATGAAAATGATAATCCATAGATGCCAACACCAAAGTGACAGACGAGTTAGGATTATCTGACAAAGATATTAAAGCAGCCATCATTAAAACGCTTCAATGAGGAATTACAAACATGCTTCAAACAAATATAAAAATAGAAAGCCCCAGACAAGGAAAAGAAAGAGTCAGCAAAGAAACAGAAGATACAAAAAAGAACCAAATGGACATATAAGAACTGAAAAATACAGTAACAAAAAGCTCAGTAAATGGTCTCAAGAGCAGAACAAAAGAGACAGAGGAAAGAATCTGTGAACTGGAAGACAGAACAAAAGAAATTACCCAATTTAAACAGAGAGAAAATAGACTGAAAGAAAAAAATGAACAGAGCCTCAGAGACCTGTGGGACTATAACAGAAAAGTTAACATTCATGTGGTTGGAGTCCCAGAAGAAGAGTAGATATAAGGGCTAAAACGTCTCACATTTGGCAAGAGACATAAACCTACAGATTCAAGAAGCTACGCAAGCCTCAAACAAGATAAACCCCCCAAAACCTATGCTAAGATGCATTACACCTAAACTTCTGAAAACAAAAGACAAAAATTTTTGAGAGCAGCAAGGGAAAAACAAAATTTTCTTTATAGAGGAAAAGCAATTCAAATGACAGCAGATGTCTCATAAGAAATCATGGAGGACAAAAGAAAAGAGAGCAACACACTTCTGAATAGTCCATGGGTCAAAGAGGAAATCTCAAAGGAATTACATAACCAAATCAAAATGAAAATACAACATAACAAAAATTGTGGGATGCTGAGATGGAAATTTATAGCACTACATATAGATGGAAATTTAAGTGCATACATTAGAAAAAAGGGAAAAAATCAATAATCTAAGCTCCTCCCTAAAGAACCTAGAAAAAAGACAAATTAACCCAGAGCAAGCAGAAGGAAAGACATAATAAAAATAAGAGCAGAAATCAATGAGATTGAAAACATAAAAAAATAGAGAAAATCAATGAAACAGAGCTGATTCTTTGAAAAGATCAATAACATTAACAAACCTCTACCAAGACTGACAAAAAAAAAAAGAGAAGACACAAATTTCTACCATCAGGAATGAAACAGCGGATATCACTATAGACCCTGCAAACATCAAAAGGATAACAAGGGAATACTAGGAACACACATAAATTTGACAACTTAGATGAAACAGATAATTCATTCCTCACAACAAACTACTACAACTCACTCAATATGAGACAGATAATTTGAGTAACCCTGTAGCTATCAAGGATACTGAATTTGTGATTTTAAAAACTACCAAAAAAGAAAACTCCACACCCAGCTGATTTTACTGGAGAATTCCACTGAACATTTAAAGAAGGCTTAATTCTACACAATCTCTTCCAGAAAATAGAAGAGAAGGGAACACTTCCTAATTTATTTTATGAAGCCAGTATTTATTACCCTGATACCAAAACCAGACAGTATAAAAATAAAATTACAGACCAGTAATCCTCATGAATATAGATGCAAAAATATTAGCAAAGAAAATTCAGCAACACAGAAAACGAGTTATACACCATGACCATGTAGGGTTTATTCCAAGGATGCAAGGCTGGCTCAGTATCCAAAAATCACTTAGTGTAGTTCACCACATTAACAGGCTAAAGAAGAAAAATCACATATCCTATCAGGCAATGCAGAAAAAGCATTTGACAAAATTCAATACCCATTCATGATAAAATTTCTCAGAAAAATAGGGATAGAGGGAAACCTGCTTAATGTGATAAGAGCATCTACCAAAAAAACCCTACAGCTAACAATATATTTAATGGTGAAAGACTGGATATTTTCTCCCTAAGAATGGAAACAAGGCAATGATGTGCACCCTCACACTACTTTATTCAACATAGTCCTAGCCAACACAATAAGGCCACAAAAGGAAATTAAAAGCATAGAGAGTAGAAAGAACAAAACAACTCCTATTTGCAGATATGATTGCCTATTTAGAAAACACTTACGAATCAACAAAAATATTCCCATAACTAATAAGTGAGCTCAGCAAGGATGCAGGATACAAGATAAACATGCAAAAATCTTTTGTATTTCTATATACTAGCAATGAACAAGCAGATACTGAAATTAAAAATACAATACCATTCACAATTGCTGGAAGGAAGAAAAGGAGAGAGGGAGGGAAAGAAGGGAGGGAAAGAGGGAAAGGGAGGGAGAAAGAGCCAGAGAGAAGAGAGAGAGGGGGGGAGTGGAGGAAGGGAGGGAGGGAGAGGGAGGAGGGGGAGAGAGAGGGGGGGAGAGAGAGAGAGAGAGATCGAATTTAGTGTAAATCTAATCTCTCCCAAGGAATCAGCCTATGATCTAGCCATTTGGGTCTATCTCTGACATGAGGTCAGGGACAGTGTATTTGTTTTGCTCTTCAGTGAAACCAAAATACCCAGCCAATGTCAAGTATCCAGTAGGCATGCAATATTTGTTGCCACAGCTTATGTCCTCCTGTCTTCTATAAGATTTCCTTCCCTTTTAAGCTCCTAGTAAAGTCAAGATGTATTAAAAAGTCCCATATCCAGTTTCTGCCTTGGCAGGTCATGATTGCCAAGAAAATGCCAGCGAAAGCTGGGAAGAGCTATAAATGCCCTTTCTCTGTGCTGGAGAAAGTACTGTGGAGGGAAAGAGGCTGTGAGGTGAAGGTCAGAGACCAGAGGACATCAAGTTTTCTTTTTAAAAAAATTTTCCCTCTTTTTCCCTCTAAAGGGAGAAAGTGAAACCAACAGTTATTAGGCAAAAGCCAAAAACCTCAGAATAATCTTGACTCTTCTTTTTCTCTTATCCCTGCAACCATCTCTACAGCAAAACCGGTTGTCCATCTTCAGAATGCATCTCAAATCCAACCACTTCCTTCCACTTCTACCACCACATTGACCTGGCCACTTTCATCACTCTCTTGGATATCTTCAACAGACTCTGACTCGTTTCCCTGCTTCCTTCTTTATTCCCTCAGTCTGTTCTCAACACAGCAACCAGAATGATCATTAAAAGACATAACTCGGATGTCATTCCTCTTTCAAAACTCTGACATGTTAATGGCTCCATGTGTCACTTGCAATCCATCCAAGTCCTTACAATAACCATGTACCTTGGCCCCTGTTACCTCTCTGCCCTCACCTTCTACAGCTCTCCTCCTCTTCCTCCTTCTCAACTCCACTCCAGCCACACTGGCAGCCTTTGCCCTTGCAGTTCCTTTGCCTAAAATGCTCTTCCCCCAGCTCACTTCTTTGCCTCATTCACTGTGGCATGCTCTATGCCAGAAATTCACCAAAAGCCATTTCCTTTTCCTTGTGGGCACATTTTCCAGCCTCCCTTGCAATTACAAATAACCAACATGACTGAGTTCTGGCCAATGGAATGTGGGTAGGAGGAATGTATGCTTCCTCCAGACTGGCCAAGGAAAACCTCCCCACAAAATCCCCTCTCTCTTTCCTCATCCTCCATCTAAATGGCAAGGAACCTGAGGACCTCAACGAGGGCACAGCCACAAGATAGAACAAATCTGGGTCCCTCAATGACCTCAAGGAAGCATGCCTGTGAAACAGTAGCAGCCACATTGTAACTTTGGTGTGCAAGAAATAAAACAGTACTGGGTTTATAAGATTTGGGGATTTGTTATTTAACCTAATGATTCAGTCTCCTTCTCAGTGAGACCTTTTCTACCCACTCTATTTAAAATCCTCCCAACACTTCTTAGCCAACCTCCTTGATTTATTTCTCTCCATATTCCTTATTACCATATAACATAATGTATACATATTTTTTCTTCTCTATCTCCCCACACTGGAATGTAAGCTGAAGGCAGGAATTTGTACCTGTTGTTTATTGTATCTCCTGGGTCTAGAACAGTGCCTGGCCTATTGTCATCAATCATTCACTGTTGAATTTTTGAATGAATGAATGAAGGAAGGAAGGAAGGAAGGACATGGGCTCTAAGGTCAGAAAGGCTTACGTTGAGGCCCAGTTCTGCCATTTACTAACATATGACCTTGACCAAGTTCCTCTACCTCTTTAAGACTCATTTTTTTCATCCGTAAAATGGGGGAAGAATATTGTGTGCCTTATAAGAACAGGTAATAATTAAGATCATGAACATAAGTCCCTTAGCACAGTGCCTGGTAACAGCTCAGTTTCCATAAACATTAACTGCTATAGCCAGAGGACAAGATTGGGTATCTGGCATCAGCATGGACGTTGGTAGGGCACTATTTCAAAGCAGAACCTGCTTAATGGATATTCACGTGCAAAAACTCTGTGGCAAAGAACTAGGTAGTCAGATTCAAGAGCTGCCTAAAAGTTCTCAATAAACTGCCAACAATCAGAGAAACATGACAACTGGTGGCAGTGGCCATGAAAAGTATGTGCTGAGTCTGCAGAAAAGTGGTGTAGAGAAAGCACCATCCAAATGATGACAGCTTACTTTGTGCCTTTTAAGAAACAATTTTCCCAGCAAAGCTCAAGGAAAGAGAGAGGACTCTTGCATCATGGGGACAAGGTAATAAGGCTATAAAAACGGAACTCAAACCACATACAGAGCCCACAAGGGCCCAATTTTCCAGGAAAAGGAGCGATTGCCACAGCATTCATATGAGGGAGTCGCACTTGTGCCTCAGCATAGCAAGCAACTTTTAAAAATCATTAGGCTGCAGAAAAGCTATTAAGTCTGCCAAATTTGCACTGCCAGCTCTCACCAGCCCCTCTCTGTCATGCTCACCTCCCTCTACTGATGAGACGACACAGACAACAATACCCAATGGCAGCTCCTGCTTTGCCATCTTCAAAATACAGAATCCTCCCATAGTGAACAGCACTCTGCAGTCAGGAGAGGCCCAGGCAGCAGCTCCCTGGGTCTGCTGCCCTGCCTTCCCCTCTCCAGAGGCCCTCTAGGCATTCTCCTTGATCCAGACCTGCCCTCAGCTCTCACTTCCTGTGACTCTCTGTAAGCACGAGCCTGGGCTTTGCTGACCACGCCTCCTTGAAACGCTCTCTTTCTGTGGTCCCTCTTGGTTCTCATCCATCCCCCTCCCTCCAGCCCTGCCTCTCCAATGACTCTCAATTCTTCCACCTCGAAATCCCCCAACCTTGGTAATCCAAGCTTCTACATATGGTGTCTGACCTCTTTTCTGTTCTTCTCCTTTATAAGAGGCAGGCAGCTTCATGGTTAAGTACAAATCCTGGAACAGACCAACTCGGTCTGAATCTTGGCTCTATAATGGTGTGATCTTGGGTAAGTTAGTTAATTGCTGTGTCTCTCAGCTTGCTCATCTATATAATGGAGATAATGATAATGCCTACTTCTTTTGGGTCATTGTGGGGATTAAATGAGTCAACACATGTAAAGCTCCTAGAATCATGCCTGGCACCTGATACACTTTACAGAATGCTAGCAATGACCATTATTGCATGCTCCCAAACCGCAAACATCAGCCATGTCCTTCCACCTCCAGCACCTCTTATCAGGCCTGGGAATGCCCTACCTCCATCTCAGCCTGTCCTTCAAGGTACTGACAAAAGCAACCACCTCCATAAAACTTTTCTTGATTCTCCAGGCTCTTGATCCCTCAACAAAAAAGAATTTCTCCCTCTTCTAACTGGGGGCAAGGAGGCTAATTTCTCCAAGGGTCCTTTTAATCTTCCTTGAATAATCATCAGTTTTAGATGAGTCCTGAGAAACAAATGTACACTGAGTTTTTTTCTTCTCAAATTTTTATTCCCTATATACTTTTACAGTGTAAGGTCTCAGAAAATAACCAGAGACTAAAACAACAACAACAACAACAAAAGGACCAGCAGGTCAGAGGAAGCCTTCCCCATCACAACAAAGCCAACAAAGACCTCAGCCTCAGTTAAAACAGCACTGGGATCCAGTGATGTACATTTGTTGGTTTCATTCTAGTCATTTCCTAATGGCCAACAACAAGCCAAATCCTTTCACCAAGTTTGCAACCTGTTTCCACTGCTAACTGTGTTACTTCTAGCTTAGGAAAACATGTTTTTCTCAGAAATTGTTTACTTTTCCTTGTTTTAGAGCATTTCTTTAAAACATCCTTAAGAAGAGATCAGTTTACTTTATTTTGTTATTGTTTTAATTAAAGTGTCAAAGATATAGAGATATAGAATTCCTCAATCTGAGCAGGCAGATTGCCCCTGAAGAGAATTTATTGGCTTACCTCCACAATGAGGAACAAACAAGTCAAGTATTACTTGTAAATATGCAGCCTTTCATTTACATCTAATTTCACATCGCATTTACCCTGCCTCTTCATTCATGGAAAACACAACAAGGATGGTTCTTAGCCATTAAAGTAATTTTTAAAAATATTCTCACAACATTCTTCTCGAAAAAAGAAATTCTAATTCTCTATCTATTCTTGGACCATTGCCATTAGCTAGATAAATGCCAACCTAATGAAATGATTCTGTAATACACAAAGATGGCTTAATGTAGCATTACTTGAAAGAGCAAAAATTAGAAGCAATCTAAATGCTCCATAACAAGCTCATGGCTTACTGAAAACAGTCCCTTGATAGAATATTATGCAGCCATCTTAAATGATCATGAAGAAAACTAGGGAGCCACATGGAAAAAGGCTGAGGACATAGTTTTAAGAGTAAAGGGGTCACAAATGTGTAAGGATACACATGTTCTTGATGTCAGGGTTGCCCAGGATCTGAGATCACTTGAGAGGAAAGTAAGGGGAAATCTAAGGAATGGAAAGAATGGAGGTAGCCATAGGAAAATCAGAATTCTGGGCAGGAGCAGGAATTCTACTTACAAAAGCAAAATAAGAGAAGGGAAAGGCCCCACAAGGAGCTAAGGTCATTTCAGGAATTCCATCCCAAAGTTGGTGAGGACCCTCCTTATTCTGAAGAATGACTCAATCCCTGGATGAGAGAACAATTTTTAACCCTCTAAGACACTCAACATCAAGCCTTATCCTCTCTACAGTGTGGCCACAGGTCTCCCACTGAAGGCCCAGCCCCTCCCAAGCCTCTAGGGCTAAACCTGACCTAAGGCAAGAGGATGTAAGGGGCTCTAGCCTAGAACCCAGGGATTTGGCTTGTTTGCTGCTAACCTGACAGATAAAGAAAGGGAACCCCCAAGAGATTGACTGAGCATCCTGGCCAAGTTCGCACAGAACCCATAGGCCGAGGCAGCACTCGAACCCGAGTTTGGCTATCTCTGGGCATAAAGCTCTTCTGCAGAGTAACCTGGTACAAGACTGACCAAGGAGACAGACTGACAGGCCCTGACCAGAATGTAGGGACCCAACTGATCCCAGAGAAGCAAGTGGCTTATAAATAGATGACCCCAAACAGAGCAGACCAAGAAAATCTCAGCAACTCCAAGATACCAACGATTGCCCCAAAAGAGAAAAGGCCTGATCCTGTCCCCAAATCCATGCCAAACCCGAGCATCGAACTCCTCATTCCCCTATAATCTGTTGGTTCACCTGATTATAGGTGTAGGGCCCAGCTAAGCCAATGCTGGGCCCTACAGGCATGAACTCTGGCACTGCCATACCACATGTGTGGTCCCACAAGACAACTCCACATCTGGACAGGAGAAAATTACTCCAGCACTCCTTTCCACAGCCCCTCTACTCCCCAATTCCTAACCCCACACCATCAAAATTCCTAATGTGGATCCTTATTGCCAAATTCAAGAGGCCATACTCCTTGCCCTGGCATTTAAGGACCTTATTCATATGGCCCCAAACCACTACCTAACCATGCCTCCCATGGAACTCACCCCCTCACCAAGGCTGAGCAAGGGGCTGCTCTCCTCTTCCTTATGCCACCTCCAGAGGTCATGATCTCCTCCCCAACCCGCTCTCCTCAAGTCCCCTGAGGTCCAGCTCAAGCCCTTTCCCCTTCTCCCCCTCTTCCCAGCCTCCCCCAAACACAGTGGTCCTATTCACTGTCTCTCCTGAACAACCCTAACCCATTGGAGCCTGAGTAGGCAAAAGGCCAGGCTCTCAAACGTGAAACAAGTAGGTCATCCAGATGTGGTTGTCCAAGGGACAATGCACAGGAGGGCCCTCTTCTTCCCAAAATTTCCTCTAAATGTACCATTAGAGATTCAGGTATTTAAGATGTTGTCACCGTCTCCCTTGACTCCCCCTTGGGAGGGAGGTGCAAACATTAGGCAATGATGCTGGGGCCAGGATCCCTCTTAAGGGTCCTTCCTGACAAATGGGGGAGCACTTTCCACCTGCCACAGCTGCTAGTAGTAAACCCCTCCTGAGCTCCTACTACCTACCAACCTAGTAGGTTCCAGACACTTAAGATACCAATCTGAACAAGTCAGTCTTTGCCCTGCAGGGTCACAGAAAAGAAAAAAATAACCTCTACTAATGCAACATATTAAATGCCAAAGCAGAGAGAGAAGGCACAGAGTGAACAGCAGCAAAGAGCAGAGGTGGTAGGTATTTAATCCCATCTTGAGAAGGGACTGGAAAAGGACTCAAAGAAAGTCATATCTGAACTGGCCCTGAAGGATAATTAACAACAATAAAAATAATGGCAGCCAGCGTTTACTGATCATTTACTGTGTGTTAAGCACTGTATCATATACTTCACCTGCCTCATTACAAACCCATTCACTAGTAGACAGCCCTACTATCCATCAGGCACTGTTCAAGGCACTGGGTAGAGAGCAGAGAACAGAATAAACAGTAATCACTCCCTTCCTGTATGTCCTATGGAACAAAGATAGAAAATAAATAAATAAGGAAAATATATAATGGATTAGATGGTGAAAAGTGCTAAAAAGAAAAATAAGGCAGAAAAGGGAAACAGGAAACACTGGGGGGAGAGGAGACAGTGGACTGGGTGGCACAATTTTAAATAGAGTGACATTTGAGTAAAGACCTGGAGAAGGTGAGCCAACAAGCCATGCAGACATGTAGGGGAAGAGCATTCCAGGCAGAGGGAAGAGCCCCTGCAAAGCACTTGAACAGGAAGTGTGCCTGGCATATCTGAAGAACAGCACAGATTCCAGTGTGGCTGGAATGGAGTGAGAGGGGAAGGCAGGAGCTGTGTGTACTGCTGCACAAGTTGTATGCTGCTTGACTCCAGGGCACACACTCACCTGCATCACAGCAAACTGCACAGAACCCAACCTTTTCAACCATACACTGAAGCCCAGTGATGGGAGGTGAGGTCAGAGAAGCACCAGGAAGCCTCAAGGCTCATGGGTAAGAATTTGGCTTTTCCTCTGAATGAGGCAGCAAAGCTACTTTTGAGAGGGTTCTGAGCAGAGGAGTGACCTGATCTGACCCTCATCTCCCCAGCATCACTTCATGGACAGTAAACAGTAGAGGGGAAAGGGTAGAAGCAGGGAGACCTCTTAGGAGGCTACTGCAATAATCACACTGAAATATATATATATATATATAATTTATCCTCATAATCGCATACATTTCCATCGATCAAAGAGGTTGAGGCTCAAGAGAAATCTGGTAACTTGTCCAAGGCTCACTTGCCTAGGCAGTGGAAGAGCTGCCAGGACCAGGAAGTGGGGGAAGAAAGCATTCCAGGTGGAGTAAACAGCTTTAGTGATGGAGCAGGAACTTGGCAGGGCCTGGTGCACTGGTCGAGGGAGGTTAAAGCCTGGTGGAAAATGGCAGGGGCAATCAGTGAAGACCAATTCATGCCCTAAGCACTTCCACACCAATGCTGACCAGCCATGTCCAAGCCGGCATCTCTTCCCTGGGCCAGAACAACTGCCGCCCAACCCATCTCCCTAGTCCACACTTGCCCTATGCCCTTCAATCCATTTTCACACTGAAAGCCAGGAAAACCTTTTAAAAGTATGGATATTATTTTCTTTCTCTCAACACTCCAGTGGTTTCCCACCATGCCAGACACACAGTAGACCCTCCATTGATATTGAATGAGTAGATGACTCCTTCATCCCTACCGCCCAACTTCTCAGGCCACTCCTTCCAAAGTTTTGAATACCAGAGAGGATTTCAAAGGAAAGACAGTGCAGGGGTTTAAGAGGGCTGATGCTGGAGCCAGAGAATCTGGGCTCAAATCCCAGTGTTGCCACATATTAACTGTGTTACCATGGGCAATTACTGAACCTGAGCCTCAGCTGCCCTATCTGCAAAATGGGGGTAGTAGTTCTAACTCACAGTGCTGTTATGAGGACTGAATGAGTTCACACATGTTAGCTATAAAAACACAATTATTATTAGGGCTGGAGAGCAGTGAACAAGGGAGTACAGTGGCAAGATGACAAGAAAAAGCAGAGTAGCCTTCTGGACTCACAAAGAGGATCAGTCAGCTGATCTGTGAGTCCTACTGCTGGGCTGGTGAAAGATGCCTGGGAGGGGGTGTGTCACCCCAGCAGTCTCCAGCTCACAGAGAGCTGCTCCCCACCCTCCTCGCTACTCCTGCATTCAACTCTCTTGGTAACATTCATTCTATACCTCTGGGGTGAGAGACTTCATCCTCAACTTAGAAGGTGGAAGTGAAGGGGAGTGGTCCCTATCTGTGATCTGGTTTGTGTAGCTTTTTTTCGTTCTTCATACCTGGGTGCTTGGCTGGTTGCTTAACCATTTCTATGCTGCCTTACCCTCTTTCATTAGGGGTGGCCTCTGTGGACCCATGTCTAAACTGGTATTTTCAGAGGCAAATCATCATCAGTATTGACTTTTCAACCCTGCCAGATTGCTGCAGATGGCTCCCAAAATGATTGTTACACATTTTCATTACTCTGGGAGCCTGAGTCCCTTATCCAGAATTGTTCAGTCTCAACGCAAGGGAAAGGCCATCTCCTTCTTTTCCCCCTTCGCAGAGGGAGGCAACTTCATGCTGAGGGGCAACGGGGAGCCCCCCACTCAAGACAGACTGCGTGTCAGTCAAAGCATATGAGGAGAGAGGAGAGCCATTCAGACGAGCTGAGGAGTCACTTTTGGATTAAACTTTTTAGTAAAATACTCACTCCAGAGCAAGCCGGACATGCTTCACCACGTTGTGGCTAAGTAAAAGGAGCTCTGCAGATATGCTGGGCTGTAAAGACTGTAACAGGCACATTCTAAACAGGAGCCTTGCCGCCAGTACTCTGAGATCAGACAGCACCTGAGTCCCCAAAGCTCCTGGACCACTGTCGTAAAAGCTGCTAAGGCTGACAGAGACACATGCACTCGGCGTGAAATGAAAGGCTTTCCTTACCAAATTCAAAAATTTGAGGCAGATCCAATGACCATATTCTTCTCTGGATGCTGAATACAGTGAACCCTAAAGTTACTATCTCAAAAGTTGAGGCAACAGATGTAGCCCTCTCTCTAGCTAAGCCAACTTGGCAGGTGAAATTACTGCCCTCTCCCCTACGTGGGATCAGACACCCAGGGGAGTGAATCTCCCTGGCAACGTGGAATACGACTCCCGGGGACGAACGTAGACCCGGCATCATGGGATGGAGAACATCTTCTTGACCAAAAGGGGGAAATGAAAGGAAATGAAATAAACTTCAGTGGCAGAGATATTCCAAAACGAGCCGAGAGGTCACTCTGGTGGGCACTATTACACACAATATAGACAACCCTTTCTAGGTGCTAATGAATTGGGGTAGCTGGCAGTAGATACCTGAAACTATCAAACTACAACCCAGAACCCATGAATCTTGAAGACAATTGTATAAAAATGTAGCTTATGAGGGGTGACAATAGGATTGGGAAAGCCATAAGGACCACACTCCCCTTTGTCTAGTTTATGGATGGATGAGCAGAAAAATGGGGGAAAGAAACAAACTAACAGACAAAGGCACCCAGTGTTCGTTTTTACTTTAATTGCTCTTTTTCACTTTAATTATTATTCTTGTTATTTTTGTGTGTGTGGTAATGAAGGTGTCAGGGATTGATTTTGGTGATGAATGCACAACTATGTAATGGTACTGTGAACAATCGAATGTACAATTTGTTTTGTATGACTGCGTGGTATGTGAATATATCTCAATAAAATGAATATTAAAAAAAAACTGAGGCAAACTTTGAAAGTGAGGCTGAAATAAAACTTTACAAATTTGAGCCAGTGAATATTTGAAATAAAAAGTAAACAAATCCCAAAGAATCAGTATCACCCCCACCACCTCCAATGCTCCCCCAAACAGGGCTTAAAACCAGGCTCTCTGAGGGCCACATTCATTCCAAAACTTTGTGTAATCTGTAAAGGGAGCTATAGAAACATATATACATATACATGTATATGAATGCATGGCATGGAGACTGCCTGGTTTCAAACACCAAGTAGTCACCTTTAAGAGCTATACCTGAGCCTGTCCTGCCAAATGTGGGCCAAGGGTGGGATGGATGGCCCAGCTGCCTTCGCCAAGGCTCTGCAGCCAGCTCAGTCCCCCCATCCCTTCCCTGAAGCCCTGACTGACCTCTCTCTCCTGTTCACCCCATCCCAGGAACACCACTCACTTGAACTATGACAAAGAGCAAGGGGAGCTGCTACAGCACAAAAGACAACAATAAGTTCTCTTCAGTCCATAAAAATGTTGCTGGGAAGAAGCTATAACCTAATCCACAAAATTATGAACACAGAACATTAGAAATGGAAGGGGCCAAAGAGAATAAAGGACAGGGCCACCCAATCCCAGGATAACAGAGTCAGGCGGCACCTGAGGGACACACTAGTGTAGGATTAAGAAAGAAACAGCCACACACTGAAAAGGAAACCTGCAAAATTCATTTCCTTAAGTGACTGTAATAAAGGCTAGTTAAATTCCAGGAGGAGAGTATTCAGGCTATCTTTCCTAACACATTGTAAGCACTTAGCTCTTTAGGTTTATTTCAAAAAGGAAAACATCCTCTTTTATAACAAACTCCCTAATACCACAGTCAGAGAAAAACCTCAATGAGTCCAACTTAACAGGAGAGTTTACACCCCAGGCCATGTTGTCAAAAATAAAACTTCTTGATTTGACTTGAGAGTACTGATTTGTGTGACTAATTTTTAACAAGCCCATTTATGTTTATTTTCAACATTCTCACTGTTGAAAAATAAGAAACTACAGAGAAGGAAATGAGAATAAAAATCACCTATACTTTCATGAGTTGAGAATCACTATTAACACTTTGGTGCATTTCCCTCCTTCTATGAATCAGATTCTAACAGCGACATGAGCATACTGTGAATACATATTTTCAATTCCTGCTTTTGTTCCAGTAAAGTCCATTTAAAAATATTTCATTGAGTTAAATCAGGAAATTCACTTTTAGTGAATAAAAAAATTAAATAAAGTGACTAAAGGAAACCCTTCATGAAGTCAAAAAACACAGAAAATAATTATTCCACTGAGCCCCCATTTCCCCACCAAAAGAAAAAAAGATTACTATTGCTAGGATAGAAATTTCCTGTAAGATAGAAACATTAAGCTCATTTTTTTATCTACTTACATATGTTATATTTTCAGTAAGTATTTACTGCTTTGTACAAGCCACACAGTTCTCCAAATCACCAGAAGAACTGTGTGACTTTATCGTATCATTTTGAAGCAAGAAATCAAGTTTTGGTGGCCTTGGGAGAGTTTTCCATCTTCCAATTTGCAGATGGACTGACTCATTTTAAATGATCAGTTCATACACATGGACTATGAAAGTCGTATCTCCAGTTTTGTTGCATTCTGTTCCCTAAACAGTGACGTAAGCAAACGACCTTGCCAAAGACATATTATGTGACATATACTACCTGATCGGGAGCTGCCCTGAGGGCTGCCCACATCCTCCTTAGGTACCTGGTTTTCCATGTGGGCCCAAGGCCTTGGCCAGGAGAGAGCAGAACTTTTCTGCCTGGTAGAGAAGACTGTCCAGGGTCAAGATCTCCTTGGTGGCTAAGCATTTTCCACCTCTAGTAATACCTCACACTTCTTTCAACAAATATGCCCATGCCAGGCACTGGGATGGGTGCTGGGGATAAAGGAGTGAATAATGCAGGCACAGAGCCACTTCCATAGAGCTGCAGTTTTGCAGAGGACTTCCCCATCCGTTATCCTCATACAAAGCCTGGGAGGCAGGAAAGACAAACGCTGTTATTCCCATATTCTAGATGATAACACTAACGTTCACTGGAGTATTTTGCCCAAGGTTATGAAGCAGGACAGGACTCAAACCTGGGTCTTCTGACTCCCAACCCAGTGTTCTTTCTACTGTACTACTGAAATCCACATTGGTGAATTTCCTCTTACCAACAACCTAATGTAGATTATTCACATTGCATTCAGCACCTTGGTTCTACCTGGTTTGCGCAGCTTTTGAGCAATGAGCTGACCTATCCTCTAGATGGCTGCATATGCCCTGGTTTCTAGGTGCCTGCTGAGATTCTGACCCTGTCAGCACCAGCTTCAAACCCTGCTTACTGCCTCCCACTGCCACCACAATGCAGCCGACGACTAACTTACCCCAATTCCCATTCTCCTCTTTACCTTTAAAACAGTTTTTGCTGGACTCTTGGCCTCCCAACTAAAGGCATTTCCCTATTCTCCTTTGCAGCTAAATGTAACCATATGACTAAGTTCTGCACTGGGATTAAAAAAAAAAAAAGCACCGCATGCCGCTTCTGGGCCTTGCCCTTTCAAATGACTGTATGTGTGCTCCCCTGATCCTTTTCCCATGGGAGATGGTGAAACCTGAAGCTTCCACCTTCAACCACCAAGTGGAAGCTACATGTTTTGGATTGCAGGCCTGGACCACTTGTCCACTCTGGACTGGTATATGAGAGAGAAATAAACCTCTATCCAATTTCAGCCATTGTGCCTTTGGGTCTCTTTAATGTAGGAACTTGCCTACATTATACAAGAAGCTTGAGTGAGACCAGATCTACATTCTTATAGCAAGCATCTTGCCACAAACTAAATACTTTAAAGGGGATGTTAAAAACTAGGCATAACAATGCGTTCCATTCACAATTTTATTTTATGGAAAACTTTTTAAAAATGAAATCACCATAAATGTACAACTTTATGATGATACCATGAACAACTGATTGTACACTGTGGATAAATATATGGTAGGAGAATATAACTCTATAAAATTGTAGGAAAACATATATATAGGAGTAAAAGTGTTGGAGAAAACATGGTGAGAGGGATGATGCCTCACCAATATGGACTAACTACAATGTGTAAACTTAGAATTCAATCTTAGAACATAGCCTAACGTGGACATAATAATTGTAATAGTCCCTAGATTGTAAGCTCTTACAGCAGTTAACTCTATCCCTGAATTGTAATGCCCATCTCTAAACTTTGAGATGCTGATCCCCTAGCATATAACCTGATTGGTCTCTGGAACAATGCATATCTCTGAGACACCTGAAACTCAGAGCTAGAGCTCAGCAGATATGAATGTCAGTATTAGTGCATACAGCCACTGCCAAAAAAAAAAAAAAAAAAAAAGCTGAAAAAGAGCCCAGACTTCAATTAGTGATATGAATAAAGCAGGTCTGGTTAAGACCAGGGCAAGCCAGGCCAAAGGGTAAAGGTTGAAAATGATTGTGTTTTAAAACTTCAACTTCCATATGATACCAAGGGAACAGATATCTATTTGGTACAGGATCTAAATTTTCTAAACGGTACAACTCTACAGTCGATTTGTTCAAACACCACAATTGCATGGAACTTTGAATAGGAAGTGAGATACGGTAGGTTAGTATAGGCTGGAGTGAAATAGTGACACATCCCAGAGTAATCTGAGCAGATAATAAAAAATATATTTACAGCCTCCTCCTCCCCAGCCCCGAGGATCTGGGGGAAGGTGCGGATGTGTTGGACATCCTCACCCGGACTGGTGTTGATGTTGTCACAAACATGGGGACTGGCGGTTTGATATGCTGGGCCCTCGAGCATGGGACTTGCCCTTATGAAGCTCATTACCACAAAGGAGAGTCTAAACTTGCATGTAATGGTACCTAAGAGTCTCCCCGAGTACCTCTTTGTTGCTCAGATGTGGCCCTCTCTCTCTCTAACTGAGCCATCTCGACAGGTGAACTCGCTGCCCTCCCCCCTACGTGGGACCCGACTCCCAGGGGTGTAAATCTCCCTGGCAATGCAGAATATGACTCCCGGGGATGAATGTGGACCCGGCATCGTGGGGCTGAGAGTATCTTCTTGACCAAAAGGGGGATGCAAAATGAGATGAAATAGTTTCAGTGGCTAAGAGATTCCAAATGGAGTCAAGAGGTCACTCTGGTGGACATTCTTAGCACTATATACATAACACCTCTTAGGTTTTAAAGCATTGGAATAGCTAGAAGTAAATACCTGAAACTACCAAACTCCAACCCAGCAGTCTGGACTCCTGAAGACAATTATAGAATAATGTCGGTTACAATGGGTGACAGTGTGATTGTGAAGACCTTGTGGATCACACCCCCTTTATCTAGTGTATGGATGAATAGAAAAATGGGGATAAAAACTAAAGGACAAATGGGGTGGGATGGGGGGGTGATTTGGGTGTTCTTTTTTCACTTTTATTTTTTATTCTTGTTCTGGTTCTTTCTGATGTAAGGAAAATGTTCAGAGATAGATTGTGGTGATGAACGCATAACTATGTTATCATATTGTGGACAGTGGATTGTATACCATGGATGATTGTATGATGTGTGAATGTATTTCAATAAAACTGAATTTAATAAAAAAAAAAATATTAGCATGAAGATAAATGAAACAGAGAATACAAAACAATAGAATCAACAAAGCCAAAAAAAAAAAAAAAAAACACTTCCCAGAAGATTCTTTTCATTTGTAGAGGTGAGCTACAACTTTAGCTAGAGCATCCAGATTTCCTGAGTCATTTGTAATATCCACAATGTCCAAAAGAGTAAGATGACAATACTATTGGTCAGTAATAGGGGGTATTAAGGGGTAAGGAAGGATTGGGTTTTCTTTAAAATTTTTATTTCTTTTCTGCAGTAATGAAAGTGTTTTAAAATTGATCATGGGGACGTATGCACAATTATGTGATGATACTATGAGCCAGTGATTGTATACTTTGGAAGGTTTGTGTGTTGTGTGAATATATCTCAATAAAACTGCATTAAAAGAAAAAAAAATCACCAGGATCTCAAAAAATTATAGGCTCCAGTCACAGGAAAAAATGAGAGGGCCCCCCAAAAAACCAAACGAGTCTCTTGTAATAACAGTAAGGGAGAGAGCTGTAAAAGACAAGTACAGCCAGTCCTCCCTCTTAGAGCAGTTCACTCCATTCCTAGAAAAGGCACTGAAAGCTGAAATGATGTGAGCCAATGCTAATTTCTTCACGGAAACTGTGTGATAATAGGAGCTTGTGCTCCTGACTAAGAACTTAATTGTCAACTGTTTAAAAAACCTATGTAACTCCATATTTATCATCTATTAAAGTCTTGGGACTTCTAGAGATAGAAGGGTTGCTGGTCTAGTAATATATCACAAGAGATATAGACAAATTCTGTACCGTACAAAGTAGGTGTAAATCAGTTAAACTGAACACAATCAACCACCTGACCTTTTAGGATTCAGTGTATAGCACAAAGTACTTCAGTTTAATCATTTCTGCTGACTGCTAAATACAACAAATCAGAACATTTAAGAATGCCTTCAACAGAGAAAGCAAAAAGAAAAGGGGAAGAGGGTGGAAATTAAACTCAGAAAAGCAATAAAGCAATGTTTAAGTCCTGGCTCTGCTGCTGACTAGCTGTGGAGCCCTAGACAGTTGTTTAAACTATTTCCCAGTTCACAAGACAAGATTTTATAATACCTCTCTCACAGGGTTGTTGTAAAGACTAATTGAGAAACTGTCCATAAAAGTCACATTGAAAAATCACACACAAATGTGAAATGAAATTGATAGCAAGATCACAGCATCTGGAAAGGCTTTTGTGAGGAGATTTCGACAACCATCCTTATGAAAACTTTTGAGCAGACTACCAGCTACCCAGTCACTTTGAAAATTAACCCAGAGAAATTTATTTTGCTGTTCTCTTTTGCTTTTCTTAAAATCCCCCCATATGCATTAGCAAGCAAGTAGTGAGTCTTTCTGCTGTATTCATTGTGGGCATCCATTTGCTCGCCAGCCACCGGACAACAAAACACAGGTACCAGATGTCAGTCATGAGCTGTTCAACCAAAAATGTGTTCCAAAGACCCACTGGGCTGTCAGAAACCTCAAAACCAGAGGCAGGAAGCATTTCAGGCTGCCAGTAAAAGGGAGGAAGAAGAATGGAGCAGTGAAGAGTTGCAAGCTCTGGAGTGAGACTGTCTCAGGTTTAAATTGTGGCTTTTCCACTTACTGCATAGTCTGGGGTACCTCTCAGTCTCAGTCTTCTTAACTATAAAACGAGACTAAGGGTACCTACCCCATAACGGTATTGTGAGGATTAAATGAGAAAAAGAATGTAAGCACTCAGCACAGTTCCTAGCATATGGTAAATACGGTTAGGTATTTCTATTTATAAAACTAACAACAATAATAAATATAGCTTGAAATAACAAAAATGAAGAGCTAGCAGATCCCCAATCCTTCATATCAGGGCTTTGCTAAGGGCTCTGTAAACTGGCCTTACCTGGACAGCATACTGACTTACTCACTGATCCTCTACACTCACCAGGGTTCTTATGAATTTCTGCCTAATGCCCCAGAGTAGGTGAAACGTCCAAAAATGCCTGGCTGGACATCTGGCTAGGTCCTGGCACTTGTTTACTGTTCACAGCTGCCCAACACTGTCCTGAGAGGCATCCACAGAGGAGGATATAGTAACATGGATATCTGTGCCTAATTTTTCCATTCGTGCCCAAGGGTGGAAATTCATGGTTCTTAAGCACTCATGTGATAAATACAGGAAAGATCAACAGGAAAGAGGAAGGAGAAGGGAAAGTCTCCATCTCACTTCTGCCAGTATCTCAGGAACCAGGCTGTGGCTCTCCATCTCTGGGGATGAAATGCTTCATCATCTTTAAAATATGGCCCTACCCAGCAAAGTGAAGTCTGTCAGCACCCTCCTGGTGGACAGCTCCATGGCTCTAAACTTACCCTAGAGGTAGGGAAATTTACTCCTCCCTCTCCCAGCTCCATCCCTGTGAAGGTCAGGACCATCACTATTAAAGCCATAGCTATGTTCCCTACATCTAGGGAGCAACTTTCCTGCTTTCAAAACCCTTACTCTTTCCTTATTTCACTCAAACAACAGAACCACACTCTAAGGGGCTGGAAAAGACTTGTTATACCCAGTTTCCCAGATCAGAAATCAGCCATGGTTTGAGACATTAAGTGATTTAGCTAAGGCTATACACATGGTGATTAAGTAGTGGAACCAGCCTAGAATGTAGGTTATCTGACTCCTGATCTGGTGCTCTTTTCAGAAAACATGCGTATTTGTTTTTAAACATTTGATCTCCATAATGGTGCTTTGCTTCTAGAGAGTTCATTAACCAAGGTGTCTCTTCACAGAGCAAGGCAGATTCACACACTTGAAAGCCACTCACACAGGCAAATGTTCACCACACTCTAGAAATCCAAAGGGCCACGATGATTAATATAATTGACAATTAATTCCAGTTCTGGCTCTCTCACCCTCTGCCACCTGCCAGCTCTCTGCTGCAGTTAGTCCCTCTTTGCTCCAGTCCTACTGGTACACTAACACCGGATTAACGATTTAGGGAGATTTAGTTCCTATCACTAAAATAATAATCATAATGAAATAACTCCAGTCTACCTCAAACTTTGACTTGTCACTTTACCTTGCTGAGTTTCTTCAACTACAAAATGAGGAGTGAGCTACACAGAGCCCTGAATCCACCATTTATTAGTGCCTCAATTTCCCTATCCCTAAAATGATGATAATAATAGTACCTACTTCATGGGGTCTTTCTAAGGATTAAATGAGATAGTACATGTGAAATACTAAGTATATTAGAAGAACTCACTAGATATTAGCAATAATAATAGTACTTACTTCATGGGGTCTTTCTAAGGATTAAATGAGATAAGTATAATATCTAGATAATATCTAGTATATTAGTATCAGTATATTAGAAAAACTCACTAGATGTTAGCAATTATTACCATCTGTAATGACGTGTACGAGATTTGGGCCTTACATGATCTTCCAAACTTAATTTCTCATCTTTATTTAAGAACTCTCCATTCTAGGCAAATGTGTGTCTCTGAATAAAAACTGGTCATTTCTGCCCCTGAGCTTTTAATCATGTTATGTACCTGCCCCTCTCCCCCTTGAAGTGTCTGTCCTACCTTTGCCAATTTAAATCCTACCCATCCTTAAAGGTCTAGATAAAACTTGTCCTTTTCCAGGAAGCCTCTTCCCTTCCACAACAACCCACAAAGACCTCTTCTAGTCTCTGAATTCCTGTAGCACTTAGAGACAGTCTAGACCACTTAATTAGCATTGAATGTGGCTTCTATTATCTTCTATCTTAAAGTGTCCATATGCAATAAATGAAACAGTGGGCTTCTTGGCCAAGGCTATTTCTGCTCTTCCTCTGGGTCTAGCATGGGTGCCTGGCATATAATAGCCTCTCAGTATCTGTTGACGAATAAATAAAGATGTAGTACTATGCCCAAGGAAATAGGCAATAAGTTTTCTTTTAACTGATGTGGCTCAGCTCTTGATTTGCTGAACTCTGGACCCCTGTAAAGATAACAGAAAGATGAACATCAGCAGGGCAGAGACAACCATGGCCTGGTTAACTCATCATCAATAAAAGATATTGATATCTGGCCAACCTGAAGAAAAAGAAAAACACTGATGTCAGAAGGAAATGGTAACCTAAACTCCAAAGTATCTCGTAAGAGCAAATTCATGAGCGTATATTATTAAAGAGTGAAGGAAATTTGAGATCTTCCCAAGCTGAATACACTTATTTAACAACTATTTATTGAATGACTACTTTCTATAGACACTGTCATGGATGATGGGGATATAACATAAAACAAGATACAAAATTCTTGCTTATCGTCCAGCATCTAAGGAGGAAGGCTAGATATAAAGCCATCCTCAAGCTCCAAAGTGAAGTCCAGAAAGGAACAAGTCCTTGCACCAGCACCTTGCTATCCTTCAAGTCACGAAAAAAGAAAAAGGAACACCCCATTCACAACTGACCAAATGGAGGCACATGCGGGGCTAAAAATGCTCCATCATTCTCAATAAGGCACCCCTCCCTCACTCTCGAATCCACTGAGACACTGCTCACAGCACAGCAGTCTGCACCCTAAGTCTTTTGAACACTGCCAGTTGAGCTCTACCACTAGTGCCATTTAAATATAAAACCTCTCAAAAGGCAAATGTGGCTCAGGACGTCAAAGACAAAACTCAGAGAGAGGAAAGGAGGAAGGGAGAGGTGGCAGTTGGTTAAAGGATCAGGTAGTTTTCAACAATGCAAAGCCTGAGCCTCCTTTATCCTTTGAGCAGAAACTTCTGTCATCTGAAGCCTTCATTTTTTTTCCTTCTTCCAGGATACTGAAAATAGCTTTGCATTTAACATTTAAAATTGTTTTTGATCCCACACTCTTTCAGTTCTGCTCTTTTCCTCAAATTCATTCCCTTCCCTAAGGGTACCAATAAGTATACGTCATAAGCAAACAAACCAGAGTCACCATTTTCCTCCCTAAGAGTTAAAAAGAAAAACAGATTTACATATTATATGGAATATAAATTGGCCAAGAACACAGGATTCTTATCTGGACCAAAAGTTCTAGGACAGAATTTCATTCAACTTATCAAGAAAGATAGATCAAAATCAAGGTTCATATTAAAGGCATAACTGTTGATGGCTATACATGGGAACTTCATCAGTTCCTCATTATTTGCATGCCACCTACTTGAAAAAAAAATGGATGTAGGTAGCCATTTAAGGGAAGGTATGAACAATGCAATATGTGTTTTCCTGTTAACAGTGAGAGAAACATAGGATTGTACAGCTTAAAAGGACCTGAGAAATCACAGTTCAATGATCATTAAATTCAATGTTTTATTAAAATCCTTTTGAACAGGGTGCAGTAAACTGCTATTTATATAATATATAACCAAGGGCAAACACTCCAATTTTGTAAGCAAGTATCTAAAAGACCCTTCTAACACAAGGCCCTGCAGGGCTACAAGGAGAATGAAAGGAGAAACCATGTACTTAGAAGGAACTCTTTATCCAGTTACACTGGCCTTTACTTCCTTCAGGAACATCAAGCTACTTCCAACCTCAGGGACTTTGCACATGTTTCCTTTTCCTGGGATACTTTCTTCCAGATCTTCCTGCAGCTGAGCTTTCGATGTTTTCTCCCTCAGCTCAAATGTCACCTCCTCAGAGAGGTCTTCCCTGATCACCTAGCTAAAGCAACTCCCTCCACCATTCATCATAGCTAATGTTTTCCTCTGTATTGTTCTTTCCTAGCACATGTCACTAACAGAAGTGAGCACACTTAATTGTGTATGTCCGCTCCCTCCTTCTGGGAATCGGCTTTGTTCACTGCTAGGTTCTCAGTGCCTGGAATAGTGCTGGGCACATGCATATGGGAGGCATCCAACAAACTTCATTGAATGAATAAATGAGTACAGTTGAAGAGTGAGAAGCAAGGACAAGATAATTATTCACGAAACAATCAAGAAATGAGATAACTGGCCATCCTGATTAGATATGATATGATAATCTGCTAATTATGAAATACCATTATTCTGAACGAATGGCTGGCAATCAACAGCATGAGGCAGAGCAGAAACACAACAGTTAAAAAAAAAAAAAAAGAGCAAATGTCATCAAAGGAGGCTTCACAAAGGAAGTGAGATTCAAGGCAGGCAAAGGCAAGGTCAAAGGAACAACTTCAGCAAAGACAACCAGCTGTAGAAAATATGGCATGGGGTAGTGAAGGAAAGGGGGTGCGGGGGGAGGAGGAGACAAGGAGATCTAAACCTCAGAAGCAGGGCTATCAGGAAGAACAGGGCCGAATGCAGGGGGTCTGGAGGCTCCACATGCCACTGGCAACAGGGCTGTTCTCAGACGGCAAAGCTGGCCACACTCTGCTGGAAGAATTGAAAAGAGAGAGTGAAGCAAAAAAATGGTTTGAGGATGATCACTGCGGTCTAAGAATAAGCAGGCAAAAACAGCTTCTTCCCTCTTCTTAGACATGAAAGAGATATAAGTAAGCAAGATGTCAAGGCATTTTCCCCATAAGACAATTTACAGAGTATCTCGCAGCAGCATACCATAGCCGATTCCGGTCAACTGCCTATACATCTGACACTGGAACTCTCAAGGAAGGTAAGAGAGGTTCAAAATGATAGTTCTGAGGGCAGAGCATTTTCTCCCATAGCTCCCAAATCTGAGATTAATTATATTCAATATAGCCTGCGTTTTTTTTCTTTGGGGGAAAAAAGTGGTATCTAATTTCACTGTGCAGTATATATCTGAACATTATATAACACATTTTTATGAAACAGGTTCTTTACATAAAACAATGTTACCCTTACTACCTAGATGTATTTGGAGAACCACTGACATATATATATATATATATATATATATATATATATACACACACACACACACACACACACACACACACACACACATATATCCCAAAGCTATGGAAGTCAGTCTTTAGGGTAAGGAATTGGGATAGGGAAAAAGAAGGCAAGAGACATTTGAAATGGTCCCCTTCCCAAGGAAGAGCTCTGCATACAGCTACAAAAGGGAATGTGGTAGGGGCAGTGAGTTACATTCGGAGGTTCATCTCACACAAGGAACAGCCTGGCTGCCTAAGTAGAAGGATGAGCCATGCAAGGCCCCTGTCTGTGCAATACTGCAGAAAGGCAGGAGGAAGCAACAGACCGAAATGCACAACGGACTGAAATGCACAACAGGATGTGAGAGGAAGGCTCACAAACCTTTATAACTGCTTCCAGGGCAACAGCCAAATGCCCATCTCTTGTGCCCCACCGCAGAAGCATTCAGCCCTGAATTAAAGGCGGCACACACCAAGACCAGCTACCAATGACTGTGGGCCTACTAGGCTCCTAGCACAGGGCTGGGTGCTTCACACACATAACTGTACTTCCTCCCAGTGGGCATCTGGTACAGTGGTTAGACAGCAAGCTCTGCTCCACCCGTTCCAGCTGAGTGACCTCAAGCAGTTTACAAAACCATCTTGCTTGTAAAATAAGGATAATAACAGTACCTAACTCAGGGGATTCTTACGAGGATTAAATAAGTTAATAAACATAAGGTGACTAACATATTTGCTGGCATACAGAAAGTGCTCAATAAATGTTAGCTACTATTATCATTGTTATTATTATTCCTATTTTGCCAAATGAAGTAACTCAGACTCCAAGAATCTAATTTGCCCAGATCACACATTTCAAACAGTAGTTGAAGGAATAAATGCATGTAAATGTTTTACTCAGTATATGTACAAAACCCAGTGGGTAGAGTATTGACCAGAATATTAAATTAGGCGAACCTCCATTCCCTTCTCTAACCAGGCTGGATAAACATGAGTTTATAATATTTAAAAGGACAGCATGTCTTTTTCACTCTAATTATTATTCTTGTTATTTTTGTGTGTGTGCTAATGAAGGTGTCAGGGATTGATTTAGGTGATGAATGTACAACTATGTAATGGTACTGTGAACAATCGAAAGTACGATTTGTTTTGTATGACTGTGTGGTATGTGAATATATCTCAATAAAATGAGGATTTAAAAAAAAAAAAAAGATGTAACCAAAAAAAAAAAAAAAAATGATAATGCAATATTACCAGAAAATGTCATTGCCAAAGGAAGTAGAAATGATTTAAATAAACTTTTCTGCCTGGATAAAAAGTTTTTTACTATAATTGTGGCTTCCCATATGGGTCAGATATGACTCCTGAGAGGGGGATGGAATCTAGAGTTGGTATTTGATTGTTTCCTTCATGTTCATATTTTCTGGCTCCTGTAAGGTTGTGACCATTATGTAATTAAGGAACAGATCATAGTGCAGGAATAAACAACAAATGGTTAAAAAAAAAAAAAAAAAAAAAAGGACAGCATGTACTAAAGTAAAAATCATTTTCCATCATATGCCAGCACTCAACGTTCCCCTGAAGCAAAGATGACTAAAGCTTATATCCAGTCTCATCTTCCCCACCCCCATCCCCAAGTTATGTCCTCAACCTAAACCCTCGTTCCCTCCAGACCTAACTACTCACAACCATGTACGCACACACCCGTTGCACCCATCGTCTCATGCCCCCATCTCTCTATGGTGCGTATCCCTTTTCCCTTCCCCTACTCATCCCTGAGCTCCTATCCCACCCCCTCTCCTCCTCCTCAAGTTGATCTGGTATGTTCATTGAGCAAGCATATCCTAAAGGTTCCCTGTTCCTGCCATTTTGAGAAAATCAAGATGAACTCCTCCCAAAGTGCTCAGCCTAAGCAAGCAAGTGAGCTATACCCAGACAATCCGACACTAAACAGAATGTATCAATATCCTAAGAGAACTAGAGCTAGATCAAGTATTGGAGGACATGGCTGCCAGCTGCGAGGAGGAGGAAAAACAAAAGGAAGAAACAGTTTCTGAGGACAAAGCATTTGAGCTGGGCCTTAAAGCTTAGTAGGACTTGAATATGTGAAGATGGAGGGACAGGGAATGGAATGGGCCAGGGGCTGGTGCAGGGAACAGACAGCCCTTCAACTTGGCTGCAGAGCCCCATACATCAGCAGGGTCCCATAGACAGGTGGGTTGGATGGGAGAACCTACATACCAGGCAAAGGATACCAGGTAAAGCAGTAAGGAGGAGCAATACTAACAGCCAACATGCACTGAGCACTACTATGCATCACAAATAGTGTGCTGTGTTTTTTAATGTTTCACTCCACTTAATCCACACAACAGCTCTTTGAGGTAGGGAGTACTAATATCCCAGTTTTACAGATGAAGACACTGAGGCACAGAATGCACAAGAAACTTGACCTTAAGTCATAAAGCTAGTAAGGAACAGTTAGGATATAAAATATGGCTCTCGAGTCTGCACTCCGAACCACCAAATCAAATCACCTCTCAGGACAGCTTTGGAGGTGGCGGGGTGTAGAGATACAGGCTCCAGGGTGTTATAAGGATTAAATAAAACAGGATTTGAAAGCAGTTTGTAATCTGTAACTCCAAGGCCACATATGCTAGCTACAGGCTGCCATTAATGTCTACTATGGAACTGCTAACAGCTGAAGCAGGAAAGAGCAGTCAGGACTGGAGACATCCAAGAGGGATACTGTGCAGAGCTAAGACCAGGAGACACACCTATCTTTAGGAAGTAAAGGGGGAGAACCAAGAAAGCATTGTGACCCAAAGGCTGAGGAAGCAGATCATTTCAGGGAGGGAAAGACAGAGAAAATAAAAGCTGCAAAAGGGCCATGAACAATCACTTAGGACCAAGGATGGGCCCTGGAATTCAAGGGTCTTTGAGAGGAAACATGAAGAAGGGTGGTAAAGAGAGAAACCAGTGGGCAGGGGCAAAAGACAGAGCAGAAATAAGAGTGTGGAAGGCGATGAACAGTCTCAGCATTTTGAAAGGTTAGCCAGAAGGGAGGAGAGAGAAAGACATTCAGACTCAGTGGGTACCAGTGTAGACAAATATAAACTGTTTGGTGCATAACAAACTCACAACTGGTCTGTTTCTTTGTTTTCCATCCTTCATCTCCCAAATCAAAGCAAAGGTTTTCTCATGCTGGTGGGGAGGCTGAAAGCAAACAGCACAAAGGATGTTCCAGTGACAGGACCCCAGCAGAGGTGGGAGGAAGTGGCAGCTGGCACTTGGGAAGGGCTTCCTATGTGCCAGGCATTCTACACGTATCATCTCCCTTAATCCTCATACAAGGATTCCATGAGGCAGGCATTGTTATTATTCCACAGAAGAGAAGCCTGAGGTCACAGTTAAGTACTAGTCAAGCCTAGAGTCCAAACCCAAGTCCCAGGTCCTTCTGCCACCAAAGCCCAAGCTCTTACCCACAGTGAGGGTTCAAGAAAAAGGGAACAAAGGAAAGATCCCACCTGCTTGCTCTGAACTAGGAGGAAACGAGAAGAGAATGGGGAAAAAGACAGAACATTGTAAGAGGGAAGGAAGAGATGCCAAGGGAGCTTAATTCAGAGCAGGTGTTGTTTCAAAAGATGGGAAGGAGAAAGGACAGAGTGGGTTATTTGTACAGAAGGGCTTCATGCCTGTGTTTCTGGGTGCCTAACTGAACCTGAGGGTCCGTAAAAGATTTTTTACTTCCCTACAAGTGTTGAACTATGCTACTAAAATCAGTGCCTATAGATGAAACATCTTAAGAGGTAGAAACTGTTTCTGTAATGTTGACTTTCTACCACCACGGTTTGAGCTGATGATGGAATCACAAAATAAAGAAAACTCATAGAAGGGAGGCGATTCTTATACCAAAGAGAGATATTACTCAGTTATTGCACATTCTTATGCACTTTTGTTATTGTAGCCTAGCCTTTATAGTGTGTTTGTCCACCTTTTAGTACATAAATTGTGTAGAAAGTGTTAGTGCAACGGGATAAATCTGAAAGTACGGACACTTCCTTTTCCTGCCCCATGGCAAGCAAACCTCTTCAGCAAATAGCAGACAAACTCATGAGTAGTCATCGTTTTATAAATCTTTTGAAATGGATCCTTTAAAGCACCATCTGTTGATCTGCTTAACTTTCCTCTGAAAACAGGACTTCAGTTCACCTGTTCTGGAGGTTCCAGCAGGTAAATATCAACCGAATCCAAACACACTAAATATTTAGAGACTTACAGACCTTTAGAATAGAAAGGAAACTTTGAGATCACCTAGTTACCTGCCTAATTTCTACCTAAGACAAACAGAAACAAGAGAGGTTCAGTAACTTGCCTCAAGTGGCACAGCCCTGAGAGCTCAAGTCTGAGCTAGAACCAAGAAGCCTAACTCTCAGGCAAATGCTCTTCCACCACACTTGCTTCTCCCATGAACCCTTTTAAACTTTAGGGGTTGGAATAAAGTACAAATTTAACTATGGTTTTAATTTTTAATTTGTTATTACTATTCACTGGGTACATCTAAAATTAAAACCAAAATGCCTCTACAGAATCAGTTTCAGATGATATAAGCAATTTCAAATCCCACCTAGGAAATTTTAAAACCTTTTCCACATGTTCAACAAACTGTTTCAAAAAGCTACCAATGTGAACATGGTAACAAAACATGGACTTGAAAGATTAAATTTTGTATTTTAAAAAATACTTTGGAATTTCATTGACATGAAAATCAAATTTAACAGCAGTACTTTTTTTTTTTTTTTTAATCTCCCAAACTCGGAGAGCATGAGATTATTCAAAACTGCTCAGGAGCAGCAACGATTATTTTAAGCTCATGATGCAACTGGTACCTTAATTAAAACTCCACCAACCCAAATTGACAGATCCTGATATCAATGGGACGAATTAAAATAATAGTTGTCATGTAAAAATAGATTAAACGGGGGTACAGCAGAAGATTTTAGAAGGACAAATGACAAGCGAGGGTTGCGGAAAATGAGATGCATCTAAAGGGCAACTTTTATGGATTTTATTTTTTTAGAAAAACCAAGATCCTGGAAAAACGGGTATTGTCAAGAAATGCTTCTTCATAAATACCGAATCTGATTTCTGAAAGCTGAGTGAGGAAACTTGGCTAACAATTCCCTGCTGGGGAAAAGCGATGTAAGACACAAGAGACCGCAAATGCCAAAGTGGCAAGGCTAGGTGACCGCAAAGGGGCCGGGGCGGGGGCAGGGGAGAGGCAATGGAGAGAAGGGTGTTAGCCGGGTCCCCCACCAACCAGGACAAACTTGACAACAGAAGCCAACGTCCAATGCAACCCTTCCTTCCCCGGCGCCCGCCGTCCGGCACCTGCGTGAGCCCGGCACTCACTCCCGCGTCCCCCTCTGGGTGGCTGACCCGCGCCCCACAAGGTTGGCATTAATTTCTGTCTTCCACTTTTTCCTCCCAGCAAACGCGAGCTCTCTTGCTGGTCGCCCGGCAATCGCGAACGGGAACCTTTTTTTTCCCTGACATCTGTCAAACCCGGAGCTTGAGCCAACCTCGCTGCGCCCTCCGCGGGGATACAGTGCCGGCGGCGGGCCCGTACCTGGACGCTAGGCGGTATCAGGTACTCGCAGACCCACGGGGGATTCTACCGTGGCTGTCCAGGACCTGGAACAGGCAGGCCGGACGAAAGTGCGTACGTAGGCTGGGGCGGCCCCATTCCTGGCCAGGGATTCCCGGGTGCAGCGCCAGGGTCGGCAAATGGGGCCAAAGGGGCCTGCAAGCTCGGACTCTCGAAGACCGACCAAGACGCCCTCCCCGCCCCCACCCAGCCCCGCGAAAGGGAAGTGGAGGAGAAAGCGAGGAAGCGCAGAAGCGGCAAAGCTCGCCCAACGCCCTTGAGGTGCAGCCCCTAAGGATGGTCCTCGAAGGTCTCCGCAGCTCCCAGGGATACATCCTCGGACCCGCCACTCAGCCGGGTCATTGCCCAAAGGGCGAAGCTGTCCCTTTAAGAAACAGCTGGCTGTACCCTCTCCAGTCAGGTAGTGATGCCCGGGGAGAGGAGGTGAGTAAACCCGCGGACACTTTCCTGATCCCTTTAAGGGCGCCTGCGCCCTTCCCCGCAGTGCCAGCCCCCGCGAGGGAGGATGGGGGCGGACGGGCGCGGCGCCTTTAAGGGGCGCAGTCTCCCCGCGGCCCGCATGGGGGCAGGGAGCAAGCACGGGACGTTTAAGGCCGACAGCGGGCACGTCGGGCAGGGTTCCCCGGCGGCCGGGCTGTGCCCCGGGTGGCGGCGAGGGTGCTGCGCCTGGCAGGGTGGTAACGGCCCCCGACGGGGTGCCCGGGGCCGCGCCGCTGGCCGCTGCCAGCCCGACACTCACCGTGGCTCCCGGGGAACGCCCGCGCCCGCGCCCCCACTCGGATCCCGCGGCGGCGGCGGCGGCGGTGAGTCCGGCGCGGGTAAATAGGCACCTCCGTCCCTGACCTACTTTCTGCCTTCCCTAAATGTCGCACCACTAACCTACTTTCCGACCAATCCGCTCCCCGCCGGCCCAGGCCCGGCCCCCCGCCCACCAATCGCTGTGCCCAACCCCCCTTCTCCGCCCACCAATGGAGGAGCCGCGGAGCCCGGATACCTGCCTCTTCCCTCCAGCCAATCCTAGCGTCGGAAAGGAGCCGGTCTCGGCGGTAGCCACCGACCAACCCGCGCGCGGCTCGGCGGCCTGCTGGCCACTTGTGTGGCAGCTAGAGAGGCCGCTGGCCAATGGCTAAGCGGCGAGGGCCGGTTTACCTGCTACTTTCCCGCCACCAATGATTTGGCGCACTGGAGCGCACGCCCCGAGGAGAGGGCCAATGCGCGCGTTCTCTCTAGATTTCCTCGCCCTTGCCTTCTCTCTTCCCCTTCAGGTCTCCCACTTGCCGTGACCACTGCGGGTGCAGACGCCGCACCCCTTGCAGTCCCCTGGGCTGTCCCTCGTCTCTAGGTACCTAGCTTGCATCTGGCTCTCTGTTCTCACCTCTCTCTCCTTCCCCTTCTTCACTCTGGGCACCCAGACTAAAACCAGTATTTCCTCACTCCCCTTCCTCCAACTCCATCCAGGAAACCAATTTTGGGAACACTGAATACCAGACCCTTCCTAAAATGCCTGGGTTTGCCAAAGTCCAAACGAGAGAACGAATACTTCGTGTTTCTGGAATGCTTTTTCACCCCGAGAACTCCAAGCATTCTCACGTTCTTGCCGTTCGTGTTGACCTCCAAGCGTTCCACTGAACTGTCTTTCTTGTCGTTCAAAAGAAAACTGGAGCACGGAACGATTGCACTGCATTTCCTTCCAGTAGACAGGTTTTGACCACCTACTGTGTGACGGACACCGTTCCAGTGGCCACAAGTCCTACCGCAAAAAAAGCTTTCTAGTGAGCAAGAAAGAAGAAAACAAATGGTTACAGAAAATAAAAATTCTGTAAGATGCGACTTAGATGCTGAGAGGACAGAGAATCTGTCTTATTTTTGCATCTCCAGCACTTAGCAGTAGGCCTTTAGCACAAAGAACCCTCTACCCCTCTAGATGTCAAACTCCCTGAATACAAAGAGTGTCTTCTTTTTGTGTTATTTCCTCGCCCCTCCTCTTTATCTCCTAACTGGGATGGGTGGAGTGGTAGGGTGGGGAACTGGCAAAAGGCAAATGCTCACTAAATGTTTGTTGACTGGATGCATGAATGAATGCAATTAAATCTCTTGACCCATTTCTTTGTCTTTAGAAATCTAACCCTGTAAATTCCTTGAATGCAGACAGTGCATTTTAATCGTTGTAAACCTGTCCACTCATACCCAACTCTTTGGCAGGCTGAGTGATTGCTCAGTAACTGCTTGTGGAGTCCATGCTGAGTATTTTCAAGGTCAACCGACTTTACCAGAGCTCACTACTTTTACTGAGGAGTTTACATGCAGGTGGAAATCTTCTTGCTTTTTACTTTCTCTTTGCCCCCATTTCCTAAGTGGAACTTTAGCCATGCACTTGACAAGATAATGTGGACAAGATGAAGAAACATGAGCTGGATTCTAGTATAATTCATTGGCTAATAACTGGTTAAGTCACCATAACCTAAAGATGCTGATTAGTGTATGCATTTTGACCTGAAGGAAGGGTGGAAGAAATTAACATTCATGGAGCATCTACTGTGGGCCAGGCACAGTGCAAAGTGCTTTCTCTGCATTTTCTTCACAGCTGTCCTGTGAAGAAGGTCTTATTGCCCTGTTTTACAGATGAGGAAACAAACTCAGAGTTTAAGTAACTGGCCCAAGGTCACACTGTAGGTGATGTCATCATAATTCAAAACAAATTTATTTGACTCTAAAATCTTCATACCATACCAGTTATCATCAGGATGACCCAGGGCTCTCTCTCAGGCCCAGACTTCAGGACTTTTTTCAGTGATCTGAATGAAAACCTAGAGAAGATGCATGGTATTTTCAGATGACACATCACTAGGAAGGGAATAGATATCATTACATAATCTAAGCTGAGTCCCATATTGAAGCAATGGGCTGACTTTAACAGGGACAGATGTGGGGTCCTGCCCTGGGAAACCAACTGCTGTAAGGCATGCTCAAAGCAGAGATGTCTTGATGCAAGTATGAGGAAAACCAAGGGGTCTTAGATGAAAAACAACTTAAACTGGGTCTACAGTGTACTGTGGCTATCAAAATAAGTGCTGTCTCAGGCTGCATCAAATAGAAGTCTGATATCTAAGACAAGGTGGATGTTAGAGTGTCTGATGCTTGTCGGTACACACATGGAATATTGTCTGCATTTAAGGCTTGGCAAAGAGAAAGTATCTGCATGTACAAGGAGAAGGACCAGGATGTCAAGTGGCTAGAAACTATGTCATATGAGGAAAGATTAAAGGAAGCAGGAGGTTTCGCCCCAGGGGGTACAAGGTAACTGTCTTCAATATTTGAAGAACTGTCAAATATAAGAGAAAAGAGACTTGTTCTTGGGGCCCTAAGAGGTGGAAGAGGGAAGTGTGGGTGGGAACTCCAGAATAAATCAATATGAAGAATTTTCTAACAAGAGCCTCCTCCTCTGCCTTAGTAAGTTCTAGTTTCTTGTCACAGAAAGTGTTCAAGCAAGAATTGGGTGACCATGTAGTGAAAGGGGAGCTGGACTGAATGTCTTTTAGGACCCTGCCTCCCTGAGGTGATGTGGTTCTATTCTCATACCTTTGTTTTCCTCTTTTAAAGGTCATCACCCTGTCTTTTCCTACCCCAAGTGGCTAAGCCACTGTTTCTCCTCACATGCACCTGTTCTTCTATATGGAATAATACCTTCCTTTGTGTTCCTCTCTGTTGGAGACCTCAAACACCTCCATTGTCCACTGATACCTAATTCCCTTTTATTTTCTACCCTCCAGAGTACTGAATGTTCAATTCTCTGGACACTGCCAAGGTCAAAGCATTGTCCTCAATCTGAAAATCACTGGGTATGAACTGAATCAAATGGGTAAAGGGAAAGGAAAAGACAACACTTGTTGAGCACCTACTGTGTGCCAGGTGCTTTAAATACATTATCGAATGTAATCCTCACATTAACTCCAGCAGTTGATACACTCATGCGCCACAGCTGCTAGCCAAATGACTTTTACCAAATTGCTTAACCTCTTTGTATCTCAGTTTCTTCACCTGTAAAATGGGGATAGTCTATTTTTACCTGTCAGGGTTGTTGAGAGTTCAGTGAGAAAAAAAGATGCAAAGCCCTTAGCACAGTACCTAGTATACAGTAAAGGTTCAATATATATCAGGTACTACTGTTAATTCAATGAATTCATTATTTATTGCTCTTGTTTTACAGATGACATTGGTGAGGATCAAGTAGTGTAATCTACAGTAATTTCCCAAACTCTGATCCAATGGCCTGATCCATTAGAATTAATCACAAAGTTTTTAAAAAAATAAAACAGATTCCTGAGTCCTAATCAGGAAGATTCTGATTCAGTATCTTTCGGAACTAATGTGCAGGTTTGGGAATTGCATATCTAAAGAAACAAGCACAGGATCTGAAGTCAGAGAGACCAGGGTCAATTTCCATGTCTTTTGGCTTGAATGGAGAAGCCCATGATAGGACCAGGAAGTCATGCAGGAGTGCTCTCTTTGGAGAATTCTGAGATGAACATTAAAGTTCTTGTAGAAAACCGAGTAGTAATGTGTTGCTATAAATAACAACAACAACAACATTTACTGCTGGTTTACAATGCGTCAAGCATTCTGAGAACTTCACATGCATTACCTCATTCAGTTCTCACAAAAACTCCACAAGGAAGGTACTTTTGATTATTCCCATTTTACAAGTGAGGAAACTTAAACACAGAGAAGTCTTGAGATCCAAGGCCACCCAGGCAGTCTGACTCCAGAGCTCACACTCTTAACCACTTTACTAAATTTCTCTTCATAATTCCTTTGGAAAACTCTTGAATCTATATCTATAGATTTTAAAGATATACATATAGATGGATAGATAGATAGATAGATAGATAGATAGATATTCAGAAGTCATCAGTTTAGAGGTGGAATGCATTATTAAACAATAAATTCACCAACAGATTGGTGGTTTATATAGAGAAAGGGAGAATGAATACCTGGGACTAGGCTTTAGGACTGAGTGTCTTATACTTAAGGAATGCAAGAAGCAGGAGCCTTTTTAGCTAACTTAAGCTTGAGGAAAAGATTTTGGTTTCAGCAACAAACAGCTTTAATAAAACTGTTTTACTAAAACTGGAGCCAGAAAATCTACCAAAGGTATATGGGGAATGAGTGAAGACAACATGGTGCCAGGGAGTTGACATCACTTTTTGAAAACATTTGCTATTTAAGAGGAAATTATAAATAGAACCATAGCTATCTCAGCAGCCAACCCAATCAAAAGCATCTTGTGTATGTGTATGTGGTTTCATTTTTTGAACCAAGGTTGACATCTATGCATATAGAAATGAGAAGCTGAAAAAAAAAAACACAGGAATTAATGGGTTAACTAGTTTGTATAGCTTTTCAGCTGTTTTTCTGGGACCTTATGAGGATCTTTTATGAATTGGATGGCCTTAGCAGCCCAAAATGGGAGAGCAGTAATACCTCATTTGGAATGCGTCCTAGACCATGTAATTAGGCTTCAGACTAGATCTCGCTTGCAGAAATGGCCAAGGTTCCAGAGATGTTGGTGTTTAAATGTCAAAGGGGCTTTTCCATTTGGCTAAGGGGTGTTTGTTGAAGACAGCTGAAGAGTCAGTGACCACATTCCTTCACAACAGAAGCCCTGGAGAACGAGAGATGCTATCTTCAAAAACTTGGCATGGTTTTTATCCTGCTTCCTGAGGAGTAGTAGCACTAAAATTCACTTTATGGAGAATATAAAAAAAAGGAAGACTCTATTCTGGTGAGTCCAGCAAAGTAAAATGTTAAATTAAGCCATTTAAGAAATTCATTACCTCAAAACAGAGTACTAAAGCTTTTGAAAAACAAAAAAGGAAGAATTAGGTTGATTGGGGAAAGCTGACCTACCACATATCCTATAAAACTATGAAAATTAAAATAGTCTGGTACCGGTATAGAAGGAGACCAGTAGATCAATTAAAAGGCATAGCATCCAGAAACAGAGCAAAAGTAAACGTAATGTAATTAATACTGAATTGTACACTTAAAAGGGATTAAAATATGAATTTTGAGTTGTATTATGTCATCACAATAAAAAGATTTTCTTAAAAAAAAGTACATGGGAATTGAGTATAATAAAAAGGTGGCATTTTAAAGCATTGGGATAAGATGGCTTTTTTCAGTAAATGTAATTGAAACAACTAGCTAGACACACAGAAACATGTAAAGATTGTTCTTTACCCTAATCTCTACACTAAAATAAAACACACATAAAGCTAGGATTTAAATGTAGAGAATGACATCCATAAGAACACTAGAAGAAAATATGGGTGAATTTTTATAAACTTGAAAGGCCTTTCTATTCATTGAAATAAACAGGTAGATTTGATACTTATACACAGACACACACACAACAAATAAACAGAAATCTTGTGTACCATAAAATCACAAAATTAAAATAAAATAAAAAGACAACCAGCAAACAGCCCCACAATATGCTATTGGTTAAGAATGCACCATACACATTCCATTTATAAAGTCAGAAGTTGGACTGATCAAATGTCAGTGGTACTTCTGGGAACATTATTTGAACCTGCCATTTGTAGAAGATGAATTACTCCTTATAAAGAACGACTCCTTATAAAAAGTTAATCATAAAAGTTGTTTTATTTTATTGGCCCTTCTTTTTGGTGTTTTAAAAATAAAAACCAATAATCCCCAATCACTATCCCAAGTATCAAAATCTGTTTATATCCTCTGCAGTAAACTCTGGGGCTTTTACTTCACTCACATAAAAGCTACTGATTCAAAACCTATCTAAGGAAAACTCCCATCTTGTACACAGATGTGCATGTATTACAATAATTGCTACTCAAATCCTTCCATTTCTCTTTGCAATTAAAAATACAAAAACATCTATTACCTTATTTTCAGATTACAAAAACATTTTCAGATTACCTTATTTTCAGATTACAAAAACATTTGAAAACACAGAAAATTGTGAAGAAGAAAATCAAAATAATCAATATAAACCCCTGTTAAAATATTGATGTATTTTCTTTGTTGAATTTTCTTTATAATCGTATTTTGACCTCATTTTTATCACACTGAATTTTGGAGGGGCATCCTGCTTTTTAAAATAAATCTATTATGAACTTTCCCCCATGCCATTAAGCCTTCTACAACAAAATTTTAATGGCTGCAGCCTATTCCATTGTATGGAGTAACCATAAATCATTATGCAAAGTCCTCTGATTGAAAATGCTCACGTTGTTTCTAATTTTTCTCTATTATAAACAGTGCCGAAAAGAACATTCTTTGAGATTTTTAAATAATTTCAGGGCCTTTGGTAGGGCATATAGGGGATGGGCCCACAGTTTCTTTACCCTTCATCATCACCACACTGGGTTTCAATGAATCAGTTGCCATAAACAGGGAATAAAGCTTGCATATTTTTTCTTCTAAGGTTTTGATATTTTTCTCTTCCTGCTGCTGCTTCTCCTTTTGTCATAAACCTTATTTTAAAGCCACAAGAAGATTTGTATGCAATTGAATTAAAAACAAAACCAGAAATGACTTTAGCTTGATAAGTGGTCTTTGGGAAACTTATTACACCAATTCTGTGTTTCAAAGGGCACTCCAGCTATCAAAAGCAGGAATAATTGACAATAAAACTTACTGCAAATAAAGATATCCAAATCTGGAGTATAAACGGAGTCTTTATTTTGTGTTATTATTTTGGCCCCCTTGTGTTATTCCTTTTCCTTTATTCATATACTGCTAGATCATTTATTTGTGCACTGGTCCATCTGCCAGACAGAGGCAAGGAAATAAGATCAAATGATGTTACTGCTTAGCCCTTGGGAAATTTTAGGTGGCAAAGTTGAAATGCATCAGCAAAAAGAAGTTGTGTGCTGTCTCCTCTGCCTGTAGATTTCCCTCACTCATTGCCTTGGCCAACATTAATCTTAAAGGTCACTTCCTTGGGGAAGAATTCTCTGACCTCCCAGCTATAAAAGATTCCCATAGCAGTATCCAATACTTCCTCTTTCAAAGCACTATTGCACTTGCAATTTCTTGTCTTTCCCATAAACTCTGTGAGGCAGGTACCATGCCTGTATAGTTCACACCTATATTTTCTATAGTTGGTCAAATAGTAGCACATTCACAAAAATGAATATTGGTTGAACAAATAAATAGAAATCAATAAAGAGATGCAAAGTTGAGCTGTATGTTTTCCACAGATACATGGATACACACGAGACCACTTCTTCCATAGACAACCAGTAGGATCCAATCTCTCCTTTCATTCTGCTCAATTATCCCTTCATCAGAGAGGACTTCCCAGACCATCCTTCTTAAAATAGCTGCATCCCTTCTCATCCCATCCCCATCATTCTCTACTTTCTCATGTTTCTTAATTTTTCTTTATAACACTTAACTTTCCCTGAAATTTAGTTATGTATTCATCTATTTATTGTAGGACTCTCTGCTGTAAGATCTTTGAGAAAAGGGGCATTTCCACTATTATATCTTCCACATTCCACACCTACAGTAATCTCTAGCATATGGTAGTTATACAATAAATATTAGTTGAATGAATGAATGAATGAATGAAATTCTAGAGTGCAGCACAATTGGGTCATTTTGGCCTTCTGAATGTTCTTATCAGATTTCAGCAAAAAGCACTACGTTTTATAAGATAGAGAGACACAGGAATATAACTTTTTCTTCATTTTTCCTTTAATTATTTGTATTGTTTCTATCATTTGTGAGCCAATTTTTACAGTTACCACTATCAAAATTTTCATTTCTTTTTACCTTATAATGAGCTGACAATACTCTGAAATAAAGTATCTCATTGGGTATTAACAGAAACAAACTTATCCAAAAGTTTTAGTGTGAATGTTGATTTTTTGCTAGGAATCCTACAACAAGGGATAAGAAGTTGATTCACCTTTGACAGAATACATTGTTATAGCAACTGGATAAAATATTATGCAGTCCTCTAAAATGTTTAAATATGAAGTTAGACCATAAATGTATGGAAAAATCAAAGAAAATAAATATTACATGAAAAGTAAGTGCCCATGGTATGTATACAGAGTGCTTAGTTTTGTAAATAATGTGTTTATATATGGATAAAGTTAGAAGTGTTCATAGGGAACTGTCAAAAATTACATTTTAAGAGGTTATAGGAGAAACTTTCCGCAAAGTTGTTTATAATAATAAAATAAGTTTAAAAGGAAACCAGGAGAGCCAAGTGTCCTAAAACACTATATATTTTCTGGCACCACACCATGTTATTCTGGCTCTCTTTTCTCAGTTAAAGTCACCAGTTATCTACCTTCAGATTGGACAGTGCATGAGATGACTTGCTCTGGGTTGGGCTGGGATCCCTGGAAAATTCCAGGATGATCTGCTCTTAGGCCTTTGAGTCCCTTTATGCCTGAGTAAACTAACTAAGAAATTGCAAAAGTTGCATTGTGAATTTTCAGTTCCAAGATGAAATGCAAAATAACTTACAGTGTATCAGTGGTGCTTAGCATTATTGTTATATTCAGATATTCTCCAGCTTGAAGCCCTGCGTCTAGGGAAAACACCCTGCTACCCAGGGATATTCAGAACCAAGGGACCTCCACACACCACCGGGAACACCACAACACCACACTGCCCACTCAGGTCATTGCCTTGACCAAAGGTTCCAGTTTGGGCCCAAACAAGAAAAATATATTTTCCATGAGGCCATGGTCTCAGTGACTTCATGCTTCCCAGGGACTGCAGGTTTTAGAAAACAGAAGTGAACTAGCCCTTCTCATGTGATCCCCACCTCCATTCACCCCACTCCTTTCTCCTAACACAGGGTGCCATACTGGCATCTTGGAAGGTTGGATCATTACGTGTTTAGGAGTTAATCTTTCCAAGTAAAGCTAAAATAGTTGGCAACCTCCCTATGAAAATTAAATTCCCTTCCCCACTCCTACCTAATCTGAAGAGTTAACGATGTAGCTGATAAACAACAATTTCATTGTACCAGGGAAAAAGAATACATTAAGACTTTCAGTCTATTTAATACTTGAGATGGGGTTTTAAGCACCCAGATGTCTTCATTTGCAAAGCATCAAATATTTTTATATTCTGCAAATGGGGCTACTGAACAATGATGAATGAATGAAGTACAATGCAACTATTTTTAGTATGGCAATTGTAATTAAAAGGCAGTGGAATAATAATCTTGCCCAAGCATGTCTGTGATCTCCCTTCCATTTTCTCAAAACAATACTTTCTATGTCTGGCTGCAGAGACTTGTTGCTTGTTTTCCTTCTGGTGAAGAACAGGTAACACTTGACATTCCTTTTAAATCAAGTGAATGGTGTGACTGAAATTGTGGTTTTGGCTAGACACTATCCTCCCTTCTTTCTTCATTTACACGTTCTGGGAGATGAAACTTTTTTCCATAGAAAATGGTAAATTATCATGAGCCAAATAAATTTCCTAGGTAAATAACTCTATTATGTGTATATTTTTTATTAGGATACTTTGTTATTGTTGCTTAAGGAAAGACAGGAAGCATACCTTATAACAATAATAACTAACAGTTTTATAGTGCTTACTACATACCAGTGATTATTCTAAACACTTTATATTTATTGACTCAATCCAACATGATCAACCCAACAACTCCAGAGGTTGTTATTCTCATTTCACAGATAAGGAAACTGGTACACAGAGAAGTTGAGCAATTTACCCAAGGCCCCCGTCAAGTAAACGGCAGAGCCAAAATTCAAACCTAAGTATCTGACTCCAGAGTCTCTGCTCTCAATCCATTCTTCTATCCTTTCAGCAGCAATCCTGGGACTAGGCATTATTCCCATTTTATGAATGAGATCACTGAGGCTCACAGAGGTCAAGTTATTTGCCTATAGTCACAAGCTGGTAACCCCTGACTAACCTGGGTTTCAGACCAGACTTCAGGTCTCTTTGGCTGTAATATTTGCACTCTTTCCAACTACGAAATAGCCCCACCTCAGTACTTTCTATTCCTGTTGTACTTTTAAGTACATAATGGGTTAAGAATTGTGTGCTGGTCTGAAAATCCATTCATTGCAAAAGACTTTTTTTTTCCATTAGAAAATGTTTTCTAACTTCCAAAGGATCACCTTATAAATGACTGTTTTCAATTCATTTCATTTGAAAGTTATGGATTAATCAAGATTAGAAACAAGATCTGATTCTAAAATGTTAGCTGGCCCAGTCTTTTGAAAAGGTAAGCCAACATTCCATTTTGTTTCTTATTCTGCAAGGAGGGAAAGAATCTCTCTGATTGGTTGAACTAGAAAAATGCATTTTCTCTAAGAAAGCAAGGAATCGAACCAAAAAACCATAATGTTTGAATTTTTTCTTGATTAGTTACTAATCATTTTCCAAATTGAGCATATTCCTCTTCTAAGCAAGCAGTAAGAATCCATTAGCTGTAATGCAGAAAGCTCTTTCTTTTTCAAGCTGAAAAGCTTTCCTCTCCAAGTTTCTGTTTGCAGGAAGGTCCTTGGTGCACACTTGAACACACTGGGGAGAGTGCACTAGATGAGCTTGCCTCAAGAATGAATCTAAAGATAAAAGCTCCTTGAAAAACAAGTTCTATGATTATCATAGAACCCCACAGAATAACGTATCACTCATCATTTTTTTCACATATTTTTTCCACAGGGTTTAGTGTTTGTTTTTTATTTTTGCTTCAGCAAATTTTAAGCTGAAGTGCGACTTCTATGTTCAGCTCTAATGAGGATTTTGCTGTGCTTTGAAATTTGCTGTCATCCTGTTTCCTGTGCATTACTGTTTTTGAGACCAATTCAGCAATAACAGAGTCTTGCTTGCCCTGTCCTTCCTGGGTCATTAGAATCTGGTCTCTTGAACAGTGTTCTTCTGACAAGGGTACTAGGCATTTTACAATATCTAGCCCTTATAATACCTACACATTTTAAAATAGAAACATTTTAAGTGCTATTTAAAAGAACACTCTTGGGAATCCACTGGTAAATGAACCATTTTTGGAGTGAAACATTAAAATGAGCTATATGTGTATGTGAGCATTTATTTGACAGAATACAGAGGAAAAAATTGTAGGATGCTTGGTACTCCGTGTTGAAACCATTTCAACAATGCTGTATAACAAAAAGTTGCTATTATCTTTCTCTCACAGACATTATTTTGCTGACACACTTCTCAAAGTTGTCTATTTGTGGCCTCCTGTTATTTACTACAAAATCCTTCCTTATCCTCCTATATACCCATTTTCCTGAATCAGAGTTCTTAAAAGTCACAAATGACACTCAAATCACCAAGGCTTTTCTTAAGTTTTCAGTCTCTTTGACTTGAGAAAAACACAAATGAACAAAGTTTAATGTTGTCAAAATAATTATCGAAGTTAATTTGACATATGTTTAGTTAAATGCAAAACAGTATTTTGCTGCTTAGTAATTGGGCATAAGTATTCAGCAATAATTGTAAATGACTTTAACTGCCAGTGTCACTTTTACCCAGACCAATCAATTCTCTATTTTTCTTTTTGCTTTATTTTATTGAATATTGAATTTTATTTTACTGAATATTTTCTATGTGCCAAATACCATGATAAACATTTTATGCATATTATTTCATTTACTGTTCCATGCATGCTAAGATTATTGCCCTTATTTCATCAGTCATAAAACAGAGGCTCAGAATGACTGAATCATTTACCTAAGGTTACATGGCTAATGGTGGAGTAAGGACCTGAACCCATTAGTGGTAGATTGAATCATGTCCCCCACAAAGAACCATTCAAACCTAATCCCAGGTCCTGTAGGCGTAAGCTCATTTGTAAATAGGATCTTTGAACAGAATCAGGATGGGCCTTAATCCAATCTGACTAGAGACCTTAAAAGCAGAGGAAAGTGACATAGTTGTAATGGAAGCCACAGGAGGAGGCTGAAGGAGATGGCTGTGTGACGGAAGCCGAGACTGACTGCCAGCAGGCCACCACCAGTATGCCATCGACTTTGGAGGAAGCAGGGCCTTGCAACACCTTCGTTTTGGACTTCTATGCCCCTAGACTGTGAGCTGATAGATTCTTCTTATTTAAACCAAGTAATTTGTGGTATTTGCTATAGCAGAACTGTTAAACTAGGACACTATTTTTTGCCAGGCAAGAAAGTACTTGTTCTCAATTCTCAATACCTACACACACTATCAATTTTGATAGTTTTTCCTGGCACCACGCACATTTTAATACTCACCAAACACATCCATTTATTCAATCAATTGGCCTGAAAGTCAATAAATATTTAAATATTAAGTGAGATACCAAAATATATGAAACAGTCTACCCATCAAAGCATTCATGGTCTAGTGGGGAATACAGATTATGAACAAATTTATAATCTAGTGAAATTCTTATCACAATAAAAAAATATGTAGTAAGTGGCCGAATCTGCTAGGGGAAGTGGTATTGATTTGAGTAGAGCCCTGAAGGACAAGTAGAAGTTTGCAGGCAGACAAGACATGACAGGGCCCCAGCATCTGCAACCTGAGGTCACTGTGCCTTCTGACTCCTCTGCCACTGCTCCACCCCCAAATCTCAAGTACTTACATTTGACTGGAATCCACCCAGGTTATTCCCTGTCAAGAGAACAACACACCTTATGGATAAGATGTATCAGACTGTTCTGACTGCCTCGCCTTAGTCCCTAAAACTTCACTTGAGTGGTTCTCTAAGTGTGTTCCCTGGACAAGCGGCAGCACCATCTGGGAACTTGTTAGAAATGCAAATTCCTGTGTTCTACTTCAGAATTACTGAGTCAGAAACTCTAGAAGTGGGGCCCAGCAATCTGCATTTTAAAGAGCCCTCTAGGTGATTCTGATACATATTGGAGTTTGAGAACTGCTACTATACATCCATTCTCCATAGCTAATTTACCTAATAAGCTTTAAAGTCTGGTGCATTTGTTTTCTTCATCCTTGTACTTCCAGCACTTAGCTCAGCATTGGACACAAAGCAGGTGTTCAGTGAATATTTATGGAAAGAAAGAATAATAAAAAAGTGAATTCCACAATTGTATGTAAAGCTTTAAATGTCAATAGTTCTAGAAGAGTTCATGTAATTCCAGTAAATTAAAAAAAAATTATTAGAGAAGTTGGAGGTTTACAAAAGAATTATGCAGCAAACACAGAGTTTATATCCCACTCACACACGCAGTTTTCTCTACTATTAACATTGTGCATTGGTGTGGTATCTTTGTTACAATTGATAAAAGAATATCATCACAACTCTCCTATTAATTATTGTCCATAGTCTACCTAAGAGTTTACTGTCTGTGTTGTATAGTTCTATGGTTTTTTAAAAAAATTTATTCGAGTAACATATATACAACCCAAATTTCTGCTTTTAACCAGATTCAAATATATAATTCAGTGCTGTTAATTACATTCACAATGTTGTGCTACCATACCACCATCCATTACCAAAACTTTTCCATCACCCCAAACAGAAATTCTGTACCAATTAAGCATTAACTCCTTATTCCCTACCTTCACCCCAGCTACTAGTAACTTCTTTTTTAGTCTCAGACTCTATGAAATTTGCTTATTCTAATTATTGCATATCAATGAGATCATACAATATTTGTCCTTGGCTGTCTGACTTATTTCACTTGACATGATGTCTTCAAAGCTCATCCATGTTGTCACAAGTATCAAAACTTCATTCCTTTTTATAGCTGAATAATATTCTATTGTATATATATATACACCACATTTTTTGCTTATCCATTTGTGGTTGAAGGGCACTTGGGTTGCTTCCACATTTTGGCAATTGTGAATAATGCTGCTATGAACATTGGTGTGCAAATATCTGTTCAAGTCCCTGCTTTCAATTCTTTTGGGTATATATCTAGAAGTGGGATTGCCAGGTGTTCCAGTTTGCTAATGCTGCTGTTATGCAGAATACCAGAAGTGGACTGGCTTTTATAAAGGCTGTTTATTTGGTTACAAATTTACAAAATGTCCAAATTAAGGCATCAACACAAGTACACCTTCACTGAAGAAAGGCCAATGGCGTCCATAAAACCTATGTTAGCTGGGAAGGCACGTGGCTGGTGTCTGCTGATCCCGGGTTGTATTGTAGCTCCTCTGTCAGCTCCTGTGCATTCTTCAAAATGTTGCTCTTGGGGCATTTGTTCTTTCTTAGTTTCTCTGGAGCAAACTCTGGGCTAGTATGTCCAAAGTGTCAGCAAGTCTGCTTTCAATAGCCGTCTCCAAAATGTCTCTCTGAGCTGCAGCAGCTCTGAGGTCCTTCTATTTGTGAGCTTTCATAGTGCTCCAGTAAACTAATCAAGACCCATGCTGAATGGGTGGAGCCACATCTCCATAGAAATAATCTAATCAAAGGCATTACTCACAGTTGGTGGGTCATATCTCCATGGAAACAGCCTAATCCAAAGATTCCAACCTAATCAACACTAATACATCTGTCCCCACAAGATTGCATTGAAGAACATGGCATTTTGGGGGACATAATACATCGAAACTGGCACACCAGGTCATACGGAATTCTATACTTTAATTTCCTAGGAATGGTCAAACTGTTTTCCACAGCAGCAACACCATTTTACATTCCCACCAGCAATGAATGACTGTTCCTATTTCTCTACATCCTCTTCAACACTAGCAATTTTCTTTTTTTTTTTTTTAATAGTAGTCATTCTAGTGGGTGTGAAATGGTAGCTCATTATGGTTTTGATATGAATTTCTCCAAAAGTGATGCTGAGCATCTTTTCATGTGCTTTTTAGCCATTTGTATATCTTTTTGGAGAAATGTTTATTCAAGTTTTTTGCCCATTTTAAAATTGAGTTGTTTGTCTACTTATTGTTGAGTTGTAGGATTTCTTTATATATTCTGGATATTAAACCCTTATCAAATAAATGGCTTCCAAATATTTTCTCCCATTAAGTAGGTTGCCTTTTTTATTTCATTATGAGTCCTTTGATACACACAAGTTTCTAATTTTGATGAAGTTCCACTTATATATTTTTTCTTTTGTTTCTCACATTTTTGGTGTAAAGTCTAAGAAACCATTGCCTAACACAAGATTCTGAAGCAGCTTCCCTATGTTTTCTTCTAGGATTTTTATAGTTTTGTTGCTTATATTTAGGTCTTTGATCCATTTTGAGTTCATTTTTTTTTATCTTCATTTTATTGAGATATATTCACATACCACGCAGTCATACAAAACAAATCGTACTTTCGATTGTTTACAGTACCATTACATAGTTGTACATTCATCACCTAAATCAATCCCTGACACCTTCATTAGCACACACACAAAAATAACAAGAATAATAATTAGAGTGAAAAAGAGCAATTGAAGTAAAAAAGAACACTGGGTACCTTTGTCTGTTTGTTTCCTTCCCCTATTTTTCTACTTATCCATCCATAAACTAGACAAAGTGGAGTGTGGTCCTTATGGCTTTCCCAATCCCATTGTCACCCCTCATAAGCTACATTTTTATACAACTGTCTTCGAGATTCATGGGTTCTGGGTTGTAGTTTGATAGTTTCAGGTATCCACCACCAGCTACCCCAATTCTTTGGAACCTAAAAAGGGTTGTCTAAAGTGTGCGTAAGAGTGCCCACCAGAGTGACCTCTCAGCTCCTTTTGGAATCTCTCTGCCACTGAAGCTTATTTCATTTCCTTTCACATCCCCCTTTTGGTCAAGAAGATGTTCTCCGTCCCACGATGCCGGGTCTACATTCCTCCCCGGGAGTCATATTCCACGTTGCCAGGGAGATTCACTCCCCTGGGTGTCTGCTCCCACGTAGCGGGGAGGGCAGTGATTTCACCTTTCAAGTTGGCTTAGCCAGAGAGAGAGGGCCACATCTGAGCAGAGTTCATTTTTATATATGGTGTGAGGTAGGGGTATACCTTCATTCTTTTGCATATGGATATCCCGTTTTCCCAGCACCCTTTGTTGAAGAGATTATTCTTTCTCTGTTGAGTGTACTTGGAACCCTTGTCAAAAATCAATTGGTCATATATGTGAGGGTTTATTTCTGAACTCTCAGTTCGATTCCACTGGTCTATATGACTGTCCTTGTGCCAGTACACACTGTTCTGATTACTGTAACTTCATAATAAGTTTTACAGTCAAGAAGTCTGAATTCTCCAACATTTTTTTTCTTTTTCAAGATGTGTTTGGCTATTTGGGGCCCCTTGCCCTTCCATAAAAATTTGATAATTGGCTTTTTCATTTCTGTAAAGAAGACTGTTTGGAAGTTTGATTGGGATTACATTGAATCTGTAAATTGATTTGGGTACAATTGACATCTTAATATTTAGTCTTCCAATCCATGGACACAGAATGTTCTTCCATTTATTTAGTTCTTTTTAAAATTTATTTTAGCATTGTTTTGTAGTTTTCTGTGTATAAGTCCTTTACATAGTTGGTTAAAATTATTCCTAAATATTTCATTCTTTTTGTTGCTATTATAAATGGAATTATTTTCTTGATTTCCTCTTCAGATTGTTCATTACTAATGTATAGAATACCACTGATTTTTGCATGTTGATCTTGCACCTCACCAATTTGCTTAATTTGTTTATTAGCTCTAGTAGCTTTGTTGTAGATTTTTCAGAATTTTCTATGTATATAATCATACCATCTGCAATAGGTAAAGTTTTACTTCTTCCTTTCCAACTTGGATGCCATTTTTTTTTTTGTCTAATTGGTCTAAGTAGAACTTTCAGTACAATGTTGAAAAGCAGTGGTGACAGTGGACATCCTTGTCTTGTTCCTGATCGCTGTTGGGTATATTAGCTGTGGGTATGCCCTTTATCATTTAGGAAAAGTTTCCTCCGATTCCTAGTTTTCTAAGTGTTATTATCAAGAAGGGGTGCTGGATTTTTTCCAGTGTCTTTTCTGTGTTTATTGAGATGATGATGTGTTTTTCCATGTGCTTTATTTATGTTACGTATTATTTAATTTGATTTTCTTATGCTGAAACACCCTTGCATACTTGGGATAAATGCTCCTTGATCATGGTGTATAAGTCTCTTAATGTGCTGTTGGATTCAGTTTGCTAATATATTGTTGAGGATTTTTGCATCTATACTCATAAGGGATATTGGTCTGTAATTTTCATTTCTTGTGGTATCTATTTCTGACTTTGTTATTATGGTGATGTTGGCCTCACAGAATGAATTAGGGAGTGTTCCCTCCACTTCAATTTTTTTTTTTGAAAAGTTTGAGCAGGATTGGTGTTAATTCTTCTTGGAATGCTTGGTAAAATTCACTAGTGAAGCCCCATCTGGTCCTGGGCTTCTCTGTTGAGAGGTCTTTGATTATTGATTCAATCTCTTTGCTTGTTATTAGTCTACTGAAATCTTCTATTTCTTCTTGAGGCAGTATAGGTATTTTGGGTCTTTCTAGGAATTGTTTTTATTTCATCTAGGTTATCTAACTGGTGGCACACAATTGTTCATAGTAGCCTCATATAACCCTTTTTATTTCTGTGGGATCTGAAGTTATGTCCCCCCTTTATTTTCCGATTTTACTTGCGTTCTCTCTTTTTTCTTTGTCAGTCTACCTAAAGGTTTATCAATTTTATTGATTTTGTCAAAGATCCAACTTTTGGTTTCATTGATTCTTTGCATTGTTTTTTTTTTTATTCTCTATTTCACTTATAGCCACCCTAATCTTTTTTATTTCCTTCCTTCTGCTCACCTTGGGTCTTGTTTACTCTTCTTTTCCTTGATACTACTGTTGTGAGGTTAGATGTGATATGAGATTTTTCTTCTTTTTTAATATAAACATTTAGAGTTACACATTTCCCTCTCAGCATTGTCTTTGCTGCATCCCGTAAGTTTTGTTGTGTCATGTTTTCATTTTCATTTGCTTCAAATATTTCCCAATTTCCCTTGCAATTTATTCTTTGGTCCCAATGATTGTTTAAGAATGTGCTTCCACATATTAGTGAATTTTCCAGTTCTCCCTTTGGTATAGATTTTTAGCTTCATTCCACTGTGGTCAGAGAAGACACATTGCATGATTTCCACATTTTTTAAAGTTATTAAGACTTGTTTAGTGACCTAACATATTGTCTAACCTGGAGAATGGTCTGTGTACTCTAGAGAAGAATGTGTATTCTGCTTCTATGGGGTGAAGTGTTCTATATGTCTATTAGGTCTGGCTGGTTTAGAGTATCATTCAAGTGTTCTATTTCTTTATTGATCACCTGTCTAGATGTTCTGTCCGTTACTGAAAGTGATGTATTGACGTCACCACCAACAACAGTAATAGTAGTGCTCATTGAGTGATTACTAGGTACACTCATTATGAGTGCATACATGTGTTTTTAATGTTCAACAACCCTATAAGGGGGTGTATTATTATTTTCATTTTGCAAGTAAGGACAGTAATGTTAATTAACTTGCCCAAAGTGACATAGCTACTGAGACAAAAAAGACTAAGGGGGCCATTTGTAAGTACATATGGTCAGCCTTTGATTGTTTTTTTAATTTCCTTTCTCCTTCCTGTCTTCCATACTCATTGTAGAAAATTCAAACTGTATAGACCTGTACAAGGTAGAAAGTTAAAACTCACCATAACCCTGTCCCTAATATGTGGCTTTGGACTTTCTGGTTTTTTTCTCCCCAGCAATGCTGGAATACTTCCCACTGGCAATGAGGAAAAGCTTTTGGATCCCCAAGTCCTACGAAGATTGGCCTTCTCCAAAGCTGGTTTGGAAACAAAGGAAAATGGAGCCATTTTCTCACCATCTCTGCTACAGGAAGTGTACGCCAAATTAGGAGCCACACCCATGTAGGGGTGAAAGAGCTTAGAAAGTCAGGCCAAAAACAGCAGGAAGAAGACAATGAGTTGTTACCTACACAGACAACCAGATAAGAAAAATTCATGGGAGCAATCTGGTCATTCATTTCTCTTAATTTTTATGTCTCTTAAGAGAAATCAACTACTACAACTGCATCAGCAATATCAATCACAATGAAATGGGATTTTGGTGTCATTTTACAATTCTGAAATAAAAGCTGGAGGTGTTCGAATTTCTAAACTCCACAGCATGAAAGGCAGTTTTCCAAGCAGGGCTAGGCCATGCTAACTGTTGAACAGGAAAACTAATTAGCATCCTATGTGAACTATCTTGTCTTTTTTTAGGGCCGGAAATCAAAAGGGAAGGGTTCCCTCCTGTTCCAAGTGAGTTCCAGAAGGATTACTCATGCTCCTTAACCTATGAGTCAGACAGGAGTCTAGGAGAGTGTTTCCAAAACAGGCGGACAATAAGATAAACAAAGCAATTGATATGTGACAGTCTGGAGAGGCAGGCTGCAATTGGCAAAGCAAGAGATGGGGTCCAGAGTGAGAAGACAGCAAACCAGGGATTGGCTGAGTTTTCCTGGAGAATCTGAGGATAACTGGAACTTGGAGAGACCAATCTGGAGCATTTTCGAAAGAGAATGCCCACAAGGAAGTTTGTTTTCACATCCTTTACTCAATTTCTTTGATTTAGTATATGGAATTATAGCATCTTCCTCCCAAGGGACTCAAATGCCTTCATACTGCACTGGTTGGTTCTTTAAAAGGTTTGGCTATCCATGCATTTTGACATCTCACAACAAGGGATATTAATCATTCTGAGATTCTGGGCCTGTTCCCAGTGGCCGTGTTGCCACTGCTGATCTGCAGCCAGAAAAATAGCTCCTAAACAACAGAGGCTTTCCCTAATTGACATATAAAGTAATGGTGAAAGCCTAGATTAGGAAATAGCCCAGCACCAAGTTGGATTCTCTCCTGGGCACGTAAAGGCTAAGCCTCCTTATTGCTCCCTCTAGGAAGGAGTCTGAAGCCAGGCCTCAGCTCTTTCTGAGACTGCTAAGGGCCACCAGGCATCACCTAGGCAGGAGTGCAGGGATGTGAGCAGGGCCTCGAGAGAACATGTCCCACAACCACGACCGTTGTCATCCCTGGAGCAAAGTGGTGGATGTGCAGAAGTCTGCCCGCCATGGAGGAAAAGGAGCAAGGACTGATTTTTTTTTCTCCCTCCATTTAAACCCATTGGTGTTTAGAAGCCAGGCCAGGGCTGGGGGCAGTGGGATGGTGGTTGGGGGCTATGAGGATGGAATCGGGAGAGGAAACAGTGTCCAGAGACAGGAGTCCTATCTGGTCTGTTTGCCCACAGACCTGCCCCTTTGTCCTCCCTCAACAGTAGGCAGTCATCTTCCTGAAGACTACCTGATCCCTCTCTACTCATTTAAAACCTTTGAGGGAACCTTGCCCCTCAACACACACGTAGAGGAGAAATTCCGAAGTTCTTGGTAGGCCATTCAAGGTCTTTCCCTCCTTGACTCTCTGCCTAACTTTGGGCTTCAACACAAGCCACTCCCTGATCCTGTGACCACTTCTGTCTGAATTTTATTTCCTGAAAACACTGTGTACTTTCAGCTCTGCTTTCTTTATTCATGCCGTTTCTTCTACCTGGGATGCATCCCCTCCAGATGGCCTCCTGCTCATATTCTTAAGGCTCAGTCCCCAAAATGTCACCTCTTTCTTATAAGAGGGCTCCTGTTCCCACCCCTTATTGAGTTCATGGCTCCCTGATCTCTCTTTCCACCATATCCACTATGTTCATGCCTCTCTTCTAGCATTTATTATTTTGCAAGGATTGTTCCATGTATCAGTCTTCCCCATTAGACTGTAAGCTCTCTGAGGCAGCACTGTGTCTGCCTCATCTGTAGCTCCCCCAAAATTTAAAATGTTTAACTGAATTTTGGGGAATTTTACACATTAACTGTTATACTCTTTGCTATTCAAATAATAGCCAAATGTTTAGCAGAAGCTGCACTCCGACAATGCTCAGGCTTGATCCTTTTCTTTCTTGCAGTTCTTTTCATTTCAATCTGACTTTCAGTAACATTAGGCTTGCACCACAAAACTTATGACATTTAGTTTCAAAATGGTAATGGTTTCCACTGATTTTCATGTTTAATTTTTAAAGACAGACAACATACCTACATTGTACTCTAAGTCTCTCTCTCTTTCTTACAAGCAAGCATGTGCACACACACACAGATAGAAGCTCCCAACAATACATGAGGCTTGGGGCACAAGCTTTAGTACATAATAACATTTTTGAATGCCATTTAATACAAAAAGCCAGTTAGTTAACAGGTGTTAACAGGAGGGCATGCAGAGTACTCAGCAGGGCTGGGTGCTATAAAGGGAAATCACAGAAGGCAAATTCATGGTGTTATTTTGGAAAATAGTCAGCCTGGCTTTCCTTCTATTAAACAATCCTTTCCTCTCCTCTGGGTTTGCACATACTATTCTCTCTCCCTGGAAAGCCTTTGCCCTTTACTCCAGCTCCTTCATTAAGCTAGTTCTTTGCCATCCTTCAGTTTCAGTTTAAACATAACTGCCTCTGGGGGCCTTCCTAGACCCAACCTCTCCATTATTCCCATTTCCACACCCTGATTATTTTCTTCAAAGCACTTGCCAATTATTTTATTTCATTTTATTTTTTGTCTGCCACTCCCATTAGATTGAAAGCAACCTGAAATGAAGAGGATTCATAAGTGTTTTATTTATGATTTTACCATCAGTCCATAGTGGGTGCTCAATAAATATTTTAGAGTGGATGAATGTAGACCCTTGAGTAAACATTGCACTTGGAACTTGGGGGAATTGATTTCATCAACTTAGTACCTCTTCTGCCTCATCATCCCCCCACTCCCTCATTCGCCCACTGATAGGTGCCCTAAACCTACTCCCAAGTACCCACCTCCCTCAGCCTTGGGATGCCTTCCATCACCTTCACTTAACCAATTCCTTTTCTCCTTGCAACACCGTTAATATGTCACTTCCACTGTGATGCTTTCCCCAAGCTGTTACTACCTTTTCTGGGCTCCCCAAACACTTTTATTTTCTACCATATTTCCTCATATTTGTTTATTACAAAAATTAGAAAGAGCTCCTAGAAAATCATTAGCAAACAGCACAGAGGTAAAAAGTGAAATCTTCCCTTCCCATTCTCATGACTTGAGGTGACCACTGTTAACAGTCTTTCTCTACATTTACCAACATGCATCACTAAATCTTTTCTTTTAAATAAAAAAAATGGGATAATTGTATACTTTCAGAACTTAAAAACAGATCATACTATAAAACTGATTTTTGTTTCAATTTCTATCTCTTTTTTCTTTTTATGTTAGCAAAAAAAGCAACCTTGATTTTTCGATAGCTGATTACTAATCCATTGTATTCTTGTTCAGTAATTTAAAAAATTAGTTTCCTGGTGGTCTTTAGTTTGCTTCAGTTTTTTAAATTAAAAACAAAGCTTGGATAAATTCCCTTACACATTTGAGTAGCTATTCCTCTGGGATAGATTCTGTGCCGGTCTGAATGTATTATGTCCCCCAAAATGCCATTATCTTTGAGGTAATCTTGTGTGGGCAGATGTATCAATGTTGATAAGATTGTAATTCTTTGAATGTTTCCATGGAGATGTGCCCCACCCAACTGTGGGTGATGACTCTGATTGGATAATTTCCATGGAGGTGTTACCCCACCCATTCAGGGTGGATCTAAATTAAATCACTGGAGCCATATAAATGACAAACAGAAGGAACTCAGTGCAGCTGTGAGTTACATTTTGAAGAGCAACTGAGAGTGACATTTTGAAGAAGAGCTACAGTCAAGAGTGACACTCTGAAGAACGCACAGGAGCTGAGAGAGTAGCTGCCGCTGAGAGACAGTTTGAAGATGGCCGTTGAAAGCAGACTTTTGCTCCAGAGAAGCCAAGAGAGGAAAAACGCCCCAAGAGCAACTAAGAGTGACATTTTTGAGGAATTGCGGCCTACTATTCCTAGAGAGGAACATCTTGGGAGAAAGCCATTTTGAAACCAGGACTTGGAGCAGACGCCAACCACGCGCCTTCCCAGCTAACAGAGGTTTTCCAGATGCCATTGGCCATCCTCCAGTGAAGGTACCCCCTTTTATAAAATCCAATCCATCTTTGGTGTTTTGCATTCTGGCAGCATTAGCAAACTAGAACAGATTTCTAGAAGCAGAGTGCCAGAATATATGGTGTCCCATTTTGTATTTTGAGAGCTACTTCTTGGTTTTCTTCTAAAAAAGCAGTGCCCTTTACACTCCCACCAACAGTGAATAAGAGTGTCTGACTTTCCACAGCCATGATTGGGCATTATCACTGCATTTAATCTTTGTTATCTAATTGGCCAAAAACTTTACTATCTTCACTTGTGGTTGAGGTTGAACAATTTTTCATTTATATTTCCTAAACACTTGTTTTCCTTCATCTGTGAACTGTATGTGTATATATATATATATCCATTACCCATTTTCCTACTGGAGTGTTCAATTCCTTTTTTTTCATTTGTAATGTCTCAAAATGGTAAACATACTAACTTTTGTCTGTTATAGAGGCTGTAAACATTTTTTCCAAATTTTTAACTTGTCTTTTAACTTTATAATGTCTGTTGTCACATAGAAATTCCACATTTTTAAAAGCTTTACATTTTTATATCAGTAAATATGACCATCATTTGCTTTATAGCTTTTGAGTTTTATGTATTGTTTCAAAAGACCTCCTCACCCTAATATGATAGAAATATTCTCCTGATTTCATCTAATAATAAATGTACTTTCATCTAATAATAAATGCACTTCTCCTTCAGTATTCTAATTAATAGTAATTATTAACATTGATGTGAACTTGCAGTGTTGAGGCACTGTGCTAAGTTTTCTTCATGTATTAACTCTTTGACTCTTCATATCAAGTCTATGATGTGGGTCCTATTATTATCCCTATTTTATGATGAGACTATTGAGGCTTAGAGCATTTAATTAACTTGCCTACTGTCCCACAGAGAGCAAGTAGCAAAGCAGTGATTTGAACTCAAGCTGTGTTAACTATACTGTACCCACTAAGCTATGAATCTGTTTTCTCTGTTATGGTGCTCTCCAAGGGCATGAACTCTGTCTTACCTGCATTTCTCCTTGAGTGCAGTCAGTCTTCGACAATTATTTTTGAAGTGAATTAATTCCTGTTACTGAAACTCAACATCCCACACACAACCTGAGATACTGCCATTCCTTTCTCTTCCTGCATAGTCTCACTTCTCTACATATTCATCTTGACCTTCCTTCTGCGCCCCACAGAGCTGCTGCTTTTTCACTGGGAACAAAGTCCCCTGAGGCTTCTCAAGCATCACTACCACTTTCTCAAGGTGATCCGACTACCCCAACAAGACAGTGCTCCTCTCAGAGTTCTCCACTGGGATCACATCTACTCTGCCTCTTTCTGTCCCCTCTCTTCTTAGTGGAAAAATGAGCATATGACTTCCACTCTGACTCACAGACCATAATTCTACCATTGTCCTGCAATAGTGTTTCCTCTTGTGAAGACCACTCTTTCCATTTAGTATTCCCTCCTTGCTGTGATTTACTGTTTTCTGGACAGGTCTCTTCTTTCCTCAAGAATTTTAGCACCAGACTCACTTGTCTCTAGCTCCTGTGGTCTCTTAAAGGACCCAACCCTTGTACTGAAGACACTTCCAATGCTCTGGCCTCAAATCCTCAGTTTTCATAATTAAATATCATTCCTCTCCTTGATGTCTCTAGCATCAGCCATGCCCTGACCCCACATTCAGTCTTGCAAAGATGCTCCTTTCTTGTCTTGCCCTCTTGTCTTTCTATTTAACCCCCACCATTTGCCAATTTCTAGGCTTAGACAACCCTTCCTATTTTCTCCACTCCTTTGTTAGGGAAATTCAGGAATCCAGCTTGTTTGGGTCTATTACAAATTCAATTGGTACAAATTCAAGGATACTTTCTATGCAGCTTGACCACTATTTCATCACCTCCAACTGGTATCCTCATCCACTCTGTGGTATCTCTTCTAAACCTCTCAATATGCTAGAGCTAAACTCCACTTTCAAAAGTTGACTTTGTCTCCTTCTTAACTATAGAGGTCAGGCAATCTTACTTGAGCTCTTTCAACTTTCCTGCCTTCCACCTTTCCAACTTTCCCATCTCAGAGAAATAAATCTTCCTCTTTCCCTCCATTCTTTTTTTTTTTTTTATCTTCATTTTATTGAGATATATTCACATACCACGCAGTCATACAAAACAAATGGTACTTTCGATTGTTTACAGTACCATTACATAGTGGTACATTCATCACCCAAATCAATCCCTGGCACCTTCATTAGCACACACACAAAAACAACAAGAACAATAACTAGAGTGAAAAAGAGCAAATGAAGTAAAAAAGAACACTGGGTACCTTTGTCTGTTTGTTTTCTTCCCCTATTTTTCTACTCATCCATCCATAAACTAGACAAAGTGGAGTGTGGTCCTTATGGCTTTCCCAATCCCATTGTCACCCCTCATAAGCTACATTTTTATACAACTGTCTTCGAGATTCATGGGTTCTGGGTTGTAGTTTGATAGTTTCAGGTATCCACCACCAGCTACCCCAATTCTTTAGAACCTAAAAAGGGTTGTCTAAAGTGTGCATAAGAGTGCCCACCAGAGTGACCTCTCAGCTCCTTTTGGAATCTCTCTGTCACTGAAGCTTACTTCACTTCCTTTCACATCCCCCTTTTGGTCAAGAAGATGTTCTCTGTCCCACGATGCCAGGTCTACATTCCTCCCCGGGAGTCATATTCCACTTTGCCAGGGAGATTCACTCCCCTGGGTGTCTGATCCCACGTGGGGGGAGGGCAGTGATTTCACCTTTCAAGTTGGCTTAGCTAGAGAGACAGGGCCACATCTGAGCAACAAAGAGGCATTCGGGAGGAGGCTCTTAGGCACAACCATAGGGAGGCCTAGCCTCTCCTTTGCAGCAACCGTCTTCCCAAGGGTAAAACCTGTGGTAGAGGGCTCAACCCATCAAACCACCAGTCCCCTATGTCTGTGGTCATGTTAGCAACCATGGAGGTGGGGTAGGCGAATACACCTGCATTCTCCACAGGCTCCTCAAGGGGGCACTACATCTTTTTTTTTTTTTCCTTGTTTTTCTTTTTCTTTTTTTTTTTTTTTTTTAACTTTCCCTTCTTTTTTAAATCAACTGTATGAAAAAAAAAGTTAAAAAGAAAACAAACATACAATAAAAGAACATTTCAAAGAGACCATAACAAGGGAGTAAGAAAAAGACAACTAACCTAAGATAACTGCTTAACTTCCAACATGTTCCTACTTTACCCCAAGAAAGTTACCTAATATAGCAACCTTTCTGTGAACTTGCTCCTACTATATCCATCAGAAATTAACAGACCATAGTCATTCCTGGGCATCCCCAGAACGTTAAATAGCTTATCGGTTCTTCTTGGATTATTGTTCCCCCTTCCTTAATTGCTCTCTATTGCTAGTTCCCCTACATTCTACATTATAAACCATTTGTTTTACATTTTTCAAAGTTCACATTAGTGGTAGCATATAATATTTCTCTTTTTGTGCCTGGCTTACTTCGCTCAGCATTATGTCTTCAAGGTTCATCCATGTTGTCATATGTTTCACGAGATCGTTCCTTCTTACTGCCGCGTAGTATTCCATCGTGTGTATATACCACATTTTATTTATCCACTCATCTGTTGAAGGACATTTGAGTTGTTTCCATCTCTTGGCAATTGTGAATAATGCTGCTATGAACATTGGCGTGCAGATATCTGTTCGTGTCACTACTTTCCGATCTTCCGGGTATATACCGAGAAGTGCAATCGCTGGATCGAATGGTAACTCTATATCTAGCTTTCTAAGGGACTGCCAGACTGACTTCCAGAGTGGCTGAACCATTATACAGTCCCACCAACAATGAATAAGAGTTCCAATTTCTCCACATCCCCTCCAGCATTTGTAGTTTCCTGTTTGTTTAATGGCAGCCATTCTAACCGGTGTTAGATGGTATCTCATTGTGGTCTTAATTTGCATCTCTCTAATAGCTAGTGAAGCGGAACATTTTTTCATGTGTTTCTTGGCCATTTGTATTTCCTCTTCAGAGAACTGTCTTTTCATATCTTTTGCCCATTTTATAATTGGGCCGACTGTACTACTATCATTGAGTTGTAGGATTTCTTTATATATGCAAGATATCAGTCTTCTGTCAGATACATGGTTTCCAAAAATTTTTTCCCATTGAGTTGGCTGCCTCTTTACCTTTTTGAGAAATTCCTTTGAGGTGCAGAAACTTCTAAGCTTGAGGAGTTCCCATTCATCTATTTTCTCTTTTGTTGCTTGTGCTTTGGGTGTAAAGTCTAGGAAGTGGCCGCCTAATACAAGGTCTTGAAGATGTTTTCCTACATTATCTTCTAGGAGTTTTATGGTACTTTCTTTTATATTGAGATCTTTGGTCCATTTTGAGTTAATTTTTGTGTAGGGGGTGAGGTAGGGGTCCTCTTTCATTCTTTTGGATATGGATATCCAACTATCCCAGCCCCATTTGTTGAAAAGACCATTATGACTCAGTTCAGTGACTTTGGGGGCCTTATCAAAGATCAGTCGGCCATAGATCTGAGGGTCTATCTCTGAACTCTCAATTCGATTCCATTGATCTATATGTCTATCTTTGTGCCAGTACCATGCTGTTTTGGCAACTGTGGCTTTATAATAAGCTTCAAAGTCAGGGAGTGTAAGTCCTCCCACTTCGTTTTTCTTTTTTAGAGTGTCTTTAGCAATTCGAGGCATCTTCCCTTTCCAAATAAATTTGATAACTAGCTTTTCCAAGTCTGCAAAGTAGGTTGTTGGAATTTTGATTGGGATTGCATTGAATCTGTAGATGAGTTTGGGTAGAATTGACATCTTAATGACATTTAGCCTTCCTATCCATGAACATGGAATATTTTTCCATCTTTTAAGGTCCCCTTCTATTTCTTTTAGTAGAGTTATGTAGTTTTCTTTGTATAGGTCTTTTACATCTTTGGTTAAGTTTATTCCTAGGAACTTGATTTTTTTAGATGCTATTGAAAATGGTATCTTTTTCTTGAGTGTCTCTTCAGTTTGTTCATTTCTAGCATATAGAAACATTACTGACTTATGTGCATTAACCTTGTATCCCGCTACTTTGCTAAATTTGTTTATTAGCTCTAGTAGCTGTATCGTCGATTTCTCAGGGTTTTCTAGATATAAGATCATATCATCTGCAAACAATGACAGTTTTACTTCTTCTTTTCCAATTTGGATGCCTTTTATTTCTTTGTCTTGCCGGATTGCCCTGGCTAGCACTTCCAGCACAATGTTGAATAACAGTGGTGACAGCAGGCATCCTTCTCTTGTTCCTGATCTTAGAGGGAAGGCTTTCAGTCTCTCACCATTGAGTACTATGCTGGCTGTGGGTTTTTCATATATGCTCTTTATCATGTTGAGGAAGTTTCCCTCAATTCCTACCTTTTGAAGTGTTTTTATCAAAAAGGGATGTTGGATTTTGTCAAATGCTTTTTCAGCATCTATTGAGATGATCAATTGATTTTTCCCTTTTGACTTGTTAATGTGTTGTAATACATTGATTGATTTTCTTATGTTGAACCATCCTTGCATGCCTGGAATGAACCCCACTTGGTCATGGTGTATGATTTTTTTAATGTGTCTTTGGATTCGATTTGCAAGTATTTTGTTGAGGATTTTTGCATCTATATTCATTAGGGAGATTGGCCGGTAGTTTTCCTTTTTTGTAGCATCTTTGCCTGGTTTTGGTATTAGATTGATGTTAGCTTCATAGAATGAGTTAGGTAGTGTTCCATTTTCTTCAATGTTTTGAAAGAGTTTGAGTAAGATTGGTGTCAGTTCTTTCTGGAAAGTTTGGTAGAATTCCCCTGTGAAGCCATCTGGCCCTGGGCATTTATTTGTGGGAAGATTTTTGATGACTGATTGGATCTCTTTGCTTGTGATGGGTTGGTTGAGGTCTTCTGTTTCTTCTCTGGTCAGTCTAGGTTGTTCATATGTTTCCAGGAAATTGTTCATTTCCTCTACATTATCCAGTTTGTTGCCATACAGTTGTTCATAGTATCCTCTTATAATTTTTTTAATTTCTTCAGGATCTGCAGTTATGTCACCTTTTTCATTCATTATTTTGTTTATATGGGTCTTCTCTCTTTTTGATTTTGTCAGTCTAGCTAGGGGCTTGTCAATCTTGTTGATCTTCTCAAAGAACCAACTTTTGGTGATATTTATCCTCTCTATTGTTTTTTTGTTCTCTATGCCATTTATTTCTGCTTTAATCCTTGTTATTTCTTTTCTTCTACTTGGTTTAGGATTGGTTTGCTGTTCATTTTCTAGCTTCTTCAACTGATCCATTAGTTCTTTGATTTTGGCTCTTTCTTCCTTTTTAATATATGCGTTTAGTGCTATAAATTTCCCCCTTAGCACTGCTTTTGCTGCATCCCATAGGTTTTGGTATGTTGTGTTCTCATTTTCATTCGTCTCTATATATTTAGCAATTTCTCTTGCTATTTCTTCTTTAACCCACTGATTGTTTAGGAGTGTGTTGTTTAACCTCCAGGTATTTGTGAATTTTCTAAGTCTCTGATGGTTATTGACTTCTAATTGTATTCCATTGTGGTCAGAGAATGTGCTTTGAATAATTTCAATCTTTTTAAATTTATTGAGGCTTGTTTTATGTCCCAGCATATGATCTATTCTGGAGAAAGTTCCATGAGCACTAGAAAAGTATGTGTATCCTGGTGATTTGGGATGTAATGTCCTGTATATGTCTGTTAAATCTAATTCATTTATCAGATTGTTTAGGTTTTCAATTTCCTTATTGGTCTTCTGTCTGGTTGATCTATCTATAGGAGAGAGTGATGTGTTGAAGTCTCCCACAATTATTGTGGAAACATCAATTGCTTCCTTTAGTTTTGCCAGTGTTTCTCTCATGTATTTTGTGGCACCTTGATTGGGTGCATAGACATTTACGATTGTTATTTCTTCTTGCTGAATTGCCCCTTTTATTAGTATGTAGTGGCCTTCTTTGTCTCTCAAAACATCCCTGCATTTGAAGTCTATTTTATCTGAGATTAATATTGCTACACCTGCTTTCTTTTGGCTGTGGCTTGCATGAAATATTTTTTTCCATCCTTTCACTTTCAGTTTCTTTGTGTCCCTGTGTCTAAGATGAGTCTCTTGTATGCAACATATTGATGGTTCATTTTTTTGATCCATTCTGTGAATCTATATCTTTTAATTGGGGAGTTTAATCCATTTACATTCAACGTTATAACCGTGAAGGCATTGCTTGAATCAGCCATCTTATCCTTTGGTTTATGTTTGTCATATTTTTCCCCTCTGTCTTTTAATATCCTTTATTGTACCCATACCGAATCTCTTTAGTACAGAACCTTTCTCCAAGTCTCTCTCTCCTTTCTTTGTTTCTCTGTCTGTAGGGCTCCCTTTAGTATCTCCAGTAGGGCAGGTCTCTTGTTAGCAAATTCTCTCAGCAGTTGTTTGTCTGTGAAAAATTTAAGCTCTCCCTCAAATTTGAAGGAGAGCTTTGCTGGATAAAGTATTCTTGGCTGGAAATTTTTCTCACTCAGAATTTTAAATATATCGTGCCACTGCCTTCTCGCCTCCATGGTGGCTGCTGAGTAGTCACTACTTAGTCTTATGCTGTTTCCTTTGTATGTGGTGAATTGCTTTTCTCTTACTGCTTTCAGAACTTGCTCCTTCTCTTCTGTGTTTGACAGTGTGATCAGTATATGTCTCGGAGTGGGTTTACTTGGATTTATTCTATTTGGGGTTCGCTGAGCATTTATGATTTGTGTATTTATGTTGTTTAGAGGATTTGGGAAGTTTTCCCCAACAATTTCTTTGAATACTCTTCCTAGACCTTTACCCTTTTCTTCCCCTTCTGGGACACCAATGAGTCTTATATTTGGACGTTTCATATTATCTATCATATCCCTGAGGTCCATTTCGATTTTTTCAATTTTTTTCCCCATTCTTGCTTTTATGCTTTCATTTTCCATTCTGTCATCTTCGAGGTCACTGATTCGTTGTTCAACTTCCTCTAGTCTTGTACTATGAGTGTCCAGAATGTTTTTAATTTGGTCAACAGTTTCTTTAATTTCCATAAGATCATCCATTTTTTTATTTAGTCTTGCAATGTCTTCTTTATGCTCTTCTAGGGTCTTCTTGATTTCGTTTGTCTCCCGTACTATGGTCTCATTGTTCATCTTTAGTTCTTTGAGTAGCTGCTCTAGATGCTGTGTCTCTTCTGGTCTTTTGATTTGGGTGCTTGGGCTTGGGTTATCCATATCGTCTGGTTTTTTCATATGCTTTATAATTTTCTGTTGTTTTTGGCCTTGTGGCATTTGCTGAACTTGATAGGGTTCTTTTAGGGTTTGTAGACCTATTGAAGTCCTTATCTCTAATTTATCAGATCTACAGCTTCGTGGAGTACACGTTCTGTAACTAACCAGCAGGTGGCGTCCACGAGCCACCTGTTCTCCACAAGCCAGTTCTCCCCTGCTTAGCCTTTTTGGTGAGTGGGGGAGTGAGTCTTGTGGTGTCCAATTGGTGTACCAAGCTTGCGTGTGTAGTTGGTGTTGCCTGCCCTGTATATGGGGCATGCCCCTGGGCAGTCAGGGAGGGGGGGGTGGCTCCAACAATCAAATCTCCCCGGTGATCCTATAGTCCTAAGGCTGCTGCAATAGTCTAATCCTTCAGTTCAGTCCTGCCACAGTTTGTCTCTGCCACTGACCCACAAGTCCTTGGTATTGGCATATGGCTCCTGAGACTTGCAAGTGGGCCCCTCTTCCAGGCCGTGCACCCCCTGGTCCTCTGTTGAGGGATGACTGTGCTATGTCACAGGTGAGTGCCGTCCACCCAGGGCAGTTCTGGGCTGCTGGGCTGTGTAGGGAGGCTCGCAGTCTGCTGAAATGATGGCTGATTGGAGCTTTGTTAATTCACAGTGCTCTACCTTCCCAACTCTGGGACAATCAGCTGAGGTTGCAGGGAAGGCTAATGTCCACGCCCAGTTTTATGGTGTGTGCCTGTTATTTGAAGCACTTCCGTCACACTGGGTTGTCTGGGGCAGTTCTGGGCTATGTGGCTGGTGATGGGCAGGAGTGTTTCCTGTCCACCAGGATGATGGCTGTGAGCGGACACCTCCCTTTTCTAGGGAAGTTGTGGTGTTTAGTGAATTTTCTCAGCCACTGGATTATTGTGTTTTGTCTCAGAGCTCTCCTAGTTCTGCTCTTGACTTGACCTGCCCAAATTGCAGGTCTTTGAAGCTCTCTGTATTGGGCTTCTTAGAGTAATTGTTTTAGAAAAAGATAAAAGGATTAAAAAAAAAAAAAAAAAAAAAAAAAAAAAAAGGGCCCTCCTCAGAGATCTAATGGGTTATTGAAATGCTAAGAGACAAAGCAACCAGGGCCATTAAGGAAAGGTCCACAGGGCAGAGAGATCAGCTTTTCTTCGGGATTTGCATATGCGCCTCAGGGCCTGAGCTCCAGCCTGAGCTCTGCCCTTCTCCCTTCTATGTTCACCAGAACTCCAAAAATCCTCCGCTTTTATTTTGGAGTTTTTCGTGTTGTTTTTTTTCTATGCCTGTCTCCTCTCTGCTGGGCTGGCTGCTCTCAGATTCTCTGGTGTCTGGTCTCAGTCTATCTATGGTTGGAGTTTGGATCAGTAGAATGAGTTTCCGATAAGGGCTGCCACTGCAGTTCTCCCTTCTCCTTCCCGGAGCTGACAGCCCCTCCTCCCACGGGACTGAGCCTGGCAGGGAGGGGCGCGGGTCCCCTGGCCGCAAAAACTCACAGATTTCGCTGATCTCAGCAGTTCCACGTTTTCATGAGTGTTGTATGAAGTATGCCCAAAGTCAGATTGCTCTGTGGTGTCCAGTCCACGCAGTTCCTGGCTTTCTACCTACTTTCCTGGAGGAGTAACTAAAACATACAGCTCACCAGTCTGCCATCTTGCCCCATTCTCCTCCCTCCATTCTTATTCATGAAATATAATGGGGAAAAATTGGGGTTTGGAAACTGACAACTTTGGGCTTGAACTACAGCTTGAGTGTCAAATAGTTTTGTGTCCTGGAGCAATTGATTTTAATATTTCAAACCTTATTTTCTTCACCCGTAGGATGATAATAGTACCCTCCTGGAAGGGATCTGTAGAGAGGATTAAATGGCCTGAACATGTACAGCATGAAGTATCTGCCTAGAACACCTGAGTTTCCCACCCCCCCAACCCTCCCACCCAATTTCTCCACTTGAGTCCTAATCCCATTCTCTTTCTCTTCAGGTGCTTTGCCCTATCAATTATCCCCCACTTATTTATGAATATTTTGTCTCTCCCTTTGACTACATACACCTTCTCTCTTGACAAAAAAAATGGGAAATTCTCCTTTACCCCAAGAATTCCTCTTCTTTTTGACACTGCTACCAATTTCAGCCTCTCCCTTTCTTCTTAATTTTACTGAGCCCCTCGAAAGAGTCTCTTCCCACCCACTTTCTCCTTCACCCTTTGCAGTCTAGCCTTACCACCTCTCATCACTGTATTTAAATTGGGTTCCTAAAAGACATAATAATCTAGGTCTTTGTATTCTGTGATTTTCCTTTGTCTTCAGTTGGCCACACTCTGCAGCACTGGACAGTGCTAGATTCTGGGATAGTGTTGAACACCATAGTTATGGTCACTGGCCCACTGGCCCCTGAATCTCATGGTCTAATAGAATAGATATCAAACAATCATATATAGTCTCGGTACCAGCTATCTGCTAATACACACACACACACATGCACACACATATATATTGACCGAGTTGACAAAAGCATATACAAAACCATATAATGAAGGAGGAAGAATGGGTGACAGGAGGTCAAGGATGGTCAGTTTGAGGAAGTGATACTTAAGATGAGATCTGCAGAATAAATAAACTTTAGCTGAGCAAGGAGTGAGAGACTTTAGAGGGGCAACTTTTCAGGAAAAAGAAGGGAAAAAGTGAGACTGTGCTTGGCAAATTCAAGAAACTGAATGAAGTAAGTGTAGCTGAAGTATAGGGAACCGGTAAGATGAAGAATGAAGTCAGAGCCATGAATAAGGGGCCTGATCATGCAAGGTCTTCTGGGGCACAGAAAAAGTTTGAGATTTAATCCCAAATGCAATGAGTAGCTATTGTACACCCTTCTTTCTCTGCCTGTTTCCTCAGTTTGGATGCACCACACAGATGGGTCTTTGGTCCTCTGCCCTTCTCTTGCCCATCCCGTCTCATGGGTGAGTAATCACCTTTCTCTGGTTGATTCCTGAATCCTAATGTCCCCCTGGATTCCAGTCTTTTTTCCACCTACCCAATAAAATTATCCACTGGGATGTCCAGCTGTTCTCTCAAACATAAATTTTGGAAACTGACCTCATCTTCCTTTTCAAAATTCTTTCTTTGCCTGTGTTTCCCCTCTTGATTAATGGCACCTCCATTGGTGTCCCATTTACCAGGACCAGAAATGCTGGTGTCTCCTTGACCTCCCATTCATTCGTTCATTAATTCTGGGAATACAGCAGGGACCAAAACTGAGGGAACTTACGAGCTAGTTGGGGAGACCAACAGTAAACAAATCATTATATATTATAATGTCTTTTAGTGACAGATAGAAAGTGATGGGTTGTGATACTGCTTATTTTCATCCGAGATGATCTCTTTGAGGAGGTACATTTGAGCTGAGACCAGAGTGAGATGAAGGATTGAGGCATATGGACATTTGGGGAAAGAGTATATGGGCAGAGGGAATAGGAAATGCAAAGACACAGAGGCGGGGGCATGCTTGGGGAACGACAAGGTGGTCAGTAGCTGGAACACATCAAGTGACATCAAGGTTGGAAGTAAAGAGGCAAGGCCAGAGAGGTAGACACCTGCCAGACTGTGCCGTAAGGTATAGACTTGTGTTTGAAATTTAATTCTAAGTGTGATGAGAAGCCATTAGAAGGCTTTGATCAGAGGAGTGACAAAACGGATTAAATACATACAGATTAAAGGATCCCTCTGGCTGCTATAAAAACAGACTGTAGGGGCAAAGTATAAGACTACACAGTAATCCATATCCTCTACTCATTGAAAGGGTCTTGCCTACATCCATCACTTTCTTCCATTCTCACTGCTGCTGCCCTAATGTCATGCCTGAATTATTATATGGGCTCATAAGTGATTTTTCTGCATCCTTATGGATTTATCTTCTAGATGCACTGATTTGAGCAAGCCATTCCTTTGCTCAAGCCTTCAGTTGCTCCCTTATCCCTGTAGAATGAAGTTCAACTTCTTTTACTTCATTATATTCAAGACCCCTTCCTACCTTCCAACCTTACCTCCCACTGCTGCCTTTCACATACTCCAAGCTAAAGTCATACTGAACCACTCAGTTTCCCATAAAGCTGCTTAGTTTCCCTCTTCCAAGCTTTTGCCTAAGTTGTTGCATCTCCCCATAAAGACTACTTCTGTTATCCCCTTTACTCCATCTCTGTAAGGACCAGATTTTCCAGACTTTCCTGCACTGTGCATAAAAGGAATTCTTCTTGCCTTTGAACTCTTATACCTTTCCAATGACACTGATCATTCTCTACCTAAGTTACAGTTCCTTATTATATACATCTTATGTTTCTCAGTAAACTATATCATTGAGGTCAGGGTCCATGCTTGAGATAACTAGGTACTTCCCAACCAAAGTGCCCAACTCAATGCTCATAGTGAGTACACAATAAATATTTGTTTTATGAATGAATTCCTGGCTCCAGAGTATTTATTTGTAGAGATGCAACCAAGCTCTAAACCTATGCAAGTGAAGAATGTAAGTCAGTACATAATGTAGGAATACAGCATGCAGCACATAGTCTATGGACCATAGGAATTCAGAAGGGAGGTCAGTAGGAAGAGCTCATGATACCTGATGTTTCTGGAGGGCTGATCATGTGCTGGGTTCTAGGTGCTAAGCATCATCTTACTTACCTCCGCAGATACTCATTTTACACATGGGGAAACTGAGGTGGTAAGGTAAAGTCATTTCTCCAAGTCACAGTGTTATAAAATTGGCAGAGATGAGATTTGAAATCAGGCCTATTTGGTTGGTTAGCCTATACCAATCATTCCACTGTTTTGACTTGGATAGCGAAGGAAAGTCTCCACTGTGAAATTAGGGTTTGTACTTCATCTCCTGTCTCCGAATGGATTTGGAGCAGCTAAATATGAACTGAGCTATGCTTGGGAAGATGGTTAGGATTTGAAGAGGTGGTAGGCATTTCAGGTTAGGAAAGCAGCTGTTTGTGGGCTATCAAGGCAGAATTGTTTGTGGGAGGGAAGAAGGTGGGATGACCAGATTGGAGGATGTATGCTAGGGACTAGCTGGTTGAGTAAGTGGAGACAGTGTGTGGAAGGATTTGAATGACAAGAGTTGTTGTTGAGTGCTAGGACACAGGAAAATAGTGAAGGGTTTGTGAGTAGGGTACAGACCTAAGTCCATTCAAAGAACATTCATTGGGAAAGATTTTGCGCTAAGCAGGTAAATGGAACTATATGACTTCCCGAGTAAGTCCCTGCTTTCAAGGAGCTAACAATCTTTTGGGAGAAACATCCCATAGGATACAAACAAAACACAGTGGAAACATAGCTGGGAGAGAAGAATTTTAATGGTGGATCCAGGAGAACTTCCCAAGGACTATCACATTGGAACCAGGCCTTGAAGATGGGAGGGGATGGAAGAGTAGAAGATGGTGCCCCCTTCTGAGTTTGGGGGAAGGTGGTTTTCAGAGAGGATTACCCTGGTAATTGTATATAAGCTGGTCAGTTAACAGTTTCTAACAGGCTGAGATTTTTTGGGGTCTCTAATATGCTGAGATGTACTTAAGGCCAAAAATCCATCTGCACAGGCATCCGTACATGTGAAATAGATTTGGAGTCTTAGCATTCAGCAGGCTCAATGAGATAATGGAGCAGCTTGACTGCCAAAGGAACTAAAGTAATCTTCTATTTAAAGATGTTCAATGTTGCACATCTAGCTCCCAGACTATATCCAGAGAGTTCTGTCAGTATTGGGGGCCACACTTTAGAGCAATGGTCCTGAATTCAGGGCAATTTTGACCCCCATGGGACATTTGGTATTGCCAGGAGACATTTTTGTTTGCCACACTGGGAAGAGGGTGCTACTGGCATCTAGTGGGTAGAATTTAGAGATTCTGCTAAACATTCTACAATGCATAGGACAGCACTACTCACCCCATAACGAAGAATTTTCCAGTCCAGATTTTCAATTGTGCTGACAGTTTGATGGTTCCTCAGACAGCCAAGGATAGAATTACCGTACTAGCTGGCAATCCCTCTACTAGGTAAGTGCACAAAGGAGGGCAGGGACTCAAACAAATATTTGCACACTGATTGTTCTGGTTTGCTAATGCTGCTGCAATGCAAAATACCAGAAATGGATTGGCTTTTATAAAAGGGGGTTTATTGGGTTACACAGTTACAGTCTTAAGGCCAAAAGTGTCCAAGGTAACGCATCAACAATCAGGTACCTTCACTGGAGGATGGCCAATAGTGTCCGGAAAACCGCGGTTAGCTGGGAAGGCACATGACTGGCATCTGACCTAGAGTTCTGGTTTCAAAATGGCTTTCTCCCAGGACGTTCCTCCCTAGGCTTTAGCTTCTCTCCAAAATGTCACTCTCAGTTGCTCTTGGGGCGTTTGTCCTCTCTTAGCTTCTCCGGAGCAAAAGACCGTCTCCAAAATGTCTCTGTAAGCTGAAGCTCCTCTCTCGGTTCCAGTGTGTTCTTCAAAGTGTCCCTCTTGGCTGTAGCTCCTCTTCAAGATGTCACTCTCAGCTGCAGCTGCACTGAGTTCCTTCTGTTTGTCTGCCCATTTATATGGCTCCACTGATCAAGGCCCACCCTGAACGGGTGGGGCCACACCTTCATGGGAGTATCTCATCAGTTATCACCTACAGTTGGGTGGGGCACATTTCCATGCAAACAACCTAATCCAAACGTTCCAACTCAATCCCCACTAATATGTCTGCATCAAAGAACATGGCTTTTTCTGGGGGACATAATACGTTCAAACCAGCACACTGATGTTCATGGCTGCATCGTTTACAACGGCCAAAAAGATGGAAGCAACTGCAGTGCCCATCAACTGATAAGTGGATAAACAAAATGTGGTATATAAACACAATGGAATATTATTCAGCTATAAAAAGGAATGAAGTCCTGATACATGTGCCAATATGGATGAACCTTGAAAACATCATGTTGCATGAAATAAGCCTCACAAAAAGACCAATATCGTATGATCTCACTGTCTTGAAACAATTAGAATAAGCAAACTCAGAGTCAGAATCTAGAATATAGGTTACCAGGGATAACCTATATTGGTTGGGGATATAGAATGGGAAGTTAAGGATTAAAATGTACAGGGTTCCTATTTGGAATGATGGAAATTTTGGGTAATGAATGGTGGTAATGGTAGCACAACATTGTGAATGCAATTAACAGCACTGAAATATATATCTGAACAAGATTAAAAAGGGGAAATATTAGATTGTATATATGGTAACAGAATAAAAATTTTAAAAATAATCCATAGAGCAATATTACATACACAGTGAACCCTCAGTTAAACCCTGGACTTTCATTAACAGTACAATTATAAAAATGTGCTACCATCAATAGTAACAAATGTCCCACACCAAAGCAAGGTGTTGGTGGTGGGGTGGTGTATGGAAATCCTGTATTTTATACATGATTGTTCTGTAAACCCACAACTTCTCCAATAAAAAAAAAAAAAAGTCAATAGTTCTGAGCTTGAGAAACCCTATTCTAGAGAATGAAGGAACCAGAACATGATTAGTAGAAGGAAGAGTTTTTAAAACAGTTTCACTAGAAGTTAAAGAAATTGGGAATGTTTATCCTGGAGAAGACTTAGGAACCTGTGAAATATCCTAGAAAAGCAGGAAAAACAGCACTGTCCAGAGCCCAAGCCACCACCATTACTCACCCTGATTACTGCAATAGTAACCCAACCAGACCCAGTGTTTGGAAAATTAAGAAAGTTGGTTTTAATAGTGAACATTCATACAGCACTTGCTATATGCCAGGCAATATTCTAAGACTTTCACATATAGCAACACATTTGTCACAACAAATCTATCAAATTCATTTACAAATGGGGAGACTGAGACACAAAGATCTGAAGTAACTTGCCGGAGATCACAAATCTTAGTGAGTAGGAGAGCCAGAATTTCCATTCAGGATCCTCTGTGCTATTGCTATGCTGCATTGGAAAGAGCCTGGGCATTAGGGACTGACAGACCCATTCCTAGCAGTGTAACCATGGGCACACTACTCACCTCCCTGAGCCCGAGTTCCCTCATCCTGTATGAAAGGGACAGTAAGATAGTTAACATTTACTATCTTGTGATGAATATAGTTCTCACAAAGTCCTGGTAAGCTTATAGTTATTATCCTCATCTTACACACAGGATTGTGTGGCTTAGAGAGGTGGAGTGATTTTCTCAGGATCACACAGCTAGAAAGAGACAGACTCAAGATTTAAACCCACATCTATCTGACTCCAGAACCTGTTTTTAACCACAAAACCATTACGTTTGCAAGACATTAGTGAGAATAACACAGCAAAGCTATGAAAGTTGCCTGGCAAATAGTAAGCAATTAATGATAGCTTTCTATTATTATATTATAATCATATCTGTTAGCTTCATGGTCCACTCAATTGGGTGTGTGGATTCTGATACAGTCTTCTAGTCAAAAGATCAGCAGAAAATGAATGATGCAGTGACTTAATGTGTGGACTACAACCCCTCAGCAGCTACCCCTTAATCCTGAGCCTCAGCCTCCCTGATGAGGCGATGTCACTTTTGATTCATTTGTTCTGCTCCCTGCATAGTCCACTATTCATAGAACAGGAGTAGGAGGAACAGGGACAGTGTGAGGCTAATTTAATGTCAAGGTTCCACCAGCCCATACATTTCAGATTCCACTTAGTCATAACTTAAAAAAAAAAAGAAAGAAAAGAAAAGATGAATGTGGAGACTTGTGCAAACCAGAAAAGTCACCATGTACTGTACTGAAAATAGAACCACAGCTCACCTGAGAGTCAGTTCTGTCTGAGGATTTCATTTTAAAACAATCGCTGGATCTCATTGTAGGAAACACTGTACATGAGCCTTTTCCACAGAGAGGGGGTGGCATATGCCTAGCAATTATGGAGGCTGGAGGTTTGGCAGCACACAGAATCTTTCTGCAATGGCTTTTTAAAGAGGGAATTACGGCCAAAGAGATGTCAGACAGGAAGAGACCAAGGAGCTGCTTGCTGGAACTGTGTGCTATGGAGGTAGGTACAAAGAGCAGTGGGAGCCCTGGGGAGAGGGCTGCTAACTACCTAGTTGGGGGAGAGTGATCAGAGAAACCTTCACAGGGAGGGAATATTTGGGCTGGATATTGAAGGATGAATAGGAGTTTGCCAGGTGGAAAAAAGGGACAGCACTACAAGAGTTCTGTGACCAGGGAGGACATGGCTCACTCCTGACCTGGCTGTTTGTGCCTGGAGCCCAGGGAAGGAGGGGTATGCACAGAGTTGGGGGGGAGGATGAAAATATGGGGTCAGGTCATAAAGGACCTGTAGCCCCACAAAGGCTTCTGGATGGCATGGTGTAATGAAAGGATTTTCTAGTGGGAGTAGAAACAGTCTCGGGGTTGGGGTGCTTGAGGGTTTGGAGTGTGTCAAACCTGGCTTTGAATCTGAGTTCCATTTCTTACTGACTATTGACTGAGGACAAGTTACTTTAAGTCTCCAAGTCTCTGTGTCCCTGTCTATGAGATGCCCACCTCACAGGGCTGTGGTTAGTCTGAAACAAGATAAGGTAAACTCATAGCACAGGCATGGCACAGTGTGGCCTCTATGTAGTTATTAATTCCTCCTTTATGGGGCAGGTAAGGGGGGAACTATTTCCAGCAGGGCAGAGTTGCAATCAGCTTTCTATTTTAAAACAGTAAGTCTAAAGGATTATATTAGGGAGAGGCTGGAGGCAAAGAGAGGACTCAACTTTATGGGGAGGGTACTTTGCTAGTCTCAATCTATGTATGCTGAGTTTTAATAGCTTCAGTTTTGGGTGTTTACTTTCTCAATATCAGGTATCAGATTTTGGGGCTTCAGTTTGTGATTCCAATATCTCACTCTAAGAAAACTGGATAATGAGCTAGCTTAGCTGCCTCAGTTTCCCCATTGGGAAGAGATGTCTGAAGGCACACAGTTAGAGCAAGTTCAAGTTTATTTAGCCATGTACAAATAGTCTCACTTCTGTTCTCAATTTCATTCATTCATTCATTCAAAAATTTAGCAAACATTTATTGAATGTCAAACAGTAAGTGGGAGGGTGGGTGCTGGGAATACAATTACCCATCATCCCATCGGTATGGTGCTAGCAGACATTCATTATAGTATAAATTATTTGACCAGAACTTGAAGAAACAGTTACACTACCCCCTTCCAGAGGTTACATGTTACTAAGGCTCCCTATGCGTCAGTTTGATGCATTCTTGACCTTGTGGAAGATAATTAGTAGGACAGAGAATGTGCCCTAAGGAAGACAGTCCTGCTGGAAAGGACTGAACTATGCCATACTTTATCAAGGTCCATTTCTAAAATCTCAGCACAGAATTGTGATTCTGGGGTCAGAGATCCTGATCTCTGCATCTCTAAGAGGTCAGAAAAAGTTAAAAGGAAATAAATCACTGATGGGCAATAAAAGAAGGCAATCTTGGCTTCTTCTGACAGGACTTTAGGAAATACACTCAGAGAGTATAGTGGATTTGGTAAATCAGAGATTCTTACTCCAAGTCAAGGCAATTTAGAGTTAAACAAGGAAGACAAGAAGATTAAAAAACAAACAAAAAATACTATCACCAAAACAAAAAGAGTAGAATGTATGATGTTAAAACTCTACCTCTCATTAAGATACCTTAAAACACTTGTTTGTTCCTCCTGAATTCAGACCGCTGTTCTGTCATCTTATGGGCCCTCCTGGGAGCTCCTACTGGGCCAGCCAGCCCTGGCATCACCACCTTGCAGTCCATCCTCCACACTGTCCCCGGAACACCCACCCCAGGAGGAGGGGAGGACGCAGTCGCTCTCAGCTCAGGTCCTTGCCTGGCTCCAGGTCTCCCTCAGGGGCGCCATCAGGCCCGGACCTGGGAATCAAGGCTGCTCCAAGCCAGACCCTCCTGAACCTCATCTTCTGGTTTTATTATTCAGCAGGACGGAACTGGGAATTGATGTTGTGACTTTGTAGCTTATAGTCATTTTCTTTTCTATCCCTTTTTCTTTCAAACTCCAGCCCAGATATGACTTCTTCCAAAGCACTGTTCCCTTGAGTCTCCCTCCAGAGGGTTAAACACTCTCTCGCCCTCTGGGCCACCTCTGTATTCTAACATCTCCAATGCGGCACTTCCAATGTTATATTATACTTTATTGGCTGCAGGGTCTTTCCTGCCTGCAATGACCTTTACAAACAAGATCAAGGACTTTGTCTTAAGTTCCCTCTTTTTCCACTGCCTTGCACAGTGTCTGGCACATGCCAAACAATGCATACAGGTATTTTTGTTTTTAGTTAATTGAATGATGAAATGGAAGGGAAGGGAATCAGTGTTGAGAAAAGAGAAAGCAAATAAAACCAACTAACTTCGGCCCCTGAGCCAACAGTCAACACACCTTGACGAGGAAGGGTCTGGAGACTTGTCTTGATAACAATCCAGCCTTTGCCCTTATGGCACGTTACTTAAGAATGTGGGATTTCAAGCCACTCACTGTATGACGCTGGACAAGCAACTTGACATGCCTCAAGTTTTCATCTGCAAAACCAAGGTAATAGTGGTCCTTAATTATAAAGGTTTGTCATGAGAACTATATGATATAATATATGATGTGATGACATACTCCACGTCTAGCACTTAGAGCAGTGCCTGGCATAGTGAGCACAAGATAAATGTCAGCTGTTAGTAAAGAGCTCATAGTCAAGCAAGCTGGAAGCAACATGAAGATCAATTGAGTCCTTATTGAGAAAGCATTTTCTTAATAGAATCTGCACACAAGCTGGAAGGAAGGGCCCCAGATCTGTTGGGTGGGTTCTTTGATGAGATGCTCAAGGATGGGGCTTTGGTGCCAGAAGCATACTAGGGCAGAGTAGATGTGGTGGTTGAAATGCTCTTTAAGGGGGCTGGGACCAGCTAATGCTCAGGTTTTTGTGAGATATTCAAGGCAAAAGGCTAGAGCCAAACTTATGGGGGCACCAAAAAGAAATGGATAATTTGTGGGGGAGAAAAGAGAAGAGACAGGGCTGATAGCACCCAGGGAGAGGGCTTTGGCAAGTAAACTGAGTTTTTTAAAAAGTAGAGATTTTGATGAACTTTTCTGGGTGGAATGTGATACAATCTGCCTTCCCACGAGGTCCTCAGTGAAGCCTCCTTCACACCCTTTGCTGCTGCACTTGGCTTGCTTTGTTTGGCAATGTGAAGAGTCTGAGCTCAAGGCGGTTGTGAGGGCTTCCGGGAGGCCAGGCACATCTGGGTTATAGGTGATTATAACCCAACATGAGAGGTTCTGTGAGAAAGCATTCCAGAAGGACCGAGCAAAGGAGGCAAAAATCCCATGTGAGTAGCTGGAGAGGATCCATTTGTCAGTGACGAAATGTATAGTTAGATAGTACAATAGCATCACGTTCTAGTCTCTTCCAGCCACTGGTCAGGAATGCCAGCACTAAACTGTCTAACCCCAAACACTACACGTCTTCAGGAAACTACCATCATCTCTCATAGTATATCCAGTAAAGCTGTTTCCACCTGGGACAGGTAAGAAAGTGGCACCTGCCCACAGAATTGGCATGCATGGCTCTGTGTGCCTGTAATGCCAAAAACGGCTAAATGACACAGCATTAGGAAACATTCCAGAAGCTTCCATGATATTTTGTACTAGTAGTGGGTTAAATACTTGGATGCCCTATCTTAAATTTGAGTTCAGATTCCTAAACCCAAATATTCCTAAGCATTGTTCAGTTTTTCCATTTTTAGCTGATCAGCTTTGAACACTTACCACCTGCCATATGCTAGGCTAAGTACTTTACATGCTCCATTTCCTTTAATCCTCCCTGAAACCCAATAAATTCAGTAAAATGATCCACATTACAGATGAAGAAAGTGAGGTTTAGAGACATTAATTGAGTGGTACAAGGTCATACAGCTTGTAAGTAGTAGAGCTGGAATTTGAAACCAGCTAGGTCTTTTGGACTCCAGAGCCCAAGGTCTTAATAATTATGTCATAGTGGTTTGGAAGGGACCAGAGATCATCCAGTTCAACCAATTATATACCCAGAGGGAGCAGTTGGAAAATGCATGAGCTTGGGAGTCTGTTCTTGTTTAGTCTGGGGCTCTGCTGTGTGACACCAGGAAAGTCACTCAGTCTTCCTGGGCCCCGGTTTTCTTTTCCCAGAAAACAGCAGAGTAAACTGCTCTGTCTACCCCTAGGTTTGTCTTAAGGAACAGCTGCATATGAAAGCCCAATATAAGGAATCAGAGAGGATGAAAACCACTCCTTTGTCCTCTTAAACAGATAGCAAGCACATTCTAGTTTTTCTTTTATGGTCTGGTTCGTTTCTGGTCTATCTAGCCAAATGTGATTAACAAGGAAGTTTAATATAGAACCACTCCATTTTCTGACTCACTAAGAAAATGAGATAATCTTGAATATTGTACTAAAATAAAGAACTTAAAAGTTGCATTTGATTTTTGGCTGCTCTATGCTAAGCATTTTCATGAGCATTTAATCTCCAGTAAAACAAAATGAGGTTCACAGATGGTTAAGCTTTATGCCAATCACACAACTAGTAAGTAACAGAGTAAGGGCTTGAACCCAGTTCTTTCTGGTTTTACCTGAGGCCCTTTTCCATACAATGGCTTAGGCCAAATGCAACTGATTATAGAAAACAACAATTCTGTCTTTGTAGGACCCCTTTGTTTCAAATAGCCTCTATAAAATCCCTGCTCCAGACAGCTCCATGAACCCTAAATGAGAGGATATCTGTTTTATTCTCCACCATGCTACAGTCTAAAACTTTAGCAAAATCCAGTCTCAGTTGAACAAGTTAATCAACCTAAAATTTAGAAAAGCTAACAGAAATAGAATATAATGTGCATCACCTTCTAAGGGATTACCTCCATAGCTCTGAAGTAAAGGGGAAATAAAAATCTCAACAATTTCTAAAACACATAAAAATCTGAAACTTCTTTAAATCAATGTGTGAAATTAAAAGGTAGACAACAAACTGGTATTGATGCTGAAGAGGAGTATGTATTCAACTATATGATATGTGAAGTAATTCAAATTTAAAAATAAAAAAATAAGATTGCAATAGATCAATGACCAAAGGACATGAAGAAAAAAATTCACATAGAACAAAATGCACCAGGGAAACATGTGTCCTGACTAGTAATCCAAGAATTGTAGTTTAAAATAATCTTCATCATCATCATCATATATAATACTTTTAAAGTCCTTAATCTTTACTAAATGCTTATTATAATTCCATCATTTAATCCCTAAAACACCTTAGGAGATAGTGCTGATGCCATTTCCATTACACAGGTGAGGATCTGAGTCCCCAAGAGAGTTTACTAACTTGTTCAACTCATACAACTAGTTAAAGTATAGCTGGGACTTAAATCCAGATAGTCTAACTCTTACAGCCATGTAACACTCAGGAAATTGGCAAAACTAAAAATAAAATCAAAACTAAATTACAATAGTCAGTGCTAGGAGAGCTCTTGAGAGACCTGGTGATTGTGTCACTATAAACTGATACAACTCTCTTGAAAAGCAATATAGTAATACGTAGCAAGGGCCAGAAAAACATGTGTTTTGATCTAGTGAGCTTATTCACTGGGATGCAGATTGGGGAAATAACTCAATAGAAGCAGAAATCTTCATGTAGGCAGTTTTTACCTGAAGTGTTATCTATACCTGCACTGTCCAATAGAAATATAATACAGGCCACATGTTATTTTAAATTTTCTAGCAGCCATATTTAAAAAGGTAAAAAGCATGTGAAATTAATTTTAATAATCATTATACTTAACCCAATATAGCCAAAATGTTATAATTTCAGCATGTAATCAATATAACCATTTATATTCTTTTTCTAATACTAAGTCTTAGATATCTGGTGCATATTTTACACTTATAGCCCATCTCAATCCAGACTAGAAACATTTTAATGTCAATAGCCACATGCGGCTCGTGGCTGCCGTATCAGATAGCATGGATCTAGAATGGCAGAAAATGGGAAAATGGACTGTAATATCCAATAGTGAGGAGAATGGTTGAGAAAATTATGGTATATAGTTTTCTGGAATTGTAAAAACTCATTAATAATCATAATAATAAAGGTCATATAGAAATATACAAAATGTTTATACTAGATTAAGTAAAAAAAATTCCAACACAAAACTTTAGGTTAGGAGTTTTTTAAAATGAGTCAAAGTATAGACCACAAATGAAAGAGAAGGTGAAAATATTAAAATCTTAATACAGATTAAGTGTGGTAGGATATAAGGTTGATTTCTATTTGAGTTTATCCTGTTTGGGGTTTGTTGAGCCCCTTAAATGTGCATATTCATGGCTTTCATTTAATTGGGGGAGTTCTCTACCATTATTTATTTGAATATTCCTTCTGACCCTTTCTCTCTTTCCTCTCCATCTGGATCTCCCATAACATACATACTGGTATGCTTGATGGTGTCTCACAGACCTCTTGGGCTCTGCTCACTTTTTTTTCATTCTTTACTCTTTCTGCTTCTCAGCTTGAATCACACCAATAATTCTGTCTTTGAATTCACTGATTCTTTCTTCTGCCAGCTCCAATCTGCTGATACAACCCTCTAGGGAACTTTTCATTTCAGTTATTTTTGTCTTCAACTCCATGATTCGTTTGGTTCCTTCTTAAGACTTTTATCTTTTCATTGAAATTATCATATTGTTCACTCATTGTTTTCCTGATATCCTTTAGTTCTTTTTCCATGTTTTCTTTTATCTCCGTGAGCATTTTAAGGATCATTTTTTAAAAAAAGTCTTTGTCCCATATGTCCAGTCTTAAATTCTTCATTGATGGTTTCTGGATTTTTATCTTATTCCTTTAAATGGGTGATCATTTCCTTTTTCTTTGTCTTGCAATCTTTTGTTGCACAGTGTTTAATTTTAGTATTTTAAAGTGTCAACTCTGGGATTTAGTCCCTGAGCTGCCTGTTCTTTAAGTTTATATCCAGCTAGTGATATGACAGAGAATTCCTTGACTGCCAGCAGCTGACAAAAATAAACCAATTAAAAAAACACTTTTCTTTGTAAATGGGCTTTGCATTGGCTGGTGGTGCTCTCCTTCAGAGTTTAGCCCTCCTTTTAAGAAGATAAGCCTGAGATGAATATGAAGTGGAGGGGCCTAGCTGTCTTTTCTGAACCTGAGTCTTGTCCTGGGCTGTGCTTGCTCATGGCCTTAAGAAATCCCCTGATTATAGGAACTTGAGTGCCCTCTCTACTCCCTATGAAATACCCCCCACTCCTGGGTGCTCTATTGTATTTTGTAAAGCAGCTAATCCTTTTCCCCAGGCTGCTTTCACTTAATTTTTTCTTATACTATCTTAGTTGCGTGCAAGTTGCTTCTGTCTGCAGGGCAAGTCCTGGGAGGGGCAGCCATAGAGGAATTTCCTGGTTCAGACTTTCAGGCTGCCACCTGGTAGCCTGGCGCCAATATACAGGCACCCCAGTATGTGCACAGGGGTTACTCTGCTCCCTCTAGAACAGGATCAGTGGTCCACAGTGGGAGCACAGGCTGGCTCCACATCAGGCCAGGGAGGCAGTGGTGAAGGGGCCTGCAAAGGTGCTTCTCCTGCCATTTTTAAAGCTGTGTTTTTTGATTCAGCACTCATCCTGTCACTGCAACCCTTCAACTGTGTTCTGGAGTTCTGAGGAAGATCTCTCTGCCAGTTTTTGTGAGTCATTCAATTATTCCGTGTGGGGACAGCACCCCAAAGTGTCGTACCCTGCCATTCAGTTGCCCAAAAGCTCAACATTTCTTTTTACTGCAAAAGTTTTTAAAACAAGAAGTCTTCTCTCTTTTAGCAATATACAAATATTTGGAGATTTAATTTTTTTAGAACATGTATTTGATACATCATATACCTTGATAAATTTCAAACTCCTATTTATCATAGGATAAATATTTTGATATTCTGCTGATACAGAGTTGGAATTTGAGATTACTGGCCTCATTTGTTTGTATATATTAATGTTCTTAGAATAGTTAAGTTATTTAAAAACATAAATTACTCACAAACCTTCGAATAACACACTCTCTAGGCAATGTGATACTAGGACCATCCTCCACACTTTGTTATATTTTTAATATACATTTTATATGTAATATTTCTTTACTTTGACCTACAAGCTATACTGAAACCTGATCCAAAGATATCTGTGGATTTCTAGAAATAGAAACTATAATGAATAGAATTCTTGCTACTTTATAAAAATAAAGAAATTTTAATTTCAGCTTTCATTAGTATGTCTAGTTCAGACATACAGAAACAGAGAAATGGATGGGAGAGACAAAGAACAATGACTGGATTCACAGGTGACCTGAGTGGTAGCTTTTCAGAGGAAAGGGCACAGCTTTGGGGTCCAGGAAAACAACTGTGACTCTGCCTTCTACTACTTTGGGCTGCTGAACCTCTGTTTCCTCATCTGTAAAACAGGAAATTGTAGATAGTGAGGATCGAATAAAGGAATCCAGTTCTCTAATGTTCCATGATTGTCAGAGATCATTAAGTGAAACCCATTTTTTTTACAGATGAGCTTAGGTTAAGAGAGTTTGCCCAAGTCGCAAAAACAGCTTGAAACCCAGGTATCTTGCTTGAGTCAGGGTTCTTTGAGCACAAAATCTTGGGGTCCAGGCTCTGGATAAGAGCGTCAGAGTGCTGAGCTACTGTGTCAACACCACCAGCTTCTGACACTGCAACCTTGAGCAAGTCGCTCACTCTCTCTTAGTTAACATGCATCTAAAATGGGGTTAATGTGTTGAATTCAAGATTGGTTGTGATGATTAAATAAAGCACATTGAGTATAGTGTGTGGCACATTGTAAGTTCTCAATAATGGTTAGCTATTACTATTATCATTAATCTGTGTAACCTTCTTTGAATGCTTTTAGTATCCCCAAACTGATTATGATCATGCTTGCTTTACAGTAAGCATGAACGGGTTTAATCTGTCCTCTAGTACTTAAATTCTGAGGAATTAAATTTTGGTACTTCATAGAAAAATAAAATAGGGAGTTGGGGAAGGGGCACATTGGACTACCACTAGAGGGAGTGTTGGCAAACTGTGCCCCAGATATTTTGGGGTACAGTGGTTCTGTAGTGGGAGAGGGAATGAAGGAAGGAAAGAAAGGAGGAGGTGGGCGTTCAGGAAAAAACTGGGCAGTACTCAGGAAGACATGGAGATGAGACCTGATGGAGGAGAGCTTGCCAAAAAAAAAATAAATAAATAAAACAGCAAGAAGGCAGTGCTGCAATGCTGGTAATAGCCTTCATTTATTGAGCACTTACTGTGTGCTGGACCCTGGGCCTCAACGTTATTAGTTTCTGTCTCTGGAAAACGGTAATAATAATAATTCCTCCTTTTCAAGAGGTGTTGTGGACATTTTAAAGACACTATGTATAAAACAAGTGAACAGTTAGCGCTTGACACAATATAAAAGTTAGTTGTTACTATTATTATTATTAAATTCCTCAGTTTCAGATGAGGAAGGCTATGTGAAACCATGAAGCTGCTAAGTGACAAATATCCCCTCTAGTCTGACTCTGAAGCTCTTAACTCTGCGGGTTCCTGCCTCACAAGTCAAGCAGAGTGTTCCATCCTCCCCCTGCCCACCCTCCAGCTCCACAACTCAACCTTCCAATGACCTTGTTAGGATGGGCTGTGAACTACCCGAATGGAAGCCTTGGCTCTGCCACTTCCTGATCGTGTGACCTGGGCAAGTCACTTCAACTCTCAGCAACTCAGTTTTCTCATCTGTGAAGTGGGGGTCATAAATTTCATAGAGATTTTGTGAGGATTCAATAAGATTATCTGAGTAGAATGCTAAGCCCAGTGCTTGGCACATGTCAAATACTCATTGGGTATTAAGCTTATGGGTAAAGTGGGGCCTTGGATTCTTCACAACTAAATTTGCTAGCCCCTGACATTTCCATACTTAACCTTTATTCTAGAAGAATCTAAAAAAAGAAAAGTATCAGAAACCTAGGCACTGACAGCAATCTCTCTCTCTTTGTAATTCGTCACTTTCTTAATTTAACCCCATATGAAGCAACGTTGCTAAATTCTGGTTGCTAAATTCATTGATGGTGTCTGTCAACGACGAAGTGTTAGAGCACTTAGATCCAACAGTCCCATTGCCATTCTCCTGTTTTCCCTGGGTGAATGGTAACATTTTCAAGTGGATAAAAATCTCCAGGCAACGTCGCTCTCCTCCCCCAGAGCAGATTTATAACAGAGTGGTTGGCATTTCTACATGCTCTGCGTTTGTCAGTGTCACATGCATATATGTTCTTAGGTCTCTATACACATACAGGCATAATTTAAAAATCTCCAGTGAACAAAGGCTATTTTTCTAACTTGGAGATATTCCAAAGGATCTTTGCATTTCATCTATTTTTAAATGTTTTTTTGTGATTTAAAAGTATGCTGCTATCAAATGGTAGAGGGGGAGGACTGAATATTCAGCTTCAAGCAACTGATCATGTGTGAAGTGTCAGGCATTTTTATATACAATATTGTACATACATTTTATATACAATATTTTACTTGACTGCAGGAGGGGTATGCATTACCCTGTTTTCAGAAGGGGAAACTGAGGCTCAATAATATCACTAACTTGCATGGCTGAGAGTGAGGAGTAGGACACAAACCATTTTGATTCAATCTTCAGTCTTTCTGCCATTTTATCACAGCTACCTCTGTAGAACAGCACTCATTCATTCATTCATTCAAAATATATTTGCTGAGCATCTACCATATGCCAGGCACTATGCTAGGCTCTGGTGATACAGTAGCGGGGTAAAAAAGCCAAAATTCCTGCCCTTGTGGAGCTTGCATTCTAGTGGAACTACCACAGGTCAATTCTGTGACTTGGTGAAAAGTTAGTTTGCACTGGGGAGATGAAGGAGGAGGAATGAGGCAGAATGCAAAGACAGCTAGTAGCGTGGCTTCTGTTCCTCCCCAAATCACAACGGTGTAGGCTATCTCTCTGGTAAGCATTTGGGGAAGATTTGAAGAAAAAATGATGGAAAATTAAGTTGTGAAAATTTCTGGCAGATCTCTATTCTCTCTCTTTGCAATATTTAAATTGCTCTCTTTTGGGACTCAGGATGTTAAGAGTGTATATTGTGGTTCCAGAGCAAGGAGAGAGAAAGTGGGATATTCCGCAGCAAGCCATGGGGCCAGATGTTTTAAGGGGCAGTGAAAATAAAGACAAAGGTGGGAGTTCCAGGATACCTACATCAGGTGCTAAATAAGTGATAAATAAATGATAGTGGCCATAATATTCTCCCCTCAAGATCCATAGTGGATTCTGGAAGCCTATAACTTCTCTAATTGAAAAAAAAAATCCATAGTGGAGTCAATGGAAAATGAAAACTTATCTTTTTATTTTCTCCCAGAAGGCTTTAAGAAGAATATGCAATTGGTTCATGATTTGCTCTTCTACATCCTTGCAACTCAAAGTCTCATCAATGGGCCAGCAGCATTGGCATCACCTGGGAACTTGTTAGAAATGCAGAATATCAGGCCCCACCCCAAATCTACTGAATTAGAATCTGGTTTTTAAGAAGACTTCCAGGCACATTAAAGTTTAAGAAGCACTTCGCTATATCTCTTGACAAAAGATATAGCATAGACACCCTGAAATGTGGTAGAGAGAAAGTTCTCTCTGACTCCAAACAATATCATTTCTAGAGTTGAATTGTCAGCTATTTTGAAAGTTAATCCAACAGTGATAGGTTTAAACTTGACCAAGTACTTGTCAAACAAAATTGGAATGGAAGAACCACTGAGTGAGTTAAGAAGTTAGCTAAAATATAGCCAGTGAATTTCAAGTTCAAGGATGTTTTCATAGACTTTTAAGGAGATGGATGCTCATTATTAATGAGATTTTCTTTCTAAGTGAGGTTTTCATAAAATAGACAGCAGTTTGAAGGATAATTCCCTGGTATTAGTCTGTGGAGTACAGCCCATTAGACTGGATATAGGACAAGGTACGAAGGACTGAGCTTGTCTCTCAGGCTTGTGCATTGATTCTGTTTTTGACCCTGGGAAAACCATCAAAGCATCTCTATTTATCAGTGGTCAAAATCTGGGGAAAGTCACTGTAACAAATCATTAAAATGATGATAAGGGCAGCTTGCTTAAAAAAGCAGAAATATTAAGTGAGTTAACATTATAGAATTTCAAAAATACATAGGAGTATATCAAACTGTTTGTCAGTCCCTTCCACCAATCAACAAGCCAATACACCAAACCATTAAAGGGTATTTATTGGGAAGTTGCCCTGTGTCTTGGAGTACAAAGGAGTAATGCTCCAGGGGCAGAAAACACTAGTTATGAATCACTTTCCACCTGCTCCCTGTTCCACAAAAACTAAGCACAATGATGAGTGCAAAGGAGCTAACAGGGATTAGGTGGGCACAAGGGATTAGATGGGTGACCAGGAGGGTATTGTGGTTCTCCTCTTTTTCTACTCATTCCTGGATTGAACCTTCTTGCCTGGCACCCAGAGTAGAAGTTCCAAAGGCCTGTTGAACATCTACCCCTGGAACACAAACAGAATTCAGGCACCACGCTACTAAGACAGAGAAAGCAGAAACTTGGAGATACCTTAGCTCCTCCTTTTTCTTTCACTTCTCATATCCAAGCCCTAACCATTCAACCTCTGTAATATCTTTCTACCTATATCCATATTTCATTAATTAGTTCAACCCATGTGTTTTTCAGTCCTTTACCCACTGCTATCTTCCTAACACACAGGACCAATCAGGTCCCTTGCTTCCTTAACAACCCATAATGGCTCCCTTTTGGCTACCAAAGAAAGTCCCACTGCCTTAGCTTGGCAAGCCTGGCGACTTGGCCCCACAAGCCTCTGTTCACCTCTTCCTAATCATTAGGCACAACATTGTATTGCTCATTTCCATACAGCATTGTGCATGTTCCCAACCTCTGTCATGGCTCTCGACTCGCGGTGGAGTGATTGCTTATTCGCATGTCAAAAACAAGAACAAGAACAGTAATAATATTTATTGAGCTCTTACCATATGCCAGAGACTATGCTAGGTGTTTTTCACACTCTATTTTATTCAAACCTAACAACAACCCTGTGAGGTAAGTTTTATTATCATCATTCTCATTTTTCAGATGAGAAAACTGAGACACAGACTGGGTTCAGTGAATTGTCCAAGATCACCCAGCTAGTGAGTTGCAGCACCAGGATTCAAATCCAGCTCTGTCTAACATTGGGCCTGTGTTCTAAAAACTATGCTAAATACCCTCTGCACAAGCACATGCCTGGCACATAGAATTCGCTTAAAAAAAAAAAAAGCTAAATAAATTGATAAACACTGTAAGAATCCTTCATCTTTCCTCTTTTCCTTCCCTAGAAGGTCCAGAGGTGATAATGTTCATCATTCTCTGGTTGTTAGCACGGTTTGGATTGGGAAACTCAGCTATAGTTAACACAGCTCATTAGAAACCCACGGAAGTGAATTAAAGAAACATGACTTGTGCCAGCCTACCTAGTCACATTTTAAGTTCCTGGGGCATATGGGCACCAGCTCATTTTAAAAGCATTTTTAACAAAAGCACACAACAGAAATGTTCAGCATATGTTAGAGTAGGTAGGGATTCATGAAATCCTAAATCAACTTTCTTTTTATAGACATTCGGAGAGGGGCAAATGGGTGGGAGCCCTTTTTTCCACCAGTGCACACTGAGGAAAAGCCAGGCTGAGGAGTAGGCAGAGTAGCCCACATCGGTTTATGTGGAATGGAGGGCCCTTGGTGAGCCCCCAGCCCCCACTCGCTTGCCCACCCACCTGCCACATGTTTGAAATAGTGCACTCTCTGCTAATGGGATTGTTAAGTATCAGTGATGAGTTGAAGGTGAACATGTTCGTAAACAGTTGTTTAAAGGCATGTAACCCACTGAGTAGCACCACAAATTTAAATAAGCATTAGCATGATATACTTATAAAGTATAACACTTACGTAGAGGGTTAACAACAGACTGGTATGGAAAAACTACTCATTACACATTAATGACTATATTTAATAGGAATATCTTACCAACTCTACAGTAATACTAGGGATGAATAGCAGCTGATAAGAGCTCTGGGATATATTATGGTATGATAATTGCTTAAGGTTGAGAGTGATGATGATTGTACAACTAAGTTAAGATAATATAAGAAACGGACCATTTATCTTGGGATAGAATATATATTAAGTGAAGTTAGAAACCTACTACTTAATAAATCAAGCCCTTGACTTGAGGCTGGCTCTTGTGAAATTTAGGATTGTTATTAGGAGGCTAAGCCCTCCTATAATTATGCCTAACAGGCACCTCTAGGGAACCTCTTTTGTTGCTCAGATGTGGCCTTTCTCTCTCTAAGCCCAATTCAGCAAATGGATTTATTAACTACCCCCCACCCCCCACCCACAATGAGGGACATGACTCCCAGGGGAATGAATCTCCCTGGTGATGTGGGACATGACCCCCGGGAATGAGCCTGGCCCTCGCAGTGAGGGACTGAAAATGCCTAATTGACCAAAATGGAGGAAAAAGAAAGGTAACAAGCTGAGGTCACAGTGGCTGAGAGATCCCAAATAGAGTCAAGAGGCTATCCCGGAGGTTTCTCTTATGCAAGCTCCAGCTAGACATCCCAAATGGCCACAGTATGCCATGCCCTTACCAAAACTAGTCCTCAAATACCTAAGCCCCTACCTGAGAGTCTATAAAAGATGTACTCAATAAGTACCAGAGTGTTCCTATGCCAGACAAGTCCTAACACCCAGAAGCAATAGCCTCTTTAAGAAAACAATCAGATGCAGTCTCCTTCCCCATACTGTCAATACCCCCTTACAATATGAACAATTAAGGGTGCTCAATGCCTAGACACCCCTAAAGTTGGAGAAAGAGACTAAGTGAGAGGAAAGGGTAGCAACAAACAAGGTAAGATTTAACAAAGGTCTATGAATACTGAAACTTTATATAATTATAGATTTTTTTTGGATGCTGGGGTGTTGGAATGGCTGGAAGGGGATGGGTAACATGGTGGAACTGTGGCCTATGGCATCTTTTGGGATTTTCTCTGTGACTGCTCATTCTGTATATACCTTGTACTGCATAATGGGGAGGGAACTGAAACTGTGGAACCATAACCCATAACAATTTTTGAGATTCCCTATATGACTGCTTGCTGGGGTGTGCATTGGGAGATGACATCTTTCTATATGTATGTTGTATTTTATAGTAATGGAAATGGCTGAAGTTGTGGAACTGTGACCCATGACATACTTTGAGATTTGCTCTCTAGCTGCTTGTGGAATTGTACTTTGAGAGTTATCACTGTTATGCATTTATGTTAGAGTTGTTAATAATAATAATAATAATAATAATAATAATAATAATACTCCTCTCTGCAGGCTTGTTGCATTAAATGAGAGAACATTTGAAAAGTACCTTGCATGGTGCCTGACATGTGATAAGTGTTGAATAAATAGCAGCAAAGTATATGAAGAATATGTTACATTCATGGAAATAAATGTGATACAAGCAAAAGCTTACAAGTAACCAGTAGTCATGGGGAAGCCCTGCATCTGGAACTAAATATCTTTTTTGCTTCAGTGTGGACTCAATGAGTATGGCTCCCCAGTTTTAAGACCTAGAGACTAACTCTTGTCAATGAGCAGGGGTGATCAGGCCCTGAGAAACTGTCCTTACTCTAAACCAAATTATCACAAGCCTGAAGTAAACACTAGAGTGCCAACGTATTGACTCAGTAAGAGAAACATAAATAGCATGTGAAACAGAGATCCCTGTTCCAGTACCATCGATGCCTTCTCTCCCCAGAGGCAAGGAGCAGAGGGAGCCAAAGCATAATCAGGAGTCATGGTATATGATAAAATTATGGGAAACATCAAACCAGCATCAAAACCTAATGAGAGAGGCAGTATAGAGTGATGGATAAGCTCAAGGACTCTGAAGCCAGGCTGTTTGGTCCACATTCTGGCTCTGACTCTTAGAAGTCATGCACCCCTGGGCAAATTACTTAAGCTCTCCATTACCCATCTGCACAACGGGGGCCACAATAGTATCTCTTTCCTGGACTCATCATGAGAATTAAAATGAATAGATGTATACAAAGTACTTAGTCTTAGAACTATGTTGGGCACAGAGTGAGTCCTACATAATTGCTGGCAAAAAAAAAAAAAAAAAAAAAGGTGGGAGAGAGGGTGACTTTCTTTGTTTCTCATGAGAGATCTTTATGATGAGGATAAGACTGCTGCATTATTTTTGTGCAGGCAGATCTACAGGGAGTCTTTAGGTTGCTTGGCAAACATGGAACGAGAAAACAGGGAATTAGAGAAATTGTGTATCTGATAGGATCCAGCTAAGACAGCCTGATTTTATCATAGGGATTGTCTTGCCAGTGGAATTGAAACACTCAAAATCCAATGACTAAAGATTCGTTTCTCCCTGAGACAGTGCTGGGCAGGGTGGTCAAGGCTTGCTTTTGAGACTTTCTTATGTCAGCACCTCCAAAGCTGACCGAGCTCTCTACAAAGCCTAAGAACCTCCCATCTCTTCTGGGTGACCTTTCTGTCTCTGCTACATTCTGCCATGTGTCTAGTCTTTGTAATTTAACTCCCAGAAAGACATTTATTTCTCTGGAAGGAGACATGGAAAATGACAGCAGCCTGATTTATTGGTGGTTGCAGGATTGTGCGTGAACTATTTTGAATTCTGTTATTGGAGTTATAATGCATGTAAAATTTTAAAAACAGATTTTAAGTAAATCATTGTTGCCCAGTATTTTCCCATTTGTAAGCTATTTTCTGTTGGGATGTGTCTGATTATTCAGAGCACTGCAGGCAGCATGAGTAATGGAACGTGAAAGGGATGCTGGATCATGCCACTGGGTCCCATATTCATTCCAGCTTGTTACCCATCTCTGGGTTGTCTTTGAACCCTAAGTGAGCATAATGAGGGGTTGGATGTGGTGTCTGAATGTATCATGAGCCCCATTCATTTGATTTTACCCTCCAGTAAACAGCTGTTGAGTGTTTCCTCTGAGAGGTTTATTCTTAGCCTCAAATGACTTGAAGTAACTTTACAAAAAATAAGCAATGCTATGTATGTATGCATCTGCATGTTCACTCCTCTCACTGCTGCCCTTACAGTGTTCCCCACAGATCCTGAACGGATCGAGGCATGTCTCCAAACGGTGCCTTTTCAGGCTTACCCAACCTTAAACAGGGACTGGATTGCCCTGGATGGTGCTGGAGTCAAGATGATCTCTGCTTCTTATGCTTGGCTGGTGAGCAGAGGAAGGCAGCAGCTGAGGACAATCTCCCCTAAGTATGGATAAGCAGGCATTGTCAGTCTGCTGCTCACATCCCTCAACCTTACTGAGCCAGGGCAGGCAGGCCAACTTTCTATCTGCATCCCTGTGTCTGAGGATTTTCCCCAGAACTGCAGCAGGCTGGAGGTGCTGAGGAATCCACACTCACAGGAGCACTCCTCAGCCAATGATTCACGGTGATTGGGGGCATAAATGCCCCAGCAACCTCACCCCTTGGATGGGAAAATTTCAAGGCATGTATTTTATATTGTTTCCCAGGTTTTCTCTGTGGAATTATGTGCCAGTAGCCTTCTGTGCCAGCTAGCTTAATACACACCCTTGACCAACTGCCTTCCTTTCCTTTGCTGGGTCACTTTCCCACTCCCCCCAATAGGGGTCCTTGAACTTCCCAAATAAACTAATTGCATTCAAATTTCTGTGTCAAGTTCTGCTTCAGGGAAAACCCAGACTAAGAAACACAGTGTAGAGAAAAGAGTACAAGCTCTTCTCTTAAGCTAGAAGACCTGGGCTTAATCCTGGCTCTGTCACTGTCATGTTACATGATTTTAGGTAACTGACCTCAATCTTTCTGAGTTACATTTTCCTTCAGTGTAAAAACTGAAGCATAATAATGCCTACCTCATTCACTGGCTGTTTCGAAGGCATGAAGATGCGTGGAATATGATAAAGCTTTTTAGAGATGTTCCACACATTGTTACATGTGACTCTGCCACATCTCCTATTGTCTGAAGAATGCCCTCCAAATTCTCCTCTACATAGTGGTATTCATATTAATAACCTGTGTGTAACTCAGGTGAATCAATATTATTATTAAAATCGCAATTTTTTAGGATTTTTGTGTGTAAATTCTTTCTTTATAATTATTCCCACCTCAAATTTTATTATGAAAAAATTTTCAAGCATAAAGAAAAGTTGAAAGAATGGGCTACTAAACCCTTGACTTGGCTTCAATAATTGTAAACACTTTGCCATATTTGCATTAGCTGTCTGCCTATCTACATAGCTACCTAGTTATCCTATTTGAAAATAATTTGCAGACACTTTATTCCTGAGTGCTTCAGTGCACATCTCCTAACTAGGCCAACCCCACATGCACAATACCATTCTTGCACCTAAGAAAATTAACCTTAATTCCGTAATACCACCTAACATTCTACCAATATTCAAAGGTTCCAATTGTGCCAAAAATGTCTTTTATAGTGTTTAATTTTTAAACCAGGCTCCAACTGGGTTCACTGCAGAAGCCTCTGCTTAGAAACAGCCCGGCTCTGACTGGCTATGTATGCACGCACATGAGTCAGAAGATCTGTTATGCTCCATTCAGGAAGAAGCAGGTATCCCTGTTCCCATTTTCGAGGGCCACCTGAAGTGTGCATTATGGTTGTTCCCTGAGCATCCTTCCTCACTGAAGCCAGATCAGGTCTCTGCTCACTGGGCCTTGGGTGATAATGGGACAAACCTGAGCCTTGTCTGGACGTGGGACTGGCACTGGCTGGTGGCCTCTGCCAGCAGCAGAGGGTTCCAAGCAGGTGGCTCTGCCAAGTCTGCCTGGTCGTTCATGTCAGGGCCACACTAACCACCTCTGTGGCCACCGTCAGTGGTCACCTGCCAGATGCTCTCACAGAAGTGTTGCCAGCATCGTCAGCTGCCGGTTGGGGAAGATGGCATCCTGCCCACTGATTTAATGAGAGATAGATTTTATTCTTTCCAGAAAAAATATCAAACTATTTGGCAGGTAGAATACCTATTCAGACAAGTCAGTAAATGCTGTTATTCTACATTGGTCAATCTTCTTCTGTCCCTTCCTGTCCTCACAGGGATATTGACAAAATGGAGACAAAAGATGATGTGTGTTTAGAGACAGTGAGAAAGAGTGTGGGTTGGAATAATAGTAATAAATAAAGTCCTCAATGAATATTACTGAATGAATAAATGAATAACAAAAGCAAGTATTTGTGGAAGACCTACTGTGTGCTGTTCCCTTGTTTATCCTTCACAGCAACATTTTGAGATAAGTATTATTAGCTCCATTTTACAAATTAGGAACTTGGGTTTACTAAGATATTCAAAATCACACAGCTATTAAGTGGCAGAACAGTGATCTGAACTTTCATCTGTCAGACTGCAAAATATGTGTATATTAACTAGAACCCTAGGTAGTAAGTAATGTGCTCAGTCTGTACATTAAGCATCTCCAGCCACAGATGTGGCTTCTTGGCTACACTTCAGTGCAGTGCATAATGTACACTGTAGCTGTTTGGTTAATATTTGTTGAATGAATGTACAATCTAAGATAGGCCTACAAAAGGTGAATATAGGCTTGATTCTCAGGACTATATTAATTTCAGTTACTCATAAACCTCTACGCAGTTCCTCTTTGTTTGTCTTTCATGTCATTATCTCTGCATACCCTCCCACTCTTCCCAGTTCTTCCCCCAATATCCTTCCATCTCCAAAGCAGCATCCTTCTATGTTGCTATTTTCCACAAAAATGTAATAAGTGCCCCAGTGCATTAGAGGCTGTCATCCCTAGGTCTTTGGTGTCTTTTTTCCCTAACAAGCCCTTCTCAGGGAAACGTTCCCTGCAGAAATTATAGGTATATGTTCTCTGCAGTTTCTAGAAACTGTTTCCTTGGTTGTCTATTCTCCCAACACTCACCCTCAGGAACATATCTGGGAAGAATACAATGGAAGATACTGTCATCTCAGATCTGCAAAGTCCACCTTAAGAAACAAGCCTCATCCAAGGAGCAAATCAGAACACAGACTCTGCTTCATACTTTCAACCCTATGAATTCTGCACTACCAGTGAGTGAAGGAACCCATGCAATCTAGGAAAATGAAATCTGAGAAGCCTAATAGTTGCCAACACACTCTCATTTCCCTTTAGAGATGGAGAGGTGGCTCTGAGCATCAGACCTCCTGAGTTTGGTGAATCAGAAACTATTTGGGACCTCTCTCCAAACCACCCACTCCCTATCCTCATCTCCTTCCACTCCAGTTCTTCCTGGGACCTGAGGGACACAAGGGGGCCTTGTGGGCAGGCAGGTTGATGGTGGGTTGCATGTGGGGAAGGAACACTAGGGCCTCCAGGGCAGGATTAGCCCTCGGAATTAGCCCTGAGCATAGGAATGTGGAGGAGGAAACCACAGGTGTGGAGAAGCTACTACTCTGTGCCCTGCACTGAGGAACACAGCATGGCCTCTGGAGAAGACAGACTAGTCACCAGGCAATCGCAACGCCATGGGCTAGAGCAGTGCTATGACAGGGAAGCCAAGAGTGCTGGAGGAGGGGGTTAGGGGAAGCTTCCTGGAGGAAGCAGCATCTAAAATGGCACATGAAGGATGAATAGGCATTAACCAGACCCAACTAGAGAAACAGAGAAGAGGGGAAGGATGTTCCAGGGGAAAGGAATAGCATGATGGAGAGAGAGAGAGAAAAGAGATTAAAGAAGTGTCTGGAACATAGATTGTGAGGTGGTAAGGGACACATGAAGAAGCTAGAAAGGACAGGAGGATCCCGAGCAGGAAACGCTTTGGGGCCTGAGGCTGGAGGTTTGGTGGACTGGAGAATGAGAGAGTTAAGAAAGGAGGGAATGTGAGGCAGCTAAGTTAGGGTATTCGTCTGGAAGCAACTGAGTGATCCTCTCCCCTGTCCTCCATCAGGCTGGACATTTCCATCTAAATTATATCCATTATATTCCACATGGCCAAATTTCACTTAAATCTTCCCTGCCTTCTCCTTTTTCTAAATTTCTGTTTCAATTCACTGTACCATCATACATCCAGTCACCCAAAATAGAAACCTTTTGCCAGGAATGACAAACAGATGTATTCTTGATTGTCAACACCAAACAGTTTGTAATGACTTGCCTGGTACTGTGGGTCAGAAGGACAGGCCCCTAAAGAGATGTCAACTCACTCCAGTACAGCTGTCGGGGTGGCCAGCAGAAGCACAGCTCACACAGGCTCTGATGGATTGAAAGAGCATTTTCTCACACAGAGAAGAGACAGAGCAAGGTCAGCATCACTAGTGGGCATTGGTTCTCCACAGCCGGCGGGTCTCAATCCCTGGCCCCCACAGGGAGGTGTTTTAGGGGCAGCACCCTCTTTTGCGTTTGTGCATATGTAGTGGAGGAAACCGGCTCCCTCCCAGCCAGGGACAGATAGACCATCCAGTGTGAGCCGGATGCCATAAAGCATGCCCACCTTAATCAGAACAGTCTCCAGTAAATATTTACATGTGCTCGGGGCAGTAGGAGAAGGAATGTCTCAGCAGTCCCCTCATTGACTAGGAGATTGTGTTTTCTCTCTGTAGGCCTACATAACTGCTCTTGAGCACAGGAGGTATTTGTGTGTTCCAGGGAAGGGCAGCAGTCTCTGCTAGGACTGTCCCCTACCACAGGTACACTATGTTGAGGATTATGTGGCCAAGTCATGTCTCAGAGGGCAGGAGTGCAATGATTAGTGATCCTTGCAATGGGCGTGGGTAGGGGATCACATTTGTTAGTGAGCCTGGCCCCTTTAGTTTCTCTCTCACAGCAATGGGTCACAGAGTCCTGTTTCTTTAGTTCTGATTCCTTTCTCTCCATCTCTACAGCCCTTCTTCGTTCTAGCCTCCTTGTTTCTCTCCTGAGCTATAGCACTGGGCTCCTAACTGGGTCCCCTGCCTTCAGGCTCTTTCCACTACAATGGATCTTGCCCACTGCCACAGAGAGATTTTTCTAAAACTTAAATCTAAGCATAGTCCCATACTGCTGAAAATCTTTCATTGGCTTCCCTTCACTTACAGATAAAATCTAGAGCCTTCAGCAAGACATATTAGACCCTAGATAATCTGGTCCCTGCCACCTCTCTGTCTCATCTCCTGTCACTCCCTAACTTCCTTTTTATGTAAATAATCCAGGTACATGGAGCTACTCACAACTCCCAACAGGCCATGTTTTTTCATGCCTCCCTCCCCCAGGCTTTAGCCCATGTTGCTTCCTCTGCTTGGTATACACTTCTCCATAGACTGTCTCCCCAGCCTCATGCTCCATTTTTCCTTTAACCTACTGATATTGTATCACTTCCTCTGGAAGCTTTTCTTGCCTATCAAGTTACTCTCTTTCACCCACCCAATGCACAGCTAGTGACTTCTTCTAGGTGCTTCTGTAGTGTTTTGTAGACACAGCTGTTATTACTTATTTCACTGCATTTGCACTTATACATGGCTCATTCATTTATTCATTCAAAATTATTTATTGAGCAGCTGCTATACACCAGGCACTGTTCTAGGCACTGGAGGTAGAATGAACAAACAGAGGCCCTGCTTTCAAGGGGCTTATATTTATGTGTGTGTGTGTGTGTGAATAGACTAGGTGCAAATAAGCAAATATGTAATTTAATGTCAGATAAAAAAAAAAGGTTGAGAGAGAATGGAGCGCATTTTAACTAGGTTGGTCACGGAAGATCATTTTGGTCACGTGACATTTGAACAGCGATTTCAATGAAGTGGGAGAGTGAGCCAAGCCAACATCTGGGGGGAAGAGTCTCAGAAAGAGGAAATGTAGTGCAGGCACCCTGAGGCATTTAGAAGGGAAGCAGGAGGAATGGCAAGAAGTGATGAGGCTAGAAAGAAATGAGTGAGAGGGAACGTGCCAGGAGATGAGGTAAGAGAAGGGGCAGAGGAGACGGCACTGCATTCTGGTCTTTCCAGAACATAACAAGGCCTTTGGAGTTTGCTCTGAGTGGGAAGAGAAGGCCATTGATGAATTTTGAACAGAGGGGTGACATAATCTGCTTTATGCTTTAAAAGCATCATGCTGGCTTCTGTTTGGGAACAGACTGTCAGGACAAGGACAAGGGTGGGAGCAGGAGGACCAGGTAGTAGGTATTGCAGTACTCCTGGCAGAAATGGTGACGTGGACCAGGTGGTGGCAGCGGCAGTGGCAGTGGTGAGGAGAGGCTGAATTTGAGATTCACCTTGAAGATAGAGCTAGTAAGATTTCCTGATGGATCAGATGTGGGAGAAAGAGAAAGAGGAAGAATGAGTCAGGCAAGGGTAACTGCAAGATACTGCATTTTAACATGTCAGTTATCTCCTTCTAGATCAGTGGTTCTTAAAACACACACACACACACACACACACACACAAGCTGCTTTTCTTTAAATTTGGATGACTTCGAGAATCTGATAAGGGCTATAGATTATCTCCTGGAAACTTCACTGTATGCATTAACAGTTTTGTCTACAATTTCAGGGGGTCACAGATGCTTCAAAGCCCATCCACAAGTCCTGGGCTCAGAGCCCCTGCCCCTGCCTTAATCCTTGAAAGTAGACCAGGCCATGACCATCTTCATTTTCTGAGCAGGGAAACCTGAATCGAGTTGCTGCTTGGTAAATGTGACTTTATTTTAACTCTTTTCTTTATTTTAACTCCTTATTTGTCCTGACAACAATGAAGCATGTCCCATTTACACCCCTACTAGTAACTGTGACTATCATCACAATATAGTAATAATCAAGCCAAACCAACAAAGAAAAAAAGCTGGGGGAAGGGGGGAAAGAAACATGAGGCAAGGGAATTACAGCTGAAAAGCATTTAAAAAAAAAAAAAACATTCCTTTCAAAATCTGTTGGTGGAAATAGACAAGGGAGGAAAACCATGTGAGTAAAAATGTCATCATCCTACTGGTAACGTTGGGACATTTTCCACCTCAGCTGCAGGCAAAGGGAGTGGCTCCTTCAGCATTTCTGCACAAGAAGAGGGAGATTCTGGGGTCCTGGCTGCTGCCACATCCAGGCTGGGCACTTGGAGGGAAGGAGCCTTTCTAAATCAGAGATGCACCCTAAGTTCAGAGCCTTCCTTGGGACTGACAGAGAAAGGCCGGATGGTGGAGACGACCAAAACACGGAGGTGCCTCCTAATCTCAGAAGCGAGCCAGTTTGACATTTTCACTGGCTCTTCGGGAGCCACAGATTAACCCAGCTGTGAGGACAGATTGATCCTACCAAACAAGTGGCCTTCTAGAGGGTGCCAAGAGGATATTGTCTAGACAATGGCCTTTCTCCTTGTGAATTTAACAGGAGCTTTATTTAGAAGTTGAAGAAATTCAGGAGGAAGTCTTCATCTCCTTTTAACTTCTTTTAACTAAGGAGTTAGAAACCATAAAATAAAAACTGCTCTGGATTGTGCAAATTGGGTTTTTTATTACTGACTCCACCCATTTTAACATAACCAATGATTCGAATTTAGAATTTAGCAGACATGGATTAAGTCTGGCCCTGTCCCATACCATATTTCCTGTCATGCTGATAGTGACCCGTGAAACTGGTTATTATTCCTCTTCTCCTTTACAGCTGAAGCAAATGAGGCTCTACACAGTGGTGGAGCAGGAATTGGATCGCAGATGTGGCCCACTCCACTGCAAGCCCAGCACTCTCCCATTCACTAGGTAACCTTTTAAATGTCTGCATGCTCCCCTAAGAGAAAAACAATTAGTCCTCTTTTGTCCTGTGAGTCAGAGAGGAGGCTGGAAAGGTCTGTGTGCTCACCCTTCCTCTTGGTTACACATCCTGCAGAATTCCGTGGGAGTCCCAGGCCTGGGGGAGAGCCAGGCTCCGGCGGGTGGCTGCAGGAAGCCTGGGCTTGCTGGCGGCTTTGCTTTGCACCTTGTTTGATAGCTCCTGCTGGAGAACTCAGCCTGGAATACAGCTGCAGTTTGGGGAGAGAGAATTTTCTCTGTCCTTCTCTGGGATGAGGTGGAGACAAAGCAATCAGGACAGATTCAATTCAGATGTTCATTTTACCACTTCTGCCCAGGAGGTCCAAGGATTGGTTATAATTTCAGTTTTTATTTTCTAGACTTCTTTGTTTTGCCTCAAAGTGTAAAAAGCCAATGCGGACTTCTTTTTATGATGTACAGCGAATAGTAAGACAAGAGGGCATGGGAGGTGGGGTGGAATTGGGAGAGAATGCTACCTGAGTCTCTAATGTGTTTTTTCTGAGCTTCTTAAAGTAAAAGAGAGTAGAGCTTCCAGACGGGGAAAAAAAGAACCTTAAGAGGCTCTCGATAGGAAATATGCCCAATGGTTCCTAATCCTCTTTCATGAGCTGAAATCCCCTTGAATTGGTTTATAAAATTCCTCCTGGTAGAGACACTTCGCTTGAAAATGCAAAGCCCTTGATTGTGAAAAAAACAAACACTAATTTGAAATTTTTGCCTTAAGGAAGAAGATGTAGGTAGAAAGAAGCCTTGAAGTTCCTGGCTTTTGAACCTCAGCGCTGGAAAGTGTGATGTGTGCTGAGGTCTCAGGACAAAGAGCACCCTTCTTGGAAACCCTCTTCAGGTCAGTGTGGATCACAGAGGATGCCGCTTTCAATTGGTCAAAAAAAATATTTTAAGTGTTCAACAATGGGAAAAGAAAAGTTCATTTAGAAGCCAAAGAGCCCTTTGGAATGACCCATTAATCGGATCAAAGCTTCCCTCAATGCAGGGATAATTGCTTGTAACTGGCTTGTGACCTGGAATTGGATTGACAAATGTCAGATCACAGCTCAAGGAGAAGACTGGAGATTAACTTGACAGCTGCAAAAGAGTGGGGGGCAGAGGGGAGAGCGGTTGCTAAAAGCACATTTTGTTGCTGATCTCAGCTCAGTTTCTCTCTTAAGGAACTTACCATCTTCTCCTAGAACTGCTTCCCACCTCTGGCCTGTTTCAGTCGTCTCCACCTCCCTGAGCCTGTACCCTTTTTTTGGCCTCTTGCCTTGTAGTGTGGCAATGGCATATACCTTGGTTTCCTGAATGTGTGTAATGCACGCTCCAGGGCCAGAGGAGGACCCTGGGGCTCTGCTGTGGCTAGGGGTGGGAGAGTTGGGTCTGGGAAGTGCTGAGCCTCCATTAGGAGCAGCAAGGAATCCCTTACCCCCTGTGCCAGCACCTCGGTCCTGCTTGTGGGATATCATTAAGTGTCTTGGCACTCAGCAGTGGTAACTGAGATATACTGCTGTTTAATCACTTTTGTGTTTAATATTGTTCAGGTTTTATAAAGGTCTGGAGATTATGTGCTTTCTTCAATCAGCTGTGTTAGGGTCTGCAAAATCTGGCTGCCTCCAAACTCTTAGAAGCCATTTGACCACAAGGAAACAGAAATTGTGAATGCCAAGGAACAGGGGGGTCAAAAAGGCCTCATTCTCCCCTTACTTCCTATCAAAAGCAATGCTAACGACTACCCCGCCTTCCCCACACTGCTTCTGGGCCCCTGTCTTGGAGCCCAGAGCTGGCATGGCTCCTTGGTAAAGAGCTGATTTCATGGGCCCATGGTGACACCACTTTCCTCAGGCTTATCTGGGATAGGGATGAAAACTTTCCTCCTATTTCTCAAAAACTCAGAAGCCAAGCAAACAGGGTTTCTAAACAAAGAGGGACTTCAAACAGGGAATTTGCTGCCATGACCATTTTTCTTCCCTGAAAGCATATAAGCAGCCCCTCTCTGGGAACAACACACAGAATTGCTTGTGATGGTTAAGAAACCCTAGGAGAAGGAAAACAATACAGGGCAGAAAAAGGGATCCTAGACCCTAGTTTGGGGAGTTCACAAGAGCTGCCAGCTCAAATGCTGAAATGGGACAAAAGAGTTAAGGAATATGGTTTCATTTCAGTGTATTCGTTTATTTTTAAATATCCTTCTTTTTTTTCTTCTTATACCCCAGCCAGAATCTGGTCTTTTGCTGCCTATCACACACTGAGTTCTTGGCATGATCCTGCCTAAACAAATGCTGCCTGTGACAGCCTGGCCAGCTCCCAAATCAGGCTGGCCTCTGCCTGGAAAACCCTACTTCCATTTCAGTCTGACATTGTTGGACTCCCTAAGAAAGCAGCCTCTGAGATGGACTATATCATGACAGAAGACAGGAGAGTTAACATCACTTTGGAGCACACAGTAAACGTACACTGCCGTCCATTCCAAGGCAGTGTGAACTGTTGCTGATTCTCTAGATCTCACAGGGGTGGAAAAGAACTTATCTGTCAGACCAATGGTTGCATGCCTTGTACCTGAGGCCATGTCAGTCTTCTCTAGCAAAGATGTCACAACTGACACTGTAGTTGCAACTGAAGCTACTACTCGATAGAGTTGAGGTAATCCACTGTCATCTTCCAGGGCCCATTTGTCTTTTGTCAGGACTAGGCTGGTAAGTTAAACGGAGATTTGATGGTGATGACTATCCCTGCGTCTTTAACGGTGGCACTAATCTCTGCCACTTCCCCATAAATTCCTTCATTTTTAATGAATAGATCATCCAAGTACATGATACCAAATTAAAAAGATACAAAAGAGTCTACAGTGAAAAGTAAGACTCTTTCCCCTCTTGTGAGCCCCAGTAAAGGAGGCTACAGTGTGCAGGGGAGATCAGGGACTAGAGAGAAGAGACAGGCACTCGGCTCAAGGGCAGGTGTAAGAGTCCAGGTGTGTGCAAGGAGGTCTGGCCATTGTGAAAAGAATGGAGGGAACTGGATTAACTGCTGTTGGGAGGAGGAGTGGGCAGGAAAATAGAGTTGGATCATTAGGATTGGATAGGATTATAGACAGCTTTGAAACCTGGCCAGAGATATCTGGACTTGAAGTCAGACTCATTAATAAATTTGGGGACATGAGGAACATAAAAAAAGAAAGTGGTTCCTAATGAGGTTTTGCTTCTGTCCATCAAGTGAACTCTTATTAACATCCTCCTTGGCGAAGCCTTCTTTTATTCCACCCTCCAGTAGTTAAACCTTATTCCTGTGCTTTGTATATACTTCTGTTTTCTTCTTATTCCATCACGTTGTCATTATTTCAATTACTAGAATGTTTTTCTTATTTCTCATTTTCATGTCTCTGGTGCCACCAACAATAACAGCGGTAGCAATAACTGCTTTTATTTATCAAGGGCTTATGTGGGCCAGTGACTGTTTTACGTATCTTGCAAATATTATCTCATTAAATCCTAATAACCCTATGAAATAAATGTCTATCATTAGCCCCACTTTTCAGATGAGGAAACTGAGAAATTTCTTGCCCAGGGTCACACTGCTGGAGGGTAGGGGACCTGAGCTGTTTAACTGCAGAGCCTCCACTGTGACCACCCAACCCCAGTGTCTTAATTACAGTGTTGACATTTGGGGGACGTTTGGTGAGAACTAGAAACTATGAAAAGTGTTTTACATATGATAGGTCATATAATCTCTCAACAACCTTATGAGGTAGGTCTCATTATTGTCCTCTTTTTCTAATGAAAAAACTGAATCTTAAACACATCTAAATCACAAAGGAAGAAAGCAGAGGGCCTGGCTCCATGTCCCCAGGCCCTTACACACTGCTCTATACTGCCTTCCAGGACCCAGTATGTGCTCATTAGATATTTACAGAATAAATAAACAAAGTAGAGAAAGAAAGGAAAGGGTGAAGGAAGAAAGAAAGACAAGAATGAGGAAGGGAGGGAGAAAGAAAAGGAAGAGAGACAAAATAAAGAAAAATACATCCAACAGGAGAGTATACTCAGCTACCTCTTAAAGTCAATCAGTTCCTGTACTCTAAATATTACACTATGTAAATATTTGGAAAGAGGACTTAAACCAAAGAAAGTCTCACTAATGGAGAAACTTGAGAGCACCACTAGAGGATGGGGAAATGCTTGCCAGATAGGAAGAGCTTCCCAGAGCCCAGGTGGGGAAGCCACCAATGGATTTACTCATCTGAGTCCTGGCACACTTTCTTGGAATAGCACATTATAATGAATGCTGGTTACTTAAAATCACTCACACCCAAGAGTTAACTGCTTTTGAAGCATAACCTCCTGTTTGAATGTTCTTAAGGGGCACTAATGATGTCTTCTTTTATTCTGTGATTTAAATTGACCCTCAAGATGAACGAAAATTCAAATGATTTCCTTTTTTCGGGGAGGGGGGTGGTTTTGGTTCTATGAATGCTGTGTATGTTCTCTGTTTCTCTGTTGCTGTCTGCCTCAGAAAAGGTCAGAATTTCTGCAGGTTAAGCAGCCCTACTGGAGGTGCTTTTCTTAGGCTCATCAAACATGTCTCGTGGATTTTTCTACCACAGACAGGAAGGCCTCAGTTTAGCCTATTGATGGTAACCATATTTTCCAAACTCGAAATAGGGGCACGGCTTCTGATTGGGGACTAAATTCACCTTTGTAAATGTAGTCATGCGAGCATCTCAACATTGCACAAAAGCCCCATCCTATGCCATTAGCCATTTTATGAATTGCCTTAATAGAAGGAAAATGGCAGGATGTTGGGACCATCAGGGATACAGTGGCAAGTGGTTCTTTTGACCCCTCACTGGGGAGTCAGTGGTCTTTGAGGGCAGCAGGGTCCTATTTCAGGGCCCTGGAGACAAGACATTGCTCAAGAATCCTGTGGTTAATGAGCTCACCCTCCGGCCACTGCTAGCCTCCCAGGCAGTGAGTCAGCTGTGGGCTGTCACTCCATCCAGCCGGGCCATGGGGCCTCCGGCATCTCCCCAAACCCAGCACTGCAGCCCTGGAGCTGGAGTGCTGCAGGGAAGCCTGCTCTGCCCAACTCTGCCTGCCCCAGCTTCCCCTCCCTCTGGTGGCTGGTGAGGAAGCAGTCTGAGAGCTGCTCACACTGATTAGAATCCAGGGCTTTGTTAAGGAGCCCCTCTGTCACACCCATGGCAATCCCGCCCCTGCCAGAGGAGGTGTGCCCCAGTTTTGGAAGGGGACTCGCCTGCATACAGTCTTTCTTTAAAAGACTCCAGAGGTTTCACTGAATTAACCTCCTTTGTCCCTCACATAGTTCCAGTGGAATTAGTCAGCGCTAATGGGTAGAATCTCATCCTGCTTCCTTTTCTGACTTGAAGTACACCCACTACCTTCTTCCTCCAAACTCTTCATTTTTCAGCTCCTGGTTGGTGACTATTGGGTCTGTGCTCTTTACTCCTACATGGCCACACTGGATGGGAAGGGAGCGAGGGACGTTACAGTCATTGAGATATACTGTGTGCCAGGCACCACGTCAGGAGTGACTGCATTTAATATTCATCAGAGATCTTCAAGTTGGGAATTACTATCCCATTTTCTGGATGAAGAAACTGAAGGTCAGACAAATTATGGAGCTTGCTCAAGGTCACGAAGCTGGTAAGAGGCAGAATCAGGATTCAAATCAGAGCCCCTATTATTTCTTAATTACTGCAAATTCTACTAAGCAGCACATCAGTAGGGATGTTGGTTGAGGGAGTCTCTATTCCTCACATTGTTTTCATGTATTTTTTTTGTGAAAAATCCCATAAATCCTCTCAAACCCTGACTTTAGGAAACCTCATTGTCACCGTGACCCTGGCCTCTGTCATGGGGTGATATTTGGCAATGTGATGACACAGTGTAACAAATGGAGCCAGGGTATGATCATCCTCTTGGCTAAGTGCATGCCTAATGGGCCACACTTTCTCAGGCCTCTAAGCCTTTGCTGGTGCACTTCCTTCTACTTGGAGCAACCTTCCCTCCTGTTCTGCACAGCAACCTCCCTCAAGAGCCAGCTCAAATGCCCCCTTCTCTGAGAAGACAGGTGCCTTCCAACCCCACTGTGGGGTTGCTGATCCTGCTCTGATCACGCTGAATTAGTGCCTGGCTTCCCTAGTCGGCCAGCAGTCCTTTGTAACGGTGGCAGAATTCGCTGGCATGTTGCACTTGAGCCTGAACTATGTCGTAAGTCATTTGCACTATTAAGAGTAAAAGCACTGGAGTTTTTAAATGAGCTGTGTCTGTTATAAATTGGAGTGGGTTCAAGGTTATTCTTATAATGTCATGTTCACTCACTTGCCTGTTTTCCTGAGTGGGTGAGAAAGGGGCAGGGTTGCCGCTAGCTTGCTGATAATTGTTCTGAGTGTTGGAAAAAAAAAAGATTTTTAAAAAGGATCAACACATCTTGAGATTCATTAATTAGGGTGGGTAATCATGATGCAGGGAGGGGTGCATGTCGGATAGAGGAGGGGATAGAGAGGGAGGGGGTAGAGAGAGAGAGAAAGAGAGAGAAAGAGAGAGAGAGAAAGAGAAAGAGAAAGAGAGAGAGAGAGAGAGACTGAGATTGGGGGCAGGGAGCTTTATATATTCATATGTTAAAAAAGTACACCTGGGTGAGAGCAGCAATTATTCACACCATGTTGAAGGTTAACTCTGATAAAGATGGAACAACGTGGAAAACATTTGTATTACATTAAGAGGGAAAAAAGCAGAATCTCAAACTATATGTACATTATGATTAAAAGCACATTAAAAAATCAATGCAAATTTGAAAAGAAGGCAAGCTAAGAAACAAAATAGCTCTGATTTGTGAGATGGTGACGCTGTAGGTGGTTTTTTCTTTAATTTAATGGTTTGAGCAGTATCTCTAGCCCATAGACCTGCCCCATGAACCTTCCATCACCCAGGCTGGACAGTGTGTGGGTCAGCAGTCAGCCCATCCTGCAGCTTCAGGGGATAACAGAACTCCCCATCTGCAGCCAGTATACCCGGTCCCACCCTCCTTCCTCAAAGAGAGAGTTGATACGAAATCCTTCGTGTTTGCTATCTCTTATTTAATCATCAATAGCTCAAAAATACATCCTCTCAACCATCACCCCCTAAAGGTCTATCCTTTCCATCATATCATACTCTCGACTGCTTTGTCTTTGACCTAACCCCTAATCTCCCAAATTCTTATAAGTAGCCCCCCTAGAATTGCTTGTTCCACAACCACCAACCCTCCAAGTTCTTCAATATTTTCTGTGCATGCTCCCTCCTACTTGTGCTCTTATAGAAGACTGGTTTGCCCTGAGGACACCACCCCACTCTGAAACCCTTTCCAGCTGTGGTGGTTCCTTCTCTTACCTCTGCAGTCTTAGGATTGGAAGGTGTTGCTGTCCTCTTTGTTCCCAAATGCTGCTTCTGTAACATTATTTCTAGCTCCCCTGAGGCTCATGCTGTTCAGCAACACTACTCTCTTTTTTGCCATCATCTCCCAGCCCACAATCATGACCTAGCATCACTGAAGACTTGAACACCTGACTTACCAACTTCCTTTACACCCCAGCTCCTCTTTCAACTTGGTTGACTTCAGCATCTGCCTGGATGGCTCATCCAACATGGCCAATCTATTTCTCTCTTTTCCTTCCCATTCAGGATTCTCCAGAGAGTTGTCTCCATTTCCTGACTCCCCTGCTTTCTCCTCAGTCACTCTCAGCAGGATGCTGGCCCTGCATTCCACCAATGACCTCCATGTCATCAAATCCAAGGGACATTTTTCCTACTTGCCCTTTCAGTAGCAACTGATGCTGCTGGACCACTCCTTCTGGAAACACTCTGCTTTTGGTTTCTAAAATTTATTTATTTTTAAAGCAGTTTTATGGAGATATATTCACATACCATACAATCCATCCAAAGTGAACTATCAATGGCTTTTAGTGTAGTCACATGATTGTGCATTCATCATCACAATCAATTTTAGAACATTTTCATCTCTCCAAAAAGAAACACCCTATACCCCTTGGCAGTCACTTCTCAATCCCTCTATCTTTGTCCAGCCCTACATAACCACTAATCTATCTCATTCAGAGAAAATACTTTCCTTCTAGGTTTCTATAAATTTATTTATATTTACATTTTATATAAATGGAGTCAAACAATATGTAGTACTTTGTGTCTGGTTTCTTTCACTTAGCATAATGGTTTTTGTTTGTTTGTTTGCTTAATTTGGGTTTTTTTTTTTTTTTGCAATTGATGGAATAATATTCCCATATTACTATTCACTACAGTCCACAGTCTAATCCATATATCACCCTATAATTAATACCTTGTAATAGTATCATACATTTGTCCTAATTCATGGAAGAACATTCTTATATTTGTGCTACTGACCACACTCATCGTCCACAAAAGGGTTCACCGTGTTATATAGTCCCGTATTTCATCCTCTAGCTTTTCTTCTAGGGACATACTCAACCCGAAACTTTCCTTTTCAATCACAATCACACCCTCATATCATCACTGTTAATCACACTCACTATAATGTACTACACCACCACCTCTATCCATTTCCAAACATTTACTATTGACCTTATTACAAATTTTTCTGCATTTAGTTGTTAAGGTGAAACATTCTCCTTGTTTCTTCTCCAGTTTCCCTGTATCCTTTGCACTCTTGTCATTCTCACCACCAAATGCTGATGTCATTCTCCTCTTCTAACTCTGTAATCTCTTCCTAAGTGATCACATCCTCACCCCCAGTGTTAATTACCACCTCTACAGAGAGAACCTAGAATTTATATCTTCAATCCTGACTTATTCTTTGAGTTCCTATCAGTTCAGCCCTCTGACTTGGTATTTCTACTTGGCATTCTCAAAGGCAGCTCAACTCTACAGGCACAAAACCTAACCACAGTATTCCCCCACACATGATCCTCTCAGTGTTCTTCATCTCAAAGGATGGTACCATTGTCCATTCCGTTGCACAAGCCAGAAATCTAAGTCCTCCTTGGTATCTCCTCTTGCATGTCCTTTCTTTAATTTATCACTGAGGGCTATTTCATTGATTGATGAAAATTTTCTAAAATCTATCTGTTTCTCTTTGATCTCCAACTCAATGCTCCAGTTTCTTTACTGGGTTACTCCATATACAATCTGGGTTATTCTAGTCCCCACAGAAGCACCTGGAGTCACCTTTTTGAAATAGTTATGTCACTCTCTACTTTTATTTCAGGACAATGATGAAACCTTCAACATGGCCTGTAAGTCTCCCCTCTTCTTTCCCACCTCATTTCATTCTCTCCTTTCATCTTTTCCCTCATCTCATTCTCCCCTCTCTAACCACTCCAGCCTTCTTTGCCTTCCATTCTCCCCTGTAGCCCTTGTCATAGAGCCATTGCACAGGTCGTTGCCACTGCTTGGAATAGTCTCCAAATCTCTAGCTCAGTTAAATTCTACTTAAGTTTCACTTACTAGTGCAAGCATCACTCTCTCAGCGATGTCTTTCCTAACCACCCCCTCCAAGGAGATCAAATTTCCCTTTTATAAGGTTTTGTAACACCATGTATGTACTTTTTCATGGTACTTACAGAAATTGACAATTCTGTGTGTCATTATTTGAGCAGTGGTGGTCTCTCCCACTGACAGTAGAGTTCCATGAAGGACAAGAATCATGTAGGATTTCGATCAAAGTTGAATCTCCAACAGATAATATCGTATCTAAGCACCCAATTTAAAAGTGCTTCCATCATTCTATATATATTTTTAATAGCTTTATTCTTTTTTTTCATACCAGGTATAACTACTTGCCACATATGTAGTTGTTTATCATCTGTCTCCCTCACTAGATTGCAAGTTCTATGAAATGCTGGAATTTGTTTGTCACTAATGTATTCTCAGCACATAAAACAGTACCCATATGTGAATATATCTCAATAAAATGAAGATTAAAAAAAAAAAACAAAAAAAAACAACAACAAAAAAAAACAGTACCCAGCACAGGTAGTCATTCCATAAGCAGTTTTTGCATAAATAGTGTTTAATAAATATTTGTTGAAATAATAAATATGTTTTGTGTAAAAACAACAACAACCTTTCCCAGCAACTGGATGGTATTTAATTAGCCAGTCTAGTTTTATACACTCACATGACTATATTTGCCATAAATAAATCTATTACATAAGGTTATAACAATAACTATCAAAATAACTACCTTAACTTACCCTATTTAATGTCTATAATCAAGCATTGAATAGAGTCAGTGATCAAGGTAACTTGTTCGTTTGCTTATCTACCATTAAAATAATTTACTAATCAACTGCCCCCAGAAGAAGAAAATCAAATAAATTTTAGTTCAATCTTTTAAGTAACTCTTGAGTTATTTATTATCTCCTTTCGGTTAAGTGCTTTCCCTTTGATGGTCACTGCCAAATTGCCCTTCAAAGAGGTTTTACTAATATTCATTGATAAATTACCACTCCCCCCTCAAGGAAGATGTGTTTCCAAAGATAACAACTGGCCATAGTGGGGATGGACTGAGGAAGTGGAGAATGGAGGCTGGAAAGCAGAATGTCTAGGAATTGAAATCCTAGAGGAGGGAACACTTAACTCTGCCTTCATGTCTTGCACCACAATAGGGCAGGGAAAGGGTAGGCTCAGGATGATATCACCAGGCTTTCCAGTTTTTCTGAAACCACTTCTGTGGCTTCTGTGATGGCCTAGGAAATCTAGGTCACTCACGCCACCTGCTGTCCAGGTTGGGAATGACTTGCCAACATCAATGCCTGTTGGGATTTTTCGCCTGTTTCAAGCAATTTCTACCCAGCTCCCTCCCTATCTGTGACATTCTCCTTTCCTCCCTACAGCACACCTTTTGAGCTAAGACGGGACATGAAGGCATGGCTTGGGAGAGTGGCTACGGGAGAAGTGGCGCTCGGAGCTGCCACCTGTTCTTATTTCTGCCAATGTTTTAGCTGTTTGTTTCAATTCAATGCACTATCAGGCCCTAAGTAGGCCCTGGAGTAACAAAGATGAAGGAGATGTGATTCTTCTCCCCAAGGAGCTCATGGTCTAGAGGGGGAGTCAAACACATAAACAAATAATCAAAACACCAATGTTATGACAGAGGCAACACAACCACAGAGGGAGACATGGAATCTGCTGGTGGGAACCAGGAGGGCTACAAAGAGGAGATGATATTTACCTATGTTTTAAGGGAGGATCAGGGGTTCACAGGTAGAAAGGATTGAATGGCATACTAGGTAGATAGAACGGCATAAGCAAAAGTAGGGAGGACAAAACATTTACAGCCTATTCTTTAAACTACTGTTAACCATTTAGACTTTTTCAGATGCATTTTTATGTATATATTTGTGGATGGATGTGTGTGGTCTGTGTCTAGTTTTCATTTTTCGAAACATTATATTTTAGAAATTTCTCCATGTTGGTAAATGAAAAGCAACCTCATTTAAAAAAAAACAAAAAACTTCTGCACAGTGTTCTATTGCATTGATCAATCATCTTCCCCTTTTAATGCACATTTTAGTTTGTTGCCAGTTTTTTACCTTGAATGCACATCTTTATGAACAGGTATTTACTAAAATAGGTCCCTAGAAGTAAAGTTGCTGAGTCAAAGGGTATTTATATTTAAATTCTGACTGATAGTATTTAATGATCCTCCAGAAAGGCTCTACCCATTTATATTCCTGATAGGGTGGCTAAAGTAAGTCATGAGCTAATAAGTCTGTCACAGTTTTTCTGACTTGCGTTATGTGAATGTTTCTTTCCCTAAAATAATGATCCTAACAGTAATCCTAAATGGAGTGATTTGCTTTTTATATATAGTCTTTTCAACAACCATATAAGACATGTAAAAATAACCACATAAAACCAGTCTTTTAAAAATCAAGTGAAAACCATATAAAACAATTCATATTATCCCCATTTTACAGATGACAAAAAAAACTGAGACTCAGAGGAGTTCAATCTTATCCACAGTGCCCTGGTTGTCAGAACCAGAACTAGAACTCCAGCCTCCAGAATCCTAAAGCTCTTTTCTACTGCAATGTTGCTAGGCAACACTTCTCCCTTCTGATTCTTTGCCAATGCTACTTGTTGCCATGGTACTGCTGGGGCAAGGAACAGTAAGTTGTAATTAAGCAGTGAGCTAGAATCTTTGCTTCCAGAAGAAAAGTGTCTTTATGCCCTTACGTGTGGGTGGACAGGAGTCGAGGCCACAAGGGCCAAACTTGCAGTGCAGAAAGGGATAGCTGGAAGGAGCTGGCTGGCTTATCATGTGAGGTGGATGCTTTGTCTTCCTCCGTGTCTACTTGAAACCACATATGGCCAAGAATGTATGGGCAGGATTTCTCTTTGGGGTCCCTGCCTTCATGCAGTTTGTCAAGAATCCAGCTTCAGTGTGTGTCTTCTGAAGCCAGGAAAAATAGGGGCATCATTGTTAAAGCACCATTCTGGAATCAGACAGACCTGGGCTCAAATCTTGGTTCTGCCACTTCCCAACAAGTTACCTACATTTTCTGATTCTCAGTTTCCTCATCTGAAATGGAGACTATAATGCTGACCTCATAAGGTTCTTAATGTGGATTGAATGAGACAACGGGTGCTAATCACTTACCCAAATACCCAACACTAGCTATCATTTATTCAGCACACAGAACATGTAGCCAATGTTATTATTCTTAATTTAATTATTCACCCACTCGTTCCTCTTTGGGTGTGTTACAGTAACCAAAGGGGTTCCTAAACACCTGTAGCATTCTATCACTCAACACTGAGTTGAGGAATTACAAAAGCTTGTCATATTTTTGGCTTTAGACAAAAATACTCAAAAAGAGATTTTCAAAGTATTTGATGAAGGAAAATTCTGTACCTTGGAAATGTGTTATCTGCCCTGGGAATGAGTCATCTGTAGTAGGAGGAAAAGTGAAACTGATTTTCAAAGTCGGCACAATGGAAATTGCACGATTCAAATTACCGCAATTGCCTTTTCAGCTGAATCCAAGGAAATGTTTTCTAAATTCATTCACTTGACTTTTTGAACGCCTATTACATGTCAGGCCCCATGCAAGGGGTAAAAAGATGAATAGAACATGGCCCTTGCTCCAGGGAGCTCACAGATTAGGAGGGTAGACAGGCATTTAAACTAATTACAACAATGTGATAGATGCTGTAATGAGACTTGTGGATGGTATTTGGGGGACACAGAGCGGGAAGCCCTTAACCTGCTGGGGTGAAGGAAATGGGAGGAAGTATCAGGAAAACACATCTCAGAGCTGGTATCAGATGAGCTAAATCTTAAAAGGTGAGAGATAATCAGCAAGCAGACAAGAGGAAAAGGCATTTAGGCAGAGAGAACAACAGGGAGGCAGAAGACAGCATGAGCGGGGGGTGGGGGTGGTTGTTCAGACTGGGGTGCAGGCTGCACACCGGTGCGGTCGCGGTTACTGCTTCTAGGGGGAGGGGCGGCCGGTAGCTGAGCCCTCAGCTCTCGGGGCTGCTCAAGGGGTACCGGCGGCGGGGGCTCTTTCCCGGAGGCGAGGGCGAGGCGGAGGACGTGGCCGGGGTCCTCGGCGGGAGGCGTGCAAGGTATGGAGGGCGGCGATAGGGACAAGACACTCTTCATCCAGTAGGAGTATGCGCCAAAGAGATTTATTCAGGGGTGATTACAGGATATATAGGCTGGTAAGAAGGGCAGGGCTGGAAAGGAGGTGAAGTAGCCTTAAATGGCAATATTGAAGGGATAGGGGCTAGGATTGGTTCTGAGAGAACGCCGGAACCGTTGCAGCGGGGCGGGGGTTGTTCTGGCCACGGGCATGCGCGCTGGCGGTGGCAGGAGTGGCCTTGGCACCAGGGAGTGAGTGGGTAAGATAAGGAAGTGGGGAAAGGGCAGTTGGGAGAAAGGCGGTTTCCTCCGGCAAGCCTCCCCTGCCAGTGGCATTTTGGGTGAGGAAAAGGGAGCTGCCTTGACCTCGCTCCCCAGGCTCGGGGGGGCTGCAGAGGGCACTCACGCCCGTACCTACTACCCTCCCCAGGGGGTGATCAGGTCCCCTGGCCCAGGCCCGGCAAGCCGAGGTACAAGCTCAGACACCCGCAATTCCCCTTTCTTTTCTAATTAGAGGAAGAGGCTTTACCGAAGAGGCCCGCTAAGGGTGAGGGAAGGGGGAGGTCAGGGAAGGGAAAAAAGGGGTTGACGGTGGCTCAGCGAGGCTGGAGCTCAGTGTTGGTGTGGTGCCCGGGCGCTTGACAATGGCTTCGCTGCAGCGGGCTGGGCGAAGGTGAGGGGTTTAAAGTTCAGGGGTTCAGAGAAGCTGGAACTCGAGGTGAGAGCGATGTTCAGGTGATTGAGAAGGGTCTCGCGGTTGGCGAGTCGACCGGTGGCGTTGAGGTCGCGGAGGGTTGGTTGTCATCTTGGAGTGGGGGGCGTCAGAGGTGGCGAGTCGCTGATACTGGATTTGCACGAACGAGGAAAAAATGGCATCTGTTTGTTTTCTTACAAGCTGGACAATTTTGCGGATGAGGCAGGGTCCTAAGATGAGAGCTAGAATAATTATTAATAAGGGGCCAAGAAAAGGAAGGATGTATGGGAGGATGGGAGTGAAAAAACTGGACCAATAACTGGTGGCTTCACGATCTTTTTTACGCTTTTCCAGTCCCTCTCGGACCCTTTTCAGGCTATCCTCGACGAGACCTGTGGAATTGGCATAGCATTCTTCTCCTAGGGCGGCGCAGAGGCCTCCTTCTTTGAGGAGGAGAAGGTCAAGACCTCGGCGGTTTTGGAGCACTACCTCAGAGAGGGAATTGACAGAATTTTTTAGATGGTGAATAGCGTTTTGTAAGTGATGAATGTCTTCGTCAACAGCCGCCCTGAGGTGAGTTAGGGCGGAGTCTTGACTGGCTAGTGCAGCGATTCCGGTGCCAGCGCCGGCAAGACCTAGGAGGGAGGCAATTGTAAGGACGGTGATGGGCTCTCGCTTTTGCAGTGGGGCAGGAGCTGCAGTTTTTTCCAGACGGAGGAAGAAGTCTTCTTCACTGTGGTATAAGACCCTAGGGATAAGGACAATTAGGAGGCAAGTTTCTTTATATTCATTGATGACATTCGTGCTGAGACAGGGGGTAAGTCCTGTAGAGGAGCAGAGCCATTGGGAGGAGTTATGAGGAATGAGAAATTTTGCCGAGCTGCTGGGAAATGAGTAGCTGGCACAGGCAGTGAGGTCGGGAGAGTTACTGGAGCGAGGGCGGACGCACTTTCCCGTATAGGAGACTGAATGAAAGGTCAGGGGGACGGCAGAGGTATTCCAATTGCATTCCAAGGGGCTGTTTTCTGTGCTTTCTGAAAAGGAGAGGTTGGAGGCAACGGGCTCGTATAGTGAGGAAGAGGTGGAGAGGCAGAGCCAGCAGGATGAGGTAAAATTGGGGTTGGAGGAGTTTACTGAGGTAAAGGCGGCTTGGATGAGGCTGAGGAGGGGAGAGGAATAACGAGAAGGGGGCAGAGGAAGCTGGGGTGGTGGGGTTGGCGATGCGTTGTTTGCAGCTGAGGTGCGGCCTCCGGATGCGCTGCTTGTACTTGAAGTGTGGCTGGAGGGCTGTGGAAAAAGGGGGTTAATGACTTGGTTGGGACCTATGCCAGAGGGTGTTTTTAAAGCAGTATTTTGGCCTGGTTGGTTTACAGCCTCCTTTTTTATTAGAATAAGTGATCCTCGGTCGGTTCCTTTTTCATAGATTCTGAAGCCTCAAGTTTGACCGAGTAACCAGGAGGGATCAGTGGGGAGCTGCACTGTAAGATTAAGATGTGTGCAGGATCCCTTACTTTCTTGGCCGAGCCAGTTAACAGTAGGGAGTTTGCACCCTGTAGGGGCCCACTTTAGGGTAAGGTAATGATCAGGAACAGGAGGCTTCCAATTAGTGGTTAGTGTTTCACACCCCCAGTATGCACAGTAGTACTCGTTGGGGGAATTACAGTACGATTTTTCAGGATTTGAGGATGGGCACATGTAATATCGGGCCTGGGGATCACTTACCTTTTGAGCGCAGGTTTCTTCGACTCTGGAGACAAAGGTGGTGAAAGGCTTACTCGGCTCCTGGAAGAGCTTGGTGAATTTATTAGGCCGACAGGCAGAGCAGTTGGCAAACGCGCGTAAGGCGATGCCTCTGAGGACAGTTCAGAAGGTGGCAGGGACATTAATATAAGCAGACGCATTTAGAAATGCTCCAGTGCCCAAATAGGCTTCAGGGGGATGATAGACTCCAATGGCTGCGTCTTGCTCACTTTGCTGAGCAGCTTCTGCCTGGAAGTGAGCACGCCAGTCAACAAACTGACCGGGGTTAAGAATGGAACGGGCAAGCGAGGCCCAGTCTTGGGGGATGCAATAGTCCATGCCGAGATCCTGCAGTATTTGGGAAGCGTATGGGCTACCTAACCCGTCCTCCTTGACGGCCCTGCGAAGCTGCTTGATAGTATCTGAGTCAATGGGATACCAGTCATACGGTTTCTGTGGGGTGGGGGCAAGGTTAAGAGGAAAGCAGTGAAAGGCACGAGAGAAAGGAGGACGCGCTTGCAGAGGGCTTGGCGCGGGAGTGGGGATAGGGGGAGCGTTGTCCCAAGGGTTGCCTTGAGGTGTAGAAGGCAGCCAGGGGTTGTTAGTCGGCAGGGTGGAAGGAGCGGCGGCAGCTGCCGGTAGCGGCTCCGAGGGGGAGTTTGCCGAAGGGGGAGGTGGGAGTGGGAGGCCCCAAGCGTCGCAAGATGGCGGCGCGGTGGGCGTGGCTAAGACACAAGATGGTGGATCAGCCCCGCCCTGTGAAAGGGTGGGGCCCAAGGCATAAGATGGCGGACTAACTCCGCCCTGTGAAAGGGCGGGGTAAAGCATATGCGGTTTCCGGCTCAGCTTAGGGCTGATGTCATCGCCGGAGCATTTCCTCCCCTCGATGGAAGAAGAAGGAGGAAGTTTGCCATCTTGGCGTGGCGCAGTGTTATTTTGCTTTTTGGGAGTCACCTCGAGCGCGTTGTTAATTTGCTCGACTAAGGACTCCGTGTCTGAGTCATGATTTGAATTAGTATCGCTATCTGAATCTGTTGGCTGGGTTGATAGGGCCTCCTTGGATTTAACGAGGCCTCGATCAGGGGGGAGGGAGCCTTGAAGGCAGGAGCGGATGGTTATCAAGGTGGGGAGCAAGCCGGGAGGGAAGCGCTTGCTCTCATGTTCCATGGCATTAGTGACTCGATCAATAAGACGGTCATAAGTAACAGGGTCCCAAAGATGGCAAGTGGTGAGCCATGGGTTAAAGGGGAGCAGGAGGTCCCAGTACACCTGCAGCTGCCGGACAGACACTTTACAGCGATGCGTGTCTAGGAGACCGGCCAGAGCACGAACTTGAGGTGCCTGACATGTAGATATACGATTACCCATAGCTGAGGGGGGAGGAGGGGGGGTTACTCCCGAGCCGGGCCGGCCGGCTGGCGGGGAGGAGGAGGAGGAGTTGTTTACCGAGCAGAGAGAATGAGATAAGCTGTGGCCGCAAGGCCGAAGGAGACGGCGAGAGCAGAAAGCAGTGCCCTTTGGCAACGGGAGTAGTCAGGGGGGGCGGTTGCAAAGAGGCACACGGCACCAAATGAAGAAATAAAGATACAAAGAATTACAGCAAAGTAATGGAGGGGAAGAGGGAGAGCGTTAGGAGGAACGGGGGTTATAGAAGTGCGCATACAAAAGGACGAAGAGAGCGTAGGGGAAGGGAGGAGTTCCTACTGGATGAAGAGAGCGTGGGGGAAGGGATGAGCGGCTTCGGAGCAGGGAACCTCCCACGGCTCCAGAAGCGGCGAAGGAGAGGCGGCCCTACCTTGCAGGCGAGGAAACGGGAAGCTGGAGAGGCGTCCGGGCGAGCGATCGACCTGCTGAACTGTTGTGTGGAGACGTCCCTCACACGGGGCACCAGTTGCGGTCGCGGTTACTGCTTCTAGGGGGAGGGGCGGCCGGTAGCTGAGCCCTCAGCTCTCGGGGCTGCTCAAGGGGTACCGGCGGCGGGGGCTCTTTCCCGGAGGCGAGGGCGAGGCGGAGGACGTGGCCGGGGTCCTCGGCGGGAGGCGTGCAAGGTATGGAGGGCGGCGATAGGGACAAGACACTCTTCATCCAGTAGGAGTATGCGCCAAAGAGATTTATTCAGGGGTGATTACAGGATATATAGGCTGGTAAGAAGGGCAGGGCTGGAAAGGAGGTGAAGTAGCCTTAAATGGCAATATTGAAGGGATAGGGGCTAGGATTGGTTCTGAGAGAACGCCGGAACCGTTGCAGCGGGGCGGGGGTTGTTCTGGCCACGGGCATGCGCGCTGGCGGTGGCAGGAGTGGCCTTGGCACCAGGGAGTGAGTGGGTAAGATAAGGAAGTGGGGAAAGGGCAGTTGGGAGAAAGGCGGTTTCCTCCGGCAAGCCTCCCCTGCCAGTGGCATTTTGGGTGAGGAAAAGGGAGCTGCCTTGACCTCGCTCCCCAGGCTCGGGGGGGCTGCAGAGGGCACTCACGCCCGTACCTACTACCCTCCCCAGGGGGTGATCAGGTCCCCTGGCCCAGGCCCGGCAAGCCGAGGTACAAGCTCAGACACCCGCACACCGGGAAGGTTGGGAATGAAACTGAAGAGGCAGATGTCTGCACCTGCAGGATCTCAGATCGCCAGTCCTGTCCCCTGCACTGCAGAACTTTCTCCTTATAGAAGCACCCCCCCATACAGACATTGTTGCAATGCTTTGAGCTTTAGTCCCGAACCCCTTGTTTGCCCTGTCTCTGCTTCCCACTTTACTCCTAATCCCCTGCGTTCTTAGCCCATGATTCATCTTACTTGCTCTGTCACACCTAACACTCAGACCCTCCTCCAGAATCTTTTGCTTCCCCTGCCAAGATGTTACCAATTAGACAGGTTTTGGGTGCAAAACTCTGTAGGCACAGAGCCTAATGCTGGTTTTGTCCTGGTCAGAATATAATCTCATCCCAGAGCAGCCAGGAGAGGAGCTGTCTCCTTGCTAACAGCACTGATTCCCTTTCCAAGACTGTGCCTTGGAGACATGGTTCAGCCATGTAGAAAAGGCCTGGTGGCTTCCAAGTGAGGCAAAGCAAATGTCATTCCTGGCTTGTCATTTGATCAGGGAAGTTAAGACATCAGCCATCCTACATACATGGTTTTCATGAAGTTCTATCTCTGCCTGAAGATGGGGATGTGACTTTGTTCTTCTACTTCTGATTAGTGTAAGAAGGCCAAGTTGCCATTCATTGTTTCTTCTGTGACATAGAATCAGTCATCTGCTGCTCCACAGAGTTCTCATGGCTGGCCCAGGGTTTTCCCTTGGAATGGAATTGTCTACTATGTAGGTACAATTCCAGGAAGGAATATGGACCCATCTGCAATGAACTGTCCAAGGCAACTGAGACGGACAATTGCCTGTGTGTGCTGCTAGTCTGGCTGGCTATTTGGATGCCTGTCTGAGTAAATCTACCCTAGCAGACCCAGGCTGTGCACTACATGATTCATGGGGATGCCATGCACTCAGACTAGAATGTGAATGTCACCTCCTGGAGTTGTGCAAAGCAGGGGCCCTGCATCCCAAGCTCTGGGATGGAGTGGGAAAGAGGAACAAAGGAATATACCCACCACATATGCCCTGCTGATGGTGCCTGAGTGGGCAGTGGAAGGCTTGGGAGCATCAAGAACTTTGTTTACCATACTCTATGGTCCAATACCTCCAATTACCAGCCCCTAGGAACCCCTCTCAAATTCTACTGGATAGACTTAAGGGCATGAAATTTATCATCCTCCTCCTTGTACTTAACATTGGCTGGACAGAGACCAGGGTCTTGTCTACTTCCTGGAGCTCCAAGTCTAGAAGGAACCACCCCATCCCACAACACTCAAAGTATGCATCTCGCTGCTAGTGATCTGTGGTGGTATCCTGTTATTAAGGTTTTTGTAGGTATGTTACTGGATAGTGTTAGGGGATACATGAAGCTCCCATTGTATTATGCTTTAGAATAAGCCAAGTCAAGCAAATATACATGGGAAAATGAAAAGACAACCCAAAGGCCCTGTTGGACAAACAAGAAAGATAAATGAAACTACTAAAGCCTAAGTTTCCTTAAACAGGGACAACAACAATGCCTACCTCAAGGTTGTTTCAAAATTAATGGGATAGTGCTGAATTCCAGAAAGAAAGCTCAAGGTTAAAACATGGGACTGTATAGCACAGTAAATCTCGTGGTGGACGATGACTGTGATTAACTATACAAATATTGAAAAGTTCTTTCATGAACTAGAACAAATGAATGACACTGTTACAAAGAATTAATAAGAGAGTGGTATATGGGGGAAAATGCACTTATTGCAAGCTATGGACTATAGTTAACAGTAATATCTTAATATTCTTTCATCAATGGTAACAAATATACTGAAGGGGGGTCAGTGATGGGGGTACAGGGTAAGGGGTATGGGATGTCTGGGGTTTTCATGGGTTTTTTTGAATAACGAAAATATTCTAAAATTGATTGTGGTGATGAATGCCCAGCTATGTGATGATACGTGAGCCACTGATTGTATACTTTGGATGGATTGTATGGTGTGTGAATATATCTCAATAAAATTGCATTTAAAGAAAAAATTAATGGGGAAGAATTTAGGTGACTGGCAATGAGCCTATTAGCAGAACCTCCATAAAAAAATTAATGGGATAAAATACATATAAAGCACTCAGCACTGTACCTGGTACAAGGTAAGATCTCAGAAATAATAGCTATTATTGCATTGTTTTATTTGTATTAATAAAGTATCTGAGTGTTTCTAATAAGGGATCAAGGATAAACTGACAATTTGGGGCTGCTGCCCTCATCTATTAGCACAACCTGGGCTATGCATCGACTAATCTGACATGCCCTCCTCACCAGCACTGATTTCAAAAAGAGGTGGTTAACTCTCCTGAGTCAAGCCAGGCTGGAGTTGTCGTGACCAGTATCTCTCCAACTGTCTGAGAAACTATGGGTCAGACCAAAACCTACTTTTCCATTCAAGCCCTGGGAAGATTGAGGAGACTGCATAATGGCCAGCTAGCCAGGACTGGTCTAGAAAAGAGCATCTGCCAGTGCATCCGCTGTTTTCTGCATTGAGGTACAAACAGTCTGTCAAAATCTTAACCATAAGTCTACCTTTGCACTAAAGGGAGGGGAAGAGAATGGTAGGGCTGTACCATATTTCCTATCTGAAAACGAGATCTAAGCAAACGGGTTTTTATTTTGAGGTCCTGAATGTCAAGGAAGTTTACTGTGAACTGCTTATGGGTTGGAGAGTTATAGATGAGCTTGTCCTACTGCCAGGACTCAATACCATTCTCCTATTTTTCTACTCTCTCCCGTATTGCGAGAGCTTGGCGAACGAGTACTAAATATTCCAGAACTGCTTGCTAGAGTTCTTTGTTAGATTTCACTAATGAGAGGCCCTTGCGCAAGATTTGGAATGTGGAAACGAGGCAGAAACCATAGAATTGCTCCTCAGGCAGTGATGACGAGAAGCCAGCGATGGCTTTCGCAGATGTGAGGAGGTTCCGAGGCCAAGCTTTCCCCTGCAAGTCACCTAGCTTGGGGCTGCAGCCAGCCAGGATCGTGGCTAGTTTCCTCTGGCTCCAGTGACTTCCTGACTCTGAAACCTACAAGTAAGTCTGAGCCAGCCATGGCTTTCCCTGGCTTTTGCTCCTTTAGCCCCTTTCAAGTGTTTAGTAAGCATCAAATTCCATGGATTAAATCCCTTCCTACTTAAAATACCTAGAATGGTTTCTGTTTTCCTGACCAGTAGACAAGTGCCTGGCCTTGAAAGGTCTTATAGGCCAGGCTGAGAATGTGGACCTTTATCTTTCTCCTGCATTACAGAATGTTCACTGAAGTAGTCCAGGCAATTATTGGTCCTTGAAGCTCCTTTTTTCTGCCCTGATATTCCCAAAGTGTCCTTTGGTTCTAGGAAGTAGAAACAGAAAGGGCAGACACTTCTGCACAAAGATATATCTCTACACTTCCTATCAATTTGGAACACTTCAATCCCTAACTCCTTTATTTAAAAAATTCAGTTTTATTGAGATATATTCACATATCATACAATCATCCATGGTGTACAATCAACTGTTCACAATACCATCATATAATAACCTTTATAAAAAATGTTAAATGCCTATTGAGAAATGCATGCCCCATGAATTCCTTTGATTTGATCATCATCTTGTCTAATCCATAGGTAATATCATTTCAGGAAAAAGTTTAATTTTATGGACAAAGAGCATTATAAATTCATTTACAGTTATGAAAATGAAAGAAAAAGCACACTCAAATTCTAAGCATCCTGACAAATCAGGGGTTTTTGTTGCATGCTTGTCTTATCCATATACATACAAAATTTCATAAAGACCTAACTATTGTGAAAGCACATTTTTATATTCTGATTTTTGCTCTTAACAAGTACATTAAAAAATTTCCATTTTGTTATACAGTCTTCCTAATTGTCATGTTTAACCATTTCATAATATTTAATTAGGTGAATTGATCATAATTTACTAACCTTTTCTTCCATGGCTGAATATTCAGGAAGGTTCTAATTACACTGTTATTATGCTTAATGCTTCGATAAACATCCTTTTGCTTCTGTTGATTAATCTCATCAGGATAAATTCCCACGAATGGAGTTTCTGGGCCAGGGAGCCTAATTGACACTTCTGGAATGGACTTCCACTTTCATCTCGTCTAACCCCTCTGGTTTTGATGCCTGATTAGTAGTAACCTTAATGGGATAGAAAGGAAAAGGGAAAAGTAATAGGTATCCTGGTGTTCTAAAGCCAGCCTGACTTACAGCCAGGGTGGCTGTATTAGGAGACATGGTGCTGAGAGATCTGGGAGAGAGACTTAGGGATCAGGAAAGGCACCTGGATAATAAACACGGTCTCAGGGTTAGTCAGGAAAGGCTAACTGCTGCAACAAATAGCACCAGACTTTTAACGCAATGAATAAGTACATTCTTGCTTAGCCATGGGTGGGGTGAGGGACCTCCACAAAGCTATTCTGGGTGCTTCGTCCTGAGGCATCTCCCTCCTCTGTGTCTTTGGTGTCCTCTCCGTGCAGTTAGCAGCTGGGGAAAGAGCGTGAGTATCCCAGGGAAGGTTTACACGGGCCACTTCTGTTTACACTCCATTGCCCAAAACACAGTCTCAAGCCCATACCTAACACAAGGGGACCGGAAAGCATAGCTTAGGTATATGGCCAGGAGGAAGAGGAGAACACAGAGATTGGTGTGCACAAGCAGTCTCTGCCAGAGGCTTTTACAAAATCTAGCCAATCAGGCCTGAGAACAGGAGGGACCAGGCAGTAGAGAGAAATGGAGCTTTGCTGCTTGCACATAATTTGCATGCAAAGTAATGCAAAGAGAATGTGCCTTTCCAAATTCTGCCAGTGTTAAGCAAGAGCTTCTCTGTCACACAGTTCCTGGACCTTTTTTCCCCCAAGCAACTGAGGAAGAATGGCAAAAAAGGTCACTTCTTACTTTTTCCCTAGATTTCACGGGTGGCCAGAAAAAGGTAATATTGCTTGTTAACCCCCACTCCTTTTGCCTTCCTCTCTTGAGCCTGGTCGCTCCAATTCTTAAGCTTGATAACGTAAATATGGTTCCAGAACTTTAGCCCTATTTTTCCGGTTTCCTGATCTCATGTCTTCCCTCTTTATTGATTGGGTATTTATTATGTTCTACTCATTGTGACAAGAGCTTTATGTATGTAATGGAAGAAAAAAATAATGCTGCAGTTTGAGCTTGTTAGCCCTAGAAGGGTGGCAGAAATCCATCAAGGGAGAAAAAACTGTCCTTTTGTTAGGAATACACCTTAATGGACAGGTTTGGCTATAAAAGCAGAGGCTTCTCAGAGCATAATCAAACAGGAAGAGGTTTAGCAAACAAAACAAAACAAAACCACCACCAACAGAAAACAGTGAGAGTTAATTGCACTGTATGGCAGAGTGAAAAAGAAAAGAAAAGAATTTTGGAGTTGTTTTCTGCTGTGTTCTCAAGAAAGTACTGGTGAATTGGAAAAAGAGTAAATATTTCAACCCTGGTTGTAAACTAAAATTACATGGGCTCCAGTTTGGGGCTATTGTAAATAAAGCTGCTATGTGCATTTTCATAAAAAAATTACATGGGGAATTGTGATTTTTAAGATTTTTTAACAATAAATTTTTAAAACTGAAATCTAGCATATATACAGAAAATTGTACAAAACATATGTTTTTAGCCTGATAAATTTTAACAAAGTAAGCAGACTTGTAAAATCATCACTCAGATTAAAAAAGCAAATATTCATCAAAAGATATTATCAAGGACATGAAAAAACCTACAGAATGAGAGAAAATATCTGCTAACCATGTATCAGAAAGGGGCTTAATATCCAGAATATAAAAGAAATCTTACAGTTCAACAACAAAAAGGCAAACAAACCCAATTAAGAAATGAGCAAAGGACTTAAATAAACATCACTCCAAAGAAGAAATACAAATGGCTGAAAAGTACAAGAAAAGATGCTCAGTATTATTCGCTATTAGGGAAATGCAAATCACCACCACCAATGAGATACCATTTCATACTCAGTGAATGGCTACTATTTAAAAAAATGGAAAATAACAGGGTTGGAGAAGATGTGGAGAAGAAGGAACACTCCTTTATTGTTGGTGGGAATGTAAAAATTGTGCAGCCCCTGTGGAAAAGTTTGGCCATTCTTCAGATTAAATATAGAATGACTTGGCAATACTCAATATATACCCTAAGGAAGTGAAAACAGGGTCTCAGATACTGGTACACCAATGTTTATAACAGCATTATTCACAATTGACAAAAGATGGAAACAACCCAAGTGCCCATCAACAAATGGGTAAACAAAAATGTGGTACATACACACAATGGAATATTATCCAGCCATAAGAAACAATGAAGTTCTGACACATGCTGCATCATGGAACAACCTTGAAAACATCATGTTGAGTGAAATAAGACAGACACATAAGGACAAATATTCTATGATGTTATTTATAAGAGCTGTCTAGAAACAGCAAATCTGCAGAGATAGAAAATAGATTAGAGGTTACCAGAAGGTGGGAGAAAGGGGAAGGGAAAGTGTATGTTTTGTGGATATGTGTATGTTAACAAAATTATTAAAAAATAATAATTGATTACATATTTGGCCACAAAAAAGCAAACATTGCAAATATACAGAAGTCCCCTTCCACGCTCCCTCCCTGTCACTACCCTACCCCTCCAAGGTTAACCACCATCAAGACAGTTAATACCATAGATTAATTTTTGCCTGTCTTTGAATTTTATATACATGGAATAATAAAGTATGTATTTTTCTTGTTGGACTTCTTTTTTAACATTATATTTGTGAGAGTTAGCCATGTTGATACAAGTAGCAGGACTTTGGTCATTTTCATTGCTGTATAGCATGAATACAGCAAGAATGTATATTACGAATATTCCTCAATTTATTTGTCCATTGTTGATGAACATTTGGGTTCTTTCCAATGTTTAACTCTCTTTAATTATGTTGTTATAAACATTCTTTTCTTATAACAGCTTTATTGATATATAATTCACATGTCATACAATTTCCCTATTTAAAGTGTACAAGTCAATGGTTTTTAGTATATTTACAGAGTTGTGCAACCATTGCCATGATCAATTTTAGAACATTTTCATAGATCCCCAAATAAACCCTATACCCATTAGCAATCACTGCCCCCCTCAGCAACCACAAATCTGCTGTCTCTACAGATTTACTTTTTCTGGACATTTCATATAAATAGAATCACATAAATGCAGCCTTTTGTGACTGGCTTCTTTCACTTAGCCTAATGTTTTCAAGGTTTGTCTATGTTGTAGCATGTTCCTTTTTAATCACTGAATGAAATTCCATTGTGTGGATATAACACATTTTGTTTATCCATTCATCAGTTCATGGGTTTTTGGGTTGTTTCCTTTTTGGCTATTATGAATAATACTGCTTTCAATATTCATGTAAAAATTTTTTTATGAACATATGTTTTCATTTCTCTTAGTTATATACCTAGAAATAGAATTGCTGGGTCATATGGTAACTCTATGTTTAACATTTTAAGGAGCTGCCAAACTGTTTTCCAAACTGGCTGCACCATTTTACAATCCCACCAGCAGGATATGAGAGTTCCAATTTCTATACATCCTTGCCAATACTTGTTATTGTCCATCGCTTTGATTCTGGCCATCCTAGTGGGTGTGATGTGGTATCTTGTGGCTTGATTTGTATTTTCCTAAGGACTAATGATGTTTAACATTTTTTCACATCTTGTTGGCCATCTGCATATCTTCTTTGGAGAATGTCTATTTAAGTCCTTTGTCCATTTTTAAATCAGGTCATTTGTCTTTTTATTATTGAGATGTATCAGCTCTTTATACATTCTGGATACAAGTTACTTACCAGATATAGGATTCAAAAATATTTTCTCCTACTCTGTGGGTTATCTTTTCATCTTTTTAATGGTATCAATTGCAGTATGAAAGTTTTTAATTTTAGTAAGAAACTAGAATACAGGCTACAATAGGCCAGAGTTGGGGTAGGGAATGGAGTTAATGCTTAATTAGTACAGAGGTTCTGTTTGGGGTGACGGAAAAGTTTTGGCAGTGGATGGTGATGACAGTAACACAACATTGTGAATGTAATTAACACCACTGAATTATATATTGAATGTGGTTAAAAGAGGAAATTTTAGGTTGTAAATATGTTACTAAAATAAAAAATTTTTAAAAACCATAGAACTGAACAGCACAGTGAACCCTAACGTAAACTATGGATTATAGTTAATAGCATAATTATGATATTTTTTCATCAGTTGTAACAAAGATACATTATGCATAGTGTTAATAACAGAAAAAGTGCATGTGTATGAGGATTATATGGGAACTCTATTTTCTGTATGATTTTTCTGTAAACCTACAACTTCTCTAATAAAGAGTGAGTTAGTTGAACTGGACATAAACACTCAGGAACTTGGAGGTGTCAGAGAGAATCTGTGGCATGGGCTGAATTAGGAATGGGTATTAAACATTGTAGTGGGTTGAATAAGATCACCCAAAATTCATGTGTATCTAAATCTTCAGAATATAACCTTATTTTGAATTAAGGTCTTTACAGATGTTATTAAGGTAAGGATCAAGATGAGATCATACTGGATTAGGGTGGTTCCCTATAAAAAACTGAGAACGGCACACAAAGATACAGAGGAGGAGGCCATGTGAAAATGAAGACAGAATTTGGAGTTATGCTGCTGCAAGCCAAGAAACACCTGGAGCCATCAGCAGCTAGATGAGGCATGGAAGGATTCTCCCCTAGAGCCTTCAGAGGGAGACTGTCCTCTTGTACTTTGATTTCGGACTTCTGCACTCTAGAACTGTGGAAGAATAAATCTCTGTATATTTAAGCCACCAAGTTTGTGGTAATTCATTACGGCAGCGCTGGGAAACTAATAAAGTCATATAGCCCATTACCCAATATATTAAAGTGACTCCTAGGATATACATATATCCACAAGTAAGAATTTGGATAATAAGAATTTATTCCTCACAACCATTTGTCTCTGTTGTATAGATGTAGATGGTAAGATCTTGAAATGACAGTTTGTTCTGTAACAGTAGCCTGGAAAGAGAATGGGAGAGAACCAAATTCTCCTTCTTGCTCCCTGATTGCTGCAGAGGGAACCCTTGCAAGAGGTGGGGTTGGGGGGCACTGAGAGGACCAGAGTTGCTTAGAATTACGCAAGGAACTGTGACTTCATCGTTGAAAAATGGCCAAACCCATGTCTGTGGCCAACACTGGGGAGCTGGGTGAAAGGCAAGCCAATGCCTACAGACGTTTCCCTACCCCTCCTCATTGACATGAGCTCATCTCATCACCATGAAGCTGAAGCAGATGTTCTCCTTCATGCAGGCAAGCAAAGACCTTCTTGAAAGTCATATTTAGAATGACCCAGAGAAGGATGTCTGCCTGCATCATGTGACCTTTCTGACCTCTACCTGAGTGGTCCCATGTAGCCAGGGATACATGCAATCCCTTCAAACAGAGGATGGATTTTCTAACAAGCTGAAGGACGATTGTAGTGTAAAAAAAAGGAGAACCCTTGCTCACACATTTGGGTGGGACTGGACTAAGTAAACTGCACTCCCATTGTATAATGAGAAAACTGCGGTGTAGAGGAGTTGATTTATTCAAGCTTATAAAGGTAGAAAGTGATGGAGCCAGTGTTTGGATATTGTTTACTCTAACTATAGCGCTGTGTCTTAATCAATCCATGACACCACCTCATGTGTTACTGCTACAGAGAAAAAACCCCATACTTTAAATTTTTCACATGGGCCTCCAGATCTAGTTTCTACCCATATCCACCCAGCTCTGTGCTCTGCGAGGTTGACCTTTGTGGACTGCATCAAACAGCTCTTTTGCCCTCCAGCTTCCAGTTGGGTTTGGCCAATGGGAGGCACAGGCAAGAAGTCAGAGGGCAGAAAGGGAGTGTGTGTGGATTGGCTGTGCCTCTTGATCAAAGGCCACAGCTCCATTCCCATGTCTTTTTCTTAAAGCTATTCTCCCTGGGTTCTGGTGACCTCTGTCTTCCTGTGGCCCTTCAGGCCTAGGGTGGTAATGTGCTTCTCTATTCCTAGCCCCTGAGTGCACTGCCATCTGTTGTTGTTTCCCATAACTCTTGTAATTAATTCCTTCTCTAAACTCTATTTAACCTGTTGGGTGTTAACATCTGTTCCTTGCTGGGACCCTGAATGATCCAACTCATAGCCTCCTTGCTTATTAAATCTGACTAGGCTCTGGGGATGGGCTAGATTTGAAACCAGAGAAAAGAAAGGGAAGATTAGATATTAGCCCGGGACCCAGAATTTGCCATACTGGGGACAAAACTGTAAAAAGGTCCCAACCTGCAGCTCCTCAGCGTGCTTACAGTCCCCACCCACCTGGTCCCCAGGCCTCACCCATCTCTGCCGTACTGCTGCAGCCCCCACCCCATGCTGCAGGAGCCCCACACAGTTGCTTGCAGCTGGGAGAGCCCCTCCTGTCTCTGCCCAGCATATGCAGGAGGGAGCAGATGACAGGAGGATCTCCCGTTTCCACCAGATGAAAGCTGATGCTGAATGGGGTTAGAATCCTGAGTGGGTTCTCCCCAGAACTCTTTTTGCATATGATTCCACTGCAGCAGTTTGACATTTCAGACACATTAAATGAAGCATGACAGTCAAGGAAAAGTGAATGTTGTGGACTGGCTAGAACCTAATTGGGACATAAAACTTGTTTCTCTGTTGAAATGTGTTTCAATTGTGTGGCAACCAAGTACCAAAGAATAAAATGTCCTCATTTATTAGGTGAAGACAGAACACATATAACCCAATCCCTGTTATTTTCAGTGAGGCAGAGTGGGATTCTTTTGTTTTCTAACCTCTTTCTTTCTCTCTCGTCCTGCGGAGACCTCACAGCTGTTCTCTTTGGCAGCCCAAGTGGCTGGAAGTGAATGTTTTAGGGAACTCACTGGTTTCCAGTGGCAAGGGCACATCCATCAGGCCAGTAGCCACCCTGGGCAGACGATGAGCCTGGGGGTCTCTGCCAGACTTTACCTGGCTCCCCTCTGACAATCTGATGGCTGCTGGACACACATTGCTCAGAGGTGAGATTATTTGCTTTGCTCGCTTTACACTGTCCCACTGAAGATTTCAGTGCAGCTCTGCTGAATTCCTACAGCATTACCAGTGTCCAGGATTGAAACAGTCACACCCTGTGGAACCAGACGATATTCTTAACAGAAATGGCGTCAGCCCCGTGGGGCATCCCCTGGGGAAGCACTTAAGATACAGTGGCCTGACTGCCCAGAGGGCCAGGAAAAATGATGCACAGGGGAAAGCACATTTGCAAAGTCCAAAGGCCTCTTTGAGTTCATATTTGAATGGCTGCTTCGTCTTTAGTATATGCTGTGACCATTTTTGTGTTTGAATATGTACCTGTGTGTCCTCTCTGAAATGATAATGGATATGAAAAAGTATGGATGTGGGCTTATTAAATTGTCAGGTTATAAGCAAGTGGGAGGCAATGTGACATATAGGAAAGGGTGTGGGTTTTAGAATTAAACCAGGTTTACAATCCAGGAATTGTTTTATTAGCTGTGTGTCCTCAACAAGGTTACTTAGCCTCTTTGAGCAAATTTTCTCAAATATGAAATAGGAATAATAGCACTTTACTTATTTCATGGAGTTGCAGTAAGTATTAAATGAGGTCAAGCACAGGGGAACATCCGTTCATTGTGTGGCACAAGAAGGTGCTCAGCAAATGGTGGATAAAATATTCAGGATCTCATTTCAAGCATAAAATAAATCTATGCATACTGGCTACACTTACTATAAAGAACAGTAGAGGGCAGACTTGACAAATTTATGAAATATTGGCTTTCAAATTCGCTTCCAAGAGAAAAGCAAGAATTCCAGAAATGACTTTCTTAAATACTTTGGCTGAAAGATGCCTCTGTTACTACTTTTAATTTCTTCACAGAAATCTAGGTTTTCCTGTTTTGCAGGAATTCCAAATATTGGGCAACATTTAACTGACAACTTTGATTACGGTGACGTGTTTGCCAGGTCCCCAGACTAGGGTAGAGTGATTCTGACATGTTTCTCTGACTATCTTTGTTCTTGTCATGGACTTGATGATAAATGGAAGAAATAAAAGATGTTAAACTTTCCCGATATCACTTCATATTGCATCATTTCAAAATAGCATGAAGTCTGTGGCTAGAAACATTATGAAAAACAGAAAGTCAACTTGCAGCAGAGTGGAGGTCAGATTACATCTTAGTTAATGATTGGAATTGGGGATGGGTGTGAATTCCATTCCACAACAAAGGAATAAGTGGGCATTTAATACCTATTTGTGGAAATCTGAAGGGGTACTGAAGTGTAAACGTTTGTTTCAGTTTACACTACCTCTTGCAGTTTCTGGGGGAGCCAGCCTCACCCAATCTCCATAACATTAAGTGTTACCACTGCTTGACATTTTCAGTAACTTACAGATGAAAAAGTAGCACCTCAGGTTGCCATAACTGGCATTTCTTTCGTTCCTGAAGATGAACATTTTTCCCTGTCAACGTGAACATTTTTACTTCTTTTTTATGAATTGTCTGACAATATCTTTAGCTGTTGATTGCTTTCTTAGCTTCTAGAATGGAATTTTTGTAAACCATTGATATTATCCTTTGCAAAACAGAAGAGATACAGTTTGTCAGTCTGTAGTTTTTCCAAAATAACACATAACACATGGTTAGCCCTCAAAAATATTTGTTGAATTGTATTTTAAATTATTATATATTTAAAAATGAAATTTTTAAATATAAAGGAAATACATAGTAATATTTAAAACTATTGAATATGTAGGCAAAGTAGAAAGGCAACCAGTATAATCTGAGCACTTTTTGTTTATTTTAATGCTTGAATACTGTTCCATCAAGTTGATATATTATCATTTGCCCATTTTCTAGCTCTGTCTTACTTTGTTTTCAATCAACTCTATTATTCATAATGTTGTTAGAGAAATACAGAAATACCAAATTGTAAGTATTTACAGTTCTATTTCCCATCCATCCCCCCCTCAAATCACGTGACTGCACCCCCACACCCCTTTCTAAGAATAACAAGTCCAGAGGAAGACATTTTGCTGGGATGGGTTGGGGGGGAATAGAGATGCTATGAATGGCTAAAGGTAGGAAGAGTAGTTTACTGTGTTAAGAAGGTAGTTGGAGTTGCCCAGAGGTAACAAATATCAGAGACGTAGATTGTGGGAGCAAGAAGAAGATGAGAGAAGTTGAATTTGGGAAGAGAGAGAGATGATTAAAGAGAATATTTTTAGAAAGTATAAACTAGTGCTATACATACTGGTAAATGAACTGTTTGTTACCTGTCTGGAATAAGCTAAGTGCAAAATTTGAGAGCAAGCATTTAGCAATTTTTCTAGAAATCTGGTATTGCTGCAACATCCATATTTATGAGCAGTGGACTTGTCTTATTGAACAGGGTATGTGGGCAAGCTACATATGAGCCTTTGGCAAGTGAACCACATTACAATATATGATATTTTAAGGTTAGGTTATCAACCGCAACCCAAAGGTTTATCAAGTAAGATTTATACATTTATATAAGAAAATATAAGATTATAAAAATGGTTATTTTCATAATCACTTTAATTTTTAATCAAGTCTGTTTCAGGGGGTTGAATTGTATCTCAAAAAAGATATGTTTAAGTCCCAACCCCTGGTGTTTTTAAATATTACCTTATTTGGAAATAGGGTCTTTACAGATGTAATTAAGTTCAGATGAGGTGATACTGAATTGGGAGGGTGGGGAGATAAATCCAATCACTGGAGTCCTTACAAAAAGGGGGAAATTTTGAACACAAGACACACTCAGAGGGAAGGTGGCCACAAGAAGATGGAGGCAGAAATTGAAGTGATGCAGCTACAAGCCAAAGAACACTGGCAACCACCAGACACTAGGAAGAGGCAAGGAAGGATTCTTCTCTAGAGCCTTCAGGAGAGTATGGCCCTATGATACCTTGAATTCAGACTTCCAGCCTCCAGAACAGTGAGAGAATAAATCTCAGCTTTTTAAGCCACCCAGTTCCAGGGTTTGGTAATTTCTTATGGCAGCCCTAGGAAATGAATGCACCTGTTTTTAAATTTATGGACTTACATTTTTAGTTAAATTAGGGAAGTAAAATTTGTACTACCTATTATTAAGTCTAATTCACAGTGGGCAAAACAAACTCCACTGGCCTGTTTCATTAAGAACAGACACAACTTTTCTGTATGTGGCAGATGACAATGAAGGAAATGATTCTGAAAAAATGAGGACCAAAAGCATTTGTACCAGTTTTACTTAAAAATGTGATACTTCATGCACTGAGTTCAGATTTGTAGCCTTAATTGATGAAGTGCTTAAATCCACAGTTTCGTTTGTAAAGATGTACTATCTAATGAAGAAATAAAACCTTCAAAACAAGTGGCACTCAGAGATAAAAGAAATAAGCTCAAAAAAAATATTTGAAAGAAAACATATTTAATCTAAAAATGTAATTATTAAAAAGCAGATGCTCAATATTTCACATATAAACATTAGTTCTTTGCAGGCTTCTAATAAAGCAGCACTTCAGTTGCAAAGACTAAAAAGAAAAAATACAATTGCCAAGACTACACCAAAGATATCTGCCTGGAAATGTTGGGTGAATCTGTGGCAAATAACAGTTCAAGTAGTACCTTCAAATGATACTATAGCTTGATATATTCAGAAACAGGCTAATGGTATGGAAAACTAACGCACAGAATACACCAAGTTAGCAAAATATATTTCATTCAAACTTGCTGAGAACAGATATTGCTAAGATGACAAATTAATTTTAGTTTATATACAATTTGAACATGATGGTGTTAAGGAGTCATTCTTTTTCCAGCTCTCAACAAACCCAACTAGCCCCGAACTGGATAAACTTATCAAGGCTCCTGTTGTCAACAAATGTGATTTAGAGTTTAAGTTTTGGGTAGGATTCTGTTCCTTGCAATGGCAGGAAAATACCCAGCACACTTACTCAGATTAGGGAGCTTGTGCCTGGGTATAAATCAATGCATTTCATCCTTCATTTGAGAAACGTCTTCTAAAAAAAAAAAAAAGTCAGCTCAACTAAATATTCTCCTTAGTTACAGTGTAAAAATTGTCAATTATGTAAAGACTGATATGTTAAATTTGAGATTATTCTCTTTACTATGTGATAACATGGAAGCTGATCAAAATGCCTGCTACATGCAGAAGAAATATGATTTTTGAGGAGAAAAATTCTGTCAAGAATATTTGAACTATTTAATGAACTCACAGTGTTTTTGTAAGATAAATCATTTTGGTCCCAACTTCTTAAAGATGTGAAATGGATAACTAGATTTGATTATTTGTCTGATACCTTTGATAATTTAATAATCATAATACTTCCGTGCAAGGAGGGGATGCAGCAAATTTTCCAATGGCAGATAACATCTAAGGGCAGCAACAAAAGTTAGACGCTTGGAAGAACAGTCTATACAGATTGTTAGGACAGGTTCCAGAATAGAACACCAATTTTTAAAGAAGTAATGACCTTGCTATTGCACCTCTGTGAAAAGTTATCATTGAATACTTGCCAAATTTGAAAATATGTTTTAAATTTTTGCTTCCCATCAAATCAACACTCATGCAAAGGCAATTCACGGTTTTAAAATACATTTTTTTTGACCACAAGATAATTTAAATTTAACTACAACTTTATGGGGTCTTTTGTGGAACTGGCTTCTGTTGAAGGGTTAGAGATGAGTTTTGAATATATAGCTTTGTTTGCTTCACTTCATATAAAAGTTAAAAATGAATATCCTGTGTTTCCTGAAATGCTTTAAAATTCTTCTTCCATCCTGTCAACACATCTCTGGGAAAATAATTTTTCTATTGTGAGTGTTACTAAAACAAAATATAGAAACAACTTAGACATACATTATCCCTTGTGAGTAGTGTTGTCAGCAACCCAACCTAGATTAAACAAATTGGCAAGGAAGAAGCAAGCTCACATTTTACATTAACAATTTCAAATATTTATGCTGTTATATTGTTCATTCAAGGTATGAATATAGGAGTTCAATATGGGTCATTGCTATTTTACTCATAATTATTCGTTTAGTTACGATTACAGAGTGACAGAAGTTACAAGTGTAATAATGATTTTCTTTTTTAACCACACATGTGCACCATTTCTCTCCATGATGGATTGGAGATTTAAAAATCCTCAACCTTCACCCCAGAAGCTTTGAAAAGCACCAGAGAAACCACTCCTCAGGGTCCTTCTAGGAGACCTCAGTGGAGGTTTTCAGTGAGAACCTGTTAGTTATCAAGGCTTTGGGGAGCAGAGTTATGTTTTATTTCCATGTGACCCCTTGCTGGAGAAGCCTTAAAGTAGAAGCAAATCCAGGTTTAGCTGGATCACACAGTTTGATGTTTTACCACTTGTACTGCATTTAGTACTATCTACTCAGAATATATCGTAGAAGTGCAATGTTAGTTTACTAACTGATTTCAAAACTGAAAATAACAGGTTTCACAAAATTTGTTTAAAATATTAGATTCAAGAGACATAGCTCTGAAACATGATGACCAAGTCCGGGGCTGGCAGTGGGAAGATCTGAAGTCTTCTTGGTCTTGCCTGACCTATAACCAACAAAGGCAGATACACAGACCTGTCTCTTGATTCTGCTCCTTCCACAGGCCACCATCCAGTTCTCTGTTTTTACTTAATGGTAAAATGTCTCAAAATTTCTCCGAAACAGCATCCTACACTTACTAAGTACAAGAATACAAGAGGTAGGCTGAAAGGCAGATGAAAAGTGGAGGTTTCAATGGTGTTGATAGTTTGTGGGACTGAACCACAGAATATTTGAAACTGGAGCCCTCTTTAAAATCCCTGACATAAGCTACCAGAGAAAACTGGTGAGCCAGCTGCCTCAGGAGGGTGAGAGGGGCCAACGGGACCATGATGGTGTCCCAACTGCACTTGGGAAAAGCTAGGCAAACCCTTGAATGTTAGACCTACCGTGGTCTAGTTTAAGTTAACATTCCTTAATGGGACTGCGTAAAACTGCCTCATCAACTCTGCCAACAGAAACCAGACACTGAATACCAAGTCAGACAGCAGTCTGGTGAATTAAAGACCACACCTTCCCTGCCCCCTTACATGCACAGCTGATGAACATTTATAGTAGAAATTCTGGATAGGCTGTTTATCTGCTTGATTTTGGAGGCCCATCTGATATCATTACAGGTACCACCTGTTGGGCAGACCAGGCTCATAATTAATCCATGATCGTTAGGTGAAAAAAATGGGGCACTGTTGTGGGAGGGAACTGATTACAGTCTTCAGGCCTCACCCATCTGGCTGCATTAAAGCATACACACACACCTTGACATATGGACACTAGCTGGAGAGAAAGGAGAGGATTACAAGATACAGATGATGAGCGGACAACAAGGTTTTCCTTTGTGGCCAATGCAAGGGGGTTCAAGATGGGTCTTACTTAAAAATTAAAAAAAAATATTCATGAAGAGAAGGTCTTTTACCTTTGGTGGCAATTCTGTCATTGAGCATTTTGGGGTTCAAGCTAAGCATGCTGCTACTTCTCCATTCTTCCAAACAGAAATCTTAAATATTTCTACCCAAGGGCCTTATAGAAATGTGTGAATATTAATTGATGTTTGATGACTCGAGATTTATAGAAGAAATGTTGGGTATTAGTATGGGTTATTGTTACCATATTGTTGTAATTTCAGTCATGTCACCTATTTGGTGTAAAAGCAAAACCTAATGTCAACTGCCATTTAGGGAACTGCTATTATGTGTTAGGCACCATTTTAAATGCAATGCATATATAGAACACAAAATTCTACAAGATGGTATTGCCAGAGCTCAGCTGGCACCAGAGCTGAGCTCCAGTCTAGGTTCAGATTTTCCTGTCTCAAGAAAGAATTCAGGGACAAGAGAAATAATGGTAAGCAGTAAAGTTCATTTGAAAGGCCAGCATATGCGGGAGGAAAGTAGCAAAGTTTGGTAAGAAGGAACACAGGCTTGAGAAGTCAGCACACCTGTGAGAGAGAGGATGCACCTGGTTGAGCTATGTCCAGGTTTTATATATTAGCCTGTTGCTATGCTTTAGGCTAGGATTGGGGGTGGAAATTTCCACTCTCCCACACCCCCCCCCCCTTCCCACCTTGGCTTAACCCCTCCATCTTCCCGCCACCTGGCTATCTCAGCTGATTCTGAGAAACAGGGTTTGGTCCTCCATCTGCCCAGCCCCCCTTCTTGCTCTCCATCTGGCTATCTTGACTATTGCCTGATGCTGACCCATCCCTCCATTTGGACTGACTGATGGCTCTGGCCTGCCCAGAGTGCCCTATTTTAGCCTGCCTCGATGGGAACTATTATCACCCCTATTCTACAGAGGAAGAAACTGAAACAGCAAGTGATTAGAAGAGTCATCCAAGGACACAGTTAATAAATGGTGGAGCTAAGGTTTAAAGCCGGCCTGACTCCAGATCCTGTGCTCTTCGCCATTTGCTTTAACACAGGTAAAATGGAAAGAATGGAAGCCAAGGAGCAGACTCCATCCCCACGCCACATGGATAACACAGGCGTCCCTCGGAGGTATCGCGGGTTTGGTTGCAGACCACCAAGATGAACTGAAAATCCCAACAAACCGAGTCACACAAACTACATGAAGTTTTTGGTTCCCCAAGTACATAGAAAAGTTAGGTTTACACTATACTGTAGCCTATTTAGTGTACGATAGCATTATGCCTAAAAAAACAATGCACATACTTGAATTAAAATGTGACACAGAGACACCAAGTGAGCACAAGCTGTTGGGAAAACGGTGCTCAGAGCAGGGTTGCCGCTAACCTTCAATTTGTAAAAAACTCAGAATCTACGACACACAACAGAGCAAAGTGCTTAACACCTGCCCTTTCTTACCTCGCTTGGTTGTAGGAAGATAACAAGACTGAGGTCCTTGCAGCAGCCGCCGGGACTGTGGCGGCGCCACGTGCAGAGCTGCCAATTAAAAGGTCGCGGCGGGGGCGCGTGGGGTGTGCGCCTTAGAGGAAGCTTCACGCCGCCGCCTTTGCGTCTCTGAGGCAGAATGTGGTTGGATGTTTACAGAACATTAGCGTGGTTAATAAGTTCCAATTACTGAGAAAGTTCATGGACACGTACTACCAGAAGTCTGAAGACACGAAGAGAATAAACTCACCCACAAACCCACTTTTAATGAATGTATTTCCTCGGTAGAGAAGTATATTGAAGAACAAACGCTGGTGCGGATTCCTAGATTTAACATGGCGGCTTTCACCACAGCATTACCGCACCGTGATGATGAAGTGGCTAGTGACGCATTTGACACGCTGCTCACGTTTACCGATTTTCTGGCTTTTTAAGAAATGTTTCTGGACTACAGAGCAGAAAAAGAAGGACAGGAACTGGATTTAAGTGGAGGTTTAGCGGTGACCTGGTTGTGCAAATCCCCTTCCATGCCAGTTTCCCAGAACAAGCTGTGGCACTGGTTCCCACCTGCAGGCAATGACTGGGAGAGGCTTCCACTGATGATGGCCAGAGAATACGTCTTGCAATGACTGTCCTGCAGCTCTTCGTTAACGCTAAGTATTGGTGGGTCAAAAAAAAAAAATTCCCTGTGCCTCCCAGGACCTCTGTTTCTCCTTAACCTTCTTCTTGTCTTCAGGAACCCTAGTATTCCTCACAGAGTAGACACCTCTCAGGTGCTTCTGGGTTAAGCCCTTCCCCCAGTATATGCGTTGGTGTGCCCCCAGTGTGGAGTGACCCACCACCGCGAACCCACATCAGGCTTTGCACGAATCTTCTGTACACGTTCAGTTCTTTCGCTTAGGTCAGAATTTCAGTCTTTCAGTTCAAGTGGTCCAGCTGTGTGGGGTTTTTAATTGGGATTGTTTATCTAGGGTGTTACTGTCCCTGTGTTGCGGTAACTGAAGCACCCATGATTACAGCTAGTCTTGGCTGTGGTAATCAACTGAAAAAGATGCCCTTTACCTAAAAGCTACCTGTGAATATCAGCTTGCATTTGCAGTCCTTTAATCGTACGTCTTCTGCTAGTCCTGATGTAGTCCTACTGTTTCTAGGAAAAGCCTCTTGTAAGCATTGTTTTTGGAAAAAAGATAGTTTTATAGATGAATACCCAGGCTAACCTAGTGGATCAAATCTTGGAATTCCCATGGTTACCGTCTTAAAGATCAAAGTGTTAAAGGTTGAGTGCTTTTTAGATGTTAGTTCTATGAAAATAAAAATGCTTTCTACACTAGCATTCCTATTTTACTGAGTAACAGTGAATGTGTGCTGTGTGCTCGTTGTAGACTAAATGGTATCATTTCCTTGTAGCATGTTCAATGTGTTTGTGCAGGTTTGCTTAAAATCCCTTCTGTATAAATGCACTAGGTTTTTTGTTAGGATGGGTGAGTTCAGTAAAAAACGTGATTCTGCGAGTTGCAATTCCTTCTTCCTGTCAAATCTCTCCTACCAAGATGGTGTCCCACTGCTCTAACTCGGCATGAGGAGGAGGTAGCAAACAGCTTTCATGTTCATCTGTTTGGCTTTGTTTTAGTAAAATGTTTCGAATAACACTACTGGACCAGAAAACATGTATGTCACATCTCTAGAAAGAAGAAAAAACACAGTAGTTTAATTCCAATTTGTACCTTTGAAAATTATTTTAAAGTAAAACTAAAAATCTGTACTGGCAAAAAAAGGTGAGGTCCTTCAGCGAAGGGAGTGTAGGTTTTATAAAAACCATAATTTGAACCCAAGCACAATGCCTAATACATACATGAATGAATGAGTCATGATTCTATGAAATGATGCATGTGAAATTGACTTTAAAACTTTAAAGGCCATACAACTCTAACAACTGATTCTTAACTTGCCAATAAAATCCTGGAGAAAAATTTTTCGTCAATTTGGTTTTTTGATTAAACATTTTATTTTGAGATAATTGCAGATTCACATGGAATTGTAAGAAATAATATAGAGATACCATACATCCTTCACCAATTTTTCCCAATGGTATCATCTAGCAAAACTATAGGAACCATCACAGCTGAGATACTAACATTGATACATTCGAAATGCAGAACATTTCCAACACCACAAGGATTTGTCATGTCCCTTCTGCCCCCATGTCCTTTGCAAACACTTATCTGTTCTCCATTTCTATAATTTTGTCATTTCAAGAATGTTATGTAAGTGGTATAATACAATTTGTAACCTTTGGAGGTTGATCTTTTGGACTCACTTCTCTGGAGAGTCATCAAAGTTGTTGCATGAATCAACAGTTTGTTTCTTTTTATTGCTGAGTAGTTTTCTGTGGTATGGATGTACCACAGTTTGTTTAACCATTTGCCCATTTAAGGACCTTTGAACATCCAGTTTTTGGCTCATATAAATGCTGTAAACATTTGTGTGCAGGTTATTGTGTGAACGTAAGTTTTCTTTCTCTGAGATAAATGCTCCTGAGTGCAATTGCTAGGTCAATAGTGGTTGGCTATTTAGTTTTGTTTTTTTTAAGAAACTGTCAAACTGTTTTCCAAACCAACTGTACTATTTTTTGTTCCTGACAGCAGTGTATGATTGATCATACTTCTCTGCAACTTGACCAGCATTTGGTATTGTCTCTATCTTTTATGTTAGCTATTATGATAGGTGTATAGTGATATCTCTTGTGGTTTTAATTTTTATTTTCCTGGTGGTTTAATGCTGGTGAACATCTTTTCATGTGCTTATTTGCCATCCATATACCCTCTTAGGTGAAATGTCTGTATATCTCTTGCTGATTTTCTAATTGGTTGTTTGGTTTTTTACTGTTGAGTTTTGACAGTTATTTATATATTTCTATATTACAATCCTTTGACAGATGTATGGTTTACAAATATTTTCTGGATCATGTTTTTGTTGTCAAATCTAAAACTTCTTGCCTAGCCCTAGATCCTGAAGATTTTCTCCTATTTTTTTTCTAAAGTTTTATGGTTTTACATTTTACTTTTAAATTGTTGACCTATTTTGAGTTAATTTTTTTAGTAAGAGGTGAGACTTAGGTCAAGGTGCTTTATTTTGCCTATGGGTGTCTAATTACTCCAGAAATATTTGTTAAAAAGTCTGTCTTTCCTCCAATGAATTGCTTTTGCACCTTTGTAAAAAAAAAAAAATCAGTTGGTTTTGTGTATATGGATCTATTTCTGGGTTCTCTATTCTGTTCCATTGATCTATCTGTCTATCCCTCTGCCAACACCACACAGTCTTGATTACTGTAGCTATGTAAGTCTTGAAATTGGGTGAACTTCCTCCACTTTCTTCTTTTTCAAAATTGTTTTAGTGGTTTTAGTTCCTTTGCTTTTTAGTATAATCTTGTCTATATCTATAAAATATCTTGCTGGGATTTTGATAGGAATTGCCTTACAATCTGTATATCAATTTGAGTATGATTAACATCTTTACCATGTTGAGTCTTCCAATCTGTGAGTAAAGCATGTGTCTCCATTTATTTAGATCTTTTAAAAAATTTCTTTCATGAACATTGTGTAGTTTTCAGCATACAAATCCTGTACATATTGTGTTAGATTTATACCTAAATATATTTTGAGCAATTTTTTGTACAGTAGTATATTGCATTTTAAATTTCAGTGTCTGTGTATTCATTGCTAGTATATAGAAATGCAATTGATTTATGTACGTTTATTTTGTATCCTGCATCCTTCCTGAACTCACTTATTAATTCTAGAACTTTTTTTATAGATTCCTTGGGATTTTCCAGTTAAAGAAAAATTTCCTAGAAGTGGTTTTACTAGGTCGTGTCATCTGCAAATAGGGACTGTTTTATTTCTTCTTTCCAATGTCTATGCTTTCAATTTCCTTTTCTTGCCTTATTGTGCTGGCTAGAATTTCCAGAACTCACATGTGGTGAGTGTGGAGAGCCTTGCCTGGTTCTTGATTGTAAGGGGAGCATTCAGTCTTTCACCATTAAATATATTGTTAGCTGTAGGTTTTCTGTGAATGTTCTTTATCAAGTTGAGGAAGCTCTCCTCTATTCCTTTGATTCTGAGCATTTTTATCATGAATGAGTGTTGAATTTGTCGAAAGTTTTTTTTTTCTGTATCAATTGATATGATCATGTGATTTTCAGCCTGTTAGTATGGTGGATACCAATGATTAATTTTCCAATATTGAGCCAGCTTTGTATCCTTTGAATAAATCCTACTTGGTCATGGTGTATAATTCTTTTTATATATTGCTGAATTCTCTTTGCTATTACTTTATTAAGGATTTTTATGTCTATATTCATAAGGGATATTGGTCTGTAGTTTTCTCTTTTTTTGTACTGTTTGTCTAGTTTTGGTATCAGGGTTATACTAGCTTCATATCATATATTGGAAAGTGTTGACTTCTCTTGTATTTCCTAGAAGAGATTCTGTGGAGTTGCTATTAGTTGTTCTCTCAACACTTGATAGAACTCTCCAGTGAAACCATCTGGGCCTGGAGATCTCTTTTTGGGGATTTTTTAAATTATGAATTCAATATCCTTGATAGTTATAGGATTATTCAAGTTACCTATTTCACTTTGGGTGAGTTGTGATAGTTTGTGTTTTGAGAAATTGGTCCATTTCATCTAAATTGTCGAATTTATTTGTGTAGAGTTGTTCTTAGTGTTCTGTTATTATCCTTTTGAGGTTTCCATGGTCTATAGCAGTATCCTTTGCTTTATTCTCAATATTGGTAATTTGTGTCTTCTGTTTTTCTTTGACCCTCTTCCTTGGGTCCTGAGATTCCCAGTCAGTCTGCCTCTTCTCTCTATCTTTCAGAGTCGTCTTATGTTTTTTTTTTTTTTTTAAATATAATGTCTGGGGTTTTTGGTTATACTTAGCAAGAGGAATAGGACAAAGTATGTGTATTAGTTACGGTTCTCTAGGGAAACAGAATCAATGAGAGCTGTCCCTGATTATCAAATTGTAAAAGTGACTCACGCAACTGTGGGTATGCACGAGTCCAAATTCTGTAGAGCCATCAACAAACTGTCAACTCCAAGGTAGATGTCCGATGAACTCCTCAGGAAATGAACTGGCAACTTTGACAAACTGCTTAGGAAATGAACTGGGATCTTCGACAAACGTCTTCGATGAACTCCTCAGGAAACAAACCGGCAACTTCGACGAACTCCTCAGGAAATGCTTCACTGGGCAGCCGAAGAAGAAGTGAAGGTCTTTTATCTGTCTTGCTTATAAGTCTTCAACTGATTAATTGGATTAAATCCAGCCAATTGCATTCTCTCATTGTAGAAGGCATGCCCTTTGGTGAGTCATCAGTCACAGCTGCAGTCAATTGACTGATGATTTAATAAACCAGCCTGTTGGTTTATTAACCAGCCTCAAACGTCCTCACAGCAATTGTTAGGCCAGTGTTTGCTTGACCAGACAGCTGGGTCACCTGGCCAAGTTGACACATGAACCTGACCATCACAGTATGTCTACTCAATTGTCTCTGAGACAAAGGTTGTTATCTCGTTTGCTTTAAGACAGATTAATCTAGGAATGAAGTAAACTGATGTATACCTAGAATATATGGGGTTCTGATATTTATTTCCATGGATTCTTTTGCATTTTTAATTCACAAAAATATTTTGGTTATAGTAGAAAAACTGGAAAACATGTAAGTGTAAACAAACAATAATTACTAGACATAGTAATACCTAGATATAATATTAACAATTGTATATATATACTCTGAAGCTTTTTCCTATGAAAATATAGACATGTAAAGATAAATGTTTTACAAACATATGATTATACTGGGTATTCTTTTTCCTATGACAGTGCGCATTTTTCTGCCTTAATAAGTATATCTCAATTAGTTTTTAATGGCTGCATAGTTTTCCAATGCACAGATGTACTCTAGGTTATTTAACAAATCCTTTTTGTTAGATATTTACATTGCTTCCAATTTCTTATAATTCTGAGTAAAGATATTTTCCTTATGATGAATTGCTAGAAGTATGATGAATTGCTAGAAGATATTTTCCTTATGATGAATTGCTAGATATTTTCCTTATGGTGAATTACTAGAAATAAATAAATTCATCATTTATTCCTGGATTAAAATGTAGCATCTTTATGTTTTATAAATATTTTTCCAACTTGCATTCCAGAAAGATTTCTAACGGATTTTATCCTCCTCCCCGCCCTCCTGTATTGTAAGAGAGTACACTGGTGTCGGCATTCTTTTCATCTTTGCCCACCTAATAGGAGATAATGTTTTAATTTGCAGTTCTTTGATTACAAGCAGGACTGAGTATTTTTCTCTCAGATATTTAGTGGCCATTATTTTTTATTTTTTATGTATAAATCACCTATACATAAACTAAGCCCTTTGTTTTATTGGCTGGTGAGCTTTTCCTGATTGATTTGTATATTTATTTATATATTAAGAATATATGTGGAGAAACTAAGATGGCGGCTAGGTGAGACACGGCAAAAAAACACCTACATGAAAAACACTAGATAAAAACCAGAAAGTGACCTAGAATACCGGTTACAGCGATGTGCCAGCTGGACAAGGTCTGCTAGTTCCACAGGGTCCGTATACTTGGTGAAACTGGGAGTCTGCATTCTGAAACGAGTGAGTAAGCTGGCTGGAAGACCCGCAGCAACGCAGTGGTCTGGGGAAACCAGGGTTTGGCATTTGGAGACCGACTGGCTCTTTAAAAAAAAAAAAAAGGGAAAAACCCAGGAGTGGCTGCAGCTGCGATAGTGGGAACCACACAGTAAAACACAGCAAGAGAGGGCTGGGCCAGCCTCTCAGTGTCTGGCCTGGAAGATAGCCCGCTGCAGATACCCTTGGGGCCGGGGGAACGGAGGGGAGAGCCGGAAGCAGAAAGAAACCCCACAGCTAGCAGCTGGCTCCCCGGAGGGCTGGATAAACTCCTGCCCGGTGCTGTGCCCACAGCCCAGAGCCCCACCAGTTGTCCCGGAGCTGGGAAGGAGGAACTGTGTGAGGAGGGGGGTGTTGAGATGCTCCGTTCGGCCATCTTTGCATCAGGCTGAAAGCGCACTGGCACGGCCCAGTGGCCCGGGGCTTCCCTTGAGGGACGGTGCACACTGGTGACATAGCACGGCATTCCCTCAGCAGAGGTCCTGGAGGATCGCGGCTGGGCGGGGGTCCCGCTCAGAGAACCCAGGGACACTACGCCAAGTCCGGTGGTTTGTGGGACAGTGAGAGAGAGGGTCTGGGGCTGAAATGAAATGAAGGCTTAGACTCTTGTGGCGGCCTTGAATCTCCAGGAACCTGGGAGATTTGAATAATAAAGCTGCCCTTCCTCCCTGGCCACCCATATACATGGCCCACATACAGGGCGGATGGCTCCATTAACACACCACACTGAGTTCTCCAACTGAACCCCACAAGAATCATTTCCCCACACACCGCAGGGACAAGGTGGAGAACTGACTTGAGGGGTATAGGTGACTCACAGGTGCCATCTGCTGGTTAGTTAGAGAAAGTGTACGCCACCAAACTGTGTTTCTGAAAAATTAGATTGGTATTTTTTTTTACAACTTGAAAGAACCCTATCAAGCAAAGCAAATGCCAAGAGGCCAAAAACAACAGAAAATCTTAATGCATATGATAAAACCAGACGATATGGAGAATCCAACTCCAAACACACAAATCAAGATATCAGAAGAGACACAGTACCTGGCACAATTAATCAAAGAACTACAATCGAGGAACAAAAATATGGCAAAGGATTTAAAGGACATCAAGAAGACCATGGCCCAGGATATAAGCGACATAAAGAAGACCCTAGAAGAACATAAAGAAGACTTTGCAAGAGTAAATAAAAAAATAGAAGATCTTATGGAAATAAAAGAAACTGTTGGCCAAATTAAAAAGACTCTGGATATTCACAATACAAGACTAGAGGAAGCTGAACAACGTCTCAGTGTCCTAGAAGTCCACAGAACAGAAAATGAAAGAACAAAAGAAAGAATGGAGGAAAAAATCAAAAAAATTGAAATGGGTCTCAGGGATATGGTAGATAAAATAAAACATCCAATCTTAAGACTCATTGGTGTCCCAGAAGGGGAAGAGAAGGGTAAAGGTCTAGAAGGAGTATTCAAATAAATTGTTGGGGAAAACTTTCCCAGCCTTCTACACAAGATAAATACACAAAGCATAAATGCCCAGCGAACTCCAAATAGAATAAATCCAAATAAACCCACTCCGAGACATATTCTGATCAGACTCTCAAATACTGAAGAGAAGGAGCAAGTTCTGAAAGTAGCAAGAGAAAGCCAATTCACCACATACAAAGGAAACAACATAAGACTAAGTTGTGACTACTCAGCGGCCACCATGGAGGTGAGAAGGCAGTGGCATGACATATTTAAAATTCTGAGAGAGAAAAATTTCCAACCAAGAATACTTTATCCAGCAAAACTCTCCTTCAAATTTGAGGGAGAGCTTAAATTTTTCACAGACAAACAAATGCTGAGAGACTTTGCCAATAAAAGATCTGCCCTACTTCAGATTCTAAAGGGAGCCCTACCAGCAGAGAAAGAAAGGAGAAAGAAATATAGAGAATTTTAACAGACATATATAGTACCTTACATCCCAAATCACCAGGATGCTCATTTTTCTCTAGTGATCACGGATCTTTCTCCAGAAGGGACCATAAGCTGGGACATAAAACAAGCCTCAAGAAATTAAAAAAAAAAAAATTTGAATATACTCAAAGCACATTCTCCAACCACAATGGAATACAAATAGAAGTCAATAATTTTTGAACTGTAACTCCACTATTTACTTCCTACATGATATAAAATACACAAACTCTAATGACAAATCAGTGGTTTTGAACCCAATGAAAAATACGTAATTTTAGACAGCTGTATAAAGGTGGGGGAGTGGAGGAGTATAGGAACATAGTTTACGTGTCCTATTGAAGTGAAGGTGGTATCATAGAAAAACAAGATTGTTATGGATTTAAGAAGTTAATTTTAAGCCCCACAGTAAACACAAAGAAATTATCAGAGAATATGACCATAAAGATGAAAGGTAGAGTATGGGTTAAGAGAAATGGGGGAAGGGGCAATGGGGAGTTAAGAAATGAGTGTAGGGTTGCTGTTTGAGGTGAAGGGAAATTTCTAGTAATGGATGGTGGGAAAGAGCATTACAACATTCTAAATGTGATTAATCCCACTGATGGAAGGCTAGGGAGGGGGTGGAATGGGAAGATTTAGGCTGTATATATGTTTCCACAACTGGAAAAAAAAGTCTAAATAGATGACAATTGAATGCCAAGGATGAACTTGGATGGGATTGGAGGATGGAGGACAGGTGGCTCAAAGGGACACAGTTGAGACATAAGGAAAAGGAAATATAGAATGTAAGCTTTGTATCATTGTTGAATCTCTTGTACTTCTTAGCTGCGCTTAATGGGAGTGCATAAAAGAATGTTCTTGTTCATGGAAAGTGTATATGTGAATTATAGTATATGTTCAAGGATGTGTGCAGCTAGCTGTCATATGTTCAGAAGACAGAGCAATAGATGATGGATAATATAGGGAGGGAGGGAGGGAGGGAAAGAAATAGCAATGTGACAGCATGTTAAAGTTGGTGGATTGAGCTATCAGGGGAGGGGGGTCAGGGTATGATGGAATTCTGCGTATGGGGTTAGTGTTGTTTTTGCAACTGTTCCTATAACTTTGAATTTATTTCAAAATAAAAAAAAGAATATATGTGCTCTTTAGTGCCAAGCTTGCTTTTTACCTGTGAGGCCCTGGCTGGCCCTGTGCGGGACTCGGGAGATGGCTTGCATGGGCACCCTGTGGTCTCCTGCCAACCAGGAGAGGTTCATTTGTATCTATCCTGCTTATTTAAATAAGAAGACCATAGCAGAGGGGAGGCAGATCCCCATAGAAAAGGCTGTTAAAAATCCTACAGCTATAGAGAGTCAAGATGTATGTTTGGCAGTTGGACTTAATGCATTTCTTGAGAAAAATAAAATGTATTCTAGAGAATGGAATCGGGATGTTCAGTACAGGGGTGGAGTCCAGGTCCAGCTCAAACAGGAAGACTGCAGCCTCTGTCTCCCACAGTTCCCATCACCACAAAATTGAGCATCGATATCTGTGCGGGTTTGAAACTCTTGTGTACCCCAGAAGAGCCATGATCTTTTAATCCAATCTTGTTGGGTGGAACCTTTTGATTGAGTGTTTCCAGGGAAATGTGACCCACCCAATGGTGGGTGAGACCTTTGATTAAATTATTTCCATGGAGATGTGACCCTGCCCATTCTGGGTGGGTCTTAATTAGATCACTGTAGTACTTTAAGAGAGCTCACAGAAATAAGGAGTTCAGAGAAGCTGAGAGAGACATTTTGGAGAGAAGCTAAGATAAGTAATCCAGAGTTTGCCCCTGGGAGAAGCTAAGAGCCAACACAGACCCAGATGCTTGAAGACACTGGGAGATGCAGACAAAAAGACGTTTGGAGATGCTGAGCTAGGAGAAACTAAGAGATGACCTTCAGACACCTAGAGAAAAACACCCTGGAAGAACAAGTAAGAATGCACAGGAGCTGAGAGAGAGAAGCTAAGAGAGACAAAGCCCAGAGACACTTTCGAGAAAGCCATTTTGAAACCAGAACTCAGGAGCAAAGGACCAGCAGACGCCAGCCACATGCCTTCTGGGCTGACAGAGGTGTTCTGGATACCATCTGCCTTTCTTCAGTGAAGGTATCCTCTCGTCAATGCCTTAGTTTGGACACTTTTATGGCCTTAGAACTGTAAATTTGTAACCTGATAAATCCCCTTTATAAAAGCAAAAAAAAAAAAAAGCGATATATATGTTGCAAATATTTTCCCAGTTTTTCATTTATATTTTAACATTACTTATGGAGTTTCCCCCCATACATAAGTTTTATGTTAATGATTTTTTTCATATTGGACTTTCATATTTCTTATCAAGTTTATTTCTAGGCAGTTTGTGTTTTGTGCTATTCGAAGTAGGATCTTTTTTGTTACTTTTTCTATCATGCTGTTGTTAATTGGCAGGAAATACCTGCCTGAGATATTTTTCTCTCTCTTTTACCTAGTTAATTTCTGTTCATCCTTATGATCTCACATTGAATGCCATCTCTTTAAGGAAAACTCTGAGGATCCACCTGGCCCGGACCATGTCAGAACTCCCTGTTATTTGCACTCCAATCTCCTCCCCTTTTCCCTTGGTAGCACTTACCACAATTGGAATTACATGATTATTTGTTCACTGCCTGGCTAATGAGCTGAACTGAGGCAGTTTTGCTGTTGACAATTGACAGGTTATTTGCAGTAGTCTTTCATTTTAGAAATGGATAAGGCTGTGGTTGCCCTCCCCAACAACTTGGTGACCTGGTGCTGCATTAGGATGAAAGCAAGTTTCCGAGTGAATTTTGCCATGTGTACAAGCATTTATTAGTAAACAGGCACAAAGGCAGTCAGTGAGCCTTGGCAGGGTGAAGTCCCTCTCTCCATTTTTTTAGGTCCTTCCACAAGTAACTCCCCAACATGGTTCATTCTGAGGCAAATGCCACAATAGTCTGATGACAGAAACAGTGAATCTCATCAGATTAGAATGCTCCATAAGTGTGTGGGGGGAGGCAGGAAGGGGGGCAGGAAGACACAGGATCCAGGGGAGGTCGGGCAAAGGATGCTAAGCTGAAGGTGTTAGGTTCCTGGTCTTACTAGGTTTTTATGTCCTTTCATGCAAGTGACTAAAAATCTTTGAGTATCCATGTATTCTGAGTACCGTTCATTTTTCCACTGGAAAATTGTTTCTAAGATTTCATATACTTCTTAGTGTACTCTCTGGTGCCGACATAATATAGTGATATTTGAGGAATGCTTGCCACCTAAATACCCTGAAATGTGGGATTCCTGATAAGGATATTTCAAATATTAACCAACTACCCTATGGTAGATTAAAATTAATTTTTGCATACTTATGCATCAACTGTCTATACTGAGGTGTTTTAAAATTAATTATAGTCTATAAAGCTTGACTCTTCCTCCTGGAATAAGGACCTTATTCTTGTTCTCTAGCTTTTCTTTAATGCTAGCCTGAATACTTACACGCATTAAGCCCTCAATAAATATTTGTTGAATTAATACATAAAAGGTTGAAAGCTATTGCTTTTTAACATTTTGTAACAAGAATATTTGCTGAACTGCATTTGCTTTTCTGCTGATTTTTTCATTTTCAAGATATATAATTATATCAGCCTCTAATATTGACAAAATTTTCCTTTTTGCACCAATTTTTTAATCTTTTACATTGTTTTCTTCCTTAGTAGTATTGGCTAGCTTCTTCAGAATAATATTTAAATAATAACAGTTTTAATGGACATTTTAATCTTATTCTTACCGTTAATGGAAATGCTTCTGTTTAATCTTTAAACATGGGGTAAGTTCTTTGTTCTAGATAGAGTTGTTTTCAAAATCATGTTTCGAAGTATCCAATTATTAAATTGTTTGAAATACTAGCAGCAGCCTTGGATTAAGCTCCATTTTAAGTAAACAGAAATATCTGTCTGGAGATAACTATTAAGGGGAGTGAATGCATGTAAAGCACCTAGACCAGTGCCTGACATCAGGTAAGCACATATGTGCTGGCTGTTATCACTGCTGATATGACCAACTGGGTGTATGCCCTTCAGCATACAGGGCTTTTAGGAAAATAAGATTTCCATGGAGATGCTTGCTTCATCCACAGGAAAATGTTACCATCACAATGTCGTGGTGACACTATTAGGCATTCTGCAGGAGATAAGGTTGTTAAGGAAGAATTGAGCCAATTCTTGGGCTAATCCTTGGCCTAATTCATCACTCGGAGGACAACATCAGGTGCCAGCTCAGAGGGCTAAGGAATGAATATTGTCTGGGCACTTCAATGTATAATTTATAGATGAGATGATGTCCTTTTCGGTCCCCTATCCTAAGCTCTCCGTTGGCCCCTGATCTAATTAATAGCCCCAGAGGAATGCTTACCTCAGAATACGGCTAATCTAGCATTGAGGGAAAGAATTTTCTTTAAATGTAGGGGAATTATTTCAGGATGATGCTACACACCAAAACAATGGTTTTATTCATCCATCCATCCCTCTTTTTTTCCATTTTGCAAATAGATGTAGAACATTTATTATGTGCCAGATACAGAAGTACAAAATCAAATCAAAGATGGTCCCTGCTTTAAGTATCTTGCTCCCAATTGGAGAAGACAGGAACAGACTATGGATAAAGGTATACACAGAATTCAGTGCACACAGCAAGGACTCTCACCAGTTTGGAGACCACAGGGATCAAGAAAGTTATCCTGATGGGTGTAAATTTTAAAGAGTGGTAAAAATTGATCCCAGAAAAGGGGGGTGGGGCTAAAGGGAGATAACAGAATATTAAAATACCTGGAGACATAAAACAAACAAAAATCTTTAAGAAATAACGAATAGAACCTCTTGCTAGAGAGAAGGTGGTGTGGTCACAGCAGGGAAGAGAAGGAGTGGCAAGAGGTAAGGACAAGACCCATATCATGAAGGGTCTTGATAAAATAATTACTTTCATACGAATGTAAAATGAACATGTATCAGAGATTTTTTTAATTCTTTCATTAACGAGGGAGACATTAAGATGTTACAACCAGTTCAAAGGACAATTCAAAGGATGACATTTGTATGTACAATCAAGAATGCGAAAAATCAAACAGATACCTGATGTTCATTATTCACAGTAGTCAAAAGGTGGAAACACCTCAAGGGTCCATCCCAACAGATGACTGGATAAACAAACGTGGTATATCCATACAATGGAATATTATTCAGCTACAAAAAAAGAATTAAGTTCTGATACGTGGTACAACAGGGATAGACCTTGAATACATCATGTTGAATGAAATAAGCCAGATGTAAAAGGACAAATATTGTATGATTCCACTTTCTAAAATATCAAAAGTAAGCAAATAAATAGAGACAGTAAGTAGGTTAGATGTTACCAGGGCCTGTGGGGTGAGGTAAAAAGGAATGGGGAGTTATTGCTTAGTAGGTACAGAGTTTCTGTTTGGGGTCATGGAAAAGCTTAATAATGGATGGCAGTGGTGGTAGCACAACATTGTGAATGGAATTAATACCACTGAAGTATACACTTAAACATGGTTAAAATAGGAAATTTAGTGTTGTGTATATGTTACCACAATAAAAAAAAAAAATGAAGGTACATCATACTGTGGAACTTCAAACAACCATTTAAAACAATGAGGTGGCTCAATATGTGCTCATATCAAACCATTTCCAAGATAAATCATTGTGGTTAAAATAATCAAGGTGCTAGATGGTGTTTAATAGTGTGGTTCTATTTGTTTGAAAGATGTGTGTGAATGTACGTGCAAGGAGAAAACTATCTATCTGTGCTTGTATATATCTAAAACAACTATAAAGGTACATAAGAAACTATGTAGGAGAATTAGGAGTATAAGTTAGGAGGGAAACTTACTTTTCATTGTAAACCTTTGTCCTGATTGAATTTATTTTAACTGTGTGCATGCATTATTTCTCCAATATATTAAATAAATCTGTACTAAAAATTTTTAAAAAATGCTGAAAAGAATTTACAAATATATGCAAAACTTGGTCAGTATCCACAGGGCAATAATCAATTTCATCTACACAGGACAAAATTCATTTGCATTTCTATAGTCAAGAATACTTTGAATTGACTATTGGTTTTCTAGAGTTACAAAATCACTGCAAGAAAATGTAAGGGACAGATAACCTGAAATGGTGACCTAGAACAGACATCCAGTAATATATACATATTTGGTCCATTTCAAAGTGTTTCAGTTTTTCCTGACAGTTCATTTCAACAAACATTTTTTTCGAAGCCTACCCTATACCAGTCACTGTGCTAGACACTGGTTTGTGAAAAGGGATAAGGTACGTCTTTTGCAATTACAGAGGTTGCAGTCCAGTGGGAGGGACAGACACATAAATAAAATGTCCATATAAAGTAAATGCTAAAATAGAGTTATTCGTCCAGACTAGAGGTTGGCGAACTTCCCCTGTAAAGGGCCAAATAGTAAATATTTTAGGGTTTGTGGGCCCAACTCTCTATAGCAACTATCTAACTCTGCCACTGTAGTGCGAAAGCAGCCACAGACAATAGTAAACGAAAGGGTGTGTCTGTGTTCCAATAAAACTTTGCTGCCAGCCAAATTGGCCCACTGGCTATAGCTTGCTAACCCCTGATCTAGACATTATTTTCTTCTCTATGTTTTTCTACATAAAGGAGAACGTTGGTATGAGAACTAAATTAGCTAATAATAATTTTTTTTTTTTTTATGCTTGCTGTCCTCTTCTGGGCTAAAATTTTTACAATTATTACAAAAGTAATATGCAAAATCTCCTTATAAATATAACATTACTGATAAGGCTAAAATTTCTTTCAGCTCTCCCCCTAACCATTGTCCCCTCCAAAGACATATCACTACAGTTTAGTTTATGTATTCTTCCAGACCTTTTTACAGCAGTTACATACTTACATATGTATTTATAAAAACACATAATTTTGTTTTGTGGGTTGTTGGTATTTTTATTTTATTATTTTTTAATCTTCATTTTATTGAGATATATTCACATACCACGCAGTCATACAAAACAAATCGTACATTCGATTGTTCACAGTACCATTACATAGTTGTACATTCATCACCTAAATCAATCCCTGACACCTTCATTAGCACACACACAAAAATAACAAGAATAATAATTAAAGTGAAAAAGAGCAATTGAAGTAAAAAAGAACACTGGGTACCTTTGTTTGTTTGTTTGTTTCCTTCCCCTATTTTTCTACTCATCCATCCATAAACTGGACAAAGGGGAGTGTGGTTTTTATGGCTTTCCTAATCCCATTGTCACCCCTCATAAGCTACATTTTTATACAATTGTCTTCGAGATTCATGGGTTCTGGGTTGTAGTTTGATAGTTTCAGGTATCTACCACCAGCTACCCCAATTCTTTAGAACCTAAAAAGGGTTGTCTAAATTGTGTGTAAGAGTGCCCACCAGAGTGACCTCTTGGGTCCTTTTGGAATCTCTCTGCCACTGAAGCTTATTTCATTTCCTTTCACATCCCCTTTTTGGTCAAGAAGATGTTCTCCGTCCCACGATGCCGGGTCTAGATTCCTCCCCGGGAGTCATATTCCACGTTGCCAGGGAGATTCACTCCCCTGGGTGTCTGATCCCACGTAGGGGGGAGGGCAGTGATTTCACCTTTCAAGTTGGCTTAGCTAGAGAGAGAGGGCCACATCTGAGCAAAAAAGAGGCATTCGGGAGGAGGCTCTTAGGCACAATTATAGGGAGGCCTAGCCTCTCCTTTGCAGCAACAGTCTTCCCAAGGGTAAATCCTGTGGTAGAGGGCTCAACCCATCAAAACACCAGTCCCCTGTGTCTGTGGTCATGTTAGCAACCATCGAGGTGGGGTAGGCCAATACCCCTGCATTCTCCACAGACTTCTCAAGGGGGCTCTACATATTTTTTTCCTTGTTTTTTTTTTTTTAATCAACTGTATGAAAAATAAGAAAAATAAAAAAATAATAATTAAAAAAAAATATGATAAAACAACATTTCAAAGAGACCATAACAAGGGAGTAAGAAAAAGACAACTAACCTAAGATAACTACTTTATTTCCAACATGTTCCTACTCTACCCCAAGAAAGTAACCTAATATAGCAACATTTCTGTGAACTTATTCCTACTATATCCATCAGAAATTAACAGACCATAGTCATTCCTGGGCATTCCCAGAACATTAAATTTACCCATGGTAGCTAATCTGTTCTTCTTGGATTATTGTTCCCCCTTCCTTAATTGCTCTCTATTGCTAGTTCCCCTACATTCTCTCTTATAAACCATTTATTTTACATTTTTCAAAGTCCACATTAGTGGTAGCATATAATATTTCTCTTTTTGGGCCTGGTTTATTTCACTCAGCATTATGTCTTCAAGGTTCATCCATGTTGTCATATGTTTCACGAGATCGTTCCTTCTTACTGCCGTGTAGTATTCCATCATGTGTATATACCACATTTTATTTATCCACTCATCTGTTGAAGGACATTTGGGTTGTTTCCATCTCTTGGCAACTGTGAATAATGCTGCTATGAACATTGGCATGCAGATACCTGTTCGTGTCACTGCTTTCCGATCTTCCGGGAATCGCTGGGTCGAATGGTAACTCTATATCTAGTTTTCTAAGGAACTGCCGGACTGACTTCCAGAGTGGCTGAACCATTATACAATCCCACCAACAATGAATAAGAGTTCCAATTTCTCCACATCCCCTCCAGCATTTGTAGTTTCCTGTTTGTTTAATGGCAGCCATTTTAATCGGTGTGAGATGGTATCTCATTGTGGTCTTAATTTACATCTCCCTAATAGCTAGTGAAGCTGAACATTTTTTCATGTGTTTCTTGGCCATTTGTATTTCCTCTTCAGAGAACTGTCTTTTCATATCTTTTGCCCATTTTATAATTGGGCAGTCTGTACTATTGTCATTGAGTTGTAGGATTTCTTTATATATGCAAGATATCAGTCTTTTGTCAGATACATGGTTTCCAAAAATTTTTTCCCATTGAGTTGGCTGCCTCTTCACCTTTTTTGAGAAATTCCTTTGAGGTGCAGAAACTTCTAAGCTTGAGGAGTTCCCATTTATCTGTTTTTTCTTTTGTTGCTTGTGCTTTGGGTGTAAAGTCTAGGAAGTGGCCGCCTAATACAAGCTCTTGAAGATGCTTTCCTACATTATCTTCTAGGAGTTTTATGGTACTTTCTTTTACATTGAGATCTTTGGTCCATTTTGAGTTAATTTTTGTGTAGGGTGTGAGGTAGGGGTCCTCTTTCATTCTTTTGGATATGGATATCCAACTCCCCCAGCCCCATTTGTTGAAAAGACCATTATGACCCAGTTCAGTGACTTTGGAGGCCTTATCAAAGATCACCCGGCCATAGATCTGGGGGTCTATCTCTGAATTCTCAGTTCGATTCCATTGATCTATATGTCTATCTTTGTGCCAGTACCATGCTGTGTTGACAACTGTGGCTTTATAATAAGCTTCAAAGTCAGGGAGTGTAAGTCCTCCGACTTCGTTTTTCTTTTTTAGAGTGTCTTTAGCGATTCAAGGCATCTTCCCTTTCCAAATAAATTTGATAACTAGCTTTTCCAAGTCTGCAAAGTAGGTTGTTGGAATTTTGATTGGGATTGCATTGAATCTATAGATGAGTTTGGGTAGAATTGACATCTTGATGACATTTAGCCTTCCTATCCATGAACATGGAATATTTTTCCATCTTTTAAGGTCCCCTTCTATTTCTTTTAGTAGAGTTATGTAGTTTCTTTGTATAGGTCTTTTACATCTTTGGTTAAGTTTATTCCTAGGTACTTGATTTTTTTTAGTTGCTATTGAAAATAGTATCTTTTTCTTGAGTGTCTCTTCAGTTTGTTCATTTCTAGCATATAGAAACATTACTGACTTATGTGCATTAATCTTGTATCCTGCTACTTTGCTAAATTTGTTTGTTAGCTCTAGTAGCTGTATCGTTGATTTCTCAGGGTTTTCCAGATATAAGATCATGTCATCTGCAAACAATGACAGTTTTACTTCTTCTTTTCTAATTTGGATGCCTTCTATTTCTTTGTCTTGCCGGATTGCCCTGGTTAGCACTTTCAGCACAATGTTGAATAACAGTGGTGATAGCGGGCATCCTTGTCTTGTTCTTGATCTTAGAGGGAAGGCTTTCAGTCTCTCACCATTGAGTACTATGCTGGCTGTGGGTTTTTCATATATGCTCTTTATCATATTGAGGAAGTTTCCTTCAATTCCTACCTTTTGAAGTGTTTTTATCAAAAATGGATGTTGGATTTTCTCAAGTGCTTTTTCAGCATCTATTGAGATGATGATTTGATTTTTCCCTTTCGAATTGTTAATGTGTTGTAATACATTGATTGATTTTCTTATGTTGAACCATCCTTGCATCCCTGGAATGAACCCCAGTTGGTCATGGTGTATGATTTTTTTAATGTGTCTTTGGATTCGATTTGCAAGTATTTTGTTGAGGATTTTTGCATCTATATTCATTAGGGAGATTGGCCGGTAGTTTTCCTTTTTTGTAGCATCTTTGCCTGGTTTTGGTATTAGATTGATGTTAGCTTCCTAAAATGAGTTAGGTAGTGTTCCATTTTCTTCAATGTTTTGAAAGAGTTTGAGTAAGATTGGTGTCAGTTCTTTCTGGAGAGTTTGGTAGAATTCCCCTGTGAAGCCATCTGGCCCTGGGCATTTATTTGTGGGAAGATTTTTGATGACTGATTGGATCTCTTTGCTTGTGATGGGTTGGTTGAGGTCTTCTATTTCTCCTCTGGTCAGTCTAGGTTGTTCATATGTTTCCAGGAAATTGTCCATTTCCTCTACATTATCCAGTTTGTTGCCATACAGTTGTTCATAATATCCTCTTATAATTTTTTTAATTTCTTCAGCATCTGCAGTTATGTCACCTTTTTCATTCATTATTTGGTTTATATGGGACTTCTCTCTTTTTGATTTTGTCAGTCTAGCTAGGGGCTTGTCAATCTTGTTGATCTTCTCAAAGAACCAACTTTTGGTGATATTTATCCTCTCTGTTGTTTTTTTGTTCTCTATGTCATTTATTTCTGCTTTAATCCTTGTTACTTCTTTTCTTCTACTTGGTTTAGGATTGGTTTGCTATTCATTTTCTAGCTTCTTCAGTTGATCCATTAGTTCTTTGATTTTGGCTCTTTCTCCCTTTTTAATATATGTGTTTAGTGCTATAAATTTCCCCCTCAGCACTGCTTTTGCTGCATCCCATAGGTTTTGGTATGTTGTGTTCTCATTTTCATTCGTCTCTATATATTTAGCAATTTTTCTTGCTATTTCTTCTTTAACCCACTGATTGTTTAGGAGTGTGTTGTTTAACCTCCAGGTATTTGTGAATTTCGTAAGTCTCTGAGGGTTATTGACTTCTAATTGTATTCCATTGTGGTCAGAGAATGTGCTTTGAATAATTTCAATCTTTTTAAATTTATTGAGGCTTGTTTTATGTCCCAGCATATGATCTATTCTGGAGAAAGTTCCATGAGCACTAGAGAAGTATGTGTATCCTGGTGATTTGGGATGTAATGTTCTATATATGTCTGTTAAATCTAATTCATTTATCAGATTGTTTAGGTTTTCAGTTTCCTTATTGGTCTTCTGTCTGGTTGATCTATCTGTAGGAGAGAGTGATGTGTTGAAGTCTCCCACAATTGTTGTCAATTGCTTCCTTTAGTTTTGCCAGTGTTTCTCTCATGTATTTTGTGGCACCTTGATTGGGTGCATAGACATTTACGATTGTTATTTCTTCTTGCTGAATTGCCCCTTTTATTAGTATGTAGTGGCCTTCTTTGTCTCTCAAAACATCCCTGCATTTAAAGTCTATTTTGTCTGAGATTAATATTGCTACACCTGCTTTCTTTTGGCTGTAGCTTGCATGAAATATATTTTTCCATCCTTTCACTTTCAATTTCTTTGTGTCCCTGTGTCTAAGATGAGTCTGTTGTATGCAACATATTGATGGTTCATTTTTTTAAATCCATTCAGCGAATCTATATCTTTTAATTGGGGAGTTTAATCCGTTTACATACAGCGTTATAACCGTGAAGGCATTTCTTGAATCAGCCATCTTATCCTTTGGTTTATGTTTGTCATATATATTTTTCCCCTCTCTCTATTAATATCCTTTAATGTACCCCTACCGAATCTCTTTAGTACTGAACCTTTCTCCAAGTCTCTCTCTCCTTTCTTTGTTTCTCTGTCTGTAGGGCTCCGTTTAGTATCTCCAGTAGGGCAGGTCTCTTGTTAGCAAATTCTCTCAGCATTTGCTTGTCTGTGAAAAATTTAAGCTCTCCCTCAAATTTGAAGGAGAGCTTTGCTGGATAAAGTATTCTTGGTTGAAAATTCTTCTCACTCAGAATTTTAAATATATCATGCCACTGCCTTCTCACCTCCATGGTGGCTGCTGAGTAGTCATTACTTAGTCTTAAGCTGTTTCCTTTGTATGTGATGAATTGCTTTTCTCTTGCTGCTTTCAGAACTTGCTCCTTCTCTTCCGTGTTTGACAGTGTGATCAGAATATGTCTCAGAGTGGGTTTATTTGGATTTATTCTATTTGGAGTTCTCTGGGCATTTATGATTTGTGTATTTATGTTGTTTAGAAGATTTGGGAAGTTTTCCCTAACAATTTCTTTGAATACTCTTCCTAGACCTTTACCCTTTTCTTCCCCTTCTGGAACACCAATGAGTCTTATATTCGGATGTTTTATATTATGCATAATATCCCTGAGATCCATTTAAATTTTTTTGATTTTTTTCCCCAGTCTTTCTTTTGTGCTTTCATTTTCCATTCTGTCATCTTCCAGGTCACTGATTCGTTGTTCAGCTTCCTCTAGTCTTGCACTATGAGTATCCAGAATCTTTTTAATTTGGTCAACGGTTTCTTTAATTTCCATAAGATCATCTATTTTTTTATTAGTCTTGCAGTGTCTTCTTTATGCTCTTTTAGGGTATTCTTGATATCCTTTTTATCCCATACTATGGTCTCATTGTTCATCTTTAGTTCTTTGATTAGTTGCTCTAGGGACTGTGTCTCTTCTGATCTTTTGGTTTGGGTGCTTGGGCTTTGGTTATCCATATCGTCTGGTATTTTCATATGCTTTATAATTTTCTGTTGTTTTTGGCCTCTTGGCATTTGCTGAACTTGACAGGGTTCTTTTAGGATTTGTAGACCAATTGAAGTCCTTATCTCTAATTTATCAGATCTACAGCTTCGTGGCATACACTTTCTCTAACTAACCAGCAGGTGGCGTCCACGAGCCACCTGTTCTCCACAAGGCAGTTCTCCCCTGCTTTCCCTTTGTGGTGAGTGGGGGAGTGAGTCTTGTGGGGTCCAGTTGGTTTACCAAGCTTGCGTGTGTAGTTGGTGTTGCCCGCCTTGTATATGGGGCATGTGTCTGGGTGGTCAGGGAGGGGAGGTGGCTCTAACAATCAAATCTCCCTGGTGTTCCTGGAGTTCTAAAGCTGCTGCAATAGTCTAATCCTTCAGTTCAGTCCTGCCACAGTTTTTCTCTGCCACTGACCCACAAGTCCTTGGTTTTGGCGTATGGTTCCTGAGACTTGCGAGTGGGTTCCTCTTCCAGGCCGTGCACCCCCTGGTCCTCTGTTGAGGGATGACTGTGCTATGTCACAGGTAAGTGCCATCCCCCCAGGGTGGTTCTGGGCTGCTGGGCTGTGTAGGGAGGCTCCCAGTCTCTAGCTAATATTTATAACATGCTTAGAACAGGGCCTGGCAACTATTGAGCTCTGTATAAGGTTAGTCTTTAGTACCTGCATCTTGGCTGGCCCTCTTTGCCATTCACATGAGGTACCAGAGGGTTGGTTTAGGTGATATGGAGAATATACTCAAAGGCTAATTTGATCCATTTGCTCTTTACTTACATCACTTCAATTGTGTCCTAGATAAGGAGCTTACCAGGTTCGTTTCAACCTTGGGTGTCCATGATTCCATGAGCATCTCTCTGCTTTCATCCTCCCCAAAAAGGAGTGAGGTAGGGGGAAAAGAATTGGTTTTGAAATGAGATGATCTGGGTCTAAGCCCTGTCTCTGCATTTAGCTTCATCTCATTGATCTATAGTTTCCTCATTTTAAAATGAGGGTAATGATCCACCCTTCCATAGGATGACTATAGGATTAAACAAGATAATGTGTATGAAGAGTTCTCTGTAAACCATAAAGCACTTTGCAAGTATTGGTAATTATTGACATTATTAGGCTATAAGGACTCCAACTCATCCAATTGTGGGTTGTTTTCCCACAGAGTTTTCAGCCTCTGAAGTGGGAATGGTGGAGATTATGGAAGCACTAAGGACCCAGAGCCCAGTTATACCCAGGGAGAAAAGGGAATTGTGATTTAGCACTGACGTAATTAGTAGTTGAAAATAAGATTAATAGTGCAGGCTTTTGTTCTACTAAATGATACCTCTGTGGCTATACAAATTTTATATTCTGTAATGCAAAGGGGAAACAATTGACCTTTCTCTTGTTGAGGTGTGTTTATACAACTGCCTGCTAAGTAGGAGTTAGTGACTGGTTAGTGACTGAAAGAAAGCTGAGTTTGCAATGAGGCTAAAAGGCTGTGCTGCTTCAGCAGTGCTAGTGATTCTTGTAGGCTGGGACCCAAAAGAGGAATTCAATTCAATTAATTCAATTCAATTGAACTTGGTTTAATGAACTGAGGTTGACAATTTGCTAGACTTCATGACAGGTACAAGTGTTACAGGGATAATTATGACATAGTTTCTGCCTCCTGGAATTTGTAGTTCCATGAGAGAGGCAGACATCAGCCAGGATTTACCTAGTGAGCTAAGCTAGAGGAAATCCTAGACTAGGAAAAACACATTTCTTCTTCACAAGACTAGTTCTCACTTCGGGGACAAGAGCTGGTCGGGGGCAGGGGGGTATGAAAATAATGAGAAATAAGGCTGTCCTTTTGCTAATTTGTAAAGTCACATTCCTTGAGTTTTTTCTCAATGTGTCCCCACTTTTTAAATGACTTTGTTCCTTCAAATTAAGACAGGACCTTGCTTAAAACATTTGTTTTTAACAGCTTTATAAATGGGAGCTCTGTGAATTTTGTTTTGCTGATTTCGTTGCTTGAAAAGCAGAATAAAGCAAGGAGGGAAATTACTATTCAAGATTTACTTCTGTCAAGAAAAATTGTTGAAACACATTGAAATGAAAAAGAAAAGAGTACTGGGTGTTCTGTCTATTGCATCCTTTGGTTATCTCTGACTTCCATTGTATTTGGGCCAATTTGCAAATCTTTAAATTGTAGAAAACTGATAATACAAGTAATTCTTGTCTATAAAGTGCAAATAAATTTTATTTGGTGGAATCTCCATTGAGTATTGCTCTATGGATAGGGTAGTTTTACATCCATTTGTAAATTTATTCCAACATTCCTTATTGCCTATACACATGTGGTTCTTTGATTTCTCTTTTGGACCAGCTGTAGCATCTTACTGGTTCCTTCATTAATTAAATGAGTTAAATAAAGTCTTTGATATGTGTTCTTTTTATATTTGTATGGGAGTTACGAATTTTTTTTATTAGAGCAGCTGTACATTTACAGAAAAATCATGCAGAAAGTAGAGTTCAAATACACCCTCTGTTTGGTTTGCTAAACCTGTCAAAATGCAGTATACCAGAAATGGATTGGCTTTTACAATGGGGGTTTATTAGTTCACAAATTTACAGTTCTAAGGTCATAAAAATGTCCCAATTAAGGCATCAACAAGGTGATACCTTCTCTGAATAAAGGCCAATGGCATCTAGGGTTCCTCTGTCACATAGGAAGGCACATGGCCAGACTCTGCTGGGCCTCTCCCAGGTTTAGCTTCTGGTTTGCATGGCTTTCTCCAAAAATGTCTCTGGGCTTCTGTCTTAGCTTCTCTCTTAGCTTCTTCCAGGGGCTAACTCTGGATTACATGTCTTAGCTTCTCTGAGCTCTCTTCAAATGTCTCTGCCTTTTAATCCTCGCTTAAAGGACTCCAGCAAGGGAATGAAGACCTACCTTGAATTGGGTGGGGTCACATCTCCATGGAAACAGTCTAATCAAAAGATCTCACCCACAGTAGGTCTACCCCACAAGACTGGATTAAAAGAACATAGTCCTTTCTGGGGTACATAACAGATTCAAACCAGCACACCCTCCCTCACACACTCAGTTTTCCCTATTATTAACACTTTGCATTAGAGTGGTGCCTTTGTTACAATTGATGAGACATTATTATAATTATACTATTAACTATAGTCCCTAGTTTACATTATATTACATGGTTACGTTTGCGTTGTTCAGTTCTGTCAGACTTTTAAATCTGGTGACATATATACAACCTGAAACTTCCCATTTTATCCACTTTCAGATATGTAATTCAGTGATATTAATTACATTCACAGTGCTTTGCCACTATCACTTCTATTACTAAACTTTTCTGTCACCCCAAACAGAAATGCCACACCATGTAAGCATTAATTCCCCATTCCCTATCTCCATCCCAGCCCCTGGTAACCTGTATTCTAATTTCTAACTCTATACATTTGCATATTCTAATTATTTCATATAAGTGAAATTATACAATATTTGTCCTTTTATGTATGGTTTTTTTAACTCAACATGATGTCTTCAAGGTTCATCCATGTTGTAGCATGCAATAGAATTTCATTCCTTTTCATGACTGAGTAGTATTCCATTGTGAGTAGATACCACAATACATTTATCCAATTATCTTTCAGTGGACATTTGTGTTGCTTCCACCTTTTGGAAATTCTGAATAATGTTACTATGAACATCTGTGTGCAAATGTTTGTTTGAGTCCTTGCTTTCAATTCTTTTAAGTATATACCTAACAGTGGGGTTGCCAGGTCATATGGCAATTCTAAACTTTTTAAGAAACTGCCAAACTATCTTCCACATTGTCTGCAACATTTTACATTCCCACCAACAATGAATGAATGTTACTGTTTCTCCACATTCTCTCCAACACTTATTTTCTGTTTTCTTAATAGAAACCATTCTAGTGAGTATGAAATGGTATCCCATTGTGGTTTTGACTTGCATTTTCCTAATTAGCTAATGATGTTGAGCATCTTTCCATGTGCTTATTAGCTATTAGTATTTCTTCTTTGGAGAAACATCTATTCAAGTCTTTTGCCCATTTTTAAAATGAGTTGTTTGTCTTTTTGTTGTTGAATTGAAGGATTTCTTTATGTATTCTCGATATTAAACCTTTATCAAATATGTGGTTTCCAAATATTTTCTCCCATTCTGTAGGTTTTTTTCTTGATAAGAAAGCCCAGTTATATCCTGGGAGAAAAGGGAATTTTTCTTTCTTGATAACTTGTGTACATCAGAGGATTTTTTTTAATTAAATTCAGTTTTACTGAGTATGGTATTCACATACCATACATTCATCCATGGTATACAATCAACTGTTCATATTACCGTCATTTAGTTATGCATTTATCACCCCAGTGTATTTTTCAGTTTTATTGAAATATATTCACATACCATACAATCATCCATGGTGTACAGTCAATTCTTCACAGTACCATCATAAAGTTATGCATTCATCACCCCAATGTATTTTTGAACATTTTCCTTACACCAGAAAGAAGAATAAGAAATAAAAGTAAAAAAGTACACCCAAATCATCCTCCCCATGCCATCCTATTTTCATTTAGTTTTGTCCCCATTTTTCTACTCATCCATCCGTACACTGGATAAAGGGAGTGCGATCCACACTCCCCACTGTTACCCCTTGTAAGCTACATTGTTAAACAATCATCTTCAGGAGTCAAGGCTACTGGCTTGCAGTTTGATAGTTGCAGTTATTTACTTCTAGCTATTCTAATATATTAAAACCTAAAAAGGGTTATCTGTATAGTGCATACGAATGTCCACCAGAGTGATCTCTTGACTCCATTTGAAAGCTCTCAGACAGTGAAACTTTAATTTGTTTCCTTTCTCATCCTTCTTTTGGTCAAAAGATGTTCTCAGTCCCACAATGCTGGGTCCAGATTCATCTTCGGGAGTTATATACTGCGTTGCCAGGAGATTTACACCCCTGGGAGTCAGGTCCCACACAGGTGGGAGGGCAGTGAGTTCACCTGCCGTGGTGGCTTAGCTAGAGAGAGAGAGGGCCACATCTGAGCAACAAAGAGGCACTCAAGGGGAGACTCTTAGGCGCAATTATTAGCAGGTTTAGCCTCTCCTCTGTGGTAACAAGCTTCACAAGGGCAAGCCCCAAGACACAGGGCTCGGCATACCAAGCCATCAGTTCTCAATGTTTGTGAGAACGTCAGCAACAATCCAGGTGAGGAAGTACAACACTTCCACGTTTTCCCCCAGCCCTCAGGGGGACCCTGCATATATATTTTTATTCTCTGCTCAGATTACTTTGGGATGTGTCACTATTTCACTCTAACCTATACAAACCTACCATATCTCACTTCCTATTCAAAGTTTCATGTAATTATGGTTTTTGAACAAACTGACTGTAGAAGTTATATTGTTTAGAAAATATAGATCCTGCACCAAATACACATCTCTTCCATTGGTCGCACATGGAAGTTGGTTTTAAAACACAGTCAGTTTCGACCTTTATCCTTTGGCCTGCTTTGCCCTAGTCTTAACCAGATCTGCTTCATTCATATCTCTAATTGAAGTCTGGGATCTTTTTCAGCCTTTTTTTTTTTTTTTTTTTTTAACAGTTGCTGTATGCACTACCTATCTGCCAAGCTCTAGCTCTTGAGTTTCAGGTGTCACACAGATACCCAATGTTCCAGAGATCAATCAGGTTATACACAAAGGGATCAGCATCTCAGAGTTTGGAGATAGCCTTTACGATTCAGGAATAGATTTGACTATGGTAAGAGCTCACAATCTAGGGACCATTACAATATTCATTCCCCTGATAGGCTATGCTCAAAGATTCAAGTATGAGTTTACACATTGTAGTTAATCCATATTGGTGAGGCATTATAGTGTTTGCCTTTGTTTCTGGCATACTTCACTCAAAATGCTGTCTACAGTATCCATTCACTTTGTTGTGTGTCTCACAGCTTCACTCCTTCTTGTAGTTGCTCAGTATTCCATTGTATGCACACAGAACAGTCCACCATTCTGTTCCTCAGTCAGTGTACCCTTAGGCCACCTCCACCCATTGCAAATCATGAATATTGCCTCCATAAACACCAGTGTGCAAATGTCCATTCATATCTCTGCTCTCAGATCTTCCAAGTACATACCCCATAATGAGGTTGCAGGACCTTATGGTCCCCACATACATAGCTTCTTGTGGAACCACTACACTGACCTCCAGAAAGGCTACACCATTATGCCTCCTCATCAAAAGTAAATAGGTACATCCCTCTCTCCATGTTTTCTCCAGCACTTTTATCCCTATTTATATTTTTCCCTACAATTTTACAGAGATATATTCACATACCATACAATTATTCACAGTGTACAATCAGTTATTCATGGTATCATCATATAGTTGCACATTTATCACCACAGTCAGCAATTGAACATATTGATTACTATGAAAAACAGTTGTATTTTTTTAGCGAATAATAAAAACAATAATAAAACTAAAATGTCATACAATACAATAGTAAGGACAGACAACACCACTACCAAGAATTTCATATCCCTCCCTTACATCCCCCTCTCATACACATTTAGCTTTGGTATATTGCCTTTGTTACATTTAATGGAAGCATATTACAATGTTACTGTTGACCATAGACTCCAGTTTGTTTATGTTTTTTCCCCAATACCATCCCTTTTTCAACACTCTGCATGGTTGACATTCACTTGTTCTCCCACATATAAAAACATTTTTATATTTGTATGTTTAGTAAGAGTCATTGGCCTTCAGTTTTTGCTAAGTTATACAGTCCCAGTCTTTATCATCTATCTTTACCTCTAGTGTCATGCATTCCCCATCACACCTCTTTCAGCTTTAATCACAGACATCTTTGTTTGGTGTACTTACAATATTGTGCTACCATCACACAGTATTATGCTATCTATTTCTGGATGTATACAATCAATCCTGCTGAACATTCTGTAGCCCTTCAGCATCAAATGCCCAATCTCTACCCTCTTTCTATCTCCTGATAGCCTGTGTTATCAGCTTTTAACTCTCAAACTTTGCTCATTAATGTTACTTCATATTAGTGAGGCCATATGGTATTTGTCCTTTTGTTTCTGGCTAACTTCACTCAACATAATGTCCTCAAGGTTCTTCCACATTGTAACATTTAGTGTTATTACTGTAAGGGCAGTACTTTCTTTTACCATTTTGTCTTTTGAATTTTATATGTCTTTTTTATTTTTCCTCTCCCTCCTTTTACCGTTCCTGATAGTCTTCATTTCTATACTCTTCTCCAAACCTCTCTCTCCTGTCTTTTCCTATCAGCCTGTAGCACTCCCTTTAGTATTTCTTATAGTGCTTGTCTCTTATTCACAAACTCTCTCAGTGCCCGTTTGTCTGAAAATATTTTAATCTCTCCCTTATTTTTGAAGGAAGTTTTGTTGGATATAGAATTCTTAGTTGGCAGTTTTTCTCTTTTAGTATCTTAAATATATCATACCACTGTCTTCTTGCCTCCATGGTTTTGCGGAGAAATCTGTACATAGTCTTATCCAGCTTCCCTTGTGTGTGATGGATTGCTTTTCTCTTGCTGCTTTCAGAATTCTCTCTTTGTCTTTGATATTGGGCAATCTGATCAGTAAGCTTCTTGGAGTAAGTCTATTGGGATCTGTTCTGTTTGGGGTACGCTGTACTTCTTGAATCTCTAATTTTCTGTGTTTCATAAGAGTTGGGAAATTTTCAGTGACTATTTCTTATATTATTCATTCTGCCCCTCTTCCCCTCTCTTCTCCCTCTGGGACACCCATAACACATATATTCATGCACTTCATGTTGTCTCTCAGCTCCCTAAGGCTCTGCTTGTATTTTTCCATTCTTTTCACCATCTGTTCTTTTGTCTGTATGAATTCAAATGTCTTGTCTTCCAGTTCACTGATCCTTTCTTCTGCCTGTTCAAATCTACTGTTGTATCCCTCCATTGTGTTTTTCATCTCTTCCATTGTGCCCTTCATTCCCTTAAGTTCTGCCATGTGTTTTTTCAAGTTTATGGATTCTTCTTTATGGTCATCCAGTGTCTTCTTTATATCCTTCATCTCTTTTGCCATATCTTCCCTCAGCTCATTGAATTGGTTCAGGAGATTTGTTTGAACATCTTTAATTAGTTTTTCCTTCAGTTCTTTAAACTGATTTAGCATTAGTTGCCTCAATTCCTGTAACTCGGTTGAACTATTAGTTTGTTACTTTGGCTGGTCCATATTTTCGTGTTTCCTAGTATGGTTCATTATCTTAAGTTGTCTAGGCATCTGATTTTCTTGATTAGTTTATTCTGGAGCTCGTTTTCACTCTTTTAGCTAGGGTTTTCTTATTGGATGACTTTGTTCTCTAACCTTTGGTGTTCAGTTCAATTTATTCTAGACTTCTAACTTATGTTTTACTTAGTTGATCAGAGTTTTACACCTCTTGTTTTTCTGTTTCTTGCCCTGCCTCTATGTAGCCTTTTTGTCAGAGGGTCTCCTCAGATATGGTCAACCCCAGTCAGGTTTTCCCACTCTAGAGAGGCCCAGGTCTCAGGAGGAGGATATGGAGTTTCCCTGAGAATAAGACCCTCCTGTGAGGCCTCTAGACTCAGTGCTTTTCCTATCCTGTCCAGCAGGTGGCACTTGCCAGCCTGCAGCTCCCCCACCAGTGTAAGGAGGCGTGGAGCCTTTAGTTCTCCTGGTGACTCTGATCCGGTTGGGGGCATGGCTGACTGAAGCTGCTTTCTGATTTCTAGCCCTTGGAGTCTGAGTTCCCAGAAGGAGGGCTGACAGTTGAGCTGGACCTCTGTCCACTCTCCGAATCTTAGGAACTCCAGCTGTCTCCCAAAGGCACTATTCCCTTCTCCCCTCTCCTCTTTGGAGCAACTCCAGCTTAATTCCTTGCTTAGCTTGAATTGCCAATTAAAGATTGGTGTAGAAACTTTCTTCAGAAGTGAATCTGGAATTCAGAGATGTTCTGGGTACTCTGTCTCCCCCCAAGACTAGCCTAGACCTTCAACTTGGGCTGTCTGATAGAAAATAACCACATATCTTACTTTAAATTTTCAAGCTACATATGTTACTTTTAAATAAAAAAAGAAGAAAAGAGAAAAAAAAAGAAGTCCCTTTTTAAAGCCTTTCCCCAGCCTGGAAGTTTTGTCAGTGTCAGAATAGAGTATTTAGAGCTGTGCTTTGGGCTATTATCTTGGTAATTACTCTCCAACAGTTTTAATTCCACCCCTGCTAGGGGCTATTGAAGTGTAAAAAGATAAGGAGTCAGTGAGAAAGGAGAAGGGACAAAATGTAGGAAAAAAAACAACACACACACAAGTGTTTTTCGAGCCAGGGAATGGGTGCAGGCTTTTATGTGCCCCTCCTTTCCCAGAGCCAAGCCCTTCTCTAGCACCCCCAGCTCCAAAAGTTAATTAATTAATTTGTTAATGAATTCTGCAGTTGAGGCTGCGGTAAGCCCCCCTTCTTGCACCCATCAGATTGTTGTTTTATTTTTCCTTTCAGGGAGCCAGCTGCAAGACAATCCATGAGGTCTGGGCAGGGAGGGGTGCCAGACCCCTGGTCAGGGGAACTTACAAATTTCGCTGTGATCTCAGGTTTTCCACTGGTTCCAAACTTGTGTACAATGTGTGACTGGTCACTGAAGACCCAAAAACCCTGTTTCATACAGTTCCTGGGTAACACCAGCTGCCCTAGAGAAGAGACTAAATTCTACACCTCACCACTCCGCCATCTTGTCCCGCCTTCTCGAACCCTTCATTTTTAATCCCACAAGTTTTCATTTTGATAAAGTTCCATGGATCTATTTTTTCTTTTGTTGTTTCTGCTTCTGGTGTAAAGTCTGAGAAACCATTGCCTAACATTGCCTAACACAAGATCCAAAAGATGTTTCCCTATGTTTTCTTCTAGGGGAAGTAATAATTTTATCTTTTTAAATACATTATCCTTTAATACTTCTCACCTAAGAAAGAACTGATTTGTGTTGTGGAAGGATAAGAAGGGAAGGAAACTAAAATATGTTGAGTAACTATTAAACACCAAATCTTTTATATGCATTATTTTTTTTTTTCATACATCAGGCTGCCTTTGTATTGTTTGCTTTAAAAAAAAAACAAACAAACATTGGAACATATTGTTTTTTATGTAACAAGGATAATATTGATGTGGTGGGTTTTAGGCCATTTAAAAAATTCTTTATACTTTCCTAGTTGAAAATATCATTTCTATTTAATTATATATACAAGGTACTCTCCAGTACAATGAGTACGGTCAAGAGACTCATTTTTTATGCAAACCCCATTGCTAGCTCACAAGCTAAAAGTGAGAAGTTCTTGGCCGAGTTACCAGTCCTAGCACCTCACAGACACCTCAATCTTAAAACAAAGGGATTTTCACTCGGGATTACTGCATGTGTTGCCTAGACAAAGGACCCAATATAGGGACTGTCACATCCTTCTCATCAGATTCAGGCATCAAGAAAACGAGCCCCATCTGATAATCATCAGCCTTAATGTGGTAGGGGGCTGTCTAGCACAGCCTGCCTCCTTTCCCTGGGACCCACACCTACAGCCTGTGCTCGGGACCAGGTGTGTCAGCCTGGAGGGATAAAACACAATTCCCTAGTAGAAAAGGGATTGCTGGTACATTCCTTCCCCTACTGTCCCAAGCATATGTAAAAATTCACCCAAGAATGTCTGATTCTGGTGGGCATGTTTTATGACATCCAGCTCACACCCCTGGTAGGGAGGGAGAGGGGTTCCTCTATTACTGCATGTAAATGTATCTTGCTGTGTGTAGAACATCTCCCTGCATCGGCCATGGACTGAGACCCACTGGCCATGGAGAACCCACACCCAGTGGTAAAGCTGACCTTGCTGTGACTCTTCGCTATATGAATAGAATGTCTTTCCTTCAGGGCCAGTGTGAGTTATGCTTTTGCTGATGAACCTGACACCTATACTGGAGTGGATTGACTTCTCATTAGATATCTCTCTTTCTGACTGACCCTTCATGGAACTTGTTATCTTCTGCTGTTCTTAAGTTCAGTGATGTTTGCTTAATCAAAAATAGTGTAGCTTTTTCCTCCTAGAATGACATGAAAGCAACATTACCATGGAAAGGAGTTAGGATTTTATTCTAAGTGTCATAGGGAGGCAATGGAGGGCTGGAGTAACCAAATGACTGAGCTAGTTGATATTTCTAAAGGCCCACTCTGGCTGCTATGTAAAGAATGGATTGTGGGGAGTGGGGCAAGTGTAGGGGTGAGAGTGGAAGTGGGAGACTACATTGGAGAGTGTTATAGTATACCAGGAGAGAAACAATGATGGCTTGATCAGAAGGCAGGAGTGGAAATGGTAAGAAATGGTCAGATTCTGTATATTTGGAAGTAGAATGGGTAGGGCTCACTGGAGAATTGAATATGACAGCTAAGGGAAAGAGAAAAATCATGTTGTTGGTTGTTTTCCCCCTGATAAGCAGGATAGATAGTGGATTAACCAAGAAGGGGAAGACAGGGAAGAAACCTTAGTTTTTATGCCTACCATGGAGGTAAATACTGAGAAAGGAAAAATATGTGTCCTGCTCTTTAGGAAAGTAGATTTCAAGCAGTTCATAGAAGAGTAAGTGATCTTTCTTCCTTCAGATAACAAGGTGAAATAAATGCTCACTGTGACAAGGTGCTATGTGGACTGCCAAGGGAGATGCTAAGAGCTTGAACTCCTGCTTAAGGAGCTGCCAGTTTCCTAGACATGGACAGCAGAGCACGAGGCAGGATTGGGGCTTGGGAACAAAGGGCACCATGGGTTCTGGGTAGAAGGGACAACTTGTGCAGGAGGAGCTCTTCTGCAGGCCTGAAGGAAGTGTGGATCCAGAAGGACGGGGGAGCTGGTAGGAAGCAGTTCATGTAGAGGGAGCAACTGGGCCAAGAGACAGCTGTGTTTGGTTGAGGAAGCTCTAGGCTTAGAATCTGGGAACCTGGGATCTGATCTGGCCTCCTTTGCCATAAGGAATGCAGCTTCCACTGGATTCCACTCTGCATTTGGGGCTTCGAGATTCACCCTTCTATTCCCAGGGTTTAGCACAATAGTTCAAGTAAGTAGGCACTCAATAAAATTTGTTGAATAAATGAATGATGAATACTATGGAGGTAATTATTACTTTTTTCCAAGCAAGCTAAAAGGTTGTCAAATGAAAGAATACTGTACCTTGATTGCATCAACACATTTGAGAGAACTCTTCTAATATTTTGAGATTGTGTTAGAATTACCTGGCAAGAAATATGGGTTGGATGATAGTATACTTAGAAGAGTTAATAACTGTTGACTTATTGTACAAAAAGGAGTCATATTTGAATTACTGTCCCACATGAGGGTATATAGTGACCTGCCATATAGCTCTGTTAACCCTTGTTCTAAACAACATTTTTAGCAATGACTCAGATGAGTATGTAGAAAGTTAAAAATCATTAAATTTGCTGCTATTGTAAAAAAAAAAAAGGATGCCTAATAATTGCCATAGAGATCAGAATCAAAATTCAGAAAAAATAATCTAAATGGATTAGTATTCTGTTCCTTAACTAACAAGATTATATATAATAAGAATAAAAATCTTTATTTGGTATAATAAAATAATGAACTTAAAAGAATGGAGGACTCATGTTTTTTTTAACAGTTTATGTGGAAAAGGCCTAGGGATTTACTGAACAAATTCAATATGAGCCCACGTGTTGAGTGGTTGTTTTAAAAAAATCAAATGCAGCATTAGAATGCAATAACAGAAGTATAATATCTACAACACAGGACGTGACACCCATATTAGTCTTCACTGTTAGAGTAACTGTAAAGTACTGACCTCAGTTCTGGGGTGTTCTAGTTTGCTAATGCTGCAGAATGCAAAACACCAGAGATAGATAGGCTTTTATAAAACGGGGGTTTATTTCGCTACACAGTTACAGTCTCAAGGCCATAAAGTGTCCAAGGCAACACATCAGCAATCGGGCACCTTCACCAGAGGATGGCCAATGGCGTCCGGAAAACCTCTGTTAGCTGGGAAGGCAGCCGGCGTCTGCTCCAAAGCTCCGGCCTCAGAACGGCTTTCTCCCAAGAAGTTCCTCTCTAGCAAGCTTGCTCCTCTTCAAAACATCACTCCCAGCTGCACTCCGTTAGTTCCTTCTCTCTGATTCAGCTCATTTATATAGCTCCACCAATCAAGGCCCTCCCTGAATGGGCGGGGCCACGCCTTCATGGGAACATCTCATCAGAATCATCTCCCACAGCTGGGTGGGGCACATTCCAAGCAAATCCAACCAGCATCAATGTCTGCCCCACAAAACTACAAAGATAATGGCATTTGGGGGACACAATACATTCAAACCGGCACATGGGGTATATATTGACAAGCCAAGATTTGTCAATCCCATTTTTATCCTTTTCTGACTTTTGAAAGAATACAAGTTCATGATATAAAATTTCAGAAATATGAAAAATATAAAAACCACCCACATCCCAAGACCCAGAGACAATCTAGGGTGTATTTCTTTCTAGGTTTTTTCTATATAGTTTTTTCCACTATTGAGATCATACCATCTATGTAATTTTATATCCCACTTTTTGTTTGTTCACCTAACATTATACAAAGGACTTTATTGCAAATGATTAAGCATTTTGCTCTGGTGTCAGGTAAACTGGAATTAGAATCTTGGCTCCCTCCAATTACCTAGCCAATTGGACCTAGGGTAAGTCAGCCTTAATTTCTACATCTGTAAAATGGGGACAGTAATAGCTCCACCTCATAGATTTGGTTATTCATGTTTGCTATCATCGTCATCATCATCATCATCATAAATGATCTATCATGTTTCCACTTGAAATAAAAGTTTTCTCTTTTTTTCCAAAACTGATTGCTAGTTTAATGTAAAGACAAATTTAGTTTTAAACAAAAATGCAGTTCTTAAAGGAAATATTTTTGAAAATATATAAAGAAAAATAATTGTTTGGTATTTTATATAACAACCTCTTACTCATTTATTGTGTATCAGTTTGGATTTGGTCTCTATCATTTTATAGACCCAAATACAATGCTTTAGCTCCTAAAACCTTAAGACATACTGCAACCAGATGATAAGCTCCCATGAACAAGCAGGAGGACTTACATGGTCTGCCTGGCAGAACCAGGCAAGAAAGCCAGCCAGTACTTGCTGATGGCCTGAAAGGTTGGACCATTTGGGATGAGTTGTCCACAGACTCTCTTTCACCTGGAGACCTCACAGCACACAATTCCAAATATCTTGCCCTTCCCTGCACCTTCAGGATTTTATCAACTCCTCTGTAAGAGTTAGTGGCTTCTTCTAAGCCCTATGCTCCTCAAGTGTTTGCTAAAACAAAGTTCCCACAATTATTGCCTCCCTTTTTAGTCATTTTGATCCTTCTTCCCTTTTACCATCATGAAAGTCTTAACATTAGTTTGAGTAAATAAGTGCTGATATTTGCTAATGACAGATGATAGGTGACAGTAAGAGATTGATGGGCCCTATAAAAGTAAAAGGTTGCGTTATGCTTATTTCCTTTGATGCCAACTTCCATATGTCCTGTCTCTACTTCTAGCGCACTCATCAAATGCAAAACCTTTCCCCTTAGGACTGAGGTTCTCTTCATTTAGGCACATATTTCAACTCTATTGATTATTTCATATTTTAAACCTAAGAATATATCAAGGCTTGAGATTTTTTAAAGGATTCCATTGCATTTCTACTAAAATACTGCCTTCTTACCGTGGCCTATGAGGCTTTGCCTGTTATGGCTTCTGCCCACCTCATCAGCCTTATCTGGAACTGCTCTTTCCATTTCCCTCTGACTATACTGGCCTCCCCTCAGTTTTATCAAACATGCATAGCTTCCATCACCTATCCTCAGTTATCTTTTGGGAGGCTGTTCCAGGAAGAGCCATATATTTTAGGAATGACTAGACCAGTCCTAGCACATAGGAGGCACACAACAAATCTTTGTAAAATTAAAAAATGAAAACAGCTTCCTTAAACTGACCAAAGGAATTCTAGCCTTGAATCCCAGGGAAGGATTGAGAGAAAAAACAGAAGATCTAGGAGATATCATCTTTGAAAGGCTGACCAGAGAAAGTCAAAGTTCTTCCTGCCCTTTACTGCCAAGAGAGCAGTGAATGTTTTGGTAAAGAGTTTGTAGGTAATTCTGAGGGAAAAGGAGCCAGCAAAAGGAAGGTGAAAGAAATGATACAATGAATGCACACATATCAAGAGGAGAAAACACTTTAGTGTGGCGTTTTGTTCATTTTACTTTTTACTTGGATTCCGTTTCTTCTCTTTCCACCCATATCACCACTACCAAGCCTCTGTTACCCATGGCAAGCTGGTATTTATCCTTCCACACTTTGTCCATACTTGTCCGTGTACATCCACACTTACATCTTCATATTCAGATATATACACAGGTATAAAAATGCAGAACTTTTGTGGGCATGTTTGCTTTACAAGAATGGAATCAGTGTCATACCTGTGCCTTGCTTTTCTTACTTAAAAATGCCTTGTGGAAATTCCTCCAGTCAAGCTGTTTAGCTTGGAATAGCTTCAATTAATTCTTTTTCATGGTTGTGTGATATAACACAGGCTGAACATACCATTACTTATTCTACCATTTCCCTATTGATAGGCATCCGTGGTTTAGAATTGTTTATTGTGGAAGTTTTCAAACATATACAAATGTCTAGAGACTAGAAAAATCGATCACTGTGTACGTATCACCTAGCTTCCTCAATTATAGCCAGTCTTGTTTTATTTTTACTCTCAGCCATGTATTTGTCTTCCCCTTCTCATCTATTTTGAAGCAGATTCCAAACATCATATCATCTTATGATGGACATTCACTTTATCTATGAACTTTTGACACTGGAAGCAGTACTTCATTAAAGATCCTTATGAATTTACTCTAAGATACTGCTCATTTTTTTTTTTTTTTCTATGGGATAGATTCCCAGGAGTGGGTTTGCTGGATTAAAAGCTGTTAGACATGTTTTTTTTTTTATTTTATGGGCATGCCAGGTTTCTTTTCCCAAAGCCTAGAATTCATTTGTTATAGCAATTTTTACCAATTCTATGGCAGCCACTTGAGGGCAGGATTGTATTTTATGCCTTTTGGTATCCCTAGTGCATGGCATAGGACTTGGCAAGTAGAAGCAAATGACATTATTCTTCTTTTCTTGTTGTTTCTCTCTCTTTCTCTCTTTTTTTCCCTAAAATTTCATTGAAAAATGTTAGCTCCTTGGAATGCCTTATCAGCTTGTGCATTGGGCACTGCAAAGCAAGGCTGCATTCCTCACTAGGATGAGAGAAGTCAGGCAACTTAGGTATCTTTGAGCCTCTCACCTGCTGATTGTGGGCTTGGTTCCAGAAGCTCCCAATTCATCTGAACATTTCCTTGTGCTTTCTTTATCCCAATAACTGTGTCATGGCCTGCAGAAGGCCTGAAAATCTACAGAAGCCAAGGGAAGTCCTCAGTTCCACTTCGTTTTTATGGAGTCCTTCCTGTGCATAAGGCCTTATTAGCTCAAGCCCTGAGGGGAATATGATGTCAACAAGAAGACCAGTGCTAGTCTTTACCTGTGTAATCCTTTGAGCCTTGGGTTCTACTTCTGTAAATTGAGCGTATTTTTCCTGCCTGCTCTTATGGTGCAGCGTGGCACAGCTCCACGGGACGCCATTCCCACTGTGTTCTGTTTGAACAGCACCTTCTAAGATGTGTGACTTAAGTGGTGCTCTTGGATTTGTGCAAGAGCCTGCTTCATAGATTTTTTTCTTCTGAGAATTGAAATTTAATATACACATAAGTTTAAATGGTCATTCATATGTACTTTTTAAATTAGGTGGGTTTCCTCATTGTAAACTGATCCTTTTTATAGTCTAATTTAAGTTAGAGTATTATTATAGACAGACCCAGGGTAGACGCAGATGGAATTTGGATTCACTCATGGGTGGAACTGGAAGATGAGGATGTGCCCCTGCTTGTGATTGGATGTTCAAGCCACACACTCCTTGCGGAGGCTTCCCAAGACTGAAGCCCTTGAAAATCGCTGGCCTTCTCTGTGGCACTCTTGCTGCAGAAACCCTCAGATACCCAGAGCTGGGGTTCTTTCAACCTCAGGCCTTGGTGAGCAGTGGCCGGCCCAAAACCTCGGTGTAATTCCTGGGCAATGAAGCCCAAAGCCCCAGTGTCAGCACCTCCCTTCTCTGCTCAGCCCATTGCCTGCACTGATGGACTTAAAGAAAGACTCAGTAGGTGGTTGGCTTCTGCAGTGTTAGCTGAAGCTCTTCCCTTTCAATCAGACTCTTACTAGCCCACATCAAAACACAGCTCCCTCAAGGAGCATACATACTCTGGGAGAAGGAAACCTGGAAGACCAGCTTCACCTTTTACTGAGATTAGTGGCTGTGAGATGTTGCAACAAACCTAACCCCATTCTAGGAGAGGGTGCACTGTTTATCTGTGGAGCCAGCCAGCCTGGTGGTGAATGCTAAGGCAGCAAGCTCCACGCCCTTTTGCATCTCTCCAGTCCAACATGCAGCCTCTTGCTGCAGCATCATGTTCCAGCCTGCAGAGACAGCTGCTGGAAAGAAAAAGAAGTGTTACTTTTCATGTGGTCAGCGTGGGCTTTCGTCCAGCAGGGTAACACTGTACATCCTTTGAGGCTTGGTTTCTTTAGTCTTTGCAGCTGAGCCAAATGAAAGTGCCAGGGAGAAGGCACTGCCCCGTGGTGTGTGGATGCTCCTATCAGTCAAGGCCCAAAGAGACTCCAGCTGGGGACCTTTCTGGTGAAAGGAGCTTTTCAGCTCTTTGACATTCACATTCAGTGTGGGATACCAGTCTGGGAAGAGAGGAGCAAAACCTGACTCAGAACCAAATCTATGAGAGACTGGGAGTGGGGACAGGGGGTGAGAAAAGAATCTCATTTGTATGTATTCTATCCCCACTCAGAAATGGCTAACTCATGGATGGGACATTTTCTTGGAATTTCCTCTTCTCATTCTTAAGGATTTAAATAAATATTTTTAAAAAAGGAAAAAGGAAGAAATAAATAAAGGAAAATAGTACTTTGGGCCATTCTCCTCTTTGGAAGTTGGCTCTAGTTACACATCCTAGAAAGTTCTGACTACATAATGTTAACACAGGGGCTAAAAAGTTAACCAAACAACCCCCCCCCCCACTTTCCCTCCATGTGTAAGAGTGTGTGTGTGAATAAATAAGTTCCAATGGACCAATAGCCAAGTTTTGTTTTTTGTTTTTTGTTTTTTTTTGTGTGAAAGAAAAAAAAGTGCCCACACACAAAGCTGAATTAATTATAAAACCTCCTCTTTTCCTGAATGTAGACTTCAGAACCAGGCAAGAATATATTCAAATTCCTCTTAAGAAATTTAGCAGCTCCCATGACTTTGGCTAATTCAGGGTCAGGTGAAGACTCCATACCTATATGAACAAGCCTGGTTCATGGTTGGTGGTGAAGATTAGATGAAGCCACACATGTGAAAGTACCCTAGCTCAGTGACGGGCATGTGGAGCCATGGGAGATGAACTTGGAGAGAGAGGCAGGGACTGAGCTTGACAGCCTCAGAAGGCATATGAACTAACTTGTCTTTATCCTTAGAGTAATGGGAAATCAAAGAAGGTTTTTAACAAGGTGGTGAGTGATGGCTGCAGCGTGGAAAAGGCATTGTCGAGGGCATGGAGGATCAAGGTCAGAGGCAGGGAGACCAGTTGGAGCTGTTGTGGCAGTCCTGGTGACTTTAGACATTTTCTGGGCTTTGACCCTCTATAATTTCGTGGCCCTTGGCACTGCACCTACCCTTAATTCCATGAAGTGTTTTGACCTTCAGTTTCCTAATCTGGGATCTACCCTTGTTATTAATGTTCACTCCTTAGGTCAAACATAGCTTTGGCTCAATTTTAGTTAAATTAATATTTATTAAGTAGTACATGACAGATATGGTAAAAACTTCACTGGCTGAATATAGAGTTTAACGCAGAGTTGGTGAATCGGTTTCAACTACCCTGTGATAGAGCCTTGGTTGAAAAGGTTTCTGGGGCCAAATCCAGGTTCCACATGTAAGAGTTCCAGGATTGATTAGCAATGTCTGCTGTGGGTATGGGCGAGGAGAGTGTTGGCAGCATATCTGTCACATATTCACCATCTCTGACCCGAGCAGCTCCCCACTCCTGTATTCCACCCTAGCTTGATCCTGACTCTGCTTGGACCATTTTATCATCAAATAACTCCCACTAGTTTGGACACAGTAATGGACATCTGTAGCGTGGTCTTCTCAGCAACTACTGGAAAAGAAGCCTTCTTTTCCCTCTGGGACTGCCCTGCTAACAGTGTGTTGGCTAGAAACCTCCAGGTGGAGAGAACATGCCTGACAGTGCACACAGAGGAAAGAGATAGAGTGACTGGATAGGAGTAATAGCCCGAGGCTGTGGATCCAGCAATGCTGGAAGCTTTCATCTATAGGAGAGGCAGGGGCCTGGGTCCACAAGGGCCTGAGTCCGGCTGTTGCAAGGTGGACTTATGGAAAACGGAGTGTTCCTTGGTAGTTTTTTAGAAATAGTTGGGAAGGGTAAGCTGAAAGGCTTAACTTTCTGTCATTCCAGGTGGGTCCTTGAATTACTGCTTTTGGGGATACTAACGAAAGGTGATACTTGAAGATTAGATGGAGATCTCTGGATATCATATGTTAGCTCTCAATAAGCAATTGTAGAATTAATTATTGCCAAGGCTGCTAGTGCTCACCAAATACCCATATGCTTCTCTGCATTTCCCAGATCTCCATAAAGGTCAGTTGGAATCACATGACTGAGTTCAGGCCAATGAGAATGTGAATCGATGTATAATTCTGGTTTGGAGTGGTTAAAAGTGGTTTTGCTTTCTCCATGCTCTTTCTTTTCCATCCATATGGTTGGAAGTAAAGGATTTTGAGAAGGCAAATCTACAAGGCAGAAGCATCCTGGGTTTGAGTCACCCTTTGGAAGACAGCTGCTTAGGACAGTCACCCAACCCATATCAAACTGTGATGAGAAAAGCTTTGTGTTCTTGCACTGAGTGTTCAAGCTTTATTTCTTGCTGTAGCCTACCCTGTATTAATTAATAAATTAATCATATCAAGAAATGACTGAAAATTCCATAACCTTAGGGTATAGAAAGGATTATGTATACACTTTCCATTAAAAAGATCTCTACTACTTATTTGTTCCCACAGTGTCCATTTTGTTGATAAACCAGGCCAAGAGTTTGGTGAGATGGATTTGCATGTGTTGTTTACATTGTAAATTGCTAGGTATGGGAAAACAATTTGGCGATATTCATCAATTGTCTTGATATATTCACACTCTTTGACCCAGTTGCTCACTTCTAGGAACACAGCCTTAAAAAAAAGATGAGAAACAGATGATAAATGCAGGTAAAGAACTTATGTACAAAACTTTTTATGGTCATCACGGAAACAACATAAATTTTCAACTCTATCAGAATGGTGGGAAATTATGGTCCCTGCACAAAGGGGAATATTATGTGTCAATTGCATTTGTGTTTATGAAGACGTTTTAATGGCATGGAGAAATACTTATAATGCTAGGGAAATATCAGTAGACAGAACTATATGAAACTCTACTTACTCTGTGTGTATGTATTTATAGAACAAAAAGCAGAGAGGAAAATGCACGAATTGAACAGTTACTGGTTTTTCTCTGAGTTTTGAAAATACGGCTATCTGGGTCCCACCCCAAGTGATTCTGATTTAATTGATCTGGGGAGCCTCTTGGGCATTGGGAATCTTAAAAGCTCCCAAGGTGGTTCTAATGTGCAGCCATGGTTGAGAACCACTTCTCAAGGAGATGGAAAGTCCTTGAAGAATTTAATAGATTCATGTTTTTATATTACTTTGGCAGCAATATGTAGGTAAGAGAGACTGGTGGCAGGGATGCAAGTTAGAGTTCAAGTACCAATGTCCAGATGAGAGAGGATGAAGGACTTAAATAAGATAGTGGTAATAAGGAGGAAGGGAACAGGACAGATTTGAAGGATTTGGAGGAGGTAGAATTGGTGAGATGGGGTGGGAGGAGGGAGAAAGAACAAAAACAAGTGTTCAGATTTCTTGGGTGAAGGCTGGTACCTTTATTGAGATATGAAACACAGGAGAAGGAATGGGATTGGCATATGATTGGCTGGTTGGGAAGCAGGAGTGAGGATAATAAGTTCAATTTGTCTCTTGTTGAGTTCAGGATTCCCATTTAAGTTCTTCCCGTCTTTCAAGGCCTAGCCATCACTTTATAGGCTTTTCCATTTACGTGGATACTGTGGATCAGATTATGCAGTTTCCATTACAGCTTTCTTATAGATGCTTTCTAGTTCTTCCAAGGCTGGAAAGTAAGAGAATCCTCTATTTCGTAGACCCGGATACAGCAAGGGTTTGCATGAGATTTAGACTCTGCCAATCCAGTGTACCCACATACAATTTGAAAAGTAGAAGTGAAACATCATGAGTTGGAAGCCATGCTTATGCTGCATCTATTTTTGCTGACAAGCATGGTCATCCAGATGCTTGATTTGGGGAGGTTTTGTTTTTTTGTTTTTTTTTTTTTTTCCTGACATTTGAGTAGATATTACAACTACCCTTCTCTCACTTTATGAAAGAAAGGGGCACCCACCTCAAATATTACTATAGGGCTTTGCTTTGGAGTGAAAAATCCTCCTAGGTTCTAAACAAAGGGACAATTCTAACTATTGGTATTTATTAAGCCTCTTTTAATTTAGGTGCGACTGATTTGTTATTGGGTTTTATATCGTCCCCTGCCTAACACATATTTCCATTAAGAGAAAAGTTTACCTTTAGGAATGGTCTATTTTGATATACATTGCAATGTTATAAATTCAGATATATTATAAAGTGGGATGGTGGGAGGGGCAATAATTTTCATTTAACTGCCCCTCTCAGTCATCCCCCAAATATATTGTCAGAGAATACCTCACTTCTGACAGGAAAGCCTGTTAGAGACAGAAGATAGTGCAGGTAAGAAGTGATGAAAGCAGTCATGAATCATTTCCTTTCTAACCAATAAACTCAGTGCAAGTCTCTAACTATAAGGCTTTCTATAAATGTTCTCTCTCTTTCTCTCTCTTTTTTTCTCTCTCTCACTATCCCTCTCATAGAAAGAGAATTCTCAATATTTATAAAAAGTATTCTGGGAACTACCAATCTGCAGGAGGTGAGCCCTCCCTGCATTTTCATCCTTGTCCGTAAAGGGAAGGAGCTTGGTGAGAAAACTCATGCATTTGGTCTTGATCCATGTCTCATTTGCAAATTTTGTATTTCAAGATCATTACATTTTTATTTTAGTAAAAATAATGTAAGCGGTAAGACATGTTTTGTATTTTTATTTACTTTTACCAAAAGATTTTGGATAACAATGCTAATACCTAGAGTCATAAGAAACAAAAATAAATAGAATCTTCAATTTATATATGCTTAGTTTATGGCAGAAAAAGTATTGAGTAATCAGTTAAAAAGTAGATTAAAACCATATATTATGCTGAAATGCAGTCTGTGAAATGTAATGAAAATAAAAATTCAAAAAGAGAAAGCAACAATGTTAAATGTTTGACAAAGAAGATTTGCTTATGTTTCTTTAAGTGGATCATGGTGCAAATTAAGTTATATATTTAGATTCCACTGGCTGCATTTAAAAGACTTATATATGTTTAATTTTAAAAATTAGTATTTGCACTATATCATAAATACATAATTTGCAGTTATTTAATGAAAGATTTTAGATGGCAACTTAAAATAAACAAACAGGTTCATTGTTTTTCAAAATTCTTTTAGGAGGTATGGCATTTTTAAAAACAGTGAAGACCACTTGTGTAGGGACAAGTCTAGAGAGCCTCTTGACAACACCAACCCCACCCCTCCCTCCTTAGCTATCCCCCACCCACTATCTGAATTGCTGAGCCTGGGTGGCATCAGAGAATGCAACCTAACCTTAACGTTAGCCACAGAAAAATACTACTGGAAGCATCAGCCTGCTGCCGACAACCAGTGTGCAGGTACACCCCAAACTAAAATAGAAGGTAAGGCTGCAGGTCCTTGACTGTTTGCATTATTCATGCCTACAGACCCCTCTGTCAGGCTAATCCAGACTTGACAAAAATTAAAAGTGTGGACATGTTTTTTGCTGGGATGCATCACACTCATGTCACTCCATTTACACACGGCTGACTCTACAGCCTTTTATAACTTTCAGTTACAAGCAGGAACATGCTGTTTGTATATTAATTGCTATTTGAATAAGTGTTAAGGGTTTAGAAACAGCTGCAGATAATGGAGAAAGTGAAAAGTGGGTCAATGACACGCTCTTCACCTTTCTTCCTTCTTGCCTTGGTCCACAGCTTGCAGGTTCACTACTTTACCTGTATCCTTCAGCCCACATCTGGCTTGCGTGAATTAAAAGCTTTTAAAAACCCAGGAGGTTCCACTCACTGAAGGTTTTGGAGTGGTATCCAGGCACTTCTAGGCTTATATTATCTGCCCATGATTTAGAAACCCCACTGAGATCCTGCCATCCTTGATTCTTTGTTAGGGAGCCAAAGCCCTCCAGCAGCTTCCCCAGATGTCGGCACCTTGGCAACGCCCTGGTTTGAACATGATTTTAATAGCGACTAATTCCCTGGTCTGTGGCACTGCACAAATGGCTCATCATTTTACAGGCAAGTTCCAACAGTCGTGTAACCAGATGAGAATATTTTCCCACGCAATAGCATTGTGGCAGAAACAGCTAAGGCATGTCAGGGACAGCTGTGAGGCAGTTAGCAAATGGAAGGTGGGATAAATTATCTACTTTATGGAGTGATTACTTATTTAAATCTTCAATGGTTTCTGAAGGGAAGGGGGTTATTTGCAACTATGCAAAGAGTTCTGTACTATCCAAGAGGGAATTTGTACTCAGGAGCAATGGCTGCCAGGAACGTGTGTGTAGATGATTAGTAGAGCTGCTCTGCAGTCCCAACCCAAACTTTGGAGGGAAGAAAGGCCACCATGCAGAAACATTGACTGGACACGTGCAGGCCTGAAGCAGCAAATTCATCATTTTTATTTAAAGTGCCACCACTCCATGGATCATCAGAAGTCCTACTGCCACCTTGGCCACTCTGGAGGTCCATTCATTCAGGATTCTGCTCCATAATGGGGGTGTGGTGGGAGGGGACCAATGAGCAGTGTGCCTGAGGCTGGGATGCTTAGTTTCTGCAATGCCAATCCCTAATACATATGTTATTACTCAAACATCTGTCATTCACCTTATAGCCTATTAAAAGTAACTCACAAATTCATTTAAACCCATACTGACTATAGTTAGAGCTTCAGCTTATACCACCTCTAACAGTAACAAACCACATGTAACATGTATGAAGTGGTACCCACAAAAAGGCTACTTTTCCTGTAGTCATTTCCAATGACAGTTATCACTCTTTGAAATCTTGTTTGTGTCAAGTTCCTTAAGCCGATAATACAAATCCTCATTTTAGGAATACAAGAAAATATTCTTAGTCCCATTTTTCCAGATGAGGAAGCTAAGACTCAGAGAAATAACTGAATTTGCCAAAGTGAGTGCTTCTAGGTAGCAGAACTCATTCTGTCCAATTCTGGAGTCTATGTCCTTTCTATTATATTTTCTGCTGTTGATTCTTCTTTCCCTGAACTTGGGTAATAAGCACACAGTCCTAATTATATGTGCCTTGTAAGATTTTGTCGACTTTGGTAGTATTATCCTGATTTTATCCATCAGAGTCCTGTTTGAAGCAGGAGTTTTTAGACTTAAAAAAGTCTAAAATGGAATCCATGGGAAGGTACTGGCACTAGGCTGCAACTTCTCATAGTTGTCTTTTTCTGGAATTTCTCCTTCTTTGCCAAGTTTTCCTTGAATTTCAGTGATCAGATCAGCAACCAATGCTCCAGGGACCAATATCCATCTGTTTGGTGCAAGGATGCATCATTTCTTTTTAACTTCCAACATTGACCACAAACAAAATTCTAAAATTTTTGAGCTGGAAAGAAGCTTAGAAACCTATCCCAGTGGTCCTTAAATTTAAGTGGCATCAGAATCACCTGGAGGGCTTGTGCATTAGTTGTCTATCTCTGTGTAACAAATTAATCCAAAACTTAGCAGCTTAACCATTTATTATCTCACACAGTTCCTGAAGGTCAGGCATCCAGGGTTGGTTTAGCAAGGTGGTTTTGGCTCAGGGTCTCTGATGAGGTTGCAGTCAAGGTTCAGTCATCTGAAGACTTGACTGGGGCTGGATGATATGCTTCCCAAAAAGCTCACTCACATGACTGGAGCTCGCTCTGATCCTCACCATGTGGGTCTCTCCATAGGCTGCATGATTGTCCTAAAGACCCAGTGGTTAGCTTTCCCAAAGCCAGTGATCCAAGAGAGAGCAAAAAGTGACCAAGATGGAGGCTGCAGTAGATTTTGTAACCTGATCTTGGAAGAGATATACCATCACTTCTGATGTATTCTAGTCATCAAACAGACTAACCCTGGTATGAGGTGGGAGGGAACTACACAAGGGTGTTAATTCCAGGAGGTGAGAATTATTGGGGAACATCTTGGAATCTGGTTACCACAGCTTGTTAAAACACGGATCTCTGGGTCCCACCCCCAGAGTTTCTGATTCAGTAGGTTTGGGGTGGGGTCCAAGAATTTGCATTTCTAATAAGTTCCCAGATGATGCTGATGCTACCCATCTAGAAGAAACACTTTGAAAACCACTGACCTGTCCCGTATTCTTATTTTGTAGATGATGAAATTGAGTCCCACAGAAATAGGGAAAAAATGGAGAATAGAAAAGTACACAGCCAATTAATTATTGAGTACCTACTTTGTGTCAGGTGCAAGGCAAGAGTCTTTATGTACATTTTCTTAGTTTATACAGCAAACTCTATCTTTTATTCTCCATTTCATAAAAGAGGAAATAGAAACCAAGAGAGATTAAGTTACTTGCACAAGTTCACATATATAGTTACTGACAGACAGAACTGGAACCCAGATCCCTAGAACCCGAAGTCAAAGTCATTGTCTCCCATATTCTAATAGCTCCAAATCTTCCATCCTATATTGTAAGTGGAATTGTTTTCCCTTAAAATGCATTAGCTGGATTATTATGGTCCCATCACACAGCATAAGGGGGTCATCCTGTAAATTGTGCCCATTGAATCTTCAGCTCACGGGCTAAAAATTAACCTTACTGTCATTGAAGACTTAGAGATGCAACATTCATGATATTTGCTAAGTCTACAAGACTGAGAGCATATATAAGAAAAATTGGTTCCAGCACAGATCCCCAGAGGACCCTGACAATTGTACCAATTACCCACAGGCTGTAACTTTAACCTGCAATGCTGAACTTGCTTGCTAAACTCACAGTTCCACCATAACCTTGGGCAAATCTCGTAAAACCTTTGGTTCATCATTTGTAAAATTGGAAAAATAATAATCCCTTCCTTGCCCACATTATAGGGTTACTGTAAAGATCAAATGAAATAATATATGTAAAGTTCTTTGTAAACTGCCAAGTGCCTTGCAAATTTAAGAAAATACTATTGCTATTAGCACATTTATCCATCCAGTAAATGCTTATAGCTACCCTTTGTTTCTTATCTCCTATTTTGAAGAATAGGATGTCAGACTTTCTTAATGCCTTCTAGGCCTTGTCTTAGTTTTCCAGGCTGCTATGACAAATACCACACAGTGGGGTGGCTTAAACAACAGGAGTTTTTTGTCTCTCGGTTTTGGAGGCTGGAAAGCTTGCTTCTTCTTGGGATCAGTAGTGTTCTGGCTGACTGGCAATCCTTGGGTTCCCTGGCATTGTCATCACATGTCAATGTCCTCTCCTTCTCTCCTGGGTTCTGGCTTGCTTCCAACTTCCTGCATCTCCCCGTGGCTTTCTCCTTATAAGGCTTCCAATTGTGGGATTAAGTCCCATCCTGCTTCCATTGGCCACATCTTAACTATAAATAACATTTTCCAAAGGTGCTGTTTACAATGGATTTACACCCACAGGAATGGGATTAAGGTTAAGAACATGTTCCCCCTTCCCCCGGGGTACATAACACAATCTACCATAAGCCTCTACTGAGATGATTATTTGACTTTTTTATGTTACAGGTATTTCTCCAGGTATTTCTCTTGGCAGAATCATCTGTGGGGTAAGAATTTTTAAAAATAAAGAGGAAAATGCAAACTTTTACTATATGCAGGGCCCTGTGCTGAGTATTTAACTTACTCCTCATAACATATCTCTAAGGTTTGCAGATGTAGATCTGTTTTAGCTGTAGAAACTGAGGGAAAGAGACAAAAGGATTTGATTCTGTTGATTGAGGTTCCTCAATGGAATTAAAATTATTCAGTATAGGGTGTGGCTCATAGAAAATGTTCAAAGAAGGGAAAATTTTAGATATTGCTCTAATGTCTATCTTGGTGGTTATGGGAATCACCCTCCCACCATATTGGGTGGCCTGCTGGTCAGATTCTGTTAAATCTGTTATTGTTGACTTTTTCCATTATTATGGACAATATTGGGAGCAGAATCACTCGATATTGAATATTTGTAATATCTTGAACATCTTGAAAATATAGTAGTCACTAGGAGGCAGCATGGGTTAACTATGAACCAAATTGCTTTGGGGCAGAATTGTTGGATGGATTGATTAGAAAAATGCCATAAATGCAGTATAGCTTGACTTCTGCAGAACAGTTTTGAACCAGATGGAGAAAAGGGAGCTGGACACAGTCAGGGGGCATGAGCAGCTGGTTTAAAATTAAACCCCAAAATACTAAGCCAGTGACATGTTATATGGTTCCATCTTATGCAACAGATTTACTAATGCCATTGTCAAAGGTTGGTACCAGCTTATCAAATTTAGAGATGATGTAAAACTGGAAGGGGTAGAGACTATGTTATATGACAGAACAAAGTTAAAACAAAGTTAAAACTTAAGTAAGTCTTCTATGTGGATTCAATAAGAGCAACATCTTAAAGACAGAATGGAGAGCTGGTTTGTCTGCAGTTTGTATGATAATGACTTAGGCATTTGAATCATAACTATAGTTAGTTTTGTTTTGTTTTCTTTTGTTTTTAGTTCATTTTAGTTCATTCAAAAGGTAAGTAGTTAATGAGCTGAAGATAAAACATCTTATGATATGGCTTCCCATAAATAGTCTCGGGTTATACTGACAGAAAAGGAGGAGAAGTGTAGTTCTGAGTTTTCAACACAGCTTTACTGTATCTGGAAGTTTTGGATGTCACATTTTCAAAGGGATATTGCCACATCGTAATATATAGAAGACGGAAATTAAAAGTATTAGCAATGCAGACACCGAAAACCATCATAGGACCTGTGACTGTTCAGTCTGGAAAAGAAAAGAGTTGGGGGGAGGGCATGGCAGCTATACGCAAGTGACTGCTAGAGAGGTGAGAGCCAATTGTGGACCACATATACATCAAGTGTCTAGGTCATTATGATCATTGTGGTCTGTATTATTAGCTTCATTCCTGGATCTATTTCATTATCTCACTCTTGTCCTATTTCCCTTTTTTTGTTCCTTTTTCCTTCTTAATTTTTATTGTGGTAACATGTATACAACACAAAATTTCCCATTTTAACCATTTATCTGTGTACAAATTCATTGATATCTTTTATGTTCACAATATTATGCCTCTATCACCACCATCCATTACCATAAATTTTCATCACCTAAAACAAAGTCTGCAACCAATTAGGGTTAACTCCCCATTCACCTCCCCACCTCCCAGCCCCTGGTAACCCATAATCTACTTTCTGTCTCTATGAATTCACTTCTTGTAGATAGTTCATATACGTGAAATCATACAGTATCTGTCCTTCTGTGTCTCATTTATTTCACTCAACACGATGTCTTCAAGGTTCCTCCATGTTGTAGCATGTATCAGAACTTCATTCCTTTTTACAGCTGAATAATAGTCCATTGTATGTATATACCACATTTTATTTATCCATACATCTGTTGATGGATACTTGGATTGTTTCCACCTTTTGGCTACAAGTTTTGTGACTTCTTTTAAATTAAACACTTTTATTGGGATATAACATATTTGCAATAAAGTGCACACATGTTAAGTATACAGCTTGATGAATTTTTATATATTATACATTTGTGTAATCACCCCCCATATCAAGTTTTAGAACAATTCCAGCCCCTTAGAAGTTTCTGACCTCTGTAACTGTAGATTAGTTTTACCTGCTATGGAATCACATTTGGATGAACTCCTATCTGTGTCTAGGTTTTTTTTTTTGAGCAACATTATTTTGAGATTCATCCATGTTGTTGGAGGAGGTAGGGGTCCATGATTTTTCGTGGTTGCATAGTATTCCATTGAAAAAAGGATAACACAGTTAATTTATTGAGGCTACTGTGGTTGAATGTTCGGGTTGTTTACAGTTTTTTTGATATTTTGCTGTATACTTTTTTAAATTATGTTATCTTATTGTCTTTTTATACCTATTTTTAATTGACTGTAAATAATTTCCGATATAAATACATATCCAAATACCTAACGTGCCATTAGATATATTCCATGTTGTTTCACAGGCAGAAACCAGCACTTGATATATTTCTTGGCACATAGCATATGCCTAGTTCTCAACACAGTTATCCCTGCTGGACTTGTTAACAAGACAAATTCCAAACTTCTCACATTAGGGGAGCAGAGGTTTCTAATATACTCTATGCTCTGGTTAGAGTTGGATGCAGGAGGAAGGAAACAGGCAGGGAAATATTTAAGGCCCTACTTAGTGGCAAGCACACTGCTAGCTACTTTGATAAATTATCTTTTTCTTCACAGCTCTATGAAGTAAGTATTTTTAACCTAATTTGTCAAATTTAGAGAATGAGGCTGAGATAGTTTACTTTAAGTGCCCTAGGTCACTGGCTAGGACAGAATTCACACACACCAAACAATAGCTAATTGAACAATGCAATCTGTAATCTGTGCCAAAGGAGTGGTTCAAATGATTGCTACAGGGATGTAAACAAAGAACGCAGAGGTGCCAAACCAGCTTTGTAATAAATGAAAAGATACTAAGCATCCTCATGTGTTGCCCTCCTAATGCTGGCTTATTGGGAAATAGAGCATTACTTCTGTCAAACTTATATGTTCCAGAAGCTTTCCTTGATTACTTACATACACTCCTTAACTGGCTTACGGCAAGGGAGGGGGAAACAAACTATTTTAGTCCTTTTATCCCTGTTAACTTATTTAATCCTCTCAACACCAGTGAGGAAGGTATTAATCTCTTTATTTAAGAGATGGAAACATGGAAGGTCAAAGAACTTGAACTTTTCTAAAACCATACAAATTGTAAACAATCTTGTTTTCTCTGATCCTGAGTTTTGATCTTTCTGCAACTAACCATGTTGGTTATTCTTTACTGATGTCTTCTTCTAGATGACACTTTTGAAATTATTATGATACAAGTGGTATATGTGATATATATGGTATATATGGTATATATAATATATATATGGTACATATGGAACATGTGGCTAGTTGGTTATTTGGTCTCTTTAACTGTTTGTCTTCTTACCGAGAGATTTATTCATTGTCATAGACTTTGTGAATGGCTGATCCTTGCTGTAAGTTTTCTGGTCATACAGTCCAGTGGTTCCTGGATTATCACTTGGGTCCTTGGTTAATGTAGACAACCAAACTGGAAGACTTAGGCTAAAGAGTCTCATAGAATTGAGTATGTCCTGATAGATAGTTTATACTGACGAAATATAGATCTTTTTCAAAGTCCCACATTGTGGGTGTGTATTACTGTGTCCATTTAGCACCCCTTCTTGGTTAGGAGAACTTCTACCCCTCACTCCAACATGGTTTCATGGAAGACTGACAGTCTTCCTCTTTGGCCATAGTAGTTGATCCAGGGTGTTGGCACATTGACCCAAACCAGAACGATCAGAATAGTTCCCTGGAATTTTTAAGTTGGAGCTGAGAAGAAGAGTTTTTCTTCTCAGAGAAAAACTCCAGCTAGTCCAAGTTGTGTGTCTGTCACTTGAACCAAATCTGGTGTAATACATTCCATTTCTTTTTCTATTTCTTATTCTCAGCCTGTTGCCATCCTTTCACCATTTTCAAGGTTCATGCATGTTGTAACATGTAACAGTTATTCATTCCTTTTTATGGCTGAATGATATTCTATTGTGTGTCTATGCCACATTTTGTCTATCCGTTCACCTGTGAATGGACACTTGGGTTGCTACCACCTTTTGGCAATCATGAACAGTACTGCTATGAACATTCATGTACAGGTTTTTGTTTGAGTAGCTGCTTTAGATTCATTTGGGAATATACCCAGGAGTAGCATTGCTGTATTATATGGTAATTCTATGTGTAACTTATTGAGGAAACACCAAATTGTTTTCTACAACAGCTGCACCATTCCTACCAGCAATGTATGAAGGTTCCCATTTCTCCACGTCTTCACTGACTCATTTTTTCATCATTTTGTTTATATATTTATTTTTCAACTTTTAATTTTGAAATACCTTCAAACTTGCAGGATAGTTACCAAAACAATACAAACCCCATACAAAGAACTCTAACATACCCCTAAACACCCCCCTCAGATACCCAGATCCACCAATTTTAACACTTCGCCACATTTGCCATATTATTCTGTCCATCCATCCATCCATCCATCCATCCGTCTGTCCATTTTATGAACAATTGAGTGTAAGTTGTATATATCATGCTCCTTGAACACTTATTACTACAATGTACATTTCCTAAGAAAAAGGATATTCACTTATTTAACTTCCTTAAGTACAATTATCAAGTTCAAGAAATTTAACATTGATATAAAGCTTACCATCTATATTCCAATTTTTTTCATATGTCTGAATAATGTCCCTTTGAGTGTTTCTCCTCCCTTGTTAGATACCGGCCATGTATTGCATTTAATGGTCATTGTCTTTAGTTGCTCTTCCTTCCTTCCCTCCTCCCTTCCTTCCTTCCTTCTTTCCTTCCTTTCAATTGTGGGAACATATGTACAACATAAATTTTCCCATATGAACCACTCTCAAGCATACTATTCAATGGGATTAATCACATTCAAACTATTACAGTACCTCACCACCTTCCATTACTAAAACTTTCCCGTCTCCCGAAACTGAAACTCTGTACCCATTATACATTAATTCCCCATTTCCTCTGCCTCCTCCACTGGCAGCCTGAATTCTAATTTTTGTCTTTATGAGCTTGCATATTGTCCAGTATTTCCTTTGTAGTTACCACAGGGCTTAAATTTAACATCCTAAATCTATAGCGATCCCATTTGATTTGGTACCAACTTAATTTCAATAATATACACAAATTATATTTCTGTACCCCTCTGTCCTCTCACCTGTATGTAGTTTTTATCACAAACTTCATGTATTTATGAGTCCAAAACCCCTGATTTATCATTACATTTTCTGCAGTTGCCTTTTAGATTCTGTAGAAAGTAAGAAGTGGAGTTATAAACCAAAAATATGATAATACTGGCATTTACATTTACCCATGTTGTTCCCCTCATTGGAGATCTTTATTTCTATATGTAGCTTCGATCTATTGCCTATTATCATTTCCTCTCAAGCTATAGAACTCTCTTTAGCATCTCTTATAGGGCCAGCCTAGTGGTGGCAAACTCCCTCAGCTTTTGTTTATCTGGGAATGTTTTAACCGCTCCCTTATTTTTGAAAGACAGTTTTGTTTGATAAAGAATTCTTAGTGGGCAGTTTTTTGCTGTCAGCACTTTAAATATGTCATCCCTCTGCCTTCTTGCCTCCATGATTTCTGATGAGAAATTGGCACTTAATATTACTGAGTCTCCCTTAAACATGACACATTTCTTCTCTCTTGAGGCTTTCAGAATTCTCTCTTTATCTTTGACATTCAGTAGTTTTATTATAATATACTGTGGCATGGATCTATTTGGGTTTACCCTGTTTGGAATTTACTGAGCGTCCTGGATGTGTATATGTATGTACTTTGTTAAATTTCATCATTTGACATTATATTATATCTTTGAATATGTCAAAGATATACTTTGATATATTAGTCATTATATTTTTTAATATTCTCTCTGCTCCTTTCTCTCTTTCTTCTCCTTCTAGGACTCCCACAATGCATTTATTGGTATGCTTGATGGTGTCTTACAGGTTCCTCAGGTTCTGTTCACTTTACTTCATTCTTTCTTCTTTCTGATCCTCACACTGAATGATTTTAATTTTCTGATCTTCAAGTTCACCGATTCTTTCTTCTGCCAGCTCCAATCTGCTATGAACCCTTCTAGGGAATTTTTAATTTCTCTTATTGTGGTCTTCAGTTCTGTTTGGTTCCTTTTCATAATTTCCATCTCTCTATTGATATTCTCTTTGTGTTCATCTGTCCTTTTCCAGATGTCCTTTAGTTCTTTGTTCATGCTTTCTTTTAGCTCTTTGAGCATATTTGGTGCCTTTTTAAAAAAATCTTTGTCTGATATGTCCCAGATCTGGTCCTCATTGATGGTTTCTAATGCTTTAATCTTCTCCTTTGCCTGGGCCATCACTTCCTGTCTCTTTGTGTGTTTTGTAATATTTTGTTGAAACCTGGACATTTTGATATGTTAATGGATTATCACTGGAATTTAGACTTTGATGCATCTGTTTCTTTTATGCAGCTAATGTTTTGACAAAGCTTTCCTTGAATGCCAGGAATCTAACTTAGAAGGAGGAGGAGGAGAAAAGAAAACGTCTTTCCTATTCTTTGCAGATTGATCTGTAGAAGTACTCTCTTTTGTGGATTATCCATACAATGAGTTTGGAGAATAGGTCCAAAGCATAGGAGCCTCCCTGATCTTTTTTGTGCATGCATCTTTTCTTGGGTGTGCCTTCTTGGCCCTAGGAATTCTCCTATTTAGACAGATCCAAATTCCCCTCTTCTCCTGGGCACTGCATTGTATGTACTACAGCTGGCAATCCCCTGCCCCAGGCAGCATTACATGACTACTCTCCCATAGAGGTCTGTAGGAGAGCTCTGTGAGCCACTTTCTATATACAGGGCAAGTTCTGGGACAGTGAGTCCCTCAGGGCACCATCAGACAGATTGGACCAGACATACAAGGTCCCAATATGTATATGAGCGTTACTTTGCTCCTGCTGGTACCAGGAACATGGATTAGCTTTTTCTTGCTGAAGTTTCTATGGAGGGACAGAGTCTTGAAGCAGCTTACTCCACCAACTTCACCTTTTTAAAAATTAAAAATTTTTATTACAGCTGTTCTAGTGAGTGTGAGATGGTATTAACTGTGGTTTTGATTTGCATTTCTGGCTAATAATATTGTACATCTTATTGGCCTTGTATATCCTCTTTGGAGAAATATCTATTCAAGTCCTTGGCCCATTTTTAAATTGAGTTGTTTGTCTTTTTGTCTCATTGAGTTGAAAGAGTTCTTTATGTATTTATATATTACGATTATTAGACTTTTATCAGATTTATAATTTTCAAATATTTTTTCCCATTTTGTAGGTTGTCTTTTCACTTTCTTGATAGTGTACTTTAATTCACAAAAGTTTTTAATACTGATGAAGCCAAACCATCCTATTTTTGATGCGTTTCTGATCCCCAACCTTGAACCATCCTCTGTAAGTTAGAGCACCTGGGAGACACAGAAGCAACTCACGTATCTGTGTAGCCCAGGGTGTTTTGTGCAGCAACTTGCACATTGTAAGAATTTAGCCAGTCTTGGCTGAATTAAACATTTATGCCTTAAAATAACTCTTTCAAAAACTTACCTAAAAGAAATCAATCTGTTTGATCCACATTAGTCATGACCTGGATTTCTAGTCTTTCAGGTTCTCCTAACATTCTCCTACCATTTATGGAGACTAATTGTGAGCCCAGAAACTTTGACTATGTGCTTTCATTTCATTCTATCAAGTAAGTCTTATCTCCATTCTTACTGATTAGGGAATTGAGGCTGAAAGAGTGGGGTGCATGCCTCATAACCTGAGCTCTTCCTTACACCACTGGTGCCTGCACTGTGTTGTGGATATTGTGGACTGACTTGCTCCTTCTAGCACACCATTCTGTACTGCAGAGGCTGAAAGCTAAACACTACACTTTTCAGGCTCTCTTGTAGCTTCACTTCTGCTTCTGGGTATGATTTAGTTCCTGCCAATTTTTTGTTTGTCTGGGATGCTTGGGAACAGAATTTGTTGGGGGAGAAAGCAGGGCACAAAGCATCTGTGTTGCTGGTGCAGATTATGGCAGAATCATGATGGTTCTGGAGCCAGAAGATGTGGTCACAAATTCCCCTGTTAGGAAAAATGGCTTCCTGATCATTGTGGGAGTAGCAGGTCCCTTGACACCTTGTTCTGCCGTGTTTGGAGTGTCATTCCTGGAAGTTCAACCTGGAGTCTCTCTTTGGCTCTGCCGTTGATTCTGTAAATTTAATACGCCTTCGGCCAGTTACAGGAGGAGTTCCTCTTTTTGCAGTTGAACAGAGACCATTATATTATTTCTGCACAAACCAAGGAGGCACCACAGTTAAGATTCAAGGAGCAAGAGGGGCTGATTTCTCTTCTCTGTGCACATGCTTTAATTTTCTTCTTCCTTTTGGTAATGAAGACCGAGTCTGAGGAACTTCATCTAGGCCTCTAGCTCCCTCGTTTAATAACACAGAGTTTAGTACTTGTTCACTCCTGACTGTTGAATCCAGAAGGGGTCATATGGAGGTAGAATCAGAATAATCGTGACCCTGCTGCTCCATTAATGTAATCTTCAGAAAATCATCTGCAGCTTTCCTTACACTGATATATAGGTTAGGGTAGAATTATTTTTTTCCTTCTTTATATGGGGGCCAAACAAAGGCATATGTCTTTGATTACCCAACAATTATATTCTTGAAACGATTCTCAAATGGTAATTTTCCTTAGCATAATCATAGCCTGGTTCCACATTCTCACAACTAAGTGTTTTTCTTTTCCTTTTTGGGGAGGTGACTTTGAATCATAGAGAAATATTAATCATTTGGTGTGGTTTTCTTGATTAAAGGAATTGTAAATGGCTATTTGAAAAACTCAAGGAAGGCTCATACTTGGATTAGTATCAGATGAAACTTGTGTCTGTAATTCATCTTACTGAGCAATTGGCTATTCTTTAAAAGTTCAAACACAAATAGTAAAATAAGGAAAATGAGAATAATCATGGTGTTAAGCCTCAATTAGCAAAATGTCTCCAGGAATAGGCTATTGAATTAAGGGGGACTTGTCTTACTCATTTCTGTATAGTGTAATTTTGGCAGCCTCAAGGATAATCCACATATCCAGAGAAATTTCACTCTCCTGGCCTACAGATTACTTGAATTTCTTCAAGAAGGACCAAAAATACCCATATATTCCAGAAGAGGAGCCCCTCTTTTACACACGTCTGCACACTGAGGGGTGAGTGACTGACCTCCCCACTTCGTGCCTGTTTCTGAGGAGAGGATCTAGGAAACACAAACACCTGATCTGGAAGAGCAGAGGACACACCTGGGGAGGGAACACTTGGTCCAGCATTGAGAAGCTTCATTTGGTCATAAAAATTATCAGGAGCTTTTCAGCAGAAATCTAGCAAATGTTAGAGGGGGTAAAGAGAACATTTCCATTTGGGGGATGTAGACTAAAGGGACTGCTTATGAGACTGCAGCTTCTTTCCCAGTGACAGCTCAGCTGGAAGGCTTTCACCCCATTATGAATGAAGTAGGGTTTTCAACAGTGTCCATGACTTTCTGGGCAAAACTGAAGTATCACTTTTGTTAGCTGGAAGTCCAAATAACTACTAACCATGGTTCTCTGGCTTCCCTAGTCCCTGTATACATGTGTATATGTGTATGTATATACACACACATATTAGAGAAGTTGCAGGCTTATAGAAAAATTATGGATAAAATACAGAGTTCCCATATAAGCCTCATTATTAACACCTTGCATTAGTGTGGTACATTTGTTACAATTGATGAAAGAATATTTTATAATTCTATTAACTACATATAGTCCATGGTTTATATTAGAGTTCACTGTTTGTGTTATACAGTCCTATTGGTTCTCTAAAAATTTTTATTTTAGTAACATGTATTTAACCTAAAATTCCCATTTAGCAACCTTCAAATGTATAATTCAGTGGTATTAATTACATTCACAATGTTGTCCTACCATTACCAGTATCCATTACCAAAACCTTTCCATCATCTCCAACAGAAAATCTGTACCAATTAAGCTTTAACTCCCCATTCCCTGCCCTCTCCCCAGCCCCTGGTAACCTGTATTCTAGTTTCTGACTCTATGAATTTGCTTATTCTAATTATTTCATAACAGTGACTTCATAAAATAATTGCCATTTGTTTCTGGTTTATATCACTTAAATGATGTCTTCAAGGTTCATCCATGTTGTTGCATGTATCAGAACTTTGTGTCTTTTCATGGGTGCATAATATTCCATTCAATGTAAATACCACACTTTGCTTAGCCGTTCGTCTTTTGATGTGGTCCCTATCTCTTTGGCAGTATTGAGGCCCACTCTGAGCTGGAGAAAATGTAGTTGCTCACTTCCTCTCTGTTCAAATGTCTGAACCTTCATTTCAGATTTCTGTTGTTAGTCTTGAGCTGGGAGGATCGGAGGGACCAAGCCTGGGAACCTGTCCTCACAACACTGACAAGCAAGTGGTGTAAGACAAAGGGAGAACCCTTAATTGTCTGAGGCAAAGAATTGTAGGCAGGGACCATGGTCCAGATGAGCCTTGGAGATCAGAGCTAGAAAGCTCCTCAGGTCTCTTCTGGTCCAACATTCCCATTTCTCAGGTGGTGACACTGAAGTACAGAGAGAGGAGGGGGCTTGCCTATGTCTAATGGAAAGTTCTAGGAATAGGACTCAAGATCTGCCTGAAAGACCCAGCAATCTTCTACTTTATCATGAAGTAAGGCTTATGATTTTCTTTGTAAGAAAAGATGGTAGATATCCTGAGGTTGTAACCTTGGTCATTACAAATTGCTTATACCTGAGATAAGTAGGTGTCCAAGGAGGGGAGGACTCTACTTAAGCATTGGCTCTCAGTTCTTAAAAGGAGACCTATGCCTTGAAACCCAGTAGGCCAGGAGATCTGCTGCTGTCACCCTGAGGGTTGGGCCTGGGCCACTGTGGGAGCAGGGTAGTAGACACAGGGCCTGGAGCAGAAGCTGTGCGGACACCACACTTCCCTGTACCTCTCATTCACAGCCACAGAGCAGAGCTAGAAGGAGGCCTTCAGGTGAGCCTACCCAGAAATAGTGGAGAGAAAGAATACAATGAAAAAACATCCATGTTCTAGATCCATCTCCATAACCCCTCACAAGTCACTTTTTCCCTCTTTTAGCCCCAGTTTCCCCATCTGTAAAACACATTTGTCTGACTTCATGCTCTTTAATTTCACTGGTATTTTGACTTATTTTCTCAAGGCAGAACCATTCAGTGCTGCAACCACACAAACTGCAATACATAGTTTTCTATTAAAATAAATAGGGAGTTGGAAGAAGGCAAGAAAGGTGTCCCCTCTGGCTAATCTGTCTTCACCTGGAAAATGTTTCCAACAGAAACTTTGGCGATTCACCTCCTCCCCCAGCTATGTGCTTCTCCTGTCTTCCCAGAACAGAATTCAGTTTGTGAGACAAATGGAGAACTAGTCCTTCCTCTAAAGGGCTAACTTCTCTGGGACCCCAGGGCAGCTGGCTTTAGCAGAGTTGACAGTTGGAGAGCATGAGCGAGACTTCAGTAACAGACAGCTGAGTGGTGTTAGGCAGCAGGTTCCTGTATAAAGGCACTGGCATTACTGACAATGTCCCAGACAAAATTCATAACACTATTATTTTTCAAAGGAAATTAGGCAGTATTGTGTGTGTGTGTGTGTGTGTGTGTGTGTGTGTGTTGGTTTGTTTTGTAAGAAAAGATGTTAGAGATCCCAGTTTAATTATCTTGGTAGCTACAAATTGCTTATACCAGGGAAAAGTGGCTGCCCGAGGGTGGGGAGGAGTCCCCTTTACAGGAGATCCCAGGACTCAGTTAAGCAGGGCATTTGCCCTCTGCCTTGATCTTCCTCTTCTACCATCTCCCCCACCCCCGCCCCAACCCTTTCATCCCTCTCCCTGGCTGGCGAGCTCCCATTCATCTCCCAGACTGTGGCATGACCTTTTTCAGGAAGTCTATTTTGACCTTAAGGTTGGGTTGGGTGCCCGTATCAGACATTGTTGCTTTGTTCAGATCCCGACCGATCCCTTTACAGTTTCTGTGTACCCCTCCCGGCTTCCAGGCTTCCTTCTGTTTTCCCCCTTTGGTTGCTTCTGCTTCCAGCAGCCAACACCTGTGACTGTTCCTGGAGGAAATGCCTTTGCTCCACTGGAGCCCTCGTGTACTGAGAACTGTCTGGCAATCTACGTGCCACGCAGCCCTCCTTGGTCAACGAGTGGCAGGTGTGGGACTATGAAAGCCCAGGTGCTTCCCCTCCTGTTGGGACAAACGCCAGAGACCCACTGTGCAATCAAGTGGAAGCTGCTCTCAGAGGGACTTTTGCCTCAAAATTCACCCCAGCTGGGCTTCTTCCCCTTCCCTCTCCTGCTTCCTCCACTCGTTTACAGTTTTCTCCTGGGAGCACTGTCCTGAGAAACCATTTATGCATAAACCCTCCTCTCAGGGTCTGTGTTTGGGGAACCCAAGCCACGATAGTGCTTCTCCTATGTCCTCCCGTGGTCCTGGGGGCACTGCCCTATGAGGGTAACTTATGGCAATGCATCTTAATCCCCTTTGCTAGTCAGCCCTCTCCACTGACATGAGAGCTTTCTGAGCACAGGGGCTGTGTTTTTTTACTGCTGTATCCCAGGACCAACCCAGGGCCTGTCAGTGACTGAGAAGCTTGTGAATGAATGAATGAGTGAACCATTAACTCCAGCTATTAGAATCAATCCCAGTACAAGGCTGAACCCAGAAAAATATCTGGGCACCTCTAGGGAAACACAAGTCTGAAATAGCGATTGAACTGTATGCTTTTCTGAAAATGGAGTGAGAGTGCTAGGGGACCTCAGCAGCTGTGCCTAGGGTAAGAATAACCAGTTCTTTGTGTCCTTCTCATGGGTCTTCACCATCACACTCTCGCCCTTTAGTTGTCAATCCGTTTCACTACCGGGCCTTACTCTTAAAAATGTTTACATTTGTCTTCTTAGTTTTCAATTTCTCTGTAGCTTCTACATCCAGACACTTGGAATGCACCACATCCATCTCTTCAGCTCCCAGCTCGTTTTCACCTTGAGCCTTGAATCCACACATCGATCTGCAAACTATTGTCCTCGGGTGTTCCCCTGTCTCCAGGACTGGCTTTTCCAGATGGCAGGACCTGGGGCCGTGGACTCTAGTCACGACACCCAGTGACTCCTGGGTCCCCGCCCACCAGTGCCAGCACAGCGTGGGATGTGGCTGTGACAGACAAGCCGAGTGTGTTACCACGGCACAGTCTCCGGCACGTCCAGGCAGGCCCGGGCAGGCTGCCAGGGGTTTTGTTGACTTTAAGTTTTCCCAAAGGAAACGGCAATGATGGGTTGGAACTGCCACTTGGCCCAGAATGGAAACTTGAGCAGATGGGAGAATCCTTACCCTTGTAGTCTAAGGGAATAGTTGGCCACGGCTGAATTTCTTGTCCAATTTCTTTGGAGGTAGGGGTGAGGCACAGAAAGAACAAATCTTATAAAAGAACTGAAAATAGCCTGAGAGACAGTAAGAGAGAGAGGCCCCTGCTAGAAAAAGAGTAGGCCCACCCCGCTGGAGGGAACAGCCCTGGAAGCAGGTCTAGAATGGGAGAGAGCCATTGGAAAGGCTGTTCAGTTGCAGTGAAAAGGCACCTAAACTGCTGGGACTGAAAAAAGTGCTTGAAAATGAACTTTGTGAACTTATGTCCCCTTCCGCTTTCTGATGAGGCAAATGCCATCCTTCCATCAAACATTCACAGGTGACTTATCAGCACTTGGGGAATCAGGCTGTGCAGGAAATGATGGTGACCTTGGCTAGGTAGTCAAACAAAGGGCACAGGAGATGTTAATAATTTACAGCCAGGGGGCTCTGGAGTCCTCAGAGACCCACTCACCAGCCCTGACAGTCACCAGTTCAGGGAGCCAGGGAGTCACAGAATGAACTGCTAAGGTAAAAAGACTCTAAGCAGATGGTGCCAGGAGGAAGGTCTGGGCACTTATGAGTTTAGTTTCAGATTTCCTGTATCGTTATGTCTACCACACTGCCTGTTCCAAATCCTCATCCTCTCACACCCAGACAGTTGACAGAGACTCCAAACAAATCTCCCTCCCTCTCTCCCTCCCTCCCTCATTCCCTTCCTTTCTTCCTTCCTCTTTCTCTCCCTTCCTTCCACAAATATGTATTTTCTTCCTTGCACCAGGCACTGAGGAAGCATCCGTGAACCAAACAGATAAAAATCTCTGCCCTCATAGAACTATTATTCTAGAGGAAGGAGACAGCCACAATAAGCTAAGTAAATAAGTAATAACATAGCATGTCAGAAAGTGTTAGGTCCATACAGGAAAATAAAGCAGAGAAGGGGAGGAAGGAGAATTGGTGATGATGGAGGGGTAGCTCCTATTCAACCCGTCTTAAATCTCTCCGCAATGTGGTTTACCACACATGAGGGCAATGACCCATCCTTGCCCTGCTTAAAACCCTTCTGTGACATTCTAATGCCCTCTTAACTGGCTGCTTAGCAGATTTGAGGCCCTTCACTCCCCATGCCACCAATTTTCCAGTCTTGTGTCCAGTTTTGGCTTCTCCTCCCTTCTAACTAGGTGGCTGCACAGCCTAATTTGCTTGGGACAGTCTTGGTTTATGCCTGTTGTCCTGGAGTCATTGTTAATAGTGTGTCCTGTTACACTCAGAAGTGTCCCAGTTTGGGCAATAAATTATATGGTCGTGCTATTTGTCATACACACACATTGCTTTTTAGCTTCACCAAATACTGGTCTTAAAAAATATTATACTTTCCAGCCTCTGTTCTTTGTTCATACTCTTCCCTCAGTCTGGGTTGCCTTTTCTCTTTAAAAACCAGCTCAAATGTTACCTTCTCTTTATTTTCTAGGGTGTCTCCCTACCCTCCAATCCTATTCTAGACAGCGTTGTTTATTCCCTCTTCTGCATTCCAATAGCATTCATCCTTGTCTCTAATACAGCATCCTACACACCTTTGTCTTGGTGTATCTCAACCTCTAAATGGAGGTAGGGCCTAGACCCTGTTCAGCTTTGTGTTCCCAGTGCCTTGCACAGTATCTCAACTGTAGCAGGTTCTGAGCAAATGTTGATTGTGCTGAATTCAATGTGATGGTGCTCTAGATGCAAATATAGTGGTTTAAAGGTTTAAATGCTATCATGAAAACTGCTAGAACTTGAAGACTGTGTCCACTGTAACTTTGTGTTTTGTTTTGTTTTTTTTGTTTGTTTGTTTTTCCCCAGTCTGTCACATAATTTCTTGAACATATGGTGTGTGAAGTTTGTGCCCCAACGGTGGATCTCTCTTCTTGATCTGCACCTTAATTTTCAGTCCCACAGATGCTCGTTCCCCCATACTGCGTAATGACTCATACTTCCACCTCACCTGCCTTTTTCAGGAGACTCTTAGCTCTGAGTCTAGGTGAGAGAAACAAAGAAGGGTAGGGACAGAAGGAAAATGAAGTCTGGGGCCAAGAGTAGGGGCAAGGAAGAAAAACATCCCTTAGCCAAAGCAGGCAAGAGGAAACATTCAAGGGGCAGGGTTTAGTATCAGCAGCACTTTTTTCAGGCAACTGGAAAAGACATGAGTGAGTCTGTATTTATTAGTGCTGATCAAGGGAAGACTCTAGAGGAAGTTTAGCCAATGGAAGGAAACCAAGGAAGAAGGCAATGACTTGAAGTTGTTTGTGTGGTGGGTGGGGAGAGACAATGGAACGAGCATAAACTATGATGTGTAGATCCCATCTTATTCATTCATTCCTTTATTTATTCATTCATATTCACACAAGTATGGAGAGCCTACCTTGTACCAAGTACCATGCTAGGTGTCCAAAATACAATTGAGGAGAATAAAAAACACCCAGTCCATGTCAATCTAGTGAGGAAGTCAGAAAATGTCAATTTAAAATTGTGGTAAATGCTATGAAGGAAGCATATACAGCACTCTAAGGGTGTATAACAGTGGGGGTGGTGTGGGGGTTGGGTTGGCCAGTCTAGTTTTGCCTAAGGAAGTGACAGATAAATCGTGAATTTAAGGATGAATAGGGGTTCACTGAGGCTGGGTCGAGCTCTTAAGACAGTCCTAGGGCGGCCCTCCAGGTGGATGGAGATAACAGCCTGTGGGAAGGTCTTATGCTGGAGAGGAGCATGGCTCAGTCAAGTGGGTTTGGAGCCCAGAGGGTGAGGTGCAACCAGGACAAAATGAGGCTGAAGAGAGAGGAAGAGGCCAGAGCATGCAAGACCACCTCGGCTGCCATGAGGATTTGGTATAGGTTGATATGAGTGTGGGATGACAAAGGAGGATTTTTTTAGCAGTGGGGGTCATGGTAGAGAATATGCATTTGTCACTTGAGCAGATATGTACTTTGGGAAACTTCATTCTAGCTGCAGTGTGAAAAGATTTAGAAGTGAATAGATCCTTTAGAAAGTCATTGGAAGAATCCAGAAAAGAGATGGATGGGAGCATCGGTTGGAAAGGTAGTAGTGTAATTTTTTATAAACTCTCTGAGTCTCAGTCGTCTAATCTCTATAAAGAAGATAAATCATAAAGCTTAGGGTAAGAAAATATGCAAAGTGTCAGGTTCATAGTAAATAATAAATGCGTAATAAATGTATAAGTACTCAGTAAATAAGGCAGGCAGCTGACACTTAGTTGAGGTTCTTGCACCTGTTAGACCCTGCTTTTCTGAGATGATTGTTGTTTTATTCACAGAACAAACTCTGTGTTTGTGCAGGGAAATGGGAACAGGAAGCAGCCCGAGACACATTGTAGAGAAGTTCCTTTCCAAAATATTTTTTAGGTGTAAAAAGAGAGGGCAAAATAGATCAATCCTCGGAGTGTCACAGATACACACACAATCATTCACAAATGCACATGTGCAGACACACAGTTACATGAAGTTCATTAGGTAAAAAATGATACTGCTCTCTGCTCACAGAAGGGAGAGCTAGTGCTGCTGGCAAAGATGCTTTGCACCCTGGGAATGTTTATATCTGATGCCTCCTTGGGAAACCCTTTCTTTTTCTTACAGCCAGTAGAGTAATGAAAGTTGCATAGGACTGTGATTGGGTAACCCAGATAAAGGCCCCTTGTTTTCATCCTGGTGTGTGCAGTATCAGGTAACATGCTCTTCCAATGCAAATAAGAAGTGTCCACCCTCCAACTCACCAGAGAGAGAGAAAACCTTCCCCTCTTTCATGTGATCAGCTTGAACAAAGTCTTCACCTTTGGTCAGTTTGCAAAGTGTACAACTAAGAGATACCTGCACATTGACATTAATCAGATGGGGTTTTGGTAAGCATAGCCAGAAATGTTTCTGGCTAAAAAGGAACATGTAATTTCATTCTTTTTCCCTTCAAAATAAGAAGCCAAGAAACTCACCTTGAAGCACTAAGAGCAAGTCATTTATTCCTGAATGCAAATCTGGGTGAGAAAAGTTTGCAAAACTTACTGTAACATGTCTTAAAAGCCTGTAACCACAAAAGAAGGTAGCACTTCCTTTTAGTACCTGAAAAATGATGGCACTAATCCCAGCAGTTTTAATGTCAGTAATTAGCTCTTCTCAAAGTGTCTCTCAGTTATCATAGAGCAAACACAATGGCGCCCCAACCCCACCTCTCAGTGTAGCCACCTTGTAGGATCCCCACCCTCCTCTTCCGACTGGCTGCCCACTCATCCAGAACCTTCCCTGCTCTTCCTGCCTGTTGTGAGATGCCAACAGCCAAAGAGGGCTTTTCCTATGAGTGCCTGCGGGACCCTTGGGGGTTCCGAGCAAAGGAACAACATGCTCTATATCTACTTCTAGCAAACAGATTACTGTCATTTGTCAGGCCAAAAAGGAAACCTTAACAGGTTTTTTTAAGTGGCTATTTTACAGGCAAAATCTCTGATCCTAATCTAAGAGTATTAAAAATAAGTTATTAAAAGGTGATGACGTATCTTAACTACTTAAGAATTAAGAAATAAGCTCCCAAATACTCTTCAGCTCAAAGAGGAAATGAAAAGGGAAATTTTTATTGCTAAAATAAAATTAAATAAATTTATAAAAATAAAAAACAATGACCAGCAAAAGCTGTCCACAGAGGAAAATGTATGGCCTTAAACGTTGTTACTATTGAAGAAGAAAAAGTAAGGGAACTAAATACTTGTCTTAAGGAACTAGTGACATAAAAATAGAATAAACGAAAGGAAATTAGGAAGAGATTTATAAAAGTAAAATTGGAAATTAATTAAATCTGAGTTAAGGAAAATCTAATTTATTCATTTATTCAAGTTAATACATAATTTGTTTAAAAGTTCAAATAAACTCAAAAGCTGGTTGCTTGAAATAGCTGAACCTTTAAAAACCTGGATAGGTAAAAAGGAGAGGGAATAAAAATATGAGAAAGGAGACTCAACCCCTGATAACGAAGCAATTAAAACAATTATAAGAAATGCTTCGTGCAAAACCGTCTGCGGCAATAAATTGAGAATCTAGAGGAAAAGGTTAACTTCCTGGCCCAGTACATATTACTAACATTGATTCGAGAGGAAGAAGGAAACCCGAACAGACCAATTTACATGACTTTTAAAGGTTCGCAGGTTAGTAACAGATATTTCCATTCCCTTCTCTAATGACCCAGTCACAGCACTTGGGTCTGCAACAAACAGTTACGTAGTCATAATATTTGACTTCCATTTATTGGTTTTCTATTTTTAAAATCAACCTATATGGTTTCCACTCCAACTTGAAGAGCATGGAAGTCATTACTCTCACAATAAGAAAAAAAGCTGAACAAACTGAAAATCAACAATTCTTCTTAGATCCATCAGAGTATTGAGGTCATAGGGCAACCAGTGGAAAAAGAGGGGATACAGAGAACCACAGTTTACTGGGAACAGAAGCTGCTGGATCCAAGAACTGGCAGGAACACTTAAACCAAAATTGATAAACTGGTGGAGGTTGAATGTGGACTAGCTTGAGAGTTAAAAATTCCCGAGAGTCAGTCTTAGCCCCCAACCCCACCCCACCCCCACCGCCTTCTGTGAGTTTTGCCTTTAGGATCCCTACCAGGTTCTCATGGTAAAGATCAGAGAAAAATTCCATTCACTTCCATAAGGTGGAGAGAAAAAGTAACCCTTTTGAAATATTCCCAGAGCATTCTGTTCTCCCCTGCCCTGAAAGGAAACCACTGGAGTCTAACTAACATGGGGGAAAGGAAATACCCAATCTCAGCCCCCTGGCCTTCCTGTCTTGCCCAAGAGGGAAAGAGAAAAAACTGAGAAACACTTGTGAAGACCACAGCTGTGGGCACAGGGTCATTAGAAGACTGAGAACCAATCATGGGATTATAGTACACACCCCATCTCCCTACACCTGACCTTCATATCAACAGGGCTCCTCTGTTGTAATAGAGGACCACAGCTGACAGAATGGCAATTCCTACTTAAGAAGAAATTTCTAGGGAAATAGAAGGACAGCAGTAAAAGGCACAAACAAGGACACTAGAAGACAGTAAAGCCTCAGACACCTACAGCTACAGCAAACAGGAAACACAGCTTAACTCCTAGCTAGAACAACATAAACCCTCACACTAAAGGCCTATCTGCCTCAATTCCTATTACCCAATACATTGTGTCTGTTTTTTTAAATTCAATTTTATTGAGGTATTTTCACATACCATACAATCATCCACAGTGTACAATCAGCTGATCACAGGACCATCATATAGTTGTGCATTGCCACAATCAATTTTTGAACATTTTCTTTACTCCAAAAAATAAGAATAAAAATAAAAATAGAAGTAAAAAAGAACACCCAAAACATCTCATACCCCACCTCCCACCCACTATTCATTTACTTTTTGTCCCCGTTTTTCTACTTGTCTGTCCATACACTGGATAAAGGGAATGTGAGCCACAAGGTTTTCACAATCACATGGTCACACAATCACAAGCAATATAGTTAGATGATCATCTTTAAGAATCAAGGCTACTTGGGTTGGAGTTCAACAGTTTCAGGTATTTCCTTCTGGCTATCCTAATACACTAAAAACCAAAAAGGGATATCTGTATAATGCTTAAGAATAACCTCCAGAATGACCTCTTGACTCCATTTGAAATCTCTCAGCCACTCAAACTTTATTTTTTTTAATTTCTCTTTCCCTTTTTGGTCCAGAAGGCTTTCTCAATCCTATGATACCAGGTCCAGGTTCATCCCTAAGAGTCATGTCCCACATTGCCAGGGAGATTTACACCCCTGGGAGTCATGTCCCACGTGGGGGGGGGGAGGACAGTGAGTTTACCAGCTGCATTGGCTTAGAGAGAGAGGACAAATCTGAGCAACAAAAGAGGTTCTCTGGAGTTGACTTGTAGGCACAATTATAAGTAGGCTTACCCTCTCCTTTGCAGTAACAAGCTTCATAAGGGCAAGCTCCAAAATTGAGGACTCAGCCTACTAAACTGGTAGTCCCCAATGCCTGTGAGAATATCAGGAATTCCCCAGGTGGGGAAGTTTAATATTTCTACATTTTTCCCTAGGCCCTCAAGGGACTTTGCAAATACTTTTTATTCTCTGCCCAGATTACTCTGGGATGTATTGGGTCTTCATGCTAACCTATAAAAACCAACCAGATCTCACCCCCTATTCAAGGTTCCATGTAATTAGGGTGTTTGAATAAACTGACTATACAAGTTCAATTATATAATGTGCTACAGAAAATATAGATTTTGCACCAAATAAGCACCTCTTCCTTTGGTCTCACATAGAAGTTGAAGTTTTAAAACAGCAAAATATCATCCTTTATCCTTTAGTCTGATTTACCTTAGTCCCAACCAGGTTCATTTTGTTAATAGCTCTAATTGAAGTCTGATCTCTTTTTTAGCTTTTTAAACAATTGCTATATGGGGTAATGCTGCCATTCATTGCTGCTAAACTCACTCTGAGTCTCAGGTGTGACACAGATACTTGAAGTTACAGGAATCGACTAGGTTACACACAAGCCACTCAGCATCTCAGAATCTAGAAATAACTGTTACAACTCATGAATGAATGTGACTTCTGTAAGAGCGTACAATCTAGGAATCTTTACCATAAGCCTTCCCCTGATAACCTGTGCTCTCAGAGTCAATTCTCAGAGTTTGCACATTATAGTTAGTCCATATTAGTGAGGCTTTATAAAGTGTGTCTTTTTGATTCTGGCTTATTTCACTCAACATACATCCTCAAGGTCCATTCACCTAGTTGCATGCCTCACAACTTCATCGCTTCTTGCCGCTGCTCAATATTCTGTATATATACACCACAGTTCATCATTTGTTTATCAGTCAATGTACCCTTAGGTCACCTCCATCCATTGAAAATTGTGAGTACTGCCACCATAAACACCAGTGTGCAAATATCCATTTGTGTCCCTGCTCTTGGTTCTTCTAAGTATATACCCAAATACACAGAGTTGCAGGACCATATGGTAACCCCATTCTTAGCTTCCTTTGGAACCACCACACTGCCTTCTAGAAGGGCTACACCATTCTGCTTCCCCACCAACAGGGAATAGGTACATACCTCTCTCCACATTTTCTCCAGCACTTGTACCCCTCTGTTTATTTTTAAAACAGTTTTACTCACACACCGTACAATCCATCCTAAGTAAACAATCAGTGATTCCCAGTATAATCACATAGGTATACATTCACCACCACCATCTATATGAGGATATCTCCATTTCTTCCACAAATAAAGAGGAAGAGGAGGAAAAAAGTGAAGAATAAAAAAATAAAAGATAGAAGGAAATTAAATTAAAATAAAATAAAATACCATGAAAAGGTCAAACACCACCACCACCAAGAATCCCATACCACTCCCTTATATCCCCCTCTTATAGACATTTAGCTTTGGTGTATTGCCTTTGTTACAGTTTGTGGAAGCATCTTACACTGTTTCTGTTAACTATGGACTCTAGTTTGCATTGATTGTATTTTTTTCCCTATACCATCCAATTTTCAACACCTTGCAATGTTGACATTCATTTGTTCTCCCTCCTGTAAAAACATTCTTATTTTTTACATTTTGTATACCATCATTGACCACTCTAGGTTTTGGTAAGTTATACAATCCCAGTCTTTATCGTCTATCTTTCCTTTGGGTGTCATACATGCCCCTGGCCTTCCTCTTTCAACCTTACTGACACTCATCTTTGCTCAGAGTATTTACAATATTGTCCTACCATCACATAGTAATGTGTTATCATTTCCGGATCTATACAGTCAATCGTGTTGAACCTTCTGTTTCCTTAATATCAAATGCCCAATCTCTAACCTCTTTCTATTTCCTGATAACCTGTTTGCAACTTTAACTCTCAACATTCGCTCATCAATGTTCGTTCATATTAGTGAGACCATACAGTATTTTTCCTTTTGTTTCTGGCTAATTTCACACAGCGTAATGTCTACTGTCTACCATTTTGTCTTTTGGATTTTATATGTCATATATTATTTTATTTTTCTTCCCTCCCCCTCTTTTTACCCTTACTGATAGTCTTCATTTCTACACTCTTCTCCAAACCTCTCTCTTGTCTTTTCCTATCTGCCTGTAGTGCTCCCTTTATTATTTCTTATAGAGCAGGTATCTTGTTCAGAAACTCTAAGTGTCTGTTTGTCTGAAAATATTTTAAACTCTCATTTTTGAAGGACAGTTTTGCTGGATATAGAATTCCTGGTTGGTATCTTTTCTCTTTCAGTAGCTTAAATATATCATACCACTGCCTTCTTGCCTCCATGGTTTCCACTGAGAAATCCACACATAATCTTATGGAGCTTCCCTTGTACGTGATGGATTGCTTTTCCCTTGCTGCTTTCAAAATTCTCTCTTTGTCTTTGACATTTGAGAATCTGATTATTAAGTGTCTTGGAGTAGGTGTATTTGGATCTATTCTGTTTGGAGTTCACTGCGCTTCTTGGATCTGTAATTTTATGTTTTTCATAAAGAGATGGGAAATTTTCAGTGATTATTTCCTCCATTATTCTTTCTGTCCCTTTTCCCTTCTCCTTCTGGGACACCCATGATATATATATTTATGTACTTCATGTTGTCCTTCAATTCCCTGAGTCCCTGATTATATTTTTCCATTCTTTTCCCTATCTGTACTTTTGTGCATAGGGTTTCAGATGTTTTGTCCTCTAGTTTATGAATCCTTTCTTTTGCCTCTTTAAATCTGCTGTTGTATGTCTCCATTGTGTTTTTCATCTCTTCTATTTTGCCTTTCATTCCCATCAGTTCTGCCATATGTTTTTTCAAGCTTATGAATTCTTCTTTATGATCATCCAGTGTCTTCTTAAAATCCTTCATCTCTTGCCACATTTTCCTTCTGCTCGTTGATTTGATTTAGAGAATTTTGTTTGAATATCTTTAATTAGTTGTTTCAACCCCTGTATCTCACTTAAGTATAAGTTTGTTCCTTTGACTGGGCCTTATATTCATTTTTCTTTGTGTGAATCATAATTTTTTTTGTTGTCTAGGCATCTGGTTTCCTTGATTACCCCAGTCAAATTTTCCCAGACCAGATGGGCCAAGGTCCCAGGAGGAGGGTGTAATCAGTATCAAGTTTCCCTAAAGATGAGACCCAGAAGATTGCCAGACTTTTCTGTGAGACCTCTAGATTCTGTGTGTTTTCTTAACCCACCCATCAGGTGATGCTTGTCAGCCTGCAGCTCCCCACCTGCATAAAGAGGGGCAGTGCCTTTAATTCTCAGCAGACACTGTCCCTGTCAGGGGCTGAGGGTGACTCAGAAGACAAGCTTAAAGCCCTTTAGGGAATTATGTCCTTCACTTGACTTCTTCCTTTGTCTCTCTTACTCTCTTAACTCCACTCTTGCCTGGGTCCGTGCTGACAATTATAAATACCTAAGGCTTTCTGTAATGAGCTACTTATAATGAGAGGGAAAAAAAGAAAAAGGAAAGAAATCCCCTTTTCAGAGCCAATCCCTATCCCCCAAGTTTCGCTGGTCAGTCAGAGTTGGTACCTGGTTCTATGTGCCCCTTTTCTTGTGACACAGCCCTTTTCCAGTATTCTGAGCTCAACCAACTCCAAAATCCTCTGTTTTTATTTATTTATTTTTTTTCCCCATCAGCACCACCTCCTCTTTGCCAGGAGACACCTCAGGTTTCCTTTCCTGCTTGCTCCAGGTTTATATGTGCTCATAGCTTGTATTCAGTTGTCCAGATTTGTTAATTAAAACTGTGATTGGAGCTTGGTTGAGCTACCTTCCTTGGTCCCAGCAGATATCACTTCTTTTTCTTAAAGGGATATGTTCCAACTCAACCTGCGATGTTGGTGGGGGAGGGGCACCAGCTCCTCAGTTTGGGGAGCTTTACTTACAGTTTTATGCTGCAATCTCAGCCATTCCACCCATTCCAGACTGGTGTCCAATGTGTGTCTGGTCATGGATGTCCCCCAACTGTTGTTCCAGACTATTTTCTAGCTATTCCTGACTATTTACTTGCTTTAGGGGACTAACTAAATTCCATACCTCCCTATGCCGCCATCTTGCCCCACCTCTCTTTCCATGTCTGGGTTTCAAAAAAAAAAATTACAAAGCATGCTAAAACTTACAGGAAAAACAGTCTAGAGAGTCAAAGTAAGCATCAGAACTAGAACCAGACTCAAATGTGGCAGATACTTTGGAATTATCAACCTGAGAATTTAAAATAACTATGATTAATATGCTGAGTGCTCTAATGGAAAAGATGAACATCATGTAAGAACAGAGGGGTGATGTATGCAGAAAGATTGACACTCTAAGAATCAAAAGGAAGTGCTAGAAATCAAACAGTCAGTAACAGAAATGAAGAATGACTTTTATGGGCCCGCCAGGAGACTACATATGGTCAAGGAAAGAAACAGTGAGCTCAAAGATGTCATTATAAACTTCCCAAATGGAAATGCAAAGATAAAAAAAGAACGAAAAAGGTAATCAAAATATTCAAGAACTGTGGGACAATTACAAAAAGTGTAACATTACACTAATATGTCTGTCCCCACAAGATTGCATTAAAGAACATGGCGTTTTGGGAGACATAATACATCCAAATTGGTACAGAGGGTATGTAAAGACAAGAACCAAATATAAGAAACCCACTTTAAATATAAAGAGACATTAAAAATTAGTATCAGAGAAAGATATACCATGCTAACACTAATCAAAGAAAGCTGGAGTAGCTGTATTAATTTCATACAAAGCAGATTTCTGAGCAAGGAAAATTATCAGAGATAAAGAGAGGCATTACATAATAATAAAAGGGTCACTTCTCTAAGAAGACATAACTGTCATTAACTGTCATTAGATGCATGTATGCATAAAAACACATGCAGCAAGAATTGATAGAACTACATGGAGAGATGACAAATCTACTGTTATAGTTAGAGACTTCAAGATCCCTCTATTAGTAACTGACAGATCCAGCAGCAGAATATCAGTAAGGATTTAGTTGAACTATATACTGCTATCAACCACCTGGCTCTAATGGATATGTATAGAATAGTTCATCCAATAATGACAAAATATCAATTTCTTTCAAGCTCATATGGAACATTCACCAAGATAGGCTACATCCTTGGCCATAAAACACACCTTAACAAATTTAAAAGAATTTTTCTTTGAAGAAGAAGTTTAAAAATAAATTTTAAAGTATTTTGAACTAAATGAAAATGAAAATATGAAAATTTGTGGGATGCAACTAAAGCAAGGAAATTTATAGCATTGAATGCACGTATTAGAAAAGAAGAAAGATCTAATATCAATAACCGAAGCTTCCACCTTAGGAAACTCACAAAGGAAGAGCAAATTAAATCCAATGCAAGTAGAATGAAAGAAATAATAAAAATTAGAGCAGAAATCAATGAAATTGAAAATAGGAAATTAATAGAGGAAATCAAAAACTAAAAGCTGGTTCCTTGAAAAGATCAATTAAATTCATAACCAAGAAAAATAGAGAAGACACAAATTATTAATATCAGAAATGCAAGAGGGGCCATAACTACTGATTTCATATATATTGAATAGATAATTAAGGAATACTGTGAACAACTCTGTGCCCACAGATTTGTTAATCTAGATGAAATGGACCAATTCCTCAAAAGACAAAAATCTACCAAAACTCACACAAGGAGTAATAGATAATTTGAATAGAACAGCATCTATTAAAGAAATGGAATCAATAATTAATAACCTTCCAAAACAAAAAGCACCAGGCCTAGGTGATTTCACTGGAGAATTATACCAAATATGTAAGGAAAAAATGGTATCAATTCTGTACAATCTCTTTCAGAAAACAGAAGCAGCGGGAATGCTTCCTAACTTACTCTATGAGGCCATCATTACCCTAATACCAAAACCAGGTAAAGGCATTATGAGAAAGGAAAACTACAGACCAAAATCTCTCATGAAATATTAGTAAATCAAATCCAATGATGTATAAAAAGAATTATACACCACAGCCAAGTGGGATTTATTCCAGGTTTATCTCAATAGATGAAGAAAAAGCATATGATAAAACCCAACACCCAATTATGATAAAAACTCTCAGCAAACTAGGAATAGAGGAGAATGTCTTCAACTTGATAAAGAACATCTACACAAAATCTGTAAATAGCACTGTACTTGATGGTGAGAACTAAATGCTTTCCCTGTAAGATCAGACACAAGGTAGGGATGTCTCTTCTCACCACTCCCATTCATAATGGTACTGGAAATCTTAGCTGATGCAATAAAACAAGAAAAGGAAAAAAAATGCACAGATTGAGAAAGAAAAAACAAAACTGTCTGCATGCAGATAGCTTTATTATCCTTGTAGAAAATCCAAAAGAATCAACAAAAAACTTTCTTGGAAATATAGCAAGGTTGCAGGATACAAGATTAATATAGAAAAGTCAATTGTTTTCCTATGTACCAGCAACAAACAACTGGAATATGAAATTGAAAATGACAATAGCATTAAAATTAGCACCAAAAATTGAAGAAATTTGTAATACATCTAACAAAATCTGTACAAGATCTGTATGAGGAAGACTACAAAACTTTGATGAAGGAAATCAAAGAATAAATAAATGGGGGGATAGTCCATGTTCTTGGACAGAAGACATCTCAATATTTTTAAGATGTTAGTTCTTCCCAACTTGATCTATGGACTCAGTGCAATCCCAATCAAAATCCAAGAGAGTTATTTTGTGGACATCAACAAGCTATTTTAAAGTTTATAGGAAAGGCAAAAGACCTAGAATAGCCAACAAAACATTGAAGAAGTACAAAGTCAGTGGATTGAGACTACCAAACTTGAGGACTCATTATAAAGGTATAATAGTCAAGACAGTATGGTATTGGTGAAATAACAAATAGGTACATGGAAAAGAATAGAAAGCCCAGAAATAGTCTCACACAGATATAGTAAACTGATCTTTGACAAAGGAACAAAGACAAGTCAATGGAGAAAGGACAGTCTTTTCAACAGATGGTGCTGGAACAAGTGGACATCCACATGCAAAATAAAGAATTTCAACACTGACCTTATCCTTCTCATAAAAATTAACTTAGAATGGATAATAGACCCAAATGTAAAACACAGAACTATAAAACTTCTAGAAGATAACATAGGAGAAATCTAAGCAACCTTGGGTTTGGCAATGAGTTTTAGACATAACACCCAAAGCATTATCCACAAAAGAAAAAAAATTAATGTTAGGTGTCATTAAAATTAAAAACTTCTGCTCTGTGAAAGACACCCTTAAGAGAATGAAAAGACAAGCCACAACTGGGAGAAAATATTTGCAAAAAACATATCTTATTAAAGGACTTGTATCTAAAATTATACCCAAAAAACTCTTAAAACACAACAGAAAACAAACAACCCAATAAAACAGGGCAAAACATCTGAACAGACACCTCACCAAAGAAGATATATAGATGGCCAATAAACATAGGAAAAGATGCTTAACTAGGGAATTGCAAATTAAAACAACAAGATACCACTATATTCCTATTAGAATGGCTGAAATCCGAAATACTGACAACACCAAACACTGGTGACAATGTGGAGCAGCAAGAACTTTCATTCATTGCTGGTTGGAATGCAAAATGGTACAGCACCTTGGAAAACAGCTTGGCAGTTTCTCACAAAGCTCAACATTGTCTTACCATACAATCCAGCAATCATGCTCCTAGGTATTTACCTGTCTTTGTTTGCCAGGTCTGCTGTAAAATGTACCACAGACTTACTGGCTTAAACAACAGGAATTTATTGCTTCATGGCTTTGGAGGCTAAAATCCAAACTCAAGTTTTCATCAGGGCCATTCTTTCTCTGAAGTCTGTAGCATTCTGGTGGTGTGTCTCTGTGTCTCTGTCACATAACTGCCTCTCTCCTCTGTCTCCTGTTTCCTACTCTTGTGTCCAAATTTTGTCTGCTTACAGAGATTCCAGTCATATTGGATTAAAGCCCATCCTGATTCAGCTTGGCTTTATCTTAAAAGGTTCTTTGAAGATCCTAATTACAACGAGTTCACTTCCACAGGACCAGGAGTTAGGACTTGAACATATCCTTGTAGGGGACATGAGTCAATCCGTAACATTACCCAAATGAGTTAAAAACTTACATTTATACAAAAATCTGCACACGGATGTTTATAACAGCTTTAATAATTGCCCAAAACTGGAAGCAAACAAGATGTCCTTAAAAATTGAAAGGATAAACAAACTGTGGTACATCCATACAAAGGAATATTATTTGTCAAGAATAAGAAAGCAGCTATCAATTCATAAAAAGAAATGGAGGAAACTTAAATATATATTGCTTAGTGAAAGAAGCCAATCTGAAAAGGCCACATATTGTTTTATTCCATCTATATGACATTTTGGAAAAGGCAAAACTACAGAGATAGTAAGAAGATCAATGGTTGCCAGAATTTGGGGTGGAGGGGAGAAGGAGGGATGAATAGGCGGAGTACAGGGATGTTTAGAGCAGTCACACTCTTGTATGATATTATAAATGTTGGATACATGATATTATGCATTTGTCAAAACCCATAAAACTTTACAATACAAACAGGGAACCCTAATATAAACTATGGACTTTAATTAATAATAATATATCAATATTGGTTCATCAATTGTAACAAGTATACCACACTAATGCAAAATGTAAATAATAGGAAAAATGTGAGGAGGGGAGAAAGGGAGTATCCGTACTGTCTGTTCAATCTTCTGTAAACTTAAAACTGTGCTAAAAAAAGCTTTTTAATTTTTAAAAATCCATAGACTAAGCAAATGTAATTATAATTATACTACAGTATACAAATATTATCAATATCTTGGTATTTTAAAATATGGTCAATTGACAAAAATAGGGAAAAGATAAGGAGAGAAGTGGATGGGAACATAGATGTATTTAATAGAGAGGAAGTGTGTGTTTGTAAATTTGTATAAATTTAATGGATCAAGAAACAGTTTTAAGGATATTATTCACTGATAGCCATCAGGAAAACTCAAATTAACACTACCACTTAACAAAAATCAAGAAGGAAGGGAATAGATAAAGGAAGTGGGAGACATGGATTAAGTAGGCTAATTTCACCATCTTTCATACTGAGGAGTCAATAAGTATTGTCTAAAATAGATAAATCATGAAATAAAAGATCTAAGTATGGTAGGTAGAGTCACCGGGGTACCAAAAGAACTCAGAATTCTGAGAAGCTGTTAAAAACAGTCACTTCTGGAGAATAGGATTGGATGTAAAAGTGATACTTTAACTTTATTTTGTACCCTTATGTTCTGTTGCATTTTAAAAATCAGTTCCTATAAATAGGAGTGTTCATACACATATACATAAAAGTAGAAGCCAAAAGAGTCAGCAAAGCTGAGTACCATTGAGAGAGGGGAGAGAAAGGGAATCCCCTGTGTGCCAAAGAGAGAATTTCACAAGAAGACATCTGATGAGCGATTTTCAGTTGTTTGAGGTGGGTGTGCCACGTGAGTCATCCTTCACCACCCACATGTCTGCATTGCATCCTGTTGGGTCAGACGTCCATGAGCACTGTTGAGTTGGGCATCCAGGCAGCCCACATGCATTCAGGAGCTCTAGGACAAGGAGACAGTGGTACCCTGATTACACAAAGATGCATCCAACCCTGTCCTTACCTTGAGGGGTTCACAGCCTATAGGAGAAGCCATATATGGAAACAGACAATTACTTGTGGCTGTAGGCAGGTAGGTACAAACTTCTAGGTGAGCATGGAGAAGGAAACTGCTGGAACAGTTGGAGAGGTCCCTGTGGAGAAGGTGACCTCTGAGTAACATGTTGAAGGTGGAGTAGGAGCCAAGAGAGAGGGGGAGGAAGGTCATTCCTGAAAGAGGAAGAGCAAAGCCGCTGTGGCCTGATGGGTTGAGGCTTGTTTCTGGAGTTGTGAGTAGTTGTTGTGGCTAGACCAGAGGCTGTGTGAGTTGGAGGAGATGGACAGGAAGTAAAGTTAGATTGATAGGCTGAGGCGGATCAAGAAGATGCTTGTATGTGAGCTAAGAGCTGAGGCATTATTCTGTGGGTGATGAAGCACTGATGAAGAGCTCAGAGAGTGGCATGGCCTGATTTGCATTTTAGAAAGATCACTCTGGCTGAAGACCAGGAGGCGAGTGAAGATTATGATAGGGAAGAAACAATGAGGGAATGAACCAGGCCTGTGCTGTGGGACTTGAAAATCTCAGTACTTGTCAGTGAGGCAGTCTGTCACTCAGAAAAAGACAGAGCAGCTGGGGCTTTACATGGAGCCCCCTTAATGGAGTGTTGCCTGGAGAGGCTTAGCAGCAATCTCTAGGTGTGGTTTAGGATAATGGTGGGCATCTAAGAGGCAGGCAGTAAAGGCTATCCCCACACATGGGACACCAGACTAGAGAAGCCTGAAGGGAGATTTCAAAATCCAGGCAGGCAGAACCTAGATAGAGCAGATCTCAACATGAAACAAAAGCCCCCTCGGTGGCTTACCTTGCCCCCTTTTCCCTTCAAACCAACACCTGAATTAGAGTTGGTGCCAGATGGGGATATGTGCTTTCCCAGTCAGGCTTAATTTGCTCTAATATTTATTCTACATTCATTTAATGGGGTTGGGAAGAGGGAAAATCTTCTTTTCAATAAAAATAGAATAAAAATATGAAAAAGGACCTCTTTATTTTTGAAAGAAGCATTATAAAAAATCAAATAGTATTTTACTTTATTTGGATTTTTCTTTTGTTTTATTGATTTTTCCTTCTCCTAACTGGATAGAATTAGGTTACTACTCATCAGGGATTGAGGTACTATACAATGATGTAGTTTCATAAATCCCCCCCAACTCCACCCCCTGGCTTTTTTTTTTTTATTATTCAGTTTTATTGAAATACATTCACACACCATACAATCATCCATGGTATACAATCCACTGTCCACAATATGATAACATAGTTATGCGTTCATCACCACAATCTATCTCTGAACATTTTCCTTACATCAGAAAGAACCAGAACAAGAATAAAAAATTAAAGTGAAAAAAAACACCCAAATCATCCCTCCATCCCACCCCATTTGTCCTTTAGTTTTTATCCCCATTTTTCTACTCATCCATACACTAGATAAAGGGGGTGCGATCCACAAGGTCTTCACAATCACACTGTCACCCCTTGTAATCTACATTATTATGTAATTGTCTTCAGGAGTCCAGACTGCTGGGTTGGAGTTTGGTAGTTTCAGGTATTTACTTCTAGCTATTCCAATACATTAAAACCTAAGAGGTGTTATCTATATAGTGCATAAGAATGTCCACCAGAGTGACCTCTCGACTCCATTTGAAATCCCTCAGCCACTGGAACTATTTCGTCTCATTTTGAATCCCCCTTTTGGTCAAGAAGATACTCTCGGTCCCACGATGCTGGGTCCACATTCATCCCCGGGAGTCATACTCTGCGTTGCCAGGGAGATTACACCCCTGGGAGTCGGGTCCCACATAGGGGGGAGGGCAGCGAGTTCACCTGTCGAGATGGCTCAGTTAGAGAGAGAGAGGGCCACATCTGAGCAACAAAGAGGTACTCAGTGGGAGACTCTTAGGTACCATTACATACAAGTTTAGATTCTCCTTTGTGGTAATGAGCTTCATAAGGGCAAGTCCCATGCTCAAGGGCTCAGCACATCAAACCGCCAGTCCCAATGTTTGTGACAACATCAACACCAGTCCAAGTGAGGATGTCCAACACATCCACACCTTCACCCAGATCCTCGGGGCTGGGGAGGGGGAGGCTGTAAATATATTTTTTATTATCTGCCCAAATTACTCTGGGATGTGTCACTATTTCACTCCAGCCTATACTAACCTACTGTATCTCACTTCCTATTCAAAGTTCCATGCAATTGTGGTGTTTGAACAAATCGACTGTAGAGTTGTACCGTTTAGAAAATTTAGATCCTGTACCAAATAGATATCTATTCCCTTGGTCTCATATGGAAGTTGAAGTTTTAAATCACAATCATTTTCAACCTTTACCCTTTGGCCTGGCTTGCCCTGGTCTTAACCAGACCTGCTTCATTCATATCACTAATTGAAGTCTGCCACCCCTGGCTTTTGAATAAAGTGCTTTTGAGTTTCTTCTTCATTAATTCCTAGCTGTATGATAAGGCATGTGACTTAACTGCCTAAGACTCATTTTTCTCATTTAAAAGGCAATAGTATTATTGTCTTCCTTTTAGGTTGCTGTGAGGATTAACTTGAGTTTATTGTGTGAAAGTTCTGTTTTAGTTTCCTAGGCTGCTCAAGCAAATACCCTGAAAAGGGATGACTTAAATAATGGGAATTTAATGGCTCACAGTTTTGAGGCTAAAATAAAGTGCAAATAAAGGCACCATCAAGGCAATGCTTTCTTCCTGAAGACTGGTATTCTGGGGCTGGCTGCTGGCGATCCTTGGTCCTGGGCTCCTCTGCCACCTGGCAATGCACATGGCGGCCTCTCCTGGCCTCTTTGTTCTCTTCCGGGTTCCACTGAATTACAGCCTCTTGCTTCCTGTGGCTTTCTCACCCTCTGTCTGATTTTCATTCTGCTTTTAAAGGACTCCAGTAATAGGATTAAGACTCATCCTGATTGCAGTGGGCTACACCTTAAGTGATGTAACCTAATCAAAAGTCCTACTTAAATGGGTTTACACCCACAGGAATGGATTAACTTAAGAACATGTTTCTCTGGGGTATATACAGTTTCAAACCACCTCACTCCACCTTCTGAACCCCCAAAAGGCATTTCATTCCACATGCAAAATACATTCATTCCATCACAGCATCCCAAAAGCCTTGAGTCATTTCAGTAACAATGCTAGGTACAAAGTCGCATCACAATTGGTTATGGGTATGGTCTGGCCTGGGGCATAATTCCCCTGTCTGTGAAACTGTGAAACCTACAAAACAAGTTATCTGCATCCATTATACAAGGGAGGGAAAGGCATAGGATAGATGTTCCCATTTCAGTAAGGAGAATTTGGAAGGAAGACAGAGGATACAGATCCCAAACAATTCCAAGATCCATCAGGCCAAACTCCGTTAGATTTCAAGGTCTGAGAGTCATCTGTGGATCAATGTTTTCCAGGAGAGGCCATCATGTGCATTACCATGTGACAGAGGAGACAAGGACTTCAGGTTGCTGGCAGTCAGCCCAGAACACCATTCTTTGGGAAGAAAGCATCACCTTGAAGATGCCTTCATTTGGACTTTTTTCTGGCCTCAAAATGGTGAGCTAATGAATTTTCATTGTTTAAGCCAAACCATTGCATGGTGTCTGCTTAAGCAGCCAAGGAAACAAAAACAAGGTCCAAAAACAGTAAGTACTAAATAAATGAATGCCGGTTTCCCTGTCTTCCCAGCAAAGTGGTATGCAAATAAAGGGGTCATGGATAATTGTTTCTAGCCAATGAGTCAACATCCCTCACCCTATCTGTCCTCTGGAAAATTGGGAGAAGGTAAGAGGAAAGTCACTAGGAGTTATTCAGGCTGCACATATTTAAAGTGTACAATTTAGTAAGTTTTGATATCTATATATATGTGTGAAGCCATCACCACAATCAAGATAGTGAATATATCCATCATCCCCAAAAGTTTCCTTATGCCCCTTGGCAATCACTCCCTCCTGCTTCTCTCTGCCACTCTCGCCCACCTGTTCCTGGGCAACTGCTGATATGCTTTCTGTAACTACACATAAGTTTGCATTTCCTAGACTTTTATATAAATGGAATAAAAGAATATGTTCTCTCTTTTGTTTGGCTTCTTTCACTTAGCATAATTATTTTGATATTAATCCATGTAGCAATATTAGTGAATTAATTATCAGTAATTCATTTATTTTTATACTGAGCTTTTGTTTATCCATTCACCTGTTGATGGACATTTAGGTTGTTTCCCATTTTTGGCTATTACAAATGGAATAGCTATGAACATTCCTGTACAAGTATTTGTGTAGAAATATGCTTCATCTATTTTGGATAAATATATGTAGGAGTGGAATGGTTGGATCTTATGGTAGGTGTATATTTAACTTTCAGAGAAACTGACAAACTGCTTTCCAAAATGGGTAGTAAATTTTACATTTCCACCAACAGCGTATGAGAGCTTTTGCAGATCCTTGCCAACACTTGGTATGTTCAGCCTTTTAAATTTTAGCTATTCTAATAATTGTGTAGTGGTATCTCATTGTGGTTTTGATTTTAGTTCCTGTGCCTGTTTGAATGTATTGTGTCCCCCAAATGCCATTATCTTTGTGGTCTTGTGGGACAGACGTTTTGGTGCTGGTTAGATTTGCTTGGAATGTGCCCCACCCAGCTGTGGGTGGTGATTTCAGTGGGATACTCCTATGGAGGTGTGACCCCACCCATTCAGGGTTGGCCTTGATCAGTGGAGCCATATAAAACATGCTGACTCAAAGAGACTGAACAGAGTGCAGCTGTGAGTGACGTTTTGAAGAAGAGCAAGCTTGCTAGAGAGGAATGTCCTGGGAGAAAGCCATTTTGAAAACCAGAACTTTGGAGCAGATGCCAGCCACGTGCCTTCCCAGCTAACAGAGGTTTTCCGGACGGCATCTGCCATCCTCCAGTGAAGGTACCTGATTACTGATGTGTTACCTTGAACATTTTATGGCCTTAAGACTGTAACTGTATAGCCAAATAAACCCCCTTTTTATAAAAGCCAATCCATCTCTGGTGTTTTGCATTCTGCAGCATTAGCAAACTAGAACAGTTCCCTAATGACTAATGATGTTGAGCAATTTTCATGTGCTCATTTGCCATCCACATATCTTCTTTGATGGAGTGTCTGTTGAAGTCTTTAGCCCACTGTGCCAGTTTGAATGTATTACGTCTCCCCAAACACCATTATCTTTGATGTAATCTTGTGTGGGCTGACCTATCAGTGTTGATTAGATTGTAATACTTTGAGTGTTTCCATGGAGATGCGCCCCACCCAACTGTGGGTGATGACTCTGATTGGATAATTTCCATGGAGGTATTGGCCCGCCCATTGGGTGAGTCTGAATTAAATTACTGGAGCACTATATAAGAGTGAGCTTGCTACAGCCAAGAGGGACACTTTGAAGAAAGCGCAGGAACTGCAGATGACAGACAGTTTGAAGATGGCCGTTGAAAGAAGACTCTTGCTCCAGAGAAGATGAGAGAGGACAAATACCCCAAGTGCAACTAAGAGTGACATTTTTGAGGAACTGCAGCCTAGAGAGGAACATCCTGGGAGAAAGCCATTTTGAAACCAGAACTTGGAGCAAATGCCAGCCACATGCCTTCCCAGCTAACAGACATTTTCCGCATGCCATTGGCCATCCTCCAGTGAAGGTACCTGATTGTTGATGTGTTACCTTGGACACTTTATGGCCTTAAGACTGTAACTGTGTAACCAAATAAACCCCTTTTATAAAAGCCAATCCATCTCTGGTGTTTTGCATTCTGGCAGCATTAGCAAACTAGAACACCCACTTTTAAAATTAGGTTGTTTTCTTCTCATTGAGTTTTAAGAGTTCTTTTATATTCTGGTTACAAGTCCTTTATCAGATATACGATATGCATGTGTTTCCTCCTAGTCTGTGGCTTCAAATCGAGTTTCTTGTATGTTTTATCATGATTGAACTGGAGTTATAGGATTTGAGGAGGAATATCGGAGATGTGAGGTGCCCTTTGCAGGGCATCATGTCACAGGGTGCATGATTTTCATATGACACCATTGGTGATGTTAACCTTGATCACTTGGTTAAGGTGGTACCTTCCAGGTGTCTCCACCATAAAGTTGCTTCTTCCTCCCCCACCTTCTACACTCTATTCTTTGGAAGTAAGTCTAGTCCATACTCAAGGGGAGGGGAATTAAGTTCTATCTCCTAGAGAGAGACAATATACATATATTATATGAATTCCTCTGAATGGAAGTTTATACCTTATCCCCTATTTATTTTTCATTCATTTACTTATTTAAATTAGTATAGACTCATGGATATTTATTTTATTCTTTATGTTTTAATCCAGTTATTGTTTGTGATGGTTAATTTCATGTGTCATCCTAGCTAGGTATGGTGTCCAATTGTTTGGTCAAGCAAGTTCTGGCCTGATTGTTACTGTGAGGATATTTTGTAGATATATTTTAATAAGTTAGTTGATTGTAGCCATGACTGATTGCATCTACAATCAACAAAGGAGATTGCCTTTGGCAATGAGAGGAATCTACTCATTCAATTAGTTGGAAGTATTAAAGCAAGAACTGAGAATTTCAGATGTCAGAAAGAATTTCTCTCTCTTCTTCAGCCAGCTTCTTCTGGGGAATTCAACATCATCTTCATCAAGTTTTCAACTTGTGACCTGCCCTTTGGAATCCGAATTTGCCAATCCTCGTGGTTGCCTGAGCCAAGTCCTATAGTGAATCTCTTAACATTTGTATAAATACATATATATCCTGTTGGTTCAGTTTCTCTGGAGAACCCTGACTAATACATTGTTATTTATTTTGTTGCTTAAAGTATTGCAGCTTGGCCATTGGGAGCTCTTTCAGGTTGTATCTTGTTTTCTTTTGATATACTCTCATCCTTTTTTTTTTTATTTTTGACCCTAACTTTCTGGAACTAGAAAATACTCCAGGCTCATCTTGTATTTTTTCTGTCTCAGCCCTAGAGTTAGCTATTTCTCCAAGCCCTGTTTCCTTTTTTTTTTTTAATCATAGTTTTCCATTGTCAAATGTAACACATATACATAGAAAGTGATAACCCTCCAAGTGCAATTCAACAAGTAGTTAGAGAGCAAATTTCAAAAAATATTATAGGTTACTGTTCCATAGTTTCAGTTATTTTCTTACTATGAAATATAACATATATAAAAAAGGTGATATCTTTCAAAGTATGATTTAACAAGTAGATATATAGGGAATTTCCAAAGTTGTTATGAGTTACGGAACCATAGTTTCAGTTATTTCCTTGTTGTGAAATACAACATATATACAAAAAGGAATAGCTTTCAAATTACAATTTAACAAGTAGCTATAGAACAAATTTCAAAGGATGCGATGTGTTACAGTTCCACCATTTCACTTCTTTCCTTTTAGCTATTCTAGTACCTTAGCAACTAAGAAAAAGAAAATTTATAAAGATTCAGTATTTGTAATCCTTTGTTAAATTCCATCTTATCTGTTGCTACCTCTTCCTCTAGTTTAATCCCTTTCCCAATCTTCAGGGATATGACATCTAGGCAGCAGCCACCCTAACCTTGTTCATGTTGAAAAGAGGTGTCAACTTTATGAGCAAAGGAGAGCATCTAGCTGATGTTCTTGAAGAGGCTATTGCCTCTGGTTTGGGGACTTAGCTGGCATAGGAGCACTCTGAAGGATTTAGGTCTCTGGAGAATAGCTTAGTGAGTGAAACTTTTGTAGAGTCCCTGATAGGGATCCAGGTATTCTTTAAGGTTTTGGGGACTACTGTTGACTTGGGCTTATCATATTGTGGTCATTTGGCATATCTAGTTGGAGCTTGCATGGGAGTAACCTCCAGGACAGCCTCTTGACTCTATTTGAACTCTCTTAGCCACAAAAACCTTATTTTGTTGCCTTTCTTTTCCTCCTTTTGGTCAAAAAGGCACTCTCAAACCCTTGATGCCAGGGTCAGGCTAATTCCTGGAATCCATGTCCCACATTGCCAGGAAGGCTCATTCAGCTTGGGGGTCCTGTCGCATGTTGTGGAGGAGGAAGATGGGGAGAGTGATGAATTTATTTGAAGAGTTAGGCTTAAAGAGAGAGTTAGGCTTAGAGAGAATCGCTCCTTTTATTGGAGAATACTATTATTAGCTCCCTGCTATGGGGGTGTCGCAGTTTCTGTGTATGAGGGGTGTGGTGGTTTAAAGCTATATGTACCCCAGGAAAACATGTTCTTATATGTAATCCACTCCTGTGGATATGAACCTATTGTGAGTAGGACCTTTTGATGAGGTTACTTCAGTTAAGACAGTGTAGCCCACTTCAATCAGGATGGGTTTTAATCCTATTACTGGAGTTATTTATAAAAACAGTGAAATTCAGACAGATGTACAGAAAGCCACAGAGGGCGCAGCCAGAAGCTGGACATCAGTGGAATCTGGAAGAGAAGGAAAAGTCCTGGAGATGCCACCATGTACCTTGCCGTGCAACCATCTAAGAGCCAAGATCACTGGCAGCCAACCCCAAAATAGCAGTCTTAGTCTTAGGAGAGAAGGTATCACCTTGATGCCTTGATTTGGATTTTCTTTTAGCCCCAAAACTGTAAGCTAAAAAATTCCCATTGTTTAACCCGACCCACTTCATGGCATATGCTTGAACACCATAGGAAACTAAAACAAAGGGTATTTTTATTTCCCTCGGAAGGCACTGTTTATTTCAGACAGCAAGTGAGCAATTAACAACTAGTCACATATCAGAGTGCTACTCAAAGTGTGATCCATGAACTATCAATATCTGCGTCACCTGAAGTTTATTAGAAAAGCAAATCTTGAGCCCCACCCAGTTCTAGTAAATCAGAAACTCTAGGGATTGGGCCCAGGGTTGGACCCAGGAAGCACATCACAGTTTGAGAACCATTTATGTAAGAAGTAGTCTTTGGAAATTTGAGTAAACTATAATTGTATTTCACAGTTATCCTAGTGATATTTAGCACCTCTTATAGGTGGCACTCCGGCAGTTGTCAAGCTGGCTGGCTTCTTAATCCAGCTATGATCTCAGTCCTTGTGTTCTTACCATTTTGATGGTGAGGATACTTCAGACATGGCAGAGCATATAAGCCAAAGAGAAGAAGCAAAAGTAAGAATAAAGGAACCAGCCCTCAACAAAACACTGGCAAAAACCCAGCCATATATTAAAAAGGATTATATACCAGGGGAATTTATCCCAGGAATGCAAGGTTGGTTTGATATCTGAAATTGATTAACATAATATATCATATCAATAGAATAAAGGACAAAAGACAAAAACCGTGTCATCATTTCAATAGATGCATGCAATGGTCAGGCTCATGTGTCAACTTGGTCAGATAGTGGTGCCCAGTTGTTTGGTCAAGCAAGCACTAGCCTAACTGTTACCATGAGGCTGTTTCAAGGACTTAAATCATCAATAAGTTGATTATATCTATGGCTGATTACATCTATGATCAGCTGAGAAGATTGCCTTCAGCAATGAGAGATGTTTCATCTAACTGAAGGCTTTAAAAAGAGAAGTGATGACTTAAGCAGTCAGAAGAGAGAATTTTCATCTCTACTTCAGCTTCTCCTGGGGAATTTGTCAAAAACCTTGGAGTTCCCAGCTTGCAGCCAGCCCTACAGAATCTGGACTCATGCATCTCCACAGTTATGTGAGACAATTTTATAAAATCTCATAATATTTACAGGTATCTCGTGTCAGTTCTGTTTCCCTAGAGAACCCTGACTGATACAATGCAGAAAAAGCATTTGACAGATTTCAGCATCCCTTCATGACAAGAAAACTCAATAAACTAGAAATTGATGTGATCTTTCTCACCTGATTAAGGGCATCTACAAAAAATCCACCTCTAATGTCATACTCAATAGTAAAAGACTGAATGCTTATCCTCTAAGATCAGTAACAAGACAAGGACATCTGCTCTCATCACTTCTACTAACATTGTACTGGAACTTCTAGCCAGAGCACTTAGGCAGGAAAATGAAATAAAAGACATCCAGATTGGAAAGAAAGAAGTAAAACTATCTGTATTCATTGATAACATGATCCTATATATAGAAAATCCAAAGAATACACAAACAAACCTACTAGAGATAATATAGAATTCAGCAAAGTTGCTGAGTACTATATTGACACATAAAAATCAGTTGTGATTCTATACACCAGTAATGAACAATCTGAAAAAAGGAAATTAAGAAATCATCTCCATTTAAGATAGTATCATAGAGAATAAATACTTAGGAATAAATTTAACAAAAGATGCACCAAACTTATACTCTGAAAATTACAAAACATTGTTGAAAGAAATTAATAAATGAACTTAATTTTAAATTAAATGACTTAATTTTAAGATGATAGATACTCCCCAAATTGGTCTACAGATTCAACGTAATCTCTATCAAAATTCCACCTGGCCTCTTTGCAGAAATTGACAAGCCAATCTAAAAATTCATATAGAAATTCAAAAGACCCAGAATAGACAAAACAATCTTGAAAAAGAACAAAATTAGAGGATTCACACTGCCAAATCTCAAAACTTACTTCAAAACTACAGTAATCAAGACAATGTGGTATCAGCATAAGGATACACATATAGATCAGTAGAATAGGATTCAGAGTCCAGAAACAAACCATGATATTTACAGTCAATTGATTTTTTAGAAGAGTACCAAGACAATTCAATGGGGGAAAGAATAGTCTATTAAACAAATGATGCTGGTACACATGGAAAAGAATGAAGTTGGACCCCTACTTCACACCATTTATAAAAGGTCCTGTGGTAGAAGGAAGCATGGCAGGTTTAAGGAATCAAAAAGCCAATATGGCTGGGATGCAGAGATTGAGGGAGAGAATGGTTCAAGAGCTAGAAAAATAGAGAGGGTCTAGAATAAATGATATGACACATATTAAGACTAGTGAAATGTAGAACAATGCTCAAGGATCCTAGAAAGCATATCCTACTTCTGGGGCTGAAATCCTGGTTGTATCACTTATTAGCTGTTTGATCCCAGTTACTCACTTAACCTTTCTGTGACTCAGTTTCTTCATTGGAAAAATGGGGATAATATTACTTAATTTACAGGCTTATTGGGAAGATTGAATGAGTAATAATTTATGTATGGCACCCACAGGACTACTGAGTAAACTATCATTATAGAAATGCTTAATGTAGGTGCTTAGTGTAGTTTCAACTTACTGTAGTTTCTGACACTTATTAAGGATGTGATTAATGTTAGCTGTTATTATTAATATTATTTCAAGGGAGTGGTATTACCCTTGGGTAAGGGAGATCACATGCAGAAGTTTCTACATGTGACAGGGAGTCCAGAGAGACCAACCAGCATCAGAATTCTGTTTGGCCACTAGAGTGAGTTTTCCCTGGGGTACCTGTTGGCACCGCTGAGCTGGGGGTGGGAATGGAGGCACAGTAATAGCAGGTGTCCTATGACCCTATAATCAGGAGAAGCTGCCTTCGTAGAGTGAGGTGTTAGCCAGTCCCCACACCCAGCTGCAGGGTCTGATCCCCCTACCCCGACCCCAGGCCTGGGTTTTAAATCTTTTTTTCGCAACACAGCTGGCAGCAGCTGCCTTCATACCTCCTCTCCAATGACACTCCCCTCCATACTGCTCTGAGCTGGGAAGCAGCAAGTCACCATCTGTGCGATAGACCTATTCAATATGCTTTTTAACAGATCTAAAGGCCAAGTTTTGTTTTCTTTTTTTAATTGCATGCCAAGCTGTCACCTACAGCTTAGCAAAGGGTATGAATGTACCCATAAATTACCCAGTCTTCAAAGGCAGTTTTGATATGGCTCCCAGGAGCCTCTTTATGCTCAAATGAGCATGGAGTATTTTGCAAAGGTAAGCATTCCAAGAAAGCTGTTAATTATTTGAACCTGGGGTGTTTGGGTGACTGCAAACAGCTATTGATAGATCGCAGGAGTGGTTTAACATGGGACATGAATTTACAGTTTCTGGTGAAAGGCCTGCTTGGGAACCATTTTAAAAAGCATGAAGGCCCATCGGGTTGTTTCACAATTCTTAAGTAGTTCACTGTGACAGCAAAGGGGATCAAAAGGAAACCTAGGGATTTTTGTGACCCTGATGGAGGTGGAGTTGGCCTTGGATGGCACTGTTGCTATTGAGAGGTCAAGGTGGTGGCAGGGAGTGGAACCCACCATGAAATTCTTCTGAGAAGTAGTAGGAGGGGACATTTATTCTCAGATCCGCCTCCTCCCACTGCTTTCTCTCCTCCTTGCAGCTGGATCTGCTGATGGTTCCTAACTACTACAGAGTCAGGTCTGTCCCCAATTCTGAACCAGTCTCAACATGCAAAGGCAGAGCCTTTCAGTCATTCATCTTTTTATTCTTTCATTTATTCAGTACACACACACTGTGACCAGCGTTGTTCAAGGCTTAAAGGGGTAAGAGAAGGCATGGTCCCTCCCTCCAAGGAGCTCACTGCCTAGGGCTGGAAACGGACACACAAGTAACCTTAATCATGCAATCTGTTCTTCCAGGTCATGCCCTGCCCCCGAGTTAGTCTCTGCCTGACTCTGGCTTGCTCAACAGATTCTGCCCTGATACACTGTCCTTTCCAGTCCTATGCTACCAGGAAGTGAAAATGCCTTGCACCTAGCTTCCAAGTGACAGAGCTGTCTCTCAGACAGCAGAATAAAGAAGAAAGAGAAAAGTCACAAAAATGAAGGAGGTAGGACCTATGAGAGAGAAAGAGTGTCCAAAACATGTTCAGGAGTGGAAATAGAGCATTTTGATAAGACAGAGGAAAGGGATAATGCAATACATCTGCCCATATCTGCATCTATATTATCTAAAACTGTTCAAATTTTGTCTTTGTCATAAAGAAGGAATTTTGTGTGATTCCCAATATTGTGTAGTGGTTAAAATCATGGTATTTGAAGTCATGTCAACTTGGATTCATGCCAGTACTTGTCTTAGAGTCAGGTAAAAGGAGCCCCTGCCACAGGCCTTGCCCTCACTCCCCCCCCCCCCCACACACACACACATGCAAACACTTTTGAGACAGGCTAGAACAGGGAGAGAGGGGAGAGAAGAAACCATGAAGGAGCCCTAGAGCAAGGACAGTTAATCAAGGTCAGGATGGCCTGTCCATCACAGACACCCTGCCTGGGGTCTATCCACTTAAGGGAAATACCCAGTGCCAATCCAGCCACCCAAGTGCACTATCTACGACCAGGCACCACACTGGAGAGAAGGAGGGTAGGAGAGAGAGCCCCAAACAAGGAAGGGGGGGTAAGTAAAGCTAACCTATAAAAGCAAATGGCCCCACTTTTCCAGGGCCCCTCGCCTCTGACCTCTCTTTTCTTTGTGAGAGTGCCCGTGTGTTCTCTCACATGTGTGCCTACCTGCTTAGCCTATGCTTGTGCTGTGCCCTGGAATTCTTTCTCGCAGCATGGCCACGAACCTGGAAGCCCAAATCTGGCAATACTTTGGAGTACATTCCTTTAAAATTTTCTGAGTGCTGTCTTAGAAAAGAGACTAGACGATGTTGTGCAGAGGGGTGTCCTGAGCCAGACAGGACCTGCACAGGCCCCATCCTTGTTTCTCCCCATGGGGATGCTCTCTGATCCTCTATCCCAGGCATGGAGTCCACCAAATGCCCTTCTCCCCTTTCCAGGGAGTGGCTGGGCAATCTAGTTGTTCCTGCTGGTGGTGTGGTATTTCTTTTCCATGAGATTGAACTGTTGATTTGGGGTGACATTTATTCCTTTCTGACAAAGGACAGGTTCACCTCTGGGCAACAGATGACCCACTGCTGGCCCTTGGTCTTGGCTATGTGTGGGCCTGTGCTTCAGGTCTTCCTATCTGCATCCTGACCACCGTGCTACCTCCAGACAACAGACTTGAGGATGGGGGGGTGGGGGTAGGGGGTTGACAGAGATCCTTTAGCCTGTGCACCCCTCCCCAGGCTTCACATAATGGGATTAGGCAGTCGTCCAGGGGTGGCCAGGCCTATGTCCTCTGGGGTCTCTCCAGACCCCCTGTTAGTCTGCAACATCAATGGGCCTCTGGTTGGTGACACCTTCTTCTGCCTCCTACCAGCATGGTGATGTCTGCTGCCCTAGGTCAGCCATAAACTGTACAAGACCATGAACAGACATGCCTGTGGGACTGCTTTGTTTTATGCTTCCTCTACAGTTATGGTCCATGCATTTGGGCTAAAGGATTCAGAGGGGGATGGAGAGAGACAGATTGGTAAAAATGACCTCCGGAGGTGAAGGTTAGGGGAAAGAGAATGGATTTGATAAGGAAACAGTTAAGGAATCAAATTTGCTTTCTTTGGAGAAGAGAAGGCAAATGGGTGATTTAATTTTTGCCTTCAAGTACAGGAAATGATTTTATGCAAGGGATGTAAACAAATTATTCTTTATGTCTGAAAAGACTAGCAAGAGGGAATGAAATTAGAGCTAGAGAATTCAGAATGACAGAGAGTAACCAGAGAGAGCCTCCTCTCCTGGAGGACATTAGAACAGAATTAGCAACAACCCACTCAACACATATTCTCTTGAAAATTGTCAGAGCTTAATTTTCGGAAGCTGGGGATGGGAGGGGTGGCGAGGGGGATTTCCCAGCTGTTTGCATCCAGATGTTCTGCCTCAGCAGAAATGTGCATGTTCAACAGGTGGCCCTAGGATTTTCATCACACAATCCTGAGCATCTCTGGAACTGTGTGCCTCTCTTCCATGACTGTAAAATAGAATCAAAAACTTGCATTTTGCTTTTTCATGTAGTGGGTCTAGGGGAGGTATATGCAAAAACAGGTTCCTTGGAGGGTTCTCAGTTCATTCCCAGCCTATTCCCAGCCCATATCAGCCAAATTTGTGCACACCATACTCTGGTACACCAAACATTCACACCATTTCCCAAACATGCCTTGCTCCATCACCCATGGCATCTTTTTTTGCTTGATGATGGCCTTCCCACCCTGCCCCCTCTCTTATCTAGCCAATACCTACTTGCTTTTTTTAAGGCCCAGCCAACTGTCATCACGTCTGTGAAATATTTCCCAACTCCCTCAGACTGAGTCAAACTGAGTCCTATATATGTGGACTGCTGAACTGCTTTGTATACATCATTGTCTCCCCTCTGCACTGAGCTCATTTGGGATAGGAGCTGTGTTTCAAGCAATCTGTCAGCCAGTCAATAAACAAATGATTGTTTGGCACCTGCTCCTCACAGGCACTGTGCTAGGCACTGCAGATACACCAGAGAGCAAGATAGCCTGGGCTGGGATTCAACAGATCATCACAATGCCAGGTGATGAGAGTCCAGCAGGTGGAGAGGGTAGGGAAGTGGGTTCCAGACAGAGGGAATGGCATGGGTTAATATTAGTGGCCAGATAGGACCTGGTACACTTACAGAAGAGAAGAAAGCTCTTTATTGCTAGAGAACAAAACATGAAGTACAGACCAGCAAGAGATGAGGACTAAGAGGTGACCAGGGGCTTCAGTACCCTGTGCCTCTTGAGCCCTTTACAAAGACTGCTCTTAGGAAGAAGTTGGGTCTTGATAGCCCCACCTTTACTCTTGCTCCTACTTTAAGATAGCAGCCAGAGTACTGTGTTAAATTACATCTCAGAACATACCACTTATTTATTTAAAAACCTGTAATGACTTCTACTGCACTTGTGGAAAAATTCAGCTTACCATGAGGCCGTGCTTACCATGGCCTCAAGGTCCTACACGACTGGACCCCCTGCTACCCTCTCACTTCGTCATATTCTACTCTCTCGTTTCTTTACAGCCACATTGGTCTACCCATGCTTCTGTGGCCTTGTGGACTTTGCATGTACTATTTTCATGGAAGGCTTTACCTCCACTCTTCAACCCCAAGTCTCAGTTTAAATGTTTCTTCCTCAGAAAGTCTTTCCTTATCTCCTATTCTAAACTAGACCCTCCTTTAAAGCATGTCTCATTTTTTAAATCCCTTATTCCTTTATAGTACTTATCACAATTTACAAATATATATACTTCCGTGTGCAACTGTTTGCTTAATGGGTATTACACACACACACACACACTGTGGTCCACCACACCCTGTAGCCTAGCACAGAGCTTGGTAGGTAGAAAGAACAAAGCAGATATCTGTTGAATGAATGTGGAAAGGCCGTGGGAGTGATAATAAGGTCTCAGAGAGTTTAAAGAAGGAGAGATGACCTCTGAATGGTGGTGCTGGGAAGGCTTTAGGGAAGATAAAGCATTTGATCAAAGCTTTGAAGAATGAGAGGGAGGGAACAGGAAGAGACAAGTGGGGCTTTAGGAGTAGGTGGAAAGAAGGGCCTTCTGGGTGGATTGACAGCCCAGTTAGAGCAACGCAGGTGGTGTCTGAGAAGTTCTGAGTAACCAGGATGTCTGGAGTATAGGACCTGGGAAGGAGAGGAGAAGTAGAAGGGGAATGACTAGAGCTGGCTTTAGGACCTATTCTTAAATCTCCAGGAGAGGGTAATGGCTTTCCTATATATACTGAGTATAGCAGAGGCTTCCCCTAAACAAAGTGGGTGTTCTCTTCCTAGGATGGAGATATATGAGATTTTTCACAAAAATGTTTCCCTTAATTAGCTGTTATCCATGATTTAGGGGAAGTAGGACCTGACGCCTTCTCGCTTCTGCTGCTAACTGCCCCAGGCACCTGGCTGGCAGGCTCGGGCCAGTTCCTGTCTGCAGTGGAAATAGAATGGTGCTTATTCTGTGATTTTGATTGTTTAATCTAGTTCCACATTAGAAAACTTGGGACTTTTAAACAATTTATAGAGGAAAAAATTAGGACAGAATTCAAACAATTTCTCCACAGGCATTTGACTCATATTTGAAACATGCCCAGGTATGGACCTTCTTGACTCCCCATTGAGGTTACTAAAAATATTCTTTTGACTACAAATATGACTTTCTAAGTCTGTGACCCACTGTTGAAAACATATGCGTGGCTCGTAAATTTAATAGATTAGAGTTTTAAAGGGATATTTATTAAGTGCTTACCAAGTGCCATTCACCAGGGTAGGTGCTTTGCAAGCATTACCTCATTTAGTCCTCACACTCACCCTATCAAGAAAGTCCTATGATCATTTTTCTAGATAAGGAAACCGAATCTCTGAAGGATTAAGTCACACAGCTTGTGGGTGGTAAAGGCTGAATTTGCATTGAGGTCTGTCTGGCCTAAAGCCTACATCTCAGCTTTTATGCTATGTGGCTTTTTCAAAGACAAGGCCTATTGGCTGGTTTTTTTGGGAACCATCAAAGTTAGTCGTAAAAAAAATTTTTTTTGGAATAAGTATAGATTCACAGGCAGTTGCAAAAAATTATACCCTTCATCCAGTCTCCCCTAACTAAAACATCTTGCATAACATCTTGCATAACTATAGTACAGTATCAAAACCAGGAAAGTGACATTGGAACAACCCAGAGTTTATGCAAATTTTACTAGTGTAACCATCAAGTGACATCAGTATTACTTTTTTTTAACTTTTGAAAATTTTATTGTATTGTAAAATACAATATGGTATTGTGAAATATTATTTTATATATATATATCACACAATTTACCTTTTTAGCCATTTTAAGTGTCTAATTCAGTGGTATTAATTATATTCACAATATTGTGCTACCATCATCACCATCCATTACTAAGACTCATATCACCCCAAACAGAAACTGTACACATTAAGTAATAACTCCCCAAGAGTTATTCTTAAAGTTAAATACAGGTCTCAGGAAAAATAAAATCTTGTGAATGGTTCTTTGAGCCCTGTTTCCCCTGAACACTTGAATACTCACTGAGTATTCTGGCTTTCTGAGACAGCCAGTCTGAAGTGGGGGTGAATTACCATATAGAGAGATATACATTTTTTGCTGTTATGGCTCCAAAGAAATAATATATTCCCAAGGGGACTCGTTTACTGCATGCTCCTTTAATGTGGAAGGGCCGCCAAGCAGTGGAGACAGAAATGAAATTCTGCGTTAAGAGCAATCTGGTGAGACTGCCTGATCCTTGTTATTGGGAGGCCTCTAACATCCCTTGGGGCTACCTGAAGCCTGGCTCAGCCCAGATGCCTCTGTGTCCCCATTGTCTGTCTCCTGGCAGCTGATGCCAAGTGATAAGCATGAGAGAGAAAGCTGGGTGGGAGTCTGAATCACTGCTTGCCCATCAGGAGGTTTGGGGCTGTGAACCTGCCTGAATTACTGGCAGCCAACCAGGCCATTTTTATCTGGAAAAACTCCCCCCAGGACAGCCCAACCAAACAAGTGTTTGGGAACCTGGCTAAGGGAACAATGGCGGGAAGTGAAGGCCCAAGCTTGGGCGTTAGGGCCCTGCCACCCACACTCCTTTGCACTGTTATTTCTGGCAAAAACAGAGATTTGTTGTCGTTCAGGCAGACTCTGTGGGAAGAGGTGCAAATGAAGCTTGGAAATTAAAAGGAAATAGTTTGATGGCAAGGGAAGTGATAGGAGATTGTTTTCCCAGCCTCAGAAATTCAGTTATAAAGATTCTGAAAACTACCCTTCTGGAAATATAATATTTACCATCTGGGTAACTATGGTAGCTCCTTGATCACCAGACTAAATGCTGAAGCCACTTGGGAATTAATTTCCTTGACAAACTGTTTTCATTTTTGAATTTTAGAGATCCTGGGACAAATGAGAAATCAGAACTCATGTTTTGCAGGTGGACATCCATCAGTGTTCGGTGTGGCCATAAGGATCATTGGGCTCTGGCCTCTGTCCATCTCGCCAGGCAAATTTGATTACCTGTCTTAAACCCTGTGACAGTAGGAAATCTGATTAGACTGACGCCATTTGTTCTTATTGAACTCTTGCTGGTTTCTAGAAATGAGCATTTACCAAATGCTCAAACGCTCTCTTAAAAATTTTGTTTCAGAATCTTTCTCAGAAGTGGTTTCAAGGTCACTGATCCACGCTGTGTGAAATCCACCTTCTTTCTGCTTTTTATATTTGTATATTGGAATGGTATTTTACCATACTTATTATCCCAACACTCCTTCCATTCTCAATAATTCTTCCACGCTAAAAAATTAAAACAAAAACTTAAAACATTTGAAAGCACTTATATTTAAATTAACACCAGTCCCCTCTTTCTGAAAAAACAAACAGAACTAAATCTAAAATCTCGCTGTGCCCAATTCAGGAGGCATATCCAACTGGTCCTTAATCCAAACAGATGAGGGAACTGACGCAATCTCGGCAGACACATTATACCTATATTAGGCATAAATGCCTCCTTTTCCTTGGATCTCAGATGCATAGAAAACGGAGAGTCTCACTATGAAGCCTGAATAACAACTGTTGCTGGCAGAATGATGACCTAAGAAAATCAAAAAAGGTGCTTAAATGTGATCCAAAGCCTGATGGAGAAAGGATTCCTTTTATGGCATCTAACCCAACAGTATCCTCCAGACAGAGACACTGAGAAATCTGGACTCAAGCAGGCCCTAGCAGAAATCTATGACCCAGGGGTCACTGGACCCTGAAATACCTTGTTTCTTTGGTCAGTAGGGTCCTGGGCTTTTGCTCAGCTCTGAACCCTACTTGCTTTGGAATGCTGGCTACTGGAAACATACTGAGGATGTAACTCAGAAGCCCCCAGTACTTTCTCTGTGTCTTAAGATCCTCTTGGGGCCTCCTCTTGGAGTGTAGTCTAGGGCTTGGGCAGTTGGCCATGAGGGTTAGCCTAAGGAACAGAAGAGTCTCCTTTTTCTTCTTCTTATCACTCCCTCCATTCCTGACATGCAGACTTGCTTGGTCTCTGCAGGTTCCTCTGCTTTCCCTGCCTAATGAGAAGCAGTTTTATTACAAGTGGGAGGAGAGGGAGACCATGAGCATGTAGTACATGGTGGTGGGGGCTTTGCCCAAAGACTGGGCCTCTATGTTTCTGTGAGTAGTGAATAAGGTTTAACAGATCAGAGCTAGGCCCTACACAGAATCAGCCAGAACTTTCCTTCCCTTAATTGGGCAACTTCAATTCCTTACCTGCAGCTGCTCTGATCCAATTTGCCCACAGCCTTACCACTGAGCTGGCCCTCTCTCCAACAGGTGTTGGAGGTAGGAGACTGGGAGGAGGCGGAAGGTGGGGAGGGTCCAGGAAGCTGCCTGAGGAGCCTGGAATTCCAGGTGCTCACCCAGGCACAGAGGGGCCGAGGAGAGATCTCCAAAATGGTGCCACCTCTTAGGGCTCTGCAGATTCATTCACTGATCCAACAGAGACCATTATGAAGGGCATCCAGAATCCCGTCTCTGTCTGGTTTCCCCCACTCTTCACCTGATCCTTAGTCACCTCAGTCTTCTTCTATCCCTCTCTTCTCCTGCCTAATCCCAATTTCATTCCAGAAAGGTGTACTTCACATCCATAGGTTTCTGAGCACTCCTGCAAGAGGTTTGGGTCTTTCAGATTCTTCAGAATACAACATCGACAAAACAAATCTTTCTTTTGCTAATATTGACTGCATTTCCTCAAACCAGATGACTTGTTATGCTAACAAAGTCTGTTGGTTTAAGCTGTTTCACAAGAAAACCCAGGAACAGGTGAGAAAGTAAAAAATAACTCTGTCCTACCACAGAAGCAGAGAAGAAAAGAAATCCCCAAGCGCTGTCTTTTTCCCCAGCCTAGCCCAGCTGCACACCCTGAGGCAGAGAGGTGCCTCGCTGGAGTGCTGGGTGGACATACTCAATGGGCCCTAGTAGCCGCAGTTGTGCTCTCCTTGCAGGTTACATAAAGAGTTAAGGAAATGCTAGCCCAAACTAGCACTGGAGCCTGAAACCCAAGCTCCTGAGGTCTCTTGCAGAATCCAGGGCCAGGAAAGTGTCTATTGTCAACAAATGCCACCACCAGACCAATAGAAAGCCAGTGTGGGTCTGAGATAGGGGCCTCTGGGTTTCACCAGGCAACAGGCACAAAGGCGGCTGGATCAACTGCTCACCAACTCATGGCACCATCCCACAACCCCCCAGCAGCTTTGTCACAGCCAGGTGGGAGAACCACACCTGGTCCCAGATTCCCCCAAGATCAAAGTACTATCAGTCCCCAGATTTTGGGGGAAAGGAGGTGATACAGAAAAGGTATTTTTTTTTTTTTTTGAAACTTCAGTACATTTAGTTTATTTAAAAGCTGGGCTAATGGCAAAGATGGAGATTTGCAGCTAAAAAGGAAATGTTGCTGCAAATTGCAGCAAGACTCATATGCTTTTCCTCTCTTCATGTTCTTACAAGTCAAGAGATGGGCACAGCTCTAGGGCCTCCACCCTTGACCTCATGGTTTTCCCCAGGCAGTGCTGGCTGGGAAGCTTTTAACAAATATAATAATGGCTTGAGGAGAATGTAAGGTGAAAACTGAAGATACTTGTTTCTTATTCTTACATAAGTACACTCCCTTTTGTCACAGAGTCAGAGGACAACAAGCAAGCAGAGATTGGAAGAAAGTTATTTTTATTTATTTCATCAGGAAGTTCTTCATTGAACGTTTATAGCAATGGCAGGGGCTTGGCTAGGCTGTGGGGTTGCAAAGATGAATCAGTCATTCGTCCCAAGTAGTCTGGCCTACCCCAAAATTTCACCATCATATCTGCCCTGTATGCTAAAGACTCTCAAATCTATATTGCCATCCCATACCTTCCTTCTCCTGAGCACCAACCCCACATACCAAATGGTTTTCTAGACATCTCCACATAAATTTTCCACAGACCTCTCAAAACCAACATGCCCTAAGGTCAATTCTTCATTTCCCTACCACCAAGCCTATTCCACTGCAATGTCCTTGTGAATGATACTGCCTTCTCCCCTGCCAAACATGGTCCAAAACAGGTTCCTGGAAGCCTCCACTGAGTTCCTCCCTTGCTACCCCTACCCTCTGCCTGCAGCCATAACCAATAAATCACCATACCCTGTCCATTCTATCTGTAAGACTTTCTGCCAATAACCTACCTAACCTTGTCTTCATTCCTGCTGCTACCAGCTTAGATCAGACCACCATCATTTCTCATCAGAATCCCTCCTAACTTCTGTCCCTGCCTCCAATAATGTCTCCTGCCCACCTGTGTAATTGCAGCCAGAATCATCTTTCAAAGTGCAAATCTGAGATGCTGCTTCCATGCTTAAAACCCTTCTTACATGGAGAGGGAGAGAGAGAGGGAGAGAGGGGGGTAGGGGGAGGAGAGGTGAGGGGGAGGGGAAGGAAGAGGAGGGTTTGGGAGGGAAGGGGAGGTGAGGAGAAAAGAGAATCGACCATCTGCTGTGTGCCAGGCACTGTGGTATAAAATGAGGGTAAAATATGAGTGACATGGTCTCTGGCTTCAGGGATCTTACAGATTTATAAGGGGAACTGATAAGAAAAGAGATGTCTACATCAATAACAGTGAGTGTTCCCTGAGTACTAGGCACTTGCTAAGATTTCCAATTACTATTTTATGCAATCCTGACACTGACCCAGTGAGGTAGGTAATGTATTCCTCATTTTATAGATAAAAGAATGGAGACTAAAATGTTAAGTCTTTTGTCCAAGATCATGCAACTGCCTGACAGAGTGGAGATGAACTCAACCTTGCCTGGATCCAGTTCTGCATTCTGGGTATCACCATCATGGCTTATTGGGAACATGTCATGATGCTCTTTCCCTGCCTTGTTCCTGATGCGAAAACTCCTGGACTGCCTGCTGCAGGCCTTGGATTGTCACCAGAGCTCATGCTTTTTCAGGGCCCCTGTCCTCAATCAGCCTACAATCCAGGAGACGAGATGTGACACATATGTATAAATATCTATGTTACAAGCATGTCACATCCATGGCATGTCCCACATTTTTCAGGCTATGTCAGCTGCCATCTCTCCTGTGCTCTGACAGCACATTTTCAAATCTCTATTATAGAGTCTATATAATATATTGTAATTATTTCCTGTATTTTCAATTGTGAGGTCCTCCAAAGCAGTGACTATGGCATGATTTTACATCCTTATATTTCTCAAATCTTTTCCATTCATTTTATACCTGGGACAGATATCAACACCTTCATATTGCTTGTCTTGAGTTACTGCCATAGCCTCCTAACAACTCCCTGCCTCAAATTTCTCCCTGGTTTTATGCATCCTTCACATGGTAGCCAGGGTGATCTTCTTGAACCATAAATCTTGAGTCCATTCCATGGTTAGAACCCTTCAGTAACACACTATCACCTTTAAGAGAAATCCCGACTCCTAAGCCTGGTGTTCAAGGCCCTCCAATTTTATCTTCCACTGTCTGTGCTTGAGCAACATTTTCTGATCCAGCAACAAGAAATCTACTGCTTGTGGTCCCCTTGCACACACTGGACTGCTTCTCAGCTCTGGATCTGTTCTTGTGCCTCTGTAAAATGTGCTCTCTCCACTTGCACCCAGCTGATGTCTACTCATTCATCAAGACTTGGCCTCAGTGAGATAACATGGATGTCTTCTGCAGTGTGACCTGCACTTGCCGTATGTATTTCATGATAAACGTCTCTTTCTTTGTCTGGTTTCACCACTAGACTGAATTTGTTGGGGACAATCAAGGTGTCTTCTTCATCTATGTATCTCCAGCACCTACCACAGTGTCTAGAAAATAATAGTCACTCATCGATATTTGTTAAAGAAATGAAAGGGTGAGTCAGTGATTTAAGTGCAAGGATGTATTAAGTGCCAAGTAGTAATGCAGACAAAGAGTGTAAGAGAAAGGAGGAAGTGGTCACTTCCAGCTGGGGTAGCCCCAGAAAACTTCACAGATAAGAAATATCATCCTGCTGGGCCTTGCAGGATGAGATAACACATGTAAAAGCCCTGGCCCAGTGCCGACGTGCTGCTGGCATTCAATAAGGATGTAATGAATCTGATCTGATGAGGTGGAAAGAAGTGCGGAGGACATTCCATGCGGGCAGGTAGTGGGGGCAAAGGTTTCAAGGTGGAAAAACACAAGTTCAGGGAACAATCAAGAAACTAGTTTGATTGAAGCAGAGGATTTGCAGTGAGGACGACAAGTAAGTCGGAAGAGTAGGTGGGAGAGCAAGCAGTAGACACTGAAAAGAGATATATGCACATTGTGGTTTAGTACTTTAGTACTTTTGCACAGAGTGGTCAATATACAAGCTCTGCAGTGCCACCTGCACCTGTCTTTTCCATCAAGGAGGTGTCAATTTGAACTTGATTAAAAGAACCGCTGAACAAAGCAAACAAAAGGCTCAATGCTTTCTAGGGCCCTGGGATAGGGGAAGGGTGGATGAGGGACAGGATTAGATAATTATCTGGTGTACCTGTAGTATGAACAATAGTCCAAAATAACTCCAGCTACATAGTTTTCATTTTTCTCAGCATCTCTAGTTCTGTTGTATTAGAGAGCAGCTGAGATGAAAGAGGGGGAAAAAAGTTACATTGAGCAGGAAGTGCAATAGGGAGGAGAATGGGAAATCCTAAAATCATGCCAGGAGAGGAAGTGGTCAGTGCTGGTTGGGCAGAAAAGAATGGGGTCTCTCGCCCCACTTGGCTCCTCACCTGCTCTTGGAAGCAGCCTACCCGTGAGGTGATTGACAGCATAGAGCAGGTACAGATAGACATGTGTCATGATGGCCACCACAAGCTGTTTGGAGCCAGCACTGATATTATGCCGTGTCTGGAGATGGAAAGCAGGGAATGTAACTGGGTAACAAAGAGGAGAACTCTGTCCCCTCACCAACTCCACCTGCATCCTGTGTGTGACTCCAAAGAGGCAGCATGTTGAAATAAAAGAAAGACTAGGAAGGGACTTTGGAGGCAGGAGCTTTGGTCTACATCTCTGCTCTTTGTGACTGCAGGGTCTTGATAAGCCATTGGGACTGTCTGAGCTGTAGCCTTCTCCTATATCATTCTAGTGAGGGAGGTGTGCTGAGAGTCCTCCCAGATCTCAAGGTCGGTGACTCTCCCATGATTTACCTTTAACCTGGCTACTTAGCTTTGGATTCCTATACTGGATTCCACACAGCCTTTGCTCCAGTCACAATAGAATATTTCCTACATCTTCTGTGTATTTTCCTTCCTCTACTCCTTTGCTCGCATGATACTTTTTACCCCAACTACTCTTCCCCATCTATTTCTCAGTTCCATTTGTTGAAATCTGACATTTCCTTCACAAGTAACTAATTCTTTACCACCACATCCTGAGAGCACTGTCACAATCTAATTAGAAACCTCGGATAATTTCTTTAGCCTCTGTGTGCCTCAGTTTTCCCTTCTGTAATACAGGGATAATGAATCCTGTTGTCGTGGGGATTAGATGCACTAATGAACTAAGGTAGTTAAAACAGTGCTTGACAGTGGAGAGCACGCAATTAATGCTGGTGATTTTTATTGTTATTCTCTACCTGCCCCCCACCATTCCCTATTACAGATGTGTGAAGAATAACTGGCTGGAGATTTAGCAGCTATCTTAAAGGCAAAGTACATTAAATACAGAGTACAGGTAGACTTTATTTTTGTTCCTTCCTTTCATTTTAAACTCAATGACCTTAAACTTTCAATGACCATAAAAATTACTGTCCAGCACTGTAAACACACAATGCATACTATATTCACAGGCATTCAAGGATGTTTAGGATAATTTTGACTGTATGTGATTTTTATCTAATGCACTGAATGTTTAGACCCTAACAGTGACTTTTCTTCATGGGTTTGGTTTCTCTCTGGATTGTTGATGAGCAGGAAGTGGCCAGCAAAGTGTCTAGTGTCTGTCATAGGAAAGTTGAGTTCGTCTTAGTTTTCTCTTTCTGCCTCTTTCTGTGGTGGTCTAGAGTGCCAATGCCTAAGGGGGTAGGGTTCTCAAATTTGCTCCAAGTTCAGTTTAAAGGCTGACTTTTCCGGCTGAGCTACTGACTTTTTAGCAACTGTGTTTTAACAGCCTGCAAGCCATTCACTGTTGTCGGAAAATGCAAATGAGGAGCTCTGAGCCCACACAGGGGCACATACCTAATAAAGTGGGTATTGCCTGGGCAAGGGGCTACAGAGATACAAATGGCTGCTTGAGACAAAGGAGAACCTATTGTGCCTAGATGGCATCTTCAGGCTGGGCAGTGGGACAGAAAAAATGTCCCAGGAAACCTTTGATACAAATTGAGTCAGAAGGGAAACAAGGGAAGTTAGCCTCATCCTCAGAAATAAAAGTGGACGTTAAAGGCCCCCATATGCTTTTAATTAATTAATTTTTAATTGTGTAAATATACATAACAAAAATAACTTTAAACATTTTAAATTGACTATTCTTTGATATTAAGTACACTGACAATACTTTGTAACTTTCACTACTATTTCCAGACCATGTTCATCATTTCAAACCAAAACTCAGATATTTAGCAATAATTCCCCATTCCCCCCTCCCCTCACTCCTGGTAGCCACTATTCTGCTTTCTTTCTCTATGAATTTGCTTATTCTAAGTATTTCATATAAGAGAAACCATACAATATTTATTCTTTTGTGTCTGACTGATTTCACTCAACATGATGTCTTCAAGTTTCATCCATGTTGTAGCATGTACCAGTACTTTGCTTCTTTTTCCACCTGAATAATATTTCATTGTAAGGATATACCACAGTTTGTTTATCCATTCATCTGTTTATGTACACTTGGGTTGCTTCCAGCTTTAGGCCATTGTGAATAATGCTGTGATGAACCTTGGTGTACAAATGTCCTTCCAAGTACCTGCATTCAATTCTTTTGAGTATATACTTAGAAGTAGAATTGCTGGGTCGTATGGTAATTCAATGTTTAAATTTCTGAAGAACTGCCAAACAGTTTTCCACAGAAACTGTATTATCCAACAATGGATGGTTCCTATTTCTCTGCATCCTTCTCAACACCTGTTATTTTCAGTTTTTAAAATAATAGCCACCCTAGTAAATGTGAAGTGATATCTCATTGAAGTTTTAATAGGCATTTCTTTAATGGTTACTGATGTTGAGCATGTTTTCATATACTTATTGGCCATGTGAATGCCTTCTTTGGAGAAATACCTATTGAAATCCATGGCCTATTTTTAAATTGGGTTGTTTGTCTTTTTGTTGTGAGTTATAGGAATTCTTTATATATTCTAGATATTTACCCTTATCAGATATATGTTTTCCAAATATTTTCTCCCATTCTATAGGTTGTCTTTTTACTTTCTTGATAATGTCCATTAATGCAAAAAAGTTTTTGATTTTGGTGAAGTCCATTTTGTCTGTTTTTTCTTTTGTTGCTTATGCTTTTGTATAAAACCTAAAAATCCATTTCCTGTTACTAGGTCCTGAAGATATTTACCTACATTTTCTTGTAAGAGTTTTATAGTATTAGCTCTTATGTTTAGATCATTGATTCATTTTTACTTAGTTTTTATAGATGGTGAGAGATAGGGGTCCACACCCATTCTTTTGCATGTGGATTTCCATTTGTCTCAGCATCATTTGTTGAAGAGACTATTGTTTTCCCATTCGATGGACTTAGCACCCTTGTCAAAAATCAACTGGCCATAGATGTGTGGATTTATCTCTGGACTCTCAATTCTATTTCATTGACCTATTTGTCTATACTGATGCCAATACCACACTGTTTTAATTAAAACAGTAATTACTGTAGCTTTGTAGTGAGTTTTGAAATCAGGAAGTATTAGTCCTCCAACTTTGTCCTTTTTCAAAATGGTTCTGGCTATTTGACATCTCGTGGAATTCCATATGAATTTGAGGATTGGCTTTTTTATTTCTGAAAAAAGGGCTGCATTGAATCTATAGAATGCTTTAGTTAGTATTGCCATTGTAACAATATTGATCTTCCAATCAATGAACATGGGATGTCTTTCCATTTATTTAGGTCTTTAATTTCTTTCAGCAATGTTTTGTAGCTTTCAGAGTACAAGTCTTTCATCTCCTTGGTTAAATTTATTCCTATGTATTTCTATTATTTTAGATGACTATTGTAAATGGAAATGTTGTCTTGGTTTCCTTTTCAGGTGTACAGAAGGAAACCCAACTGACTTCTGTGAGTTTGTCTTGTATCCTGAAAATTTGCTGAATTCATTTATTAGTTCTAATAGCTTTCTTGTGTATTCTTTGGGATTTTCTATATAAAGGATCATATCTTCTTCAAATGTAGATAATTTGACTTCTTCTTTTCCAATTTGGATGTCTTTTAATTTCTCTCTCTTGCCTGATTATTCTGGATAGAACTTTCAGTACAATGTTGAATAACAGTGGTGGCAGCAGGCATCCTTGTCTTGTTCCTAATCATAGGGGGAGAGCTTCAGGTTTTCACCACTGAGCATGATATTTATTGTGGGCTTTCCATTACTGCCCTTTATCATGTTGAAAAAGTTCCCTTATGTTCCTAGTTTTCTGAGTATTAACATCATGAAAGGATGTTTGTGTCAAATGCCTTTTCTACATCAATTGAGATGATCATGTGTGTGTCTTTAGTTTGTTCTGTTAAGGCAGTGTATTATACTGATTGATTTCATTATGTTGAACCATCCTTGCATTCCTGGAAGAAATCCCACTTTATCACGGGGTATAATCCTCTTAATATACTGTTGGATTTTGTTTGCCAGTATTTTGTTGAAGATTTTTGAATTTTTATTCAGAAGGGATATTGGTCTGTCTTTTGTCTAACTTTGGTATCAGGGTAATGCTGACCTCATAAAATGAGTTAGGAAGTAATCTTTTGTCTTCTATCTTTTGGAAGAGTTTGAGAAGGATTAGTGTAAAATCTTCTTTAAATGTTTGGTATAATCAACAATGACACCATCTGGTCCTGAACTTTTCTTTGTTGGGAGGTTTTGAATTTCTGATTCAATCTTTTTACTTGTTATAAGTCTGTTGAGATTTCCTATTTCTTCTTCATATTCCCTCTTAATAGCCTTTTTATTTTTGTAAGGCTGGTAGTAATGTCCCTATTTACATTTCTGATTTTAGTTATTTGTATCTTCTCTCTCTTTTTCTTTGTCAATCTGGCTAAAGGTTTGTTGATTTTATTGATTTAAAAAAACCCAACTTTTGGTTTTTCTCAATTCTCTCTATTGCTTTTCTATTCTCTTTTTCATTTCTCTCTCCTCTAATCTGTACTAATTCCTTCCTCCTGATAACTTTGGATTTAATTTGCTTTTCTTGTTCTAGTTTAAAGTATGAAGTTAGGATATTGATTTTTGGTCTTTCTTCTTTTTTAATGTGGGCATTTAGAGCTATAAATTTTTCCTGAGCACTGCTTTCACTACATCCCATAATTTTTGGTATGTTGTGCTTTTGTTTTTGTTTGTCTCAAGGTATTTACTAATTTCCCTTGTAATTTCTTCTTTGACCCATTGGTTATTTAATAGTGTGCTGTTTAATTTCCACAAATTTGTAAATTTTCCACTTTTCCTTCTGTTATTGATTTCTAAGTTTATTCCACTGTGATCTGAGAAGATACTTTGTATGATTTCAATATTTTCAAATTTATTAAGATTTTATTTGTGGTCTAACATATGGCCTATCCTAGAAAAAATGTTCCATGTGCACTAAAGAAGAACGTGCATTCTGTTGTTGTTGGGTAGAATGTTCTATATATGTCCATTAGGTTTAACTGGTTAATAGTGTTTGTTCAAGTGTATTTGTTTACTGATCTTCTGTTTACATGTTCTATCAATTATTACAAGTAGTATATTAAAGTCTCCAACTGTTGTAGAACTGTTTATTCAAACTGTCAATTTTTGCTTCATATATTATGGGGCTCTACTGTGAGGTACAAATTTGTTAATAATCATATCTTTTTGCTGGATTCAACCTTGTATTAATATATAATATCCTTCTTTGTCTCTTGAAATCTTTTATGATTTAAAGTCTGTTTTGTCTGATAATAATATAGCCATTCTGACTCATTTGATTATTGTTTGCATGTAATACCTTTTTCTATCCTTCTACCTTCAACCTTTTTGTGTCTTTGTACCAAAAATGAGTCTTTTAAAGACAGCATATAGATAGATCATGCTTTTTCATCCAATCTGCCAGTCTCTGCCTATTAATAGATATGTGTAATCTATTCATATTTAAGGTAATAATTTAGAAGGAATTTTGCCATTTAGCTATTTGTTTTCTGTATGTCTTGTATGCTTTTTGTTCCCAAATTACTCCATTACTGCCATTTTTTTATTTAGTTTCTTTTTTGTAATGCACCATTTTGATCCCCTTTTTCTTTCCTTTTCTCTATATTTTTTAGTTATTTTCTTAGTGGTTACTTTTGTAATTACAATTAACATCTTAAACTAACAACAACCTAATTCAGCTTGCACCAACCAATTTCAGTAGTATACGAACTCTCAACTCTTATATATCCTCATCCCTTTATATTATTATCAACTCAGATTATATCATTATTCATTGTATTCCTATTATCATAGATCTAAAATGCTATTTCGCACATTTGCCTAAGTCATATGGGGGTAAAATTAGTTACAAATCAAAAGAACAATGATACAAGATTTTGTTTTTACCTATGTAGTTACCTTTACCAATGTCTTTTCTCATGGCTTCAAGTTACTGCCTAGTGTCATTTTATTTCATCCTGACAGACTCCCTTTAGCATTTCTTGTAGGGCAGGTCTTCTGGTAATGAACTCTTTCAACTTTTTTTTATCTGTAAATATCTTAATTTTCCTCCCTTTTTAAAGATACTTTTGCTGGATTTAGAATTCTTGATTGACAGTTGTTTTATTTTTTCTTTAAGGACTTTATATATGCCATCCCCCTGTCTTCTGGCCTCTCTGGTTTCTGATGAGAAATGCTCTGTTAATCTTATTGGGAACCACTTGTATGTGACAAGTTGCTTCCTTCTTGCTGCTTTCAAAATCCTCTCTTTGTCTATGGATTTTGACAGTTTCACTATAATGTGTCTTGGTGCAGAGTTCTTGAAGTCTATCGTTTTTGGGGTTTGTTGAGCTTCCTGGATGTGTATATTCATTTCTTTCATCAGGTTCAGAAGGTTTTCTGCCATTATTTCTTCAAATGCTGCTTCTGTCCCCTTCTTTCTCTCTCTTGTCCTTCTGGGACTCCAATGATGTGTATGTTGATATGATGATGTCCCACAGGTCCCTCAGGCTCTGTTCATTTTTCATCGTTATTTTTTCTTTCTGCTCTTCACACAATAATTTCAATTTCTTGCCTTCAAGATGATGTTTCTTTCTTTTACCTGTTCAAATCTGCTGTTAAATCCATCTGAGTTTTTTCATTTCAATTACTGTACTTGGTAGCTCCATAATTTGTTTGGTTCCTTTTTATCATTTCTATCTCTATTTTGCTCAGACAACATTTTCCTAATCTTCTTTACTTCTTTGTATTAGAATCTATTAGCTCATTGAACATATTTAGGACAGTTGACTTAAAGTCTTTAGTTCCAATATATGAGCTACCCACCACCACCACCATATACACACATACACACATACTTTTATTTGCTTTCTGGGAAATGTCAGGAAGTCTAGCCCAGTGGAGGATAAAACTTTGCAAGATTCCACTGTCTGCATTATTTCCCCATAGTTGCAACTTTGCTTTCTCTCTGCTTCTATTGGGAACTGCAGTTAAACGTGTGGGCTTCTGTTTAAGGAGAGTCAAGAGGAATACCTGGAGTGGCTGCCTTGCTCTTCATCCAGCAATTGGGGAAGAAAAGGGCCTCAGAGTATTCAACAGGTGGAGGCAGCCACTGAAAAGGAAAGTTTGAATTCCTGGGACCTGCTGCAAATCAGCACAGAGGGCTTAACTTGTGGGCCTAAGCCTGAGAAGGCCCTATTGCAAGCAGTATGAGGTCCTACATGAGGTTCCTCAACAGACACTGCAATGTTAAACTTAAGGTACCTGTCCCTTGGGCTCCAATATCCTGTGCTAAGGTTATTTTTCTATATGTGTTTTTATATCCCCCCTTTAGACTCTAAGCTCATCCAGGGCAGGAAACATCCTTGGTTGTTATTACTTCCAGCATCTGTCTATCACAGGGTCTTGGATACAGAAGGCATGCTTTAATTACCTATTGCTATGCAGCAAACCACCCCAAAACTTAGTGGCTTAAAACAACAATGACTTATTATTTCTCATGGCTCTGCAATTTGGGATGTTTGGCTGAGAAATCTGTCTGCTCCACATGATATTGGTGGGGTCACTTGTTCCTGCGGGACACTGATTACGTGCTTCAACTTGGCGGGCCTGGGCTGGGGGACCTGATCAGCCCCTGGGGAGGGTGGTGGGCACGGGCGACAGCGCCCTCCGCAGCCCCCCGGGCCTGGGAAAGTGAGGCCGGAGGCAGGCCCCATTTCCTCACCCAAAATAACACTGTTAGGGGAGGCTTGCCGGAGGGAACCGCCTTTTCCCCACCCCCTTATCTTGCCCGGACACTCCCCGTTGCCAGTGCAACTCCCATCACCACCAGTGCGCATACATTGTTGCCAGACACCGTTACCGGAGCAACTCTCGCCCCTTTTCAATCAACCTCCGCGCCCTCTCAGAACCAATCCAAGCCTTTAACCTCTACAGCTACCCCGCCCTCTAAACGCCCGATATAAGCTTGTACTCTCCCCTAATAAACTCTCTCTCTTGGCTTCTTCACCCTAAAAGAACCGTGTCCCGCCTGTTCCTTTCTCGCCGCCCTCCATACTTTGCACGCCACCCCGCCGGGGACCTGGCCAAGTCCCCCGCCTCGCCCTCGCCTCCGGGAAAGAGCCCCCGCCGCCGGTACCCTCCAAGCAATCCTGAGAGCCTAGGATTTAGCAACCGGCCGCCACCCCCCCCCAGACGAGTCAACTGCGACCGCAGTTCCGCTGCATTCAGCTAACTGCCTTAGCTATGCTGGAAGTTCCAAGAAAGCTTTTTTCCCATGTCTGGTACCTAGTTGCTCATCCACATGACCTCTCTCTCCATTCAGCAATCTAGCTAAAGCTTCTCTATAACATGGCAGTTGGCTTCCAAGAGCAAAAGTGGAAGCTGCCAGTCCCTCTTAATGGAAAGCTATACCCATTACTGGCATAGTGCTACTCCACCGCAGTCTACAGGTCAAAGCAGGTTACAGGGCCAGCCCAGATTCAAGGGAGGGGGAAATAGGCCCCTCCTCTTGGTGAGAGGAGTGTCATTCTTATACAGTGAGGAAAAGAATTATGGTAGCCACCTTTGGAGACTTCCACAAGGCACTTGGTCAATATTTGTTGAATTTATTTTCCAGTGTGAGAACTGGTAGGTGTGGTCCCATTAAGGGAAGGTTAAGGTGTTCTCCTTTTCATGTGTCACTACTTTTGTCTCATAAATCAACAGGCTAGACCAGCACTGTCCAATAGAAACCATGTGTTACGCAAATGAGATCCACATAAATATTTTAAATTTTCTAGTAGCCACATTCAAAAACTAAAATGAAACAGGTGAAATTATTTTTCATAGTATATTTTATTTAACCCAATATCATTTTGACATGTTATCAATTAAAAATCATTGAGATATTTTATATTTTTTTTAATTTTTGTATTTAGTTTTCAAAATCCAGTGTATGTTTTATACTTATAGCATATCTCAATTCAGACTAGCCACATTTTAAGTGCTCAATAACCACACATGGCTAGGGGCTACCATATTGGATAGCAGAGAGCTACAGGGTCCATTAATTTTCCCTATCTCTGAAGTAAGGATGATAAAATAGAGCAGGAAGTCACTATAATGCATATGTTTTTGGTGTTGTTGTGAGTGTAACTGAATTAGAATGCTTAAAACACCCAACAAGTACCTTGCATGTAATAAGAGCTCATTAAATATTGGTCCCATTTCATTGTTTTGGTTATGGATTTTTGTTGTCAGGAATAGAGACCCTCTCAAGCTTGCTCAAGTAAGGCTACATGTTCTTTGAGCTGGAGAGCATTTATAATCTGCTTTTACCTGGTGCTCTTTACCAGGTTTCTCATGGACCTCATTCTTCCTATTTCTCATATCTCTTTTTCTCAAAACCTGTTTCCTTCTGTGCATCTGCTCTGCTTTCTTCTCTCCACTGACCAGCGTCCTCTGCCTACTTATGGCTCATCTCGGCTTACCCACCCTCTCTTGCTACAGCATGACCTGTCAATAAACTATGACCTATAGATAACTGGCTTGGGTTCTCCATGTTTCCCAATTCACATTCCCCAAGAGAGGTAATCTGATTGGCCTCATTCATCTTTTCAAGTCAGGTCATGTCATATCAAATGAGAATTTGCTGCCTTTGGTTCAGGTGCCCATCCTTGGCCCAGTCAGTTGTAGCTAGGGAAGGCCACCCAATAATCAGGGTTGCAGGTAGGGTAGTTTCCCTTATAGGGCATGTGGGCAGAGAGGCACTGATTAATAGTGCTTATACACTATTTCACTCTCTGTCACTATTTCCCTGCTGAGCTCATCAATCTGATTCCTGCAGAAGGTAGGTTTCTTCTCTTTATTTGCCACTTTTCTTGACTTCTGGGATAGCTTTACCTAACTGGCAATTCATTTAACTGGAGAGGGTAGGAACACCCATTGCTGGGGAAATCTAGTTAGGTGCAAGGCTACACTCAACCAGTGGGAGGGGTATGCTTCTAGTAATCCTTCTGGATGTCCTGAGGCACCCATTCTTGACGCAAATACTTATCAGAACTGATTGATCTAAGTACTTACTTTGCCAACACCCCTATAAATGTTTTTCTAAGTAGTGTTTGTTATGTGACCTTTTTGCATTAGAATCAGTTGGGGGATGCTCATCAAAAATGCAGATTCCTAGTCCTAACTCCAGACTTACAATTCAGAATCCCAGGGAATGTGGTTCAGGAATCTGCATGTTTGTAATCTCCCCAGATGATCTAATCCACATCATGTTTGAGAAGCATTGCACTATACTACCCTGTGAAACTCATTTATTTCAATCTGTACCACTCCCTCCCCTAGACTTCATAAGAACACTTAGGACACTTGAGGTAGGGGACCTAGAATTTTTCTAGAACTTCCAGGCAGTCTGAGGTCCAGACAACTATCCTTAGAGGCAGATATAAATAAGAATGAAGGTCCTGGCCACCATCCATTCTGACCCCAACCCCTGGATTCAAACAGGGATCACCCAAACTTTGCTCCTGACTTGACATTTCCCTTGGGATGGCAAAGGGATTTACCTGACTGCTGTTGTGCAATCACTCAGTACAAATCCCCAGGCACTACCCTGGATAGAAGCCCTTCTGGCTCACTGCCTGAGTCACAGCTCAATGGGATAAGTCCAACAAAGCCGCAGGCGGGTAGGAAGCTGTGCATGTGGGGCTGCGTCCCTGCAGAATCACAATGGAGCCAGTGTTTGCATTAAAGTCAGACAATAACTGATTCAAGGGACTGGATGCCAAAGCTGAAGAATGCCCTGGATGAGAGGCAGAACCTGGGCCCCTTTCTTGGCTCAGTCTCTGCCTGGAAATGATTCCACTTTTGTTTTAGTCCTGTCTGTCTTTTTTCATATCTCTTGAGAGAGTGAATAAATGGCCAGACATTTCTTCCATTTGACCCAAGAATTTAGACACTGTACTACCCTAGCCTGTCCTTGCTATATATGAATTAAGATATGTGGATTCTCTGGATTCTGGAAAAATGAAGTAATCTCCTTAACAGTGGGTCAGAACTGACATTCAGCTTTTTTCCGCAGTCAGTATTGAGCCCCCTCACAATGCCTCACTGCAACATAAAACAGATTTCCAGCTCTAGTCACTCCAAATATTTTAATTTCCACTCTAGGACAGAAATACCATTTGATTTGTGGGCATTTAATGGATTATATGCATCATAGAGAAACTTTCCTCTGAGCTTGTCATATTGACAGTATCCAAGAAGCCTTCAAAGCAAGTCAAACTTACAAATGTGGTTCCTGTGGCTCCTATATGTTTCCTACTTATTCACTGAATAGAAAACCTACTATCTTCTCCCTTTCCAGCCTGGAACTGGGTGAATTATATCTATGTCTGCAGCCCTAGCCTGAATAGGATGAACTCTGAAAGGATGAACAATGAGAGAAAAATTAACATGGGTCAATGAAAGTCAACTTAACATGGGAGAAGGAGAAAAATGGTCCAATATTCCGGATTAAAATATACATATTTCTCCTTCTGAAGTAGATTCTTTGTAGGAAACCGAAATGTTTTTAGAAAATATTTGCCTTGTGTTTTTAGTAAGCTATTACTGAAATTACCCTACTAATTAGGAACAAGGCTTATTGAAAATAGAATAGGCCAGATTAGAAGTTACTTTATGGAATTTTAAGTGCAGTGCACAATGGCATTAGGTATAGAAAAATAGTAAATATGACATTGTAGAAAAAAATATAATAATAGGATAAACTGGAGAAATTATACTAGAAGACAAAAGAAAAGAATAAAGATATGTAAATGAGGATAAAAACAGCCAATGTAGAAAACAAATCACAGGATCTATCTTATTCATCTTACTGAAGAAGGAAAGCAGAAGCAATAATAAATGAAAATATTTTAAAAATAAAATCAGCCTAAATCAGTGTCTATTCAGTATGTTTTATCTAAAATAATCAACTGCTTCAAAACTGGAAATTTACAATTTTTTTCAGCATAAAAAATCATGTACTTTTAAGACAAGAAAGAGGCTATTGACAAAAAAGAAAACAAGATTGGCCTTCCTCAAACCTTTTCCTCCCAATAATGAGTGCTCAAAGGTGATGAAGAAATGTCTACAGAGATCTGTAGAGAAGAGGTTATGACATATAAATTAAGGAAGACTGTTATTTATGTGGCAAAACAACAGAAACATATTCTCAGAAATGCAAACACTAAGAAAATGTACATCTCATTGACTCTTCCTGAAGGTTTCCTGAGAGTGTTCACCAGAACATCCTGAGATGAGTCCAAATTAAGATCTTAGGACAAGTAGTAAGAATGAACTGGAAATGAGAACTGAAACTGGCTTTACACACACACACACTCACACATATAATTATTATAAATGTGGTTATAGAGACTTCAATATAAAAAACTGTTACAGATAATTATATTTTAAGTTCTTCAATTAAAATTACTGGAAATGGGGGAAAGTAGTTGAGTAAGCAAGAATATTTAATTCCTCATTCCATATAAAGAGGAATAAAGAGTTAATGTTTATTTTTAAATAAAGCAATAAATATGCTCTTCTGGTTGTCTGTTATCAACTTGTTATCATTATGCTCCATTGTAAACCAGGACTGCCTTTCCTAGAAACCCTTTCCCCATATGGTTCTGGGTTCTTTTTTATCCAGGAAAGGCATCTTGAGAGATCTGTAAGGAGAAATCATTGTTCTTAAAGATGGTTGCATCCAGAAAAATAAGCAATTGAAGCTTTCAGAGTGGCTTCCCAGTGAGACATGAGAATCACCTGCTTCAGACCTTCTGGCTCGGATCTTGGTGGTGGATTCTCTGACCCTGGCATCCCTGCTTTTCCAAAATCTGTGCCAGCCCCTAATTCCTGTTTTAGACCTTCCATTCCTGGAATACCTAGACAGTCATTTTCCTGACTGAATCTTGACATTTGGGTTTAAGAATGAGTTCATAATTTATTCAGTACTCAGAATTTAAAACAGGAAATCTAGTTTCCAAATCATTGCAGAAGATAAGAAAACAAAATGCTAAGCATATGGCAAAAGACAAAATAGAAAGTAAATCAAGGAAAACTTGAAGCATAAAGCAAGATGACAGAAGAAACACCAGGCATAACAGTATGTCAACCAGTGTCAACACTTCTAAACCCCTGTGTAAGGAACAGACTCTCAGGTTGGAGGAAAAACAACAAAGCAATCAAATGTCTGCTTACCAAAGATGACTTAAAATAATACTGAAAGGTTGAAAGTTTAAGGATTGTCAGGGATATGTCAAGCAAATGTAAACAAAAAGAAAGGAAGGAAGGATTTATGGTAATAAGTATTAAGCAGAATAATTAGCATCTAAAAAATGTTTATACAACTAGTTCATAAATACATTCTCATTATAAAAAGCTCAAAGAATATAGACTTAGAAAAAGATAAAAGCAAGCACTGCTAATATTTTGGCATGTACCCATTTAGTTTCCTACCTATCTATATCTATCTACATCTATATCTAATCTTTCTATCTATATCTTTCATCTATCTACCTCTACTGTATTGTATTGACTCTAAGATGCAACTATTGTACCAAGTACCATTATTTTCTGAACATTTAAGAAAGGGAAAACACTACCAGTTTAATTATGACATGTCAGCAATTGTGAGATGTATTCCAATTTCACATATTAAATGAGAAGGATATTAAAATGAATTTGCTTTATTTTTCATATATTAAATTTTTTTAAGAATTGACTTATTTTAGGTAAATGTTTTCTATCATCTTCCTTCCTTCCTTCCTTCCTTGCTTCCTTCCATCCTTCCTTCCTTTCTTCTTTTTTTCTTTTGTGATTTTCTTTTTCTTTTTCTTCCTTATATGGCTTGGAAAGTTTTTTCATTTCAGATCACAATGATCTACCCTATTAAAAAATGCTACCTAGTATTTCATAATTTGAATATACCATCATTTATTTATTCTTTCCTCTAAATGTTAAAAATCATATTTAGATTATTTTTGTGCAACTAAAAACAATGCTGCAATGGACATCTTTATATAGTACATTCCTTATGGAGCATTTGTTTGCACATTTTTTTAGAATAGACAGTTAGACATTGTAATGTAATGTGTCAACTTTGCTAGGTTATGTTGTCCATTTTAGTACTGTCCTGATTACTCGGAGGGTATTTTGTGAATTTAAATAATTTGTCAACTGATTGCATCTATGGCTGATTACGTCTATATTCAACAAAGGAGACTGCCTTCAGCAGTGAGAGGAGTCCTCTCATCCAGTCAGTTGGAGGGATTAAAGGGAGAACTAAAGATTTCAGCAGTCAGAAAGAATTTCTGGTCTTCTTCAGCCAGCCAGCTTCTTCTGGGGAATTCAACATCACCTGCATCAGAGTGCCCAACTTGTGGCTTCTCTTGCAGAATTCAACATCACTATCAAGTTTTCAACTTGCAGCCTGCCCTACAGAATTCAGACTTGCCAATCACCACAGTCACATGAGTCAATTCCTGTAATAAATCTATCAGTTCTGTTTTTCTGGAGAACCCTGATTAATACAGACATAAAAAGGCTTTCTCAAGTGTAAGCCCCTTTAAAATTTTGGTAGATGCTACATCATTGTCTTCCACCAAGGCCATCTAATTTACATTCCTAATTTACATTTCTAATTTACATTCCCACCAATACCACATCCTCACCAAAATGGAAATTGTTATTGTTGTTTAAATTTTTGCTGACTTGGTAAGTTGCGTTCATGTTCACTTTCTTAATTACCAGTGAGATTGGTCACCCATTTTTGTGTTTATTGTCCATCACATATATTCTTTGTATTGCCTTTTTATATCCTTTGCCCATTTTGCTACTGAATTTTTTTTTTTCTTTTTCTTATTCATTTGTAGGTCTCCTTAGAGTTCTGGTTAATAACCCATTGGTCTGCTATGAGTGTTGCAAATACTTTCTTCCCTTCTGCTGTTTCTATTTTCACTCTGCTATGGTGAATTCAATCATGCGGAGTTTTAAAATATATACATTATATATTTCCATTACAGATTTTAAATTTTATCTCCTGATTTCAAAAGACTTCTTAATTCCAAATTATTTAAAATATTCTCCTATATGTACTCACAATAAGGAAACGTATTATCTCACATAAGATGTCCAGAGGTAAGGTGCACTAGGGCATGGTATGATCAGGGGCCCAGTGAGGTTATCCTGGACTTGACTTCTTTGCATCCCATTTCATGCATGAAGTCAACCATGCAGACTTCATAGCAAATCCAGAGGAATAAAAGAGACTATATTTTCCTGTATCTTATTCTTAGAAACAAAAAAACTTTTCCCAAAAGACACTTCTCCTCATGTCTTACTAGTTCAGTTACTACCCAGGGAAATGGGATTACTATGATTGCTTTAGATTAATCATTTGGGGCAAATAAATGTTGTAGGGAGGATGTCAAACCCAATGATTACTGCAAATACTTTAAATTTGTAATTTGTAACTCCTTACTTGAAATGTATTTGTGTATGGTGCCAGGAAGGGATCTAACTTTATTTTTTTTAAATGAATATCTAATTATTATACCACTCATTGACTAGGCCATTGTTTTGATATTGATTTAGAAATGCTACCTTTAATATACACACGCATGCACCAATACACACATACACACGTTTGTGGGTCTCTGGACTCTCTTCTCTTCTGGGTCACCAGATGTCTATTTCTGCAGTGATGTTACCAACTCTGTTGTGTTTTGTATTTCTATTGTGTGGTAAGACAGCCCCATTCACATTCGTCAGTTCTTTTTACTCAAAATTGTTATTTTCTTGTAATTTCTTTTGAGATGAATTTTCAAACCAGCTTTTCATAGTAAAAGAATAGTATGTTGTAATTTTGAATACGATTCCATTGTCTACTATTTTGGTAGAAAATCACCATCTTCACAATACTGAGCCTTTCAATCCAGGGTTATGCAAGTCATTTTTTTATATCCCTCAGAAAGTTTTTATCAGTTTCTTCATTTTAGGCCATACATTTTATTATTAGGTTTATTACTGGTATTTCGTAGTGTTTGAAGCTAATGTGAGCAGAAAAAGAACTGTTTGGCAGGAGAGGTGAGGAAGAATAAAATCAATTTCTGCTTGTACCCTACTGAGCCCATTTTATTCAATAAAGGTGTCGTTGTAGACTTCCTCTCCAAAATGGCCATACCAGTGTACATTCCCATCAGCAGCGTTCTTGTTTTCCACATCCTTGCTATCACTTCCTATTCTAAAATCTTTACCACACTAAGAGGTGAAAACTTATAACCATTTTTTACATTGGCATTGCCCTGATTACTAGTGAGCAGTGAGTATCTTTTCATTCAATTGTTCCATTCAGGTTTTCTATTTCTGTGCATTACTTGTTGATATCTTTTCCTACTTCTTTATTGTGTTGCTGTCTATTTCTAATTAATTTGTAGACCTTCCTTATATATTCTAGATAAAAATACTTTGTAATACATGTGCAAATATTTCTCCAATCCTGTGGTTTATCTTTTCGTATTTTAAAAATAATGCCTTTTGATGTGCCAAATTTTCCATTTTAATGTAGTCATATTTATAGATCTTGTATGGTATATCTTATTTAAGAACTTCCTCCCTACCCCAAGGACATGAATATATTATCATATATTTTCTCTTAATAGATTTAAAAGTGTGTGTTTTACATTTGGTTCTTCAATCCTTCTAGAAATTACTTGGAGTATAGAGTGAAGTAGGAATCTAATTCCTGCCTTCCTGCCTTCCTTCCTTTCTTTCTTTTTTGCATTTAGAAATCCACTTGTCCCAACACTGTTTATTGACTACTCTGTCCTTTCTGTACTTGTTACAGGACCTGTGACATAAATCAGGCTTACTTCCATGTATGTTTCAGTTTCCAGCAGGCTCTCATCTCTGTTCCACCGATCTATTGGTCTCTTCCTGCATCTAGAGCACTTTCGTCATAATCCCAGAAGAGAGGTGGTGGTGGTGGTGGTGGTGGTGTTTGTGTGTGTGTGTGTGTGTGTGTGTGTGTGTGTGTGTGTGTGTGTGTGTGTGTGATGGGGTTTAGGGAACTGAGGGGATTTTGTAATGAGGGTTGGTCCTGAGGTGGAGTTTTAGGTCTGAAAGGTATTCTTGGTCCTCAGTAGGCTGGCCCTTTTTTTGAAAGTCTCTGATAGAGGCCACATGTCCTAAGAAGAACTGGAAAGCAAAGAAAGTCATATCCAGCAAACTCCAGGAAGTACTCAGTGGCTCCAAAAGTTCAGGAAAGCTGCCACTCCAGCACTATAAAAACAGTAGTGTGCAACATCCAGATTTCTTACAAGGAAATGATGTGAGGAAGTCATGCTTTTGGTGCTTTGTACTCAGAAGTGTAATTACAGTTTCCTAGCAATGGTCCAAGCAATCAAGACTTGAGAGTAATTGACGATGCACTTCTCATACTGTGACATTATATGTTTACGGATGGTTGCAAAGTATGTCATTTTCCCCTCTGCCTTTAGCTATTCTGTATTTTCTAAATTTTCTATAGTGAGCATGTGTTGCTTTTAAGTATGTATCTATTAAGAGTGCTCAGCTACAATAACAGAAAACATGACTAACTGTGGCTTAAACAAATAGAAATTTATGTGTCTTAAGAATAAGAAATCTTTTGCTAGACAGCCCAAGCCTGTGGCGAAGCTACAATGCTGTCATGGACCCATGCTCTTTCTGTCTTCCTGCTCTGCCATCCTAAGCCTTCATCCTCATGCTTGTAACCTCATTGTCCCAGGATGCTGCTGCTCCCTCAGGACTCATGCCACATTAAAAGAAGGAAGAAAATGGGAAAGGAAAGAAGTAGCGACAGCTTAGTCAGGAAAGCAGAAGCTTTCCCAGGATCCCATTGCAGTCTTCTTCTATGTCTCATTGGCCATGACTATATCTAGGTAGCAGTGAGTCTGGGAGGGTAAGGATTTCTAAAGGATACATTTTTGCATGGTCTGATCTAAAGCAGGGGTCAGCAAAGGATGGCCTGCAGGCTAAATCTGGTTTGCTGCCTGTTTCTGTAAATGAAAATTTTATTGGAACACAGCCATATCCATTATGGACATTACATATTGTCCAAACTCCTTTTGCTAGAACAGCAGAGTTGAGTCAGTGTGACTAGAAATTGTGTAACTAACAAAGCCAAAAATATTTTCAGTCATGCCCTTTACAGAAGAAGTTTGCCGACTCCTGATCTAAGGGAGAAGGATTAAAGGAGAGATATTTGGGAGGCAACTAGTAAGTAAGCAAAAAAAAATCCAACAATATGTAGGCAGCCAGTAACCCTTGAGGAATGACTTTCACACTGGGGAGGACAAGTTGTCCAAAGGTACACATCTCATGAAGAACAGGACAGATACTTACAAAAGAAAAAACAAAACCCAAGTTATAAAGGAATTGACTGCAGCGGATACATTTCTACACAGTTTCCAGGCCCATGCTTATGTCTAAAGGGCAATGATCTAATCCTCCAACCATATAATTTTCTCATCATTTTCTGCTCATTAGGCAAGACTAGAAATCTCCTCGGATTTCATAGGTCCCTTCTTAGGTTCTTTAGGAGGAAAGCAGTAAGTTGAGAAGGCTGTGTGAGTAATCTCTGTCCTTCTTCCTCACTGGGCAACAAAAAGGAAACATAATACTACCCTGCAAGTTACACCAAGAGGAAATAGTTCTCATTGTAGCTGAAAGAGTGTGTGGTGGTGGATGAAAAAGAGAATACAGGATCCTTGGGGATGTGCCCTCTGAGCTTTTGTACAAGTCCCAATGGCCACTGGTATTTTATTCACATTCCCTTTTAACAGTCTCATTGTAAGAACAGATCAGCTTACTCCTCAACTTGCCTTGACTATGAAAGATCAGCCCACATAACCTGGAAAATGAATGGTGCTGATCTTCCTTGATCTTAAATAAGAAAATAGACATCCAAATCTGAGACAAAGAGAAAATTCTCATGATAGTCTCTGGTTGATCTTGACCCAGTGACGGGCGAGCGGTAATACAAGAATGGGGCAAGTCCCCTCTAGGGCACTATGGTTCAGTGACTTCCTACAGCGACTAGCCACCATGGAAGCTTTTCCCAAATTCCATTCCAGGCATCTAAGTTACTGTGTTAAGACTGAGACCAGCCGTAGGCCCATGGCCTGTAGTGATTCCACTTCACTACCTGGCTGCCAGAGGGAACATTTTCAAATGCAAATCTGATGTTGGATGTTGGTAAGTTCCATCTAGTGATTGACCCATGTTCACTGTCTGGAGCACTTATGTGGAGATGGGCCCTGAGTCTGCATTTGGACATGGAAGAGACAAGTGGTGTCAAAATGCCAGGTATTGGACATGATTGGCTGTAGCATAAATGTCGAACTTCCCTGTCAAATGGCTCCTGCCAAACTCTCCAGTCACCTCAAGCTCCAAATTTACCAAGGCCTCCTTCAAGTTCAGTTCAACCCCAACCTTCCCTATCACACTTTTCCTGATTTTATCCAGGCTTCCATCTCTGTGATCCAATAGCCCTTAATACTTATCTCAACAACCCCACATGGATATAATTACCTGTTTTGCCTTTCTGGTTTTCCTACCAAACTGTGAGTTTCTTAAGGGAAACTATATAAGATCTGTGACCCTAGCACAATTCTTGGCAAATAGTAGACTCCAAATCAGCTTTTGCTTTTTTGCCCAAATTCCCTTCCCAGGCAAATGGAGACCGTGGGCTTTGACTAGGATAGAGATCAAATCAAGACAGAGCAATGAATCTCTGAAAAAGTACTATGCAAGCAGAGTTTTGAAGCACAGGGAATAATTAGCTAGATTAAATAGGAGATGGAGATTTCTGGGAAGGGAAAGCAGTATTTGCAAATGCACCAAAGCGTGAAACAGCATGATGTGTCCAGGAAACTAAAAGGGCTCCATCAATAGGAGCAAAGGGTGGAGCAGTGGTAAGAGGCTGGAGGGACTGGTCGGGCCCGGATCATGAAGTGTCTTTTGAGCTAAACCTGAGTCCAAACTTGGTCTTAAAGCCGAAGAGAACCATTGAAAGGCTGTCAGCAGAGGAGTGATCTGGTGGCATTTGAGTTGAAGGAACTGTCACTTTTGTTGTAGACTAGATGAGGGCTTGAAGGAGGGGCTAGAGTCAAGGCCCACTTTATTGCAGTGATCCAGAGGAGAAAAAGTGAGAATAAAGTGGAAAGGAATGACTGACTGAGATATTTTTAGGACGTAGAAACTATAGGAGCTAGTATTTCTTAGGATGTGAGAGTTGAAGAAGAAGGGGGTGCTCTGGATGGCTCTAGCTTGGATAAGTAGGTAGAAAGGGGTGCCTTACATCAAGACCAGGCCCTGAAGGAGAAGCAGGTATGTGGAGGAAGATGGCAAGTTAATTCTTGGTATGTTTTTGCCATTAATTTTCTCAAGCTGTTGGAGTGAGGTGGGATTTGCATTATCCTCTGCAAAATAACGAGCAGATTTTTATCAAATGTTAAATCCATTAGTTAGCATCCATTGTTGCCGATAAATCTTATGCCAAGATTTATCAAAATAGTATATAAATGTTTTATTTTTCAGAAGTTTTTATATCTCTAGATATAGGTCTTTGTTTTTCATCTTGTTCAGAGCTTATAGCTAATGTCTTCCTTTGACTTCAGAAAATGTTCTTAATTTTTTAATAATTAATTTTCTTCATTAATTTCCTCTCCCTTGGTTTTTCTGTTCTTTCTTTCAGGGACTCCTATTGGTTGGACATTGGACCATCTGGATTGATTCTGTATGTCTCTTTTGTTTACATTCATATTTACTGTAATTTCAATATTTCTACATTATAAGAGATTTTCTAGACTTCAACTTCCAACATTTTCCATAATTTTTTCTAGGAACCATCTTTTTTTCCATTTGCAAAATCCCTCTGTCTGGTTGTTTTTTTCATAGCATCTTTTCTTTAAAATTATTTTATGGATGTAATGTCACATTAGGTTCTTCAGATGTCTATCTGCATCATTCAGGATCCTCTCAGGAAACTGATGACACACTCAAACTGAACACTGGAGGAAAGTTTAATAAAGATATTGTTTATAAAGGTGTGAGAAGGGTGTAGAGAAACCAAGAAAGGACAATACAACATCTTGGGGCTAGACTGGAAAGGACAAGAGGAGGGAATCATTACAGGAAATCACAGAAGGTAGCTGTATAGAATGAGCTGTTTGACAGGAGCTGTGGCCTTGCTTAGAGAGTCAACCCACAGCAACTCAGAAGGGAGAGATCCAGGGAAATATGTATCCTGGCCTCACTCTTCTCCCTTCCTGTCATCTCCCACCAGTACATCCCGTTGACAGAACCCAACAGGAAACAGAGGGAAGGAAAGCTTGTTGATGCAATCTGCAGTGGCCAGCCTCCCACGTGCAGAGCAGGGAGGAGAAGGTTGGAGAGCGGATTAGGAGGGATAGACAGAAGGTAACCAGCACGGTGGTCATCCTCAGTTATCTGTTTACATTTAAGGACAAAACAACAGAAGCTGATTGAGAGTTCTGGAGTAAACAGGTGCGACTCTTGAGTAACTTTTACTTTAGGGCAGAAAACTTACTATTATACTGAGGAAGCCCCAAATGGCAGAATGTGGAAAACATTACTATGACATACCAATTTTTCCACTAACTGCCCTAGCTCTTCTTGGATATATGGCTTACGTGTTCTTTCCTTGAGTATCTTAAATAGATTGTTTCATTCTCTTCTTGTATAAAGAATTGCTGTTGAAAAGTTTGATGATAATCTTAGCTTTTATCATATGGCCTAATTTTTTTTTCATTAAGGTACATTCATTTTACTGAACATATCTTAGTGATGTTTGTTCTAGGCTGAAATTCTCAGGTAAAGGATGTGATTTTCAATATGTTATTACAAAGCTTTTATTTTCAAGAAAGTTTTATTGAATTATAAGTTTTAGTATTTATTCTGTACCATTGCTTTGGTTTTCTTATCCAGGGACTCCTTTACCTGTGTGCTAAATCTTCTTTGCCTACCTTCAAATATTTTCCACTTTCTCTCTAATTCTTTTTATCTTTTTCTTTATTTCAAATTGATTTTTAAAATTATCTGTTGTGGTTATTCACTCTTGGGTTCCTTATGGTTTTCTCTTCATTTCTAAGAGTATTTTTTCTTTTATTTATAATTGTTTCCTGAGTTTTGTTATCTCATTTCTGAGATTTTTAAATTCTAATTATGTTTGGGTGTTTTTTTTTTTTCCATGTCTTGTGTGATTTTCTTAGTGACTTTTAGCTAATTTTGATGTAGAAAGTTATGGTTTTGACATGTTCTTTGGGTACATCTTTCCTGCTTCTTTCCTTGTCTGTTGGGATGAGATCTTAGTTAGTGTTCTCTTTTTTCTTATAATAACTTTGTATTAGATTTGACCTCAATAATTTCCAGGTGCTTATTTTTATGTGAAGTAAATTTTCCTGAACTTTTAGTAGTGGTCATGATTCAGGGTAGATTTTTTTCCAAGTTCACAGAGTTCACTCTTTTGATGTTTTCATATAGTGAATAGGAAACCAAATCCAAACCTAGAAAAATTATCCATTGCACGAAGGGCAAATTGCTACTCCCTCCATGAAAGGAGAAAAGTGCAACCAATTGCTCCCAAGGAATAGTACCATAATAAGAGTTCAGGATTGGTCGCTGCTGTTGGCAAGTTGAATAGTTAGCAGTGGCAGCAGCCATCAGTTTTTAAGAGAAAATCCATTTTCTTTTATCTATCATAGCCTCCATCTCTGCACCACTGTCACCTTTTCATGAACTCATTGAGAGTATAAAGGGATGGCGGGGGAAGAAGTTTGAGAGACATCCACAGGGAATTCCTCTTCTCTACTTAATTGTCTGCCTCCTTATTTATTACCTTATGTGCCTTAGGGTTCTCCCAGTTAAGACTATTCTGATTAGAACTCTGGCTCTGATACCTTTATGGCAACCATCTAACTTTGCCTCTGGTAGTTGTGCTGCTACTAGGTCTCTGCCACCCTAAGTTCCTTGTCCCTGTATTGAAATTGGAGGTCAGTTTCAACTGCAGCACCTCCCACCACATCTCCATCCAACAGAGAACAACCACTATGGTGCTTTAAATGTAGCGAGTCCAAATTGAGATGTGCTGTTAGTATAAAATATACATTGCATTTTGATGACTTGGAAAAAAAACAATAAAAAGTAATGTAAAATACCCCATTTAAAGTTTTTTATATTTATTGCATGTTGAAATGATAATATTTTGGATATGTCAGGCTAAATAAAATATATTATTAAAATTAATTTCATCTGATAACTTCTTACATTTTTAATGTGTCTACTATGGAATTTAATATTGATACATGGCTTGAATTATATTTCTATTTGACAAAGCTGTTCTCAATAAAATTACACAATGAGGACAAGCAGTTTTCATACACTATTACATGACAGAATGTTTTCATGTTTCAGTATATTGTGCAAATCAGCATGCAAACCAGTAATGGGGCAAACTGACATCATGTGCCTCCTGATGAGAAGTATCAAGAAGAATACAACATCAGTTAGGAAGTATTCATGCTCAAAACATAACCTGAATATAATCAACAGGAAACATCAGACAAACCCAAATTGAGAGGCATTCTATAACAGCCAACTTGCCTTGTACTCTTCAAATATATCAATGTCATAAAAGGCAAAAGAAGACTGAAAAATGTCGAAAATTGAAGTTCCAAATTAAAGACATCTAAAGAGACATAACAACCAAATGCCATTGTAATAGTAGGTCAAAAATGTTTTTATGCTATAAAGGACATTATTGAGACAATTGGCAAAATTTGAATATTGACTGTATAATAAATAATATTATTTTAATGTTAAATTTTCTATTAAGTTTTGATCCTTGTAAGTAAGAGAGTGTCTTGTTCATAGAAAATATATACTGAAGTATTTAAAGGTAAAGAGTCATTGTGTCTGCAACTTATTCTCAGATGGGTCAACAAGAGTTATTGTAGGTATATGCCTATACTTATAGATGTATATGTACCTGTATGTAGGTTTATATCTTATATATATATATAAAGAGAGAGGAAGTAGGAATTCACTGAAATTTTTTTGCATCTTTTCTATAAATTTGAAATTTTTTTAGTAAAAATTTAAAAAAAATGTTAAAGCATAAAAAGTTTTAAAAGTATATAAGAGAGGCAACACGTCAAAAAGTACCAGAAAGACCTCATTCTTAAACAGTAGCACCCTTAGATCCTGGCGAGAGGCCCCCTGCCCTGGGCCTTGCACTTTAGAGGGCCATATTCTACCCTCCCCTGACTGGGCCCCTCCCCGTAGTCAAGGAATCTGCAGGGTTAAATGGGTGTGCTCACCCAGAGCCTACCAACCCCGTCTATACCACACTCCCAGTACCTAGAACCTTGACATTCCCTGCCGTTCTAAACTTGTGCACACCCGTTGCCTGGGTCCATCCTCTTGAGAGTGGTCTACGCTGATGGTGTGTATGCCCCTTGTCCCAAGAGACAGCTGTTTGAAAAGGGGAGTCAGATGTAGCCTAGGCTGCAGGACATGGTGTCTACAACTCTTGCAGTGCCAGGATGGAACTGGGGGTGAGAGAGAAGGAAGCAGGCTGCAGGCTGTAGACTGGGAGCCAGAGGCCAGCTCTCCCCACACCAGCATGTTCTGGTGTGGAACTCCTTGGCCTTGTTATCAAGATATATTTGTCTAAGTAGGAGGATAAAGCAAGTTTTATTTACAGTGTAGGTATGTGGGCCTTTGTTGGTTTCTTTGCCTGGGCTCCTCAAAGTTAGGGGTGTCATCAGAAGGGAAAAGCCAAGAAAAGCCTGTGAACACAGATGTGGCACTGCCACTCTCCTCTCCATCCTCATTCAAAAGGGGGGAAATCCCCAAACAGTGGAAAAACCAGACCCCTTTAACAATACAGAGGGATTGGAGTGGACATTTGAAAGTTGGAGGTAACTGAGGGTGCCCTGCCTGGCTTTGGGCAGCAGGCCCTGAGGAAAAACACTTTCCAGGAAAACCTCTCCCAGTGCTGAGCACTAAGCTCACCCATGGATCTCAGAGGGCCAGCCCCAGCCTCTGTTCCAACTGGCTTCATCCTGGAGCTGCTACAAGTTAGCATTATCACCTTCAGGAAGGCTCACAACCCCCTTGTACTGATATCTGCAACTCTTCTTGTGGTCAGCTCCTTTTTATTACTCAGGTCTCAGCTCAAATGCTCAAAAGCTCAGAGACCTTACCAAAGCTGCCCCAGCTAATGCCACAACTTGCAACCCCAGCCCCACCCTCCTTTATCATCTTCACAGTACTTAATATACCTGAAATTATCTTGTTCAATTATTTGTAACCTGACAGTCTCCCCTTGTCTAGAATATAACTTTTATGAGAGGGGGAATTTTCCCTGTCTTATTTATTGCTATAGCCTCAGCTCAATGCCTGACAGCTGGTGGACATTTCATAAATATTTGTTAAATGAATAATGGACATCTATAATCTAGCCCTTCTCATGCTTTTCTCCTGAAGGCTGTCTCTGCATGGGATGTAAAGAGCCCAAAAAGTCCATAGCAAGCCAGAAATTAATATGAAAAACTTTTATTATTCTACACTGTCAATGTATTCATTTTCTGTTGCTTCGTAACAAATTACCAGAAACCAAGCAGTTTACAACAGCTCACTGTTTCCATGGGTCAAGAGTCTAGTACGTTTTTGCTGAGTCCTCTACTCAGGCTCTCGTAGAGGTGAAATCAAGTGCCAGCCAGCCTGTTCTCATCTGGAGGCAGGATGACTAGGGAAAGAACTGCTTCTAAATTCCCAAGGGTTGTTAGCAAAATCCAGTTCTTTGCAGTTGTAAGCCGAGGTCCCTGTTGTCTTGCTAGCAGTCAACTATGGACTACTGTCAGGTCCTGGGGACCACTCACAGCCCCTAAAGGCCATTCTCAGATCCTAGAGGCCACTCTCAGCTCATGGGGGCCACTCTCAGCTCATGGGGACCACTCTCAGCTCCTGAAGGCCACTCTCAGCTCCTGGAGACCATTCTCAGCTCCTGGAGACCACAATCAGCTACTGGAGGCCACTGTCAGCTACTGGAGACTACTCTCAACTTCTAGAGACCAGTCCCAAATCCTGGAGGCCTCTCTCAGCTTCTGGGGGACACTATCAACTCCTGAGGACCACTCTCAGCTCCTGGAGGCCACAGACACTGCCTGGGGACCACTCTGACCTCCTGGGGGGGCAGTCTCTGCTCCTGGAGGCCACTCTCAGCTCTTAGGGACCACTCTCAGCTCCTAGGGACTACTCTCAGCTCCTGGAGGCCACTGTTCCCTCCTGGGGACAACTCAGCTCCTGGAGGCCGCTCTCAGCTCCTGAAGGTCACTCTCAGTTCCTGGAGGCCACTCTCAGCTGCTAGAAGCCACTGTCAACTCCCGGAGACCACTCTCAGGTCCTGGAGGCCACTTTCAGTTCCTTGCTGTGTGGCCCTCTCCACGTCGACAATGGAGAACCCCCTTGTGTTGAATCCCTCTCATGCTTTGAATCTCCCTCACCTCCTCTTCTGCAACCAGCCCAAGAAATCACTCTGCCTTTAAAGGGTTCGTGTGATTACGTCAGGCCCTCCTGGATAATTGTCCTGTCTTAAGGTCAACTGTGCCATATAATATGACCTAAGCCTGGGAATAAAATCCATCATACTCACAGTTCCAGGATTATGATTATGCAGGGCATGTACCAAAGGTACGAAGTCTTAGGGACATTTAAAAATTCTGCCTACCACAAATTCATTTTTCTGTCTACTTGATTATTTATTTGTTTTGATAAAAAGGAACATATCTTTATATAAATACAAATATATATTTATATATATCAGTGTATATATGTATGTAATTTGTAGAATACAATATTTAAATAAAATAGACAGGCTAGGAAAGTGCAGGGTGGCTCCCCTGCAGCATTAAGCACCCTCTGCCTACCACTGCACACCCAGCTGGAAAATCCCAGGCAGAATGGGTCCATCTCAGGAATGCCATGAGCACAGAATGATGCAAAGCAGGAGAGGGGTCTGAGACCGGCAAGTAGCAGGTGCTCCGTCTACATTTGCTAAGGTTGCATGAAAGCTGTAGGTTCCCATCTCTTGAGAGTGCCCCTGACTAAGACAGAGCTAGGGCAGGACAGCTGGTCATGGCCCATGTGGAGGACGGAGCTACGGCTGCTAAGTGGGACAAGGAAAGAAACCTGAACCTCTAGCTTAGAGCCAGACAGACACATGTTTTCATCCTCTTTCCCACTTGCCAGCTTTATAACTTTCAACAGTTCACATAATTTTTTTTTTTAACTTCTTCATCTTAAAATGGGGACAATTTGACTTACCTGGTAGGTTTGCCATGAACATTAAATGAAATAATGTTTGAGGAAGTTCTCAGTCCAGGGCCCGGATTAGTGTAGGTCCTCTATAATAGCTTGTGGATTTCCCCCCTCTGAGCTAAGCCTTTGGTTTAGGGCTTTGTCTCTGTGGGGCTTCTATGGCTTTATATTCCCTAGAAGGGGTAAAACCTTAATAAAAGTGCACTTTCCCCACCCAAAGTGTCCAAACTCATTCCACTTCATCAGTACCCCCTCCCCTGCCCCTCCTCACCCACTCCCATGCATTTACCTCTCTTGGGTTATCTGCAGCCTTGCAGATTTCCTGTCTGGCCTACAAATTCAGTTACCCTCCTTTGAGGAGCTCTCACAACACATATAAACATATAATTATACTCTAAATTGACCCACATTTTCATAGATGCATGTGCAAAGTGATGTAAGCAGCAAGAAATAGTCCTTGGCCTGGGAAGGATATGAGGGGCTAGGGGAAGGTGTTATCTGGAAGGGGTTCCCAGAGGTCCTGGAAGGCTGGGTGGATTCGGGATATCTTTAGAAGGTGAGGGAGAGGGGGTTGGCTTTCTAGGTAGAGAGATATTTGGGTTCTTTGGACACATGGCATGATATGATTATGTTTCCCTCCTATTGCTTTAGAACAAGCAGGAGAGAGAGAAAAAAAAGGAAAAGAGAGAAGAGGAAAATATTTAGATTTTTTTTTCAATCTTCACCCACTATGAAGAAAGTCTCTGTGAGGCAGGTGTAAGGAGGCAGCCTAGGGTGTGTGTGTGTGTGTATGTATGAGAGAAAGAGAGAGAGAGAGAGAGAGAGACTAAGCAGCCAAAAAGTCTCTAAGTTGTTCAGGCAAAGAACCAAGCTGACTAGGAATCTCTTCAATGCTGAGATAAAATCAAGGTGTCTGTCCTGCTGAGCCATTGAGGGCACCAGTACGTCTGGGTTCAGACAAGGTGCCCGAACTGTATGTTCTTTAACTACATCCTGCCTGATATGAGTCGAAGGCATGAATAGGAAGGATTTACAAGGTCATCGCTATCCCACTACAGAGGCATTTTTGTTAAGGTTAGGGCTGGTTGAGTTTAGAGCCAATGGGGTTGAGCCTTCCTAGAGTGTTAGAAGGTGTTAGATTTTCTTCTAAGCACTTGGATCTAATCAGTGCCATTGGCTGGTTCTGTGGTTGGAGATGAGGTCTCAGAAAGAGGAAGGGACTCTCCCAAGGCCATGCAGGGAGTCAGCAGCACAATAGGAGTCCTGGGGAACTAACCCTAGGATTGCTTGGAATCAGGAAGAGGTCTCAGGTAGAACAATTGCCCCATTTCTTGATTACAAGCATGTATTCTGACTTGAAGAGCCATATCTATAATTAACCATGCTGATTGTATTGGAATTAGCAGATCAGTTAATCAAGTTCTATGGTGATTATTTGTAAAACAAAGCAAAACAAAAATCCTGAGTTTGCAAATTCTTTAATTTCTTATTTGTAGCTTTCACCCCCACAGTTCCTTGGCCTGGGCATTTTGACCTGCCCTCCCCACCATCTAATCCAGAAAGGAGACTCATGTGGGTGATCAGGAGATCAGGAAGAGGCATGGGAAAGGGAGGTGAAACAGGAGGAGGTGGGTGGGGTGAAAAGGGGGGAACCAGATGTGATGCTTCTGAACAAATTATCTGGATGTTCCATAAGTTGCGAGGAATCTTGGGATGGGAAACTGAGCGCCTCCAATCAGAATAAGGGAAAGAAGGGAAGGAAAGACAAGCCAGAAAGATCTGGCACTGGGACACTTGGAGAGTGTTTTGATTTTCTTTGATACTTACCATCCTGCACAGAACTTGAAGCATCCTTGGTCCTTGACAACAGGGAGAAGAGAGAAAGGGAGTAAGCCCAGACTAGGCAAAGACTGTAGAGGAAAACCAACAAACTGACCTGTCCTCTGAAGCAGCCCAGAGGAATGCAACTGAGTGATTCTGGTGTGACCTGGATGGAGAACTATTAAAGAATGAGGTGCTGAGCTACTGGCTCTGGGAGTTCAGGAGCTGTGTACAGAACTGCAGAGGAAGTATTAGGGGGAGCCGCTCCAAAAAAGGAAACAACCCTTCCCAATTAAAAAGGAGTAAAACCCCCTTCCCATTGCCATTATGTGCCCCACAACACTGAGTCCACCAAGAGAATGGAGAGCCAAGGCCTGCAGAGACCAAGAGGCAGCATCACCCAGCAGTCCTAAGTATAAGACATAACAATCAAGAATACTCTAGTAGTAGGAGTAACTTTCTGAAGCAAAAATTGTCCTTGCCACACCATCCAAACTAAGGGATTCAAGAGCAGCAAGAGGTACACAGGAGGGGCTGATCCCTTCCTCCTCCCCTCCAGCCTCAGGCTACCCCAGCAATAGGCAGCTGAGCCCTGTCTTCGCCCTCCTGCAGGACCAGGCCATGTGGTAATTCTAACCCAGACAAGACGAGGGTCATTGGCCTTGGCCACCTTGGCCACGATCCTGTGGCTCAGTGCAGCGGGGCTCCCATCCTGCATTCCACTCTTCTCTTCCTAAATCATGCACACCTTAAAGCACTTCTCTCCCCTTCAGGCTGCCATGTTGTAGCATTCCACAAGACTGAGCTTCCTCTGCACTCCCTCCTAAAGTTCTAGATCAATTTCACAGCCTGGTAATCCATCCCCCATTCCAAATCCCAGACAGCATGTGAAAATCCATCCTTTTCCAGGACTGGGTCTTGAAAGGGCTTCTGCTGTCTGTCAGATTTTCTGCCACCGGAGGGTTCAGCCACTACCTGGAAACCCCACTGCTTTTTATCATCCATGGAATCCTGACCATTCCTGAAATGCTATTATCTGTGCAAGGAATTTCACATCCAGAGAGACAAAGGGCTCCTCAGGCCAAAGTCTATCTGTGTGGTTGCTTCCCTGATTTGCCCATTCTGGAACCAAAAACTTGCTTCTAAAGCTCAGGTAGGGAGTCCCAGTTTAAGCATTTACAACAAACAATATAGAATGTTGAAGACTTAGAACTTCATGAAAATGACATAGATGTTTTTGAGAATGACTAGGCCCTTGCTCTCTAGGAAGAATAATACTCAAGAAACAAAGGACATAGAGTGGCTAGGGTGTCTCATTTCCTTGGCAGATGATGGACATTTAGCTTTGGCCTCAGTATGGGACATCCTCCCAGTGAATTGTGATGGAACTAGGGGGCTCTACATCCAGCTGTCATTTTAACCCCATCCTCCCCTGATCCTGCCTTAGCCTTGGAGTGTGGGTAATGCTCTTCAGGTTATGTTCATCCATCTATTCTTTCATTCATTCCTTCAACATATAATTCCAGTGACCTACTATGTATGAGATTCTGGCAGGGTTGTAAGTGAAGAATTATGCTTGGAATCTAATCCTTGGATAATTATTCATTCACTGTGTGTCTTTGACCTAATTATTAACTTTCTGATCCTCAGTTTCTTCATCAGTAAAAAGGAAAAATGATCATTGTACCTAACTAACAGGGTTAGTTATGCTTGGTATATAGTAAGTGCTCAATATCTATTAGCTACTATTGTCTTTTGTGCTGATCCCCTTGGGATACCAGAAACTCCCCATTGTGAAATATGGAAGTCTCTGTAGTTCCCAGCCAGTAAGAAAAAAATATCTTAGACTTCTCTTTGTCAGTGGAGAGGGCCTGGGCTGTGTTTCAGTTGTTTCCCATGTTGCTTTTGATTTCACCAAGAACAGAGGGGCTTCATCATTTACACAAGGATGAGATGGGATTTGAGAGGACCTTTCTTTAGGGGTCTTAGCCAGCATAAGCCTCCTCATTGCCCCATCCCCTGCAGCATCCCCAGCTTCTTACAGCTGGGCATCCCCACGTTACCCCAGTTTATGCATCAATCCAAAATGAAACAGGACATTTACCAGTGGCTTCTGCCCCTCCATTTTGAGGGGCTTAGGAGGAAGTTCCTAACTAGCTTTGGATCTGGGGTCTAACCCCAGGCAGTGTAGTCTCCTGTGGCCCCTGCTCTAGGTTCTCCTTTTTTTTTGCCAACTAGTCTCAGAAACCACTGGACTGGAGCAAATTCTAGGACCTGGGTAGCCCCCATACCCTATCACATCACATCTTACCTATCCCTCTTTCTATGTTGGCCCATTCCAAAGACTAACTCTGCCTAGGTTTCTTCTCCAAAGTTCCCATCTAGGGCCATAATCCCTCCCAGGCCAGGAACCCTTTTCTGCATCTTGGCCAGTGGCTAAGGCCCCAATTCCTGCCCCAGATTCTGAACCCTCCTCCTCAAGGCTGATGTCTCTTTCCTATTCCACTGTCCACCTGTCCATCTGCATACCCTTGATTTATTTGGTTAGATTTGCCCCTGCCCACTGCCCAGGGTGGAGTTGGAAATTGTCTGCCTGCCACCACATTCCCTGTCTGTCACCCTTGGGGCTGGTTGGCTTCCTGAGTCTCTGTATCAGGACAGTTTCTCCAAGCCCCAGCCTACCCAGGCCAAACATATGGGCTCTGGAGTTGGAGAACTAGGTTTTGATTCACCGTCTTGGACCTGCCAATGGTATGACCTTGAGAAACTTACTTAAAATTTCAACACCTCAGTTGCATATGGGAAAATAAGACCTACCTCATTGGTCTATTGGGAGGATTGAATAAGATAATACAAGTAAAAGTAAGTAGCACAATTCCTAGTACATAGGAAGCTGCCAATTAAAAGCAACCATCACAGGATTTAAAGCAGTGGGATAAAGGATATTTGTTCTCTCTCTCTTTTTTTTTTTTTTTTTCTTTTGGCACCTTATTTTTGTGCTCACATGTTTCTCATTGCTCCCTTGAAGAGTGTAATGATCTGTCCTTCTCCACCCTAGCTCCCACTATCCCCAACCAGCATTCAGAACTCAAGGGAGTAAGAAAGGCTCTGAGGGGGGTAGGACAGAGTGTGAACACCCCAGTGCCAGGAAGAGTGGCCTAGAGGACAAGCCACCTCTTTGGTTCCCTCTCTCCAAGTCACCAAAGGTACAGATGCTGCTCAGGATTCCAGCCTGAAGGCTCCAGGCATGAGAGCAGCCCTGGAGGGAACAGGAGAGGGAGAAGGATGGAAGGCATCTTAGTTTCCTGGCTGCTGACACAAATATCATACAATGGGTTGGTTTACATGACTGGAATTTATTGACTCACAGTTTTGAGGTTGGGAGAAGTCCAGAATCAAGGTGTCAGCAAGGCAATACTTCTCCCTTGAAGACCCTGTTCTGGGGCTGGCTGGCGGCAGTCCTTTGATCCTTGGCTTTTTGGTCATACAGCAACGCATATGGCAGCATCTTCTACATGCTCTTCTGGGTTCTGTTCACCTTCATCTTCTTGCTCTTCTTGTGGTTTTCTCTGTATGTCTGAATTTCATTCTGCTTATAAAGGACTTCAGTAATCCAGATTAAAGCCCAACCTGATTTGGTTGGCCACATTTTAACTAAAAACATCATTTTGAAAAGGTTCTCTTTAGGATGGGTTCACATCCACAAGAATGGATCAAAATTAAGAACATGTTTTTCTGGGGTACACAACTCAAATCCCCATCAGAAAGGGAGGAGAGGAAAATGAAAATGAGAAAACCCAATAATAGGCCTTCTCCTCCAAATAAGGCATGAGGAGGCAAACCCAAAAGCCCTTGTGCATTAGGACAAAGTGGACATGGCCAGTGTGATGTGGGCAGCACACCAAAGCCAAACTCTACTCTCTCTACCCCACCCTTTCCAGACTCAAGGGTCAGGCTGGGTTGGGAGGAAGTCTGCTGCTCCACATTGATCATATCTGCCACAGCACTTACCCAGCTTTCATCAGCCCTCCGAGGCTTCAAAGACTAATTACCTTCCCGTCAGAAACATTTCTGTCCATTTCACAGATGGGGCTGGTCATAACAGCAATTAGCCTTGGCTTTTGGGTCTAAATTGCCTCTAATCCCAACATCCCAAAGCACAGTACTCCTCCTAATGCTGAGGAATAGGAAGTAGAAGAGATCTGTCAAGTCAGTAAGCTTGGGGCAAAGAAAGACACAAAGGAAATTCCTAGGAAGTCTTCCTCTGGTCTCAAAAGCAATATCTCTGTAGAATTAATCTGTACATTTTTCTAAATCTTGACATAAAAAGAGACAGCAGAGGAGGCGGGGCAAGATGGCAGACTGGTGAGCTGTATGTTTTAGTTACTCCTCCAGGAAAGTAGGTAGAAAGCCAGGAACTGCGTGGACTGGACACCACAGAGCAATCTGACTTTGGGCATACTTCATACAACACTCATGAAAACGTGGAACTGCTGAGATCAGCGAAATCTGTAAGTTTTTGCGGCCAGGGGACCCGCACCCCTCCCTGCCAGGCTCAGTCCCGTGGGAGGAGGGGCTGTCAGCTCCGGGAAGGAGAAGGGAGAACTACAGTGGCAGCCCTTATCGGAAACTCATTCTACTGATCCAAACTCCAACCATAGATAGACTGAGACCAGACATCAGAGAATCTGAGAGCAGCCAGCCCAGCAGAGAGGAGACAGGCATAGAAAAAAAACAACACGAAAAACTCCAAAATAAAAGCAGAGGATTTCTGGAGTTCTGGGAATATAGAAGGGGGAAGGGCAGAGCTCAGGCTGGAGCTCAGGCCCTGAGGCGCATATGCAAATCCCAAAGAAAAGCTGATCTCTCTGCCCTGTGGACCTTTCCTTAATGGCCCTGGTTGCTTTGTCTCTTAGCATTTCAATAACCCATTAGATCTCTGAGGAGGGCCCTTTTTTTTTTTTTTTTTTTTTTTTAATCCTTTTTTCTTTTTCTAAAACAATTACTCTAAGAAGCCCAATACAGAAAGCTTCAAAGACCTGCAATTTGGGCAGGTCAAGTCAAGAGCAGAACTAGGAGAGCTCTGAGACAAAACGCAATAAACCAGTGGCTGAGAAAATTCACTAAACACCAAAACTTCCCAAGAAAAGGGGGGTGTCCACTCACAGCCATCATCCTGGTGGACAGGAAACACTCCTACCCATCGCCAGCCCCATAGCCCAGAACTGCCCCAGACAACCCACTGTGACGGAAGTGCTTCAAATAACAGGCACACACCACAAAACTGGGCGTGGACATTAGCCTTCCCTGCAACCTCAGCTGATTTTCCCAGAGTTGGGAAGGTAGAGCAGTGTGAATTAACAAAGCCCCAATCAGCCATCATTTCAGCAGACTGGGAGCCTCCCTACATAGCCCAGCAGCCCAGAACTGCTCTGGGGGGACGGCACTCACCTGTGACATAGCACAGTCATCCCTCAACAGAGGACCAGGGGGTGCACGGCCTGGAAGAGGGGCCCACTTGCAAGTCTCAGGAGCCATACACCAATACCAAGGACTTGTGGGTCAGTGGCAGAGACAAACTGTGGCAGGACTGAACTGAAGGATTAGACTATTGCAGCAGCCTTAAAACTATAGGATCACCAGGGAGATTTGATTGTTAGAGCCACCCCCCCCTCCCTGACTGCCCAGAAACACGCCCCATATACAGGGCAGGCAACACCAACTACACACGCAAGCTTGGTACACCAATTGGACCCCACAAGACTCACTCCCCCACTCACCAAAAAGGCTAAGCAGGGGAGAACTGGCTTGTGGAGAACAGGTGGCTCGTGGACGCCACCTGTTGTTTAGTTAGAGAAAGTGTACTCCACGAAGCTGTAGATCTGATAAATTAGAGATAAGGACTTCAATTGGTCTACAAATCCTAAAAGAACCCTATCAAGTTCAGCAAATGCCACGAGGCCAAAAACAACAGAAAATTATAAAGCATATGAAAAAACCAGACGATATGGATAACCCAAGCCCAAGCACCCAAATCAAAAGAACAGAAGAGACACAGCACCTAGAGCAGCTACTCAAAGAACTAAAGATGAACAATGAGACCATAGTACGGGAGACAAAGGAAATCAAGAAGACCCTAGAAGAGCATAAAGAAGACATTGCAAGACTAAATAAAAAAATGGATGATCTTATGGAAATTAAAGAAACTGTTGACCAAATTAAAAAGATTCTGGACACTCATAGTACAAGACTAGAGGAAGTTGAACAACGAATCAGTGACCTCGAAGATGACAGAATGGAAAATGAAAGCATAAAAGCAAGAATGGGGAAAAAAATTGAAAAAATCGAAATGGACCTCAGGGATATGATAGATAATATGAAACGTCCAAATATAAGACTCATTGGTGTCCCAGAAGGGGAAGAAAAGGGTAAAGGTCTAGGAAGAGTATTCAAAGAAATTGTTGGGGAAAACTTCCCAAATCTTCTAAACAACATAAATACACAAATCATAAATGCTCAGCGAACCCCAAATAGAATAAATCCAAATAAACCCACTCTGAGACATATACTGATCACACTGTCAAACACAGAAGAGAAGGAGCAAGTTCTGAAAGCAGCAAGAGAAAAGCAATTCACCACATACAAAGGAAACAGCATAAGACTAAGTAGTGACTACTCAGCAGCCACCATGGAGGCGAGAAGGCAGTGGCACGATATATTTAAAATTCTGAGTGAGAAAAATTTCCAGCCAAGAATACTTTATCCAGAAAAGCTCTCCTTCAAATTTGAGGGAGAGCTTAAATTTTTCACAAACAAACAAATGCTGAGAGAGTTTGCTGACAAGAGACCTGCCCTACTGGAGATACTCAAGGGAGCCCTACAGACAGAGAAACAAAGAAAGGACAGAGAGACTTGGAGAAAGGTTCAGTACTAAAGAGATTCGGTATGGGTACAATAAAGGATATTAACAGACAGAGGGGAAAAATATGACAAACATAAACCAAAGGATAAGATGGCTGATTCAAGAAATGCCTTCACGGTTATAACGTTGAATGTAAATGGATTAAACTCCCCAATTAAAAGATATAGATTCGCAGAATGGATCAAAAAAAATGAACCATCAATATGTTGCATACAAGAGACTCATCTTAGACACAGGGACACAAAGAAACTGAAAGTGAAAGGATGGAAAAAAATATTTCATGCAAGCTACAGCCAAAAGAAAGCAGGTGTAGCAATATTAATCTCAGATAAAATAGACTTCAAATGCAGGGATGTTTTGAGAGACAAAGAAGGCCACTACATACTAATAAAAGGGGCAATTCAACAAGAAGAAATAACAATCGTAAATGTCTATGCACCCAATCAAGGTGCCACAAAATACATGAGAGAAACACTGGCAAAACTAAAGGAAGCAATTGATGTTTCCACAATAATTGTGGGAGACTTCAACACATCACTCTCTCCTATAGATAGATCAACCAGACAGAAGACCAATAAGGAAATTGAAAACCTAAACAATCTGATAAATGAATTAGATTTAACAGACATATACAGGACATTACATCCCAAATCACCAGGATACACATACTTTTCTAGTGCTCATGGAACTTTCTCCAGAATAGATCATATGCTGGGACATAAAACAAGCCTCAATAAATTTAAAAAGATTGAAATTATTCAAAGCACATTCTCTGACCACAATGGAATACAATTAGAAGTCAATAACCATCAGAGACTTAGAAAATTCACAAATACCTGGAGGTTAAACAACACACTCCTAAACAATCAGTGGGTTAAAGAAGAAATAGCAAGAGAAATTGCTAAATATACAGAGACGAACGAAAATGAGAACACAACATACCAAAACCTATGGGATGCAGCAAAAGCAGTGCTAAGGGGGAAATTTATAGCACTAAACGCATATATTAAAAAGGAAGAAAGAGCCAAAATCAAAGAACTAATGGATCAACTGAAGAAGCTAGAAAATGAACAGCAAACCAATCCTAAACCAAGTGGAAGAAAAGAAATAACAAGGATTAAAGCAGAAATAAATGACATAGAGAACAAAAAAACAATAGAGAGGATAAATATCACCAAAAGTTGGTTCTTTGAGAAGATCAACAAGATTGACAAGCCCCTAGCTAGACTGACAAAATCAAAAAGAGAGAAGACCCATATAAACAAAATAATGAATGAAAAAGGTGACATAACTGCAGATCCTGAAGAAATTAAAAAAATTATAAGAGGATATTATGAACAACTGTATGGCAACAAACTGGATAATGTAGAGGAAATGGACAATTTCCTGGAAACATATGAACAACCTAGACTGACCAGAGAAGAAATAGAAGACCTCAACCAACCCATCACAAGCAAAGAGATCCAATCAGTCATCAAAAATCTTCCCACAAATAAATGCCCAGGGCCAGATGGCTTCACAGGGGAATTCTACCAAACTTTCCAGAAAGAACTGACACCAATCTTACTCAAACTCTTTCAGAACATTGAAGAAAATGGAACACTACCTAACTCATTCTATGAAGCTAACATCAATCTAATACCAAAACCAGGCAAAGATGCTACAAAAAAGGAAAACTACCGGCCAATCTCCCTAATGAATATAGATGCAAAAATCCTCAACAAAATACTTGCAAATGGAATCCAAAGACACATTAAAAAAATCATACACCATGACCAAGTGGGGTTTATTCCAGGCATGCAAGGATGGTTCAACATAAGAAAATCAATCAATGTATTACAACACATTAACAAGTCAAAAGGGAAAAATCAATTGATCATCTCAATAGATGCTGAAAAAGCATTTGACAAAATCCAACATCCCTTTTTGATAAAAACACTTCAAAAGGTAGGAATTGAAGGAAACTTCCTCAACATGATAAAGAGCATATATGAAAAACCCACAGCCAGCATAGTACTCAATGGTGAGAGACTGAAAGCCTTCCCTCTAAGATCAGGAACAAGACAAGGATGCCCGCTGTCACCACTGTTATTCAACATTGTGCTGGAAGTGCTAGCCAGGGCAATCCGGCAAGACAAAGAAATAAAAGGCATCCAAATTGGAAAAGAAGAAGTAAAACTGTCATTGTTTGCAGATGATATGATCTTATATCTGGAAAACCCTGAGAAATCGACGATACAGCTACTAGAGCTAATAAACAAATTTATCAAAGTAGCGGGATACAAGGTTAATGCACATAAGTCAGTAATGTTTCTATATGCTAGAAATGAACAAACTGAAGAGACACTCAAGAAAAAGATACCATTTTCAATAGCAACTAAAAAAATCAAGTACCTAGGAATAAACTTAACCAAAGATGTAAAAGACCTATACAAAGAAAACTACATAACTCTACTAAAAGAAATAGAAGGGGACCTTAAAAGATGGAAAAATATTCCATGTTCATGGATAGGAAGGCTAAATGTCATTAAGATGTCAATTCTACCCAAACTCATCTACAGATTCAATGCAATCCCAATCAAAATTCCAACAACCTACTTTGCAGACTTGGAAAAGCTAGTTATCAAATTTATCTGGAAAGGGAAGATGCCTCGAATTGCTAAAGACACTCTAAAAAAGAAAAACGAAGTGGGAGGACTTACACTCCCTGACTTTGAAGCTTATTATAAAGCCACAGTTGCCAAAACAGCATGGTACTGGCACAAAGATAGACATATAGATCAATGGAATCGAATTGAGAATTCGGAGATAGACCCTCAGATCTATGGCCGACTGATCTTTGATAAGGCCCTCAAAGTCACTGAACTGAGTCATAATGGTCTTTTCAACAAATGGGGCTGGGAGAGTTGGATATCCATATCCAAAAGAATGAAAGAGGACCCCTACCTCACCCCCTACACAAAAATTAACTCAAAATGGACCAAAGATCTCAATATAAAAGAAAGTACTATAAAACTTCTAGAAGATAATGTAAGAAAACATCTTCAAGACCTTGTATTAGGCAGCCACTTCCTAGACTTTACACCCAAAGCACAAGCAACAAAAGAGAAAATAGATAAATGGGAACTCCTTAAGCTTAGAAGTTTCTGCACCTCAAAGGAATTTCTCAAAAAGCTAAAGAGGCAGCCAACTCAATGGGATAAAATTTTTGGAAACCATGTATCTGACAAAAGACTGATATCTTGCATATATAAAGAAATCCTACAACTCAATGACAATAGTACAGTCAGCCCAATTATAAAATGGGCAAAAGATATGAAAAGACAGTTCTCTGAAGAGGAAATACAAATGGCCAAGAAACACATGAAAAAATGTTCAGCTTCACTAGCTATTAGAGAGATGCAAATAAAGACCACAATGAGATACCATCTAACACCGGTTAGAATGGCTGCCATTAAACAAACAGGAAACTACAAATGCTGGAGGGGATGTGGAGATATTGGAACTCTTATTCATTGTTGGTGGGACTGTATAATGGTTCAGCCACTCTGGAAGTCAGTCTGGCAGTTCCTTAGAAAACTAGATACAGAGTTACCATTCGATCCAGCGATTGCACTTCTCGGTATATACCCGGAAGATCGGAAAGCAGTGACACAAACAGATATCTGCACGCCAATGTTCATAGCAGCAATATTCACAATTGCCAAGAGATGGAAACAACCCAAATGTCCTTCAACAGATGAGTGGATAAATAAAATGTGATATATACACACGATGGAATACTACGCGGCAGTAAGAAGGAACGATCTCGTGAAACATATGACAACATGGATGAACCTTGAAGACATAATGCTGAGCGAAATAAGCCAGGCACAAAAAGAGAAATATTATATGCTACCACTAATGTGAACTTTGAAAAATGTAAAACAAATGGTTTATAATGTAGAATGTAGGGGAACTAGCAGTAGAGAGCAATTAAGGAAGGGGGAACAATAATCCAAGAAGAACAGATAAGCTATTTAACGTTCTGGGGATGCCCAGGAATGACTATGGTCTGTTAATTTCTGATGGATATAGTAGGAGCAAGTTCACAGAAATGTTGCTATATTAGGTAACTTTCTTGGGGTAAAGTAGGTACATGTTGGAAGTTAAGCAGTTATCTTAGGTTAGTTGTCTTTTTCTTACTTCCTTGTTATGGTCTCTTTGAAATGTTCTTTTATTGTATGTTTGTTTTCTTTTTAACTTTTTTTTCATACAGTTGATTTAAAAAAGAAGGGAAAGTTAAAAAAAAAAAAAAGAAAAACAAGGAAAAAAAAAGATGTAGTGCCCCCTTGAGGAGCCTGTGGAGAATGCAGGGGTATTCGCCTACCCCACCTCCATGGTTGCTAACATGACCACAGACATAGGGGACTGGTGGTTTGATGGGTTGAGCCCTCTACCACAGGTTTTACCCTTGGGAAGACGGTTGCTGCAAAGGAGAGGCTAGGCCTCCCTATGGTTGTGCCTAAGAGCCTCCTCCCGAATGCCTCTTTGTTGCTCAGATGTGGCCCTGTCTCTCTAGCTAAGCCAACTTGAAAGGTGAAATCACTGCCCTCCCCCCTACGTGGGATCAGACACCCAGGGGAGTGAATCTCCCTGGCAATGTGGAATACGACTCCCGGGGAGGAATGTAGACCTGGCATCGTGGGACGGAGAACATCTTCTTGACCAAAAGGGGGATGTGAAAGGAAATGAAATAAGCTTCAGTGGCAGAGAGAATCCAAAAGGAGCCGAGAGGTCACTCTGTTGGGCACTCTTATGCACACTTTAGACAACCCTTTTTAGGTTCTAAAGAATTAGGGTAGCTGGTGGTGGATACCTGAAACTATCAAACTACAACCCAGAACCCATGAATCTCAAAGACAGTTGTATAAAAATGTAGCTTATGAGGGGTGACAATGGGATTGGGAAAGCCATAAAGTCCACACTCCGCTTTGTCTAGTTTATGGATGGATGAGTAGAAAAATAGGGGAAGGAAACAAACAGACAAAGGTACCCAGTGTTCTTTTTTACTTCAGTTGCTCTTTTTCACTCTAATTATTATTCTTGTTATTTTTGTGTGTGTGCTAATGAAGGTGCCAGGGATTGATTTGGGTGATGAATGTACCACTATGTAATGGTACTGTAAACAATCGAAAGTACGATTTGTTTTGTATGACTGCGTGGTATGTGAATATATCTCAATAAAATGAAGATTTAAAAAATAAATAAATAAATAAAAAAGAAAAATGGGGATAAAAACTAAATGACAAATAGGGTGGGATGGGGGGAATGGTTTGGGTGTTCTTTTTTTACTTTTATTTTTTATTCTTATTCTGATTCTTTCTGTCATAAGGAAAATGTTCAGAAACAGATTGTGGTGATGAATGCATAACTATATGATCGTACTGTGAACAGCTGATTGTACACCACCATGGATGATTGTATGGTATGTGAATATATTTCAATAAAACTGAATTTAAAAAAAAAAAAAAAAAGAGACAGCAGAGAAACTTTATGTGGATTAGGAATCAGAAGAGGTAAGTTCAAAGCCTGGCTCTGCCTTAGACTCCTCATCTGAAAGTATGGAGACACTAGTCATAACACATGGACCATTGCGAAACAAAGTGTCACTACAGTGTAGATCTAATGTTCACTTCTGTAAAACAGTGTATTAAATGGACTGGATTCAGTGGTTGTACAATCAGGAAACAGTTCAGCTTTTCTCTTATCGCTATCTTCAACCATGCTGCCTTCCCTACATAGCTTTCTGGTCATTTTTTGTTGATTAAAGAGTCCTGTCTGATTTAAAACTTCAATTATATATCCAGGTCCTCTAAGCTCAGGCCTGACCTGTCTGTGTCTTAGGGATCTACAGTGAGTAGGGGAGGCATATGGGCTCTTTCACTCTTTCTTCGTTTCCTTCCTCCTTCCTACTGTTGATTATTCCAGGTTTGGGGAGCGAGAGAGTCTTCATTCTTCTCTGCCCTAAAAGTCCTTTCCGCTTGGGTGTTGACAACCTCTGGGTGCTATAGATGTCCAAAAGCTGGCTCTGCTGTTGCAGCCTCCCCGTGTGAGAGATGGACTCTCTGGGCAACAACTTACTATCTCCCTTCAGTTCCTATCCTCATAAAAGACCCTGCAGCCTTTTACTGCTAACACCACTAAACTGGCAGGCAACCCTCTCTGGCAGAGACCCAACTCCATGTTTCAAGCCAAGCTGTCTTCCCCATTGCACATTTACCCTAAAGATCTTCTCAACAAAATTTGGTCTTTTACTGCTCATTCTCTTTGCTCTGCCTTGGTGGGTGGCTCCAGCCACCCTCTTGACTTTCAAATTTAGTTGAAATCTGGGGAGAGGGAGAAGAAAGGGAAGCAAGTACCAGTGTCGATATCTAAGTATATCCCCAGACTCCAGGGAACAAATGTCACTCTCTCCCAATAAATCTTCAAGACGGAGCCACAATCTCTGCAGCTCATCATGAATGTGAGATACCAACCCTCTTTTCCTTGAATCTCAATTTCTATCAGTATCCCTTCACTTCATTTGGGGATGGTGGGAAGGGGAGAGGAAACATCAGAGCACTCCCTGCTAAGCTGACAACTGCTTGCCCCATGACTCTCCTAAAGAATACCTCTCCAAATTTCTTGTCTTCTATATAAGCCTAGATGGGTAGTAGTTGCTGGACCTATTTTTATTAACCTTCAGGAAGCCCTGTGTGGATGTGTTTAGCACTTGTTTATATAGGTGGTTATTTCTCACCTTGTCTTCAACTTTAGGGCTTCCTTGCCAAAATTGTGTTCAACAGGAAAAGTCCCATTTAACATCATTTTATGCTTCCAGATTCACCTCCCTGTGACCCTAAAACCAGGAAAAGCTGAGGTAGTAATAGTGCTGATGAGCCAGACCCTCCTTCTCAGCTGACATGATATGCCATGTCTGCAGCTACACATCCGGAACCCACAGTCATCTGAGTCTCCGGCAGCCACTGCTGGTCTGTGTCATACTGGGCACCTCTCTGAACCAAAAAGCTCCGGCCAAGACTCCTCAACTATACAGACCACTGTGATTCTAGGGCTCTAACAATTTCTATTCTTAATTGCTAAATGTCCCATCATAGATTTGTTGGAGTTTTGCATTCTCTTCACACCTGTAGGAGAGGTTGTGCTAGTTAATTTTATGTGTCAACTTGGCTAAGCTATGGTTGGGTCAACACCAGTCTAGATGTTGCCATGAAGGTATTCTGTAGATGTGATTAACATCTACCATCAGTTGACTTTGAGGAGATTACTCTCAATGATGTGGATGGGCCTCAACTAGCCAGTTGAAGGCCTTAAGAGCAAAAACTGAGGTTTCCAAGGGAAGAAGATATTCTGCCTCAATACTGCAGCATAAAACTCCTGTCTGGGTTTCCAGCCTGGCAACCTGCCCTACGGATTTCAGACTTGCCAGCCCCCACAATTGCATGAGTCAACTCCTTAAAATAAATCTGATATATCTATATCTCTATCTCTGTATCTATAAATCTCCTATTGATTCTGTTTCTTTGGAAAACCCTGACTGATACAGAGGTTTAATAATAGAACATCTTTGATTTAGCCAGAAAAATAAAAGAAAATATAACATCCTGGGCTGCCTGCTGCCTGGAGTCCTCTCTCCAGGTTCTCAGAAATCTGTCCCCCATGGCTGTTTCCTGTGCCACCTACGCAGACATCCACCAGTACATCACCCATGTGGCCAACTTAATGTCTCTTTGAAGTTTTGATGATTATATATTTCATGCTCACTTTTATATAGGTTACACACCTCTTGCTTTTATTTCTCTTTTTCTCCTCCCCAACTGCTTCTTCTAGTTTGATTGTCTCTCTGTTTTTTCTTCCTTTTTCCCAGCCAGGCCTCAGGTGTCAGTTATCCCAGAGACCTTCGAGACCAAAGATGTCCTCAGCCCTAATTACAAGTTCAAAATCGTTGAATCAATGGGTTGAAAGTGCTCTGTGGTCTTTCTTCTCCCGGCTGGATCGGAGACCCCGTGCCCAGCTTTGGGCCATTTACACACCATGGTGGCAAATGCTGTCAGTGCCCCCTCACCGTTCCCCTGCCTTTTCCATGCCCATGCAACCCAACCTCCTTCCAACTGCAGCTCCTGGGTGCTGGCGCCTGAGGGCTTTCTCTGCTGATGGAGTGCACCTGCCCATGCAGCAGGCCAGGTACTGGGGGTTAACACTTTTCCTTTCCCCCAAGAGCAGCTCTCAATGGATGACTGATGGGAAGATGGCTGAAGACCCCATTTTCCTTGCTTCTTAAGTAGGCTAACTCCGAAGTGCATGTTCTAGGCTGCTCCCAAAGTTGCTTTGAGGGATTGTGCTCCAGTTGGCCGCAGTACCCTTTTTATGGCTGAATTCCCTGCCCTGTTTCACTTTTCTACTCCCCTAGCACTCAAAGTGTGCTTCTAGGGAAGCCCAAACTAAAACAATTTTCAGAAGAAATGAAAATATTATGGTCATTTTGTCAGGACCAACAAACTCTGACCCAGGACTCAGCAGGCCTTCCCAGATAGCAGGCCAAGTCTGCATTGCAGCTCTCCATGTAAGGCCGTGTACAGGCAGGAAATTGTTAGGAGCAGAGGCTCAGGAAAGATGTTGGGAGAATTCACTCCTCTCTGTGCTCCTCTTCCTCCTTCTTTCCAGTTCTTTCATCACCTTTCCCTTTTCTCCCACTGCCTCTCAACTTGGTAGCATGACCCCAGGCTCTGTAACTTCACTGGCCCTAGCTCCCGACAGGAGCTCCCAGCCACCAGCCTTGGTGTCTGTCTCTTCCTTCCCTCTCCCTGCAAGTGGCCCTCAGGAGCAGCCTGTGTGCCATCATCTGTGAGCACACCCCAAAGTGCCAACCATTGTCTCACGTCTCTTGGAAGGAAGTCAGCAAATGACTCACTGATGAAAGTACCTGGTCCCAGGAAATAAATCCAAAGTCAAACTAGGCATTTTTTTTTTTACCCCATAGAAGGTAGAAAATCTGTCTCTCTGTCAGCTATGTCAAGAAAGTGACCTACTCATTATATGGCAAAAAGTGATTTCAGGATTTCAGATTAAGGCCAGGTAAAAGTGCATAGGACAGCAGTGATGGGAGAAGGTGTTGCCCATTCCTCTCTGCAAGCAGAGCAGAATCACACAGGGGTGCTTCTCTTACTCTATGCTTGAGTTTCTGCAGATAACCCCTAAGGGTTCTAATATGCCTGCCTACAGGTTTGGGAGTGGGCTGAAGGGACTTGCCCTGCAGCAAAACCAGTCCTTAAGACCCACTCTTACTAACTGTGGCATCCTAGCCCTCAGGGTCCAAGGATGAAGGAGACGTTAAGCTATTGACATGACCTCACTGCCCTGTACAACATCTTGAGGAGTGGGGTTTCTGACACCCACCCATGGTGTGTGCATGAGGGGGTTATAGAGTGACCTCCATTTCTGCTCCCAGAATGGGTTTGAGGCCCGGGGGCCTGGTCTGCGGGTGGGCTCTGCAGCTGGCAGGCCCCCTGACCTGACCTGCATTGGGTGAGCAAAGCAGGGCTATCCTCAGGGCTCTGGTCTGGAGGGACACTGCCTGCACGTTTTGCTGACACACTTAGATTTTCTCTGCCAGAAGAATGATTTATTTGTATGTCTTCATTGAGGGCAATTATTTTTTAGCATCTTGCTAGGCATGCTGTGTGATCTCATGAGTTCTTGCCTTGCTTGGAGCAAAAGTGAGGAAAATAGCCTCCCTTCTCCTGCCTCATCCAGAAATTCTCTCCTTTCTCTGGCACCTTCACACAGAGCCAAGGATCCTCTTCTCTCTTGGGAGCCACAGATTCACCCATAAAAACTCGTCAAGGATGACATTTAAAAAGCACCTCCCTATTTGAAAGAGTTTTTCTTTTTTTAGAGAGAAAGAAAAAAAAAAACAAACAAACAAGTGGCATAAACTTTTCTCAATAAGTAGACCGAATTCTAAAACTGCCCTACAGTTCCAGGATACAGAAAATGTGATGGGGTAGAGGAAAAAAAGAGGAAAAGAAAGGAGGCAGATGGATCCAGGAAGGGCCCGGGCAGTAGAAAGGAATTGATGGAAAATAAGAGTGAGAGACAGAGAGAGAGATGGAGGATACTGGGATTGAAGGGGGAAAAAGGAGAGGCAGTGGGCAGGGGGGAAGGTGATGGGCAGCCAGCCAGCCAGAGGGGAACAGAGAGAGCAGGCACGAGCCGGGGCAGGAAGGGGGAGTGGGCAGAGGGCACAGTCCCCTCTTGGGGCCTCCTAGTTCTCCTTTTCCTCACACACCAGTTTCTTAAGCAACCCTCTCACCAGCCCACGCACTCCTCAGCTTGGCTCCCCACTCCCATGGACCCTGCTCCAACAAGGATTTTAGGGTCCAGATATGTGGCCTTTTTCCAGAGAATTTCCTCCTTAACTCAGTGGCAGATACGACTCTGTAGCCTCCCTCTCTCCCCTTCTGGGGTGCCTATGGCCTGTGGAAGCTGCCCCTGTGGGATGCATGGATTCCCATGCCAGTTCTGTTGCTTCTCTGTTGTTACACATAGGGCATGTCTTTCTGCCCTTTTTGAATTTTCATGTCTGTAAACTGACAGTAATAATAGGACTTACCCTGCTTCCAGTGTTGGGTTCTGGGTTTTTTTTGTTGGATCAGTATGTGTGCATGTATGTTATTTATGATAAGATAAGGAAGATGAAGACTCACAGTGAACTATAAAATGATTTACAAATACAAGTTATTATTCTGGTTCTTCTACTCTTACTGTCACTTTTCTCTCTCCTTCCCTCCTTTCTCTTCCTTATCTCATCCTCCATATGCCAACCTTCCCCAAGGCTTGCCTTTTGCTCACTTTCTAACCTCTTCTTCATTTATTCTCTCCTCTTCCACTGCCTCAACCATCACCCACAGCAGATGACTCCCAAATTCACATCTCCAGTCCCATGTTCCCTCTAGGCTTTGCTGCCTGCATGCCTCAGTGTGCTTTAGATCAAACATACCCAAGATGGAATGGATAGAATACCTCAGCTGTTCCTCAGACTGAGTCTTATAGAGAAGTAGAAGGCTCTATGGACAAATAGACTTATTTTCAAATCCTAGTAATACATTTAATGGTGTGTTGCTTACAGTCATCTTCCAGCATTTAAATTTCCTCACCCACAAAATGAGAATAACACCTGACTGAGAAATAATATGACTCCCTGTGATGACTTGAGAAATGCAAGGCTAGGCTAAGGGAGCACACCCGGAGCTAGAGATTCTGAAGACAGCTCCTGAGCACCAGAATGTGCTGGACCCAGGAGGAAGACACCACCATTTGTGTGGTAGCAGGCCTGAATCTAGCAAGTTGGCAAAATAGCAGAGAGGTGAAGAGCCAGTTCTTGACTTTACCACTTACTAGCTGTGGTAAAGCAAATTACTTAATCTCTCTGTACCTTAGTTTTGGTATCTGTAAAATGGGAATAATAATAGCAACCTTCCTCAGAGGGTTGTCATGAGGATTAAAACAGATAAATTAATGCGGGCTGCTTGTGCCTGGTGTGAAGAAAACACTATACAGTTATTTTATTTAACAAATAGCTTATGTTAGCTATTAAAGATATTATTTACCAAAGGTTGCATGTTCATTTCTTACTTAAGAGGCTGTGGGAACCTTGGGGCACCTAGAAAACAAGGGGCCAGAGGACCGTCCCCATTTGCCTTGTGCCAGGTCTTTCTTCACCTTCTTTTATGCCATAATCATCTCCTCTCTCTGACATGAGACTGGGCACATATCCATCCTTCCCCACCTCCCTCCCTCTTGCCAGGAGTCTGGCATGAGGCATCTTTTCCAGCTGCCCTTGCACCCAGGCCAATGACATCACCAGGTGAGGCAGAAGTGCTTGTGCAGGCAAGGCAAAGATGTGAAGGGAGGGATGAAAAGTGCCTGGGATCCTGACTTTCCTGCACATCTCCAGGTGATTCAGGCACGCGCACATGGGTCACTCCTGGCAATGTGGACAGGCAGGCATGGGCAGGGGTCGGGGGAGGGTTGGGGCCCAGAAAGAGAATGAGAAGTGAAGTCAGGAACCAGGGGCACAGGGAGACAAGGATTAGGTGTGGAGGAGCTCATACCCTGTTGTGGAAGGTGGGCTTGGTTCTAAGGGCAGCAAGGAGAGACATGAGTAGATTGTTATTTAAGGAATAATACAAATCAGGTGAGGAACAGAGATTATTGCAGGGCTAGGGTTAGCATAAATCTGTGTGGAAGAGAGATAAAGGGACCCACATCCAGGCAGTGGCAGTGGGGATGGAGAGGAAGGTCCAGATGAGTTGCACTTTGAAGGTAGAATCGGCAGAACTCAGTGACCCGTTAGGTGTCAGCAGAAAGAAGGAGAGGGGGGTCCAGAATGGCACCAAGTTCCCTCGAAAAGTAGATTTGAAAGCATCTGTCAATTGTGATAAGCTCTGTAAGTATAAAGGTGTTGCTTCACATCAGGGAAATAACTTCCTTTGCCAAACACAAATGGACCCATGCTGGGAGCTGGCAGATCCAGAGAGTGGACAGTTGTGGCCCTGCCTGTGGGGGGCTCAGAGCTGGGGAGTCAGGTCCTCTAAGTGGGGAAGCCAAGGAGACACTGTACTTCCTGCTTTGACCAGGTTTGGCTCAAGAAACAGAGAGGACCTGAACCTGGAGAAGGGGGCCTGAGTTGATGGAGCCTTCAAGAGAGGAATCTCAAAGCCAGTCTGGCCCAAGATTCCACCCTGTTTACTCCTCACACCCTTCCCCAGGAGCAGTGGAATGAAATGTAGGTTCAAATCTCAGCTACTGGCTTATCAAGAACTTTTTCACCTGGTTGCTTTATCTGTAAAATGTGGATGATGATAAGAGGAGGAATAAGTTAAGTAAAAAATGTAAATCTAGCCCACTGTCTCATGCACTGTAACTGTTTGGTTAAATGAGGCACTTATTATTAGCATTGCTATTATTATACTGCATCCCATCTGGCTTTTTCCTTTCCTTACCTTAAACACTTTCAATGTTTCCCAGTCATTCTTCCTTTCCTCCCCTTGCTCCCACATACAGCAGAGAACTTAAGGGTCTGAACTAACCATCTTAGGTTCAAGGTGTTGAACCTTGAACAGTTCTGGAGGCTATGGCTCTGGATGTAGAGGAGTTGCTGTTCAGATCAGCTTTTGAAACATCTGCCTAAGCACATTCCTGGCCTTTTCACAACCATTGCTGCGTTTGGGCTACACCAAGAAGTGATGGAAAGCAAACAGTGACCTTGTTCACTGACACAGCCAGCTTGGATTATTCAGGTGGATATACTCTACTGCCAAGAAAGGAGCCAGCCTCAGGGAGGAGGAAGGAACTCCCAGTTACTGAGACCTACTCAGCACCAGGCACATGATCCTACCACCTTGTGTGTAGTGCACCCCTCACAACCCTAGAAAGGAGGTGTTATTGTCCTCATTTTACAGAAAATTTAAAATGAAATATAGCAAGGTTAAGCAACATGATAAAAGATCATCCAGAATAGTCAGAGAAGCAAGGATTAAATCATGGATTATGTGATTCTGCAGTTTGGGTTCTTACCACTAACCCTCATGGTTTCATAAAACCTTCCTGTCCCCGGGTGGGCAGAACCACCATCTCTCTGGTTAACAGTCAAACAGGAGGAAAGTAGGTCATTCAGTTCCATGTGGCCTTCCAAGTGGAATCACCACGGGAAGAAAGTGTATTTGGAGCCTAAATAATCCAAGCTGGCTGTGTCAGCGAACAAGGCCATTGTTTGCTTTCCATCACTTCTTGGTGTAGCCCGAACACAGCAATGGTTGTGAAAAGGCCAGGGATGTGCTTAGGCAGATGTTTCAGAAGCTGATCTGAACAGCAACTCCTCTACATCCAGAGCCATAGCCTCCAGAACTGTGACAGAATACATCTCTGTTGTTTTAAGCCCCTTGTTTGTGGTCCTTTGTTGCAGCAGCCCTAGAAAATTAAGATGATAGATAAAGAACTTGGGCTCAGAGAAGTCACCAAGGTAAATGGCAGAAATGGGTTTTGTCCAGGTCTGGGTTTTTCCTAATCCAAAACTGCCCAAAAGAATAATCTGGCTCCTCAACTTCTGGCCCATGGAGGAAAGAACTAAGCAAGGCGAGCACCTTCGCTTCTACTACCAGCTGAAGTTCCAGCCAACTTGACAGAAGGGCAGCCCCCACTGTCCCATTCAGGTTCTGTTGGGAAAGACACTCCTGCTCTCTCCGTTGTGCGGTCACGCAACTGCTGCTCCGTAGGTCCTGGTTTAGCACAGGCTGGCTCTAGGGGAGACCTCAGCCTTAGTGGATGCAGCTTCTCTCTGGGGTACAAATGCTGGACTTGAGGATGGCTGGAGTCTGGAGAGGTTGGCAGTTGATATGGTCCAGGTGTCTCTGAGGAAGCTTCCAGAAGGGCAGTGGCTAACTGGGGGCCATGCACAATGCCTGAGGAAATGGGGAGCCTATATCCGTTTTTGTTCCCTTTTCCTGTGGAGGGATTGGCAAGTCTTCTGGAGATTGGGCTATTGGCTAGCACCCCATAATATTTCATTCCCAGGGAGCACCTTCTCTCAATTTCCTTCTTGTCTCCATTTTCTAGGAGGAGCTGGAGCCATGGTTTGCATCATCTGGTCAGAGTCCAAAGAAAAGCAGTTTACTACTCATTCATCTATTTATTCACCCTGCCAGGCCCAAGATGGAACATGGCCTCTGCCATCCCCAGGCTTAGTGGAATGAGAGCAGATTTGGAATTAGATGGACCAGGGCTCCAACTCCCAGCTCCAGTATTTAGTATTCAGTGATCTCCGAAGTCCCTCAACAGGCTGAACCTCAGTTCCCTCAGCTGTAAAATAAACAATGATTCAAGTGAGTGAAAGGATTCAATCAAATAAATGTGAAAGTGCTTTGTTAACCATAAAGATCACTCCCTCTCTTATTATTACAATTAGTAATGTGATAATGATGATTATTGCTACACTTTCCTTTCAGGGAGTTTTCTCTGCTTAATCTGCTTATTTTGTTAGAATATGGGTAAAAATTTACTTCACACACAGGCTCTGCCAATGTCTATCGATCTAGTAGACTTCTGGATCTTTAGCTTACTTTATTTTTAAACAGCTTTTCTGAGATAAAATTCACATACTGTACAATTCTCCTTTTTAAAGTATACACATGTTTTAATGTAGTCACAGTACTGTATAACCATCATCACAATCTAATTTTAGAATATTTTCATCCCCCCTAAAAGAAACCCTGTACCCATTAATAGTCAGTCCTCACTCACCCTTTCCCCTCCTGCTACTCCCCACCCTGTGCAACCATTAATACACTTTCTATCTTTATAAATTTGCCTATTTTGGACATTTCATATAAATGGAATCATATAATATGTAGCCTTTTATGCATGGCTTCTTTCATGTAATGTCTACAAGGTTCGTTCATGTTATAGCATGTATCAGTACTTCATTTATTGTTATTGCCAGATAATATTCCATTGTACGGCTAAAACACATTTTATTTAACCAATCACAGCTAATGGACATTTGGCTTATTTCTATTTTTTGGCTATTTTGAATAATGCTGCTATGAACTTGTGTGTATAAATTTCTATGTGGACATATATTAGGATCTATCTAAGTTTTTCCCAGGTTTACTGAATTTTCATTTCAGTGATTGAGCATATTTCAGTCATGCACCAAGACCTTACAGTTGTTCTCTGAGAATCTTCCCTAGCTGTCAGGTAAGCAGTGCCCCAGACTACACACTGCGCTAGGGGCCTGCTCCTGGCCTTGACACTTGGTTCAAGGTTAACGCACACGTGGTGAGTCTTTGGGAACAGGAGATGCTCTCCACAGCTTCCAAGGTGGCCTGGTGTTCTTTCTGATGCACTTCTGCCCACCCAGTGTCCGTCTTACTGTCTCTCCAGGCCTGGAGCTGCCTGCTGACAGCAGAGGCCCTTCCAGACCGGTTCTGCCGCTCCAAGATGGTATCAGCGTGGAGGGAGGAGGGAAGGCTTGTATCTCTGACCCAAGTATCCTGCAATAGGTATCACTGTCCCCATTTTACAGAATCAGAAACTGAGTCAAAACGGAAAAATAACTGGCCCAGTATGCATTCATCTACCTAACTAGGGGTTAGACTACACATCAAGTAGATGTTGGAGGAATCATAAGAGAGCAGACATTTCTGGTGGTCTCATGGATCTCTGCTTAGAGACAGTGATAGGCCAAACAATAATGGCACCTCACTCCTCTGACCTTTCTGCTTCACCCTCAATCAATCATTCATTCATGAATATTTACTGAGTATCTTCTGTTTTCTAGGTGCTATTCTAGGCTCTTGGAACACAGAAAAAAGCAAAACAGAAGATGACAGAGCTTACATTCCAGTAGGGACAAAAAATTCATAATACATAATACAGTTTCATATAGTAATAAGTGCTATGCAGAAACTAAAGGAAGTATTCTTTGTTTTTCCTTTATTAGAGAAGTTGTGGGTTTTCAGAACAATTGTGAATAATAAAATACAGGATTCCCATATACCACCCTATTATTAACAACTTGCATTGGTGTGGAACATTTGTTACAATCAATGATAGCACATTTTTATAATTGTACTAGTAACTGTAGTTCATGGTTTAACTTAGGATTCACTATTTGTGTAGTGTAGTTCTATGGATTTTTTTACAAACTAACTTGGTATTCCATTACATAAATACAATCTAGTATTTCCCCTTTTGATCACAATCAGATACATATTTCAGTGCTGTTAATTGAGAACGCAGTGTTGTGCTACCATCACTACCATCCATTACCAAAACATTTCCATCATTCCAAATAGGAATCCTGTACATTTTTAGCCTTGACTTCCTGTTCCCTATCCCCACCCTGTCCCTGGTGACCTATCTTCTAGATTCTGACTCTGTGATTTTGCTTATTATAATTATTTCAAATCAGTGAAATCATACAATATTTGTCCTTTTGTGTCTGGCTTATTTCACTCAACATGATGTCTTCAAGGTTCATTCTATTCTAATACACTAGAAACTAAAAAGAAATATCTATAAACTGCATAAAAATACCCTCCAGAATGACCTCTCGACTCTATTTGAAATCTCGTAACCACTGAAAACTTAATTTTGTTTCATTTTTCTCCCTTTTGGTCAAGAAGGCATTCTCAATCTCACGATGCCAGGGCCAGGTTCATCCCTGGGAGTCATGTCCCATGTTGCCAGGGAGACTTACACCTTTGGGAGTCATTTCCCACATAGGAGGGGAGGACAGTGAGTTTATCTGTAGAGCTGGCTTAGAGAGAGGCCACATCTGAGCAATAAAAGAGGTTCTCTGCATGTGACTCTTAGGCATAATTATAAGTAGGCTTAGCTTCACCATTGCAGAAATAAGTTTCATAAGGTTTTTCCCATTTTTAATTGGGTTGTTTCTTTGTGTTGTTAAAACGAAGGATTTCTATATATCCTGGATATTAAACCTTTATAGGATGTGGTTTCCAAATATTTTCTCCCATTGTGTAAGTGGTTTTAATTTCATGATGTAGTCCTTTGAGGTGCAAAAGGTTTTAATTTTGATGAGGTCCTATTTATCTATTTTTCTTTTTTGCATATGCTTTGGGTGTAAAGCCTAAGAAATCATTGCCTAGCACAAGGTCCGGGAGATGGTTCCTTATGTTTTCCTCCAGGGTTTGAAAACTCTGGCTCTTATATTTAGGTCTTTGATCCATTTTGAGTTGATTTTTGTATAAGGTGTGAGGTGGGATACTCGTTTTTGCTGTTGTTGTTGTTGTTGCAAATGGAGATCCAGCTTTCCCAGCACCATTTGTTGAAGATACTATTCTTTCCTAAGTGAGTGGTATTTGCCCCCTTGTCAAAAATCAGTTGGCCATAAATGTGAGGGTTGATTTCTGAGCTCTCTATTAGATTCCATTGGTCCATATGTCTGTCTTTGTGCCAGTACCATGCTGTTTTGATTACTGTGGCTTCGTAATAAGTTTTAAGATCAGGAAGTGTAAGTCCTCCAACTTCTTTCTTCTTTACCAAAATGACTTTAGCTACTCAGTGCCCTTTAGCCTTCCATATAAATTTGATGATTATGTAGAAGGTTGTTGGAATTTTTACTGGAATTGCATTGGATCTATAAATTGCTTTGGGTGGGACTGACATCTTAACAATATTTAATCTTCCACTCCATGAACATGGGGTGTCCTTCCATTTATTTAGGTCTCCTTTGATTTCTTTTAGCAATATTTTGTAGTTTTCTGTGTACAGGTCCTTACATCATTGGTTATATTTATCCCTAGATATTTGATTCTTTTAGTTGCTATTGTGAATGGAATTTTTTCTTGATCTCTTCTTCCAAGTCTTCAATCACTTGTGTATATAAACACTACTGATTTGGAGGTGTTGATCTAGTATCATGCCGCTTTGCTGAATTTATTTACTAGATCCAAGAGTTTTGTTCTGTATTTTTTTTTCAGAATTTTCTGTAGATAGGATCATATCATTTTCAAGTAGGGAAAGTTTTATTTCTTCCTTTACAATTTGGAGCCTTTTATTTATTTTTCTTGCCTAATTGCTCTGACAAGAATTTCCAGTGCAATGTTGACTAACAGTGGTGACAATGGGCATTCTTGTCTTGTTCCTGATCTTAGAGGAATGCTTTCAGTCTTTCATCATTAAGTAGGATGTTTGCTGTGGGCTTTTCAAAAATGCCCTTTATTATTTGAGGAAGTTTCCATCTATTCCTAGTGTTGTAAGTGGTTATATCAAGAAAGTGTGCTGTATTTTGTCAAATGCATTTTCTGCATCCGTCGAGATGATCATATGATGTTTTTCCTTCATTCTGTTAATGTGGTATATTTCATCAATTGATTTCACTATGTTAAACCAACCTTTTGTAGTAGTGTATTGCTAGTATTTTGTTGAGGATTTTTGCATCTATATTTATAAGAGATATTGGTGTCTATTTTCTTTTCTTGTGGTATCTTTATCTGGCTTTGGTATAAGGATGAGATTGGCCTCATAGAATGAGTTAGGTATTCTTCCCTCCTGGTCAATTTTTTGGAAGAGTTTGAGTAGAATTGTAGTTAAGTCTTCTTGGAATGTTTGATATAATTCCCCTATAAAGCCATCTGCTCCTGGGCTTTTCTTTGTTGGGAGGGTTTTGATTACTTATCAGTCCCTTTACTAGTAATTAGTTTGTTGAGATCTTCTATTGCTTCTTGAGTCAGTGTAGGTAGTTTGTGTGTTTCTAAGAATTTCTCCATTTCATCTAGGTTATCTAATTTATCGGCATACAGTTTTTCATACTATCCTCTTATAGTCCTTTTTATTTCAGTTGTATCAGTAATAATGTCCCCCTTATCATTTCTGACTTTCATTGTTTGTATCCTCTCTCTTTTTTTCTTTGTCAGTCTACATAAATGCGGGACACTGATTACGTGCTTCAACTTGGCGGGCCTGGGCTGGGGGACCTGATCAGCCCCTGGGGAGGGTGGTGGGCACGGGCGACAGCGCCCTCCACAGCCCCCCAGGCCTGGGAAAGTGAGGCCGGAGGCAGGCCCCATTTCCTCACCCAAAATACCACTGTTAGGGGAGGCTTGCCGGAGGAACCGCCTTTTCCCCACCCCCTTATCTTGCCCGGACACTCCCCGTTGCCAGTGCAACTCCCATCACCACCAGTGCGCATACATTGTTGCCAGACACCGTTGCCAGAGGAACTCCCGCCCCTTTTCAAACAACCTCCGTGCTCTCTTAGAACCAATCCTAACCTCCGCACCCTCTCAGAACCAATCCTAGCCTTTATCCCCTCAGTATTGACTTGTAACAACCCCTGCCCTCTATGCCAGCCTATATAACCTGTGCTCACCCCTAATAAACTCTCTTGGCTTCTTCACCCTCAAAGAACCGTGTCCTGCCTGTTCCTTCTCGCCGCCCTCCACACCTTGCACGCCTCCGCCGGGGACCGGGCCCAGTCCCCCGCCTCGCCCTCGCCTCCGGGAAAGAGCCCCCGCCGCCGGTACCCTCCGAGCAACGCCGAGAGCCGAGGGTTCAGCAACCGGCCGCCCCCACCCCAGACAATTCAACTGCGACCGCAACTGGCGCCCAACGTGGGGCACCTGCAATTGGACGTCCTCTCCACGCAGCGGTCCAGTGACGCCACCCGCTCGCCCGGACGCCTCTCCAGCTCCCCTTCTCCTCGCCTGCAAGGTAAGGGCCGCCTCTCCCTCGCCGCTCCCGGAGCCGCCTCTCCCTCGCCGCTCCGCGTCAGGGGCCGCCTCTCCCTCGCCGCTCCGGAGCCGCTCCTCCCTTCCCCACTACCCATTCTTCCGTCTGCCTCTCGTCCTTTTCTTCTATAACCCCCATTCCTCCTAACGCTCTCCCTCTTTCCCTCCATTACTTTGCTGTAGTCCTTTGTATGTTTCTTTCTTTGTTTGGCGCCGTGTACCTCTTTGCAACCGCCCCCCCAGACTGCTCCAAAATGGCGAACTTCCTCCTTCTTCTTCTACTGAGGGGAGGAAGTGCTCTAGTGATGACGTCAGCCCTAAGCCAGACCGGAAACTGCATGCGCTTTACCCCGCCCTTTCACAGGGCGGAGCTAGTCCGCCATCTTATGCCTTAGACCCCGCCCTTTCATAGGGCGGAGCTAGTCCGCCATCTTGTGTCTTAGCCACGCCTACTGCGCCGCCATCTTGCGACGCTTGGGGCCTCCCACTTCCGCCTCCCCCTTCGACAAGCTCCCCCTCGGAGCCGCTACCGGCAGCTGCCGCCGCTCCTCCCACCCTGCCGACTAACAACCCCTGGCTGCCTTCTACACCTCAAGGCAACCCTTAGGACAGCGCTGCCCCTACCCCCACTCCCGTGCCAGGCCCTCTACTTTGAGTGCACCCTGCTAAAAGCCGGCTTAGGAAAATTTGCCCCGCAGTGCGGCTCTGGATCAGCCTAGCCTCAGATCTAGTCACTCTAGCTGTTCATGTATTTGGAGAGCCGCCGGAAATTCCTCCAACCCCAATCTTACCTCCTCTTGTTGGCTTTGCCTCTCCACCTCCTTCCCCCTGTATGAGCCAGTTGCCTCCAACCTCTCCTTTTCAGAAAACACAGAGGACAGCCCCTCGAAATGCAATTGGAATACCTCTGCCGTCCCCCTAACCTTTCATTCAGTCTCCTTTACAGGAAAGTGCATCCGCCCTCGCTCAAGTAACTCTCCCAACCTCACAGCTTGTGCCAACTACTTATCTCCCAGCAGCTCTGCCAAATTTCTTATTCCTCACAACTCCTCCCAATGGCTCTGCTCCTCTACAGGACTTACCCCCTGCCTTAACGTGCAAACCATCAATACAACTAAAGAAACTTGCCTCCTAATTGTCCTTATCCCTAGGGTCCTGTACCACAGCGAGGAAGACTTCTTCCTCCGCCTGGAAAGAACTGCAGCTCCTGCCCCTCTGCAAAAGCGAGAGCCCATCACCGCCCTCACGATTGCCTCCCTCCTAGGTCTTGCAGGCGCTGGCACCGGAATCGCTGCGCTAGCCAGTCAAGGCTCCGCCCTAACTCACCTCCGGGCGGCCGTTGATGAGGACATTCGTCACCTACAAAACGCTATTTCCCATCTTAAAAATTCTGTTAACTCCCTCTCTGAGGTCGTGCTCCAAAACCGCTGAGGTCTCGACCTTCTTCTCCTCAAAGAAGGAGGCCTTTGCGCCGCTCTAGGAGAAGAATGCTGTGTCTATGCCAATTCCACAGGTCTCGCCGAAGACAGCCTAAAGAAAGTCCGAGAAGGACTAGAACAGCGCAAAAGGGACCGTGAAGCTGCCAACTATTGGTCCCACATCTTTACCTCCCTCCTCCCTTACCTCCTCCCCCTCATAGGCCCCCTACTAATAATTATTCTAGCTCTCACCCTAGGACCCTGGGTTATCCGCAGACTTCGCCAACTTGCTAAAAGCCAGGCCAATACCAATGCTGTCCTCTCATCATTTGTGCAAATCCAGTATCAATAACTTGCCTCCACTGAAGAAGCTAACCCTCCGCCGCGTCGCCACCCTCGTCCATCCCGCAAGCAGCGAGGCCCTTGTCGAGCGCCCGGGCGCCACACCAACGCCGAGCTCCAGCCTCGCTGAGCCACCGTCAACCCCTTTTCCCCTCCCCGGCCTCCCCCTTCCCTCATCCCTTAGCGGACCTCTCCGGTAAGCTTCTTCCTTCAATTAGAAAAGAAGGGGGAAATGCGGGACACTGATTACGTGCTTCAACTTGGCGGGCCTGGGCTGGGGGACCTGATCAGCCCCTGGGGAGGGTGGTGGGCACGGGCGACAGCGCCCTCCACAGCCCCCCAGGCCTGGGAAAGTGAGGCCAGAGGCAGGCCCCATTTCCTCACCCAAAATACCACTGTTAGGGGAGGCTTGCCGGAGGAACCGCCTTTTCCCCACCCCCTTATCTTGCCCGGACACTCCCCGTTGCCAGTGCAACTCCCATCACCACCAGTGCGCATACATTGTTGCCAGACACCGTTGCCAGAGGAACTCCCGCCCCTTTTCAAACAACCTCCGTGCTCTCTTAGAACCAATCCTAACCTCCGCACCCTCTCAGAACCAATCCTAGCCTTTATCCCCTCAGTATTGACTTGTAACAACCCCTGCCCTCTATGCCAGCCTATATAACCTGTGCTCACCCCTAATAAACTCTCTTAGCTTCTTCACCCTCAAAGAACCGTGTCCTGCCTGTTCCTTCTCGCCGCCCTCCACACCTTGCACGCCCCCCCCGCCGGGGACCTGGCCAAGTCCCCCGCCTCGCCCTCGCCTCCGGGAAAGAGCCCCCGCCGCCGGTACCCTCAGAGCAAGCCTGGGAGCCTAGGATTTAGCTACCGGCCGCCACCCCCCCCCCCCCAGACGAATCAACTGCGACCGCACATAAAGGTTTATAAATTTTATTGATCTTTTCAAAGAACCAACTTTTGGTTTTGTTGATTCTCTATTGTTTTTGTTTGTTTTCTGTTTCATTTATCTCTACTCCAATCTTTATTTCATTCCTTCTGCTTGCTTTGGGTTTAGTTTGTTCTTCTTTTTCTAGTTTTTGCAGTTTTGAGGTTATGCCTCTGATTTGAAGTCTTTCTTCTTTTTTAATGTAAGCATTTAGGCCTATAAATTTCTCTCTCAGCACTGCCTTAGCTGCATCCCATAAGTTTTGGTATGTTGTATTTTCATTTTCATTTGCCTCAAGATATTTCCTAATTTCACTTGTGATTTCCTCTTTAACCCATAGGCTGTTTGAGGATGTTGTTTAATTTCCACATATTTATGAATTTTGCTTTCTCTCTCTACTTATTTCTGGCTTTATTGCTTTGTGATTGGAGAATACACATTGTTTGATTTCAATATTTTTGAATTTATTGGGAATTGTTTTGTGACCCAATATATGGTCTATCCTGAAGAATGATCCATGTGTACTCAAGAAAAATGTGTGTATTCTGTTTTGGTTGGGTGAAGTGTTCTATATATGTCTGTTAAGTCTAGTTGGTGTAGAATATTACTCAAATCTTATATTTCCTTATTGGTTGTTGCAGTTTGCTAATGCTTCCATTATGCAAAATATCAGAAATGAATTGGCTTTTATAAAGGGCATTTATTAGGTTACAAATTTATATTTCTAAGGCCATAAAAGTGTTCAAATTAAGCATCAGCAAGAGGATGCCTTCACTAAAGAAAGCCTGATGGTGTCCAGAACACCTCTGTCAGCTGGGAAGGCACGTGGCTGGCGTCTGCTGGTCCTTTGCTCCCAGGTTCTGGTTTCAAAATGGCTTTCTCCAAAATGTCCCTGGGCTTCTGTCTCTCTTAGCTTCTCTCAGCTCTCTGCTTGGTTCTCATAGGGCATTTCTCTCTAAGCATCTGGGAGTTCTCTCTTAGTTTCTCCAGGGCAGACTCTGGGCTTCATGTCTTAGCTTAGCATGTCCAAACATCTGTCTGTCTGCATCTCCCACTGTCTCCAAGTGTCTGGGTCTATGTCGGCTCTTAGCTTTTCCTGGGAGCAAACTATGGTTTACATATCTTAGCTTCTCTCCAAAATGTCTTTCTCAGTTTCTCTGAGCTCCTTCTTTCTGTAAGCTCTCTTAAAGGACCCCAGTTATCTAAATAAGACCCACCTAGAATGGGTGGTGTCACATCTCCATGGAAATACTCAATCAAAAAGTTCCACCCAACAAGTTTGAATTAAAAGATCATGGCTCTTCTGGGGTCCATAACAGTCTCAAACTGGCACATTGGTCTTCTCAATAGATGTTGGTGTATTAAAGTCTTCAACTATTAATGTAGAACTATCAGTTTCTTCCTTCAAATCTGGCAGTATTTGCTTCACAGATTTTGGGAGTCTGCCATTATGTGCATATATATTTATAATTGTTACATCTTCTTGTTGACTTGTCCCCCTTATCAGTATATAATGACTGTCTTTATCCCTTGTAATTGTTTGCTGCTTAAAGTCTGTTTTATCTGATATTAGTATAGCTACCCCAGCACCCTTTTGGTTACTATTACATGATATATTTTTTCCACCCTTTCATTTTCACCCTACTTGTATCTTTGAATGTAAATTGAGTCTCTTGCAGACAGCATATAATTGGGTCATCCTTTTTTATCCTTTCTGATAATCTCTGCCTTTTGACTGGAGACTTTAATCCATTTACACTTAAAATCACTACTAATAATACAGGGCTTTCTTCTGCCATTTTGCTATTTAAACTTTGTATGTCTTTGTTCCAGTTTGCTAAAGCTGCCATTATGCAAAAAACCAGAAATGTATAAAGGGGATTTATTAGGTTACAAATTAACTGTTCTAAGGCTGTAAAAGTGTCCAAACTAAGGAATCAACAAGAGGATACCTTCACTGAAGAAAGGCCAATGGTGTCCAGAACACCTCTGTCAGCTGGGAAGGAATGTGGCTGGTGTCTGCTGGTTCTTTGCTTCTGGGTTCTGGTTTCAAAATGGCTTTCTCCAAAATGTCGCTGGGCTTCTCTCTCTTAGCTTCTCTCATCTCTCTGCTTGGTTCTCATAGGGCATTTCTCTCTAAGCATCTGGGAGTTCTCTTTTAGTTTCTCCAGGGCAAACTCTGGGCTTCATCTCTTAGTTTAGCAACTCCAAACATCATTCTGTCTGCATCTGCAAGTGTCTGGGTCTGTGTCAGCTCTTAGCTTCTCCCAGAGGCAAACTCTGGATTACATATCTTAGCTTCTCTCCAAAAAATTGTCTCCCTCAGCTTCTCTGAGCTCCTCTCTGTGAGCTCTCTTAAAGGAATCTAATAAAAAATCAAGACCCACCCTGAATGGGCTCATACCTCCATGGAAATATTCAATCAAAAGGTCTCACTCCACAAGATTGGATTAAAAGATCATGGCTCTTCTGGGGTCCATAACAGCTTCAAACTGGCACTGTCTTTTACCTTTTTTGTCCCTCAATTCTTCTGTTAATGTCTGCTTTTATATTTATTTGATGTTTTGTGTTGTACCACATTGAGTGCCTTTTCTTTTCTGTCTAAATATAGTTTTCATCTATTTTCTTTGCGGTTACCATGGGTATAAAATTTAACATCCTGGGTATAGAACAATCATATTTGGTTTGATACCAACTTAACTTCGATAGCATGCACATATACTTTTCCTATACCCCTCTGTCCCCCACCTTTTTTTTTTTTTTTTTTTTTTTTTGTAATTGTTACCACTCATATCTTTGTGCATTGTCTGTCCAGAAACAGATTTATCATTACTTTTTATGCATGGCATTTTAGTGCCTGTAGGAAGTAACAAGTGGAGTTATATACCAAAGAATACAGCACAATAATACTGGCATTTATAATTACCCAAATGGTTACCTTTACTGCACGTCCTTATTTATTTATACTGCTTTGAACCACTGTCTAGTGCCCTTTCCTTTCAGTATGAAGAACTCCGTTTAGCATTGCTTGTAGGGCAGTTCTAGTGGTGCTGAACTCCCTCAGCTTTTGCTTATATGGGAATGTCTCATTTTTTAAAGAAAGTCTCACCAGATATAAAATCCTTGGTTGGCAATTGTTTTCTTACAGCACTTTAAGTATTTCAACCCATTGACTGCTTTTCTCCATGGTTTCTGATGAGAAATCAGCATTCAGTCTAATTGGGATTCCTTTGTACATAACATATTGCTTTTCTTTTACAGCTTTTAGAATTCTCTCCTTGTCCTTTGCATTCAAAAGTATGATCAGTATATGACAGTGTGTATTTTTCTTCATGTTTATCATGTTTAGTTTTCTCTGGGCTTCTTATGTGTGTATATTCATATCTTTTGCTAAGTTTGGGAAGTTTTTCTATGATTATTTCTTTGAATGTTCCTTCTGCCATTTTCTCTCTTTCTTCTCCTTCTAGGACTCCCATAATGCATGTAGTGGTACTCTTAATGGTGTACCAGAGATGTCTTAGGCTATTTTCACTTTTTATAATTCTTTTTTCTTTCTGCTCCTCAGCCTGACTCATTTCAAGTGTTTTGTCTTTGAGTTCATTGATTCTTTCTTCTACCAGCTCCAATCTGCTCTTGAAACCTTCCTGAGAGTTTTTCATTTTAGTTACTTTTGTCTTCAACTACAGTAGTTCTGTTTGGTTTCTTTTTAAAATTTCTATCTGTTTCCTAAGATTGTCAAATTACTCATTCATTGTTTTCCTGACATCCTTTAGTTCTTTCTCTGTATTTTCCATCAACTCCTTGAGAATTTTTAATATCATTTTTTAAAGGCCTTTTTTTAGTATGCCCACATTCTGGTCTTCCTCTTTGGTGCTTTCTGGATTTTTATCCTCTTCCTCTGAGTGGGCCATCACTTCCTGTTCCAGTTTGCTAAAGCTGCCATTATGCAAAATATGAGAAATGGACTGGCTCTTATAAAGGGGATTTATTATGTTACAAATTTACTGTTCTAAGACCATAAAAGTGTCCAAACTAAGGCATCAATATGAGGATACCTTCACTAAAGAAAGTCCAGTGGTGTCCAGAACACCTCTGTCAGCTGGGAAGGCTCATGGCTGGTGTCTGCTGATCCTTTGTTCCTGGGTTGTGTTTCAAAATGTCTTTCTCCACACCAGAGGTAAAGACAGATGATGAAGACTGGGACTGTATAACTTGGCAAAAACTGGAGTGGCCAATGACTGTTGCTAAATGTACAAATATAAAAATGTCCTCACATGTGGGAGAACAAATGAATGACACCCATCCAGAGTGTTGAAAAAAAGGGATGGTATTTGGGAAAAAAACATAATCAAAGCAAACTGGAGTCTATAGTCAACAGTAACATTCCAGTATGCTTCCATTAAATGTAACAAAGGCAATATACCAAACTTAAATGTGTATGAGAGGGTGACATAAGGGAGAGATATGGTATTCTTGGTAGTGGTATTGTTTTTTGTCCTTACTATTATATTGTATGACATTTTATTTTTATTATCTTTTTTATTATTCATCAAAAAAAATGCTCATAATAATGAATATGTTCAAGTACTGATTATGGTGATAAATGTACAACTGTGTGATGATGCCGTGAACAACTGAGTGTACACTGTGGATGGTTGATTGGGGGAAGGGTCCAAGACTCAGACCTAACAGATGGCTTCTGCAAGATTCATGGCTCCTAGTTATTCAATCAAACATGAATGCAGGTACTGCTGTGAAGGGATGTAAAGATGAAATTAAAATCCCAAGAGGGTGGATCTTGGGATAAAGACATTATTCAGGTAAGCCTGGCTTGATCAGGTGAGGCCTTTAAAAGCAGAGAGTTTTCTCCAGCTTGTAGCAGAAGGGAAAGTCAGAGGGCTGTGAAGCCCAGCACCATGACTGGCTTGAAGAAGGAGGTGACCACATGACAAGGCATGCAGACAGCCTCTAGATGCTGAGTGTGGCCCCCAGCTGACAGCCAAAAGAAAGCAGAGACCCCAGTCCCACAGCTGCAAGGAACCCAATTCTGCCAACAACCTGAATGAGCTTGGAAGCAGATTCTTTCCCAGAGTTAAGAGCCCAGCCTGGCTGGCCTGTTTATTTCAGCCTCATCAAACCCTAAGCAAAGAACCCAGCCAAGCCCCCTTAGATTTCTGGCCTACAGAACTGTGAACTAATAAATGGGTACTGTTTTAAGCCACTAAAAAAAAAAAAAAAAAAAAAAAAGTCTTTCTCCAAAATAACTCTGGGCTGCTGTCTCTCTAGCTTCTCAGCTCTCTGCTTGGTTCTCATGGGGTGTTTCCCTCTAAGTGTCTGGGAGTCCTCTCTTAGTTTCTCTGGAGCAAACTGTGGGCTTCATTTCTTATCTTAGCATCTCCAAACATCTTTCTGTCTGTATCTGTAAGCTTCTGGGTCTGTGTCAGCTCTTCACTTTTCCCAGGGGCAAACTCTGTATTACATGTCTTAGCTTCTCTCCAAAATAACTCTCTCAGCTTCTTTTTTTATTTTATTTTTATTTTGAAATAATTTCAAACATATAGGACAGTTGCAAATACAATACAAACCCCATACAGAGAACTCCAACACACCCCCACCCCCAGATATCCGTATCTACCAATTTTACATTTTGCTACCGTTGCAGTACCTTTCTTTCTCCTTCCTTCCTTCCTTCCTTCCTTCCTTTCTTCCTTCCTTCCTCCCTCCCTCCTTTCCTCCCCCCCTCTTTCTTTCAACTGTGTCTATTATCTTTCTGTCAGTTATCTGTCTACCCATTTATCATCTTCTGAACATTTGAGAGCAGGTTGCATATATCATATTCCTTGAAATCATAACACTTCCATGTACATTTCCTATGAACAAGGATATTCACTTATGTCATTAACTTAACTGCAGTTAATTCAAGTAAATTAATATGGATATAAAGCTTAAATTCTATGTTCCAATTTTTCCTTATGCCCCCTTTGAGCTCCTCTCCTCCATTCTTAGATCCACTCCAGTATCATATGTTGCATTGATTGTCATTAACTCTTAATTAACTTTATTTTTAGATTAACTATAGCAAAAAATATTTTTAAGAAGATATACAGTAAAAAAAAATTTCAAACAAACCATAACATGGGAGTAAGAAAAAGACAACTAACGTAACATAACTACTTTACTTCCAACATGTTCCTACTCTACCCCGAGAAAATAACCTAATATAGCAACATTTCTGTGAACTTGTTCCTACCATACCCATCAGAAATTAACAAACCATAGTCATTCCTGGGCATTCCCAGAACATTAAATTTACCCACGATAGCTTATCTGTTCTTATTGGGTCATCGTTTCCCCCTTCATTAATTGTTCTCTATCACTTGTTCCCCTACATTCTACATTATAAACCATTTATTTTAGGAGTGTGTTGTTTAACCTCCAGGTGTTTGTGAATTTTCTAAGTCTCTGATGGTTATTGACTTCTAATTGTATTCCATTGTGGTGAGAGAATGTGCTTTGAATAAATTCAATCTTTTTTAATTTATTGAGGCTTGTTTTATGTCCCAGCATATGGTCTATTCTGGAGAAAGTTGCATGATCACCAGAGAAGAGTGTGTATCCTGGTGATTTGGGATGTGATGTTCTATGTATGTCTGTCAAATCCAGTTCATTTATCAGATTGTTTAGGTTTTCAGTTTCCTTATTGGTCTTCTGTCTGGTTGATCTATATATAGGAGAGACTGATATGTTGAAGTCTCCCACAATTATTGTGGAAACATCCATTGCATCCTTTAGTTTTGCCAGTGTTTGTCTCATGTATTTTGTGGCACCATGATTGGGTGCATAAACATTTATGATTGTTATTTCTTCTTGTTGAATTGCTCCTTTTATTAGTATGTAGTGGCCTTCTTTGTCTCTCCTAACATCCTTGCATTTAAAGTCTGTTTTATCTGAGATTAATATTGCTACTCCTGCTTTCTTTTGGTGTAGCTTGCATGAAATATTTTTTTCCATCCTTTCACTTTCAGTTTCTTTGTATCCCTGTGTCTAAGATGAGTCTCTTGTATGCAACATATTGATGGTTCATATTCTGCCAATCTGTATCTTTTAATTGGGGAGCTTAATCCATTTACATTTAACGTTATTACTATGAAGACATTTCTTGAATCAGCCATCCTATCCTTTGTTTTATGGTTCTCAGATATATTTTTCCCATCTCTCTCTTAATGTCCTTTATTGAACCAATATTGAATCTCTTTAGTACTGAACCTTTCTCCATTCTCTCTCTCTCCTTTGTTTCTCTGTTGGTAGGGCTCTCTTTAGTATCTGAAGTAGGGCAGGACTTTTATTACCAAAACCTCTCAGGATTTGTTTGTCTGTGAAAAATTTAAGCTCTCCCTCAAATTTGAAGGAGAGCTTTGCTGGATAAAGTATTCTTGGTTGGAAATTTTTCTGTCTCAGAATTTACATATGTCATGCCACTGCCTTCTCGCTTCCCTGGTGGCCACTGAGTAGTCACTACTTAGTCTTATGTTGTTTCCTTTGTATGTGGTGAATTGCTTTTCTCTTGCTGCTTTCAGAACTTGCTCCTTCTCTTCAGTATTTGACAGTCTGAACAGAATATGTCTTGGAGTGCGTTTATTTGGATTTATTCTATTTGGAGTTCGCTGGGCATTTATGCTTTGTGTATTTATATTGTGTAGAAGGTTGGGAAGTTTTCCCCAACAATTTCTTTGAATATACTTCCTAGACCTTTACCCTTCTCTTCTCCTTCTGGGACACCAATGAGTCTTAAGTTTGGACGTTGTATTTTATCTATCATATCTCTGAGGTCTATTTAGATTTTTTCAATTTTTTTCTCCATTCTTTCTTTTGTTCTTTAATTTTCTGTTCTGTGGCCCTCGAGGTCACTGATTTATTGTTCAGCTTCCACTAGTCTTCTACTATGAGTATCCAGAATCTTTTTAATTTGGTCAACAGTTTCTTCTATTTCCATAAGATCATCTTTTTTTTATTTACTCTTGCAATTTCTTCTTCATGCTCTTCTAGGGTCTTCTTCATGTCCTTTATATCCTGTGCCATGTTCTCATTGTTTGTCTTTAGTTCTTTGATTAATTGCTCCAAGTACTGTGTCTCCTCTGATCTTTTGATTTGGGTGTTTGTGTTTGGGTTCTCCATATCATCTGGTTTTATCATATGCTTTAAAATTTTCTGTTGCTTTTGGCCTCTTGGCATTTGCTTTGCTTGATAGGGTTCTTTTAGGGTATGCAGGATTATTCTAAGATGAATCTCTAATTTGTCAGATCTACAGCTTGGTGGTGTACACTTTTTCTAATTAACCAGCAGATGGTGTCTGCGAGTCACTTATTCCCCTCAAGTCAGTTCTCCCCAACTTTGTCCCTTTGTGGGGGTCTAATTCTTGTGGGGTCCAATTGGTGCACCAAGTTTGGGTGTGTTGTTGGTGCTGTCCACCCTGAATGTGGGGCGTGTGTCTGAGCAGTTAGGGAGGGAGGGCAGCTTTAATAATCAAGCCTCCCAGGTGTTCCTGGAGATTTAAGGCTGTTGCAAGAGTCTAAACCTTTATTTCAGTTTCACCACAGATTGTCTGTGCCGCTGACCCACAAGTCTTTCATATTGGTGTATGGTCCCTGGGATTTCCAAGTGGGTCCCTTTTCCAAGCCATGCCCTTCTAGGGTCTCTGCTGAGGGAAGGTTGTGCTATGTCACAATTGCACGCCGTCCCTCAAGGGAGGTTCTGGGCCTCCGGGCCGTGTAGATGCATTCCCAGACTGCTGTAAGGATGGCTGTATGGGGCGTGCCAATTTCCCCCTTTTCGCACAGCTCTGCCCTCCCAGCTCCGGGACAATTAGCTGTGGGTGCATAAAAGGCTATTGTCCATGCCCAACACTGTGGTGTGTGCACGTGATGCTGGAAACAACCCCTGTCACACTGAGTTTCTTGGTGTGGCTCTGGGCTATGGCCCCGGCACTGGGCAGGAGCGTTCCCAGCCCGCCGGGAAGATGGCTGCAAGGGGCATGGTTTTTTTTCCCCTTTTGGCTTACCTCTGCCTGCTTCCTCCAAGACAATTAGCAGTGGGTGCGTGAAAGGCTATCTTCCACGCCAGATGTTGAGGCGTTCACACAGCCTGTTCCTGCCACGCTTCACCGTGTGGTTCTCACTGCCATATCTGCAGCTGCTTGTGGGTTTTTTTTAAAAAAGAACTAGTCCACCTCCAAACGCCAACCCTCGGTTTTCCCACACAGCAGTGTTGCTGTCGGATATTCAGTGGCTTACTCACTCGTTTCAGAATGCAGACTCCTGGTTTCACCAAGTGTACAGTTCCTGTGGATTTAGCAGATCTTGTCCAGCTGGTGCATCACTGGAACTGGTATTCTGGGTCACTTTCTGGCTTCTATCTAGTATTTTTCATGGAGGTGTTTTTCTCTCTGTCTCCCCTAGCTACCATCTTAGGTTCTCTCTCAGCTTCTCTTAAAGGACTCCAGTGACCTAATCAAGACCCACCCTGAATAAGTGGGGTAACACCTCCATGGAAATAATCTAATCAAAAGGTCTGACCTACAGTTGGGTGAGTCACATCTCCATGGAAGCCCTCAATCAAAAGGTTTCACCCAAAAAGTTTGGATTAAAAGATCATGGCTCTTCTGGGGTCCATAACAGTTTCAAACCAACACACTTCCTGTATTTTTTTTGTCTTGTACTTTCTTGTTGCACTGTGCCTTTTAGCATGTTTAAATGTTAACTCTGGGATTTATTCCCAAAGATGCCTGTTTCATGATTTTGTAGCCAATTGATGATAAGACAGATTTTCTTGAGCTTCAGCCCTTCTATCAAGAAGGTCTGTCCAAGCCAAATGCAGTGTGCAGGGATTTCCCTGTCTTTATGGGCCTGTCTTGCCCAGGGTTTTGCTTGTTAGTTGTTTTGGAGCGCTCCTGTTTACAAGAGTTTTGTTGTCCCCTCTGTTTCCCAGGAGACAGACCTTCCTCTCCCAGGTGCTTGAAGCCAACAAGCTGTTGCCCCAGATTGCCCACCTCTATAGTTTCTTACACTCCTTTCATTGTCTCAAGCTGCTTTTGCCTAGAAGGCAAATTATGGGAGGAGGGGCAGGCTTGAGAGGACTTCCTCCCGTCAGTCTTATCCAACCAAAACAGGGCCAGGGACCCACAAAGGGGATGCAGACATCTCCAACATGCCTTGGGGAGGGGATAAGAACAGGCACCAGAGCGTCTTCCATGCCTCCAAAGCTGAGCTTTCCTGGCCTGCCCAGCAAATGCAACCCTTCAACTAAATGTCCCCTGCAGCCATGAGGAAGTATAGCTTCTTTAAGTCTCCTCCGCTGAAGCCTCTGTTGGGGCTGGCTGCAACAATGGCTGCCCTCAGAGCTGGGCCCCCAGCAATCTGACGTTGGTAATCAAAAGTTGTGATCAGTGATCAGCCATGTATACCCCTGGTCTTGAGGAAGAAGATTTTTATGTTTCTTTCTGTCACCAGTGAGCTAGCCAGGGGCTAGACCCCGCATTGACCTATAGTGAGAGCAAAGAGGTGGGTGCTCATAGCTGCCACACCAAGAGCAATTTACTGTTCTTTACTGTAAACTTTATCAGCCTCTTCTCCCACTCCTCTGGTTGCTGTATAGTGTTCTTCTAGCCTCCAGAGTTTCAAAGTAGCCATTTCAGACAGTTCCTGCCTGTTTAATAGGTTTTCTGTTGGAAGGACTGACATCTAGATCTCCCTACTCCACTATATTCCCATAATCTCTCGAAAGCAGATATTTTTATTATTCTAGATCTTAAGTTGGCTGGTAGGTTCACAGGTAGTCATTACATTATCATGCTTAATAACTTACTTATTGTTTGCATATATTCTTTGTATATTCTTTGAGTGCAATATTATATAGTAAAAAAATTCTGCTTAAAAAGTTGAGAGTAAGGAAGTAGAGAGTGATTGCAATGGAGTGTGGGGTATCTTAGGTGAAGTCATTAGAAGATGCATCAGTCACGGTTCTTCAGAGAAACAGGATCATTAGGATATGTGTATGTTAAGAGATTTATTTTAAGGAATTGGCTCACACAATTGTAGGGGCCCAGCAATTCTGAAATCTGTAGGGCAGGCCAGCAGTTTGCAAACTCAGACTGGAGTTGATGTTGTAGTCTTGAGGCAGAATTTCTTCTCCCAGAAACCTGTTTTTGCTCTTAAGGCCTTCGACTGATTAGATGAAGCCTACCCACATTATTGAGAGTAATCTCCTTTACTTAAAGTCAGCTGATTGTAGATGTTAATCACATCTACAAAATACCTTCACAGAAACAGCTAGTCTGGTGTTTGACCAAACAACTGGTCCCATAGCCTAGCAAAGTTGATACATAAAATTAACCTTCTCAGAGGGTTTCTCCTAATCTCAACTGAAATGAGAATGATGAGAGGGAGTCTGCAGGGCAAAGATCCCAGGGAAGTGCAATCCAGAAAGCAGGAACAGTTAAGCCACCGAGGGGAATGAGAAGGACCTATGAGAAGACTGGTAAGGCTGGAGCTCTGTGAGCCACATGGAGAAAGGCAAGGGAGATCGGCCAAGTAGGCAGGATCTAACCTGGGGGCCACGGCATGTGGATGTTATTCTAAGTCAAATGGGAAGTGGTTTGCATTTTTAAAAGATTATTCTTTTGGGAGTACCAAAGGAAATTACTCTCATTTTCCCTCCTCTACTCTGCTCTCCCCTCCACTGGTGGGGTTTGTGTGGAAATGACAGAAGCTAACCAATTTCCCTCTTTGCAGACTGCCAACTCCCAAAGTATCGGCTTTGTTTTTATAGGACAAGGAAGCAGAACAAGTAAAAGTTTAACTTGATGCTGCTTCTATGAGTAACAATTAAATCCACATTTCTAATAAGTTTCAAGTTCAAATATGTCTGAAGTGATGCATATTCACTTGATTTACACTGAGTGTCAGTTATTTCACCAAACCATTTTTCTCCCTTAATTGGGCTAATAACTTCTGTTCTGTCATCTTTACTCACTCCTCCACTCCCCCAGCAATTTTCCACTATGTTGGCTTGGACACCTGCCCTTGGGGTAGGAGAAGAGAAGGGTGAGGTGGTGACAAGAGCCTTGGATGTTCTGTCTGGAGACTGGAGCTGACTGTGTGATTTTGTCAGCTGAGTGATTTTGAACAAACCATTTACCCTCTGAATGCATTCTCTCATCTCTAAAACCAGAATAAATCCTTCTTCATAGAGATAAAGTCTGGGAAAAGCACCTAGCAAGGTGACTGGGATGCAAGAGGTGATCAACAAAAGTGAGTTGAGTCCAATTTAAATTAAATTTTTAAAGTAAAAATATCAAATCTACTAAATTAATAGATTTGGTCATCATTAGTGCTGCCTCCTTGGTCACTCAGCATTTTTCTTATTAATGTTTATTTTTGTTTACCATTGTACATGCTCATTGTAGAGTTTTGTTTTGTTTTTAAATATTAAGTAGCATAAAAGAAGAATATACAAATCATCCAGAATTCCACCACTCAGAGATAACTACTCTTGAAAATACCCATGTGTTTTCTTCTAGGTTTTTTTTCTCCATACGTATTTTTGCATTTGGATAGCACTGTTCATTCCATTTTATATCTGACTCTTTTCATGTAATACTTCATTTCATCATTTTCCTGTAACACTAAATATTCTTTGAAAATGTGAACAATAAACAAATAAAAAGATCTGGAGAATGGACTGTAGGGCGTGTCTTGGTTTGCTAGGGCTACCAGAACAAAGTACTACAACTAGGTAGCTTAAAAACAACAGATATGTATTGTCTTGCAGTTCTGGAAGCTGGAAGTCCAAAATCAGGGTGTCAGCAGGGCCATAATCTCTCTGAAGTCTACAGGGTCCTGGTGCTGGCTTGCTGGCAATCAATGGCATTCTGTGGTATAACTCAATCTCTGCCACCATCTCCTATCAGCTATCTTCTTTCAGTGTGTGCAGTTCTCCCTTTGTATAATGACACCAGCCATATTGGATTAGAGCGAACCTTAATCCAGTTTGACCTCCTCTTAACTTATAACATCTCTAAAGATCCTATTTTCAAATAGGATCACATTCACAGAACCAGTGATTAGGACTTGAACCTATCTTTTTGGGGAGCACAATTCAATCCATAACAGGGGGTCAGCATGGAAGAGGGATAGCCGTTTTAAGGCCACTGCAGAGCAATGGTGTTGTCTTGGACTAGGGTGAGAATGGTGGAAGTGGTGAAAGCATTCAGATGCCAAATGTATTGGGAAGAAAGAGGAGTGAATTATAGTTCAAAGAGAGAGAGATAATGGATAATTCTTCATCTTTAGACTGAGCAACTGGGTGCCATTTACTGAGATGGGGGAAAACTGAAGGAGGGGCAGATCTGGAAGAGAACATTCTCTGCCAAGGGCGCATTCCAGTCCCTTGTGATTTCTGGAAGACTTCGATGTTGGTGGTAGTGGGGGAGAGCAGTTCTGGCTAAATGCTCAGAGACAGCTGACACCTGATCCAAGGGACTTTGTAAAATGTTTCTCTGAACAGCAACCCTCAAGCAATTCAGTGACAGCCCTACTGACTGAGTGCCAGGTTGCATTCCAAAATTAGGGTTCCCACCTACTCTAAAGAAGGAAACAGTAGACACATCCTTCAGTAGTTAAAGGCTGATGCAGCATGCAGTTCTTCATTCCACAAATAATTACTGAGTGCTTACTATATGCTCTTCTAGATGCTGGGCATACAGCTGTGAACAAATAAAATTCTCTGCTCTCATAGAGCTTATATTCTGGTGGGCAAGACAATAAAATTAAGTTGTATATAGTATGTAATAACAATATGTGCTACTCCGAAAAATAAAATAGAGAAAGGGAATCGGGGATATGAAGGGGTGTGGCTGCAATTTTAAATAGCTGGTCAGTGGCCTTACAGATCAGGTGACATTTGAGCAGCTTGGGGATGAGAGTCTCGGGAAATGAGGAATAACCAGGAAGGGCCAGGCCAGAGAGTCCTGGCCTCTTGTGGTTACTGGTATAAAAGGACTAATAAGGTTAAGCTCTGATGGTCTTGAGGCAGACAATGGCAATAGGGTAGGGGTGTTGGGGGTAGACAGGGGTAGGGAGGGAGAGTTGGAAGACTTGCCAGGGGCACACAGAGCCCTGATGATGAAGGTGGGGAGGCCAGAGGAGAGCATCCTCCAGAGAGCAAGGAGAGCTCTGGGTACCCTCTTGATACCTACTGCTGGAGACCTGAGAGGCCAGGGGAGGATGTTCTTGGTTGAAAGGAGTCGGTGGAGGGAACTCCAGATGGGAATTCAGGTAAGAACACTAAGGTCAGAGTCAGGAGGGTCAAGGCACTTAGGAAACTTTGTTTTGTTATTTAATGGTTTATTTAGGATTTATAGTATAACATAAATATCATAATCTAACTTAAAGTGATTTTACACCACTTAACATAAAGTTTAAGAAACCTACAACAGTATACTTCCATTTTTCCCTTCCTAGATTTTATGCCACTGCTATTTTACATTTTACTTATATATGTGTTACAAACCCAACAATACATTGTTAATATTTTTGTATACAAAATGAATTACCTTCCAAAGATATTGAAATAATAAAAAAAGTTATTTCAGGGTATTTGTTTTTCCCATTGCTTTGCTTTGTTTTGTTTGGAAATGTTTTTTTATTTGATAATGTAATTTTTTTAAAAGTTTATATTTTTATTCAGGAGTTACCATTTTTGGTGCTCTATATTCTTTGAGTTGACCCATATTTCCAACCTGTATCATTTTCCTTCTGCTTGAGGATTTTCTTTAACATTACGCCCAGTACTTTAAAAATGTTGGTTCACTGTGTCTTGCTTCCACTGTTTCTGATGATAAATCTGCTGTAACCGTTATCTTACTCTGTGTGTAATCTTCACCTCCCCCCATGACTGCTTTTAAGACCGTCTCTTTATTACTAATCATGAGCAATTTGATTATGAAGTACCTTGGTATAGTATTTCTCGTGTTTTTTGTCCTTGAGGTTTGTTGAGCTTTTTGGGGGGGTCTATGGTTTTAGAGTTTTAATCAAATTTGGAAATATTTCAGCTATTATTTCTTTGAATATTTGCCCCCTTCCTCCCCTCTTCTTCAGGGATGATAATCATATGTATAGAAGACCTCTTGAAGTTGTTCTGTAAGTCATTGATACTTTTTTTTTTTTGGTTTTTTGTTTGTTTGTTTTTAACTTTTTATTTTGGAAATCTTGTCAAACTTATAGGACAATTGCAAAAATAATATGAAACCCATACAGAGAACTCCAACATATTTCCCACACAGGTACCCAGATCCACCAGCATTTAACACTTTTCCACATTTACTATATCATTCCATTTCTATCTATCTATCTATCTATCTATCTCTCTTCTAAACATTTGAGAGTAGGTTTTATACATAAGCATCCTTGAACACTTAATACTTACATGTATATCTCCTAAGAACAAATATATTTACTTATGTAATCACCTTCAATGCAGTTATCAAATTCAAGAAATTTAAAATTGTGTATTAGTTTCCCAGCAGCTAAAACAAATGCTATACAATGGGTTGGCTTAAACAGTGGGAATTTATTGACTCATGATTTTGAAGCTAAGAGAAGTCCAAAATTGAGGCATCAGCAAGGAGATGCTTTCTCCCTAAAGACTGTGACATCATGGGGTTAAGTGCCAGTGATCCTTGCTTTTCTATAACATGGCAGTGCACAAGGAAATGTCTTCTCCTTTCTCCTCCAGGTTTGGTTGACTTTTGACTTCTGGCTGCTCCCTGTGGCTTCCTTTCTGTGTCCAATTTCCTTTTCTTATGAAGACTTCAGTCATATTGGATTAAGTCCCACCCTCATTCAGTTTGGGTACACCTTAGCTAATAATACATTCACAAGTCCTATTTACAAATAGGTTCGCACCCGTAGGATCAAGGGTTGGGACTTGGACATGCCTTTTGTGGAGACATGGTTCAGTCCTCCCCACATTGATACAAACCTTATAGTCTGTATTCTATATTTTCCGTATGTCACAATAATGTCCTCTTGATATTTTCTCTTCCTTTATTGGATCTAGTCAGAATCATGCATTGCATTTAATGGTCATTGTCTCTTTAGTCTCTCTTTTTTTAAATTGTGGAAGCAATTACACACCATAACTATTCCTATCTCAATCACTCCCAGGCCTACAATTTAGTGGCATTAATCACACTCACAATGTTGTGCTACCTTCACCACCCTACTGATATTCTTTTAGTTTTTATTTTATTTTTCTCTATTTTTCATTTTGGATTGTTTCTATTGCTATGTCTTCAAGTTCACTGATTTTTTTCTTCTGCAATGTCTAATCTGCCATTATGCCATCTAGTATATTTTTCATCTCACTTTTTATAGTTTCCAACTCTAAATGTTTGATTTGCTTTATTTTTATATCTTCCTAGTTAACTTTTTGAAAACATGGAATACAATTATAATAACTCAATTTCTTTCTCTATCAATTCTAACATCTGTTTCACTTCTGGGTTGGTTGCTTGATTGATTGCTTTTCCTTCTCATCATGAATTGTATTTTCCTGCTTCTTTACATCCCTTTATTAGATGCCAGACCACGCTAGGTACTGGATATTTTTGTATTCCTATAAATATTTTTGGGTTTTGTCCTGGGATGCAGTTAAGTTTCTTGGAAGCAGTTTTATTCTTTCATGTCTTTGCTTTAATGTTTCATTAGATGGGTCTAGAGAAATAGTTAGGGATAATTCTACTCAATTCCTCATGAATTGAGTTTTTCCTTTCTATTCCTGGGAATAGTACTATTTCTGGCCCTATTATGCACTAGGCACTATTGTCTGTAATCCTTTGGATGTCTTTTTCCTTAGCCTTTTGGTCATGCACTGATCATACCCTGCTGAAAACTTGAGGGTGAGCCTCTGCATACGTCAGGGTTTTTCTCTCTGTGCAACAATCTCCTCTTTGGTACTCTGTGAACTAGCTCCTTTCTCCCCGAGATCCCAACTCTATCTTCTCAACCTAGGATGTCTGTTGGGCTTTTCCTGGATTCCCCAACCCTGAGCAAAAGCATGGAAATTCTCTCAAGGATTAAAGTTGGGGCAACAATAGAGTTCACCTTATTTGTTTCTTATACGTCTGTTAGCAATGACTTTCATTGTTTGTTGTCAGTGCTTTGGAAACTTTTGTTGTATAAATTTTGTCTGATTTTCTTAGTTGTTTCAGGCAAGAGGGTAAATCTGGCCCCTTTTATTCCAGCTGTTCAGAGGCAGAGCCTCTGTCCAATTTTTCCTTCTATTTTTCTACAAGGGGATTTGTGTAGGAAGATTCCTTAGAGATTTCCTGGAAGCTGTCAAAAGGATCATATTTCTTTGCATTAGCTTGGATAGCCTTAATAATATAACAACATTTAATCTAAAAAACAGCTCTTGACTCATCTAGATACTTGGAGAATTTTTAAAAGGTATAAAACTTGATCATTCACCTCAAGAAACTCACAATCTAAAGGGGCCATGGCTGTATTAATAAATAACTTTAGCAACACTAACTACTCTGTCAGCCTAACTGTTAAAAAAAAATTGATGTAGCACCTCTCTCTATAGCCTGCAGGCTTAGTGAAGGGGAGGTTGGGCCTGAAAGGGATACACAACCCAGCATATTCATTCCTAAATTGGAGATTTCAAAAGACTGCTGATAAATGGAGAGTCATAAATTTTTCTGCGATGTTTATCTTCAGGGATTTTCAGCAGCAGTACGAAAGACGTTAAAGTGCAAGACGTGGAAGACGCTAATACAGATGTAATCTTGGTTTCAAACAGTCCTAAAATGGCAGCTGCGTTTGGTGGACCTGAGATTAAAATCTTCCTAGGGACCTGAAAATTCCATCAATATTCTACTTTCCCACACTTGGTCTTCATCCAGAGTTCTTTAACTCAATGAATGGTATCACTCTCCATCAAGTTAGGCAAGGCAAAAACCTGGGACCCATTCTTGATTCCTTCTTTTCCCTCAATACTCCACCCTCCCCACATTCAATCCATCAAGAAGTCCTGTAGCATTTCACCACCTTACCCACTTTAGAAGCAGTCCACTTCTCTCCCCTGCTACCATACTGGTTCAAGCCACCATCAGTCCTCACCTGAACTACTTGTTAAGAGGGTTTCCACAACCTCTTGTGGTAGAAAAGGAGATGAGCTGCCCTGATGCTCCTTCAAGGAGAGACCTGCTGCCCAGCTGTGGATAATGCAGGCAGCAGACAGCTCCCAGTCACTGGTTTCCTCAGAGTCTGCCTCAGCCTCAGAGAGCCACCTCACCAGGGTCGTGTCTTTCCAAAGACACCCTTTACCAGCCAACTGTTGCCGTGGGGGTATAAAAGCTCAATCATTTCAGCCTGATGACACAACTCTGATTGGCAATACTCCAGAGCTCCCCAGAGGGTTAGCTGAGGCTTTGTGGGGCTTGCATCGCAATTCAACTTTATCGCAATGTCTGCTCAAGGAGAACTCAACCTGCAACACCTCCCTTCCCTTCTCCATTATTTTCAGCACACTGCGTCCACCATGATCATTTTACAATGTGAATTGAATCACATCCCTCCCCTATTGAAAGCACCTCAATGTTGCTTCTTTGCTTTAGACTAGAGACTGAAATTGTGACCATAGTTGATCTGGCCCTCCCTAACCTTCCTTTCTCATATCACTCTCCTCCCTCCCTCTCTGTCTTGCAACTAAGCCACACTGGCTTCCCGGTTCCTCAACCAAGCCACACTCCCTCCTAACTCAGGACTCCTGTACTTCATATCCACGACTACCCATCCTACTTGCTCCTATCCAAGTCCTTCATCTTCTCAATCTCAGTTCAAAACTCATTCTCCTTGGGAAGACTTTTCTGTCCTACTCCCCACCTAGGCCAGGTTGGCTCTTCCCACTGCTAGCACCTGAATTTTCTTTCACCATTTGTAATTGTATATTAATTGTAGTAAATCTTTTAATAATGGCTGACTTCCCAATTAGCGCAAGAACTCGATGAGATCAGAGACTGTGTATCCTCAATGCTTAACCCAGTGTCTGACACATAGCAGGGGCTGATTTCAGAAAACCTGTGCTACACTGTTAAGTTTTATCCCTCCTTGTGGTTCCAAAGTCCTAGGTGTCACTGTTTCCAGGAGATATGGGCTTCCTCTGTCTCAGCCAAGAGACCAACTCACTGAGGAAATGGGAAAAGTAAAGAGAGTAAGCCCCAGATAATGGTGCTTGAATTTGTCCCCCAAGCTACTCCCTTGAAAGAGCAGGTCCTTAGCAGACAGAGCCTTCTTCTGGCTGCCAGTTGCAAGTCTTTGAGACCCAACACAGAGGGTGGGCTAGGACTGAATTATTCTCCTGAATTGTACACTTTCCTGCCATCAGGGCTGTGCAGACACACGGGCTCCTCCTTAGGGCCATAGTGTTAATGAATAACAAGGGGAAGTATGCAATTCCTTAGAGAAGAGCTTAGAGACGGAAACATTCATCCAGATGATTCTGTGGATGGTAGGGGAGTGCAAAGAGCCCCAAAAAAGAACTATTTAGGGAAAAGGTGTTAGAGAAGGTGAAGATGAAAGATCTGGTGAAGAAGTTTTAGAATACATACCTACTAAATGAAGGGTGATTGCTAGTTAACTGGTTATTTCTTGTGTGGAGAGGAGTGAGTGGCTCTCATATGATAAAATATCATTTCAGCCATTTGTGTGCTATGCTTCCTGCAGCTTCCTTTTTTTGCCCCCCATAAGGTGACCCTTGTTCAGGTACTTCTCTCTTGATATTCCATTCAGTGGCTCTTATCTCCCTCTGTCTTCAGCTATAACCATTATTATCCCATCCTTGGTTGGGATCAATTTATCAGGCCTAAACTGAGCTACAGATATTTCCCAGTTCGAGACATCACTATACAGTGCTGTAGTATGCCAGGGAAGAAAGACATTTCTGGAGAAGAAGGTATAAGAGGAATAAGCGATATTTTGAATTCTTTGAAAGTGTTATTCTCTTTTTACTTCCCAAGTGTGTAACCTTCATCATAGAATGCCTTGGGAAGTTTAGATTTTGTTACAGAAAGAATGTAAAGAAAATTATCAAGGTAGTATTTAGCTCTGGCAATCAAAAATTAGGCAGTAGGATAATACCTTTGTACCCAAGATTACTGTCTTGAGAGATGGTTTTCCAAATTCTTTTGTCTCCCTCTTTAGCTATCAGGGTAGAAGCAGAGAGGACCTGGCCCATGAAATTCTTCCAGGGAATGTGAGAAGACAGCCTTCCCCTTTTGGGAGCCAGGCACTCTGCTAGAAGGAAATGAAGCAGAAGTAAAAGGGAAGACTTCTTTCTAGCTCAGAGAATAGTGGGAGAGATTAGGAGCTCCTGGGAGGCAGGAGAACAAAGCTGTCAGTCTTGTCAACTAGACTACCCCCTGCAGTCCAAGGTGGGGAAATGTGTAAGATAAATCCAGGAGAACGAAAAAGGCCAGAGGCTCTGTTCTGCAACCCACTGAATACCCTAGGAGGAGGCAAATTCCCAGGCTGGACACAAGGAGCTGGGGAACACCTTCTCATCCTGGTGGCTCAGCAGTCAGGCAGAGGGAGGTCATAAGGTTCAACTTTCCTAAGTCATCTTTGAGTCCAGTGTGTTATAGAAAGACTTCAGAAGTACCTGCGAGTTCAACAGACTGTCTTCCCTAGATCTCCTTCATCATACTGTGCTGGGCCACATCAACTGACTGATCCCCAAGGACAGTCCTTTCACCATGTCAGGGCTGAAACAATAATCAGAGAGCTTTTGGGGATAAGGACTGGTTTGACAGAGGCCTCTCACCTACAAGGCCTAGACCAAGGATTCAGCACCAGCCCTTTCCATTAATAGGGGTCTATGGAATTCAGTCTTGCCAATGCAGGGATGGGGGTGGAAAATGGACACTGCTATTATCTCCCATCCTTGACCATGATCATGCAGGGACCCAGGCATAGTCTCTTGAGCAAGCAATGGGCCATCCATGTTATCCAACCAGGCCAGCAGGAGTTGAGATCCCTGGGATCCTAGTTGGCCTATCTGCTCCCCACTACAATATGAGCTCCACGAGAGCTGGGGTCTTGTATGTCTTGTTCACTGCTATGTCCCCAGTGCATTGAACTATGCCCGACACATAGTAGGCACTCAATAGATATTTGTTGAATGAATGATTAAATGGAAAAGCAAAAGAACCAAGAGACATTGTGCTTCTTAAGGGCACAGAATCCCATCTGCAAGGAAACCCCATACACAGGCTGCTTTTTTTTTTTAGGCCTCCCTTTACAACTTGCCAGCCTCACCCCTTCCCCAACACTCACATTCACAAATGGACTCTGACTATTTCCTGAAAAATATCAATGATTGATCTCCAAGCATTGCCCTTGTGTTGGCACCTTCTTTTCCAAAGGCAACAAAAACTCGTCTATCAAGTTTTTTCATAGTTTGAGCAGAGGCAACAGTCGACCAGCTTCTGAACAGAGCTCTCCCACCAGCAGCTGAGCCCTTTCAGCTCTAATGCTCCTTCCCTGAGCTGAAGAAGCAGAAACCATGCTCACAGCCTGGTCCCACGTTCGCCAGCCTCCAGCTGCCTAAGGCAGGCTGGCCTCAGAGCCAGGCCCCTCGGTGGCCATTTGGAAGGGAGGTCATGACTCTTCCAGACTTAGGCAGCTTTCACGTGTACCCCGACATGGTTATTTGTCACGAGGGAGTGCCAATGGGCAAGTTTCTTAACTTTGCTAAGTCTCAGAATTTACTATTGTCTTATTGTTATACTATTATCTTAGGGTAATAATGTGTCTGCCTCATAGGATCATTATGAAAAATAAGCAAGAGACTGTCTGTAAAGGGCTTCACACAGTGCCTGGCACACAGTAAGAGCCCAATACATGACAGCTATGGCCGTTCGTTCTATCTATGCTTTTGTTGTAAACAAATAAACAACCCATATTCTGAAATAAATGGAAACTGCTCACCCCATCATCATTAATTCATTCAACAAGGGTTGTACCAGGCCCTATACAGAACAGAGCTGGAAAGTTTGCCGAAGAATACCCTAGTTGGGTCTTTAAATTCTCTGGGCCTTCCCTTATGTTGTTCCTTGGAATGAATCCATTTGCCTATCTCACTCTTTATCTCCAAAACTCAGCCAAATGCGACCTCCTCCAGGAAGCTTTCCCTGACTGTGCACTTCTCAGGCTGGATTCTTCGGGATAGCAAACTCTGAGATTCACATGCAGGAAATTTATTGGGGAGTGCTCTTGGGAATGATATCTGGGGATGGGGGAGGAAGAAAGCAGGTTGAACAGCAACCCCACAGCCCCATCTCATGTTTGGGCAAATGGGCCAGGTCTTTTTACCCCCACATTGATCAGCCTCTGGATGCAGGCTGCCACTGGAAGGAGGTGTGACCTGGGCTAGGCAATTTGCTTCAGTAGACACAATCCCCAGAGAAGGCTGCCAGATCAGGGTGATTGTCTGGAAGCTTTCCCTGCAGCTGGGGGAAGGAGGCCTTCATTCCTGAAGGGTGATTTCGGTGGCACAACATAGCATCCACCACATACTCCAACCTAGCTTTTACCAGTAATAAAGATCTGTTGCTTTCCATTTGCTTGACTCCCGTACCTAAATCTCAATTGTAATATTATATGGGCGAGGAAAGAGGAAAGGAATTTATCTAGCCCCTGAACTCTCAACCTCATTAAAAATTGGGTGGTTCTCCTCTCTGATTCCACAGTTGAATCCTTTCTTTGTTGCTAAGCATTCCTAGTGTCAGGGCTGGAAGTCAACAAATATAAGGGGATTTACGATAAATGAAGTGAGTCAAAAAAATGTAAACTAGAATCATGGGTTAATTGTAGAGTGGGGAGCAGGAATTGAGCTTATCTCCAGATTGGTCTGAGTCTAGTTTAAGACAATTTTTAATGCTTCTTTGAAGAGACAGGAAGGAAAGCAGATTTCACTCTTGCCTGAAAGAGCAGTGAGTTGTTCCCTTGGGCTGTCAGGTAGCTGCTGGGTTCAGTTTGGCCCAGGGTATCGTAAGGAAACGTAGCTGGTGGTTCTGCTGTCTGTTGGCATGCTCCAACAAGGCCAAACTTCAGGTATATTGAGACATAAATGCCCACTTGAATGACTTCTGGGAATATATAGTAGATTTGCAAATGTCTTTAATTCAAAGCTGCTCTCAGGAAATTGCCTTCCTTCCCTAGAAAAAAAATATCTGAAAATCCAACCCAAACTTTTGTATTTCAGGCCCACAACAGATTTTAATCAAGGGTTTCTGAGTCCCCAAGATATTTTCTCAGATTTCTCGTTATTACCTACTAAAACTGAAAGTTTTATGAATTTTAAGAATTTAAAACAAATCCTAAATTCTTTTCAATAGGTTTGTTTATTGTAATGGTATAGGTCAATTAATTCTGAAATATTTTAGATGTATTATAGGATTCAGCAAATGAGTGAATATGTTGATGTTGTTGAGAGCCAGGGTTCTCACTGTGGAAGAAGGGGCATACAAATATGGATTGAGATGAGGCAAGAAGGAATCCCGTGGGGATGAGAATGGAGATATCACTATGAACTCATGATTTCTAAAACATGTATGTGTATATGCATCTTTTATGTGTACATGTTCATGTATATGTCTGTGTATGTGTGCACACTTGTGCATGTGGTGGTTTGAAGCTGTTTACCCCAGGAAAGCATGTTCTTAATCTCAATCCATTCCTGTGATCCCACTGTAAATAAGAGCTCTTCAAGATGCTACTTCAGTTAAGTTGTAGCCCAAATTAATCAGATAGGGCTTTAATCCAGATAACTGGAGTCCTATAAGCAGAGTGAAAGTCAGACAGAAATAAAAGCCACAGAGGAAGCAGCCAGAAGTTGAAAGTCAGAGGAACCTGGAATAGAAAGGAGAATCTAGGAGAGGCTGTCATGTGATTTGCCGTATGACAGAAAAGCCAAGGACCAGCAGCCAGCCCCAGATGCCAGTCTTCTGGGAGAAAGCATTGCCTTGATGATAGCTTGATTTTTTTTTTTTTAATTGGGATTGTTCAGATACCATACAATTATCCGAAGATCCAAAGTGTTCAATCAGTTGCCCCAGTACCCTCATACAGCTGTGCATCCATCACCACACTTAATTTTTGTTCAATTTTTAGAAACTTTTCATTACTCCAGACAGAAATAAAGTGAAAGATGAAAAAAGAAAAAAAAAAAAAAGAAACTCGAATCCTCCCATATGCCTAATCAACCCCCCTCAATTGTTGACTCATAGTGTTAGTATAGTACATTTGTTACTGTTTATGAAAGAATGTTGAAATACTACTAACTGTAGTATATAGTTTGCAATAGGTATATATTTCTTCCCTGTATGCCCCTCTATTATTAACTTCTAGTTGTATTGTCATACATTTGTTCGGGTTCATGGAAGAGTTTTCTAATATTTGTACAGTTAATCATTGACATTGCCCACCATAGGATTCGGTTTTATACATTCCCATCTTTTGACCTCTAACTTTCCTTCTGGTGACATATATGACCCTGAGCTTCCCCTTTCCACCTCATTCATGCACCATTCGGCACTGTTAGTTATTCTCACATCTTGCTACCAACATCTCTGTTCATTTCCAAACATTTAAGTTCATCCTAGTTGAACATTCTGCTCATACTAAGTAACCACTCCCCATTCTTAAGCCTCGTCCTGTATCTTTGTACCTTATGTTTCATGTCTATGAGTTTGCCTACTATAATTAGTTCTTATCAGTAAGACTCTGCAATATTTGTCCTCATGTGTCTGGCTTATTTTACTCAGTATATTGCCCTTGAGGTTTTGTCATCAACCCATTTTTTTTTTTAAGATGGTTTTGTTCACACATCATACATTCCATCCTAAGTAAACAATCGATGGTTCTCTGTATGGTCACATATTTATGTGTTCACCACCTTTACCACTATCTATATAAAGGGCATCTACATTTCTTCCACAAGGCAGGAGGGAGAGTCGAAGGTAGAGAGGCAAAAGAAAGAGAAAAAAAAAATGACAGCTAGGAAGTAGCAAAAGGAAAAGTAACCTTAAATCAAAGTAAAGAGTCAGATAACACCACCAATGTCAAGTGTCTAACATGCCTCTCCTGTCCCCCCCCATCACATTTACCTTAGTATATCGCCTTTGTTACATTAAAGGAAGCATAACACAATGATTCTGTTAGTTACAGTCTCTAGTTTACATTGATTGCATCCCTCCCCCAATGCCTTCCCATTTTTAACACTTTGCAAGGTTGACATTTGCTTGTTCTCCCTCGTAAAAGAACATATTTGTATGTTTTATCACAATTGTTGAACACGCTAGATTTCACCAAGTTACACAGTCCCATTCTTTATCTTTCCTCCTTTCTTCTGGTGTCTCACATGCTCCCAACCTTCCTCTCTCAACCGTATTCATAGTTATCTTTGTTCAGTGTACTTACATTGCTGTGCTACCATCTCCCAAAATTGTGTTCCAAACCATGCACTCCTGTCTTCTCCTATCACTCTGTAGTGCTCCCTTTAGTATTTCCTGTAGGGCAGGTGTCTTGTTCACAAAGTCTCTCATCATCTGTTTGTCGGAAAACATTTTGAGCTCTCCTTCATATTTGAAGGACAGCTTTGCTGGATATAGGATTCTTGGTTGGTGGTTTTCCTCTTTCAGTATCTTAAATATATCACACCACTTCCTTCTTGCCTCCATGGTTTCTGCTGAGAGATCCGCACATAGTCTTATTAAGCTTCCTTTGTATGTGATGGATTGCTTTTCTCTTGCTGCTTTCAGGATTCTCTCTTTGTCTTTGACATTTGGTAATCTGATTATTAAGTGTCTTGGCGTAGGCCTATTCAGATCTATTCTGTTTGGAATACGCTGCGCTTCTTGGGTCTGTAATTTTATGTCTTTCATAACAGATGGGAAATTTTCATTGATTATTTCCTCTATTATTGCCTCCGCCCCTTTTCCCTTCTCTTCTCCTTCTGGGACACCAATGATACGTACATTCTTCTACTTTGTTTCTCTTTAAGTTCCCAGAGACGTTGCTCATATTTTTTCATTCTTTTCTCCATCTGCTCCTTTGCGTGTAGGCTTTCAGGTGTTTTGTTCTCCAGTTCTTGAGTGTTTTCTTCTGCCTCTTGAGATCTGCTGTTGTATGTTTCCACTGTGTCTTTCGTCTCTTGTGTTGTGCCTTTCATTTCCATAGATTCTACTAGTTATTTTTTTTGAACTTTCGATTTCTGCCTTATGTATGCCCAGTGTTTTCTTTACAGCCTCTATCTCTTTTGCAAAATATTCTCTAAACTTTTTGAATTGATTTAGCATTAGTTGTTTAAATTCCTGTATCTCAGTTGGTTCCTTTGACTGAGCCATAGCTTTGTTTTTCTTAGTGTAGGTTGTAGTTTTCTGTTGTCTAGGCATCTGACTTCCTAGGCCACCCCAATCAGGTTTTCCCAGACAAGAACAGGCTCAGGTCACAGAAGGAGGTAATATTCAGTATCTGGTTTCCCTGATGGTTTTTCTTAGAGGATTGATACACCTGTGCTTTTCTGCCCAGCAGGTGCACCTGTCAGCCTGTCACTGCCTGTGTAAGAGGGTGTGGCCTGTGGCTCTCCTCCCCTAGGCTTTGGGTTCTGGTTCTGGAAATGCGGGCAGTAGAGCTGGGCCCCTCCCTTTCCTCTTGGGAAGCTATGCCCCCTCTGGAGAGGTCATGTGCACATCCATAAGTTCTTTGTTTCTCTGACTCTGCTGATCAAAGTGTTTTGATTTTAAAATGGCTGAGGCTGTCTTTACTGCAAAGCGCTGCAGGCTGGAAACAGCTGAGGTTTTCTCCACAGAGAGAGAAAGGGACAGAAAAGGTCCCAGATTCACCCGTCAGCCAGAGATAGCACCCGATCCTCTGGGCTCCCCGTCCTGAGACAGATATGTCCCCCGACTCTCCCAAGGTCAGTTGTCACCAAAAGCCTCTGTCTGCTTGTTGAGGATTCACTGTCTGTATTGAGCAGTTAACATCAAAATCCCAGTTGGAGCTGGGCTGAGAGAGTGCTGCTCTCTAGCACCGCGAGGCTTCCGTGAGGGAGGGGCTCTCAGCTCTCGGCTCTCAGTGTGGGTCCACAGTTTTACTTACAGATTTTATTCTGCAGTCTCGGGCATTCCTCCCAATTCAGGTTGGTGGATGATGAGTGGACAGTCACATTTGTCTCCCCACGGTTATTCCAGGTTATTTACTAGTTTTTTGGTCATTTATGAATTGTTCCCGGGGGGGACTAACAGTCTTCCACTCCTCTCTATGCCGCCATCTTAGCTCCTCCTCAACACCTTGATTTTGAACTCCTAGCCTCAAAACCATGAGCCTGTTGTTTAAGCCAACCCATTGCATGGTATTTGCTTTGGCAGCCAAGAGAACTAAAACAGTATAACTATTTCCTTTTGCTGTCCCCCTTAAAGGGCCAAGCAAAGCCACCTCAGTGTCAATGAGCATACCTAGCACTTAGATTTTGATCTTTAATACTATTTCCCGCTAAAAGAAACCAGGCTTCTTGGACAAATGGGTGATTCCAGGACTGAGGTGAGGTAGGGACAAGATAAGCCTAGGCCATCTTATTATATAGTCACAGTGTGGTGCTGCCATCACCACCATCTATTACCAAAACTTTCTATCACTCCAAACAGAAACTTTGTACCAAGTAAGCATTAACTCCCCTTTGCTTACCCTCTCCCTGGCCCCTGATAACCTGTATCCCAGTTTCTGAATCTATGAATTTGCTTATTCTCATTATTTTATGTCAGTGAGATCATACAATATTTGTCCTTTTGTTTCAGGCTTATTTCACACAACATGATACCTTCAGATTTCATCCATGTTTTTGCATGTATCAGACCTTCATTCCTTTTTAAGGTTAAATAATATTCCATTGTATGTGTATACCACAATTTTTTTATCCATTCATCTGTTGATGGACACTTGTGTTGCTTCCATCTTTTGGCAATTGTGAATAATGCCGTGATGCACATTGGTGTGCAAATATCTGTTGCAGTCCCTGCTTTCAATTCTTTGGGGTATATACCTAGGAGGGGGATTGTTGTGTCATATGATAATTCTATACCTAACTTTCTGAGGAACTGCAAAACCATTTTCCACAGTGGCTGCACCATTTTACATTCCCAACAACAACAGGAATATTCCTGTTTCTCCACATCCTCTCCAATATTTTGTTTTTTTAAAAGTAGCCATTCTAGTGGGTGTGAAATGGTATCTCATTGTGGTTTGGATTTGTATTTCCTTAATGCTTAATGATGTTGAGAATCTTTTCATGTACCTTTTGTCCATTTGTATATTATCTTCTTTGGAGAAATGTCTATTCAAGTCTTTTGCCCATTTTTTATTGAGTTGTTTGTCTTTTTTGTTGAGTTGTAGGATTTCTTTATATATTCTGGATATCAGACCCTTATCAGATATGTGGTTTCCAAATATTTTCTCCTTCTGTAGTCATCTTTTTACTTCCATGATGAAGTCCTTTGATGCAAAAAAAGTGTTTTATTTTGATGAAGCCCTATTTATTTTTTTTCTTTTGTTGCTAATGCTTTTGGTATAATTTAAGAGACCATTGCCTGACACAGAGTCCTAAAGATGCTTCCCTAGGTTTTCTTCAAGGAGTTTTATAGTTTTGGTTCTTATTTTTAGACCTTTGATCCATTTTTAGTTCATTTTTATATATGGTATGAGGTAGGGGCCTACCTTCATTCTTTCGCATATATATATATGTGGTTTTCCTAGCACCTTTTATTGAAGAGACTATTCTTTTCCCTTTGAGTGGAATTGGAACCCTCATTAAAAGTCAACTAGCCATAGGTAAGATAGTTTATTTCTGAACTCTCATTTCAATTCCATTTGTCTATATGTCTGTCTGTGCCAGTACCATGCTGTTCATTTGCTATTTACATACTATGTAATAAGTTTCAAAATCGAGAAGTGTGAGTCCTCTAACATTGTTCTTACTTTTTCAGAATGTTTTTGGTTATTCAGGGCCCCTCACACTTTCATATAAATTTGATGATTGGCTTTTCCGTTTCTGCAAAGAAGGCTGTTGAAATTTTGTTTGGGATTGTGTTGTGTCTGTAAATCATGTTGACATCTTAACAATCCATGAATGTGGAATGTCCTTCCATTTTTATTTCTTTAAACAATGTTTTGTAGTTTTCCACATGTAAGTCCTTTGTATCCTTGGTGTTCCGGTTTGCTAATGCTGCTGTTTTACAGAACACCAGAAATGGATTGGCTTTTATAAAAGGGGTTTATTTGTTTACAAAGTTACAGTCTTAAGGCCATATAGGGTCCAAGGTAAGGCATAAACAATAGAGTACCTTCACTGGAGAAAGCCCATTGGCATCTGGAAAACCTCTGTTAGCTGGGAAGGCACATGGCTGGCGTCTGCTTGCTCCCAGGTTGCGTTTCAAAATGGCATTCTCCAAAATGTCAGTGTCAGCTTTCACCAGCTATCTTCAAAATGTGTCTCTCAGCTGCAGCTAGCATCTGAGCCTACATGGCTCTTTTTAAAGTACTCCAGTGATTTAATTAAGATCCACCCTGAATGAGTGGGGCCACACTCCATGGCAATAATCCCATCAACAGGTCACACCCTAATCAAAGGTGTTACTAGTCACATCTCAATGGAAACAATCAAGAAGTTCCAACCTAATTAACACTAATACGTCTGCCTCCACAAGATTTCATTAACGAACATGTCATTTTGGGGGACATAATATATCCAAACCGACACACTTGGTTAAATTTATTCCTAGATATTTGATTCTTTTTATTGTAAATGGAATATTTTCTTGATTTCTTCTTCAGATTGTTCATTACTAGTGTACAGAAATAGTACTGATTTTGCATGTTGCTTTTGCAGCTCACCACTTTGATGCATTTGTTTATTAGCTCTAATATTTTTGTTGTTGATTTTTCTATGTATAGGATCATGCCATTTGCAAATAGGGAATGTTTTACTTTTTCCATTCCAATTTGGATACCTTTTATTTATTTTTCTTGTCTAATTGCTTTGCCTAGAACTTCCAGTTCAATGTTGAATGACAGTGATGGCAGTGGGCATCCTTGTCTCATCCCTGATCTTAGAGCAAAAGATTTCTGTCTTTCACCATTGAATATGATATATTTTTCATGTCTGCCCTCTATCATGTTGAGGAAGTTCCTAGTTTTCTAAGTGTTTTTATTAAGAAAGGGAGCTGGATTTTGTCAAATGTCTTTCCTGCATCAATTGAGATGATCATGTTGGTTTTTTAACTTTATTCCATTAGCATAGTGTGTTACATTAATTGATTTTCTTATGTAGAACCAACTTTGCATACCCGGGATAAATTCTACTTGATCATGCTGTATAATCCTTTTACTGTGCCATTGGATTCACTTTGCTAGTATTTCATTGAAGATTTTTGCATCTTTATTCATAAGGGATCAATATTCCTTATATAATATTCTTTTCTTGTGGTACCTCTATCTGACTTTGGTGTTAGGGTGATGTTGGCCTTATGGAATGAGTTAGGGAATGTTTCCTCCTCTTAAATTTTTGGAAGAGTTTGAGCATGATTGGTGTTAATTCTTCTTGAAATGTTTGGTAAAATTCATCAGTGATGTTATCTGGTCCTGGGCTTTAAAAAAAAAAAAAAGGATGGGGAGGTTTTTTGATTACTGATTCAATCTCTTTACTGTTATTGGTCTGTTGAGATCTTTTATTTGTTCTTGAGTCAGTGTACATAGAATTTGTCAATTTCATTTAGGTTATCTAATTTGTTGGGATACCATTGTTTATAGTATCCTTTTATAATCCTTTTTATATCTGTGGAATCAGTAGTAATGCCCCCCCTTCAGTTCGGATTTTAATTATTTGCAATCTCTCTCTTTTTAATGTGAAATCTAACTGAAGATTTTTTTATTGATCCTTTCAAAGAATCAGCTTTTGTTTGTTGATTCTTTTGGATTTTCTTTAATCCTCTATTTCATTTATGTCCACTCTAATCTTTGTTATTCCTTCCTTTGACTCACTTTGGGTTTAGTTCGCTCTACTTTTTCTAAATTCTCCAGTTGTGAGGTTAGGTCTCTGCTTTGAGGTTTTTCTTCTTTTTTAATGTAAACATATAGAGCTATAATTTTCCCTCTCAGCCCTGCCTTTGCTGCACCCCTTAAGATTTGGTATGTTGTGTTCTCATTTTCATTTGCCTCAAGATATTTCCTAATTTCCTTTGTGATTTCTTCTTTGACTCATTGGTTGTTTAAGAGTGCATTAATTTCCACATATTTGTGAATTTTCCCATTCTTCCTCTCTTGATTTCTAACTTCATTCCACTGTGGTCAGAGAAGATACATTGTATGATTTCCATATTTTAAAATTTATTGATACCTGTTTTGTGACCCAACATATGGTCTATCCTGGAGAATGATCCATGTGCTCTACAGGAAAATGTGTATTCTGCTGTGTTGGGTGAAGTGTTCTATACATGTCTGTTAGGTCTAGTTGTTGGTCAATTGATATTTGACAAGGTTGCTGAGACAATTCAGTTTCAACAAATGGTGCTCAGACAACTGGTTATTCACATGCAAGAGAATGAAGTTAGATCCCCTCCTCATACTATACACAAAAATTAACTCAAAATTGATTATAAGTTGTATTAGTCAGGGTCCTCTAGGGAAACAGAACCAGCAGGAGAATATCTGTAAATATGAGATTTTATAAATGTGTCTCACATAACCATGGGGATGCACAAGTCCAAATTCCATAAGGGAGGCTGCAAGCTGGCAACTCCAATGAAGGTTTTCAATGAATTCCCCAGGAGAGGCTGGCTGACTGGCTGAAGTAGAGATGAAAATTTTCTCTTCTGACTGCTGAAGTCATTACTTCTCCTTTTAAAGCCTTCAACTGACTGGATTAAACGTCTCTCATTGTGGAAGACACTCCCCTTAGTTGATTGTAGATTTAGTCTGCCATAGATGCAATCAGCTTACTGATGGTTTAAGTCCATGAAATGTCCTCACAGTAGCAGTTAGGCCAGTGCTTGCTTGACCAGACACCTGGCCAAGTTGACACATGAAACTAGCCATCACATAGACCTAAATGTAAGAACTAAAACTATTAAACTCTTAGAAGAAAACATAGATGTGTATCTCCATGACATTGTATTAGGCAACGTTTTCTTAAATAGGAAACAAAAGGCACAAGCAACAAAAGAAAAAATGGATAAATTTGACTGTATGAAAATTTAAAACTTTTGTACTCAGCAGACACTATCAAGAAAGTGAAAAGACAACCCACAGAATGGGAGAAAAGAGTTGCAAATCAATACATCTGGTAAGGGACTGTTGCCCAAAATTTCTTTTACAAAAAACCTCTTGTAACTCAAAAATAAAAAGATAAATAACTCAATTAAAAATGGGCAAAAGACTTTGAATAGACATTTCTCCAAAGAAAATATACAAATGGCCAATAAGCACAAGAAAAGGTGCTCAGCATCATTAGTCACTAGTGAAATGCAAATTAAAACCATAATGAGATACCACCTCATACCCACTAAGATGGCTATAATAAAAAAAAAAAAAGAAACAGACAATAACAAGTGCTTTAGAGGTTCTGGAGAAATTAGAACCCCCTTATTTTGCTTGTAGTATTGTAAAATAGTACAGTCACAATGGAAAACAGTTTGACAGTTCCTCAAATTTACTATATTATTCAGCAATCCCAAGAGAAACAAAAACATATGTCCTCACAAAAACTCGTACATGAATATTCATAGTAGCATTATTCATAATGGCTCCAAAGAGGAAAAAAAACAAATATTCACTAACTGATGATAGATGAACAAAATATGATATAGTCATACAATGGAGTATTCATCTATAAAAAGAATGAAGTATTGATACATTTTATGACATGGATAAACCTTAAAAATATGTTAAACAAAAGAAGTCACTTGCAAAAGACTAATATTATTTGATTCCATTTATATGAAATGTTAAGAATGGGCAAATCTATAGAGACAAAGTAGATTAGTAGTTGCCAAGGGCTGGAGAGGGGCAGGGAAAAAAGAGAGAAGTTATTGCTAATAGGTCTGGGGTTTATTTAGAGGATCATAAAAATGTTCTAAACTTAGATTGTGGTGATAGTTTCACAATTCTGTAAATCTACTAAAAACCATTGAATTGTACATTTTAAAAGGGTGAATTTTATGGTATATGATTTGTATCTCAATAAAAATATTTTTTTCAAGTCTATTGTTCTTTATTTAGAATACCTGGATACCAACATTTAGCAGTATAATTTAGCTCTATAAAAAGCAATTTTTAAAAATAAATAACACACACATACACACAAACACAAAATGGGAAGGATTAGGAAGCATGGCGGTCAATGGTGACCTTGGCAGGGGCAATTTTAATGGTGAAGTGAAGGCAGAAAGGAGATTGGAACGTGTCAAAGTGAATAGGAAGTGAGAAAGTAGATGGTGTATATCATCCAACTCTTTCAAGGAGCTTAGATGTGAAGGGAAGTAGAGAGATAGGGTGAGAGTTAGAGAGGGATATGAAATATGGACTGGAGAAGGTTTTTCTTAACATAGGAGAGCTGGAGTATTAGATGGTGATGGGAAGGATACGGTAGAAAAGGCATGGGTGGCAATGCAGAAATTGAGAGGGGATAATGCATACAGCAAGATCCAGGAGAGGTTGTGGATCCAGAATTAACGTGATACCAAGAAGTACACTTTCTCCTTCAAACAAGAGGGGGAAAGAACAGGATAGATGCCGATAGGGACAGATTTGTGGTTTGGCTGTGGTAAGATGAGGCAGCTCCTGTCAGCTGCCTTGTAACTGTGGGGGAGGGAGAGAGGGTTGGAAGTTTAAGATTTCATATTCCAAGTCTACCTTACACTAGGTGTATGATCTTGGCAAAGTAATGTGTCTCTGAGCCTGTTTCCTCCTCTGTACACCTCTGAATAGTGGGGTGAATAAGACCCTGGAGAGTTCTTGTAAGGATAAAATGAGATAGCATAGGTAAAATGTAGAGCCAAGTGACTTTTGCACAGCTGGCTCTTAACAAATGTTAGTTTATTTTTTAGTTCATTTCTATACCCTTGCTCACTCTGCCACCACTTCCCAATATATCCAAGAATAAGTGCTTTTATAAGGCAATAATCTTAGTTTATTAATCTTTATACCCCCACAATCTATAACAATTCCTGATATGTAGTAGATACTCAATAAATACTTGTTTTCTAAATTCAGATCCAATTCCTCTTCAGCAAGGAACTATTAAGATTCCAGCCCTGAGCTAGGAATTTTCAGTGTGTCACTTCACCTATTCCTCATAGCTACACTGCAGATGATTGGTATCATCTCAGTTGTAAGATGAAGGAGGCCCCAAAAGACTTTATTGGGACATATGAAAAAAATACTAGAATATAGACTGCAAGCTTTGTATCAGTGTTAAATTTCTTGAACTTGATAATTATACTTAAGGTGGTTATGTAAGATGAATATCTTGTTCTTAGGAAGTGTACATGGGAAGTCATAAGTGCTCAAGAAGCATGATGTATACAACCCACAACCACTCTCTCACAGATACCTGGTTTTTGTTTTTGTCTTGTTTTGTTTGTGTTATTGTTGCTGCTTCTCCTTTCTTAGGTGGGTTTATAAGCAAGTCTCCAAGACATTGCCTAGAGCAACCTCTGTAATGCACACGGGGGGACTTCTGCCTCCCTCTCCCACCTGCTCCCCCCCGCACCCCTTCCTTCCCCTCTTCCTCCCTCCACCTGCCCCTCGCTGACATGGTGAGCCTGCCGTAGCACCAGCATCAGAAGACTTAAAGTCTTCATTTCAGTTATTGTCAGACCCAATTAAAAATACATAAAGCAAGACCATAAAGGATAGTCTTAAAGACTTGTAAATTATCACTCTGAGCAAGTGAAATTCATCCTCCAGTTTTGGCATGATAGAAAAGTCACTGGAGAGCTAAGATGCCCAAATTTAACTGCAGCCAGAAAAGGGAGAGGAGCAAGATTAAGGGAGAAACTGAATCATCTACTTCAAATGTTCTGTCTTTTTTTTCTTTCTTAAAATTTTAATAATAAAAAATTCAAACATACAATTATGCTAGTATAATTATGTAAGAAACTAGTAAATGAACTAGTAAATTAGTAATGAACTAGTGGAACTAGTACAATGAGCTCATATACCCAAAATTAGCAAGATTTTGCCACATTGGCTTTTTTTTAAATGCAATTCCCTAACTTAGTGTCATTTCACCACCACCACCCCCCATCTTGATGTGTATCTTTTAAAAATGGACTTTTTTTTTTTTCCATCTAACCATAAGAACTTTTTTACAACTAACAAGCTTGACAGCAATCCCTTGGAATCATCTAATACCTTGTATTCAAATTTTCTGATCATCTTACTTTTTTTCTTTTTCTTTTCTTCTTCTTTTCTTTTTTCACAATTGTTTGTTTGAATCAGGATCCCAGACCCACACAGTGCAATTGGTTTTTATTTCTCTTAAATCTCTTTAAGCTATGTAGTTTTTTCTCCCCCAAGACCCTTTCTCTCTCTCTCTCTTTCTTTTTATGCTTATGTTTTGGTGGGAACTAGGCCCGTTGTCCTGTAGAAAGTCCCGTATTCTGGATTAGTCTATTTTGTCCTTGTGGTGAAATTTAACTTGTTCTCTCTCCCCCATAATTCCTGTAAACTAGAAGCTGGCTTTAAGCATTTGGTCACCTTCAGGTATCTCTGGCAATGAGTCTTTAGAGGTGATACCGTGTGCTTCACATTGTACGATATCAGGAGGCACCCTCGCCCATTGTCCCACTCAGTGATACTGAGATTGGGCAGTGGGTGCAGGTGGTTGTCCTGTCCTCTCCTGGAGTACGGTAACTATGGAGTGAGTTAACAGAAAGTCGAATTAGGAGTGTTCTTTAATCATTTAAGAACCATTAACTGAGTTCCTACTGTGTTCCGGACACTCCTTTGTGCAAGAGGATGGAGATAAAAACAAACAAAGGTTCCTCCTGCTCTAGAAGAACTCACCAGAGTGAACTACCATGGCCTCACTCCATGAACGCAGGAACCACGACTTCTGCCTCTGTAGGTTCACAGTCCTATAAACATTTATAAGCACAGGCCAAGGGCCGGGAAGCACTCAGACATTGTCTTACTTGAAGCCTACAGCCCTCAGGACTCCTGCTGACCATGAGCTTTCCTGCTCTCCCTATGGGAACTGGGAGTTTTCTCAAACAGTAACCACAGTGTGCCCAAGCTGAGTCCTCTTTGAATCCTGAAAGGTTTGTCTTTGTAATTCAGTGGGCAATTTGGTTTTTTTGTTTTATAATTTTGTGTGTTAGACTTTTTTAAAACGAGAAAAGCTCACTTCCCAAGCAGGAAAGCATCTTGAATGTGGTTGGTTTCAAATTTCTGTCTCTCAAGTACCATGTGGCTACATGCCAATGGGGGAAACTTAAGTCTGTACTTGGCAAAATTAGAATTTTAGAGCTGGGTTAACAGCTTCTATGTGCTGTCCAAATGCCTCACCCTTGTATAGGCTTCACTCTGCTCAAAGCCCTCAAGAGACTTCTCTGCTTGAATTCAAGAGTATTTTGTATTCAGCGATCGTGCAGGGGATGAACAAAAATTTGGACTATAAATCATTGCTTGTGTGGACAGAGAATGTATGTCAAGTGTATTCTGAGGCTCTGTGTTCTTTAAAAGGGGCTCTGCTGAGTCACTTAGTACCCACAGGTCCTGTTTGAAATTCCCAAAAGGAAGTTCCATTCTTCTTCTTGGAGTTGAAGAGAAATGGATGCAGTGGAAGACTTTGTTTCCCTGCTGGTGGGACACTCCAGTCCATGCCTGATTCTTTTTCTGAGTATTTTTACTGTGGGTATATACATCTGTATTAGTGATACACTATTTAAAAAAAACTCCCTCTGTTTGCATTTCTAGCAGTGGTTCCTTGCCAGCTCTGGAGCTGAAACAAATTCTTTCTCCACCAGCCCATCCCTCCCCATTTCTCCTCCTGAATTCCATGCCATCCTAGTGACTGAAGCAACAAATGACACATCCATTCCCACTTGTTGACAGAGAAAGCTGCCGGCTGCCTTCCCTCCTTGGCGGCCCCACCCACCGCCTCTGGGACCTCCGTTGCAGAGAGTTCACACCTTAAGTCCCTACCAGGGGTCAGAACCTTCCCCACAGATTGGGTTGATCAGAATTTAGTTCCCCTGACAACCGGCCTGGAGCCTGAAGAAAACAAAGGCGGGGATTTTGCCTCCTTCCTAACCTGCGTTGGAATCCAACCCACCTCCAAAGGCCAGTGGCACCCACACCAGTTGCATAATCCACAGTCACCTAGTTTCACACAGTCTTGTTTTATTGTTAACCTTACATAACTTTGGCTCTTGTACCAAGTAACTCCTTTGAAGGCCCGTGAACTTATATGTTTGGGGCATTTTATGAGAAAATTAGGAAGAATAACCAAAGTAAGGGAAATGAAAATCCCAGTTGCTAGGGGATGGGGTTTAGATGGGACAAGGGTCATTTTTCATATGCTTCTTTAGGTCTAAAGACAACTCCAGTGCATGGAGATGATAGACAAAGCTGTTAACCTTCACAGAAATCCCTCTCCACCTGCTGGTCTCTTATTTCACTGTTTCATAATAAAGACATTTTGATTTATTTGCAGGTTCTTACATTTGGGCCATAAATGAACACTTTCCTCATTTAAACAAATTTACTATCTCTGAGTCAGAGGAAGTATACCTAGATATCTAAAGTGTTATTGAGGACCCTCTATGGGGTCCTTCTCTAGGGAGGTGTGATGGTCTAGCTATTTACATGTGGATTCAGATCCTAAGCCAACCCTTCATTATTTGCCCTCTGGCAGGTGTGCCTTTGGAGACTCCACCTCCTCATGCATAAATTAGCACTCATAAATGTGCTGAGAGGCTTAAATCAGAGAACGTGTACAATATTGGCCCCTAGTGGGTATTCTTTACAGGTTAATTCTCTTTCCTATCATCTTTCCCAAACATCACACCAAAAATTTGGAAGCCTTTCCAGAATTCATTAAATCATTACATTAACTTTGGAACATGGATTTTGAAGTCTAACTCTCTGGACTTGAATCTTGCTTCCCTCTCTGCGGTAGATTGTGTTATGCTTCCCAGGAAAAAACGTGCTTTTATTCCATTCTTATGTGTGTGAACTTATCGTAAATCAGACCTTTTGAAGATGTTATTTTTAGTTGAGGTTTGGCCAGCTGAATCAGGCTGGGTCTTAACCCTAATACTGGAGGGAGGCTTATAGAGATGGCCACAAAGAGAAAGCCACTGGAGATGCAAGAAGCTGAAAGTCAACAGAACCCAGAAGAGAAAGGAGAGGACATCGCCATGTGAGGGAGAACCCACGTCTTCTAGGACAATGCTTCGTCTTGCCGATGCCTTGATTTTTGGACTTCTCTTAGCCTCAAGACTGTGAGCCAATAAATTCCCATCATTTAAGCCAACCACTGTATGGTGTTTGTTTTAGCAGCTGGGAAACTAAGACACAGTCTTACAAACCCTATGATCTTAAACATGTTAGTTAACTTCACTGTGGAGAACGGAGACAGTGGCAATTTCTATCTCCTACGGTTGCGATGAGGCTTGATTGAGATAATAGTCCAGGGCAAGCATAACTGTTCAGTAAATATGAGCTATTATGTTCTCTAGAATAATAGTCAATGGTCATGTGAGTTAGAGTAAGGCTGCGCTTTCTACTTGAATTTGTCTTTTTGAAAAATCCTTTTTTCAATTTAAAAAGAAAATACTGTCACTTTCCCCTAAGAAGAGCAAAACTCATCCATTAGGGAGCTACTTGAGTTGAAATGTGCCATCAGGAAGCCTTACTTTTGATGGATTATGGAAAGTTCCATTTAGCATGCAGCCTAGGAAATGAAATAGGTTACATTTTCATAAACTCTTCCCATTTTGAGAAGGTTAGTTCCATTGGAGGTTCTCTAGGGACAATGCATGCTTTTGTTGGGGACTGACATTTAAAAGTGTTTGATTGTTCAGTACCTGGTGTTTGAAGAGTTGCTTTGCTACAATTTAATGGCAAATTCCACTCCGGATTTCCTGCCAACCAATCTATAAAGCTTTGTTTGAGACCGAAAGCATTCAGAAGTTATTTTTTTAAAGCTGGGAGGTGCTCAGTGTACATTAAAAAGAAAAAGAAATTTAAAAAAAGAAGAAAGGAAGACAAAAAGAAGAAAAGTCCTGTGGGTGTAGGATGAGTATTTGACATAAAAACTGGCTGGTTGGCTCCAGAGTCAAGCAATTAAGGAAGGTTTAAAAGGGCCTAGGTTAAGAGTGGTGCAACGCTAGCAAGCAGCTCCATCAACACCCAACCCAGAAGGAACAGCCAAGGCTCTACTCTGCGCCTCTCAATCAACAGCTTTGTTCCTGTTCTAGGCTGATGTGATGACAAAGCAGCTTCTAGGGCATTTTTACCAGCATGTAACATTACATAACAACCTGCTATGCGTGCAGCCGCTGTGGGTGTCACTAGATAAGAGCCAAGACTGGCATTCAGTGTTAGTTTCAGGGACTAAATATGTAGTGGTTTTCATACCAGTGTTCATGAAAGGCACTGATTAAAAAGTAGTTTTAGGCTTACGCCTCAAGATTGTATTTGTTTAAACCACCCTATTTTTTTTAAATAATGCAGATTAAAAATAAAGTTTCCATCAATAACCTATTTTTAAAAGATGGATAAATATCATAAATATATTGTTGAGTGAAAAGAGTGGGCTACAAAAGGATATGTAATAGTATGAAGCAATTTATGCAAATTTATAAATAAAACAATATTCTATGTTATTTACAGACACAAACACATTTAGGAAAGTACAAAAATATGCAGAGATCATACACACCAACTTCAGAAGTATAGTTAGCTCTGGAGAAGGATATAGGAAATGAGCAAGGGAGGGAGAAGGGATGGGAGCAGCAGTTTAACTGTATCTGAATATGGCAACATGTTACTATTAAACCTAGGTGATGGATGTTTGGGTTTCTGTTATATAGTCTGTACCTTTCTATTTTTCAAATGTTTCCTAATTTTAAAATTATAAGTAAAAAATCATGATATATTCATATAATGGAATACTATGCATCTATTAAAACAAATAAGGGAATTCTATATAGGTTATCAGAGAAATACGTATCAGAAATGCTTTTGATAAAAAAAAAACCGGTTGCTGTATGGTATGATACTATGATCTATTGTTTGCTTACTGTGATTATATCTATATCTCTATCATCTATGTCTATATCTATATCTATATCTATCTTTCAATGTATTTTTAGTGTAAACTTTTCCCCTGAGCTCCACACTCCTATATTCAATTCCTAAAATCTCTATCTGAATGCCACTCAAGCAATCAAAAACTTATCAGGTTCAAACCAAACCTCTTGATCATTCCCTCCAGACATTCTCATCTTCCTCTCTTCCCTGTCTCAGTAAATGACACCACCACCCATCATTTGCTCAAGCCCAAATCCCAGGAGCCAATCACAGTTTCACCCCTTCCCTCTCACCCTGCTGGGTCCAACTGCCCACTCTCCAGTCCATCTCATCCCCCTTCCTTTCCTGCCACCCTCTAACCTGTCATCCGTTGCTGGGAAGCCTGCAGTGGTTCCCCAAAAATCTCTCCTGGCAGCCACTGTAGCTCCCTACTACCCTTTCTCTACATAGCAACCAGCGTGGTCTTGAAAAGACTTAAATCACTCCCCTACCTTAAATCCATCAATATTCCTTTTGTTTTCCACTGCTTAATTATGACTCTGGATTTGCCTCTCCCTGCCTCCTGTGCTTCAGCTTCTCCAGAGTTCTTCCTGCTTCCCCGAGGGCCTCACACTCCCTCCAGGACCACTTACAGGCTTACAGGCAGTTTTCCTCTTGCTTCACATGCTTGGATTTCTTTTTTTCTTTTTTTTTTGTAATCAGAAATAACACATAAATGTAATTGAAATGTCTATACTGAAGGAAGAATATATATATTTATTTGATTCAGCAAGCACTTATTGAACACCAAACATGTTCCTAGGGCCATGCTAGATGGCATGTTTCCCTTCTTTGGCCTTCAGATCTCAAGGCCAAATGCTACAAGGTTTATGGAAGTGCTTTCATTTTTATTAGCACTCACAGCACAGGAGCATGTGCAGCTCCTCCTTGTTCTGTAATGTGACAGGTGAGATTCAATGGAAATACAAATGCACTTTCATTTCTCATCGGACAGAAATACTTTACTATCACAAACCATCCTCTTGGGTTAATAACATCCTCTTAGGGAGATAAATACAAAATTCCCTACTGTAGTTATTTTTCTTCTTACTATAAACAACTACAGGGAGGCGGGGCAAGATGGCGGACTGGTGAGCTGTATGTTTTAGTTACTCCTCCAGGAAAGTAGGTAGAAAGCCAGGAACTGCATGGACTGGACACCACAGAGCAATCTGACTTTGGGCATACTTCATACAACACTCATGAAAACGTGGAACTGCTGAGATCAGCGAAATCTGTAAGTCTTTGTGGCCAGGGGACCCGCACCCCTCCCTGCCAGGCTCAGTCCCGTGGGAGGAGGGGCTGTCAGCTCCGGGAAGGAGAAGGGAGAACTGCAGTGGCAGCCCTTATCGGAAACTCATTCTACTGATCCAGACTCCAACCATAGATAGACTGAGACCAGACACCAGAGAGTCTGAGAGCAGCCAGCCCAGCAGAGAGGAGACAGGCATAGAAAAAAACAACACGAAAAACTCCAAAATAAAAGCGAAGGATTTTTGGAGTTCTGGTGAACATAGAAAGGGGAAGGGCAGAGCTCAGGCCCTCAGGCTCATATGCAAATCCCGAAGAAAAGCTGATCTCTCTGCCCTGTGGACCTTTCCTTAATGGTCCTAATTGCTTTGTCTCTTAGCACTTCAATAACCCATTAGGTCTCTGAGGAGGGCCCTTTTTTTTTAATCCTTTTTTCTTTCTCTAAAACAATTACTCTAAGAAGCCCAATACACAAAGCTTCAAAGACTTGCAATTTGGGCAGGTCAAGTCAAGAGCAGAACTAAGAGAGCTCTGAGACAAAAGGCAGTAATCCAGTGGCTGAGAAAATTCACTGAACACCACAACTTCCCAAGAAAAGGGGAGTGTCCGCTCACAGCCATCATCCTGGTGGACAGGAAACACTCCTGCCCATTGCCAGCCCCATAGCCCAGAGCTGCCCCACACAATCCAGTGTGACGGAAGTGCTTCAAATAACAGGCACACACCACAAAACTGGGTGTGGACATTAGCCTTCCCTGCAACCTCAACTGATTGTCCCAGAGTTGGGAAGGTGGAGCAGTGTGAATTAACAAAGCCCCATTCAGCCATCATTTCAGCAGACTAGGAGCCTCCCTACACAGCCCAGCAGCCCAGAACTGCCCTGGGGGGACGGCACTCACCTGTGACATAGCACAGTCATCCCTCAACAGAGGACCCGGGGTGCACAGCCTGGAAGAGGGGCCCACTTGCAAGTCTCAGGAGCCATACGCCAATACCAAGGACTTGTGGGTCAGTGGCAGGGACAAACTGTGGCAGGACTGAACTGAAGGATTAGACTATTGCAGCAGCTTTAAAACTCTAGGATCACCAGGGAGATTTGATTGTTAGAGCCACCCCCACTCCCTGACTGCCCAGAAACATGCCCCATATACAGGGCAGGCAACACCAACTACACACGCAAGCTTGGTACACCAATTGGACCCCACAAGACTCACTCCCCCACTCACCAAAAAGGCTAAGCAGGGGAGAACTGGCTTGTGGAGAACAGGTGGCTCGTGGACGCCACCTGCTGGTTAGTTAGAGAAAGTGTACGCCACGAAGCTGTAGATCTGATAAATTAGAGATAAGGACTTCAATTGGTCTACAAATCCTAAAAGAACCCTATCAAGTTCAGCAAATGCCAAGAGGCCAAAAACAACAGAAAACTCTAAAGCATATGAAAAAAACAGACGATATGGATAACCCAAGCCCAAGTACCCAAATCAAAATATCAGAAGAGACACAGCACCTAGAGCAGCCACTCAAAGAACTAAAGATGAACAATGAGACCATAGTACGGGATACAAAGGAAATCAAGAAGACCCTAGAAGAGCATAAAGAAGACATTGCAAGACTAAATAAAAAAAATGGATGATCTTATGGAAATTAAAGAACCTGTTGACCAAATTAAAAAGATTCTGGACACTCATAGACAAGACTAGAGGAAGTTGAACAACGAATCAGTGACCTGGAAGATGACAGAATGGAAAATGAAAGCATAAAAGAAAGAATGGGGAAAAAAATTGAAAAAATCGAAACGGACTTAAGGGATATGATAGATAATATGAAACGTCCAAATATAAGACTCATTGGTGTTCCAGAAGGGGAAGAAAAGGGTAAAGGTCTAGGAAGAGTATTCAAAGAAATTGTTGGGGAAAACTTCCCAAATCTTCTAAACAACATAAATACACAAATCATAAATGCTCAGCGAACTCCAAATAGAATAAATCCAAATAAACCCACTCTGAGACATATTCTGATCACACTGTCAAACACAGGAGAGAAGGAGCAAGTTCTGAAAGCAGCAAGAGAAAAGCAATTCACCACATACAAAGGAAACAGCATAAGACTAAGTAGTGACTACTCAGCAGCCACCATGGAGGCGAGAAGGCAGTGGCACGATATATGTAAAATTCTGAGTGAGAAAAATTTCCAACCAAGAATACTTTATCCAGCAAAGCTCTCCTTCAAATTTGAGGGAGAGCTTAAATTTTTCACAGACAAACAAATGCTGAGAGAATTTGCTAACAAGAGACCTGCCCTACTGCAGATACTAAAGGGAGCCCTACAGACAGAAAAACAAAGAAAGGACAGAGAGACTTGGAGAAAGGTTCAGTACTAAAGAGATTCGGTATGGGTACAATAAAGGATATTAATAGAGAGACGGGAAAAATATGACAAACATAAACCAAAGGATAAGATGGCTGATTCAAGAAATGCCTTCACGGTTATAATGTTGAATGTAAATGGATTAAACTCCCCAATTAAAAGATATAGATTCGCAGAATGGATCAAAAAAAATGAACCATCAATATGTTGCATACAAGAGACTCATCTTAGACACAGGGACACAAAGAAACTGAAAGTGAAAGGATGGAAAAAAATATTTCATGCAAGCTACAGCCAAAAGAAAGCAGGTGTAGCAATATTAATCTCACATAAAATAGACTTCAAATGCAGGGATATTTTGAGAGACAAAGAAGGCCACTACATACTAATAAAAGGGGCAATTCAACAAGAAGAAATAACAATCGTAAATGTCTATGCACCCAATCAAGGTGCCACAAAATACTTGAGAGAAACACTGGCAAAACTAAAGGAAGCAATTGATGTTTCCACAATAATTGTGGGAGACTTCAACACATCACTCTCTCCTATAGATAGATCAACCAGACAGAAAACCAATAAGGAAATTGAAAACCTAAACAATCTGATAAATGAATTAGATTTAACAGACATATACAGGACATTACATCCCAAATCACCAGGATACACATACTTTTATAGTGCTCATGGAACTTCCTCCAGAATAGATCATATGCTGGGACATAAAACAAGCCTCAATAAATTTAAAAAGATTGAAATTATTCAAAGCACATTCTCTGACCACAATGGAATACAATTAGAAGTCAATAACCATCAGAGACTTAGAAAATTCACAAATACCTGGAGGTTAAACAACACACTCCTAAACAATCAGTGGGTTAAAGAAGAAATAGCAAGAGAAATTGCTAAATATATAGAGACAAATGAAAATGAGAACACAACATACCAAAACCTATGGGATGCAGCAAAAGCAGTGCTAAGGGGGAAATTTATAGCACTAAACGCATATATTAAAAAGGAAGAAAGAGCCAAAATCAAAGAACTAATGGATCAACTGAAGAAGCTAGAAAATGAACAGCAAACCAATCCTAAACCAGGTAGAAGAAAAGAAATAACAAGAATTAAAGCAGAAATAAATGACATAGAGAACAAAAAAACAATAGAGAGGATAAATATCACCAAAAGTTGGTTCTTTGAGAAGATCAACAAGATTGACAAGCCCCTCGCTAGACTGACAAAATCAAAAAGAGAGAAGACCCATATAAACAAAATAATGAATGAAAAAGGTGACATAACTGCACATCCTGAAGAAATTAAAAAAATTATAAGAGGATACTATGAACAACTGTATGGCAACAAACTGGATAATGTAGAGGAAATGAACAATTTCCTGGAAACATATGAACAACCTAGACTGACCAGAGAAGAAATAGAAGACCTCAACCAACCCATCACAAGCAAAGAGATCCAATCAGTCATCAAAAATCTTCCCACAAATAAATGCCCAGGGCCAGATGGCTTCACAGGGGAATTCTACCAAACTTTCCAGAAAGAACTGACACCAATCTTACTCAAACTCTTTCAAAACATTGAAGAAAATGGAACACTACCTAACTCATTCTATGAAGCTAACATCAATCTAATACCAAAACCAGGCAAAGATGCTACAAAAAAGGAAAACTACCGGCCATTCTCCCTAATGAATATAGATGCAAAAATCCTCAACAAAATACTTGCAAATGGAATCCAAAGACACATTAAAAAAATCATACACCATGACCAAGTGGGGTTTATTCCAGGCATGCAAGGATGGTTCAACATAAGAAAATCAATCAATGTATTACAACACATTAACAAGTCAAAAGGGAAAAATCAATTGATCATCTCAATAGATGCTGAAAAAGCATTTGACAAAATCCAACATCCGTTTTTGATAAAAACACTGCAAAAGGTAGGAATTGAAGGAAACTTCCTCAACATGATAAAGAGCATATATGAAAAACCCACAGCCAGCATAGTACTCAATGGTGAGAGACTGAAAGCCTTCCCTCTAAGATCAGGAACAAGACAAGGATGCCCGCTGTCACCACTGTTATTCAACATTGTGCTGGAAGTGCTAGCCAGGGCAATCCGGCAAGACAAAGAAATAAAAGGCATCCAAATTGGAAAAGAAGAAGTAAAACTGTCATTGTCTGCAGATGATATGATCTTATATCTAGAAAACCCTGAGAAATCGACGATACAGCTACTAGAGCTAATAAACAAATTTAGCAAAGTAGCGGGATACAAGGTTAATGCACATAAGTCAGTAATGTTTCTATATGCTAGAAATGAACAAACTGAAGAGACACTCAAGAAAAAGATACCATTTTCAATAGCAACTAAAAAATTCAAGTACCTAGGAATAAACTTAACCAAAGATGTAAAAGACCTATACAAAGAAAACTACATAACTCTACTAAAAGAAATAGAAGGGGACCTTAAAAGATGGAAAAATATTCCATGTTCATGGATAGGAAGGCTAAATGTCATTAAGATGTCAATTCTACCCAAACTCATCTACAGATTCAATGCAATCCCAATCAAAATTCCAACAACCTACTTTGCAGACTTGGAAAAGCTAGTTATCAAATTTATCTGGAAAGGGAAGATGCCTCGAATTGCTAAAGACACTCTAAAAAAGAAAAACGAAGTGGGAGGACTTACACTCCCTGACTTTGAAGCTTATTATAAAGCCACAGTTGCCAAAACAGCATGGTACTGGCACAAAGATAGACATATAGATCAATGGAATCGAATTGAGAATTCAGAGATAGACCCTCAGATCTATGGCCGACTGATCTTTGATAAGGCCCCCAAAGTCACTGAACTGAGTCATAATGGTCTTTTCAACAAATGGGGCTGGGAGAGTTGGATATCCATATCCAAAAGAATGAAAGAGGACCCCTACTTCACCCCCTACACAAAAATTAACTCAAAATAGACAAAAGATCTCAATATGAAAGAAAGTACCATAAAACTCCTAGAAGATAATGTAGGAAAACATCTTCAAGACCTTGTATTAGGCGGCCACTTCCTAGACTTTACACCCAAAGCACAAGCAACAAAAGAAAAAATAGATAAATGGGAACTCCTGAAGCTTAGAAGTTTCTGCACCTCAAAGGAATTTCTCAAAAAGGTGAAGAGGCAGCCAACTCAATGGGAAAAAATTTTTGGAAACCATGTATCTGACAAAAGACTGATATCTTGCATATATAAAGAAATCCTACAACTCAATGACAATAGTACAGACAGCCCAATTATAAAATGGGCAAAAGATATGAAAAGACAGTTCTCTGAAGAGGAAATACAAATGGCCAAGAAACACATGAAAAAATGTTCAGCTTCACTAGCTATTAGAGAGATGCAAATTAAGACCACAATGAGATACCATCTAACACCGGTTAGAATGGCTGCCATTAAACAAACAGGAAACTACAAATGCTGGAGGGGATGTGGAGAAATTGGAACTATTATTCATTGTTGGTGGGACTGTATAATGGTTCAGCCACTCTGGAAGTCAGTCTGGCAGTTCCTTAGAAAACTAGATATAGAGTTACCATTCGATCCAGTGATTGCACTTCTCGGTATATACCCGGAAGAACGGAAAGCAGTGACACGAACAGATATCTGCACGTCAATGTTCATAGCAGCATTATTCACAATTGCCAAGAGATGGAAACAACCCAAATGTCCTTCAACAGATGAGTGGATAAATAAAATGTGGTATATACACACGATGGAATACTACGCGGCAGTAAGAAGGAACGATCTTGTGAAACATATGACAACATGGATGAACCTTGAAGACATAATGCTGAGCGAAATAAGCCAGGCACAAAAAGAGAAATATTATATGCTACCACTAATGTGAACTTTGAAAAATGTAAAACAAATGGTTTATAATGTAGAATGTAGGGGAACTAGCAATAGAGAGCAATTAAGGAAGGGGGAACAATAATCCAAGAAGAACAGATAAGCTATTTAACGTTCTGGGGATGCCCAGGAATAACTATGGTCTGTTAATTTCTGATGAATATAGTAGGAACAAGTTCACAGAAATGTTGCTATATTAGGTAACTTTCTTGGGGTAAAGTAGGAACATGTTGGAAGTTAAGCAGTTATCTTAGGTTAGTTGTCTTTTTCTTACTCCCTTGTTATGGTCTCTTTGAAATGTTCTTTTATTGTATGTTTGTTTTCTTTTTAACTTTTTTTTCATACAGTTGATTTAAAAAAGAAGGGAAAGTTAAAAAAAAAAAGAATCAAAAACAAGGAAAAAAAGATGTAGTGCCCCCTTGAGGAGCCTGTGGAGAATGCAGGGGTATTCGCCTACCCCACCTCAATGGTTGCTAACATGACCACAGACATAGGGGACTGGTGGTTTGATGGGTTGAGCCCTCTACCACAGGTTTTACCCTTGGGAAGACGGTTGCTGCAAAGGAGAGGCTAGGCCTCCCTATAATTGTGCCTAAGAGCCTCCTCCCGAATGCCTCTTTGTTGCTCAGATGTGGCCCTCTCTCTCTGGCTAAGCCAATTTGAAAGGTGAAATCACTGCCCTCCCCCCTACGTGGGATCAGACACCCAGGGGAGTGAATCTCCCTGGCAACATGGAATATGACTCCCGGGGAGGAATGTAGACCTGGCATCGTGGGACGGAGAACATCTTCTTGACCAAAAGGGGGATGTGAAAGGAAATGAAATAAGCTTCAGTGGCAGAGAGATTCCAAAAGGAGCCGAGAGGTCACTCTGGTGGGCACTCTTACGCACACTTTAGACAACCCTTTTTAGGTTCTAAAGAATTAGGGTAGCTGGTGGTGGATACCTGAAACTATCAAACTACAACCCAGAACCCATGAATCTTGAAGACAGTTGTATAAAAATGTAGCTTATGAGGGGTGACAATGGGATTGGGAAAGCCATAAGGACCACACTCCACTTTGTCTAGTTTATGGATGGATGAGTAGAAAAATAGGGGAAGGAGACAAACAGACAGAGGTACCCAGTGTTCTTTTTTACTTCAATTGCTCTTTTTCACTCCAATTATTATTCTTGTTATTTTTGTGTGTGTGCTAATGAAGGTGTCAGGGATTGATTTAGGTGATGAATGTACAACTATGTAATGGTACTGTGAACAATCGAAAGTACGATTTGTTTTGTATGACTGCGTGGTATGTGAATATATCTCAATAAAATGAAAATTAAAAAAAAAAAAAAAAAAAAAAAAAAAAAACAACACCAACTACAAGTCCAGAAACCAAATGAATTTCACAGTGTTCTTATTGGCCACATGTTCTGCTATTTCTGCATTAACCCTGTTTTAAACTGTTCCGTTGTTAACTTTCTTATGTATAGAGATTGCCAGGTACCTCTCTGAGGAGCCTGGAGGTTTGAACCCATTGTGAGCTGATGCTCAGATGCCCAGCAAGTCCCCAGTGCCTGTACCCTGCCTTTCAGAGCTTCCTTGTCTCCTGGACACAGTTTAGATAAATGACTCATTTCAAAATCCTTGGGCAAAAATCTGGGAGGAAACACGTTTTAAGGCCTAAATTCTCTATATTGATTATTGATATTAACTTGAGCCAGTCTCTGTTTTTCCTTCTCTCCCTAAAAGATCTGAGTGTACAAGAGAACCCAGCTAACATCTCACTAACTGGGAGGTGAATGTAGGTGGCTTAGCATCGTGTTTAAAGCTTGGACTTTAGAGCCAGAGAAAGTTTGCTCAATATGCCTTTCCCTTCAAGCCCTGCCTTTTTCTTCCAGATGAACTCCTACACATCTATCGACACCCACCTCAAGACCTACCCACTTGGGGAAAAATTTTCCAATGCAATCAATTTGATTAGGCAGTTCTTTTTTGTTTGTTTGTTTTTCTGGATCCCCAAAGCACGTCCATTATATCTATTATAGCACTTAGCATATTGTCTTGTTATCATGTGCTTACCTGTATGTCTCTCCCATTGATTGAATAATGAGATCTCCAAGGCTAGAACGATACCTTACTCTGTTTAGCATGGTGTCTGTCATATGCAATAGTGATAAAATAGGAGGGCCATGTAGCCTGTCAGATCTGGTTTCAAATCCTGGCTTCACTTCTTACTAGCTATTTGGCTAAACTGAAATTATGCAATCTCTCTAAACCTCAATTTCCTCTTCTAAAAGATGGGATTGTTGAGAGAGTTAAATTAGGCATTGCACATATATGTTTGACACAGTGACTATTTCATACTGAAGAATTTTTAATTCTCATTTTTATTGTTAATTGCGTAAACTGTTAGCTTAACTAATAAACGAATGACCCAAACCTCTGCTCATGGTTCCCTCAGTCAGAGCTCTTTGATATTAACCTAACATCATGAAAGGTAGTAGGAAATGTCATTGACACAATGTCCACTCTCATAAATACAGCTAAAAATATCTGGGTACTTTAAATGGCTACTTTGGAGGATGCCTGTTAGAAGAAAATAGCCTATCGTTTCTAAGTTGCTCCCTGAGTTATGGTAAAAAAAAAATAATAATAAAAATAAAATTAATAAAAACCCTTTCTATAAATGCTGAAGGTCCTATAATGTGCATTGCATATTCTACTTGTTTGGGCAAGCGATTTTTTCTGGGCAACTGCAAGAGACAGCTTAACTAGTGGTCATTAGAATAGATGAAGCTGATTACACATCACTTAACAGCATTTCGGATTGATTTTTTTTTTTTCACTTTGTAATCTTCTACCCGTATGCTTCCCTGGCAACTTTTCCGCTTACTCCTTTTTGCAGTTTAAGAGACAGGCACATCTCATGAAATTTTACAAGCTCTTCACCCTTTCCCTAACTGTGATGATAGTAGTGCCAATTCCCCGAGTGCCTACTGTGTGCTGGCTAGTCAGGGTGGGAGTCGCCAGGCTTTCCTTATCTCTCCTATTCCCAGAGCTTATCACCTTCTAATATACCACTAATTTGTTTGTCTGTTGTTTCACTGTTGATTGTCTCTCTCTCTTCCCTCCCCTCCCCCACCTTGGAACATAAGAGCCCAAGGGCAGAGGCCTTTGTTTTGTACCCTCATATATCTCAGGAGATTAGAATAATGCCTGAACTTATAGTAGAAGCTCCATAAACATTTGTTGAATTAATGCATCTCCACACATCCCGGAGAAAAGTATTATTATCTTCATTTTGAGGTTGAGGAAACTGAAGCCCAGAGACATAGAATAAATAGCCCAGCATCACAGGACTGGTAAGTAGTGGCTATGAGCTTTTGATCCACTTATCTGATTCTAAATTCTGTACTTTCTCCACAAAAGCATGCCTTGTTACAATCCAGTCCTCTTGTGGAACATATGCAAGCCCTGTGCCTGGGCTGGCTTGAGATGAGATTTGAGATCTAGGACTTGGCAACATCATCAGGATGGTACATGCTTGTGTTGTCAGATCTGGACAAGAAGGTAGGTCTGACCCTTGGCCACAAGTCAAGGGCCTGAGCAAGGGTGGTTTAACTATAACATTCTCTGGCTGTGTACTCAAAGAAAATGTTCTGGTCTTCTCTGAACCTCATTTGTTCCTCCATTCCAGAAGTTAATATCATCTCCCCTGCCTCTTACGGAACTCCCAAACTTTCATGAAGATTCATGGTATCTGGGAAGAGATTCCAGTTCTTTGGAGAAAGATGCTATACAAATGATAGGTGTTATTAAGTTTTCTTATAACTTACTATCATCATTCCCTTTGATAATAGGTATTAGGCACCTTTGTTCCTAGAACTTCTAGTTCAAAACCCAAACCTCTTTCATCCACTGCTCTTTTTCTTTGTATACTGAAAGTAAAGAAAATATTTCCATTCTGGGTGTGGTTTCTGGTGAAGGAGCCAAATTGAGAAACATGACCTGTTGTGGGAGGTTTGGTACCCTCTTGTCTTCTCATCATGTGTACTTCCTGGGCAAACTCTTCCAATCCCATAGCTTCAGCTGCTGTTTACGTATTGACAGTACAGAAATCAGCAGTGCCCTCCCACTTCACTGTCTTGAATCCAGACCCATGTTTCTAACTGACTTCTGCACATTCCACCTGGATGTCCAAAAGCATCGCAAATCAAACAGGTTCAAAGCCCAGCTTAGCATCTTACCCCCGAGTCTAAACACCCCTCTAAATTCTTCATCTAAAGGAATGGTTTCTGTCATTCTTTACTCCTCCTCAAATTCTCATTTCCTCACCCTCCACACCCAGGCATCAAGTTCTTATCTGTTCCAAATCATAAATGCCTCCCACATCTGTTTCCTACTGTCCTCATCCATGTCCTTGTCCTCAAACCTCACCATTGTTCTGGCCCCAATCCATTATTTACCTCCGTTAAGCACAGTTTCTTCCTCGTTGCCCCTGTCCCCATGGCTTCTGTCTTTTGACATGAAAAATCTGATGGTATTACTCAGGATCAGTTCCTGGACCTGCAACTCTAGGATCTTCAGCACTGGCCCTGGCCTGTCACACTAACATCATGTGCCCCATGTGTCCTCACCACCATTGTCCATGCATACCCTATACTTCAAACTCTTTTTTCTCATCATGCTTTGGTACACTCTTCCCCTTGTCTGGAATGCTTTCCTCCTCTTTGCCACCTGGCAGACTCCCTTGCATCTTTTAAGTCCTCTCTCTTCTTCTTTTCCAACTTCTACACATGGAGTGAGTAAAGCCCTTATCTGTGTTCCATAGACCTTTTTAAATGTTCTCTGAAACATTTCTTAGTAATAGCAGTCGTATAGCATATGTTATGCGGCAGGTGCTTTCTGATCACTTTACAAACTCATCTAATCCTCTCAACAACCCAATGAGTGGTTATTGTCATTATGCTCAATTTATGGATGAAGAAGCTGAGGCCAGAGTTGATCACTTGTCAAAGGTCACCCAATTAGGAAATGGAATTGTCAATTCGACTTAAGGCAGCCTGGCACAAGACACCAGGCACTTGACCACTACCTTTTTGCTCTCTACTGTGAGTATTTGTCTAAACTATAAATTTCTTTGGTTTCCCCAAATATAAAATTTGGATAATTATTATTAATGCCTATTTCACAGGATTTGGGGGAGCATTAACAAAGCTATCAGAAAGTACATGTAGATGGTAGAATGCTAATCAAATATTAAGCTATAATTATTATTGTCATGCTGGACTATTGCAGCACACTCCTGACTATAAAACACCCTAGTCTTCTAGAACATAGAAGAAATAATATAATTGTGCTACCTAATCCTTCAATGGCTCTATTGTCTAAAGGACACTATCCAAACTCTTTGTTAGAGATATGAGCCTTCCTTACGAAGGCTCTGTTGTCCCTGCAGCATTTTCTCCACTGCTCCCCTGTAGGAAACTTACACTCCAGTCATATAAACTCATTAGTCACTTTCTGAACACAGCCATGACCTTATTCCTCCCATGCCTTTGCCCAGGACCTGTGTCCCCAGCCTGGAATTCCTTCTCTCTTTACTGCTCAGTGAACAGCTACTCATTCTCTATGACTCCACTCCCTAACACCCCTGCTTAAAGGCCACCCTGACATCCTCAGGCAGAGTTAGACCCACTTCCTTCAGGATCCCACAGCCCCTGGGACACAGATTTTTTCTTAATCTTTCCCCCACTTAAAAAAATGGAGATTCACTAATTCAATTCAATCAAATTAACATTTGTAACAAAATGACAACTGGATCTATCTCCTTCATGGGAACTTAGGTCTGTTTGTCTGAACTCCTAATTTTTAGCCTAAGACAATTGGAAGGCTTCCACACTTTCTGATTGCCATGGCTTACTTCATCCTGTTCTTCTATCTCCTCTCCTGCATTCACATGAACTATTTCAGTTCCAATACATGACCCCCATCACTACACATCTTCAACATTTCCAACAACTAATCTAAAAAGATCAGGAATTTCATGCATTTAGCAACTTCACTTAGGCTGGGGAGATGGTTACAAGGAAAGATCTCATTAAGCATCTGCCTTCTTTCTCACTCCGTGTCTTTTCAGAATCTTGGCCAGTTTCCAACCCAGGATCTTACCAAGAGAGCCTCTTTATTACCTCCAGCCCCTGGGAGACATATTCTAGTTCTCACCTCCCACCCTAACTAGGACAGCTTCCCTCCCAGAGACCACCCCTGTTATACCAGCTTGGCTTCCAAAGCCACTCCCCTTCTGTCCAAGATTCTAGAAAATAAAAATTCTGTCTACTTGTAGCATTTTTATTGATCATTTATGTGCTGGCATTAGGCTAGATGCTGGTGATACAGCAGAGATCAAGACAGAGATTCCCCAATCAGTATGAGGCTTGTAGTATGGAAGCAGAAACAGATATTAAAGTGTGGTTGCAAGTATTGTAAGTATTATGACTGACACGGTACAAAAGAAATGTGCTGGGTGTGTATAACAACAATAATGACAAGAACTGCAACTTTTTAATGAGGTCATTCTTTGTGCCTAGCACCATTCTTAGCCATGAGAAATCACTATTCTCATGGAGTTTACATTCTATATGGGGACATAGACCAATAAAAATTCAAGTGGTGGTAAGTCCTATGAAGACAAAAATTAGGACCAGTGTGATAAAGCAGTCTGGGGGACTGTGTTGGTTAGGATTAGGTGCAATTGGCTATGCAGACCAAATAAATAAGGGTGGCTTAAGATAAAGTATGTTTATTTCTCTGACATAAAGAAATCCAGAGGTAGACAGTCCAGGGCTGGTAGAGTAGATTCATGGTATTGGGCTTCCTCTATCTTCCCTCTTTGCCATCCTTAATGTGCCTTGCATTCTCAAGATTGTCTCATAGTTCAAGGTGGCTGCTAGGGGTCCAGCCATCACAGCTGAAGTCCATAAATGAAGAGGGAGAAAAGGAGTGAGAGCAAATATAGAGCACCTCTAGGCAGAGACAGCCTCTTATAAGGCAGTTTGCCCAAACTTCATCCAACTTCTTCCTCTTGCATTTCAGTGACCACCTCTAAATGCAAGGGAGACTGGGAAATGATCTTTCACCTGTGTACAGTATTGCTGAGTATATAATCAGGGTTTATTCACAAGGAAGAAGGAATGACTGTAGTACTAGATAGACAAGTCACCGTATTTGTCAGAGCCCACAGAAGGCTTTCTGGAGGAAGGGAGGCTTGGGCTGAGAACTTAAAGGAGGACAAGAGGAGGGCAAAGGAAAGAACGTGGCTGCAGGTGGAGGAACAGCAGCTATGGTGTTTTCTGAGGCCTGAGACCAAGTTTATCTCATTCTGGCACCTACCTCAGAACCTGGTACAGAACTCATCTCAAGAAATATTAGTTCACTGAATATTAGCCTCAGATTAGGTGCTTATAGCAAGACAAATGCAATATCTGCCCTAAGAAGAATGTCCTCTAAAGAGCTTCTCTCAGTTATTTCCATCCTGCTTATAGAAAAGCAAATAAATCTTGGTGAAAACTCATTTGGTGTAAGATACAGACGGGACTGTGCACTCAGGTAGTCAAAATATGAAATGAAACACGACAATAAAAGCTAATTGGAATATCCTAATGAACCAGAAACTCCACTTCAAAGACCAGTGATTCTCACATATTAAGTAACTTTTGTTGTTCACAGCTGTAGAATCGACTGAAGTTTAGGTTAAGGTAAGGAAATGAGAAGAGACCTGCCCAGCCCTTCTTGTTGATGAAATTCCACTACAGCCTAGACCTCAGGTTTGGTGATTATTGAGACAAGTCTGGGAGCTCTACAGCCAGACTCTACTCTGCTGGCAGACCTGGACAACTTAGATGTGGTATTACAGAGAAGGAATCAAATAAAGTTGTGCCTTGCTCAGAACCTGGCACGTGGTAGGTTTTCAATAAATATCAGTTCCCTGAATGGATGGGGAGTTCAAGAAAGGATGTATGGAAGTGTGACATTTGGACTAAGTCATAAAGGGTGAATAGGGGTTCTTACCAGGGTAGGAAGAAATGACACACGTTACAGATGGCAGGCACAGTGTGTGCAAAGGTAGAGAGGTATGAATGGCATAGCATGTTCAGGAAACCTCATGGTTCAGTGTAGCTGGAGCTGTTAAGATGAATTGCACAGGGCAGTGCTAAGATGTTTGGACTTTCTCCAGTGGGTTATAGGAAGATTTTGATGAATGCTGAGCAGGGGAGGAACATGATCAGAGTCACAGTGTCATTCATCCCTCTTCTCCTCAGCCACTGCCCCAATGCAAGCCCCATCCAACCACCCACGCACAGTCACAATATCGCTTCCCTTGACTTACTTCCCTTCGATTCCCTCACCCCTAAACCTTTTCCTCTTTCCGCCCCAATTCCCATCATCATCATGGGGGCCCTTAACACACCTGTAGGTGTGTATCTCCCAACACCTTTGTCCTCCCAGCTTTGATAATCTTCAGCCCTCCACTCTCAGAGCTACAACATGGGCCACCTTGAGAAACTCAAAGCCCAATTTCCCACACTCTGCCTGCAACCTGTCTTTCCTACTCTCTTGTTCCCTTCCTCTGTCATCCATTGAGGAGCCAGAGGGATTCTTTAAAAACAAATCCAGATCACATCATTCCCCCACATACAGATCTTCAATGATTCCCGGTGCATGGCAAATAAAATCCATACTCCTTCCTGTGGTCGCCTGGGTCGACATGGTTTGGCCGCTGCCCACTTCTCCAACCTCACTTCGGTCACTCTGCCCCTTGCCTTCCAGTCTTCTTCCTTGACCCCTCATCTTTAAAGGTACAGTCATATCCCATCAAACTTCTTAAAAGAACTCTCATTACTTGCTGTCTCTCCTTTTCACTTTCCACTCACACTTAAGCCCCTGAGTGTGGCTTCTGTTCCCACCAACGCACCGATACTCCTCTCTCCAAGGCTATGTTTATAGACTGCCAAATCTGATGAACCTTAACACACTACTCTCACTTCTCTGTTCTTTCTCCCGATTCATTTTTATATCATCTACAATTTCAGTTCTAGAAAATCTTATTTAGCCAATAATAATTTTTCCTCACTTTATTTTATAGGACAGAATTGATATCTTTATGATGTTGAGTCATACTATCTAAGAACAAGATAATAATACAGTACAACAGTCACCTCAAAATTTGGTGTGGTTTAAGATAATTTATTTTCACTAATGCATCTGAGTCAACTGGGGGTTACTTGATGCAGATTAGGTTTGGCTGAGCTTGGCTCCTCTTTGCAGATTAGGGTAAGCAATTGATCACTGTAATACATATCGATAAAAAAATCAATCACTATAATGCATATTAATAAAATAAAGGACAAAAACCACATGATCATTTCAATGAATGCAGAAAAAAACATTTGACAGTATAACACTCTTTCATTATAAAAACACTCAACAAAGAAAGAATAGAATGGAACTTCCTCAACCTGATAAAGGGCATCAACAAAAGAAGAAACAGGCAGAGGGGCAAGATGGCGGCATAGAGAGGAGTGGAAGCTAAGCAGTCCCCCTGGAACAACTACAAAAAACCAGAAACAACTAGTAAATAATCCAGAATAACTGCGGGGGGACAAACGAGACCATCCACTCATCATACACCAACCTGAATTGGGAGGAATGCCCGAGAACACAGCATAAAATCTGGAAGTAAAACCTGCGGAACCAGGTGAGGAGACCCCCTCCCCCATAGCCCGAGCTGCGGAGCCGCGTGGTGCCAGAGAGAAGCTCTCTCCCAGCAAGCAAATACAGCTCAGCTGAGCTCCAACTGGGGTTTTAAGTAGCGAGTGTGAACTGCTCACTACAGGTACGCATCCCCAAAAAACCAGACAGAGGCTTTGGGTGACGACTGACGTGGGAGAGCCGGAGAGTCGCCTTGACTGGGTCTGAAGGGGACTATCTGTTTCTTTTTCGGCTCAGTGGAGAAAGCCCCAGTCATTTTAAGTTTCCAGGGCTGTGACTCGGGGAAGGGCGGAGACAGCACAAGCAGAGAGTGAGACCATTGAAATGCTAATGACCTCCACCTGAGGGGTCTGTCTTCTCTAGGAGGAAAGGGGTGGGGCCCTTTCCATTCAGAACCAGACCCCAGAGCCTGGGGGAACACGGCCATACCTCCTCACACCAGTCAAGAATTATAGGCTAACAGGCATCACCTGCTGGGCAGAAACGCACAGTGACCCGAGGCATCAAAGGGTGGAGCAATTTTCTAAGACACACCCTCAGGGAAACCAGATACTGAATATTTCTTCCCTCTGGGACCTGAGCCTGTGCTGGTCTGGGAAAACCTGATTTGGATAACCAAGGAAACCATGCCTAGACAACAGAAAATTGCAGCCTACACTAAGAAAAACAAAGTTATGGCCCAGTCAAAGGAACAAACGTACACTTCAACTGAGATACAGGAATTTAAACAACTAATGCTAAATCAATTCAAAAAGTTTAGAGAAGATATTGCAAAAGAAATAGAGGCTGTAAAGGAAGCACTGGACATGTATACGGCAGAAATCAAAAGTTCAAAAAACCTATTAGTAGAATCTATGGAAATGAAAGGCACAACACAAGAGATGAAAGACACAGTGGAAACATACAACAGCAGATCTCAAGAGGCAGAAGAAAACACTCAGGAACTGGAGAACAAAACACCTGAAAGCCTACACGCAAAGGAGCAGATGGAGAAAAGAATGAAAAAATATGAGCAACGTCTCCGGGAACTCAAGGATGAAACAAAGTACAATAATGTACGTATCATTGGTGTCCCAGAAGGAGAAGAGAAGGGAAAGGGGGCAGAAGCAATAATAGAGGAAATAATTAATTAAAATTTCCCATCTCTTATGAAAGACATAAAATTACAGATCCAAGAAGCGCAGCATACTCCAAACAGAAGAGATATCAATAGGCCTACGCCAAGACACTTAATAATCAGATTATCAAATGTCAAAGACAAAGAGAGAATCCTGAAAGCAGCAAGAGAAAAGCGATCCATTACATACAAAGGAAGTTTAATAAGACTATGTGCGGATCTCTCAGCAGAAACCATGGAGGCAAGAAGGAAGTGGTGTGATATATTTAAGATACTGAAAGAGAAAAACCGCCAACCAAGAATCCTGTATCCAGCAAAGCTGTCCTTCAAATATGAGGGAGAGTTCAAAATATTTTCTGACAAACAGACAATGAAAGACTTTGTGAACAAGACACCTACCCTACAGGAAATACTAAAGGGAGCACTACAGGGTGATAGAAGACAGGAGTGTGTGGTTTGGAATACAATTTTGGGAGATGGTAGCACAACAATGTAAGTACACTGAACAAAGGTAACTATGAATACGGTTGAGAGAGGAAGATGGGGAGCATGTGAGACACCACAAGAAAGGAGGAAAGATAACGACTGGGACTGTGTAACTTGGTGAAATCTAGAGTATTCAACAATTGTGATAAAATGTACAAATATGTTCTTTTACGAGGGAGAACAAGCAAATGTCAACCTTGCAAGGTGTTAAAAATGGGGAGGCATTGGGGGAGGGATGCAATCAGCATAAACTAGAGACTGTAACTAATAGAATCATTGTATTATGCTTCCTTTAATGTAACAAAGGTGATATACCAAGGTGAATGCAGATAAGAGGGGGGGATAGGAGAGGCATGTTAGACACTTGACATTGGTGGTATTGTCTGATTCTTTATTCTACTTTGATTTAAGGTTATTTTTCCTTTTGCTGCTTCCTAGCTGTCATTTTTTTTTTCTTCTTTCTTTTGCATCTCTACCTTCTTTGACTCTCCCTCCTGCCTTGTGGAAGTAATGTAGATGCTCTTATATAGATAGTGGTGAAGGTGGTGAACACATAAATGTATGACCATGCAGAAAACCATCGATTATTTACTTGGGATGGAATGTATGGTGAGTGAACAAAACCATATTAAAAAAAATGGGTTGATGACAAAACCTCGAGGGCAATATACTGAGTGAAATAAGCCAGACACATTAGGACAATTATTGCAGGGTCTCACTGATAGGAACTAATTACAATATGTAAACTCATAGACATGAAATATAAGGTACCAAGATATAGGATGAGGCTTAAGAATGGGGAGTGGTTGCGTACTATGAGCAGAATGTTCAATTAGGATGAACTTAAATGTTTGGAAATGAACAGGGGTGTTGGTAACAAGACATGAGAATAACTAACAGTGCCGAATGGTGTGTGAATGAGGTGGAAAGGGGAAGCTCAGAGTCATATATGTCACCAGAAGGAAAGTTGGAGGTCAAAAGATGGAAATGTATAAAACTGAATCCTATGGTGGGCAATGTCCATGATCAACTGTACAAATACTAGAAATCACTTCATGAACCAGAACAAATGTATGACAATACAATTAGAAGTTAATAATAGAGGGGCATATAGGAAAGAACTATATACCTATTACAAACTATATGCTACAGTTAGTAGTATTTCAACATTTTTTCATAAACAGTAACAAACGTACTATATCAATACTAGGAGTCAACAATTGAGGGGGGTTGGTTAGGGATAGGGGAGGATTAGAGTTTCCTTTTCTTTTTTTCTTTTTTCATCTTTCACTTTATTTCTTGTCTGGAGGGTACCCAGGGGCAAGTGATTATACACTTTGGATCTTTGGATAATTGTGTGGTATCTGAACAATCTCAATAAAAATGAAAAAAAAAAAAAAAAAAGAAGAAGAAGAAACAAACCCACAATTAACATAATACTTAAGGGTAAAAGACTCAACAAGAATGATTTGTACAGGTTAGTGTGAAGCCCCCATACATCCCAAAGTAATTTGAGCAGAGAATAAAATGTATTTGCAAAGCCCCCCTGAGGGACTGGGGGAAAATGTGGAAATATTAAACTTCCTCACCTGGGAAATTACTGATATTTTCACATGCATGGGGGACTACCAATTTAGAAGGCTGAGCCCTCAAACTTGGGGTTTGCCCTTATGAGGTTTGTTGCTGCAAAGGAGAGGCTAAGCCTACTTACAATTGTGCCTAAGAGTTCCCCCCAAGAAAACCTCTTTTGTTGCACAGATCTGGCTTCTCTCTCTAAGCCAACACTGCAGGTAAACTCACTGTCCTCCTCCCTACGTGGGACATGACTCTCAGGGATGAGCCTGGACCAGGCATCATGGAATTGAGAAAGCCTTCTTTACCAAAAGGGGAAAGAGAAATGAAACAAAAGAAAGTTTCAGTGGCTGAGAAATTTCAAATGGAGTCGAGAAGTTATTCTGAAGGTTTTCCTTACGAGTTATATAGATATCCCTTTTTAGTTTTTAGTTTATTGGAATAGCTAAAAGGAAATACCTGAAACTATTGAACTGCAACCCAGTAGCCTTGATTCTTGAAGACAATTGTATAAGTATATAGCTTACATGATATGACTGTGTGATTGTGAAAACCTTGTGGCTCACACTCCCTCTATCCAGTGTATGTACAGATGAGTAGAAAAATGGGAACAAAAATTAAGTGAATAATAGGGGGGCTGAGGGGATGGGATGTTTTGAGTGTTCTTTTTTTACTTGTATTTTTTATTCTTAATTTTATTTTTTGGAGCAGTGAAAATATTCAAAATTGATTGTGGTGATGAATGCACAACTATATGATGGTACTGTGAACAAGTGATCGTACACTGTGGATGATTGTAGAGTATGTAAATGTATCTCAATAAAACTGAATTTTAAAAATAGTATAAAAAAGTCTCAATAAGAAATGGGTATCTGCTCTTGCCACTTCTAATCATCACTGTACTAGTGTTCTAGCCAGGGCAATTATTCAAGAAAAAAGAAATAAAAGGCATCCAGATTTGAAAAGAAGACACAAAACTGTCTGCATTTACAGAAGACATGATTTGTATATTAAAAAGTCCGGAGAAAACTATGAGATTTAATAAACCAATTTCAACAAAATTGCAGGACACACCAATGCATAAAAATCAGTTATACTTCTGTAGATTGGCAATGCACAACCTGAGAATGTAATTAAGAAAACAATTCAATTTGCAATAACATCAGAAAGAATAAAATTCATTTCACAAAAGAAGAGGAAAACCTGTATACCAAAAACTACAAAACTTAATTGAAGAAATTAAAGAAGACCCAAATAAATTGGAAGACATCCCATGCTCATGGATTGCAAAACTTAATATTGTTAAGATGGCAATACATCCTAAATCAATCTAAGATTCAACACAATCCCTACCAAAATCCTAGGTGCCTTTTTGCAGAAATGGACAAGCTGATCCTAAAATTCATATGGAAATGCATGGAACCCAGAATAGCCAAAAAAAATCTTGAAAAAGAAGAACAAAGTTGAAGAATTCACACTTCCCAATTACAAAACTTAATACAAAGTCACAGTAATCAAGATAGTGCCGTACTAGCATAAGGATAGAAATATAGATTAATTAATGTGAATTGGGAGTTCAGAAATTAACTTACAGTTATGGTCAATTGATTTTCAAGGAAGTATCAAGCAAATTGATTTACAGATTCAATGCAATCCCAACTGAAGTGACAGCCTACTTTGCAGAAATGGAAAGTCAGTTACCAAATTTGTTTGGAAGGGCAAGTGCCCTGAATAGCCAAAAACATCTTGAAAAAGAAGCATGAAGTTGGAGAACTGACACTTCCTGATTTTAAAGCATTGTTCCAGTTTGCTAAAGCTGCCATTCTGCAAAATACCAGAAATGGATTGGCTTTAAAAAGGGGATTTACTAGGTCACAAATTTACAGTTTTAAGGTCATAAAAGTGTCCAAATTAAGGTGAGGATACCTTCACTGAAGAAAGGTCAATGGTGTCTGGAATACCTCTGTCAGCTTGGAAGGCACGTGGCTGGTGTCTGCTGGTCCTTTGCTCCTGGGTTGTGTTTCAAAATGGCTTTCTCGAAAATGTCTCTGGGCATCTGTCTTAGCTTCTCTCTCTCTGCTCCTCTGTGTCCTTACTTCTTTCTCCCAGGACATTTCTCTTTAAATGTCCGGGGGTCCTCTCTTAGTTCTCTGGGCCAAACTTTGTCTCTTAGCTTAGCATCTCCAAACATTTTTCTGTCTGCATCTCCAAGCATCCCCAAGTGTCAGCATCTGTGTCAGCTCTTGAGCTCTTTTAAATACTCCAGTGAACTAATCAAGACACACCCTGAATGGGCTGGGCCATACCTCCATGGAAACAATTTAATCAGAGGTCTTACCCACAGTCGGGTGAGTCACATCTCCATGGAAACACTCAATCAAAAGGTTCTACCCAACAAGATTGGATTAAAAGATCATGGCTCTTCTGGGGTCCATAACAGTTTCAAACTGGCACGAGCATATTACAAAGCTACAGTGGTCAAAACGGCATGGTACTGGCATAAAGATAGACATTTTGGTCAAAGGAATCAAATTGAGAGCTCAGAAATAGACCCTCAGATCTATGGTCAATTGGTTTTTGACAAGGCGCTGAGACCACTCAACTGGAATAGAAGAATCTCTTCACCAAATGGTATTGGGAGAACTGGATGTCAAAATCCACACCTTATAGGAAAATTAACTCAAAATGGATCAAAGATTGAAATATAAGAGTCAGAACCATAAAACTCCTAGAAGTAAATGTATGGAAGCATCTTCAAGATCTTGTGGTAGGCAGTGGTTTCTTAGACCTTACACCAAAAGTAAGAGCAATGAAAGAAAAAATAGATAAATGGGACCTCCTCAAAATTGAATACTTTTGCACTTCAAAGGACTTTTTCAAGAAGGTGAAATGGCACCCTTCTCAATAGGAAAAAATATTTGGAAACCACGTATCTGACAACAGTTTAATATACAGAATATATAAAGACATCCTACAACTCAGCAATAAAAAGACAAACAACCTGTGCTTGTTTGGATATTACGTCCCTCCCAATGCCATGTTCTTTGATGCAATCTTGTGTGGGCAGATGTATTTAGTGTTGATTAGGTTGGAACCTTCTGATTGAATGTTTCCATGGAAATGTGAGTGATGCCTTTGATTAGGGTGTTACCTCCTGATTGAATGTTTCCATGGAAATGTGGCCCCGCCCATTCTGGGTGGGTCTTGATCAGTTCACTGGAATCCTATAAAAAGAGCTCACAAACAGAGGAACCTCAGAGCAACTGAAAGTGACATTTTGGAGAACAGCTGCAGCTGAGAGACATTTTGAAGACAGCTGCTGGAAGCTAACACTGACATTTTGGAGAATGCCATTTTGAAACGCAACCTGGGAGCAAGCAGATGCCAGCCACATGCCTTCCCATTTAACAGAGCTTTTCGGATGCCATCGGCCATTCTTAGGTGAAGGTACTCTATTGTTGATGCCTTACCTTGTACACTTATGGCCTTGAGACTATAACTTTGTAACCTAATGAATCTCCTTTATAAAAGCCAATCCATTTCTGGTATTTTGTGTAATGGCAGCATTAGCAAACGGAAACACAACCCGACTGAAAAATGGGCAAAAGACATGAACAGATGTTTTTCCAAAGGCAAAATGCAAATTGATAAGAAGCACATGAAAAGATGCTCAACTTCACTAGCTGTTAGGGAAATGCGAATCAAAACCACAATGAGATATCATTTCACACCTAATAGAATGGCCGCTATTAAACAGAAAACTTCAAGTGTTGGAGTGGATGTGGAGAAATAGGAACACTTATTTACTGCTGGTGGGAATGTAAAATGGTACAGGCTCTGTGGAAGACAGTTTGTCTATACTTTGGAAGGTAAGTATAGAACTGCCACATGACCCAGGAATCCTGCTACTAGATATACACTCAGAAGAACTGAAAGCAGGAATGCAAACAGACATTTGCACACCTATGTTCACAGTGGTATTAGTCACAATTGCCAAAAGATGGAAGCAATCCAAATGCCGTCAATCAATGAATGGATAAACAAAATGTGGTATATACCTAAGATGGAATATTATTCAGGCATAAGAAGGAATGAAGTTCTGATTCATGCAACGGCATGGATGAACCATGAGGACATTATATTGAGTGAAATAAGCCAGACACAAAAGGGCAAATATGGTATGATCTCACTAATATTAACTAAATATAATGAGCAAACTCAGAGTTAATATCTAGAATATAGATTTCCAGATGATAGAATGAGAATAGAAAACAGAGAACTGATGTTTAATTTGTGCAGAATTTTAAAATAAGGTTGATTGTAAATGTTTGGAATTGGATAGAGATGATGATAGCACATTATCTTTGCATATAAATGTGCTGAATTGGATGTGTGATTGTGGTTGAAAGGGGAATTTTAGGGTCGTTTATGTCACTAGAAGGAAAGCTAGAGGATGAAACATGAGACTGTGTAACATAGTGAACCATGTTGTGGATGATGAAGGTGTTTAATTGTACAAACATAAGAATGTTCTCCTATGAATTTGAACAAATGTATATCACAATTACAAGGTGTTAATAATAGGGCAGTATATGGGAAAAAATACACCTACTACAAAGTATGGACTATAGTTAACAGTAATATCTTAATGTTCTTCCATCCATCATTTGTAACAAGGGCACCACACAAAAGCTAAGTGTCAATAATGGCAGTATTATTGGGTATAAGGGGAATAGGGTTTTTCTTTTGGGAGTTATGAAAATGTTCTAAAATTGATTGTGGTGATATAAGCACAGCTCTGTGATTATCCTGAGAGTCGTTGTTTATACACTTTAGATGGGCTGTACAATGTGTCAATAAAATTGTTTTGCAAAAAATTCACAGGTTCCTATTTGGAATGTTTTGGTAATGGGCCGTGGTGATGGTAGCACAACACCGTGAACGTAATTAACAGCACTGAAATATAAATCTGAATGTGATTAAATGGTGAAATTTTAGATTGTGTATATGGTAGCAGAATAAAATTTATATATATATAAAAGAAGAGTATACCATGACAAATGAAAGAGGAAAGAATAGTCTTTTCAACAAATGGTGCTAAGACAATTTCATATCCACATGTGAAAAAATGAAGTTAGACCCCTTTCTTAAACCATACACAAAATTTAACTCAAAATGGAACATACCTAAATGTAAGAACCAAACTATAAAACTCTTAGAAGAAAATATAAGACTAAATCTTCAATGACCTTAGTTTTGGCAATGGTTTCTTAGATATGACACTAAAAATATAAGCAACAAAAGAAAAAATAGATAAATTAAACAATTTTGTACCTCAAAGGACACTATAAAGAAAGTGAAAAGACATTCTATGGGAGAAAAGGAATGAGAAAAAATATTTTCAAATCATATCTGATAAGGGACTGGTATCAAAAATACATAAAGTATTCTCACAACTCAAAAAAAAAAAAAAAAACCAATTTAAAATGGGCAAAGGGTTAAATAGACATTTCTCCAAAGAAGATATACAAATTACCAATAAGCATATGAAAAGATGCTCAACATCATTAGTCACCAGGGAAATGCAAATCAAAACCACAATTAAATACTTCTTCACACTTACTAGGATGGCCATAATAAAAAACACAGCCAATAACAAATGCTTTCAAGAATGGGGAGAAATTGGAACACATACATTGCTGGTGGGAATGTAATATGGTGCAGCCACTTTGGACAACAGTTTGGCAGTGCCTCAAAAAGTTAAACCTAGAGTTATTATATCATCTGGTTATAACAGTCCTAGGTAGATACCCAAGAGAGCCGAAAGCATTATGCCCGCATAAATACCTATACATGAATGCTCATAGCCGCATTATTCATAATAGCCAAAATGTGGAAACAATCCAAATGTCCATCAAATGATGAATGGACAAAGAAAACATGGTATGTACATACAATGGAATATTATTCATCCATTAAAAAAAATGGAGCATGGATACACCTCCAATGTGGATGAATACGGAGAACATTATGCTAAGTGGAAGAAGCCACACACAGAAGGACACATATTATATGATTCTATTTATATGAAATGTCCAAACTAGGCAACACCATAGAGACAAAAAGCAAATTAGTGGTTTCCAGTGGTTGGGAAGAGTGGGAATGAAGAGTGACTACTAATGGGCATGGATTTCTTTTGGAGGTCATGAAAATGTTTTTTAATTAAATAGAGGTGATGGTTACACCATGGAATTCTATAGCTTAAAAGAGTGAGTTTTAGTTGTATATGAATGATGTCTCAATAATTAAAAATACATCATGATAAATTGATAAAAGAAGTGAAGTAAAACAGCAAAACTAAATCCAGGTAATTACAATCAAGGCAATTGGATTAAACTCCCAAGAAGACGGAGCCTTTTTGATGAGATTTTTGTTCAGTCCAGCAACATGTTCTATAAAAGGCAATTAGAAAAGAATACAGAACTGCTGAAATAAAGGAATGGAGAAAAATATGTGTCAAATGCCAAATTAGTGGTAGGTGGTTAGAAACTGAAAATAAATCTGGACTTTGTAGCCTCTGTAGCTATGTATTTTTGTCTGCCTAGTAATCTTTTCCTTACTCTCTCTTGCAACAGACTTTGGTCACTAGCTGCAAGGGTGAGTGTGTTGCTCAGGCTTCATCAGTCTTAGTTCATTGTCCCCCGGGCTCCAGGCCAGCCTACAAGCCCTAGACTCAAGAAGGGTCCTTACTTGGAATTAAGACATAAACCCTGAGTGAACAATGCTCTCTGTTGATTGATGCTGGGGTTGCTAAGCTAGGGCTGCCAGAGGTCATAGACCGTGCATGTGGGAAAGGCTTTTCTGCTGTAGCAGAGAATAAGCCCATCATAGAAAAAGAAAGAAAGACACAGAGGTGAATGATCCATAGAGATAGAGTCCTTGCAACACAGAATCCCAGGTTCTAACCAGTTATCAAAGCTCTAGGTTGTCCTTCCATACTGAGACTGAGTTTATCAGATATGTAAGCCAGTGGATTAGGTATTTCATTTCTTAAAAAATACAAATAGAAGTGTTATGTACTAGACAACTATGAACCAAAAGAAAGCCAAGATAGCAATTTTAATATAAAACACAATAGAACTCAAGGAGAAAAGGATCAGAAGAGATAAAGAGGAACATTATATGCTGGCAAAACAAACAATATAACAAAAATCATGACAATATGTACCATAAGTGTACCTCAAAATATGACTTCAAAATATACAAACAACCGCTGACAAAGATGTTAATACATCCCTCTAAGAAAGTAATAAACAGACAAAGCAAAAGCAAAGACAGTAAAGATTTAAATAAAATCATTAATACCCAACAAACATAAATGGATGTCCTTTTTTAACACATAGTTACATTCATACACATACCACACACACACGCACACATGAATTAATATAGATTAGGCTACTAGGAAATGTCAATGAATTCCAAAGATTCAATATCTTTCAGCCAATGTTCTCTAACCACAAGAAAAAAAATAATTACAAATCCAAAATAAAAGATGGCCTTTTGAAAATCTTATCTCCCAATTCTTGATGTAGGAGAAAGGTAATACAAACGTAAGATTGATGAGGTTAGATATATAAAAGTCCTGTTGTCCTTTATTTGATTTGGAGATACTAGTATTAACTCATCATGTTTCTTATCTTCAGAAAAATGTTTTTCCCAGCTCTTTCCAATAAAAAGTCCTAAAAGTAACAACATCTCAGTAGCAATGAGCACCCCTAGTGTCCAGATTGTGATATCTAAATATCATTTCCCACTGAAATGAATCAGTATTCCTGCAATGAAGGCTAATTTCAGGTCTGGGACAGAAAATATATAGGATGAGCTTGGAACATCTTGACATGCCAGAGAGCAAAGGAAGCTATTCGACAACTGAAAATGTGTGGAAAGGATTTAGGAGCCAACCTAATAGACTCCTACATGGGACAATGTAAGCATCAGTAAGATTAATAACTACAATGGTTTGAAACACATTTAATAACTTTGAATCCAAAATTTCATAATGATTCCTGAAAAAATGAACAAACAAGAAAAAACTCAGTAGTTACCTTTTGAGGATGCTAGGGAACAACCTCATTATTTTGAACACTGTTAAATAAAAGGTTAAAATGTGGCTTTTATCATATATTTTAAGATAGCTCAGGATTTAAACTCCCTTTCAGAGTGACGGAACACTCGATGACAGGAAGATTCCTTTTATAGAATTATTCCAGTTAATCAATGAGGAAGGAATGATAGAGTTAGAAAATTACTCCTGAGAAAATAACAGGTCTAGGGAATGATCATCAATAGCTGATTAACATTACAAAAAGAGACAACCAGACATGACTTTTCAGGAACAGACACCAAGCAACCTATGAAATATTTTTGCCAAGAGAGTGGGGTAGGGTTGAAACAAAGATGGCCTTGAGTTTGTAATTGTTGAAGCTGGATAGTGTGTACATGAGAGTTCATTAGACTATTCTCTATTCTTTTGTATATGTTTGAAATTTTCCATAGCAACAATTTTTTTAAAAGTTCATGTGCCTAGAAATGAAAATGCTTTTTTACTAAATAACCTACAGTTAAAGAGGAAATCACAGGGAAATTTTTAAATACTGAGAGATGAATGAGAATTAAAGCTCTACTTGTCAAACTTAGAGGGTTACAACTAAAGCTTACTTATGGAAAGATTTATAATTTTTAATACACTTATCAGTAAAAAAAGAAAGATCTCAAACAGATGAGCTATGCATTTAACTCAAAGGGATAGAAAATGAGCAAATCCAAAGAAATAAAAAGGAAGAAAATAATAAAGATAAGTGTACAAATCAATGAATTTGAAAATGAGAAACACAATAGCCAGTTCTCTGAAAAGAATAATATGACAGACAATTCTCTAGTAGGACTGGTTTTTAAAAAAATAGAAGCTGCAAATACACATACACACACACACACACACACAAACGGAATAAAAAGAAGAAAATAACTACAGCGTTAGGGGTATATATTTTTTAATTTATGAAAGGCCACTAAGAATGATATGCCAAAAAATTAGGAAACCTAGATAAAATGGATAAATATCTGCAGAGGTAAAAATAACAGCATTGGTGTAAGAACAGATAGTAAACTTGAATAAACCAAAAACTATCAGAGAAATTAAAATGATAAGTCCTCCTCCTATCCCACTCCTTCATAAAGTCCCAGGATCAAACCATTTTGTAAGTGAGTTCTATCTAACTTCCAAGAACAGATGATCTCTGGTTGATAAAAGTTGTTCTAGAAATATAAATAGAGGGAACGTTGTTTACCTCATTTTGTGATGCTAACATCACTCTGATACCAAAACTGGATAAGTTGAGAACAAGAAAAGAAAACTGTGGGCAATTCATTATAAATGTGAATGCAAAAACCCTAAGTATGATATCAGCTATATTATATTCTAAGTAATATCAGCTATATTATATCCTAAGTATAATATCCAACAGCAAATTTTTGAAAAACACATAATGATCAAGGAGCATTTCTAACAGGAATGCAAGGATGTATCAACATCAAAAAGCATATCAGATGTGAATAAATCTTAATTAAAAAAAGCTTATCAGTGTAATTCTCCACTTTATAAAACTGAGGAGAAAAAAATTGACATAATCATCTCAATGGATGCAGAAGAAAGTATCAAAGTCCAACATCTGTTGATTAATTTTTTTAAAGTAGAAAGAAAAGATAACTTTCTTAACAAAATCTAACAAAAACCTACAGCAAACATCATGCAACCAAAAATCATGCCAAATGAACTAGAAAAGAAAAACAAGAAGTATAAGATCTAAAATGGAAAATACAAAATATCATTATTTGTTCACTGTGTAATCATTCACAGAGAAAATTCAAAGGAATCAATAAACTCTAAAAACTAAGAAGAAAGTTCAGAAAGTCTTGCATATAAAAAATCAACATAAAAAGATCAATGGTATTCCTCTATACAGCAATAACAAACTAGAAAAGAAGATGCCATTTACTCTAGCCTTGCAAGGGAAAGAAAAAGAGAAAGATAGATGGGGTGGAGAGAAAAAGAGAGTGGGGGGAGGAGAGAGAAAGGCAGAAAGAGAGAGAGGAGGGGGGAAGGAGGAGAAGGAGGGAGGGAAGGAGGAGGGAAGGGAGGAAAGAAAGAATCTAAAAATTAAACAACCTAAAATGCACAAGATCCAATAAAGACATATTTAACACACATAAAAAAGTCATGACTAAATGGAAAAATATACCACATTCATGGGTGGGACAACTTTGTTTTAAAAAGATGTCAATTCCATCTAAATTAAACTATAAATCCATTACAGCAATAAGCATTATCTTAGCAAGGTTGGGAAAAGGGGAGGGTCCAGATTTTAAAACTGAGTTGAAAATTTGTATGAAATATTAAAGATACACAAATATCTAAGACATTTTTAGGAAAAGAACAAGGTGGGAAATATACTTAACCAGAAAATAAGATAGCTATCAAAGCCATAGTATGAAAATTAAGAACAAAAACACATTTTATGTTGGCACAGGACAGAGAAGTAGATGAAAGGAACACAATAGAAGAAAGACTGGAAGCAAATTATGTACATATGCAAGTTTGCATATGATAGAAGTGGCATCACAAATTAGTGGGGAGAATTATATTATTTAGTAAATGGTGCTGGGACAACTGGTTTACTGTCTGGATAAAATTAAGTTGAATCATTATGATACATCTTATACCACCCCCCTCAAAAAAAAAAGGGAATTAATTTAAACACCTACATGTGGAAAGTGTAAGTATGAGGCAAAGAAAAGAAACTATAGAAGTATATTTTTGGATTTTCCTTAAACTAGAACCACAAATTACAAACCCTAGTTGGGGGGGGGGGGTTATTGTTAAATTCCACTATAACAAAATTAAAGTCATTTTTCAACAGACACCATAGACACAGTTAAAGATGAGGAACAGATTAATAGAAGATATTTAGACTTGCTCTAAGATTAACAAGAAAGTACTGGTCTTTGGGTGGGGAAGAGCAATATGGGAACTCTGTATTAGCTGCATGATTTTTCTGTAAAACCACAAGTGCTCTAAAAAATAAAACTTTAAATGTTAAAAAAAGAAAGTCATGTTCATAATATGCAAGGAGCTGCAAATTTGCCAGAAAAGGGAGATCCAAAGATAAAAATAGCAAAAAATAACGGTAGGAAAATAACAGAAGGATAACCTAAAGGATAATAAGTATATGAAGCTCAACTTCACTAGAATTTAAAGAAATGCAAACTAAAGTAGATTTGCAAATAGTAGAAAGTTGAATAACATGAAGTGATGGGGAGGCGGTGAGGAAAATGGGACCCTTCCCTGTTAGTAAAAGCCTAACCTGGTGTAGCTATTCAGGAGAAGAATCTAGCAGTTCAGCACTCACACTTCTGGGTTTAAACCTCAGACAAATCCTCACATATGTCCACAGATTTATGTCCGTTTTCACTGCAACATTGTTTGAGATAACGAGTTGGTGACAACCTCGGTAACCCTCACTAAGGGAATGTATAAATTAAAATGATGAAGTACCATGCAGGGCAGAAAATAATGAACTATATTTACCTATAGAAATGTGGAGAGCTCATACCAACATGAAGTATGAAAAAAGTAAGAATATAATTGAAATTTATAGCACAATAATGGTTATGTATATGAACCACAAGCACACAATTTAACTTGATTTTTCAAGGATTCATATACATAGAAAAGCGTATGGATGGTGCCAGCACATTGCTTAATGTCAGGGTTAGCATTCACACTGGATTCAATGTGAATGGCGCCCTCTGGAGCACAATTCCAGAATACAACATGAACGGTGCCCCCTGGAGTTGTGCAACATGGCAGCCCTGAATATGCAAGATGGATTGGAAGGTCATAGATTAAATACACTTGAATAGGTGCCTATGGTGGAAGCAAGGAGGGAAATGGGAGTGCAAAGGGAGGAGGAAGGGGAAAAATGAAGTTCAGTAAGATAGATAGCGGCCCTTCATAGTCAACCTTTGCTAGGTCTCCACACATGCAGCAGAGTCAACATGGCCAGAGAAGCCCTGAGCGAGGTGTGTGGTCCTAGCTCCCTCGGCACAAGTCTCAGCACTCCCTCCCTGGATCCTTCCCTGATCCTCATGCACTCAATTGCTCAACCAGGAGAAAGACCCAGTTAACAGTGCCGAGACAGCTCCAGCTGGGCACCGGTGGTACCACCTTGCAGATGTGACTGTGAATCAGTGCACACCTGTCTGCTCTGAGGGTCAAGACTTGCATGTTGTTCACTATGTACCTGGGCCCTGCAAAGCAACTCCTTGGGACAATTGGTCAAAATATACATGCTGACACAGGCGGTATGATTTTTTTGTGAGAATTTTTATTCATTGCAAAGGAAGGCCTCACCTCTCAGACAACTGTAGGCAACTTCCATGTTCACATGGAAATTACTCCTCCTTTGTCTTTTCCTCACTCCTCACCTAATAGATTTTTACTAGCTCTGTGATTTTGAGATCATTCCACTCCCTGGTGGAGACAGTTGGCTAGGGCTAGGTGATTCCTGAGGCCCTTCCACAGCCAACACCGGGTCCTATGAGGACTCTCTCCAGGTGTGTTGAACACCAGTTGTGTTCATGTGTTTTGGGTGGCATAGCCAAAAGGGGACAGGTTTTGGACTCAGGCTTGGGTTGGAATCCTGCATCTGCCCCTTACCAGCTGGGTGACCTTAGTTTCTTCATTTGTGAAAATACAGATTAAAAAGTTCTACCTCACACAAGTAATGCAGAGAAAATGCATGTGGAAATACTCAGCATAAGCATCTGGCATTTCAAAACCTCAGCACAAGTTGGTTCCTCCTCACTCACCTTCCTTTCTGTTTAGGAAAATAAATTTTAGGAATTGTCATGATTAAATCTTCCCTTTTCAAGAATTTAAGAGTGAGCTCAGGTGCAGTATCATGTAAAGAAAAAATTTCTAGAAAAATCTAAACATCTGTTTAATTAGAGGCTGGTAATAAATAAGTGGTTTATGTTTGTATTTTATTTTTGATAGAGGTGGGTAGAGAGACATCCAAAATCAAGTATCTTTTATGACATTGCTTTCTAAAAATAACCTTTTCTGCTAGGCTCAAAATGAAAAAGATACCAAACATTTTCTTTATGTAAGTCTGGTTCTCCTGTTTGTTACTCCTTTAGTCCAGCTCATGCACAATTTTCTTCCCCTTCTGCTCTGACAGATCACTGTCTGACTCTGGTTATGAGACAAGCCTGCCTGCTATTCCTAAGCAGGTGCTCAGGGAGATGGGAGGGAGAGAAACACTTCTGACTGGCTGACCCTTCCTTTTTGTTGTAAGGATTGCCAGCCCTGGGTTGCTAAGAACATGGAATTAATCAAGCCACTTTGATTACAGTTTTTTCTTAACAGAATATACTACCTGATGAAAGTAAAGGTGTGATGAAATATGCACTCTCATGCAGAGCTGATTGTAATTAGAATAAATCTTTGGAAAAGCAATTTGGCAATACGTATCAAGCCTTTACATGTTTGTACTCTTTGACCTGGGAATTCTCTTTCTGAGAGCCTATATTGTTGGGGCAAGGAAGTCTAATTAGAAAAACAGATATGTGTACAAATAAGTTTATCACAGTGTTATTTTACAACAGTAAAAATACTGGGAACAACCTAATGACATGAGGATAGTTATATAAACTACGGTGCATCCACCAGCTGGATGGATCTCTTTACGAGTCTATCAGAACATGAATATAAAACCATATATACAATCTTATCAAAATTATGTTTTTTAAAAGACAGAAACAAAATATGAAATCTTCACAATTCAAAAGGTCTGGAAGGACCTGTGACAAATTTGGGTAGTTGCAGTCTTTTGGTGACTGGGATTTGGGTGATTTTTCTTTCGTTTATTTATTTTCATGTTCTTCATAGGAACTATACTATAAAACTTTTCAATGGGCAAAAAATAATCATCATAAAGGTGATTTATAAGGAGGTAAACAAACAGATGTCAAATGAATCATTTTGGTTTGGGAGATGGCTGAGAATGGGATGGTTAAAACCAAAGATACAATAAATTGTCTTGATTCCAAGCAAGGATGGGGATGACTGAGGAGGATCCTGTGTTTGATACACTCCCTGGTGAGCCTGCTGGTTCCTCCCCAGGATTTCTATTGAGCCCGGAGAACAAGGAGAGTTACTTTTCCCAGGGGCACTGCACTGGTGCTAGTACATTCACAGCTATGCTTTGATTCTTATTCTCAGCACCATGACGACTATTAAAGTAAGTGAATGAAAATAAGAATAACTAGCACTTATTAAGCACTTCCTACATCCAGGCACTGTTTTGGTGCTTTTTGTAAATGTATTTCACCTTTCTCAGTTTGCAAAAGCTCTTCTAAAAGGAACTATTGTCTCCTCTTTCCCGCCCCCCCCCCCTTCCCTATTCTCCTTTTTCCTACCCAGACAGAGCAAGCCTTTGGGGGATATAATTGATTTGATGAAAGAAAAAATGGGCAGACTTTGTTACAAAGAAAGCCTCCCCGGCTGCCTGGAGGGTTGAGTGCACAAGCATCTTCAGGTGGCTAAGACAGAGAAGACTCTGGAAACAGGGAACCAGAAAATCTCACAGGCTTTCTCCCTGTAACGTGGCTTATTTGCTTTATGGGCTTCAGGCATATTCACTGACGTCAGCAGCCCATCAAAGTTTAAAATAATAATAGTGAAGAGGAAGACAGCCCTTTTCTGCCAGACAGACCTGTTCTGCCAACTCTGAGTTCTCTTTTGAGTTAATAAACGTCCAAAAACCACCTCCCCTACCCCCCTAGGACGGGGAAAAGTGCCATAATTTAAAAACCACCAGGTCAGCCCCTTGCCAGCATAAACCATTCAGACAAGCAGCATTTGTCACAGTAATGAGGATTTCACCTCTGCCTCAAAACCAACGCTATCATTAGGCCGTGTGTTTATGGTATCAAATGATTGTCTGGGGACAGTGGGCTTCTTTTGGTCCCTTCCTCATTTTAATCTTGCTCAAGACCAAATACATAGATGTGTTCTGCATCAGACTAAACTAAAAAACCATAATTACGCCAGCTAATGTCTTTTGAAAACATCAATTACGGAAACAGCCTATTTCCCATTTTACTTGAAAATCTGAAAACCTCCACACGTGTCATAATAACATGGTGGCAGTGGTGCTGGTGGTGGGACTGTCTCTAAAAAGGAGACAGACCAAATGATAGTATGAGGGGGTGAATAGCACCCCCCCAAAAAAAAAAGTTCTGCTAGGGAAGAAATGTCTTTATAAAGCAATACCTCTTAAGTTATCTTCACATGTAACGTTGAAACTGGAGCCAGTCCCTTAAATGTTAGGCTGATACCAGGCTTCTGCACCAGGCTGGCACCACACACACACCTCATTGTTAACACCTCCTAAAGACAGATTAGAACCTACATTCCTCCAAAGTACAGAGACCCAGAGGGAAATCAGCCAGCAGGCTCCTTCCATGGGGGCAACAACAAGCTACAACTGGTAAGTTTTCACTGAAATAACTGGACCCTCACTGGTGCTCTGTCACTAGCTATGCAGATGTTATACTTGCATCTCCTGGCAGGTGCGGAGCTGTGAGCCAGACAAGAGTAATTAAAGTCATTAGCTCACTTTTATATGTTTTTATCAATGGCTACATGCAGTTGTTAATCAAATTGTTCACCCAAGGTGCACTACTGAGATTGCTTTCTTTTTTTTTTCCGGGCCTTATCTAGTAAACACTGGTAGTTGCATTATCTCAATTTAGATTCGAACAAGTAAATAATTAATCTCTGACCAACAATACTGGAGTTAGACTTGAGTTTGGGTGAAATGGTTTGAGGCCATTGTTGTTTTTAATCATAAAGCTCAATTAAAAAGCTGAACACTAACAAAGATCTTCACTTTCAGGTCTTAATTTTACCCAGAGTGCTCATTAAATAGCAAATTTAGTTATGCTTAACTTAAGTACTGCAACTTTCCTTTTATTTTTCCTGAAGGAATAGTGATTGAGTCGATGAAGTGGCAATATGAATTAAAGGACAACACACCTGCCTTTCCAGGAACAAATTCAAAAGGTCCCAGATTAAATTTTAACCAGGGATTATGTTTGCCAAGATTTTAAGTCTCCAAAGGGTTATGTTTGGCTTTTGTAATAATAAAAGGTTATTATGAAAAAAAAAAATCCCATTTTAACATCTACTGTATTTACTTGGCGGAAATATAGGGTTTTGCTTCGACACAGTTCAGCCTTTCAGAGAAAATAAAAGGCAATCCCTTTAGCGAATGGGTAATTCCGGAATCGGCAGAAATGTAAACAGCCAGGATTTGCGGGCCTATGGGTTTTATCAAAGATGTAAGTAAGGCTGAGACCAACACCAGTGCGTCCTCTTTGGCTAGTTTTAACATGTTTACAGTCACAATTAACATTCAAGACATTTCCTTTCCATCCAATGTTTCTTTTAAAAGCACAAACTAAAGTTCTAGCTGCCATCAGTCCTTCCCGTACAGAAGAGTTGTGAAATCTCCATAATACTTTTTTCTATTTTTGAAAATAGGCTCAGACAACGTCAATTTTCTTGGGGCGTCTGTTTTCCAAAACGGGTTCTCACCTCCTGCCTACTACGTTCCTCTAAAAGATCTTGGATTGGAGACCCGGATTTCGCGTCCCTCACCCTCCTCCACACTCAGCCCGGAGCTAGAGGGGCGCCGCTGCCAGCAGGCGTCCCGAGCTCTCCCTGGGCCCTGTCGGGGCGCGGCTGCCCGGCAGGCGCTCCGGGCCCACCCCCAGACAGGTCTCAAGTCCCCTAACCCGCAGAGCCGGTACTTTTTCTGCAGGGAAGGGAGAAACGTCCGTCCCCCTCTCTGGTCCTGCTGCTCCTCCTACACAAGGGATTCGCACACAGGCACCGAGTCCGAGTCCTGGCTGTGCATAGAGCTCAGCCCCGTATCCGAGTCCTCGTCATTGCCAGGACAGCTTTTGGCCAGTCCGCGGGCCTGGTCCACCCACATCTCGGCACAGGCCTGAGGCCGGAGTTCCCCGGAGGGTCTGCCGGAGCCGGAAGCCCCATCGGGCGCCACTGTCAGTTCCAAAGTGTGCAAAGTCTGGAGAAGGCCTTGCAGTTCGCGCTCCTTGCTGTCCCACTGCTGCTGGCTGTAATCCAGGTCCGACTTCATGGCCTCCAGGTCCGTGTTGAGCCGGAGCCCGATGTAAAGGCTGGTGCTGAGTTGCGTCCTGACCCTCTCCTGCTCCAGCAGTAATTCGCCGTTTGGGCCGTCTTCAGGTTCGGGGGGCTCCTCCCGCGCCGCCAGCTCCTCCTGGCGCCGCCGCATCCATCTCTGGTTCAGCTCCTCCTGAATCTCGGCTGAGAGGCGTTCGAGCAATTCCTCCTGCTGGGCCCGCTGCTCCTGCAGCTGCAGCAGGTCGTCGCAGCGCCGGGTCAGCTCCTCCAGCGCAGCCGTCTGCGCCTCGCCTTCCAGGGGCGCCGCCGTCACCGCCGCCTCCTTCTCCACTGCCGCCGCAGCCTCCGGCTCCTTTCCTGGGTTGGGCCCGTCAAGCTCGGTGCCCGTGCCCTCTAAGTAAGTGTCCTGTACGTAGTTGACCCCGTGCCGCCGCATGCGGTCCAGGTGCACCTTGGCCTCGTAGCGGTCGATCTCACGGTCCAGTTCTCTGAGCCGCTGCACCTGCTGACGGATAGTGTGGTCTTGGGAGAGCACTAGATGCACCAGCGTCTCCATGCGCTCCACCGACGCGCTCTCGTGGGCCCGCGGCGACGACAAGCAGGACGAAGCAGTCGACGAAGAAGTAGACGAACAAGGCGACGGCGGCTGCTGCTGGCGCCGCCGGTTGAGCTTGGCCAGCTTGCGGAAGGCCTTGCGCACCACCCGCCGCTGCTTCTCCTGGGTCACGGCCAGGCTAGGCCGGGCCGGGGCTCCCCGGGCGGGGCAGGGGCGCTCGCGGCTGAGAACGACGCGCGCCTCGGCGCTGCGGGGTCCGGCGTTGGGCAGCGACGCCTCGCTGCGCACCAGCACGAAGCGCACATTCTCTTGCTCGTCGCCCCAGGCAGCCCAGAGGCGCAAGATGCGCGTCTTGTTGGGCAGGATGCGCTCAAAGCCGCGCCACTTCTCTACAATGCAATAGCACTGCGGGGGCCCGCACAGCATGCCCTGCGGCAGCGCCTCGTCGTCGTCGTCGTCGTCGTCTTCGTCCGGGGGTTCCATCAGCTCCTCCAAGCCTAGGGGACTGCCGCCCGACCCCCGCCGCCGGCCCCGCCGCTGCCTTCGTCGCCGCCGGCAGCCGTCTTCCAGCAGCACCCGCACCACGTCCGAGCAAGTTGTGCGGCGAGAAAGCCCGGACACCAGCTTCTCCTCCTGGCAGATCCACACAGAGATCTTCTTCTCCGTGGGATCCATGGCGCAACCGGGACGCAGGTGGCGAGTCCGGCCCGGCCCCTCTGGGGCGGCGGGAGCACCTCGAGCAGCTTCGTCTTTCTAGGGTAGGAGAAGAACCGGGACCCCCGTCCCCACGGCACTGGTCCTTATCACCCGCTGTGCACGGAAGGCAGTATCCGCGGGCTGGAGTGGCTGCGGCTGCGCTCGGCCCGGACGACGGGCACTCCAGCGCAGCACGCCCCAGCTTGGATTCCCACTGCTCTGGCTCGGCCTGCTCCCGGGGCCTCTGGGTTTTGCTCCTCCCCACGTGGCTCCTCCCGCTCCCGCCCCCAACGCCCTGAGCCGCAACCTGGAGCGCGGGAGGCGCGGAGCCCAGACCCGCCCCTGGCAGCCTGGCCGCGCAGCGTCCGCCCCGTCCGCCTCTCTACGTGCTGCCTGCGTCCTGACTCTGCTGCTTCCGTGGACTTGCCGCTGTGCCGCCCTCCGGCGCTAGGGAGGACTCGGGGGCCCTTTTGCTACTGGGCCTGGAGCCCGCGCCTCGGGGGAGATCAGCTGGCTCCTCTGCTGGTATCTCCTGCTGGCTGGACGTTTCTTCACTGAACTTTTGCAGCTTTCCAGACGCCCCTAGACGCAGTCTCTGGTCTAGGAGTGCCTATTTTATAGACAGAGAAACCGAGGCACCCAGCAGCCTCTTATGGAGATGTTCTAACCTCATTGATGTCCTTCAATAGCTGGGAGTTGTAAGCACGGACTCTAACGGAGAAGGCCTTTCAGGCTTCCTGAACGGAAAACAATGTTTGCATTTTTAAGAAGAACAAGATGGGACTGTGTGCTCCGTGAGCGAGTGTAGGTGTGGAATGGTCCGGGCTGAAGGCGAACTGTCAGAGGCTGCCGCCGGGTTTCCCTCAGGGGCTTGTCCGTGGGTACTCATAGCGTTCCGGCTTCCTATAGTCTTCCTGGTAGGGGACTCTTGATCCTGGTAGGAGTTCCTAGTCCAGACCCAAGTCACAAGCTCTTTTAAGCATCCTGCCTCCATAGGGGAAACTAGAGTTTTTACCGTGGTGGTTTCTGGCCTTTTCCAGTGTACACATGTGGTCAAGGAGAAATAGCCAAGTTTCACAGCACAAGAAGTCCAAGGCCACAATGCAGATTAACTTGTTTCATCCTCAGTTGCTGATGAGGATGGTCCCTTGTGTGCAAGGTTTGCCTTGTGCTGGTCCTTGTGAGCACAGGTCTGATAGGACCACTCCATTGCGACAAGACCAGAGATGGCTCCCGATTGCCTCCTCGATAAAGCACGTTTATTCATTCACTTGGCAAATATTTATTAAGTACCTACTGTGCTCCAGGCACTGTGCTAAGGATTTGGTGATGAACAAATGACCACTTCTGGCCTGCAAGAAGATTGCTGTCTAGCTAAGTAAACATTTCCGACTCAGTATATGCCATGCTCCAAGGGAGAGTGTGAGGTGCTATAGAATGCTAGAGTGGCATCCAACTGGGTCTGGGGGAGCCAAGGAAGGCTTGCCGGTGGAAGTGGCTTCTTAGGTAAGACCTAAAGGACCATTCAAGTTTGCCAAAGGATAAGTAGATGGTGGAGAGGGGGCAGACAATTCCAGGTAGAAGGAACAGTATGTGCAAAGTCAAGGAATTCAAGTGCATGGCAGTTAGTGGGGCTGCAAGGAGTTTGAGAGGAATGTCTAAAAATGAGATTGGGTGTGTGTTTGAGCAGGACCTGGATCAGGAAGGGCCTTTAATTCCATGTGTCAGTTTTTAGACTTATCCTAAGGAAAATGAGAGTGCTGATTTTAGGGTCAAACTTGCTGAGTAAAAATCTCAGCCCTGTCACTTAGTAGCTCTGTGACCACAGAAAAGTATTTAATCTCTCTGAGCCTTAATTTCCTCATCTGATAAATGGTGATAACCAAAGCACCTACCACATAGGATTGTTTGGAGGATTACCATGTCTGGACCTGATAAATCCAAAATAAAAGTTTTATTGGGGGTGTATTAGTTTCCTATTGCTGTGCAACAAATTACCACAAACTTTGCAGCTTAAAACAACACCCATTTATTAGTTTACAGTTCAGTAGGTCAGGAATCTGGCATGGCATGGCTAGGTTCTCTCTTCAGGGTCTCACCAGGCTGAATGCAAGATATTGGCAGAGTTGAGTCTGGAGGCTTTGCGGGAAAATCCCCTTCCAAACTCATCCATTTGTTGGCAGAATTCAGTTCCTTTCAATAGTAGGACTGAAGTCTTGATTTTCTTGCTGGCTGTTAGCTGGGGTCACTCTCAGCTCCCAGCGGCCTCTTTCCATATAACCCTCCTCCATCTTCAAGCTAGCATTATGCATGGAATCCTTGTCATGCTTAAACCTGTCTGACTTCCTCTTCTGCTACCAGCTAGAGAAAACACTCTGCTTTTAAAGGCCTCACTTGATTGGGTTAGGGCACCCAGATGATCTCTATATCTAGGGCCAGCTGATTACTAACCTTAATTACATCTTCAAATTCCCTTTTGCCAAGTAACATAACATAATTATGAGCGATTATAAGGTCATCCTAGAATACTGCCTACCACAGTAGGTAAGGTGGTCAGATTTTCATTTTTGAAGAAGGTGGGTTTTGGCAGGGAGATGGCATGAGAGGCAAAGAGGCCTTTGGAAGGCTGCCACATTCATTCAAGGAAGAGATGGTGTCCTGCAGTGAGAACAGTGGTGGTGAGAGGACCAGAGAAAATCAAGAGCTATCAAGGAGGTGAGAGAGTCAGGACTTGGTGACTGATTAAAGGTGGATTTCCAACTCCCTAGCATGCTGTTGGAGGTTGCCTACATTTTAGCCCAGGAAACTCCACTCCTACAAGCTTGGATAACCTCCTTCCTTCCCCTCTTTCACATGGTTATTAGAGCTTTATAATCAGCCACCATCCCCACTGGACTTCAAGCTCCCTGAGAGTACTGCTCAACCCTCTGCATTTAACACAATGCCTGGTACATTCTAGGTTTACTCAGTGTGCCGGTTTGAGTGTATTGTGTCCCCCAAATGCCATTATCTTTGTGGTCTTGTGTGGGGCAGGCGTTTTGGTGATGGTTGGATTTGCTTGGAATGTGCCCCACCCAGCTGTGGGCAATGATTCTGATGAGATGTTCCCATGGAGGTGTGGCCGCACCCATTCAGGGTGGGCCTTTATCGGTGGAGCTATATAAATGAGCTGACTCGGGGCGGGGAGGAAAGAGAGTGCAGCTGGGAGTGATGTTTTGAAGAGAAGCAAGCTTGCTAGAAAGGAATGTCCTGGGAGAAAGCCGTTTTGAGGCCGGAGCTTTGGAGCAGACGCCAGCTGCTTTCCTAGCTAACAGAAGTTTTCCGGACACCACTGGTCGTCCTCCGGTGAAGGTACCCGATTGCTGAGGTGTTACCTTGGATGCTTTGTGGCCTTAAGACTGTAACTGTGTAGTGAAATAAACCCGTTTTATAAAAGCCTGTCCATCTCTGGTGTTTTGCATTCTGCAGCATTAGCAAACTAGGACACTCAGTATCTGTTCACAAATAAATGGATGAATGAATGAATCCTATTTTCTAGCAAGTCAACACTTTACTTTTCCAGAATAGCTCTGGCATCTTGTTACATCCCTGCTTTTGTACATGCTTTCCCCTCTAATTAGGATTCTTCTTAAATAAGCGGAAAACTCTACTCATCCTCCAGAAGCTCATCTCAAAGATCAACTTCTCTGGAAGTTCTTTCTTTCTTCTCCCACCCCCCCCCCCCCACACACACACAAGAATGAGTTCCTCGCTTTTCTTATGCCTCTCTTAATGCGGCAGTTACATTGTGTTGTGATGCATTTTTTGATGTCTCTTTACCCCACAAGACTTAAGAGATTGTTGAGTGAAGGGGTTGACTCCATCTTATGTTTTGTTCCCAGTGCCTAGAGTTCCTGGCACAGAATAGACCCTCTGTCTTCCCTTATGCCATAGAGAACAATAAGATGAATAATGTCTAAGATGCTTTACTGCCCTCAAGGTTATTATAACTTTCTTCTAGAGCCAGAGACATGGAATCCCTGTTGTAGGAATGATATATATGAAATTCCTGTGGAATACTTCAAAGGATAGAGTGATTATTGGGTTGAAGAAAGCAGGGCCTTGATAAGTGGGGAGGAGGAGTTTAGGGTATTACATGAGTTTAGGAGAAATTACATGAGTTAAAATGTTAAGGTGGGTACGCTCATAGCTGTGTACCCTAATGTTTCAGAGTGTAGGCTCTGGGGTCACCCTGCCTAGGTGACCAGCTGTAAGCTTGCTAAGCCTGAATTTCCTCATCTGGAAAATAAAGAGAACAATAGAACCTTCCTTTATAGGGTTTCCATGAGCACTAACTGAAATGAAGTGCAGTATATAAAAGGTGGCTACCATTAACATTCATTCAGTAAACTTGGTTGTGTACCTCCTCTGCACTGCGTCTTGGCTAGGTGTTGAGGCTACAGCAGAGAACTGGAAAGACGTGGTCCCTGCCCTTACGGAGCTCACAGTCGGGGACCGGTTTGGTTTAGAGCTGTGTTTGTTACATTAGGCTAGGCTGCAGTAACAAACAGCCATAAATGAATAATGACTCAAATGTAAAAGAGGTTTATTTTTCACCCATAAAATACTCAAAAGCAGGTATCCTGGTAAGTAGGTGGCTTTCCTCAGGCATGATACAGGGACCCTGGTTCCTTCTATCTTGTGACTCTGAAATCCCGTAGGACCTCGTTGTCATCTGCATCTAGCCAGAGGAAGAGAAAAGAGTGCATGGAGGGAGCACACCCACTTCTTAAAGACCTTGGATGGAATGGAGGATATCACTTCCACTCACATCCTATTGGCTAAAACCCAGTCATTTGGCTACTCTTAATGGCAAGGAAGTCTGGGAAATGCAGTTAAGTGTTCGAGAAAAATAGGAAATGGATTTTTGTGAACAGCTGGCTGCTTGCCACAAGAATCTTTGTAAGAATGGGAGATCAGGTAGGGGAGAGAAATTTCAAAAGTATAAACTTTGCAAACTGGTAACCCATGGGCCATATCTGGCTGGTTCAGAGATAGCAAACCCTCCCTGTTATCCATAAGCCAATTCAAACACACTCACAACTTACCTGTGCCCGGTATACATTTAAGTTCATGACTCCTGGTTCTACACATCCTTCCTGGATTAACTCATTCTCTCCAAAGGCTTTCATAACTATTGATAGGCCATGGCTCCCAAATCTGTGTGTCTTTTCCAGATTTCTCTCCTGATCTTCGAATATGTATATCCAGCTCTTGTCATATAGCTCCATTTGGGTGTCCCCAAAACACCTCAAACATGTTTAAAGCTGATGCCATTATTATTCTTCCCGAACCTGTTCTGTCTCCCATAACTTTTATTTTGGAGAATGATCCCTCCATTCGCCAAATGGGATCTGAAACCTGAGGCTCACCCTTGATCACTTACTACCTATCTCCTTTCCCCACAGTATATTGAAGTTCCACAAAGACAGGGTTTTTGTCTGTGTTATTTTCTGCCTAATCTCCAGTGCCGGGGACCTCACTTAGCACACAGTATGTACTCAGTAAGTATTTGTGGAATGAATGAATGAATGAATGGCCTTAGCTTAAGCGCTCATTATTTCTTATCTGAACCTTGCACTTTCCTCCAAACTGGTTCCTTGCCTCTAGTCTTGCCTTTCTCCCATACCTCCTATTGACAAATGTTTGATGACTCCCCAGTATCTTCAGAATCAAGTCAGACCTCTTTAGAGGAGCCTATAAGACCCTTTGGGATGTACTGTCTGCTTTACTCTCAGCCTCAGCTCTTGCCTTTTCCTGTACCCTCTAGCCACACCCTTGTGCATGCTGCTGTTCCTACTGACCCCCTGGCTTATTCCTACTCACCTTCCGAGCTTCAGCTTAACTGCCACCACCTCCTAAATGTCTTCACTGGCAGCTCCACCCTTCCCAGGAAATAATCTACACAAAACTGTGCTTTAAGAGGATTCATCTGATCTCAGTAATGAGATCAAGTGAAGTGATGATACACGTGTGTCAGGCAGACCTAATCCAAAAGATTAGGATTCAGGATGTATAAGGAACTCTCAAATTTTAGTGAGGAAAAAAGCATGCCACACTATAGAAGAATAGCTAAAGGGTAGGTTAGAGGATTTCACAAAAAAGGAATCAAAAATGGCCAATGAAACACATAAAATAATGCCCAACCTCACCAGGAAGCAGGAAAAAGCAAATGTAAGTGAAATGGAATGCCCCTTTCTCCAACTGATTGGCAACATTTTTGAAACTGATAATGTCAACATTGGCCAAGATGTGAGGAAACATCCTCTCCTACACCAATGCTGTAAATCAATATATCTATTTTGGAGACAATTTGGTGATAGCTATTAAAAATAAAAATCTGCATACTATATCCCAGCTAGTTGACTTCTCGGTAACTACCCTACAGAAACACACATGCAAAAGGAGGCAGGTACTGGGGTATTTGCTAAACCATTCTTGTTTTGGCAAAACCATGGAAACAATTTAAATACTCGCCAGCAAGGGAATGACCAAATAGCCTGGAGGATGTTGGTAGTTTGGAAGGCTTAGCAACAGTTAAAGCAAGTGAAGTAGATTTATGCATACAGGCAACAATAAATCTCCAAGATATATTGTTCAATGCAAAATGCAAGTTCCAGAGTGATGCATATGATGGGATCCCATTTATATTTTAAAAACACGTACATATACATAAAGTCACACTCTATTTTCTGGGGGTACGAATATCTGTATGCATATGCATGGAACAAGGTTTTAAAGGATATCCATCAAACTGAAAGCAGTGAATATCTCCTGGAAGGGAACAGACATTTAGAGAGGAAAGAGTCGAAGGGGAATTTAGCTTCATCTGTAATGATTTTTCAAGAAGAATTTAGACTTATTACTTTACTTTTGCAATTAAAATGTATAATTTTTGAAAAGTTAAAGGGCTGGGGGCTGGCTCAAAAAGTCCTGGTTCTCTATGAGACCTTTCCATCACCTACCTGTCTCTCCTTTCTGTGGACCCAGCCTCTGCGATAACCTCAGTGGAGTCTGTTCCCTGTAACCTGAAGGAATTTATATAACCCACTGCTTTACCCCAAAGGGTTGTGAAGATGTTGTGTTTTTCACTGGCTGAAGAGGAGTCCAGTTGGATACCTGGTCCCGAGTATGTGCTTCACATTGGATCTTTCCTTTCTCCCCTGTGGGAGCTTTTTAGGAGACAGCACAGTTCTCACAGTGGCAACAAAGCCCTTTGCTAACTCACCTTGACTCCCAGGTGGTGTGGCATTCACCCCTGTGGCTTTTTAGTCATTTATCTTTCTAACACCTATGAGAGGTAGGATTTAGCTCCCTTGCCCATAAGAAAACTGAGGCAGGGAGAAGTGCCAAGGGGCAGGGATTGGCCAGTTTCCCAGCTCACAAAGCTCTGTGGGAGCTGGTATTTTGGTCTGGAATTTCTGCCTGTCCAATCTGTCAGTCATGGTTCACGGCAGCCGAGGAACATCCACAACAGGAACTTCCGCCCTTAATTATATTGAGCCACACAGAAGCGTGACTGCACCTTATTACCTGAATCAGTACCTTTTAATGATTAACCCCAGAAAAGAGTCGGGCAAATTGTGTTTATGGAAATGCGCGGTTGCTCTGCCGGAGAAACCCAGGGACTGCAGTGCTTATCCATGGGAACCCATCCCAGACCAGACTGAGCTCAGGGCAGCCGTGGTTATGCTGAACCTTCACCCTCAAGACGTGGATCCTTAAAGTGAGGTCAACAGGCCACTTGCCCAGAGTCGCCCAGGGGGCTTATGAAAATGCAGATTCCTGGGCTTCACCCTAGGCCTAGTGAAGCAGAATCTCTGGGGATGGGCTCAGGAATCTGCATTTAAAGCAGCCTCCCTTGGGGATTCTTACACACACACACACACACACACACACACACACACACACACACACACACACAAGGTCCACCCCAGCCACACTAGAATCAAAGAACCGGAGACAAGAATCTTTGCGTGATGGTAGTCTTTTGGCCATCTTGGCCCCGTAGATGATCTTGATATATGTATCACAGACATCCATATACGAGAGGATGGTGACAGCACATGCCAGGTGAGAAAGAGATGCCCCTGGGAAGAAGGAGAAAAGAAGACACAGGCCAGAGAAGGGGAAGGGCTGCTCATTCATTATCCTCTTTGGAATCTTGTTTCTTTGGCTGAGATCTAGGTTACAAGGTGATAACAGAAATGTTTAGGTAGGAGAGTCTAAGGTGGCAATGACTTCAGTCATCTGAAAGACATTCTGTAATATATTTAACATTCTTAGTCTTTGTTCAAACAAAACCAACCTAGTTCCTGATTCACAAATCATCCTGGGAATATACAGCACTTACAGTCAGAGAGAAGTCTCTGGAGCAAAAAGCATCGCCTTTTCAGTGGTCTATGACATCACCACTGAAGCCTGTGTTAAAAGGGTTTTTGTTTGATTAATTTTCGTGATCTGTTGTTGCCAGTTAATGAAAGGTGATACTATTAATGTGTATGTGAACGAGACAGTGTCTTCGTTGCCACATCTGAAACATCCTCCAGCATTTTCAGGGTAGAATAGCCCCGATCCAAAGCATGGCCTTTCTTCTTTGTGGAGAGATACAAACTCTTTCTTTCCATGTGCCCCAACACCAGGTTATTGTGTGTCAGCTGCTCTCAATCGGGTTGACAATATGAGGCCTGTGCTTGAGCTACTGCTATTTTATGTGAATAACATACCAGCTTTCTTTTTTCAGTGAGGATTGAGTTGGGAGAAGTTTTAATACAACGTATCTTGGTTTGAAAGCATGTTTCAGTAGCTGGTGCAAACCACAGAAGACTTGATTTTGTGTAAGAAATATTTTTAGAAGAAATTAAATTTGATTCAGTGGAACCTTTGATACGACAAACTTTCAAACCATGAAACCATATTCACAAGGAGATGTTCTTATTTTCTCCACTGAGGAAGAAATGGAGACATGTTTTCTATTGTCATTACGTCCGGATTGAAAAGGAAGGCTATTGGCAAGATAAACAAAAATGGGTTAGCCCAACAGTCTCTCTGTGCTTGCTAAAGAAGCTCCTCTTTGTTTCTCTCCTGAAGCACAGCGTTGTTTTCTTGGGCCTTGGGTTAAACTGTGCATCCCCTACACTGGATTTTGTGATTGTGAGACCTACACAAATGGAAACCTAGAACACAATCGAACCCTTAAAAGCTTAAATCTCTGTGAATAGCAAAGAAGCCACTTGATCTTATAAAAGTTTCACCCAGTGACTTTTTCTTTTATACCAAATTGTTAAGCTATAAAATGAAATCATCACATTATCAGTCTGTATTTGCTACTTTAGAATATACATTAAAGAATTTTGTAAAACAAAAATTCTGCCGTAAAGAATATTTCAGATTTTATACAAATCTCTTATTAAGGGAATCTTCAACTTTTCCAAAGACTGTAAAATTCTTTCCATGTAACTTTCAAGGTTAATTTTGTTAATTCCCTGGATTTTTTAACAAACCAAATTTTTGATCATTGTTCATTGGAATAAAGCCTTCATCTTCCTTGTCCTTTCATACCCTTTCTCTCTAACTCCCTATATTGGTCAGCTTTGTTAGCTCTGTGTGCTTATATGTGGCTTTATAGCTCTGGTCTTTATCAGTAACTTAGGTAGGTGTTTGCTATAATTATAAAGCATAATATTAATAAAAATGTTCTGCCTAGTTCACAAAGCTGTACATAGAGTAAATAGCACAAGGCCTGCGGCAGTGCCTGGAGATAGTTGAAATGAGCATGCATTTGCATCTTTGAGTCTTAATAAATATTTGCTTATGTTTGCGATAGCAACAGAGCAGAGCTGGATGGACCCAAAGAGATCATTCTCATCCCTGTTCCCTGAAGCATTTAGAGGCCACAGAGGTCAGGGCTTTAGAACCTTCATCCCTCTATCAAATAGGGAAGCTACATTTGTGTGTATTTTGTATATTGGGATTCCATTTACCCCCTAAAAAAAAGGTTGAAATCCACTGACTGTGGAAATGTGTTTCTTGACTCCGGACCTTTCCTTCTCTTCTTCCCAATTCCCAACTGTCCCATTCTCTTTGGGAATCCGTGGAGTTATGGGGAGGCTGACTCCACCCTCAGCAATGGGAATGGACCTACCTCCACGTGACCAAGGTGCAACCAATTGTCACATTCCATCCCCTGGCCCAGTGATTGGTTCAGGGATGGGCATGTGACCTAAGAGAGTGTGGTTAGAGTAAATCTCAGTCTTCGTGCTGTACTTGAATGAGGGCCTGTAGCCCCAGGCAACAGCTGGAAGCCACTGGGTCTGCCAAGATCTGCCTAAGTTGAAGCAACACTGAGGAAGCAGAGCCAAAAAATGGCGAGAGGGAAATTGGTTCCTGGTCAAGTTAGATGAGCTAGCCCTAAAATTTTTTAATTACATGAGCCATCAAATTCCCTTTATTATTTAAACCAGTATGAGCCAGCTTTTCTGGCTGATACACCTTCCTAATTGATACACCATTGATCTGTAACAAATGTTCCCCTCATTTTACACATGAGGAAACTAAGTCCCATGGTGTTACATGGTTAGTTAAGAGGCATAGCTTTTCCAGCACCCTGTCCAATACCTTTTTCTTTCTACTGTAAGAGCCTTTTGGAGCATGCTTGTGACGATTTTTGGCAACAGTGAAAAAATGTTAATTCTCTTTAATACTAAGCACTAAAATATTGGATGTACTCAGAAATACTGAAACTGATTTTACTCATGTTTGACCTCAGGAAATCAATCTCATTGCTTTCTAGCCATTCTGTGTATTATGAGCCCTTGAGATTCATTAGAAAGAAGAAAGGTTCAAATAGTTGGAGAAAGGTGTGGGGATCTCATGCAAGAATGCCACTTAATTTATAGCTAGTTACCAGCAATTTAGGCCCAACTATATATGCTGCTTTGCTGTTTTCTTCTAAACTTGTGCTTTCATGTCTTGATAATCATCCCTCATTACCATTTCTTCCTATTTCAAAAGCACAGCTTCACTGCCTTGTCTTCTTACCTCTTGGGCCTCCTTCTATATTGCATTTCCAGATTCTGTATGCAGTTCCTCTGTGAACTCGAAAACTCTTTCACATTTGTCTATACAGACCCATCTCCCTCAAGGAAGCATTGATCTTATCTTTCCTTGGGATTGATCTTATCTATCCCTAACCCTAAATTCCTCAATAAAATGCACATTAAGCCTCCAAAGAAATGCCCCACAAGGGGAAGAAAAGAGAGGGCAATTCATGTTTATTGAGCTCGATATTATGTGCTAGGAGAGGTACTGGATACTTTACAGATATTAACTGATTTAATTCTCACAACTCCCACATGGGAAGTAGGTAGTAGTATCCCAGGTTAGAAATAAGGAAACTGAGGTTTGATGAGTTTGTAGGGTGGAGACTCAAACCCAGGGGTGTGTAGTTCCAAAGATGCTTCTTTCTTGCCTGTGTTGGTCCATAGGCTTTGCCCCCTTTTGTGCCTGCTCCAAACAAATGATGACCCCTGGACACAGTGTTGAGAAGACTGAGGGTTGAGGGGGAAAGACAATAGAGGTGCCTGCAGAGGCTGCAGAAGGGGAGAAGCCCACACACCACTTATTTGTCCTCTCCATGCCTATGCCACAGCCAGTTCCAGAGGTTTCCCAGGAAGAAAGGACAAATGCACCAGGGAGTCTAGAGCTGAAGTTTGTGAACCTGAATGTGTTGGGAAAAAAAGTTTTGCATAAAGTTGAGTTTGAATTTGTAGTTTGTATCTGAGAAAACTCGGGTGGTGTTGGTGTGAATCAAGGGCCAAGCCAGGGCAGGGTTAGTGGGTGAGTAGTTCAAGCCTGAAATGACCAGTGCATTTTTGTATGGAATGAATTGGGGCAGCATACCAGCGTCCTTTCTCAGACCAACACTGACACATGTAAATACATGAATGTCACCCTCTGGAAGTAATTCAGTTGAAACGAACCACATCACATGCCTCTGCTTAGGCTGATCCACAGAGTCTTTCTGTTAAAGCATACGGTGGGGTACATAAATAAACAGGGAAAAGTGGTGAGCTTTTCTCTCTCCAAATAGAAAGGACACCAGGAAAGGAGAGAGGGTAGCAAGCTAGCAGGAAGGGAAGCCACCTTCTAGCTTCTCTTTGAAGCCATGTTCATTGGGCACATACCCTGGCTGGGTGTTGGACAATACTGGAAGTTGAATGATGGCATCTCTGATGGTTAGAAAGATAGGATCCTTGTGTGGAGTTTTTCAAGATATTCAGAAGGGAAGAGGATAGTCTCAGAAGGCATTCCATAAATGCTTAATGAAGGAAGGAAAAACAATGCATTGGAAATTAGCACAGATTATGGATTCAGAACACCTGAGTTCGTATTTGTTCTCATTTCCTCATCTGATGAATCTCTAAGATATTCAGTAGTCAGGGGAGGAATCCTTGATTATAGAAGGCAAGGAGGCAGATTTAGGGTTTAGTTAAAGATGGAGATATCTGGGGTGGAGGAAACCAGTAAGGGAATGATGGGTTTCACCAGAACACGAAGGGCATCTGCCCATGGGATGCATGCTCAGGGTGACTGGGGAGGCTGAGCAGGTAAAACTTTTCCATTGGATAAGACTGTAGGTTTATCTGAGCAGTAGAAAAGGTGGGGGGGGGGGGACTCCCATAAATGAGTAACAAGGAATTTAAGGAGATTTTGAACTAGACATTACAGATACCAGATCACTTTGGAGAGTTTACTGTGATCTCTAGACTCTGGAACACTGATTCCAAGCCCTGGCTGCACTTAGAATCTTGTTGGGAGCTTTTCAAATCTACAAAGTCTGGGTTTCTTCCCCAGTTGTTCTGAAGAGGGACCCAGGAATTAATATTATTACAAAGTTCTCCAGGTGGCTCTAATGTACCACCAAGGCTAACACTTCTGCTTTAAACATAACTGACCAAATCAAAGTAAGTTCATTGTCAGCATTACATGGTCGGCTGAGAAATTTTGAAGGAACTCAAGATAGGCATTTTGGGAATATTGACCTACATGATGTATACCCTTGATTTCTCACCAGTCCATATTTCCAAGACTTGGTAGATTGGCAGGGTGACTTCCATCCATGACGGTATCTAGAGAGGCTCCTGGGAAGTAAACACATGGATCCATTCTGGGTAAGCTATCACAAAAAAACAAGCTCTCACAACCTGGTTGGTCTAACTTTTGTGGAAAGGAGAAATCACACCTGCTGGTATGGCACAGTGAGCATGAGGACAGGAGTTGGAAGTCCTGACCTTGACTCTTAACTCTGCAGCTACCACACTTGGTAATCCTGGGCAAGTCACTTCACATCTCTGGGTCTGAGGGCTGCCACCTGTCAACTCCAATCTTAGTTTCCTTCCATTGCTGTGACTTTCTGATCCTACCTCTGTTTATAAGGCCCCTGTCAACTCAAGGTCTCTAGGCCACTTGAGTTTCCAGCTTTGGGAGCAAAAGGAAGAGGAGAAGAGAAATAGTGTAATAAGGAGGAAAGTAGAAAATGTGGACAGAAGTTATTTGAGCTTTCAAGAAGACATTGGCAAAGTTCTACACAAAGAGTATTAAAAACACACTAAGATTTATTTGACACTGGGTAAAGAACTTGCTTAAATTGAAAGAGAAAAGGTGGGACTGAATGGGCACTTCTCTTATTGGGAAAAAAAAGCCTACCATGATCATGATGATGTTGATGACGATAATAATAGACATTTGTGTAGTACTTGACAGTTTACAAAGTACTCCCATTTAATAATTGCTACGTTATAGTGCTTTACAGTAAAAAATAAACAAACACTTTTTAATGCTTTTCCGACATGCACTGTAAAAGGTGGTATTGGCTGAAAATGTAAATGGACTTATTTACAGGATTGTAAGGGGAAGTAAAAGATAGAAATTCATCACTAACATTTGGACAGTGAATGACTGGAGGATGACTGGGCACTTCTAGAGCAAGTCCCTTGTGTTCAACCTGGTGGCCTCTTTTAACAGTCAGGAGCAGAATTTGGGGTCCCTCTTCCTTCCTGGTCAGTATGTCTTTCCTCCATCACTGCTGAGTTCTTACATTTGTTTTGCCTCTCCTTCCCCTTGCTTTCCATTAATGCTCAGTTGTTTTTTGTCCTATCTAGAGAGAATCCTGGCCTAGGAGTCAGAAATTCTGGGTCCTACTTCCAGCTCTACCATGTAAGGACTTCATCCCATCTAATCCTCACTTTCCTCACCTGTAGCACAGTGGAACCAGCTCTTGTCTACTTTCTAACATCTATGTCAGGTGCAAATAAAGTGAGGTATGTAAAAAGGTTTTGAAATGTTCAGGTTTCAGATAGACCTGAAAGAAAGTAAAGTGTTACTATTTGGGGGCTTAGCAGGAACAGGAATGTGATCTCACTGCCTTCAGAACGAGTTTGCTCCAGGCCCACTTCATGATCCCCTAGAATTCCTCCTCTCTGTCACACCACCCCCTGTGGGGCACACTGATCCCTGGATTGTACTTGTGATTTAATCAAGGGTTGGCCAGCCTCATGTTCACCCCCAGATTATATCCCTGATTTCCTACAGTCCTCTTTGGGCTCTGCTTTCATTGCTCCAAATCTCCATCTCCCACCAACATTTGCCCTGCATCTCACCTGAGTTAGATGTTTCTTCAGAGAACACTAAATATTTTCCATAAAGCTAAGTAAATCATAAGAAGGTAAATCAGCAGCTCAAATGAAAGAAACATCACACGTTATAAAGCCCAATATGAAATGAATTTGGGGAGGTCATCTAGTTAAGGTTTATATTTTGACTATTTTCTTTGTCTTCCCATCCCTTGAAACAACTACCTTCTCTTTTCATTTATCTTATCTTCTGTTAAATTTTCATTGACACCCCCAAAATGTGTATTTTAAAAAAATGTGTCTTAGAATCCTGTCATCATCTTAACTAGGGATTTTGTGGTTAACTATAGTCAGTGACTGGTGATTAGCAACAACAAAAAAATCTTAGGATTATACTTGGAAGATGAAACAGATTATTAAATTTTATTTTTTTTACTAGCATTCCATAAATTGATGTCATCAACTTCAGCCATACATTTAAAAACAGGAAGCCCTCATTACTTGGTAATCCACATAACTCAATTTTCCAGAGGAAAAAAATGTTTAATACATTAAACACTATTTTTAAAATTAAGTTTTAAAATAAAAATTCTTGAAATAAATCTGTGTTGGTCCTGATACACAAAGAGAGAAAGAAAGTGGGAAAGAGAAAAATAAAGAGAGAAAATTGATGATTTGATTCACTAAATTTTTTAGAATTTTTAAATCTAGTTCATAAGTAAAATGGGTTTTTGCTAATTTTCGTACCAAGTTAATTCCTTTTTAATGAAAATATTTCTAAAAATAGTGTACCCCCTTCCAACCTACAAACAAATTATATTCTAAAAGTGTGTGTGTGTGTGTGTGTGTGTGTGTGTGTGTGTGTGTGTGTGTGTTTTGAGGGAATTAGAATGAATGCTTACTGGGCACAGGTCAACTGGCAAATGCAGCTTGAAGTACTTTGCATCCATCATGTAATTTAATCCCCAAATCCTGTGAAGCAGGCTTTTTAAAATTTGGTTGTCTGTACATCAGGATATATTTTCTAACAATAATGCAACCATTTCTTGAGTGCTTACTATGTAGTAGACACTCTGCCAGGCACATTTCATTTTTTATTTAATCTTCATTTTAGCCCTGAAAGGCTTTACTTTCTTCATTTTTCTGGTGAAGACTCTAGAATTTAGAATGGACAAGTGACTTGACAAAGGTCACAGAGACAAGGAATGACAAAATCTTAACTGAAGCTTTGGTCTTCTCATTCCAAAGAGAGCATATCACAATGCCAAGTCCTACCAAACCCCGAGGAGCACCAGCCCCTTCAGATTATCCACTCCCACATCAGTTGGGTCCCAGTTGGTTCAAATTTTAGAGTCCTTAATGAAGGGACTATTTAGTGAGTAAGTGAAAGGGAGCAAGTACCCAGAGCTTGCTGTATCAGAGTCTCGTCAGAACAAGAGAAACCACACGAGTGTATGAATAGAAGGAATTTAATTCAATGAGTTGATTAAACAGGTCTTGGCAGACTGAAAGGACAAAAAGGAACTTTGAAGGGAGGATTGAAGTAGATCCTTCTCAGTCAAGATTTGAGCTGACTGCAGCCTTGAGTGCAGTTTTGTGAGACACCCTGAGCCTCATTGCACTCAGATTTATGAACCACAGAAACTGTGAGATAATGTGTGACCTTTTAAGATGCTAAGTTTGGGGGCAATATGTTACACAGCAATAGATAACTAACATGCATGGACTTAGTAACTATAAGAAGTTGCTATTACACTTAGAGGTAGGGAACCAAAGTGAAAAGATTGGAGTTACTTGTTGAGAAGAGGGACTCTGTAGATCTGGGATCCAGACCTCTGAGAAGAGGGTGCTGTTAGCTGGTGCTAGTGTCTCTGAATGGGTACAACAAGGCTGATTCTGGGAGTGTGGGAAAACCTGAAAACTGCAACCAACTGTCACTGCCAGGATGGCAGAACTCTTGCTGAGGGGATGCTGGCAGGAGCAGCGAGCCAAAATTGAAGACACAATTCCTTTCTTCCACTCTCTGCCTTCCACTCTCCATTTAGTGCTTCTTATTGATAAACACAACAGAGAGCCAGCTGGCAAAGGAGTAATGTAGTTACAGAATCCCAGTCCCAGCATCAAAACAAGAAAATAGAGGGTGGGTTTGGAATAATAGCTTTGCAACTGACACAGTCTACCCCTTTGGCTACTCAGCATTCATAAGTATCCTTTTGAACTTCATACAACAATACAATTTAATACTTGTGCCTAACAAGATGCAACTATCCTTTGTACAAATGAAGACACTCTTACCCTCTGCCCCGAAAGGAGAGACACAAAATCCCAAAAATAATTGCATCCATTTCTGAATGATAGTCGCAGTATCTGTCTCCAGGTGATGTTAATTAATATCAGCCCCACCTAAATATTCACTTGCAGTCCCACCTGAAAATTTTGTAAACTAAAGACTAAACTGTAAAGTTCAGTTAACCACTGCCACAAACACTTATGTAAATTATAAATTATAAGGGAAAGGAGAGAAGAAAATATAAGAATTTATATTATATACACATGCATATATAACATGTAAGGAAGAAACCATGCATAGCCGTTACCATCCTTGTTTCTGTAATGATCACCAGGCAGAGTTGATATTTATAACTTCCTTCCTCCACTGCTCCTTCCATGTTCCCTTTCTTTGCCCTCAGTCAGGACTCCAGCTGGCCAAATGACCCAACCTTCATTTCTAAAGGTTCTGAATTCTCAGTGGTTCTGCCTGTTTATCCATTAATTATTACTGTTGTCCATGGAAGTACTAAGAGGTGCCCCAGAGAATCCCCAAGTTCTCCACACTCTCACTGGGTGGCAGCAATCCAGTTTCTCCTTCGTAATCGGGACCAGTCATTCCACCCAGTAGAGTAACTTCTTTCTTTGCCTTTCAGTTTAGCAGCCTGGGGAGCCCACTGTAGTTCAGTTTAATGGAAACTGCCATGATCCCTGGTGGAAACATTCTTCAGACCTCCAACACAGTAGAATTCAAAAGTTGTGGGTACAGAAAGCAAAAATTCTTTGAATGAGTTAGTAGGTGAATAGTGAGAGGAGCCACTCCACCTTCCATGCCTTGATACTATGTCCCATATATTTTGTCTATGGGAAAAAAAAAACAATACATATTGGTTACTGATTCAAGTGTCTACTGCATCCTGTGAAATCTAACCTCAGGCTTTCAGGGTGGTACCTCCCAACTGGTACCTTCAATGAGTCTTCAGTAGGCCATTCTGTTCCAACATCCCATGTGGCCAGCTGCTTCTTATAAGGTAAGACCAGTGGAGTCCATGGGTATTGGCACATTGCCTCTCTTATTCTGCTGTGAAATGAGTTCTTTGATCAGAAGTGATTTGTGGAGAAAACCATGATGGTGAATAATGTATTTGTGCAAATTCATGGGGTTTGTGGAAGTTCATGGGGTTGAGACATTAGCTTAATTGGGCATAACTTGCAAAAGCTGGAAGGCATCACCACCCGTAGGCCTGGAAGGGCAAGAGAAAGAAAGAGTGTTTCAGGTCCAAACGAGAGCTAGAGATTTGAAAGAGGAACCTTACACCACCCTGGCAGGAGCTGTGGCCATGGGGGAACATAGGTATTGCCAGAGGCACAGCAAGGAAGCAAAGAGGAATCAGGAAAGAAATACTCCAGCCTCCATCCCCTGCTGCCTTTTGAGCTCCAATCGATGTCTCCCTTTGTTTGAACCCAAAACAAAAGAGCTGTAGTGATGCTTTCCAAAGGAGTTGACTTCTAGGGCACAGATAGAGCAGGGCCAAGAAAGGCAGATAATGAACAGGATGAGAAGCAGAGAGAACTAGAATATAGAAAGCATAATTCAGGGAAAAGAAGTCTGGAAGGAATCTTTTATAGCTTTGAAATCCTAGATAAGAAACTGAAGGATTTAGGATCCCAGTGAGTATGCTCATTTCTTCCTTTGGTGAAAAGTCATGATGGGAGCAGGGTGCGAACAGCTGCTTTCAAGTTTGGTTTAGAAATAAAGGATCTGAACTGGCTCTCTTACCCATCTGGACAAACACCTGGCAGTTTGGATGCATCTCTCTTAGGGACCATAGACATGGCTGGTGGTGATGTGCCAAATGTTAAGAAGGCTGTCACATTTTAGTAAGACAATTAAAAATTTTTAAATCTTTAGATTGGCAACTTGTTATTTGAAAAGAGTTTAAGCTCCAGAGTCAGAGAGCTCTGTTGATAACTTGCAGTGTGACGTTCAGCCATTTGACCTCTCTGAGCCTCTGTGTCCTCATTGTAGAATGGGCATAATAATGCCTGCTTTGCAGGATTGTCATAGGGATGACACGAACATAAAGAGTCAAGGTAGTACTCAACAACCAGTAGTTATTAATAACAAAACTGCAATTCAAGGAAGAGGAGAAGAGTATATCCAAAGACACTAGGATGTGAAAGATGGTGATGATGTGAAATCACACTGAGGTTCTTAAGGGCCACATCCCCAATTTTTTCATCTTGGCATCCCTGGCAGCAAGCCTGGGGCCTGGCACCAAGCAACCACTCAAGGTAAAGAGAATAAAAGTGACAAAACTCCCAATTCTGAAGGGGAAGAGACCCAGAGGTCCTGACAAGATGGCCCAGTGACTCTGAGTATGGGATGGAGTTAACAGACAAGTTAAACTTGGAGTTTTAAATCTAAGGATGCAAATATGATCTCATTTGCATCTTCGGGATCTGGGAGAGTAAAATTATAGCTCAGTATCATTAGGGAAGTTTGAGATTTTTCCAGTAGAAGATAGCAGGAAGGGGATGGGCAGAGTGGCTCTGCATGTGAAGGCCTAAACACACCTGAACGTGTGAGAACCCAGGTGGGGAGGCCAGGAGAGAGCATGGGCTAAGGAACCATGCTCAGGACCACTGGCCCAAGAAGGCTGCAAAATGAGATCATCATCATAATAACCAACTACATGTGAGGTGCTTTACATCAGTAATGTCTTTTAGGCCAAATGGCAACCCCATGAAATTAATACTATCATCCAGATTTTATAGATCTGGAAATCAGGACTCAGAGAGGTTAAGCAACTTACCTATGGTTGCACAGCTAATAAATGTTGGAGCTAGGATTTGAACCTGGATCTTGTGATTTTTGAGTTAATGTTCTTAATTACTCCTTGTGGTAGCAGCTTCCCAGATGGCCCAGATGATCCTGGCCCCCTGGGATTTGTATCTTCATATAGTCACCTCCCACATGGCTAGTGTGACCAGTAGAAGATGGCAGAAGTGATGGTATGGCGCTTCTGAGACTAGGTCATAAAAACCATTGTAGTTTCTGCCTCTCTCTTAGATCACTTACTCCGGGGGAAGATAGCTGCCATATTGTGAGAAAAGGCCCAATTGGTGAGCAACTGAGGCCTCCTCCTAAGCCACATGAGTAAGCTTAGGAGTGGATCAAGCCTAGAGATGTCTGCAGCCCCTGCTGACATTCTTCTTGCAACCACATGAAAGACCTTAAGCCAGAACCACCCAGCTAAACCAGTCTCGAATTCCTGACCCACAGAAACTGTTAGCTAATAAATGTTTGTTGTTTTAAGCCACTAAGTGTTTAGGCAACATTTTACACAGCAATAGATAACTACATACTGCTACACTCACAACATAAAGCTCGGAGGCCTGATGACTTTCCCAAAGTTCCTGTCTAATCTGGGCCTTGAGAAATGAGTAGAGGAGCTCATCTGGAAAGAAGGGGAAAAGACACAGCATGTGCAAGAGTTAGAGGAGGCAATTCAGCATTTGGTTCAGCTGTGAGAAGGGAATGTTCAGGAAGCAGAAAAAAAGTGGTGTGGAGAGGCTGTCAGAGGCCAGGCTATGGGATCGTCCTTTATGTCACGCAAGATGTTTGGGCTCTATCCGTTGCCCAATAACAACAGTGGACCAAGGTGATAAGTAGGATAGATTGTTTTAAAAAGATCTAACATCGTAGGAGGCTGGTGGACTAGACCTGGTGAGAGATGGTGAACCTGAACCTGGGCAGGGATGGTGGGGGCAGAGAGGGGTGGGGGACAACACATGGAATGGAATTGGGAGAAAAACTGGGGGTGGGGGAGTAGGAGACCTGTCACAGGGACCCTGATTTATTGGTCTTTTTATTTTCAAGATATAGGACCAGACCTAGAATTAACATATCAAAAGAATCTATAAGGAAAGAAAATCTAATTTTAAAAAAAGTATTTTTTTTAAACAGGAAAATTTTAAGCTCTCCGCCCTATGAGTTTTCAAGTATAGGAGTATAAAAGTGTAAGTGGCAAGTATAAAAGACTTTTTCTCCATTGATGTTGGGAAGATCTCTGGATTGCTGAGAGCAGGACAAGAGAGAAGCAGCCTAGACTGCCACAAGAGCCTGTAGCTTCTCCAGAGAAACAATCCGCCAAAAGAGGGGTCTGGGCAAGATATTCGCCACAGATGTCTTTCAGCAGCTCGAGAGCGAGCGTCTGAGATGGGTGGGCAGAGAACACTCGGGCTCTGTCTCATTGGGCTCCAGCTCAGGTGGCAGCACTCAGGGGAGAAGGCTCCTCTTATCCGTCACTAGCAGAACCTTGTTCTCCCTGCACTTCAGAGAGCTCCTCTTGTTACTTAAAGGGGTTTTTGTCTCCTCGAGTTCCTTTGTCAACAGTCTCCAGGAAGCAGCCCAGGGTGCCGCCGCAGAGGTGAATGCAAGCCCACGTTTTATTTGTGACTGCTTAATCATTGCCACGACCACGACTCAAGCTCTGCCTTTGTTTTGAAGGTTTACATGTGAGAAATCTCCCCTTTCTGTATTGAAATTAATAGCTAGGCAGAGACGAGTAATGCTTTCTTTGTGTGCGAGTGAACTGCAAAGCTATCAAATAGAGTGAAGCAGTTACCATGGCAGGTAGAGACATTTCTACAAATATTTTGACACCTCCATATATTCACCCTCCTCCCCCGTACCCCTAAGAGTGACCCAGCTACCAGGACAGCTTGCTCAAAAGAACTGAAGCTTTAAGAAAACTGCATTCAGCAGGGGTGGAAGGGAAGATGTACAAAACAGGGGAGAGAGAGGCTGTTTGCTGTCTTCCACTTTTCCCTGGTGTTATCTTATCCATGTATTTGTTTTTATCATTATCTGTCCCCCTGCTAAAAGAAAACTCCATGAGTGTAGGGCTATTTTCAGTCTTGCTTATCAGGCATTTAATGAATGAATAAGTGAGTGAATGAGTGAAGATGACCCCAAAAGTGGATTATCTGGCAGGTGGGACTTGACAAAGTTTTTTCAGTTCCAGCCCCTTCCATACTGCTTAGTCAGAATGCATTCATTTCACTTTTTTATGCCGATTAGAGACTTGTTTAGGAAACAAATGTCTCTTAGTGCTGCAGACATCTCTGGGGGTTTAATGTTGTGGGTCATTCATACCTGACCCTGATCACCAGTCTCACTGCTTCCCTAAGGACCGGGAGCTAAGATCCCCAGCACAGGGGAGATGGGTATTAAGGGCTGAGAAGCACTTGGAAGTGGGACAGACTTGATGGGTCCATGCAGTTCTGAGTTTGGCACCAGTTGAGGAAAGCTCCAGGAGTCAGAGTGGGGAGGTAGAAGAGTCTGATGCAAATTTCACCTATTTACAAGTCCTCCAGACAGCTGGACTTGTGCCTAGAAAAGCAAATAAAATTTATTACTCCTTCTCCTTCTACACACTTTGGCCCCATGTTCTGCAGTCCTGAGCTTGGATCAGGTCTAACTGCCTCATTCATTCATTTATGAATTCATTTTGCCGATATCTATTGAGCACAACTTTATGTTGGAAACAGTGCCTCCTTTCATAAATGGTTCTGACTTGTGAATTCCAAAAACTTTTGTGAGCTAATGAGTAAAATGTTATTTTCTAAGGAAAATGACATTCTGATATCTGAATACCAGATATTTAAATTACCTTGTGGAACAAAGCTGTTATTCATTTGGGATTTGTCTAAATTGCCTCACACTGTTAATGACTTGCTTTGCAGGCTGACAGTGCTCCTTGAAGACTGGCTGGGTCTGACCGTTGCCAGGTGAGTGTGGGCAATAAATGTTGCCAGTTTGGGGATCAGCCTAATTCTGCTGCTTTTGTGGTCATCGCTGTTGTTGTTTGCCTATTTTGCTGTTTCATGTGAGACTTTTTCCTTGTGTGTTTCATAATGTTATAGATTATGGACCGATATTCAGTGGGGTTTAACTGGGATTTCTGTGTAGCCTCTTCAAAGAGGTTTTTGCCTTTGTTTTCTGTCGGGCCTGTTACCTGCTCAGGACGTTCCTTATGTTGAATTATTGGGGATTTCTCAGCCCCCTCAGGTAGTGTAAATTTGAACCTCAAAACCCTGTGGGAATAAGCCTGTAGTTACAATTGATTTCTGGTTACAAGTTCTCCAAAGGGAAATTTTTTTTCCTATCTGAAGCCCTTTACAGGTGGGCAGAATTTTTCTGGAATGAGCCCTTAAAAGATATTGGCTTTATGCAGGAATCCCTGACTCAACAATAAAATTCAACATTGACAACTCAAATCCCAAGGACAGCCAAAGTATCAAATCCTACTAACAACTCCTGTTTTCACCTTCCAGTCCTTTGTTTGGACCCTGAAACCCTGAGCATTTTCTACCTTTCTCTTTCCCTTTTGAAAGTTCAGTTATGCTTTCGAAAGGATGTTTGTTAAATTTATCCATCATTTCTGGGTGTTTTGTTATATTGAAGTATATTGCAGAAATGGATGTCCATATTTTTTCCGACAGTTCTCTGTTCATAATTCAAGTTAAGTACATACATGTTGTTTTAAAACTAAATCAATAGATTTTCAAATGTTCAACATACAAAACTCCATGCAGGACATAAAAGGGGAGAAGATACTGTGAGTCATACACTCTTAGGCAATTTCGTGTATGCTGTCTTATTGGAGTCTCACAACAATCTATGAGAGAGCTGTTATCCCCATTTTACAGATAAGCTGAGGCTCCAGGGTAAATGGCTTGCCTGAGGTCACATATCTAGGCAAGTAGAGAACTGACCTGGAAACACATGTCTGTCTGACTCCAAAGTCCATGCTCTCCAAGTCCAAAGTCAAAAATTATGCCATGCTAAGGGTTCACGACATAGCCAAAGAGAGAAGACATAAACCAAAAAAATGTCAGTAGAAGTATAAAAGCGGAAAAAGAAAATAGAAACTACATAGCAAGAGATATTCCAAAAAGTGAGGACACGACGAGTTGCTGGTGACTTAGGCGAGGGGCTCTGTGGACCACGGTGAGCTGGGGTGAAAAGAGACTTGATTTGGGCCTTGAAAATATCATCTTGGAGGAGAAGGGGAGAGAACATTCCTCACAAAGGGGAGGGCATAAGGAGAGGCACATGTGGCAAAGCACATGTGTGTAATGGGCTCCATGAGCAGAAGAGGCCGTGGTCGTGAAGAAGTATGCTGGAAGGTAAGACAGGTGAAGCAGGTTGAGGCCAAATATTCAGGGCCTTCCTTGTTGCTAATGGGTTTGGACTCTTTTGGGTAGGCAACAAAGGCTATTTAAAGCCTCTGAAGGCTTTTTGGATGTGGCCAAGGCAGTAGTGGTTTAGCAATATGTATTTGAAAAGCCATGTATGACATAGATTGACTGGGGAGAGGATGGGGGAAAGGAGAGAAACTAGTGAGCCTGTATTACAGAAAGCAGTGAAAATCAAGTAGAAAGGAGGGGTAAATAGACACTTCTTATACGAAGGGGGCCATCTGTTCTCAATTAAACACCATAGTTGTCCATATGAATGGGGATTTGAGATATTATCAGGATATACAATTGCTGGCCCCTTCCATGAACTCGGCACCAGCCAGGCCACTGGAGTTGAGTCCCTGGAGCCAGAGCAGGTCCAGTGAGCAATTAGCCACAGTTGCCAGGGGAAAGAGGGAGAGTGTAAGCCACATCTAGGGAAACACACACTGAATGTCAAGGCTGGGGAATTGAGAGTTCTCCTAAGCTCCTGTATGAGTATGACACTGGAAACTTCAGGAAAAGATAAAAGGTAGAAAAACCGGTACTGAAGTATTATAAGGAAATGGGTCCAGTGTCCATTAATGGATCCTGAGGTGTTTCTTGTTTTAACTGGCTTCATTGTGAGCCATATTAAAGATACAGGGTTGAGGTGGGTAATTTTAACCTCTGAGCTGGAAGGGAATGTAGAGATTGCATCCCCTCCTCTGAGCTTCCAAGTTTCCGTCACAGCACTTACTGCAATGCACTGTGATTCCCTGGTTCCATATCTGTACTCCCCACTAGACTGTGTGCTCTCTGCAGGCAGGGACTGTGTCCTCGTCATCTGTATTCCTGGCATCTGGCACAAGGCCTAGCAAGAGTAGGCACCCAGGTAAGAGTTAATGATGACTTGGAGCAGGGTGGCAGCAGTGGAAGTGGAGAGAATCGGTCAGCTTCCAGATACATTTTGAAGGTAAGAACAAATGGATTTCCTAATGGATTGAATGTGGAATACGTAAACGAGAGGAGTGAAAAGTGAGTCAGGGTTTTTGGCTTGAGAAACTGGAGGGATAAAGTTGCAATCATTTAAGATGGAGAAGGCTGTAAGTGGAACAGGTTTCAAAGAGATGATCAGAAATTCACGCTTGAATGTGCTGATTTTGAAGTGCCTATTTAATATCCAAGTTTAGGTGATGAGTGGTAGTTGATTTATCAATTTATAGTTTAAGAGAAAGGTCTAGACCAGAGATATAAGTTTGGGAGTCATCTGTATAAACATGAAACTGGACGTTATCAAGGGAATGAGTGTGAACAGAGAAGAGAAAAAGTCCAGGACTGAGCCCTGGAATATTGCATCATTAAGAGTCTAGGCCAGTGAGGGGGCATCAGCAAATGACACTAATATGGAGTAACCAAGGAGATAGGAAAAACCCATGGGAAAGTGGGGTCCTAGAAGCCAAGAGAAGAAAGAGTATCAAGAAGGAGGACGTGAACAACTGTGTCAAGTGCTGCTAAGTCGAGTAAGATGATGAGTGATAACTGCCCATTAGATTTAGCAATATGGAGATAGCTGGTGTCTGTGATGACAGCTTCAGGGGCATCATGGAGGCAAAAGTGTGGGTGGGGTGAGTGTAAGAGAATAGGAAGGGCAGAAGTGGAGACAACTAGTACAGACAACTCATTCCAGGAGTTTACTGTAAGGAGAAACAACTAGATGGTGTGGTAGCTGGTGAGGAAAATGGGATCAAGAGAAGGCATTTGTTTGTTTGACTTCGTTAAGATGTTTGCATACTGAGGGCAGTGACCCAGTACATTGAAAAGCCTAAGATTTCAGACAGACCTCAGCTCAAATCCCCAATCTTCCATCTTCTAGTTATGACTCTTAAATTTTGAAGCTTATCCAGACTGTGAGCTCATCAAGGGTGAGGACTAAATCTATTCCCTTGACTCTTGGCATCTGACATATAATAAACTTTTATTGACTATCTATCAAATAAATGACTGTGCATAAAATAGTTTGTAACCTCTCTGAGCCATAGTTTCATCTGGTAAATGGAGATAATAGCACCTACCTCAGAGGATTAAGCAAGATAAGGCATGTACAGTGCATTGCAAAGGGCCTGGCACGTAGTATATGCCCAGTAAATAATAGTATTATTGTTAGCCCAATGTCTTCATTTTACAGATAAGGCATCTGAGGCCCAGAAAAGAATTTGCTCAAGGTCACACAATTATTGGCAGAACCAATAGTCTCCTGGATTCATTCCTTAACCCTTTCCACAAAACCAGAGAAATGTGTTACCATGCCTGGGTAACAGGGACTGGGTGTGTTTGAACATCTGTAGATTCACTGAGTTGATGAGAAACCTGAGTGACAAGCTTCAGTGGCATCTTTGACATCTTTCTCTATCTAACCTTCCTATGAGGACAGCAATCCAGTCTTCCTATCTAATTTATCAGGAAGCTAAGCAAAGCCAGTTGTCACTTAATGTTGCGTTTTCCTCTCACAGGTTTACTGTACTTTACCAGAATTCTGGTTATTACTTTTGGGGGAGCAATCCTTGTAATTCTTTTCACACTCAAGTCAGGGACTAATGATAGGCTACATGTCTGTTGTGTTCATAATCAGTTTTCATGTAAGTCTAGATGACTTGTTCCACTCATTATAACTCTAGGTGACAGTGTACATATAGATCCAAACTGTGTTTCTGGACAATAGTAATAGAGAATTTTATGACCTTGGATCACGCCGTCTCTCATCATACTTGCTATAGATGAAAAGCCTGTCTTTGTCAAACCTGTTTCCCTGTCCTTACCAGGATGAATGGAGAATGTTTACTTTAGGCAACATTTATTAGTAGAGTACTATAATGCAGCTATTTCTTTAATAAGACAGTAAATCTTAGCAGAATTTATAGGTTGTCTTTCATCCAAGAACCTCAAAGAAACTTTGTTAACATTGTGTCATTATTACTCATCCAGCTTGCCCAGGGAGGCAAGTGGTGTTGGTTTCAGAGGGAGAAATCAAGGTTCCAAGAAGGTTATGTGACTTCTATAGGGCCATGAATGGAATCAGAAAAATAAAACCCGGCACAGAGCCCAAGTTCTTGTCTCTCTGGTCCAGCCCTCCTCACAAAGCTCTCTAAATATTTCCTTTTGATAGAAAATGCAGTTTGCTTCCTTGATCTATTAAGCAGAAATGAACCCTGAACCCTTTTCCAATGGCTTGGGATAACCAAAATTTATTTTTGAAGTTACTTCTAGTCATAAATTGCTTGATTCACTATATTAAATAATAACACTGAAATAAGTAAATAGCTTTGTAGTCATAATGATAGCTTGGATTTAAATGATGCCTGTGCATGGTTCACAGGCTTCTGAAGACCTTTCGTCTCTTTTGGCTGTCCTTCTTTTTGGCTTCATGCATCCATTTCTTTCTCACGAGTTTTCCCTCCCCTTCCTTCACAAACACCCCTTTCCTTTCATTGAATTATTTCCTCCAATGCATTAGGAGTTCTCAAGATAAAAGAAATTCCCTGCATTAGCTGGAAATGAAGAAAGACCTCCAGGCCCTCTGGAATAGGCTATGGAATGGTACTCCCTGAAGAGCCTCCAAAAGAGGCTGGTATGGAGAAGAGTTCAGATCTGATCTTGCTTGGAGGTAAATGATCAGTTGCAAAGATGATTATAATACACCCAACATTCGAGTGGTCCTGTAAATTTCCCAGTCCACTTTATATTTAGGCTGTGGCCAATGAAATGAAAGGCAGTTAAGAACAGCATTCTTCATCTACCTATCTCTTTCATTTCCATAAGCTCTGCTTTTCTTTTTTTTTTTTTTTATTTGCTCTTACAAATTCTTCTTTATGTTCTTCTAGAGTCTTCTTGATGTCCTTTATGTCTTTAGGCAACCCACTGAAGTTGTTTTGGAGATTTGCATGTACTACTTTGATTAATTTCTCCAAGTTCTGTCACCTCCAGCTTTTTAATTTGGTCGTTTGGCTTGGCCATATCTTCTCAGGTCTTCACGTGCTTTGTGATTTTCTGTTGCTTATCTTGATAAGGTTATTTAGGGAATTGTAGGATTATTTGAACATTTATATAGATTTTGGCAGAGCCACAGCTTGCTGGAGTGCAATTTCCCTGTCTTCCCAGCAGATGGCACCCTCGAGCCACCTCTTACCCTCAAGCCGGCTTTCTGCCAACTGTGCCTGCATGCTGGGTGGGGTCCAAACCAGGGTGAAAGACAATCATTGCTTCAATTCTCCATGTGCACTGGGGTCTGCCAGCCTTAGGGGTGGAGGGTGCATTTCAGCAGGGTGTCCTCTTATGGGCACCATGGATCTGGTGATTCCTGGGCCTCCGAGTGGATCACTCTCGTGTTGTGTGACTGTGCATCTCACCCTCCAGCTTAACTGTGCCCGCTTCCTGCCTGCTGGGTGCCCGCAAGCCTATTGGTAGAGGAGGAGCTCCTGGTGCTTCCATGTGGCGCCCTCGTGTAGATATCCCCACCTCTCACTGGTGCACACCATGGGCTTCCGTGGAAGAGGAGTAAATGCAGTCAACACAGGTCCCCTGTTTCCCAAGTTCTTTCCCGTGGGGCTGAGGAGGATTATCTCCCCAGCTAATTGCTGAGATGGGTGCCTGGGAGTGGAGAGCTGCTCCCTCCCCTGCCCGGTGACTGGCTCCTGCTTGCAGCTGCCAGCCCCCAGCAGCAGTTGCAGTTGAATAAACTCACCCATCCTTTCAGATCCTTTCAGATGCAGCTTCTCTACTTTTTCATCCAAGTCCCTACTACATATGGTAGAGTTCCTTTTCTGGCCACTCACACCCTGGAACTACTATCCAGGGCGTTTTCTGCCTTTTCTCTAGTTCCTTTCACGGAGGAGAAGTTTGCTCTGCCTCAACTATTCCTCCATTTTCCATGTTCTTCACCTCTCTTTTAACCTGCTGAAGTGGCTTTGGAGGTCGTGTCTTCCAGATGGTGCAGCTACGAGATGGAGGATGGCTGCCCACCGCACTACAGACTTTGCATGAGCAGAAAAACTCTTGTCACAGTAAACAACTGAGATTTCTGTTATAGTAGCTGGTGTAATTATCCTGGCTAATACCAGGAGAGGGGTATTGCCATAAGAAAAAAATCTGAAATATTTGGCATTAACTTAGCATTCAAGCCGGAAAGATGGCAATCCATGATATACAGTGGCAAAAAGTTTAGTAAAGCTGAGCCTGCAATGACTTGGAAGTCAGAGCATGCGTTGACTGAGTTTGTAGGTCTAGGGCAGGGGCTAGCAAACTTTTTCTGTCAAGAGCCAGATAGTAAGTATTTTCAGCTTTGGAAAACATAACGGTCTCTTCTGCAGCCACTCAACTCTGCCACTGTAGTGTTGAAAACAGCGATACACATGGCATAAATGAATGAGTGTGGCTGTGTTCCAATAAAACTTTATTCATAAAAACAGGCAGTATGTTGGATTTGGCCTGTGGGATGTAATTTGCTGGTCCCTGATCTACGGAAGAGGTTGGATAACGGAACAGGTCTGTGTTGCCATTGGCTGCATTTGGTAAGGGGTTACAGGAAAGAGATGAGTTGGGAGAGTACTGACTGGCTTGTAAGCAGAAATTGAAGAGAGAAGTCAGAAATTGGGGTCCCCACCTTTCCAATAGCTGTAAGTGGGAAGAGAAGGCTGTGCGGCCCCCAGTGTCCATTCCACGAGGAGGAGGAGGAACCTCCTGGAGAGTAGAGCATGCACTCGGATGGGATAGGAAGTGGGTAATATTTGTATCAAGACCTGAAAAAAGTGAGGGATGAGCCAGGTGGATATATGGGGGAAGAGTAAAATGGCAGCAAGTGAAAAGGGACTGAGGCAGGAGTGTGCTGAGTGCCTTCAGGGACCCGTGAGAATGCCAGTGGCTGGAGCAGAGGGAGCAGAGTGGATGATAGTCAGAGATGATGACATCAGAGAGGAAGGGCAGATGGGGTGGGGGGTGCTGGAGGGGCAATCACATAGGGCTCTGTAGGTAACTGTGAAGTGCCAGCTCTTATCTGAATGAGTTGGGAAGCAGCAGACAGTGTTGAGGTGAATTGGGACATGATCTGACTTAAATTTTAAAAGGATCATTCTGGGTACTGGGTTGAGAAAAAAATCAAAATGGTGCAAGGGTGCAAGTAAAAAGACCAGCCAGGAGTCTCCCACAGTAATCCAAGCAAGAGATGATTCATTCGTTCACTCATTCATTCATTCATTCACTGCACAAGCATCTCTTGGACACCTCCTAGGAAGACATTGCCAGGGATAATGCTTTCTGCATCACAAAGTTATTGTAGGGGACTTTTCTTCAGCAATAATGTTATATCCATAACAAAGAAGAATTAAATGTAGTAATACGCAGTGAGTTCTTGGAGACCTGAAGGCTTGAAAAATCATGAGAAACTTTTTCATTTTTAATTTTTGAGCATTTTTAAATAGAAAACTTGGCTAATGAATTTTGGGGAATGATAAATAATATATTTAAGATCAGATGACATCTTTCTTGTTTGTTATTTGTTAGTCTTAACGGTAAGGAGATTTTGAATGTAAAATCTTTCTTCCCTTCCAAGAAGTTTAACCTGTAAACAGAATGTGATATATGATTCTGGGTGGGACTCTGAATTGGAAAAAAAAAATGTATAAAAGACATTATTGACAGAATTGGCAATATTAGAATATGGACTGTAGATAAAATAATGCTATTCTATTAATGTCATATTTCCTGAATTTGATTATACTGTAGTTCTATCATATTCTTGTTCTTAGGAAATACATCTAAGTATTAAAGGTAGAGAGGCATGATGTAGGCAACTTATTGTCAAATGGTTCAAAAAATAAGTATAACACACACATTTGTATATAGGTATTGTATATATAGAGAGACGAATATATATATGTGTATGTGTGTGTATACCTATATATATAATATATATGGAAAGAGAGAGAGAAACTAAATATGGCAAATGCTGATTAGTGCTTCTGGAAACCCTTTAATCTAGCAGCCCTCTGGCAACACTGTGGCTGCAGGGAGCATCTCTCCTGGATTGATGGCTTGGCAGTTCTCAGCCGAGTTGCAGAGACTGCAGGAAGCTTGGAAGGGTCCAAACTGAAGGGCCCCTGGCATCATTAAAGACCACTTCTTGTTTCCAGGGCTTCTGGGGCCAAGCTTAACACCAGGGGAGAAATGTTTTTAGGGTGTTGTTGTGGGAAGATGACCTTCTTTTAGAGAAAGACGGAAGGGAAAAAAGGAGGGTGCCGTCAGAAGTGTTTCTTTCCATTGACACCCTTGCCCTGTCCTGAAAGCCTGGGCCTGTTTCTGTAATAGCCCAGAAAATCAGGGGCAGCAGTGAACACCTGTCTACATCTAAACCTGGAAATCAGTGGAGGGCTCTTAACAACTAGCACAGAGAGGTCAAGCAGGGGATGACCAAATCTTTCCTGCAGTGGGGATATGCTCTTTGTTCCCTTCCCCCTTTATATCATCCCCTACCCCCCCACCCCCGCCTTCTACATTCTTCTAAAGAAAGTTGTTTTCCCCAGCCTTGTAATGCCGAGGAACAGAACAGCCTCTGGCATCACGGAAGTCACCTTGCAGGCACTTTTCATCTCCAATCGCTCCTGCTCACCTATTAAAACATACATTTTCAAAGCAATGAGAGCAAGTTACTCATTCAAACGCTGTTAACAAATAACAGGATTTAAGTGTGTAATAGGCAGTTACTCAGCTTTGAAAATTTGCCCTGAAGAGTTAAAATTTCTGCTTCACTGGAAATTAGAAGGAAGGGGGTAGGGTGGGGAATGTCCTTGTGGGAGGAATTTTCAGCCCCTGGTATTTTCTGTCTGATCTCCCTCCCCTGCATGTGAGCTGGTACTCGAATCCGAATCCGAGATCCAGCGTGAGATTGCAGGGGAGGGCGGGCTGGAGACAGTTCTGCTGCCTGCAGGTGTTCAGCTCCCGTGCCAGCGAGGGCTGCTCCCCTCCGCCCCCCAAAACCAGCAGACACCCACCAGGGCTTGCAGGAGCCCATGTCAGGGGAGTCAGCTTGTAAATGACTCGTGGTGTCGTCATTCCACGTTGGATCGAATCATAGAGGGTGGAGTGTGGCGGTGCTGAAGCCTGGACTTCAGATGGTGGGCTTCTTGGAGGAGCTCCACCCAGGAAAGGCTGAAACTGCCATGATGAGAGGCAGCGACCTCCCAGCACACTCGGCAGTGGCCAGCATCTAATACCTCCTCGCTGCCACTGCCACCTTCAAAGTGACCCTGAGCAAGAGCTGGGAGATGGTGGCCCTCCCACCTCTAATTCAACCATTGTTTTTTCTTTTAATAAATATTTCCTGAAGTCCTATAAACCACGAGAAGCAGAGGACAGAACCCTCCGGGGAAACTCTTCCGAGTCTGGTCCGTATAATGAGCCATCAGTAAACGTTACTTCCCTCCTGTGGTTTAAGGAGATTCGCAGGCCCCCAGGGCAGTATGTAAGAAGTTACCTGTTAGTCCTGAAATGGGGTCAGTAATAAGGCATGAGGGTGTTAAGGTTGTTGACTCTTCACTAGGGCAGGAAAGGAACTTTACCTCTCCTGGCCAATCAACAAGAATTCTCAGGTTTAGCTCTTCTGTAGCTAGGTCTGAGTTTAAACGAGTGCTCATGCTAGAGGAATTCAGCAAATATTTATTAAAATAAAGAAATGATGATTAAATTAGAGATGGGAGGAGGTTGCAGTGACCAAGGCAAAAGGCAGAACCAAAGAGCTTCAGGCTTCCACTTGAGGGTGCAGAGACTGGGGCGACAAAGGGGTGTGTGGAATGCCACTTATACCCATTTGGCACTTCAAAGAGGGTTTTGGGGGGGGGGCGGAGCTGCAGGAGAAGGGGCAGGAAGAGAAGAGTCAAGGGTCAGGTTCTCAAATTCTTCTTTCTCCAGTGGTGAGAATAGCAAGCCCTCCTCCCTGGAAATCCAGCCCCCCTTAACCTTCCCTCCCCAGCCTGCCCCAGGGCACCCACCAGTAGGGACCCAGAGATTATAGCTTGAGAGGGAATGCATTCAAGACCCAGCCCAGTACTTCACATATCTCAGCTCCAAATCTAGAAATCAATGCCTTATTTCCCTAAGATCCTGCAACTTGGCTTTTTCTGCATTAAGTCCCCTTTCAGAGTTCTTGTCTTGGATCCATTTGACCCTGATCTGTATTTTCATGATAATATTTTAATTAAGTTTGTATTAATCTACTGATTTTAATACCCAACCTCATTCCTAAAAGGATTTGAGGCCACTTCTGAAATTTCAGTGTTCTAACTACTTTGATATATCTGGCATTCCACTCCTCCCTTCACAAACACCCACAAAATATAGTCTTTCCTGTTTAATTGCAAAACAACATAGAAAGCACCTTTTAAAGTTGGTTCCCAAGTTTTAAAACATGTGCGGTTTACCTAGATTCCCAAAACATTTCAGATGATATTGAGCTCGGTGTCCTGATCGCAGAAAACCAGCGTTGTGGGGGACCTCAGAGCTGCTGCTGTTTGAGACATTGTGGGCTCCCCCAAAAGGATGACGTCCCCCAGCAGGTTGCTGATCCTTATCCTGGAGTTTGGAATCAGAGTTTGAGATGTCCAGAAATACGACCTCCTTCATTTTCTTTCCTTTGTTAGGGGCACAGGAAAAAAGAGGTGCAAAGGCCTTTTGTTCAAACTGGAGGGGCATTGGAGTGGGAAGGATTTTCCTCCCTTCTGGGAGCCCCTGCAGTGCCCAGGATTTTGCCAATTCATACTCTTTCCCAGCCAAACTTGTATCCCATCCCACAGGGAGTCAATTGATCCTAGCTGGACCTGGGATCTTTGCTGAAGGGCCTCTTGGCCAACTGCCCAGCTCAGCAGGGGAGGGTCCAGCATTGTCCTTGGAGAACCTGCTGCCTGGAGTCCCACCCTCGGGTGCTCCCCACTGTGGGAACCTAGCAGGCACCCTTTCCCACCTTCACCGAGGTTACCCTGGGGACTCGCTTCTCTGGCAGTCATCTCTGTGAAACCCAAGAGAGTGCCCATGCAGCTTCACCCTGGCGTAAGGAGCAGGGCCTTCTTCTGCCAGTGACTCAGGGCAAGGTCTGCTCCCCTCAGCCCAAAGAGAAGACAATGCAGATGAGGAAAGGGTAGTTCACTATTTTTTGTTTGTTTACAAATTTAAAATATATACCTTTCTTCTGAAAACATCTGAAGTGGCTTATATAAAGCATGTCACAGGAGAAGGTATTTCAACATAAAATGAAGCAGCCACTTTTGTCGGAGCAGAATATTTGCTTTTAAACCTCAGACTGAGAAAAGAGGCAGGAAATAACATAAGAATTTCCACTGGTGAGTGCTGATTGTAGTAAACACTTTGCATGCGTCATCCTACTCATTGCTTATTCCATATGGTAATCGTTGTCTCCACCATTTTACAGATAAAGACACTGAGGTTCAGAGACAGTGAGTAAATTGCCCAAAGGCCCACAGCTGGGAAGTGGTGGAATTGGGGTTTGTTTGAACCCAGACTGGCTGAGGCTAAAGCTCTGAGTCTTAATAACTACACGGCACTTCCTCCCACTATCCATCCTAGCCTGATCCATGCATTCTGCATTCCCTAGCTATTAACACAAAGCAGAACATGTGCAGCCTAAATAAATCTCACTCCTCAGATGGCTGAAGTAGCACAGTGTTTGACTTGCTTTGTTTTATTTGTGAATGCCACCAAGGAGGCGTGCACTCACTCTTACATCTAATCTGCTTCTCTCATTTATGATTTTTGCCTGATCCTTGTGTGGACTTGAGTTTGCACTTCCTGGACTATAATATTTCCATGTAATAAGAGAAATTTCAGCTCCATCTGAGATTGGCATGGGTATGCTTTTGGACCTGCCATAGGAAGCCGCAAGGTCCACTAAGTAACTTCTGATTTTCATCTTTTTGTATAGAATTATTAAAAAAACTGATTGAAAATGTGAGACATTTTCATGAGGAATCAATACTGAACCTCTTCTTAGAACAACAGGGCTTCAGGAGAAAGCATAGTGAACTGAGAGTCTTAGAAAATTAGAAAAAAGGTTAAAAAAAAAAAAAAAGTCCCTTCTTGTCTATGTGTTGAGAGGTGCAGTTCCAGCTCACAGGCATTGGGTAGGATGAGTTCTCCAAGTTGCCTGCACCCACTGTGCCTTAGGGAGGGCTGAGCACCCCTCTAGGGAGCAGAGTTGAAAGCAGTAATTCCATTTGACAAAGCAGAAACAGTTTCCCTTTTTTTTTTTTTTTTTTTTTTTAATCTCATAGAGGAAGAATGAGCTTGTGGAAAGAGCAAGACGTTTTGAAACTAGGTGGACCAGGGTTCAAATCCATGTTTCACCATTTAATAACTGCACCAACCTTGGACAAATTCCATCAAGGTTCATTTCAAGTCCAGTTTCCTCACCTGTGAAATGCTCTAGGATTAGAGACAATCTATGGACGATTCCATGCCTGACCCAATGGAAGGCTCTTTGTAAATAGGATTGACGATTATCAGAAAAACATGGCAATGGCACTGCACATCCCTGACCACTGCCCTTGTAATTTTTTTAACATTTTTTATTGTGAAATGTAACATATATAAAAAAATTGATAAATTTCAAAATACAGTTTGACAAGTAGTTATAGAGCAAATTTCAAAGTATAGTATGTGTTACATTTCCACAATTTCAGGTATTTCCTTCTGACCTAATACATTAAGAAAGTAAAAAGAAATATCTATAAAATGATTCAACAGTCATTATCATTTGTCGATTCCTAACTTCTCTGTTACAATTCCTCCCTCTCATTTGATCATTGTCTTATTCTTCAGGGATATCTGGGCAATGACTATTCTAACTTCTTCATGTTGAAAAGGGGGTGTCGACATTATGGGGTAGGGGGGTGCAACTGGTTGATGTTCTTGCCCTTGTACTTTTTTTTTTAATTCAGTTTCATTGAGATATTTTCACATACCATACAATCAGTTGGTATACAATCAACTGTTCACAGTACCATCATATAGTTATGCATTCATCATCCCAATCTATTTTTGAACATTTTCCTTATACCAGAAAGAATCAGAATAAAAATAAAAAATAAAAGTAAAAAAGAACACCCAAGTCATCACCCCATCCTACCCTATTTTTCATTTAGCTTTTGTCCCCATTTTTCTACTCATCCATCCATACACTGGATAAAGGGAGTACGATCCACAAGATTTTCACAATCACGCTGTCACCCCTTGTAATCTACATAGTTATACAATCGTCTTCAAGAGTCAAGGCTACTGGTTTGGAGTTTGATAGTTTCAGGTATTTACTTATGGCTATTCCAATACATTAAAACCTAAAAAGGGTTATCCATATAATGCATAAGAGTGCACAACAGAGTCGCCTCTTGACTCCATTTGGAATCTTTCAGCCACTGAAGCTTTATTTTGTTTCATTTCACATCCCCCTTTTGGTCAAGAAGATGTTCTCAATCCCATGATATTGGGTCCAGATTCATCCCCGGGAGTCATATCCTGTGTTGCCAGGGAGATTTAAACCCCTGGGAGTCAGGTCCCACGTAGGGGGTATTGCCCTTGTACTTTTGAAGGTAGAAGGAATGGGTCTCATTCGATACAGACAGGGTTCACAGTAGCAAATGCCAAGTACTACCTTGCTTGAGGTGGGGCTCCGAAGTGTAGGGTTTCTGGTTTCCAATGATAAAAACAAGCAGACAAACACCCCGACGTTTGTCACCTGCCTTCCCACAACACATAAACGTTCAGAGACGTCTACTTCAAACCCCACAGTCCACCTGGGAGAGACAAACCCCACAGTCCACCTGGGAGAGAAGCCCTTACGTAGCAGTTTGCTGCCCTCTGCTGTCCACATGGAGAACTCCCTGGGTTACTTTCGGCAGCGCTGCCAGCCTTGAAATCCCAAGGAGTTGCCCACCCATGCAGAAAGGTATATCCCAAGAGGGAGGAGGTACCAGAACAGGCTACATAATTGGAGGGCAAAATGTACAAAATGAAAAGACGAGGCTCATGTTCAAAAATTACAAATAATTTTAAGACACCGACAACAGAGCATTAAACCAAGCACAGGGCCCTGTTCGACTGCAAAGGCCACACACCCATGAAGCTGGGCCTGTGTCTTTCCTCATCATCACCTGCTTGTTGATATTAGACATCTGGATCTATGGCATAGTGTCAGTAGCTCCCAGAATAATTTAAATTTAGTAGAATATGTTTGGGGAGAGGAGTTGGGGGTAAGATCATCCCTGATAAGCCAGACCAGGGGTGTAAGTCTCTCTTATAATGTGGTTGTATGACAAATCCAATCTCTCTCCTGCCTGTACTTTGACCTGGCCCTTAAAAACAATTCAGATAGATGGAGACTCAAATATCACCTTTTTTATGGAATAATCCATATTGGAGGACAGAGCTTAGCTATGACCAAAATCCACCCCAAATCCTACCAGGAGTGATCTGCCTAAACAAAAACATGGACCCATTGCTGTTATCCAACAGCCAGGTCTTTCATTCTACTTTTCTGTGGAGAAGGAATAGAGAAGGACACCAGGAGGATTTAAAGAAAAATCTCTATTGAAACCAGAGTGATAAGGAGCAAGTGTCCCCTCTGCATTAGTCAGGGTCCAACCAGGAAGCTAGAATCCACTTCAAGTGTCTGCAACCAAGAGAATTTGACGCATGGAATTGGTTTCACTGGGGTGGAGGGGCCGAGAAGTTAAATCCCAAGACCAGCAGGAACAGGAAGTCATTCTCAGCCTTAGGATGAAAGAGCAAAGGGATAAGACAGCATTCCCAGATCCCAAGACCAGATCACTGGTAGAAGCTGGAACCACTGTGGGCCATGTGGGAAATAACAACAGCTGCTGAGATGGAGAGGGCAGGAGCAATGCTCTGGCTTCTTCCCTTTTCCCCAGCCTCAGTCTCCCACCAGTGCCCCCCATTGGCCACACTCAGAGGAAAGGCAGCTGGAGAAGGCAGCTGAGTGGGGTCAGCCGAGCAGGGGAGAGGCAAGGAATGGACCTGAACACAGACAAGCCAGGATCACACTCTCTTGATGGTTACAAACTCAGATGGCTTCCTATTGCCTACTGGATAAAATCTGAATTCCTCCCCATGACACAGAAGTTCTTTCACAAGGCCCAGACCACTTTATAAACCATGTTTCCTGCTGCTCCCTGTCTCTTGAATATGTCAGGTTATTTCACACCTTACTCTTTGAATCCCCCTTCCTGGAATGCCCTTTTCTCCACATCATCGTCTTTTCTTCCTGCCTTCTCTTGTCTTTCCCCTTATTTCTTCTGTACCCTGCGTCCTTCTCTTCGCTCCATGCTTCTCCATCCTTTCTTTTCTCCTTTCCTCCCCTTCTTTCCTATTTTCTTCTTTCCCCTTTCCCTTTCCATTCCATTTCCCTCCAATCCTGCCGATAAAGGAGCAGATTGAAGTTTGTATGTACATTAGTTGCTTGTTTTCCAATATTTCTTAAAAATCAACTGACTGCATCCTCATCTCCACACCTAGGAAACCCCAAATCCAACTGGGCAGATTAAAACCAGTCCGTTCTTTATCAAGCCACTAGATGTCACAGTGATTTCACAGCAGAAGAGGGAATCCTGCACAAGAGCTCAAAACCTACAAATAAAGAAGCATCTTGATACTTGGCTCTTAAAACATCATAGTCAGACTTCATTTACAGTAATGGTTGAATACGATTTTGCTGGATAATATGCTCACAGATAACTCTAAACTCTGGACATAATACAAAATGCAGCTACCTGAAAGTACTGGAACGTGAACAGATTTATTGGTAGCAAATTCTGGTGAAGTTCACACAGAGAGGAAAGAAGTTGTTGAAGCAGCTTTTAGCCTCACAGCAGCCATAGCCAGGATCATGCAGGTCAGTGGTGGAGCTGGTAGAAAAACTATGATCTTTTTGTCCCATGAAAATTGAAGTTTGAGTCCAGGGCAACTATGGCTGCCAAAGAGAAAACGGGAATCCTAGAAGGGAGTCAGACTGAAGGGAACCTCAAATTCTGTCTGCTCCCATCTCTGGCTAACCCCTGAAACAAGAACACACAGCAAATGCAACACATCTTAGCTAAAGTGAAAAAAGTCTGAAAGAGACTGATGCTGCCACCTAGGAAACAGAGTTTGCAGTGAGAGTTCAATCAAGGAAAATGTCCACTAAAATAAAAGACATAATGCTTATTGGAGGAAAAATATCAGAATTTAGAGTCTCCACAATTTAAAATCGTAATATATACAATCCAAAATTACCAACATTTAAGAACGAGGAACAGGGGACACATTCTCAAGTGAAATGACAATCAACTGAAACCAGTCTCGAGATGACCAAGAAGAAAGCAGGAGTAGCAATATTAATCTCAGATAAAATAGACTTTAAATGCAAGGATGTTATGAGGGACAAAAAAGGCCACTACATACTAATAAAAGGGGCAATTCAACAAGAAGAAATAACAATCATAAATATTCATGCACCTGATCAAGATGCCACAAAATACATGAGAGAAACACTGGCAAAACTAAAGGAAGCAATTGATGTTTCCACAATAATTGTGGGAGACTTCAACACATCACTCTCTCCTATAGATAGATCAACCAGACAGAAGACCAACAAGGAAACTGAAAACCTAAACAATCTGATAAATTGAATTGGATTTAACAGACATATATAGAACATCACATCCCAAATCACCAGGATACACATTCTTCTCTAGTGCTCACAGAACTTTCTCCAGAATAGATCATATGCTGGGACATAAAACAAGCCTCAATAAATTTTAAAAAATTGAAATTATTCAAAGCACATTCTCTGACCACAGTGGAATATAATTAGAAGTCAATAACTGTCAGAGACTTAGAAAATTCACAAATACCTGGAGGTTAAACAACATTCTCCTAAACAATCAGTGGATTAAAGAAGAAATAGCAAGAGAAATTGCAAAATATATAGAGACAAATGAAAATGAGAACACAGCATATCAAAACCTATGGGATGCAGCAAAAGTGGTACTCGGGGAAATTTATAGCGCTAAACGCATACATAAAAAAGGAAAAAAGGAAAATCACAAAAGTAATAGAGCAACTGAAGAAGCTAGAAAATAAACAGCAACCCAATCCTAAACCAAGTAGAAGAAAAGAAATACCAAGGATTAAAGCAGAAATAAATGACATAGAGAACAACAACAACAACAAAAATAGAATAAATAACACCAACAGTTGGTTCTTTGAGAAGATCAACAAGATTGACAAGCCCCTAGCTAGACTGACAAAATCAAAAAGAGAGAAGACCCATATAAACAAAATAGTGAATGAGAAAGGTGACATCACTGCAGATCCTGAAGAAATTAAAAAAATTATAAGAAGATACTATGAACAACTGTATGGCAGCAAACTGGATAACGTAGAAGAAATGGATAATTTCCTGGAAACATATGAACAACCTAGACTGACCAGAGAAGAAATAGAAGACCTCAACCAACCAATCACAAGCAAAGAGATCCAGTCATCAAAAAGCTTCCCACAAATAAATGCCCAGGGCCAGATGGTTTCACAGGGGAATTCTACCAAACTTTCCAAAAAGAACTGACACCAATCTTACTTAAACTCTTTCAAAACATCGAAGAAAACGGAACACTACCTAACACATTTTATGAAGCTAACATCAATCTAATACCAAAACCAGGCAAAGATGCTACAAAAAAGGAAAACTACAGGCCAATCTCCCTAATAAATATAGATGCAAAAATTCTCAACAAGATACTTGCAAATTGAGTCCAAAGACACATTTAAAAAATCATACACCATGACCAAGTGAGGTTCATTCGAGGCATGCAAGGATGGTTCAACATAAAATCAATCAATGTATTACAGCACATTAACAAATCAAAAGAGAAAAATCAAATGATCATCTCAATAGATGCTGAAAAAGCATTTGACAAAATCCGACATCCCTTTTTGATAAAAACACTTCAAAAGGTAGGAATTGAAGGAAACTTCCTCAATATGATAAAGAGCATATATGAAAAACCCACAGCCAGCATAGCACTCAATGGCGAGAGACTGAAAGCCTTCCCTCTAAGATCAGGAACAAGGCAAGATGCCCGCTGTCACCACTATTACTCAATATTGTGCAAGAAGTGCTAGCCAGGGGGCAATCCGGCAAGACAAAGAAATAAAAGGCATCCGGATTGGAAAGGAAGAAGTAAAACTGTTATTATTTGCAGATGATATGATCTTATATCTGGAAAACCCTGAGAAATCGACAACACAGCTAGTAGAGCTAATAAACAAATTTAGCAAAGTAGCGGTGTTCTAGTTTGCTAATGCTGCTGGAATGCAAAATACCAGAGAGGGATTGGCTTTTATAAAAGGGGGTTTATTTGGTTACACAGTTACAGTCCTAAGGCTATAAAGTGTCCAAGGTAACACATCAGCAATCGGGTACCTTTAGTGGAGGATGGCCAATGATGTCTGGAAAACCTCTGTTAGCTGGGAAGGTATGTGGCTGGCGTCTGCTCCAAAGTTCTGGTTTCAAAATGGCTTTCTCCCAGGACATTCCTCTGTAGGCTGCAGTTCCTCAAAAATGTCACTCTTAGTTGCACTTGGGATATTTGTCCTCTCTCAGCTTCTCCAGAGCAAGAGTCTGCTTTCAAAGGCCGTCTTCAACTGTCTCTCATCTGCAGCTCCTGTGCTTTCTTCAAAGTGTCCCTCTTGGCTGTAGCAGCTTGCTCCTTCTGTCTGATCTTATATAGTCCTCCAGTAATTTAATTCAGACCCACCCTGAATGGGTGGGCCAACATCTCCATGGAAATTATCCAATCAGAGTCATCACCCACAGTTGGGTGGGGCGCATCTCCATGGAAACACTCAAAGAATTACAACCTAATTAACACTGATAGGTCTGCCCACACAAAATTACATCAAAGATAATGGTGTTTGGGAGTTCATAATACAATCAAACTGGCACAAGTGGGATACAAGATTAATGCACATAAGTCAGTAATGTTTCTATATGCTATAAATGAACAAAGTGAAGAGACACTCAAGAAAAAGATACCATTTTCAATAGCAACTAAAAAAAATCGAGTACCTAGGAATAAATTTAACCAAAGATGTAAAAGACCTATACAAAGAAAACTACATAACTCTACTAAAAGAAATAAAAGGGGACCTAAAAAGATGGAAAAAATATTCCATGTTCATGGATAGGAAGGCTAAGTGTCATTAAGATGTCAATTCTACCCAAACTCATCTACAGATTCAATGCAATCCCAATCAAAATCCCAACAACCTACTTTGCAGACTTGGAAAAGCTAGTTATCAAATTTATTTGGAGAGGGAAGATGCCTCAAATTGCTGAAAACACTCTAAAAAAGAAAAACAAAGTGGGAGGACTTACACTCCCTGACTTTGAAGCTTATTATAAAGCCACGGTAGTCAAAACAGCATGGTGCTGGCACAAAGATAGACATATTGATCAATGGAATCAAATTGAGAATTCAGAGATAGACCCCCAGATCTACAGCTGACTGATCTTTGATAAGGCCCCCAAAGCCACTGAGCTGGAACATAACAGTTTTTTCAACAAATGGGGCTGAGGGAGTTGGATATCCATATCCAAAAGAATGAAAGAGGACCCCTACCTCACACCCTACACAAAAATGAACTCAAAGTGGATCAAAGATCTCAATATAAAAGACAGTGCCATAAAACTCCTAGAAGATAATATAGGAAAACATCTTCAAGACCTTGTATTAGGCGGCCACTTTCTAGACCTTATACCCAAAGCACAAGCAACAAAAGAAAAAATAGATACATGGGAACTCCTCAAGCATAGAAGTTTCTGTACCTCAAAGGAATTTGTCAAAAATGTGAAGAGGCAGCCAACTCAATGGGAAAAAATTTTCTGAAACCATGTATCTGACAAAAGACTGATATCTTGCATATATAAAGAAATCTACAACTTAATGACAATAGTACAGACAGCCCAATTATAAAATGGGCAAAAAATATGAAAGACAATTCTCTGAAGAAGAAATACAAATGGCCAAGAAACACATGAAAAAATGTTCAGCTTCACTAGCTATTAGAGAGATGCAAATTCATAGTACAATGAGATACCATCTCACATCAATTAGAATGGCTGCCTTTAAACAACCAGGAAACTACAAATGCTGGAGAGGATGTGGAGAAATTGGAACTCTTATTCGTTGTTGGTGGGACTGTATAATGGTTCAGCCACTCTGGAAGACAGTCTGGCAGGTCCTTAGAAAACTAGATATAGAGTTACCCTTCGATCCAGCAATTGCACTTCTCGGTACATACCCGGAAGATCTGAAAGCAGTGACACAAACAGATATCTGCATGCCAACGTTTATAGCAGCATTATTCACAATTGCCAAAAGACGGAAATGACCCAAATGTCTTTCAACAGATGGGTTGAAAATAAAATGTGGTATATACACACGATGGAATACTACACGGCAGTAAGAAGGAGCGATGTTGTGAAACATATGACAACATGGATGAACCTTGAAGACATAATGCTGAGCAAAATAAGCCAGGCACAAAAAGAGAAATATTATTTGTTACCAGTAAGGTGAACATTGAAAAATGTAAAATAAATGGTTTACAATGTAAACTGTAGGGGAACTAGCAATAGAGAACAATTAATGGAGGGGGAATGATAACCCAATAAGAACAGATAAGCTATCGTGGGTAAATTTAACATTCTGGGAATACCCAGAAATGACTATGGTTTGTTAATTTCTGATGGGTGTGGTAGGAACAAGTTCACAGAAATGTTGCTGTAATAGGTTATTTTCTTGGGGTAGAGTAGGAACATGTTGGAAGTAAAGTAGGCGTTTTAGGTTAGTTGTCTTTTTCTTACTCCCTTGTTATGTTTGGTTGAAATGTTTTTTTACTGTATTTTTTTAAATAATTTTTTTTTAAAGTTAATTTAAAAACAAAAAAAAAAAAAAAAGAAAGAAAAAAAATATGCAGAGCCCCCTTGAGGAGCTGGTGGAGAATGCAGGGGTGTTGGGGCTTCCCCACCTCAATGGTTGCCCATGTGCTCACAGACATAGGGGACTGGTGGTTTGATGGGCTGAGACGGTTGCTGCAAAGGAGAGGCTAGGCCTCCCTATAATTGTGCCTAAGAGCCTCCTCCCGAATGCCTCTTTGTTGCTCAGATGTGGCCCTCTCTCTCTAGCTAAGCCACCTTACCAGGTGAAATCACTGCCCTCCCCCTTACATGGGATCTGACACCCAGGGGAGTGAATCTCCCTGGCAATGTGGAATATGACTCCTGGGGAGGAATCTAGACCCAGCATTGTGGGATAGAGAACATCTTCTTGACCAAAATGGGATGTGAAAGGAAATGAAATAAGTTTCAGTGGCTGAGAGATTCCAAAAGGAGCCGAGAGGTCACTCTGGTGGGCACTCTTACACACAGTATAGACAACCCTTTTTAGGTTCTAATGAATTGGAATAGCTAGCAGTGAATACCTGAGACTATCAAACTACAACCCAGAACCCATGAATCTTGAAGACTACTGTATAAAAATGTAGCGTATGAGGGGTGACAATGTGATTGGAAAGTCATACGGACCATACTCCCCTTTGTCCAGTGTATGGATGGATGAGTAGAAAAATGGAGGGGGGGAGAAAAAAGGCACCCAGTGTTCTTTTTTGCTTTAATTGTTCTTTTTCACTTTAATTTTTATTCTTATTATCATTTGTGTGAGTGTTAATGTTCAAAAATTAATTTTGGTGATGAATGCACAACTATATAATGGTACTGTGAACAATTGAATGTACACTTTGTATAACTGCATGGTATGTGAATGTATCTCAATAAAAATGAATTAAAAAAAAAAAGATGACCCAGATGTTGAAATTAGCAGGCAAGAATTTTAAAGTGACTTGCGCCAGTTTGAATGTATTATGTCCCCCAAAACGCCATTATCTTTGATGTAATCTTGTGTGGGCAGATGTATCAGTGTTAATTAGATTGTAATTCTTTAAGTGTTTCCATGAAGATGTGACCCATCCAACTGTAGGTGATGACTCTGATTGGATAATTTCCATGGAGGTGTGGCCCTGTGGGCCTTGATTAGTTTACTAGAGCACTATATAAGCTCAGACAGAAGGAGCTCGTAGCTAGCTGGAGCCGAGACAGATATTTTGAAGATGGCCGTTGGAAGCTGATGCAGACATTTTGGAGAATGCTGTTTTGAAATGCAACCTGGGATCAAGCAGACGCCAGCCACATGCCTTCCCAGTTAACAGAGGTTTTCTGGACGCCATTGGGTATCCTCCGGTGAAGGTACCCTTTGTTGATGGACACTTTATGGCCTTAAGACTGTAACTGTGTATCCAAATAAACCCCTTTTATAAAAGCCAGTCTATTTCTGGTGTTTTGCATTCTGGCAGCATTAGCAAACTGGAAAATGACTATTATGACTCTCCTTGTGATCTAAAACCTCAGGCATGCAACACACTTCATAGTGAAAGACTTAATTTTTTCCTCCTAAGATTAGGAACAAAGCAAGGATGTCCCTTTACACAACTTCTAATCAATATTGTACTGAAATCCTTTCTGGTTTGATAAGGAAAAAAATATAAAAATAAAAAGCATACATATTGGGAAAGGAAGAAGTAAGCCATCTAAATTTGCAGATGAAGATCATGTAAGTAGAAAATGCTAGGGAATACATGAGTTTATCAAGGTCATAGAATACAAAGTGAATTGAATTTTTATATACTAGCAATGAGCAGTTCAAAATGGATTTTTTTTTCAATGTGCATAAATAAAGTTTTAGTAGAACACAGTCACTTTTTTGTTTACATATTGTCTATGGCTCCTTTTACACTACAATGGCAGATTGAGTAGTTCTAAGAGACATTATGGCCCACAAAGCCTAAAATATTTACTGTCTGGTCCTTTATAGAGAAAGTTTGCCAATCCCTTACTTGGATCATGCATTTGAGATTCATCCACATTATTTGTATCACTGATTTGCTCTTTTTTTACTGTTGAATGTTACTCCATTGTTTGGCTGTATTACAGTTTGTTTATCCATTGACCAGCTAAAGGACATTAGGGTAGTTTCAGTTTTAGGTAAGTGTGAATAAATCTGCTGTAAACATTTGCATACACATTCTTGTGAACTTAAGTTTTAATTCATCTTGGGTAGATATCCAGGAGAAGGATTCCTATGGTAACTACATGTATAAGAAGTGCCAAAACTATTTTCCAAATTAGCTGGGCCACTTTGCATTTCAACCATAGATGTCAAAGAGTTCTGGTTGCTCCCATCTTTGCCAGTACTTGGTATTATCAGGTTTTATTTATTTTTACACCATTCACATACCACAACTCACTAAGAAGTGTTGTGGTATATAACTAGTATAATTGGCATGTCCCTAATGACTAATCTAACTGAGCATCTTTTTAAGTGCTTATTTGCCATTCATATATCTTTGGTGATGCGTCTTTTCACACTTTTCCCCCTTTTAAAAATTGGGTTGTTTGTTTTCTTATTATTGTGTTTTGAGTGTTGTTAATATGTTCCAGATTCAAGCCCTTTATCAGTTATGTGTTTTGTACATTTTTTTCTCCTAGTCTATGGTTTGTCTTTTCATTTGCCTAACATTGTTTTTCAAAAACAGTTTAATTTTGATGAAGTACAGTATTTCAGTTTTTGTTCAATGGATTGTGGTTTTGGTATTGTTTTTAAGAACTATTTGTCTAACCCAGTTTTTTTTTGTTTTCTTCCAGGAATTTTATAGTTTTAGGTTTTACATTTAGTTCTGTGATCCATTTTGAGTTTTTGTTTTTTGTGCTGTTTTTTCATGTAAGTGTAAATTGTTCCAACACCTTTTGATTAGTTAAAAAGACTATCCTTTCTCCATTGAATTTTCTTTGCACTTCTGTTGAAAATCAGTTGATCATAGATATGCACATCTATTTCTGGCTCTCTTTTGTTCCATTGATCTTTTTTTTAATACCTCTGCTATTTTATTCATTTTTTTATACTTCATCAAAAAATTTCAAACACAACAAAATAAAGGAATAAGAAAAACTAATAACCTAAAATAACTACATTGCTTCCAACATGTCCCTACCATACCTCAAGAAAATTAACCAACCATGGCCATTCCTGAGCATTCCCATATCATTAAGATTACTCTCCATATCTTTTCTGTTCGTATTAGATTATCGTTCCCCCTTCACTAGTTGCTGTCTATCTCTAGGTCCCCTACATTCTATGATATAAAACAATTTTACATTTTTCACAGAGTCCACATTAGTGGTAACATACAATATCTCTCTTTTTGTGTCTGACTTATTTCACTCAACATTATGTCCTCAAGGTTCATCCATGTTGTCATATGTTTCACAACCTTGTTCCTTCTTACTGCCGCATAGTATTCCATCGTGTGTATATACCACATTTTGTTTATCTACTCATCTGTTGAAGGACATTTGGATTGTTTCCATCTTTTGGCAATTGTGAATAATGTTGCTATGAACATCAGTGTGCAAATATCTGTTCGTATCACTGCTTTCAGATCTTCTGGTTATATACTGAGAAGTGAAATTGCTGGATCATAGGGTAACTTGATATCTAGTTTTCTAAGGAACTGCCAGACTGTCCTCCAGAGTGGCTGTACCATTATACAGTCCCACCAGCAATGAATAAGAATTCCAATTTCTCCACATCCTCTCCAGCATTTGCAGTTTCCCATTTGTTTAATGGCAGCCATTCTAATTTGTGTGAGATGATATCTCATTGTTATCTTAATTTGCATCTCCCTAATAGCTAGTGAAGATGAACATTTTTTTCATGTGTCTTTTAGCCATTTGTATTTCTTCTTCAAAGAAATGTCTTTTCATATCTTTTGCCCATTTTACAATTGGGCCTCCTGTACTATTGTCATTAAACTGCAGGATTTCTCTATACACATAAGACACCAGTCTTCTATCAGATACATGGTTTCCAAATATTTTTTCCCATTGAGTTGACTGCCTCTTCACCTTCTTCACAAATTCCTTTGAGGTACAGAAACTTTTAATTTTGAAGCATTCTCATTTATCTATTTTTTCTCTTGTTCCTTGTGCTTTAGATGTAAGGTCTAAGAAATTACCTCCTAATACAAGGTCTTGAAGATGTTTCCCCACATTATCTTCTAGGAGTTTTACGGTACTGTCTCTTATTTTGAGGTCTTTGATCCACTTTGAGTTAATTTTTGTGTAAGGTGTGAGTTAAGGGTCCTCTTTTATTCTTTTGGATATGGATATCCTGTTCTCCCAGCCCCATTTGTTGAAGAGACTGTTATGTCCCAGTTCAATGGATTTGGGCGCCTTATCAAAGATCAGTCAACCATAGATCTGGCAGTCTGTTTCTGAATTCTCAATTTGATTCCATTGAGCAATAAGTCTATCTTTGTGCCAATACCATGCTGTTTTGACTACTGTGGCTTTATAGTAAGCTTTAAGGTCAGAAAGTGTAAGACCTCCCACTTCATATTTCTTTTTTAGAATGCTTTTAGCAATTTGAGGCATCTTTCCTTCCAAATAAAATTGATAACTAGCTTTCCCACATCTGCAAAGTAGTTTGTTGGAATTTTGATTGGAATTCCATGAACATGGAATATTTTTTCCATCTTTTTAGGTCCCCTTCTATTTCTTTTAGTGAAGTTATGTAATTTTCTATGTATAGGTCTTCTACATCTTTGGGTATGCTTATTCCTAGGTACTTGATTTTTTTTGGTTGATTTTTTTCAGTTGCTATTGAGAATGGAATCTTTTCCTTGAGTGTCTCTTCAGTTACGCCATTTCTAATGTATAGGAACATTACTGACTTATGTGCATTAATTTGTATCCCACTACTTTGCTAAATTTGTTTATTAACTGAAGTAGCTGTGTCGTCGATTTCTCAGGGTTTTCCAAATATAAGATCACATATCATCTGCAAATAATTACAGTTTGACTTCTTCCTTTCCAATTTGGATGCCTTGTATTTCTTTGTCTTGCTGGATTGCCCTGGCTAGCATTTCTAACACAATGTTGAATAGTAGTGGTGGCAGTGAGCATCCTTGTCTCATCCTGATCTTACATGAAAGGCTTTCAGTCTCTTGCCATTGAGTACTATGCTGGCTGTGGGTTTTTCATATATGCCCTTTATCATATTCAGGAAGTTTCCTTCAATTCCTACCTTTTGAAGTGTTTTTATCGAAAAAGGATGCTGGATTTTGTCAAATACTTTTTCAGCATCTATTCAGATGATCATTTGATTTTTCCCTTTTGATTTGTTAATGTGTGGTATTACACTGATTGATTTTCTTATGTTGAACCATCCTTGCATGCCTGGAATGAACCCCCACTTGATCATGGTGTATGATTTTTTTTAATGTGTCTTTGGATTCAATTTGCAAGTCCTGTTGAGAATTTTTGCATCTATATTCATTAGGGAGTTGGCCTGTAGTTTTCCTTTCTTGTAGCATCTTTACCTGGTTTTGGTATTGGAGTGATGTTGGCTTCATAAAATGTGTTAGGTAGTGTTCCGTTTTCTTCAATGTTTTGAAAGAGTATCAGTAAGATTGGTGTCAGTTCTTTTTGGAAAGTTTGGTAGAATTCCCCTGTGAAGCCATCTGGCCCTGGGCTTTTATTTGTGGGAAGCTTTTGATGACCAACTGGATTTCTTTGCTTGGGATTGGTTTGTTGAGGTGTTCTATTTCTTCTCTGGACAGTCTAGGTTGTCATATGTTTCCAGGAAATTATCCATTTCCTCTACATTATCTAGTTTGTTGGTATATATTTGTTCATAGTATCCTCTTATGGTTTTTTAAATTTCCTTGGGATCCATAGTGATGTCCTCTCTCCCATTTATTATTTTGTTTATTTGGGTCTTCTCCCTTTTTTTTTTTTTTTTTTTGTCAGTCTAGCTAGGGGCTTGTCAATCTTGTTGATCTTCTCAAAGAACCAACTTTTGGTGTTATTCTCTCTCTCTCTCTCTCTCTCTCTCTCTTTCTCTCTCTCTCTCTCTTTGTTCTCTATGTCATTTATTTCTGCTTTAATCCTTGTTTTTCTTTTCTTCTGCTAGGTTTAGATTTAGTTTGCTGTTCATTTTCTAGCTTCTTCAGTTGTTCCATTAGTTCGATTTTAGCTCTTTCTTCCTTTTTAATGTATGTATTTAGAGCTATAAATTTCCCCCTCCATACTGTCTTCACTGCCATGACATAAGTTTTGATATGTTGTGTTCTCATTTTCGTTTGTCTCTAGATATTAGCCATTTCACTTGCAATGTCATCTTTAACCCACTGATTGTTTAGGAGTGTGTTGTTTAATCTCCAGATATTTGTGAATGTTCTTGATCTTTGATGATTATTAACTTCTAGTTGTATTCCATTGTGATCAGAGAATGTGCTTTGAATAATTTCAATCTTTTTAAATTTATTGAGACTTGTTTTATGGCCCAGCATATTATCTATTCTGGAGAAAGTTCTGTGAGCCCTAGAGAAGAATGTGTATCCTGGTGATTTGGGATGTAATGCTCTATATATGTCTGTTAAATGAATTTGACTTATAAAAATTTTAGGTTTTCAATTTCCTTATTGGTCCTCTGTCCAATTGATCTATCTATAGGAGAGAGTGATGTATTGAAGTCTCCCATGATTATTGTGGAAACATCTGTCACTTCCTTCAGTTTTGCCAATGTTTGTCTCATGTACTTTGGGGCACCTTGATTGGGTGCATAGACATTTATGATTCCTATTTCTTCTTGTTGAATTGTCCCTTTTATTAGTATATAGTGTCCTTCTTTGTCTCTTATGACAGACATCCTTGCATTTAAAGTCTATTTTATCTGAGATTAATATTGTTACCCCTGCTTTCTCTTGGCTATAGCTTGCATGGAATTTTTTTTCCCACTCTTTCACTTTCAATTTCTTTGTGTTTCTGGGTCTAAGATGAATCTCTTGTAAGCAACATGTTAATGGTTCATATTTTTTAATCCATTCTGCCAAATCTATATCTTTTAATTGGGGAGTTTAATCCATTCATATTCAATGTTATTACTGTGAAGGCAGTTCTTGAATCAGCCATCCTGTCCTTTGGTTTTTATTTGTCAGATGTATCCCCCTCCCCCACTCTCTTTATTTCCTTTAAGGTACCCTTACTAAAGCTCTTCAGTTCTGTGGCCTTCTCCAGGCCTCTCTTTCCTTTCTTTTTTTCCTCAGCCAATAGAGCTCCTTTTAGTATTTCTTGTAGACCAGTTCTCTTTTTGGCAAATTCTCTCAGTGTTTATTTGTCTGTGAAAAATTTTAAGCTCTCCCTCAAATTTGAAGGAGAGCTTTGCTGGATAAATTCTTGGTTGGCAATTTTTCTCTTTCAGAATTTTAAATATGACATACCACTACCTTCTTGCCTCCACGGTGGCTGTTGAGTAGTCACTACTTAGTCTTATGTTGTTTCCCTTGTATGTGGTGAATTACTTCTCTCTTGCTGCTTTCAGAACTTTCTCCTTCTCTTCAGCATTTGATAATCTGATCAGAATATGTCTTGGAGTGGTTTTATTTGAATTTACTCTCTTTGGAGTTCGCTAGGCATCCATGGTTTGCATATTTATGTCATTTAGAAAGGTTGGGAAGTTTTCTCCAAAAATATCTTTAAATACCTTTTCTAACCCTTTGCTCTTCTCTGCCCCTTCTGGAATGCCAGTGATTCTTAAATTTGTGCACTTCATGTTGTCCGTTGTTTCCCTGAGCTCTACTTCAAACTTTTTTTATTTTTTTTTCACCATTTGTTCTTCTGTGCTTTTACTTTTCATCACACTATCTTTGAGTTCACTGATTCTTTCCTCTACCTCTTCAAATCTGGTCTTATGTGACTCAAGAATCTTTTTAATTTGATCAACAGAATTCTTTTATTTCCACAAGATCTGATTTTTTTTTAATTTACGCTTTCAAATTCTTCCTTATGCTCGTCTAGGGTCTTCTTCATATTCTTTATATCCTGAGCCATGATATTGATGTTGGTGAGTACTTCTTTGACTAATTGCTACAAATTCTTTGTCTCCTCTGGCTTTTTAACTTGGGCATTTGGATTATCCATATCTTCTGGTTTCTTCATATGCATTATAATTTTCTGTTGTTTTGGGCCTCTTGGCATTTGCTTATCTTGTTAGGGTTTTTTTTAGGATATGCAGACTTATTTGAGGACTTATCAATAATTTTACAGAGCCACAGCTTGGTGGCAAGCACTTTACCTGATCTATCAGCAGATGGCCCCCTGAGCCACCACTTACTTACCTTCCAGCCAATTCTCCCCAACTTTGTGCACTAAGTGGGGGTCCAAACCCTGTGGAAGTCCTATTAGTGCACCAATTTTCCTTGTGCAGGACCACCAGCCCTGTGGGTGGGGGGCATGCCCTATGCAGTTTGGCAGGAAGACCACTTCAGGACACAATAATCCCAGCCTTTCCTGGGGCTGAAGGTGGCATACCCTGGGGCTGCAGCCCTGTGCATCTCCCCCTCCAGTTCAAATGCTCCACAGTTCCTCTCTGCAGGGTGCCCATGGGTCTCTGGGTTTGGGAGGGTTCCTAGCACTTCTGTGTGGCACCCCTGCCTCTAGGCTGTGCACACTGCCATCTCCTGTGGAGGAAGGGTAGACGCTGTCACAAGCCGGCCGAATCCCAAATTCCCTTAAGGAGGCTTTGGGCTGTGGCACTCTGCAGGGGTGTCTCCCAGCCAGCTGCAAAGACGGCTTCATGGGGCTTGGAGAGCTACCCCTTCTGCTCTCCTCTGGCTGCTGCAATGGCCTGTTCCTGTCATGAGGTTCTGGCTGTGGGTCTGCTCATCTACATCTTGGCTCCCCTCTCCCCAGCGGCTTTGCAGCAGCTTCCTGGGATGAACTCACCCACTCATCTATGTCTCGGCTCCCCACTCCCCAGCAGCTTCCCAGGCCAGACACTCACTTGCCTGCTGATATTTCTTCTCTTTCTTCAGTTCAGCCTTTGTAGGGTCTTTCTCCAGTCTAAGCCTCCTCTAGAGTTTCAAACAATTCAGAATTGTCCTTTTTTTCATTGAATCTATGGAGAGAAGTTTTCAGTAGCTGTTTACGTCACCATGTTGATGACATCACTCTCAAAATGGGTTTTTAAAGAAAACTGCTTACAATAGCCTCAAAAATACTTTAATACTTTTTACTCAAAATACTTTAAAAAGAAACTGAGAAAGTTATTCTAAAATTTGTATGGAAAGGCAGAGGACCTGGAATAGTCAAAATAATTTTAAGAAAGAAGAATGAGGTTGGAGGATTTAAACTACCAGAATTCAAGACTTAATATAAAGGTACAATCCTATCAGTGTGCTGTTGGCATAAGAATGGACAAAGAGATCAATGGAACATAATAGAAAATTTAAAAATATACCTACACTTATATGGTCAGTTGATTTTTTGACAAAGGTGATGACATAATCTAATGGAAAAATGATGATTTTTTTCAACATATGATGCTAGAACAACTAGATGGTCACTGAAAAAAAAATGAACCTTGACCCTATTTCATACTATTTATAAAACTTAACTCAAAATGGATTATAGACCTAAATGTGAGAGCTAAAACTATCAAACTTCTGGGAGAAAACATAGGAAAATATCTTTGGGACCCTGAATTAGGCAAAGATTTTTTGAACAAGGCACAAAAATACAAATTACATAAGAAAAAAATTACAAAATAGACCTTGTCAAGATAGAAAGTTCTTGAATGACACAGTTAAAAAGTGAAAAGACAAGCCACAGATTGGGAGAAAATATTGGCAATGCATATATTCGACAAATGTCTTCTATCTACAATATATAAAGAACTCTTTAAAACTCAATAATAAAAAAAAATTATAAGTGGGCAAAAGCCTTGATAATTCCTTGATAAAAGAAGTGATAATAAGCACATGAAAAGGTGCTCAACATTACTACATCAAGGAAGTATACGTAAGATACCGTTACAAATCCATGAGAATGGTTAAAATTAAAAAGAATGGCAATACCAAGGAATACTCATACATTGCTGGAGGGAATGCAAAGTGGTACCTCCATGTTGGAAAATGGTGATGATGTTTCATGAAATCTTTACAAGTACCCAGCAGTCACCCTCCTAGAAAAGTGGAAACATAGGCTCTCACAAAGTCTTACATGTGAATGTTCATGGAAGCTTTATTCATCATGATCCAAAACTGGAAACAACTGAGTTTTTCCATCAATGGAAAAATAGATCAATTGTGGCACATCCATATTGTGAAATACTATTTGACAATAACTAATTAGCTTTAAACATTTTTATTACTTTTCTGTATATATGTTGTGAAATATAAAATACAACTTATATACAGAAAAGTAATAACTTTCAAAATAAGGTTTACAAGTAGTTATATAGCAAATTTCAAAGTATGGTATGGGTTAGAGTTCCACAATTTCAGTTATTTCCTTCTAGCTGTTCTAATACACTAGAGACTAAAAAGAAACATCTGTATAATGATCCAGTAATAAAAATCCTTTGTTAAATCCTATCTTGTCTGTTGTTACTCCTCCCTCTCATTTGATCATGTCTCAATCTTCAAGGATATCTAGGCAATGCCACTCTAACTTGTTCATATTTGAAACGGGATGTCAACATTATGGGGAAGGGGGATGTATCTGGTTGATGTTCTTCAAGACACTGTTGCCTCTGGGTTTCAGGACTTATCTGGCATAGGAACAATCTGGAGGTTTTAGGTGCCTGAAGAATAAACTTAGTGAGTGAAATCTCAGACAGAGTCTCAGACAGAGACCTGGGTATTCTTTAGGATTTTCAGAAATACCATGGGTTGGGGCTTAGCATACTGTGGCAATTTGCCATTTCTAACTGAAGCTTGCATAAGAATAGTCCCCAGTACAGCCTATTGAATCTATTTGAAATCTCTTAGCCACTGAAACCATATTTTGTTACATTACTTTTCCCCCTTTTGGTCAAGAAGGCATTCTCAATCCCATGATGCTGGGGCCAGGCTCATCCCTGGGAGTCATGTCCCATATAGTGGGAAGGGTAATGAATTTATTTGTAGTTAGGCTTAGAGAGAGGCCACATCTGAATAACAAAAGAGGTTCTTTGGAGGTTATTCTTAGGCATAATTATAGGTAGACTTAGCCTCCCCTTAACAGAAGTAAGTTTCATAAGAGCAAGCCTCAAGATAAGGGTCCCTGATTTCACATAGCATATATTCTATCCAACATAAAAAATCAGTGTCTCACATTATTCTCACTTAGTTGTACAATCATCATCACTCTCAATTTTAGGCAATTATCATAACCCAAACACCCCTTAACTCTTATCCCACCCCACCCCCTCCCCGCAACTATCTAACCCTAGTATTGGTTTGGTACTAGTAAGGTATTCCTATTAAATACAATCTGTAGCACGCAGTAGGTAGTTTTTCCCATATACCACTCTGTTGTTAACTCTTTGTACAAGTGTCATACCTCTGAAGTAGATGATGCAAGAACTTTTTTATATTTGTAGTGCTAATCTGTGAGATACATGACTTTAAATGACTCCTTTCAATAATATTCTCCTTCAACAGGGTTTATACTTACTTATAATCCCTTTAATGATCTATCATCACCACTGTCCATTCTCATACCTTTAAGTTCAACCTCATTAACAAGTCTGTACATAATAGGTAATCATTCTCCCTTCTCTAGCTTCTGTCTATCTCAAGGTCCCCTATATTCTACATTTTAAGATGCTGATTCTACATTATCTAGGGGGTTCATATTAGTGAAATCATACAATATCTCTCCTTTTGTGTCTGACTTATTTCATTGAGCACTATGTTTTCAAGGTACATCCCTGTTGTCACGTTTCAGGACTTCATTCCTTCTTACTGCTGCATAATATTTCAACGTAAGTATATACCACATTTTGTTTATTCACTTTTCTGTTGAAGGACACTTGGATTGTTTCCGTCTCTTGGCAATTGTGAATAATGCAGCCATGAACATCAGTGTGCAAATCCCTCTGTGTGTCACTGCTTTCAGATCTTCTGGGTATATACCGAGTTGTGAAATTGCCAGATCATAGGGAAACTCAATATTTAATTTTCTAAGGAACCGCCATACTGAGTTCCACAATTGCAGTACCATTATACATTCCCACCAGCAGTGAATAAGTGTTCCAATTTCTCCACATTCTCTCCAGCATTTGTAGTTTCCTTTTTGTTTTATGGCAGCCATTCTTATAGGTATGAGATGGTATCTCATTGTGGCTTTGATTTACATTTCCCTAATAACTAATGAAGAGGAACATTTTTTCTGTGTGTGCCTTTTAGCCATTTGTATTTCTTCTTCAGTAAAATACCTATTCATATCTTTTGCCATTTTATAATTAGGTTGTTTGTATTTCTGTCATTGAGTTGTAGAATTTTTTTATATATACTGGATATCATCCCTTATCCGATACGTGGTTTCCAAATATTTTCTCCCATTGAGTTTGCTTACTCTCCACCTTTTTGACAGTCCTTTGAAACACAGAAGCATTTGATTTTGAGGAGTTCCCATTTATTTTTCCTTTCATTGCTTGTGCTTTGGGTGTAAGGTCTAAGAATCTACCTTGTATTACTAGGTCTTGAAGATGTTTTCCTGTGTTATCCTCTAGGATTTATACCTCTTATGTTTAGATCTTTGATCCACTTTGAATTAATTTTTGTATAGGGTGTGAGGGTACTCTCTCATTCTTTTAGATATGGATATTCAGTTCTCCCAGAACCATTTGTTGAAGAGAGCGTTCTGTCCCAGTTCAGTGGATTTGGGGGCTTTGTCAAAAATCAATTAACCAAGTCTCCCCCAGAGAACCTCTTTGTTATTCAGATGTGGCCCTCCCTCTCTAGCTAAGCCAACTCTCACTGCCCTCCCCAATATGCGGGACCTGACTCCCAGGGGTATAAATCTCCCTGGCAACACAGGATATGACTCCTGGGGATGAGCCTGGACCCAGCATTGTGGGACTGAGAACATCTTCTTGACCAAAAGGGGGAAGTGAAATGAAACAAAGTTTCAGTGGCTGAGAGATTTCAACTGGAGTTGAGAGGTCACTCTGGTGGGCATTCTTATGCACTATATAGATATTCCTTTTTAGGTTTTAGTGTACTGGAATAGCTAGAAGTAAATACCTGAAACTATCACACTGTAACCTAGTAGCCTTGATTCTTGAAGACAATTGTATAACTATGTGGCTTACATGGGTTGACAGTGTGGTTGTGAAAATCTTGTGGATTGCACTCCCTTTATCCAGTGTATGAATGGATGAGTAGAAAAATGGGGACAAGAACTAAATGAAAAATAGCGTTGAATGGGGGGGTGGTGATTGGGGTGTTCTTTGTCACTTTTGTTTTTCATTCTTATTCTTTCTGTTGTAAGGAAAATGTTCAAAAATATATTGGGGTGATGAATGTACAACTGTATGTACTGTGAGCAGTTGATTGTACACCATGGAAGATTGTATGGTATGTGGATATATCTCAATAAAACTGATTTTTAAAAAAAATCAATTGACCATAGATCTGGGGGTCTATTTACAAAATCTCAATTTGATTCCATTGATCAATATGTCTATCTTTGTGCCAATGCCATGCCGTTTTGACCACTGTGGCTTTATAGTAGGCTTTGAAGCCAGGAAGTGTAATCCTCCCACTTTGTTCTCTTTTTAAGCCCCTTTCCTTCTAAATAAATTTTATTAACTGGCTTTTCCAAGTCTGCAAGCTAGGTTGTTGGCATTTTGGTTGGTATTGTGTTGAATCAGTAGATCAATTTGGGTAGCACTGACATCTTTACACATTTAGCCTTCCTATCCATGAACACAGAATAGCTTTCCACCTATTTAGGTCCTCTTTGATTTCTTTTAGCAAAGTTTTGTTGTTCCCTGTGTAGAGGTCCTTTACATCCTTGGGTAGACTTTTTCCTAGATACTTGATTTTTTTAGTTGCTCTTGTGAATAAAAACTTTTTCTTGATTGTCTCTTCAGTTAGGTCATTACTATGTATAGAAACATTACTGATTTTTGATCATTGATCTTGTATCCCACCACTTTGGTGAATTTATTAGCTCAAGTAGCTTTGTCATCGAATTCTCAGGATTTTCCAAATATAGGATCATATCTGCAAATACTGAAAGTTTTACTTCCTCCTTTCCAATTTGGATGCCTTTTATTTCTCTGTCTTGCCAAATTGCTCTGGCTAGAATTTCTAGCACAATGTTGAATAATGGTGGTGACAGTGGGCATCCTGCCTAATTCCCAATCTTGGAAGAAAGGCTTTCAGTTTCTCACTGTTGAGTACTATGCTGGCTGTGGGTTTTTCATATATGCCCTTTATCACATTGAGGAAGTTACCTTCAATCCCTACATTTTGAAGTGTTTTTATCAGAAAAGGATGAATTTTGTTGAATGTTTTTTCAGCATCTATCAAGATGATCATATACTTTTTCCCTTTCAATTTGTTAATGTGTTATATTACATTGATTTTCTTATGTTGAACCACTCTTGCATGTCTGGAATGAACTCTATTTAGTTTTGGAGTATAATTCTTTTTTTCATATTTTATTTTATTTTTTATTATTACATTTTTTTAAATTGTGATTGTTCACATACCATACAATTATCCAAAAATCCAAAGTGTACAATCAATTGCCCCTGGTACCATCATACAGCTCTGCATCCATCACCACATTTAATTGTTTTTTTCAATTTTTAGAACATTTTCATTACTCCAGAAAAGAAATAACCACACCCCCTCCATTGTTGACTCATAGTATTGGTATAGTACATTTGTTACTGTTTATGAAAGAACATTGAAATACTACTAACTGTAGTATGTAGTTTGCAATAGGTATATATATTTTTTCCTATATGCCCCTCTGTTATCTTCTAGTTGTAGTGTCATACATTTGTTCTGGTTCATGAAAGAGATTTCTAATGTTTGTACAGTTAATCATGGACATTACCCACCACAAGGTTCACTGTTCTATACATTTCCATCTTTTAACCTCCAACTTTCCTTCTGGTGACATACATGACTCTGAGCTTCCCCTTTCCACCACATTCACGCACCATTCAGCACTGTTAGTTATTCTCACGACATGCTACCATCACTTCTGTTCATTTCCAAACATTTAAGTTCAACCTAGTTGAACATTCTGCTCATAATAAGCAACTGCTCCCCATTCTTTAGCCTCTTTCTATATCCTGGTATCTTATGTTTCAGGTCTATGAGTTTACATATTATAATTAGTTCCTATCAGTGAGACCCTGCAATATTTGTCCTTATGTTTCTGGCTTATTTCACTCAGTATATTGCCCTCAAGTTTTCTTCATCAACCCATTTTTTTTAAAGATGGTTTTGTTCACACCCCATACATTCCATCCTAAGTAAACAATTGATGGTTCCCCGTATAGTCACGTATTTATGTGTTCACCACCCTCACCACTACCTATATAAGGACATCTCCATTTCTTCCACAAAGCAGGAAGAAGAGTCAGAGAAGGTAGAGAGGCAAAAGAAAAAGAAAAAAGAGAAAAAAACACATGACAGCTAGGAAGCAGCAAAAGGAAAGATAACCTTAAACTAAAGTAGAATAAAGAGTCAGACAACATTACCAATGCTGAGAGTCCCATATCCCTCCCTTATATGCATTTAGCCTTGGTATATTGCCTTTGTTACACTAAAGGAAGCATAATACAATGTTTCTATTAATTATAGTCTCTAGTTTACATTGATTGTATTTTCCTCCAATACCTCCCTGTTTTTAACACCTTACAAGGCTGGCATTCATTTGTTCTCCCTCATGAAAAAGTATATTTGTACATTTTATCACAGTTGTTGAACACTCTAGGTTTCAGTGTGTTATGCAGTCCCAGTCTTTATGTTTCCTTTTTTCTTCTGGTGTCCCACATGCTCCTAACCTTCCTCTTTCAGCCATACTCACAGTCATCTTTGTTCAGTGTACTTACATTGCTGTGCTACCATCACTCAAAACTGTGTTCCAAACCTATCACTCCTGTCTTTTCCTCTCTGACTGTAGTGCTTCCTTTAGTATTTCCTGTAGTGCAGGTATCTTGTTCACAAATTCTGTCATTGTCTGTTTGTCAGAAAATATTTTAAACTCTCCCTCATATTTGAAGGACAGTTTTGCCGGATATAGGATTCTTGGTTGGCAGTTTCTCTCTTTCAGTATCTTAAATATATCACACCACTTCCTTCTTGCCTCCATGGTTTCTGCTGAGAAATCCACACATAGTCTTTTTAAGCTTCCTTTGTATGTGATGGATCGTTTTTCTCTTGCTGCTTTCAGGATTCTCTGTCTTTGATGTTTAATAATATGATTATTAAGTGTCTTGGCATAGGCCTATTCAGATCTATTCTGATTGGTGTATGCTGCACTTCTTGGATCTGTAATATGTCTTTCATTAAAGATGGGAAATTTTCATTATTTCCTCTATTATTGTTTCTGCCCCCTTTCCCTTCTCTTCTCCTTCTGGGACACCAGTGACACATACATTCTTGCATTTCATTTTGTCCTTAAGTTCCCAGAGACATTGCTCATATTTTTCCATTCTTTTTTCTGTCCTTTTGTGTGTAGGCTTTCAGGTATCTTGTTCTCCAGTTCCTGAGTGTTTTCTTCTGCCTCTTGAGATCTGCTGTTGTATGTTTCCATTGTGTCTTTTGTCTCTTGTGTTGTGCCTTTCATTTCTATAGATTCTGTCAGTTGTTTTTTCAAACTTTCGATTTCTGCCTTATGTATGCCCAGTGTTTTCTTTATAGCCTTTATCTCTTTTGCCACATGTTCCCTAAAGTTTTTGAATTGATTTAGCATTTGTTGTTTAAATTCCTGTATCTCAGTTGAATTGTAAGTTTGTTTCTTTGACTGGGCTATAACTTCATTTTTCTTAGTGTAGGTCATAGTTTTCTGTTGTGTAGGCATCTGGTTTCCTTGGTTACTCCAATCACGTTTTCCCAGACCAGAACAGGCTCAGGTCCCAGAAGGAGGAAATATTCAGTATCCAGTTTCCCTGATGGTGTGTCTTAGAGGAGGGACACATTCTGTGCTTTTCTGTCCAGCAGGTGGCGCCTGTATGCCTGTCAATCCAGACTGGTATAAGGAGGTGTGGCCCGTGGCTGTTTTCCCCCAGGCTCTGGGGTCTGGTTCTGAATGGAAGGCAGGTAGTAGAGCTTGGCACCACCTTCTTCCTCTTAGGGAAGACTTGCCCCGTAGAGAGAGGTCATTTGCATATAAATAGATTCTTTGTTTCTCTGGCTCTGCTATCTCCACCCTTGTCTGGGTCAGAGTGCTGCAAGTTTAAAATGGCTGAGGCTTTCTCTGCTGCAGAGCACTGTGAGCTGAAAATGGCTGAGACTTTCCCCACTCAGCAGTCCAGATTGACAGAGAGAGAAAGGAACAGAAAGCCCCCTTTCAGAGTCAGTCTATGGCCCCCAGATTCACCCATTGGCCAGAGATAGCACTCAATCCTTTGGGCTCCCTGTCCCGAGACAGATACATCCCCTGGCTCTCCAAGATCAGTCATCACCAAAAGCCTCTGTCTGCTTGTTGGGGATTCGTAGTTTGTATTGAGCAGTTAACATTAAAACCCCAGTTGGAGCTGGGCTGAGGTATAGTCACTTGTTCAGAGAGTGCTGCTCTCTATCGCAGTGAGGCTTTGCAGTTCAGGCTGCCGTGAAGGAGGGGCTCTCGACTTGGGTCCGCAGATTTTATTTACAGATTTTATGCTGTAATCTTGGGCATTTCTCCCAATCCAGATTGTTGCATGATGTGTGGACAGTCACTGTCATCTCCCAGCAGTTATTCCAGATCTTTTACTAGTTGTTCCTGGTTGTGTGTAGTTGCTCTGGGGGGACTAACTAACTCATTCCTCTCTATGCCACCATCTTCTCTCTATCTCAGAGTATAATTCTTTTAATGTGACTTTGGATTTGATTTGCAAATATTTTGAGAACTTTTGCATCTTTATTCATTAGGGAAATCGGTCTGTAGTTTTTCTTTCTTGTAGTATCTTTGTTTTTAAAGCTGATGGTGACACACTTTATTATTTTAAAAGCATGCCCTTTCCCAAAGTGCATTTGGCACACATGCATCTTTATATGAAGACATAAATGAGTGATGTCATGGTAGAGTGGAGATCAGGCAGCTGTAGTGTCATTCAGTAAGGAAGAGAGTTGAGCCTCTAAGCAACAGCATTTTATAAACAGCTCATCATAAGCTGATGCTAGATCTAAGGGTACCTCTCCTTAGGGCAGCTCGCTAATTCCCGGTTTAGAAGGACATTCCCTCGGGGCTGAAGGATTCGGCTCCCCATCCCTGTCCTCCCAGCGCCTGCTGCTTCAGCACAGTGCTTCTGTTCTGTGATGGAGGTGGCAGAACAAAATGTCAATTGACGCAGTATAGAATCTAAGCATACTGTTCTCATCCCCAAGTGATCAGAGCTGAAGGAGTTTAATTTGAGGCTTATTTTAAGAGCAAGATGTAGGTTTTGCCAAGATATAGATTTTACCAACTTTTTTTTTTTAAAAAAACAATGGTTGGAAAGCAAAAAGCAAGAGTGGTTCTGGTCACCATGCCAGCCACCCCTGCCTCCTGGAGTCAGAAGCTTCTGGACAAACTCTTTAGGAAAACATTTTCTGAGCAGGGCTCTGAAGCCTGCTATAACTGTCTGGCCCCTCCAAGCCCCTTGGCTTCCCACCCCACAAGAACATTTCCACAACTCCAGGGAGAATGGACGCTACTTTGGGGGCGTGTTGACCAAGAGGGGCATCACCACGACCACTGGGCTGACCCAGCCATATCTGCCATGACTCACAGGTACAGGTCCCTGCCCTGCGATAATTTGGGAGGCAGTAGCCCACTCTGTACTCCCCCCGACCACCTATGCTGGGAGTGGAAGGAAGGCCAGCTCTCAGGCCTCCACCTGAGCACCTGAGAACTTTATAGGCTACTGGCAGCATGCTGCTTGTTCCAACCTGGTTTTCAGCTCAGTTTCCACCCAGATGTGGGTGGGCCTGGGGGAGGTGGTCTGTGTGCTCTCCAGGACACCAACAGCCATCTCTCACCACATCCCTGGTGACCAGAGAAGTGTACCTGCTGGAGCAGGCCAGCCCAGGTGCTGTCAGAGGACCAACTGCTTGTCACTGCCAGAGCCCAGATATACTGTAGCGCATTAGAGCTACTAACAGGGCCCCACTTGGCTGACCTTTGTGTTTGCTTTTAGAACTCAAAGTGATGGGTATGAGCTATTGAGAAGACAGGTGAGAGGTGTCTGCACTTGTGATGGCTTAGAAACAAACCTCTACTGTCCATGTGGAAGTCCTAAAGCAGCTAATCAAATTCTCTCTCCAATTACCCTTAAAACCAGTTACACCTCCCCAATCCCACATAACCTCTGATGTTATTTGAAAGCATGGAAATTGCTGGATGAACCTGGTGTTACTTGGGGGCAAATGACAGTGTTATGACCAACACCTCCATGACAGAAATGAAAATGGGTTGATTAGTACTGGGCTGGACCTGACTGGCCAGGCAGCCATGTCTGGGTGGTGGCCCGGGGCTGGGTTCAGATGGCGGCTGTGAGACGGCACACAGTGAGGGCCAGCTGTCCTCTCAGTCCTCTGTGCTGCCCTCGAGTCTCTGGACGAGGCTCTGATAGGTGGCTCTTTTTCCAAACGCCGGGAATGATGCATGCTCATGTACTCCCTTCCACCGGCCACAATCTGTTTCCCTAAGGCAGGATCACTGACCAACCTCTTTGCCAACTGAACAAACTCCTGAGGATCCGAAAACAATAATCCTGTAGCTTCATGTCTTGCCATGGCAGTATTTCCAGAAATGTTCCTTGCCAACATGGGGACTTCTAAATCCATTGCCTCCAGAATTGCAGCTGACATGCCTTCAGATATGGAAATATTCACCACCGCCAAGCAATTTTCATACCCCTCTGGAGGTCTTCTTGAGACATCTCTCCAGTCAGTCACAACCCAGCTGCCCTTCTCATTTTGGATTTTACTTCCCTTGTAAACACTGGATCGACTTCAGGACCTACAATTACCAGATGAATGCTGGGCTCTTCTCAATGCCATTCTGAAAATGCATCCACCAAATAAAAATGGTCTTTCACTTGTCTGAGTCCACATATCAGAAGAAACACATGAAAATTATCAGCACTTTGGTTAATCCCTGAACACCAAAGAAAGGTGTTCCAGTTAAAGGCGGTGTTTGGTAATGTGATTCCTTGGCTCCAGGCATAGATCTTACTCTTAGCTCGTGGCCACTGCATTTGTGCCATTACTTTCATTGACTCTGTGAAAGCAACAGCAAATTTGGCTTCTTCAGGAACTTTTCCTATCACTGTGTGTTTTTCTCCCTGGTTCACATCTTTGTTTAAATCAATTCTACCAAAGATGATTCCAAAAGGAATTCGATGACCTTGCAAGAAGTCTGCCTCCCCGGTAGAGATGAAGGGCCAAGGCTGCCTCAAATTTCTCAGTGGTGATTAGGTTTGCAATTTCAGATGAGCTTTCAAAGTCAAAGGCATCTTTCAGAAAACACACATGACCTGCAGCTTCTAGATGGTCCCGGACCCTCTTAGCTGTGACGGCTTTGCCCTTGTGCAGCCACAGCACCACCAGGAAGAGGAGCTGCATGCTGTTGCCACTGCCCCGCCCTGGCCATCAACTGGGTCTCTCTTGTAGTATCTTTACCTGGTTTTGATATTAGAGTGATGTTACCTTCATAAAATGAGTTAGGTAGGGTTCATTTTTCTTCAATTGTTTGAAAGAGTTTGAGCATGAATGGTGTCAGTTCTTTCTGGAAAGTTTGGTAAAATTCACCTGTGAAGCCATCTGGCCCTGGGCTTTTATTTGCAGGAGTGTTTTTGATGACTGATTGGATCTCTTTACTTGTGATTGGTTTGTTGAGGTCTTCTATTTCTTCTTGAGTAAGTCTAGGTTGTTCATGTGTTTCCTGGAAATTGTCCATTTCCTCTAAGTTTTCTAGTTTGTTGGCATAGAGTTGTTAATAGTATCCTCTTAAGATTTTTTATTTTTTTGTTTCTTTAGGATCCATAGTAATGACCCTCTCTCATTTCTGATTTTGTTTATTTGGGTCTTCTCTCTTTCTGTCTTTGTCAGTCTAGCTAAGGGTTTGTCAATCTTGTCAATCTTCTCAAAGAGCTAACTGTTGGTTTCATTTATTCTATTTGTTTATTGGTTCTCCAGATCATTTATTTATGTTTTAATCTTTGTTATTTCTTTTCTTCTGCTTGCTTTAGGGTTAGTTTGCTGATCATTCTCTAGCTTCCTTAGTTGTTCAGTTAGGTCTTTGATTTTAGCTCTTTCTTCCTTTTAAATGTATGCATTTAGTGCTATAAATTTCCCTCTCATCACTGCCTTTTGTGTATCCCATAGCTTTTCATATGTTGTGTTTTTGTTTTCTTTCATGTTTACCTATTTTTCTTGCAATTTATTCTTTGACCCACTGATTGTTTAGGAGTGTGTAGTTTAATCTCCATATATTTGTGAATGTTCTGGTTCTTTGGTGGTTATTGATTTCTAATTGCATTCCATTATGGCCGGAGAATGTGCTTTGAATAATTTCAGTCTTTTCAAATTAATTGAGACTGGTTTTGTGCCTCAGCATATAATCTTTCCTGGAGAACATTCCCAGCTAGACAAGAATATATATCCTGGTAATTTGGGATTAATAACCTATGTATGTCTGTTAAATCTAATTCATTTATCACATTATTTAGGTTCTCAATTTCCTTATTTGTCCTCTGTCTAGTTGTTCTATCTATAGAAGAGTGTGGTGTACTGAATTCCCCCACTATTATTATAGAAATGTCTATTGCTCCCTTCAGTTTTTTAAATTTAATTTCATTGAGATTGTTCACATACCATACAATTATCCAAAGATCCAAAGTGTACAATCAATTGCCCGTGGTATCATCATACAGCTGTGCATCCATTACCACAATTAATTGTTTTTTTCAATTTTTAGAACATTTTCATTACTCCACAAGAGAGAGAAAGACAAAAAAAAAAAAAAGAAAAAGAAAACTCAACTCCTTCCAAACCCCTAACAACCCCCCTCCATTATTGTCTCATAGTGTTAGTATAGTGCAGTTGTTACTTTTGATGAAAGAATTTTAAAATACTAACTGTAGTACTTAGTTTGCAATAGGTATATTTCCCCTATATACCCCTCTATTATTAACTTCTGGTTATAGTGTCATACATTTGTTCTAGTTCATGAAAGAGATTTCTAATATTTGTACAGTTAATCATGGAGATTGTCCACCAACAGATTCACTGTTTTATACTTTCCAGTCTTTTAACCTCCAGCTTTCCTTCTGGTGACATACGTGACTCTAAGCTTCCCCTTTCTACCACATTCACATACCATTCAGCACTGTTAGTTATTCTCAAAATTATATGCTACTGTCACCTCTGTCCATTTCCAAACACTTAAGTTCAACCTATTTGAACATTCTGCTCATAATAAGCAGCACTCCCCATTCTTTAGCTTCATTCTATATCATGGTAACTTGTATTTTGTGTCTATGGGTTTACATAATATAATTAGTTTATATCAGTGAGACCATGCAATTTTTGTCCTTATGTGTCTGATTTATTTAATTCAATAGAGTACACTCAAGGTTTCTTCATCAACCCATTTTTATTTTTTTTAACATGATTTTGTTCACCCACCATACATTCTGTCCTAAGTAAATAATCGATGGTTCCCTGTATAGTCACGTATTTATGTATTCACCACCATCACCACTATCTATATAAGGACATGTCCATTTCTTCTACAAAGAAGGAGGAAAAGTCAAAGAAGGTAGAGAGACAAAAGAAAAAGAAAAGAAATTAAAAAAAAATATGACAGCTAAAAAGCAATGAAAGGAAAAATATAATTAAACTAAAGTACAATAAAAGAGTTAGACAACACCACCAATGCCAAGAGTTCCATATCCCTTCCTTATGTCCCCCTCTTATATGCATGTAGCTTTGGTATATTGCCTTTGTTACATTAAAGGAAGTGTAATAGAATGTTTCTGTTAACTACAGTCTCTAGTTTGCATTGATTGTATTTTTCCCCCAATACCACCCTATTTTAACACCTTGCGAGGTTGACATTCATTTGCTCTCCCTCATATAAAAACATAGTTGTACATTTTATCACAATTGTTGAGCACTTTAGGTTTCAGTGAGTTATACAGTCCCAGTCTTTATCTTTCCTCTTTCCTTCTGTTGTCCCACATGCTCCTGACCTTCCTCTTTCAACCACACTCACAAGCATCTTTGTTCAGCGTACTTACATTGCTGTGCTACCATCACCCAAAATTGTGTTCCAAACCTCTCACTCTTGTCTTTTCCTCTCTGTCTGTAGTGCTTCCTTTAGTATTTCCTGTAGTGCAGGTATCTTGTTCACAATTCTGTCATTGTCTGTTTGTCAGAGAATATTTTAAACTCTCCCTCATATTTGAAGGACAGTTTTGCCAGATATAGGATTCTTGTTTGGCAGTTTTTCTCTTTCAGTATCTTAAATATATCACACCACTTCCTTCTTGCCTCCGTGGTTTCTACTGAGAAATTTGCACATAGTCTTATCAAGCTTCCTTTGTATGTGATGGATCGTTTTTCTCTTGCTGCTTTCAGGATTCTCTCTTTGTCTTTGGTGTTTGATAATCTGATTATTAAATGTCTTGGAGTAGGTCTATTCAGATCTATACTGTTTGGGGTATGCTGCACTTCTTGGATCTGTAATTTTATGTCTTCCATAAGAGATGGGAAATGTTCATTGATTATTCTATTATTGCTTCTGCCCCTTTTCCCTTCTCTTCTCCTTCAGGACCACCCATGACACATACATGCATGTGCTTCATATTGTTATTGAATTCTCTGAGATGTTGCTCATATTTTTCCATTCTTTTCCCTATCTGTTCTTTTGTGTGTAGGATTTCAGGTGTCTTGTTCTCCAGTTACTGAGTGTTTCCTTCTGCCTTTTTAGATCTGCTGTTGTATGTCTCCAATGTGTTTTCATTTCTTGTGTTGTGCCTTTCATTTCCATAGATTCTGCTAGTAGTTTTTTTAAACTTTCAATTTCTACCCTATGTTTGCCCAGTGTTTTCTTTATGGCCTTAATCTCTTTTGCTGTATTGTCCCTGAACTCATTGATTTGGTTTTTGATTTGATTTAGCATATTTCTTTGAAAGTCTTTAATAGATTGTTTCATTAAAGTGAAACAATATCTCAATTGAGGCATAAGTTTGTCCTTTGACTGGGCCATATCTTCGTTTTTCCTAGTGTAAATTGTAGTTTTCCATTGTCTAGACATCTGATTTCCTTGGTTACCCCAATCAGATTTTCCCCAGACCAGAACAGGTTCAGATCTCAAAATGGGTTTATATTCAGTTTCAAGTCTCCCTGTGGGTGTGTCTTAGAGATTGACAATCTTTCCTGTGAGGTCTCTAGCCACTGTGCTTTTCCTAACCTGCCAAGCAGATGGCCTCTGTCAGCCTGTTGCTCCTGACTGGTGTAAGGAGGTATGGCCTCTTTAGTATCTGTTTTGGCTGTTTTCCCCCAGGCTCTGGGGTCTGGTTCTGAAGGGCAGGTAGGTAGTAGAGATGGGCCCCACCTTCTTCTTCTTAGGGAAGATATACCACCTGGGGAGTTTATAATCTGCATATGAATAGCTCCTTTTGTCTCTGTGACTCTGCTGTCTCCACCTCCGTCTGGGTCAGAGAGCTGCGAACTGAAAATGGCTGAGGCTTTCTCCACTGAGCAGCCCAGGTTGAGAGAGAGAAAAGGGGACAGAAAGCACCCTTTCAGAGCCAGTCTATGACCTTCCAGTTTCACCTGTCAGCCAATGCTAACACCTGGTCTTCTGGGCTCCCCCTCCTAGGACAGAGAAGTCCTCTGGCTCTTTAATGTCAGTCATCATCAAAAGCCTCTGTCTGCTTATTGGGGATTTGTAGCTTGTATTAAGCAGTCCGCTTTGTTAATTAAAACCCCAATTGGAGCTCGGCTGAGCTATATTCGCTTACTCATAGAGTGCTGCTTTCTACCATAGTGTGGTTTTGCAGCTTAGTCTGCCATGGAGGGAGGGGTCTCCCATTACGGTTCTGCAGTTTTTACTTATAGATTCTATGCTGTGATCTCAGGCATTCCTCCCAATCCAGGTTGGTGTATGATGTGTGGACAGTCACGGTTGTCCCCCAGCAGTTATTCCAGACTATTTATTAGTTGTTCCTGGTTTTTCACTAGTTGCTCTGGGGGACTAACTTGATTCCACTCCTCTCTATGCTGCCATCTTGCCCCGTCTCCCTGCTCCTTTCAGTTTTGCCAATGTTTGTCTCATGTACTTTGGAGCTCCTTGATTGGGCACGTAAACATTTATGATTGTTATTTTTTTTTGGTGAAATGTCTCTTTTATTATTATATAATTTCCTTCTTTGTCTTTTATGATATCTTTGCATTTAAAGTCTATTCTGTCTCATATTAGTATAACTACCTCTGTTTTCTTTGGCTGTAGCTTGCATGAAGTATTTTTTTTTCCATCCTTTCACTTTCAATCTCTTTGTGTTGCTGGGTCTAAAACGGGTCTCTTAAACAGCATATCAATGGATCATACTTTTAAATCCATTTTGCAAGTCTGTATCTTTTAATTGGTTTAATACATTCAAATTCAAAGTTATTACTGAAGGAGATTCTTGAACCAACCATCTTATCCTTTGGTTTTTATTTGTCAGAACTATTTTTCCCCTCTCTTTTTTTCTTTTAAGTTACCGTTTGTAATATTCTTCAGTTCTTTGCCCTTCTCCAGACCTCTCTCTCTTTTTTTTCTTTTCAGCCTACATAAATCCCTTTAGTATTTCTTGCCTGGCAGGTCTCTTGTCAACAAATTCTCTCAGCATTTGTCTGTGAAAATTTTAAACTCTCTCTCACTTTTGAAGGAGAGTTTTGTTGGATAAAGAATTCTTGGCTGGCAGTTTTTTTCTTTCAGAATCTTAAATATGTCAAACCACTGTCTTCTCGCCTCCATGGTGCCCATTGAGTAATCAGTACTCAGTCTTATGTGGTTTCCCTTTTATGTGGTGAATCACTTTTCTCTTGCTGCTTTCAGGACTTTCTTCTTCTCTTCAGTGTTTGACAATCTGATTAGTATGTGTCTCAGAGTGGGTCTATTTGGATTTATTCTATTTGGAGTTTGTTGGGCTTCTTTGATTTGCATATTTATGTCATTTATAAGGGTTGGGAAGCTTTCCCCAACTGTATCCTCAAATATATTTCCTAGCCCTTTTCTCTTCTCCTTCTGTGACAGCAATGATTCTTGTATTTGAGTGCTTCATGTTGTCTGTCACTTCCCTGAGATCCAATTCTAATTTTTTCTTTTCTCATCATATTTTTTGTACATTTGCATTCAATTGTTTGTCCTCTGGTTCACTTATTCTTTCTTCTGCCTCTTGACATCTGCTGTTGTGTGCCTCTAGTATAAATATTTTTTGTTATGGTTTTTTTTTTTATTTTAAATTCAGTTTATTGAGACATATTCACATACCATACCATCATCCATGGTGTACAATTAACTGTTCACAGTACCATCATATGGTTGTGCATTCACCACCTCAATCAATTTTTGAACATTTTTCTTATACCAGAAAGAATAAAAATAAAAATAAATAATAAAATAAATAAAATAAGATAAAAATAAAAGTAAAAAAGAACACCCAAATCATCTCCCCCATCCCACCCTATTTTTCATTTAGTTCTTGTGCCCATTTTTCTACTCATCCATCCATACACTGGATAAAGGGAGTGTGAGCCATGAGTTTTTCAAAATCACACCGTCACCCCATGTATGCTACATAGTTGTACAATCATCTTCAAGAAACAAGGCTACTGGATTGCAGTTTGATAGATTCAGGTATTTACTTCTAGAATTCCAATGCACTAAAACCTAAAAAGGGGTGCCTATATAGTGCATAGGAATGCCCTCCAGAGTGACCTCTTGACTCTATTTGAAATATCTCAGCCACTGAAACTTTATTTTATTTCATTTCTCTTCCCCCTTTTGGTCAAGAAGATTTTTCTCATTCCCAGGTCCAGGCTCATTCCCAGGAGTCATATCCTACATTGCCAGGAAGATTCACACCCCTGGGAATCAGGTCCCACATAGGGGAGAGGTCAGTGAACCCACCTGCCAAGTTGGCTTAGCTAGAGAGAGAGGGCCACATCTGAGTAACAAGGAGATACTCTGGGGGAGACTCTTAGGCACAATTATAAGTAGGCTTAGCCTCTCCTTTGCAGTAACAAGCTTCATAAGGGCAAGCCCCAAGATTGAGAGCTTGGCATACAAAATTGTCAGTCCTCAATGTTTGTGAGAATATCAGCAATAACTTAGGTGGGATGTTCCAACATTTCTGCGTTTTCTCCCAGCTCCTTGGTGGGGGGGGGGGGGGCTGCACACATATTTTTATTCTCCGCTCAGATTACTTTGGGATGTATCACTATTTCACACTTACCTGTACAAACCTACCAGATCCCACTTCCTATTCAAAGTTCCATGTAATTATAGTGTTTGAATAAACTGACCATACAAGTTAAATCATTTACGGTGCTGTAGAAGATATATATCTTGCACCAAATAAACATCTCTTCCTTGGTCTCGTACAGAATTTGAAGTTTTAAGACACAGTCATTGTCATCCTTTATCCTTTGACCTGATCTGCCTTAGTCCTAACCAGATATGCTTCATTCATATCTCTAATTGAAGTCTGGACTTTTTCAGCTTTTTAAACAGTTGCTATATGCACTAATACTGACATTCATATCTGCTGACCTCTAGCTCTGAGTTTCAGGTGTCACATAGATACCCAAAGCTCCAGAGACAGACCAGGTTATACAAAAAGGGATCAGCATCTCAGAATTTGGAGATGGCCATTACAATTTAGGAATAGATGTGACTGCTGCAAGAGCTTACAATCTAGGGACAATTACAATAAGCATTCCCCTGATAAGTATTGCTCTAAGATTCAATTCTGAGTTTACACATTGTAGTTAGTTCACATTGGTGAGACATTATAATGTTTGTCTTTCATTTCTGGCATACTTCACTAAAAATGCTATCTAAAGGGTCCATTCACCTTGTTGTGTGTCTCACAGCTTCAGTCCTTCTCACAGTTGCTCAATATTCCATTGTATGCATACACCACAGTTCACCATTCTGTTCATCAGTCGATGTACCTTTAGGCCACCTCCACCCATTGCAAATCATGAACACTGCCTCCATAAACACTATAGTGCAAATGTCTATTCATATCCCTGCTCTCAGATCTTCCAAGTATATACCCCATAATGAGGCTGCAGGACCTTATGGCACCCACATACTTAGTTTCTTGTGGAACCACCACACTGTTTTCCAGATAGGCTACACCATTCTACCTTCCCACCAACAGTAAATATGTACATTCCTCTCTCCATGTTTTCTCCAGCACTTTTATCCCTATTTATATTTTTTTCCACAATTTTATAGAGATATATTCACATATCATACAATCACCCACAGTGTATGTCTAGTTTCCACTAAAGTTCCAGTCTTTATCATCTATCTTTATCTCTGTTGTCATACATGCCTCTAGCCCTTCTCTTGCAGCTTTACTCACAGACATATTTGTTCAGTGTACTTACAATATTGTGCCACCATCACACAGTATTATGCTATCTATTTCTGGATCTATACAATCAATCCTGTTAAACATTCTGTAGTCCTTCAGCTTCAAATGCCTGATCTCTACCCTCTTTCTGTCTCCTGATAACCTGTGTTATCAACTTTTAATTCTCAGAGTTTGCTCATTAGTGTTAGTTCATGTTAGTGAGACCATACAGTATTTGTCCTTTTGTTTCTGGCTAACTTTGCTCAACATAATGTCCTCAGGGTTCATCCATGTTATTATATGTTCAATGATTTTGCTCTATCTTACAGCTGCTTAATATTCTATTGTGTGTATATACCACAGTTTGTTTATCCACTTCTCTGTTTATGGACATTTGGGGTGCTTCTATCTCTTGGCAGTCATGAGTAATGCCACTATAAACATTGGTTTACAAATGTCTATTCATGTCTTAACTTTCAGTTCCTCTGAGTATATACCTGCTAATGGAATATCTGGGTCATATGGCAAATCTATACTTAGCTTCTTGAGGAACTGCCACTGCCTTCCAGAGTAGTGGCTGCACCATTCTACATTCCCACCAACAGTAAGTGTGCCTCTTTCTCCACATCCTCTCCAGTACTTGTAGTTTTCTGGTTTTTTGGATAATGGCCATTCTGGAAGGTGTGAGATGATATCTCATTTCCCTAATAGCCAGTGAAGTTGAGCATTTTTTCATGTTTTTGAGCCATTTGTATTTCCTCTTTGGAAAAGTGTCTATCCATGTCTTTTGCCCATTTTTTAATTGGGTTGTTTGTCTTTCTGTTGCTGAGTTATAGGATCCCTTTATATATTTGGGATATTAAACCCTTATCTGACACATGGTTTCCAAATATTGTCTACTGTTGCATAGGCTTCCTTTTTATTTTTCTGACAAAGTCCTTTGATGTACAAAAATATTTCATTTTGAGGAGATTCCATTTATCTATTTCTTCTTTGGTTGCTCGTGCTTTGTGTGTAAGGTCTAGGAAACCACCTCCTATCACAAGATCTTTAAGATTTTGCCCTACATTTTCTTCTAAGAGTCTTATGGTCTTAGCACTAATGTTAAGGTCTTTGATCCATTTCAAGTTAATTTTTGTATAAGGTGTGAGATAGGAGTCCTCTTTCATTTTTTTGGAAATGGATATCCAGTTCTCCAAACACCATTTATTGAAGAGACGGCTGTGTCCAGTTGCTTTCACTTGACTACCTTATCAAAGATCAATTGTGGATGTGAGGGTCTATTTCTGAACACTCAATTTGATTCCTTTGGTTGGTATATCTATTCTTACACTAGTACCATGTTGTTTTGACCACTGTAGTTTTGTAATATGTTTCAAAGTCAGGCAGTGTGTGACCTCCCACTTCATTCCTCTTTCTTGAGATATTTTTGGTTATTCAGGGCACCTTGCCATTCCAAATAAATTTGGTTACTGGTTTTCTATTTCTGCAAGGTAAGTTGTCAGAATTTTAATTGGTATTGCATTGAATCTATCAATCAGTTTTGGTAGAATTGACATCTTAACTATAGTTACTCTTCCAATCCATGAACATGGTATGTTCTTCGTTTTTCTGTTTGTTTGTTTGTTTGTTTTTTTGGTCCTGTTTGATTTCTTTTAGCAGTTTCTTGTAGTTTTCTCTGTATAGCTCTTTTGTGGCATTACTTAAGTTTATTCCTAAATACTTGATTCTGTTGGTTGCTATTGTAAATGAAATTTTTTTTCTTAACTTCCTCCTCCTGTTGCACATTACTTGTGTATAGAAACACTACAGATTCTTACATGCTGATCTTGTAGCTTGCCACTTTGCTGTATTCATTGATTATTTCTAGTAGCTTTGCTGTAGATTTTTCTGGATTTTCTACATCTAGAATCATGTCATCTCTAAACAGTGAAAATTCTACTTCTTCCTCTCCAATTGAGATGCCTTTTATTTTCTTTTCCTTGCCTAATTGCTGTAGCTGGAAATTACAGCACAATTTGAACAACAATGATGACAGTGGGCATCTCTTTCTTGTTCCTGATCTTAGAAGAAAAGCTTTCTTTCTTTCTCCATTGAGTATGTTAGCTGTGGGTTTTCTGTATGTTGCCTTTATCATATTGAGAAAGTTTCCTTCTATTCCTATCCTTCGAAGTGTTTTCATCAAGAAAGGACGTTGAATTTTGTCAAATGCCTTTTCTGCACTGATCAAGATGATCATGTGGTTCTTCCACTTTGATTTATTGGTGTGATGTATTACATTAATTGATTTTCTTGTGTTGAACCAGCCTTGCATACCTGGAATAAATCCCACCTAGTCATTGTGTATCATTCTTTTAATGTGCTGCTGGATTTGATTTGAAAGTAATTTGTTGAGAATTTTTGCACCTTTATTCATTAAAGAGATTGGTCTATAATTTTCTTTTTTTTGTAGTATCTTTTTCTGACTTTGGTATTAGGGTGATGTTGGCTTCAAAGAATGAATTAGGTAGCTTTCCCTCCTCTTCAATTTTTTTGAAGAGTTTGAGCAGGACTGGTACTAATTCTTTCTTGAATGCTTGGTAGAATTCACATGTGAAGCCATGGTTCTGGGCTTTTCTTTTATGAGAGCTTTTTGATGACTGACTCAATCTCTTTATTTGTGATTGGTTTGTTGAATTTGTCTGTTTCTTCTCAAGTCAATGTTGGTTGTTTATGCTTTTCTAGGAAGTTGTCCATTTCATCTAAGTTGTCTAGTTTATTAATATATAGTTGTTCATAGTATCGTCTCATTATCTCCTTTATTTCTGCGGCATCAGTAGTTATGTCTCCTTTCCCATTTCTGATTGTATTTATTTGCATGTTCTCTCTCCCTCTATCTCCCTCCCCCCTCCCACTTTCTCTCTTTCTTTTTTGTTAGCCTAGCTAAGGGTCCATCAATTTTATTGATTTTCTCCAAGAACCAACTTCTGGTTTTGCTGATTCTCTCTATTGTTTCCCTGTTCTCAATTTCATTTATTTCTGCTCTAATCCTTGTTATTTCTTCCAGCCTGTTTGTTTTGGGGTTAGTTTGCTGCTCTTTCTCTAGTTCCTCCAGGTGAACACTTGACTCTTTGATTTTTGCTCTCTCTTCTCTTTTAATATAGTTGTTTAGGGCAATAAATTTCCTTCTCAGCACCACCTTTGCTGTATCCCATAAGTTTTGATATGTTGTGTTTAATTGTCATTTGCCTCGAGATATTTATTAATTTCTCTTGTAATTTCTTCCTTTACCCACTGGTTTTCTAAGAGTGTGTTGTTTAGTCTCCATATATTTGTGAATTTTATGACCTTCTGCCTGTTATTTATTTCCAACTTCATTCCATTATGATCTGAGAAAGTGTTTTTTATAATATCAATATTTTTAAATTTGTTGAGACTTGCCTTGCTTTATGACCCAACATGTGGTCTATCCTAGAGAATGTTCCATGAGCACTTGAGAAAAATGTGTATCCTGCTGTTGTGGGATGTAATGCTCTATAAATGTCTGTCAAGTCTAGTTCATTTATCGTACAATTCAACGTCTCCATTTCCTTATTGATCCTCTGTCTAGGTGTTCTTTTGATTGATGAGAGTGGTGTATTGAAGTCTCCAGCTATTATTGTAGAGGTATCTATTTCTCCTTTCAGTGTTCTCTGTGTTTGTCTCACGTATTTTGGGGCATACTGGCCTGGTGCATCAATATTTATGATTGTTATATTTTCTTGATGAAGTGACCCTTTTATTAACATATAGTGTCCTTTTTTATCTCTTTTGTTTTACTTTTGGAGTCTAATTTGTCTGATATTAATATAGCTACTTCCGCTTTTTTCTGGTTGTTGTTTGCATGAAATATCTTTTTCCAGCCTTTCACTTTCAGCCTATTTTTGTCCTTGTATCTAAAATGAGTTTCTTGTAGACAGCATATAGATGGGTCCTGTTTTTTAATCCATTCTGCCAGTCTATGTCTTTTTTTTTTAATGGGGAGTTTAATCCATTAGCATTTAGTGTTATTACTGTAAGGGCAGTACTTTCTTCTACCATTTTGTCTTTTGGATTTTATATGTCATATCTTATTTTTTTCCTCTCTCTCTCCTTTTAGCCTTCCTGATAGTCTTCATTTCTACACTCTTCTCCAAACCTCTCTCTCCTGTCTTTTCCTATCAGCCTGTAGCACTCGCTTTATCATTTCTTGTAGCACCAGTGTCTTATTCACAAACTCTCTCAGTGTCTGTCTGAAAATATTTTAATCTCTCCCTCATTTTTGAAGGACAGTTTTGCTGCATGTAGAATTCTTGGTTGGCAGTTTTTCTCTTTCAGTATCTTAGATAGATCATACCACTGCCTTCTTGCCTCCATGGTTTCTGCAGAGAAATCTTTACATAGTTTTATCAAGTGTTCCTTATATGTGATGGGTCACTTTTCTCTTGCTGCTATCAGAATTCTCTTTTTGTTGTTGACATTGGACAATCTGATAATTAAGTATCTTATAGTATGTCTATTGGGATGTATTCTGTTTGGGGTAAGCTGTACTTCTTAAATCTGTAATTTTATGTCTTTCATAAGAAATGGGAAATTTTCAGTGACTATTTCTTCTGTTTTTCTTTCTGCCCCTTTTCACTTCTCTTCTCCTTCTGGAACACCCATAACATATAGATTCGTGTGCTTCATGTTGTTATTCAGCTCCCTAATACCCTGTTTGTATTTTTCTATTCTTTTCCCTATCTGTTCTTTTGTGTGTCAGATTTCAAATGTCCTGTCTTCCAGTTCACTGATCCTTTCTTCTGCCTGTTCAAATCTACTGTTGTATGTTCCATTGTTTTTCATCTCTTCTATGGTGACTTTCATTCCGATAAGTTCTGCCATTTGTTTATTCAAGCTTACAAATTATTCATTATGGTCATCCAGTGTCTTTTTTATATCCTTTATCTCTTTTGCCACATTTCCTTCAGTGGGAGATTTGTTTGAACATCTTCAATTAGTTGTTTCAATTCCTTATCTCAGTTGAACTATTAGTTTGTTTCTTTGGCTGGTCCATATTTTTGTATTTCCTAGTATGTGTCATTATTTTAAGCTCTCTAGGCAGCTGATTTTTTGATTAGTTTATTCTGGAGCTCATTTTCACTCTTTTACCTAGGGCTTTCTTGTTGGTTGGCTTTGTTCTCTAACTTAACCTCTATTTAGTTGATCAGAATTTTTCACCTTTTCTTTTTCTGTTTCTTACCCTGCCTCTGTATAGCCTTTTTGTGGAAAACCAATCAGGTTTTCCCAGTCCAGAGAGGCCCAGGACTCAGGAGGAGGACCTGGAGTTTCCCTGAGAATGAGACCCTCCTGTGAGGCCTCTAGACTCTGTGCTTCTCCTATCATGTCCAGCAGGTGGTTTTTGGCAGCCTGCAGCTCCCCACCAGTGTAAAGAGGAGTGGTGCCTTTAATTCTCTGCAGGCTCTGTCCCTGTCAGGGGTGTGGCTGACTGAAGCTGGTTTCTGTTTTCCAGTCCCTGGGGTCTGAGTTTTTTGAGGGAGGGCTTCCACTTGAGTTGGACCATGCCCCCTTTTCTTGCAGAAATTATGCACTTTAGGGAATTGTCTCCCCAACTAGGTTCATTGCTTTGTCTGTCAGACCTATCTTAGCTCCCCATTGCCTGGGTCCAGAGGCCAGTTGCAAATATCTGAGGCTTTCTGTAAAGAGCTACTTAGAATAGTTATTTAAAAAAGAAAAAAGAAAAAAAAAAAAAGAAATCAGGATAGAGTATTTAAAGATATGCACTTTAGGCTATTATTTCTTTCCCCTGAATAGTTAGTCTCCCACAGCTTTATTTCTGCCCTTGCCAGGGGGCTATTGAAATGTAAAAAGATAAGAAGTAAAAGAGCAAGAAAAGAAAAGGGAAAAAAAATAAAAAAAAAACCTTTTCAGAGCCACTGAATGAGAGCCCAATTTGGTTCCTCTTTCTATGTGCCCCCCTTCCCAGAGTCCAGCCTTTCTCCAGCACCCCAAACACCCCCAACTCCAAAAGTTAATTAATTTGCTAATTCTGCAGCTGAGGCTGGGTTGAGCCCCCCCCCCTCCTTGCTCCCAGCACAGATTGTTTCTCTTTCCCTCAAGGAGCTATTTCCAAGACAGTCTGCCATGTCTGGGTTGGAGGGGCACCAGCCCCATGACTGGGGAAACTTACAGGTTTTGCTGTGACCTCAGCTGTTCCACTTATTACAAACTATAGGATGTGTGACTGGTCACTGAAAACCCCAAAAAGGCTGTTTCATACAGTTCCTGGCTATTTACCAGCTGCCCTAGAGGAGTAACTACCTAGAGGAGTAACTACTCCTCTGCCATCTTGCCCCGCCCCCTCTAGTATATTTTTAATTTGATCTATAGTATCTTTTACTTCCATAAGAGGTTCCATATATCTATTTAGTCTTTCACATTTTTCTTTATGCTCCCCTACTAGTGTCATCTTTGTTTTTTTAACTCTCAAAGTACAATTTAACAAGTAGATAGCAAATTTCAAAGAATGTTATGGGTTACAGTTCTACCATGTCAGTTATTTTCTTCTAGTTCTTCTAGTATCCTAGAAACTAAAAAAAAATATTTATTTAAAGATTCAGTATTCACAATCCTTTGTTAAATCCTATCTTGTCTGTTGCTACCCATCTCTCAATTGGTCACTTTCTCAATCTTTAGGGGTTTCTGGGCAGTGACAACCTTAACTTGTTCATATTGAAAAGGGGTGTCAGAGGCGGGGCAAGATGGCAGACTGGTGAGCTGTATGTTTTAGTTACTCCTCCAGGAAAGTAGATAGAAAGCCAGGAACTGCGTGGACTGGACACCACAGAGCAATCTGACTTTGGGCATACTTCATACAACACTCATGAAAACGTCGAACTGCTGAGATCAGCGAAATCTGTAAGTTTTTGCGGCCAGGGGACCCGCGCCCCTCCCTGCCAGGCTCAGTCCCGTGGGAGGAGGGGCTGTCAGCTCCGGGAAGGAGAAGGGAGAACTGCAGTGGCTGCTCTTATAGGAAACTCATTCTACTGATCCAGACTCCAACCATAGATAGACTGAGACCAGACACCAGAGAATCTGAGAGCAGCCAGCCCAGCAGAGAGGAGACAGGCATAGAAAAAAAAAAACAACACGAAAAACTCCAAAATAAAAGCAGAGGATTTTTGGAGTTCTGGTGAACACAGAAAGGGGAAGGGCGGAGCTCAGGCCCTAAGGCGCATATGCAAATCCCGAAGAAAAGCTGATCTCTCTGCCCTGTGGACCTTTCCTTAATGGCCCTGGTTGCTTTGTCTCTTAGCATTTCAATAACCCATTAGATCTCTGAGGAGGGCCCTTTTTTTTTTTTTTTTTTTTAATCCTTTTTTCTTTTTCTAAAACAATTACTCTAAGAAGCCCAATACAGAAAGCTTCAGAGACTTTCAATTTGGGCACGTCAAGTCAAGAGCAGAACTAAGAGAGCTCTGAGACAAAAGGCAATAATTCAGTGGCTGAGAAAATTCACTAAACACCACAACTTCCCAAGAAAAGGGGGGTGTCCGCTCACAGCCACCATCCTGGTGGACAGGAAACACTCCTGCCCATCGCCAGCCCCATAGCCCAGAACTGCCCCAGACAACCCAGTCTGACGGAAGTGCTTCAAATAACAGGCACACACCACAAAACTGGGCGTGGACATTAGCCTTCCCTGCAACCTCAGCTGATTGTCCCAGAGTTTGGAAGGTGGAGCAGTGTGAATTAACAAAGCCCCATTCAGCCATCATTTGAGCAGACTGGGAGCCTCCCTACACAGCCCAGCAGCCCAGAACTCCGCTGGGGGGATGGCACTCACCTGTGACATAGCACAGTCATCCCTCAACAGAGGACCCGGGGTGCACAACCTGGAAGAGGGGCCCACTTGCAAGTCTCAGGAGCCATACGCCAATACCAAGGACTTGTGGGTCAGTGGCAGAGACAAACTGTGGCAGGACTGAACTGAAGGATTAGACTATTGCAGCAGCTTTAAAACTCTAGGATCACCAGGGAGATTTGATTGTTAGCGCCACCCCCCCCTCCCCGACTGCCCAGAAACACGCCCCACATACAGGGCAGGCAACACCAACTACACACGCAAGCTTGGTACACCAGTTGGGCCCCACAAGACTCACTCCCCCACTCAAAAAAAAGGCTAAGCAGGGGAGAACTGGCTTGTGGAGAACAGGTGGCTCGTGGACGCCACCTGCTGGTTAGTTAGAGAAAGTGTACTCCACGAAGCTGTAGATCTGATAAATTAGAGATAAGGACTTCAATAGGTCTACAAACCCTAAAAGAACCCTATCAAGTTCAGCAAATGCCACAAGGCCAAAAACAACAGAAAATTATAAAGCATATGAAAAAACCAGACGATATGGATAACCCAAGCCCAAGCACCCAAATCAAAATACCAGAAGAGACACAGCACCTAGAGCAGCTACTCAAAGAACTAAAGATGAACAATGAGACCATAGTACGGGATATAAAGGAAATCAAGAAGACCTTAGAAGAGCATAAAGAAGACATTGCAAGACTAAATAAAAAAATGGATGATCTTATGGAAATTAAAGAAACGACCAAATTAAAAAGATTCTGGACACTCATAGTACAAGACTAGAGGAAGTTGAACAACGAATCAGTGACCTGGAAGATGACAGAATGGAAAATGAAAGCATAAAAGAAAGAATGGGGAAAAAAATTGAAAAAATCGAAATGGACCTCAGGGATATGATAGATGATATGAAACGTCCAAATATAAGACTCATTGGTGTCCCAGAAGGGGAAGAAAAGGGTAAAGGTCTAGGAAGAGTATTCAAAGAAATTGTTGGGGAAAACTTCCCAAATCTTCTAAACAACATAAATACACAAATCATAAATGCTCAGCGAACTCCAAATAGAATAAATCCAAATAAACCCACTCCGAGACATATACTGATCACACTGTCAAACACAGAAGAGAAGGAGCAAGTTCTGAAAGCAGCAAGAGAAAAGCAATTCACCACATACAAAGGAAACAGCATAAGACTAAGTAGTGACTACTCAGCAGCCACCATGGAGGCAAGAAGGCAGTGGCACGATATATTTAAAATTCTGAGTGAGAAAAATTTCCAGCCAAGAATACTTTATCCAGCCAAGCTCTCCTTCAAATTTGAGGGAGAGCTTAAATTTTTCACAGACAAACAAATGCTGAGAGAATTTGCTAACAAGAGACCTGCCCTACTGGAGATACTAAAGGGAGCCCTATAGACAGAGAGACAAAGACAGGACAGAGAGACTTGGAGAAAGGTTCAGTACTAAAGAGGTTCGGTATGGGTACAATAAAGGATATTAATAGACAGAGGGGAAAAATATGGCAAACATAAACCAAAGGATAAGATGGCCGATTCAAGAAATGCCTTCACGGTTATAACGTTGAATGTAAATGGATTAAACTCCCCAATTAAAAGATATAGATTCGCAGAATGGATCAAAAAAAATGAAGCATCAATATGCTGCATACAAGAGACTCATCTTAGACACAGGGACACTAAGAAACTGAAAGTGAAAGGATGGAAAAAAATATTTCATGCAAGCTACAGCCAAAAGAAAGCAGGGGTAGCAATATTAATCTCAGATAAAATAGACTTCAAATGCAGGGATGTTTTGAGAGACAAAGAAGGCCACTACATACTAATAAAAGGGGCAATTCAGCAAGAAGAAATAACAATCGTAAATGTCTATGCACCCAATCAAGGTGCCACAAAATACATGAGAGAAACACTGACAAAACTAAAGGAAGCAATTGATGTTTCCACAATAATTGTGGGAGACTTCAACACATCACTCTCTCCTATAGATAGATCAACCAGACAGAAGACCAATAAGGAAATTGAAAACCTAAACGATCTGATAAATGAATTAGATTTAACAGACATATACAGGACATTACATCCCAAATCACCAGGATACACATACTTTTCTAGTGCTCACGGAACTTTCTCCAGAATAGATCATATGCTGGGACATAAAACAAGCCTCAATAAATTTAAAAAGATTGAAATTATTCAAAGCACATTCTCTGACCACAATGGAATACAATTAGAAGTCAATAACCATCAGAGACTTAGAAAATTCACAAATACCTGGAGGTTAAACAACACACTCCTAAACAATCAGTGGGTTAAAGAAGAAATAGCAAGAGAAATTGCTAAATATATAGAGACGAATGAAAATGAGAACACAACATACCAAAACCTATGGGATGCAGCAAAAGCAGTGCTAAGGGGGAAATTTATAGCACTAAACGCATATATTAAAAAGGAAGAAAGAGCCAAAATCAAAGAACTAATGGATCAACTGAAGAAGCTAGAAAATGAACAGCAAACCAATCCTAAACCAAGTAGAAGAAAAGAAATAACAAGGATTAAAGCAGAAATAAATGACATACAGAACAAAAAAAACAATAGAGAGGATAAATATCACCAAAAGTTGGTTCTTTGAGAAGATCAACAAGATTGACAAGCCCCTAGCTAGACTGACAAAATCAAAAAGAGAGAAGACCCATATAAACAAAATAATGAATGAAAAAGGTGACATAACTGCAGATCCTGAAGAAATTAAAAAAATTATAAGAGGATATTATGAACAACTGTATGACAACAAACTGGACAATGTAGAAGAAATGGACAATTTCCTGGAAACATATGAACAACCTAGACTGACCAGAGAAGAAATAGAAGACCTCAACCAACCCATCACAAGCAATCAGTCATCAAAAATCTTCCCACAAATAAATGCCCAGGGCCAGATGGCTTCACAGGGGAATTCTACCAAACTTTCCAGAAAGAACTGACACCAATCTTACTCAAACTCTTTCAAAACATTGAAGAAAATGGAACACTACCTAACTCATTTTATGAAGCTAACATCAATCTAATACCAAAACCAGGCAAAGATGCTACAAAAAAGGAAAACTACCGGCCAATCTCCCTAATGAATATAGATGCAAAAATCCTCAACAAAATACTTGCAAATCGAATCCAAAGACACATTAAAAAAATCATACACCATGACCAAGTGGGGTTCATTCCAGGCATGCAAGGATGGTTCAACATAAGAAAAACAATCAATGTATTACAACACATTAAAAACTCGAAAGGGAAAAATCAATTGATCATCTCAATAGATGCTGAAAAAGCATTTGACAAAATCCAACATCCCTTTTTGATAAAAACACTTCAAAAGGTAGGAATTGAAGGAAACTTCCTCAACATGATAAAGAGCATATATGAAAAACCCACAGCCAGCATAGTACTCAATGGTGAGAGACTGAAAGCCTTCCCTCTAAGATCAGGAACAAGACAAGGATGCCCGCTGTCACCACTGTTATTCAACATTGTGCTGGAAGTGCTAGCCAGGGCAATCTGGCAAGACAAAGAAATAAAAGGCATCCAAATTGGAAAAGAAGAAGTAAAACTGTCATTGTTTGCAGACGATATGATCTTATATCTAGAAAACCCTGAGAAATCAACGATACAGCTACTAGAGCTAATAAACAAATTTAGCAAAGTAGCGGGATACAAGGTTAATGCACATAAGTCCGTAATGTTTCTATATGCTAGAAATGAACAAACTGAAGAGACACTCAAGAAAAAGATACCATTTTCAATAGCAACTAAAAAAATCAAGTACCTAGGAATCAACTTAACCAAAGATGTAGAAGACCTATACAAAGAAAACTACATAACTCTACTAAAAGAAATAGAAGGGGACCTTAAAAGATGGAAAAATATTCCATGTTCATGGATAGGAAGACTAAATGTCATTAAGATGTCAATTCTACCCAAACTCATCTACAGATTCAATGCAATCCCAATCAAAATTCCAACAACCTACTTTGCAGACTTGGAAAAGCTAGTTATCAAATTTATTTGGAAAGGGAAGATGCCTCGAATTGCTAAAGACACTCTAAAAAAGAAAAACGAAGTGGGAGGACTTACACTCCCTGACTTTGAAGCTTATTATAAAGCCACAGTTGCCAAAACAGCATGGTACTGGCACAAAGACAGACATATAGATCAATGGAATCGAATTGAGAATTCAGAGATAGACCCTCAGATCTATGGCCGACTGATCTTTGATAAGGCCCCCAAAGTCACTGAACTGAGTCATAATGGTCTTTTCAACAAATGGGGCTGGGAGAGTTGGATATCCATATCCAAAAGAATGAAAGAGTACCCCTACCTCACCCCCTACACAAAAATTAACTCAAAATGGACCAAAGATCTCAATATAAAAGAAAGTACCATAAAACTCCTAGAAGATAATGTAGGAAAACATCTTCAAGACCTTGTATTAGGCGGCCACTTCCCAGACTTTACACCCAAAGCACAAGCAACAAAAGAGAAAATAGATAAATGGGAACTCCTCAAGCTTAGAAGTTTCTGCACCTCAAAGGAATTTCTCAAAAAGGTAAAGAGGCAGCCAACTCAATGGGAAAAAATTTTTGGAAACCATGTATCTGACAAAAGACTGATATCTTGCATATACAAAGAAATCCTACAACTCAATGACAATAGTACAGACAGCCCAATTATAAAATGGGCAAAAGATATGAAAAGACAGTTCTCTGAAGAGGAAATACAAATGGCCAAGAAACACATGAAAAAATGTTCAGCTTCACTAGCTATTAGAGAGATGCAAATTAAGACCACAATGAGATACCATCTAACACCGGTTAGAATGGCTGCCATTAAACAAACAGGAAACTACAAATGCTGGAGGGGATGTGGAGAAATTGGAACTCTCATTCACTGTTGGTGGGACTGTATAATGGTTCAGCCACTCTGGAAGTCAGTCTGGCAGTTCCTTAGAAAACTAGATATAGAGTTACCATTCGATCCAGCGATTGCACTTCTCGGTATATACCCGGAAGAACGGAAAGCAGTGACACGAACAGATATCTGCACACCAGTGTTCATAGCAGCATTATTCACAATTGCCAAGAGATGGAAACAACCCAAATGTCCTTCAACAGATGAATGGATAAATAAAATGTTGTATATACACACGATGGAATACTACGCGGCAGTAAGAAGGAACGATCTCGTGAAACATATGACAACATGGATGAACCTTGAAGACATAATGCTGAGTGAAATAAGCCAGGCACAAAAAGAGAAATATTATATGCTACCACTAATGTGAACTTTGAAAAATGTAAAACAAATGGTTTATAATGTAGAATGTAGGGGAACTAGCAGTAGAGAGCAATTAAGGAAGGGGGAACAATATTCCAAGAAGAACAGATAAGCTATTTAACGTTCTGGGGATGCCCAGAAATGACTATGGTCTGTTAATTTCTGATGGATATAGTAGGAACAAGTTCACAGAAAGGTTGCTATATTATGTAACTTTCTTGGGGTAAAGTAGGAACATGTTGGAAGTTAAGCAGTTATCTTAGGTTAGTTGTCTTTTTCTTACTCCCTTGTTATGGTCTCTTTGAAATGTTCTTTTATTGTATGTTTGTTTTCTTTTTAACTTTTTTTTTCATACAGTTGATTTAAAAAAGAAGGGAAAGTTAAAAAAAAAAAAGAAAGAAAGACAGAAAAACAAGGAAAAAAAAATGATGTAGTGCCCCCTTGAGGAGCCTGTGGAGAATGCAGGGGTATTCGCCTACCCCACCTCCATGGTTGCTAACATGACCACAGACATAGGGGACTGGTGGTTTGATGGGTTGAGCCCTCTACCATAAGTTTTACCCTTGGGAAGACGGTTGCTGCAAAGGAGAGGCTAGGCCTCCCTGTATTTGTGCCTAAGAGTCTCCTCCTGAATGCCTCTTTGTTGCTCAGATGTGGCCCTCTCTCTCTGGCTAAGCCAACTTGAAAGGTGAAATCACTGCCCTCCCCCCTACGTGGGATCAGACACCCAGGGAAGTGAATCTCCCTGGCAACGTGGAATATGACTCCCGGGGAGGAATGTAGACCTGGCATCGTGGGATGGAGAACATCTTCTTGACCAAAAGGGGGATGTGAAAGGAAATGAAATAAGCTTCAGTGGCAGAGAGATTCCAAAACGAGCCGAGAGATCACTCTGGTGGGCACTCTTACGCACACTTTAGACAACCTTTTTTAGGTTCTAAAGAATTGGGGTAGCTGGTGGTGGATACCTGAAACTATTAAACTACAACCCAGAACCCATGAATCTCGAAGACAGTTGTATAAAAATGTAGCTTATGAGGGGTGACAGTGGGATTGGGAATGCCATAATGACCAAACTCCACTTTGTCTAGTTTATGGATCGATGTGTAGAAAAGTAGGGGAAGGAAACAAACAGACAAAGGTACCCAGTGTTCTTTTTTACTTCAATTGCTCTTTTTCACTCTAATTATTATTCTTGTTATTTTTGTGTGTGTGCTAATGAAGGTGTCAGGGATTGATTTAGGTGATGAATGTACAACTATGTAATGGTACTGTAAACAATTGAAAGTACAATTTGTTTTGTATGACTGCGTGGTATGTGAATATATCTCAATAAAATGATGATTAAAAAAAAATAAAATAAAATAAAAAAAAAAAAAAAAAAAAAAAGTAGAGGATCTATTCCAGGAAAACATATTTGGAATACTTAGCACAGTGCCTTTCACAGGAATCACACAAAGAATAAAATTTTGTTGATTTGCTAAAGTTAAAAAAAAAAAAAAAAGAAGGGAAAGTTAAAAAAAAGAAAGAAAGAAAGAAAGAAAAACAAGGAAAAAAAAATGATGTAGTGCCCCCTTGAGGAGCCTGTGGAGAATGCAGGGGTATTCGCCTACCCCACCTCCATGGTTGCTAACATGACCACATAGGGGACTGGTGGTTTGATGGGTTGAGCCCTCTACCATAAGTTTTACCCTTGGGAAGACAGTTGCTGCAAAGGAGAGGCTAGGCCTCCCTATATTTGTGCCTAAGAGTCTCCTCCTGAATGCCTCTTTGTTGCTCAGATGTGGCCCTCTCTCTCTGGCTAAGCCAACTTGAAAGGTGAAATCACTGCCCTCCCCCCTACGTGGGATCAGACACCCAGGGGAGTGAATCTCCCTGGCAACGTGGAATATGACTCCCGGGGAGGAATGTAGACCTGGCATCGTGGGACGGAGAACATCTTCTTGACCAAAAGGGGGATGTGAAAGGAAATGAAATAAGCTTCAGTGGCAGAGAGATTCCAAAACGAGCCGAGAGGTCACTCTGGTGGGCACTCTTATGCACACTTTAGACAACCCTTTTTAGGTTCTAAAGAATTGGGGTAGCTGGTGGTGGATACCTGAAACTATCAAACTACAACCCAGAACCCATGAATCTCGAAGACAGTTGTATAAAAATGTAGCTTATGAGGGGTGTCAATGGGATTGGGAAAGCCATAAGGACCACACTCCACTTTGTCTAGTTTATGGATGGATGAGTAGAAAAATAGGGGAAGGAAACAAACAGACAAAGGTACCCAGTGTTCTTTTTTACTTCAATTGCTCTTTTTCACTCTAATTATTATTCTTGTTATTTTTGTGTGTGTGCTAATGAAGGTGTCAGGGATTGATTTAGGTGATGAATGTACAACTATGTAATGGTACTGTAAACAATCGAAAGTACGATTTGTTTTGTATGACTGCGTGGTATGTGAATATATCTCAATAAAAAAAATTTCAATAAAAAAAAAAGAAAAGGGGTGTCAACATTATGGGGAAGGAGGATGCAGCTGTTTGATGTTCTTGAAGAGGCTGTAGCCTCTTGATTTGGGGACTTATCTGGCACAGAACACCCTGAAGGATTTAAATTTCTGAAAAATAAACTTAGTGAGTGAAACTTTTATATAGTCTCAGATAGGGACCTAGGTATTATTTAGTATTTTGGGGACTGTTGTTGATTAGGGCTTGGCACACTGTGGCCTTTTAGAATATCTAGCTGGAGGATGCATAAGAGTAGCCTCCAGAATAGCCTCTTGGCTCTATATGAAATCTATTAGCCACTAAAACCTTATTTTATTATGTTTCTTTTCCCCTTTTTGGTCAAGAAACATTCTCAATCTCTCAATACCAGGGTCAGGCTCATTCCTGGGGGTTGTGTCCCATGTCACCAGGGAGACTCACTCCCCTGATAGTCATGTTCCACATAGGGGGGAAGGTAATGAATTTATTTGTAGGGCTGTGTTTAGAGAGAGAGAGGCCACATCTGAGCAACAAAAGAGGTTCTCTGGAGTTGACTCTTAGACATAATTATAGGTAGGCTTAACCTCCCCTTTACAGCCATAAGTTTCACAAGAGCAAGACTCAAGATTGAACGCTTGACTTATTAAGTAGGAGGTTCCTAATTTTATATAGCATATATTCTGTTCAAGATAAACAGTGTCTCACATTATTTTCACTTAGTTGTACAATCATCATCACTCTCTATTTTAAACAATTATCATAAGCCAAAACAGCCCAAAGCTCTTATTGGCCCCTAATTGTTTATCCCTAGTATTAGTGTGGTACTGGTAAGGTATTCCTGTTAAATATAGTCTATAATATGCAATAGGTAGTTTTTCCCATATACCACTCTGTTGTTAATTCTTTGTACCAGTGTCATACCTTAGATGTAGATCTTGCAAGCACTTATTTATATTTGTAGTGTTAATCTTTGGGATACATGACTTTAAACAACCCCTTTCAATCATTTTCATCTTCAGTGTGGCACAGATACTTATAATCCCATTAAGAAACTATCATTACCTGTGTCCATTCTCATACCTTTGAGTTCACCCTCATTAACATGTCTGTACTTAGGTAATCATTCCCCCTTCTCTAGCTTCTGTCTGTCTCTAGGTCCCCTGTATTCAACATTATAAGACACTGATTTTATATTGTTCGGAGTGTTCACATTAGTGGTAACAAACAATATCTCTCCTTTTGTGTCTGACTTATTTCACTCATCATGATGCCTTCAAGGTTCATCCATGTTGTCATATGTTTCAGGACTTCATTGCTTTTTACTGATGCATAGTTTTCCATCATATGTATATACTGCATTTTGTTTATCCACTTGTCTGTTCAAGGACACTTGGATTGTTTCCATCTCTTGGCAGTTGTGAACAATGCTGCTATAACATTGATATGCAAATGTCTGTTTGTGTCACCACTTTTAGATCTTCTGGGTATGTACCAAGAAGTGAAATTGCTGGATCATGGGGTAACTTGATATCTAGTTTTCTGAGGAACCACCAACTGTCTTCCACAGTGGCTGTACCATTATACATTCCCACCAGCAATGAATAAGAGTTCTAATCTCTCCACATCCTCTCCAGCATTTGTAGTTTCCTGCTTTTTAAATGGCAACCATTCTTATAGGTGTGAGATACTATCGCATTGTGGTTTTGATTTACATTTCCCTAATAGCTACTTAAAATGAACACCTTTTCATTTTTCAAAAAATCTGTTATTTCTTCTTCAGAAAAATGTCTTTTCATAACTTTTGCCCATTTTATAATTGGGTTATTAGTACTATTGTCATTGAGTTGTATGATTTCTTCCATTATGCTGGATATCAGCCTCTTATCAGATATATAGTTTCCAAATATTTTCTCCCATTGAGTTGACTGTCTCTTCTTCTTTTTCATAAGCTCCTTTGAGGCACAGATGCTTTTGGTTTTGAGGCGTTCCCATTTATCTATTTTTTCTTTCATTACTTGTGCTTTGGGTGTAAGGTCCAAGAAGCTACCTCCTATTACTTGGTCTTGATGATGTTTACTGAAATTATCTTCTAGGAGTTTTATGGTACTGTCTCTTATATTGAGGTCTTTGATCCACTTTGAATTAACTTTTGTGTAGGATATGAGATAGGGGTCCTCTTTCATTCTTTTGGATATGGATATCCTGTTCTCCCAGCCCTATTTGTTGAAGAGAATGTTATGTCCCAGTTCAGTGGATTTGGGGGCCTTATCAAAAATTAGTTGACAGTAGATCTGGTGGTCTGTTTCCAAACTCTTGATTCAATTCTGCTGATCAATATCTCTATCTTTGTGTCAGTACCATCCTGTTTTGAGCACTGTGGCTTTATATTAGCCTTTAGTCAGTAAGTGTAAGTCCTCTCACTTTGTTCTTCTTTTTTAGAATGTTTTTGGGAACACTTCTCAGCCTTTTGGCTAAGATCAAGTGTAGAATGTTTTTGGCAGTTCGAGGCATTTTTCCCTCCCAAACAAAATTTGATAACTAACTTTTTCAAGTCTTCAAAGTAGGCTGTTGGAATTTAGATTGAAATTGCATTGTGTCTGTAGATCAGTTTGGGTAGAATTGACATCTTAATGATGTTTAGCCTTCCTATCCATGAGCACAGAATATCTTTCCACCTATTTAGGTCCTCTTTGATTTCTTTTAGTAAAGATTTGTAATTTTCTGTGTAGAGGCCTTTGACATCCTTGGTTAGGCTTATTTCTAGGTACTTGACATTTTTAGTTGCCATAGTGGATGTAATTTTTTTTTTTTTAATTTCCTCTTCAGTTAGGTCATTACTATTCTATAGGAACATTAATGACTTTTGCACATTAATCTTCTATCCTGCCACTTTGCTGACTTTTTTTATTAGCTTAAATAGCTTTGCCATCAATTACTTAGGATTTTCTAAATATAGGATCATATCATCTGCAAATAATGAAAGTTTACTTCCCTCTTTCCAATTTGGGTGCCTTTTATTTTTTTGTCTTGCCAAATTGCTCTGGCTGGAACTTCTAGAACAATGTTTAACAATAGTGGTGAGAGTGGTCATCCTTTCTCATTCCTGATCTTAGAGGAAATCCTTTCAGTCTCTCACCATTGTGTACTATGCTGTCTGTGGCTTTTTCATATATGTCCTTTATCATATTAAGGATGTTTCCTTCAATTCCTACCTTTTGAAGTGTTTTTATCAAAAAAGTATGCTGTACTTTGTCAAATGCTTTTTCAGCACCTATCAAGATGATCATTTGATTCTTCCCTTTTTATTTGTTAATGTGTTGCATTACATTGATTTTCTTATGTTGAACCACACTTACGTGCCTGGAATGAACCTCACTTGGTTCTGGTATATAATTCTTTTAATATGCCTTTGGATTTAATTTGCAAATATTTTGAGAAGTTTTGCATCTATATTCATTAGGGAGTTTGGCTTATAGTTTTCCTTTCTTGTATCTTTATCTGATTTTGGTATTAGAGTGCTGTTAGTTTCATAAAATGAGTCAGGTAATGTTCCCTTTCCTTCAATTTTTTGAAAGAGTTTGAGCAGGAATGATGTCATTTCTTTCTGGAAAGTTTGGTAAAATTCCCTTGTGAAGCCATCTAGCCCTGGGCTTTTATTTGTAGGAAGATTTTTGATGACTGATTGGATCTCTTTACTTGTGATTGGTTTGTTGAGGTCTTCTATTTCTTCTTGAGTAAGTCTAGGTTTTTCATGTGTTTCCAGGATATCATTCATTTCCTCTAAGTTTTCTAGTTTGTTGGCATATAGGTGTTTGTAGTATCCTCTTATAATTTTTTTAAAATTTCTTTGGTATCCATAGTAATGACCCCTCTCATTTCTGATTTTGTTTATTTGGGTCTTCTCTCTTTTTTACTTTGTCAGTCTAGCTAAGGGTTTGTCAGTCTTGTTGATCAGTTGGTTTCATTTATTCTAATTGTTTTTTGGTTCTCCAGATCATTTATTTATGCTTCAATCTTTGTTATTTCTTTTCTTCTACTTGCTTTAGGGTTAGTTTGCTGATCATTCTCTTGCTTCTTCAGATGTTCAGTTAGGTCTTTGTTTTCAGCTCTTTATTCCTTTTTAATGTATGCTTTTAGAGCTATAAATTTCCCTCTCAGAACTGCCTTCGCTGCCTCCCAAAGGATTTGATATGTTGTATTTTCATTTTCTTTCATCTCTGGATATTTACTGATTTCTCTTGCAATTTCTTCTTTGATCCACTGATTGTTTAGGAGTGTGTAGTTTAGCCTCCATATGTTTGTGAATGTTCTAGTTCGTTGGTAGTTATTGATTTCTAGTTGCATTCCATTATGGCCAGAGAATATGCTTTGAAATTTTCAATTTTTTCAAATTAATTGAGACTGGTTTTGTGACCCAGCATATGATCTCTCCTGCAGAATGTTCCATGACTGGTAAAGAAGAATGTATATCCTGGTAATTTGGGATGTAATGACCTATATGTGTCTTTTAAATCTAATTCATTTATCACATCATTTAGTTTTTCAATTTCCTTGTTGGTCCTCTCTCTGGTGGTTAGAGTGTGGCATACTGAATTCTCCCACTACTATTGTAGAAACTTCTGTTGCTCCTTTCAGTTTTGCCAATATTTGTCTCATGTACTTTGCAGCTCCTTGATTGGGTGCATAAACATTTATGATTGTTATTTCTTCTTGGTGAAATGTCCCTTTTATTATTATATAGTGTTCTTCTTTATCTCTTATGACATCTTTGCATTTAAAGTCTATTTTGTCTGATATTAGTATAGCTACCCCTGCTTTCTTTTGGCTGCAGCTTGCATGGAATATTTTTTTCCACCCTGTCACTTTCAATCTCTTTTTGTTGCTGGGCCTAAAATGAGTCTCTTGTGAACAGCATATTGATGGATCATATGTTTTAATCTCTTCTGCCATTCTATGTCTTTTAATTTTGGAGTTTAATCCATTCACAACCAAAGTTATATAGTGAAGGTAGGTCTTAACCATCTTATCCTTTGGTTGTTAGTGTCAGATATGTTCTCCCACTCTCTTTATTTCCTTTAAGCTACCCCTACTAATAGACTTCAGTTCTGTACCTGTGTCCCAACTTCTCTCTCCTTTCTTTTTTTCTCTGCTAGTAAAACTCCCTTTAGTATTTCTTGCAGGGCACTTGTTAACAAATTCTCTCAGCAGTTGTTTGTGAAAATTTAAAACTCTCACTTTTGAAGGAGAGATTTGTTGGATAAAGGATTCTTGGTTGGCAATTATTTTTGTCTTTCAAAATCTCAAATATGTCAAACCACTGCCTTCTTACCTCCGTGGTGCCCATTGAGTAGTCAGTACTTAGTTTTATTTGATTTCCTTTGTATGTCATGAGTTGCTTTTCTCTTGCTGCTTTCAGGACTTTCTCCTTCTCTTCAGCATTTGATAGTTTGATTAGTATGTATCTCAGAATGGGTCTATTTGGAGTTCATTGGTCTTCTTTGATTTGCATATTTATGTTATTTATAAGGGTTGGGAAGTTTTCCCCAACCATGTCCTCAGATACTCTTCTTAACCTTTTTCTCTTCTTCTGTAACAGCAATGATTCTTATATTTATGTTCTTCATATTGTCCATCAATTTCCTGAGAAGCATTTCAAATTTTTTGATTTTTTCACCACTTGTTCTTTTGTGCGTTTGCATTCAATTATCTGTCCTCTTGTTCACTTACTCTTTCTTCTGCCTCTTCAAATCTGCTGTTGTGTGTCTTTAGTATATTTTAATTTTAACTACAGTATCTTTTATTTACATAAGATCTGCTATTTTTATTTACTTTTTAAATGAGTTTTATCAAATGCGTAGTTCTGGAACTATCATCACAATCTAGATACATTTCTATCATCCCAAAGAGTTTCATCAGGGCTCTTTGCAGTCAATCCCCCCATCTTCACCCCAGGCAAAGAGTAGTTAATGGATATTTCTGAGCAAATTTTTGGTCATTTAATCAACTAAGACAAAATACACTGAAAAAAGATAGGATAACAAATAAAGCAACTCTCACACATTGTATGGCTAGTTTGTGACCTTGCAGCTGAGCAATTACTAGGAATGTTTTTAAGTCTTTTTTTTTTTTTAAACAACTTCTGGGCTTTTCCACTTTCTTTACTCATTCAAGTTCTTCTTTATGCTTTTCTAGAGTCTACCTGATATCCTTTATGTCTTTAGCCAATCCACTGAAGTTGTTTCAGAGATTTGTATGTACTTCTTTGTTAATTGCTCCAAGTTCTGTCTTCTGTGTCTTTTAATTTGGTTGTTTGGCTTGTCCATATCTTCTTGGGTGTTCATGTGCTTTGTGATTTTCTGTTGAATTTAAGACATTTGCTTATCTATAAGGTTATTTTGGGAAATGAAGGATTATTTGAACATTTGAATAGAAATTTGCAGAGCCACAGCTTGCTGGAATATACTTGCCCTGTCTTCCCAGCAGATGGCATTCTTGAGCCACTTCTTACCCTCAAACCAGCTCTTACCCAAATGCACCTGCATGCTGGGTGGGCTCCAAACCAGGTGGAAATCCAATTAGTGCACCATTTCTCCATGTGCATTGGGCACTGCCATCCCTGGGGGTGGGGGATGGTCCCTAGGCAGTTCAGCAGGGAGTCTGCTTAAGGGCACAATGGGTCTGGTGATTCCTGGGCCTCTGAATGGATCACTCTCAGGCTGTGGGGCTGTGCATCTCACCCTCCAGCTGAAATATGTCCTGCTCTTTGCTCGCCATGTGCCCGTGAGCCTCTCAGGTGTGGGAGGGGCTCCTGGTACTTCCATGTAGCACCCTTGCCTATTCCTGTGCACACTGTGGGCTCCCAGGGAGGAAGAGTAAATGTGGTCAACACAGGTCTGCTCCTTTCCCAGTTCCTTCATGGAGTTCCTGGCTGTGGGGCTGAGGTGGATTATCTCCCCAGCTAATTGCTGAGATGGGTGCATGGGAGTGGAGAGCTGCTCCCTCCCCTGCTTAGGGGCTGGCTTGCAGCTGCCAGCCCCCGGCAGTGGTCCTGGGTGAATAAGCGCACCCCATCCTTTCAGACATAATTTTTCTGCTTTTTCATCCAAGTTCCCACTATGTATTGTAGAGTTTCTTCTCTGGCCAGTAGTACCCTGGAACTGCTGTCCCAGGCATTTTCTGCCTTTCCTCTAGTTCCCCCCCCCCCCCCCCCCCCCCCCCCGCCCCATGGAGAAGTTTGCTCTGCCTCACCTAATTTATCATCTTCTTGGAAATCTCTCTGGTGTCTTTGTGATGTCCTTTATGTCTTTAGCCAACCCATTATAGTTGTTTTGGAGTTTGTATGTACTTTTTTGAATAGTTGTTCCAAGTTCTGTGTCTCCTCTGGCTTTTTAATTTGGTCATTTGGCATCACCATATCTTCTTGGAACTTCATATGCTTTATTTTCTCTTGCTTTCTTGGCATTTGCTTATCTCAATAAGGTTATTTGGGGAGATGCAAATCTATTTGGACATCTGTATAAAATTTGGCAGAACTGCAATTTGCCAGGGTGCACTTTTCCTGTCTTCCCAGCAGATGGCACTCTTGGGTCACCTATTCTTCTCAAGCTTGCTCTTCCCTGACTGCAGCTGCATCCCAGGCAGGGTCCAAACCAGGTGGAAATATAATCATCACAGTAGTCCTCTGTGCACACTGGAGACCGCCAACCCCAGGGGTGGGGGGTGGGTGCTATGCAGTTAAGCTGAGAAGCTGCTTGAAGGCCTGGTGTGTTTTGTGATTCCCAAGCTTCCAAGAGGATTAATCTCAGGCTATGGGGCTGCGAGTTTCACCTTCCCCAGCTCTCAGCCAGCTCAAAAGTGTGCTTTTAGTCATCCCACAAGATCCCTGCCAACTGTGCACCGCAGGCCTCTGGGGTGGGGGAGGCGCTCTTGTTGCTTCTATGTGGCACCCTCCCTTGTCCCCACCTCTCTGCCCATGCATGCTGCAGGCCTCTGTGGAGAAGGGAAACAGGCAGGGAACACAGTCTGTCTCTCTTGCCTGCCAATTGTGGGATCAGCTCTGCTCAGCTTTGCAGCCCCTCTCCTCAAGTCCTATCCAAAACCAGGCCCCGGCAGCAGCCTGCCTCAGGGCTGAGAGGGGTGGGCACTGTGCGCTGCCACAAGGTCTCTGTGTGTGGCTAATACAAATCTGTTGTTTCCTGGGTCCCCTCACGGGAGCTCCTGGCTGTGGGACTGAGAAGTGTGATCTCCCCAGCTGGTTGCAGAGATGGGAGTGCAGCAGTGCACAGCTCCTCCCTGTCCGGCCGGCACATAGCTGCCAGCCCCAGTGGTAGTCATGATTGGATAAACTTTCCCCATCCTTTCAGTTGTAATTTCTCTGCTTTTACATCCAGGTTACCCCTATACATTGTAGAGGTCCTTCTCTGGCGGCTGGTACCCTGAAACCACTGTTCCAGTCATTTTCTGCCTTTTCTCTAGTTATTCTGTGGGGGAGAAGTTTGCGCTGCCCGTCTATTCTTCCATCTTCCCAGAAGTTGCTTTTTAACATTTTTGTACAAGACTCTGGAACACTTTTGCAAATATTTCTTATAAATCTAGGTTTTAAGTTTGCTGGGTTATAGATCATAAATATGTTAAGCTTTCCTAAGTAATGCTATATTGTTTTCTAAAATAGTTGTACCAACCTACACTTCCACCAGCACATACGAGTGCTACAATTCACATCCTTGCCCACACTTGGCATTTTCAGACTTAAATTTTTATCAATCTGCAGGGCATATCTCATTGTGGTTTTAACTTGCATTTCTCTGGTTACTAATGCAGTTGAGTGTCTTTTCATATATTTATTGGCCATTCACATTTCTTCTTTGGGAACTTGGCTATTCAGGTCTTTCTCCATTTTTGATTGCATTGTCATTTACTTATTGATTCATGGTGTTCTTTATACATTATTGATACAATCTCTTGTAACTATATTACAAATATATCTTTGTGGCTATTTTCACTCTATGGGGTTCTTTAATTAACAGAACTTTTTAATTATAACTTAGTTTAATTTATCAATCTTTTCCTTTTTTGCTTGTCCTTGTATCTCTTTTAAGAACTCCTGACCTATTCAAAAGTGTTGAAAATATTCGACTACATTAACTTCTAAATGTTTTATGGTTTTGCCTTTCTCGTATACATTTTTAACTCAGGTAGAACTGATTTAGGGGCATATGTGAGGTAAAGGTTCATCTTCATTTTCCATTATGTTAATAATTTACTGAATTATTACCCAACTTATCTACAGTACCATTTCTCTTGTGTACCAAGGTTTTATGTATGCATGGATCTTTTTCTGATCCCCGTATTCTATTTCATTGGCTAATTTGTCTAATCCTGCATCATTACCACACTTATTTACTATGGCTTTATAATAAATATTAATATGATACAGGGTTAGTCCCTTATAACAGTCAGTGTCCAGTCAGGAAGGCAGAAACCACACCAGTTATTTGAACATGGAAACTTCAGTTAATTGTTAATTAATAGAAAGTGGTTAACTACTAAAAGGGATAAAAGAGGAATGATTCCAAGGGGTCCAGAAGTATTACATGCAAAAAGGTAGCTGTAAGCTGGGGAAGAGTGGACAATGAAGAAACTAAGGAGAATTCCATGCAACCCACCCTCTTCTCCCGTCACCACTGCCAAAGGCTGACATTTAGACCTCTTCAAAGAGGAAGAACGTGCAGCATGTCAGTGGCAAAGAAACTTGATAAAGGATGTGGGCCAGAACTCATCTGTAGAAATGGTCCCTCACTGCCACAGTATGTGGGTGGGCTGGAGTTGGTCTACAGAACTGCCCATTTGGTGGGAGACAGTTGCCTGAGGGTGCAATCAGGGGTACTGTAGAAGTGGCCTTGGTGTTGCACAAAAGTGCCCACCAGGTGAGGAAGGGGTGGCCAAAGGGTACAGCTGGATTTGGTCCACGTGGCTGCTGGGCCCTTGCACTGAATAATATTTAATGGAGGACTAGAACCCAGAGGGAAGTGCCCTCTAATATCTATTGCCTTACAGTGTCACTCCAGTGCTCTCTATGGATGGAGCTTAACACTGCACTAGCTGGCAAAGAAATCTTTACAGGGTCCAGCTACAGCATCACAAAGCAGAGCAAAGAAGGGTAGACTTGGAGCTGAGAGAAAATTGATAACTGGCACAATAACTTGTTCTTATTCTTCAAGAATTTCTTAGCTATATGCCTATACATTTTAGTATCAGCTTATCAACTCCTACAAGTGGGAAAAAAAGTTGAATTTATTTGAGTTGCTTTTAATGGATAGATTTATTTGGTGGAACTGACAGCTTTACAATATTGGTTCTGCTAACTCATGAACATTTGTGTCTCTCATTTAGATCCTCTGTAGAGTTTATCAGTATCATTTCTCTAATTTTCTCCATAAAGGTCTTTAACAGCATTTGTTAGATTTACACTTCGGCATTGTATTTTTTGAACAAAGGTATATATTTTAAATTTTGTTATTATACAAAGATGCAAATTATTTTGCCTTTGGTACATTGTTTTGTATTCAGCAACCTTGCTAAACTTAACAATTTCTAGTAATGTATCTACATATCCTTCTCAATTTTCTAAATATATGGGTTTATAAGAATAATGACTTAATTTGCAAGTATATAGTTTTCATCTTTTTCCTTATGTACTTGAAACAATATGTATTCTACATTTTGGATAGTGATACACACACATACACACTAATACTGGCAGTTCAAATTTTTAATATATTTCCTGGTAGTCATCTGTTTGTTCCATCAGTTACTGAGATGTGTAAAAATCTCTGTGACCTTGGATTTTTCTATTTTTCCTTGTGGTTCTTTCATTTTGCTTTATGTCCTTTAAGGCAATTTTATTTAAGTGCATAATGATTTACAATTATTCCATCTTCATGGCGAATTTAACCTTTTATCACATGAATCGGCTTCTTTATCTCTGTTACTGCTCCCAAATAAACAGTTTGCACTCAAGCCCTTTTCCCAGGGTTTGCTTCTAAGGTGCCTAAACTAAGACACTTGTTCCCCCTGGCATGTTGTAGCACTACACTAAGACTCTCATCTGTGGTAAACTGGTACTGGATACATAAGGAGATGTACTGACTTGTGCAATCTCTGTTTTAGAGATACTGGGGTAATGTTCCTTATAAGGATTGTAGGATAAGTTGGTTGTTGCTAAGTGCAGTCAATGTAGTGAAGGAAGAAATGTCAGGCTCAACTGAGGGTATGGTGTAAATGATCTCCTCCACCATTTAAAGACTGTCAGCTAGTGCAGCTGGAAGGCAGATTGTGCTGAAAATCAAGCCAGGAATCACAAGTAAACCTGAATTCACAGCTCTTGTAAGTATCTTGTAAAGTCGGGGCACTAATACTTAAGGAGTAGGACCCTGAAGCATGGAGTAGGGACATGTGGGAGGAAATGATGAGAAACTTCAAACTTCCAGATTCATCTGAACCCTCTGGGCTAGAGATCTACTCCTTGCTAGAAGAGAGCACCCTCTGCTTGCCTAGAGACCAAGACGGCCTTAATCAAGTGGATGACTCGGAAGATGATGCTGGCCTCCTCAAGGTCTGCCTCACTTCATCTGATTGCTTCTAGACCAACTACAAGGGTAAAGCCTCAGCATAGTCTAATTGGGGAAACATGGTCCTTGCTTCAGGAGGAAAAGGACTGTCACCAAAGAGCTGTGGGATCTGGCTAATAAATCTTCTCCCAGCAAGAATTGGGAGAACATGCCTGGGAATGAAGCTTGAGGACACTAGACTGGGCTAGATAGGGGAGAGCTTACTGAGATAGGGATATTGTTCCACGATTCAGGACTTAATATGCCAGCCAAGACACCTGGAGTTTATCTGAATATGCTGCTGGAAAGCTCCTTGAAGCTTGGAAGAAACAATGGTCTATAGTAAATGAGGTGGAGATGCTAGAACTGCCTCAGAGAGGCAGTGATCCTTAGACGGAATTATAATCTAAGACCAGAACACCTGCCATCTGACTATATGCCCCAGAAGGCCAACATTAGTAATAACAGGTGGCAAGAAGGAGTGGTAACCAAGGAGCCAGGAACCACAGGCGTCTCAGGAGATGGCCAGTAGACCTTGGCAAAATAGGGGCAAGATAGATATGGGCTGTCCTCCAGGTGTTGCCTGTTTTAACCATAAAATAGCAAGATCAGGTGAGCAGGTGTCAGCTGCTATAATGAAAAAAAAAAAAACCCCATCCTCCTCCCTCCCTTTCTAGACCTACGCCAGTTAGACCCTCAGATCATTGATCGAAGGAGAGGGAGGGGCCCTTGAGGAAGGACCCTACAATGCCATGTAAGAGCCCAAAGTAACTGCCAGTTATTTGCCAGAGTATCTGTACATTGGGGAAAGGGAAACACAGAGATCTCTCTAGGGCTGTTGGATGTAGGATCTTGCTTTCTGGCCTAGGCTAGAGGTTAGCACTTTCCTTCTGTAAAGGGCCAGATAGTTGTTACCTTAGACTTTGTGGTCATAGGGTCTCTGTCACTACTCAACTCTGCTGTTACAGCATGAAAGCAGTCACAGACAATAACAGATAGTATTGGCAGTGTTCCAATAAAACTTTATTAACAGAAATAGGCAGTGGGCCAAACTTGACCTGTGGGAGTTGGCCAACTCCTGACCTTGGACATGGTTAATTTGCATAGAAATTCCATGTGTACTTGAAAAGAATGTGTAGTCTCCAATTATTGGGTTCATTACTTTATATTTTGTAAATTAAAACAGCACACTACATTATGCTGTTCAAATCATCATCTATATCCTAAATTTTTGTCTGCTTATCCAACTGTGGTCATGAATTTGTCAATTTTTGCTTCATGTAATTTGAAGTCATGTTATTAGGTACATGCAATTTTGGAATCTTTATTCTTCCTGGATAATTGACACTGTATCATTTTGAAATATCCTTGTTAACTCTAGTAATAATTTTTGCCTTGTAGTATACTAGTTTAATATTAATATAGCTACATCAGCCTTCTTCTGGTTAGTGTGTTGCTGGTAGACTATTTTTTTTTCCATCCACAGTAAGACATCTTTCCATATCTTTCTATTTTAGCTGGATCTCTTACAAAGGACACAAATTTTGATTCTGAGCTTCTTGGAAGCCAAAGCAAATGAGAGGGTATTTACTGAAAAGATGGAGTCAGGTCTTTAGGAGTCCATTTGGTAGCTATGACTATCTAGATAAGCTGACAGATGTGGCATTAAATTTAACAAGGATGTCTTAGAGGGCAGTTTTACCCAGTCTAAGACTTCACAGGCTTACAAAACACAGGAATTATGTTTGTGCACATTCATTACCTAACAACAAAAACAGTAACAGCAAGTTACTTTGGCCTCTCACCAGGGACTCTCAATAGGTACAGCTGTTTATTTAGAGCCTTGCAGCAAAAGGGCAGGAAGAAATGATCAGGGTTTCCCAGCAAAGTTGCTTGCTACCCTGATCTTACTGGAAGTCTTTATTTACCTTCTCCTTTGCTTCTTTAATCCCTTTAACTCAATGAAGTTAGCTTACCTTGTGTGTCACTCTCTTTGCTGAACTTAAATTGGCTGGAATTGCTGGCACTGGCAAAAGATGTTTTTCTGATGAATTAAAGCACCTTGCTTTAGAGGAGGTGGCAGAGAGCAAAAGGTGCCATACAATGGCAAGGCAGGCTTTTCCACCTCTGAATTCTTGCCATTTACTAGCTTTTGTGAGTTTAACAGGGTCCTGTAACTTCTCTGTGCCTTGGTTTTCTTATTGGAAAATCTGGGGATGTTTCCTTTTCCCAAAAGTATGCAGGTTAAAGGAAATAGTAACTATAAAGGTGCCTGGCATATAAGAGACACTCAACAAAATGCTTCCCAGTTCCCTTCCCTCTGCCCTGAACCGCAGTACCCAGAGCCACTGATCAAAAGAATTCCTCCCAAATAGTGGCATGCTGAAAATGTCTCTTTCCAAAGGAACTAGCATGTATTTTTCTGATCATGCTTCTCATCGGGACTTCTTGGGATTTCAGGAAGGCTCTCCATCAGATTTCAAAGAAATGGAGAGAGGAAAAGACCTCTGAGGTCTAGTTCACAAAATTGAAGGATCCCGGCTATACTCACTATGTTTGTGGTAAGCCCACAGTCATCATTGGTTAAGGAAGTTCTTTTCCCCCAAAATCAGATTTCTCCCCCAGCCTTGAGCTGATCTCATGGATTCTCAGTGATCCAAAATGCAGTGGCCATGAATGCAGGCTAAAGGGTCTGGGTGACTTGATTTAAGGCTCCACCACTTACGTCATGTCTTTGGATGACCTGACCTTCCTCAGCCTCAGTTTTGGGGGAAATAATATCATTGTCATAGGGACTATTGTGAGAATTAGAGGAAATAATATGTACACATTTTCCCAAAACACTTGGCTGTATCATGGACCCCAAGGTGATGCTGAGGACAGGGGTCAGGGGGTAATACCTCAACATGAATCCAGCCACTGAGAATGATGCCATACTGAGCTCTGTACCTCATCCTCAGCTCCCCTGCAGATTCTGGGATGTGCTCAGCAAGCTGGGCTAACAAATAACACCAGTGTTTCTTTAAGACCTCGCTGCAGTACCAGGGAATGGGGGACTTGGCTTCTTGGGGGATGTCTGGGATCCACAGACAAGGTGTTCTGCAAAACTCAAGTTGATTTTAATGAAGCACTAAAGACAGACAGACAGACAGATGGGTGGCTTTAAGAAATCCTGCTAGATGTTAACACCTAAGTTCCAATTATCGATATTGGTGAACACTGTCAAAAGGATCAAGGCATCAGTGTCCTGTCCTCTGTCCTTCATACATTCCCCCACAAGACATAAAACACATATCATTCAACATACATTTGTGCAGATTAAAAAGGTGACCCACACTTTCATTTTATTTTTCATTGATACCGTATGAATACAAAGTTTCTAGAAAGCTACAAAATGTCTACCACTTTATCAAGAAGGCATCAAAATGTGTCACTTTGCAAAGACATGAAAACACCTGCAGGAACTGACACAAAAATAGCATTTTTAGAGTGATGAAATAATTGCACTTAACTGTCATGGATATTAAAGTTATCACACATATGTACCGCGAAAGCTAGAATACATTTTTTTTTTTACAAAGCACTTTATAAAAAAATTCTCTGCACACAAACCCTATAATTTTCATATAACTATCATACTAAAGATAAATTCACTTTAAAGCCAACACTTAGAACATTTTTAAACAAAAAGGTACCAGTACCTAAACACAGACATTAACAAATACAAGAATACTGTACTGCCAAGAGGTTTAACCAAATGCCTTTTGAAAGTTTCTGTAGATAGGTTAAGAAAACTGTGTGTGAGACTTTGCCCCCCACCCCCCAATCTACCAAGAGGAACCCCACGACCCAAAGGCAGGTTCCAGAGCCCATTCCCAGCAGCAGTACAATATCAAAGGAACCACTGACCAGATGAAAACGCTTACATCACGAGCCCATCTTATACACATGACATGAAGACACAGATGCGAGAATCCCATTAAGTCATTTAGAATGTGAACAAACACACGTGGCAAAAAACAAAACAAAACTGATTTACATAAAATTTAAGCATATTAAAGAATTAAAGGCTATTCAGGTTTCTGTTTTTAAATGTTACAAATTTTTTTTTTGTCATTTTTCAGGCACGTACTGTTTTTGTTTTTACTTTTTTTTTAAATTTGTCTGCATTCATGAGCCTATTGAGAAAGGCCTACAGAAATGAATCTTTCAAGGAGGTAACAGGGAGATGTATTCTTTTTTGTTTTTTTATGAAGTGCAGTTCAAATCTAATTTACACAGTGGAACTAAACACAGAAATTGACTAATGCAAAAAATAAAAAGTCAGAGACTGGTTTCCAATTGATTTATGCGTAGATTCTGTCAGCCTCTCTTACAGAACGGGGAAGGGAAAACAATCCCATAATGGAAGGCAGACAGGAGAGACTCAACCGGAAAGAGGTGAAACTGCTGGAATCTGACTCCATTTAAGGGTAACCGAGAGGAACAAAAATGCTGTTTCAAATAATAAAATGATTTGCAGTGTGGCACGTGACTGACTTGATGCAAATTCATATAGCATAAAACAAGTTACAGCTTAAGAAACAGGACAATAAATACAAATATTTCACCTTATTTAAAGGTGCATGACTTCAGTGAAATGATCCTTTGTGATAAATTTTAAACACAAAACCTTCATTTTTAACAATATGAGCAATGAGTTTATGAGAGAAAACTATTGCCAAAGCACAGTAACAGTTGAAAAGAGAAGCAGGAAAACAAACATTTGACTGTAATTTCTTCCAAGTTGTGGTATTGTACCCCTAAGGAGGAGTTGAGAATTTAAGCAGCTAACCATAATTTGCGTTGAGTAATTTTCCTTTTCACTTTTATTAATTTTTTTTTTTTGGTAGAAATTTCTGTAAATACTCGCAACTTGGTATGGACAGGAACCACTCCTGAAATTTCAGAGCCATGAGGGTCTTCTTAAAGACCCCACATAGAGACAGACAGAACGTATACATTAAGAGTTGTGAGGCTAACTTTCAAAGATGTCTGAAGTTATTTTAAGTCTATATTGGTAAAGAAAATCTTTTCTTCCTGGCTTTTGTTTGGCTGGTGTTTCTTTTTGCCTTTTTGTCCTTTTCACTCATCCTCCTCACCTTTACTGGTTTTACCAATTTATACAGGGTTTTCGATAAAAGCCAACACAGACTTTAACAAGTTGCCCCGCAAGGGCTAGAACAGTCTTTGAAAATGCCAAATTGTGAAAGGTGCTCTTTGGAGGTTTCTCATAGCACACTCATACACAGCACTCAGAGTCAACATTTTCGCCCTAAGAAGAACACTTCAATTATAATGACCCTAACTCATTTTTGTTCTGCACTGTCATCTCAGTTTGAAGCTTCCAACTTTCAAAATGGTATCGTTGCGTAAACCAACTAAGTGCGCACAGTTGTTTGAATGGAAAAGAAAGCCTCCACAGAGACTGAACATGAATACGAGGAAGCTGTCACATCTGTCCACTGGTAGAGATTCTGCTGTTTGTGTGGAAGTTCCCTCTCGTAGATGCAGGGCTGGGTGACGAGCTGAAACGACACGCCGGGTCACCGGCACACACAAACACAACAGTCCTGGGGTCCTTCTTGCTGCAGAGTGCTACTGGAGAGCGAGCGGCGTGGGGAGGGCTCCCCACTGACAGACAAACTCACAGCAGGCAGGGGCCCAGGTCGTGCTCTTCTGTGAACAGAGACCTGTGGTTGGTTGCTCATCCCAGGAAACCAAAGGCATTACGGTGATCTCAAAATATTTTTGGTCTCTCTACAAATTGTCATTATTATGGCAGCACTTTTCTAAGCTGGAATCTCAAACCAAAGGCACTTTCATGCTAGAGTGCAGAAGAGTCACAAATAGCTAAGTATTTGGTCATGAATTTAAAAGGCAACATTAAAAGTAAAATTTACTTTCCATAGTAAACTATGAAGTCGTAACCTTTCGTTTTGGTATATACATCAGAGTGTGGTCAAGGAACTGACTTGTATTGGGTTTCAGATTTTAGACCAAGTAGTCAGTTTCCTATAGAAGTGGAGAAAAATGGGCTTCAAAAACAAAAATGAAAACAAGTTTTGCTTGTTCTGTTTTAAAGACTGGGCCAATTAGTAAATGAACATTGAGAACAGGCGTAGTAAGAAAAGGCTGGCAGCATGACTAAGGTATCACTAAGGCACTGCTTACTGGAATGCTTTGGCAGCTCTGAATTTAAAACTTCCTAAAAAAGTAACAGTAGTAAGAGAAATGCTTCCAGCTTACAAAAGGGCTCACAGTTCTGAGGCAGCCTTTTGCACTGCATACCCTACATGCAACATCTCAAAGATTTAAGGCTTTTCAGAAATGACGTGCAGGGCTTTGCTGCAGAAACATCAATGTAAAGAAATAAGCAATGCAGACATCACCTCCTAATGACACAGGTGTGTACACCAAGAAACAGGACTGGTTCTACCGTTCGTTAGGACAAGTGTAGTGTACCAGAGCAGATAAAAAATTATACAAATTATATGTACCTGGTTTGTAAAATTGACTGTCATTTCATATGATTTAAATAATTTACGGCTGTACAAAAACAAGCTGCTAAAGCCACTACAGTACTGAAACCAAAAGAAGACTTGGGTTCAAAGTCACTGGGGGACTTGTAATACCAAGTGCTCAGAAAGGGGGCTGCTTTTTGGCTGGTGTGAGTACAGGACTTTGCTGCTGGGATGCTTAGCAAATAGAAATTTGACTCAGCCTGTGGCAGGTGAATTGTCCTCAGAGCAGACGAAAAGGCTCATCAGCTTTCATATCTGCTTTTGGGTGCCCCAGATAGCTATGGTCAGACAAGACACGCAGTATAAAAAGCAGCACTGGGGTGAAGTGTTGCTTTAGCACAAAGGATTTATTAATTTCCCTCTCTTCTGAACTGACCCTGTGCACACATTTTTAGGGATCATTTAAGCACAGAGTACTAATAGAAGAGGCCAAGGATTAAGTGACAGGAGTCCTGGATCCTCACTCTTTTTCTGCCACAAACCAGCTGGGTGACACTGTCCCCCCCTTCTCATCTACAATATGAAGGAGTAGGTTGTGCTTTTAGCTCAAGGAAAAAAAAAAATCTATAAGCTCTCTTCTGGAATTGACCGTTCCCTCCTCCATCCCTAAAGATGCAGAAAAACACCCCAGAAGCTTCAATAAATTCTACAAAGAATATTGACTGTAAGGCAGACAGTAGAAGCAGCCCAGGGGAAATTCACTGAAATAATTAAAGGTTTGATGATGAGAACCATGGATTTATGAAAAATGATGAAAAAAACCTGGAATTTTCTTACCCCAGAAAACTAAGGCCTGAAGATACAATAGAATTAGAAATGCTCTTTAGATAGGAGCGGGCTGATTACAGGGATGATGGAGCCCACCTGTTCCCAACTTCCCCAGGGAGGAGTGAAAGACTACTTGTAGCAAGAGACTACTGTAAAAAAGTTCTGAAACATGGACACAATATCCCTTGATTGCTACTCCTACCTGCCTCTTGATGACCTGAAACTTGTCTCCCAGAATCTCTGGCAGGTGCTGTGGAGGGGAAAACCTCTCACACATGGTAATTGTGAGCTCTAAGGTCTAGGGCAATGGTTTTTACCTTGGGCTTCTTGAGAACATTTGGCAATGTCTGGAGACATTTTTGGCTGTCATAGCTGGGGAAAGGGAGTGCTATTTAGTGGGCAGAGGCCAGGGATGTTGCTAAACATGCTACAATGCACAGGACAGCTCCCCACAACAAAGAGTTATCTGGTCCAAAACAGCAATAATGTCAAGGTTGAGAGACCCTAGTTTAGGGTAACTTGAACATCCTGTGATTCGAGGACAGGTTCTGAAGAAGCCCTGATTTTATTTCCGGTCTCTTGCTCAGATGGAAATAAATGCCAAGAGACTGCAGCCTAGTTCTCCAGCTCCTCCCTTTGTTTAGGCTATGGGAAATCTGCCTCCAAACCCTCCAGTAAAAGCACAAGATGTCCCTGAAACAAATCTGGTATTGGAGGGTCACCTGGAGATAGAGCACCTGGAAGAGGAGAGTGAGGACAGGGCTTTGGAAAGCTTTAGAGCAAAGGGGAGAAGGCTCTGCCATCTCACATTGGATGTTATGGATTAATTGGTCCTCACACAAATCCCACCGTAGGGTCTGATTTTGGAGCGACAAAGAGAGGCCCAGGAGTTTGAGTATTAGAAAATATCTGCCCTGGAGAAAGCTTTAGAAGAACATAGTAAGACGTAATCTTGGAAAAATTTTATAAGCAAAAACTCATTCACAGAAGCCCCCAAACTCAACTACAAAGGCATAATGAGAAAGAGGATAACAGTGGCACGTCATCAGTAGCACTCAGAAGACCTGGGTGTGCCCTTCTCTGCAGCCAGCAGAGGTACCCTCTAGCCAGTCTCCTTGGGCTCAGTCTTTTTTGTGCTTTAAAAAGTGAATCCCAAAAGGCTTCCTGGCAGTCCGTAAGAGCCCAGTTCTTGGGTGGGAATGCTGACTAGCTATCTCTCCCCCTGAGGTTCTGGGATGTCCTGGTTTTTAAGCATGTAGGATCACTTGTACCCCTTCAGCTAGCCCTGAATCTGGAAAGCTGGGGGCTTCCTTGAAAAAGGATGCAGGGAACTGGGGCAAAAGAGGGGTGTCCAATAGCAGTCCCAGTAAACGTGGTGACTGTGGAAGAAAGGAGAGGCTTAAATCTTGGGCTAAAGACCAGACAAAGGGGTGGACAGCTTTGGCAATTCTTCCAAGTCCTGCTTGGAATCAGGGAACAAATGGTAGCTTCCTTATGGAAAACAGAGAAGTGCTGCCCTCCTGCTTTAGGTGGATGTGCACTCCAAATGGGGCGAGTTTTGCACTTTCTCCTCTGGTCTTCCCAGTCTTCAGTGGCATGCAATTTGGGAGAGGTCAGGCTTGAGCCAGAGTGTTTTTGTGTTGGTCATGAGCCAGCCACACACTTATGCTCACGACCACCAGACTTTGTCCAAACGTACAGGCAGTATCAGAGCAGATGCTGAAGAAGGGAAGGGGTGTGTACATTACTTGAATGTGGTAGAACTTAGTATTCCAGCTTGATGAAAAATTCTTGACATGTTTCACAGCTTAAAAATTTCATGTTCTAATGTTTTAACATCTTCCTAACAATGATAAAAACGTTATTTTCCTTGGGCAAGTTGGGGCTATCTCTTATCCTCTTCTCAATGAAGCACTTATGGAAAAAACCCCAAGACATGTGGCCACAATAAACTATCCCTGGGCAAAGCTTTGGAATATTTGGATGGGAAAGTTGAATCTCTTCTGGGAAGAGAGCCTCCCAAATGAGCCTGCTGGAAAAGGTTGGAGATAGATGGCTGGGCCTCTTTAAACCCAAGTCAAAAAGTACTGTGGCTTATTGAAAGTTGTCAAAAAAATGACTGTCCTTAGAGATATTAGATCTAGATTTATGGACAAAGATTGAGAATATACAGACATGTCAGCACCTAGCAAAGTGCATGACTTTAAACATGTTCAATAAATATGTGCTGAGTAACTATATATGTGTATACATGGATACACACACACACACACTTATAGTTAGAGCAAGTTAATATGCACATTAGATCACCAGAAAAAAATAATTTATCCACAGGCTGGTGAGGAAGCTTGCATCTTTCTGGGGAGCAGAGATGCTATAGCTGATGAGCCTTTTACTTGCTTGGTTGATGACATTTTCTCCCAGCCACAGGAATTTCTATTTTTTGCAGCTCACAGTGCAGTATTCATGCCAATTAAAAAATTTCGTTATTAAATTTTAGTGGTTCAAATATTTACTCATCTCAGTAAAAATTTTGGTTGTCTATATAAAATATAACTGCACACACAAGACTATAAACACTGTAAGTTTAAATTTTCAGTTTTTATCTACTTATTGCAAAAAGAGCCGTCTTTTCTTTCTCATTAAATAATCAGCTCATCACATTAGCACAATACAATTTTAAATTTTTAAATATACTTATATATGTTAAGGAAAAGGGGTGAAGTTTACTTCCTTTGTAATACCTGTTCAAGAGTTTAATAGATTAGGAGATTAGTTTTAACCTTGAGGAAAAAAGTACAAATTTGTCTCATTAGGATATTTCTACCAAGCATTTCTTAAGGCTATATTTTAACATTTGGTTTCAAAAAGAAAGAAAGGTTTCATTTAAAAAATAATTTAGTGAATTACATTCTTTCATAACTTCCACCCTAATTAGTTACAAAGATAAGTCTAAAGTTTCTTAGTTTTGTGTACTAATTTACATTTATATTTAAAGATTAATTTTACTTGTATCTTAAAACAAGAATTTTATGTTGGAATAGAAGAACTAAACATATTTTTATAAAGGCTGTAAATGTCCCATGGCAAATGCTCTGTCTTAGTATTTTCTACCACAATTAAAAACAGGTCTCAGTCGACAGAGCCTTGGGTTCTTAAGGTTCATCTTTCCCGAGGAATTGTGGGCTATAGATCTGAAGAACACATATTTCTCTTTTTACAACTGTACCAGAACTTCACAGCTACAAGGATAGTATGAACACATGAAAAAATGACTTCACTCAAACAGGATTTAGAAAAGTTGGGATGACCCTGGGACCGGGCACCCCCCTGTGTGGTGAGGTTTACAGTCATTCAGTCGTTTGATAATGGAGAGTGTGTGTGCACATGTGTGTGTGTATATATACAGATATTTATATATATATATAAATAACCATGTTCAGTCCTTTACAAGCCTGTAAATATGATGTTGTGCTCCATGTTCACTATTTGAAACTTCAAATACACAGGCCATGCAGAGGAGAGTTTCTTGAGTATCCCTGTTTGTTACCACCTGTTAAAAAAAAAAATGTGTGTGTGTGTATATATATATATATATATATATAACCATATGGATAAGACATTTCATCTGCTTTGTAACAACTATGATTTAACTGGAGAGGAACATCTTCAGTTCAACCAATGGATTATTAGAGATATGCTCAGCCTCGCTCAGACCTAACACAAGTTTGGGACGCAAAGGGTCTGACATGAATCCTGTCTAAGTTTCATTACCATAGGTAAGAAATACCTTATACAGATATAGGTCTCACCATAATCTGGGACTAAGAAGAGACTTTGAAGAATTGGTTGTTCCTTTTTTTTTTTTTTGGCCAATTTCTTTTTTTTTTTCTTTTAAATTAAATTCAGTTTTATTGAAATACATTCACACACCATACAATCATCCATGATATACAATCCACTGTCCACAGTATAACATAGTTATGCGTTCATCACCACAATCTTTCTCTGAACATTTTCCTTACATCAGAAAGAACCAGAACAAGAATAACAAATAAAAGTGAAAAAAACACCCAAATCATCCCCCCATCCCACCCCATTTGTCCTTTAGTTTTTATCCCCATTCCTCCACTCATCCATACACTAGATAAAGGGGGTGTGATCCACAAGGTCTTCACAATCACACTGTCACCCCTTGTAATCTACATTATTATATAATTGTCTTCAGGAGTCCAGACTGCTGGGTTGGAGTTTGGTAGTTTCAGGTATTTACTTCTAGCTATTCCAATACATTAAAGCCTAAGAGGTGTTATCTATATAGTGCATAAGAATGGCCACCAGAGTGACCTCTCGACTCCATTTGAAATCTCTCAGATTGGCCAATTTCTTTACAACAGAGATTATTTTTCCTTAATTCTGTTCCACAGGATAGTCATTTATCCTAGGAATTTGTCTTATATCTTACTGAGACTTTTATTAAATTTTTGTTTCACAATAGCCAATGGTAGACAGGAGCTCCTTGAATGTCTTGCTCACCACTGTATTAAAACCAACTGGTCCTGTGCTGGGTGAAGAAACAGTGATAGGAGCAGAGTCACACCAAATGATAATTCTTTTCATCTATATAGGCTTTACCTTTCAAAATGGATGAGTCTTGAAATACTCATCTGTTTTCTCCCATGGGTCAGGTGTTTCAAACCCCCCTCTCCCCTCCCCGTGCCCACAGCCACAGCCTTCACTCGCATGGCTCTCTGGGCTGAGCTCATGCCCCCCCACCCCCACCCTGCTTCCTTCCTCACCTCGCTCTGGTCTCAACCCCCCATGCCATCCTCAGAAGGGACTTTCTAACTCCTCAGCTCAAAACCCTTCAATGACTCGATTATTGCAGGGTCTGTTAGGCCAGTCCATTTGGAATTTTATAATGTGAATTTTTAAATGTTTTGATTTGAAAACCTAGTCCAGTTTATCACAAGGCCTCATTTACTCCTATGTATCAGGTTGCTACACGCATTCAGTTTCCCACACCCCTCAAGGCATCCAAGTTTATGGCCCCCAACTAAAGGAGAAAGTCTCAGTACCTGTCCATATTCCCATGATAGCAGGCTGTACACACTATAGTACAGATTTGTGTGATTTTTTTTTTTTTAGTGACACCCATCTCCCTGGGACTATAAGTTCCTGAAGTACAGGAGCCATGTTTCCTGGTGACTAGCTTAGCGCCTGGCACACAGCAGTCTTTTAAAAAATATGTGCTGAATGAATGAAAGTACCCATAATAGTGACCATCATTTATTGAATGGTTACTACCTACTTACTGCCTACCTACTATTAAATGGTTTAGACAAATTATCTCATCTAATTGCACAACACATCTGTGAATGGCTACTACTCTTATTTCCCTTTGACAGGAGAGGAAGCCTATGGGTTAAAATGTTCAAGGTTATATAATTGTTAACTAAGAAAGCCCAAATCTTCTCATTCTAAGACCTTTCTTTTAACCATTATGCCATGCTGCTCTAGACAGAGGAATTTGTTGACATGTGACATGTTATCTAAGTTTTTTTTGCCTGGTAAAGATTTTTTAAACACTGGTATCCACCTAATTTTTGAGCCTCACCTCCTGCCATGCCCCTCCACAGATCAAGCTCTCCAAATCCTCCGAGTGTGCTGTTCTTTCATCCTGAACTCTTCCTCATCCCCATATCCAAACAAGTGCCACATCCTGCTGGTTTTACCTCCCAAATAGCTCTTGAATCTATCCCATTTGCCCCCTCCCCACCACCACAGCCGAACCTCCCCTGGGCTCCTCCACTGGTGGCTGCCCTTGCCTGGCACCAGCCTATCTGCATCAAGCAGGCTCAAAAATCTCATAAACAAAAATCCAACAGTAACAAACTCTTGCTTAAAAGCCCTAAATGGCCTCTTTTAAACTTTAGGACGAAGGGAAGCTGGCCTTGCTCTCCCTCCCTCTCTCCACTCCAGCCACGGCTGGTCTTCGTCACCCTCCTCCTGCCACAGTGCCGCTCCCTCTGCTGGCAGATACCTCTCAGTTGTTTCCTCCTCAGGGAAACCTTCCTTGACCTCCTGTACTAGGTCAAATCCTCCTACACCTGCTCTCATGGCACCCCTGCAGGCATTAGCCAGTTTTACTTTTCCATTCATTTTTGCGACTACTTGGTAAATGACTGCTTCTCTCACCAGACTCCAGGCTGGCTGCCTGTCTGTCTAGTTCTCCTTGGCATCCCAGCACCTGACATGTAAGTAGTGCACCCCCAAATCTAACTGCTGGATAAATGGAATGCCCAATTTCTTGGTAAGTCTAAAAAATGTCTTCTCTTATTTCAAGGCAACTTAAACATCATCTTTTAACAACCCTGAGGATCTCCCACCTCCCTCTGACCACAGGTAGCTGCACAGATAGGTGCCATTGAAATGCAGGGTAACTTAACTATCTCACAAATCTACCATAGCCATACTACCTTGTGCTGCAACTGTTTATTTACCTGCCTCTTCCCCCCCCAGCCTATGGTTGATTATGGGACAGGCATTATATTTTATTTGCACTGTATCCCCAACAGCTAGTACAATCTCTCCATAAAGTTTAGCCAAATGGATTAAATCATTCTTGATAACCTCTAAAGTGGATAGTGCAAACCTGAGCATTTTGTTTTTAAACAGATGATGACACTGAGGTTTGGAGACTTTAAATGACTTGCCTAAGGTCAGTCTTAAACCCAAGTCTCCTGGCTTCATAACCATGGGTCTTATATCCCATGGCCATGAAATATCCTGCAAAGTAGATTTCCCATCAATTCAAGCCTGGTTTTATGTCTATCACTGTTTCTGTGATCTGGGGTAATCCTCAAATTCCTTATGCATAAGATGGAAAGAAAACTGATCCCACTGTTCTACAGTGAGGATTTCATAATATAACATTTACAAAGGTACCTGGAATCTCTACCATCCTGCAAACTTTCTAAAAAAGATTATATTCTGTTTGGGCTTCATGATTGAGATGCAAATGAAAAAAAAAAAGAAAAAAAAATTCTAACAACTGACGTGTCTGACAATGGTCTCAAAAGGTGATAGAAATAATTGGCTTGAAGTTTAGTTCCTGCCTTCCAAAGCTCTGTTTAGTTGTGATCTACAGGTTCAGTTCAATTCCTGAATCATCCTGATGAAAGTAGGATCTAGCCCACCAGCCAGTAAGGTCTGGAATGGGTACTGACACAGGCTTCGTATCTAATGTTCTAGTAAAAGTTCTGTGCATCAACAGCCTCTCCTGCAGCTGTTACAGTGACATCCCTTCCACTCTCACCTTATATAGCAGAAAAGTACTATTTCTCCGATTTCATCAATTAGATAATATTTTCATAATCCAGAAGTGACATCATTTTGCTGACTTAATTTCAGTTATTCAATGTATTCCTTCCAGCACATTTTTATTGGGAACTACATTTTTTCACATCAAAGGAATTTATGTAGTTGTTTAATAACACATTAGAAATGTATTTAACCTGGTGAGTTCTCTGGACAGCTATACTGCTTGAAATCAATGGTTCCAAGGGAGCACGACTCATCTCATTACATGGGTTTTATGGGTAATGGATAATTAAAAATTTTTCAGGCCATATTTGCCTCAACTGTGCTCTATGAGCATAGTTTTAGGAACTGAGCACATCTTCCTTAACAAGCTGTAACAGACCCAGAATTGTTTAGGAAACAGCTAAGACACCCTCCACACTGAGGTACGGTGGCCACCTACTCAGGGTTTTGGTTCATTCCAGAAGGTACTTACTGTTCCTATCAGGATGCCAAACTCACCTTCTCTCATCTGAGTGCTAAAGTGATGCACCTGCCTTAAACAGCAACAGAAAAACTGCCACCACCCTAAGCCTTAAACCTCTCAACTTTCATCAAAAGACCATTAGAGAAAATGGCACTAATGACAAGTTATTAAAGAATATGTATTCCAAGTCTTCCCTAGATTACTAGTTTCTACATTTTAGACGGTTGTGGACACACGTGGAGAATCCGCTGAGATTCTCTCCCTGTAATAAATGAATACTGCATGAAAAATTATGGGTCTGTCAACCCCAATGAGACCCCCCCCCCCCCCCCACAGCTCATTTCCCAAGTCCCTAGAGAGGTGGGTGTCAGCCCTGGCTGCACATTAGCACCACCAAACAAAAAACACCATGCTGGGTCTTGCGCCCCTCAGAATTTCTGAAAGCTTCCTGGGTGAATCTAAAATGCAGGAGGTTTTAAAATATTTATTTACTTATTTACAGTGGTGTGCTGGAGGTGGTGCTTACTGGCTCACAAAAGCTGACTGTTAAATATCAAGGAACTTTTGTGAGACACACAACTGTTGGTAGCTCAGAATTGCCCATGGAAGGGAGCATTGTTTACAACACAGAAATCGGCAAAAGCTACAAATGGGGGGAGGGGGACGGTGGGCTAGAGTTTTTTTGTGTGTGTGCTTCTTATCAAGCACACCTGATTGAAAAACTACTGTTCCAATGGATTAAAAAACTCCAGGTAAAGAATTCTGCTCTAATTATTCCCATTCATAATCCAAAGTAGGCCTCTGGAGGGCTGAATAGTTGACCACAATATCATCTCGCTAGCCCTTGCAGCAAAATTATTTCCACAAAACAGGTGTATTTTGACATTTCTCCCTTAGTTTCATCAAGGAATGTTATAAAAAATGCACCTCATGAAACCCATGACTGCATATTTTATAGGTATACTTTTGAGGGCACTGTTCTTAATAACCTTCCAAGTCCACAAATGATGCTCCAGTGAGAAACTTGTTTTAAATTTAGATATTAGGAAGGAAAATACACACACACCCCACTGTCCAGGAGAACTAGTTTTCCCATCATGGACATTGAGAACTATTGCTTTTTCCTTTTCCTTTCAGCTGCTCATTAAGTTTTGACCACACTTTTCACCCCAACTATGACAAGAAATTTTTTTTTCTCCTCCTGTTCACTGTATGCTAATTTATATTTCCTCTGGTACTGACAGTTTATATTTTACTATTTTATTACATGTTATTTCTTATAAGGCCTTGCAAATACTTCATGGAATGAGTCAAGGTATGTTTGAAATAAAAACCTGTTGACTTGATTTTGCCTCATTTATGATTTGCATACCATGCTCCTGAAGTTCAAGTTGGCTCACATTGCAATGGCCTAGAGAACATTAAAAAATTCCCATGCCTGGGTTCTATCCTCAGAGATTTTGATTTAATTGATCTAGGATGCGGCATAGGTATCACGATTTTCAAAAGTTTTTTTAGGTCTTTCTAATGCATAGCCAGGGTTGAGAACCACTGATCCTAGGACGCTTTTATTACCAACCTGAATTCCAGTTCTGCCAAGCTTAGAAACCCTTGCCAGATGCATCCTCTTCTCATCTACAGACTCAAACGCCAAACAAGCCAAATACTCATAGACAACCTGGATCAGGTGTGCCCTACGGATGCCATAATTCAACACAGCTAACTGTTCACCCCCCCCCCCCCCCCGCCCCGGGCCCAACCCAACAGCCTGGGCAGCTCCCTGGGCCGAGGCCCTGAGTTCAAAGATTCGTCTGCCTTCACCTCCCCAAGTCCCAACAGGTCTCCTGGTAGAGTCTGCCAGATTCTGTCAAAACAGGAAAGAGATAAAACTGTTACCAATAGAATTGTGAAGTTTTCCAAAACACTGTTCATCATGTATTTCTCTGGTAAGTGTTTGAGCTTGTGGATGAAGTTGATCATGTATTCACACATCGGGGAGCGGTTTATTCGGTATACAAATCGGCCATTCTCAAACCTTGCATACTCCGTCTGCGAGGAAAAACAGTTTTGAGCATTGTTATACTTCTAAGTTCAAAATACATGGAACAGATACAACTGCCTGGAAAAGCATTTCTCTTTTTACTCTTTCAACTATAGGTTGTACATTTCATTTACTTTTAAAAAATCCTACCTCCAAACTTAGCCATACACAGAATGCATTATTTTTCTGGAGATTAAAAAAGTAGTATGTTGGAAAGGTAATCACTTTAAAGAAAATGTCTATAGATTCTTTAGCAAAGATCAGAGAAGCATATAATCTACTTGGTGATTCTCTACCTGGAGGAGATCTGTGAGAGCAGGCCCCAGCAAGCTCTAATTTTCCAAAAACCCAAAGAAAATCCCTTGTTACTGCAATAAGGACTCACAAATGAACAAACAATATCCCCAGTTTATTTTAGGGAACAATGGCTACTTCACACTGATCATGAGCCCCTGGTTGTTGGCTATCTACGTTTTTATATCAGGAATTAAGAAAAATAATGAGCATATTAATATATGCAGTCTGAAGATCCCATTGAAGTACTTAAATATACAAAACACATGTATAGCTACCCCTGAATCAAACAGGAATTAAAAAGGAATTGCAAATTATCTAGAGAACAGTGAAAATACTTTATACCAAAAACGTAAGTTAAACTATGGACTATGGTTAATAGTGCAATTATAAAAATGTGCTTTCATCGGTTGTAACAAATGTACCACACCAAGTCAAGGTATTAAACAGGGTGGTATATGGAAATCCTGCGTTTAGGCACAATTGATCTGTAAACCCACAACTTCTCTAACTAAAAAAATGGAAAAATAGGGAATACAATAAAGTTACATTTGGAGGCAGCTTCATATGTTTTTATCATTAAAGATGAAAAATTACAGAAATATACATCTTAAAAAACACATACACCACAAAATAAACCCAAACCACCAAGAAACCAAAGGAAACCAGGAAAAGTAAATTAAAGATAAAAGCTCAAATCAATGAAATAGAAAATAAAAATGCAGACAATAAATTAAAAAGTTCTTTGAAAAGACAAACACTTCACAAACTTAAGAAAAAAGAAAAAGCATTAAGAAAAGACAGGATTAAAGTGGAAAAAGACAAAACTGCAATTACAGAAGAGATTAGATTTATAAGAGGTTTCTTCACACAACTCTAAGGCAAGGAAAAAAAGGAAAAGAAGAAAAGAAAGGAAGGAAAAGAAAACCTAAGGGCCTAAGAACAAGGGATGCTTTCCAGCAATAAACACAATGCCAGTATTGAACCAAGAAGCAGCAGAAAACTTCAATAGACCAATCCAATTGCTGTGGAAGTGATAGAAAATTGTTTAGGGTTCTACCGCTGAAAAAAGGTACACAGATCAAATGGTTTCACAGCTAAGTTTTATGTAACCTTTAAAGAACAGTTATTTCCAAAGTTACTTACAATTATGCCAGGCAACAGAGAAAGGTAAGCTTTCCAATTCTTTTTAGGAAACTAATGAACGTTTAATAGAGATTATAAAACAGTGTAGACTAATCTCACTTATGAGATGCAAAAATTCTGTATAAGACATCAGCAAACAGAATCCGGCAATGTATCCAAAGTAGAACTTACTTCAGGAATGTTATGGTGGCTGATACTCAGAAAATGTATTACCCTAATTCATTATATGAACAAACCGAGAGGGGGAAAAATACAGCAAAAGAGTTGCTGAAAAGACATTTGATAAAGTACTGGTGCTATTACTAAAACAAAACAAACCTAAGCAAGACAGGAATAAAAAGAAAGCACTTAAATAGAAAATAAACACCATTTATAAAAAAACTACAGTAAATATAATGCTAAATGGTAAAATTAAAAAAAATATATTTTTATTAACATCAGTAACTATACAAGGATACCAACCATCATGGTTTCTATTTACAATTGTTTTGGAGGCTTTAGCAAATTAAAGGAGAAAAAAATAACAAAAACAATAATAAATAGGCATAAACATTGGAAAAGAGCTAACATGAAGCCTTCTCTCTTTGCTGCATAGAAAATCCAAGCATCTAGAAAAAAATTCACGAAAGTAAGAAAATTTGATAGAATGGCCAGATAGAATATACATATGCAAAAATCAAGAGCTTTTCTCTTTTCAAGTAATTAGAATCTAGAAATGGGGAAGTGTAATGAAGTATGTAACATTTAGAAATATATTTAACAAGAAAGGGATAGACCTATATGATAAAAACTATAAAATCCTATTAAGCTATAAAATAAGATGGAAATGCAAATGGATTCTTAGTTAGGAAGACTTAATATAAAAATGTCAATTTCCCCCAAATTAATACCTAATTTTAATGCAACTACAATTAGATTGCACAAACAAGGGTTGTTTTTTTTTTTTCTTTTTTCTCTTTACATTTTAAAATGATCTCATTACTTAGAAAAATAAATGCTGGTTACTAGCTTAGAAAAAATATGAAAAAGCCTAGTGAGGTTGACTTGCCTCAGCAGATATCACAACATACTATAAAGCCAATGGAATCAGATCAACATGGTACTGGGATATTAGAGACAAAAAGAACATGGAATAAATAGAACACAGTGACAGTGCCCAGTACATGTGGTAGATTAAAGGGGACATGTCCATTCAGGTGGAAAAGGATGAATCATTTAATAAATGGTTTTGACATTTGGAAGAAATATAAGCAGACTTCCATTTCTTACCAAACACAGAAATATATTCTAGATGGATTAAAGACTTAAATGTAAAACTCTACCTGCTACAATCACACCAACTCCTCTTTAAAAATTCCTGGGAATTTACCAATCAAAAGCACCATCTCTCTGCTCCCTAAACCAGTATAGCGCTTTGGGGGGGGGGGGTAATATCTGAGGACATAATGAAAAAATACTTTGAAATCTGGGGAACTGAGAAACCTGTCTGGTTCATTTTCTCTCACATGTTCCTCTAAAAGGCAGGAAAGTCCTACAGAAAAGCATCCCTGATGACTTGGCCATGCGGTAGCGCTGCTAACATTCACCTTTCACTGACAGGTGACTTTGCTTCTTCCTCCTCAAGAGAGATGGAGGCCACTGGTCCCAGGTCTCCCAGACTTTCTCATTCAACAGCCCTTTCTCACTACTGCTCTCCTTGGAAGCCCTGGACATTGCGTTGGGCAGCTTCCTCCCTTCCCTCTTTGTCCTTTGCCCGTGTGTGTGTTTGTCTTCCTTCCACTCAACCTAGAGCTGACTGCTGTTCCCTAAGTTTAGTCCTTATTTCTGCACTCCTATTATCCCCTCTCTGCGGTAGTTCTCCAATCCCACAGCTTTAGTCACCCACAAAGCTCAGGATTCCCAAATGATATTTTCAAGTGTTTACTTTCCTCCCAAATACTAGTTTTGCACCTACAGTTATCCCCTGTATATCTTTTTTTTTTTTTTTTTAAATCATCATTTTATTGAGATATATTCACATACCACGCAGTCATACAAAATAAATTGTACTTTCGATTGTTTACAGTACCATTACATAGTTGTACATTCATCACCTAAATCAATCCCTGACACCTTCATTAGCACACACACAAAAATAACAAGAATAATAATTAGAGTGAAAAAGAGCAATTGAAGTAAAAAAGAACACTGGGTACCTTTGTCTGTTTGTTTCCTTCCCCTATTTTTCTACGCATCCATCCATAAACTAGACAAAGTGGTGTTTGGTCCTTATGGCTTTCCCAATCCCATTGTCACCCCTCATAAGCTACATTTTTATACAACTGTCTTCGAGATTCATGGGTTCTGGGTTGTAGTTTGATAGTTTCAGGTATCCACCACCAGCTACCCCAATTCTTTAGAACCTAAAAAGGGTTGTCTAAAGTGTGCATAAGAGTGCCCACCAGAGTGACCTCTCGGCTCGTTTTGGAATCTCTCTGCCACTGAAGCTTATTTCATTTCCTTTCACATCCCCCTTTTGGTCAAGAAGATGTTCTCCGTCCCACGGTGCCAGGTCTACATTCCTCCCTGGGAGTCATATTCCACATTGCCAGGGAGATTCACTCCCCTGGGTGTCTGATCCCACGTAGGGGGGAGGGCAGTGATTTCACCTTTCAAGTTGGCTTAGCCAGAGAGAGAGGGCCACATCTGAGCAACAAAGAGGCATTCAGGAGGAGACTCTTAGGCACAAATACAGGGAGGCCTAGCCTCTCCTTTGCAGCAACCGTCTTCCCAAGGGTAAAACTTATGGTAGAGGGCTCAACCCATCCAACCACCAGTCCCCTATGTCTGTGGTCATGTTAGCAACCATGGAGGTGGGGTAGGCGAATACCCCTGCATTCTCCACAGGCTCCTCAAGGGGGCACTACATCTTTTTTTTTTTTTTTTCCCTTGTTTGTCTTTTTTCTTTTTTCTTTCTTTTTTTTTTTTTTTTAACTTTCCCTTCTTTTTTCAAATCACCTGTATGAAAAAAAAAGTTAAAAAGAAAACAAACATACAATAAAAGAGCATTTCAAAGAGACCATAGCAAGGGAGTAAGAAAAAGACAACTAACCTAAGATAACTGCTTAACTTCCAACATGTTCCTACTCCACCCCAAGAAAGTTACATAATATAGCAACATTTCAGTGAACTTGTTCCTACTACAACCATCAGAAATTAACAGACCATAGTCATTTCTGGGCATCCCCAGAACGTTAAATAGCTTATCTGTTCTTCTTGGATTATTGTTCCCCCTTCCTTAATTGCTCTCTACTGCTAGTTCCCCTACATTCTACATTATAAACCATTTGTTTTACATTTTTCAAAGTTCACATTAGTGGTAGCATATAATATTTCTCTTTTTGTGCCTGGCTTATTTCGCTCAGCATTATGTCTTCAAGGTTCATCCATGTTGTCATATGTTTCACCAGATCGTTCCTTCTTACTGCCGCGTAGTATTCCATCGTGTGTATATACCACATTTTATTTATCCACTCATCTGTTGAAGGACATTTGGGTTGTTTCCATCTCTTGGCAATTGTGAATAATGCTGCTATGAACATTGGCGTGCAGATATCTGTTCGTGTCACTGCTTTCCGATCTTCCGGGTATATCCCGAGAAGTGCAATCGCTGGATCGAATGGTAGCTCTATCTCTAGTTTTCTAAGGAACTGCCAGACTGACTTCCAGAGTGGCTGAACCATTATACAGTCCCACCAACAATGAATAAGAGTTCCAATTTCTCCACATCCCCTCCAGCATTTGTAGTTTCCTGTTTGTTTAATGGCAGCCATTCTAACCGGTGTTAGATGGTATCTCATTGTGGTCTTAATTTGCATCTCTCTAATAGCTAGTGAAGCTGAACATTTTTTCATGTGTTTCTTGGCCATTTGTATTTCCTCTTCAGAGAACTGTCTTTTCATATCTTTTGCCCATTTTATAATTGGGCTGTCTGTACTATTGTCATTGAGTTGTAGGATTTCTTTGTATATGCAAGATATCAGTCTTTTGTCAGATACATGGTTTCCAAAAATTTTTTCCCATTGAGTTGGCTGCCTCTTTACCTTTTTGAGAAATTCCTTTGAGGTGCAGAAACTTCTAAGCTTGAGGAGTTCCCATTTATCTATTTTCTCTTTTGTTGCTTGTGCTTTGGGTGTAAAGTCTAGGAAGTGGCCTCCTAATACAAGGTCTTGAAGATGTTTTCCTACATTATCTTCTAGGAGTTTTATGGTACTTTCTTTTATATTGAGATCTTTGGTCCATTTTGAGTTAATTTTTGTGTAGGGGGTGAGGTAGGGGTCCTCTTTCATTCTTTTGGATATGGATATCCAACTCTCCCAGCCCCATTTGTTGAAAAGACCATTATGGCTCAGTTCGGTGACTTTGGGGGCCTTATCAAAGATCAGTCGGCCATAGATCTGAGGGTCTATCTCTGAATTCTCAATTCGATTCCATTGATCTATATGTCTATCTTTGTGCCAGTATCATGCTGTTTTGGCAACTGTGGCTTTATAATAAGCTTCAAAGTCAGGGAGTGTAAGTCCTCCCACTTCGTTTTTCTTTTTTAGAGTGTCTTTAGCAATTCGAGGCATCTTCCCTTTCCAAATAAATTTGATAACTAGCTTTTCCAAGTCTGCAAAGTAGGTTGTTGGAATTTTGATTGGGATTGCATTGAATCTGTAAATGAGTTTGGGTAGAATTGACATCTTAATGACATTTAGCCTTCCTATCCATGAACATGGAATATTTTTCCATCTTTTAAGGTCCCCTTCTATTTCTTTTAGTAGAGTTATGTAGTTTTCTTTGTATAGGTCTTTTACATCTTTGGTTAAGTTGATTCCTAGGTACTTGATTTTTTTAGTTGCTATTGAAAATGGTATCTTTTTCTTGAGTGTCTCTTCAGTTTGTTCATTTCTAGCATATAGAAACATTACTGACTTATGTGCATTAATCTTGTATCCCGCTACTTTGCTAAATTTGTTTATTAGCTCTAGTAGGTGTATCGTTGATTTCTCAGGGTTTTCTAGATATAAGATCATATCATCTGCAAACAATGACAGTTTTACTTCTTCTTTTCCAATTTGGATGCCTTTTATTTCTTTGTCTTGCCGGATTGCCCTGGCTAGCACTTCCAGCACAATGTTGAATAACAGTGGTGACAGCGGGCATCCTTGTCTTGTTCCTGATCTTAGAGGGAAGGCTTTCAGTCTCTCACCATTGAGTACTATGCTGGCTGTGGGTTTTTCATATATGCTCTTTATCATGTTGAGGAAGTTTCCTTCAATTCCTACCTTTTGAAGTGTTTTTATCAAAAAGGGATGTTGGATTTTGTCAAATGCTTTTTCAGCATCTATTGAGATGATCAATTGATTTTTCCCTTTCGAGTTTTTAATGTGTTGTAATACATTGATTGTTTTTCTGATGTTGAACCATCCTTGCATGCCTGGAATGAACCCCACTTGGTCATGGTGTATGATTTTTTTAATGTGTCTTTGGATTCGATTTGCAAGTATTTTGTTGAGGATTTTTGCATCTATATTCATTAGGGAGATTGGCCGGTAGTTTTCCTTTTTTGTAGCATCTTTGCCTGGTTTTGGTATTAGATTGATGTTAGCTTCATAAAATGAGTTAGGTAGTGTTCCATTTTTTTCAATGTTTTGAAAGAGTTTGAGTAAGATTGGTGTCAGTTCTTTCTGGAAAGTTTGGTAGAATTCCCCTGTGAAGCCATCTGGCCCTGGGCATTTATTTGTGGGAAGATTTTTGATGACTGATTGGATCTCTTTGCTTGTGATGGGTTGGTTGAGGTCTTCTATTTCTTCTCTGGTCAGTCTAGGTTGTTCATATGTTTCCAGGAAATTGTCCATTTCTTCTACATTATCCAGTTTGTTGCCATACAGTTGTTCATAATATCCTCTTATAATTTTTTTAATTTCTTCAGGATCTGCAGTTATGTCACCTTTTTCATTCATTATTTTGTTTATATGGGTCTTCTCTCTTTTTGATTTTGTCAGTCTAGCTAGGGGCTTGTCAATCTTGTTGATCTTCTCAAAGAACCAACTTTTGGTGATATTTATCCTTTCTATTGTTTTTTTGTTCTCTATGTCATTTATTTCTGCTTTAATCCTTGTTATTTCTTTTCTTGTACTTGGTTTAGGATTGGTTTGCTGTTCATTTTCTAGCTTCTTCAGTTGATCCATTAGTTCTTTGATTTTGGCTCTTTCTTCCTTTTTAATATATGCGTTTAGTGCTATAAATTTCCCCCTTAGCACTGCTTTTGCTGCATCCCATAGGTTTTGGTATGTTGTGTTCTCATTTTCATTCGTCTCTATATATTTAGCAATTTCTCTTGCTATTTCTTCTTTAACCCACTGATTGTTTAGGAGTGTGTTGTTTAACCTCCAGGTATTTGTGAATTTTCTAAGTCTCTGATGGTTATTGACTTCTAATTGTATTCCATTGTGGTCAGAGAATGTGCTTTGAATAATTTCAATCTTTTTAAATTTATTGAGGCTTGTTTTATGTCCCAGCATATGATCTATTCTGGAGAAAGTTCCGTGAGCACTAGAAAAGTATGTGTATCCTGGTGATTTGGGATGTAATGTCCTGTAGATGTCTGTTAAATCTAATTCATTTATCAGATTGTTTAGGTTTTCAATTTCCTTATTGGTCTTCTGTCTGGTTGATCTATCTATAGGAGAGAGTGATGTGTTGAAGTCTCCCACAATTATTGTGGAAACATCAATTGCTTCCTTTAGTTTTGCCAATGTTTCTCTCATGTATTTTGTGGCACCTTGATTGGGTGCATAGACATTTACGATTGTTATTTCTTCTTGCTGAATTGCCCCTTTTATTAGTATGTAGTGGCCTTCTTTGTCTCTCAAAACATCCATGCATTTGAAGTCTATTTTATCTGAGATTAATATTGCTACACCTGCTTTCTTTTGGCTGTAGCTTGCATGAAATATTTTTTTCCATCCTTTCACTTTCAATTTCTTTGTGTCCCTGTGTCTAAGATGAGTCTCTTGTATGCAACATATTGATGGTTCATTTTTTTTTGATCCATTCTGCGAATCTATATCTTTTAATTGGGGAGTTTAATCCATTTACATTCAACGTTAAAACCGTGAAGGCATTTCTTGAATCGGCCATCTTATCCTTTGGATTATGTTTGCCATATTTTTCCCTCTCTCTATTAATATCCTTTATTGTACCCATACCGAGTCTCTTTAGTACTGAACCTTTCTCCAAGTCTCTCTGTCCTGTCTTTGTTTCTCTGTCTGTAGGGCTCCCTTTAGTATCTCCAGTAGGGCAGGTCTCTTGTTAGCAAATTCTCTCAGCATTTCTTTGTCTGTGAAAAATTTAAGCTCTCCCTCAAATTTGAAGGAGAGCTTTGCTGGATAAAGTATTCTTGGCTGGAAATTCCTCTCTCTCAGAATTTTAAATATATCGTGCCACTGCCTTCTCGCCTCCATGGTGGCTGCTGAGTAGTCACTACTTAGTCTTATGCTGTTTCCTTTGTATGTGGTGAATTGCTTTTCTCTTGCTGCTTTCAGAACTTGCTCCTTCTCTTCTATGTTTGACAGTGTGATCAGTATATGTCTCGGAGTGGGTTTTTTTGGATTTATTCTATTTGGAGTTCGCTGAGCATTTATGATTTGTGTATTTATGTTGTTTAGAAGATTTGGGAAGTTTTCCCCAACAATTTCTTTGAATACTCTTCCTAGACCTTTACCCTTTTCTTCCCCTTCTGGGACACCAATGAGTCTTATATTCGGACGTTTCATATTATCTATCATATCCCTGAGGTCCATTTCGAGTTTTTCAATTTTTTTCCCCATTCTTTCTTTTATGCTTTCATTTTCCATTCTGTCATCTTCCAGGTCACTGATTCGTTGTTCAACTTCCTCTAGTCTTGTACTATGAGTGTCCAGAATCTTTTTAATTTGGTCAACAGTTTCTTTAATTTCCATAAGATCATCCATTTTTTTATTTAGTCTTGCAATGTCTTCTTTATGCTCTTCTAGGGTCTTCTTGATTTCCTTCATATCCCGTACTAGGGTCTCATTGTTCATCTTTAGTTCTTTGAGTAGCTGCTCTAGGTGTGTCTCTTCTGGTCTTTTTATTTGGGTGCTTGGGCTTGGGTTATCCATATCGTCTGGTTTTTTCATATGCTTTATAATTTTCTGTTGTTTTTGGCCTCGTGGCATTTGCTGACCTTGATAGGGTTCTTTTAGGGTTTGTAGACCAGTTGAAGTCCTTATCTCTAATTTATCAGATCTACAGCTTCGTGGAGTACACTTTCTCTAACTAACCAGCAGGTGGCGTCCACGAGCCACCTGTTCTCCACAAGCCCGATCTCCCCTGCTTAGCCTTTTTGGTGAGTGGGGGAGTGAGTCTTGTGGGGCCCAATTGGTGTCCCAAGCTTGCGTGTGTAGTTGGTGTTGCCTGCCCTGTATGTGGGGCGTGTTTCTGGGCAGTCGGGGAGGGGGGGGTGGCCCTAACAATCAAATCTCCCTGATGATCCTAGAGTTTTAAAGCTACTGCAATAGTCTAATCCTTCAGTTCAGTCCTGCCACAGTTTGTCTCTGCCACTGACCCACAAGTCTTTGGTATTGGCGTATGGCTCCTGAGACTTGCAAGTGGGCCCCTCTTCCAGGCTGTGCACCCCGGGTCCTCTGTTGAGGGATGACTGTGCTATGTCGCAGGTGAGTGCCGTCCCCCCAGGGCAGTTCTGGGCTGCTGGGCTGTGTTGGGAGGCTCCCAGTCTGCTCAAATGATGGCTGAATGGGGCTCTGTTAATTCACACTGCTCCCCCTTCCCAGCTCTGGGACATTCAGCTGAGGTTGCAGGGAAGGCTAATGTCCACGCCCAGTTTTGTGGTGTGTGCCTGTTATTTGAAGCACTTCCGTCACACTGGGTTGTCTGGGGCAGCTCTGGGCTATGGGGCTGGCGATGGGCAGGAGTGTTTCCTGTCCACCAGGATGGTGGCTGTGAGCGGACACCCCCCTTTTCTTGGGAAGTTGTGTTGTTTAGTGAATTTTCTCAGCCACTGGATTATTGCCTTTTGTCTCAGAGCTCTCTTAGTTCTGCTCTTGACTTGACGTGCCCAAATTTCAATTCTTTGAAGCTTTCTGTATTGAGCTTCTTAGAGTAATTGTTTTAGAAAAAGCAAAAAGGATTTAAAAAAAAAAAAAAAAACAAAAAAAACAAACAAAAAAAAAAACGGCCCTCCTCAGAGATCTAATGGGTTATTGAAATGCTAATAGACAAAGCTACCAGGGCCATTAAGGAAAGGTGCCCAGGGCAGAGAGATCAGCCTTGCTTCGGGATTTGCATATGCGCCTCAAGGCCTGATCTCCGCCCTTCCCCTTTCTGTGTTCACCAGAACTCCAAAAATCCTCTGCTTTTATTTTGGAGTTTTTCATGTTGTTTTTTTTCTATGCCTGTCTCCTCTCTGCTGGGCTGGCTGCTCTCAGAGTCTCTGGTGTCTGGCCTCAGTCTATCTATGGTTGGAGTTTGAATCAGTAGAATGAGTTTCCGGTAAGAGCAGCCACTGCAATTCTCCCTTCTCCTTCCTGGAGCTGACAGCCCCTCCTCCCCCGGGACTGAGCCTGGCAGGGAGGGGCGCGGGTCCCCTGGCCGCAAAAACTTACAGATTTCGCTGATCTCAGCAGTTCCACGTTTTCATGAGTGTTGTATGAAGTATGCCCAAAGACAGATTGCTCTGTGGTGTCCAGTCCACGCAGTTCCTGGCTTTTTACCTACTTTCCTGGAGGAGTAACTAAAACATACAGCTCACCAGTCTGCCATCTTGCCCCGCCTCCCCTCTGTATATCTTGAATACCTTATTTTCCTTATCTCTGCTGGTGGCAGTAATTGTCATTCCAAGGACAGAATGTGGGTGTGATCTTTGACTCTTCCTCTTCTTTAATCTTTAATATCCCATCACTTTCTAAGTTTCATTCAAAAAGTCTTAGTGGGTTCCCAATGCCACCAATTTTCGTAAAGCTCATGTCACCGCAAGCTGTCTAGGTAGTCAATTCACCTATATTCCTTCTGCTGGCATAACCCTCCTTAACATCATTCTCACGAAGCTCTTCCTGTGCTCAGGAAGCTCTGAGGGCCTGCAGCATGCAAAATCCTCAGGCACCCAAGGTCTACAAAACAGGTCTTCTACCCCAACCCCTACCCCCACCCCAATTCATCCTCTCGCTCACTCCTCAACACAGTGTCTTTGTTACAGTCAGGTTGGGATCCTGGACCTGCAATGTCCATGGCCACTGGCCACTGCAAATACAAACTGCTTACTAAACATAGACTGATTGGTTCATGGCTAATGGATAGAAGGCATTGGAAAATACAACTTTAAATGGAATGCCAACTATATATGTTATCACACAAAGCAACTGACTCTGATAAAACAGACATACATTTTTTAAAGGATGGAGGCATGACATATAAAAGCCATAAATAGGTGTCTGATCCCAATATATAATAAACATATTAAAGTGAACAGAATAGAAATGGCAAACACAACATTATCAAACTTAAGGTGTTGGTTTTGGAAGGCAGGTGCCAATCAGCTGAATGACGCCTTGATTGCTGGCTACAGGGCCTGGAAGTGTCCTTGAACCCAGGGGTGGGGTGAGACCCCCTTGCTTCTGATAGGTGGCCGGGCCTGTCTATACCCCTCTCGGTTTGCACACCCAGGAGGACTGGCATGGAACTTCCTATTTGCCTTCTATCAGGTCCTTTCAAATCATTTTACCTTTTAAAAAGTAACAGAGAAAAGAAAGGAGAGAAAGGGAGGGGAAGGAGGAGACATCAAAAAAGTAAAACTCTCTGCCCCAATGAAAGTTGAGGAAAGGCCATGGAACGCCCTTGAATGAAGGGTCTGGTATATAGAAGCCAACTTACCTCTACTTTTTCTACTACTTGCTTCCCGAAGGAACAAACTTTGGTGGAACAGGTGACTGTCATGTTTTCAGAACTCTCGTACTGACTGGTTACACCATAAAAAGCCCCAGCATCGTCTTGAATATTGCAGTTTAAATCCGCCTGTTGGAAAGGAAGTGGAAGTGGGGATTATTCTCTCATCGCGGGAGTCATGGCAACAAGCAGTAACTATCAGGGTAAGACCTCCGTTCTGGCAGGAGTGGCTCAGGGAGGTAGGGAGGAGATGCCTCGCTGGAAACAAGTTCAATGGCCCATGGATCATTTTTTTTTAAGAGGGTGCTAATTTGGCAGTCTTCCCTTGAAATGACATGCTGCATAGATCTGTTTCATTTTACTTTCTTGTATTCAGTTGCAGAATACTGTACCTTTGCAATAAAAGATCCATGAGGTCTCTGAAAGAATATAGTATTTGAATCAGAATCATATTCACTAATCTTTAGAGATATTTAAAAGAACAGACAAATCTATAGCTGATTGGGCATGTTACGCACATGAAAACAGAAACTTTACTAAAAATTACAGCATCTGGAGGGGAAATGGTTCCTGGAGAAGACTGGCTTACAAAGATGCTCAATAATGCAAAATGTCACTCATTTAATGCATTTTTATTAGTACTCACTATGGAAGGCTCATGTTAGACACTACATGGGACTTGACTGACACCTAATATCCGAGACGTACATAAAGTAATCGTAATTCAGGTAGAAAACAAGTACCATGTTAAAGGAACTCGGTTCAAACAATGGCAGGCATTACCTTTGACCAGGGTTGTTATTTAAGAGATTGCTGAGACAGGCATTTGCACAGGTCAAGATTTGAACACACAGAGAAGGGCTAAGGGCATAGTGGGCAGAAGCCTGCAGTGATTCATTCTAGCTACCATGTAAGAACTATGGAGACTGCAAGAACTTGGGCCTAGATGAGGCATGTGGATTTTAATCATAGGAAATAGGGATCCCTTGAAACTTTGGTGCGAGTAAGTGATGTGATCAAAACTATGCTTCAGAGAGAAGTCTCTCTGTCTTGATGTAATCAGAGGCTGCTGATTGAAAGTTCTCTCCCTCAAATATCTGCCAATCCCCTAACTAGACTCCAGGCACTGTCCGGAGATGAGGATACAACAGTGAGAAAAAGCTGAGCCTGTCCTTGCTCTCACGGGCCTTATGAATTAGTAGGACAGACAGGGCAGTCATTACTCCAATGGAGGTACAGTGTGTGTGTCTGTGGAGGGGGGAGGGATCATGGGAACAAACAGTGGAGAGCAGGACTCCAGAGTCAGGAGAGATTCCAGTGATGCAGTTCAGATCCAAAGAAAGAGGAGACTGCTCAAGCAGGATGTGCATTCCCTCAGAGAAGAGCACATTAAAGGTTGCACGGCCAGAAACAAGAGCTACAAAATAGCTGGAACAGAGAGAAAAGGAGAGAGTGTGGCAGGAGTGGCTGCAGAAGTGGGAGGATGTATGTCTTATTTCCTAAAAGCAATGGGATGCAGAAATTTTAAGGAGATGGAATGGGGCAGTTAGAGGGTATGATCAGCTCTGTATTCCAAAAGGGCACCCCTGACCACAGCTTGTAGGAGGGCCTGGAAGAGAACAAGAGAGAATGTAGAGATCCATTAGAAGGCCATTGCAACAGTCCAAACGAGAGATGATACTATTTGGACTTTGGTGTTAGCTGTTGAGAGGTAGGTTACTCAAACGTAACTTTCTATTTTTTGAGGTTTGGCACATTTTAACTAGCTAAGTTTAATACCTTGGCAGGCACTATGCACCATGAAGAGTCAGTATAGTTTCTAAGAATGACCTGAGTCATCCTATGTATTTAATAAGGACCTGTACTTGAATTTCCTTCTTGAATTCAGTATCAGGAAAATGTTTGTAGGTAAAACTTTGTTATTTTCTGGATTCAAATAAAAAGAACCCGATACTCTATGTTCCCATTTTCTTCTTGCCAAGAAATTCAAAGCTAAATTCTGTGCTCAACTACAGTAATTTACTTAACCCAGGTGTTTTTAACAGCTACTAACAACCAGCATACAGCTCCTTTTACTGGTTTCCAATCTGCTTTTAATTGTACTTGTCGAGTTTTATACTGCCCGTAAATTTTGTAGGCCTCCTTACATTTTGCTTTTGGGGAATCATACAGGATGCAAATCCTAAATTTACACAGGGGTGCATTTTTCTCAGATTCAAAGCTTTAACATTTGGCTCACAAAAGTGCAGCTTAGGTGGCAAAGGGTGCACGCCTTTCCTTAACCAAGACCTACACTGAGCTACCTAAGGCCTAAAAGGTCCCTGGGTCTACCTGAGCTCCATCCTCCAGGGGTGAAAGGTTACCAAGTATTGCCAATTAATCTTACACACACAAGGTCAGAACCTTGGAATTAACATCATACCTTCCAAAGGATGGCTGTTACCCAGCTTCTCAAGGTGCACACGAAGACTGGGTCTTCAAGAACTACTCTCCCTTACAGTTTCACTACCATCTTGGAACACACCTCTCTTTCTGAGGTGGTGGGGTTAACAGTGACAATCTCCTTTTTTGTGTGATTTAAGCTCTTACTAATATAATGTGGTTTGTGCCAAAATTTTTTTTTGCATTTTTAAAAAACTAAAAACATGCACATGGTAAATAGAGAAAAAAAAATCATAAGGTACAAGCTCTGCAGAGGTAACCAATTATTAACTCTTTCTCCAGTGTCCTTTTAGAAATATTTTAGCATATTCAAGCATATACATACCTTCTTTTTTGCATGAATATTAATTCTTCTTAACCTTGTTTCTTTTGTTTATCTAAACATCTTAGAGATCATATAGAACAGAAACAGATCATCAGTATTAAAAAGAATAGCCACTTAAAAAAATGAACAGCCACTCTTTTTAGTGTCTGCATACTATTCCATGGCATGAGGTGGCATAATTTAATACGTGACCTATGAACAATATTTAGCATATTTAGTTTTAAATTTTAAACAAAAATATTCCAAGTAGTCATACAGAATGACAGAAATGAAGCAATGTAAGTTCTATTTCTTTGTTTTCACAATCACTGTGCTATCACTGTTCATTTTTTATCCCACTGTTTAACGGCAAGAAGTACCACCACAGGAACTGCAGACTCAAACTGTACGTGAAACAAGCTCGAACAATTCCAAACAGTAAAGACCTTACTATGGAAATGAACACAAGGCTGAGTCCAGGTGTGTTTTTAAAGGATAAGGAATATAATAGATAGGTAATACAAGAGTGCTCATTTGAAGCATACACACACACACATACTTGTGTATGTATATATAAAATGAAAACTTAACACTAACTGCAGCAATTGTTTAGGACTTAGACCAACAAGGGATCTTTTTTGGGGAGAAGTATTTTATCAGTGGCGTGGTTTAGAATTGTCTCTGCATGGTGATAATAAAAAGAATGACTTTTACGTGGTTTTGCCATTGTTTTTAAATTCTTTACAGACAATGAACACTGTTATTGGCTGCACCTGGGGCCATCCTCAACTTTGGTTCATCATTCTCCCTTAGAGTTTCCCAAATAATTTTAATTAGTTTTAGTGTGGAATGGATTGTCTGTAGTAAGACAGGAGTTAGCAAAGTGAAATTATTAAAGAACACACATCATGAAAACCTGCCCTCAGTAACTATCCCAACAAAATATGAGTTTTAAAGTTGTCAAGGTTAATATTAAATTAAGGTATAAGGTACCTTCAGCAAACTGCACAAGTCTTGAGTTTATAGCTCGATTAATTTTCGTAAAATAAACTGACTCATGTGACCAGCACTCAGATGAAAAAACAGAGCAGAAGACCCCCCAAGCCTGCCCCTGATGTTCCCTTCCAGTCACCATCACCCACACCCCCACAAGGGAACCACTGTCTTATTTTCCAAGCACCATATGTTACTGTTTTTTTTTGAACTCTAAAGAAATGGAATCACACAGTGTTTACTTTGTGTCTGACTACATTTGCTCAGCAGTGTATTTGTGAGATTCATCCATTTTGTTGTATGTAGTTCATTCATTCTCATTACTGTACAGTAACCCACTGAATGCATAGTACCATGATGTATCCATTCTACACCAATGGACATTTGGGATGTTTCCAAATTGGGCCTATCATGGATGATTCCACCATGAACATTCTTATATATGTCTTTGATGAAGACACATATGAGTTTCTGTTGGGTGTTCTTAGGAGTGGAATTGCTGGGTCACAGGATCTATGTGCATTTCATAGAGACAAAGTGCATAGATGTTTTGTGAATTACCTTGTTTTTCTTTTGCAGCTTGAGAAAAGTTTGTATTTAATTATTAGTGTTAATAGGTTAGAATTTAAAAGCCTTCCCTACTAACAGTAAATAACCAATTTGCTTTACAATTGCTTTGCAAATATGCTGGAACACGGAACATAATCATGTAGCCATCCAACCATATCCAGGCTGTTCTTCAGGAATTTTTTAGGAGGGAGTATTGATGGGAAAGATAATTATCTCTCAGCTGACGATATTAACACTATCCCAGGAAGAAATAACAGTCACTGAGCTTCCAGGAAGCAAAGGTAATACCAAAGAAAGAATCAAAATTAAATCAACAAAAAAGGAAACCAATTCTATGGTCTGGGACTGGAGTTCTTTCCCAGTACTGGTTTATCCCTCCAAATGAAAACACGGGGTGTAAAGCAAGCCTACTTCATGACATTCTGAAGGCAAGAAAATGAGAAAAAATGTGCAGGGATCAGAAAGAGAAACGATTTCTGCCTAATCAGCCTTATCTGCCCAGAAGATATTTTTAAAAAGCAAATAAATACAAAAATCCAAGCAATAGCTTAAAAACCAGCCAACTTACCTACCCAACAAATTCCAAATGCAAACCATATCCTTATCTGGGGATAACAGCCTGAAATAGGTGGTCATGGGCCAGGTTCTGATGTGTTAAGGAGCAATACTCTCAAATGTGGTTGAGGAAGGCCAGTCTATAGGAAAAGGGCCCTTCTTAGAAATCTCCCCCAAATTTCCCTAGAAGAGACTCTGAGTATGAACTGGGTCAAAGGCCAGCTTTCTCTCCCACTTCCTAAAGCAGAAATCCTTTCCACAGCATGTCCAGAGCTACATTCTGGCTAAATATCTTCAGTCACAGACATATCACTACCTCATAAAATACTTACTACATTGTTGGACAGGTCTATTTGTTAGGCAGTACTTTTTCCTGTTGTGTTAGATTTCTATTGTTGCCCTAAGAAATTACCACACATTTAGTGTCTCAAAATAACACGAATTTATTATCTTACAGTTCTATAGGTCACAAATCTGACATGGGTCTTCAAGGGCTAAAATCGGGGTGTTGGCAGGGCTTTGTTTCTTTCTGCAGACTGTAGGGGAGAATCTGTTTCCATGCTCCTGTTTTCCAGCTTCTTGGGCTGCCCAACTTCCTTGCCCCTTCCTCCATTTAGTCACAAAGCCAGCAACTTTGGGTTGAGTCCTTCTCACAATGCTTTCGCTCGGGTTCTCTTCTTTTGCCTCCCTCTTCAACTTTTAAGGACCCTTGTGAATGCACCTAACCCACTCAGATAATCCAGGATAACCTCCCTGGATTAGCCTATCTCATCTCCCTACTTGATGATAGCAACCTTTTTTCCCCTTTGCCGCGTAACAGAACATATTCAAGATACCAGGGATCAGGACATTTACATTGTAGGGGAGCCATTATTCTGACTTCCACACCACTTAAGTAAGTTCAAATTGGCTTTCTTGTAGCTTCCACCTAGAGACTGTGCCTTTTAGAATCTCGCAGACCTAAAAACACTCTGTGACAAGTCTGCAATTCTGTTTCATTTCCCCTTTAATCTCCCATTTCCTCTCCCCCTCCTTCTTACCCACAAAGTGCTTCAGGGCCTGTACGCATCCCAGGATTCAAGTTCAACATTTAGTTTTCTTATGCTTCATCCTGATTTCAGACCACTGTTCCATCCAGTCTGGATATCTGTGAATCCTGACTCTTCATCTGTCATATCTCTTCTGAGATATGTATCATCTGACAGCACAGGTAGCAGAATCAAGGATTTGGAGTCAGTTATTCAAGTCTCAGTTTCTTCCTCTTCAAACCCGGGGAAGAAAAACCTGCCTCCAAGGGCCACTGTGATGATGTGTGGATATAATGCATGTGAAACTCATCTGTGAACTGGAATGTGCTACACTGATGACAGCCATTAATAACACTGAAAATCGCTCCTTATTAACTTGCTGTTTTAAAATATGGAATGTGACAGGGATAAGGACAGCCTTCAAGTCACACCTCCCCCAATGTAGACGGTGGTTGGTAATCAATAAACATGTTAAGGACTGTCACCGCAGAGCCAGTTTTGGCCTCATTTCACATTTATCAGGTGTGCGGCACAGATGGAACAATGGGTTTCTCCAACGAAAGAAATCAGGAGTTTTTCTGATTTTGTGAGCTTATGACAAGTCTTATATTTTGTGTGTAACTGCACTAACAGGTACAAAATTATCGTCTTTTCCACAAGTTGTTAAATAATTCCTTCTGGAAATAAAAAATGCAATCATTAATAAATGTGTTGAAAGAATTAAAAGTACAAGGTCTATTGTGGGCAAGTCATGGAAAACAATGTAAATGCAGTGCAGAAGCAGGAAACAATGCCAGGGAGAAAAAGCCAACAGCCCCAGCAAGCAAAGAAACAGTAATGGACCATAAATTTCCCCAAGAATTTAAAGCAGGGACTCAAATAGATATTTGTACACCAGCTTTCATTGCAGTCCTATTCACAAGAGCCAAAAGGTGAAAGCAACCCAAGTGTCTATCAACAGATGGAAAACACAATGTGATATGTACTTTCAATGGAATATTATTCAGCCATAAAAAGGAGTGAAGTTCTGATACATGTGACAAGGAGTGAATCCTGAAGACATCATGCTGGGTGAAATAAGCCAGACATACAAGGACAGATATTGTATGACTTCACTTATATGAAATAACTAGAATATGCAAATTCATAGACAGAAGGTAGAATACAGATTGGGGGATGGGGAATTAATGCTTAATGAAGGGGTGCAGTTTCTTGGGATGATGGAAAAGTTCTGGTAATGGATGGTGGTGATGGTAGTATAACATTGTGAATATAATTAATATCACTTAATCATATACTTGAAAGTGGTTAAAATGGGAAATTTTATGTCCTATATTTGTTACACTTTTTACTTTACTCCTGCAACTTAAACGGCTAAGGCCCCTGTTCCGGTTTGCTAAAGCTGCCGTTATGCAAAATACCAGAAATGGATTGGCTCTCATAAAGGGGACTTATTAGGTTACAAATTTACTGTTCTAAGGTCATAAAAGTCTCCAAACTAAGGCATCAACAAGAGGATACCTTCACTGAAGAAAGGCCAATGGCGTCCGGAACACCTCTGTCAGCTGGGAAGGCACATGGCTGGTGTCTGCTGGTCCTTTGTTCCCAGGTTCTGGTTTCAAACTGCTTTCTCCAAAATGTCTCTGGGCTTCTGTCTCTTTTAGCTTCTCTATCTCAGCTCCTGTGCATCCTTGTTTGTTCTCCTAAGACATTTCTAAGTGTCTGGAGTTCTTTTCTTAGTTTCTCCAGGGCAAATTCTGAGCTTCATCTCTTAGCTTAGCATCTCGAAACGTCTTTATGTCTGCATCTCCAAGCGTCTGGGTCTGTGTCAGCCCCTACACTCTCTTAAGGACTCAAGCAAACTAATCAAGACCCACCCATTCAGGATCACACCTCCATGGAAATAATCTAATCAAAGATCTCACCCACAGTTGGGTGGGTCACATCTCCATGGAAACAACCTAATCCAAAGAGTCCACCCATAATAGGTCTGCCCCCACAAGAGTGTATTATAGAGCATGGCCTTTTCTGGGATACATAATAGATTCAAACCAGCACAGCCCATGACAAGATTTTGGATTGGTTTTTCCACTATTAACTCTCATTCAGTAAGTCCATTTGTTCATGGATGTTTTCAGTTGTTTCATTTCATACTTTTTTCTTAAATATTCAAAATCTAATATTCTTCAGAGAATGATCCTTCCCATTTTCTTGATAAGGAAAAATAGGGCCTAGCCCAGTTCTGTGGGTTCCCATTCCTCTGAGGGGAGGGCTGGCCCAGGGGATAGAGTGATGGTCCCTGCAAAGCTTCAGGGGTCTGGAAACCAGCTCCTCAGGGCAGGACCAGGAGCCAGCAAGAGAGCTCTGTGGCCAAGTGAGGAAAGGGAGTGTGCAGCTCATGCAGAAGCAGCATTTGGCTGATGACAACTACTTTGTCACTGATTTCAGAGGAAAAACGCCTGCTTGAACAGGGGGGAGCAGATAACCCCTTAGCCTGGTGGGAGGAGGGGCAGGAGCTCCTGGGTCAGGAAAGCAGCAGACGAGTCCTTCCTACCCCATCTCTCCCTTCCTCCCTGAGGACTTGGAAGGGCTGAGCAGGAATTAGTTGGTTGCAAAAATGAAAACATCAAGAGGATCATCCCTGACAAGAGACAGTATAATAGGCACTGATGGATGCAAAAAGACACTGGCGTTTTCAAACCACCCCCTTTGAACCTGTTCTCTTCATCCTCTCTGAGCAATGATCAAAGGACCAAGATTTCAAATTGTGAAGCAATTTTTTTTTTTCCAATGGCAGCATCTGGCTTCTTGGCAGGTGGCACTGGGAGCTGGGCCCTGCTGTGGGTGGCTGTCCAGACCTGCCACCTGGGGAGGCTCAGCCAGCAGGGCACACAGAGCAGGCCTCGCAGCCGCTCCCACAGGCACTGAAGGACAATCGCCCTGCACCGGGCGGAGAGCTGTCAGGCAGACGTGCCCCAGAGGTGGCGCCGGGCAGAGGCGTCTGGAGGAGGCTGGCCGCCTCCAAGCCCTCCTCCCCACCCTTCTCCTTTGCATCCTGGCCTAGCCCCTCCACCCCACCCCAAGCCAGCTCCCATTGGCATCCTGAGGCTGAGGTGGGGAGGCAGGGATGACCGTGGGGCAACTCCCTAGCAAGGCAGCCTGCATTTGTGGAGACGGAGGCGCTGTCCTCGGGGAAGCGGGCCTGGGAATGTGTTCACTTGGGACCATTACGCCTCAGCCCATCAGGTCGGGCCAGCAGCCCTAGTCCTCCTGCCACAGCTGTTTTAAATAATAATAATAGGAATAAACTGAACCAGGCTCTTCAAGTTACTTCCCACTAATTATGGCATATATTTACATCTACAAAATGGATTTAAAAAAAAAAACACCATGGAGGGCCCCTTTATTGTGCAGATTGGGACCCCTATTTGAATTTCATAAACATTTAGTACATCAAAGAATCTTAAAAGCTTGGTCTAATTACAATATGCACTGCTTGAAAGGCTGGTTGTTTGCATTGCAAATTCCTACAAATACCAGCATTCATTACAAAAAAGAATTTAATTAATATCACCCACATGACTTCAGGTAACTTCCACTGGCCACTTCACACGATGACTGGGATGAAAGAGCCGGGGTCTCAACCGAAAGGACAAAGCCAATGCACAGGCCAGTTCTTTCCACTGAAGGCAGTTAATGAGTAATGGGGCCCCCAGCTGAACTTGTCCTTAACCATCACGTGCTCAGGTATTTGAACACAGGCCCTGAGGCCCTTGCCTAACCAGGACACATGACCCTTTTCTGGAGTGGAGTTGCTTTTTTTTTTTTTTTGCATGAGAAGTGTTACATAGAACAACAACAATAAAAACCAATCAATCATATGTAATTAACTAAAAAGTGTAGGGCTGCCAAATAAAATACAGGCCACCCAGTTAAATCTGAATTTCAGATAAACTACAAGTAATCTTTTAGTATTTCTGTGTCCCAAATATGACACTGGACACACATATACTTACGCTGTATGTGTGGCTTATCTGAGATTCAAATTTAATTGGGCAACCTGTATTTTTATTTGCCAAATCTGGCAATCCCACTAACAAAGTCAACTTTAACAAAAAAAAAAGTAACAAAAATTGGGACTTTGCTTCCAGTTCTCATTGCTGTAAGAAGACATCTTATGCCAAAGAAATTTTAAGTGGAAACAAAATGAAGTTGCAGAATAATAACTAGGGCATAATCCTTTTCTAGTAAAAACAAACTACGTATATGTGTAATACAATGTTTGTAGATGCACATTTTTAAAACTCTGCAAGGATACATTACAAATTAGGATTTGGTGATGGGCATGTGTGTGCAGGGGAACTCTCACTTTTTATTCTGTATTCTTTTGAACTGTTTACAATAAGCTTGTATTATTTTTGTAATTTAAAAACAAAACTGAAATGGGGGTGGGTAGATAGGCTGTACCTTGGATGTGCACCGCACAGGGAAAAGGGATTTCAGACATCAGCAAGGGTCTAGGTCTAAATTCAGACCACTGACCACATCCCTTAAGGGATTTATGTCTGTTCCAGATAATCCATCTATTCCTTGCAAAACTGGTTTTGGAAATAAGCAGCCATCCTGACTGTGCTACTTCAGTTTTTTCCTTCTCAGGCTTTTCTTGAGGTAAAATGGCATAAGTTACAGAGTAAAGCCAATGGTGCCTCCAACAGCTGGGTAAGTGCTGGGAAGCGTGAGTGCACAGTGTGTCTGCTCTCCCCTGGACCTGGTAGCAGCAGCTCTCAGCAGGAGAGTGGCTCTGGATCTCAGTCTGTAACCATGACAGGCAGCAGAGTTAAATAGCTCCACACAAGAAAGGACAGACCACTGACCCTGGGGCTTTGTTAGCAACAACTAAGCCAAATGACCCAGGACAAAAAGCATTGGAGTAACAGCCGTCAGAGGTCAAGGAAATGCTCAACTTTAGACATTCTGCCTGAACACCTTAGACTCCAAGGCTGGGAGGAAGGGGGGATGTATCTGTGGCATGGCTGGGGTTGGGTTAAGGGATTAAAGAATTGGAGAAATAGCAAGAGTAGGCTTTTGTGCCCATTTACCAGGCTGTCCTGTTCCTTATGTTTTCAAGGGATTCAAGACGGGTCTTTTAAGGTGACTGCCCTCTGATCAATATTTTCAACCTCATCTCTCACCAGTGTCAAAGATCTATAAGCCCCAGCAGCCACTGGGACCCCTTGCTACCTCCCAATAGGATTCCCTGTCTCTGTACCAGTGTCTCCTTTCCTTGCAAAACCTTTCCCACTCCTCTTCCATTACCAAATTCTTTCAAGATTCATTCCAATGCCAAGTCTCTGTGAAGCCTTCTAGAATGTTCTCAGGCAAAAAGGGTCTACCTCTGTGTTTCCACAGCAACCTATGCCCACACTTCCATGACAGCTCCTATCCCAGGGTGCAGTCACATCTGCCTGTGTGTCTGCCGCCCCCATGAGAACTTGAGGTCTGGAAGCCAGAACCATCTCACTCGTGTTTGTTTCTCCAATTCCCTAGGAACAAAGGAGAGCTGATTGTATCTTTGGTGAATGACTCACTAGTGATGTGTATATTTCTTACTAATTCAAATAATTAAAACGTTTCTACAAGGCTCTGACAACTCCAGAGATAACTGGGGAAAGCTTTTGTGTGAATCTCTTTAGGTTTCCTCCCCCTTTTGTGAACTCCTTGAGGATGTTTGCTCAACAAACGATCAGGTGCTTACCATGAGTTGGCTAAGTGGTAGTTAGAGGGCTTGATGTACAGCAATTTTTCTAGGACTGTTTACTGTCTGGAATAAATAAAACGACTTTTTAGCCAGCTAATTTAAAAAAAGAAACAACTGTTGAAATCTATTATATGCACTGCACTGCTGGATAAACAAAGGCTAGTCATAGGATTCCGGGTCCCTGGGGAAAGCCAACAAGGAAGTTTAGGACACAGGGCTGGGACAGCAGGAAGGAAACATTAGGCAACAGCCAATGCAGAAAGTGCTAAAAAGCCCCAGGTTACCCCCTCTCCCCCCATAAAATCAAACTAAAATGGGTGGGCATGCAAGGCCACTGAGTCCCCTATTCCTCCACCTGGATTTCAGGGCCTACTCATCAGGAGGCGATTTCTCAAAATAACAGGCCGTAGGTTATAATAATCATATAAACACGGTCCACTGAAAGGGAATTTAACGTGCATTAGCCTCACAAGCATCTCTGAATACGGAGGTATTTCTTGCTAATCTTCCACTTAAATCATTCCATCATTTAATATTCAGGTAATTTCAGAATTTAACACATTTTTAGATGAGATAGAATAGGCAGAAATGCAAGACCCTTTCTTACTAACAGCAGTCTAAAACATACGGGGAACAAATGATTCCTAACTTCCTCTCCCAAAAATAGCAACAAGGACATTTGGTACCAAAATGATAAACTCACATCTATAATTCCAACCTCAATCATTCAGAATCCAATTAGAAACAGGCTGAAACCCCCATTCTGCTAGTTCCATTGTGCACCTGGTTTCTTCTCCTTAAATAAAGCCAAGTATTTGTTTTTTTTTTTTATTCATAGTGGCTGTCATTTTTTAGAACAAGTATGATTTCATTCCTACCAAGATGAAAGCATATTCTAAAAGATGCCCTTTTCCCAGATAACTTGCATCTCCTTAATCTGTTTTATAAAGTCTTCTCACATTTGTCATGGTTGGTAAAACTAAACTTTGTTTTACTTCCTTAAAAAAAAGGGGGGGGGGGTTAAAAAAGTGAATTAAGTGACTGTGAATATATTGATTATTGTTTATATCGAAAGATCATTATTCCAAGAATTTTAAAAAGCAAATACTATTAATTACCACAGGGTAACATAATATATCCTGGTTTCTAAGACACCACTAATTTAATAATGATTTGGGAGAAAAAAAGGAGCATTATATTACATGTATATACAAATTTCTTTTAGCATATAGGATACATATCCATAACTTCATTTTCATATTACTTTCTTTTCTATTATTCCAATCAAAGTTTGAGACTAAGCCTTCATCACACTAAAGTTTCTTCTGAATAACTTTTGGCTGTAAAATTTATGAATACATGCTAGTAACATGCTGCCTTTTTTTTTTTTTTTTTTTTTAACTAGTGCTCATAGTCTTGATACTCTTTAGCACTGTTAGGACAGAGTATCATTTTGAAGCCCACCTAAAAATATTAGTTTCATCTGCATTTCGTATTTGGTTAAATTCATAATTTTATTTCCTTAAAGTAAACTACAAATGGCTGGAAATTAACTTTTGAGAATCAACTGCAAGCTGCACTTGGGTTTTTGTCCTTTATAAATGAATCAGGCTCGCCTCTTCTAGCTTTGAAAATTCTATGATCAGTTCCAAGACAGTTGACATCTTGTCTTAAATTAACTGCACTGTCTACCATGTAACTGCCAACCCATCCGCACACATCTCAACACTGAAATGAAGCATCGCTCTGTCCACTTGTGGATGACATCTTCCCTCTTCAGCACCTACAAAGCATCCAATCATTGTTTATAAGGAAAAGAAGCATGGTTATCTTCCGATGACAAATATTGGCTTCACTTATAACAAGTCTGACTCCATAATCCTCTTCAACCATAACAATTTCAACGCAGCATCAATGTGTGATTTTCCTGAGATAATTACTTAGGGATTTGAATGTAAGCTAAAATTCAATGTGTATAGTACTACCAAAGCACATAACTCAGCTCAGGTGCTAGGGTCTGGCAAACTGCTTTCTACACTGGCTAAGGGGTTACAAAGGGCAGCGGTAACAACCACCTCATAACTTACTCCTCTGCCTGGGGGTGAGCAAGGGGGCTATGATCTCAACTCCATGAAGCATGCCAATTTAAAGAGATAAAAAATTGTGGGAGTACACTATGTTTAATCTGAATAGTAGTTTTTCTTCTAAAGAATAAGGAAGGATAAAAGGCTTTTCAGTAGAAAGAAAAAGTAATTGCATGTATGGATGAGTTCAAAAAACAAAGTTGGCTTTGTAGCTGTTTTCAATTATGCCATGCAAGGCTGATAAAGATACCTGCTATACTCACTCACTGCTTGAGTAACTGCTACAGTTTTAGAAAGCATCTTTGTTATTTATATATATGTACACAAACACCTACATTCAAAACCATAATATCAATATCTAACAAAAATAAGAATAGTTCAATTATAATATACCCAGGAAACAGGATACTTATGTAGTCGATAAAAAATGATAAGATTATGAAGACATATGGCTACATGGAAGGGTGTCTGATACATGAGAAAAGCAGGGTACTAAATTAAATGTATTCTTTGATTAAAAAACTACATACACATGTATCATATTAGGTTCTATTACTGATGCATTTAGGAATGACTAAAAATATTTACAAGACTGTCTAGGATATTACGATGTTGTCTTTATAATCATAATGTAAAAACTATGTTACTTTTACCCCCAAAGGCAGCTAACAGATTTCACTGATTTTTCTAGTAAGACTTAGAGGATCTACACTGAATTTTATTCACCTCAGTTCCCGTGTAAGCATACACCAGTGTACTGCATAATGATAGCACATATGCTGCTGCATCAGCTCCTATCGGGGGCTCCCATCTAAGTGTACTTCTGCAGAGACCATGCGTGCAAGGGTCTGGTGGCAAGAGCCTGGATTCAGGAGTCCAGCAGATGGGGTGTTGATTAGCTGTGTGACTTTGCAGAAGTCACGTTGCCTCTCTGTGACTCAGTTTCTTTATGTGTAAGGTTGGAATAATCATATGTACTTCCCAAGGATTAAATAATATCACGTATAGTGCTTGGCTCAAAGAAGGTTCACACACTGCTTTCTGAAAAGAGAGGAAACCCTTTTCTTCCAATCCTGTAAGTTCATTTTTCCTCTCTTTCAAATTAACTACAAAGTAGAATCAAAATGCACAGGAGTGAATAAAAAGAAGAATGGAAATAAATACGAGGTTGTCATGAGAAGGAAATGAATAAAATTAGAAAGGGTGAAATGCAGAGAAAGTCTCTGTAACACTCAGTACAAAGAATCCCATCACTCTCCTGGCTCAAAAACTGTTATAACTACTGACTGCGACTAAATCTAGATTCCTTGTCTATCTGAATTTTTCCCACCCACCCATGCTTCCCACACAAGTGAAGGCCCAGATGTAGTGCACCTCAATGCGCCTCCCCTGTACCTGTATACCTTGTCTCAGGGCCTTTACCCACCAACCTCCTCCCCTCCTGCTTAAAATGCCCCGAGGCATATTGGAAGCCAATAGGATTTCAAATTTCATCTCTTCCTGGGGAACGGCTGCTGGTGACTTCTAAAATCTCACTGGGGTGGGAATGTAAAATGGTATAAACACTTAAGAAAACCGTCAGGCGACTTCTTAAGAAGTGAAATGTAATTTACCATGTGACCTAGCAATTTCACTCCTAGGAATCCATGCAGGAGATATGAAAACCTCTGACCACTCGAAGACTTACATGTGCTGTTCACAGCAGCATTATTCATCATGGCCTAAAGTGGAAACAATCCAAACATCCACCCTCTGATGAATGCATAAGTAAAATGTGGTATATCCATACAATGGGATACTACTCAGCAATAAAAAGGAACTAATACTAACTCATGCTACAACCTGAATGCATCTCAGAAGCATTATGATAAGTCAAAGAAGCCAGATGCAGAAGACCACACGCTGAATGATTCCGTTTACATGAAATGTCCAGAAAACGGAAATCTAGAGACAAAAAGTAGATGAGTTGTTGCCTGGAGCTGGGGGGGAATGGGATCTTTTTGGAGTGATGGAAACATCTGAAAAAAAGATTGTAGTGATGGTTACACAATTCTATCAATTTTCTAAAAATCACTGAACTGTGCACTTATAAAACGAGCGAATTCTGTGGTATGTAAATTAACCTCAATAAAGTCCTTTAAAGAAATTAAAGAATCTTATTAGATCAACAGCCCGATGCCGGGGGCTCTTGGGTGTTGCGCACCACTAAGGCATGAGAGGCTGTGAGACTCCCGTTGTGGAGGGCCTCCTGGGCTGGCATCCTTGGCTCTGCCTTCCATTTACAGCCTGAGTCACTGCCCTCCCAGTCATCTCAGCGCCAACTGGCAGAGAAGAGCTGAGGGGCCCACGGCTTGGGTTTATGAGCAGGTACATTAGGGAGCACGCAGTGTTTCTCCCAGAGCAAGCACCTGACCCGGCCCAGCCTGACAGAACCCAGGGGGAGGTAGGAGACATTCTGCAAACAGAATTTCTGCAAACATTCTGCAAACAATAAAATGAACAAATTAAGAGCTGGCTGAATGTGCTAGCCTTCTCCTTTCCTTTTTGCCTGCCCACAGCAGAAGGAACCACCACACATTCTCTGAATGCTGTCCCTGATGTGTTCCTGTCATTTTCAGCAGTTTTCTTAGGTCTTTTGCATAATTTCTCCCTCCACATGCTGCTTCTAACAATCCTACATATGTCCATCAGGAACAACAATATTATGTGGTTGAGCCACTTGAATTATTTTTTCTCTTAGTTTAAAAGTATCTTTCATTGATATTGAGGTAGACCACACTAATATTGGACCTGACCCACAACATCATATGGAAATTTGTTCATTACTGTCAACTCATTTTCAGGATCTTATAATAATGGGTGTAAACTTGTAATACAAAAATTATTTAATTGCCTTAAGTTTCAGTAAAATTTTCTAATTAGGAAAAAAAAATATCACCCTGATTATAACAACTTAGAGACTTCAGGCACTTTGAGGAGCAGGAAACAGGGTGCAGAAGAAAGGGTACTGGGTACAGGGGCTCTGTTGAAATGCACTGAATTCACATGAAAATAAGCAAATCTGCTAAACAAACTGCTAATACAAAACATGATTCAAAGGGAGTGTTAAATCTACTTAAGAAACGTCCAGTGGAAGTGCCTAGTGACATCCAACGAAAGATATTATTCTATGTGTAAATTCATTCTTACTGAGTTTTAGAGGAAGCCAATAGGATTTCAAATTGCAGCAAACTGCAGCCTAATTTAAATAGCTTTTCTTCATTTATTTCAATGTCATTCCAATTGAGTTTCTTTAAAAGGTTAAGTAATTCTAACAATTATACTGAAGGAGTGATGTTTTCTATCATATTCATAGAAGTGCTCAATTTTAATTCTGCATAATCTTAATTTAATAAACAAATCTTTGATCCCAGGTTACTTATTTCTTAATTTGCCCATCCAGCCTTGGCCACCATTCTCTAAACATCTGCATTCTAGACCTCATTATCTGGGAATTTATGAGGATCCCATCACTGAGAGGGTTCATTAAAATTGTTCACTGAGTAAAAGAGAGAGGGAAATTTGGGGAGCAAAAATAACTTTCTGAGTGCCTTCCAAACCACTTTAGATTCAAATATATGCTATTGTGAGAAATCTTATCAAAAACTAGTGCCGCTTAATTTGAAGGTACTGAAAATAGTTTATTAAAATCATCTCCTATAATTTCAGATTAAAAAAAAAAATTCACCTGGATAGGACACCTCTTTTGATATGCTTTACATTGGTAGTCCTCAAACTTCTTCATCTCAGGATCCCCTTTATGGTCTGAAAAATTACTGAGGAACCCAAAGAGCTTTTGTTTGTGTGTATTATATCTAGCTATATTTTCTGTATTAGAAATGAAAACAGAAAATTTAAAAATATTTATTACTTCATTTCAAAATAATAAGATCACTGCATGTTAATATAACACGTATTAAACATACCTATATTTTCAAAAACAAAAAAATTGTAAGAAGATTGATGCTATTTTATATTTTACAAATCTATTTAATGTCTGACTTTAATGGAAAATAGTTGAATTCTCATACTTGTTTCTATATTCAATTTGTTATGAAATGTTATTTTGGTTGAAGTCTATGAGGAAAATCTGGACTCATACCGATTATGTAGTTGGAAAATGGAAGAGAATTTTAATAGGCTTTTCCGATAATTATGGATATTTTTCTTTGGTACTATATCAAAACTCAACAAGTGGTAGTTTCTTCAAGATTGCAGTTTGGAATCTGAAACCATATCAATGAACTTGTCATACCCTGTTACACTAAAATCCAGTGGTCTATCTTGTACAACATCAAAAAATCACAATCATTTAACATTGCTGTGGCTCTCATCAGAAAAGCAATTAAGTATTGAGAAGCTGTCAAGACCATGGGTAAATACAAGTTTTCTAAAAATCTAAATCTCACGTAAAAAGCTTGAATTTTATCCCTGGTAACAAATACTGTCAGTTGTTTTCCTTGAAGTGACAGGCTCACTGTGTTCATTTTCAGTGTGTACTTGAGGTTCAAGATGTAATAAAACTCACAAAGGACATTCTTGGTGTACTTGGTTTTTTTTTTTTAACTATGAGTACATAATAACTGAGCCACTTGTCCTAAGTCATGCTAAGGTGCTAGCGGTTTTACCCCACTGCTTTTGTACCATCAGTATTATTTATCAGCAGAGTGCAAAAGGCAAATTACATCTCAGAATTACACTGAAAATAGTTTTCACCTTGCGGATCCACTAAAAGGGTCCTGAAGAACGCCCTAGGGACCAATGGGCTATACTTTGAGGACTGTGTGCTACCATTAATATTGGAATTAATAATCCCCCAACCACCATTCAAATCACTAGCTGGCAGCTACCAAGTTAGAAGGAGAAAGTGGCTGTTATCTCCTTTTCAGATTGTCCACACGGTTCCTGACTCGAAGAACATCAATATAAGTAAAAGGCTACTTCCATAATCCAAATTTCAATATGGAAGCATGAGAAATGAAATCTAGTTATCATGGAAGGAAAAAAGAAATCGAACTAACTAAATTTTATTTGCAAAATTTTCCCAAAGAATTTAAAACACAAACATCTCTTTCTTTAATTCACCCATTTGTTCCCATTATTTGTCAGGCATTTGTGTGTGTAGGAAACATGCTTGGTATCAGGGATATGGAGTGTCTTAGGCTGAAAGACCCTGTGGCCAGGGTGCAAACGGTGTTAAGCTGCCAGAAACAGCAGAGGTGTTCAAGTCAGACAGATCGGATTTCAAGTCCCAGGTCCCCAATCTACAAACAAGTAGCCTGTTCTTGGTCTCTGTTTTCTTAGTTTGAAATGAGATGAATTATACCTCATACTTGTGAGATGCATGCTGAATGCACACGAGGCCTTCAATAAATGGTAGCAGCCTTTATAAATAAGGTCTGTTGGGGACACTTAGAGTCCAGAGGGGAGGGGGATACACATCCAAATATTTATGATACAGTCTGGGAACTGATTAACTACAAAATGGATAGGAGTAAAAGAGAGATCACTGGTCTGATTAGGTCAGGAAGGCAGTATAACAGAGAAGCCACTACCTCAAAGGAAGAGGAGGGGCTGGCCAGGCGGTAGATTAGGAAAAGGAAAAAAATGTGCATCCAGACATACACAGGCAGGGCACAGCATGAACAGGTAGAGCAAAGGGACTAGCAGAACCTGAGAGGAAAACACCCTGAAACCAGGTCATTTGGGGCCTTTAATGTCATGTGAAGGAGCACAAACATCTGAAGCAATTTTCTTTTTATTCTTGTAAAGACTGAGGAATTATACATTCTCTGTGCTAGCAGATCGCCCGGTCGCCACCGTGCCCAGTACATACACATTATGCTCATGTCTCCTCTAAGGTCCCCTGACCTGAGCTTACGGTGTGGAGAGGGGGCAGCAAAGCCCCTCTCAGAGGCCCTGGAACAACAGCCAAGCCCCAGCATCTGGGGAAGTCTGCCCTTCTAGTTTTAAAGCATGAAGAAGGTATATACTGGGCGAAACCATTTTGTATCCTCTGACATCTACAAAATCTTAGCACACATAACTCTATCTTCATCCTAGTACCTTTTTGCCTCAGGTTCTGTGCTCCAGAGGAATTTTAGGTTGCCTTGCTTAATGGAATGAAAAGAAACAGAAAACAGGAGTTAAAACCCTATGTTTTCCATTGTGATTTCGGCTATCTGCAAAGCCTCTTGTCCCTGCATGAGTGAGTCCTGAAGCCCAAAGAGGCCCTGCGTCTCTTTTGCCCTTTGGCAGGGACGGCAGACGCCTTCCACGTGCCCTCTGTGGATGCACCATGCAGCGAGTCCCACAGGTATGAGTCTGTGATCCACTGGTGATTCTGCAGATGTACACAAAGGTGCAGTCAGCTCGAATCCATGCCAGCTGTGCTGCACGGTGCTCATGTACGGAACACAATCATTCAGACAAAAACCACGGAAATCACAGCAATATCTTACTCACCCAGAATTTTACGAGGAAGAAGGCATTTTGAGGGCCCTTTCCAAACAGTTCCTTTAAGCCACCTTTCTTTTCAGGAAATTTGTCGTAAATCTGACGAATGTCCACTGATTCGAGCAATGGGTCACTATAAGAATGGTTGGCATGCCCGATGTGCACGAAGAGGTGTTTGTTGTACTGTAAGAAACCAACAGAAACATTCCCATTACAAACCCTTTTTATCAACCTGGGACTCATCCATCTTCAACTGGATAAGCTTGAACTTGAATTCAAAACTCCGGAATTAGGCCTTGAACAGCTTAGCGTTGTGCCTTTGAAAAGATGAAGATGTTAAGAAAAGGCTTTATAGCTTATGGTTAAAACAATCATTGTCTTTTGTTGACAAGGGCATATAAAAAAGGCTTTTTGCAGAAATAGTAATAAAGAAGACTTTTATTACACAACTACCAAAACAAGAAACAATTCCATTATTCAGTTTTACCTAACTCAACTGAAAATGATAGTAACATCCTCTGAAGCTCATTATTTACAGTATAAACATAATAAGAAATGTGTATATAGAGTTAGCTAAAGTCATCACCCAGAATGCACATCTCACCCCTGCTCTCCTAGCAAAAGTGTGGATGCAGTGTTCTGCACGATGGTTATATCCACTTCTTCCTCCTTACAGCAGGAATAAGAGTACTGAGGCTTTATCTCCCAGCCCCTTAGTGACCAAACCAGAACTTCTGCTTAACAGCTGGGCATAGCCCACGGAGAGGATCTATAAGGCTGTATGTGGCCAGAAAGAAGAACACAGGTCACTCACTCAGACAATAAAAAAAAAAGAAAGAAGAAAAAGAAAAACACAATAATCACCCCACCTCCACCCCCACCCCCACCCCCCAAAAAAACAAAGACAAACAAACAAAATCACCCAAGAACATATAAAAATCACCAATGCCTGGGGCCCACTTAGACTAGTTAAACTGGACTCGCTGAGAGGGAGGCCCAGACATTAGCATTTTTAAAAGCTCCTTAGTAAATTCCAATATTCAGCCAAGTCTGACAGCCATCGGTCTAGACTCTCCACTCCAAAGCTTCCATGCCTGCCTCTCCTGATGAATACGCAGCACTACCAACTTATTATGATGCAGACCAAGAAGTCTGGGAGCGTGGGGTTTCCAAGGTCCTCAGAACCCAATGGGTTCATGAGAGAAATGCCATCTCCCTTTCCCACCCAGCATTCCTTACTCACTTTCCGAGTTTAAATCGGCATTTCTCAAACTGGTGTTCTTCAGAGCACCCATCCCATAGAAAGTCCCAGGTAAAAGAAGGCCTGGTCACACTGCCTACCTGGGGGTCTTACTGTACACTGGTTAAGAGCATGGGATCTGGACTCAGCCTGCTCAAGCACAGAACTCTGTCCGCACTGCAAATTAATTGTGGCATTGGGCAGGTTCCTCCTCAGTCTCTAAAATGGGGAAAATGATGGCACCTACCTCACAGGGCTGTTAGGTAGCTTAAATGAGATATTGCCTATATAAAGCTTACTAGAGATCCTAAAAGATACTCAATAACAGCAGCTATTATTTTTTATACAACCTCCTCTAAGATTCACAGTGAATATTAGTATATTAAAAGCACTGCAGTAAATAAACATTTTTTTAATTTGTATAACCCAAAGTTTTCCAAACTCATTTGGTCACAGAACCCTTTAAACACATCCCGAGGAAGTGCTGGTTTAAATCCCAGATCCATGTCCTGAATCTCTGGCCACGATGTCAAAGGGCAAGAGGCCCAACTCCCCATCTGACGTCAGTCTCCAGCAGTGCAGCCAAGCCCTCCCCTGTTCAACGCCAGAATGGAACCTTCATCAACGCTTCAGAAACCCTAACAGGTATCAGGCAAAATGAAAAACGGGAACCTATCAAACACAGACATGGACACAGCTTCTGCACCAGCTGCCTGCTGGGTTTTAGGTAAGAATGAGAACCTGAGAACCACTATGTTAGAACAGATTATGCCTGAGCTGGAAGAAAGTTAAACGAAACAAAACAAAACAAAACAAAACAAAACAGTAAAAGCCATCGTTGTGTTAGGGAGTGAGGGGGTGGGGAGGGGTCTTTGATCTTTCTGTAAATTTCCTCAAATGTTGTCACATCATCTCTGCAATTATACGCAAACAAAGGCCCACAGAAATGTATGAGGCGAGCCACCGCTGCTAAGAAGCTCCTAGTCTCATTAGCGGGTAAAAGGAGAAAAAAATTACACAAAGGCAAAGTTGGGGGCACAATCACTGGTGTGAAAGGCCATCAGCAATGAAAAGATGAATGCGGATGATGTGTCTCTGCCTCTTTTCATCCTCTCGTTATACACCATTACGGGTGCTGAGGGCAAAAGGCACTGCTCCTTCATTTTCCAGACAATTGGCTGCCCGTGTATCCCTTCACCAAACCCTTATTAATAACCTGTGCTTGCAGCTAGCACCCAGTCCTGCCTGGCTCTCGAGGTTTCATGTCTGTCGTTCCTTGTGCCTTCTGCAGGCAGTGAGTCTATGAGAAAGAGGGGAACACAAGCAGAGCCCTGGGGATACTGGTGACTCAATCTAGGTTTCTCGACTTGAGCTCCATGCTCCCAGCAATTCTCGCCAGCTGCCCACGCATCAGGGCAGATCTGGGGGGAAGTCAGAAAGTTGTGAGACTTGGGAGTCTTTTCTCAGGACACTGAAAGGCCCCTGCACTGTCCTGTTGGAAACCAGAGATCATGCCCAGTCCTTGATATGTTAAGAGGTCAGGAAGGGGAATGGTGAATGGAGGGCACATGATGGCGGTCGTGAAGGTAAGGCTGAGATTCAAGATGTTGAGTGCAAAGCGTGCACACTCTGAAGCCAGACTCGAATCTGAAATCTCAGCTTTCTCGTAAGTATAATGAGTACCTAATAGATTTAATGCAGAACAGTCTGAAGATTAAAGGAAAGAATGAATGGAAAGTGCTTGGCAAAGGGCCTGGCATATAAGAAGTGTTCAATAAATCATAACTACTAGAATTATTGTTGTAATGGTTTATTATCAGGTGAGATTCACTAGATCCTGGGGTAGAAGTAAAAGAACTTTCTTCCTTTAGCTATCCCCCATGCCTAGCAAAGAGAAAGTAAACATGAATAAGCCAAGGTCTGGGCACAAGTTGTGAAGCCTGTGACTCTTAAATCCTTGATGACAGCTCCTCATAGCAAGCTCTGTGGGGTGTGGGCTTCTCACCTGTGCCTGAAGGAAGGAAAAGAACTCATGTCCTAGGTGCTTCTTATATAGGTGATCTCAATTAATCCTTGCCTTTTGACAATGCTGTAGGCAGGTTTTACTGAAATCATTTTACAGATGAGGAAATAGCAGCTTAGAGATAAATAGACTTGCCTGAGGTCACACACATGTGAGAAGTCCTGGAGTGAAGACTAAACCTTGGTTCTGCCAACACCACTGCCCAGCACACATCAACCACAGCATGTCCCCAAAGAAAATGCCCAGGCCTTTCTAACTCTGCTAGATCTACTTTTTCTAAGAGGAAGTTGATTTTAAAAATAAAAAGCTAGAGTGTTTTCAAAATTCTAAGAAATTAGATTAGAATTTAGGACAAATATAATGATTCACAGATGTATCAGATTCCTCAAAGGTTTCTATTTTGAGGACGTTACCTCCGTGCTCATGTGGCTGGAATGACTGAGAAGGGGCAGCTGTCGGTGCCAGAGGAAATCAGGCACTGCCCTCCAAGGCTGGTGACCTGAAACCCTGCCCTGGCAGCTGGCGTCTGAGGCTTTACTCCTGCCAAGAGGTGAATTTGTTTCTAAGAATACAAAAGGACTGAAGAAGGTGTTCTGGAGACCACAGCATTGCTACAAACAGTTCCTCTCGGTCCCTTAATTCAGCATGGGTACGTCAGGAATCCCTAGGCCCCCAAAACCAGAAGGCTGAAAGGAAGAAATCTACCTGATATGTTTGGGTTCAAGTTTTAATGAAATTAAGGTTCTAAAAAAATGATTTGGTGAGGTGAGGCTTGAGCTGCCTGCCATCCTGCCAGCTGTCCTGGTACAGGGCAGGTTAGGGTGGATTCTTTACCTCCCTTCCTCCTTCCCAAATAAATCTCATTTTCTTTTCCAGCCGTGATGGTCTGCCCCAAAACTGGAGGGGCACACAAAACAAAACAATACAAAACAAACAATAAAAGAACACTAAACAAATATAAAACAAATACAAATATTGGGGCAATATATGAGCAAAACAGGGTGAGTATCAATGAGTCATGTATAGCACAGATCAAAATTAATTTCCAAAAACAGAGGTTTACTTTGACCTGTTTAATTACCCAAAAAGTCTCCTGGGTGCTTAGTAGATACACAACTGGCCATCGACAAATCAGGACAAGAACAGAAAAGGTACTCTAAGTATTTCTTTTATGGATTTTAGTAGAAGCAGCAAGCTCACCTATCATCATGTGACGAGGGAATGTGTGAAGCACAGGGAAGCCATGAGCTAACAATGAAAAGTGACAGAACAGAGCGGGCTTATTGCCCCTAGAGCCAGAATCCTGTGCTGCCCATCTATGTTCCCAGGAATTCCTATAGAGAATTTGGGGATCAAAAGTGGTCATCACTATCTCTCCTGCACGTCACATTACCTAAGTCAGCGTTTACCTGCTCTTCCTGCATGGATGATCTTTTTCTCCAGCATTAAACATAGAGTGGTATTCATTAGCAAGGTGAACATGTGGAATTCCCCGAGAAAACCTGAATCGAGTTTCACAAGCCTAAGGTGAAAACCGGATGAAAACCAAGTTATCCATTAAATAGGAGTAGAACAGACTTTTGGACATATGATGTGTCTCAGAAAATTTACCTTCCATGCAACTTTCCTCAGGTTGCAAGGATATGCTCCTACAAAATGAGGGAATAAACCAAAAAAGAGGGAGTGGGGCCCTAACACAGGAGAGAAGTGAAGGAAATTCCCAGGTCAAAACACAGCTGCCCGAACACCAGATAGTCCCAGAGAAGAGACAGAGCTAGAGGGCTCCTGGAGGGATGTCACCAAGAAGAAAATGGATCTGAGACGCTCCCCGGTTTAGCTGACCATTTGGACTCAAGAGTCTTAGAGTTCTGTTAGAAACTATGAGATGCACTTTTGTACACATGTAAAAACTGGACAAATAAAAACCAAGGTAGTGACAACTCTAGAAAAAACAAAAGTTTTACAATTAAGAAAATGGTCCTAATATATCATATTAACCATGATGTGTGAAAATTCACAGAAGTTTGTAATAATAACACTGAATTAAACCAAATATTGTGTTATGACCACATTGGGAGGTTGGAAGGAGAAGGGTGTGTGTTGGGATCAGGGATATTTGTGTGCTCAATTTAGAGAGTGAAGTCCTAGTCTTCCATAGTAAGACGTCAACAGATAAGGTCTAAAATGGATGGGCCAATATATACAGTATAAGCACGTTATTTAAAAGCACAGAGATAAATACAGGAAGAAATGGCTGCAAGCAGCTGTCCTAGGGAGTAGGCATAGTGGGTGGGGAGGTGGGGTAGGGACTTATGAGCAATGTGGTTCAACTTAGCCTTTACAAATATATTACTTTATTAAAGTAAATAAAGAGTCCATTGAAACGTATCCCAAAACATCGTGGAGATTTTCAGGAAGGGAAAGTACTATAAAGGGAAACAAAAATATTAAGGGTTGTGCTTCAGGGTGTTTATTTTCTGATGGCTGCAAGTTACCTGGACTCTAAAAGAACTCGGGTCAAAGGACCTTTCTATGGCCCCAAAACTCAGGACAACTGAACAGGCACTGAGACGCCTGTCTGCTTGCAGGGGTCTCCAAAAAAGAGACAGATGCTGCACCAGCAAAACCCCAGGCGGACTGAAGAACGTTCCGCAGCTCAGCAGCACCTAAAAATCTTAACACACGGATGCCTGTTTTGACTTGGCAAAATGCTCATTTCCTCTAACTATTGCTACAATCCCCCCAGTTATTCTTTACAGCAGTTGAAGAACAGTAAGGGTGAATGCAGCCCACAAACTTCAACAGTAAAGGGTCAGATGCCCTGGCCTAACAAAGGGCTTTCTTCCTCCCCCAAAGCAATGATTGCAGGTCACTTTCCTTCCTTGTCCCTGGCTCCCCTTTCTCTCTGCTGCGTAGGGGGGCACTGGAGAGGCGTGAGGAGCACTTGCACTCCAGGGTCAGAGGAATCCTGGTCTTGCAGCCCTTCCTAGCTGAGTTATCCAGGACAGGCTCGATTTAAGCCCTCTCTCTGCTGCAGCTTCCACGTCTGCACTGTAGGGATAATACCAGCATCTGCCTCAGAGGAGTGTCACAAGGATTAAAGGAGATAATGCATGGGAAATACACTACACTGTAACTAACATGTAATTTGTTATCATTATTATTATTATCCCTTCCCCCAAATAATTATGATATTTTTTTACTTTGGATGAGATAATTTGAAGTTAAGCATGTCTCTCTGACAGGAACAAAATGGAAGTACTAGAATTTAAAGCAAAAACTAAGGGAGGAAAGTTCCAAACACATTAGGGTGATGCCCACCACATGGGGATAACCATTAGCTATGGAATGCAGGGCAGCCGAGGGGGGTTGCCGTCAGCCTCTGGTGATCCGGTCCCTGCACTTCCCTGGGCCATCTCTCTCCAGACACCCTCTGCGAGGCATGTGGTCTATCCATGCAGATGGGAACTGCACGTTGGGCTGCCCAATCACTGTAGATGAGACAAACCAGAACAGTCCAACTTCCAAAAATGGTCACTGGGGTTGTCTTCTCTTCTCCTCCTCTTTTTTTTTTTTTTTTTTAAGAGACTGTTAATACACTCCATTACAGAGACCTCTGATGAGGTAGTTCACTTTTTTGGAAAAAGAAAGAAAAGCCCTACAAAATCTGCACTGCTCCCTCCCAGCGCTGTCCTGCACCATCTGACCTGAAGATGGCGGTCTTTTCCTAAACTTGTTACAAAAATTCCAAGTATTTGAAGAACGTAGTAAAACCTTGAAAAATGACTGCTGTCAAATAATACCGAAAGAAAAATTATAATCCACTTAGGAATTTAAAGAAACCAAGACAAATAACTCATGTCAAGGGATGCGAACGTACAAGTTGAAACAGAACAAGGACAAATCACCATGTACATTTGCTTTCTGCCACGCTCCTGCCAGGACTCTGTCCAGTCACCCCCAGGGCACGCTAGCCATTCTATGCAGGGACAGGGAGTGGCTAGCCAGCTAAGGAGAGCAACCTGCATATTCTACCCTCTGACGGAGCTTTGCTGGGGCTCAGGGCTCCTGCCAGGGGAGAAAGTGAACCTGAAGGGAGCTCCTTCTCAGCAGCCCAGCCCCGGATGCTGCATCATCCTTTCTCTTGTGCTCTTCCCACTAGAAAAAAGAAACAAGGAACCAGCAAGTCCTTCCTTCCAGGATCTCACACCACGATGTGCCTGCACTGCTGCCACCCACCCACCTCCATCACCATCTCCACAGAGGGGTTGCTGTTTTCTTAGAAAGAAGCATGTCTTCCCCACACAAGAGCAGCTGAAGGGCCACACTGGCTGAGTGCAGGGAGAGTGACCTTGAAGGCAGGCCTACAAACGGCCAAGGAAAGCAGATGGAGCCTGGCCAGGACCTCTGTGAAATGTCTATAAAACCTGGGTTTCCAGATGCTTTCAATTGCCTTCTCCCCAAAGGGTAATGAAGAAAGAGGGTTAGTGTCCAGAGCAGTTCAGAGACACACAGTAAACCACACAGCAGACAAGCTGCTGTTTCAAGAGGGCATGTGCTGGGTATAGATGAGCAGACAGGACAGCTCGGCCACCACCGCAGGACACAGACGGAAAAATCACACACACCTCGGTGGGCCACCACTTCCAAATTCTCAGCTGGAAACTTCACTGGAAGACACTCTTTCCCATGTCCAGCTGCAAGAAGAGTTTGGTAAAATATATGAGAAAAACCCAGGAGAAGCATAAAAACTGAGAGACAGCCAACCATCAGATCAGTTGCAGCCTTCCACCAAGAACCTGGAAGGCCAAAAGCACTTTCTGACCATTTATGCACACATCAGCCACAAATGAGTTAGAATCCAACAAGCTCTACCATTCTCGAGCCGTGTGACCTAAGACAACTCGCTTAACCTCTCTGGGCATTGGCTTCCTCATGTGAACACCCGTGAGGGTCAAATGAAACAGTAAACATGAAAGCTCGTTGTGAACCACAAAGAGTTGCAGAGATGCTGGTGGGCAGGTTTATACTGCTATGATATCACCTGTAAGCCCTAAACCAGGGGAAGAGAAGGACCGTCCTTTCTCCAGGGCCAAACCCAGATCTGCCCAAACAAACACTTCCCATGATTATACAACCTGACTCTGAGATTATACAACCACCTCAGCAGCCGCTGCAGGGCTTGGAAGCTTCTCCACGGAAACTGTGCCCATCTCTACCCTGCTGAGGATGTAGGCAGGATCCTCCTGGCAATCTGGAATTCAAACTTGCTTCTGATCTTGTTTCCTGACATCTCCAATCTAACACACACACACACACACACACACACCCCTTCCCTTCTTTCTTCCACAGGCATCATCCATGTCCTACTTCCTTAGAGCTGCAGTGGTCACATTTTCCAAACCAAACTCAGGATCTATGATCTGACAAAGGTATTTTAGTCAGTCTGTAAATGTAGGCCTTTGAAAGAAGCTATAAAGATATGAAAATAAAATCATCCTTGGGCTTATATTTGCCCAACCACCTTTATCAAAAAGAATAAGGTTAATCTGCAGGATGTACTGGCAGAACTTCAGTGCAGGCTCAACCAGAGGCCTGTCAATCCCCCCAGCGGAGGAGAACTCAGGCTCCCTTCGCCTGTGAAGGTTGCTTGAGGCCCCATGTTTCCAGGCTGTTCCAGCCACTTAGAAATAGAGGGTCTAACACACTCCAGGCAGCCCAAGTCCATGTGCCTCCTGGCTGAGGGGCTTCCAGTCCCCAAGCCTAGGTGCCCCCACCCCTTCAGGAATTCTCTCCTCTCTTGGAGCCCAAGGCAAGTGTCTATACCTTCTTCTTTCTCCAAATGTCTCTTATCACCCTGTCCACTGGCTATCAATCTGTGAATCAGAGGTAAGAATCCCTGCCCTCCCCTGGCCCCCGTTAGTGGGGCAGTGTCATTCTAACACATTTGGGGAGATAGCACATGGGAGAGTACTTGGTAAATGATAACCATCTCCCTAAATACTGGCTATGCCATTATCCTCCTCCCCAAATTTCTCAAACCACTGGCTTTGGATTTAGACAAAGTTCAAATACCTAATGCTGCCATCTATTAGCTGTGTCCTAGGCTAATGACTTAACTTCTCTGAGCCTCTCTGTTTCCATTAAGTTAACATAAACTTATTTCAACGAGTTTATTTTGAGGACTAAGAGAGACAGTAGTAGCGTCAAAGCCTGGCAGTGCTTAGCAATCCTAGCAATCCTGCTTCCTCCTCTGTTGCTGACTCTCCAATCTGTATCCCTATCCCTGGTCTCAAAAATGCAGTCACTTCCACTTACCCTTCTCGTTCTCCCACAGCTAATTAGTCCCCAAAGCCACAGCCTCTCACCCCTCTGCCATTCCCTACTTCCCTGTTCCTTCGGCCACGGCCCCTGACCTTAATTTGGGTCCTCGTCACCGATCGCCTGGACTCCATCCTCTACCCTGCTGCTGCCATCACCTTCCAGAAGCACACACAGATCACGTCTTCTCTTAAAATAAAAGGGGGTTGGAGGTGGGGGAGAACATAAATTCATAAAAAGCTGCGTATGTACAAAATCTCTGGAAAGATTCATAAGAAACCAGAACAATGGTTACCTGTTTAGAGGTGGGATAGGAATTAGAAGGAAGGAAAGTCTCCCTCCTGTTCTTTTATGCTTTTACATTTTTGATCACATGAACTTATGAGCTATTTAAGAAATAAATTAATATTAAAAGTGAACCCACCACTGGCTCCCACCTGAATTTCAACAGAGTCCAACAGCACCGGGCATGCAGAGCCTCCCATGTTCTCCCTCCTTGTCCCTCTCTCTGGCCTAATCTCCTATTACATTATTATAAGACATTCAGGTTCAATTATCACAATAATACGCCAAGCATGATCCTATTGTGCCCATTTTACAGAATGGAAACTGAGGCTGAGCCGTGAAGCAATTTGCTCCAACTCTCACAGCTGGTAGGAAGCAAACGCCAGCCTTCTCTTTCCACTCGCGAATGATGCCACCTAATGGATGACACAACACGTTCTAAAATACAGGTGGGAAACTTCTTTCCTCTTGCATGTCTTGCCCCACAGACTGAGAATAATCACAGAACATATGCTGGGAAAGGACCTCAGAGAAAACCCAGTTTCAATTCTCCATCCACTGCAAAGAGTACTTCTGCATCTAGCTCGTGCTCGGGGAGCTCAGATTTTGGGAGGTGGCCATTTTTACTTTTGAACAATTTCTTTATTTCTCCAAAAGTGCAGTAAAGAGGTTAAGAATACAGAGTGGAGCCAAACTTGGCATGGCTACTTCCTAGTGGTGGATCTTGATAATGTTACTTAATGTTTCTGAGCCTTCGTTCCTTTATTTGTAGCCTGGACATAACAGTATCTGTGTGAAAATATGTGGCATACAGTGCTTATAATATAGCTCAACAAGTGCTGGGTGATTATCACTGTTGCCCTAAGCTCTAGAGACATGTCCTATGTTGTTTAGCTTAGGAAGGTATTCACAGTTCAGGCTTTGCTCCTATACCACATCACAGAACTTGTATTCCTCTTCAAGACCTACAGAGAACAATCCCCTTGCCTCTCCCTCTCCATCCCAAAGAGATGTCTTCTCTGGTTGGGTAACTCCCACCTAAGCAAACACCTTCCCGTTCTCTCCTCCTGCTCATTCTGGCATCTAGTCCTTGACAGGCATTAAACAACCATGAGCTTGAAGTCTGCAGCTGCAGGGTTGCCAGCTGTGGAGCAGGATGTGGCTGCGCTGCCTGCTGGGGGCTGCAGGAACCTGACGCCCCCAGGGTTGGGGGAGAGGGGCTTGAAGGAGTCACACAGGCTTTATTGGGAAAACTGCTCCCTGTGCACTCACAGGATTCAGCGCAGAGCTCACACTGTTGGCTGGGTTTTCATCTGGGCTGCCTAACTCAGCCTCCAAGAACTGGGCACCGATTTCAGGTGAAGCTGCTTTAAATAGCCCACCCTGGCTGGAGGATCTTGGACTTACACTTGAAGTCCTTTGTTATGCCACATTGAAATCATGTAGAAAGTATATTTTCAAGCATTACTAACCCCTTCTAGAATAGCCTTTGTTTTTTAAACTTTTGCTTCCTTTCTTCACCCTCTGCTGTTTTTCTCTTAGCTTCTAGTGGAGTCAAAGGTAACGGGGGACTGACTTGTTGGTTCTCCACCAACATAAACTGTCATCAACTTGGGGAAACACTGCGGTGTGGTTTCTATGTGATGCAGAGCCAGCAGAGGGTGCTCATCTCCCTGATTATTCTTTCATCACTGGCTCCTTATAGATTACAGCCTTGGGCTATATAAAAACAAGCTACTCATCAGATTGAAATGGACAGTACAGCCTTTTGGTTACAAACTCAGGATGTGGAGTCAGCAGACCTGGGTCTGAATCCTACTTCCAGTTAGCTATCTAATTACTGGGTAAGCTGCTTCAAAAGGATTAAATAATGCCTAATGCTAGCACACAGAAAATGCTTAATAAGCTTTAGTTATCACTACCACTAATGCTACAACTAGTACCACTTCTTGTGAAGAAGTCTTTAGTGGTGTCAATGGTGATGTATGTGGTGAACTGGGTATTTCTACTAGATATGCTGGTACTCAGGGAGACAGCCCCAGACTGAGGAGGAGGGAAATGAGTTTTCATCTCGGCTTTGCTGCTACCTAACTAGTACCTAATTGTGGCTAAGTCTTATCTCCTCGGGGGTGGTACAGGCAGACTGGGGTTCAAAGCCAGCTTCTGCCCTGACTAGATCTAAGATAGCAATCACTCCAAGCCTCTTCTGTAGAAGGGAAGACAATTACCCACTTCATGGAGGCTGTAGTAAGGATTAAAGAAATCACTAATAAAAAGTAATTAGTACTGCATCTGGCTAATTAATTTGGTTGTTTTTTTTTGTTTTGTTTTGTTTTTTTGTCAGCATTACCTATGTAAGATCTCTTCTACCAAAAATATTTCATGACCTCATGACTCCAGTGAGCCTAAATCATAACAAACGAGTAGGGGGAAATATACATATATGTCTGTATGGAGGGAAAGCTTTGGAGAATCTAAATGCAAAATGTCACTAGCTTAAGGCCCTTAAATTACTTGTTGGCTTACTTATCATATTGCCATTCTTAATGTTTAATGTTAAATTTTAGTACATTCAAGCTTTTTAAAATGTATGAGTTGAAGTTATTTCATTAAAGAGGGCTTTAATTTTTCCTATCATTGAAACAAAAAAAAATAGCCAAATTAAAGTTTGATAAGGCCCAAAACTTAAGTGCCAAAGAAACCAGCCATAAGCCATTAGTTTCATAGTTTGACTCCTAAAGCACCATTACACAGTTCTTTGTAACAGCACTTCTTGTTTGCACAATAAAGCACATGTCATATAATTTGAGAGGCTGGTGCTTGAGACATTGTCAAAATGCTTTAAATAATTTCATTAATTCTCCCCCATTTCAATTAGTTGACCATCTTCTTTCCAAGAGTCCAACCCTCTCCTCTAACACAAGAACCATCCTTCATAGCCTCGCATTTCCAGCAAAATCAAATGCATATGCTGGTTACAATCTGCCAGGTATGCAAATGTGTTTAATTGCAAAACAAGTGTTCATAACATAGGAATATTAGAAGTGACATCAAAAATTGAGTCTGATGTTAGATATGGTAAAATAATTTCACAATAGTGCCATAACTTTGGCATTATCTAAAACAAAAAAATGGTAAAACTTTTAGATTAGAACTTAAGACATAATTTCCTGTCATAATACAACATGCCAGAAACATCCACATATATATTAGAAGGTTTTCTTTTCTGAAATTATACTTTCTTAAACTAAAGAGCAAGTAACTTTCATCTTTGAAGAAGGACCATTTTTCCACATGCGCACTTGGCATCATCTGACAAACTGTATATTTCATTTGTTTGGGTGGTTCTTGTTTGTCTTCTCCACTAGAATGTAAGCTCTATGAGAATAAGGACTTTGTTTTGTTCAGTGCTGAATCCTCAACCCCTGAAGTGGTGCCAAGCATGTAGTAGGTGCTCAATAAGTTATTTACTGAATGAATTCGAATCTCTCTCAGTTCCCAACTCATATCCCCTAAAAATAATTATTTTCTTAAGGGGCTAAAGGATATTGACCCATATCAGGCTTTCCATTATTTCAGCGACTTTGAAGTCACTTATTGGGGTCTTAGCTATGAAATCCAAGGTTTTTATTCATCAATAAAAGGGATTAAAAGCCAAAATCCAGGTGATCCATTCAGATCATCGTTAGATGTAATCCTGAACATACATGAAACACACATCTCTGAAACACTTTTTCTGGGACTTGATGGGCCCTGGCTTTATGAAAATATCTGCCAACTTTCATTTGCTGCTGTACCTACTTCAGGCTCACTGCCTTCTTCCCTATCCCATCCTCCTCTCTCGGCCCAGGGCTTCCTGCTCCCCATGACATCACTGGCTGCTCTCAGTGTCGTTTGCTCCTAGCCGTCATCTCCATAATATCTCATGTCTGTCCCCCTGAACTAGATGTCACACTCTACAAGGGCCGAGGCTGAGGCTGTCTGGGGAGCACTGAGGCCCACCTTCTGTACAGCAACTTGCACATGCAGGAGCCCAGTGAATGTTTACAGAATAGAATGAATGATGTGGTCACTGAATTTCTCCCCAATATTAAGCCCTGTAAATATGAAGAACAAAAAAAAGGGGTAACTGAGCACTCTGGGCTCTACAGACCCATGGCTGGAGAGCACAGTAATGAGGTGGGGGATGGGGTTGCCACAGCCTTTTAACCAGGGAAACATCTGCCATCCTGGGGCTTTGGCTTCCACTGGCTTGAAGTTCTGTTCCTAAATACTGGTTGCAAGCAAAGTCAGAGAGCTTTGTTCAAACAGGAGATGAGACAGAAAATAAAATTCAAGAGACCTTCAAATTGGAAGGCGGTGTTTCAGAGTAGTGAATAGAGTATATGGAAACAGATGTGGGCTTCTAGTTTCTCTGCCTACTGCCTAAATATCCTGCGGAAATCATTTAATGTGTCTGGGCCTCAGTTTCTTCATCTGTAAGATGGGGAAAACACAACCGACCTCCTAGGGCACTATGAATGAAATAATCAAGGACAAAGTGTTCTGCAAACAATGAGGTGTTATACAAACACCAGATACAGTATGCAGAAGCAGCATCTGGGCCAAACCACAGCTTCCAGCCAAAGGACCATCTGAACTTCCCAGAACAGAGTCTCTCTTAAATAATGGGAAGTGTAGAGACACAAAGGTAATCTTCTTGTTTATTTCAATGGCCCTCACAGATTTAGATTTAACCCATCACAATCGCCCTTCTTGTGAAATCACTCTACCTGAGAGAAGTGATCAAGTCGGCCTTCTCTTCCCTGGCCTCAAAAGCTTCACTTTCCTATACTTTCCCCTGATTGGCCAAAGGACTTACATCTTTTTCCTCATTTTTCCCTCTAATTCTGGAGCAGCTCTATTTTCCACCAGCTTCCAGAGCTCATGATTCACAGACCCAGCAACATCAGTGGGTCATACACGGGTTCCAGTGAGTCCCACATAGTTGATGGCTGGTGAAGTCCCTTTGCTGATGGAGGTCTCCCCCATCCCAGAATCAGGAGCTTGCCCCTGAGCTAAACTACAAATGCTCCTGGGAAAGGACTCCTCCAATTGTTCAGTATCTCAGTTATTGACATCACACTGTGATGCATTTTCCTGATAAAAGAATGACAGCAGGGTGGGCAGTACACAGAGAGCATGGGCTCTGTGTGCTTCTGATAGCCCCTCAGATTGGTCAGGTGGGGTGAGATAGAGATAGAGAATGTGGAAAGAAGTTGGTGAGGATCCCGAAGACAACTCATGATTCCTTCAGTTTTGCCTCAGGCTCACCCACACACAGATGCAATGTTCACACTCATAGCCAAGGAGTGGGTGTGAAGAAAGGGTACTTGGCTTGTTGGGTGGCAAAGAAGGGAGGCTCACATATGTATGGGAAATGATAGGCCTGGCTGAGAAACAATGGGATGATGGGTCCTGGATGGGGTAGGGGAAATGGAAAAGAAGAAAAATGACAAATAGAGTACAGATGCCAAAGTTACTGATATTTATGAGATTATAATGCATTGCGTCAACTTCTGAAAATGTCATTTATTACTTCTGCTTGGAAGATAACTTTCTTCTCGAGGAAACAAGATACAGTGTAACAGTTGTGCAGTATAGCACAATCATTAAATGTTTAGGCTTTCTTTGACATTTTAAAGACCTGAGTTTGAATCTCAAACACATTAGATATTAACTGTGTGACTTTGGGAAGTTACTTAACCTCTCTGTTTCCTCATCCAGCAGACAGTACCTACTGATAGGATTTTTGCAAGGACAAAATCATCTATCTAAACAGCTTTGCATGGTACCACCCATACAACAAGTCTCAATAAATGGTACTTGTCATTAAATTTTCTAACGGTAAGAGCCTCTTGAGGCTTTAGCTTCCTTCATCTCCTAGAGTTTGGGGCCAGAGTGACAGTAAATATTCACTTCTGAAGTTCTACATATGTGTTAATAGGACTACCATTTTGCTTGACTGACAAGCTGCTTGGCTATTCTTTCCCAGGTCTGTTTTCAAATAAGATATTTGCCAGAGATGAGGGCTGGGGGGAAAAGGAGAAGAAAAGGAGAGGAGTGGGGAGAGGGTCAGGAGGATCGGGAAGCAAATCCTGGGTTCAAGACCCACCTCTCTGAGCACACTCACCGAGTCTGGGTCTCGCTGCTGTTCAAGAAACGCTGAGAATTCCACCAGGCGAAGCTTGGTTGTGCCAATGGAGCGGCCCTGCCAGGCAGGGACCGAGGGAGCTGGGGCTGATGCAGGCTCGAACCCTGAAAGACCAAGAGTCACCTTTAAGCCTAGACGCTCACCTCACCTCACCTCAGGTCCCAGGCTGATACCAGGACAGAGCTTTTTACAGAACGGATGACCGGAAGGCCTACAACCCCATCTCCAGCAGTGTCCAGGGCTGGAACTCAGGCAGCGGAGGGATTCTGGCTGAGGATCGCAGACACAGTGACACAAAGAGAAGCAAGGCCACGTGCTCCTCAAAAGCCAACCTCAGCTAAAGGTCTGGGCTGTGGCATGTCCTGACAGGAAAGGAACCGAATTAATTGTCCCAAAGGAGGAGACAGAGACGAGAAGACACCTAATTCTGGACATGCCAACAGTGACTGGAGAGTCAGAAGAGAATGCTTCCAAAGATTTTCCTGAGAGACCCTGATGAGTCGCGCTCTCCTTTTACTTGCCCGTCTCCTTTCTCCTTTCTTAAGACTGTGGTCACTGGCAGTCCAGAACATTCCCTCAGGATGCACCAGGGTACCAGAGCTGAGGACACCCTGTGAATGCATTTTCAGACTGGAGAACCTCTAATGCAGAGTAGTGATTTTTACACCATCCCCAGGCTGTTCACCTGAGCAACTCTATATGCATACGTGCACGCGTGCTTGCGTGCTGCTGTGTGCATGCTGGGTGTGGGTGCGGCGGGGCTGCCCAGACCTTATCAGACCTTATGTTTTCTAGTTTGGGCTTCCATGTGAGCTTTCCTTTAAAGAAAAGTAGTAGAACTTGAAATATGCTTATCTAAGAAAGGGTGAATAAAACCACATCTGCCCTCAAAACTTCGATTGCCCAATTCCGCTTGCTTATGACGAGGAAGGAGGCACAGCAACTTCCCCTTCTGAGGATTATCAAGTGTCCTAAGTGAAAGTGATCAGACTTCCTGTTTCTTTAAAAACCATCTGCAGAGCTCTCGGGAGATGATGAAGGGAATAAGGACCTGTGGGGGACACCCTTGTGGCCCTCTGGAGCTCCGGGCTCACCCTGCCTTAAGAGGGGGGCAGGAAGGGGCATCCACAGTCCTGCAGTAGGAGAAATGTGTGGCTGTGGCAAGGACAAGCATCTCTCCACACTGGCTGCACAGGGCTGCCTCCCGGAGATAGTTTCCCACTGCGACTCACCTGGAATGGGGGCCGTGACCGCTGGCTGGATGGGATAGGCCTGCTGCACAAAGGGCTTGACGCTGGGGAACAAAGGTTTGGAGAGTCAGAAACAGAGAATGAGTCAGCAGCTACTACCCAGGCCTGGCCTTGGCCTCCCCTGGCTACTGACCTGACCCGAGGTCCCCGAACTGTAACTCTCCCTGTCTACAGGCGGCAACAAATCCCAGACAGAGCTCAGCAGAGACAGAAAGTTGCTCTCTCCAAGTGAGTAGGGCCAGCAGGGTGCTAGGGATGGAACCACCAAGCCCCTGCAGACTCTGTGGGTCAAGCTAGACTGATATCAGCCTGACTTCCATGTGCCGTAACAGCTGTCTTTCAGCCTCTCTTCTTGTCCCAGCAGAGACCGAGGTCAGCAGTCACCATTTCCAGGCAAAGTCTCAGACAAGCTGCAGGCTATCCTTCTCTAGGCCAAATAGCTCACATTCTTTTGGCAATATATAGGCAGGATTTCCTTTCTGCTTTGATCCCTAAAATGCCCTTATCTTGCCTTACTGAGCTTTGCTTCCCTTGCCTCCAGAGCATCAGTGGGATTTTCTACTAGCTGCTTCTACCACAGGGAAAACTGGAATGCAATGGGCTACAGGATCACTTCCACTGCCCTTTCTCAGGCCAGGCACTTCCCAGGAAGACCCCAAAGCCAGGGAGGGACAAGGACTGACTTCCTGTTCCAGGCTGGATGACTTCTGGAAACTCTTCCTCACTAGTAATAAAGTGGGAGCGAGGTATTTAAACCTCTCCCAGATCTGAGAGAACAACTCCATAGATAAAAAGGGGGTGACCCGGGTAATCTCAGGTTAAACCTCCTTTCTCCCCTGAGCCCCAAGGCAGTCAGACTTACTCTTGCGAGGATCCCGGCTGCCCTGTTTGAATCATTCCAGGCCAGAACTGGAAGGCAAAGTACAAGAGGTTTCAGGACCATGAGTTTACTTCCAAGTGCACTTCAGGGTATCTAAGCATTGCAACCCCTGCTAGAGGACAACGGATTCTGATCACTCACTGGCTACAGGTTTGCCCTTTCCAAGTGCAGATGTGGTCACCTCTGCCACACAATCAAGACCTACACCCTTAGCCCGGCACCTAGGATCCCCCTTTGCCCGTTTCCCGAAACCTCCCTGGGTGCAGGGACTAGGAGGCAACTCGCCAGCATTCTTGTTAAACGTAGCAGAGATCTGGGAGAGCTGCAGGAGCCCACAAATATTTTGTCTGACTGCTTTATTCATGTGCCATCCATCCTTCTCTTCCTCCCTCAGTTATGAAGCTCTTCCATGCTATATTATTTCTCCACAGCTCCCAGCACTGAAGGCCCAGTAGGGGAGAGGACAAAGCTCAGAAGGAGACGGCAGGGAGCTCACAGAAGCAATGCAGACACCTTCCTTGCTGTGAGTTTTCCTGAGGTTTCTAATATCTGGCATCCCCCTGCCAGAGACGCAGTATAATGTAAAGGAAAATACACAGACTTTGGTTCACACCATCCTGGGTCTGAATCCTGACTTCACTATCCATACAACTATGATCAGGATCCTTAACTTCTTGTTTTGTTCCTAAGGAACCTCAGTTTTCTCACCTGTAAAATGGCAATAACAATAAGAAGCATTTAAAATTATTCTAAGAATTAACTGAGCTTATAGAGCTTCTCAGCTCTTGGTAGAGGTCAAAAGGAAAATGTTAATAGATTACTTTGCCCTTTTAATAGCTAGTTCACTTAAAGTGACCCTAAGAAAGCAGAGGCAGAGAGGAAGGGCCCAGAAGAAGGTGGAGAGAGAAGCTTAGGCAGATCATGACCCAGACGGGGACCAGAAAAGGGATTCTAATTCCCTGTTGAGGGACTAAGGGTTCCTCCCTCTTCCTTTCTCCTTCTTTTTCTTCCTCTTCCTTTTCCTCCTTCTCTGTCTTTTACCCTTTTGCACCCCACATCACTTCCCCACAGGATGGCCTTTCCCCTCCCTTGTATCCGAGCCAGTCAACGGGAAGTCCTCTATGGAAGGCTTAATGCTGCCCACAGAGCCCACCGCTCCTGGATCCGCCCGGGACTCACCCCTGGCGCCCCTGGGAAGGCCGGGCGCGGGATGCCAGGCAGCCCCAGCTTGTTGTGAATGGCGGTGGCCGAGACGATCTGGGCTGACGACATGGCTGCCATGTGCTGCAGGGCCTTATCCTTTGCAGTCTGATCCTTGAATGCGACAGTGACACACCGACTTAATACATAAGGCATGACTACCAGGCAGGTTAAACAGGCACAGCCACAAGCACGGGGACTAAAATACAGAGCCACAAAATAGGCCGAAAAAGCAAACATGCACTGATAAATAAATACAGCCAGAAGGCTAAAACAGACTGAACCTACCGTAACTCTGAACACGAACTGAGACTAGCCAAAGGCAATATTTTAAAAACATCTTTAACTCCACTTTCCAACCGAATGGGAAGCCTCTGAGAAGAATGTACAATGGGTATTATCTTTTTTTCAGCTTCCAGAGGGAGTTCTTCAATTACTTAACATAGTCAAGAAATAAAAAAGGGTCCTGCTTTTTAAGCATACGGATAGGAGGAGGGGTGAAAGAACAGATGTGATTGTGGATTTGGGGCAAGACAATCCACAGAGCGCCTGAAAGCCCTATTTGTGTGTGTGCTGTCACGTGGTCACAGTCCCAGGAGCTGCTGGAGTCATGCAAGTTCCAGAAACCCTTGCAGACACCTGAGGTGGCAGCTCAGAAGCAGCGGGGCAAGGGGCAGAGGGCAGGGCCAAGCAGCATGCTGGTGGGGTGCATGCTTTCTCAGATATCCCCGCCTTAGGTCTAAGGCTACTTGGGTTCTTTCTAAAGCTGAGGAAACAGAGAGATGCTACAGGCAAGTGGTTTCTCTTTTTCCTAAAGTGGGTCTTTTCTAGAAAAGCCAAGGCTGATAACACAAAGCTAGCCAAAAAGTCTGCCAAGCACAGCTAAAATACAAATACTCAGTTTGGTGAAAATACTTACCATGCTTGTTACCTGGATACAATAATAAACAATTTGTTAAAATGATTGTGTACAAAGGCAGGGTTATTTCTCTTCTTCATTAAAAAAAATAGGTACAGGTACAAAAACACTACTCAGGTACAATAAAACACACAAGTGCATTTTTTTTTTCTTCCATATTATAGGAAGAATACATGATCCAGATAGCCTGTAGAAAGGCAATTATCAAGAAGGGCACGCAGCAACAGCCACAATCAGAAACTACCCCCAGCTCCTTTGAGCTGGTTCTTTGGCTTCTCCAGTACAGCTGGAGAAACCATCAGACTCCTGCTGTGGGCCAGGGCCTGCCGGCCAGGCAGGGTTTCATGCTCAGTAAACACATCCAGGCTCCTGGCTGCTAGCAGAAGGTTCATCCAAATCGGCCAGGCCAGGAATCCTCCTTTCCTTTCACATCAAAGCAGGAACAAAAGGGTGACACCAAAATAAAAAAAAAGAACCCTCCAAAGCTGCCACTCCAAGTTCAGAGAGTGAGTAAGGGTCAAGGGAAGCTTCAGGCCAGGAAGGTGTCAGTTGAGAGGCTGCGTCAATATTTGCAGATTTAACCAAAGGTGATGCATAAGCATGCTGAGGTACCAAAAGGCAAGTTCAAAATGAGAAGTCAAAAAGAAAAGAAAAGAAAAGGGGGGAAAAAAAGAAAAGATAAACAAAACCACCATGGAGCCTCCAGAACTACTACTAGGGGCTTCTGGGAAAGCTCTATTAGGGGCTCCCAAGGTTTAGATATCACTTTGTACTTTGTCCCATTACTGCCAGGGAACATAGTGTGAATTTTCAAGAAAGCTTACATTAATCCTTGGGGTAAAAACCCTAATTATTAAATTTTACAATATTTTCTACATTTCTCTGGCTCTCAACAGAAAACAAATAATGAGCATCCCACAACAGCTTTTCATTATGCACCTCTGTAAACACATTTGCTGCACCTGAAGGATGCTTCCTGAGGGCCCTGGAAGCTTGCAGGATTCTAGTCTCCAGTGAAATGGCCCCAAGTGACTTGAGTGATGCTCTGCAGCAAATGCTGCCTCTGTCATCTCCTTCTCATCAGATAGCATTCTTCAAGGTGAGGCTCCATTTGCTAATCTCCCAACTGCTCTGACCTAGAGCTAGCTTCCTCCGATAACCTTTTTTCTTTCTTTCTTTTAGTTCCGAAAACATTTCAAGGTGCCAGAACAAAGACAAATCTTGTAATAGATGGAGTTTTATATTAAGCTGATTGGGAGCATGTACAAGTCCTAAAGCTGAATGGAGCCCTATGAATACAGACTTGCAGTCCCAGCCAATCCACCCTAAGCTGGTCCCATGACTTTCCCTGATAGCTGCTTCATCCTCCTCCTCAGAGGACAATTCATGTATAATCCAGAAAGCATGGCGTCCTTCATATTTGACAAACAATACCTTGACATCAATCCAAACTTGTTGGCTTCTCTTTGGACCCAGTCACTTTGGACTCCAACTCCCAAGCCATTTGACTTTCTAACGAGAGGTTATAAATGTTCTTGGGGAGATTTCTGAAACTGAGGTAGTGGCATAGGTATGATCACAGGCACCTTTGCCAAAGCAGGACAAGCCTTACAGCTTCTTTGGGGCTCAGGCTAGGGGAGGTTGGAAAATGGAAGCTCAGACTTCTTGTCTGCTTAGCTGATGCGACTTCAGAGGAACAACTACAAAAGAGCTTGTGGACCTGGCTCCATTCCAAAAGAATGTCACAGGGCCTCCCACAGACCTGAAGTCTCTGTGTTTATGAAATGCTGATGACAGGGGCGATTCTGCTTGCCCAAGTACAGAGTGCATTTGTGCAAACTTGGGTGGGGTGACTCATGAATCCAAAGTCCAGGTCCAAATGGAAATGAGTTCCCTGAATCTCTATAACCCACTTCATGCTTTTAGAGTCACTTGAAATGTTCCTCTTTGCTAGGCTTATTGAAAAATGCTCTAAAATGTTCACAAGAGTTTTATATTATTATTTTTTAACAGGGAAATCACGCAGGGAGGGAAAGGAGAAAAGGAACCATTTTTTCTGTTGATGTCACATAACTTCAGAATATGATCTTCTTCTTTTGTTAAATAAAATAAGGTGTGATTCTTATAACCCAGCACCCCACCAGGTACCCAAATGAAAACAAAAGTTCAAAACCAGGACAGCAAATCTATTGCTTATATCCATCAACTTGCTCTATGACAGTGAAAGGTGTGTCTGGTTCCCAAGCTCCCCTGGACATTACTGAGAGCTGTAGTACCTTGGGCATTTAATAGTTGAATTTTCTTCATCTATAAAATACAGTTGCACTTTATTCCCTCATGCCTTTCTGGTCCTAAAAGTATTTTCAGCTATGAGTGGTGAATTCCATTATAAACAAATACATGTTAATACACATAGCCAAAAGATAATTAAGAACATAGCAAGGATGTGAAAATTTGGGTTGCTCTCAGCAGCCTGTCTTAGAGAAAAATCCAAAGGTGGAGAAGGATTTTTATCTCAAGTACAGGGTTCTTTGTGCACTTGACCTACCTATTTGAGAATAGGCAATTTTCTGCAAATGGACTAAAATGCCTATACCAGTGATTTCCTACCTTTTGTAGTGGAGACACTCTGACTACACATTTAATTATATAATATCATCCCTTTATGTACAATGTACATTTGAAAATTAAAAGGATTTAAAAAGTTGTTTGAAATCTAAAGTAACCCTGGAGATAATAAGCTCACCAGGGATATCTCAAAATCAGAACTGAGAGCCTGGCTGTAGATCCACTTATTTTGGAACTGGAGGATGAAGGATGCTGTGCTACAAGATTTCAATAAAAGAATCTCTAAACTATCATTGTTAGCCCAGAGATACATGCCTGGCTTTGAAAAAATTATAACTCTAAATGCTAGACCTGAGTAAATTGCTTCTCTCTGTCACTCTGGTCTAATGTCCTGGACTTTTAAACATTCCACTCTATCCTCAGCACTCACCCCAGTCTAAAGGTGGGCTAATCTATCCAAAAACTGAAGCTTAATTAAATTTAAAAACATATGCTACATTTATTTATCATATTAATTTTATTCTAAAATTCTGAATTTTCACACTAGCATTTCTGGGATGTGGATGGAATTTGCAAAACATGAATACCTTAAACTTTTATCATGAAAAAACTGTTATTAATTTTCTGAGTGTGTGTATATCTAAGCATGCATGAATGAGAAAGATGTGTCCTAGGGAAAAGCTTGGACAAGTTCATGCTGACTATTGCTGATTTTAAGTCCCTCCATCCCTAAAATTACAAAGAATGAGGCCACAAAAAGCCTTATACTTGAGAAACAGGGAAAGAAAAGGCAAATCTCCCTCTTCCATCTGAACCCTAACCTAAGCACATGACCTGGAATGTGGAAAATACACCTGGAGCAGGAAACATGGGTCTAGAGACTCCTGACTGGGGAAAGGACACACGTCTCATAACCCCACTTCCTTCACTACCCAATTTATGTCACCGCTGTCAATGTGCTCACCGCCCTAGCCATACACAATCCAGCAGGCTGTGTTATGCATAAACTCATCAGGCTGAAGCCTTTCAAATTGTTATTGTTGCTAAGTAAACAGGCTTTCATATTTCATGAAGCGGAGCATGGCTGCTGCTACAACTCTGTTTCGCTGACTGCCTCCTTTTTATGGTTGAAATGCACACAATGTTTGAAAAATGTCTACATGTAATATACATGACAGGAGTGCAGCGATATTACAAATGCACATGGCTGGACAGGTGTGCTCCTAAAACGCAAAGACATTTTATAGATCAGCCTTGATATTACGGGAGTCTTGTTTCCCTCTCTCCCCTCTGCTTTCCCAGTTTTTGATTATTCTGGGAAATCAATTATCTCATAATTTGTAGGCATTAACCATAAACAAATTTTAAAGATAATATAAGAAGGTAAGATGTTTGCATACATAATATAGTACAGCTGCCATATTTGGAATTTTAACGAACAGCGTACTAAATCAGTATATTCCAAGTAGTTTATTCATAGGTCATTACTTCATAATGAACATAAGACTTCAATCTAATTTATTCATATGGAAGTCCACCAATGCATCAGGAAAAATAAGGTAAAAAAATAACTATGGATTCAAAAATTCTTGACAGCAGTTAAGGGAGGATTATGGGTACTCTGTATTTTCTGCATAATTTTTCTGTACACCTACAAATTCTCTAATGAAAAAATTATTTTAAAATTCATTAAAATAAAGGAGACCAGACCCTCTTGGTATGGTGCACGGAAGGAAAGATGGCAATTTGCTTGCAAAAGTCACTTTTTCAAAAAAGACAAACACAAAATTCTTTAAGAAGTCATTTTGCAGACATTGTTTCTAATCTTGCACTATGTGTATGCACATGACCTTTGCAATTATTCACTGTAGCTTCTGAGAAGATAAACATCACAAAACTATAGGACGGTTCTGAAGAATGGATGGAGGGCACTCAAATTTTTCTAGCCATGATCTCTAATTTGCTTATTATTGGAGAAGGCAGGAGGAGCAAATACAAAAGGGGGCAGTTTCGGTCAGGCAACAGCTAATGCTGAGGAGAGAAGGCACATTCATATTTCTCCTGACTTGCTATGTAAAAAGTAGGAATTAATGCATCTTATTGTATTTCCAAATGCCAAAGACTCCATTCACATTAAAGAAAAAAAAATATTTCAAGGCTTTTACCATTTTTCATTTTTAAAGGTACTGAGCTATATTTAGTGTTTTATAATTGTCAACAACGTTTTCTTTAATTCTGCTGTGGGGCTTAGCATAATAAAGGATTATAAATGAGGATCCATGTGACTCCAAGGTACAAGTGACGACGCTCTATACCAGGGTTTAGGACAGCATCCTGCTAGATCTGGATGCTTGGGGGAAGGTACTTTTCTCACCTTATCCCTTTCTCCTGGGAGGTGACACTACAAGGCAGGTGACAGGTCTCTCCTGACATGAGTACTCTCATGTCAGCCCAAGCTGACAGCTGGTTCCAGTTTAGTTTCAGAATGAGTACTAGCTCACTTCTGTTTCCTTCAAATGCATAGACACAATATAAAGAGGGCTTAGTGGGGAGAGAGAATGCAAAGCAGCTCAAGTCAGGGAAATGAGCCCTCATCCCCGAGCAGCACTGCTTGCAGAGGCAGCGCAACACTGTGGAAAGAACTTGGGCTCTGGTGCCAAATAATACTGAGATCAAATTCAGGCCTGTGACCTTGGGAAGTCACTCTGTCCTTCCTCATTTGTAAAGTGGAGACACTACCACCAGCCTTCAGGACTACTCTGAGAATGACATCAAGCACTTAGCACAGGGCCCATAGCCTGACTTGCCATTCAGGGAACTTGAATCTGTGAGGCTCACCGAGCCAACCACATATAGACTCAATCACACTCAGGACCTGAAAGACTTAAAAGCCCTAGTCCTCCAGTGTGGTGGTTCCACAAGAAGCTAAGTATGTGGGGACTATAACGTCCTGCAACCTCATTATGGGGTATACACTTGGAAGATCTCAGAGCTGGGAAACGAATGGACATTTGCACACTGGTGTTTGCGGAGGCAGTATTCACGATTCGCAACAGGCGGAGATGGCCTAAAAGTACCCCGAATGAGGAACAGAATGGTGAACCTTGTGTGTGCATACACAGCGAGGAGGAGTGAAGCTGTGAGACACACGAGGTGAATGGATCCTGCAGACAGCATTTTGAGTCAACTACACCAGAAACAAAGGCAAAAACTAGAATGCCTCACCAACATGGACTAACTATAATGTGTAAACTCAGAATTGAATCTTAGAGAGCAGCTTATCAGGGGAACACTCATTGTAACAGTCCCTAGATTGTAAGCTCTTACAGCAGTCACATCTATTCCTGAATTGTAATGGCTATCTATCTCCAAATTCTGAGATGCTGATCCCTTTGTGTATAACCCGATCAGTCTCTGGGACTTTGGGTATCTGTGTAACACCTAAAACTCAAGCCTTAAAAAATCTAGACCTGGCTCAGTTCACATAGAAAGGTAAATGCATTCAATACTTTGGCTCCCACTCTAAGTTCTGCATCACAAACTCAGTCATCACACTGCTGATGAGAGGTTGTAATTCCATCACACCCAAGCAAGACTAATTGTCTCCAATCTTAATTTTAATTTGGATAAATAAAAAACAAGGCAATGAAAATATCTTGAGGATGGAGGGTACATGTCATGAATGCAAAACTCCCCCAAAGTTTGGGAAATGCCAGGAAAGACTATGCATCATTTCCACATCCAGTGACAAGGCCAAGCGTCTTAATGCTGACAATGAGACAAAAGAGGTTGCTGTTTCAGGCTTTCTTTGCCTTGTGTGCTAACAGCCAACTCCTGCAGGAGCGGAGTGCTCGGGGGATCACAGGGAGCCCCACTGAGTGGATGAAGCATGTCTGTTTTTCCTGCAGACAGGGCCATTCCTGGAAGGAATCAGTGGTGACACAAACAGAATTCAGCAGCCTGGACTTCAGCAATGCCCCAGTGAAGTTCTTGGACTCCTCCAGAGAATTAAATCAACAATTTGAACTTGAAGCTCTCTGCTTATTGGAAGGGATGGCAGATCGGAGGGAAAGGCCTGTTCAGAAATAAAATCACAAAGGCCAACCAGGGTGACAATGAAGAAGATGGCCCAAGGGGTAGCACATGTAGCTCGTAAATTAGTAGCCAACGACTGGACACAGTCAGAGAGGCTGAGGCCTTTTTCTGCTCTACTGGGATGTTGCAATGTCAGCAAGTACAGGCTTTTCTTCAACACATGTCCAGGAGCCTGACATATGCCTGCCGCCCAAGATGTACTCCTGCTGAGGTCAGGGAAGAGGGAGGACTTCCTTTCCTGTTAGTATAGTCCTGAGTCACACACTCCCCCAAAATACACTCCAAGATGTGAACCAGACCCCCTTGGTCCATCTTCACAAGAAGAAGATCCTGGGCCATGGGGTGGAGGAGGTCTGCAGGACTTGGCTGTAGCTCCCACAAGCCTCTGGAGCCAGCAAATAAAGGGCTGCCCTTCTCCCTTGTCTGATCTCTGTGAGGCTGCTGCTAATGGGGAGAGGAGGCCTTGGGGCAGGGCCTGGATAACCTCTGGGGACAGTGAACATATGGAAACGCAGTGCAGGAAACACTAAGTAGGAACTCTGAATAGGAAAGAAAAGACAGCTTGATGCACAGAGAGTACTTCTGCTTCCTTTTTAGATGCTGGGATAATAAATCCCTGGAGCTTAAAAAAAAAGAAAAAGAAAAAGATAATGACCTTTTGATAAATTAATGGTGAGTAAAATAATTCAAAGTAGAGAATAGTTTCTAAAAGTTGCAGACCAGCTGTCGGAACATCCCATCCAAAGTATTATCAGACAAGCTGCTGCCTCTCTCCACTCCATGAGACACCAGTGAGGGGCCCAACTTGAAGAAAGGAGGAGATGGAAGACGAATGAATCTGGTGTTGGAGACACTGCTGTAGATGCAGCTGGTGATACAAGGTAGAAGGGAGGTCTCTAACTCTAAATGTAGTTCCCAGAACCAAAGAACAAAATCACTCTTTCCACAGATCTATAAAGGCACTTGCACACTATAACTGGATGTATCCATTTTCTATTTTACAATTAGATTTAGGCCTAGGCAAAGCTGTGGGTCATCTAAAACACACCTACTGCCTGAAGAGTAGCCAAAAGAATCTTGTCTGGATGGGGGCCAAATGTAAGTACTCCCATCGCCAAGCAATGACTCCCTGAAAGTTAAGCTCTGCTGGACCAGCAGGTGTAACTCTTGCTTGTCTCTTGGAAACTTGAGCAGAGTAAACAAAAAACAAACCTAAATTATACATTTAATTCCCAAAATTCTGAAGCTCTGGCCACAAAATGCCCTTTATTCCCTCTTCCGTCTTTACAGGTGTGGAGTTACAGCTTCAATCTGCAGGCCTCCTCTCTACCCTCCCAGCTCTCTGCTCCCTGGTTCACTGTCTCCCATGTCACTCGCTCACCTCTTCAACTATCCCCTCCTAATATTTCTTGTCTCTTGCATGTCTCCCTTCTGATCTTGGCCTGTCTTCAACATCACTCCAAGTTTTTGACCAAGTCTATCCTGACTTAGGCTGCTATAAAATTACAGAGAATAAAGTCTCATGTTGGTGCTAATGGTTAGAGCATAAATTCATGATAGACAGTGGCTAAAAAGTGACAATAATTTTCAGACATAGCTAAAAGGAGAACTGGTTATCAGTGGATTTGATTTTCTCAGGGAAATAAAAGGTAAGGAAAGACAACAAAAGAGAGAGAAGGGCAGAAGGAGGGAGGGAGGGTGGAGAGGGAGAGAGAGATTGTATAGCGAAGGAGGGTGGGTAGAGGAAATTTTAAAAAGTACAGAATAATGTGTAGTCATTTTATTTCTTTCATTTAAAAAACTGAAAGGAAACATGTCATAACGGAAAACTTGTTATATTATAAATTTGGCAACAAAAACCTTCACAGTTAATTGTGATGCACACCCCAGTTTATTACCATTACTTTAGTAGAACTGAATCTTTAATAAAGTATGTTTTAAATGCTGCTACTAAAAATCTTTCTGAAATGCTTTGGGGTATACACTTTTCAGTCATAGTGATGGATAGAACTTTTAAACATACTTCACTCTTTAAGAGCCACGAGCAGTCACAGTGGACAGGACTGAGGGGCAGCTGAGGGCAGCCATAAGGACCGCTTGGGGGCCACCGAGACGGCCCCAAGTGGGGGCCCACTCTCACCAGGACTCTTACACCAGCCTCTGAGTTCATGTCCCTGCTGCCACTGTGCTGCTCTCTTAGCTTATCCCCAAAAGATGGCTGGCGAGATTTTCTCAAAGTATAAATCTGAACAACCTTTGCACGCTCCTCAGTGCCCACAGATGAATCTTCTTTCCTCAGTGGGATGATCCAGGACCTTCCAATGAGGCTCCTCCATTCTCATTTCCCATTCCATGTCTCCAACTATACAGCGTTCTCCCTGGTCTCCCAAACACCACAGCCTCTGTGGAATTCTGCCTCCAACTAGGCTCAGCTCTAAGGGTGTTTCCTCCAGGAAGCTTTCTTTAACTCTCCCACACTCAGAATTCATCATTCTTTCCACTAGGCTGCCTTGGCATCACCCTCTTTAATTTCTACCACCAAGCCCCTAGCTGGGTACGACTTACATTTTGTATTTCTCCCAAATGTGGCCAAAAGTAATAGAAAAGTTTAGTTGCTCCTCAAGAACAGAGACTCTGCTTATCAATGAAAGGTTTCCTGTACCGAATTAAGTAATCCTATATGGAAATCTTAATATTGCAATAACTTTTTTTTTTTTAAACTAAAATTAAGAGCCACACATTTTGGGGTGATCTGGCCCACAATCTCTTGAAGAATCACTGTGGATTTTGGATCTTCGGCAGTTAGCAGAAGCAGAGAGTTGACCTTCAGAACTTAGTCTACCAGGTTTTCAAAAAGAATCATTTCTGTAGCTAGGATGACTCATCTGTAAATGTAGTATGTGAATGACCACTCTCCCCTGCCTGGTTTCTCTGCGTCTGAAGGAAGGACAGGCTACAGGATTTAGAAAGCAGGAGCTAAAGTGGGACACAGGAGCTATTCTGTAAAGGCTGGAGGGACACCTTGGGAAGCAGCCATCTCCTTCTCCTGTCGAAAGCAGTGTGGGTTTCCATCGTTATTCAATGGAATAGCCCAAGGGGGCCAACTGCTCAGGATGAGAGAGGGTGAGCTTCAACTAGGACAGCTTTTACTCTATTACTTATTGCTGGTTTCAAGTAAGATTTTAACTTGAAACACAAGTTTTTCTCCTTACAAAAGGCTAGGAAAGCACTGGCCTATAGAATGCTACTGCACCTTTACCAGCGATGTGAAGACAAGAGTATAGGCAAGAGGGCTTACGAGGAAGCCACAACCAGCGGCAGCCCCAGCTGTGGGCAAACCACTTTTGCAAACTCCACGGGAGGAGAGGGAAATGCAAGCTTAGCTTCAGTCTCAAAGAGGATCACAGGCCTCTGTCTGCCCCAGAGTACAGAATTCTTTTAACTTCTTAGTCTGTGGAGTGGCAGTGACCAGCCTGCTAGGACTGATCCTAGATGATCAGTCATCACCACCTTCTCCAAGAAGCCTCTCCTACATCTCAGGCTAAGAAGAGCCTCTCTTGTAAGTCTGTCAATGTCCTGCCATCCCCACCACCTTCCCAGAAGCTTTCCTTATTGTCTGTTGGAATCACTTTGACTTCCTGTAGCAAATTTATCTCAGTTGGTGTGGGAGGCCAAGAGGACCGTTGCTACCAGCCTGCCCTCACTACGAACTCGGTGAGGATGCTCACTCCTGCTACAGATGTATGACTAGACTCCAGAGCTGAACAAGAGAGTGCGGACGGATCAGTGAAGACCACCTGTCCCACAAATCCTGAGCCCTTTTCTTGGTATTGGCTGGGTAGGAGGTTAGGACAGAAAGCCCTGGGGAGGATGTGAAGGCAGCAACATCTGGGCAGGCGGGTTACAGCCAGTCTTATTCTCCTTGACTGTCCAAATGTCACAGCAGCCATGCAGCCAAGGCCACGTCACCCCCGAGTTACTGGTGACCACCACAGCATCAATCGCAAGAGAAAGCCTACATTTTGACCAAGGGCTCAAAGTTTAAAATTCACCTTTCTGCTAAAATGTGGATACTGAGGGGAGGGTTGGTCACAAGGGCTGTACGCTAGCTCCCAGGGAAATTGAGGGGCGAGCGACCGGCTATCTTTAAGTTATGTCCACTTTGTGCTGGCATGGAGTCTTCTGCTGGAAGACATTCTCCCATCTCCAGATAAAATCCTGTCTAAAGAGCAGTGGTTTAGGATTCAGAAGGATCTGAGCTCAAATTCTGACTTCACCACTTACCAGGCTTTGTGATATTTGGCAAGTCAAATTAAACTCTCTGACACCCAGTTTTTTCAACATTATTCCTCAAAATCAGCATAATGGAACTCACTTCATAGTGTGCCTAGATGAGAGAACACTCGAGAGGCTCTGCATTATGATAACATATCTCTCTTAATTCTGAAACCTGGAAGTACATTCTCCATGCAGTGGGTTCCTAGAATTACCTCCATATTGTATTTTGGCTCTTTCTGCTAACACTTATTCAACAGCCGTCCTATATTTTACATTCCCATTTACGTTGCCAGCTCTGTGAATAGGGAATTGAGTGTTAACTGCCCACCTTGATGAGCTCCATGCCTGGGCCACTCAATTGGTATTAGCTGATGGGAAAAACAAAGGGGTCCATTTTTCCAAGAAAAATGTGGTAGGGAGGAAGGAAAAGAACTACAAGAAGACGGAGGTGGTTCTTGGAGCTTAAATGCTGAGCCAGTTGCTACCCTACTGCCTCTGCTTCCACCTCCTCCTTCTGCCGGCCCCAGAGGAGAGTGGGCCAGGGAAGGCGGGGGAGAAAAAGTCTTCTTTTTTTTTTAAGAACAAACACAAATATAGCTGTGTGAGTGCATATACATTTATAAAGCAATGTTACAGTGGCATGCTTGTTTCTACTGAGGAAGATTCTTAAAATCACCAACTGAGAGACAAGAGTGTGTCCTGCATTCCTCCTGAATGGAAGAGTGTGATTTATCACTCTTATAGGGCTTTCAGTCCAGGGCTGTGTGTTCTGGTGAATCGATAGGAACCACACAGACAGTACAGAGATAGAGCAATTCATAGCATCTCAGATGGAAACACAAAATGGATGTCCGTAAACTTCTTTGTATGTCATTAATTCATTAGCTCAGAGAAACTAGAAATAGGGTCAGAACATCAGCAAACACGGCAGTAGTTACAACCACATAGAGAGGACTGCACCTTTGGTTAAAAAGCAGATCTATGAAGTTATCTTAGTCTTCCAACTGCTCAGCCAGTGCAGCTAAAAGCCAGCCACCGTCAGCCACACGTGCGAGCGAGCCAGCATGCTGCCCTCTGCACAGGGGACCCCAAATGCTCCTTCCTAGCCACTAGCCTATTCCACAGCCAGCCTTGTTGGCATAAAAAAAAAAGCTGGAGGACTTTGGGAAGGGTCCCAGTGTTCACCACACAGTGCTGTGAAATTACACTTTGCTTTTTAGTTTAGAACAAAAACACAACTAATATATGGGAAAAGCTCAGAGCAGAACAACAGCAAAGAAGGCACATGGGACAGCAACAACATGGGCTACAAATTCATTTTTATGATAAAGTAAAACGCTTCCATGTGATAAAATTGCTTTGCATTTCTAAAATAGGGCGAACATGTATTTTGAAAATTGTTAATACCTCCATTTTGCTATGAAATATATTTTAAGAGACTGAAAAATGAGGCACATGCAAAAAAATTAAAGTAAACGTAAGTGTAAACGTAATTGCAAATACGGGTTTAATTAACGGCTTTCCCTTCTCTAAAATCCATTTTTTTTTTTTAAGGCCACACCTCAAATTTCTCTTTTAACAACCACAGCCATTGACTTATAAGGCAATATTAAGCAATGTGGTAGAAATCTGGCCAAAAATACTCTGTTGGAAAGGATGTAATAGGGAACATACCTATTTTTCATATATATTCTTGGAAATACTTCAAAAGCACAAAGTAAAATAAGTTCTGAACATATTTTTAGAACTAATTTTGTGACCACTCTGGAAATGATTCTTTTTAATAGCCTCTACATTAACTTTGCTCTCTGGACTTTTTTCCCTCTCCTAGCCTTGAGCTTCTTGGTGGACATTCATAGGTTAAAAAAAAAAAATCATGTTTCTGTGCTGAAAAGTGATCAAGACCAGCTCTCTGCTGCATTTGCATTGTTATTAGGAACACACATACACACACACACACACACACTGAGTTTAATTTGAGGCTAGTAAAGAAACTGAGAGATTAGACACAAAGAAATGTAAACAGCTCTCACATGCGAGGAAACTAGGTTACGAGAATCCCAGCACCAGGCATTCACCAGTCACCATGGAAAACAGGAAGTGAGATGCATAGCAACCACAAGCCAAAAAGCAGGAAAGCGCATACCTTTAGCTTGGAATGAAAATCACGAGATTTCCTTCTGGCAAGAACCTGAATGTGACTAGACACCTGCAGGGTAGGGGAAGGGAGGAAAACAAAGGAAAAGCCTGTAACCATGGAGATGAAAAGCCCCCTACAACTGGGCAAGCCAGACGTACCTTAATGGCGGCTTGAATTTCTCGAACTTTCTTTCTTGCTAAGACCTGTATATGACTAGACACCTACATTGTTCGGGTTTATGAGGGGAAACAAAACAAAACAAAACAAAACAAAAAAAGGAAATCAAATATAAAATCGCTACTCCTTGGGAGGGTTTAAGGGTGAGGGGTGGGGGCGGGGGAGGTTATTTGCATCTCAACAAAGCTCTGCAGTTAGGAATACACAGTCCCAGCCAGACACCAAGCCCCCAGCGCTGCTCTAAGCTTTTCAGACTGGGTCATCACTGCAGTGACTTGATTCAGGATGAAACTTTAGGCTCATCTTAGTTTTCCCACCTAGGAGAAATCACGGGCAATGGGAAAAACTAATTTCTGGAGGGATGAGAGGGAGAGAGTATGGTTGTTTTCTTCATAAAATTAAAAAGGTGGGGGTAGAGGTAAATGAAAATATTTATAGCTTCTCAGTATTAGGAGGGAAAATCCCTTTTTCTCAATTTAGAAGAGACTATCCATAAATTAGCACATTCTGCAGAATCAAAAAGCTGAAGCTGTTGGTTGTATTCTGATCTCATTAAGAGCTCTGGATTCTGTAGCAAATGTTAAAATAATACTGACATGTAAATTAGATCTCAAAGAGAAATGGAAAGACCCAGTTAGCAGAACATTTTTTTCCCCCTTATAAATATCTTTAATCCTTCCACTCTTTAGGGTATTGACTGGGCGCCAAGTGGATTTGCATATTATTACAAAGCGAAATGTGTGAATACAGCCAACCAGCCATCCTGTTAAAAATCTGGGTTGAAAACCACACGGATTTACTGAACAACAAATTCACATTGGAGAGGTATCACCAACTGCTGCCTAAAAACATCCCCAGGATGATGGGGTGTGGAAACGAAGCCAAGCCCAGCTCTGAAACACAATGCTTCCACTGGGTAAACAAATTTGCATTTCTTTCCATGGACTTGGTTAAATTTAGAAGAATCTGAAGGGGAGGGACAAATGACCAGAGCTCAGGGACCAGCCGACAGCTCAAGTCCAACATGTTCAGTATGCAGATCTGTCCATTTCAGAAATTTAGAACCTCCCATTTAGAAGTTCAATGACTTAGACTGTGTGACAATTACTTCATTTCAATATAAGATTTATGATAATAAAAAGATCCTTTTATCTTTAACTTTGAGTTTCAATTATTCAATTACTTTTTTCAAGTTCCTCTTGCGCTTTTTTAAGGCATGGAGAAGCAGGAACTCCCCCAGGGCCTCCCTCCTCCATCCAACTGCTTTTACCCGCTTTCACCCCGGTGAAGAACTTCTGTACTTCTAAGATTCTCGGCATTGATGAGGGGCCACTACTGGGGGTGGGTGGGGAGGACAGCATCCCCGAATTGGACAATGCCCTGCCTCTGGGCACGGGCAGGCGGCCACGTCCATTTGTGCTGACTCAGCAGCCAGACCCAGGGCTTGGGGCACAGCAGCACTGCTGGGAAACAGCCTCTCCCCCGCCATAAACACTCGGGAAAACAACGCATCATTGGGAAGAGAACTGGAATCTGCTGCTCAGGCTTAAAGAGACCACAGTTGAGCTTGCCTTTTCGGTTTGATTATATTTTTAAAGATCCATGCCAGTTCATTCAGCACAGATCAACATTAAAAAAACATTTTTCTTCCTGTAGCAGCTCATCCACGAGGTGCACCCCCCGCCCCGTTCCTTTTTTTTAGTTAAATAAACACTAACCATTCCAGTTCTGAACCAGGTCATGTCAGAGATCTGGATGGCTTTACATCTGAAAGAACGAGGGAAGGCAGACAAAGGGCAGAGGAAAATTCCTGACACTACTCTGCACAAAGGCATTTCAGTTGTAACTTCATTTCAGTCACAGCAGCTACTGACAAAAAGCAATAGCTTAAGAAGCAACAGTTCCCTGGCCGCACATCATTCAGTATCATATTTAGGCCAATAATCAAGGCTGTTAGCATTACAGTTTCAATGGAATAATGACTAATATGTAATTGTTCCAGGATTTTACAATTGCACAAAATTGCAAAATTTTCATGACTTGCAAGTATATTTGCACCTGCAGCTTTTGCAAAGTTCAGATGCACAGTGGGAAAGAAATGTAAGTTATCGAATACGGTCCGGGGGCAGTTCATACACTGTCCTTGGCAGTGGAACTTCCCCATTTGAGGCCTGAGTATGGGTCTCAAAAGAACTCGGGAGACCACATAATAGAGGGTCACTGAAATGATGAACAGTGAAAACTGAGCCAATTTAAAACACCTGAAACACTGACATCCTTACAGGGAACTCAAATTGGGGGCTCCTAGGAGCCAAAGCACAGCCAGCCACTGCAGCCAAAATGCCTTCTGGGCCATTCGCTGACATGCACAGTTTCCAGGTGGGTTATTTTACCTGTTTTCTGGTCCTCGTCTTCCCTGTCCTGAGTTTGATGTATCTGGCTATCAATTCATTCCTACCTGAAAGAAAGAAGAATGTACAGTAAGATGGGTTACTTAAAAAAAAAAGATTCTCTGAAAGCTAAGAACAGAATTTAGAATCAAGAATTTTAAAGTTGCAGCTGTCAGTTTATGAATGCTAGAAATATAAAAAGGTACAGTTGTTTGCAAAAACATTAAGCAGAGGAAATTGAAGATGAAAGACATTTAATTCTGAACTTCAAGCAGCAAATGAGGACATAAACGTGACTTCTAAGAAGTTTTTGTGTGCAGGCTTGTACCAAATGCGTGGTTGCTTGTATAAGCAGCAAATACAACGAATGGATGAGTCAGGGAGTAAATAAACTTGGTTCCGTTCTAGTCTTTTATATAGATAACCTGACTTCGAAGAACATTATAATGGGAAAATATAAACCCTGAAGCTAAGTGGGGAAATGTCTTTCTAAGACACCATGTGAAATAAAAACCCACTCATATGAGATAAGGGTGCCTCTGAGCCAGTCGTATTTATAACTTACTTCAGCTTGCTCTAACACCAGATACTGAAAATATTTTTACATACACTACACAGTAACTGGAAAGCCTCCTTTTCCTAATACTGCCTTTGGCTGGGTCTTTATCAGCTCCAGCCTAATAAGAACTCTTTTTAGTCAAGAGCAAGTTTGAAGTCTTTTGCTGTGGTGTTCATGTGATTTGCCACACTGTGACTGTCCAGCAAATTCCTACTTATCTCTCAAGGCTCCACTTCCCAGGGAAGTCTTCTCTAACCACAGAAGTTTCCTTGCTCTAAATCCCACTGCAGCACAACCTGTAGTTTTTTCCAGTACGTAGCCAAATTTTGCATAATTTGCATTTGCTGTCTAATTCCCAGTCATACTGCATACCAGAAGAAGGCAAGAACTTTGTCTTGTTCATGAAAGTTGTCCCAGCACCCAGCACAGTGCCTTGCACACAGAAGAATGATGAGTACACTAACAGCTACTGGTGAAAGAGAGTGATCACATGCCCCCTGATATCCCCTGGCTGAGTAAAGAACTGGCAACAAGAGTGAGAGACCTCATGGAAATCTTGCCAGAGAATTCTAAAGCCTTTCCTCTCGCTGAGTAGAACTCTCCTGCAACTGAGGCTCTGTCACCATGGTGGACACAACCACCGCCAGAAGGCAAATGAATCATGGAATCTGGGGACTGGAAAGTGCCTCTAGGTCATCCATTCCCAACCTCAGAAGTCCAAGTCCCCATAAACCCAAGCTGACAATTCTAGAAATGAAGAAGCAACCCATCCTATCTTCAAATATATTTAAGAATAAAAAGACTCTCCTAATGTGAGGCTCTCTGCAACTTTCATCCTCAGATCTTTCTTGTTCCTTTCATGTTAACAAGAATAAGATTAGTCTCTGACCTGGGTGATAACCCTGGAGATTCTGACAGCTTTCAGGTCCTCCTGCAGTTGTACCCAGGCCAAACCTCCCCTGTTCCTTTGTTATCTGTGACAAGCTTTGGAATCCTCTCACCTGCCATCCTGTACCCATCTATTGTCCATTTTCCTTTCACAGCCTGGGGTCCAGAAATGTAGGGATGTTCCTGCTATGACAGATACACAGCTGAGGGTGTCTGTCACTTCCCTCAACCTAAATATTCCACCTCTATTACTACAGCTTAATACTACATTAGCATTTGAGGAATGACAATAAAATATCAACTTGAACTTCAAGGTCTGTTTCATTTGGACTACTCCTCAGGTACACCCCCTACCCTGTTTCCATCCGGTCTTTTCCTGCACAGTTTGGATTTTCAGATCCAAATACAGAACCTTATATTTATTTGTATTCTATTTTATTCTGTTAGATTAAGCCTATCATTCCAGCCATCAGGATCTTTTCTGCAACTGAATTACCCTTTAACCACATGGAAAGGACTTCTAAATTCAGTTTTGAGGATTGCTTTTTTAAGTATTCACTCTCAAACTTTTTGAGAACCACCAATATCCCCTGTAGTGTCATTGGGTCTGCTTCTCCATCTCTGAGATGCTTGTACAGATTTTGCAATTTGTCTCAAAGGCTCGCTGACAGCCGAGCCCAGCGAGGAGTGCCTAATTACCAGAAGCCAGATACAAAGGACAATGTCGGCAGAGGAGCCAAGCATCCTCCCTGCACCCTGCTCAGGGCTGTTGGAGTGGTCAGGAAGAAATAAACCCTGGGGCTCTCTGTTACATGCAATTTCTTCTGAACCTCGTCTACACGGCAGAAATGTCTCCTTTCCCCATACTTGCTTATTTTCTGTGAAAGCAGACAGAATAGCTTTACATGTGTGACACACTACCTACGTAACAATGTTCAACTTCCTACGGCATTTTGGTTTAATGACAGCCACATGCAACTGTATACAACTGTATACATACTAACCTATGTAAACGGTGCCTTTTGGCATTGAAAGGCACAGTGGCCTATCAACATCATAGTTTGATTAAAGAATTCTAAAAATTACTAGTTCTACAAAGAATCTTTATTGGGCAGCTACTATTTGTTGGGCATTACATTATAATCATCATTTCTTTGAAAGTTTACCATAACTCTTAGATTGACGTTCTATAGATGAGCAAGAACATCCTTCAAAAGCCTGAGTTCTTTCTTCTATACTATGTTTCAAGCCATGAATATTAGTTAACTTGAGTTTTTGGGTTTTCTGTTGCCTAACCATCAGGAATACTGCTGATTCAAATTTTAAATCCAATTTCAACTAAAACTTAGCATCTACTATGATCTACACACAGGGTCAAGCCACTATTTCACGTGAATTTTTTTTAATTATCACTGAAGATGGCTAAGGTTTACTTGGTTAAAAAAATAAGTCATATTTAATTTGTTAAATTGGAAAAAATCTAGTTTTAAATTCCACTTATACATCTTATAATTATCTGTATAAATCTAGCAAATGTTGGCAATCACTTTCAAAGGACCATTCAATTAATGGTTGGTCCACTTTACCAACTTAGTCAAACTCCTTTTGACATTGAAAATTGTATATATATTTTAATGTATTTAATGCTTTTAAGTATTAGAATTGTCTGATTTAACTTACAAAACCTTCCCTTAAACAATCTTAGAAACCTAATAAATTCTCTTAAATGCTCTGTAAACCTAGTAAGATTTCAACTCCTAAAATCACAAGTATAAATCAATCTTCATTGCATATTTTAGATTGGCAATACAGGCTAATCTGTTACACAGGCGAAATTACTGTAAAGAATTACTTGAAATATCAAATATGGACAAATCCTTTAAATCCAGTCCTTTAAATTTAATCCTTTAAATTTGAAATTAACACTATGGCTTTCAATCTACTAAAAATTTCTAACTTCAATTCTCAATTTTCCCTGAATTAAAATATGCTTACCCATTAAGGAAACAAATACACCACTCCAAATATGTCTGAAATACCTTTTTGGCTGCTTGGGACTATACAGCTGTCAGAGAAATTGACCAGGTTCTTACTGGAATCTTGTGAGGACGTATCAAGCCCCATTTATAGTTCCTGTAGCACTGCCCTCCAAATGGGTAGATCCTCATAGTCCACAGTCCTGGATCTGAGCCATGTCGCTAAGGTGCAAAATTCCCCAACCAAGGACAGGAAGGCTCAGTGGCACCAACCATCACTGATGCAACTGGAAGTGAGCCTCCTTTCCACACAGCACAGTCCTTTTCTCTTACAGCCGTGATCAGAATGTTAGGTATTAAAAACTTTATCCTCCATTTCTCTAATTCTCACCCTCAACACACAGACAGACAGACAGACAGACAGACACACATGGTACTGGATTGATCCAGGTAAACTTTCAACAAAGTTAATTTCAAAGTTAATTGCTAATCTCTCAAACTAATCCTCCACTCATTTGGGGCCCATCTCCTTTGTGGTCTATAGCATGGCTGTCCTATGCATTGGAGATATAAAGATGAGACAGCATGCCTACCCACAAGGAGTTCACTCTCCAATACAACGCCAAGATACGAGAGCAAAGCCTATACATCCAACGGTGACCACTGCCATGAAAGAGTTTCTAACAGCACACATGGGTAACAGGTAGGGTATAATTCAGGAAATCTAGAAAGGTTTCCCCAAAGTACTGGAACATAAACTAGGGCTTTGAGAATACAATACACTCTTTCTAAGACTTTATTATGAAAACTTTCAGGCATACAGTCAAGTTTTTCACAGAAAGAATTTTACACTGAACACTGAATATGCACCTAGCTTCTACCATTTGCTTGATCATACACTTTTCATCTACCAGTCCTTTATGCATCCACCAACCCACTGTATTTGATTGTTGTTGCATTTCAAAATAAGTTGCAGGCATGATTTCTCCCTAAAGACTTCAGTGTGTGACAGGTACAATGGAGGGGAATATGCTAAAAGACATTTTTGACAGAGGGAGAAGCATAAGCAAGAAACTGGGACTTTTTTAAAAAACAATCCCTGCTGGCCCTTTACCTCCCTAGCCCACTGCACACATTTTTTTCTTCCTGCACCCAGGAGTCTCCAGGTTCTACATTCACAGCTTAACACAGGCGCTCAGGACTCATCTCCTTCATTCGTCTCTGCAAATACTTACAATAACTTATAGAGCTGAGTAGCAACGTCATACTTCACCAAGAGTCACCATACTACACTTTCTCTGTAGTATTAAAAATACCGTTAAGAACGCACATTTCTGTTTAGTTTGATAGTCTGCAGCTACAGCTCCCTTGCTATTCCCACAGGTAATAAGTAGCAGCAAAGCCAAACACGGCCTGGTCTTCCACTTTTACACTGTGATCCTCACTAGGCATTGCACTCTAGTTATTATCTTTCCCCTTCCTCCTAAGTAACATAAAGCAGTTGAAAGAGAGCCCACCATTGGTTACTCCTACATCCTGGATGACTGTCACATTTCCTGCTTCAAGGGACAATGCAGAGATTCCGCAGAAAGGCATGGAGCTTTCAAAGAATGGTTCAAGTTGTTGTGGTGAGGGGAAGTGGCCTCAAGGTCATGTTTGAGGCACAGCAAATGCAGGGTCTGTGGCTAGAAATTGCAGCCCATAGACATTCAGCTTTAACAGTAAAAGAGCCACTTTGTAATTGAACGGAGTCAGGGAGCCACAAAGAGAAAGCAACAAATGGAACCCTCATCTTCTCAGGCTGTGGCAAGTGCTATGTGAACTCAACCCTCGAAGGGCTGAATCCCCCATCCTTCGCAGGTTCGGGGAAGGGGCTGGAGCATAAACTCCAAGGAAACCTCTGCTGGCTTTCCCTTCGCTAGGATGGATACATGAGGATCCCCCCACCCCTACGCCATATTCACTCCTTCCCTTTCTTTGTGTGTCAACAGAGTGAGAATCAGAAAGTAAACCCAAGCTTCTCTTGATTTCCAGACCAAAACTGTATGCAACAGGCACTGATGCTTCGGTTGCAGCATTGGGGGCTTCTATACTCCCACACAAACCTTGATTCCCGCCCATGGTACTGGTAGAAGCAAAATTTCCCTCTTAACATCTGGAGATTTCTGTGCTCTGAACCTGCCTGCAAATTGTTCTCATGGCCCCCAGTGTCCTTGCCTTTTTCTTCAAGTCCAGATTCTGCCTTGTCCCACTCATTAGCCTTCCAGCTGGAAAGGGCTTCCTTTTTCCCTAAACATCTGCAGGTTTTGATCTGGGCTGCATCTCTAGTGACACATATCTTTGTCCGCCTTATGTTCTAGTCATTTCAGCACATGCACTCAAGGAAAACAGGAACCAGTGGCATCCCTCTCTTCTATGCCTTCCCCTCCCTGGCAGCTCAATGTCAGGGGATGAGCCACTGTCAGGGGCAGCAAAGGGGCTCCTAATTCCCTACAATCCAGTTTGACTCTAAATCAACAAAGCAAAGCGGAAAAAGACCTGTGCTGAATTGAATGGGCGGGGCCACATTTCCATGGAAACATTCAATCAAGAGGTCACACCCTAATCAATGTATCACTCACAGTTGGGTGGGTCACATCTCCATGGAAACATTCAATCAAAAGGTTCCAACCTAATCAACGCTAATATGTCTGCCCCCACAAAACTGCATTAAAGAAAATGGTGTGATCTCTTCTTAGTGAGAAGAATAGAAAGACCGCTTTTCCTCCCTCTAGAGTGATAATAGACAAAGGCAGCCAGGAAGATTCCTTCTACAAGCTGACAGCATCACCAGAAGAGATACACATGTGGTTCTGTCCTCCTACACCAGCAGAGCCCAAATATATACAGAGCAGTTCATGAAGGACCTTCACAGGCAAGATTCCATGAGATGGTCAGTGTTTGTGCCAGTTTGGATGTATTATGCCCACCTAGATGCCATGTTCTTTAATGCAATCTTGTGGGGGCAGACGTATTAATGTTGATTAGGTTGGAACCTTTTGATTGAGTGTTTCCATGGAGATGTGACCCACCCAACTGTGAGTGACACCTTTGATTAGGATGTGACCTCTTGATTGAATGTTTCCATGGAAATGTGGCCCCGCCCATTCAGCACATGTCTTTGATTTAATCACTGGAGTCCTATATAAGAGCTCAGACAGAAGGAGCTCATTGCTGCAGCTTAGAGAGACATTTTGAAAATGGCCTTTGAAAGCTGATGCTGACATTTTGGAGGACGCCATTTTGAAATGCAACCTGGGTGCAAGCAGGTGCCAGCCATGTGCCTTCCCAGACAACAGAGGTTTTCCAGACATCACTGGCCATCCTCCAGTGAAGGTACCCAATTGTTGATGCCTTACCTTGGACACTATGGCCCTAAGACTGTAACTGAGAAACCAAATAAACCCCCTTTTATAAAAGTCAATCCATCTCTGGTGTTTTGAATTCTGGCAGCTTTAGCAAACTAGAACAGATTTCGGTACCAGAGAAGTGGGGTGTTTTGCTGCTGAGTTTGCAAATACCAAACATGTTGGAGCAGCTTTTTAAATGGCTAAGGGGAAGATTCTGGAAGAATTGTGAGGAGCTTGATAGAAATGCCTAAACTGCTTTGAAGAAATATGTTTGTAGAAATATGGACTCTAAAGATACTTCTGACGAGGTCTTGAACAGAAATGATGAATGTGTTGTTGCAAACTGTAAGAGAGGCAATCCTTGTTTTAAAGTGGCAGAGAATTTGGCAAAATTGAGTCCTGGTGTCAGATGGAAGGAAGAATTTGAAAGCAACAACCTGGAATACTTAGCTGAGGAGATCTCCAGACTACGTGTGGAGGATGTACCCTGGCTTCTCCTTGCAGCTTATAATAAGATGCGAGCGGAGAGAGATAAACTTAGAACTGAACTCTTAGGTTCAAAGAAACCAGAAGCTGATGGCTTGGAAAATTACAGGCTTCCAGGGGGTGGAATCCCAGAAGCTACAGCCATGTAACCAAACATGGAACCCAGCCGCCATTTCAGTACAAGCCAAGATTGGAGAAGGAGTTAAGCAGAAAGGATTAGTGGAAAGTCCTATTGTCTGATGGCTTTGACCCCTGTGTGCTTCATGCGAAGCCAACAGAATTTTTGCAAGATCTTTATAGACAGACATGCTACTGGTCTGGACTGGCGGAGACAGACAAGGAACAAACTGAAGGAAAAATTTCTTCAAAGACAGAGCCATGGAGGTTGAGGTCTGGAGTCAAGAGGTCTCAGGCTGGGAGAGCGGAGCAGCCCACACGCATGGAAAGGGTGAGTTTGCCCTGGTGGTCGAGGGTGGGCCTTCCGCCTCGATGCTCAGGAAATGTTCTGCCACCCCAAGCCCAAAAGAGGGTGGAGCACATTCCCAGGGAATTGGGGAGAGCCTGGCTGCCACCACACTGTTCTGAAGGGGTTGAGTGTGTGCCCCGGAGATGGAAGGGAATCCAGGTACTGCCTCGATGTTTGAGGAGGGTGGGGCCGAGAAGGTGGTCTCCCCAATGTGTGGGTATGTTGGAGCACTCACCCAAGCGTTTGGAGAGGAAAGGGCTGCCGCAAAGGCCCTTAGGAAGGGTTAGACTCCCGCTCTCTCAAGCCCCAAGGATGCAACGTCATTCTATTAATGACTCTCAGACTTCGAAATCTAATGGAGTTTGTCCTGCGGGTTTTAGGAACTGTTTTGGTCCTGTTAACCCTGTTTTCCTTACTGTTTCTCCTTATGGCAATGGAAATGTTTCTCCTATGAATGTCCCTCCTTGCATACTGGAAGCACATAACTTGTTCTAAGTTTTTAGGTACAGAGCCAGAGGAGAATCATGCCTTAGAACCAATGATGCCTATAATTGATTTTGATGGGATCTTGTACTTAACTGTTGTTACTGAAATGATTTAAGTTTCTGTGATACTGTGATGAGATGAATGTATTTTGTATATGGAAAGAATATGTTTTTCTGGGGTCTGGGGGCTGGAATGTGCCAGTTTGAATGTATTATGTCCCCAGAAAAAGCCTATTCTTTGATGCAGTCTTGTGGGGCAGATGTTTTGCTGCTGATTAGATTTGCATGAAAATGCACCCCACCCAACTGTAGGTGGTGACTCTGATGAGATATTTCCATGGAGGTGTGGCCCCACACATTCAGGGTGGGCCTTGATCAGTGGAGCTACATAAATGAGCTGATGGGCAGAGGGAACTCAGTGCAGCTGTGAGTGACATTTTGAAGAGGCGCCACAGCCAAGAGGGACACTTTGAAGAAAGCACAGGAGCTGCAGATGAGAGATATTTTGAAGACGGCCGTTGAAAGCAGACTCTTGTTCCGGAGAAGCTAAGAAAGGACAAATACCCCAAGTGCAACTAAGAGTGACGTTTTTGAGGAACTGCAGCCTAGAGGGGAACATCCTGGGAGAAAGCCATTTTGAAACCAGAACTCTGGAGCAGACACCAGCCACGTGCCTTCCCAGCTAACAGGTTTTCCGGATGCCACTGGCCATCCTCCAGTGAAGGTGCCCGATTGCTGATGTGTTACCTTGGACAATTATGGCCTTAAGACTGTAACTGTGTAACCAAATAAACCCCCTTTATAAAAGCTGATCCATTTCTGGTGTTTTGCAAAATGGCAGTATTAGCAAACCGGGAAAGTGTTAAAATACTTTCTAGACATCAAACTCTCCTTTTTTTAGCTGAGGGTCATCTAAAGAAAAAAAATATATCTTAGGATATGAAAATCAATAACTGAAAAACACAGGTGTGGAGGAAACTGCAAGAACCAAGTGTCCCCAGGAAGGGACAGGTCTACAGAACAGTGATGTTTAATGACCTGTCCTCCTAAAGAGTTGGAGAGTCTATACCTATGGACAATGCCAGAGGAGGCATTAAAGGGTCTTTATTAACTGATCTCTAAGGAGTAAATAATTAGCCATTTCTTCCACACTGCTGCCATGGCAACCTGTCCCAGCAAAACTGGAAAAGAAAGAAAGACTACCAACGCTGGTTAGCCATCACTTGTGCACCTACGAAGTACAAGGAATGTGCTGTGCATTACAGAGGTAAAAAGACTGCCTTCAAGGAGTCTACCGCTGTTTGGAAGAAAACCCCACCTGTGAACTCTCACCCACGAGAAGAGGGCCAAACTGGCGCATCATGCCTGCTCATTTGCAGCACAAGTCACAGCTGCTGTGTCCCATTTGACTGAATGATAATCTGGTCCCTCACTACCAAATAGGAAATTCCTTATTTTGGGTTTTACTTATCACTCTATTCCTGATGCTAAGAACACTGCAGATCCTCAGGAAGTATATGGTGACTGAGTGGGTGAATGAATGAATGGCAGAGGGAGGGTGGATCAGAGGGTGAGAGGGGTCAGAAGGCTAAGACCAAGGGTAAGGGAAGGTTCATGGAAAAGAGCATATCAACCGGTTCAATCCCAGAGTGTTGCCAATGAGGAAGTTTAGACACTGGTGCCTTCAGTTAATCCCCAATATAAATCACTGACCCAAAATCAGCACCAACGTGGAAAACCACTGAAAAGGGCCAGGCAGCCAGTTCTGGGTTGTCAGGGGCTGGTACTGCCCGTTCCTCATCTAAAGGTTTACAAAAAGTACTGATGGCTTTTAGGAGGTGATCACTGGGAATTCCCTGAGACAACCTGTCTCTGCATTCACCCAGGGATTTATAAGGAGCAGCTTGAGAAGACAAATGAAACAAAACACAGGGAACTGTACACAACACAAAGTGTGAACCCTGAGGTAAACTATGAACTACAGTTAATAGAACAATTATAATAATTTGTTTCATCAATTGTACAAAGGTACCACTGTGTTAATAACAGAGAAAACTGTGTGTGAGAGTGTAGGTATATGAGAACAAATAAAAAAGTTTATCAGTATGTAAAAGGTATATGGAAACTCTCAAAACTATTTTAGCAATTTTTCTGTTAAGTCTGAAATTATTTCAAAATAAAAAGTTAAAAAAGAAAGAAGATACAGAGGAAGACTGGGTTAACTCCTGTTTAGCCAGGACTTAGTACACAGTATCACTTAAGAATGCCTGGGAATAACTCAACTCCCACCTTCTGAGAATTCCTATCAGTCTGTGGCAGCTGATAATATTATCATCTGACTGCCCCATTAAACACTGTGTTCTCCTTCATCTTAGCAGACAGCTTACAAACTACGCATTTTAATAGATTAGAAGGTTCAAAAAGAGACCAGCAAGTAAAAATGTCTAAGGCTGTGTATTGAATGCAACCCCTCTATGATGGTTAGAAGTTCTGTCATTTTGTTGCTGCGATATTTTCTTTTTCTTCTTTCAGTTGTCTTTTTTTTTTTTTTTTTTTTTTGGTGAACATATATGTAACATAAAATTTGCCATTTTAACCTTTTTATACATGTAGAATTCAGTGACATTAATTACTTTCACAAAGCTGGGCTACTATCACTTTCTAATACTAAAACTTTTTCATCACCATCAATAATCACATGTAATTATTTCTTGAAGAAAAAAATAGGAATGAAGCACATTTTTCTAATGCCTTGTTCTCTATGAAGCAATAAAGATGCTATACAATCCCCTTTTCCTATCCTATACACAGTTCTTTAAAATACAGTTCTGGTTTAGCCACTCTACTGGCTCCAAGACCTTCAGTGGCTCCCTACTGCCAACAGTCCTACTTTCTAACTGTGTGAACTTGGGCAAGTTGCTTTACTTCTCTAGACTCCTATTTCCTCGCCTACAGGAGTACTAGCACTTTCCCTAGAGGGACCTAGAGAAGCTTTAAAATGGTACGATAACTATTTATTATCATGCACTTGATTTATATGTTTTCATTACTTGAACTGATATATAAGGTTGTAAAGAGGATTTAAAAGACTTTCTATCCAGGACATTCTACCGAATGGCATCTAGTAAAAACACACAGTGCTTCTCTTTTGATGATATGAAAATTGAACAGTTTTTCCATGCTATACTGCAATGTTCTCAAAATATTTGTATCACCTTTAATTTTCAAAATGGCCATAAAATTTGTTTTCCAGTAAAAGGAGCACATTAAAGAGGGCAGTATTTGCTTGCTACAATGATCTTTTAATTTGGAATAGATACTTCAGGGAATAAAATGGCACAAGTTGGGTTTCTGCCAGGGGTGAATGAAGTGTGGCAAAATTCTTAAAATTTGTGGCAGATTTGTAAAATTATCTATATGGATAGGTTGGAAGCATCACATTAAATAGCATGTCCTCCATTAGATTTCCAGAACTTAATTTTAGTATAAAAACACAATTATAACCATAAGAATTAAGCATCAACTATATTAGTAGCTATACAGTCACACAAGCATTAAATCAAGATGACACTCACAAGCTTAGAAAACATGCTAAAGAGAAAGTTAAAAGTCTAGGCACTTAGCAATTTTTTTTAAAATAATATGATGGGGAAGAGGGAGTTAAGGTTTAAAATGCAGAGTTCCGATTTGGAATGATGGTAATATTTTGGTAATGGACGGTTGTGAAAGTAATTAATAGCACTGAAACATATATCTGAATGTGGTTAAAAGGGGAAAATATCAGGTGGCATATATGGTAATAGCATAAAAAAATTTTTAAAAATCCATGGAACTGCATTACACAGTGAACCATAAGTTAAATCATGGACTACAATTAACAGTACAATTATAAAAACATGCATTAATTGTAACAAATGTACTACACCAATGCAAGGTGTTAATAATAGGGTGGTATATGGGAATCCTGTATTTTATGCATGATTGTTCTGTAAACCCACTTCTCTAATAAAATAATAATAATACAGTAACAATGATCATAAAGGACATCTTAAAATATGCATTCAAACTAAAGAAATTGGCATTTGGGTGTTAAACTAACTTATTAACCATCACACCTAAATGCTGAAACTGAGGTCCAAAGATGTTAAGAGATTTGCACAAGTTTCCAAACTAGTAAGTGGCAGAGCTGGGATTTGAATGCAGCTTTGTCTTCCAAGTTTTTATTCCTTAACTTTAGAGCAAATGCTCTGAAAATGGCCTAAAATAAATTAACCTCTCACAAGACCATTACTAAATGTTTAACAAGAACAAAATCTTAGAAGGGGAAAGAATCCAATCATGAAGTGAAATGAATTGTATATTCACCACTTTAAGAGCTTTCCACCTACCACCTACAATAGTGGAGAAAATCTCAACTCCTCTTTATGCCTGTAAGGCCCTCCTAATCCGGCCCCAATGCATTCCCCTCCCTTGTTCAAACAAATTTACTGAATACTTTCTTTGTGGAAGACATTGGACTAGGAACTGCAGGAGATACATGCTAGAAAAATATACTCTGCCCTCAAGGAGCTTATAGTTTAATAAGAGAAATGAGGCAAGAAATCAAACAATAATAATAAAAGGCAGAGTATAATAAGGATGGGAAGAAACATCCTGAAGAATAACTGAAAAAAAATTTTTTTAATTAAAAAAAAAAAAATCAGTTAGAGCCATTATTTTAAAAGGGAAGGTAATTCCCGTGAAAGATGAAAGACAATCTGAATTTCTTGTTTCCCTTGAAAAACAGAAGCTGCAACAATAACACACCCACTTGACAACACGTGGCTGGAGCTGAGAGGCTGCCCCTTGGGCGGGTTCTCTCTCCCATTCACTGTTGGGCAAGTCTCTCATCTGGGCTACTCTCCATTCTTAACCCTCAGAGGGCAATTGTGCTGAAGCCTCTAAACTGTTTTATCATCACTGTGTGTGTGTATGTGTGTGTGTTTGTGCACGCTCCTTTGGGTTTTTCGTTTTTGTTTATTTAGCATTATGAAATCAAGTCAAAATGGCTCAAATATATAGTAATTTTATAGATCTTGGCGATCGTGCACTATATAAACAAAGCACTAATACTGACCCTGAAGAATGGCCCAGAATCAATCTGATGAATAAACTTCTTCAGTGTATGTGTTTGAAGGTGGGTGTTTTGTGTACATTTTTGTTATTGTTGTTGAATTTCAAAACAGGAAATTGTAAAACTTGTACTATCCATATCCCGGAAAAAAACTTTAAGATACCAGTGATCTGAAATCATTGAGTTTATATCTGAATTCTGAATCAGGAGATCTGGCAAATAGTAGAGCCAGCATCATCTATCTGAAATTCTGGTAAAGGTATGCCGGTGTTTCTCAAGAATGAGGTGATTATCACCTGGGGATTTTCAAAAATCCCAATGCCCAAATTAAATTAATAGTTTGCTCCTGAATAGAAAACTTTACATGGATATACAACAATTTGTTTATGCTTTATCTTGGAAAGAGACCTGGGACTGGTTTTAACCATTTTGTCATGGTCATTAAAACATAAATGCAGAAAAGTAGCATCTCTGTGAGTCTGTCTCAATATATACTTGCATTTTACAACTTGATGCTGAATTACTGGTGAAAGAAATCCAAATGGGATTGTGTCTAGAAGAGTTCAAACTCCTAGGCCTTTAATAATAATTTGGAACTCTTAAAAGAACAGTCACTGACATGGGCTCTTTTGGTTTTTCTAAATTTCCTGAACATCTTATTATGAAACATTTCAATGAGTCAGCAACATTAATTTATTAGCATTTAATTCAACTCAACTGACCATTTATCTTTCCATCCATCCACCCACCCATCCATCCATCCTCCATCCATCTCCCTATCCATTTATCAATCCATCTTATTTTGGGTGCATGTTAAAGAAAACTGCTAACATAAATTTAACATACTTTCTTCCTAAATACATCAGCATGTGTGTCGTGAACTAGAACTCAATATTTGTTTACAGATTTTTCTTTCAATGTGAAATTTCCCTAGAATGAAGTATACAAATCTTAAATGAACATTCGGTGAGCTTTGACAAATACAAATGCCAACATAATGCAAACCCTGATCAAGATTTAAAAAAAAGAATAGCTGAGATAAAAGCCCAAAGAGGTTTCCTCCGAGGGTTGCCAGGCTTTCTGTCATTTGACCCAACTGCCCTGCCCACCTCCCACAGAACCAGAAACCAGGGGCAGCCAAATGCAGCAACATGTCAGTCCCTAAGGAGAAAGTAGTGACCTGTGCAATGGGCTTCCCGCTTTAGAGGGTGATCAAGCAAACCAAAAAGATCACCTCTTGGGTGGAGTTTCAGATTCAGGAGTATCAATCGATTTTTGTTCTCCCTTTAAATTTCTAATTACCTAAGTAATATGTGAATACATTCTTCCTGTAAAAAACTAAAACATAACATGTACAAACCCACTTTTTGCCTTTCCTCCTGCCACTCTCCATTCAATCGTCCCAGCATCCCCACAATATCCCTACCTCATCTTATCATGTTGGCTTCTATTCCATGTGAAATGTCCTAACTCTTGTTCCTACTCTCCTCCCCTTCCCACCCTCCTGCCTAAACCCAGTGATCAAGGATTCCTGATTTGCCAAAACCGGGGTACACCTCCCCAGCAGAGTTAGTTGCTCATCCCTGCAGCTCCCTCCACCTCACAGACGTCTCTAGCACAGTGCCTGCCATCCTACGCTCTGCCGGTGGGTGTTTTTTGTGTCTTCCTTGACACACTATGAGCTTCTGGAAGGCAGGGACCACATCCTATGGCTACAGTTTCCCATCCTCCAACTCCTGGCACGGAGCTGAGAAAGAGCTGCTTAATCACAGTGCTACTGCTGATTTTAGCCCCTTCTTGGAAGAAAAAATATTTGAAGTAGTCTCATGGCACACGGGAGGTAGTAACTGAATGTTTTCTTTGAAGACGCAGAAAAAAAGGGAGGGTGGGAGGGAGAAGGAAGAACTGAAGAAGCACTGTGGTGGCAGGCTCTGAGGATATAAAGAAGAATAAAACAAGGTTCCTGCCTTCGAGGAACCCCGTCCAGTTGGATGCTCCTGGAATGTCTACATATCCAAGGACTAAGATCTTCCCAAGATTCAAGAAACAGAAGAGACACCTACAGTCACAGCTGAGTAGGGCAGCAGTCAAGGATGGTGAGTGGCAGTTTAATTCCCTAGAGGGAAAGAGCTGGAAACAACTTAAAAGCCTTCTTCATAATTAGCCATAGCTTCTCTGTTTTTATTCTTACAATCTTCATCAATTTCAGCTTTAGCATCCTGCCTCAATCTACCACACATGTACAGGATAACATTCAGCATTTGAGAAAAACACATTTGCTAAGAAACATCTCAACTTTTACATAGACTGTGACAGTAAGAATGAACTATATAAAATGCAGATGAACTAGCTAACTCAGGGCCATATTCTGGATAGCCCCATTATTTTGTAAAGACAGAAAGAACATATACAGTCTATGTGGTAATCTGCAAGCTCATTCACCTAACAGAAGTTTGATTATTATAAAAAAAAAAAAAAAGGCAGAGCCTAAACTACTTATCCTTAGGTGGCTTCAGCTCTGCAGGTTGCTTTGCAAAGATATCTCAGAGTGAAATTATCCAGCAAACCCTTATGTGGATAGAAGGTTCCACAAGTCAACAACCACTTAAGCAGTTTAAACCAACAAGCAAGATGTCCTCCGTTTAAATGCTATTTTAAGCCTTTAAAAATCCTTTGGGCAGGTGTTTAAGCTATGTACAGACCGAGCCTGTGGAGGCTCTGGGGGTTGGGGCTAGAGAGAGCTCCACTTTCCATGCAGGCAACATTTTGTTCAGACAGTCTTCCTGCAGCAGGTCATGTGACAAAGGCCAAATAAACAGCATCTGGGGATTTTCAATTACAGACCTTCGCCCAGCATGCCTGCACTGTAATCTCTACCAGATGAGGCTCAGGCCTCCCTATTTTCAATAATTCACACACTGTGTACACATAACATGACAATAAGGGCATTCATAGTACGGCCTGATTCGCAGATCAAAGCTAGCAAAGGGCCAGCTGTAAGCATGCTCTGCTGCTGGATGATTCCTGCTTTTCACAGACTTGGAAAGATGCTCCGCGGGACCTGGCAAGCCAGCCTCTTTCCTGTGTGGTATGCTGAGCAAACTCTGAGCATGAAGGGGGCACAGTCCCCTGGGTCAACCAAAGAGGCAACCGGTTCCATGTGCTTGTACAACTACTGGGCAACTTCAAACTCCAATCTACTCAAAAAGCTGCCTCTCTGAAGGGTTTGCCTTGACAGGCATAAGACTCATTCAAAAACCCACCACTCTAGGGGGCAGGTGGTTCTTGAAAACAAACCTGTTCTTAGAAAGATGGTCCAGTTTCAATGCTTTATAAACCTTCATACAGGTGCTTGAGTTTACAAATTCACTGGCTGTACAGTTTCCAGTTAGTCATCACACACACACACACACACACACACACACACACACACACAGACTCAGGTATTAACTACACAGAGGTATATTTTCAATGCACATCACAGAGTTTGGGGTCTGGGAAATAAAAGTGGATAATCTGCTGTTAGTTCTGAAACCCCTCCACGTTAACTGATTGAACTGTGTCGTACAGACGAACACACTGAACTGTTGCGTGCACGTGTGTGCATGCATACTCGAAGGTTTTTAAAAGCATTCGGAATTCTCAAGTCCACAACACTCCAAATGCTGATTGCCCTGCAGGGAGAGTTGCAATCAGAGGAAATAAGGACACCGCTTCCTCATATAAAGATTTCATATCAGTCAATCAGTGCAAGAACCCGGAGAAAGCCATAATGGTGACTTCCTCGGCAGCAAGCACATGCTGCTCACCAGCTGTGGGCTGTGTGTCCTTACCCCCTTTTTTCTCTCATTCAGAATGGTTTCCTCTTAATCACAATAATCCCAAAAGTGCTAAAACATATCAATCGTTGAGTAAGCCCTGCCTACAAAGGGCCAGCCGGCTGGCTTTTATGGCCTTGTCCAACTGTAGCTGATACTTCATTCAGTGACAAATCCAATTTAGTAGTTACAAGAGGTTTAGCATCCCTGAAAAAATATTGGGGTTGATCTGGCACTCTGAAGTCAGCAAATGCTCCACAGCCATATTGTTTTGAAGACTTTTCTGCTGTCATATTTGGATGTCTACAGCCAAGTGCCCTGTACCCTCCCTATCCTTGTCCCCATGATCTGATGATAATGGTGGCAACAACAATTTAATCTCTGGATAAAACACACAAGCAACAATGGTACTTGGAAACCAACTGAATGACATGATTTTACCACCACCACCCTCCTCTTCCTCCTCCCCCAAAAAGAGGGGTAGTAAGTTCTGTCTTTCAAACTGGAATTTCTAATACACTGAGGGGAAAAAGCTAAGAGGTGAAACTGATTTCATTCTAACCTTTGGATTCTAAGTCAGCTTTGAAGCATAAAAGGAGATAAGCAAATGTAAAGATTTTACCTTTGGACTGAAATTTGTCTCATTAAAAATAAAACCATTACAGGAAGTAATGTAAAGACTCTGTAATTACATTATTTATATTCAGTTTAAACATCAAAATGTTAAAATAAAGAAATGCTTTAAATCATGGTAAGGGGAAGCAAATAATAAACTGACAAAAAGAAAAATAATTTTTTTGAGTATTTAACATAGTCTTTACAAACAATTATATAAATTCTTCTTAAAAGAACTTCCAAAGAAAATAACTTGTATAACTTAGCTATAAAAGGATACACAACCAACAAAATGTCATTTTTAAGCAGCACCACAAGATAATCTGTCAAGTAAAATAAAAGGGAAATGATCTAACAGGAACATGGCCTGACTATTCCTTTAATATTAGGCTTTGTAGTCAATAGTTGGTTATTTATCCCGGCTTCAGTTTTAATGATATCAAAAAAGTAACCATAGAGACATCTGGTTTTAAAAAAAGAAGAAGAAAAAAAAAAGCTTTCAGTGCCAAAACGAGACATGCACAGTTGTGGCTAGCAAAATATTAACTACGAAATATTCCATACATGGCTTATTTCATGTGGTTTTAAAACTTTATTCTTTCTCTGAATTTTTTTTAAGGCACAAACTGGAAATTAAAACAAAAGTAAATACCCAAAGCCTGTAGACCAGAGAAGACATTTAGCCTCTGTGAGTAACAATCCATTAGATTAATATTTTGTCAATGTCACTTGTCACAACAAAAGCAGCAGCATTTACAATTTACTCTAAAACTGGTTTAATTAAAATCCAAAACGCCACAACAAAGCTATATTGAATTTCATTTGCTGCATTGTAATTACTTACTTTGAAGCTGACTATAAACAGTATTTTATTACATCCACAAAAATGCATTTAAAAACTAACAGCAATTCTGAGTGAAGAACTGAGGCAACAAGTCCTGTCACTTCTACTTTGAATAGAGAGTTACTTGCTACTTTTAGGTGACACAAGAAATGGGAACTCATTATCTTTCCCAATCTGATAGGCCTATGGATCTGCCTAAATCACTTAAGGCTTAGAGCAGGGCTTGGATTTAGCACAGCCAAATCTATGCATCTCTCCCAAGGCAAATATAAAGAGTCTGACTTGGCTCAGTCCCAACAATGAGACAATGGAGGCTGCCAGGCATGATGGATGACTTAAAGGACTTAAAACCACCATTTGCATCCTCCCAGATAAACAACTGAAAAAAAAAAAAATTTTTTTTCCTGGAGGCAACTTCCAAACCTATTACTCTGCTTTTCAGAGAAGTTAGTATAGTGAAATTACACTTACTTTATGAACATCTGTCTCAGACATTTTCTTACACTTAAACTATTCATTTTGGATAAAAAAATAAAGTTTACTATTTTTAAAATAAGGAAAGGCTTAGAAACGTAACTCCTTTAAGGCCAGTTTCATAAGGTCTTCAATGCATTTGATTAAGGTTTCCTTCCACTCTACCTTTATTTTAAATCCGTACAATTTTAAAAGGTAGCATACTAAAAATTCACTTATTGAACAAGGCAGACAGGCATAAACATGATTTAAGCATGAAAGAAAGGAAATGTTCTTGAGACATGCCAGATAAAAATCAATGCTTCTGAAACTGCATACCGGCAATTTTCTGGAGCTCTTAAGGACCCGGGAGGGAATGCTTGAGAAACATTTTAAGTCCCCCTTCATTTCTCTAGAATGTACCTCCGGAAATTCACCACACCTTCCTTAATACATGAGGCAGCACTGCAGTTTCCATGGCAACAGAGACTCTAAACTCTCCAGCAAGCTGAGTGCACGGCTGCCAAAGGTTTCTCCTCAAATCTCAACTTCTCGTTTCCAGGTGCTGACAAAATCAAACATACTTTTAAGCTCAGGGAAACAGCATGGGGGTTTTCAAAGAAGATTCTCATAACCCTGGCTTCGTCAAAATTGGCATAGAAGTGCCACAGAACTCTGCAGCTCAATCTTGCTAGAGAGGTTTGGAGCACAATTTTTTTTTTTAACTTTTTATTTTGAAATACTTTCAAACTTATAGGACAGTTACAAAAATAATATAAACTCCACAGAGAGAACTCCGACATACCCTGCCCCCCTCTCCAGTACCCAGACTCACCAATTTTAACATTTTGCCATATTTGCCGTATCGTTCATTCTATCTATCCACTTCCTGAACACCTGAACTTAGGTTGTATGTATCATGCTCCTTAAATGCTTAGCTACTGCCATGTACATTCCTAGGAACAAGGATATTCACTTACGTAACTGTTACCAAGTTCAAATGCAGTTATCAAGTTCAAGAAATTTAACATTGATATAAAGTTTATAATGTATATTCTGGTTTTTGTTTTTGTTTTTTTTTGCCATATATATCCTAATAATGTTGAAGCACAATTTTAAGGGAACTAACAGCCCCCTGAGAATGTTCAGTGAGTCAAACATATGTCATAACATTATAATTTGTTATGACAAGTCATAATATCATTATAAGCTCTTATGATTAACAGTCTGATTCGTTCTTTTGGTTGGTTTGGTTTTCCTTGCAGAAATGATTTGGGGATAAGATTGAGCTTGATTACCAGAATTCAACACCTGAGGAGAGGTGTCCACCTTTCTGCAACATTTGTAGTCCTGAGGTGAGGTCATGATATATTTAAAAAAAGACCTCTCCAGACTTCTCCACATGAACAGAGAAGCATGGAAAAGTGCAGACTCTGGAGAGGAGAGTTCTGGATCTGACTTGGCTATTAAATAGCTACTGAATTTAGGGAACGTCATCAACCTTTAAGGGCCTCCGTTTGCCCACAGGTCTAATACCCTATAATGCTATGACTCCATGATAATGAGACCTAGCTACTTCTTTATTCCTTCCAAACACAAGCACTCAGAGAACACTGGAAAGCATCGGCATCCTTTGATCCTCCTACTCCCACCACAGGACTTCCCTCTGAACACACTGAAAGAGCTGAATTTCCGGGTGCAAAAGGAAGATTGCCTGGTAAATACAAGTAGCTGCAAGAAGGGTGGATGCTTTGACAGCAGCATGGAGGGGTCATAAGGAGGGATTCTTAGAAAAGCCCAAGAGAATTCTAATCCAATCCCAAATCCCGGCAGCCAAGAACAAACCCAACATCCAACACAGAGTTTCCTTGGGGGGAAATGATCAATTTAGGCTAATCAGCACAGTCTGTATGCTAAGATATGGAACACAATTCTTAACCAGTATCCATCCTCAACAACGCAAGAGCCATGCTAAGCCTGGAGACACTCGCTAAAACCAATGAGTGCTGAGCACCAGATACAGGCATGGAGAGGAAAAACATAGCTAAGAGACCAAAGGCGGTGGAGGAAAAAAAAGGCAGCACTTCCGCCCAACAGAATTTACAATCTCCACCATGGTGTACAGGAGATGTAGGTAGAAAAAAAAGCAGATCCACGTCGGCTATACGTTTTTAAGGATTTTTCTTTTTGCTTCTGGTCCTTTTTTTTTTTCTTTCACCTATGACTAATTTTAAGTCCCTCTTTGCATCACAAAATAAAATGATGAATATAACTTTCCACATGACACTCTCATGCATGCAGCACCCTTGACAGGTTATCATGCTAAAAAGCTTTAGCAGACAGTAACTAAAATTCCTGATATCAACTGATAACTTGAGAAGAGAAAACATATTCCATTTCAATTTTCAGACAGGTCTAGCTGGGGAAGCAAACTTGCTGAAGGACAGGTAAATTTCCAGCACAACTCCCCCTCTAAAAGCCATAACATTACTATCCCAGGGGAGTAATCTAATGTCTAGCAGAACTCTGAAAGCTACTGCATATCAAATTCCCTTCCACTTGTGAGGTCACATACAGGGAACCACCATACACATATAAACCTCCTATATATAAAGTCTATGTCTCATTTTCCTACCCTAGAGTTAAGTGAGAGATTTCTGAGGTGCATGGGAATCCTTTATCCTTGAGAGAGAGCTGGGTGTACTCATAAACATATACAGCATCCCCAAATTACATGACAAGGCACACAGAGAAGAATCACAATGACATCAACTCAACCCTGGACCTGGGCATTGGGGCCAACAGATGGTCATTTCTTTTATGAAAATGAAACTAAGCAAAAACTAGGTGAGAAAGAGTGTTATTCAGAAACACCATCTCCAGTATCTGAATTTTGATTGACCTTTCTCTAGAATTTCATAGCCCTTTAAGTGTGAGCAATTGGGAGTATTTAGTTAGCTTGGTTTATGAAGTAAAATGGACTATTCTCCAATGCATTGACATGAGTGCAAAAATGCATTTTAGAGGAACAACAGAAGACGAGCTAAGAAAAGCTGGCTATAGTGAGAAAGCCATGCCAAAAGTTTAGATTGCATTCTACAGACAATGGAAAGAGCTATCAGCTGTGCTCAAGAAAGGGAATGCATAAGACATCCTATCTGGACCTTGGAAGGACACATCCAGCTAAAGCTGGACTGAAGGGAAAAACTGGACTCAGGGAGGCAGGTAAGGAGAACAGAGTTCTATTCAGGTGAAAGGTGATGAAAGCCTGAATTTGAGAAGTAACCATGAAGAAGGGAGGAGAGTGATTCGAGAGGTAGAACTGCCAGGTCTTCTTGACATATTTGGTTTGGATAGGAAAGAATGGTTTTCAAAGGTGGCTGAAATTTTTAGCCCCAAGATGGCAGTAACATCTTAGAAACAAAGACTATAGGAAAAGCAGGAGACCAGAGCAAGGAAGCCTGTCTTAGTTTCCTAGGCATGCCGTAACAAAGGACTCAAACCAGGTGGCTTAAAACAACAGAAATGTATTGCCTCATGGTTCTGGAAGCTGGAAGTCTGAAGTCAAGGTTTTGGCAAGGCCATGCTCCCCCTGAAATCTATAGGGAAGAATCTATTCCATGCATCTCTCTGTGATGTTCTCTGCCTCAGTTATCAGATGTCATTCTCCCCTCTGCCTGCATCCAAATTTTCTCTTCTTATAAGGACACGAGTCATACAGGAGAACCATTTGTTCTCCAATGGGACGTCATTTTAAGTTGCCTAATTCTACCTGTAACACCTCTATTTTCAAATAAGGTAGCATTCTGAGGTACTGGGGATTTGGACTTCAACATATCTTTTTTGGAGGACACATTTCCTCCCATAACAGAGGCATTACGTTTCATTCTGGATATTTGAATTTGAGGTAAGAAATGGAGGTCCATGAGGTGCAAGGTTGGAGATGAAGAATGAGGCAGAGCGGGAGACATGAATCTGGCAGTCAAGAATCTTTTGCTGAATACTGAACCCTCAAGAATAACAAATCACACCCAGGCAAAAGGTGTAGAAGGAGAAGAGCGTTTAGGAGACTACAGAGTTAAGCAGAGGAAAAGGAATCAGCAGAGGAGACTGAAGAATAGAAAAGAGAAATGTGCTTTAGATTGAGTAACTTCATGAAAGGCAAGGGTAGAAAGTTAAAGAAAAAGTTCAGAGTCAACAGTTTAAATGCTGGAGAAAAGTAGGATGAGAGCCAGGAGGATGTGTTATGGGACACATGAAATTAAGATTTCTTAAATGTTATAATAAACACCCTCACGTGCAAAATTAGTTTGATGGGCCGTCTACCCATCAGTTTGATGTAGGGTGAATCCTATTCTGAGACAAGGGTTCTAAGTGGGGTTCCAAGGATCAGGTTTGGGATTTGCATGACTCATATGGACTCATTTGCCTGGCCTCTGGTCAATGACCTGGGACACAGAGTAAAGAATGGGAAACAAAATCTAAGAGCAGTTGCTGAATGACGTGTAGTCAGGGAAAGACTGGTGACCAAGTGGGGCCTGTATCCAGCGGTCCTTTGGTAAACTAAGCAAGGTGAGATAATAGGGCTGGTCCACTTTCCCTGGGGTGGAGGGTGCTTATACTCACTCATCAGTTACAGTCATATGCTGGCTATGGATACAAGAGTTCAGGGGAAAAAAAAAAAATCAGTGAAAATATTCTTTGAGAGTCAAATGGTTATATGGGATTTACAATAACGAGTATTGTGTATTTCATTATTATCTGTAAATTATGTGCTATACATCCTTTGTATCAGTAAAATATTTACAACCACTGGCTATATGCCTCTTAATTCTAGTCACTGCTTCCAGAAGTTTCGCCAAGGGGGAACTAGGTACCTAAGTCAGCACGAGATGTTACACTGAGTGTCCACCCCTGCCAGTGAGCTCTTCAAGCGTGATCCAACCAACTCCCACAAGGTAGAAACCCCATAATCATCCAAGGCTTCTTCCTGAGGCTCCCTATCCCTCTGCAGTCATTTAATCACATAAATATCTAACTCTCAGACCCATCTGCCCACCCCCCCAACCCCCTTTGCCTTCACACCCAGGCCCTCACCATTTCCTTTCTGGTCATTTTGAAGCCACCTCAAAACTGCTTTCCTATTTTTCCATTTCTTCCCATTCTCATCTTCATTAAGGCTACAACCAAGATTTTTCTTAAAATAAGTCTTATCATATTACAGTCAACATCTCCATCCTATCCCTGGGCTTTCTATCATGCAGTTTCCTAGGCCTAGAATGCCAACTCTTGTTGCTGCTGCAAACTTCTCCTCCTCCTTCAATATTCTTCCACGACACACATCAGGCAGTTAGCAATTCTCTGAACACGTGCCTTAAATTATTCCACTCTCTATCACAACCCTACCACACTCTATTACCATGTTTCCACAACCACCTTCTCTACTAGTCTTAGACAAGCAGGGTCTTTTTTCCTATAATTTCTGTATGGCTTGGCACACAGGAAATGATCAATAATTGTTGACTGAATGAATGGACCAGAAACACATGCAGAGTATGTACAGTACTTCTTTCTGAGGCTTAGGGTCATCCAAAAAAATATTTCATGACAAATAAATTGGAATAAAAATATTGGGGAATTTTCCCAGGTCCATAAACAGCAATGTTCAGAGTTCTTTCATGAGTTGTCTGTGCGGTGACACGTTTTCTGCCAAGAGAAATTTATAAGCCCATTCCCCCAATGTGAGCCACACAAAAATTCTATTAAGAAACCCTTTTATACCAAGTCTTTAATTACAAAACAGTATCACCCTAAAACCAACAAGCAAACAGTGAAAACATTTGTAGCCATATTGTCTGGACCTCAGAGGATCTCTCTTAGAGACCTCAATATTATAGTCAGAGATGTTTGGCTCCAGAAAACACTTCAGGGATAATTTAGTCCAATAATTTCAATGTTGCAGTTGTAGAAATTAAAGCAAAAAGGAAACCAAAAGACTTGTCTAAGACTGTATCACCCATAAATTTATATGTGGGAAGAAATGAGGCAGGCATTAAAAATTATATTTAACTGGAAAGGTTCATAGAGGTTAAGAAAGCAAGATAAAAAACATACAGGATGATCACAATTTTGTAAAATAAAAATAAAGTGACATGAAGGAAATACATCAGAATGCTCACAGTGGTTGTCTCTAGGTGGTGGGTATGCAGGTGGGTTTCCCCTTCTTTATCTTTCTGCTTTTTGTTTGGGCAAACCTAGCTCCCCGCTGCGCCCACCTACTGAACACAGAGCCTCACGGAGGCAGCACCTGTGGGCACCAGACACAAGGGCAGTCAGGAAACCCAACAAAAGCAGCACAGGTTGTGTGGGGTGGAGGACACATGTGCCTCGTATCAGAAGGCAGCCAATGCCTTTCCCAAACTCCAACTCGCCACAGGTTAAAAGGTGATCGCACTTCACCCCATTTGCTCACTGAGCACCTCTCACAAATTTAAGGACAAGGTATCACTGTGTTCTATGGAGACGATCCTGAGCAAGACTACAGTTCGTGTGTGTATAATCCAAACTCAAAAAGCAAGCTGTTGTTGAATCCAGTCACACCTGACCCCCCACCACATGCTCCCTCACATCCTCTGGACCTTCAAACACGCAGCCCAGGACCCCTCTTCTCCCTCCCTCTTGACCTAGCTAACTCTTACTTCTGCGTCAATTCCCAGCTTAGACAGCCCTCTCTCTGGTAAGTCGCTGTGACCAGGAGTGGGGGTACACACAGAGAGACACCCACATGCCTCCACCCACCCATGTCAATCACTATTAACGGGTCTGCACCCATTAAAGACTCCAAACTCAATCAGGGGAGCAGCCGTGTCTGCCTTGTCCACCACTGAGGGTGCAGCGCCTGGCACAGGGGAGGGCCTCATGAAAAAAAAAATGATGAAAGCCTTCCTTCGAGTACCTGCAGAAATTAATAATAATTTTAAGCATGCAGCCCTAGAGTGTGATGGGAGTGACTGCTTTTCAAATTAACAGTTAAGGAGGCAAAGAGAAATGACAGGACAACCAACCATATTGATTCCTTTGATACCAAACATTTTAACATAGGCTTGCAGTAAACTCTCGGACAATTCAAGATAATTATGGATGGAGGGTAAGTTAATTAAGCTGTTTGCTTTTTCATATCAGGGTACATACAAGTATGCCCGGCTTGAAAAAAAGATTGACTACAGCAGGCACAGCACTCATTAACTTGTGCATAATTGCTGAACATTTTAAAAAAGGTAAAAAGCACACATTAAGACTGAGTTAGTTGTATTTAAGGAAATTCTCCATTGCATAATATACCACTCTTCAAAGGTGGTCTTTATGAAACAAAAATAAATCTGCTTTTTTTTCCTTATGGCAAATGTGCTATTCCTCTCCACCTTTACCCACTACATCCATTATATGGTGAGGGTTTATTAAAATAGCCTTTACTGCAGAGAAACTAGTGGGTGGGGGCTGGGGTCCCCAGCATAAGAATGGGCTGTTTTCCATGGCTTTAAGTCATAAACTGAAGGTGGCATAAACATCTCCTGAAAAGACAGTCTTCAGGATTACATTTCCAGGTAGTCCACAAAATTTTGGAAGCTCACAAGTGCAAGACCAGTCCACAAAAATCCATCCAACCCCTAAAAGTAAAACTAACAGAAAACTTGCATTCTGAGGTGCTAAAAGGAAGATGGAGACTTCTTCCACTTTCTCTCCAATCTAGCAAGAAGCAACAATTTTCTTCTGTCATTCTTCTACTGGTTGTACTCTCTTCCCAAATCCTATTCCCTCTTCTCCAGGTCCCAGGTACGAAGACCCTTAAGTTCTCTATGCTCCAAAATTACTAAGTCCCTTCTCTGCTCCAAGTTAAACTCCCATTATCTCGGTTAGATCCCAGGTAGAGGTTAGGAGGAAGCCATCTGATGAACTCTTTTATATTATACGGGAGGCACAGACCTCTTTATTCATCATCACTGGAAAAGTAACTTTTAAAAAGTTAGTATTTTCAAATGCAATCCCAAATAGAATTAGGGCATTCATTCACTGATTCATTCATTCATTCAACAACTTGAACACCTACTCAGTGTCAACCTCCTTGATTTAGAGAGATCTAGGGTCAGTCAAGACCATATATAGGTGCCAGCTGTTATTTCCAAGAGATAAGGTCCCTGAGTTTGATCCTTTGCAGAAGTTCTCTTCCTCCATTTTTAAACCTACAGGTTCCTGAAAAGCAATGCCTGCCATCATGCAAAATACCAGAAATGGATTGGCTTTTATAAAGGGGGTTTATTTGGTTACCATTTATACAGTCTGAAGGCCATAACATTGTCCAAATTAAGGCATCAACACGAGTATACCTTCACCGAAGGAAGGCCAATGGCATCTGGAAAACCTGTTAGCTGGGAAAGCACGCAGCTGGCATCTGCTGATCCCAGGTTTGTCCTGGCTCCTCTCTCAGCTCCTGTGCTTTCTTCAGAATGTTGCTCTTGGGGCGCTGTGTCCTCTCTTAGCTTCTCCAGAGCAACACTGGGCTAGCATCCCCAAAGTGTCAGCAAAAGTCTGCTTTCAGCAGCTGTCTCAAAAATGTCTCTATCAGCTGCTCTGAGGGCCTTCTGTTTGTGAGCTCTTTTATAGGACTCCAGTGATTTAATCAAGACCCACCCTAAATGGGCAGGGTCCGTATCTTCATGGATATAATTTAACCAAACATTCCACCCACAGTTGATTGAGTCACATCTCCATGGAAACAATCAAAGGATTCCAACCTAATCAACACTAATATGTCTGCTCCCACAAGATTACATTAAAGAACATGGCATTTTGGGGGACATAATATATCCAAACCAGCACACCAGTCATAAATTTCAAGCCAGGGTTTATTTGTATAAATTCTGCCATTTAAAATCTCATTGTCAAACAAATTTACTCTCCTACAAACATGAAAATGTTTTCTAAACACTAGACTCACGTTGGGTTAATAAATCATTCGCATTACCTGAAATCTAACTCAAACCAGTAAAAATCAAATTCTGTCTACCACCACAGCAGATCTACTGCTTTCTAGCAAAACAACAACAACAAAAGGTCTGGTATTAGACATATTTACACAAACACACCTTTCAACAGAAACTTCTTCACTGCTGGTGTTGATTCATTAGCTCCCACCCTCCTCTGCAACATTCTGAGCTCTGACAACGAGTATGTGAAGTGACAGGTAATCTCACAGAGACAACAGCAATCTCATGCAACTAGAATAGAGTACAATCACGAAACCCTAAAGCATTTTTTTCCTGCCTAATTAGCTGCAGTTACTCTCCACCTTTCTGAACTCTCAGAAGGAGGAGTCCAAACATTATTAAGTCACAGGTACCATTTTCCAAGTGCCTATAGTTTACACAAAAGTCCTGGAAGACAGGACCAATTATTATCAATATTTTACAGATGAAGAAACTGAGCCTTAGACCAGTTAAGAGAGCTCACTCAAAACACAAAGCTAGTAAATGGCAGAGCTGGGATTTTAGCCCAGATCTGTCAGATTACAATGCCCTTAAGAAGGAGGGTTGTGTCACATTTTCACAGGTCCAAAGATTCCATGGATTCTGTTACAGCCATTTTCCAGCCTAAGTGACAGACGACTAAAAAAGGTTGAATATTCTAAGTAAATTAAAAGCTAGAAAATCTGTATAACTCATACCTCATCTACCCCTCCCCAAATGTGAACTGAGTAATTTATCTTTCACACCTCAAATGGTTTGTTTTACACCAGACTAATTATTCCCCAAGGCTGGTTGCCAGCCACTTGTTGACACTGGCTATGGTATGTATTGCTTGAAATCTAATTTTATCCAAGTTATCTTTCTTGAATACGATCCTCAAGGTGTAACTATTGCAACTCAATTCAACAAAGTCTGTACATCATTACATGTGTGTTAAGCAGACAGATACAGACCTTGCCCAATGCAAACTCAAAGTCTGACTGGGGAAACAAGGAACCAGACATGGAAGCACAAAGGCAGGGGCAGCTAATTTCATCTGAGAAAACCAGAAGACACATCACCCAGGAAAAGGCATCCGAAGAGGTTTCTGAAAAAGGGTAGGGGGAAGAAACAGTAGAGTGAGGTGAAAAATTTTATATGTGTAAAACATTATCTTGCGGGAAAAAGGGAGCCAAAGCTTTTTTTAGTAGCATAGCAACAGGAGTAAATTTAACTTTCAAAAAGATCAGAGAACTTACCCAACCATTCTGGCTGTGCTACTCTCTCCAAGTAAGAGCTGAGACAAATTCCACATTTTCAAATTTTACTTGCCCAGTTTGTTGGTTTACTGATGATGGATGTCAAAAAGAGATATTTCTCCTTTTTTTGTTGTTGTTGATTTTAGTTCAGGTACAGCATTTTCCTACTTTGCACATATTAGATCAAATTGTACCTTAAATTAAAACATTTCAGCCCAAGAAGGTCAGAGCTAAGGCAGAACTGATCGTGTGTAACCATACAGGGCAAACCTGCATTTCAGCACATCTCTGCAGGCTGGAATGCACCATTCATAATTAAGATGATCTGATTTCCCCCAAGCCTTCTTTTTTTTACAGTTCATTGATAAAGTCTTGATTAAAAATACAGACATTTTGTCATCCTTACTATATTTACCTCATCTCAAAACTCTCCTAACTGGGTGAAAGCTTAAGCTTCCTCCTCTGTCTGGTCAATTATTACATGGACACGAGGGACCAATTAACGCCATCCATAAAAGCCTGAATCATTCTGTCAATTAACGAGAACTAACTATGTCATCAGATATATTACTGGTGAGCAAGTCTATTTGGTTGCAATATGTCTTGAAGGAGAGCAGTATCAAATGAATCACAATTGACTTGGACAACTGCTAGCATAATTTCAGAAGATGAAAAGACAGATGTGGTAGTTATTAGTGGTCCCCTGAGGAATTACAGCCAAGCAATTGTAATGTGCTAAGACTGCACTAGCAGGTGCCTGCAGTACAAATCAGACAGAGGGTTAAATCAATATTTTCAATTTCTTAGGATCAATCTGGTGTTTGAACGAGATGGAAACTTGTTAGCAATTGGCAGGATGTGTAAATGAAAAGTCAAACTTCTTATTATTTGTTAAAAAGGAATGAGTGTACTGCATCATGCCCTTGGCACAAGGTAATGCTTTCATGATCCAGTAGCTGGGGCATTCGCTGAGAATCAAGCAGTTCTTAAATTTTAATAGAGTGCAAAAGGTTAGCTTTATAAAGGTTGAATATTCAAGATCTTTAAAAATGATTGAAGTGTCAATAGGAAAGTTTTGAGCTGTGACAACAGTACAGTTATTAATGATTAGTGCAAGAAGCAGAAGGAAACCATAAACTCAATGGGAAGAGGGGGAAAAATAATGTCTTACCAAGAACGCACAGATTAAATGTAGCCTTGGGAACATTATTAGCTTGTCTCTTCTTTCACTAAGCAGCAGCCTGGTAACCCTTGTTGAGCTTCTGGATTAACTGAATGACCATCTCTGACAACGTTTCATCTCATTTTTTGTTAGTTTGCTTGCTTTTGCGTATCACGTAATAATATATTTTTATGAAGACGCAACACACACACACACACACACACACACAGAGATTGAGTGAGAGAGAGAGAGTTTAGCATTGCAACCCAATGAGACTTGCAACCTAATGCATGTGTGCAAGGAAAGTAATCAGTGTAATCATTACTGGGGACAGTGTGGTTCACTGGAAGAAGTCCGGGCTTGAATCTGGGCTCTGCCACTGCCACTTATGCTTGACTCTAGGCAATTCACATCACTGCTCTAAGGTTAGTTAACTCATATCACTAAAACTAGGATTCCTACCTCCTAGACCTGGAAGCATAATCTCCTGCATGGCATAGCAATTTTAAGAGCAAATGTTTCCATTTCACATCCTCTTTAAAACAAGGTAGCACATTATAGTGAGTAAAATAAATAAATGTAGAACTGTGCCAGAAGAAACTTGAATATATAAAGCAAGCAAGGTTCTTAAATAACTTAACAATGTAAATCTAGACAACATGAGATTCGACAATATTTTCCTTTTGTTAAAAAAAAAATTCTCCTGACCTATTAAAAAAATGAATTCAAACAAGCATTTCTTGACTATCTAAGAACAAGATTTTTGAGACACAAAGATAATGAGGCAGAGCATCCGCCCTCAAGGAGTTTGAGGGGAATATATGCCCAATTAATGGTTAAACAAGGCAGATCTAAGCGCAGCTGAGGGCACTGGGGGAATTCAGGAAAAGGAGAAAGCTTTGGGCTGGCAGAGGGGGAAGGGACAGGGGAAGGGCAAGCTCTACAGGAAAAACTCATGGAAGAAGTCATATTTGAGAGGCGATCTGAAGAAGAATGTGGCTTTGACCCGATGAGCTGAGATACAAAGAAGAGAAACACACAGGCAAGCTTCCTGGAGGAAGTACCATGAAAGTTTAGTGACTGAGAGGGAGCCATGGAAAGAGGGAGAGAAACTCCAGGCGGAATTAGTACACATATTATGTAATTACAAATATAATTAATAGACAGTATAACAATTATAAATGTAATATATAATTAATGTGTGTTTATACACGTGCATATACATATTTAAGTGTTTATCAGACACATGCTAAGACACACATAAAGTAAACAGATTTTTAAAAAAGAACGGACACATCCTAGGTTTTGTTTATTAAACCCACACAAGCAGCAGACGCGTAAGTACAAAAGGAGCTGAGGTGTGTTGTGTGCAGAAGCTCCAGGTGATGCTGGAGACCTCCTCCCCGCCCACTTTTGCAAAAGGGTCCCCACGTCATGGCTTCCTCCGCAAGCTTCTGGCACCAGGAAAGCACCCAGAGGTAAGTGGAAGAAGTCTCCCCTTTGGGGGCTTTCAACGAGGCAAGGCCAATTCTCTCTCTCTCTCCCCCCACAAAACTTTCCCTTATCTTCTCTACTAGAAATGCCCTTGCCCTCCTCTAGGGACAGTTACAAACCCTCCCCCTGCCCAAACCTTCTGATACAAAGCCTTTGAATGTCTTGTGCTGAGTGTTGTGGAGAAATAAGGATGCTGTCAACATTCTCAGAATATGCTAACACAGACATGTTCCAGTTTTGAGAATTATATAAGAGAACAGAAGTAAAGCACCAGGCACGGTCCTGAAGCAGAGCAAATGCTCAATACGTTCTAAGTCTTGTTGCTTTTGTGATTATTAATTATACTGCAAACACCTGACTTCATGCCCCATCTCTGCAGCTGGACAGTAAGGGGCTAGAGGAAGCATACAGTGTCTTTCTGCTTCTCCATCCCGTGCTGACCGCAAAGCCTCACACGGAGAAGATGCTCAATATACGCATAAATAAGGAAGAGAACAGCTCAGCCAGAGGATGAGCGTTATCAGTTCATGTTCAAAGTCAGAAAGAATAGGCAACAAATTCAAGATCCTTCCCTTTGGTTTACATTTTACTTTTAAAGATAAATATTGGGGCAAGCAATATTTTCTGCTTTCATCACAGCTGACACTGATTCCTCACAGGAATCCAGTTTTGCCCCAACGCACACCCTGGTCCCTCGGTGACCAGAGCTGGATGGCAGGGCTGAAAAGGGCTGGGTGAAGATTCTCTGGATTTTGTGAAGTTTAAGGTTTGCTTACACAGAGGGAGAGGCTAGGGAGGTGGGCAGGCTTGTTTGCTCATTTATTCTCTCATATATTTACTGAACTGGGGCCAGGCACTGTGGAAGGCTTTGAAGACTTAATGGTAAACATGTGCCCCTGCCATACAGAACCTTCTACATAGTCTAGTGGGGCAAAGTGCACTGGGGGAAAAAATCCCACCTGTTTCACTCCTTGACCTGGGTTCCTCCACTTCCATCATCACTGTATTGATCAGCAATAAAAAGTTGATGGACAAAATGAGACAGGGAGAAGGGAGAGGAGCTAACATTGCAAGAGAAGAAATGGAAAGAGCAAGCAAGCTGGGTAAACGTTCAATTTTTCAAAATCCTCACAAGCTTAAAACAGTGAATCTATGCTCTATAAACATTATCATCTACAGAAATAGTTTGTGGATATACATAATAGAATTTAACTAATTTATACTCCAACATGTCCCAAAACGGCTTGAGGCAGGTTCCAAAATCACACATTATATGGCACTATATAAATAAAGAGTCAAACAAACAAACAAAAAAACAGGACAAAAAAGTCAAAATAAGACATGAACAAAGTTAGACACAAAAATGAAACTCAAGAGAAAACTGGAATCTAAATAGTAGAGCCTATGCCGTAAACAGTAAGGAACTACTGATTTAAAACCAGGAATTTGAGTAGGGAAATGGTCTGCTTTTACTTTTGGTTCGTACTTGCTGTAAAAAAGTATCATTCAGTTTAAAAATTAAAAAGAAAACACTGCCATGGGCTCTCGGTATTGCTTGACTTCAATTTTCTATAAAGAAAAGCTATAACTTTAAGAAACCTAATTCCCAAACACAAGTTTTTGAAACCAAGGTTTAGCAAAGAAGAGCCAATAAAAATGCTGTAACTTGAAACCAACCCACACAATACAAAAAGAAAGGAGAGAGGTCGGCCTGGTCTCCCTCCGACACACCCTTCTAACTCAGTTCTAGAACAGCAGTGCCCAGTTTGCAAGACAAGAAGCTAATTGACTTGAATGTTTGCTGCATAAGCTATAAAATAAGTACATAAAGAACAATATGAACATACAGCGCCATCAGTTACATAAAAAGGGCTGGCTGTCGGACGCCACACTGTGCACCAAACAAGCACAGCGATTGTTTTCAGCAGGCTGCACCGAGGAAGAATGCATAATTAGCATCCTTGTGAATCAAGTGTCCACTGGGAAGAGGTCTCCATTGTGGAGCAGCAGCTCGGCAGCACCCTTGGCCCTCAAGAGTCAAGCTGGAGTTTTTAAAGATCTTTATAGATAATCATGATACAAGCAAATATATTCTCCAGCCAAATAAACCAACAACTTGCCCCACTGTGGCAATTTATTTGTTGGAAGAAACACACACATACACACACACACACACACACACACACACACACCATTTCTCTTCTAAAGTTTAACCAACTGCTACTTTCCATTTTCAGAAAACGTCATTTTCTCTTTCTCACTTTTTCATTGGCTAGGGATACAGCAACTCCTGCTGAAAGGGGACGACGGGTGGGGACAGAACCATCCATTTGAGCTGTCCTGGCACAAACAGGGCAGAAAGGGCAAAATCTATATCAAGTCCAGACAGTTGAGGGTGTTGGGAGCAAGTATCTTTAATCTTGAGATTTTCTCATTTCCCAACATATTCAATGTGGAAAACTTTGTCCTTCCTCCTACAAATAATAGAGAATGGGTGGTCTGCCCCTAGGACAAAATCTACTGATTCAGTATTAACTGGTGCATGTGACAATCAGCTACATAAGCAACATGAAGCAATGGAATTTACAGGACCTAGAATTGGTAGATCAGAGTTCAAAAACCTGCTCTCCCTCCTAAGAGCTGTATCATTTGTAGCAAGTCATTAATTTATCTGGGCCTTAGCTTTTCCATTTGTAAGACCGTGATAATAAATCTCACCCCACTGCTTACCACTTTATCCCCAGGGTTGTATGACAATGAAATGAGATTATGCATTGGAAAGTCTTTTGATACAATATGATTCTAAAACTTCATCTCTCTTTGGAAACCCAGAAAATGCCAGGTACTATCCCAGCATCGAAAGAATACTTACTGTTTGCTTAGCACTGAGGTAGGTACCTGGGAGATGCAGAGAATTAAAAGGTGCAGTTTCTAACTGCAAAGAACTCATAGGCTAGTTAGAAGGAAGATATGTAAATTCAGGGCTAAAGCAAGATTAGGCACGCTTTGCTGGAGATAATAGTGTCTAACTGTTTTTCCTTCATCTCAATTTTTCTGTACTCAAGCAAATACACCAGGTTCTATCCAGAAGGCTTACAGCCCTAAAAACAATAACAACTGAATTGATGAGTGGCATGTCACCAGCACCCAGAGGTATTCTAGGAGACACAGAGTTGAGGGGAATTCCCTCTTGCCCTTTAGTTACTCTATGAATTCAAACCACTGGAGAATAGCTGCCCCACAGGAAATCATGACTGGAGTGACAAAAAGAACTTGCTCCCAACCTTTCAATTGAACTGCACTTTTAAAAGGAGACAAGACTGCATGGAGTGCCTAGGAGAACTTTCAGGAGCCTCCAGAGACTGAGGTCTCAGCCCACAGTCCTGAAATCCAAACTTATACAGTTATTAATTAATAACGGGTTCCAATATGCCATGTACAGCACTAAACCTTTACACATATTATTTCATTTAATGCTTAAAGCAACTCTAAAAGTTGTCTCCACTTTGCAAATGAGGATAAGGACTTCATGAGGTTAAGTAGCTGGCCCAAGGTTTGCGGAGTGGGTAAGAAGTGGACCATGATTTGAACCCAAACAGGTTGATTTCAAATCCCATGCTATTTTTTATTACACCCTGATTACTGTATTAATTTGGCTCATGTCCATTTCCCATTCTGATGTTTAATTCTTAAAAATTACTCACACACTATTTTCCTTGCAAAAGGTAAAAAATCAGTATGGGTCCTCTACTTTGGCGTCCCACTAGGCCCACAGTTGCCAGGGAAAAGTGTAATTGAAGGTACAAAGCCCCACAACTTTGTTATTTGCCAAGAAATATTTTTCTTGAGAGGTTTGGTGGGTTAGGAGAAGATATGACAGAGGTCTAAGATAGCCTGGAAAGTCTTTTTGTTTTTGAGTTGTTAATAATAAAAAATATATACAACCTTATTATGAACAAGAGAATATATAGTTAAATAATGCATTCATTTTCACCCACATGAGCAAAGATTTCTAAAAAGACAATCTTCGATGCTAGCAAAGGTTTGTTGAGATGGTCTCTCCTAAGAACTGCTGGCAAACTTCCTAGAAAGCAATTTGGCATGCTTTTGGTGAGAGATCTAAGAACTCTTTGCCTAAACAAATGTTGGGAAGATTTTTTTAGTTATGTTTTCTTTGAGAAGATTTAGCTTTTACATTTAAGTCTATGACCCATTTTAAGTTTCTTTCTGGGTATGCAGTGAGGTCAGGGTTTAAAATCACCTTTTTGAATGTAGATATACAATTGTCCAAACACTATTTGTTGAAAAGCCTATCTTTTCCCTACTGAATTGGTTTGACACCTTTGCAGAAAATCAATTGACAATAAATAGGAGGGTTTATTTCTAGACTCTCACTCTGTTTGGTTGATCTATTTGTCTGATGCCAATAATACACTGTCTTGATTACTGTAAGTTTGCAGTGAGTTTTGAAACCAGTAAGTAAAAGTCCTCTTTTTCTTTTTTTTCAAAATTGTTTTGTCTATTTTGAATTTTCTGCGTCTCTGTATAAATGTTAGTATCAGCATGTCAATTTGTGCAAAAAAATGCCTGTTGGGAATTTTATAAGGATTGCATTGATACTATAGGTCAATTTGGGGAGAACTAACAATGTTGAGTCTACAATTCATGAATATGGCCTGTCTCCATTCACTAAGATGCTCTTTAATATCTTCAGCAATGTTTTATAGTTTTCAGCATATAAGTCGTTTACTTCTTTTGTTAAAATTATAACTGAGAGTCTTATTTTTGATGCTCTTGGGAATGGAATTATTTTATTAATTTCATTTTCAGATTTTTGTTGCTTATTTAAAAATACAATTGATTTTTGTATATTGATCTTGTAACCTGTAAGCTTGCTGAACTTGTTTATTAGTTCTAGTAGTAGTTTGTATGTGTGTACACGTTTATAGATTCCTTAAGATTTCCTTCACATAGGCTCAAGTTTCGCGAAGAAAGATTTACTTCTTCCTTTACAAAGTGGAAGTCTTTAATTTATTAACTTTCAGTACAATATTGAATTGAAGTGGCAAGAGTGGCCCTCTATGCCTTGTTCCAGAAGCTGTGTACATGAGAAAGTGGTCTAACCAAACTATTATCTTTCCTGAAGATTTTGCAAAACAGAATGGATAAATATTTTCTTAAACTGATGACCCATGATCACACACAAATTAAAAGCATATCTACAAAAAAAAAAAAAAAATTAACAGATGTTTTAAATTAAGAACAGAAAACCAAAAATGTCATCTGATAAAATTACAAGATGTAAGATTATAAATGACCAAATATATGAAGAAGTAGTACCGTCCCATATGATGATTCCTTGAAGCAGAGAGCAGGTGACATAGGGAGAACACGCAAGGGCAGCCACAGCCCAGAGAGTAGCTGACCTCACTGCCAGCTCCTGAGCAGCCTCCAGGCCAGCCTGGCTTTGCCCAGCTCACCAACTCTCTCTATCCTATACTCACCCCAGTGTTCAGGACTGGGAGGAACTGGCAGAAAAGGAGCTCTAAGATTGTGGCCCAAGCCCCTGCACCAATCACCATGTGAGCTGGCCGGGGGGTGAGTTGTGCACTGGAAGAGAAGGAGCCTCCAGTGGGAGTTCCCTCTCAGCAGTTTTCACACAACTGTCTTGTACTCTAACAAAGCAGCCAGACTTCTTTTTAAAAACTTAGTTCCAGAATGGAAACAATCAGACAGCATCCAGCATTGTCTGAAAGTACACACTGGTTCTACAGACCTTGCTTTCTCTGAGAGGTGAAAGTATAGATGTCCCAGCAAGAAGCACAAATGGGTGTTCAGAATCCAACTGTTTGAAGACACTGCTGGCTCTGACACCCTCCCACTCTGTCCTGTATGCAATTTCCAGCCTATAGGACAGCACCTGCCTAGAATAACTACTGTTTGCACTATTAAACATGCATGCTGCTATTATGGAATATGTATTGTATTAGAATCCCATGCCCAGCCCAGCCCTATGCAATAAATTTGATAGGAAAGCACGAATGGATAAATAAATGAACTAGACATTACAAGTGGGGATTTCATAGGGATAAAAGACTCCATCAAGAAATTGAGAATATAGCCAGAGGGCTGTGGGAACTAGAATAAATATTTGTTTGGGGTGGGGTGGTGTAGGCAGACCTCAATCTGCTGAAGAGAAAACTGGCTACAAAAAAAAATGAAAAAGTATAGCTGAAACAGCCTAAGTATACCACATGCACATAGACAAGTATACACACACACAGGAGCATAGCTCCTACATGGCAGTTGGAAACTCAAGACTGCATAAGACCTATGCTTAAAAATGTCTGAGCAATTACAATGCAACAGCAGGGTGATGTTTAATTTTTAGGACTAATTAAATTTGGTCACCCCTTGACAGTGCTGGCAGGGAGCCTCACACTGTGGGGCTGGGTCATTTGGAGAACTAAGGAATCAAGAAAGACAAACAGTGAACAAGTAAACCCACTCCTTCCTGAATCTACTCTCCCAGTGGGATCTTGATCTCTGGGAACCTTTAGGACAAGTCTCCTCTGAACAGCTGGTCTGGGCAGGGCATGGCTGGGAGAGTTCGGGCTGAGTGCTGGATTTTGGGCAGGGGGCCTAAGGCAAGGATGTAGCGAGGCTGTCTTGGAGTCGGGGATAAGCTGCTGTCTCAGACTTCCATGCTTTGGCCATGCTATTGCTCCAGCCAGAATGTCCTTCCACATGGCTTACCCTTGTCCAGTCTTTTTTGTATTCAGAGGCCTTCAGTTGGGACTCAGGGTCCTCTGCCTTCCTTCCAGACTCAGCTCAGCCGTCAGCATGCCAGAAAGCTTTCTCTGATCACCCTGCTGACCCTCCCCTGCTCTCCCACCCCTACTCCCAACCTCTGCATTTAGGATGCACCTGTGCTCCTAGAGACCTCTTCTTACTCCCATTAACATACTTACCAGTTTATGGACTCTTTCGATGCCTGTTCTCAGCTCTCACACACTCTTCCCCACAACAACTGCAACTTTTACCCTTGTAGCCCCCTGTGAATGGTGCATAATAGGTGCCAAGCAAATTTATCTTTCTCCTTCTCTCTGTTAAATTTTCTTGTCCACTGAATATATCCCCATCATATGTCAAGCTTTTGTCACATAACACTTCTCCATTATGCAAGGTGTGTGTCCCAGCCTTGCCCTTTTTACCAGACCTGGATTTACTATCACAATGGTTTAGATTTTGTAACCCAAAAGATAAGCCTACAAATCAAGGAAGCCCCTGATCTACCCTTCTCTCCTGCACCTTCCAACAAAATAAAGCGTCTGTGGATGGAAAGCTGAAGACGCCAGGGTCTCCTAAAAGGTCCTGAGCATCCCCACCTGTACAGCAGCCCGGGAAGCCTCAGCACCTAACTCCCTGGGTCAAATGCCTTCTAGGGACCAGGCACTTTTCACAGAGTTATTCCAGTTAGGTCTCAGAACAACCTTGTGAAGTAGTCCTCACATATAAATAGAAACATTTTACAGGCAAGGAAATCAGAATTCAGAAGTCAAGTAATCTGCCCAAGTATCCGCTACTTTGGCTTTACATTTAGAAAAGACCCTGGGGCTCTGAACACAAGTTCTACGAGATCTTATTAGTCATTGCACATTTCCTAGAGAGTCAGCGAGATGGCTTGATTAGCAAGGTGAGAGAAAACCAGGACACTGGCTACTTCACTGATACTATTAAAGATGAGATGTACTGGGGCATGGAAACTGCAAAACAAGTAGAAATTGATATATGAAAAAAAAAATACTGGGCAATTACCTACTAAGAATGTTGTTTTGAAATGCTTTTTTAGTTCACTTTTTATGTAGTCCGTACAACATGTAATCAGCACATGCTCTGAAGACTACCCCAGTAAGTTCTGAAAAGAGCACAGTCATTAAGCAAAATCATGAGATAACTGCATGATTCTCTGAATGGGTATTACTAATACGGATGCTAAATTTTTTTTGCAGATTTTATTGAGATATATTCACTTATCATGTATTCCATCCAAAGTATACAATCAATATCTCATAGTATTATCACTTGGTTGTGCAATAATCATACCCAATTTTAGACAATTTCCATTGTTCCAAAAATTATCAGAGAGGAGGAAGAGGAGGAGGAGAAAAAAACAGAAAACCAGAACACCCCATATCCCTTTATCTACCCCTAGTATTGATGTGGTACACTAGTCACTGATGATGAAAGAATTTTATGGAATTACTGCCAACTATAGTCGGTAGCTTGCGATCGGTATTTTTTTCCCCACATACCACTCTATTATTAACTCTTTGTACCAGTGTTGTCCATTTGTACTGGTTCATGCAAGAACTTATTTAAATTTGCAGTGTTAATTGGTGACATACATGACTCTAAACAACCCCTTTCAACCAAATTCACATACAACACAGCACCACTCCTCATATTCCCAATAACGAGTTACCCTCACCCCATACTGGATGCTAATTTTATTTGTGCTTCCATATTGATAGCAGAATGAGGGCGTTCCTAAAATGGCAAGTTCCTTCAGCAGACCTCAGCTCTGCAGACCATTCTGCAAAGCGGTGGGAGTGATGAAAGCTCTTAGGCCTCTGCTTAACTGATAGGCGCAGAGATGGTGTGCACAAGGACACCTCCCAGCCCCACAGTCTCTGGTAAAAGCATTGGAACCTTCCAGCTACACACCTTCATAACCCTGAGACACTTAACACACAAGGCCTCCTTCTCACCATCTTCCATGGGACTCCCACAGGGAAGCTTAGGAAGGGAAGGTTAGAATTAATTACCTAAGCCCTCAGCCTGGGAGTGTGTGAAAGAGTGGACACAACACACTACTTTTTCTCCCCCAAAGCTTGTATCTTGCAGTGGGTGTATGCACCATATGCATTAAGGGTCCTTTCAAAATAATTATTTCAATAAATGTGCCTACACTTGTGAGAGAGATGATCTATATTGTAGTCGATACAGGACCAGCCAGTGAGAAACTAGACCTGTGTAGAGTTCTCTGCCTTCCTCTGGTCAGACAGGCCTCTCTTTACTATACACCACACAGAAGTTAAGAGGTGAGGCAGAGCAGTTAGGGAGAAGAGAAGGAGAAAAGGGGAGGAAAAGGAAGAGCAGGCAGAGAGAGGGGCAGGAGAGGAGGGGTGGGGCAGAGAAGGAAAGGAAGTAAAGTAAGAGAATGTGCTCATACAAGCGTGCACACCAAAATGCTTTATCAAAGCTCAGCCAGTTAATACATAGCTGTAGGTTCCACACATGTTGATCAATACTTTAAAAATGCATTAAAGTTCATCTGAGCATTTTCTGTAAAGCCACTTTTCATTCTTTCCGTAAGCTTAAGTGAGCCTTCATGATGTGCCTAACACAGGAAGTCATAAAACAGTTGTTACGCTTCTTTCTCTAGAAGAGCTCAAGAAGTTCTCATAAATTCCAGATTAGTTGCTATAATCAGTAAGAAAGGCAGGTGTGTAGACATTTGCATGTGTGTGGTATACGTGTGCATGTGTTCGTGTATCTACTGGGAAAACCAGGGTACAGAGTCTACATATTGCATAAAAAGTAGCTCTGCTTCTAGGTCAAGAGAAAGCAGCATGAGCTGTGGTCTGTGATATTGCTGATATGTGAAGACACAGTCCCTCTGGCCATAGAGAGCATGAGGTCTCCGAGACATACTGAAATAGCCTGTTTCCATGAGGCTCAACATGTAACTTAGGCATTGCTCAGAAGGGCAGTTATCACCATGGGTTCCCTGGAGCACTGAGTTTCTATTGATCATGGAATGCTTTATCCTGATGCTCAACTTTGAGCTCAGTTTTGTGAGGCCAGTTCCCCTCACCATGGCATATAAAGTTTGCAAGCTGCCAAATGAAAGAGAATCCACTGAATGGGGAGTATCATACCCAACAGATCTGAGGACTATTAACTTGGAACCAGGGTAGTGGTTGAGAGGATGGACTCGGCAGCCAGTTGCCTGGGTTCCAACCCTAGCTTTTCTACTAACTGGCCTTGGACTTAATCACCCTGCCCCATAGGTCCCCCAATTTATAAAAGGAGGATATGAGAGTACCTATCTTATAGGGTTGTTGTGAGAATTAAAACAAGTTAATCTATATAAAATGCCTGGTACATGATAAGGGTTATGAAAATGTTAGGATGGAATTTACACACACACACACACACACACACACACACACACACACAGTTTTCCCAATGCACATGCATGAAAACATAAAGATTCTTATGCCTGAAAGCCTTCCTGCTATCAGAAGTTAATTGTTAACATTTTACCTTCTCTCTTTTAATTTTCCTATGTAATTAAATTTACCAGAAAAAAAGCTGCCAAAAGGTAAACTGACTTGGTCAACATCACACAACCAGTATGTGGCAGACTCAGGATTTGAAGTCAGGGCTCGTTGACCCCAGGTCTCTCCAGCACTGCCACACTGCTCCCACATGAAAACAGGGGTTTCCTGTTATGTGACTCTGGTTCAGCCTTGCGTAGAGATTTACAGTATCAGTGCTCCCCAGCTCATCTGCTAGGATTCCCATGCTGTTTACTAACTTCATGTCATTAGTGACAGTGCTGACACACCACAGGAAAATAACAAGGGCATCAGTTGATTATTCACTCATAATCATACAGTCCCAACCCAGATAGCCAAATGGAATCCAAAGAGATAAGGCATGAATGAAATGGGTTGCTGTCCACAGTCCATTAAGAGGCCATACTGCTGTGCTACACACAGATAAATCTTCTAAACCCAGTACAACCAGTATGTCTTAGATTCCTCACAAGAAGGAAGAAGGTAACCTACTTCCAACCCACAGATATTCTAAGTAACCCAGAGCCATGTAAATAAGGTTCTAATTTCCCATTTGCATGCTGAGGGAGCGCCCAGTGAAGGCCTCAGGTGTTCCCATGTTAGAGATGGAAAGACTGAGAGGCTGGACTCTGGCAGACGTCTGCCTCCTCTAAAACCACATTATGCTGGAATGATGAACAATAACATTCTCTCACAGTAGACTCAGCTTTAACAAGTTCTAAATGTTTTCAAATGTGTCCTTTCATGTGATCCTACTAAGTTCCCCCCCCCCTAAAATTAAGGCCCAGAAGGGTTTCAGGACTAGACCAAGGTCACAGGGCAAGAAAGTCACAGAACTGGGGCCAGAACTAAAAAATATGGGCCCCTAATTTTAATATTAGGGATGGCAAACCACTGGACCTGAAAGGACCAGGTGCTGCTCAAGTTCTGGTATTATCACAGGCACTTCCACTAGGAGCTCATCAAGAAAGGGATTCCACAAAGAACCTGGCTTTGGAGAGCCACAGAGAAGCAGACAATTCGGAGAACAGGGGCTCTGCTTCCCGAAGCCCTGAATGGCAGCTGCAGATGACCTCGCCCAGTTTAAAAGTAGACAGGCTGGTGGTCAGGCCAAGGCGAAGACTCAGCAGATCATGCAGAGAAGTACAGAGGCCCCCAAAGGGCTGCAGATGCATCCCCAGCCTTAGAGCCCCTTCTTTGCCATCAGTCAGCAGCTCCTCGAAGTTAGGGCAGACCAAGATGTACAATATACCTTCCCAGGGTCCCAGCTTCATCTCTGGACTCACTCTGGCTATCTTATAATTGTTCACATTTGATTTCTTTAAATTAATGTGCATCAATGGCCCAACAAAGTCATTCTAACAGTGAACATTTCCTTAATTTGGGAATGCAGCACTCATAATCCCACAGACCTAACAAACCAACATTTTCCTTTTTCCATGTTCCCTTCTGGTCGTTGTCTCCTGAAAAAGTAGACACAATCACGGAACAGGCACTATTTTGTATTCCACTTTTTTCATGGAATGTCATTTCCTCTCTCAGCCCAAGCATGACCAAGTGGCCCTGGGAAGTTCCTACTCCAAAGGCCTCTTTTAGGGTGTTCTGATTTCATCACTAATGTAGATAACTGATCTCAAAGAAGCTCCGTGACATGTCTGACTTGTAACTCCTACGGTCTGAGATCATGGCTTGGGTGAGAAGGAGGCTGCTTTGGGGGAAGTGAGGAAAAAAGGAGAAACAACTGTGCCTTTCTTCTCGGGAGACAAAGTGCTATTAGAGACAGGCTGCGGACACCCCCGTGGGTGGTGGGGAGGAGGGCAGGAGCTGCCCATGGTTCTCAAGCTACAAAGCCAGGACGTTGCCGCTCTCCACTCCACAGAACAGCAGTGTCCTGTGGGTTGAAAAAGAAATTAATGTAGGGCAAGAGCCTTGAGCACATTTCATTCAAATGGGATAATGTCACACACACCCCATACATACTACATAATTTCCCGCTGAAAACCCCTGCCATCTGGCTTCCCACTGAGTTTAAACTCTGCAGCATGGCACACAATGCCTTCTGTGACCTGACACCCCGACCCCTTTTGCTTTCTCTCCCCATCCCGTTCCCTGAACACTCCCTGGGCTCTAACACACCAAGTTCTTGCCCACTCAGCCACTCCGCTCACCCAACTCTTCCACCTATCCGCATCCACCCTAATCCCAGGAAGTATGACAGAGTCCCTGCCCTCAAGGAGCTCACAATCAGAGTACGACAGCAAAGGCTTTGAATATATAATGTTTAGCACTTGAAGATGAAAAAATCATTTAGTTGTCTGTGAACAATACATTTTTAACCCATCATTTCAAACGGCTTAAAAAAGAGCTACTCAACAATAAGACTTCTTTAAAAAAAAGTCTCCTGTGAAATATAACATATACGTGTATAAGGCATAAATGTACTGTTTAAATGAAGGGTTATAAAGTGAATACAAGAGAGGCAACTATTAAAAAAACAAGACCCACCTCTGCATGAGCACCTTAGGATTACCTGCAGCAATAACAATGCAACCACACAGTCACACAATCACCAGTGGGGGAGATGAGAGGTTGGTGGAGTGGCTCTGAAGAGGCTAAGGGGAACAATGCCATTTGGCATGGTCACTAGACATCCATCCACCATGTGAACCCAGTATCACTTCCTGAGCACCTGCTCTGCCCCCTGTGGATGCTCTGAATCCGCAGCAGGCAGCTATGTGAGCCACAAGCCCAGAGCCTTCGGAGCTGCTCAGTACCCTGCCCTTTGGCTCCCATCGTGGATGTTTCTATTTCAGGAAGCCCCGTCAAGTTCCCTACATTAGTCTGGAAGCCAGAAAAGGTGGCTGCTTCAAGAGGTCACAGGGCAAGGGTAGGGGTGATGCGATCAGGTATCATCAGGGGAATCAGGCAGGGAGGAGTTTGTCACCCAGGTGCCAAGGCACAGTGCCAGGGAGAACTGACGCTGATTAAGGAGAGCACTGCTAGGCTAAGGGTGAGAGAGCACCCACTGGGTTTAATCCCTGTGCCTGGAGCCAATCTACCCACCCACAGGGCAAATCTCACCCTGAAGGACTGAACAGCCAGCACTTGTGGCCTGACAGGTGACAAAGAGCAGCACACCTCAGCACACAGGAATTCCTAAGGACAATATCTAAGAGCACACCAACTCCCTACTTTCTTAAGAGGATTTCTGAACCCTTGCTCATCACTGACATTAAGCAATAGATACTTTACGTGATTCTCCCTTTTAATCCCAAGTCAGTAAATTAGACTTTATTACTGCCACTACACAGATGAAGAAACTGAGAGTTTTTGCAACTAACTTAGTTAATGGCAGACCTGGAATTCTGAACTAGGTCTGTCCGGCTGCAAAAACTTCTTTCGCTACCATACCACAACACCATGAAGCAGAAATTAACCCCTGATTTTAGACAGCTTGGTCAAGTTCACCAAACAGTTGCCTGTAAAGTTTGCTAAAACATTTCTTTTTAAAAATCTCTGCACGGTGGTAACAATGCAATCACACTTAAATGTAAACCTTCCTCTTAATTGGATCATCATTTGCATCAGTCAACGTGCATTCCAGACTTCCCTGAAAGGTCCAATTCCAAAATTTAAGACCAGTGGTCCCCGCAAACCATCAAACATGCCCTAAATACCTACATATATCCAAGACTTCCTGTCCAATCAGAAAACAACATTAAAAAAAAAAAAAAAAAAAGCATGCACACGCCATGAGTCCTAACTAAACGGGGATTCCAAATATATCTGCTGTTACTTTAGCCTATTTTCTGTGTCTGCTTTCCATTTGTAGTTCTCTTGCAAAACCTGAGAAGATTCAGTTGTATCATATGGGTCCCAAGTCAGCACTAAGCTGACTCACATAGATTTTCTCATTTCCACCACTAAGAGTGATAAAAGCTACAAGTATTTCCGGTGCAATTATGAATTGCATCTGCACACACAGCTTGTAAGTGCCTCAGGACAATTTCACACTACTCTGGTTCAATGTCTCCCTGTCACCCTCTAAGCTTGAGAAACCCACTGATATCGACAGCAAAGGCAATTATGAGCGTTCCATGTGAAGGAAGCAGGAAGGGCACCCAAAGAAGGAACAGACAGAGGGGCAGATCCAGGAATGGACGGGACTCACCTTCTCCAACTCACAGAGCTTCTGTCTCCCAAGGAGCCAGACACCATGACCAGAGATCAGCAGCAGCAGCACCAACCTCCAAATCAGACAGGTCCCCAGAGAGGGCCCAAAGTGCTACTTCCTCAACTCCAAATTATGTCTCTGAAAAAAACCCACTGTCCTTTGAAAGAGCTTAAGAGATTTGACCACATGAGAACTGTTCAAAAGATGTCCACTACTTATTCAGATGTTAACGCTGGTTCCACAGACAATGTGTGGGACCCAAAGTTCTGAAGCAGGGAGTCAAACTTACAGAAAAGTTTTAGAGGACACTTCAGCAAACTTATGAGTCTGGATACACTCTGGAGCACTCCAGCTGTACTATATCATGTGGATGAAAAATAAGCATCCACTTTCATTCTGTCAAGAGTTTGGGACACAGGTTAAAAATAAAAGGTGTTTAATGGTTATTTGGTGCAACCACCCACATACATGAAAAGTAATGAGAACATGTCTTCCAATTTCCTATAGGTTGTCTGCCAAATTCCTGCCTCCTTCATAAAAAGACAGAATCTGCAGTGTTTTCTTTGCCATACAGATATACCCCATGTCATTATAAACAAACGTTGCTTTCTTCGCAGCTAATAACCACAATGTGTGGGTAAGAAACCTCTCCAGTGTAAATCCGTGGGGACAAGGCTGCATTGTGGGCATTAAATAATTAAAACAATCTGAAATGAGTCAGAGGATTGTTTTTCAATGGCCCTGTTGCACTTCAAACTTGAAAGTCAACCCCAAACTCTCTTTCCTGGCACTTTTGCCATCTGCTGGGCTATTGTGAAACAATTCTCATTCTTTATAGTTTGGTCCCATTGCAAAGGAACTGGCAACGTGGGCACTTATGAAATATTAAAACATTGCATTGATTTTTTATAAGTGTGGCCAACAGTGGATCAATTATATTACTATGAAAAGCTTTTCATAATTCATTTGGGGGGGTACATCAAGATCTCATTTCTGGACAGCACACAGATTATGAAGTCAACAGTTTTGAAGAGGCCGGCACTCACACGCACAGAATACATAATGTGATAAATGGAATAAATACACTGTTCACAAAAGAAAAAAAAATGTTTAAATCTGGCAAATGATTAAAATAGGATTCAATAACATCAACAGGTTAGGAAGTCCATCCCAGAGTCTCTCCATAAAAAAGAGCAGGTAAATCCCAAATGCTGGCAATTTACTCCCCCTCTTCTGGCTGACCCCTGCTCATCCCCACCTCTCTAAAAAATAAAAATTTTCTAATTTCTAGGTATTAGAAGAATTATTTCACACCATCCCTGCCCCGAAGTATCTTTTATTCCAAGAAGATTAACAGTTTAGTATAAATTCTTACTTTAAGGGAGTAAGTCAATATCAACATGGCCAAGAATATGCTTCAGTTCAAGCAGTACAAGGCCTGAGAGAACAAGTGTCTCTGGGCTAGGACGAACTACAATGTGAAGTTCTAACGCTCTTTCAGCTAGTGAGCACAAGAGACACCATCCTTCAAAAACTGTGCAACATTCATAAATTTTAGGTGGACCATTTCACCAAAGAGGGAAACTTCCCAAGACACGGGTACAAACAATATTTCAAGCTGGGAGGCCTCCAGCTGTGCCACCCTGGCAGCCAGAGAGGGCAATTTGAAGAACAGAGTTGTAGGTTCTCTACTTTCATATTATAATACTGTAGTGGCCTGTTTCCAACTTTTGTCTTCTCCACTGAACTGTAAGCATCTTGAGAGCAGGATCCAGGCCCTATTCATCTTCAGATCCCTTTCCCTGGCACCTGGAATTTACTCAAAAGATGTGGTTAATGAGTAGAACGGGGCGTAAGTTCTCCCTCTTGTTCTGGCTGGGGTGTAGAGACTACACTCATCCTCTCTCTTGCACTGACACCATGGCAGCACCAGGAGAGAAAAGGTTACCCAAAGGGCTGTCTTCCTAATCTCCTAGATGTGGGGTACTACATGGAAATGCACCAACAAATGCTTTCAGTTACTTTATGGCTTGTAAACTACTAGAGTTAGACTGTTGAAGTAACCCTGGAATCCCCTGGAAAAAAAAATGCAGAAGGAAAAGGGCACCCACAGGCAAACCATTGACAATCTTGGCTCAAGTGTCCTGAAAACTAGACCCATGGTAAGAAGCATTCTTAGAATGCATTTCCCAAGACTATACAGGGGATTTACAAAGGGCCTAGGTGAGAATGTGGTCACAAAGACACTGGAATGGGAGAGGGTGACGGCAGGGTGGGCTGTTTAACTTCATCTAGCCTCAAGCAGTATGTGGGTTGATTTAAAAAACAAAAAAACCCACCCAGTGCAGGCAGGGTGCAAAGGCTGGTGGCTCATTAGACACTGGCAGCAGCCCCTTGGTGGCTGCACGGCAGAGCAGAGGGACAAGACCAGTCCCCAGCTTGCAAGCCTCAGCAGAGGCCCTGCCTGCGTTCATAAGAACCCTCAGCTTTCTGAAAACTAAAAAGATTTCAGTCAGGGGCAAATAAAAAAACTAAAGAGCTGTAAAAAGTAATTTAAAAGGATTAGGTGTCTGTCATATTCATGATTCCACCTCACTGCCTTCTTCTTTCCCCTGAACCAGCAAAGTAACAAAAAGAATCTCATCGATTTTTAAGGCAGGCAACAACTTACATGTGTTGGTGTGGTCAGTACCTTATCTCTTATGTGCCCCAGTGCTGACAACACACATTTCTTCTTTGGCCCCATCTATGTTCTGAAAACATATAAGCAACAAACGCAGACACAACCTCTAAAACTGCTGAATCCCCATCCTTCTGCCTAGATTACAACTGAGTCTGATCATCACCCAATTGCTGAAACTACTTATTACCTGGTTACATTTAGCTGAATTTTTCACCCAGAACATCTGTTATCCAGGGACATGACATCAAGTCCATGCTCACATAGCCACAGGGAAGAAATTTATATTTTTTGCAGCTTGGGTCCATTACATTTCTGGGCCCTTTTCTCTGGATTCCTCTATTTAATATTCATATTTTCTGAATTATTTTAAATGTCCTATAATCAAATGTAAATGAAAAATTTTGCAGAACAAGAACTAAACGGGAACCCGTTGGGATGGGGACGGTCTTGTTTATTCCAAAGGCTCCCTCTTCCCCGAGGGTCTTCATTCCAAGTGAGGGCAGGAAGGAAGCTTCCCATCCTACAGATCTGTCTTCTAGCCTTCTAGGAGAGGGAAACAGCCTCCATTTAAAAACTCACCCTCTCTGAGACTGGGGACACGGGCCCTGGAACTCACAGAATGAAACTAATCCTTATGTATAAATGAAAATCAGCTTTGATGTTGACCAGCTTGCTTGCCTCTTTCCTTTTTCGAGGAGAAGTATCAGCAGCAACACGTCCATTAAGCACTTAATTAACAACCATTATGAGGGCTCAGTTCTGCATTGGATGACTATTCCTGAGAGTAATAAAAGAAAGAAGCATGGGCCTTGCCCCCATGGCAGTAGCATTTGCTGATGGATAGGCCCACGCACATGCACACACACACAGTGCTTTGGGACAATCAAAGGATGGCTGTCCTTGGGATCAGGAAGGTTTGCACCTGGCTCCCAGCTCTCTCATCTTCCAGCTGTGTGACAAGTTTCCTAACTTGTCTAAACCTCTATGCCCTTCCTCCTTCCAGAAAATTAAATGAGATGACATGTGCAAACATTCTCAAGGGCTGTTATTTTGCTCATTTATGTGACTTTGGGCTCACCTCTCATCTTGATTTCCCCTCCATTATATTGGGCCAGGGCCTTGGGGACAAGCCCTGGAAGCTCCCTGAAGCCAGAAGGGCTGGCTCTCACCCAGCCACAGTGGTTCCTCACCACGAAGCGTTCTCTTGCCTGGGCAGTAGGGGCCCAAGAGTGGTCAAAGACTCCAACCGCACCTCTCCGGTGCCAGCTAGAATCACCCCCCCACTCACCCACCCTGCACACACACACACACACACACACACCCATACACTCTTACATTGTTTCCTACAACCTTCCAAGTCTACCTTGGCTACGCACTCTTCTGTTTCAAAGGAGAACAAACTCTCTCTTCAAGTGCTGAACCATCACTCAAACACAGGGCCTGTAGCCCAGGACACCATCCCCTGCAGACAGAGCTCATTTGCACTCCTGGGGCTCCCAGGGCCCCCTGAGACCTCCTTACAGGGCTCCCCAGCCAGAGTGTGGTCTCCAGCTTCGCCAGACACCCACCTCCCACAGAGAGCAAACAATGACATACACTGTCAGCGAGGCCACTTTCCACTCCTCCCCACACGCAGCCCCAGTGACCAGCAAAGGTGGCAGAGGGGAACGAGAAACAGCTACCAGAACAGCTTGTTTGTGTCCAACTGTGGAGAACTTGGATGTGGAGCCAACAGGCTAAGAAACACCCTCCTTGTAGCACTTCTTCAGGGCTTCAGGCTTGTGGTCAGCGCCTCCCAACCACAGCCAAGAGGGCAGGACCCAGGCTGGGCCCCACCACCCCACCTCCACCTGGGCTCAGGACACCGCCAGCAGAGGGCAGGGACCTGCACACCAGCCAAATCCAAACAGAAGCTGGAGATCACAGGTGAACGTTCAGTTCAGCATGCTGCCCCCAGCACCACTGCTATCCCTGAACAAGGGAAGAAAACTGTTGTTGAGTCGCCACCACCATGTGTGTGCTGTGGATGACATCTCATTTAATACTCACATAACCTTGCAAAGAAGGTGTAATTGCACCTAATTTTTGGCTAAGCAAACTGTCAGGGAAGTTAAATAGTTCATACAAAGTCACAGTATCTCCTAGAGAGGCCTCTGGGCTCCTCATATTTCATTTCCAGAAATGAAAACCACAGTTCTTGGCTTTAATGTTATACTGCTTATCAAAAGCACTGCTGTAAGAAAGGAAAATACCTACCTATCCTCTATAGGAAATGTTATTTTCCCAGTCCAAACCTTGGACTGGGCTGCCCAGAAGTGACCCACCGTGCTTACCTCACCTCAGCGGTTCTCCCTCACTCCAGTCCCCTAGGCTGGCACCTGCTAAGCTTTGTTCAAGTGTCTCTCACACTGGTTTGTTGAAAGATGGCATTTCCATAATTTTCTAGTGAAAAGAAACACCCAGCGGCCTACCCTCTCACCCTTCCACCTCCGACTCCGCTGCATCCAAAGCTGCATCTGGGCGGAGTCCCAGGAATCCCCAGCAAGCCCCACTGCCTCTACAGCTTCAACACCCTCAGCAAAGATCTGCACCCAAGACTGAAACTTCCCTTCCAGCTCTAGGTCAGCTCGCACAGTCGGATGCACTTTCTCCTCCCGGACCACATCTATCCAACAGAACCCACTGATACAGTTGGATACAGACCCTCCAGGATCGTTCTGGCCCCAGTTCTTCTGCCCATAATTACTCACCCTTCTCAGACAGACTGGGTGCCCTGACTCTTGGTTCAGAACCTCCCGGTCACTAACCACAGACCCTTTCATTTAACCAGCCACCCACTACCACACTAGCCCTTTCTTCCTTCTTCCCAGCCTGGTCAAGGGCCTGCAAGGGACCTTTAAATCATATCATTCTACTGCTATTCTAATTCTTTCTATCTATCTTATCTGTCTAATTATTGCTGCATTAGAAATCTCACTGAGAACAGACACAACAGAAATCTCTGAGTGATTCTCTGGCTCAGTGTTCCTGAATCCGTAAGAGAACTCAGTACCCACATCCCAAAGGGAGTGATTCCATGAAGATATGTGGCTAACTCCCCCTGGCCCTGAATTTGGAGGATTCTGATTAACCAAGAATTAGAGAAAAACCCATGGCCCTGGCATTTCCAAGATTTACAATTTCTCTTCATAAATTTCACAGATCTCATGCTAGATAATATACATGGAAAACTGACTACCAAAATAATTTCTGTTCAAAAAAAAAAAAACAAAACAAACAAACAAAAAAACTTGTTTTAGTGTGAATCTACCCCCATCATCCCTTATCCATTTATGACAGATCTGTTGTCTATATAAGGCTGAGAGCCTTGCAGGATAGGAACAGATATCTTTATCACTTCCACCTTCCCAGTGTCTGGCAGGTAGTAAGTGCTTTTTTAACTGCTACCTTTCTGGGATTCTAATTATGACACAGAGTATCAGGTAAGGATCAGGCACACATGTACTACTCATCCACCCTGCCTGCTCAACCTCCTCTCTGCTAATCCCTGAAATCCTGCCCTTCACTCACTTCTATCCTCAAGCACCCCACCCCAAGAAGCCATCACTGCATAAGTGGTGCCAAGAGGGTCATTTCCCCTACCCTCCCTGTAATCACAGGAAGCAATATTCTCAGTCCAAACCCACAAGCCCAAAGCCACAAGCCCTAAAGCCCATGTGCATAATTAAGACAGTATTTCTGAGCATGGTCCTGGCCCTGTGATCAGCTCTGGCTGCTGGATAATGGCTGTGTGTGAGATGAGCCATCCAATCACAGGTGTGTGTCAGTGTCAGCAACCACAACAGTGGCTCTGCAGGGCTTTTTCAGTGTAGAGGTCGGAGTGTCACAAGGAAAATAGCCAGAGACCACGTCTTGCTGCTTCCCGACCCAGAGTGGGAGGTTACGCCTACACCCGGGACCTCCCAAACATGATAAAACATGGAACACACACACAGCATCTATGAAAACTGAGGACCTGCATCTCCATCCTAGGATCTTTAGTGAATTTGGGGCAATGCCTCTCCACACCATCAGTCCAAGACCTCCCACTCATCTGTTCCAGCCACTGTTCCTCTCTGGTCCCACCTCAGGCTGCTTTTCCCCAGTCACAGACATCCTTGGTGGGAACGATCTCCTGGTTCCACGCCACAGCTGAAGGGAGGGAGGCTTCATGGCCCCTTAGACCCTGATATACAACCATGATACAGGACTTGGAGAAGACCATGCTGGAAAAGTCTTCAAGAAATTCACAACTGGAACAGTCTTTTCTATCAGTTGGTTATTGTGTTTTTCAAACAACCCTTGCTTTTTTAAGCAAAGAAGATTTCAGGGTTCACATAACTAAAAGGACCTACTTTAGCAGTTCAGATGACATCCTCAAAAATCTGACTCCCGCTTGATTCACTACAGTCCCTGGTTCTAACCAATGACCCATCCTGCATACTTACAGATTCTTTATGAAAGAAAATGCTACCATAGTTACTGACTTGATGTTCTCACACTGAACCATCCATAGGACACAAAATTGTCTCCTAAAAGCTTCAGCAAAAGAAAGTTACATTTTCCAAGAAACCTCAGAAACCTATTTCACCCAGTTCACTGGCTCTGACTGTGTATGCACCATCTCTCGACCAATCACTGTGGGCGTAAGCTGAATGGCTTATGTCAATCACAGTCCACCTCTGCGGTTGGGAGTAAGGTCAACTCGTGTGCTTTCAGAAAGAAGGGAATGGATGCTGAGACAGCACCCAATAAATGTCCTCTTGAGCTGCGGCACATTTAAGTAGGCTCTGACCACCTCCACACACATGACCCCAGCCTCACAGGCTAAGATGATAGCAAACACCTCACCAGTTCAAGGAAAGAAGTATTAACTGCAGGCAGCCACTGGGTGAGGAAGTATCAGCAGCGCAAAGGAATCTGATTCAAGGCCAGGGATGAGAAGACAGCTTCTTTACAGGCACAGAACTGAGACCTCTACAGCCCAAAGCTATAGCAGGAATTTCACAACCAGGAATCTGCATGGTGGGATCACGTCATGTGCTGTGGTCTCCAGCCTGAAGGATCCAGTGCTGGGCGTCGACCCGCTGCTGCTGACATCGCCAGACCTACAGCTGCCCTGGGTCTTCCAGAGTAGCACTCACTGTTCCCAGTCACAGCAGAAGGCACAGAACCGACAGGTCACCAGAAATCCCGAGTCCACAAAGACACTCAGAAAACTGAGAGGGGACCTGGAAAATGTGCCTCAGCCAGAGAGGCCGAAACAAAAGCTTCCTCAGCTCTCCTGTGAACAAAGAGCCTAGGAGGTGTTGCACACAAAGACATCAACTCCATCAGCAATATTCCTTCAGAAGGCACTTCTTGGATGCCTACTAAATACTAGGCTAAGTTCAGAAACTGGGGCTAAAGGTGATTGAAACACAATGCTTTACTCTTAATGCTCCTGCTGTTGATGAGGAGAGAAAGGGGTTTGAATCTTCCAGATTAAATGTGCCTCCATGCAGAGTGGGATTAAAGGTTCTACTTACTATATAAAGGGAATGGCGAACAGTTCATGATGAAACAGAACCAGGAGCTTGGAAGACCTCCAAATCCTAAGTTTACAATGACCACCTACAGATCTCGTAGGGCCAGGGTCAGACTGTGAGAAGAGCCATCCCTGAGGGATGTCCCCTCTGGTGTCTGTCTACAGGCTCATCCACACTTACTGGGCAGGGAAGGGTTTAGCTCTAATTACCACACTCCTTAAGAAAGAAAATCAGTGCTTATGCCATATCTAACAAGGACATTTTGGGTTTCTACTTTAGGATGGGTCTCTTTCCCTTAACACAGGCTCCAGCTCAAAATAGGATTTCACAGCTTCCTTGCTCCTGCTCTAGCTCCTACGACTGCATTTACTCCAATTAAACTGTCCTATACCTATATGATTTCCTTCTCACATCCTCACATGAGAAAACTGAAACTCAGGGGATAATTTTTGAACACCAACAATGAGAAAGAAAAACATAGTTGACAACTTTAAAGTATGCTTACAAAGAACGTAAGGGAAGAAATTTTTTAATTGTGACTGTTCTGGAAATTCTGTGAATCACCTTTTTTGCTTTCTCCCTACTGTCTAGAAGAAAGGAGGCTTGGAAACCAGTGAAACTGTCTGCCTCTCCACAAATGAGAGAGAGAGCACAAGTGCACACACACCAGCAAGTGTCGGCTGACATTCACTGGCTGTTTTAAACTAGCTGCCTCTTAAGCATGACGCTGAGCATCTCTGCAAGTTGTGCACTGTTTCCTCCCATCTTATCAAGGAGAAAACTAAGGCTCCAGGTAGTGAGAGAGGAGGAGGGGAGCAACTTCACTCAGGGCTGCTAGAAACCAAGCTGTAACTGCTCCAAAAAAGAAGAGCTTTTCAAGAAAATATCACCTTCACCATCTGGCCCATCTGGGCCCCCACAGGGGAAGGCTCCGGGACAGAGCTGAGGACATAGGAATACCATCCCATGGAAAGTCCACCGTCCCATTGCAAGTCCAATCCTAGACCCACTCTAGGCACTATTTTATGACCTGCTATGACCTACAATTTCCTGGTCTATGTTTAAGGGTGGTATTTGATTATTCCCATGGGGGACTATTTAAGCATAAATCACTAAAAATAATGACAGCCACAAAGTACTGGGAAAGTGGGATGAATAGTGCACATTTAAAAACAAAAATAATTTTCCTTCTCATCCTTTCCTATATTTTCTGAGGCTCTGCACCATTTTCAATTTTAGAGAAAAAGAAACTAGGTATTTTCTCCACCCTCTTACATTTTATACTCAAAGAGGAAAAACCATATCCTTCAAAACCACTTTGCAGATTCACAATAAATCACATTTAGGACTCTGGCTACTTAGAGCCCTTCACAGATGGGCAAGGACTGCAATCAGCTCTCTAAGAGGAAGTGGGACACTGCACCCAAAGGACTCAGGGCAGTACTCAGTACCTGTCCAGAACTGGTCTCTGCCAAATACTTCAAGTCATTACCTACTTCATCTTAACAGGTAAATTCCAGACAAGGCTAATCATCATCCACAGTGGAATTTTCCTTGCAGCCTTTTGGATCTCGTGGAAAGGTCCCTTTGCCGTAAAATGTTGTATTTATATAAGCCCTTAGATCTTCCTTACACAAATGATCTAATTTTGATTAATAGTTTCCATTTACTGAGTGCTTAATATGGTCTAAACCCGTCACATATACCTACCAATCCTTACAGCTACCTTATAACATAGGCACTATTACCCAACTCATTTTACAGATCAGAAAGCTGAAACTTGGAGACGGTTTAGGTCACACAGAGAGCTGGGAAGTGGCAGAGCCAGGACTGAGACCCAGACATCTCACTTCTGAACCCACCCATCCACACTCTATTAGACCACACTGCACCCTCACCCCCCACCCCCACCCTCACCATGCATTACACACCAAGACACTGTAAGGTATCCTACAGGGAACTCGTTTTCATAATGACTGTATTTTGAGCTGACAGAAATACAACTATACCCTATGGCAAAGAAACTACTAAAGGTTGACCAGTTGCACTTTCCTTGAAAAACTACTGGGACCAAAAATCATCTGACCAACTCAGTTGTGCAAGTAAACATTACTGCTTCTAAATACCTTTACACAAAAAAGACAGCATTCAAAACACTTGGGAATTTTATTGTGAAACTGGCATAACATTTCTGCCTGTTCTGTTACACTCAGTATTTTCACATCATTCTTTAAAATGACCTGCACAGCAATTTGCTTCCTCAGAAAACTGTATCATATTTGATCCTTACCACAACCCACTTAGCACTAGTTATATTTTATATATATTTTTTCCAGATAGCCTCAGGATTTTGCCCATGGGTGCAACCTACCAATTCATTTGATTGTTCAGCACAACTTGCAATTCTTACAGGCAAGTTCACAGTCGCAGGGATTTCACAGTACACGGCTGCATGTTTACAGACATGAGAGAATTCAAAGAAGACCCCCTATTTTTTTTAAGTCAAATCTTCAGAACATGATGTTTAGGTCATTTACGAAGTTAAATGGCACAATTCCTTAGGCCAACCCAATTAGTGAGTCCCTGAAGCTTGAAAGCCACCTAGAAATTGGTCACATTTGTATCCATATCCAATACCATCTTCGGATCTGGCCACACCCCTTCCCTCAGGGTGAGGAGACTTCTAGGGTAAAGGGGACATCCCACTCAGGGCTGCCTCTCACCTCCTAGACCATAACCAAAGATCTGAGACTCCAAAACTCCCAGCCCAAACAGCCCCGGTTCAATTCCAGGACCTATGCAGGCTACTTCCCTGAGTCTGTCCTCCCAAATGCTGCCTGTTGTCCCTGGTGTGTGCACCCTCAGGTGCAAGGAATGGCCAAGAGGCAGCTGTTGGAGTGGAGGGGATGCAGAGAAGGCCTTGCTTGTGCAGTCTGGGGTAACCACATGCACCTGTTGAGATGCAGGGAAGAGAAGAAGGCAAGCCCCTAAATTTGAACTGGATTCCAGATTGTGATGAGGATATACTGTCAAAGTAGGAGGTTAAAAAAATTATTTAACAGCTTATTAACTTGATCTATAACTTTTAAGTATTTAGACATATAGTATATGAACTTCCACTTACACTCTTGCCTCAGGCTCTATTAATATCTGGCCATGTTCGAATACAAAAGTGATGCCACTGGAAATGGACTAAGGAGAGGCTCATACAAGCTCTCAAAACTTACAAACCAGTCTGGCAATTCAAGTATTAAAAAGCACTCAGTAAAATTCCTAATGAAAGAATAAAGGAAACCACAAAACCTAATCAACCTGGAGAAGCAACAAATGGAGCTGTGAAACTAACTTGATTTAAACAGATCAATTCTTTGGAAGGTACAAAGTGTATCAATCAATGCTTCCACAAGTTTCTGTAACTACTAATCTTTAGCTAATCACTGGATACATGATTCTGTAGACACAGTCTCAATTTCCAAAACTTGATGGGTTATCTAAAAACTATGAAGTATAACCACCAAAAGTAAAAGATCATTAATATGCCTATCACTAATAGTAATTTGTACCATCGTTGGGATCAAGCATTTTGAAATTAAAAGAAGGGAAACTCAATATGGGTGGACCAGAGACACAAACTCCAGTGGTTCTATATCAAAGATAGTTTGTGTAATAATTGTAATGCTTTTACAATGCTTAGCATGTATGTTATTTTTAGGTTCAGAAAGGAATTAGAAATTCACAATATATAATTACGATATAGAAACTTTTGTGAATTGGACCTACTGTGCCCATAAAAATGGCCCATCTTATGAACTAACAGTTATGGTTATAGTTTCTAAACTGATCATATTCAACTGCCCCCCCAAAAGTGTTAAATGAAGAGTAAAGAGTAGGCCTGGTAATTGTGATACATAACATCATTCACCTCTAGCATTTATCTTCAAGGCAAATGACATACCAGAAATTTTATAGAAGATTCATTATCCGTTTGATCTGCACAGTAAACTACCAAATAGCCATTTAACTTCTACTTAAACACTTCTCACTATTTTCTAAAGGAAAAGCCCAGTCCACCGTTGCAGAACAATCAGAAAAGAATCACTTTATAACTGAGTCAAACTTTAACTCCCTCTTAAGACACTCCCATTATATCTAGGGCCCATAGGACAAATCTGCTCCCTCTTGCCCCAGAGAGTCTTTCAGATATTTTAAAACTCTCATGTCTTTGCTGTTTTTTTAAGTTGGACCAAACATCCCAAATTTCTTCAACAATATCTTTGATATGATTTCTTGTTCTCTTTATTATCTGGGTTGTTTTTCCTCTGAACAAGCTCCACGTGTCTCATTTCACTAAGGGGGCTTTCTTTTCTTCCCTCGTATATCCCCAACACAAAGAAAGGTATTTGACACATAGCATTCAGGAGGGTAGGAGAGAGGGAGGGAGTGAAACAGGAAGAAAAGAGAAAACCCAACTTAAAGTGTGGTCTAATATAGTGATCATTGTCCTCTCTTTTATCAATGCAGCCTGAGAGAACATTCACTTTTTTTTCCCCATGTTTTGCTCCATAAACTTTTTTTAAATTAAATTCAGCTTTATTGAGATACATTCACATACCATATAATCATCCATGGTGTACAATCAACTGTTCACAGTACCATCATACAGTTGTACATTCATCATCCCAATCTATTTTTGAACATTTTCCTTACACCAGAAAGAATATGAATAAGAATAAAAAATAAAAGTAAAAAAGAACACCCAAAATCGTTCCCCCCCATCCCACCCTATTTTTCACTTAGTTTTTGTCCCCATTTGTCTACTCATCCATCCATAGACTGGATAAAGAGAACGCGATCCACAAGGTTAATGACATTCACTTTTGAGGAAGCCTCACTCATTACTTTCTCTTATCTCACAGTCAATAAAAGTCACTAAGTTTTCTTAATATACTATTGCCAAACCAGAAGTCTACCATCCTACTCTGGGACTCCTGACTATCTTTATCCCTGTTAAATATCCTCTTTATTCAATGAACCCATCCCTCCAGGATAGGCAGAGATGTTGGAGACTCAATCAGGCCCCCAGCTGACTATGCTCATTCCAACTAGGATTCATGCCATCTTGACCCGGACACGTACGAATGCCAGCCAGGGCGGACGACAGCACGGCACCGCCAGGAAATAGTCTCCCATTCCATCACCTGCCCAGCACCCTCAAGTGTTAAACGAGTTTCAGGTCAGATCACAGTCCTTGCATTTGGCTCACAGAAAACTTTCAATTTTTGACAAAGTAGATACGACTTTAAAAATCGTATCAAATGCCTTGTTTATCCACTACTGTCAACTGCAGTTTTCTGCTCTAGTTATCTAATAAGCTCTTCAAAGAAAGAAAAGAAGCTAGCCTGGTATGACCTGTTCTTAGTGAACCCTTGCTAGGTAAAAGCGATTGCCACAACCGAAAGCCACACTTTTAAGTCCACATTCATGATAGTTAAGTGCTCAAGAATGGTCTGTTGGATTGAATTCAAAGCCTTAGGGGGCAGGCTCAGAACGTACTTTCCCCCCTAAAGGTACCATACAAAGGTCTGAAGAACGGAAACATGATAAAAGACAGTTTTTCCCCCGTTAATACTTTAAAGGAAACAATATTTTTGTAAATATATAAAGCTCTTGTCAATGTGCCTAAAAATTAAATTCTGCTATTTTATCACTGGACCCAAGAAAAGTTCACAAAACATCTGGACTTATTCATTTTCCTGGACATAATTTAGGGATCTAATTAAACATTTACACCAAATTCTAATTAAACATTTAATTCTAATTAAACATTTACACCAAATTCTAACCAACAACCCAAGCACAGTATTCCAGAGGGTATAATCTGTGGCACACACAGCTCCAAACTGAGGCTCACAACTAAGGCCTTCAGCAGGTAGTGGCAAAATCCTGGGGCAGAAAGTCTCTGTTTCTGTGAAGCTGCTTGACTGAGGGGCAAGAGCTTGGGCCTTGTAAGCCAACAGAAGTTTGAATTCCAGAATCCTAGCCAAGCTACAACTCCCTGGAACACTGGTTTCTTTTTCTTTAAAACACAGATGACAGCAGCAAAAAGAATCAAATATTTAGGAATAAATTTAACTAAGGCTATAAAGGACTTCTAATGGAAAACTACAAAACACTGCTAAAAGAAAGCAAAGATGATTTCAAAAAATGAAAGGACATTCCATACCCATGGATTGGAAGACTAAATATTGTTAAGATGTCTATTCCACCCAAAGCAATTTACAGATTCAACACAATCCCAATCAAAATTCCTACAGCGTTCTTTGCAGAAATGGAAAAGCCAACCATCAAATTTATGTGGAAGGGTAAGGGGCCCCAAATAGCAAAACCATCTTGAAAAAGAAGAAACAAAGTTGGAGGACCAACACTTCCTGATTTTAAAACTTACTACAAAGCTACAATTACCAAAACAGCATGGAACTTGCAAAAGGGCAGATTTATAGACCAATTAAGAGCTAAGAAGTCAACCTTCATTTCTCTGGTCAACTGATTTTTGACAAGGGTGCCAAGTCCACTCAACAGGGAAAGAACAATCCCTTCAACAAACGGTGCTGACAAAACTGGGTATCCATATGCAAAAGAATGCAAGTAGATCCCGACATCAAACCATACTCAAAAATCAACTCAAAATGGATCAGAGAAGGAAGACTTCCAGAGAGATGGCGAATTAGGAGAGGCAAGGCAAAATTCTTCTCCATGAAAAAGACTAGATAAAGGGCAGAATGTGCTCCAGAACACCAGTTTCAGGGTGCCACCAGCCAGACACCCTTCTACACCACATAGTGGGAACTTAGCTGGAGAGGCAGAGAGACTGAGTTTGAAAGGAAAGGACGGGGTGAGTGTGTTCAGCCCAGACCACCGAGGGACTGGCGGTTGGAGCCAGCCACTGAGTGTGGGAGGGAGCAGCTTTCCAAGTCCCATGCACCCATCTCAGCTGTTGGCTGGGGAGATAACTCTTCACAGCACCACAGCCGAGAGCTCCCATCAGGGAACTCAGGACAGGATTCGGTGGACTTGTGGTGACCACATTTGCTCTTCTTCCATGGAGCCTACAGTGAGCACTGCTGAGAGGCCAGGACACCACGTAAGTGCCAGGAGCCCCTCCCCAACCCCAGGGACTCACGGGTGCACAGTGGACAGGGACTGTGGTACATTTGAGCTGGGGGGTGAGACGTGCAGCTCCACAGCCCCAGAGTGGTCCACTCGCAGAGTCAGGAACTACTGGAACCACCGTGCCCTGTAGTAGACTCCCTGTCGAACTGCGCAGGGCTTGCCCCCCCCCCAACACACACACACACAGGGCTGGCAGTCCTAAGTGCACATGGAGAACTGGTGCACTGATGGGCTTTTCATCCAGGTTGGACCCCACCTAGGCACAGGTGAAGCTGGGGGACAGATGGCTGGCTTAAGGGTAAGAGATAGTAGCAATAGTAGAATGACTACAAAAAAAGAGAAGGAAGGAAGGAAGGAAGGGTGGGAGGGAAGAAGGAAGGAAGGAAGGAGGGAAAAAGAAAAAGCTACAAGTGTTGGAGAGGATGAGGATGTGGAGAAATAGGAACACTCATTCATTGCACATGGCAATGTAAAATGGTGCAGCCGCTATGGAAGACAGTTTGGCAGTTCCTCGTAAAGGTAAGAATAGAATTACCATATGACCTGGTATATACTAGGTATATACCCAAAAGGAAGAAAGCAGAGACTCAAACAGGTATTTGCACACCGATACTCATAGTGGCATTATTCACAATTGCCAAAAGATGGAAGCAACCCAAGTGTCCAACAACCAATGGACTGATGAATCTATTTATCAACCAATGAATGTATAAATAAAAATTGGTACATACATGCAATGGAGTATTATTCAGCTGTAAAAAGGAATGAAGTTCTGATGCATGCGACAAATGGATGAATCCTGAAGACACTGTTTTGAGTGAAATAAGCCAGACACAAAAAGATAAATATTGTATTATCTCACTGATATGAAATAATGAGCAAAATAATGTGAATCAAGCAAATTCATGGAGTCAGAAACCAGACGACAGGTTACCAGGGGCCAGATTGGGAATGGGAATTTAATGCTTGATTGGTACAGAGTATCTGTTTGGGGTGATGGAAAAGTTTTGGTAATAGATGGTGGTGATGGTAGCAAAACATTGTGAATGTAATTAACACCACTGAATTATATATTTGAATGTGGTTAAAATGGGAAATTTTAGGCTATGTTACTAGAATAAAAATTAAAAAAAAAAAAAAACAAAAACCAAAGGACTGTACAACATAGTGAACCCTAATGTAAACTACAGACTTCGCTTAATAGTACAATTACAGTAAAATTCATTCATCAATTTTAACAAAGGTACCAAATTAATGCATAGTGTTAATAATAGGGGATAGGGTATACGGGAACTCTATTAATATTCTACATGACTTTTCTAAACCTACAACATCGCTAATAGAAAAAAATGATATTAAAACACATGCACAGAGATGATAACGCCTCCTTTGCAAGGCTGCTGTGAGGGCTACAGGAGGCCCCATCCTGTGAAGGGCCTGGCTGCATGACTGAGGCGTGGTAGGCACTTAGGAAAGTCAGTCTTCTTTCCTCCTATCTCCCACCTTCCCTTCGCAGATGTGAGATAAAGCACCTAAGTTCCCAGCGCAGCGGCCCACAAGTAGTGGGCACTCAATAAACGAACGCTATTAAAATTATCATCTTTGTGCATAGCTTACAGCTAAGCCCAAATTCCTCTTCCTATTTTACCAACAAGCCACCTGGAGTCGCCTTTTTCTCACACACAGGGTCAACTGAAACCATCTAAGCCACAGGTACGAAAGAGAAGCCCTTCCTCATTATGACTAAAAACAAAGCTGCTCTGACTAATTCGCATTCAGACTCATAATCCTTCATCCAAGGACCTTGAAAAATGCCAAGACCCTCAGGGAAGTGAAATTTCCTCGAATGTGCAGCGGCCGAGAGCACCCAGGGTTTCGAGATGACTAATAATGGAAATGTACTCTGAACAGGGAATATTAAACAGCTTAGAAAGCCTCTCAGGGAAAGGGGGGTGGGAGAGATCCTCACGATTTAGGGTTAGTGGAAAGAATGGCAGTCTTCCAGCAAACAAAATAATATAGGTGAAAATGTTAGACGCTTGCAACTTCTGTTTTTCCAGAATCCAGAGCCCAGGTCGGTCCTGTTGGGGAGAAAGCTCCCAGCTCACTGCTACCATGGCTTTTTTTCTATCTTGACAATTCACTTCCCCAACAGGCACGCCGCCAACTCAAATGAGACTCAGAGCAGTGAAAAGCCCTTCAGGTAAACAGTGTGATAAGCTAAACTGAAAAACTAGACAATGTTTTTGGACTATGAGGGTAGTTGCTATGGAGACAGTTGCTAATTAACTGCTTTCAAGCAGCAGAACAAAGGGCTTGGGGCAGGCAGGCCTCTGTATCTCCCGGTGAGCAGCGCTTCAAGCCTTGCGCAATCACCACATCACTCATATCTGGAATACCTGAGACTCGGCTGCGTTTGCTACATGCCTGGAGAAATGACAAAAGTGCATTTTCTTCATCTTGACCTGTATTAACAGCACCTGGCCATGGGTGCCTCTCGGCGAAGCACGTGGCAAAGGGGACTGCAAATTCACAAACACCAATTCACTGCCCACCATGTGCCTGGGGACTTTGACAGATATTATCTTTACCGTGTCCGGGGACAAAATGGAAATTATTTGAACGGAGAGTGAGGAAAGAAACCCATAACTGTTTTAAATGATGAGCTTTACTTTATAAACTTATTAAAGACAACAAAATAAAAATGTCTTAACTTCGAAGGGATTCGTATTTCTCATGTAAAAACGTGACTGGATAGTTCTCAAAAACAAACAAAACCCTTAATCATTTCATATTTCTAAGCCACACACACATATGTATGTATGTATTGTGGGCACTCAATAAAGAGTAATGAAAAAGGTAACTGTAACTAGATCTATCACTGATGGATTTTCTCTTCTGACACCATCCCATGTTGGCCTTAGTGCCTCAAAAGGCAGTCTCATCTTGAGAGTTTAAAATTAGTTCCTTGAGACCAAAATGCTCAAAATGAGGGGTTGACCTTTTAGGTACATCCAGTTAAAACCAAAGCTCCACATGCCCTTCCTGAATATTTAAACTCAAGCACAAAATGTGGATCGGGCTGAACACAACCACCTCTACTGACCAGAATCTCGAGAGGGCACTGTCTTTAAGACCCTAAAGTGCCTATTTCAGGCCTCAGCCTAATTTCAGCTTACACTAAATATATCGTTAAGTAACTGTCAAACTCACCAAGCAACTGGGTGATATGTTCTGCCTTCCTAGAACAAATTCAAACAGTTTTACTCTTAAGCACCAATCAATACAGCTTGGGAGCTGCCCATCTTCATCAACTGAGGCAGAATCTGGATTAAAGAACATTATTATTCTGAATGAAATGCAACATGATTCTTGGTTTGAGGCTGCAGTGATAATGCACATAAACATCTTCAGGAAAAGCCATGAATGATCTTCTGGCAATATTGAAATCCATTTATGAGCATGGGCTTTGCAGATCTTGTTTCGACTGAGGCAAATCAGGCCCAAGGGTAAAGGATGATATTGACTGTGTTTTAAAACTTCAACTTCTACCATAGGTTTTACCCTTGGGAAGACGGTTGCTGCAAAGGAGAGGCTAGGCCTCCCTATAATTGTGCCTAAGAGCCTCCTCCCGAATGCCTCTTTGTTGCTCAGATGTGGCCCTCTCTCTATAGCTAAGCAAACTTGAAAGGTGAAATCACTGCCCTCCCCCCTACGTGGGATCAGACACCCAGGGGAGTGAATCTCCCTGGCAACGTGGAATATGACTCCCGGGGAGGAATGTAGACCTGGCATTGTGGGACGGAGAACATCTTCTTGACCAAAAGGGGGATGTGAAAGGAAATGAAATAAGCTTCAGTGGCAGAGAGATTCCAAAAGGAGCAGAGAGGTCACTCTGGTGGGCACTCTTATGCACACTTTAGACAACCCTTTTTAGGTTCTAAAGAATTGGGGTAGCTGGTGGCGGATACCTGAAACTATCAAACTACAACCCAGAACCCATGAATCTCGAAGACAATTGTATAAAAATGTAGCTTATGAGAGGTGACAATGGGATTGGGAAAGCCATAAGGACCACACTTCACTTTGTCTAGTTTATGAATGGATGAGTAGAAAAATAGGGGAAGGAAAAAAACAAACAGACAGACAAAGGTACCCAGTGTTCTTTTTTACTTCAATTGCTCTTTTTCACTTTAATTATCATTCTTGCTATTTTTGTGTGTGTGCTAATGAAGGTGTCAGGGATTGATTTAGGTGATGAATGAACTATGTAATGGTACTGTGAACAATCGAATGTACGATTTGTTTTGTATGACTGCGTGGTATGTGAATATATCTCAATAAAATGAAGATTAAAAAAAAAAACATTAAAAAAAAGAAAAAAACTTCAACTTCTGCGTGAGACCAAGGGAAGGAGATGTTTATTTGGTGCAGGAGATATATTTTCTGCAGCACACTAAATAATTTAACTTATGCAGTTTATTCAAACACCATAATCAAATGGAACTTTGAAGAGAAGTGAGATCTGGTAGGTTTGTACAGGTTAGTATGAAATACTGATATATCCCAAAGTAATGTGGGCAGAGAATAAAAATATATTTGCAGGGCCCCCCTGAGGAACTAGGAGAAAATGCAGAAGTGTTGGATGTCCCACCTGGGTTATTACTGATATTCTCACAAACATTAAGGACTAACAATTTAGCAGGCCGAGCCTTGAATCATGGGGCTTGCCCTTATGAAGCTTGTTACTGCAAAGGAGAGGCTAAGCCTACTTATAATTGTGCCTAAGGGTCTCCCCCAGAGAACCTCTTTGTTGCTCAGATGTGGCCTCTCTCTCTCTCTCAGCCCACTTGGCAGATGAACTCACTGCCCTCCCTACTAAGTGAGACTTGACTTCCAGGGGTGTAAATCTCCCTGGCAACATGGGATATGACTCCTGGGTATGAAACTGGACCCGGCATCGTGGGATTGAGAATATCTTCTTGACCAAAAAGGTGAAGCAATATGAAACAAAATAGTTTCAGTGGCTGAGAGATTTCAAATAGAGTTGAGAAGTCACTCTGGAGGCATTATTATGCGCTATATAGATATCCCTTTTTAGCTTTTAGTGTATTGGAATAGCTAGAAGGGTATACCTGAAACTGTTGAACTGAAACCCAGCAGCCTTGATTCCTGAAGGTGACTGCATAACTGTGTAGCTTACATGGTGTGACTATATGATTGTGAAAACTTCATGGCTCATACTCCCTTTATCCAGGGTCTGGATGGATGAGTAGAAAAATGAGGTCAAAAACTAAATGAAAAATAGGGTGGGATGGAATGATTTGGGTGTTCTTTTTTACTTTTATTTTTTATTCTTATTTTCCTTCTTTTTAGAGTAATGAAAATGTTCAAAAATTGATTGTGGTGATGAATGTACAACTGTACGATGGAACTGTGAACACTTGATTGTATGGTATGTGAATATAACCCAATAAAACTGAATTTTTTAAAAATGCACAGGCTAACCTCCAAGAGGAAAAAAAAAAAAAGAAAGAAAAAAAGAAAAAAAGAGCATAGGCTTTGGAGGCAGACAGGTGTGGGTTCAGTAGCAGCTCCAGCTCTACTAGCTATGCAATTTTGACTTCTTTGGGCTTCAGTTTTTGTACTTGCCAAATAAGGGTACTAATATCTATCTCAGAAAGTTACTGTGTGAATTCATCGAATTAAAGTGTTTACTTCAGTCCCTTGCCTATATAGTAAGCCCTCAAGAGATAGTAGCTATTTATTAAAACCTTCATTAATTCACTAGCTTTCTTTAAAATGGGGTAAAACAGCCAGGGCCTTAGTTTCCACCTCCACAGCCAACTTCCTGAAAAGAAAAAAGGAAGGGGTTTTTAGGCTGAGTTGGGAATCTGTCTAATACACCAAGCACCCTGCTCTCTCAAAAGGACACACACCAGCTAGAAAGTGAGAAGCTTTCACTAAGATGCAAATTGCAAGTATTGGACCTCATTGTCAAATCTGGCCCCAGTTTCTGGGATAAACTCAGTTCTTGTGAAACCAATGAGTTAAATTCTTGCTTTGCAGACAGCAGCTTTTTAATAGGGGCTTTCAGCCAAAGCCTCTCCTTGCCTGTTTATAAACTTCATCAGCTATTGCTCAGGGTCATCTCACCTGTTCTCATTTCAATCTCTTTCTTTCTTCTTCTTCCAGCCTCGCTTCCAGAAATCCCCGTTCGTCTGTCTGTCCGTCCGTGCATCCATCCACCCACCCACCCATCCAATCATTAATCCACAAAACCCAACAGAATTTATCAATCCCTAACTCTGTTCCAGGCAAGGTGTTGATGCTGAAAACACAAAGATTTAACAGACTCCATCCACAAGGGGTTAGGCCAGGGTGAGATACAGACATACACACAGGGCACTTACATGCAAGTCCATGATATCAGCCTCGTGCTAAGAGAAGCACATTGATTCTTGGTGGCACAGACAGGGGGCAAGGGGAGACTGGATGCCCAATCACAGTACTCCCTGAGTAAGGCCCACTCCCATCCCAGAGGAGAAAACCATGGCTCCTGGGGCTCTATTTCCTTTTTATGCCACTGGTCTCTTTCACCACATCCCTACTGTCCCATCTATGTGCTAGGTGTGGAGGTCAGGGAGGGCCTACTGCTAGCAAAAGGAAGTGGGGAGGAGAATCAGCACACCTGTCCTCTCCTTCAGGGAGTCTTCTCTGATTGAGGCCCAGCTCGACAGCCTGCTTAAAGACTCGCACAACCCCATCAGCCCCCTAGACCTAGCTCAATCACAACAGGAACCATAACTGACTTTCCTGTCAATCTCCCAACTGGTATGAGGGCGCTCCAAGAGCAGAGACCTTATCTGGTTTGTATTTATATCCGGAGCAGCTACCACTGAGCCTGCACATAGTTGTTCAATGCAAGTTTGCTCCACTGAACTGAACCGAGGCCTAGAGCCTTGGGGTGATGTGTGCTAGATCACCAAGCTAAGTGGTAGAACTGGACTGGAATTCAGAGGTCTGACTCCAAAGCTAACATTCATCCTGCACTTCTGGGTGACTGGAGGATCTTTTCTAAAGACTATTTAGCCCTGGAGGTGCAGGATGTATTTGCCTTTATATATGGTGTATTTACTTATGGTCTCTCCTGCCCCAAATTTCTCTTTAAAAACCTCTCTCACCCAACTTTACAGGTCTGTGCAGTTAAAACTGACAACACTACCTTACTGGGAACTGTATTTAACTATAAGCATATGCACTTAATTCCCTTGGGGTGCCTGAGTCAAAAGGTATCAGGAAAACCCCTATAAAACTTTCACTGTTTAGTTGTCAAAGAAAAATAGAAGAAAAACGTTCTTGTGGCATCTGACAATCTCCTATTTCAAAAAGATTGCATTTTCAATTCTCCTACCTTCACCCCCTACCATACAGGCCTGGGATATGGATTCCAAAAAAAAATTTTTTTAGTACAGGTGAGGAAAGCAAAGAACTTCAAGGAAAAACAAACAGAGACTATAGGACTTGCCAAGTTACAAGAAGCATAATAATGTGGGAAGACCAAAGGATTAAGAGGACTTGAGTTCAAATTCCAACTCTAACACTTGCTAATCACATTAAGGCCAGAGGTCCAGTTTCTTAAACTCTCTAAGCCACTTAACTTCATTTCTTAAATGGAAATAAATGACTACTCTTACCAGGTTTGTTGAATTAAGGGAGATAACATCTGAAAAAGCACTGTAAGAGATTTGTTTTTAAATAGGTGTTAAAACACACACATACACACACACGCATATACACATATGCACACTGTAACCAGGGAAATACAAGTTTAGCTTAACCTTGAAAAGATCCCAGAATGATTTAAGGGGATAAAAGCCATAGAACTAGACATCTGATTAGGAATAATAAACGTTGGAGGTCAAGAAATAGGAAAAATTGTAAAGTTGAAAAATAGTAATTGTTAAAATCCTTTTTAAAAAAATTGCGCTGAACCAGGTATGTGACTGTCAAAAGCCCCTTCATCTCTCCATGCCCAGATACCAGGTCTGTGAGATGGGGATAAGAGTAAAGTACCTAACTCTGGGGGTTGTTTAAAGGAGTTAATATTTGTAAAGCTTAGGTAGGTAGGTACAAACAAACAAAAAATAGAAGATAAACATCCATTTCTCGCTTTTCCATGACACCTAATGAATCATTTTGTTTCACCCAAGATGGGCCCACAGGTAAGAGCAGCCTTGCATGGCATCTCCAACTTCACCTAAGTAAACCGACACCAAGTGCTTGCTAGAATGCCAGATTTTTTTTAACCCCTGGTGGGGAGGTGGAGGGAATAAGAAAAAGCAAATGGATTCATGGATTGAGCCTAGAATGAGACTCCCCTCTTCAGTGGCACTGCACTGCCCTGAGACATTAACCACCACCTCCACAGAAGTCCAAGTTCCTTTTACATAAACACAGCATTCAAAGTTTTACAACACTTGTACCAAAGAAGGAGAAACCATTGCTGATTCTGTGCCAAATTCAAAGGTAAATACAAGGTATTTTTATGATTAGTTATTACAGGTGTGAACTTTACTTCTGGCATGTCCATGGTATGGCATTCTTGGCTGACATATTTAAATAATTATACCCACCACAGGTATCAATTCCCTTTCATAACTACTATGTGCAGAGCAGCACCCTGCAGTGAGGGCGAGGAGGGGACAAGGAAGGGACAAACAAAAATCAAATCCTAGACACTGAAGAAGACACCAATCAAGCCTTGCCCTGGGGAGCTTCCAATCTAGCTGGGAAAACACAATGCAGGCATATTGCAAGTTAAACATTATGTAAGTGAAATCACAACAAAACCAACCACAAGTTGGTAAGGAAGTTGAGTACTATCTGAGTGGAATGGAAGTAAAGAGAGGTCAAGGCGGGATGGAGTGGTCAGGAAGGACCTCATAGAAGTGGAACTGGAAGGAGTCTCCAATAGCAGTCACTAAACTTCCAAGGGGCCTCCTATATGGCAGTCACCAAGTGTGAGAGCAGAAGGCAAGAATGGGAAAGCAAAATGAATAGTGTGGCTGGAGCTGAGGCCGCCTGGGCAGTAGTGAGAGATAAAAGAAGGAATATAGGTAGGGTCTGTATTTTATCCAAAGGATTTTAAAAACACATATAATGAGAGGAATAATTTCATTTTATCTGACAGTAGTAGGCAGCATGGTTAAAGGCTCATCCAGGTGTCAGGCAATTGGGATTTAAGTGGTAGAAATAGTAAGAAAAAATGTAGATGTGAAAGGCAACCCAAAGAAGAACTCCTTGGAGTGAGGGACTGGTTGAACGTATATCCCACAGGGATAGCCAAATGGTGGGGCTAACAGGGAGGTTTCAAAGAGAAGGGGCTTTGAAAAATGGTGGACGGGGACACACTGCCACAAAGAAGGAAGCCAGAAGACAAATAAAAGAAGTGGATGAGTTCTATTTTGAAGGTATGGAGTTTTTTTGCTTATCGAAAGATATCCATCTGCAAGGGAAAAAATGACAGTCTTTTTGCAAAAAGATGATTAAGCAGAGTTGGCAGAGTAGATGAAACCCCTAGTAAGAGAAAGACAAGAATAAAACCTTGAAGATAAGCACCATTAGTGAGGCCAGGAGAAAGAAGAAAAGGCAGTTAAAAAAAAAAAAAAAGACCAAGAAAGCATCCAAGATGTAAGAGCTGTACCATGGAGTTCAAGGGAGAAGCAACTTTCAGGATGATTATGAGGGGATCAGGAATGCAAAATGCTGCACATAAATAAAAATGAAAATTTTAAAACTTAAAACAACCAATTTAGAATTAAAAATGAAAAAAAGTCAAGGAGTCCAAAGAATGGGAAAAGGGCACTCGAATGGTCCATGAAGAGGTTGCCAATCATCTCTGAGAGTTCAGGTCTGAGGACAGAAAGCATGCTAAATCAAGACCCCAAACTAATAATGGGTACCCACACCCTAATGTGGGTGATTTCTAAGAGATCATCAGTGAAGACAAGAACTGATGGAACCGAGTTTGAGGGAACAGCAGGGGCAAGATGCTCTGAACATGATCACTTTCCTTCCCCAAGCCTATTCTGATGAACGATTAAACCTAAGATATCATCCAGAACACCAGTCTCTCCCCTACCAAAGCAAATCCTTCTGCAGGAAGTAAACCAGAAGGTGTTAAGGAAGGATTGCTCACAATTTACTTCCAAAACTTCCAATAATTTTTCCATGTTTATTTATATACCAAGAATTACTAAACATCTTAAGTGCTTATATAGTCCCCTCGTCCCCTAAAACTTTTCCTTAAACCCCAACGTAATATAAGGACTTCTCTATAAACGACACATTTCAGTCAAATCATGCTGTTTTCCTACGTTTTTTTTTTCTTTTCGACTTAACTGAACAAACCTTGAGAGCCTTCTATATGCTCTCTCCATACCACTTTCATGTTCCTCCAACTTGCCTGTCTTGATAAATAGGTTGCTACCCTCACTCAGTATTTGTAAGAGATCAAGTCAGAGAATAAATGCAGTGTGATCTTCTTTCCTCTGATACTCTGCCATCACTGAAATACCGTGCTCCCACACAGTTTCTGTTACTATTGTGGAAATAAAAGCAGACCCTGTGAAGACAGAATTGTCAATCTTCGCATTAAAGAATTTCTACATGCCTCAAGAAATGTGCACCTCCAGCCAACCAGTGGTTCTCAACTCACATTGTGACTCAGAATCACCTGGCAGCTTTGAAAAAAATACAAACGGCAGTCACCTCATCAGAGATCCTGATTCATCTGGCTTGGGGTGAGGATGTCGTCACAGTTTGGTGTTTTGTTTTGTTTTGCAGCTTCTCAAGCAATTCTAAGGGCAATCAGGGTCAAGCTCCAATGCACTCCACCGGGGCAGGCAGTGTAGTACAGAGCAGTGCGTTGCAAGCTTGAATGTTCATACAGCTCACCTGGGGATCTTGTAAAAACACAGACTCTGATTCAGTAGGGCAACAGGAGCCTGAGAATCTGCAGTTCCAACAAACTCCTGCATGATGTTGACGCTTCTGGTCCACAGATCATTGTTGGAGGGGTGAACCTGGGTCTCTGTACTTTTTATTGGCTCTCCAGGTGATTCTGACACACCAAAGTTTAGTGGTAAGAAAACTGGCTTTGGGGTCAGACTGACCTGGGTTATAACCCTGACTCCACCACTTCCTAATTGTGACATGGCCACATAATCCTCGTTAAACTCGCATCCTTCCCTATGAAATGAGGCAATGGCATCTCCTTGCCTGGCTGTTATTGGATTGACACCAGTGAAGGGCAGGTTGCCTTTCCTTGTCAGAAGTACTAGGTAAAAAGCACAAGGAATAAGGATAAGCATCCCTTTTCAAGTAAGAGAAACTGGAGATGTGTGCAGACACGTGGCTTCTGGGGGCACTTTCTACAGGCTGCAGTCACAGCAGCTGGGCTAATTATGTATGTGCATACCTGCTCAGGGGGGTTCGAGGAGCAGCTCTGCTCTGTCATGAGCAGAAACAATTCCAGTCCCTGCAGAGGCCCGGCTCTGACAGGCAGCCGGAGGTCTACATGGGTAAAAGTCAGAACTCACAGACCCTCCCAAAGTGGAGCAATCAGCATCATCATATCAGCCCTAGCTGGTATATTACCCAGAGAGACCTGTCACAAGTCCTAAAGGAGAATTCCAGGCCTCAAGTTATGCAAGATGCCCCCAAATCAGTGTACCCTGATTACTCAAAGTGTGTTATTGTTTTTTGTTTTTTTTTAAAACTATTTCATACACACACACACTCATTGTGGAAAATTTGGAAAGTACAGAGAATGTTTAAAAGTCAATTCTCACTCGTCAGAGCATATTTGTACTTAATCTGATAATACAGAGATAGATTCTACAAAGACTAGGCCTGATGAAGCTCTCAGCCTGATGGGAAGACAAAAAACAATTAACAAGCATTTCCTGGGTGCTTAGAACACACCACGTATTCTCATGTATTACTCATTTCACCAACACAACAAGCCTAGGAAACTGAGACTAAGAGACATTAAGTAATCTGTCTGTGGTCACACAGCTGATAAGCAAAAGAGGTAAGGTTTGAACTTCCGGTTCCAAGCCCTGCTTGCTGCCCACTATCCCACAGCTGTTTCCCATCAGATGTGGTCAAAGCAAACAAAATTTAAGATAGTTTTGGGTTAGACAAAAGGTCATGACCATTTTACTCCAGAGCCGTAAGAATTAAACGTCTGCTTCCGTTTATTCTACCTAGCATTCCAAAAGTGATTCTGGGATATCTTCAAGGAACTTGTGTCCCTGTGAGGAAGGGTATCTGAAGAGGTGCAGTGAAATCACAAGGAGAAAGTTGATTCTGGATGCTCAGCCCTCCAGGGTTCCTAAGCAGCCCTTTCCATCACAGACAATCATTGGGCTTGAACAACAGAGGAGTCATCCAGCAGGGTTCTCATTCAGTTCAGAAAAGCTGCTTTTCTAACCAAGTCTTTACCTCACCATATCAGCAGGTATCTACAATTGCTATTAAAAAAAAAAAAAAAGAAAAAAAAAAAGCAAGAGGCGTGAAATGACAAACTCAATATATCTGTAACGTACATGAAAAGGGTCAATGCCCTACAAATCAATGAGAAAGACAATATCCTAAAGGAAAAAATGAGTAAATGCTAACTAGATAATTGATGAGCATATAAAATTATTCAAGCTCATCTGTAATCATAGAAATGTAAATCAAATTAACAATAAGATATCACTGTCTACCTATCAAAATAGCAAAGACATTAAAAAAATTAAATACTCAGCATTTATCATAGACTGGGGAAACGAGCATTCTCTTTCCTTTTTTTAATGAGGTGGAAAACAGTCATTTGGTAATATTATCAAAATGCTTAAAGAAAATAAGCTACACTTTCGCTTTGCCATTCCACTTCTTGGAATTGATCCTAAAGAAATAATCAGGTATATTACTAAAGAACATTCACCACAGTTGCTTATAGAAGGGAAAAACTGCTTCAATTGCTGAAAAATAGGTGACTAGTGAATAAAGTAAGGATATATTATAAATATAATTCTATGCAACTTTAAAAAAATTCATGATATATTCATATATTCAATGATATGCAAAATGTTAAAATATGATCCCAATTTTCAATAATATAAAACAATGTGCACAGGCACAGAAAAAAACTGACCAGACAACAAAACATTAAGGGATTAATTTCCAGGTGCTAGGAATTTGATTTTCATTTTTCATGCATTTCAACTTTTTCTCATCTTAAAACCAGGAAGAAAACCAATAAATATCAGTGTGTTTTAAATCTAGATAGTCCCAGTTATAATATTTACTATAAGAAAAGTGATTATATGTAAGATAATGGAACTAACATTTACCGAGCGTTTACCATGTTCCTGGCACTATACTGAATGCTATGCTATATATCTCACTAAATCCTCACGGCAACAGTATGTGTTCAGTATAATGTCCCAGAGCAAGGAGGGACTATTTATCTCCCAAATCAAGCTTGATGGAAATATCCCTTAAAAACAGTTAACTTTTGTCCTATTTCTGTAATTCACCAAATAACTCAAATCGGTGAGGTGATCTCACAGTGTCCCTACGTACCTGGAGGAGTGCCTCGAGCACACGCCCAATATCCATTACCCTGCAGCCTGTTCTCCCATCCAGGAGTCACTTCTACGTGCCCACCCACCCTTAGTTTCAGGGAACACATCTAGCTATGCTTTGTTTTGGTATCCTTGTTATTCCTATATATTTTAAGTTCTGTAATTATATGCTGTGATGCATTCACGTTTTGGTTGGACTTGTTTTGAGTATAATAAACATTTCACTTACGTCCTACAAATAAATAAGGCTGCCCTGTGCTTATTACCTCCCTACAGTCTCTACTTTATTCTGCCTGTTATTAAGGAAGTATTTTCCCTTACTCCCATATAGTTTTCTTACAGGAAGAACTTGTATCTCAAATGCAAGAAAATACTTGACTAAAGAATTTGCTTTGCCTTCAAATCTCAATCAAGAGGCCCTCTTCTCAAGGCTGATACTCAAGATTCCTAAATTCTGTAGATCCATCTAAGATGTTCAATCTTGCACCCCCACCCAACTACAACCCCTCATTTGCTGGAGCCAGGAAAAAGTCTGTTGATCAGATATCTCAGTCATAAGAAACCTCTATAAGGTAGACCCCGCTGCCCATAAAACTGACAAGGCCCTTATCAGCGCCTTTCGGAGATAGCCCAGTACTGCCAGAACCTTCCATGTGACCAGGAATTCGTCTTCAAGAGCTCGAAGTGTTGAAAGCAACTCATATCATAACTAGAAGGTGTCCTCCCAAACTGATTACAAAGAATGCAGGAGACCAAAGTCTGGGAGATGCCAGATACTTTTGGTTGATAATGATTTCTACAGAAACTCTATAAGGGGCACCCCAAATTTGAGTTCTTAAAACATATACCAAGCATAAGTTGTTCTCTGAAAGCTGTAAACGAGAAAAGTCAAAGCCTGGCATTTCCCACGTATGGGCCCCACATGATAGACTCAACAGGATTTTCCAGCCATCCCTGGAAAATCTCCTCTACAGGGCATCCCAACGCCCCGGCCATAACCGAGACCAGGACATTCTGACGGCCCCTTGTCTTTGAGAAGGGTCTTTCTCTCCTGCAGAAAACACAGAGGTATGCTCAAAGCTCATCATCTACAGTCTGTTTATTCCTCTCAGTCTCTCCCTCCCCATCTCCAAACCCACAAATCCATCCTGCCCATGGCCATCAGATTCCCCCACAACCTTCTAGAGTCCCCTTTCTGTAACAGAGGAATCAATTACACAGCATGTGTTCACAACCACCACAGTTGCCGTCAAACATGGGAATCTTTATATGACTTCAGAATCCTTCTCAACACTACACTCCAGGCAAGCATCACTAATTGGTGTGAGCTAAAACCATCTGACATTCCCTAATCTACAGAATAAAATTCCAAGTCCTATCAACAACCTTGGCTGGTAGAATAAAATCCAAGGCTGGCATTCAAGCCCCTCTATGACCTGGCCCTGTTTGCCTACTTTCCAGCCATGCGTGCCCAGCTCTTTTCCACTTTTCCATGCACTGTCCTTCCTTCTGTCCCCACCTTGGGTCCTACCACTTCCAGGGAGCCTTCCAATTGCCCTCTCCTAGCGACTTCTCCTCCCTAGGACTTTGTGGTGCTCGAGGTCTGTGCCACTCACCTGCCTCTCTGATTAGGCACAAATTCCTTGTCTTTACTTCCTCCTAAATATTGAGCACAGGGCCTTGAATATTCAATACCACACATATTTACCAAGTGCCTATGTAAGAAGCCTGTTGTGCTACGTAAGTACTGCATGAAAGACAAGTTTGTTAAGACTCAAGCAATCTAACAAGAGGATCAGATTAGCCCCTATGGCACTGACAACCTGCTATTAGCTGATACTTTAATCAGCATAAAAAGAAGCTGAATTATTGAGCATGGTAGGGAGAGGTTATGGATTATAATATGTATATTCTAGCTTACCACTAAAAACATATATAAATAAATGAGGCATTTCTTTTATTCATAATTCTTATCCAACGAGCAATACTGTCCTCTCCTTCCCTTGTCCCCACATACTCTCTTTAATTTAATACTATTATTATCATTTAATACTGTTATTACTGATATTCCCTTCTAGCAAAGAGTTCAGTAAATGTTTGCTAAATGATGAAAATAAGGGAGGAGAATGAATTTGGGTAAGATTTTTTTTCCATAAAATGAAAATAACATTTTTCAAAATTATAAAAATCATACATACCCTTTACCAAAAATAGAAACATATTAGTAAACATAAGAAAGATCAATTCTCCAAAATTCCCACCATCCAAAGGCAATCATTTGGATGGTTTGTATGATATGTGAAAATATCTCAATAAAATGGCATTAAAAATTAAAAAAAAAAACCTGCAAATATTTTGGTAAAAATTCTCCATGTCACAAAACATCTCTTTATCAACTTTAAAGGTTGTCCATGATTCCCTCTATTGTGTCTCTACTGAGGTTCAATCATATTGTAGCATATATCAGTACTTTGTTCGTTTTTGTTGCTAAATAGATTTTGATGGAAATTTGGATTGTTTTCAGATTAGCCTACTAAAAACCATGCTGCTATGATTTTGCATACAAGTCTGTGTGTGGACGTGTTTTCAGTTCTCCTGAATAGATAACTAGGAGTGGAACTGGTGGGTCAAATGGTAACTATATTTAACATTCCGAAGAAGTGCCAGGGTGCAGTCTGTACCGTTCTGCATTCCCACCAGCAGAATTCGAGGGTTCCAATTTCTCCACATTCTTGCTAACACTTACTATTATTATCTATCTTTCTGATTATAGTTATTTTGGGGGTAGTGAGGCAGTATCTTGTTGTTTGATTTGCATTTCCCTAATGGCTAATGATGCTGAACATCTTTTCTTGTGCTTTTTGGCAATTTTGCGTATCTCGTTTGGAAAGATTTCTACTCAGATCCATTGGCAAAGTCAGTTAAAGTTTGAATCAGGAAATGAAGATGTAGCAGTGGGCTTCTTTTTAAGTCCTGATTTGTTTGAGATTCTTTGATGTTGGGGATATGGAAGAAGCAGGACCTGGCAAAAAACAAGGGTCCCCTCACCTTATTCCCCTTTGCCAGCTGTCAAGAATGTCAAAAGCCATCCAAACAGCCACTGTACAACAGAATTACATAAACTGTCTCTCCTCCTTAGTACAACTCAGGGATGAAGACACCATCATCCCCATTTTGCAAACTGAAGTTATTACTGAGCACCTACTATTAAGTTCAAGGAATACTGAAATAAAGTCACGTCAGCTCCTATTAATACTGTAAATAAACCCCCAAAGGTAAACTCACTTGTCCAAGATCATTTAACCAAAGTCCACTTCTTCTTGAACCTTCAAGTTCAAGTACCATAGCCACAACAGGCTGGGAGAAAACAAATCCCCAGGCTCAGGAGCAGAAGATGGGGAAAGGGGCACTAAATGGGGGATGGGGGGTGTGGGGGGGGGTGGCAGACCCAACAACTGCTTATGGAAGGGCAGGGGCTAGTGTCACAGGCTGCACTGCAGGCTGCTCCCCCTCCCAGCAGGCCCAGAAACAGGACCCTGCAGAGGTAATGAGCTGAAACCTGTAGCACACACACACACACTCCCTCTGCTTAGGTGGGAAGCTGTCACCAGCAAGTGACAGATTAAATAGCAGAGCAGGGGCTTGGACAGCCCTGCCTGACTGAGGCAGCAAAGCAGCTTGAGGCTGCAGCTGCCCCACATGGGCCCTTCTGTTCAGCTGAGCTCACAGGGGCAGGGGGCAGGGCTGCCGGGCAGTGTCTGTGCACCAGCTGAGACCGCGGTGGGCCCAATCCAGGCAATGCCTCCCACGGCCCAGCTGTGCACTCCAACCAGTCTCTGAGCTCCTGATGCCACATGCTCCTCTCCCTAAATATCTATGTCAGAGAAGAGCAGCCCAGGAGACTCTCGGCTTGCGTCTGTTGATGTTAATTACCAGCCAGGCTGGACAGGCCACCTGGAGGGAGATGTGGGGTGTAATGGCACACTCACCAGGATTCTGGATTCCCACCTCCCACGTGTTCTAAGCCAAACTTGCTCTTTCCTGTCTGTGTGCACGCACTCTCTCTCAAGGCATTCAAAAGGTTCTGGCTGCACATCTGAAATTTGAATTTGGGTGGCCTTGGAAATCCTTAGATAATAGAAAATGAACAGCCTAGGTCAGGAAATGGTAATACAAGGAATGACAATAATAACGATATCAGCCGCCACTTACCAAAACCTTACCATGTGCCAGGTACTGTCTTAAGACTCAATATGAGTCCATTCATTTAACTGTCACAACTCCATGAGATATCCCCATTTTACAGAGAAAACTAAAGCTTGAAGAAATCAACATCATCCAACTAGGGGTGGTGATGCTAGATCTTTCTGACTCTAAAGCTGACGTGCTTCTACACTGTAATTCCAAACTGAGATGCCAACATCTCAATTTATCGTGGTATGGCTCTGAATTACATTAAAATCAGTGTATAACAAATTTTAATCCCTAATCAAGAAAACAACTGAAAACACTAATCTAGAATTGGTTACATTTTAAATACCCTCCTTTTTTATTATACAGTGTACACACCTGCACTATAGCAAACCTTTACACTTTTTTCAACGATTTTTTACAAGGTTCACCCCTGCAAGTCCACGTTCTCAGTTTATGTCCCAGCAAAGGACAATCCCTGAAAAAAAAAGTCTGTTCAGTTCTTAATTTTAAATATTGACTAGGTTTTAAGCTATTCTTCATAACTTCGGTGAAACGTTCAGTTTTCATATTTAGAATGGGGGCACTATACATTAAAAGAAGTGCTTCATTTTTGTATCTCCTCAAATAAATTTCTGGATATACCAGAAGATTTAAATATTTACTACTAATAATATTATGCCATCTCTACATCAACAAGTATGTCAAAGATTTTTGGAAAATATCTGCCACCCATGAAGAATTACAGCTCTCGTCATCAAAATAGACTAATATTTAAAATCATTTTATTTTCTAAAAAAACAAGTTTTTATAGTCTTAGTATTTTTCACCAAAGGACACAATTATTTTATCAAATTTTTTAAAACCTTATCAAAAAATTAAAAAAAAATTTCAAACAAAACAAAACAAAGGGATAAGAAAAACAAATATCCTAAAATAACTACATTGCTTCCAATAGGCTCCTACCCTACCCCAATTAAAATTCTTAAATTTTACATTCTTTAATTGCAAATGCAAAGCGTGTTGGATTTTTTTTTAACTTTTTATGTCAGACTGCTTCAGCCAGGTCAAGCAGAGAAAGTTCTCTACTATATAGTCAGTTCACTCTTGTCTTTTCAAAGACTGAAAAAGAAAATCACACATTCAAGCTCCTCAGCTCTCAAATGATTTAAAATTAACTAGTCTAAAGGAAAAAACCTTCTATAGTGATGAAAGATCTGATGTATTTTAACTGAATTACCATTTTAGAAGGCTCTGAAACTCCAACTGTGTAAGCGATAACTACCAAGTCACTATTCTTTCTCTAATGCTTCATAGCAAATGTAAATGTAACTCTATAAGGAACTCTCCTTTAAACCAGGTATATCACAAGGAGGCTGGCAAAAAAATGGATAGGCAACTGCATCATATCCTTCTCCTTCTTTAGTAGGACTTTTCACTCACATGGCGAAGCAAGAAAGTTAACAGAGAAGAAGCCGAAGAACTGGCAAGTGCTGCTCATCCAGCTGGTAACAGCCCTTAATGCCAAATGAGAAGCAGATCTCAATTCCCACTGCCCACAGCTGAGGTCGGGGCGGGGTGGGGGGTGGGGGGACTGGATCCCAGGCTCTCTTTCAGAATGTTCTCCATCCAGCGGCCAGTGACCTTTCTAAACATCTAATCAGATCATACCCCTGGCTCTGCTCCATAACCTCCCAAGGCCACTCACTCTGAGTGAAAGCCAAAACCCTTGCAGAGACCACTCCGGGGCTCTACAAGATCTGTGCCCATGACCTTGCTGACCCGCCTACACTCACCCCCTTGCAGACTCCACTCCAACCATGCTGAGCCTTTGATGCCCCTCAAACACGTCAGGCACACACGGTTCTGACATGTGCAGGAGCCTCTGCCCGGAACGCTCTTCCACTAGATGGCTGCTTGGCTTATTCCCTCAATCCCTCACCTCCTACAAAGGCAGCCCCTCCCAAGACTCCTTCCTCTTAACATTCTCCCTATACCCCTTCCCTGCTTCATTGTCCTACTTAACACTGTCACCATCCCACATACTTTATCTTGATTACTGTCATCTTCCTCTCTGTAAACTCCATGAGGACAGGGACTCTTGTCTGTTTTTGCTCACTGCACTATTCCCAGTGCCCAGAGCAGCCTCAGATATAGAGGTGGCACTCAATAAATACATCTTTTGACTGAAGGAGAATGGTTATACAGTGTCCCAACGGTAAGCAAAATCTGGCCAGTCCCTCCTAACCAGGGTGGCCAGATAAAAAATACTGCATGGAACTTACTTACACTAAAATTATTCTTTATCAGAAATTTGAATTTAACTGGGCATCCTATCTTTTGTGTGTGTGGTAATTTATATATAACATAAAATTTCCCATTTAGTATTTTTAGTAACTTCAGTGGTATATTCACGAATCACCGCCATCCATTACCAAGACTTTTTCATGACCCTAAACAGAAACTCTGCACCTATTAAGCAATAATTCCCCATTCCCCCTTTCCCTAGCCCCTCATAACCTCAATCTACTTTATCTCTGTGAATTTGCTTTTTCTAGACATTTTATATAAGTGAAATCATACAGTATTTGTCCTTTTGTGCCCACAGGCATCCTATATTTTGGTTGCTAAATCTAGCCATCCTACTCCTAACTCCAGTGAGAAAGTGGAGGTCACTCAGGTCACCTGGGGGAAGCAGAGATCCAAGGACATAGAGAGAAGCCATTTCCTCTCCTCTGACTTTTTTCCACTGGGGACCCATGGTGATCTGGGTGCTGCCAGTGGTGGAGAGAAAAACAGGCCAACAGGACAGTACAGGGCTGAGAAAGCTACCTGCCAGAGCTCTCACCTCCATCTCCTCTACTCTCAAAAAGGAATACCTTCTCTTCCTAATTCCCATTTGGCTAGGTCTCAGAGAACTCCAGATGCTCATGTTCCTCTCCTCTCTCTGACTGTGGAAACCATAAAGATACAGGACAAACAAGTAACCTGCTCCCCTTGCACTGCACTCCTGTCAGAAGCCCAGAGCTCTGGGCTCTCCCCTCCACCTTTGGGGCCAGAAAATGGTATGGCTGAGTTTCTGAGCTCTACAGAGGGTCCACGGCTTTCAGAGCAGAATGTGCCTCTGGTTATTTCAATGTTGCTAGCAGGCCACCCTATAATACATGCAAGAAGACTTAACACCCATGAAAACAATTTGGTGCTTAGACTAAACATGTTGGTAAATTAGGACATACCTACACTACCCACTGGAGATCAAAGTTTCTGATTGAGGTTCTGAACAGTTATGGATTTTCAGATATATGCTTCCAACAATTTTCCCAGGCTTCCCATTTCCTGGGCCCTCCAATGTGGGAGTTCCCAGAGGTTTCTAAAGCTGGCTGGATTACAGGATCTGAAGAGGTGGCCACACCCATGTGTCTTGTGAAGAGATAGAAGTGGGGGGAGGGAGGGTACCACCTGAAGTGGGGATAGGATTGAGCCAAAAGTGAAGGCATGGGTAGGATGATCATATATCCTGGCCTGCCTGGGATAGTCCCAGTTTGTTTCCCTGGTATAATTATTAACCCTGCTTCACTTTATTCTCTCAAGTGTCTTGGGTTGGGCACAAAACTATATGGTCACCCTAAGGTCAGGCCAAACTGGGAATGAACTCAGTGTCCCAGGAGCCCAGGATCCCTAGGGTTGGAGGGAACAGCCACTTAGGGGCAGCTGCCACCAAGCCAGGCAAGCTTGCCCCCAGAGCTGGAACTTGAAAAAGGGCATCTCTGGGCAGCAGCTTCCAATGTGAAAAACAAGGCGGCTGGCCTGATCTCTTCAGATCCCTCCAGCTCGGAATTCTAAAAGAGCAGCTGGGAGAGGTGCTCGGCCAACCCCTCCACCCCAGTCTGCTGAGACCACATGCAGGCCCACACGTTCCCCAGTGTTCCCAGGCACAGGCTGCCAGAAGCCCCAGCCCAGGCTCAGAAATCCTCACATTAGGGTGTCAAATGACAGAAAAGTCAAGTCTTTGATCTGACACAGAGAGAGGCCCTTCTTCTGACAGGTTACATCCACTGTCTCTGGGTTTTCTCCAGTCTTCTCAGGCTGGCTCCAGGAGAGCAAGTTGAAGCACATTTGGAAGGGAGCTGATCCTCCAGATCCCCCTCACCCCCTGGTGCCCGACAGAACCAGGAGCTCCAGGCGGCCTGTCACTTTTACCCATCATGTACTCCTTGACTACAGGAGTTACAGTTACGGGGGGCTGATGCCTCAAAACCAAAATGACAGAAAGGTGAGGGCAGGAGAGGAATCATGGCAGGCCCAGACTGGCTATGGCTAAAGGAAAAGAAAAGAGCCAAACTAGGATCTGGGAGGTCTGACATATTAACTCAGCCTATGGTGTCACAGAATGGAACATGCCAACAACATTCAGCATCCCCTGTAACCTGTAAGAAAACCATCCATGCTTCCATGAAGACACTATCAGGAGCCAAAGCCTAAATACTTTAGCATGCTTGGTACAGTAAAATGCATGAATTCAGGATCCTGTGCTCCTTTCGTAAGATTTCATGTGACCTGCGAGATGTCACTAAGATGTTCACACTGGCATAAGATGGGGCTTGAGATAATGACTTGATACTTCAAATGGGTTCTGCCCTTAAACTTCCTTTCCTCTCTGCCTCCTAAACAATCTTATCTGTTTCCAAGGGTTTAATTCTAAACCCTATGATGTCTTCCAAATTGTTCTAAAACCCAAAATGCTGAATTTTCAACTGCCTGCTGGTCTCTTCCTGGATAGCCCCAAAGCACTTAAAACTCCATATATCATCAACTAATTACTCCAAGCCTAGCCCTTAAAACCTGTTCTTCCATGCTGTATACCTTCCATAATGCTATAAATGGCACAGCATCCACCCAGATAAAAAACCTTCATCTCTTCCCTCTCCATCAAACCCTCATGAGCCTATTGATCCAGGCTCTAAAATACCTTTCCCATGTTATCCCCTCCTTTACATTCCAGGAGCCTCAACCTAATTCAAGCCGTCCTCATCTCCTGCCTGAAGTAACAGGGTGACCGCAGCCTCCTTGTGGGTCAAAGGCTTCCAGAATACTTCTCCATAAGCATTTTGGAATATCCTAAAACCAATGGCTTCCATCCTTTGCTAGGACTGTGTCACATATACAGAAAGGCTGAGAACCTCTGCTCTTTATCTTTATTGTTCAAATGCAATTGCCTAGCACTTTACTGCCTAATCTCTCATCCTACCTTTCTCAGTTCATAAGCCACACCACTCCGTCCTTCCTTCTAGACATCCCACACTCTAGCTCAACCAGACTCCTTACTGCTCCTGAGAACCCTGGGTGTTCTCACACCTGTCTGCCTTCAACCCTCTTCCTCTTCCACCTTGTGCATCCTTGAGACGTGGTGCAGCCTAGTGATTAAAATTCAGAGCAAACACTGTCTTCACAGTCAGACTTAAGAGGTTTCAGTCCTGGTTCCACCACTCTGGCCAAGTGATCTCAGTTTGCAAAGAAGCAGCTCATTTAGTTTTCCCAAACGCTTGAAGAAGAAATACCCTCATAGGTATATCCTCAGAAAAACCACCGTGAGTCATGTTCTCAAACAAACGCATCTTAGCAGAGAGCCTTCCTGCCTAAATGGCACATGATTTCCAAGTTCCAGAGAAACCACTGGTGATCACATTGGGGCATCTACAATGGTGATGCAAAACTTCTGGACACACTAATTTTTGGGACTCTGGCTGTCTTTTTTCCAGGGGTTCAAAAAGTCAGATCCAAAGGTATCTCACAAAGAGGAAAGCCATTCAGCCATGGACGGATTGTGGTTAAGTGGAGTTTCTCCAGAAACTGCCTAGAAAAAAAATACAGCACCGGAAATAAAACTCTGGCTTTTGTCATACATATTGTGATTTTTAAAGAGCACACAGACACACACCTGGTTTAATGACTTTTGAACATGAAAACACTGGCCTTTATCACACAAATTATGCTTATTCTTTTTTGATGAACATCTGTGTTGGTGACATCTGGATCCTGAGACCCAAGTTCAACCACATTTTTTTTTCAATTCAGTTTCATTGAAATATATTTACATACCCTACTATCATCCAGAGTACAATCAACTGTTCACAGTACCATCATATACTTTGCATTCATCACCAAAATCAATATTTGAACATTTTCATTACTCCAAAAAATAAAAAATAAAAATAAAAATACAAGTAAAGAAGAACACCCCAAACATCCCACCCCCCCATCCCCATTATTCATTTAATTTTTGTTTCCATTTTTCTACCCATCTGTTCATACACTGGATAAAGGGAGTATGAGCCACAAGATTTTCACAACCACATAGTCACACTGTGTAAGCTACACAGTTATACAATCATCTTCAAAAATCAAGGCTACTGATCAACCACATTTTAAGAGTGAGTAGATTCAGATTTACTGAACAGTTTGAGGTACTTACTATATGCCAGGCACTTGGACCACATGACCTCATTAGTACCCTGAGATCAGCTGTCAGTGACTGGCCTGATGCTGCCACACATTCAGCTACCTGCAATTTCACCTGGTACTCAAATTAATTTGTATGTTCACCTACTTTCTCCGCTTTCTCTTCTCATTCCATATTTACTACAACAGAAGTACACTACCACCAAAGGGAGTTATTATTGCAATGACAGCTAATATTTAGTGATCATTTACACTGTTTCAGGCATGATGCTAATAATATGTGTGGTATACACACACACACGCACGCACACATAATCATACACACACAACAGCTTTGAGATATAATTCATATACAATTCATCCATTTAAAGTATACAATTCAATAGTTTTTAGTACTTCATAGAGTTGTAAAACCATCACCAGTACCAATTTCAGAACATTTTTATGACCCCAAAAGAAACTCTGTACCCATTAGCAGTCAATCCCCATTTTCCTTCAAACCCTCCATTACTAGGTAACCAATAATCTTTCTTTTTGATTGTTCTGGGTATTTCATATAAATGGAATCATACAATATGTGGTCTTTTGTAAACTGGCTTCTTTCAATTAGCATAATGTTTTCAAGGGTCATCCATATTATAGTACTCCCTTTTATTGCCAAATAATAATCCAATGGATATACGACATATTTATTCAGTCATCAGTTCAGTTGTTTCCACCTTTGGGTTATCACAAATAACCTGCTATGTACTTTCATGTATAAGTTTTTGCATGGACACCTGTTTTCATTTCTCTTGATTATACACTGAGACGTGGAATTACTGGGTTTTACTGTAATTCTATGGTTAACCTTTTGAGGAACTGCCAGACTATTTTACAAAGCAGCTGCACCATTTTTACATTCCCAATAGCAACGCATGTGGTTCAATTTCTCCACATCCTCACCAACATTTCTTATTGTCTTTTTGACAACAGCCATCCTAGTAGGTATGAATTGGTATTTCATTGTGGATTTTATTTGCATTTCCCTGATGGTGAATTTTGAACATCTTTTCCTGTACTTACTAGCCATCTGTTTATCTACTTTGGGAAAAAAGTCTATTCGGGTCCTTTGAGCCCCTTTAATTGGATTACTTGTGTTTTTACTAGAGTTGTGAGAATTCTTCATATATTCTAGATATGTCCCTTTTCAGACATAAGATTTGCAGAAAACTTCTCTGATTCTCTTAGTTGTCTTTTTCATTTTCTTTTTTGTATCCTTTGAAGCACAAAAGATTTTTTAAATTTTGATTAAGTACCAATTTATCTATGTTTACTTTTACCATTTATGCTTTTGGTGTCACATCTAAGAAGTCTTTGCCTAACCCACAGTCAGGAACATTTACCTCTATAATTTTTTCAAAGAGTTTTATAGTTTTAGCCTTTCCATTTAGATCAATGATCTATTTTGAATTTATTATCTTGTATAATATAAGGTGGGGACCCAACTTCATTCTTTTGCATGTGGATATCCAGTAGTCCCAGCACCATATTTTGAAAAAACTATTCTCCCCCTTCTACCTCCAATTGAAGTGTCTTTGCACATTTGTTGAAAATCAGTTAACCATAAATGTGAGGGTTTATTTCTGGACTCTCAAAATTCTATTGAATTGATCCATATCAATGTCTATATGTCTAACCTTAGCTAGTACCATACTGCCATCTTGACTAGTGTAGCTTTGTAGTCAATTTTGAAATTGAAGAAGTGTGAGCCCTCCAACTTTGTTCCTTTTCAAGATTATTTTGGCTATTCAGGGTCCCTTGAATCTCCTTAAGAATTTTAGGATCAGCTTGTCCATTTTTGCAAATAGGCCAACTGGGATGTTGATAGAGATTGTGTTAAATCTTTAGATCAATTTGGAGATTACTGCCATCTTAACAATTTAAGTCTTCAATCCATGAACATGGGATTTTTTTGTATTCATATTTCTTTCAACAACGCTTGGTACTTTTCAGAGTATGAGTTTTGTACTTCTTTTGTTACCTTTATTCTTCAGTGGTTTTTTTTTCTTCCTCTTTTATGCTACTGGAAATGAAAGTGCTTTCTTAATTTCACTTCTAGATTGTTCATTGTTAATGTTTAGAAACAAAATTTATTTTTGTATATTGAACATCTATCCTGCAACCTTGCTGAACTCATTAATTAGCTCTAATAGTTTTTTTAGCGGATCTTTAGAATTTTCTATATACAAGAGCTTGTCATCTTCAAAGAGAGAAAATTTTGCTTCTTCCTTTCCAATATGGATGCTTTTTATTTTGTTTCCTTACCTAATTGTCCTAGTTAGAGACTGTACTACCATACTGCATAGCAGCACAGAAGTAGTAAGAACAGACATCCTTTTCTTTCTGATCTTAAGGAGAAATCATTCAGTCTTCAACAATAGTATGATGTTAGCTGTAGGATTTTCATAAATTCTCTTTACCCAGTTGAGGAAATTCCCTTCTATTCCCCTAGTTTGTTGAGTGCTTTTATCATGGTGGGGGTGGAGGGGTAGAATTTTGTCAAATGTTTTTTTCTGCATCTATTGAGATGATTATGTGTTTTTGGTCTTTATTCCATCGATGTGGTATATCACGTTAATTGATTTTCAGATGTTAAATCAACTTTGCATGCCTGGGATAAATCCCACTTGGTCATGGTGTATAATCCTTTTTACATGTCGGTGGGTTCCATTTGCTAGTATTTTATTCATAAGAGCTATCAGTCTGTAATTTCCTTTTCTTGTGGTATCTTTGTCTGGTTTTGTTATACGTCCCTCAAAGAATGAGCGGGGTATGCTAAGAATTTTTTTTAAAATTCAGTTTTACTGAGATATATTCACATACCATACAATCATCTATGGTGTGCAATCAACTGTTCACAGTACCATCTTATAGTTGTGCATTCATCACCCCAATCTATTTTTGAACATTTTCCTTACACCAGAAAGAATCAGAATAAGAATAAAAAATAAAAATAAAAAAAGAACACCCAATCACATAACCCCACCCACCCTATTTTTCATTTAGGTTTTGTCCCCATTTTTCTACTAATCCACTCATGCACTGTATAAAGGGAGTGCGATCCACAGGGTTTTCACAATCACACTGTCACCCCTTGTAAACTACTTTGTTATACAATCGTCTTCAAGAGTCAAGGCTACTGGGTTGGAGTTTGGCAGTTTTAGGTATTTACCTCTAGCTATTCCAATATATTAAAACCTAACAGTGTTATCTATGTAATGTGTAAGAATATCCACCAGAGTGACCTCTTGACTCCATTTGAAATCTCTCAGCCACTGAAGCTTTATTTCGTTTCATTTCGCACCCCTCTTTTGGTCAAGATGTTCTCAATCCCACGATGCCAGGTCCAGATTCATCCCTGGGAATCCTATCCTGCATTGTCAGGGAGATTTACACCCCTGGGAGTCAGGTCCCACGTAAGGGGGAAGGCAGTGAGATCACCCGCCAAGGTGGCTCAGTTAGAGAGAGAGAGAGAGGGCCACATCTGAGCAACAAAGAGGTACTCAGGGGGAGACTCTCAGGCACAACTATAAGCAGGTTTAGCCTCTCCTTTATGCTAAGCATTTTAATGAATTATCTTGTTAACCCTCACATCAAACTTCTGAAATGGGCACCGATATTAGTCCTATTTATTGGATGAGGAAATGAAAGCTTAGGGATATTTATTTCCCATGATAATATATTCACTGAAGTGGCAGAGTCAGAATTTGAACGCAGAAAACCCTCACCCACTCCACAACTCATACTCTTAACCAGCAAAATCAACTTATTCCTATGAGCTGACTGACAACCTCCCATATAAATCACCCAGTGAGCTAATCAGATTTTGTGGCCTGGTCAAAATAACTTAACAGGCTTCCAAGTTCCCCAGTAATAGCTTAGTTCATTGTTCCACTGAAGTGAATCATTTAGAATCAACAATGTCATTGCCTAGAGTTAAAAGACAGAATTACTACTACCAACAACTTCTACTGATGCAAACTTTTTTTTGTTTTGTTTTGTTTTTTTGAGGGCCTGTTATGTGCCAGCATTATGCTAGGGCTTAGAAATACAAAAAAGCCAAAGACCTAGTCTCTGCCCTGAAAGACTTCTCAGTGGAGACGGAGAGATATGTATGCACATCTATACATTAAAATTGAGTCTGATAACTGACTCCCAGGGGTGGAAATCTCCCTGGCAATGCAGGATATGACTCCCAGGGATGAATCTGGACTCCGCACTGTGAGATTGAGAACATCGTCTTGACCTAAAGGGGGATGCGAAATTAAACAAAATAAGGTTTCAGTGGCTGAGATTTCAAATGGAGTCGAGAGGTCTCTCTGGTGGGCATTCTTACACACTCTACAGATAGCCCTCTTTAGGTTTTAATGTATTGGAATAGCTAGAAGTAAATACCTGAAACTATCAAACTCCAACCCAGTAGCCTTGACTCTTGAAGACGATTGTATAACAAAGGGTGGCAGTGTGACTGTGAAAACCCTGTGGATCGCACTCCCTTTATCCAGGATATGGATGGATGAATAGAAAAATGGTGACAAAAACTAAATAAAAAATAGGGTGGGGGAGTGATTTGGGTGTCCTTTTCTGCTTTTATTTTTTATTCTTATTCTGATTCTTTCTGGTGTAAGGAAAATATTCAAAAATGGATTGGGGTGATGAATACATAACTATATAATGGTACTGTGAACAGATGACTGTACACCATGGATGACTGTATGGCATGTGAATATATTTCAATAAAACTGAATTTAATTTAGAAAATTTGAGTCTGTTAAGTGTTTTGACAGACAGTAAAATAATTTCCTATGGAAACACAAAAGAGGGAGCAACTAGCTCTGCCTGTGGGGATTAAGGACGGCTTCAAAGAGGGTTCAAGGACCAATAGGAATTTACCAGAAAGAAAACACGATGAAGGTTGTCTCAGACAGCAGAAACCCTGTTCTCTCTTTTTTGTTTACCTGGAACCAAAACACTCCTTCACACTAGCCACCAGCAATGCAAGGTACACCAAGGCCAGAGAACCCTAGACTCCAGTTCTGTCACACCTCAGAGACAGCAAAAAGTAGTGGCTAAAAGCTCAGGCTCTGGAGCCAGATGTCTTCACCAGTTACTAGCTGTGTGACACAGCAACTTACTTAACCTTTATGAGCCTCGGTTTCCTCATCTATAATATGGGAATAATAATAGTAACTATTCATAAGACTTGTTATGAGGCTTAAGTGAGTTAATACATATTTAGAAAAGTATCTGGAACAACACAAATACTAGATAAATATTATTATTTTGAACCCCTTGCACAAACCTGCCCTCGTCAGTCCTTGTTTTACTAAGATTTGTACATCTTAAAAGATCCCCATCCCAATGCATGTGTTCAACTCACCTGACAATTCTCCTCACTTAACAACTGCTCACGCTGCTGTCTAACGATACATGGGGACTGAGAGAATGCTTCCTGATACACATGGCTTACAAGCCAAGTAACCTAAATAGCATCTTTCATAATCAGGATCATATCGCTGTTGCCTTTTGTGTGTTGCTGTGAGACAGAATCTACAAGGGCACATCTTAATGCAGAGACTGCAGTAACAGTTGAATAAACACGCAATCCGATACCTCACATCTGGCATATCATCAACCCCAGTACCTTATTCACAAATATGTTTAAGGCTGCGGCTACTTTATAGGTACAAATATCTTTATCAGGACATTAACGTCCACCAAACCTCTTTCAATAAAAGCTGTCATAAACAACAATCTCTCGTAAGCTGTCACGGAAGCTACTGTGTTTGTAATAGAACCCTTCACCTACAGAGAGTTGCCAAAGCCCATTTCAACACAATAGGAAGTTACCGAGTGCTGAGGCAAGGACAGGGTGAGTAATTGGGACCTTTGTAGATGGCTGAAAAAAACTCAGCTTATTAACATATGCAAATTATTAGCACAAAAGCTGCAAAGCTTTGGGGTGATGAATTATATTTCCCCCAGACCACTCTCTTTTTAGGTAGCCTAAAAGTTCTTTTGCTTTTGCAGAACAATGTCTACGGAAAGTTTCAGTTAATGATCAATTTCTCTGACTGTGAAAAAAAGCTGTGACGCTTTTTTTTAAGTTTTTTCTAATAAACTCAATGTCCTGGGCAGCCTTTCACTCAGTGTTTCAAAATGGTAAGGGGGCGTAGGGAGTATAATGATACAGGAAGAGGCTTTAAAGAATAAATATCCATATGGGTGGCTTTGAAGAACAAATTTGATTTTATCATTACCTGGAATTGAAGGATCTGAAGGAAGGGAAGATGGGCAGATGGCACAATCTGCAGCATATGCATAGAGTGTAAGTATCAGGCAAATGAAACATACCTGTGATTAGATATTATTAATTATTATAACCAAATAAGTATTTGCAGCATGCTTGGAGTACCCAGAGTGCTTTCATACTCAACCCACCAATACCCAAAGGCTGTGCAAGTACAAGCAAGTTCCTCGCCAAGAATCTGTTACAAAGAATAACATGGTTATCAGAAAAAGAGCAGCATTTTAAAAAAACAAGCCTCCCAGAGGTCCCCAACCCTCCAAGAATAAACCATGTCCACTCTCTCAAGTGGAGGTAAATACTGGCTTGGCAGAGAAATGGCTCCTGTTAATTCTGTGTGGCACTTGTGCTGTGAGCATGTGGACATCTGAAGAATGCATGTGAACGTTTTCCTCTATTTCTCCCATCACCCTTTTCCCTATAATACACAAGTGTTAGGCTACTGTGACTGCTGGTGTGGACAGCTGACTGACAGATTCAGGTGGTCAGTGCACCTGTTGAACTCCCTGACCGATGTCCTAAAACCTATAATAAGAACACCCTGTTCTGCTTCTGGCTCAGCACCACCTCCCTCTGACCACCTGTCCCCCAAGCGCCGTGCCCCAGCCACCCACACAGGGAAGGAGGAGGTCCCGGCACCACCCTCCTGCTCACCACGACCCGTCAGTGCTTCCTGTGACTGAGCCCCTGGTGAACATCACACACAAGCTGACCCACGCAATGTGTTTTTCATATTAATTCTTGAAATTTTTTACATTTTCTTTAATGAGTATTCCTTACTCAGAATCGGGGAAAAATAAACTGTATAAAATTATCTTTTTTCATCTGATTCCAAAAGTAACATATGTTCACTATAATACGTTCCATTAATACAGAAACATGTAACAGAAAAGGAGTGAGTCGTCTATAATCCTATCCCCCTGAGGCAACCACTATTAGCACATGAAAAATTCCTCCAGATTTTTTTCTATGATCATAACTATATAAATATTTGTAGATTAAAATCTATCTCGTTGAGTGTTCTGTAAGGTAGCACCTTTACTAAAGAGAACCACAAAACTCTACCACAATAATAATGATAATGTGCAAACACAAAACAGAACCAAAAAACCCCATTTTAAACCCTTTTCTATCAATGAAATAGGATACAAACAAATAAATAACAACAGTAATAGTAAGTTAGAAAGAGACATGCTCTAAAGAGAAAGAAAAGGCCACGGCTACAGAGGAATAAGGATATAAGGTTCAGGGGTGGGGGGCAGGTCAGTGGGGGAGGAATAGAGACACAAGAGTCAGAATCCAGGGCTGTGCTGCTAAGAAAGCAGAATTCCCCCCACTTCCTCCTCCCATTTGACACTGCTGTGTGACCCACTGCTATGGGGCCTGCCCAGCTTCTCACCAGCCTTTGACCAGCAAGAGGTTCCCATTGATCCCTTCCATCATCTCTGACTCCAATTTGGAAAAGTCTGCCCTGGATCTCCACTCCCCACACCCTCCTTTGACAGAAACCCCCAGAAGGAAGGCTTAGTCCAATCCCTTCCCTTAACTAAACACCCCTCTAAGTAGGCCAGGGAGGCTTAATCCTGCTTGACAGTTCCCAGATATTCTTTCCTACCTTTCCAACAGGCCCTTCAACAGGCCCCGAACAAGCTTAACCTTGCAAAAAGATTATTTTTAGAGTTCACTTCAAAGCACTGTCTCTTCCAAAATTGCATTTTCTCTCAACATTGTGGAAAGGTAAGAAGGAACATGTTGATTTACTCACCCCATTCTACAGATGATGCCAACAAGGCATAAAGAGCTTGTGTACATTACAGGGATAGTTTTGGACCAGCCACAGAATTTGGGGGGGGGGGGGTATTAGCATGTTCTTCTGACCCCAATGTTCCTTGCACCCTACCATCCTGCCACTCTTTCCTAGGCTCACACCATTTACTTATATCACCCTCTTTCATTCACATCCATGGGGCCATGTCCTCCTCAAAGAACTCTCTCAAATATCTAGGTTACTTTGATAGTTTATTTACAAATTCACACGGCACCCATCTACTGTGAATTTCAACATCAAAGTGGTTAATCAATCCAATGTCAAGGGGCCTCATGGTGTGTGACTTCCTTGACCCCACAGCCATCGCCACTCACATCAGTTGACCACATTTGTGGCCACACCTGGAAACTAATCACTCAAAATCTCTCCACCTCTAAGGTCTCAGTGCTGTGCCCCCACATGACAAGTCTCCTACCTTGCCACCTCTCCGACACTTAGCAGAGCCCTTGAGCCTCAGGCTCCATGACTTATCAGCCCCTCCAGCTTCACTCTGTTCCTTCACTCACTAGCACCCTGGAGTCTCACGTCCCAGACCTGACAATTGTCAAACTATGGATAAACCCAATAATCCTCTGAAGAAAAATTCATGCAAATATTGCCAATGGGCTCCAAAATGTAACACTCTCCACTTTATTCAAAATGAACTCAAAATGGAACACAGACTTAAATGGAAGGCTTAAAACTATAAAATCTTCTGGAAAAAACCATCATAGAAATCTTCAGGTTCTAGGACTAGGAAAAGAGACCTTAGATTTGACACCAAAAGCATAATCCATAAAAGGGAAAAGTGATAAATTGGACTTCATCAAAATTTAAAATTTTTGCTCTGTAAAAGACCATGTGAAGAGGATAAAAAGATCAAGGACTAAAATCCAGAATACATAAAGAACTCTCAAATCTCAACAGTAAAAAACCAAACAACCCAATTAGAGAATGTGCAAAAGACATGAACAGACATTTCAGACATGATATACAGAAGGCAAAAAAGCACATGAAAGGATGTTCAACATCATTAGTGACTAGGGAAATGCAAATTAAAATAAATCACCACACATATATCAGGCTAAAATAAACTGGTGACAACACCAAATGCTGGTTACGAAAGTGGAGAAACTGGATTGCAGGTGAGAATGTAAAGTCATACAGCCACTCCGGAAAAACAGTTGGGCAGGTTTAAAAAAAAAAAAAAAAATTAAATGTGCAATGACCCAGGAATTGCACTCCTGGGCATTTATCCCAGAGAAATGAAAACTTATGTTCACACAAAAACCTGTACATCAATATCATAGCAGCTTGATTTTAAGACCAAAAACTGGAATCAGCCCAGATTTCCTTAAATACGTGAATGGTTAAACAAACTGTGATATATACAAACTACAGAATAAAAAGGAATGAAGAACTGATACACACAACAAATTGGGTGAATCCCTAAGGAATAACGCTGAGCAAAAAAGTGCCAATCCCAAAAGGTTACCTACTGTATGATTCAGTTTATATGTTTTTGATATGACAAAATTTTAGAAATAGAAGACAGATCAGTGGTTGTCAGGATAGAAAGCCGAGATGGGGAAAAGCGGGTGAGAGTTGGAAAAGGGGAACACCAGGGATCCTTGTGGTGTTGGAACTATTCTGTATCTGGACTGTGGTAGTGGTTACGTAAACCTACACAGGTAATGACACTGTACAGAACTTAATACACACATCTGTACTAAGCCAGCTCCACTTTTCAGAAGGTCCACAACCCACCTTAGCCCACATGGCCTTCATCATCATCTGAAGAAAGCAATCATCAGATCCTCTTCTGACGCTCCACCCATCCTCTCTTCCCTTATGTGTCAGAGTAAAGAAGCCCCACTCCCTTTATTGACTCTTCTATATTTTTTTCCACCAAATATACCTTCAATTTATAGATCCTACTCCCCAACGAACCAACATGGCCAAGTCTCTCCCTTGTCCTAAATAAGTCTTTCCTTAACTTTTTATGTCCTTCCATACATGGCCAGACCTTTCCACAGACTGGGCAATGGTAATGTTCCCTCTTAGCATGGACAGAACAGCAAGTAAATATCAGAGCACCTGTAGTTAACTAAGTGTACCCAAATTCTGCAAGGACAGCTTCAAATGTTCATCTCTGACTCTCTGCTCCTCTGCTTCTTTTACCAACTCTAAAAATGTGGTCCTATCTGCGTGAACCCAGACTGCTGTGTAGCACAGGGGCTCCTAAACCTGGCTGATAATCCTAAACCTGGCTGATGATCCAGATTACCCAGGAAGCATTTAAGAATACAGACTCCAAGATTATACTCCCAGAGATACTGATTTGCTTGTCTTGTCTGGGTCAGTATTTGTTTTGTCTTTTTTTTTTTTTTAAAGCTCAAGTCTTCTGCTGCTGATGGTTGGGCTTGGAAACCATCGGTCTATCTCCCTTTTTCTTAAAAAAGGCAATCTCTTTATTTTCCTCCTATTACAGACATTCCATTTAAAATTGATGCGTTTTTTTCTTGAAAAATTTTTAGCCTGGGCTTCACAGGCTTGGGATAACCCATTCTCATGGCTTTAGTGATCTCTTCTATTATGGTGAGTCTCCAAACTCTCTCTGCAACCTCCACCTGCCTGAGCTCCAAGCACAAACTTCCACTGCCCTACAGGTCATCTTCATCTGATGGCCACCTAGCACCTCAAACATACGGCAAAACTCTGCTCTTTGTTTCTCTCAACTCTACAAACTTGCTTTTCCTGTCTCCACCCCCCAGCATGGCTACCCTTCCCATTATTCAGAAGTAGAATCCTGAAATCATCTTTAACTCCTTCTCTTTCACAAATCACATCCAGTCAACCTGTCTGGTTGGTTCTACCTCTGATTTCTTCCTCCCACCTACACTGCCATCCTCTAGTTTAGGTGTCATCCTCTCCCAATGGACTAATGCAATAGCCATCTAACTTGTCTTCATGCCTCCAGAGCTGGCTTTGTAAAAAAAACAGGCTGAATCATGTCATCTTTGCTAAACAAATGTAATAGCTTCCTTTTGCCATCAGAATAAACACCAGACACCCTTACGTGGCATTCAAGGCCCTCTACTGTAAGGTGCCAGCCCACATTTCCAGTCTTGCCTACCACCACATCCCATGATGCACCCTAGTTTCTAAACACACCAGAGCCAGGCCTTTCTTTATTCACGCTGTTCCCTTAGGCCTGAATGCCCTCCCACATAGCAAGTCTGAACCACAAATGGCCTAAAGGTAGATGCAAAATTCCTATAACTATATACAAATGTGCATTTTTCTGGGGAGAGGGTTCCCAACTTGCTAAGGGTCTATAATCCAACATAAGCTTTTTAAAAAGACAACACTAAGTTGAAAGATTAATTCAGACAAGTCTATCTCTCTGTTTGATTCTGATTATTTCTCCCTCTTTCATTCTCAAGTATATACCTGTGCATTCTCCAATCATAACAAACACACTTTCTACTGCTCTGCCACTAAACTTGTCCATATTACAGTGTATCGGCTGTATACACTTGCTTTGGTTTCGAATGTAAGCTCCACCACATATTTGTGTGATGTTGCACAAGTAACTTGACCTTGCTAGGCCTCAGATTCCTCAGATGTAAGATGGGAACAATCTCAGTTACCCTGTATCATTGGGTTGTTCTGGGCAATAAGCAAGACAACACATTCTAAAACCATGAGAAGGCACCTGGCACAGGGTAACTATTCAAAATAGGCCAGCTATTTTAATTATAATTAGTTTCTATCTGCTGTTCCCACCCTACACCCCCAGCACATCACGGGCCCTTAATGAATGACTTTATTTATGAAGCCATGTCTTCCTGAATCCCAGGCTCATCCACCATCACAGCAAGGCTATTACAGAGCATAACTCAGTAATAATTTAACATCCCTTTCCTTTTTCTACCTTATGACCAATTCTTGAGCCATCCTAATTAGTTATTTTTTACCCAGATTGCACAACAGCTTACACTTTGTGCATAAACCTCTGTGTTCCTCCACCCCTCCCCCATTAAGTTTTCCAATCAAAACGCTGATGACGCTGGCTTTGCTATTCTCACAGGAACCAAACTATTTCAAAATCCCCCATTACTCATCTGTTCTGAGGACTCCAGAATTAACTCTTGCTCTACTACTGTGCCCATTTTTAGTGGAAAACCTTACTGCCTCTTGAACCAAAATTTGCCAACTCACAGAGCAAGAATCAGGGGCTCCTCTTTCTCAACATACGGAGACCATTAAAACTACAAACACCGTTCCCTTTTTTTTCTCTTTTCTCTAGTGAGTTTTTCTAACAGTAGAGGCCGCTAGTTTCTGAGACTTAGTAACCCACCTTTCTTTATTTTAACCAGTAGGTCATGTATGCATATATTCAACAACACTAACAGCACTTTCTATATCTGAGACCCTGAGATACCATCTGTATGGGACAGGTGGGGTCCCTGGCTTTGCAGAGCTCCAGTAGGTTCTAGGGGCACAACTCTTGGTGCTTCACATTTCTAGCCTATTCACTTGAATCCACACACTAAATCAATGGTCAGAATGAAAAGGAAATCAAAGATAACACAAGATGCTTGGATGAAGAAGTGGGAAGAGCAAAGTTCAGCTCAGGCCCCATGGGTCACTTTCCCAAGGTTGAGCGATCCAATGCAGCTCAGATTCTATAGCCATTTCCAGATCAGGGCCTCACATCACCTTCTATTCCTCACAGATAAGCTGTGAGAGGCCACTAAAGGAAGATCCTTTACTGAGAACAGCAGACCTACCTGAACTTGGAGACTGCAGATTTTCAGTCTTTGCCCATACTGATTAACTAGTGAACGTTCAAGCTTGCTGTGCACACTCTCTCAACCTGGTGTGTCCTTTTCAGTTCTGCCACCTGCTCACTAAAAGGATCCCCCTTTCCTCTTTGTATCTTGGGCTACTGTAAAGTAAGCAAAGGGGGCCAAGTTCTGTGCTCCCCTGACTGGCAGCACCCAGGTCAGCAACTTCCTCCTCCTCTTCTCTCATCCACATAATCCAGTTCTCTATGGCTAGCTCTGGCACCCCAGAAAGAAAGGTTCCCTTCCTTGGAACTGTCCTAACCAAGGACCCAAAGATATCTGGCTCACAAAAGGAGAAAGTCACTGCCCAGCAACTGCTCTTCCCAGACTGCTTGTAGGATCCTAAGGTATCACATCTTCCAGCCATCTTCCTGGCCACCAGCCAGGCCAGCCTTGTGATCTGGGATCCTCCCCACTGCGTTATTTGAGATGCTTTCCTCCTGCCAGCATCGGGCCAGGTGCCCCAGACATTAGCGGCCAAGAACAGACTTAAAAGGCTAAGTGGAAGGTGGCCATCTTCAAAGGGCCCTCAGATTTCCCAGGAAGCTCTGACACCCAGCCCTGACCTCAGGTCAGTGTTTCCTGCAAACGAACTTGTGGTAGCTCCATGAAGGCAGGGGCTGTGTCTTTCTGGTTCACTACTGAATCCCTGACAACCCCTAATACAGAGCCTGGAATACAGCTGGCTGCTGTTCAATACTCATTTGTTGAATTAACATATAATGACCTCTACCAAAGAAGGAACACAAGTACAGTGAAAAAAGCCCACATTTTGGAGTCAGACAGATATGGATCTGAAAGCTTCTAGCTATGCCATTTATTGGTCATGTTAAGTCACTTTACCTCTCTCAGCCTCAGCTCCCTTGTCTATACAGTGGAAATCAAAATGCCCACACTCAAAGAGCTGTTGTGAGCATGAGATGGAAATTATATGCAAAACCTTGAGCACAACAAATGGCAGAGAGTACTTCCTTGTTTTAAGTTAATAAACACTTAAGAGCTCTTACAGTGCGCCAGACTGTTCAAACGTAGTAGGAAGGAGTCCAGATCACAATTAGTTCATTTAATTCTTATAACAATCCTATGAAGTAAGATTGATTTTAACCCCTTTTGAAACTGAGGATATTGAGACACAGTGAGATAAAACAACTTGCCCAAAGACTGATAGTTGCCAGTGTCAGGCCAGGACTTATATTAATTCCAGAGTCCACCCTTTAAGGAGCTACACTTCTCTGCCTCTGTAGCAAGCAGTCAATGAATATTAGTTCCTGTCTTCCTGGTTTGATTATGGGGGGTATTTGACCACATTGCAAGACTAGGGTTTTCAGTCACAACAGAACCAAATTCAGGGATTCCCATGGTTCACTGTTTTGTTTTGTCTTATTTTAAACCATGGCCTGTTCCTCTGAAATCCAATTCCAGACAAGTTTGTTAATCAAGAACTTCCCTCCCAACTTGCTCTCCTGCAGGTTAATCCTCCTCCCACATCATCTACCAGGAAAAAAGACTGCTTTTTTTCATCCACTGCTATGGATAAAAAATAAAAAAAGAAAAGATAAGAAAAGAAAAGAGAAACAGACACAGAGAATGAAAGCATGCAAGTGAATACACACGTCCTTAAGGACAAAGTCAAAGAAGCCCCCTGTCCCTTCTAATTATCCATAAAAACAACTGCCTACACATAAGGGTGTCCAAGGTAGAAACTATCTATCCACATGGAGATCAACTACATAGTCTCAGTTTCCCCACAGATGAAGGGAGCAGAGAGAGAAAATTAAACCATCTCTTCTAATGGCCCAAACCTTATCATAAAGAGAGCTCTCCATTTTTTCCCTCTATAAGATTGCAATTGCCCTACTGCCTACCATGAAGAAAATTTCATTACCAAAGTAGATCAGCGCTGCACTTGACCTTGCTTTTCCAAGGGCTCGAGATTAGTGACATCACAATGCACTCCACAAATGATCAGAAATATTGGAATAACCTTCTCAAGTCAAAAACACTCGGTATTTCACTAAAAGGCATTAAATTATTTTGATTTTACTGCCCAGAATCCAAAATGCTTTCAATGTTTTCCTTTTCAAAGCCCTTAGAGAGAAAGTATGCTCTCAGGTCTTTCAGAAACCCCTGAATCCTGGTCTGGTTTCTGTCCCGATTCACATGTAGTAAGATGGAGAGCAGACCAGATGCCAAGGAACAGTAGCTCTGATCCCACATTGTTCACTTGACTCAATCCTCGAGTGGCTGAAAGCTCTCAAATCAACCTTCTCTCATCCTCCAAGTCTCACGCAGCTTCCAGGCACCTAGAGCAGTTCCTCTTAAGGAGCTCCATCTCCCATGCTCCTGCTAACCGCCACATTTCCCTTCCAAAGTAGTAGTAGAAGAAGAGCCCCACATCTTGGCCAAAGAGAAGGAGTTGAGAAGGGATGTTTTCTCCCCAAGATAGATGCACCTCCTTTCTCTCAGAGGAGGTAGGGAAAGCTGCAGGGCCCCAGCGGCAAATGCATTTCCTGTACCCCCAATTGGGATACACAAACCTGGAGGTTGTATACTCAGCTGGGTAAAAATCCCCCGATGAATAGGACTGTTCTTCCCAAATGAGTTGTACTTCCTAATGCTGCTTGCTCATAGGGAGTGCCCCATTTTAAATCAGGTTGGCCACCAGCAGAATCAGTAAATGTATTGTTGACTTCAGAAAAAAAGATTCCATATTTCAGAAACACATGCACTGAGGAAGCACTCACAATCTGTGTTACCCTGGGTATTAAAGACACGCTCACCCACTAGCACCATATTTGTCAAATGACTGATCTTTCTTGCTGAGTTACAAGTCGCAAAATCACAGTATCATAAAATGTAAAAGTCCTAAGGACCTGTGAACATCATCTACGTTACTGTCTTTATTTACAGAGGAGAAAACTGAGACCCAGACCAAGGGGAGAACTGTTCAAGTTCATAGCTGACACACAGCTCAAATCCAGGGCTTCTCACAGTTCTCTGTTCTTCTGCCTAACCCACTTCCTCTGATACCTAATTACCAACAAGAGCTCTTACACAATTATTTTCATATACAAGTATTTTTATGATTGGGTTATATGCAATTTGGTTATCTGCCATGGCTGCTACTAAAGACTAAAATCTCAATGGAAAGGAAGTTTAAAAAATTAACTTTTCCTCTGAATTATGTTCTCAGCCTCGAAGCCTTGTTCCTGAAGGCTTTCCCAGTATTCCCTGTGAGAAATGAAGTGCAACTGGAGCTATTCCCAACCAGGATTTCCAATACCATGCCAATATTTTAGAAAAAACAATTTCTTGGTAAACAAATGGGAATTGTACAAGGTAGAGCATCCTGCAGCCGCCCTTATTGTTATTATGTGAAGACACATAATAAAGTTATCTTCAAAGATGACTTGAAGATTAAAGTGCTTTTCTCTGCCTTTAAAAGAGGGGAGGGAAGTTGCATTTTCAAGTATGAAGATAAGAATCTGAAAGCAAACAGTCAGCTGAGGAAAGGGAGTCTAGGAAAGACATAAAGACACAGAAAACCTAGGACTCTCAGACTTTCTACCCACAGCAGCTGAGATATTTCATCCTGAGTCTATTTCACCAGACATGAAGAAGCTTCTTTGGCTACAAAGGATCATATGAGAGGCTAAAACAAATGCTGAAGGTTTGGGTTCTCCCTCTCTCCCCTGTGTCGGTGACCCTGGCAGGCTGAGAGACGCCAATGCTGCAGAAAGCAAAATTTTCCTTTTTTCCATTACATCATCCAAGTTGAGAGGGGGAGGGTGGGGCGAGGGGCACAGCTGGTGGCAGCTGCACCACCATCTGCTTTCTCCTAAGCAGTATGTGCTAGTTTGAGCTGCAGCCTCCTACCGCTCCTGAGAGAGGAGGCACAGTATTAAAGGCACAACACCCTATTATGGGAAAGCTTTCAAATTATTTAGAAATAAATCACTCCCATGATAAGTTAACAACCTCAGGTAGGTCGCTGAGCCGGTTTTCTTTGAGTTTAGGTTATTTGTTTGCATCTCTTTAGACTCAACTATAGAGCAAACTCTGTCAACTAAATGTACCCAATTAGACAAGCAGAATATACAAGCAACCACCTGCCATCTGCCTCCAAAAATAAGCAGCCAAAAAGTACGATCTCCAGCTAGAAGTATTTACAGAAGAAGCAGGAAATGCCCAAACCAGCACACAAGCCCCACACCAGTGAACAGTTACTCGCTGCTTTCTTTGGTATCCCAAGTCATCTGGTCAATCAGTCTCACCCTCCTTGGCACTCTTGGGGGTTTCCTTCAGAACACACTGGGAGGTGCCCCCTTGTACAAGAGGAGCTGGTGACAGCAACCTGGAGGGCTAATGCCTTGTCTGGTCATTTGATGGCAAATTGGCAGCAAAAGCAGCCAACTGGTGGTTCAAGGGTCCAATCAAGCCTATATACATGTTTCATCTGGCTTGAAAAGGTTTACCGGGAATAAAAAAGTTCTGGCTTTTTAAAATTAGTGAACTTTATATAAACATCTAGGTTGCTATCTTTTCATGAAAAATATAATTAATTTAAAAAGAAATAAATAAAGAGATCTGACAGCACCAGGCCCCCATTTCTGCATGGCACCAGTCATGTGCAGCTAAGCAGCAGTGCTTTGCTTAGGTGGGGCAGGCATTCTAGAGAACTATTCCCCTTATTTGGTGTCTGCACGTGCCACTGTAACCATTTATATATTCCCACCTGGACCTGGAGAGCTTTTGAAGAAATACCACTGAGTAGGAAGGAGAAGACAATCCCAGGGAATGATTTCCCAATGGTCCTTTATCAATTCTTCCCCTTCATTGAGATTCAGCCCCTGGATGAACAACTAAAGTTCTAAGTCAAAGATCATTCAACCCAATACAACAAATGGATCTGAGTAGAAGGCCAGCTACAATTTGTCTTTTAGTACCAAGGCAGGTTGTAGTATTCCAAAGGAGCATTCTAGGCCACTTACCATACATTTTGCCTTCATCTGATAAGATGATTTTCCTCCTCCCACAGGGTGGATAGATAGCCAGGGCCTCCTGAAAGCTCTGCTCAATGTCTGGGCTCCAGACCCCTTCAGCGTCATTGTCAATTGGCTTATCTGCAGAGTCACTCATTCTTTCCATGTTTTCGGCAGGGCTCTCGCTGCCGCTCCAGCTGCTGGGCTCAATTTTGGCGGTTGGATTTTCCAAGCCGAAGCCTGGAGCCTCTTCAAGAAAATAAACCTAAAAGAAAAATCACAAGATAATATGATATGGATGTTGTATCCGAAAAGATCTAGCTCTTGCTAATTCTATTGCAAGTTCTTCAGTCATCCGCTTTACCTGGAGAGTAACTCCCAGTAGGGGACATGGGATTTTAAGACCCAAGTGGCTTTTTGTTCTTTATCTATGTTAGCACACATACAGAAATGCAACGTCAGGCAGTAGTCAGATAATCTTCACGAGTAAGAGGAAATTTTCATCCAAGAAGACCTCTCACTCTCAGTTACAAAGGTGCAGTGAATCATGCAAAACCACTTAAGAAGAGCCTATCATCTACCAGAGGCATTTTGCTCAATAATAATCAAATCTAGACAGTAGAATAAGTTGTTTACAAGAAAATAAAGTAAAACAAAAGATGTTCTCACTGTGGCATCATAATTCTGAAATGTCAAGCCATCCCAGTATTTATCATTCCAAGAGGCAAGATGGTGGCCAGATGGGGGAGGGGAGATGGAAGATTATTTTGCTATCATAAATAGCAGTGTCAAGATTCTGGGACCTGCTACCCTACAGCATTTGTCTTTTGGGCTTTACCCTATACAATCATGTCACCTTTCCACTCTCCTAAGCTGTAATTTTGAAGCAGGGACCAAGTCACACCCATTCCTGTTCTTCTCTACAACACACACCAGAAGTACATATCACATTGATAGAAATGTTCTATACCCACATGGAGTGCTTCATCTCAAATCCTATTCTGCATTCCCGATCACATGAACCCTATGCGAGAATCTTTTCATTTATTTTTCTGTAGCACTGAAGATTACAGAACCAAAAGAAATCTTTGTCAAAGATTTATTCCCCTACCCCACCTCCATGGTTGCTAACATGACCACAGACATAGGGGACTGGTGGTTTGATGGGTTGAGCCCTCTACCATAAGTTTTACCCTTGGGAAGACGGTTGCTGCAAAGGAGAGGCTAGGCCTCCCTGTATTTGTGCCTAAGAGTCTCCTCCTGAATGCCTCTTTGTTGCTCAGATGTGGCCCTCTCTCTCTGGCTAAGCCAACTTGAAAGGTGAAATCACTGCCCTCCCCCCGACGTGGGATCAGACACCCAGGGAAGTGAATCTCCCTGGCAACGTGGAATATGACTCCCGGGGAGGAATGTAGACCCGGCATCGTGGGATGGAGAACATCTTCTTGACCAAAAGGGGGATGTGAAAGGAAATGAAATAAGCTTCAGTGGCAGAGAGATTCCAAAACGAGCCGAGAGATCACTCTGGTGGGCACTCTTACGCACACTTTAGACAACCTTTTTTAGGTTCTAAAGAATTGGGGTAGCTGGTGGTGGATACCTGAAACTATTAAACTACAACCCAGAACCCATGAATCTCGAAGACAGTTGTATAAAAATGTAGCTTATGAGGGGTGACAGTGGGATTGGGAATGCCATAAGGACCAAACTCCACTTTGTCTAGTTTATGGATGGATGTGTAGAAAAGTAGGGGAAGCAAACAAACAGACAAAGGTACCCAGTGTTCTTTTTTACTTCAATTGCTCTTTTTCACTCTAATTATTATTCTTGTTATTTTTGTGTGTGTGCTAATGAAGGTGTCAGGGATTGATTTAGGTGATGAATGTACAACTATGTAATGGTACTGTAAACAATCGAAAGTACAATTTGTTTTGTATGACTGCGTGGTATGTGAATATATCTCAATAAAATGATGATAAAAAAAAAAAAAAAGATTTATTCCCCTTACATTATGCATGTAACCTATGGTCATAAAAGGATAAGCTTTCAAAACAAATGTCAAACTGGCATAATACCAACGTGAAAATGATCTAATCCAGCACTCCCTGCTGCCCAGCACACTAACATATCAATACTCCTTTGTTGAAAAGGCATCAGATCATCAATCCAAAGGTTTCCCCCCAAAGAGGGAAGAATTGCTCCTGGAGATTGATTGAAAAGATGAGGCGGAAAAGCCACTTAATGTGACCACCCTCACCCCCAAGTCCGTGCAACATTACAGCAGAGGCACCCAGCAAGGAAGTGGGTACTGGTGGCCCCACCTGGCACCAGGGGCTGCCCCAGATCCCAGAATAGTCATCTGAGTGCAAACAATCTGTCTTCTTTTCTTCTCTCTTCCAAATGGATCCTGTTACCCTGCCCCCACTCCCCACCACCTGTGTATATCAACAGATCCAAGGTGCAGAAATTCTGAGGCACACGAACATTACACAATTAGTGGTCTAACTAGTGGGTGCTTTTGGCTTCTTCCCCTGACATCTTTTTAGATTTGGCAGCACCTGAATGAAAGAAACCCTTAGGTTATCTGCCTGTAAATGATGCCACTGATCCATGATTCAAAGAACTTGTCAGCAAAATATTTACTACTTCTTACCAACACGTGTACATTAATATAGGACTTTAAACACTGACAAATGTTATGGCATAAATTATGCCACAAGAAAGGATTTTGTGATTGACCCCCAGGTGTGGGCCTCGAACTAATCGAACGATTACACTTTTTGTTGGAACCTGAGTCTTATAAAATTCATGCTGAACTACACTCTATCCAAGAGTCTATTCTAGCTCCAAAGCAGTTTATCAGAGAAATGACAAAAAGGGTGAACTGCTTGAGCAATGACTAGTCTACCTTCTCCCCTTTCATTCTCTACCACGCAAAGTAAACCAAAAAGCAAAATCAAAGCAACACACACATACACCCAACCAAGCCAGTCCTTGAGCCCTGGGCGGCTCACAGCAGTGTAAACTCATCCCAGGGAGCCACACTTCCAGACAGACATATAGAGGGGCAGAATCCAGGACGGTGAAGGGTAGCAGAAGGGACCAGTGGAACAGAGGTGGGCTAAAAAGAACATTACCATATAACTGGCAGCCTCAGAGTCTCCAGACCAAAATGCACCAACACCTCCATCCAACACCTGAAGTTCCCTATAAAGCATTTCACCAACTGGTTATACAGTGTACACTTGAACATCACCAATGACAGGGAGCTCACCACCTCCTCAGAACCTCCCTTCTTCAGATGGACATATTGAATCTGTTAGGCTAAAATCGGTCTCCCGGTAAACTGCTATACATCTATCCCCTGAGGTCTATCTGTTCTTTGGGGGAGAAATCTTCCCCCAATATATCCATGTAGGTATGATAGGAACAGTTCCCAGGCCTCTGGCTGTCTGTGTTCCAGACTAGATGCAATTTGCATCATCCCTCAGCCCATCCCTAATGGAATGTATTCCAGTTTGTCCATAACCATCAACAAATGGCTGTACTTATGATCCATAAAACCTCTAAGCTCCTCTCCCCTTCCAGGTGCTGCTCCAGGATCCTGTCTCTCCTATTCTGTACTTGTGTAATTGGTTTAGGAGCTAAGAGCAGTTTATATTTATTCCTATTAAAGACCATTAATTTTAGCCTCAGCCCATGGCCCAAAGCTGGTAAGGTATCTTCTAAATCATAATTGCCAAGTTTGGTGTCATTAGAGACTGAACAATCTCTGAAGAGCTGTCACCTGGGGAGAGTGTAGAGCCATTCTGTGGATGTTTCAAAGAAGCTTCTGACTCTACATGGAAAAACTCTCTGCTAGTTCAACTGTTCAACAAGGGACAAACTGCATTATAAGGCAGGCAGCAGAGTATGGAGGAAAACCCCTTCAAATTATCTCTAGTAAGAGTCACAAGTCCTTGGTTGTTGGGGGAATTTAACATCCGCTAGCATTAATTGAGTGCTTACTAAATACGGGTACTATTCTAAGTGCTCACATGTTCTTAATCCTTCACTGCCAAGGGAAGAACTCTGTGTTCAGAGTTCTGGACAACTGGAGCTCAGTGGAATGGAATTACCTACACTAGACACAGGCCAGGAAACAGCCCGAGAGACTACCAGATACATAATCGACAGGCCCTATGGTTTTACAACCCAATTGTAAGATGAGGCCTGTATGGGCAGAGTTTCCGATCACAAGACTGGGGCTGGCTGAGAAAAGCTCCCGTACTGGATACCAAAATAACCCTTCTGGCATTCCACCCATCAGCTCGTTTCCAGCCCAGCTCAAAGTCCACCTCATCCTGGAACTGTTCTTGAATTCAGTGGCTCAGACAGTATCAACCACACATTAGGAGGATCCTAAAACAGCTGATTAATATCCAATCTACCTGGCTTCTGAATTTATAGCAATAAGCACCTGTTTATTACTGATGGGATCTAATCATGTGAATTATGCACAGAATATCTGTGCCTACACAGCTGATGTCCTCACCTCACCATACACCCTTTGAGTAGGTGAGTCAACTTTCACTCAGTTCAGAAAATAAATAACAACACAGCATTGGGGTCAGAGGAGAGGCAGATGTAGTATTTAGAATCACTCCAATCTAGTTCGAAATCTGGCTCACCCACTAGCCATGGAACCCTGAATAAATGAGTTAATCTTCAGAAATTCAGGTTTTCATTTATAAAATAGAAATGATAAATTAAATTCAACCCCAAGACAAAATTCATCAAGGGATGGGGTGAATCCATTCTACAGGGTTGCTGTAAAGATTTAGTGAGGTAAGGAATAAAGATGTTCTGTTGTCTATAAAACCATGGAACAGATGTTCACTTATTTTCAAGTCCATCATCTCTAGACAGTGATAGCTGTACCTTGTGATGCCCAACACCCACTGATAATGGAATGGTGAAGGGACATCCCCTAATGGTTCCCTCTGGGAAATCAATTTACAAAGGATCCTCTTTCTTAAGGTCTTCAGGTGACTCAAGGGGCAATTTACATTGGTGACGAACACCTTTATTTCTAACACAGCTAAATCTGAACTTATTCACAGGTTCAATAGCTTTCATATTCTTTCTTCACTGCGGCTCAGTTCAGGGGAATAACCCCACCCACAGAACACCAAGAAGGAAAGAGGGAAAGGGAACCTTGTTTATTGAAAACACAGTGTACCATGTAGCTCCCGTGTGCCTCAGCTTCCCTCCTTAACACTTTTCTGAAAGCTCCTTTTTTCCTGAAACTCCTCCCAGTCACTACAGTAAACTCTAATAAGACCTGTTACCTGTGACCCAAATACTCCTGCGAACTGCTCCTAAAGTCACACTCCCTAAATGGATAACTCTTCCACAACTGCTCCCCCGCTGACGTTTCAAGAAAACTAACAGAAGTCCAGTGGAGTGATATCACCTGCACACCAACCAAAACACATTTTATTGTAAAAGCCTGGGAGAGGAAGGGAGTGAGGTGCTCAAAGGCTAACACTATTCAACAAGCAGATGCACAGAGGGGCTTGAGGTGGGACCCAAGACTCTGCTGCTCCTTCATCTTAATTTTTATGGGCCTATCATAATGTAAGCATCTAACCTATTTAATTTAAGGGCTCTTTGGGGGCAATACATGTGCCTCTCACCATTAAAACTAACCCTCTTATTTAATGAAATGCCACTGAATATGACTGTCATAAAAAAAATCCACATGGTTTGTTTCAGCCAATGTCTTAAAACCCTATGTGGCAGCAGAAAAAGAGGTGGACTGGGAGTCAGCACTCTGTCTCCTAACTGAGCAACCCAGGGCCACATGCTCTCAACACCCAGTGTGCCTCAGTTTCCATGGCTAACACTGAAGGAGTCATTCATCACCTTGAATTCCCACAGACTCTACCGATTATGGAACTTGGTAAATTGGATTGTGATTGTTCCTCCCATCCCAATGTCCTTGAGGACAGGAACTATTACATTCACCAGAGTATCACCAAATGCTAGCACAGTACCTGGCGTACAGTACCTGGCATAATAAATATACAATGAAAAGAAAGAATGAACCAATAACCAAATGACATGAACATTCTCTGATAGTGGCTTGACTGAACTTATCGCCAAACTGTCACTGAGAAGAAGAGTCTTTCCCATTCTTCACCCTGTTTCTGAACCAGTGCTAATGAGTAATAAAAGCCCCAGAGGAAATTACCAAAATAGGAAGAAGCAAGAGGACAGGCTTAAACCAGGCACAAAGTGGATAGATAATCAAGAGTTGGCTATATAATCCAATTTCTTATCATGATTATTGATGACAAATAGTCTTTCTGTGTTAAAAGGGCAAATACAGTTTGGGTTTAAGACATAGGCTTCTTCTACCATGAACAAACCTTATTTTGAGGGAATGGTAATTTCTGAGATACACTATTTTATATTATCTATTTCTTCTATTTCCCTTTTCTTTTGGGGATGAAGAAGAGAACCAGAAGGTGAAGGATGTACGGAAAGTGACAAGGGAAGCAAAGTGGGGAGGGTATAAAGACCAGAAACCAAAGAAACAGCCAAGGATGAAATATAAAGAGGTGAAAAATGGTAACATAGCACATCTAATTAAACAAGTGAGCGGAAAGGGCAACATATAGGGAGTGGCAGTAGAAGGAAAGTTAAGAAGAAAGACATTTCTAAGCTCTAAGAAGAATGTAGAAGTAGGTAGAGGTGAAAACCATTTTAGGGTTTAAAGATTTTTATAAAGAGAATCATGTGATCGGAATGATATTTGCAGTAGACAACACAATCAAGCATTTGAAGGTTTGAAGGTCACTGTGATCTCAGTGAAAACCCATGACCAGCCCCAGCTTTTCTCATAAGAGAAAAGCTCCCTCCAACAGAAAGACCAGGAAAAAAGGTGCTTTATTTCCAAAGTGAACTGGTACCTCAAATCCAAATTCAACCTTCACTCCATGAACCAGGTTTCAAGCACAATACCAGAAGCTTTCACCTACAGAATCTTACTTAATCATTAAACCATCCCTGCCAGGTATTATCCCCATCTTATGAGATTCAGGGAGCTTAAATAAATTCACTAAAGTCATATGCTTAACAGAAATTTGAATCCAGGAGTCATTTCTCCAGAGAGAACGCACATCCCACAAGAATGTTAGACTCACACTACACACTCACAAGACAGTGAACTGGAGGCTGGATTTCAAACGGAGAGAATGTAGGCAATGCTGAATTCCCAGCTCTGTCTTCAACTGACATCATCAAGCACAGAGATTAATTAATTCCTAATGAATAGAGATGATAATGACTCACCTCCCTGGGCTGTTGGGAGGAATGGCAGACATGAATGATGGTTAATTACTTTTACATCTGTGAAGTGGGCCGTGTTCTTACTGTCCTATCATTTCACTAGCCAACTTTGCCAATAAGTGGCCCAAGGAATACAGCTGAAGGTCCGCAGCCTGAATTTAGTGGGCAGCCACTAGGAAGATGGAATTGCAGAATGTATGTCATTATCAGAGCAACAGCAGACTTTCATGGAATGCTGACACTGAGAACTGAGGCAACATCTGCTGTGAAGCCAGCTGCAACCAGTGTGCCTTGGTGTCATATATTCCAATTGCCAGCAAGTTCTCTCTAATTTCAGCAAGGTGGAGTGGATAATTACTCCTTCTCATTTTCGAATAATCACTTCCAGATTGGCAGGATCTATCAACAAGCCAACACCTCTTCACCAAGACCTGGATGGTGAGCACCCTGTTAAAGGATTTAGCGTTACCTTCCTGAGATTCCCAAATGAATTCTCAGCACCATCAGCCTTAACTACTCTCCCAGATGACAGCTCAAGAAAGGTTCTGATCAATTTCGTGCTCTGTAGTACTGATGGGACCACTCTGCATCACTAGTCTTTAAGTGAATTACCTTCCAAATCCCCTGAATGAATCTACTAGCCACTGAGAATGGAAATTCCTGCCCCTTCCTTTCTCCGATTGGTATCACCTATCAAACTGATCACTGCTCTCCTTCACCAGTGGATGTCTTTAAAAGGACAAGGACATACAGAAAGAGAAGACCTTCACTTCTTCAGCTAGCCAGCGATGCGTTTCCTGAGGAGTTCATCAAACATTTTCATCGGAATTGCCAGTTTGCTCCCTGCCCTATGGAATTTGGACTCATGCATCCCCACAGTTGCATGAGATTTTATAATCTTATATCTAAGATATTTCTTGTTGGTTCTGTTTCCCTAGAGAGCCCTAATTAATACACCATGTGATTAGTTAACACTAACACCCCCTTTATTCAGTGTATGGGGAGATGAGTAATAAAATAAACACATGCATAAAAAACAATAGGTTGGGAATATGAGGACAAAATACCCCTGTGTGAACTATGGACAACAGTTAATAGTGCTACTTTAATAATCTTTCATCAATTGTAACAAACATAACTACTCTTTCAATTGTAACAAACATAACTACTCTTAAAATATAGAATTGCAAAATAGTGTCATCATCAACTGTAATAAATTTTCCACACCAATGCAATTGTTGGTGGTGGGGTGGTATATGGGAATCCTATATTTTGTACCTGATTTTTCTGTAATCCCACAACCTCTCTAATAAAAATGTTTTTTAAATAAAAAAAATAAATAAAAGAGAATCTAGAACTTTTATGAGCATTGTCAGGACTCTTAGCTTTCGCATTAAAGAAGAGATTTGATTTCAAAATAAGCTTCAGTTTTTCTCAGCTAGTGGTGGGTCTTGTCTCCTATCCTTTTCCCTCTGCCTGAGTCTGGTAAGAAGAGAGTTAATGTCTTTTGCTTGCAGGGTGGCAGTTCTAGCTATGAAATCAGTAATCAGATAATTATTACAACAAGCAGCTAAAATAATATTAATTTGTTCTATTTTTAAAAAGCAGAGTATCAAAATATAAATAATGTTTTTACTGTAGTTATCTGTTTTATTAAAGTTGTGCCTTATACCTTAAAAAAAAAAAAGAAAAGAAAAAGACAAGGCCATAGACCCAGTTTAAGGCAATCTACCCCATCTGATCATTCCAGAGCAAAAACTTGATAAAGTTCACTCACAAGGTGAGCATCTGCTGGATTACATGACCTGCAGTCTGAGTCATGGAATCCTGGGAGATGGACAATTTAACCACAGGAAACATGTTTCAAACCCAGAAACAGTTTCCTACTCTAAGAGAAAAACATGCCACAAGAGTCAGCAAGAAACAGTTGACAATAAGTACTTCAAAAGAAAAACTCACAGGTCCTTCTCCAGGAGTTGACAGTCAAAGAAAGAAGCTAAAGCCCCAAACACTCAGGAAAACCCTGAGATTAACTCCCCAATTCCAATACGTCTGCGGAGTGAGCATACATTTAAGGGAGGTTAGCCAACCATAAGGCTTACTAAAAACAAAGAAAACAAATACAGGGAAAATAATACTTTTTAACCACTGAACCAGAGGCATGTGTAATGTCACTCTCTGACCCTGATTCCTAAGCATTTTAAATTACAAGTACAAATTTAAAAAACACAACCCATTCATATTTTAAAAGACAGCAACATGCCAGACAAATACATATACTGCTTTTGGCCAAACCTTAAGTCAAGCATTCCAGAGAAGGTCCAGCTCAGCCCCACCCCGAAGGCATTCCTAAAAACGGATGCCCTACCACCAGAGTGCTGGCTCCCAGGTGACAAGTCTACTTGCTTAAAAAAGGTCAAGACTCACCCAATGTTACACAGCCTGTTGCCAGCCAACTTAATGATATGTGGGCTGTCTGACTCCAAGTGCCAGCAGCTGACGTGCCCAGAAGTGGTCCCTTGGTTGACTCAGAATTATAATTTCTGCGTTATCAGGAATGGCCCTCCTCCCTACACTACATTGGGAAATGGCCCCCAGTCTCCTCCATCTTCCGTGACTTAGCATGCTTCTCCCATTCTGGCCCTCCCTCCATCTACCCTGGGTTATTTAGACAGGCCATGTTGATAGGGCAGAAGCAGTTAAGTCCAGTTCACTTCTCATTCAGTCATAAGTCAATCAAAAAGGAAAACTTGAAAAGAGATGGCACTTTAAAGCGGTTAATTGTGAAGAGCTCTGCTCTTATTCTTCAATTAGATACAATGGTATTGAAAGGTTCTTTAAAGATCCATGGATCCATTTAGATGTCATCAGCATTCCCATTAGGGGATCCAAAACATAGGCTTCCAACATACCCAGAATGAAAACACTCCTCTTTCATCAACCTAAGGTAACCAAAGAACACAACTCATCACAGCACATTTTTTCCCTTCTATCCTCTTAACTATCAGAAATCAGGGTATCACTTTTTTGTGTTTGTGTGGGGTCTGCCCACCTGCCTTTAAATACTCATTTCTAATGGCTCTGAGCATACAGATCCTGATACATTATCCAAATCACACATGGGTATTTTTTTAGCCCAAAAATATTATCATGAACTCCTCAGGAGCAGAGAAACAGAACCTGTGTGACAGGAGGACATGGGATGGAAGTGGAACAAGATAAAACAGCAAGTAAAACTCTAACCTGTTTGTTCCAGGACCTTTGTGATCTCACATTAACTTAGAGAAAGTTTACTTAATCCAGGAAGTCTGATTAAAGTGCTTTTATTGAATTATGCTTTTATGTGATGCCATCAGCATACTGAGTGCTATTATAAGAAGCTTCTCTATGAAATTGATCACAGGGTTTACTTCAAGGCTGTTGCGGATGTCATTCATTATGTCACACAAATCGCTCTTTACAAAGATCCCCAAGAAAAACTCTAACAAATAAAGAGGGTTTGTGTTTTACATCATGGTTAACCCACTAGGCCTTTACTTTAATCACTGGCTGCCAAAATGCATCAAGCCATGCTGGCAGGGTCCTCAGAGAAAGCACGGAGGGTAGTGGGGGAGGGAGAGGTAGGCACTAGAGAGACGGAGATAAATATGTTTTGCTCCCTGCCCTCAAGAAGTGTCCTATTCAACAGGGAGAAAAATAAGTGAACTATCCTTTCCAGGAAGCCTGCCCTGACCTCTCCTTGCCCAGGAGAGCTAAGCAATCTATCCTCTGACTGCCTGCAGCACCTCTTCAGGCCAGTTCAAATGAACGTCCTCACTCACTGTACAGGAATGGTTTGTTTAAGTCTCGGTCACCCTTGTGAGTTGGTGAGATCTTTAAGAGTTGGGTCCATGCCTCTATTCACTTTCCTACCCTTGGCATTCAGCAGAATGCTTGGCACAAATAATGGTTCTCAAAAAATGGCAGATGCCTAAATAAGCCAAATGGTGAATAAATGAGTGAATAAATGAAAGAACTACAATATAAGGTGTCAAGTGCTACCATAAAGGAATAAACAAAAGTGTCACTGGAGCACAGAAATAGGATGAATTTATTCTGTCTCTCAGGTCAGGCAGAACTTCATGGGAGATGACATTGGTCCAGGTCTTGAAGTCTGAGCAGGACTTGGCAGGGCAATTATGAGAAATGCAAGAGGGAGTCCTGTTCAGAAAAGAGAGGGGAGAAGCACAAAAGCAGAAAGGGTGGAGCTGCGGCTGAAAGTAAGCTGAGGCAGATGGCAAGGAATCTCAAAGGCCTCAAAGACACAGAGTTCGGATTGTTTCATACAAAGGCAACAAGAAAACACCAAAAACATCAGGGGACTGTAGGCAACTCCTGTTGTGTGTGTGTGTGTGTGTGTGTGTGTGTGTGTGTGTGTGTGTGTGTGGGGTGTGTGTGTGTGTGTGTGTGTGTGTGTGTGTGTGTGCGCGCGCATTTGGTGAGATAAAGAATAAAAAACAGATCATTTTATAAAACTGGAATGAGAACTTTTAAATCAAAAGCATTCTCATAGTGTGGTCCAAGGCCAGAATAGTTCTCTAGATAAATTCAAGCATTCCAGTGTGCACACCCCTTAAGACTTCTAGATTTATAAAGGGATTTTAATGCACCAAAAGACAGGGACAGTTTACACAGGTGTGCTTGTGTAAACAGCCCAGAGCCATGGGATTAACTCTCTTCAGTGCCCAGTCACTCAGCTCTTCCAATAAATGCTTAAAGCCCTCTACTTGTCTCCCTGGCCCCTAAAGACAGGTTGTGTGCTGACAGTGTGGCGGTGCCCAAACCCAACATGCAAACCCAACAGCCATGCTTACAGAGACTCACACATGTGTGCAAATGACCAATGTGCAAATATCAGTAATGCTGGCATGAGCAAATCCACATAGTAATCAAAAATATGACAGTGCTTCTTTGCAAATGTCCATGAGCTCCTAGTGGTCACTGATATCACTCGGTCCCCATCCTTCAAAAAGAAATGCAAAAAACAAATACAAGGCAGTGAATTACTGAGCTGTTTACAACTTCACAAGAACATCCAGCTGATGGCTAGCTCATGAAGGATGTCTCTGGAGAGGCTATACAGAATCACCATATATCAAGTAGCATTGTCTTACATCTCCAGAGACTATGATGGCAGTTGGAGCTTCTGTGGATCTGAGATGATTGCTGGAGATGCTGGAGTCCATTGGTAGACTACAGGAAATCTTTGCTCTTCATGAAGCACCCCAGAACTTGAACAAAGGTATGTGAACCAGCTACATTGGAAGCAGATCCTCCATCCCCAGTCAAGGCTTTGTCTGCAACCTCATGAGAGCCTCTGAGCCAGAACTACCCAGTTAAACCACTGCCCCATTCCTGACGCCACATGAGATTAAAAAATGCTTTTTTTGTTTTAAGGCACTACATTTTGGGATAATTTGTTATACAGCAATAGATAACTGATAGCATGAGGAAAAGGAGTGTGAAATGAGACTAGGGAATTAGGCATGGGACAAATCATGGAAGGACTTGTACCTCCTGTTAAGGTACAGAAACTTTAAGAACAGTAACAATTCATTAAATGGCTTTAAGCAGGAAAAAAAAAAAAAAAAGAAAGAAAGAAATGCAACCTGCCATTTAGTAATGACCCAGCGATGGAGCAGCTGCAAAACAGGCTAACACTAAAAGGGAGGCAAATTCAGGGGCAAATTAAAACCCCTCCTCCCAATCCCCACCTGCCTTGGTTTATATTTAAACCCGGTCCTTGGTTTATACCCAGCTCAAGTTAAGCAGGAGAAAGATCTTGGCACTTTGACTGGAAATTGGCTGAGGCAGAATAAGTGAGTTAACTATTGTTCCCCCTGCAGACAATAATTGGCTCAAATGAACAGACATTACCTGGGCACCTACTGTGTGCACAGCACTACCTCTGGACAGTCCATACACACTACAAGGGCACAGAATAGGGTAAGATCTCCTGCCAAAGGGAAGTGCGGACAGAAAGGCTGAAGCACCCTGTTACCAATGCACCCAACTCCGAATCACACATGGCGCAGGTGCACTGAGGAGAGCCATCTCCGTCCACAGGGCCTCTTCACTTATGACACACCCCCTGCAAATGAGTCATCTGTATTAAGTTAAAAAGGCAAAAGGCTACACTTGATTCAATCAACATTTCTGCAGTGCCTTAGCGCACACACAGGTGGAATCTCTCTAGGAAAAAATACTGTATACATGTATATCCTCCCACATGTTCTCCTGTGAACCCTCACACTTCTCTTTAATTAACAATGTGATCCATGTCCAATTACCTCTACAAAATGCTGCTAGAGCCCTCCCTCTCCCTGCCTCTGTAAGATATTTCTTGATGCTGTTTCCCTCTGAGTCCACCTGCCTAAAGGTTACTCTACAAGTAAGATGTGACTTGAGACACCTAAAGGCCCAAAGGTCAAACAAACCAATGAAAACCCTCACATACACACAGACCTGGCACACTAGGCACTCCACCTTCAGAGTCACTCATCTGCATTAAGGTACTGTCTGTAAAAGCCCCATAAAAGCCCTGTGCCAGTTTGAATATATTATGTCCCCCCAAACGCCATTATCTTTGATGCAATCTTGTGTGAGCAGATATACTAGTGTTGATCAGATTGTAATTCTTTGATTGAGTGTTTCCATGGAGATGCGACCCACCCAACTGTAGGTGATGACTCTGCTTAGATAATTTCCATGGAGGTGTGGCCCCGCCCACTCAGCATGGGCCTTGATTAAATCACTGGAGCCATATAAAAGCTGACAGACAGAAGGAACTCAGAGCAACTAAGAATGATACTTTGAAGAGCTGCTACAGCTAAGAGAGGACAAAACGCCCCAAGAGCAACATATTGGAGAACATTATTTTGAAACACAACCTGGGAGCAAGCAGATGCCAGTCACGTGCCTTCCAAGCTAACAGAGGTTTTCCAGACGCCATTGGCCATCCTCCAGTGAAGGTACCCGATTGGTGATGCATTACCTTGGATGCTTTATGGCCTTAAGACTAACTTTGTAATCAAATAAACCCCCTTTATAAAAGTCAATCCAGGTCTGGTGTTTTGCAAAACAGTAGCATTAGCAAACCAGAACAGCCCCCAAAAGATTCTGCTTTGCAGAGAACCTGGCTGAAGCAGGCCCCAAAGAACAAAGATCACCAGCTTCTCCCCCTCTTTCCAACTCAACTGTCTCCACCCCTCACCTCTCAGCTTTCTCCCCTCAGCTGCTCTCCAGCCCCACTGCCTCTGCTTCCTTCTCCCAAGCAGGACCTCATCATCTGACCTGCATTGTCTCCTGCTTAACTCCACTCTCCTACCCAACACCTCCCACCAACACACCACCACTTCCAACAACCTGGGTCCCAAAATGACATAATGTAGATCCCCAGCTCTGGTGCCAACAGTACTGAATCAGAATCCCCAGGAGACGTATTTTTAGTCAGCTTCTCCTGCTCTATCTGGCAGCCAGAGATTTTCCTAAAATAACAATATGACTTTTATCATACACTCATTTAAAGTCCTTCAGTGGATTCCCCACCCCAATTCAGAACCCGGTTGTGTACTATGGCATCCATGCCTCTTTACCACCTGATCCTGTTCCTCCAGCCACCCACCCAGACCCCCTACATTCCAGCCACCCAAACGCTCTAGGGTATCTGGACACAGCCTGTGCCATGCAGGGCCTGGGTCCCTCTGCTCAGATGATTCTCCTCTCAACTCCTCCTCTGTCTAGTGAACATCCATTGGCCCTTTCTAGTCCCAGAGCCACTGACTAAGAGTGGTCACTTCTTAGTGCTCTGCCCCCAGAGAACCTCAAACACACTTTCAACACCACACTTGGTACACGCATTTCACTCTAATTCCTCTGAAGCTACCAGCTACCTGCTCATGAGTAAGCACCTCTGCCTTCCTATTCTTGCCATCTCCTACAATACCTAAAAAGTTGTTGGAGCTCAAAGTGTTTGCTAAAGGGCATCACTGCTTTTCCTCTGATGACTGTTCCTAGAGTTGCACAGATCAGGCTGTGCATGCAGAGAGCCCACACAGCAGCATAGTTTAAAAAAAAAAAATAAAGAATCTAAAGAAGTCCCAAAGAATTTGAATTTGGAGTCTTCCAATTATTGGCTGTACCTCAGTTTTTTTCTGTACAAATGAAAATTAATGATATTACTTTCCTGTTGTAAAGATTAAATGAGATGATCCATGTAAACAGAGCATTAACAGGATAGCTCAATCTGAGTAGTTACACAATATTAATTATCTGCATGCGTACGAGTACATATGCGAACACATCTCAGAACTGTGCCTCACACGCTGCTTATATATGTCTTCCTTGGTATACCGCAGTTTTTCAAAGGCAGGGACTCTGTCCCATTCATTCATACCTAATATACCTAGATGCTAAATAATTACATTTATTTTAACATAAAGTATTAATACAACTTCTATTATTTTTAAGAAATTCATTGTGGCCTTAGGAGTTACACAGGCAGCCTCAGGCATACCTTCAACCAGATCCACACAGCTAAATAAAAAACTCACTGGCTTGGAAATGTTCCTCCAGTCTCCAAAAACTAGCTGATATCTAGCCTTGACAACCAACTGTGCTTTTCTAGAATCTCAGGCTGGCCCCCACCTCAAGGTGGGGCCTGCTACCTGTGGAGCCCCTATCTGAGGTCTTAACTGTGGCACCCCAGCCCTGACCCCCGTGGCAGCCTGCCCACAGCCCACAGCCCACAGCTCTCAGGCCCGAGGCAGCAGCTGCACATCCTGGGAGAATTACAATGTGGAGCCCTCTCTTCAGCTCACAGCCAGTTCACCTCCCAGGGGCCTGGGGGCTGCAAGGGGGCCTAAGGTGTCAGGTTACTGCAAAAATAACAGCAGGTCTACACCCGACAGCCAGGTGAGGGTGAGAGGCTCGGGAGAGGGGAAGAAAAGGAGAGAAAGAGGCCCAAGAGAAGGAAAAAAGCAGACATTTGAGTTTGAGTAGAAGAGAAATTAGGTCTTAAGACATGTCCTTTAAATACATAACTACTCCCTTGACATCACCACTACAGCCCCTGCAATAATTCATACATTCAGTATCCAATCAGAATAGCTTACATTTATATTATACTTAACTACTTTGAAAGTGCTTTTGCAAACATTATTTTAGGGCAAAAAGGTGATTTTTTTAAAAGTTTGCTTTTTGCTTAATACCATTTATAAAAGTCAGATTTGGATCAGCGAAGGACTTACCAAGTATTCCCACTCAACAAATTCTTGATATTACTCAGCTTTACTTTTCTCAAAACTAAATCCAAACATGACAGAACTAATTAGGTCTATTGAAAGAGGGACAGAACTTCAAGAAAGAAAAAGCTAATAAAAAGCATGCATTATTTTTCTCCCTAAAATGAAGTCAAAGTTCGCTCCCTGCTGCTCCCATGCAGGAACACTGCTGGCTTGATGCAGCCTGACTCAGCCTGGGTATTTCAAATAAAGTTTACTTCAATCACTGCAGAGAGTTAGCAGGTTATTGATTCTACATCCATTGTTCTTTCATCTTGTTTTACTCCGAGCACATTGCATCTTTAATTTGCTCCTAGGAACAGTTTTATAAGGGGGTGGGTATAGACCCACAGAGAATAGCTGCCCTCTTCAGCCCCCAGACCAGGCAGCCCACCAGGTAGATTCAAGTTTCCTACTGAAATCCCTTACGTGTGTGAGACTCTGAACACCTTGTCAGTGGAAAACTGAGCTAACTCTAAAAGGCATGTTAAGACTCTCAAACTCGAAGTGCTGAAAGGCAGGCAGATCTTAAAAATTCTAAATAGAAAAAAAAAGGGGGGGGGGGATTCTCTTAAGATTTTTTATTTTAAGTTAAATTTGGTGGGGAAAGGAGCCCAAAAGTCACATTATTTTGTAGTTCTTGATTTATGTTTCATTAAAAAATATTGGGATTACAAGCATTAAAAGGTACAACTGTATTCAGGGCTGTCTCATGCAAATGCCCCCCCCCTTTTTTTTGGGGAGGGAGATTCCCCCAAAAAGAAAGGACTTTAAAATGACAATTGTAATTAAAAAAAAAAAAAAAATGACAATTGTATTGGCAGCCAGACCAGCAGCTGTTAAACATGAACAAGCAGATTCTGTTTTTTCCTTTTTTAAAATTTTAAAAAACAGCCCTCTCCCAATGAAATGGATCAAAAATGTCACAGAGAAACCTATCGACAGCCTAATTTGAGTTCTGAAATTTTGAAGAATGTCATCTAGATAGTGAAATTAACTGCAGTTTCATTCTGTCTGTAGCAACAGCCAAAGTCTAGTTCCCAGAAGAGAAGATTTCATCCACTTTGCTACTCTTTGTCCACAGTTCATGCAGGACACATCGCTGTGCAATTATCAACCAGCACTGACACTGCTCAAAGACCTTTAATAATCCCAATTTTTACTATAAAAGCTCTCATTATCCCAGTTCTCCTCTCTTGTTCAGCGTGCCTGGTCACCTACATGAGGATGAGAAAAAACGTGGACTGGACTCCTCTTTCCCCAGCCATGTTCCCCAGGCCAATGCCACCGCACTGGCCAACCGGGTTTAAAATTAGCCAAGCCTGGGAGAGCCCCAGGTAACCTTCTGACAAGGTTAGCCGGCAGAGCAGCACTGGGCTCAGGGAGGGACTCTAACTTTAAACACGCCCGTCAGGATCTCTTGGAACCATTGCAGTCTGGAAGCCTCAAGAGCCGGATCCACATTGGAAGGAGGCTGACCTAGGGATCTTATTTTTATCCCAGCAAGTCAGCAGCTTCTTTTACTGGTGATAAATACAACCTCCAAACTTGTCACTAACTGTACAATAATTTTAAGAAATTTTAATTGAATATATAAAACATGATATATGGTAGTCTTCTAATTCTAAAACTGACAACCACAGGTGACCCCAAAAATGGAACATATACAACCTGCGGGATACTGATTACGTGCTTCAACTTGGCGGGCCTGGGCTGGGGGACCTGATCAGCCCCTGGGGAGGGTGGTGGGCACGGGCTACAGCGCCCTCCACTGCCCCCCAGGCCTGAGAAAGTGAGGCCGGAGGCAGGCCCCATTTCCTCACCCAAAATACCACCGTTAGGGGAGGCTTGCCGGAGGGAACCGCCTTTTCCCCACCCCCTTATCTTGCCCGGACACTCCCCGTTGCCAGTGCAACTCCCATCACCACCAGTGCGCATACATTGTTGCCAGACACCGTTGCCAGAGCAACTCCCGCCCCTTTTCAAACTACCTCCGTGCCCTCTTAGAACCAATCCTAACCTCCGCACCCTCTCAGAACCAATCCTAGCCTTTATCCCCTCAGCACTGGCTTGTAACAACCCCCGCCCTCTATGCCAGCCTATATAACCTGTGCTCACCCCTAATAAACGCTCTTGGCTTTACCCCCCTGAATAAACCCCCCTTTTGTTCTACCCCTACTGGAGGAAGAGTGTCTTGTCTTTCCCTTCTCGCCGCCCTCCACACCTTGCACGCCTCCGCCGGGGACCGGGCCCAGTCCCCCGCCTCGCCCTCGCCTCCGGGAAAGAGCCCCCCGCCGCCGGTACCCTCCGAGCAACGCCGAGAGCCGAGGGTTCAGCAACCGGCCGCCCCCCCCCCCAGACAAATCAACTGCGACCGCAACTGGCGCCCAACGTGGGGCACCTGCACTTGGAAGTCCTCTCCACGCAGCGGTCCAGTGAAGCCACTCGCTCGCCCGGACGCCTCTCCAACTCCCCTTCTCCTCGCCTGCAAGGTAAGGGCCGCCTCTCCCTTGCCGCCCCGCGGAGCCGCCTCTCCCTCGCCGCTCCACGTCTGGAGCCGCCTCTCCCTCGCCGCTCCGCGCCCGGGCCGCTCCTCCTTTCCTGTATTAACCCGGCTTTGCCCCCGACTACCTTTCGTCCTCTCTTCCTATGTCCCTCATTCCTCCTGACACTCTTCCTCCAGTCACTCTCCCTCTTCCCCTCCATTACCTTGCTGTAGTCCTTTGTGTCTTTGTTTCTTTGTTTGGCGCTGTGTGTCTCTTTGCAACCGCCCCCCCAGACTGCTCCAAAATGGCGAACTTCCTCCTTCTTCTTCTACTGAGGGGAGGAAGTGCTCTAGTGATGACGTCAGCCCTAAGCCGGGCTGGAAACAGCATACGCTTTACCCCGCCCTTTCACAGGGCGGAACTAGTCCGCCATCTTAGGCCTTCGGCCCCGCCCTTTCACAGGGCGGAGCTAGTCTGCCATCTTATGCCTTAGGCCCCGCCCTTTCATAGGGCGGAGTTAGTCCACCATCTTATGCCTTAGACCCCGCCCTTTCATAGGGCGGAGCTAGTCCGCCATCTTGTGTCTTAGCCACGCCTACTGCGCCGCCATCTTGCGACGCTTGGGGCCTCCCACTTCCGCCTCCCCCTTCGACAAGCTCCCCCTCGGAGCCGCTACCGGCAGCTGCCGCCGCTCCTCCCACCCTGCCGACTAACAACCCCTGGCTGCCTTCTACACCTCAAGGCAACCCTTAGGACAGCGCTGCCCCTACCCCCACTCCCGTGCCAGGCCCTCTACTTTAAGTGCACCCTGCTAAAAGCCGGCTTAAGAAAATTTGCCCCGCAGTGTGGCTCTGGATCAGCCTAGCTTCAGATCTAGTCACTCTAGCTGTTCATGTATTTGGAGAGCCGCCGGAAAAAATTATCTGGCCCCTGAACGCAGGCCAAACCCGCCTACTTATCCGTGATAACCCGGACATGCAAATCCTCTTGGAAGGATTTCAGGGGGAATTCAGCTGCCACTATCCTAGCCATCGACTGTTACAGGGGCTCGCCAAGCTTCCCTTCCGCAGCCCCTTCCATCCTTTCCCCTCCTCTGCACCCATCCCGGGTGCCACTACCGTCTTCACTGACGCCTCCAAAACCCGTTTCGCCTTCCTCTCTTATTCCCAGGACCACCCGAAACCCCGCCTATTCAGTTATGTCAACCTTCACTCAGTCCAAGTGGGGGAAATCTTGGCAGTGTCATACGCGCTAAACACCCACTGTAACCACCCAGTAAACATTTTCACCGACAGCCTCTACACGTATCAGGTCTGCCGAGTCCTCGCGTTTTCCACCTTTTTCCCGGGAGACTCAGCCATTGATAAAGCACTTTCTGACCTCAGAAGCATCCTGAAGCATCAACAGGATCCTTGGTTCATTAGCCACATTCGTAGTCACTCAAGCCTTCCGGGGCCCCTGGCTAATAGCAATAGTATAGTAGACCAAGCGGTCTCAGCTCAGAATACCCAAGCTATGCTAACCCACACGGCAGCCCCTCCGGGGGATGCTGTTAACCAGGCCAAGTTATTGCATTCCAGGTTTCACTTTTCGGCTACGTCGTTACATCATTTATGTGGCCTCCCCCTAGACACCTGTAAACATCGTGTCCGCAATTGCGCAACTTGTGCGCCCTTTGCGCCGCTTGGCCCCCTGCAACCTCAGGGAGTCAACCCACGAGGCCTAAAACCCAATTCTAGATGGCAAATGGACGTAACTCACGTTCCGTCCTTTGGGCGCCTCAAATATGTGCATGTAATAATTGACACCTTCTCGGCCATGTGTTATGCAGTCCCCCTTGCCGGGGAAACGGCCAAACACTGTATCAAGGCCCTAAGACAAGGAATTCTCTTCATGGGAGTCCCCTGGGACCTAAAAACGGACAATGGGCCTGCCTATCGCAGTGCCTCCTTTGCGGCCTTTCTTCAGTTATATAACATCACCCATCATTTCGGCATCCCTTATAATCCACAGGGACAAGCCATTGTGGAAGCAGTCCATCGCCGCTTAAAAACACAAATTGAAAAAGAAAGGGCAATGCTCCCCCAGGCAACTCCAGGGGACCTTATCATAGCAGCCCTTATTCACCTTAATCTACTCACATTCAATAAGGATGGGCTTTCGCCCCTACATAAACATTGGGGGCCCTCGTATAGGCCCACCCAGGCCCCAATGGTTTACTGGAAGGACCCAGAGAATAATGCCTGGAAGGGTCCCTCCCCACTCCTCGCCCAGGGGCGCGGGTTTGCTTGTGTTTTCCCAGATGATGCAGCACAACCAATCTGGATCCCAGGAAGGGCAATCCGACCCGCCACCAGCAACCACGCATCTAACGAGACGAGAACGCCGTCGTCTTCGCAACCTGGTGCACCAAATGACAACAGTACACCTGGGCCTGGACCCCAGTCCGAGTGAACCCCCTTTTTCCACAGCCCTCCAGCCGCACCTCAGCTCCAACCAGTCGCACCTCAGCTGCAAACAACGCATCGCCAACCCCATCACCCCAACCTTTCTTACCCCCCTCTTGTTACTCCTCTCCCCTCCTCGGCCTTATCCAAGCAGCCTTCACCTCGGTGAATTTCTCCAGCCCCAATCTTACCTCTTCTTGTTGGCTTTGCCTCTCCACCTCCTTCCCCCTATATGAGCCAGTTGCCTCCAACCTCTCCTTTTCGGAAAACACAGAGAACAGCCCCTTGGAATGCAATTGGAATACCTCTGCCGTCCCCCTAACTTTTCATTCAGTCTCCTTTACAGGAAAGTGCATCCATCCTCGCTCAAGCAACTCTCCCAGCCTCACAGCTTGTGCCAACTACTCCTCTCCCAGCAGCTCTGCCAAGTTTCTTATTCCCCACAACTCCTCACAGTGGCTGTGCTCCTCTACAGGACTTACCCCCTGCCTTAACGTGCAGACCCTCAATACAACTCATGAAACTTGCCTCCTAATTGTCCTTATCCCTAGGGTCCTATACCACAGCGAGGAAGACTTCTTCCTCCGCCTGGAAACAACTGCAGCTCCTGCCCCACTGCAAAAGCGAGAGCCCATCACCGTCCTCACGATTGCCTCCCTCCTAGGTCTTGCAGGCGCTGGCACCGGAATCGCTGCATTAGCCAGTCAAGGCTCCGCTCTAACTCACCTCCGGGCGGCTGTTGACGAGGACATTCGTCACCTACAAGACGCTATTTCCCATCTTAAAAATTCTGTCAACTCCCTCTCTGAGGTAGTGCTCCAAAACCGCCGAGGTCTCGACCTTCTCCTCCTCAAAGAAGGAGGCCTCTGCGCCGCCCTAGGAGAAGAGTGCTGTGTATATGCCAATTCCACAGGTCTCGCCGAGGACAGCCTAAAGAAGGTCCGAGAGGGACTAGAACAATGTAGAAGAGACCGTGAAGCCACCAGTTATTGGTCCCACATCTTTGCCCCCCTCCTCCCTTACCTCCTCCCTCTCCTCGGCCCCTTACTAATGATCATTCTAGCTCTCACTTTAGGACCCTGTATTATCCGTAGAATTGTTCAACTTGTAAGGAAACAAACAGATGCTATTTTTTCCTCGTTCGTGCAAATCCAGTACCAGCGACTCGCCACCTCTGACGCTCCCTACTCCAAGATGACAACCAACCCTCCGCAACCTCACTGCCACCGGTCAACCCGCCGACCGCGAGGCCCTTCTCAATCGCCTGAACCTCGTACCAACCTCGAGCTCCAGTTAAACCTTCCACCTTCGCCCATCCCGCTAGCAGCGAGGCCCTTGTCGAGCGCCCGGGCGCCACACCAACGCTGAGCTCCAGCCTTGCTGAGCAACCGTCAACCCTTTTCCCCTCCCCGGCCTCCCCCTTCCCTCATCCCTTAGCGGACCTCTCCGGTAAGCTTCTTCCTTTAATTAGAAAAGAAGGGGGAAATGCGGGATACTGATTACGTGCTTCAACTTGGCGGGCCTGGGCTGGGGGACCTGATCAGCCCCTGGGGAGGGTGGTGGGCACGGGCGACAGCGCCCTCCACTGCCCCCCAGGCCTGAGAAAGTGAGGCCGGAGGCAGGCCCCATTTCCTCACCCAAAATACCACCGTTAGGGGAGGCTTGCCGGAGGGAACCGCCTTTTCCCCACCCCCTTATCTTGCCCGGACACTCCCCGTTGCCAGTGCAACTCCCATCACCACCAGTGCGCATACATTGTTGCCAGACACCGTTGCCAGAGCAACTCCCGCCCCTTTTCAAACTACCTCCGTGCCCTCTTAGAACCAATCCTAACCTCCGCACCCTCTCAGAACCAATCCTAGCCTTTATCCCCTCAGCATTGGCTTGTAACAACCCCCGCCCTCTATGCCAGCCTATATAACCTGTGCTCACCCCTAATAAACGCTCTTGGCTTTACCCCCCTGAATAAACCCCCCTTTTGTTCTACCCCTACTGGAGGAAGAGTGTCTTGTCTTTCCCTTCTCGCCGCCCTCCACACCTTGCACGCCTCCGCCGGGGACCGGGCCCAGTCCCCCGCCTCGCCCTTGCCTCCGGGAAAGAGCTCCCGCCGCCGGTACCCTCCGAGCAACGCCGAGAGCCGAGGGTTCAGCAACCGGCCGCTCCCCCCCCCCCAGACAAATCAACTGCGACCGCAACAACCTAAATAAGGAAAATATAAGCCTTATCTGTATTTCGCCATCACATAATAGTGTTAACAATGCATTTTAATGTGTTTTCTTGCACTAATAAACAATTTGTTACTATTATTTCACCCAATAGTTTGGGGTTCTTTTATTGTTCACCTAACATTCTACATTCTGCATTTTCCTGAGTCGTGAAATGCTTTTTGTATCCAGGATTTTTTAAGAGGTGTGTAATATTCCATGTCACGTATACACAATTACTTAACTATCTCTCCAAGGCTGGATATTTAGATTTTGCCCAACTTTTTCCTGGTATGACAAACATCCTTGCAATCACTCCTAAGGACAGATTCCTAGAATCAAAAGCAGGAACAATATGAAGGCCACCAGAGTTCAGGCTGCGGACTGTGCCTGTCACACTACATATACAATGTTTACTGAATAAAATGCACACTGTCTAAGTGCTTTCCAAAAAAGGCAGCCCCAAGTCTAATGGGACACCTTCCAAGCACCTACTGGGAGATAATCAGGTCCAGCACAACAAAAGTCCCCTCAGCACTTACGTAAAGGAAAAGAGAACAATTCTGACACCCTTCCAAAAGGACTGGTAGAGTCAGTTCCCTTAAAATCCCTGAATGCCCCTGCCCTCCCCACCCCCCCATACCCTCAGGTCTCCCCAAATGCCTACCACAGCCAGGGGCCTCCAGTGGTTTACGTCATCAATGCCCTTCCAGAACTAGTTGACAGATACTCTAAATATCACCCCTGTTCACAGATAACTTGTAACTCAAGATTTGCTTTTTAAATTTTGTTACTCCTCCCCTCCAACCACCTCCCCAGAGGCCACTGTTTAAAATTTTACTTTCTATCATGTCAGCACTATTTCTTTATTCACTAACTCTCACTATTTTATTCTAGAAAAGCTGAAATGAACAATTATTAGGAAGCAAGTACCACGATGCCTAGAAGTAGGCTGTTTCTTCTAAATTATTCTCAACAAAGCACAATGAATTAGGTTAAATCAAGATGAACTTTATAAACTTAAGATTCATGAACTTAGTACCAATACCAACCCTACTTGTTCCCTAAGGATAAAAGCCATAGCTTAAATCACATGGGACATTGATTTAAGCCTTAGATTGTCAACTATATTCTCAGCAAACTAAGGCAAAAAATATTGAAATGCTAAAATCTGGAGATAGATGAGTCAGACATAGCTCACCTATGACCAGAACATCCTCAGACTGGCAACACTTACTGAGTACTTTCAGTGAGCCAGGCATAATGCCATCTACTTAGAAGCATGATATATCTAACGTTGAATCTCTTTGCTAAACTAAACTATTTTCCACCAAAGAGAATGGACAAATAGTAAGTGGAACAGAGCTTCATTTTCTCTAAATGCCTTTGTCATTCCTCTATTGGGAATGTCAAGGCAGGAACACTAGCCAAGAAGGTTCAGAGGAACAAACAAGGGCCTATACAATCAGATCTTGGAAACCAAGAAGGTACTAGCCTGGCCCTGTGAAGGCCTTACCCAGCCCAGCAGCTAGAATCATGGCCAAGTTGGAATAAGCTCAAAGACAATGCCCACCCACATCTCCATTATAGAAGATGATCCTAAATTCCAAGTCACTAGGAACACGACAGCCGGAGCTGCAGCTTCTCTGCCAAACTGACAAAATTCTAATTGATGGGTGGAAAAATGTCTCTGATTCATGAATCAGATACAAAAACATCAGTTTAAGGAAATACTTTGTACTAGTAAATATAACATGCATAGCTAACAATTATTCAATACTTACTCTATGTAAAGCACAGGGAACAGGACTTTATTTTACTTACTTCATTTAATCGTCATCAGAACTATATGAGATAGAGATACAATAGGATGAGTTCCACTATTTAAACAAAGAAAAGGAAGTTTAGAAACATTACATCATTTGTCCAAAATAATACCACTAGTTGTGGCCAAAATGAAATTCAAACCCAGGTCCATCTTACCTTGAGTCCAAGATCATACTATTATTTTAACCATCTCTGCAAGGTAGTGAACCTCCAATCACTGCAGGAGATCAAGGAGAAGCTGAAAGACCCGTTAACAGGAATGCTATAGAAGGGACTTGGAAGGAGGAAGGAAAATGATAGGGAAGGTCCACTGTAATCTCTGATCCGTGGTGGGTGAACCCAAATTGCCCACTGTGTGCTGGCTCTGCACTAGACTCTGAATGAACTCTACACACTGTTAGAGCTGAGCTAGCTGACCGCCACACCACTATTTTTCCCACTCACAGTAAAAGACAGCTGAGAAACTTCTCTGTCCCAGTCAAGGCTCTGCCCTGCTTCCCCCACAGAAGCTGTGAACAACCAGCAAAAACTGACAGAAACATCCTTCTCAAAGCTCCAAAAAAAACTAAATTAAAGGACTTCAGTAAACAGCAGGTGCCAAAGGATGTCATGGTGCCATCAGTGGCCCCTCCCTCATCCCTCAGGAGCCAGCCAAATCCCAGTGCAGATCCCTGGTCCCAGCTCTGAAGGGAGCAGAGTAACCCTCATGCACATACTGGGTACATGTATGTTTACCCACTACCCAATCTGTCTGGTGGTGGCCTGAAGAAACCATCATCCCAGAACTTGCCCTGTGTGCAGAAGACAGCTCATGGAACTCTCCTACAATACCCCGGGAGAGCAGTTAAGTTGTGCTGCCTGGGGCAAGGGATTGCTGGCTGTAGGACATACAATGCAGTGCCTGGGACCATGAAGAAACTGTTTCCTAGGGAAGAGAGGACATCTAGTAACCCTCTAAACAGAGGAATTCCTAAGGCCACATGCACATGTCCAAGACAAGGCACCAAAAGAATCAGGGAGTCCCGTACCCTTTGGCCTGGAACTATTCTCTAAACTCATTGCATGGATAAGCCCTGAAGGACAGAACTCGCACAGGGCAATCCGCAAAGACCAGGAAAGGAAAGGTGTTTTTTGGCAATCAAGGAAAGCTCTGTCATAACACTAGCTGGATATAAGCTTAAGGAACAGAAACACAACTTAGAGTGTGCATTCCAGCAATAACACATCAGAATATCAAAACGCCCAGATTTCAACAAAAGACTACAAAACATGCAAAGAAATGGAAGCAATGGCCCAAGCAAGGAGAAGATTAAAGCATTAAAAACCATCAACAAGGAGGATCAGACCTGAAACATACAAGATGAAAACTGAAGAAAAAAAAAAAAAAGTCCTAAATATGCTCAAAGAGCTAAAGGAAAACATAAAGAACTAAAGAAAATCAAGAAAATAGATGAACACAAAAAGGATACCAATAGAAAGCTGGAAATTATGAAAAAGAACCAAACAGCTGAACACTACAGTAAAAGAAATTTAAAATTCCCTACAGGGGTTCAACAGCAGAATGGAGCTGGCAGAAGAATCAGAGAACCTGAAGATAAGATCACTGAAATAATTCAGTATGAGGAGGAAAAAGAAAAAAGAATGAACAGCAGTAAACAGAGCCTAAGGAAACTGTGGAACACCATCAAGTGTATTACAATATACAAATTGTGACAGTCCCAGGAGGAGAAAAAAGGGCAGAGAGAATATTCACAGAAATAATGGCTAAAAACATTCCAAATCAAATGAAAGACATGAATATACATTCAAGATGCTCAACAAATTCCAAACAGGATTAGTTCAAATAGATGACACTATGGCATATTATAATCAAACTGTCAAATGCCAAAGATAGACAGAATTCTGAGAGCCGCAAGAGAGAAACGTGCCATGTACTAGAAAGCCTTTATAAGATTTAGTGCCAATTTGCCATCAAAAAACCATGGAAGATCATGTGAAGTGCTGAAAGAAAAAAAAAACCTGCCAACCAAGAATTTTATATCCAGCAAAACTGTCTTTCAAAAGTGAAGGAAAGATTAAGACATTCCCTACAAGAGATGGTAAAGTTTTGCTGGTTGAAAGGAAAGGAAAATAGACAACAGATCAAAGCTGCATGAAGAACTAAAGTTCTCCAGTTAGGTAACATCATTAGTAAATATAAATGCCAGTTCTACCATATTTTTGATTTGCAACTCCACTTTTTACTTCCAACTGGATCTAAAAGGCAAATGCATAAAATGTAATGATAAATCTGTGGATCTGGACTCATAATGTAAAATATGTGATCTGTGACAAGAACTTTGTAAAGGGGTATGGGAACATAGTTTGTGTATTCTGCTGAAGTTAAGTTGGTATCAAAGCAAATGAGATTGTTATGGATTTAGAATGTTAAATTTAAGTCCCATGGTTACCACAAAGAAAATATCGAAGCATATGCAAGCTCATAGAGGCAGAAATTAGAGTTCAGGTTTCCAGGGACAAGGGACAGGGGGAATGGGAGGTTAATGCATAATGGTTATAGGGTTTCTATTTGGGGAGATGAGAAAGTTTTACTGGAAGGTGGTGAGGGTACCAAAATACTGGGAATGTGATTAATCCCACTGAACGACATGCTTGAGAGTTGTTGAATAGGAAACTTGTATATTTGCATATATGTTCCCACAATTTAAAAAATGAATGAATTAATTAATTAATTAAGAAGGCAGGCAGGCAGGAAGGAAGGAAGGAAAAAGGAAGAGAGAGCAAATAAAGAGACAATGTAACACATAATACTGGGTGGGATCTAGCAAGGGAGGAGAAAAGGCTCAAAGAGACACTGTTGGCACATAGTGAAAAATTGGCACATAGCCTATATGCTTTATATCAATGTTAAATTTCTTAAACTTGATAACTGTACTTAAGGTGGTTACATAAGTGAGTATGTTCTTAGGAAATGTACATGATAGAATTAGGTATTCAAGAAGCATGATGTATACAACCTACACTCAAGGGTTCAGAAAATGGACTGACAGACAGTTGGATGGATAGACAGAATGATGCAGCAAATGTGGCAAAAATGTTAAAACTGGTAGATCTGGGTATCTGGGGGTGGGAGGGTAGGGGGTGAGTAGGGGTATGTTGCAGTCCTCTATATGGGGTTTGAATTATTTTTTAATTGCCCTATTAGTTTGAAAGTGTTTCAAAATCAAAGTTAAAAATAAAAGGCAAATGAAAACAAAGGTTGTTGGAGAGTCAAGAAAGACTTTGGCTGCTGTGATCCCAGCAGAGCTAGATCCATGGTGAGTGCTGGTGCTTCTTTCTCCCTCTCCAGAGGTGCAATGGCAAGAATGAGAGGCTAGCTAGTGCCGGGCAGGGAAAGAGCTGCTGCTCTACTTTCCAATCTCCTGCATCTGGATTTTTCTCCAACACAAAGTTAATATTTATGGCAAATAAATAATTCAAATTTATATTGGAAAATACCAAGAACACAGCCAGAAAAAGAAATGCAGGAACCATTCAAACAGGAGAATAAGCATCAAGAAAATATGCATCTTCGCTAGGAGAGGAAAAAACAGCAAATTCAAGTAAAATTAAGGTGTTGTTTTAAATTGCTTAATCCACAAACCTTTAAAGGAAATACTACTGTCTGCAGTGAGTATGACATAAGGAATATGCTAGTGACAGAGAATGACATGATCCAACTGGCTATATTTACTAAGAGCCTCAAAAGGCTTAAATCCTTTGACCTAGTAATCCTAACTCTGGGAATTTATCAAAAAGAATTCCATGGAAGAAAAAAATTATGATCACAAAGATGTACATTACAGAATTATCTATGATACTATGACTAAGGGGATGACTAAGAAAATCACAGTAATTAAATACACAGGGAAACTGTGCATCCATTCACCAGATTTAAGAACAGAACAGGCTAAAACATAAAGGAAAGCTTCTTAAAGAACAATAATGTTAAAAAACCACAAAACTGTATATATATCATGATTGTAACAATGACTATGCATATATCCACAGAAACAAAGTGAAAATAAAAAGGAAATAGTTATGTGAGGATGGTGCTATTACAAGTTTGTTTTTTTTTTAACACTTTTTTCATGTTAGTTTGGTTGTTTTGCAATTTACAAGAAATGATTTCAATTTCTTTTAAGTGGATTTTAAGTAAACTTGTGATACTGATTGAGGTATTTGAGCACTTGAATACAAGAAAGATTAGAGCTTAGAGATCTGTGCATACTTCAAACCTTTTTATCACCAGGACCCATCCACCCAATCTATCTCCAAATTTATGTCTAATCCCAAGCTTCAAAAGCATGCACATATATACACACACACAGATTATAGTCCATTTTAAGTAGACCAAATGCCTTGCTCTTCTCCTCAATCATCAGGGTAGCAATAATAATACCAGTCACTAGCTAACATTTACAGAGTGCATATTCTGTATCTGGCCCTGTTCTAAGCACTATACATGTCTTGACTCATTTACTCTTCATAACAACCTTATGAGGAAACTGCTGTTGTTATTCTCATTTTAGAGATAAGGAAACTAAAACAAAAAAAAATGAAAATAAATTGCCCCACATCTCTCAGTTAGTTGGTGACAGAACCAGGACTTGAATGTCCAGTCTGACTCCAGAGTCTAAAACTGATAAGCACAATAGCCTGCCCATATGAACACACAAGACTGCAAGCCTCTGCTTTGCTGTTCCCCGTGTTTGGAATGTCTTACCTCACAGTCACCACCTACAAAGTACCTACTCATACTTCAGAGGACAATTCAGTTGTTACCTCTTCAGTAAAGCCTCCCCCAGCTCTCCCATGCTGCATTTACTGGTGTTTCCTCCTAAGCCTCACAAAACTTTATACATAAGACTACTCTTTCAGTGATAGAATTCCTCAACCGTTTTGAGTTTACCTCCCTGAAAGATCCCAAGTAGAGGGTGGAGAATGCATATAGCTGTGCTTTCTATAGCCAGGGACCCGCACAATGTCTGGCACATAACAGACAATGAATAAGAGACGGATGGATGGATGAACAAACGGACAGATGAAGAGACAAATGCATGAATGATTTCTGCTCAGTAAAGGAACTGGAGAGCAGTTACTCTGGAGGTTGGTGAATACCTCACACCTACTTGGGGTTAAAATAAAATGGAACCTCAAATCAATGACAATGGACCATGTCAATTTATAGCTATGGTGAAATCCAAAGATGACTCTCAGCACTGAAATGCTCACTGTCCAACTGCTGCTTCACAAACAAACACCGAGTCGCTTCGTATATCTTTCAGAGATGCTTTTCCCATCTCAGGAGGGATTATCACTTCCTCCAGGGTTGTCACTTCCTCAAGTCTAGGTTGGGTGGCCCCCGTGTGCTCCCATGGCTTCATCAACTTGTATCAGAGCACTTCTGTAACTGCTTATCCGTGAGGCTATCCCCCCAATTACAAGCTTCATGAAGGCAGCAACCTTGTCTTACTTGGGGTTCTGTCCTCAGGACCTAGTTCAGTACACACTACCTTTAATAAATATCTAGTTAATTAATTAATTAACTAACTGCCACAAAAAGGAAGGGCTAAGCACCACTGTGATTTTCAAAGCTCCCCTCTGCAAGGCTGTCTTAAGGAACGGTTAACAGGCAAGCAAATATCCACCGAAAATCTGAAGGTTTTCTAACCTGAAACTGAAAGCAAAAGGATTCACGAGTCCTAGCAGCAAGTTTCCTGATGCCTTCTATATTAGAAAAAAAGTGATTTATTTGTGAGCAAGGTGATTTCCAGAATCTACACAACCATAGAGTAAAAGCTCCATGCCCGTCTTCTGACAGTTTGGACTAAGAAGCAGGTGCTAGGCATAGTGCAGGAGCTCAGAGACAGTACCTCTTTAAACTCTCTTGAGATCGAGGGAGTATTTTTCTCTTTGCAGGAACGAATGTTGAAATCGCAGTTCGATCAATTTGTCAGGCACCTATTCTTTGAGCTAAAATTAGAAAACATTCTTTAAGAGCGCTAAATCTTTACTGATACCTAGGGGTCAGCTCAGAAGGTACAGGGGTGATAACTGCTTTTCTTCACCTATTCCATTTTCCATTCTTTAAAGCAGCTGATACTTGTACAGTATTTCTTCTTGTACATGTTTCTGCCACATAAATTACTTAATCAGCCCTAAAACTCTTCTGGTATACATAACCTCAAATCTATTCCTGGTGTAATGTTTCAGGTAGGAGGAAAAAATCTTGGATTTGCTACTGAGCAAAATATGTTTCCTTTCCCCCTCCCCTCACCCATTACTGAGCAAACTGTTAAGAGTGATGCTGAAAGGGAAGCATGAGCGAGGTTCATCCATTCTTTGAACTCTAAAATGCAGCAAGCCCCAAGTGAAGAGCCAAAATGACTTCTAGGACGTCAGTTCAGCTGGAACCCAACAAGGAACATTCTTACATGTGAGTTACTCACACCTTCAAACAGGTAAAGCTGAAATGACAAGGAAAGACTATTATTGCAAGAACACACCTGCTTGTGAGCTGTTGCACCTCAATCAATATGCAAAGTCCTTCCATGGTGACCTGGGATGAAGGAGCTAAGCCTCAGTGGGCATTTTTTTTTAATTCAGTTTTATTGAGATATATTCACATACCATACAATCAATCATGGTGTACAATAAGCTGTTCACAGTACCATCATATAGCTGTGCATTCATCACCCCAATCTATTTTTGAACCTTTTCCTTATACCAGAAAGAATCAGAATAAGAATAAAAAATAAAAGTAAAAAAGAACATCCAAATCATCACCCCCATCCCACCCTATTTTTCATTTAGTTTTTGCCCCATTTTTCTACTCATCCATCTATACACTGGATAAAGGGAGTGCAATACACAAGGTCAGTGGACATTTTTAAACATAGATAATTACCTCTTTTCCCCCTTAGTCTTTCATTTATTGGGTCAAACCAGCCTTATTAAGGGACTTACGTGAATTACAGAGAATAGAAATGTGTAAAACACACAATCTGATTCCAAAGAACTTAACTTCTGTTGGGTAAAGTAAGATCAAACAATATAACCTGGAGGAATTTTTTTCCCCATGTATTCATGAAGATGCTGAAACAGGACTTTTGCGTAGCTTTCAAGTGTAAAATTCCATTTGTACTCCATTCAGCAGTTCACCAGAACAAGCAGATTTCTAACCTACTCATGAATATATTGCCCAAGACTTAAATTTTTTTAAGTCCCATATTACTGGAACTTATTACACATATGCACATTCTAACACAATTTTTGCTTCTAAAGATGCAAACTTTTTCTGACAAAATAACAAGTAAAAGATGGTGATTATAATTTCAGCTGACTTTGTAAAGGCCTTTTTCAAAAGGACATCTTATAAAGCAAATTACAGATAATTTTTAAAATTAATAAATATATTTTTACACCATAATGATTCATTTAAAAGAGAAGCATGCTTTCATTTCACTATTTCAAATAAACATTTACTGTGTTTTTGTTGTTGTTGTTATTTCTGCTTTATCTAGGATATTTCTTAGTGAAAGACCTAGGGTTCCAGCAGGGGCCCATCACACTCTAACATGTACAGTCCATATGGCCATCATGTATGATAAAAATTCTATATTTAATTAATATGCTCAAGCACCATTCAATGAACTTTGAGCATTGTGCCTTCACCTAAAATTAAAATTTAGTGACTATACATGAACACAGGCTTTTTTTCCCAAAGGAAGAGACACAATCACCCACTTTTCAACAACTCTGAATACAATAAAATATCTAAAATCCTAACTGCAAATAATATCACAAACTTCATTTTCCTTTCTTCAATTGAATTCATGTTTATTTCAAGATATACTGTTGCCATGCAAACCTGTCTATTCCTGAATTAACCATTCTCGGTGGGTCAATAGCAGAAAAAAAAAAAAAGACTAGAAATAATAAAACCTTTGATCATATGGGTTATAAACACGTTCACTTGATTCCGTTTTGAAGGGAAACAGTAAATGACAGAATGACAGGAAGAGAAAAGGATGCATTTGGATTTGCAGGACATTATGTGCTGATTCACACAGAGAGGAATCTGAGAGGCAACTCCTGGCTAGAGTAAACAGTTACTGCAAGCACATGAAAAATTTTTAAATATGCTTTGTTCATGATTCACATGCACTGATAAAAGTGCTTCAAGGACTGCCTTCTTCACTGCTCTAGATTCTGTCTGATCATGAGTCACATGAATGTCTGTGTCTACAGGATAAAACATGGATTATGAGCTTGTTCTGAAGGACTGAGTTAGACACAGAAGGGTAGATATCCAGATAGCTCACAACATGGTTTGGTGTCTTAATACACATACAAGCATTCATTCAATTAGTCTCAAACAGGCATGCAGCCAACTTCAGGCCAGACTCTGTGCTGGGGAGAGGAAGATGAGTGATAAGCATGCTCCTTCCACAAAGATCTCAATGGTCCAGTGAGAGAGGCAGACACATCAACAAATAACCCGAATGCAACAGGGGAACTGCAAGGATGGAAAGATGAACTAAGCATGTCAGGGCACAGAGGGTATGGGGCCAGAGAATTCATGCCAAATGGTCTCCACACGTGAGGCATACATCTACCTGAGTCACAGCTGTAACCGCAGAACAGTGTAGGTGCTCAAAAGCAACAAGGGGGGGGGGGGTTTGGCAGAAGAGGGGAGGGGCAGGGAGGAAGGAGAAAGTTGAGTTTGGTAAGGCATGTGAATCCAGCATAGAGGCCTGGGTTTGAATCCACATTCCACCGCTGTCTAGCTTGTATGAGGACAATGCATTTAACCTCTCCATGTGTTGGTGTCCTCCTCAGTGCCTTCAAGGGGTTGTGATGAGAAACTGGAAAGGCTTGGCATGGACGGTATAGGTGTTAACCCTCTCTGCTCTGGGAAGATTTCACAGCCGAGACCTTCTGCCTGGGGCAGGAAGAGGAATAACAGAGCCATGAGAAAAGTGGGATAAGAATTCTTTTGTTCTTTTTCTCCTTCTTCTTCTCCCTTTTCTACTCCTTCCTTTATCCAATGCTGACTTGGATAAGACTCAGAAAGACTGCACCAAAAAGGAACCAGGGGGAAGAGAGAGAGGAGAGAGAACCCCCTGGGGCTAGGGTATCAAGTACCCAATCTTTAAATCAATATGGAGAAAGGAGAGGATGGCCATCTTGTAGAATGGAAGCCCTCAGTATTTCTAAACTTGTGGGAAAAAATTCCTGAGTCAGGCACCTACAAGGTCTCAACTTCTGCATGGTTATTCTGCTCTTCTGGACTGTCTCAGATTCTTGACAATTAACCAGAGTCATTTATTCTTCATTTATCCAGTTTAATTTCCTTTAGTAAATTAAATTAATTGCAGCACATCAATCAACACAAAAAACAGGCTAAACTAAGCTTTAATACAATTTTAGGTCTTCTATTTTCTTTTTAAAAAATGCATGTGTTTCCACATTTATAGTTGTGAATGCCAGTAAATAAGGCCTGCACCCTGTAAGGCTAGCACATTTATGTATACATGTATATTCACATGTACATGTGTGTTATTTAAGAAATATTGGGGTATGCATCTATATATAGATATAGACAAACCTCCTCGTGGCTGAGAGAAGCATGACAGAACCACAATGGACATGGAGTGACATAGGAGAGTAAATTGTGTGTCTATCTCAGAAACCTGCAGGTCTACTCTGCACAAATAACCAAGGTCCCACTCAATGAAGAAACCCTTAAAATTCCCAAGAAGACCACAGGAACAGGGCTTGAGGTGCTCAAACTCCAGGTGACTAGACCCAGGCCACTAAGGAACTTTTCTCCCTTCCTCAAGAAGAGCTTCCCTTTCAGTAAAAACAAGGAACTTTGCTTTAATTAGGGGAGCTCAAACCTGTTGGTGTGGGAAGCAGGGTCCCCTGGGCTATCTTCTCACCTGGAAAAGAACACAGTGAATATGGGGGAACTGGAACACTCAGCTTCCTGTCCCTTCACTCTCAGAGGCTAGGAAATGCAGCAAGGTTCACTATCATTCAACTCAAAAGGCCTTTACTGAGCAGTGGCTATGTATAAAGTGTGCAAAGCCCAATGCTGAGAGCTTACTCCTTCTCGTGACATTGTCTTACATGTGTTTCACAACAACCCAGAAGGCAAGCCAAGTGGTATTACCTTCTTTTTGCAGGTGAGGGGTCTAAGATTCAGAAATGCCGGTGGGGCCCCGGCCAGGCCCCAGAGAAGCCATCATGCTGCTTTCCAATCCCGAATCTGGCCAAAGAGCACTGGCAGAGTGAGAAGAACTGGAGCTCCTGGGTTCAGGTTTCAGCTCTGCCTCTGCCGGTCACAAAGCAGAGTCAGATGAAACCCCTCTATGCAATCATCATTAAACAAAATTCTCACAGGTTGAGTCAGAAGTTTCCTGTCCATCATCTCTGCTATACCACCCCCCACCCCAACCTGTTTTTCCACTGCCCTGGGTGTGCACCCATGTGCACTGAGGGATTCTTCCACTGTCTGCCTTTCTGGAAGACAAGAGCCATCTCAACAACTGGCTCCAGCCCAAACGGTGAACCCCAGAGCACCCATGGAGGACTGTTGAAATTTCTCCTCACTATATCCCTATTATCCAAGGAATTTCCAGTTGTTTTTCTCTTCACCCTCACTGTAAGCTCCACACCAGTGACCTAGCTTGGACTTCTCCACATTCTTCATCACTGTGACTCCTCTTTTTCCCCAACCCCCATCCCTGGAGCTAAGCCAAAACAAATATTCGCATGGCAAACATTTTCTGGGTATCTGCTAGGTCAAGTGTGAAAAAATGGAACCAGGGACTGGGTTTTTAAAGAGACATAACAGGATGCGGTCTCAGCCCTTAAAGAACTCACAATCTAGTGAGAAAGACAGAGAAGTAAACGGTTGCTGGAATTTGCTGAATCACTTGACACTGGAATTTGCCAGTGGCTGGGAGCTGGAAGGGACAGTGAATGTGAAGGATGACAGAGTCTGTTCCTGATACTATCTAGAAGGATATAATGACAGGCTGACTTTAATCAGGTGGAAATTCAATAAGGACAAATGTCAAGTCCTGCACTTAAGTCCAAAAAAATCAACTCACAAGCATAGGATGCAGAAGACCATATGAGAAAATCTTAAAGGACTGGGTTGTCCACAGCCCAACAACTCAGTTGATGAGGCAGCTAAAAAAGCTAATGCAATATTGGGCTGCCCTGATTAGAAATGCGTTCAGAGAAAGGAAAAGTGTGATCTCAAATCTGTATCCCAAAGACAGGAAGCAGATGCTCAAAAGTGAGTATATTTAGGAGAGCAAGCAGAAGAGTGAAGTCCCATCATAGGAAGAATGGAGATGATGGCGATGAGGAGGCTGAGAATGAATAACTTAGAAGGGCCTGAAAGTCATCTTCAGCCTGGAGTCTTGGGCTTCACAGTCCAAATCCTGGAATATACAGATAGTTTACCTAAACCATAAAGGCATCAAGAATATGTATTGCAGAATGGCTTAAAGTTGCCAAAAAAAAAAGAGAACACACAACATATCTGACAAATGGGGAAAAAACACATATCCATATTATGAAATTATATGCTATCAATTTAAATATTAAAAATATTTATCAATATAAAAGGATAATCAAATTCTATTTACCAGAAAAAGAAAACTAAATTATGCATGACCAGTATAATTCATTTTGTAAACACACACAATACACATCAAAATCTGTGCACTGAAAACAGTATTGAAAACCATGTAGTGTGAGGCTAACACTATCTATGAGTGGTGAAATTATAGGTAGTTTTACATTTTCTTTTTGTTTCTCTATATTTTCTCAATGTTTCATAATGAATATATATTGCAAATCTGATAAAAAATTATTTTAGATATTTCAAAAGAAATAAACTTAAAGGGACTAGCTTATGAAAAGAGGAATCAGGCTTATGCTCTATGACTCCAGTGGTGGAGAGGTGATTAGGACTTATGGGTAAAATTTCTAGAAGACCCAAGAAAAATATTAAAAAAAAATATTCTAGAAGACCCAATGTGAGCTCAATATAGGTCTACAAGTGAAATAAGGTGCCTTTTCTTGTAAGGCAAAAGAGCTGTACCTCTAAAAAAGGATAAAAACTTCTTAGGAACTGTAGGGGAAGCATCCATGGAATACAGGGTTAGATTGTGCTAAATGGTTCCCTTAACACTACTTGAGCCATCCCTTGCCCAGAACCCACAATATTTCTTTCATATAAGCTCAAATCCTTGATCAAATTTTTAACATCTACCTTTCTGCTCTCTCATCAACGCCGAGTCAAATTGGAGTATAGTTAAAAGAATACTCAACCAGGAATCAAAACACCTAGATGAGAATCACAGTGGTACCACCAGAAAGAATACAGCCTTGCACAAATCACAATCTCTAGAAGCCTCAATTTCTTCACCTATAAAAGGGCAGTAAAATTTACACAACCTCACAAGGTTCTGCTGATAATTCAAGATAAAGTCTAAGACAGTGCTTTTTAAACAACAGAGGGCTATGTAAACAAGAAACAAGTTATTCCTCTCGGTATTTCCCTGCACAGTGACTGGAACATCATGGCTGCTTGGTTTTATCATGAGTGATGGATTAGTCTGATTTTGACTCAGTGTGATGAACTAGCTCACACAGGACTTGCTAACATGTCTTAATAAATATTAATAAAATAGGAAGGAAGACAGTAAAAAACGTTGGACCCAGTGAATCTGGGTACAACAGTTAAAGGGGTTGTCTTAGTGCACGACATTGCAGAGCCTCTGAGATGCTGCACTGTGAATCCGCAACATATGGCTATTACAGGCAATATCCCCCAGCATTATTCATCCACACAATCAATCCCTTTTCACAAGACATCTCATAAAAAGAGGGTTCACGGCATGCCCTGAGAACAGGGATTCCGTGCATGCTCTGTTGCAACAGCCCTGAAGCAGAAGTGGAATGTCCAATTGTCCAAGAGCTATAGGCAGGCCATCAGGATGGAACCAGGCACCACCGTGACTCTGAGATCCCATGATCTACACTGCGGCTCAAGCACACCTCCAGCTTTCCCCTGAACATTTATCATACCACAGAGTATAATAATGAGTTGCTCTTTTCTCAGTTTCTGGGAATGAGACTTGATTTTTCACCTTGACGACAAGTTTTTTTCGAGGCTAGGACTAAGGCTTACATCTTTATCTACAATCCCTAGTGCATGCTGGGAACTCACTGAAGACTTGGGGATGATTTGACTGAATCTTGATAGAACCCGCTACTTCAAGTGTAGCCTATGGCCCAGCACTATCAGCATCACCCAGGACTTTGTTAGAAATACATATTCTCAGGCACCACCCCAGATCCACTGAATCAGAGTCTGAATTTTAACAAGAGTCCAAGGTGATTCCTATATGCTAACAAGGTGATGCAGATGCTGCTGGGCTACAGACCACACCTGCAATAGCAAGGTGAAGCCCTGGGTTGGGGGGGGGGGGGTCGCTCATCCGATAAGAACTCCAAAGGCAAAAGAAGGGCTTCATTTGTTCCTTCCTTCTTTCCTTCATTCATTCACTCATTTGACAATTACATATTAAATCCCTACAATGTGCCAGGCACTTTTCAGGTATCACTGAATGGTAAGGTTCCTCAATTACAGCTGCCTGCCCTGAAATTTCAGCTAAAAACAATTTAAGAGCCTCTGAATTTCAGCTCCTCCAATCCTGGGCCAGCTCCTCAAATGTTTTGCAGGCGTCAGGGCTGATATCTCCTGAAAGAGCATCAAGAAGCTACCCACACAATAGCCACAGCCCAGTGGTTTAGGCAGAGCCCCTTTATGTTTCTGCAGGTGCTACATTCCAAAAATATTTTTTGTCAGAAAGTATGGCAGGAATGCTACACTTAGGGAAGAAAAGAGGTTAAAGAAGGGCCTTATTTTTCTTGAGGGAGAAAAGAGACTAAAATCCTGTCTGAGAGGTTTACATTTTTAAAATGTATTTATTTTATCAACCACATGCTTGCAAGTCAAACATCCCTTCAAAGACATTTTGCAGACAGAGATATTCTGGGAACACACTGGAGGCAGCTTATTTATCTGCTGCTATTACAAGAGTAGCCTGAAGGGATGAGTCTCAGATGCTATCTCCCACTGAAATGACTGTTTGCCTGCCTGCCGCTTCTATGCCAGATCACAGCTATTTCATATACCTCCAATACCCTCCTGCTCAGTCCTGCCAACTGTCTCTGCCCCCACTGGTCCTCTGAGAGCCTCCTAGTTCATCCAGGTCACTCCCTTAGAGAAGCGCTATTTGCTCCATGTGTTCTGCACCACCTTTGGGGTATGTAAAACTGACAATGAGAAGTGCAATTAATATACGGGGGCAACAAAACTACTGAAGATTGCAACAGGGCTGGAAAATCCCCAGGGCTGGGAGGATCCCAGGAAGCACAGCTCCTCAGTTTCATGTCCAAAATGAAATAGAAAGGATGCATACTCCAAGTCAGCTACAACTGTCCCTTAGGATTTAACCATCAGTAAATGCTTTCCAGATCTCCCACAGTCCTCTGGGCTTACCTTTGCCTGCTCACAATGTACTGTAACGGTCTCTCATTCCAAACAGTGGGCACCTTGTGGGCAAGCCTTATATCCTGCTCACCCTAGCATTCCTGGAGCTCAGCAGATGCCTGACACATACAGGTCTTCAATAAATATGTAGAATGACAATTCAATCATTAAGCATTTAATGAGTGCTGAGTTTCAGGAATACAATATTATATACTTAAAAGATAAAAAAAGAAATGGGTATTCCTTGTTGGCCTTCTGAGACTAAACAAAGCAAGGAACAACAACTATGAAAGCCTTAGATGTTAGGGGTGAGGGAATTCCTCGAGCAGAACAAGCCAAGTGCAATAAAATGGAATTTCCTTATCCACAGTATCTCCCACAGACCCATCCATATTCAGTAATTCATTGTCACACACCAGCCTTTTATTCTATAGTTGACCAAATTTCTCATCTGCCTTTAAAATATCAGTATACTGTACGGTATATTATCTTAATCCTAAACTGTTGTATTACGATGAGAACCAGAGTTCACATTGATATGTGTGCTTTATACTCTACATTTTTTAAAAAAAAATGCTTTTCGTAAGTATTCTGGCTTCATCTTCACCCCCAGTTGTAAGGTAGGTATTGGTCCCATTAGAGACGAGGGCAGCGAGGCCCGAGATGTAAAATGGTTGCACCACAAACAGGGCTGCTAGGACCCAATTCATGCCCCTCCACTCCACTCCAAAATGCTGTGCTCTCACCACTAACTCAGCTTGTTCCAGGCCCCTCTCTCCACGTTAGCATCACTGTCCAAGAGAAATAAAATGCAAGTCACATGTTATTTTACATTTTCTAATAGCCACATTGCAAAAGATTAAAAAAAAAAAAAACAAAAAACACAGGTAAAATAACTTATTTAACCCAACGCATCCAAAAAATTATTGTTTCAACATGTAATCAATATTTTAAAAATCACCAATGAGGTATTTTACATTCTTTTCTTTTTGTAGTAAGTCTCCAAAACCCAGAGGGCCTTGTCCACCCACAGCACATCTCAATTCAGACTAACCACCTTCCACACGCTGAAGAGCCACAAGCAGCTGACAACCACCGTACTGCCTGGCGCAGGGGTGCCTGAGTCTCACAGTAACACCTGCTGTTTCCAAGCACATAAAGCAGTGGCACCGACTTCTGTTGGATTTGAGAACTGAGAGACGGCTGGTTCCAAGGACATAGGTTCTCCATGGTAGGTGACTTTCAGCTCCACCTTTCATGTCTCACTGTAGATACCACTCCTTCAAGGAAACCTTCCCTGACCACTCCCCCACCAAGTTATGTTTCCCTCCTCTGTGCCCCAGGGTACACTGCACTTCCCTCCTTGTAGCCCTTAGAACGCCATAATGTAAGTCAGTGTTGTGCACCGTTAAATGTTCCTTGAAGACAGGAATGTGTCTGTTTCATTCATAGCCAAAGCTTTATCGCCTAGCCCAGCACTGGCTCAATAAATATTTGTTGGATGCATGGATGGATGATAGGATGGTTGGATAAATGAATGGGAATTCCTCCTAACACAAAAATCTCTCCCTCTCTCTCTTTCTCTCTCTAGGTCACAGTATCCCGTCTGTGAAAGCTACACGATTCTTTCCAGCACTGAAAGTCAAGAAGGCCACGCACAGCAATTTGGGTCACTCAGACCTCTCTGACAAGGACAGAGGGGGCATTAAATTTACCCTCATTCCATAACCTGCTCAACCAGCCTAAGACATAGGGAGGAAAAGCTTCTTTGTTTCTCTAGAACAGTGCAAACTGGGGCAAAATAAATTGCTTTCAGTCTCCAGAAATATTTTGCGAACTTCCTGCTATTCTACTGAATTACAGAAATGTATATATTCTCTCATATAATTCCTGAACAGCTTACTTGGCCAATCATTTACATATTTCTTAAGTGGAAAATGTTTCACTTTTAGTCATTAATGAATTAATGTCACAAAATAGTCTTAAGGTCAGGTTTTAAACTCCAAAGAGCTGGGTTTTCATTGCTACCACCTTTTTGCCAGCTAGCTGTTTAAACATGAGCATGTTATATGTAACCTCTATGAACCTCAATTTCCTCATCCATAAAATGGGGATGATAAAAGCAGTTTACAGAGTTGCTATAATACCAGTATGTTTTATAAAACAGTAAAGAGCCAGACAAATGTTAGCTACTACATACACTATTTCTTCTCAAGGATGTCAAAAGTGGGCTGGTGGAGCAATCCACAATCAACACAGCAAACACCGAGACCCGTGCCTGGGCAGCTCAAGCAAAGGTCAGACGAACTCTACGTGCACACAGAGATGAAAGTCAAACAGGCCCACAACTGACCACCTCTGTAACGCGGAGCAAGAGACAAAGCAAAGCCCCAAGGGGCTGGCGGAGGGTCACAGGTGGGAGCAGAAGGGCAGGCTCCAGGTAAGCCAGCATCTGGCCGCCTGGCCCCACCAGGAGGTGGCTGCGAGGGGGGAGCTGCCTACTGGAGCACAAAGGACAAACACAAAAGAGCCAGCCTTATGGGGCGGGGAGTTTCTGTCCCAGAAGGGCAGGGCCCCTGCTGAGCAAGAGGTCCTGCCCTCAGTCAAGCGGATAGGGAGCTGGATAAATAGCTTCACCAGCCTTTTCTTTCTTCTGCAGTGCTTCAGAGGCGCCTGAACTTTCCCAAACTGGTTCTGCCCATTTCAAGCAGGAGCTAGGTTTTCGCATGCATGTATGTGTGTGTGTTTTAATATTTCAGAAGAAAGCACTTTGCAGTCAGAGAATGAGTCATCAGTAATCCTTGTCAATTTGCCAGAAGCCTGCCCCTCTTCATTACAAACATAAAGATAAAAGCTCTTGCACTACATTAGCTGGCATACGCCTCCACAGACAGTACAAATAAATTAATTGTGCCTCATCTCAAACAGCCCAAGAGGTGTGCGGGAAGGAAAAATGCGCTCATTTTGTTTCATTAACAAATTAAACTGAAATAGACCCGCCACCATTCTCTTATGTACCCAGACCCAACAACTATTCTGCCGACATCAGAAATCTAACTGGCGCCTGTTTTGGACAGCACTCCCCAAGGAGAGCCCATGCCCTTGAGAAATCTATATCCCGTGCCCAAGGAAGTGTGTATCCTTTCACCCTTTTGTGGTCCTTGGAAAGGGAGGAGAATCCAACTGGAGGGGCCAAACTGCAAGGCCAGGCTTGGGTTTGGCATCGCCACTGAGGAGCCTGGGAAGCAAGATGCCCATCGAATGCTGGGCACTGCTGCGAAGGGAGGGCGTTTCAATCATTTACCCAAGGCAAATAAACAAACCAGTTCAGTGGCCATGGTATGTACGACAGGGTAAAAGAGCCTGTCATCCAGCAAACTCTGTCCTACTGAGGATGGCAAGCATTCCAGAAGGAACAAAGTTATTCAAGACCAACTTGAAAAACAAGTTGGACTCCCCTTGGCCACAAGCTAAGATTACACCCTCAAACACACCTTTCTAAGATTTCATGTGAGGCGTATGCTTTTGCTATATAGTTAAAGGCAATTTATTACAATTCTATGGTTTTGTTTATCTTAGTTCCAAACTACTACGTAACTTAGGCAACCTACATTTTGTAAGTTAAAGGCTCATGACAAAAAGCTGATCCTTTTATGTTTGTATCTCCAATCAGACAAAAACACTGCTTAAAGGGGAGGGGGGAGACAGGAAATCGGTTAGTGGAGGGAAAGAACAAAATGGAATCTAGTGGGAAGAAGAGGAAAAGCCCCTCTACTCTCCAAATATCACCCTATTAACTTGTGACCTGTAAGGAAATTAAGATCATAAAAAGCTAATCCAGCTATAAAATATGTCCAAACTATTTATTATACAGATGGAATCTGGATTTGCTTTTTGTTAGTTTGGTTTGTTTTCTAACTGTAAAATTCAAAGATCTGACTTCCAAAAATTCTACACAGAAAATGTGATCTCAAACAGCTAAGTCCTATTCATAAGAAAGCAAGCAAAAAATAAAATAACATTAATAATAATAAATAAATAAAGCCATACTCAACCTTATCTAATTAAAGATACACCAATTAAGCACTGAGGCTCTATTTTGTACATATTAAATGAGCCAAGCCTCTGTAAGAATTACAATATCTAATGCATGACAAGATGTTAAAACTGCTAATTCATGTACTACTGGTGGCATCGTAAACTGGTACAACCATTTTGGAAAGCAATTCAGCAATATCCATTCTGAGCCAAAAAAATGTTAGTGTCCTTTAACCCAGAAATCTTACTCCTGGGAATTCACCCTAAGGAAATAATCCACAATGAGAAAGAAGCCATATCTGGAAGTATTATTTATAATAACACAAAATTGCAGGGGAAAAAAGCAAAATGTCCAATAACAGATGAATAATGGGGTTAAGTAAATCCAGCCTGTGGGATGATAGATTGTAAGTCCACTAAAAGTCATCTTGAAGACTATGTAACCATTTGGAAAACATTTGCTTAAGGTTTACTGAAAAGAACAGAATACAAAATTGAGTCTACATATGATTACAGCTATATAGAAATATGCCAACATACAGACAAGGGCTAAAAGGAAAAATGAAAGCAGTTGTGTCGGGATGGCAAGCTTGTAGATGAACATTTTTTCCTCCTTTATTGATATTCTTTATTGTGGTCACAGTATTTTTTGTTGTTAAAGAAGAGTCACAGGGTAGTGATACAGCAGCTCAACTCACATTCAAAGGATGAATCTGGAATTTAGGAAACCAATACACTTTTTTTTTTACTACAGTGCAATACCTAGCCCTAGAGTCTCAAGTCTCTGCCCTATACTTTGCCTGGGTATGTCAGATCACATCTCTCAGCACCATCCACCAGAAGCTCCTCCACCCAGCAAGACACACTGATGAAGAAAGGGATGCTTGGAGAAGCTGGATGTCCTGCCCAAGGACTGTAGGCTGCTATAAGATGGGGGAGTTAGATGTGCCTTCAGATCTGTTCCCTCCAAAGCATTGTGCCATCCTAACCACTGTACCTTATAATTCCAAGAACCCTCCCCACTCCAGGAAATAGTTTGCTCCTCACATCTACGAAGTGAGTAAACTTTCTTTCAGAACAGTGTGAATCTGACACAGTTTCACACAAGTGTGGTTCATAAACCACATGCATCCAACTCAACTGCACTGCAAGTTAAAGCTGAGATGAATCAGAATCAGAATGAGGGAGGCACCATAACGTGAACTGAACCAGCCTCTCAGGCAAGTCTTATGCCCAGGGATACTGGAAACCCACTGGTCTAAGACTCATGCAAACACACACCAAATCCAAACATACGTCCATCTCCCTACACAAAAAATTCTTCTGGATGAGGAAGAGAAGCATATTTAGAAGCTTGTATTTCTTCAAATGAATATTTAACCCCCAAAAGTGAAAATGTTTAAGATGAAAGAGCACAAGACAAGGATCTATTTCTCAAAACCTTTTTTCTCCTGATGAAATAATTTATCCAATTTCACAAGCCCCATGTCTAGTATGTGCTGGGTACATAAAAAGTGTTCAAAAATGCTTGTTGAATGAATGGGTGATCAATGACTGAATGAATGAACTGGTACACAGTATCTGTGTCCACTATGTTTAGTATTGTTTGTTCACTACAGTGTAAATTCCATGACATGGGCAGTGGGGGTCAGAGGGGAGGAGTATGTTTCATGTGTCTTGTTCTGAACAGCATCCCCAGCTGCTAGAGCAGGGCTTTGGGGATATTATGCACTCATAAACAGTGGCTGAATAAATAATAGTAGCCAGTAGCAAAAGCTAGAAAAAATGAGTGTTCCTTGACCCAGTCATCGAAGCAATAAATGGAAGTTGTCCCTAAAGGAGAAAGGAAAGAAAAACAGCAAGAGGGGAAGCTTCTTTACTAAAGTTTCCACACTCAAGTACTCTCAAGGAAACATCACAGCTACACCAAGGGGTTCACCAGTAACCTGAGGTTTGGTGGGATTAAATGGTTCGCCCAAGGACACAGGTAGTAAGTAGAGAGAGCTGGGACTCCAATCCACACTCTTTATACTCTAACTAAACACAGGGTAGTCAAACATGAAAAATAAGATTAACATAAGAAATACAAAGTCTAAAACAATGTCCCATAAAGGATACATACACGGTCCAAAGGAAGCCCACAGCAGATATGTTAACTGTGAGAAGCTTCCAGGAGGTGCCCGGGCAGACCTCAGACACAGCATGGGCAGGAAGTCACACCTGCAGAGGAACTGCCCCTTTAGCCTCTGAACGCAGTGAGAGCATCTCAGCTTGTCATCTCAGGGCCCAGTTCTAGTCCTAAAAGCAAATTATCATCAGCTGCAACCACTTTACACTGAAATGAACTTTAAACGCAGACCCCTGGCAGCGCTCTACTGGTTATAAGCGTCGAGCACCCGAGGACACCTTGCAGTCTAGTCGAGAGCAGACTTTGAAATCAAACTGGCCTGGATTCAAATCCTAGTCAACTAGTTGCCGATGGCAAGACCTTCATCTCTCAAACCTCAGGCTCCTCATCTATGAAGGGGGATAATAAAGCTTACCTCAAAGTCATTTTGAGGATTAAATAATGAACTTAAAGCACTTGCCACAGGACAAGGTGCAGTAAATGATACCTGTCAAAAACAGTTACTGTGACTATGCAAAATCTGATCTGAACACCTATGTGTTCTTCATTCTCCAACTTTTCCCATTCCATATAAAAAGCTTCATGTATTAACACAGGGCATATACTTGTTATTTTTAACAGGCACAGAATAAGTATCTATTCCTCTCCCTGGGGATCTCACTTTTTAATGATTCCAACATTAGATTTAACATTAAATGCAAACTGATCCACAAAACAGTCTAACTGGAAATTAAGTATGACAAAAACATTATCCATGATTTAATTAGGAGAGCAACCGATGTGGTGAGAAATGTCCCTCACGTGGGAGAGAAGCTGGGGATGGAGCTCCACGTTGGCCAATTACTGGCTTATGAGATCTGGAAAGTCACTTAAGTTTGTCTGGGACCGCACTTCACTTTTTTATCTACAAAATGAGGAAGTCAGAGTTCAACGATCCTCTCCAGCTCAAAGAAAGGAAATCTATAATTCAAATCATGTCAGCATATATTTATGGAGCAAACGGCTCTGGGGATGCAAAGACTCAGTCATGCCCTCAAGGAGTTTATACAGATTAGGGAAACCACAGCCAGTCCCATCCCTCAACACAATCACGGCTTGCAAAGTGGAGGAGTTCTCATTTTCATTACAAACAATGCTACCTGGCATGTGTTCCTCCCACACCCCCTTCCCCTCTTTTTTTTTTGAGGGGGGGGGATGGGGGGGTTGGGTGGGGATATATCCTTATTGTTTATTTCCCAAAGCATAATTTTCAAGTCACAGAGTCTCAAGAGCTCTTCCCTCTCAGGAAGCTCATCTGACATTATCTTACCCAAGTTAACGTGAGTGATATTTGGGGAAAAAAACCCTCCGCCACCATGGGACAAGGACAGTTCCTCCACAGGAGGCAGCCACTGTACTCCCTCATCCTCTGGGCAGAGGCATCAAGTCCCCAGGTCCCTTCTATCACCTCCCCCAAACCCTCTCTCGTTTGACTCTGATCAGGGTGTGGTAAAGAGGGGCTGCTGCTCTTTGCAAGACCCTGAGGAGGGGGCTCAGGGATGACCCAAGCCAGGATAACAAGCTCCGTGCCATTTATTGCGAATGTCACAATCAAAGAGATGAGCTTCCCCAAGCCCTGGGATCCCAGAGAGCAACCACAGCTACTCGGCAGGAAGCCCCTTCAGATGCCCAAGAACACCTCACAGCAAAGTTTTCAAACTCTTTAATAAGAGAACCGCCCTTAACTGAAAAAGCTATAGATACATATAAAGCATATGGAAGTAAATTTCACATTATTCAGTCCAAATTGGGGTAGAGGAAGGCACTTAAGGTAACATTAGGATGGAGGCTGGAATGTGATGAAATTGCTCATTTTCTAAAATATCTGGATCAATCACAGTAAAACAAATGTAAAAAAAATCACCTGACTACAGCTTGGCCTTGGACTGTGCTTGTGAACCCTACCAGGATAAGCGTGTAATTTGGAGAAGAAAAAAAGAAAGAAAAGGAACTAGATTCAGAAATACTATCCTTACCCAAAGTCAAAATGTTATTCTTACATAACTTCAAACTCAAATTATATCAATTATCCCACTAAAAAAAAGTGCAGAGGGAGGTGGAACATCAAAATCTTTACAGAAGAACCACATGCTTCCACATCCATGGCATCATACCAAGCCTGTGCCCCACAGGAGACGGAGGGGAACCCAGAGACCACGGGAACACTTGAGGATCCTGAGGAAGGGGACGGTAACGGTAACAACAGTAAAATCCCCCTTTGAAGAAGACCTTTTCACCTTCACTATCTTCTTAGATGGCCCCAAGACATCAGTTCTGTGAACCAGGTGGGGACACCTCCGGGTTATGCCTATTTTCCAAATGAGGAGACATGCTCGGGAGAGGTGAGGCGCCAGAGCCAGCAAGTGACAGGTCTGACATCGGGACCTTGGGCACTGCCAGAGCAAGCCCTCCTCCATTCCTCGCAAAGAATACCCAGGACACGTTCCCTCCGATGTTGACCTATCTCGCTATTCTGTTTGAGAGATGGTGGGAAGAGGTGGTAAGCAGTGAGCTTATTTTGAGTTGCCAACTACCAGAGCTGAATATAACCCACCTCACAGGATGAGGTTAGGAGAAAAGAAAGCCACTTCTTCCTCCTTTATCTTAACAACATCAACAACCACAACCACAATAAAGATTTATATGCTACTCATGAGCCAGGCAGGGTTCTAAGCACTTTATATACATTAACTCATTTTACTCTTACAACAGTCCTATGAGGTAGGTACTGTTATTACCATCCCCACTGTACAATTAAGTAAACAAAGATTAAGTAAGTTCTCCAAAGGCAAAGAGCAAGAAAATAGTGGGCCAGGAGCCAAGCAGTCTGAGCCCAGATGCTGCTCTTGCTCACTAAGATACACCTCAAGAGAGTCCCAGTGTTAGTGGAGATTTGAACTTGCCTTGGAGCTGGGGTGAGGGATGGTGCAGTGGAGCTGAAACAAGGGCAGAATCCTAAGAGCTGACTGTGAATACCACACAAAGCTTCCTTGATTCCAGATGCTTCCAGCTTTCAGAAATATACAGGTCACCACCTTGCTTCCCTCTCTCCCTCCACCTTCGTTATTGGGTTACTGCAGAAGGATCGTGTGTTAAAGCAAACACTCTTTTGACATAACCTAATAACCACCTGTCTCCCAGCATTCGGCAAGAATGAATGCTACAGGGCACATGTGCAAACTTGATTCTCAGTTCAGGAGTGATTTCTGCGGGAGATGTAATTCCATTGTCCACCTCGCCTAGCCCATCTTCTACCCATAAAACACGGAGCTTCCATCCGTCAGGATACTCAGGAATGAAAGCCCCTGCCTCCTAATCCATGTTTCAGATGCTGCTATACTCTAACTGGTGACAGAAAGTCAACCCTAATTTGATCTTTCCATTCAGAAACACATGACACTAAACACATACATATATAACTGTATGTTGAAGGGAGCATTACAACAGGGCATAGGCATGCAATTGCCCCAAATTCTACTGGTTGTTTATTTATCAGCCCAAAATTACTCTCAATATTGTAACCTATGATCATTATAAACTACATTATTACAATACTGACTTGGTAGGCAGACTTGACCATTTAGATCTCGTTTTCTAAAGAAGATCTACAAATCCACACAGAAACTTTTTCTTTCCAGCAAACTATGGGGCATGGCTTATACCTGTATTGTAGGAAGGTGAAATGCAAAAACTCACTGTTTATGATCCTGGTCCAGGGCGTCACTGTACCAACACATGAGCGATGAGCTCACGGCAAGAAGCAACTCGGCCCATGTGTGGGGAACCAGGAACAAGGCTTCATCTCCGTAATGTCCTCTGCTGGAGACTCAGAACCCAGCTTGACAAACTATGGCCCACAGGCCAAACCTGGCCCATCTTTTTTTGTATGGCCCACAAGCTAAAAATAGTTGAAAAATAATCAAAAGAAGAGTAAATTATACAGAATTTACATTTCAGTGCCCATAAATGAAGTTTCATTGGATACAACCATGCTTATTCATGTAGATATTGTCTATGGCTGCTTCTGCCTACAGAAATAGAGTTGTGACAGAGCCCACATGACCCACAAAGTCAAAAATATTTACTATCTGCCTTTTGTGCCAAAAGCACTGCTAGAAATAATACCTCAACAACAACCTAAGATGAGTCCAGGAGGAAAATACAAATGGTTACTTCTTGATCAATGGTTCAGTTCCAATGATTCAGCAGCAATAACTCCCAGACCCAAATGGTAGCAGAAAAGCCATTGTCAGGTAATGGGTGGTCCAGGGGCTGCAGGAAAACCCACCTCCCCACTGCACCCCTCCTCCCACAGACACCTCCCTTTTCTAAGAAAGAAAATGATGCTGATTTGGGGCATAGTGATTCTGCTTGTCCTGCAGCTCCACTGCACCAGAAAAGGAGGACAAGGCAGAGAGTATCACCCGAGTTCAAGCTTCCTGTGGCAGGAGGGCCCTCTGCAGACTGCCCCTCCCACCAGCTCTCACTGGGAAGCTGAAAGGCAGAGAGATGGGGGAAGAAGCCCATTCTAACACTTCACTGTCAAGTTTCTTAGTGGAAAGCAGGCAAATGACAGTCTTAGTTTGGGGAGCATATAGCCAGGTGAACTAGGAAGTGAACACAATATTGCTGTATCAAGTTTTCATTTTCCTTTAAAAAAAAAATGATCATTTGGGATTGTCTTTGTCCCCCTTTCCCTATCTTCCTTACCACCTCTATTAATCTGGGAACACCTAGAATGCAACTGCCAGATTTAGCAAATAAAAATAACAGATTTCTTATCTGAAACTCAAATCACAGGACACACTTATTCTAAATTAGAGTACTCGTTTATCTGACATTCACATTTATCTGGGCATTCTGTATTTTATCTGGCAATCCTACCTAGAACCCAAATCATTCAGAGGAGGTGCTTTCTTGACCTCAGTACTTCTCACAAAGACTCGATAGGGCAGGTCTCTCAGTGCTCACAGCCTGCGGCTCCCGGGGTTCCCCCGTATGGGAGCTGGCGCTTCCAGAAACAGCAGAAGGGAATGCAACTAGCCCTCGACCAAAGAAAACTATCCCCCGACTCCTCTTTCCCAGCCATCACCTGAACCCAACACATAAAAGCCTCTCCCCTTCCCCAGGCTCAATTTCATTCTGATCCCACCTCTCTCAAGAAGTACCTCCAAAGTGGAAAGGATTGCCTCTCCTTGACACCTGCTTTGCTGGTTTCACTAGATCACAGGACTTTTCCATCCCTGGGTTTTACTTCTGGAGGGGAATGACCCCAAGGCATGGAATTTAAAGTAATAAGGAGTTTGGGGAAGTGGGGTGCTAAAATCATACCATGTCAGATGGTCTGAAACTGAAGCCAGATTCAGTGATCAAGGACTATTAACTGCCCCCTCCAACATCCTTCCCCCAAGGTAAGCTCCATAAGGGCAGAGATTTCTGTCTGTCTGATTCATTGCTATATCCCTAGTGCCTAGGACAGTGCCGGGCACATACTGGCACTCAACAGAGAACTGTAGAATGAATGAAAGAAGGAAAGAATAAAAGAGGGATGAGCCTGTGCCCCTCTTGTTCTCCACTGTATCTTCAGAGCCCATGCACTCATTTAAAAAGGCCAAAAGAAAGAGTGCAGTCTCTCCCCAGAGCACCATCTGAACGCTGCCAGGCCTGGAGCTGCTGGGGACAGGGATATGGGTGCATTTGCATTTTATACATCCTGGTGTGCACATGGATTCGAAGATCCTCACATAAAGTGCATAGCTCTCTCCCCCTACCATGGAGAAACACCCGGCCCCCAACTTGAGAACCCTCAGACAAGACAGAAGGTCAAAGACGCTTCCAATTCAGCTTGGGTCCAAGCTTCATTCTTCTCTTTGTCAATTTAGGTCCATCTACTGTTTAAGACTTGCCATTCCCCATGAATTCTTCCCAGACTGTGCTCAATTGTCATCAATTCAGAAGTGTCCCCTAATGCCAGCACAGCAACCCCAAGCAAACTGGATTTTATTTATTCTCACCCAGATAAGAACCTGTTCTCTCATTTCACTTAATCCCCAGTACTCCTGGGGGATTGATGTATTTCTTAAGGGCAGGAGGGACAGTGGTGATAACAGTAATATTAGTAATAGTGGCAGTGGTGGTGGTGGTGATGGCATCTAAGGTGTTCCTGCTAATGTACCAAGTACTGTACACGTATTATTTATTTTCATCTTCAAAGCAACTGTTGAGATCAGTACATTATTACTCCCATTTTACCAATGAGGAGAGTTTAGGTAACTTGCTCAAGGCCACACAGCAAGTTAAGTAGCAGAGTGCTGGGATGGAGGTCACCGGTGCATGGGTATCAGTTTAAATTGTGTGGGTGCAGCAAAAAGGGAGTGGGCCTGACAGAAGGAGGCAGTGCCAGAACAGATCCAGAGGCAAAACACTGAGAGTGCTCGGAGGAAACCTGAGAGTCCCCTGATGCTTTACTTTTATATTCTTGGTGCTAAGAACAGTGCTCTGCTCCAATAAGGAGCTCAAATTAATGATGGAGGGATGGGTGGGAGACTTCTAAGGGACAAAGGTGATTCTATAAAGAAATACTTTAAGAAGATGATGATGATGTAGGGCTGGAAAACTATTATGTGGCGTGTCCCTCAAAAGATGCAAATGACCCAAGTGGGCCCAGAAATGGATGATCCAGGTTTGGCCTCAGGACCTGACACACCTTTAGGTCTAGCACTGGGCTGAGAGACCTTCACGTAAAGGTGAGGAGGAGAAGGGGTGTGGGGAAGAGGAGGTTCCGTAGTACAGTCAACCCTGCGGAATAACAGAAGGATTAGGAAGCTTGATTGGGGGTGGGGGGCAGGAGTCAGGGATCAGGGACAATGGCTTTTTAAGCGGCAGAGCCTTGTGGAGGACCCCAAGCTGGCCTCATTGTTACTGTTAATTTGCTACCTCACTGTCTTTGCTACTTTACCTTTGTTACTTTGTAACCTTTGCTTCTTTATCAGTTTCCTTTGCTTCTTTATCAGTTTCCTAGTAGTGATTCTCAATAAAACCCTGAATGGGTAAAGGGCCTGTTTGTTAGACTTTAGGAGACAAGTAAGGGAGGAAACTGCATCTCGCTGCACCCCTAGATGAGGAAGAGAGCACACAACGGGCTAAAATGACATGGGCAGCAATCAAGAAAGGACCCGGTCCAGCCTTCAGGCCTCAGCCAAGCCGGCCAGGGACTGCTGGCGGCAGTCTAGGTGGTTCCTGAGGGGGGTTTGTGGTATGTGTTGTCCTATAGGAAAGACAGAGGTTGAGCAGAGAAAAGTTCAGCGTTTGGCCATTTAGGTCACTGGTGACTTTTGAAAGGACAGCTTGAGGTGGCATCAAACAAATCTGGATTCAAATGAACAAATACTTATTTCCTACACTGATTTCTTTCAACTCCTGTTCTAGTCAGGATCCTCTAGCCTGCACAGCCTCCTTCCTATTCCCTACGTCTTATATCTTCATTCCACCCTCTCTGACACGGCCTCCCCTCCCCACCTCTTCCCAAGCCAATGCAGTGGCCAACCCGGTGGTCACTCTGACCCTCGTCTCCTTCCCTTTCAATCTAGCCTCAGTGTCAGAGGAAACTTGATAAACCCCTCATCTAGTCTAGTCATTCCCAGTTTAAAGTCCTGCAAGGCCAGTCAATCACCAGTCAATACAATTCAGGCTCCTAAGCATGGTGGCCGCAGTGAGCCTGGGAAACACCACCCCAGCCTCGCTGCCATCCCAAATGGCTGGGGTTTCCCAGACAGAAGCAGTTCCCTAACTCTGTGCTTTGCACCAGCTAGACCCTCTGCCTAGAAAGCTGTTTCCACCTCTTCCATATCCCTTCCTCACACCACCCTCACAGTTCTTGCACACTAGCATCCGGTCTTTACCTCCTTCATGCACATCACTCCTCCCTGAGGGCTACGCCCTAACTCACGTTGCTCACTCCGGCCTTTTCGCTCTTCTTCACTGCCCTGACCACGATTTTCATGACTTGTCTACTTCTCTGCCTTGCTGCACATAAGGTCCACAAGGACAAGATCTTAAAGATGTCCTGTTCACTGCTCTGTCCCAGTGCCTGGCCAGATAAGGCACTTACTCTGTATTGAATAAATGAATTACTAGAACTACTCTGTTCTCACTGTATGCTATGCCGTCCTCTACTAGCACCCATCATCCAGTTTTATAATCATTAACTGTGTAACTCAACTCCCGACTTCACTGTGAACTCTCTGAAAAACAAGAACCGTGTCTTATTCATCCTTGTGTGGCAATCACCTGGCACAGAATGGATGACCAATGATGTTCACCAAATCGCTTTCATTAAGGACACATACCCAATTCCATTCTTTTTTTTTCCTATTTGTTAATATTTTATTACTTCTTTGCTCATTAATTGTTGCAAAAGTTAAGGAAGGGAAGGAAAAATAGATGTGCTGTAGTAGTGAACTCTGAAAGGAAGAAGAGCTCCATAAACCTTTGGAAAAGGGAAATCAGGAAGGTTCCAGTAAGTCAAAGAGCCAGAAGAACTTTTGAGAAGGGTCATGCTGATTGACTTTCTAAAAACTGATTTCTCTGACTTTACAGTTCGAACAACACAGAAATGTATGAGGCAGTCCTCACGTAATCATAAATCCATTTTCCCAGATGACCACTAGTACCATTTGATATATACTTTTTCCCCAAAAGTAATACATATAAAAAACATATAGGCTGGCTTAGCTCAGAGACGCTTGGAGTTGTGGACCCCTGACATGCTGCAGCTGAGAGGCACATTTTGAAGATGGCCGTTGAAAGCTGGTGCTGACATTTTGGAGAATGCCATTTTGAAATGCAACCTGGGAGCAAGCAGACGCCAGCCATGTGCCTCCCCAGCTAACAGAGGTTTTCCTGAAGTCAATGGCCTTTCTCCAGTGAAGGAAAGTAGGTAGAAAGCCAGGAACTGCGTGGACTGGACACCACAGAGCAATCTGACTTTGGGCATACTTCATACAACACTCATGAAAATGAGGAACTGCTGAGATCAGCGAAATCTGTAAGTTTTTGCAGCCAGGGGACCCGCGCCCCTCCCTGCCAGGCTCAGTCCCGTGGGAGGAGGGGCTGTCAGCTCCGGGAAGGAGAAGGGAGAACTGCAGTGGCAGCCCTTATCGGAAACTCATTCTACTGATCCAAACTCCAACCATAGATAGACGGAGACCAGACACCAGAGAATCTGAGAGCAGCCAGCCCAGCAGAGAGGAGACAGGCACAGAGGAAAAAAACAACACGAAAAACTCCAAAATAAAAGCGGAGGATTTTTGGAGTTCTGGTGAACATAGAAAGGGGAAGGGCCCTGAGGCGCATATGCAAATCCTGAAGAAAAGCTGATCTCTCTGCCCTGTGGACCTTTCCTTAATGGCCCTGGTTGCTTTGTCTCTTAGCATTTCAATAACCCATTAGATCTCTGAGGAGGGCCCTTTTTTTTTTTTTTTTTTAATCCTTTTTTCTTTTTCTAAAACAATTACTCTAAGAAGCCCAATACAGAAAGCGTCAAAGACTTGCAATTTGGGCAGGTCAAGTCAAGAGCAGAACTAGGAGAGCTCTGAGACAAAACGCAATAATCCAGTGGCTGAGAAAATTCACTAAACACCACAACTTCCCAAGAAAAGGGGGGTGTCCGCTCACAGCCATCATCCTGGTGGACAGGAAACACTCCAGCCCATCGCCAGCCCCATAGCCCAGAACTGCCCCAGACAACCCAGTGTGACGGAAGTGCTTCAAATAACAGGCACACACCACAAAACTAGGCGTGGACATTAGCCTTCCCTGCAACTTCAGCTGATTGTCCCAGAGTTGGGAAGGTAGAGCAGTGTGAATTAACAAAGCCCTATTCAGCCATCATTTCAGCAGACTGGGAGCCTCCCTACACAGCCCAGCAGCCCAGAACTGCCCTGGGGGGACGGCACTCACCTGGGACATAGCACAGTCATCCCTCAACAGAGGACCCGGGGTGCACGGCCTGGAAGAGGGGCCCACTTGCAAGTCTCAGGAGCCATACGCCAATACCAAGGACTTGTGGGTCAGTAGCAGAGACAAACTGTGGCAGGACTGAACTGAAGGATTAGACTATTGCAGCAGCTTTAAAACTCTAGGATCACCAGGGAGATTTGATTGTTAGAGCCACCCCCCCCCTCCCTGACTGCCCAGAAACACGCCCCATATACAGGGCAGGCAACACCAACTACACACGCAAGCTTGGTACACCAATTGGACCCCACAAGACTCACTCCCCCACTCACCAAAAAGGCTAAGCAGGGGAGAACTGGCTTGTGGAGAACAGGTGGCTCGTGGATGCCACCTGCTGGTTAGTTAGAGAAAGTGTACTCCACCAAGCTGTAGATCTGATAAATTAGAGATAAGGACTTCAATTGGTCTACAAATCCTAAAAGAACCCTATCAAGTTCAGCAAATGCCACGAGGCCAAAAACAACAGAAAATTATAAAGCATATGAAAAAACCAGACGATATGGATAACCCAAGCCCAAGCACCCAAATCAAAAGATCAGAAGAGACACAGCACCTAGAGCAGCTACTCAAAGAACTAAAGATGAACAATGAGACCATAGTATGGGAGACAAAGGAAATCAAGAAGACCCTAGAAGAGCATAAAGAAGACATTGCAAGACTAAATAAAAAAATGGATGATCTTATGGAAATGAAAGAAACTGTTGACCAAATTAAAAAGATTCTGGACACTCATAGCACAAGACTAGAGGAAGTTGAACAACGAATCAGTGACCTCGAAGATGACAGAAGGGAAAATGAAAGCATAAAAGAAAGAATGGGGAAAAAAATTGAAAAAATCGAAATGGACCTCAGGGATATGATAGATAATATGAAACGTCCAAATATAAGACTCATTGGTGTCCCAGAAGGGGAAGAAAAGGGTAAAGGTCTAGGAAGAGTATTCAAAGAAATTGTTGGGGAAAACTTCCCAAATCTTCTAAACAACATAAATACACAAATCATAAATGCTCAGCGAACCCCAAATAGAATAAATCCAAATAAACCCACTCCGAGACATATACTGATCACACTGTCAAACACAGAAGAGAAGGAGCAAGTTCTGAAAGCAGCAAGAGAAAAGCAATTCACCACATACAAAGGAAACAGCATAAGACTAAGTAGTGACTACTCAGCAGCCACTATGGAGGCGAGAAGGCAGTGGCACGATATATTTAAAATTCTGAGTGAGAAAAATTTCCAGCCAAGAATACTTTATCCAGCAAAGCTCTCCTTCAAATTGGAGGGAGAGCTTAAATTTTTCACAGACAAACAAATGCTGAGAGAATTTGCTAACAAGAGACCTGCCCTACTGGAGATACTAAAGGGAGCCCTACAGACAGAGAAACAAAGACAGGACAGAGAGACTTGGAGAAAGGTTCAGTACTAAAGAGGTTCGGTATGGGTACAATAAAGGATATTAATAGACAGAGGGGAAAAATATGACAAACATAAACCAAAGGATAAGATGGCTGATTCAAGAAATGCCTTCACGGTTATAATGTTGAATGTAAATGGATTAAACTCCCCAATTAAAAGATATAGATTCGCAGAATGGATCAAAAAAAATGAACCATCAATATGTTGCATACAAGAGACTCATCTTAGACACAGGGACACAAAGAAACTGAAAGTGAAAAGATAGAAAAAAATATTTCATGCAAGCTACAGCCAAAAGAAAGCAGGTGTAGCAATATTAATCTCAGAAGACCACAATGAGATACCATCTAACACCGGTTAGAATGGCTGCCATTAAACAAACAGGAAACTACAAATGCTGGAGGGGATGTGGAGAAATTGGAACTCTTATTCACTGTTGGTGGGACTGTATAATGATTCAGCCACTCTGGAAGTCAGTCTGGCAGTTCCTTAGAAAACTAGATATAGAGTTACCATTCGATCCAGCGATTGCACTTCTCGGTATATACCCGGAAGATCGGAAAGCAGTGACACGAAGAGATATCTGCATGCCAATGTTCATAGCAGCATTATTCACTATTGCCAAGAGATGGAAACAACCCAAATGTCCTTCAACAGATGAGTGGATAAAGAAAATGTGGTATATACACACGATGGAATACTACGCGGCAGTAAGAAGGAACGATCTCGTGAAACATATGACAACATGGATGAACCTTGAAGACATAATGCTGAGCGAAATAAGCCAGGCACAAAAAGAGAAATATTATATGCTACCACTAATGTGAACTTTGAAAAATGTAAAACAAATGGCTTATAATGTAGAATGTAGGGGAACTAGCAATAGAGAGCAATTAAGGAAGGGGGAACAATAATCCAAGAAGAACAGATAAGCTATTCAACGTTCTGGGGATGCCCAGGAATGACTATGGTCTGTTGATTTCTGATGGATATAGTAGGAGCAAGTTCACAGAAATGTTGCTATATTAGGTAACTTTCTTGGGGTAAAGTAGGAACATGTTGGAAAAAAAAAAAACATATAATATGTACTCATTTTATATATATATACACACAGAGAGAAAATAGGCTCACTCTCTACATACTGTTCTATACCCTAACTTTCTCAAATAATTTCTTTGTCATTTTTTCATAGCAATACAGATAAGTTGACCTCATCTTTTAAACACCTGTATAATATCCCACTATATAGTTTTACTGGAATTTACTTAACTATTCCTCTATTAGTGAATATTTTTAAGTCCCAGTTTGTCACAACACCAAATAGTGATGTGAGGATCATTCTTGCATATGTAACAATTCTTTCCTTAGGATAAATTCTGTAATGTGGAACTTCGAGTCACATGCAAATTTGATGCCTGAATCCCTATTGTCAAAGAATCCTCCAGAAAAGCTATACAAATTAGACTCCTGCCAACAGCCTATGAAAGTTCCCTCAACCCACCCTAATCACAGCTGTTTTGATCAATGGAGTTAATTCCTTTACCAGAATAAAGTCTGTGACCCACAAAGTGACATGACCCTAATCCATACTCACCTGACCAATTCTGCCTCTTCATGAACTGTTATATTCTTGCCCAGGGTTCAAGAGTCTAATCTGGGGGAAAGAACAGGCTGTGCCAGAGGCAAGTTATTATCACAAAGACCACAGAGAGGCCCTGAGTTCCGTGTCCTACCCACAAAGCAAAGCCATCAGAGACAGGACTCAAATCAACAGACAGGATTCAAACCAACACACAGAAAAACCACAAGCTCAACAGAGCCAAACACTTCTGCCAGACAGAGACACCTGGGAGGGAGGAGCTGCGGGAGCTGAGGTTTATATCCTCCCTCATCCTTCTCCTCCTCTGAGGGACTCTGGGAATGGCTAGAGCAGAGCTAGAACCAAGAGCACAGATTTTAACAATACAATAGAAAGTTCTTTAAAATAAAAACCACTGCCCCCAATCAGTGTAGACTAAGATTTCATGTTGCCAGTATCCTTAGGTGACAAAACTGTTCTCCATGAATACATTTTCAGTATGACTACTGATCAATACTTTTCAGCCTCAAAACTTTTTGTTTAATTTTTTGAATAAGGGTATTTCTAAAATTCTCCCATCTTCTTAAACAGAGTTCACGAGACAGAAGTATGAGGCTTCCTAAGGCTCACAGCCCACATCATGAATGCCAGCATCCCGCTGTGCTAGATCACAGTACTGACCTCCCAAAGAAATAAGGCCAATTAGGGCTGAAGAACCCCAGCTAAATATGCTTTCTGAGTTTGTCTACTATACTGCTTATCTCTTCCCACATTATCAGCAATCACACTCACTTTCTAGCAGACACTCCATCTCTACTTTCCTGCTATTTATACTATGAAAACCAGAAATTAAGGTGATCAGAATTGCAAAGACATCAAGAACAAATAGATCGATTTGGAAATCATGTATCTGGTAAAGGTTTAGTATTCAGAATATATAAAGAACTCCTACAACTCAACAACAAAAAGACAAATTACCCAATTCAAAAAGGAGCAAAGGATTTGAATAGAAATTTCTCCAAAGATATACAAATGGCCAATAAGCACATGAAACAGATGCTCAACATCACTAACCATTAGAGAAATGCAAATCAAAACCAAAATGACATGCCACTTCACATTCACTAGGATGGCTTTTATTAAAAATCTGAAAACAAGTGTTGAAGCAGGTATGGAGACATACGAATCCTTATACATTTCTGGTGGGAAAATAAAATGGTGCAGCCACTGTGGAAAACAGTTTAGTGGTTCCTGAGACAATTAAACATAGAATTTCCATATGGCCCAGAAATCCCACTTCTAGGTTCATAGGGAAAAGAATTGAAAATGGACTCAAACAGTTATTGGTACACCAATATATGTTCATAACAGCATTATTTACCAAGCCAAAAGGTGGAAGCAACCCAAGTGTCCATCAACAGATGAACAGATAAACAAAACGTGGGATATACATACAATGTAATATTATTCAGTCATAAAAAGGAATGGAGTGATGATGCATGGTTGAACCTTGAGAACTTCATGTTGTGTGAAATAAGCCAGCACAAAAGGACAAATACTGTATGATTTTTCTTACACGAAATATTCAGAATAAGAAAATTCTTAAGAAACAAAGCAGAATAGTGGTTACCAGGGGTTGTGGGGAGGGGGGAAAGGGGGAGTTATTGCTTAATGTATATAAGTTTCCATTTTGGATGATGAAAATATTCTGGAAATAGCAGTGAAGGTTACACAACATTGCCAATATACTTAATGTCACAGAATTGTACACTTAAAAATTGTTCAAATAACTTTTATGGTATGTGAATTTCACCACAATTTTTAAAAGAAGAAATAGGTAGAGCATAGAGAGAATCACCTGTTAAAGCAGTAGCTAAATTTGAGAAGGTCACCAGCTGTAAGTGAAGTAAATTTTGGTGCAGAGACTTTGTGACAACCAATTCAAGTGCCATCGCTAAATATGACAATGTGCCTTAAAATGGTTTGCAGATAGTTCTATAATGTCCCAGGGTGGAAAGATTTTGTTTTTGACACATAGAGACAGGCAGCTGGACGGCCACCAATGCAATAAAACATGGAGAGGAGTGGAAGGGTGACCCCACATCTCGGGTCCGGAGTTTTTAAAGGAACACATCAACTCCTTTCCTCTGCAGAAAGTGAGATAAGCACCCAGGCACACGGAACAAGTACACAAGTCTCCTGCTAAAAAAAAAAAAAAAAAAAAAAAAAAGCCACAAACATTATTATTCTTATTTCTTTCCCTTAAGCTTTTGGAAAATCTCCAAATGGCCACCCATTTGGAGAAAGTTTTACAAATCAAAGCTCTCCTCCCAGGCACAGTAACTCACATACACAAGTGTAACACAGCTCAGTGAAAAGAGCACTAACGTGAGGTCAAGAGATGAGGGTTCCAATGTGGACCCAGCCAAGAACTCCTTGTGTGACGCTGGGCCAGCCACAGGCCGTTCTCAGCTCTGTTTCCCGTCGGAAATGGGGATACCTGCTCTTCTCTGGAGAATGTGAGGGGATTTTACTATTGCCACCACTGCACTGTGGGGGTCAGCCAGGCCTACCCTCCCACTCGTGCTCAAAATGTTCATGAACTGGAACTGGACATGCACTTCGGAGGTGACACATCTAGAGGATCTTTAAAGTCCTGGGAAGAGCCAGATAGGAAGGGACGTCAATGACAAGTTACCAACTCAACCACAGCAGGCAGTACCCCGGGAAAGACACTGTCAGCTACAAATATCTAGGGCAATGGCTTCTAAATAGTTTCAGCAGCAGAATCACCCTTTTATCAGAAGAAACCATATATATAACCCCAATATATTAAACAGATACAAAAGCAGTATTTTATCAGAATAAATTTACTCTAATTATTAAGTTATAGTATTTATTATGAATATAACAATTAGACTGTTCTTATTAGCATACGTGAGGCCTCTAATCACAAACGAAGCACCCAATGTATTTCTTTACTTGTGCTCACACAATATAAAGAGAATCCTGATTCACAAATAAAATAGTTGCAAACCATTTCACCTTTTTCTTGCAACCTCAGGAATCCACTTAATTAAAATGACCTAGAAACCTGAAGGTAGAGCAATAGGAAATTTTCATTTTAAAGTTGAATAAATTTTCTTATTAGGAAATGCTCAGTTTGGAGGGAGTTGAAGAATGGTTTCTCAGCCAGTTTAGCTTCTTATTTCTGGAGCAAATACTGTTAAAACATATCTATAACATAACTCAGTGTTCAATGAGGTTGGCTCTAAAATCCCCAGACATACGATGCCAGTCTCTAACAGATATTTATGCAAGGTTTCAAAAGTGTCAAATTCATTTTGTTTCACATATTAAGTTCAAACTAAGTTTCAATTTCATTACTCTCATTTTATCAGCCTTTGTAAACATGGTAAGAACGAAAGCCTGTATTGCCAAGTTGAACTAATTCATTTTATTTTTAAAAGTTCAGCAAGAAAAAAAAAGTTCAGCAAGAGACACAAGAGAAGGCAACCACATTATATTTGAGAGATTTCAACAATGGAGTTTCTTTATCAGCCAATGCAAAAAAAAAAAAGTGATTTATCACCTCGTTTGAAATATTTGTAGCTCAGCCTTGGTACCAAAAAGTAAATTCATTAAGCACTGTTATCCACATAACTACAAATAACCCGAAAAAGTCAAAATACATCTTAGAATGTACATTTTGTATATTTCGTTAATAGCACCATTCTAAAAGATACTGCCATCCACTTAAGAAGCAGAATTTGTGTATGCAACACACAATCCCTTGAACACTTCTGGTAATAGCTAGTATACAAACCATCACTTCTGCAATTTTTCATGCCACTGTTATCATATGAGGATAGAATTCAAAAACTGTCAACTTATTTGACAGTGTTGATAGAACTGAACTACACTTAAAATTTTCTTCATTTCTATACGGATCAAGCATTTGAAAGCAGTTAGTCTTCCTCACACTTAATCAGGATGAACACAAAAACAAGCAAAATGTTGACAGATGGCAATATCCACACTTCCATGAGGGCAGACGGTTAAGAGCATCCATAATCCAGGCTTTGAACTTTAATTAACCAGGTGAGCATTCCCGGGTTCTCCTCTGTGCTGCATCACCCTACAACTGACACCAACTAGTTTCACAGCAGGCTGTGAAGTGAGAACTTTGATGCATTTAATATGTTTGAGTGCATTTACCATGTGAAATTTGGTGGCAAAATTCTAGGATTCTGAAGGACAGCGTAAAAACTTGTGGACTCAAGAAATATTAGAAGGTATAGAAGATCTGCTGATTCTCAAAACTGGAAATGACAAGAAAGAAGAAATGTGGAGTCCCAGAGAGCTTCTTTCAGCTCAGATCCTGTCTCATTTCTCCTTCAAACCAAGCAACAAGTTCAGCTTCCAGGGCCATGTGGAAGTTAAGTCATTCCACTCTTCTTTTCTTCCTAGAGGATGGAGTCTCTTTTCATTCATTCACTCTTTCATCCACCCACAGTCACTCCAAAGGTATCACCTGATGTCTACTTTGCAAGGCAAAGAGCTGGCCATAGGATAAAAACTAAAGGACAAATGGGGTGGGATGGGGGGTTGATTTGGGTTTTCTTTTTTCACTTTTATTTTTTATTCTTGTTCTGGTTCTTTCTGATGTAAGGAAAATGTTCAGAGATAGATTGTGGTGATGAACGCATAACTATGTTATCATACTGTGGACAGTGGATTGTATACCATGGATGATTGCATGGTGTGTGAATGTATTTCAATAAAACTGAATTTAATAAAAAAATAATAATAAATAAAATAAAAAAAAATAAAAAAAAAGAGCTGGCCATAAGTATGGCATGTTTTCAATAGCATAAATTTTATTTTATTTTGAGAGTTCTGCAATATCCTTCAAAGTAACTTGGAAATACCAAAGATGAGTGACCAACACTAGAACCAGGACTCATTTCTCAATAAAAGTTAGCACAGTAAATAGTAACAGTAAATGTTAACTAGTATCATCACATCCAAATATTCTGACTTGTGTAAGCATGCATTGAGCTTCTGTATGCCAGGCAGGATACAAAGATCCAGTTCCTGTTCTCAAGGAGCTCAGAGGGACAGAAAGGGGTAAATTCAACATTTTACATTAGAGGACAGTGTGAAATTGCTAATGCAAAGTAACAGTATGAGGGACTAGGGCTAGGGGAATGGGAGGATGGCTTAGTTATATCATGCGGTCGGAGGACAGTGTGAAATTGCTAATGCAAAGTAACAGTATGAGGGACTAGGGCTAGGGGAATGGGAGGATGGCTTAGTTATATCATGTGGTCGGAGCTGGAAAGGCTTCTCTGAAATGACATATATGCTTCTCTTCAGAGAGAAGTAAGAGCAAGACAACCGTAGGGGGAGGTGATCAGGAGTGATATCTCAGGTAGATGCAGGTGCAGTAATGGCATGAAGGAAGAAGAGATGGTTGGGTGTGGCTGGACAGGAGGCTGGAAGAAAGTACCAGAAGAGTACTTTCTGAAGAGTGAATATGAGTTGGGTCACCTGGCTTCAGACACCTCAGTCGTCTGTAACTTCTCAAAGGGAAAAGAGTGGCTCCTCCAGCAAATTCCAGGCACCAAACTAGCTGGTCACACTGCATTCTCTCTGGGTGTGGCAGGAGGCTAATCTAACATCCATGTCATCTCCCTCTAGTCTAGGTACCTGGAGGAGACTCCCAAACAAACCAACTACAATACTAACTCAGCCATAAAAGAAAATGAATATAAAACGTATCTCTGACTTGGCAGGAGTCAGCTTTGTCAAATGTAACTTTTTCTATGCTTTAAAATCCATGCCATTAAAAAAAAAAATATCCTGAGTCACTCTGTGCTTCAGGGGATTTGGGTAGCCAATTCACTTAGAAAATAATTGTGCAAATTTGCACCACCCCATGAGTCTAGTTTTGAGAGAGGGGGGAGGAAGAGAGAGAGATATCTCCAGCTGTAGTAGGGGAAGAATTTTACTAAAAAGCAGAACCCAGAGCCCATGCGATAGATGGCTGCTCAAGCAGTTCAACTCTAGCCGGATGCTGCTCACCAAGCCCTCCAAGGGATGCGGTAACTGACTGTCACAGGTCCCAAATTCACTCCCTCCACAGATGTGTTTTGAATATCTATTATAAGCAAAGCACTGAGGAGAATATAAAGATGTATCTGCCACAGCTCTTGCCCTCAAAAAGCTTACCGTTTAGGAGGAAGGGAGGGCCTCTACAAACCACCATAAAATGTGCTGGATGCTAAGAAGTGCCATTAGCACACTCATGGGCCAAAGGAAGTAAAGAGTCTTGTCTGAAGACTACACGAAGGAGGGAGATTTAGAAAAAATGGGGAGCTTGTTACAGGCAAAAGGAATGGAAAAGGCAGTACTCTTATTTGAGCACTTGCCATGTAACACCTTAATCTCACGAAGAACTACTGCAGCAGGTGCCATTATCCCTATGTAATGGGCAGGGAAACCTGGGCTCATAGGGGTTGGACAACTTGTCCAATGTCACACATGCCATCAGTGGCAGAGCCAAGAACTGAAGCCCTTGTTCTCTATAAAGATAAGTTTTCCTGGTAGAGGGAATGGCCTGAGTAGGACAGCACATTTGGGAAATGAGAAGTCCAATTTGTAGGAAGGACGTCTTGGGCACTAAGCTGGAAAGATATGCCGAGCCCACTCCGTGGAGGCCTCATCCACCAGGATGACAAGAATGTAATCAATCTGGTGGGTAATGAGGCAAGTAGGTAAGAGGGGGCTTTGGGGTATGGATCCCAGGATAAGGTGTAGTGGCTAAGAGTACTGACCCTGGAGCCAGCCAATCTCGGTTTGGATCCCAGCTCTGCCACCTAGTAGCTGTGTAACTTCGGACTAGGTACTCAGTTTCTCTGAACCTCCACTTTCTCATCTATTGTGGATGATAATACTACCTAGTTAGAGAATCAACGTGAAGATTAAATGAATTAATATAGGCAAAGCAATGAGAACTGCCAGCCCACAGTAAGTGCTATATAGATATTATAAGTGATGATGATGATGATGCATCGTAATTAACCAGTAGAGACACAATGGAGATGGGAGAATATATGAGAGGTTACAGGAGTAATCCAATCAAGAGAAGGATGACAGTAGCTGCAGAGGGAATGGAAAGAAAGCAAACGATTTGAGAGATCAGAGAACACAGATGGGGAAGAGAAACGTCAAAGATGCCACAGAGACTTGTAGCCTGGGAGAACCAGGATGCAGCTGGAGGAGCTACTCAGCCATAAAAGCATTTAACAAGGACTCAGAGGATTCCTTGCTCGACTCTGCTCCTTACACATCCAGGTTCATGTCTCTGAGCCTCAATTCTTCCATCTCTAAAATGGGGCTAACAATCCTTGCCCTATCTGCTCTCAGCATTGTTAGGAGGATCCAACAGGATCAACGGGATCCTCACAGTACATGTGAGACATAAAGCTCTCCACAAATGTTAAGGTATGATGCAAAAGAGGGAGCTGTGATGAGGGGCCAGTCTTAGAGATGAGCTCAAGGAGAGAAACAAACTCTACTCAACCTAATCCATGAAGTTCCCAGATATGATGGGTCAATTCCCAACATCCTCACACTGCACAGCTACAGGGAGGCACCAGCACACACATCACTGACACCTGAGGGTGCCTCAGTGCTGGGGGTCGAATACACACAGGGTCTAGTTCAGAGGGCACAGACCAAAGGGCAGCCCCTGAGTGCTGGAATTCACCATTCCAGGGCACAGCATGGAACAAGGAAGTCCATATTAAAATCATACCAGTGGACTCTCCATCCTCCTGCTCTCCAGTTAAACAGCCTGTGAGCAGAACAAAAGAAGGGCTCTGGAGGCAGCCGAGGAGAGCTATGGGGTGAGAAAACTAGTCTGCGAGCTCTGTTTTCTTTTGTTTTCTGCAACAGTTTCTGGAAAACTCAAAGCCCTTATCACCCCCAAAATACAGTTATTTAAATTCAAAACACTCCAGAATAGTGCCTTCTCACTGCAACCAACTTTTTTGGCTGATGTTCAACAGTCTGAAAGTTGATAAAGCAGAGGAAGCCTTTATTGAAAGAAAAAAAGAATTCTAAGTAAACAGTTCCCAGTATTCTCTAAGAATTTAGACTCTAAGAACACAATCTGTCCACACAAGGATAAATGCAGTTTTATTAAAGAAAACAGAACAACCTTACAAATACTCTTCAAACAGTGTACACTGTACACACTGAGACTCAAACGCAAAATTCAAAGGGGTTGGGACGAAAGGGTCACCAAAGAAGGACTGCTATGGTTTTGCTCAAAAGCTATTGGGGGGGCCTACGTCAGAGACAATGAGGTGTCCTGCTGTGTCTTCTCCAAGTGTCTCCCTGACCATCAAATGGAGCTCAAGGAGACAACAAAACAGAATAATTTATATTAAAGAAAACAACCAACTGAACTACTTGTAATCTGTGAAACCAAGCCCCTTGGCACCAAATACATTAAAGGTCTTAGATACTACCAGTTTTCATTTTACTCCAAATACAGACCTGAAATGATAAACTAAGAAGTGAAAGCATTTTAAATGACTGACCAACTCTTGTTCCAAATATCCCACATTTCTCATCCCTAAAAAGAGTAAAGGAATAACAGAGGAGAGTCAAGAGGTACGATTTCTAGAAATTCTTCCATCATAGCAGGAAAAGTATTCAAGATCAAGTCGCTTTTAAGAATATCAGCAGAAACTAAAATATATGCAAAACTTCTCTCTCTGGCACTCCACAGATATACTGTCATTTTTTGTTTAGAAATTTTTAATTGCATTGTGTGTATATAATTTGGTTTCTCTCTACCTGAGAGTGAGTTTGTTTTTTAAGCAACTGAATATTAGAGTTATTAAAATAACCGACGATTCCCTTCCTGCCCATAAGGAGCAACACATGGTTATCTGCAAAGGGCTTAATAAGAGGAATCTGACACTACTTTCTCTAAAGGATCTCTAGTTACAGGGAAAATGTCCAAAGTCCTTTGCAGAAATATTCTGCTTTTCCCAATTAAAAAAAAATAACAACCAGAATGATCCAAAAAGGGGATGGTGCTAAACCCAAACTGGTGGGATTTGAATCAGAGCATTATTAACCAAAGAACCTGCAGAGGGACAAGCCCCGTGCGAGGTATTGTTCATCATCAATCGCCACTCTTCATAATAAATTCACACCCCCCTGTAATGTTTCATAAATCAAAACACTTGCAGATCCATCTTCAATTCAATGGTAGAGAACAAATGCTTCCACCAAAAGACTACGGATTCACTTTAGTTCATTTTAATAATCTCAAAGGAAGGGCTGAATTCAAACTGGGATCCATCCAAGTCCAGACAATTCTGTAAGTCATTGACCTTCAATCAGAGAACCAGAGGTTCTGGGTTTCTAAGAATTAATTCACTCCAACTCACTTAACACATCTACTGAGCATATACATGCCAGGGATTTCCTAAGCAATGGGCAATTACACTACTAAATAAAACAGGAATCTTCCCTTAAGGGGCTTATAATCTAGTGACTAAGATAGAAAACAAACTAATATTATTAAGAGAAAAGTATGAAATGTATGAGATGCACTGACACAGAACAACAAGCTCCTGGGTCTGGGAGAGGAGAACCATCTACTTGACAGGATGGTCAGGGAAAGTCTCTCTGAAGATAAAACCCTACAGCAGATATATTATTATAACTTTAAATACATCCATTACATGATGTGTGAATGTGGAGGAAAGGGAAAGAGTCATGTAAGTCACCAGAAGGAGAGCTGGAGGTTAAAACATGGGAATGTCTAACACATATAATTTTGTGGTAGACAATATGTGTGTTTAACTGTAAAAATATAAAAAAAGTTCTTTCATGAACTACACTTTTACAAGGAGTTATTAATAGAGGGTTTATGGGGGGAAATGTACCTATTGCAAACTATGGACTATAGTTAACAGTAATATTTCAATACTTTTTCATCAACAGTAAAAAATGTACTACACCAGTACTATGGATCAATAACAGCAGGGAATAAGAGGTATTGGGAGGATTTGGGATTTCTTTTTTCTTTTTATTTCTTTTCTGGAATGATAAAAATGTTCTAACACCGATTGTGTGGTTGTATGCACAACTATGTGATAATACTTTGAGCCGGAGATTGTATACTTGGATGGTTTGTATGGTGTGTGAATATATCTCAATAAAACTGCATTTTAAAAAAATTGATGAATGAAAAAAAAAAAAAATATATATATATATATCCATTTCAAAGGCCGGTGCAACTGTTATTTAAAAAACATTCTAAAGCACTAGTGTACATAATTTAGAAAAGACAAAGGTATAAATAATAAAACGAGGCAAAATTTATCCATAAATTTAATGTAACTCCAATAAAAATAGCTTCTAAATTTTTGAACTAGACAAGCAGTTTCTAAAGTTCCATAAATAAATAAAATAAATAAATATATATAACTGAAACAAGGCAGGGGGTAAAACTCTATACCCTAAAAACTTTCTTTGTTCTCCCCCTTTCTCATACCCCTCCCAATTTAAAGAAAAAAAATTCTAAATATTCAAATTCTATGAACAAAACAGATAAAATGAAAATGTCACATCAAGCCAAAACGAAAAATAGCTTCAAATTTGTACAAGATGCAAACTAATACTGCATATATGTCTGCTAATTGTAAACATTTTCCAAAAGGCAGTCCATCTTCTTAAATAAATTTTACTCTGTAATTTCCAAATTTTAAGTCTCATTGAAATTGTCCTCCCTCCTTATTTACACTGTCACCAGCACACAGCCCCACCTCACCCCCATCTGGAGGAACAGTGAAGGAAGTAGGCATTTTGTTTCTCACATCTTCCCCATAGACACATGTATTACTGGTCTCCTCCAGAGATGTATGCAATATTTAATCCATTTGCTAATAAAATTCACTGAATTTTGAAGATTCCCTGACAGATGAAGCTTTAGCACATGCACAATATACACTGGATTTATCATCGGGAAGCACTTGCCAAAGGCCACTAAGAGCATGCCTTCCACACTGCTCAGAGATGGGAGGGGAGGAAGTGAGGGTGGCGCCACCAGGCAAGGACACTCATGTCCAATGACACACCTGGCTGGCCTCTTTCCAGGTGCTCAGTCAATTGGGTCTCCTCAGTGCCCCCAGGCACGACTGGGAAAATTCCTCACCTGGCACACTGGAACCAAGCCCCACACAGCCTAAATCCGCAAAGCAAACCAAACAGAAAGGCCTAAGGCCTTGGAATGCTCTAGCCTGAGACACAGGGTAGAGTGGTAACCCCATGCTCCCCCAGATCCACTAGCTACTGGAAAACACCTCTCTCTACTTGAAGGGGATGCCATGTGCTAGTGAAGGAACCTCTAGCAAATGGGGCCTCTCCAAAACACCACCAAGGGCTTATTTCCCACCAAACTAGTTGGCCAGAGGTGATTTGGTTTTAATTAACAGAAACCCATTCCCACTAACCTAAGACGGGAGATGTGGGTTCATAAGGCCAAACAGCCTATGAGGAGACCCCGAATAAGGAACTGAAGCCAGCCCCCATAGGAGATGGAAACCAGAAAACAGAAAACCATCAGGAAATGAGAATATTCCCAAGGTCTCTCATCTCCTCTGCTCAACTGCTTCGCTCTCGTCTCTCTGCAAAGCAGCTTTATTCCATGCATCTCTGTACCCGTGAGTCAAACATCTATTTAGCTGTTCCTGAACTACAAAGGCAAACTATGTTTGCTGTTTCCATCCCAATATTCAGGATACAGAATTTAACTGAGTAGGGTCAGGTGTCTTTCTGTGATCCAAATATCAGACAAAAGGAAGGTGAGCTAGTCTTATTCTAGAGGGTAGCTACCTATCCAGCACAATTACAAAAAAGGAAACTAGAAATGTCAACGGCTTAGCAACCACTGACTTCGTGAGAGCCACAAAGTACAAGTTTTCCAAAGGTACCATGTTGTATTCTTATCATCTCTCCAAGGAAGCACAGCTGTACAGCCAGATCCTCAAATAACAGATAAATGTCTTCTTTGTAGCTTGCTTATCAGTTGCTTGGGTCAGAGAAAAAAAAAGCATTTTGTTGTTATCAAATAAGAATTTATTTCTGGTTCCTCCTTTTTACTTTAAAGGAGGATTCTCAGCAGGACTTTTGCCTGGAAACGGGAGAAAACCTGGCCAATAGACTACATGTCCTTGAGAGCTTGAAGGCAAAGGTGGGGTAGAGAAGGAGGCACAGTGGAGTCACATATGACATACAATACACACACAAAGAACTCTAGCAGATGTACTAAAAATAAAATAATTTTCCATAAGAAGAACTGGTTCAGTGCAAAGGTTAAGTGAGGCTCCTTCCTTACAAAAGCCAGGAGGTTTCTCATAAAGTAGCCCCCAAAAGTCATCAGTTGGGGTCTATTTCATCTAAGGTAACAAACACATTCCTCACAGATCAGGGGCTGCTCTGTGCGGTTGCTAATAAGATAATCTGTTACAGGAGGCTTACAGATCCATTTACATTGATTTTAATTAATCAATCCCTGGACCTGAACAACTTGGTCCAGGGAAGATTAGCAATTCGAGATTCAGTCTCTAATACCAGCCTAAAATCTACATAAAAAAGAAGGTAACTCTGAGACTGATGCAGGATAGATAAAAATAACTGGACTTTTACACATTACAACATAAGGAAAAATCTCTTTCAAGTTTAAACGGTAACTCTTCACACCTTAATAAAAGGTACACATTTTCAAAGTGACTTCCTAACAAACTGACCTAGGACTAAGGGTTTTTTAAACCAGCCTGAAATCTGGAAAACCAAGGTCAGAAATGATGACTCTCAGTCATACCTTTAAAATCAAAATGAGCCCAACTTTCTCAACAGCTTATCAGAAACTTTTAGTCTAGACTGAAGTTGAACAGAGAATTACCCAAACACAAAACACAAATGACAAGAAAGAACAAAGTGGCACTCACCAGCCTGGCTGTGCTCTGAATTAGCCATGTGTCATTTAAAAACCAGGCAAACTTTTGCATTTGCTTTTATTTTATCCTTTACAAAGGCTGAAATAGAGTTTGACCTTTCTGAGCTATTGCCAGCTATGAACTGGAAACAAGCTCTCAATTTAAAAGACAGCATCGATAAATGACTGCTCATGTTTTCCTTGTTTTTTTTTTTTTTTTACCTTCTTTCTCAGCGTCATTTCATTTGGTTTGTCTACTCTATTTTTAGACTTCTATCAGAACTTCTAACGACTCTATATAAACTTACGGTGGGAAAAAAGTGTCTAATTTCAGTCCCATTTTCTCAAGCCCACCCAGCTAACACCAATTAAGGTAGGAAAAAGAACATAAACGTTGATAAATGAAAATAAATCACATTCCATTTTAATTTTTTCAAAATCTAAAAAGTCCATAAATTCACAAGTAAACATAAAGCATCAGTGAACACCAATCCCCACACAAGCAAGGCTACCAATCCCACCCGTATCTGCTCTGACTTGGGAACATACACAAAGTAAAAGTTGCTCATGAAAGAGAAAAATACACACAAGCTGCAAAAGACCCATTACACTGGGAGCCAACTGCTTCATCTTGCTTCCTTACTTTTTAAAATATTTAATAAAAAACGGTTATCAAATAGATTTGGAGGTCAAAACACTGCAAAAGGAACCACAAAATCACCCTGCATACGAGGAAGTAAACTGTATTCACAGCAAGAGATGGGCCAGAGCTCCTGCTGCCTGGTGCACCCATTCCGTCTCTTTCAACTGGGAGAACAGAACAAAAGGAGTCAATGCTTCATATATACATATGGACTCCAGAACGTTCTGCCTAATGTCAGCTTGCATGTCCTCAAGTTTGAGGATTCACTGGGAACACTAAAGCTCCTTGAAACACTTGCCATGTGTTTGTTGGGGAATTTTGCCGGACTCAGCCTGCCACCTCTCCGGGCCGAGCTGCGGAGAGTTGCAGAGCAGAGCAGGGTATGCCGACACAGCCTGACATTCAGATCAAGACCACAAATTATAAACAGTTTCAGTAAATTGACTCAAGTGCCTTTGTTCCTCAGACATACATCTTCCTACCGCTTACAAAGGCAGGCAGCAGAACCCAACCACCAACGCGGCTATAGCCAGGACTGAGAAAGGAAGTTATTGAAGCCTGGATTTCCTGCTTTTGCTTGTAGCCAAGAACTATGAGGCTTGTAGTGGTTTCAGGAACTGACTCATCTAATGATTCACGGATAAGATGCAGCTTTTAATATTTCTGACCCAACGAATCGGGAAAATCAAAACCAATCTGAGTCTGTGCCTCACTCTTATTTGCAAATTAATCTTCACAACAAAATCAACAGGAGGACAACAGTTTACTGAGACAATGACAACATCATGCCAACGGCAGGGAAAGTGGAATGTGGACAATGCATTTGAAACCGTGATCAAAGCCTAATTCGTGGGCTGCAATTTGACAGCGTCCAAACGCCCCAAAAGTGGATAACAGGTGGGATAAGGTTTATTTTTAGATGCCATTGCCCTAGATGTAAAAATAGATTCAGCACAGCAATATTTTAATACAGGCACATCTCGGGCTGTGACCCTAAATACCCAAGATGTACAGAAGTATGTAGCTCTAGATTTAACTGTTACAGTTGCAAACTGAACAGAGTTCAAGGTTAGGGGACCAATGAGTAATGAGTAATAAAGGACTCAGACTGGAACACATTCTCTTACATCATCTTCTATAGTAAGACTGCATTTCTGTATTTCCACTAATCTCATACCAGTCTTCTCCCCAACACACACACACACACACACATACACACACACACACACACACCAGTTCTTTTACTGGGCAGAGTTCTCTAAAAGTACACAGTGTCAAAAACTGACACCTCTGGTTGCTCCCATGGGCTAATTCATCACTGAGAGGTCCACCAGGGAAAATTTTTCAAGCCTCCTTCACCCACATTAGGCACAGGACCAGTTTCAGGGGTGCCTTTCAAAAGTGTTTACAGATTTCAACACACGCCCAGTCACACAGAGGGAAAGGGGAAAAAGAAAAACAAAAATGTAGGCTGATCTGGGGAGCGGGGGATGGAGGAAGCAGTAAGAAGCAGTTGACCAGGCAAGGCCAAAGTGCAGGGGCTGGCTGGCCGGCACTGCTCGGCTGGGTTCCTCCAGCAGATTTACTGACATGACGTCAGTGGCTCCAGTCCAGCTTTTTCTTTGGTAGCTTTTACCACTTGCCTCTGGAAGCCTCCACTATGTTACAGAGCCCTAGGACCATAATGAAAATTCCCTTTGTGAAGCCGAGTTTACCTCGGGGCAAAGAGGCCTGCCTTGGTGAATTACAGCGCCCTTTCCCTTCTTTCTGTGCCCATGGAGGAAGGGGAGGGAGGGGGGACCCTGCAAAACTGTACTTTCCTTAATACAGAGGAACCATTAAACGAAGCTTGCTGCCTTAAGAAAAAAGGCGGGGAGGGATTAAATGTGTAACCAAAATTTCACAGGCCAGGATGCTGGTTAATTTCACAGTGATGTCATGAATGAGGATAATTTCAGGACTATTCACTCATTTTGTTGTAAAGCTGTGTTGGCTGGACTGTCAATGCATACGGCTTTGTTTCACCAACAAAACAAAAAAAAACTATCACTGAAGCTGAAACTCCAGGCCTGAATGAAACCTCTGATAGAGCATTATAGCTTGTCTTTAAAATGAAAAATTTTTTTTTTTTTTGCCTAAATGCATATTCTGGGATGTACCAACATGGCCAAAAAACAATTTCCAAGAAGCAAAGACAGGAATTACTAAAAGTATGTCTAACAACAGTCTTAAAAAATTTAAAAATGCAGGCTTATTATCACATTCCCACAACAGCAAAATAATAACTGTGTTCAATCCAGGGCAAATTTCCTAAAACTACAAAGCTTTAAAAAAAAAAAGTTAGCTTATTAAAATTGGGACATTAAGTATATTCTATTTCAAACACTTGGGAGGGGAAAAAGGCACGAAACTTGATTCAACAAGTATTTATTGTAACAGATGTGGGTAAATGACCCCAACAAATCATCAAACTATAGCTTGCAGTCTGAATGGCTCAATGTGGTAATAAGATAAGGAATCTCTCACCTTCCGGTTATTTATACAATGGGCAGAACAAACTGTGGGGTAGACATGATTCAAGGCAATAACTAAAGTCTTCTGTGAAGCCAAAGTTAATGTGAGCTCTGCCTTCAGTCTCAGAATCAGACCATGAAACCCCCACAGGGGATTCTTTAGTTTTGCCATTTTCCTGTTGGAGGAAAGGACAAGATGACAAGCACAAGCATGGATGTGGTAAATGAGGGCCAAAGGCGACAAGTGTGAGAGAAGTACTCAAAGCGAGTTCTACTGTGATGAAAGAGTAGCCCTGGTAGGTGTGATCCATTTCTGAAGGTGAGCAGGGGATTTGCTAATGATGTAGAAGGAAATAAACAAATAAATAAATAAGCAAACAAACAAATAAAACAAAAACCCTAGCACCCATATTGTAGCTCAAAATATCATTTTCCATTAAAAGAAACCAAAACTCCCTGTAGAAATGGCTCTTTCTAGGTCCAGGACAGGAGATATACAAGAAGACACAGAATAGCAAGGAAACTATTAGACTTAAAAGGGTCACATCAAAAGGACACAGGAGCCAACTTAAAGAAACTCCCACTGGCCAAAGATGGGACAATTTGAGCATTAATAAAAAGAATAACTGCAATGGATTCATACACATCCAAACTTTTTAAACCCGTGATTACATAATGATACTAAAAAACAAAACCTGCCTTTCCTGTACAAACTGTATGCCAAGTTGACCAAATAGTTGATAAGAGAAAGTTTTTCTCTACAGAAGTATTCTAGCTAATAAATGAAGATGGAATGAGATAACTGGAGCATGACCAGTTTGCAGAACCCATATGAAGTAATAGCTATAGGCAGGGATCATCAATCAAAGGCTGGTAACATCACAGAGAAAGAGACAATTGGACATTACGTGCCTTCTGGTGCAGTACCAGCTGCACCAAACAAACACACAAAAACGCAAACAAACAGAAAAAATGTTAACCTGAAACAAAAAAACAAGCAAACAAACAGGAAAAAATTTAACCTGAAACAGATCAAGCTTCTAGATCTAAATGCCCATTTACAGGGAATACAGAGGATAGGGGAATGTGATGAATGACACCATGGGGATGCCACTGAGAAATCCAGAATGAGGGGAAGTCTTTAGGAGAAACAACAGGGCTTTAATAACTAATAAAACACAAGGGGAAAAAAAGGGGGAGGAGAAATCTATAGATTAAAGAGTTTTAAGAACCCTAATAACCAAATATAACCTGTTGATCTTGTTTGGACCCTGATGTGAACACACCAACTGTGGGAAAACATTTACAAGACAACCAATGAAATTTGAACAATCTCGGGACATTTGCTATTAAGGAATTACTGTTAAAATGTCAGTGTGATTATGATATTGTAGTTATATTTTTCAAAAAAGGCACATTGTAGAGATATATATTGAAAAATGTATAGATTAAACAGTATGCCATCTGGGATTGCTTCAGAATTATCCAGTGGTTGAGGAGCCAGGGATTTAGAAGAAACAAGAGCGGCCTTGGGTTGATTACTGTTGCTGAGTGAGGATGGGTAAATGGGAGTTTGTTGTCCTGCACTGCACTGAAATTTTCTGTAATACAAGCTATGAAAATCTGAAATAAAAGAAGGATAAGGCACTATTCTTGTCCCCCTCCACCAAAGAGAAAGAAAGATGCTACACAGAGTCACCTGGCACGCTACGTCACGGTCACAGCTACTGGGTAACGATAATCACAATCCTAATTACAATCAGCAATTCACATTTATACGGCAGTTACCCCCTGCCAGGTTAAACTGAGATTGTGCTAAATTTCATTTAACCCTCACTATAACCCATGAGGAAGGTACTAGTATGTCCATTTTATAGATAAGGACACTGAGGTTCAGAAAGGTTCAAGAAGTACCCAAGATCAAGGTTGCTAGTCAAATGCAGGAACTATGTCTAATTCCAGGGAGACACAAGTCCATAAGCCCAATGGGAATCAAAAGGATTTGTCTTTTCCAAATAGCAACAACTAGAGTGCCCGGAACTCTGGAATCCAAAAGATTCAATGCTCTTCAGTTAAAGTGAGCAGAACCGAGGAGAGGATGATTTTCTGATGACAGTTTTTGGTGAGACGTAGGGATTTACAGGGACAGAGTCCCTAAGATCTCAAGGTGATCAGAGCAAGGATAGAAGATGAAGACTGGAGATATATATGAGTGTTTTCCTGATGGAGAAAACAATATAAAAGCAAAAGGGTTATTGTCTGAAGAAAGGGAGAGAGAAACAACACAGCAGGAAATCCAGCAAAAGGGGAAGCTGGGGAAAAGCTTAACAATAAACCCAAAGACGGAAGATGGAAAAGCTCATAAATGAGTTCCTGTCAGACTGCTCCATTTTAGTTAGGATGAAACCTCAGGATCTTGAACTGAGAACTGCAGGGTGAAGGAAGCAGGAAACTTCTGAATGGGGGTGGAGGGTGCACTGGAGAGGCTCATGGCACTGTGCCAGCCATATTTCCTATCATATTTTAATCTCACAACCCAGGAAAGTACTGTTATGTTCATTTTGCAGATGAGGATACGGAGGCCCAGAGAAATTAAATAACTTGCTCAAGATCACACAGCCAGTAAGATCATTCAGCGTGGGCCTGACTTCAAAGCCATGCTTTTCGGCTACTTTGCTAAATAGATCATGAGCAACAGAGAACTGTACAGAGTTAGGACAACACCAAAATGGCCAGCAGCAGAAATACCTAAGGCACTTGGGAAATGTATGAAGACTGTAAGATGGGGACAAACTAGTACTAGGGAAGAGGGGAAGACAAGAGCACAAGTCAAAAAACGGCAATCAGTGACCCCACCACTGTCCATCGCACATCACAGGGTGAAACAAATTTTCCAGCTATGATACCTAGGTCTGGAGGGGGAAGATTCCCTTCATCTCCAGGTTTCCAAACATTCCCACTATATCAAGGAATGTAGTCAAGGTCATCTACCTAAACCCTACTCCCAGCATGAGGCGCTAGGGGTGACAGAGGGGGGCTAACTTATTCAGACTGACTGCCAACAAAGCACATTCCAGAGCAAAACCAGATAAACTGGCAGGTCTGGTTCCAAGCTTCCAAACCACATCTGTACCCCTCTCAACCCGTCAAATAGAGCAGTTTGAATCAACCCAGCCCCCCTGAAGTCTTGCCCTCTCATTGTCAATGCCTAGAATAACCATGGCGGGGAATGGAGGGAGTGGGAGGGGGTATACTAGGAGTGGGAGGGGGTATACTAGGTCTCCACAGTCCTTGAGGACTGAAACCAAAAAGAAGTGAACCTTGTCCCTCCTTGACATGACAGATGGCTGGGGTGGGATAGGTCCTCTCTGAAAGGCTTGACTAGGCCACACCCAACTTTTTAGGACCTGAGCCACATATTCGCCTTGAAGATAAAAGTACAATAGGTTACCAACAAAACAAATTGAAGTATTATGTTCCCCCTTTTCTGGGCCAATACACTAAGTGTGGGGAAATCTACCTTTGTTCAATGTCACAATCTATCTTAGCTCCATTCAAATGCCACAATAAAATCTGATGGGTGGCTTAATATGCAGTACTTTTTAGCCCTTGCAGCTGTGGGAATCACACAGAACTAGGGACTGGTTCAAACTTTGTCTCTGCTTGCTGACTAGCTGTGTGACCTTGGAGAGGTTACTGAACCTCATTTTCCTCTACTAAAAATGGAACTCTGAAGTTTAAATGAGGTAATGCTGAAGAACAGGGTTAGGACAGAACCTGTCAGGCTTCCCTACCTATTCAAATTCTCCCAGAGAGGGTGGGGAATCAGCACAACTGAGAGTTACAGAGGGAAATCAGCAAGACTGCTCCTCCTCCACAAAACCTGGTTTTGGGAGGGGAGCCTGGGGGTTGGAGATGAGATGACTCAGATAACAGTGCAGTTCTGCAGGACCTTTCTGCCCTAGGGCCCCCAGGGTTCTCACATGTTTTATTTCTTAATCTAAAGCACAGCACAGCAGCAGGCAAAGAAAGGTGGATAGCCCAGGACCATCTTCCCAGAAAGGGAAACCAATTTTTCAAGTGACTTGCCCAAGGTCACTCAGAGAGCCAATAGCAGCAGGGGCTGCCCACCAGGGTGGGCCTTCCTTCCACAAGGCTGAAAGTGGAGGGACCAAGATCTTAGCACCTAGAAGACCCTCTCAAATTCCTTCTCCCAGTCAACTGCCCCAACAAGGAATCAGTTCTCTAACTGAGCTCTCAATGGCAAAGTCAAGACACCATTGTTTTGGCTAGACCTGAAAGATTCCATATGGGACAGAACACCTCTTCTCCTGCCAACAGTCATTACCTAAGGCACTAAATAAAGAGTAGTGGTAGAAGAACTACCAGGCTTAAGCATAATTATTATAAAGACAACTGGTTTTAGGCAAAGTACTAAAATTTCTAAAATTCCACCCACTTTTCCCTGTCTTATTTATTTTGGTACATCACAGGACATCATTACTAAGTCTCCAAAAGAACAAAGGTTCTAAAATATATCCTGAAAATCCCAAATTTCACATACTACAAACCTTCCAGAATTCCACCAGGAAAAGCTTCTTTCTAAATTAAACTTTGTTAGTCTGAAAGGAAATGAACCAGTGCTGAATCACAACTATGAATGATGAAAAACTTTTTAAAGTAGTTTATGCATTGATCCACAGAGTAGCTGAGGGTTTGAAACAACCTGACTGAAACTAGCAGATTTGCAGGAAAAATTTTCTAAAATCCCCCTACATTGTAGCTCTGAACTCAGAAACAACCAAGTATACTCCTTTGAGAATAACACTCTTATGAACTCAACACCAGGATATCCAGGTACTCCTCCTTCCCAGGATTTTCTCCCCATTCTGTTTAATTAAGGAGAGTCAGCCAGTTTCTGATTAGAATGACCATATAATTTTTCATCCAAACTGGGACACTTCTGAGAGTAAAACAGGGTGATTTAGGCTTCTTGTAGGCATAAATCAGGACTGTACCATGTCAACAGGGGTGTGTGGCCTTGGTAACTATTAGGTAAATTCTAAAAGCTCATCTCCCTCCTCCGTAGCCACAGATGACAGTAAAGGACAGCACTTTAGAAAATACAAATGCACATAAACTGCCATAAACTGTTATTCAGAGGAAGACAGTCAGGATCTGGTGGGAGGACACAGGATCAAGAAAGACCAAATTACAATTAAGATAGAAGTGGACAAAGCCAAGCCTGAAGCTTGAGGTATAAATTAACCTGATTCTGGGGACTTCTTTTATTGTTGTTGTTGTTGATTTGTTCCTTTATTGTCATTGACCAACCTTGTGGTCATTCATCACGAATGTTCTCGGTAACCATTGTGGTTATTTATCAGGGATTTCTTATTTCCCACCTTGGATCAACTTACAAATCGGATTCAATGAATGGCTTGTGATCCATTGTGCCTTCAAGTCTCTCTTCTCTATGAGCTCCTACTTTATCCTTTGTGATTTAGTTCTTGGATTGCTTAGAGCATAAGACATGGGGCAGTTAACAGAGCAAGCATTTATCATTAGGGAGAGAGTCATCCCACACTGCTGAAACTTACCCTTTCTAAAGTAAAAAGTCTTCCATTTTACATACTTCTAGTGGATATCTTACTCTAAAAAGAGTAAGCCAATAAAAATGGAAACTCTTCTTCCAGACTTAGGTCATCACTCAACATATCAGTCTTACCTACCCCTCACCAAAAGCAAACTCTCCGAGTGCAGGCATCGAGTGCAGGCATCGTGCTGAGTGCAGGGCATCCCGGCTGAAGACAGCACACAACCCTGTGTGAGATCTAGATTTGGTATTATATTTTTATGAGATATAATTCATATACCATAAAATCTACCCTTTTAAAGAATACAATTCAGTGGTTTTCCATCTATTCATCAAGTGGTGAATTGGTGTTTTAAATAAAATTTTTTATCCTCTTCAACTATCAGTCTGTTGCTTCTAAAAGTCTCCCTCCCAAACAGGTTACTCACCTCTCAACAATTTTTAGTCTCCTGAAGAAAATGAAACCAGACTGACTAACACAGAGTTCTATACAGGATGGTTAAGAGAAAACAGGAAAAGAGGTCCATAAAATGTAGGTGGTCCCCAGCCCAGACTCACACCAACAATCCCGGCAGCTCAGGCCAGTCCCCAGGAGTGGCCAGGATCTAAACACACTTGGGGCACTGACACACGCCCTGAAGTGTAGCTCAGATTCTGAGGACAGCAGGACTAGCTTAGGGCGGCCAGCTGCAAAAACACGAGCCTCTTTCCCACCGGCCTCTGGTGGATTCAGCTCCCCTACCAGTGAAATACCTGGAGTTAGATACTCACGTGAATAACGTTCTCTTAAAATATGTAAATAGACTGGCTAAAAGGGAGGGGCTACCTTTCACACCGGGTGTGAATCAGTAGTTGAATCCTATGCAAGGGTGGGAGAGGGAATCTTCTGAGAGGGGCGTAATTCTGGAGCTTGGCGTCGGGATCAGGGTGGGCTGGGTTGTAAGAGTAGTTGCATCTGCAGCTCCAGCCTACTGAACTAGCCTCTACATGCATTCTCTTATCTAAACTTTACTACAAACATTCAAAGTAGCCAGTCATCTCCATTTTCCAGATGAAGCAACGGAGAGGGCACAGAATTAAACAGCCTGCTCTACACAGGTATATAAAAGAGGTACAGTGGGGGCGGCAAAGGTAGACAGGGGCGAGTACTGTGTTCTCTCCCACCTGAAGCCTGACGCCCTCAAAACTCCAGTGGGGATGCCTGAAGGTTTTATGTGCAGGCCCAGGACCCTAAGCTTTGTTTCTCTATGAAAAGATGAATTCCATACAACCATCTTAGAGAAAAATTTTGAGACACTAACCCCAAAGTTAGGGAGGTAGCTTTTAAACAGGAGCCTAAGGAAGAGGTTTCCTTTCATACTGATGAAGGGACGCCATGCTACGAAGTTTCCGAAGCATTCGCATTTAATTTGTACTACCATTTGGCTAGGAATGATCTCAAATATTATGCATTTACTGATAGATTTCCCCCAGTTTGTGAATAGGCGAAGTGTGGTCTAGGACTTTACGGGATGCCTCAGCCTCTCCTGGATTTCAATCCGTTTGTCTTAGCCCAGGGATCCGGCTCTTCTAAGCGACTGTGCCTCAGCCTTGGGTGTTCCCCAAGAGTCACTGCGGAGGCTGAGCAAGCAGGAATTCCTTGAAGAACATGCAAAACCATGTTTTAAGCTGCTATCTATTGAGTACTCACTATGTGTCTGGCATATAGTAGGCACACTATCCAAATTTATAGATGAGGACACGGAGGCTCACAGATGGGGAAGTAATGTGTCCAAGGATACAGAACCAGTAAGTGGCTGAGCCAAGATTCCAACTAAGGTTCAAATACTACTCTGTGTTTTTAAACCTACATTATCCTGCCTCCTTTTTCCACACTAGAATCAGAAACTGTTCCCACTCTCCATTTCAATCAGTTCTCTTTTTCTTCTTTCAATTGCTCAAAGCCAAGTTTCAGTTCTATATTGGCCCATTACTGGCTATAAACCTTCTTTACTGATATTTGAGGGCTCTGAGTTCATTATCGGGAGAGTGTTGCCAGGGTTTTTTGTTTGTTTAACATCTTAGCCCTGACTCTATACCCAAAAGTGCACGTGGCAGAAACTCTTCCTTCAACACCCAACTCCAACATCACTTCCTCTGCAAAGTTTTCCTCAGTTGCTACCACCGGACAAAGCTCTCTGGATATATCAAGAGCCCACGTCCCATTGAGTGTTTCCCCTTTATTCTGCTATTACAAAAGGAAATATATGCTCCTAAAAATTCAAACAAACAAATATGTAAAATCTGAAAGTTCCCCCTCTTCCTAATCCCACTCCCTCAAAACAATCACTGTAGATTTCATGTAGGATCTTCTAGATCCTTTTTAATACATACGTAAACATGCTGAATTTTATCAACTCTAAGATACCACTGTCACATGCAGCATGACTTTATGTACATATAATACTGTTGAGAAACAACCAGAATGCTTCCTCATCACTTAGAAATATTATTTTACACACAACAAAACTTTCTGTCATAGGTCAATATTATGCATACATAAAAAGGAAAATATAAGCAAAGTAAATTGGGTAAGATATTACTAAAACAGTTTCCCAGAGTCATCAGTATCTTATGCTTGTCCACACACCATAACCCTCTGTGGTATCAAGAATGTTGGTGACATCAAGAACATTTTTAAGAATGCTCCACTACTCATTCCAGGATTTTTTTCCTCTCTAGATTTTCATTCTCTAGGCCCTCATGAGCACATACAAACAAAGATCATGATCACTACCTGGCCAACCATGACTGTAGGACACATCCCAATTTAAAAAATGCTCAAACATGTAAAAACCTGTGCATCTTAAAATTCATGAAATACAATATACACACCTTTATCCCTGGATTTTGATTACCTCCTTACACGTCTACTTCCCTTGCTAAACTATAAATTTCTCAGTCTCAGAGTTGTTTTACTGTTCACCATTCACTGACCACCTTTTACTGGCACACAGCAGCACGTGTAAAAGTTTGAATGGCTGGTGGCAAGTAACAATTCTCTGCAAAACTGTGAGCATCTGGATTTGCAAAGCACCAGAGGTGGAGGGAAGAGAGAAGAAAGGGAAGCCGACTCTGGCTTATCCTCAGGCATGTCTCTGAAATGTTGTCAGGATCATACCCTGAAGTGGACTAGCCTTCCTATCCCCTCGCTCCCCCCATAAACACACGCTCCCCCCCTATACACACGCTCCCCCACCCCAGTCTCCAAGGGATACCACCCGGAAGAGCCTTATTAGCATCTCCACTACTCAAAAAGCACAACACAACCAACCTCTGCAAGCAGCCAGTCAAGAACAAATACTTCACGGCGCTTGCCTGCAGGCCTGACACACACCTCTATAACATCTGGAAACAACTGCTATACTCCCACAGGGCAAGTAACGCAAATGGGGGGCAACAGAGAAAGTAGTTCTGTTCATTTTATTGCTTCTCCTGCATAGAAGGGTGTGACCTTATTTTTGTGCAGCCTTATTTTTTTTAATAACTAACCAAGAAAATCTTGGTGAATTCCTTAGTTTCAGGTGGATTACCTCAGAAACACAGGGGAGAAAACTCCCACTCATAGTTAGGAGTGACCAAATTTAGATTGTATCTGGGGATAAAAATTAGAATATCTAAAGTAATGGTTTCCAACAGAGGCAGATGCTACTAAGGGCCCTTTCGGAAGTACAGAATCTATGCAGCCAGCTGTGCAGACCTCCTGCATCTCCAGGGGTGACGCCAAGGCTGAAGAAAGCTCCGCAGAGGCTGCTGAGGTGGGGACCGCTGACGGCTCCCTGGGGCTGGAATGAGACCTCGGTTTGAGTCAGAGATACTCCAAATTAGCAATCTTAAAGGATCCCCATACACTAAATTACAAACCCAAAAGTCAAATTCTGGGAAAAAGTGAAGGGCCTGGAAAGATCAGCAAGAGCACACAGGGCAGGGTGGGCTGGGAAAAGCACAGGCTTATTCGTCCCCATTTCCCCAGTGCCCAGCCAGTATCAGGAACCAAATATTTGCCAGATGAGTTTCACCTGGCTGACAGGCACACGGTCATGTACATCATCAAATTTCCACTGAGCCGCCTACTATGTGCAGAAACCCCGAGTTGGCTCTGGCTCAGGCAAGAGCTCTGCACCCCCTTCCCTCTTCATGTCAATTCACCAGTAGAAGAGATTTTAGTTTTGTTTCAGCTTCACTGGACACCTGAATGGTGGTACACTAGAAGCATTTCACTCTTTATTAGCTCCTAGTCATAAAGGAAGCTGCTGCTTGCCTCCAAATCAAAGTTAACGCTTCCCTTGATTTAAAGTTATATACTCATTTTGCAATTAATGTAAAATTTAAAGTTAAAAGGAAATTGGGAGGTTGAATGCATAATAAAACTAGCAACCTTTCACCAAAATAAGATATCAGCCTTACCTCTCCAGTATTTAAAACATAAATTTTAATTATAGGAGTTGACTCTGCCAATACAAAATGCTATTAAGTAGCTTGTTTTCTCTTTTTCTGTAAATGAAAATACCTGACAAGGACTTCTAAGTCTCCCAGATTTCATGATGGTGCTAACACTCCCTCAGCTGATAGGGCTCTTTTTAGTCCTGACCACTATTGTCTAGCAAACGCTTTGAGATGAAAAGGAAGTCAGAGAGAAAGGGCTGAAAGAGATTCCACCAAAGGAATCATCAGCTCACAATAGTTTCAGAATCTGTCAGCCCCCAAAACCCACCCCAGCCACAGGGATGGGTGATCTGAAAATGAAGCATATCAAAATGCTATTGATAAGCTAAATTACCAGACAGCTTATCTGAGGCCCACATCCGCCATATGGTGCCCCAACTTCTGCCGCCTGTTGCTGCCACAATAGGCACCGCCTACCCAGAAAGCACCATCGGACAGAAACCCAGCAGCGGCGGCATGTGGGGCAGCTACCGTGTTTACATTTTATTCTGTGCTATTAGCTTTGTGCCTCCCTCAAGCCCAGTAGGGACTTGAAACACACACACATTCAATGTCAAAACTACACGTTATCTGCAAAATACATACATGCGCATGCAGTGCGCGATGCGTGAACACGTATCAGGTGAACGGAGGAAACCAGATGTCAACTCCAGAAAAGGAGTTGCCTGGTGGGGGAGGGCGAGCCAGGCAGGCTCCCACTAGAGCTGCAACCAGACAATGTGCTTTTCTCAAAACACTCAGGCAGGCGGGCCTTGGGGAGTGGCTATTTAAAACACTTGGCTCCTCTTATTTCACCACCATGGAAGCAAATTCGGTTCTTAAGTGCCAGAGCAAATGAAGTCATTTGGTTTCCGCGGGCTTTCTTTGCATTTCAGCAGGAGTGAGACTGGGCTGAAATCGAAAGATCCATCTGAAGTTGTTCTTTCTTCCAATTAATAACTGACTCCACAGAGGATGTGGCATTCTGGCTTCACCAACTTTTTTTGTTTAAAAAGATATTAATGTCACAAAAAAATTAAGTAATACTGGACGCTAGAATGAACGCTGCCCAAAATGACTCCCTTCACAAAATGTCATTAAGTCAAGGTGTAAAGAGGAACAAAAAGATCATCTGCTAATGCCGTAATTAGAATAAAAGATTAATGATGATTTTTGTCAAATAAATTCATAAGAATTTTCCCTTTCTTTCTACTTTCTATTCTTTCTAAATACTTCTCTATCTTTGCAAAGATTATATGGTTGCTGGAAATAAAACATTCAATTATTTAGTTGACTATTAGAGAAAAGACACCCATGTTCAAAGAAAATTCAGCAGCACACAGCATCTAGTTATTAAAAAAAAAATGAACAAGAAGATTCAGGTTTGGATACAGTGCAAAGCAAAAAGGGCAAACATTCTTTTCTTAATATTCAGATCTGCTTAACTCTTACATAAAGGCCCTCATTTCATTCCCTCCAATTTACCCACACCTAAGCAGACAAATTCTTGGATGAACTTTTTGAATTTTCTTCAACATTCTCTGTTCAAAAAAAAAAAAAAAAATCTCCTTTCAAGTTAAACTGAGATTGCACTTGAACTCCATCCAAGAGCAGAGCTGAACCGAATTATGATAATTAGAAAGCTGTGCCTATAAAAAAAGCAGCACAGTTGATGCACTTTTTAAAAAAAGTTCATGCCAGAGAATATAAGTTCAATATGTTCTCACATAATTAACATTTCCCACCATTAGCAGCAGTTTTTCAGTTTATATTTCAGTAAAAACAACAGCATTCGTCCTTGTTGTATATTCCCAGTCACTAGTGTTTCAGTCACTTTCACATACTTCTAAACCTGTCAGCTGCCTGAAAGCAACCAGAATTTCCCACTAGAAACCACAGATGCTTAAGCTGTTTATCAATAAAGATGGCTTTTTCTTTTAAACCCATTTTCCAATGCTGGGTCCTGTCCCTCAAACAAAACTGCTAATGGAATCCTAAGATAAAGTCTTCAAAATGAATATGAATCATAAAATTGGGGCAGAAGTCATTGCTTTAGTAAATACTGATATACAGTAAATACTGATTTTAAACAAAGTGGGGTGGGGGGGGACCACGGGCCTTCCCTTGGCCTAAAACTAGAAAAAGGAGCCTCCTGGGAGGACACCCCACCCTTATCCAAACTAAAGAGAAACCAGCGCTCCCAGACTATAGAAAACATCTTTCGAAAATCCTCCCAAACATGCAAAAAGCCAGTAGACAAAAGGAGAACTTGAGAGCTGGGAGTGAGCCCCACCCGGAAAGAAACACCGTCCTGAATCACCCTTCAGGGTATCCCATTTACTTTGACTAAAATAAAAGTACTTACTTCAAATTCTCTTATTCTGCACCACTATCGGAAGCTGAAAGCATCTGAAGAAATGATCATATTTCAACCTTTAATTCAAGTAAGAGATAGCACTGAGGAAGCTTATAATAGGAATCTTACAGATCGAGGAATCTCAATAGTTCACAACTTTGAAACAAAATAAAACAAAACCCACACAAAAGCACCCCAGATACTGAGATTCAAATATTCTAGCATTCCATAAACTATCCCAGAAAAGAAGGACCAGAAGTTTCCTAACATCACAACTATACAGTAATTATAATTCAATCAGATCTAAATTGGGTATATAGCAAAAAACCCAAGCCTGAAACATTAAGTGCCTGGGATGTACTTGAATTACTTGATTTTATCTCCTTTATGAATATAAAAGAAAATATATCAGTGATATTGTTCAAACATGACTCAGTATCTAATTTAAATACCACAGGGTAATCTGTGGCTTTTACAGATAAAATAAGGAAAAGCACCATGCAGCAATAAAAAATTATTCCAGCCATCAGTCAATCTCCAACCAGTCCAGTGGCAGAGTCTGAGTTTGTCAAAGAAAAATAAACTTACAATGTATTTTTCTCACCGACTTCAGAAGTAGGACATTAGCACTCTACCACTCCACCCACTAAACTCCAAAAGGGAAGCTGTAATGCTCGTATTTATCAAAACAAAGGTTGGCTCCGATTTTCCTGCAGTTCTACAGAGAAAGCTTTGGCCTATATTCTCCAGTAGCTGGAGAAAACAGACCCCAAAAGTTTTATCACTAAACAGATCCAATCGCTAAACACAGTTTTCATTCAGCAATTTTTTTTTTCCTTTTGCAATCTCTTTATTGGGAACAAGACACAGCGCCTAAAATATAAACTTAAAAGTGTCATCTCATCTACCTCTATCTGTATGTGAATACAGTCATTTTAAGTACACTGGATCACACATTGCAGTTATTTGCATCAACCTTTTGAGTGATAATACACAACAATTTTCATTTGCAGGCAGTATAATTATGCCACAATTAACACATAATAACACATGAGATTAGAGAGAAAATTAATCCCACAGATGTACAGTCTCTTGTACAACCACCATGTATGAGAGATCAATCCATTTCTGAAGCAGGCACCCTTCAAATTCTGTTAATGGCACAGGTCATTTCTTCAAAGCCCTAACATTTGGAACCTACATTTTCCAACTGTTCATGTTACATACATTTCTACCAAAAACGTGATGACAAATGTGATCTAGACACATGTGGTGACAGACTACAAGTATATTCTTCCCAAATCTTCCCATTAAGAAACTGTCTCGTACTTGCCAACAATTCAAAATTGCTTATAACACGCTGAAGCTCAAGCAAAAAAAAGTTTGAACGTTTTCTTCCTTATGACTTAACTGTCCTTTATCTAACAAAAGGGGATGCCAGTCCTCAAAGTTAGCACATGAATGCATAATTCTTGAATAAAGTAAGGGAGACAGAGGATGGGGGGAGCACCTGACTCCCCCTAAACTCACTCCCACCCCCCAAACCCACCCTTATGTGTAATTAGTTTGCCGCTAGGGCCTATGCACACGTACCAAAACGCAAGGAAGCAACTCTCAGTTTGGTTCCAGCAATGCCAGAATGTTCCCCCACTTTAAATTAAATTTCATTAAGCATATGTAATGGTGAGTCCTGGTTTTTGTTTTCAGAAAATAAAAAAATAAATAAATAAAACCTCTAATAATCTCTCTCAGGCATGTTCCCTGGAAGGAGTTCTATTTGTTACTTTATAAAGGATCACATGGAGTAGAAATTTACACAAAGATTCTTTCCTATAATTTTCTTTTTTACTTTTATTGCCAAGGCGAAGTGTTACAATGGTTTTGTCCTAAACTCGTTAAAAAAAGAGAGCGGGGAATTCTAATATTACCCTAAAACTGCATATCAAATAATACTTATCATTAAAGTAAAAATAAAACAGTCTACCTTGGCACTTTGATACCATCAGCAAGAACCAGTAACAGATACAGCTTGTCAGTTCATTTTTTTAATACCCACAACAAATAAAAGAATAGTCAAGTCTGTTTAAAACCTGAAACCTGAGAGTTCAACAGAGTTGCACATACAAAGAAATACTAAACAAAAATATCTGTGACCATTTATGGAAGTAGTGAGATTAGAAAAATAAGCCTCCCCACTCCCCCCCCAAAAATAATTAACAATTCAAAACCTCACTGTTGACAAAGGCTCAACTAATCCATTTTCTTTCCTGAGTCACTTAGTAATTAGTTCTTGTATTTCCTTCTAAAGAGGAAAGATTCTTAGCAAAGTTGGATCTAAGTCTGGTCCTTATGAGCATTTAGATTTAACTGGGCCCAAAGATCCTACTATTTGCAGAAGGGAACAAACCCTACTGTGAAAGGATGAAGCACACCCTGAGGTCTGTTCCCCAAAGTATCCAGGCAGAGAAGCCCCTATTTGTGCATTCGCCCAGTGTAACCAATCAGCAATGCTGGGCTCTGACAATGCAGGGAGATCCCATCTTCCTGAAAGGAAGGATCTGTCTATTCAGGTAGCCACCTGCAGGCACCCAGCACACCTCAAGCGTTCAGTCCAGGAGCCTAACTTCAAAAAACAATGGGGGGTGGGTGAGGGGGACGACGACATGGTTGTTCTGGACAGACAGTGTTCTGCTCCTTTGCAATATCTGTAACAATTTTAATATTCGTTTTTTACTATTTTGAAATCTGATACGTTTTATAGACTTTTTCCATCCCAGGACCTGGGCTCCCTCCAAGGCACTGTTTTTAAAACACGCCTTTTTACATTCCCTGCTCCTGGAACATCATCTGTCTCTAAGTTTCCAGTGCTTACTGGGGTCAATTTTCATTTCTGCAAATCACAGGCAGCCACTTGCTTCTCAGAAATTAACAAGCCTCCAGAGAAATGCTGGTGGCTAGTATTTCATTGTTTCATAAATATTTTTATACAGTGACACCACTCAACTTTAAATAAACCTTTAAAAAGAACGACAATTAAAAGGAAAGAAAATTATGATCTGGATTTTATTTATTTTCGTGGGAGAAGGAGAAGGGAGGTAGGGGCCCTCCATTGTTTTCCACTCCTTTAAAAAAATGTTGCTTTGATTTAGAAAATCACAAACATAAAAAAAGGAAAACCTTAGAAGTTGAACTTTCTTTAAAGCGGGCCTCTGGACTTTGGAAAACAAGTGTTGCAGCTATGAACAAAGACTAGAAGGGCACCCTGATTTTCTTCTCTCCTGGGGATCATCTCTCTCCCAATAACAAACAAATCCCCCAGTATTTCCTACCGAAGGGAAGTTTTCCAGGGAAAGTCTCCTCCTGGGTTTGGTGGTAACTGCGACTCAGTCTTTTTTGGACACAATGTTTCTGCTGACTCCTGAAAATTTTCCACTTGAATGTGTAATGAAGCGGCAGCGGCAGCAACAGTCCTAGAGAAGCGGTAAAGACGACCGTGCCCTCTTTCATCTTTGGGAAGGAGTAAAAACCGTCGCCAGCAGCATCAGTCGACGCAGACCCCCGACCAGCCTCGGGGGCCCGGACAGTGCGGAAGGGGGGGAGGGAGCGGGAGAAGCTGGGCGGGGGGGGGAGGGCGGAGAGGGGGGTCGGGCCGGCTTCTGGCTCCCAGGCGGTGGCTGCAGCTCTCCCCGCCCGCGCTCGCGCCTAACTTCTGGCTTCTCCAAGAAAAAAATGTGAAAAATGCCCAAGGGTGTCTGCGTGTGTGCGTGTGCAGGCGGGCGTGAGACGGAGCGCGCAGTGTGCGCGGCTGGCCCGGCGCCTCCAGGGCCGCCGGCAGGGGCAGGCGCGGGGCCGCCTGTTGCCGCGCGGACTCCGCAACGCGCGGCCCAACTTCGCGATCCGGCAACTTGCGAGGCTGCGGAGGGCAGCTCACCTTGAAGGGAGAGCGGGGAGGCGGGGTACAGGGGCCTTGGCTATGGCCCCCTCCGCGTGGCCGCCCGCCGGTCCGCCTTACACAAAGCAGAGTCTGGAGAGAAAGAGCCGGCCCGAGCGGGACGCGCTGCTGACCCCCCAGCCTCCCGCCACCCCGTGCGCCCCCCGCACCCCAGCATCAGCCCCGCGCACCAACTTACCTCGGCAAAGGAAGCCGCCGCAGCGCCCGGCGAGTCCGAGACAAACTTCTGCGCCGCTTTCCCGCCCCCTGCTCGGTGCCCGGCTCCCTACCTCCGGGCCGAGCCACCCCACCCCTGCCTAGCAAAGCTTCCTCCCGGGCCGGCTGTGCGCACTGGGCTACTGCCCGCGGCTTCGGGCACTGGGGGGGCTGGAGGGGTTTCACTGCATGGCCTGTCTCCGGAGGCGGCCGCCCCGGGCCCGGGCCCCGCCGCGCGGATTGGCCCGCAGGGTGGAAGCGAGTCTGCAAAGTGCTTGGTGGGCGCCCGCAGCGGGCGGCGGGGCCGCGGCGGCGGCTGCAGAGGCTCGGCTCGGCTCGGGCGGCCCGGCGCGGCGCGAGCGATGCTAAGAATGTTCGGAATGAGGACAGGAATGAAATGAACGCCAGGACCGAACTCGCTCCGGAGGGGTGGGGCCTCGGTGACGTCATGCGGCTTGCCGCCCGGGGCCGGGGGCGGGACTTGCCGCCGCCGGTGACGTCATGGGGGTTCGGGGCGGGACCGGCTTCGTAGCTTCGCCGTTGGGGCGCGGGCTCCCCCGGGAGGGGCGGCGGGGCGGGGTCTCGCGCCCACGGGGGAGCAGGGCGCGCGCGGGAGCCGCCCTCCCCACCTCCTCCCAGCGCGGGCGCCGGGCTTTGTCCCGAGCTGGGGCGGGGCGGACGGGAGGAGGGTGGATTGGAGGTTCCTGCGCTCGCGCGGAGCACTCTGGAAGCCTGGGTCAGTTCTGTTGCAGCCAGCGCCGAGGCTGGAGCCGCTTTGCGCCAAGTCTGCCGTGCCTCAGTTTCCCTCAACCGGACGCGGACATTCCGGGGGCCCCACGGAGCGTCCTCCGAACTTGCGGTAATCTGCTAGTGTACGGAAAAGAAGTTTCTTTTTTTGCAAATTCAGGTTGTTTTCGAGCGCGGTGGACGCCTTCCCGGGCCGGACTCCCTGCCTACCATTTCTTCCACTGTTTTCTTTCGCTTTAGCAATAAAAGTTCACGGATCTTGCCCAGATTGAAATTTGCCATACTGTGGAGAAGGGAAACCTTCAGTATAGCAGAGAAACGATAATTAAGAGTTGGTAATAATCCTGCCCGGCTGCCACGGTCTTCTCCAGGTCACTCAAGGAAATAACTCATCACTGAAGGTTGTACATTTCGAAAGTAATGAGTGATGTAAAAACTCCCTAAACTTTAAAATGCTGCATCCTGCCACTTCACCCTTTTCTTTGTGGATAAACTTCATTTCCATAACAAAAGAATATTTTCACCCTACTTTTGGAGATAGTAATGCAAAAGCAATTTAGTAGACCCATTCCTGAATCGGGAAACAGTTGGGTGAAGTTGACCCACTGTGGGCAGAACTGTCTCAAGTTTGGGGTGTCCTTGTGATCTGTGATTTCACTTAGATAGAAGTAGCAAAGCAATTCCTGCGCAGTTGACCTTGTTCCTTCTAGGCAGTTGCCTCTCCTTCCAGTTGGGGTCTCCGCATAAATATTGGAGCCTGTTTACATGTCCAGAAAAATCCCTAAATGTGAACAACTGAGAGATGCAAGATATGACTCACTACAGCTATTTTATACAAAACGTAACTTTAGAAATGCATTTTCAATTGAAATTTTTATTGAGGTAATTGAAAGTTACATGCAGTTGTTAAAAAATAATAGTGATCTCCTGTTCACTTTGTCCAGCCTACTCCATTGTAATATTTTGCAAGACCATAATACAATAGCACAATCAGGATACAATCCTGATATGACCTTGGATTGATACCATCCACCAAGCCTACTGAGAGTGCCCAGTTTTACTTGTACTCATTCCTGTATGTGTGTGTATTTAGTTCTATACAATTTTATCACCTGAATCCACCTGTATCCACCACCACAGTCAAGTACTAACTCATTTTTATCTCTAATTTGTATGCATAATGAGCTGATACAATGAGGTTCAAAATAATGACCCCAGACACGTTGGAGTGGTTTTTGGAAGTGTGTTAGAAAGACAATTTGTCATTAAAACTTTCCAAGAATTCGTCTATTTGACAGACCTGGAGCAGCTAATGTCTGCTTCTAAGGTTCCCACTACAGATGCAAGAGAAAAGATGCTCGCATTTTCTGATTGTGGCAGCCAAGACTGAATGGGGGATGCAAGAAGTACTAAAACATGGGTAGGGGGAGATAATTTTTGCAACTCAGAAATAAACTTGTAAACAGCGAAGAGCTTTGTTATGCCACAAAAGCAAATTTTATGAGGCATATCTCTCTCCAAATATCTTCTAAAAGTGCCATATAGCAGCTGGTGGCAGTGCCAGCCAGCCAGTGAGGAGGGTTTTTAAACCACTGTTTATTGGTCCATTTTATCTGGGCACCTTTGAGACTCTAGTTCCAGTCTTAGTCACCTGGCAATTCAATATCTCCCCATTCCTTACTCAATTAAAGATAAATCCCTTGGCCTGGGATTCAGAACTCTTTGTGACATGCTGTAACTTCTTGACCAGTGTTTTCTCCAATTTCTCCCATCTACATGCACATCTTTTGAAGCTCATCCTAAAAACCTTTTCTTCTAGGAAGACTGTGAAACCAAAATTTTCCTGCCCAGGACCTTCAGAGCTCCTTTCTCTAGACACACCATTTGCATTCTATCTGTTAGTTGCCAACATGCATGTGTTACTGGTGATGCCCCCAGGTCTGAGCACCTAGAGAGTCTCATTCAGCTCACTGTCCTGCCTAGGGCTTTCTTTGTCATGTCTCCACTCTGACTGTTCCACACATTTTCACACTCCTCGGCCACCTGTTGGTCAAGACATAGGACCTATGACCCATGGGCTGTTCAGCCCCAGGGTCTAAGGGCAGGAGCAGTAGCTACCATGAACTGCATCCCTCCTCATCACAGCACATCTTGCATTTGTCATCTCATTTAATCCTCACAGCACCTGTGTGAGCTAGCGATTATAACCCTAGTTTACAGTGATGAGGAAATGAGAGGTAGGGAAGTTATATAACTTACCCATGGTTGTAACATCCAAGAGAGACAGAGCCAGGACCTGAATTCCAGGGCCTACTGATTCCAGCCCATGTCCATAACCAGAGACGTCTACTGCACCCAAAACTGAAACAGGTATAAATTAAAGCAATGAAGTGCCAGGTGTTGTTCTATATGTTATCTTTCCATAATATATTCCCGTATATTACCTCATGTAATGCTCACAGTAACCCCATGAATTAATCTCATTTCACAGATGAGAAACCTGAGACCCACAGAGGTGAAGTAACTTGGTTAGGGTCACACAGCTAGTAACTGCAGAGCCAGGATTCCAACCCAGGCAACCCCCCTCCGATTTCATGCTCTTTTATACTGCCCAAATGCAGAACTACACTGAGTGCCATCAGCCATCTGCTGAGGTGACTATCCTGAGACCTAACAATTAGTCTTACCAAGGAAGAAGGTAACTTTAACACATGACAGAAAGTGATTCAAATAATGGTAACAAATCACACTAAACCAGAAACCCTGAGTCTGCATGAAGCTAGAAATAACAGCCAGGGCAGGTTAGAATTTACCCTGCGGAAGCACTAACTGGAAACTATTCTGCTTTGGAAGATACGTAAAGATGAATCAATGATAATGATGTAATTTGCCTCATCTCTAAGAAAGTTGAGTACCTTTTCTTATAGGAGGATATATTGGTACAACTTTGGAAAAGTTTGGCATTAGTGAAGATGAAGATTTGCGTATCCTATGACTCAGCACTTCGGCTCTTAAGAAGATACCCAAGATAAACTCAGGTACAGTGCACCAGGACACACATACAAGAATGTTCACTGAGGCATTTTTGTAATAGTTCCAAACAGGAAACAACCCATATGTCCATTAATGCTAGAAAGGATATGTGTATTGTAATACATTCATATGATGGACTATACAGCAATGCAAATGAATGAACTATAGCTTCATGAAACAACAATGATGAATCCTAAAAATGTCATATTAAGTGAAAGAAGCATGGCATAAAATAATTCATATATGATCATTTTACATAAAGTTCAAAAGCAAGCACAATTTAACAGCATTGTTTAGAGATGTCTAGGTGGTAAAACTAGAAGGAAGGAGAAAAAAGAATAACGACGTAATTACCAGTAAATCTGGGGTAATGGTGATTTCAGGGGGAGGGGTGTGATACAGAAGGGAAACATAGTAAGGGGGGTGGAATTTCTGGAGTTCTGGCAAAGTTCTTTGTTTCTCTGGTTACACGGATGTTCGTTATAACAATTTATTAAACTATATATTTGTTTTAAGCACCCACTTCTTGTGTCTATTGTATCACCATTTTTTTAAAGTTAAAAATAAATGTTAAAGTGAGCTGCCAATATTCAAATGCCTATGTGCCTGGGGCTTGGCCTGGTTCTGAATTCCATCCCCTCTCACATCCTCAGGATTCTTTGCACATTCAGCATTCCCTCTGTCCTGAGTCTTCAACTTAACTCTCTACTGGATCCTTTCAATCAGCATTTAAACATATGCAAGCCTCTCTCCCATCTTAACAACAACAACAACAACAAGTAACCTTCTGTTGTTTTAATCTCATCCCCAACTACTTTCCTCCCTCCTCCTTTTTTTTTTAAATTTTTATTATTTTTTTAACTACAGAAGCATATTCATTTACCCCAAATCACAAGCTTCACATATTCTTATCCCCACATGAACAGCATTTCCGTTTCCATAACAGTCACCAAATACCCAATAATTTCCCCAATCCCCTCAAAAAGTATACCTCACAGAGATACAACTCATGTCCGCAACTTCCCCAAATTCTGAATAAATGACTTCCCTTGATTTTACATTGAATACATTCTCCATCATGAAATTTCTCCATAAATGCCAATCTCCCTCCTCCTTTTCACAACTGAACTTAAGGAAGGAATTGTCTAATCTCATTGCCTTAATTTCTGGACCAACCATTTATTTCTCAACCCTCTCCAATCATGCTTCTTCTGTCCCCATCACTTATTCCATCAACACAGTTGTCCTTCTAGCTTTTGTGACTAGATGTAGCTAGTTCAATGGACCTTTTGTCTGCCCCATTGTACTTGGGTACTCAGCAGTGTTGGACAGTGTCGACCAACCCTCTTGAAACAATCTCTCTCCCTGGCACAATCTCCTAGTTTTCCTCCTACTTCTCTGGCTGCCCTCATATCCCTTTATTGACTCATTCTCTAGCTAGAAATTAAATCTTGGTATGCTGGAGCCTCTGCTTTCTCCTATCCTCACTTTATATCCTGTCCCCAACTGAGCTAATTCACTCCACTGGTTTTGATTACTGTTTGTTTGCAGTTATCTTCCAAATATACACATTAGCCCACATCTCTCCTTGGAACTCCAGACTTGTATACCTAATCTCCTCCTTGACACCACCATCTCAGTGTCTCAAAAATACCTCAAACAACCTGTCCAAAACCATGATCTTCCACTACAACCATTGTCTTCCTCAAGTATTTCCTTCTCTGAGAAAAGCAGGAGAAACCTAGAGGTCAGGCTTGATACAGCCCTACCTGCTGAATACCCTTCAGGAGTGTTATACAACATTTAGGAAAAAAAAATCCTTCTAAGGCTCTACATGATCTAACCCCTCCCCCTTACCTTTTCAGGCATCTTGCATCTCTCCCTCCAAACCTCATGTGTTCCTAGCATAGTGAATAACTTTTAATTCCTCAACTGCATCATGCTTCCTTCGCCTACAGGGCCCTCTCTCGTGTTATTTCACCTCTTTGGAATGCTTTTCCCTCCTCTTTAGCTAATTCATTCCTCTCCTCCAGATATTAGCTCAAATGTTATTTTATTGAAGGAATCTGTCCTCATCGCCCAGACTTTATCTCATGGTTTCTTATTGTATTTGTTATCTAATGCTAGGTAACAAATCTCTGTAAAACTTAATGTCCTAAAACAACAATGACCATTTATTATCTCTCAGTTTCTGTGGCTCAGGTATCTGGGAATGACTTGGCTAGGTGGTAAAGACTTGGGGGTCTCTCAAGAAATTGTAGTCAGATGTCAGTAGGAATGCAGTCATGTGAAGGTTTGATTGGGACTGGGGCTTCCCCTTCTGTTCCGGCTTGCTAATGCTGCCATTCTGCAAAACACCAGCAAGGATTGGCTTTTATAAAGGGGGGTTATTTGGTTACACAGTTACAGTTTTAAGATCATAAAGTGTCCAACAATAGGGTACCTTCAATGAAGAATGGTCGATGGCATCCAAAAACCTCTTGTTAGCTGGGAAGGCCCGTGGCTGGTGTCTGCTGATCCTGGGTTGTGTTCCACTCTTTTCTCAGCTCCTGTGCATTCTTCAAAGTGTTGCTCTTGTGTTTGTCCTCTTTTAGCTTCTCTTGAGGAAAAGTCTGCTTTCAAAGGCTGGCTCCAGAATGTCTCCATAAGCTGCAGCTTCTCTTCAAAGTGTCACTCTGAGGTCCTCTGTCTGTAAACTCCTTTATAAGACTCCAGTTATCCAATTAACACCCACCCTGAATGGGTGGGGTAACACCTCCATGGAAATTATCCAATTATTCACTTACAGTTGATTGAGTCACATCTCCATGAAAACATTCAATCAAAGGATTCTAGTCTAATCAACACTAATACATCTGTCCCCACAAGATTGCATTAAAGAATATGGCTTTTTCTGGGGGACATAATATATACAGACCAGCACATCTTCCAAGACTGCTCACTCATGTGCTTGTCAAGTGGATACTGACTGTTGGAAAGAGGCCTCAGTTCCTCTCTACATGGGCCTCTCCATGTTTCCTGGGCTTCCTTACATCATGGTGACTGGATTTCAAAGATGAGCATTGAAGGAGACAGCATGAGGAAACATGTCTGTCTTATGAATGAGACTCAGAAGTCACAGAGCGTCCCTTCTACCATATTCTTTTGGTTAGAAGTGAGTCACTAAGGTTGGCCAGTAACCAACAGGAGGGGAATTGGATTCTACCTTTGGGAGGGAGACTGTCAAAAAATCTTCAGAATTATTTTTTTTTAATTATATGTGTGTGTGTGTGTGTATCTGTATAGCTCTCCCTTCCTGAACTTATCATGGCCTGTAATTTTATATAACATATATTATAAATATGACGTATATATTTGTATGTTGATTTGATTAATGTCTATATTCCCACACTATAATATAAGCTCTATTGGAACAAGGATCATATATGCTTTGCCCACCATTTCATTCCTAGTACCTAGTACATTATCTGGCACATTGGGATAGAATAATAATACATTATGAATTTTATGTAACACCCAAACAATCTTTTTAGGTAGGTATCATTATTTCCTTTTACAGCTGTGGAAACTGAGAGTCCAAGTGGGTGAATAATTTGTTCAAGGACCAAAATTTGAATCCAGGTTGTTGATTCTAAGCTGGCACTATTTCCAGGACTCCAGACTTCCTCCCTACCACCACACGAGAGGTGCACATTGGCCTGGGTAAGGTAGTCTCCTGTGTTCCCATATGTCCTCATCAAGAACCTTGGGATAGCTCATTCTTCTTCCAATCTGTATAGATTTAAGGACAGGACTGTCTTGGTAAGGAAATACCTGACATTTCTAGTCATGAAAAAATTATTTCCAAAATAATTGATCCTTGTGAGTTTGCCTATCCTGAGCAAAAGCAAAGAATGTAGAGTTTCTGAAACCTCAAATCTTCTCTTGGGAGGGCCAGCCAGAGTATTCACTGAGAAAACTCACAAAAATCATCCATCTGACCCCATGCATTGCTCCACACCTGCAGAAGGTCTTGTGTCCTCCACTCAGGAAAAGGGAGCCATTGACAGATGCACCATTCAATGAAGCGGCCATTAGTCATCTGTGGTTCTCTAAATTTTATTTAATTACAACAAAATAAAACTTTAAAATTCAGTTCCTCAGTTGCAATAACCATATTTCAAGTGATCAATAGCCACATGTGACTAGTGGCTACCATATTGGGAAGTGCAAACACAGAACACCTTGACTGTTAAAAAAAGTACTATCAGAGCGCACTGCCAGAGAACCTAGATAAATCCTAGTCCCAGAGAATTCCAAGGCCATGGAAGAAGATGAAACCAAGGGCCCACGTATAACTGTGCTCTCTAATAACAGGGGGATGGGGAATTTATCCACCCAACTCCTCTGGCAGAAATGGTACCATCCCTAGTAATGGAGCTCTGGGTGTGGACTTGCCTCTGCAGGCCTATGCTTCCTAACCAGGCTTTCTGCTCTTTTCCATCTGTCCTCTGAGCAATCAGTCTCACATGAAATAACCACTGCCATTGTCTAAATCCGACCACTCCTCACCTGCTGCCCATATCGACTGAACCCAGGCCTAGCCTGAGACAACACGTTTCTTACTGTCCTCCGTACCTCAAATGACACATCGCCATGCTTACGTCAGGCTCTGTCCTGCATCAGAGGATGTGAATTCCTTCCTCTTCAAAGATACCCACCCCCAACTTCTCCATCACCACATGTGTTCTGGGATGCCATAACAAATTACCACAAACTTGGTAGCATTAGCAACAGGAATATATTCCCTCACAGCTCCGGAAGCCAGAAGTCTGAAATCAAGGTGTTGGCAGGACCAGGCTCCCTCTGGAGGCTTTAGGGGAGAAACCGTCCTTTGCTCTTCCAGCTTCTGGCAGCTTCAGGTGTTCTTTGTCTTATGGCTGCACAACTCCAATTTCTGCCTCCACGTTCACAAACCGTCTCCTCTTGAGTCCTCTCATCTTCCGTCTGTTATAAGAAAAGTTGTCATTGAGTTAGGACCAACCCAGATAATCCAGGATGGTCTCATCTCCAGATCCTAATTAGCCTGCGGACATGTCTTTCCGGAGGTTACCATTTAGCCTGTGACAATCTTCATTTCCCACCTGTAGCCACCTAGGGCCTGGCTCTCATTTGACTCAGTTGTTTCCCATTTAATAAAATGTGTTCAGGATATGGCAATAAAGGGTTTCCACAATCAGTCCCTGGTTTAATGCCATTTTTCTGTTTGTCACTTTTTAGCCACACTCCTGTCTTCACCATCTATCATGCATGTGTAAAACATTCCTGCCCCTGCATTTTTATTAGCGCTATTTCCTCTGTCAGCAACACTTACTCCATGCACATCCTATTTATCCGTGGAGGCCGAGCTCAAGTCCCTCCTTCTCCCTGAAGTCCTTCTGATGTTAAAGCCCCTCCTGCTTCCTGCTTCTGATTGCGACCACTGAGCACAGACCACCTGACGCTACTATATATTACTGTATGCATATTTATTTTCTCTCCCTGCTTGAATTTAGAGTGTTTTTTTGGCAAGGAATTAGCATATAAATCTTTGCACTCCTAAGAGTTTTTAGATGCAGTCTTGAGCACAGTGGATGTTCAAATATTGTTGATAACACTGACATATCACATCATCACTTCAAAAGAGTCAGTGGCAAATCATACAGCACGATTTGAAATAAATCTTGTAAAAGTGGGTAAATACTTTTATATTGCAGAAGAAGATTATTGACCTAAGAAAACATTTATGATAAAAAATATGAGCAGTATGATATCACAGTTGTAATTTTTAAAAAGTATGTGTGGATGTGTATGTATGCACAGAAAAAGGACCAGAGTGCTACATGCTAAAATATTGACAGATAATGGGATTACAGGTGATTTTTCATTTTCTCCTTGGCCTTTTCAGTGTTTCTCAAGACTAAATTAAGTGACTTTTATAGAGACGTTCAGTTAAAAAAAATTATCTGAATTAAAGAATTGCAATATAAAACCCCCAAGTATCTGCATTTTAAGTAGTTTGAATTGTTTTCTGGGTTAAAAGATATGTGTGTTTTTCTTTCAACAATCTCAAATACTCAGAAAAGATGAGAGGAAGTCGCCAGCATGATGCCCATCACTCCCAAATTCTTCAGTGTGTTATTTCCTTGAAAAAGAACATTTTCACGTATAACCTTAATACAACTATAAATATTAGGAAATTAACACTGGCTTCTAATTTTCAAACCTCATTCTTGTTTCCCCAATTATCTAATAATGTCCCCTACAGCAAAATGATCCCATCCTGAATCTCATGTTGCACTTAGTTAACTGTCATGTCTCTTTTAGTCTCCTTTAACCTTGGCCAATTCCTCGATATTTTCTTAACCTTTGTGATGTTTAGGCTTTTGAAAATGACAGGTCACCTATTTTGTCCCTTAATTTGGGTTTGTGCTATCCAAACTCCAGGAAGGCCTGCAAGGATCCTCACCTCCTCGTAACCCCACCCTTGGGACCCCCTCTGACGCTGGATCAGGGGATACCTGTGTGGCCAGTTAGGTACCGCAGAAGTGGCATGTCTTAGTTTCCGGCTGCTGAAACAAATATCATACAGTGGGTTGGCTTAAACAACAGGAATTTATTGGCTCATGGCTTTGAGGTGAGAAGAAGTCCAAAAGCAAGGCAGCAGAAAGGTGACTTTTTCTCCCCTAAAATTGTGGCATTCTGGGGCCGACGGCCAGCAATTCTTGGTCCTTCATTTTTTTGTTAGATAGCAATGCACTCGGCAATGTCTTCTCCATTCTCCTCCAGGTTCCATTGACTTCCTGCTTCCAATGATATCTTTTTAATCAGTTTTCTAATGACATGTAAGAAACCACCTATCTTTGTGATATATGAAAGCTTTAACAAAATGTCACAAACTGGGGGAGTTAAAACAATGGAAATGTATTGCCTAACAGTTCCAGAGGCTACAAGTCCAAAACAAGGTGTTGACAGGGCCATGCTACCTCTGAGGTGTGTAGAGAAGAGTCTGTTCCATGCCTCTCTCCTAACTTCTGGCAGTGGTCTCAGTTGTCACATGGCATTCTCCCCTCATTTGTCATGTGTGTCAAAATTACTTCTCCTTGTAATGCCACCAGTCATATTGGATTAATGGCCCACCCTACTCCACTGTGACCTCATTTGAATTTGCCTAATTCCATCTGCAATACCCCTATTTCCAAATAAGATCACATTATGAGGTACTGGGGGTTAAAACTTCAACACATCTTTTAGGGAGACACAATTCAATCCATAGCAACTACTCTAAAATTAATGGCTTTTGGGAACTGATTGATTATTTCTCATAACTGTGTGGAATGGCTGGAAAGTCCTGCTTGTCTCACCTGAGCGCACTATGCAGCGGCCTTCAGTTGGTGGGTTGGTTGGAGACTGGCCATTCTCAGATGGCCTCAAATTATATTTTACTTGGCATTTTTGTGGCTGAGGTCTCAGCTGAGATGGCTCAACCTCTCTCTTTATGCGGTCATTCATCTAGGACTTCTTCACATGATGCTAGAAGTTTTCCAGGAGAGCAAAAGCAGAAGTTGAAAGATCTCAAATCATAGAATATCACTTCCACCACACTCTATGGTCAAAGCAAATCAAAAGCTCACCCCAGATTCAAGGGGGTGGAAAAATAGCCCCTACCTCTTGACGGGAGAAGCTGAAACGGCCAAGTCACCTTGCAAAAGCACAGTGGGAGGCATAATTCATTGGGGGACATTATTGTAACAACTAACTATACTTTGCCAATGTAACAATAAAAATGCCAGTTAAAAATTTAAAAAACAAACAAAAATTAACATTTAAATTACCTCTCTGAGCTAGAATGAACATAAAGAATCCATAGAGCCTTACAAAAAATAAAAGCAGGAATCCTAGAAGACAAGCAACCCCCAGACTTCTCATTTGCCCGGAGGTTTTCTGCCAAACAATGGAGAACTTGAGCCCCTACCTGAAGCTGTGTGGTGCATGGAGAACAGAAGGTAAAACCAAAGCTCATCAAAAGCAGACTCTAATATGAGAACCTGACATAGAGCTGGGACTCCACCCTATGTAAGGTGAATAAGAAAAACAAACTCACTGAAAAGAAATAGACAGCAAGAAAATTTTGCATGCATGTCTTAACTTCAGTGCTGGATGTAGGGGAAAATAATCATCTGAAAGTCTCTAACCACAAACTGACCACCCCATGGGTTTACTGTGTTTTCTGGGGAGAAAAATACAATCTACTGATGTCATTTGATGTAGTCCCATATTTTTAGGTATTTAGTTGATTGAGAGGTGCAAATAGAAATCCTTTCTGGAAGAATTCAAACTTAATCCAGGCCACAAAGAATTCCCATAGATAAAGTTCCAACAGAAATGAGCAACTCACTGTAAAATAAAATCACAGAACATACTAAGAAGCAAGGCATCATCAGTAAGAACCAGAAGAAAAAAAATAGACAGTAGCCATAGATCCTGTAAGGTTTCAGTTATTACAATATAAAACATGGGGTTTGAAGTAACTAACTGTAATATGTTTAAATAAACACAAGACAAGCTTAAAATATGAGTAGGGAGTGACTAGACAGAACTGAGACAAGTCTAAATAGCAATTCTTAAAATTAAAAAGGTAGACACTGAAATTTAAAAATCCATTAACAGATTAAAAATCAGATTACACCACTGAGAATGGAATTAGTGAACTGGATTATAGAATGAATTTATTTGGAATATGAAGAGATGTAAAATATGAGAGGTTATGAGAGTGGTGGACATAGTGTGAAGGTCTAACATACATCTAGTCATATTTCCAAAAAAGCAATAACAGAGATGGGGAAACTAGGAGCCTCATACAATGCTAGTGGAACGTAAAATGGTGCAGTGGCTTTAGAAAACAGTGCATTGGTTCCTCAAAATGTTAGACGTAGAGTTACCATATGACCCTAAAATTCCACTCCAAGGTATTTATCTAAGAGAAATGAAAACATATATCCACACAAAAACTTATACAAAAATGTACATAGTAGCATAATTCATAGCAGTTAAAATTGTAGAAACAACCCAAATGATGAATGGATAAAACAGATAATTATTGAGCCATAAAAAGAAATAAAATAAAAAGAAATGAATAAGGTTACATGCTACAACACGAATGAGAAAGAAGCCAGTCACAACTGACCACAGATTGTATGATTCTATTTATATGAAATATCCAGAATACACAAATATATAGAAAAAAAAAGTAGATTAGTGGTTGCCAAGGGCTGGGGGAGGCAAGTGAGGATGGAGAGTGACTGCCATCAGATACAAGGTTTCTTTTTGAGGTGATGAAAATATTCTAAAATTAGATTATAATAGTTGCACAACTGTAAATATACTAAAAACCCTTGAACTGTATACTTTAAACAGGTGAACTTTATAGTATGTAAATTGTCAATAAAAATGTTTAGAAAGAGATAATAGAGAAAATAGGGAAGAGGAAATATCCAAAGACATAATGGCTGATAATTTAACAGAACTGTTGAAAAACAAATCTTTGATGCAAGAATTCCAGTGAATCCCAGGCAGGATGAATGAAAACAAAACCCATACCTAGACATATCATCAAATAACTGCAGACACCAAGGAAAATGAGAAGATACTTAAATCACCCAGAGAAAAAAGACATGTTACCTACAAAGGAACTGCTTCAACTGACGTCTGACTTCTCAATAGCAAGAATGGAAGCTAGGAGACGGTGGAATAATATCTTCAATGCATTGAGAGAAAATAAACCACAATCCAAACCATATCAATATATATATATTTCAAGAATGGGTTAGAAACAAAAAAATTTCCAGGCAGATACAAACATGAGAGTTCACATCAATAGTCCTTCACTAAAGGAAAATTTAAGGGATGTATTTTTGCCCCAAAGGAAAATGAATCCATATGAAATCTGAGGGGCATGAAAGAATGATGAACAGAGATATTCATAAATATGTCAGTAACTCTGAACAAATATTATATAAAATAAAAATAACAATGCCCAATTTCTCAGGGAATACTATTTAGAATTAAAATACTGGACAATTGCATATGAAGCGGGGGGTGAGTTCCTGTGTTCTAAGGTTCATTTCTAAGATTGTTTGTCTCCCAACACCCAACCCCATCACTTCTACTGTCCTTCTCTAATGGATTTGTTTATAGGTCCACTGACTTGACTGGACCCTTTCTAACCTCCTTCCTTTAACTCCTACATTCCAAACCCTGTCTTAGTTGCTACTGGCACATGTCTGTGAACAAACAACTAAGTCTGTTGGAGCATTTTTTTCTTTAAATATTAAAGAGCTTAAACAGTTTCATACAAAAATCAGTTTCTTAAAGTACTACCCATTCTGAACAGTTCTTTTTCATTTTAGAATACTTTATTTTTTTCTTTTTCTGATTCAAAAATAAAACATAATTATTTTAAAACTTGGAAATCTGAGAAAAATATGAAGAAGAACCTAGGCATCATCCAATATACCATGTCATTAAAATGAATCAAACAATCTTTTTAAAAATTTTAATCTGTTCAAAAACTGCAACAAATAAATGAATGTAACAAATACTTGCGTTTCCACCACTCAGGACTGAAAATTGCTAACATTTTGCCATATTTACTTCTAGACTGTCCGTTACATTTTCAGAACCTGGGACAGAGTACAAATGGTGGCCCACATATTATGTGTCTGAATATTCACGTTCTAAATTAAGTAAACTGGCAAATAAAGTATACTCTGTCCTCTTATGCAAATATATTTTCATGCCAAAAAAGGTGTAAAGGCATAATTTTAAAGACTAAAATCTAGTAAACCACAAAGGTGGTTGAATTTTAATTATTGCTATGAATTTCTTGGAGTTCTCCTGATGGGCTTGTGATATTCAGAATATTAATAAGCAAGATATATGTAATTTATGAATAATTATATATTCCCACACAATTCATTTTTCTTGCCTCCATTTTAGCAAAATCACTAATTACATATTATAAACAAAATTTTCACACAGTTTTTGTTCTGTTGATCATAGTGACAAATTAGACAACTTTTCCTCAGTCATTGTAGTCCTTAGATAATTTTTTGTTAACAAGTTTGAGCAACTTCTTTTATCTAAGACAATAGCAGCTAGAATTACCAGTAAAATTCTTAAAACAATACTCATTTTAGAAACAAAACAATTTACATATCATGTTCACAGTAATAAGATATAATATGAAAAATAATCATTATCACAAAAAATACTATAAAATACTTTGAATTCAGGTTGAGTGAAATAAGTCAGACACACAAGGACAAATATTCTAGGATCGCAAGGATATGAAATAATTAGAATAAGCAAACTCATTAAGACTCAGCATCTGGAGTATAGGTTATAGGGGCCAGGTTGAGGTTGGGGAATGGGGTGTTAATGCTTGAGTTATATAGAGTTTCTATTTCGGTTGATTATAAAGTTTGGCTAATGAATGGTCGTGAAGGTAGCACAACTGTAATTAACAGCATTGAATTATATATGTAAATGTGGTTAAACAGGGAAGTTTTACATTCTGTATATGTTACTAGAATAAAAATATGAAAAAAAAACAACACAAGACAGTACAGCACAGTGAACCCTATTGTAAGTGATGGACTATAGTTAATAGAACCATTATTAATATTACAGAAATTAATTATAATAGTACAATTACAAAAATGTTCTTTCATGAATTGTAATATATATATATGCCACAGTAATACAAGGAGTTACTAACAGGGTGTTATATGGGAATTCTGTATTTTATTTATTTTACGCATAACTTTTCTGTAAACCTACAACTTCTCTAATAAAAAAAGAAAAAAAATTTTAAGTTCATCACATTAATTGTTATCACTTAGAATGACTCTCACTGTCTCATAAACCATTATTTTCATAAATGTGAAAAATAGTTGCCACACCTCATGCATGTTACATCTAGATCTGTAAAAGTAATATGAATTGTTAAATACTGAAATTGTTCCTCAGTCACTATGTGCAACTACTGAGAATATCATGCCAATTTGCAAGCACCTCTGGATCTCAAAATTAGAACAGGAAGAGAAAGAAAATGGATGCCACGCTCAGCGCTACAGAGTTGTTACGGAAGAGTCATTTCATCCAGGATACCTGGAAGGAAGGAGTTGACATAGCAATTTTTCTTTCCTCTCTCCTCAGAACTCTGCCTTTCAGACCCTCCTGCATATCAAGTAGTGTCTGACTTCAACAGCAACGGTGGCAAAGCCCACAGACTTGCAAGGAATTTAGACAATAACCTGCAGGAAATGTGGACGAGTGTTTCCTGGGGACTGAAGGGTGTTGAGCCAGAAGAATGTTTGCTTAGAGTCATAGGTTGTGCAGTGCCAGTCCTGGGCATAAATCCCAAGTGGCAGATTGTCTCTTTTAAAAATCCATTTATATTTTTGCATGTTTGTGATGATATGAAGAAGTGCAGGGCCCAAGACAGAGACAAAGCTTTCCTAGGTCTAAGCGTGATACTGCTAAAGGAAGGAAACAAAAGATTATTGATAAATTGGAACCTCTTCCAAATTTGACCATGCCTTTCAATCCCGTTCTCCTTCCACTTCCTCAGAAGCAACCAACATCATGAATTTCCTGTGCATAGTTCCAGCTATTTTTCATATTTATGTATTAGACATATTCATGAATAATATTTATTTTTGGAGTATGTTTTAAAATTTTTACATGGAAATCATATTATGCATTTTTTTCTGCCACCTGCTTTTTTGAAATGAAGTTTCTGAGATCAAGCCATGTTGACATATAGGAATCTACATCATTTCTTTTCACCATTGATTATATCATATTAGCATATCTTATTTATTGACTTACGTATTGATGGACCTTCTGCAACTTGCTTTTTAAAAATTTAACATAATAATGTATGTTGAAGATTGTTTCACACCAAAGCTCTTCATTATCCTTTTTAAATGCTGCATATTTCATTGTAAGGATATACCAAAGTTTATTTAACCAATGTGTTATTGAGGAGGATTTAGATTTTTTCAGTCTTTTGTATTTCAAACAATACACAAAGAGACGAACATGCTTTATTTGCTTTATACCTGCCGATATAGGTAAGATATTCTCATAAGTGGGGTTATTGTACCAAAGGAAATGTATACTTTTAGTTTTGACAAATATGGCCAAATCACTTTTCAGAGAAGTTGTAACAATTTATATTCTCACCAACAATATGAGAAATCTTATTTTAGTCATCCTTAAAAACAAAACTTATTTTTATCTTACTTAATCTTATGGATTAAAAATAAAAGGCATCTGGGCAAATGAGGCAAAATGTTAAAACTGGTGGATCTGGGTATATCCAGCAGGGCGGGGGGGAGGCATGTTTTGATATTGTCTTTGTGGGTTTTGTATTATTTTTGCAACTTACCTGTAAGTTCGAAATTATTTCAAAATTAAAAGTTAAAATGGTGTCTCCTTGCAGTGCTATTTTGCTTTTTTCTTATTTTGTGTGAGTTTAAATATTATGTCCATATGCTTTATAGCCAGCCACATTTCCTTTTCTGTAAATTGTTCCTAAACATTACCTATTGTTTTATTGGATTGTTGGGTTTAGATTTTAATTAATTTGTAGAAAATCTTATTTATTAGGGAAATTTACCCTTTGTTTGTAACATGAGTTGCAAATATATTTTCCCAATTTTTTATTTGTCTTTGACTTTGTTTATGATGATTTTGCCATGGATAATATTTTAATTAGCCAGCTTTATCAGTCTTTTGTAGCTTTTGTATTGTATGACACATTAAGAAGACTAAATGTGACATGCAATACTAAAATAATAAAAATTTTCCCACTGTTTCTTATAATATATACATAGTTTAGTTTTCAAACTTGAATATTTGATGTACTCAAAATTCATTCTATGTCTAACCCAAGCACTAAATTTAACTTTTTTCCAGATACCTACTATGATGTCCCAGAGCACAAAGTTAAATGTTTCATGTTTTACCTACTGATATGTAAATACCTTTTTATCATATGAATCCCTGTATTTGTCAATCTGTTTCTGAGTTCTTCATCATGGGATACTAGTCTATTTGTCTATTCTTGCACAAATGGTACATTGTTATAATTGTTGTAGATTTTTGTATGAATTATTTTTTCATTTGAGTTGTATCTTACATACCATAAAGTACACAAATTAACAGTTAAATGAGATTTTATGTGTATATAACCCTGTCTGGCCACTGCTTGGATCAGGATATAGAATATTTCCAGAACTCCAGAATGGTTTCTTATGTTCCTTCTATAATACCCTCAAACTTGTAACCACTATTCTGACCTCAATCACTACTGATTATTTTTGCCTGTTCTTGAGTTTTACATGTATGGAATCATCCAGGATTTTCTCTTTTGTGTCTTTGTTCACACAATATTAAGTCTCAGAGTTTATCATTTCATTGCATTTGTCTGTAATTAGTACTTTTTCATAGCTGTGTAGAATTTCATTGTATGAAAACCCACAATTTATTGATCTATTCCACTGTTGATGTGCATTAGGGTGTTTTCCAGTTTGGAGCTATTGCAAATAAAGCAGCTATGAATATTCTTGAACATGTTGGTGGTGGATATATACAATCATTTCTGTTGGGTGTATATTCAGGGAATGAATGGCAAGGTAGTGGAGTATATATTTGTTCAGGATTAGTGGATACTTTAAAATGGTTTCCATAGTGATCATACCAATTTAAATTTCTTCAATAATATATGAGCATTCCAGTTGCTCCACATTAGCACCAACACTTGGTATTGCCAGTCCTTTAGTTTTTGTGATTTTGGGGGAGTGGTGACGGTGGTGGTGGTGGTGGTAGATTTAGTAGTATCTGATTATAACTTTAATTTACATTTCCCTAATTATAGATGATATTTGTGCATATTTAGGGATTTATGCACTTCCATTTACTGATGATTTGGTTATCTTTGGTTGTGATGTATCTAAGTCTATAGTCAATTTCGGGAGGAAGTCGTCTAACCTTTCCTTAGTAATTTGCAGGAATGCATTATATATTCTGTAGGGAGTCCTTTGATGGAATGCACACTGCAAATATCTTTTCCAAACTTGTTAGCATGGAAATGTTGTCTTTTGATTCGAAGTACTTACTTTTAATGAAGTCTTGAAATGCGATCAGCCTGCTTTGCCCATGTGAGTCCTGTGATAGGCTGACTTATAAACCTCCAAAAATTGGAATTCGTTTTTTTTTGTAGATTTCTTGGAATTTTCTATGCATATAGTTATGTCGTCTGCAATTAGAGTCAGTTTTCTTTCTTTCTTTCTAATATGTATGCCTTTTATTTCCTGTTATGGCTTTATTGTGTTGGTTCAGTCTTTTAGTATGTTAAGTAAGAGTGGTGAGAGTGAATATCCTTGTTTTGTTTTTTATTTTAGGAGGAAAGCATTCAGTCTTTCATCATTAAGTATGAGATTAGCTATATGGGATTTTTGTAAATACTCTTTATCAAGGTCAGGACATTTCCCTCTATGCCTAGTTTGCTGAGTTTTTCTCAAAAAAGGCTGTTGAATTTTGTCAAATGCTTATTCTGCATCAATTGATATGGCCAATTGGCTTTCTTCTTTGGCCTGCGAATATGGTGGATTACATTGTTTGATTTTTTAAATATTGAATACATTTATTTATATCTTAAATTTCTCTCAAAGATATTTTGTAGTTTTCAGTGTAAAGGTCTTAACTATCTTTCATTATATTCATTCTATATATTTAGTGTTTTTTGTTTGTAAAATGTATTGTTTCTGTAACTTCATTTTCTAAATGTTTATTTTTAGTATATAGAAATAAAATTGTTTTCTACATATTGACTTTGTATCTAGCGAACTAGTTAAATTTGCTTAATTCCAGTAGTGTTTCTAGAAATTCTTTTTTATTTTCTGTATACTGAATCATGTCATCTGCAAATAAAGAGTTTTAATTCTTCTTTTCTATTCTTTATTTTTATTTATTTTTTTGCCTTATTACACTGGTTAGGATCTCCAATACAGTGTTGATTAAAAGTGGTCTCTTGTTTCTGAAATCAACAGGAAAATATTCAGTATTTCACCTTTGAGTAGGATTTCAGCTATAGTTTTTTTGGGTTTTGCCTGTGCAAAACCAATCAAATTTTTAAACATCCTTTATCATTGATTTATTAGGACCTGCTACTGTAAATACAGAGGTTAAAAAATATAACCAATAAAATACAAGCAAATCAATTTACTTTCTGATTATAGGTGAGAATGTAGCAAATGTTTCCATTTGTTTTTAATATTTTAAAAATTGAGGTAAAATTTACACATAGAAGAAATGCATAGATCTTACGTATATAATTCAATAAATTTTATATCCCCTGTGAGTGGGTTGAACGCAGCCCTCCAAAAAGATCTGCCCACATCTGAATTCCTGTGAATGTTACTTTATTTGGAAAAAGGGTCTTTTCAGATGTAATTAAGGATCTTGAAATGCAATCATCCTGCTTTGTCTAGGTGGGTCTTGTGGTAGGTTGACTTATGTACCTGCAAAAAAAAACGTTACTCTGCATTCCTGTCAGTGTGACCCCATTGCAAATAGGACCTTTTGAAGATGTTATTTTTAGTTAAAGTGTGGCCCAATTGAATGAAGGAGGGACTTACTCACATTACTGGAGTCCTTTATACACAGAAGAAATTCAAACATAGAGAATACCATGGTGAGGAGTCAGAAGCCAGAAGTCAGTGGAAACCTGGAAGCAAAAGGAGGACACTGCCATGTGATGGGAAAGCTAAGGAACCCAAGGAGTCCCAGCCAGCTAGAACACTTCCAATGCTGAGGAAGCAAGCCTTCTAGTCTCTGAAACCATGAACTGATAAATTCCTGTTGTGAAGCCAAATCCATCATGTGGTACTGGTGATAGCTACCTAGCAAAATTAAGACAGGCCTAAATCCAGGGCCAAGTGTCCTCATAAGAGATGGAAGAAGAGAAGATTGAAGAGGAGAAGGCCATGTGAAGATGGAGGCAGACATTGGAAAGATGTGGCCACAAGCCAAGGAAGCCAAGGAATGCTGGCAGCCCCAGAAGCTGGAAGAGGCAAGAAAGGATCCTCCCCAAGAGCATCCGGAGGGAGCAAGGCCCTTTCAACACCTTGATTTCAGAATTTCAGCCTCCACAACTGAGACAATAGATTTTTCTTGTTTGTTATTAAAGTCCTAGGAAACCAATATATCCATGTAACCCCCACATGAATCAAGATGTATAACCTTTCTACATCCCAAATATTTTCTCAGCTCCTTTCAGTCACTCACCTCACAAAGGAAACCATTATTCTGATTTCTATCACTGTTTCAGTTTTCTCAGTTCTATGGTTTTGCATACATAGAATCATGTCTTCTGTTGTGGCTGGCTTATTGCTCAGCAAAATATCTCTGACCATATCATAAATTTTGATTCATTCTCCTGATTAATGGACATTTATGTCATTTCTAATTTTTGGCTATTATAAATGAAGCTTCTATAAATATTTCCAGAAAAGTCCTTTTCTAAAAATAGGTTTCAATTTCTGTTGGGTTAATATTTAGGAGAGGAATTGTTGGGCCATAGACTAAGTATATGTTTGACTTTATAATAAACTTCAAAACAATTTATTATAGCTGTAGTTTTGTCTTCCATTCCCACTAGTAAAAGTACCAAGTGTCCCACATCCTCAACAGCATTTGAAATTTTTAGTCATTTCTAATTTTATCTCTTTTTTTTATAATAACAAATTCATCAGATTATTCTTAATAATTATTCCTAATCTGTGAAATTTTATCATTCATGAGTTTTAAATTTTTTCTAACACTTTTTCTGCAATCATTGAGGCAAACACTTATAATGAGTTCTCATTGATTTTGTTTATGCAGTGAATTATTCTGGTTAATTTTTTAAGGACAGTTTTATTGAGATATATTCACATGCCCTACAATCATCCACAGGGTACAATGAATTGTTCACGGTACCATAATATAGTTGTACATTCACCACCAAAATCAATTTTTGAACATTTTCATTACTCCAAAAAAAAAAAAACAAAAAAAAAAAGGAGAATAAAAATACAAGTAAAGAAGAACACCCAAAACATCCCATGCCCTACCCTCCCCATTATTCATTTAATTTTTGTCCCCATTTTTCTACTTATCTGTAAATACTGGATAAAGGGAGTGTGAGCTGCCAGGTTTTCACAATCACACAGTCACACCATGTAAGCTACACAGTTATACAATTATCTTCAAAAATCAAGGCTACTGGGTTGCAGTTCAACAGTTTCAGGTATTTCCTTCTAGCTATTCCAATATACTAAAAACTAAAAAGGGATATCTATATAATGCATAAGAATAACCTCCAGAATGACCTCTCAACTCCATTTGAAATCTCTCAGTCACTGAAACTTTATTTTGTTTCATTTCTCTTCCCCCTTTTGGTCAAGAAGGCATTCTCAATCCCACCATGCGAGGTCCAGGCTCATACTTACAAGCCATGCCCCATGTTGCCAGGGAGATTTACAGCCCTGGGAGTCATGTACCATGTAGGGAGGAGAGCAGTGAGTTTACCTACAGAGTTGACTTAGAGAGAGAGGCCACATCTGAGCAACAAAAGAGGTTCTCTGAGGGTGACTCTTAGGTACAATTGTAAGTAGGTTTAGCTTCTCCTTTGCAGTAACAAGCTTCATAAGGGCAAGCCCCAAGATAGAAGGCTTGGCCTTCTAAAATGGTAGTTCCCAATGCTTGTGAGAATATCAGTAATTCCCCAGGTGGGGAAGTTTAATATTTCCACATTTTTCCCCAGTCCCTCAGGAGGGCTTTGCAAATACAAATATTTTCATTTTTAAATAAATAGTTTATATATTTTTATTTTTATATATTTAGTATTTTTATTCTCTGCCCAAATAACTTTGGGATGTATCAGGGTTTTACATTAACTTGTACAAACCAAGCAGATTTCTCCCCCTATACAAAGTTCCATGTAATTACAGTGTTTGAGTAAACTGACTATACAAGTTAAACTATACATGTTAAAGTGTGCTACAGAAAATATAGAATTTGCACCAAATAAACATCTCTTCCTTTGGTCTCACACAGAAGTCGAAATTTTAAAACACAGTCAATATTGTCCTACACCTTTTAGTCTGATTTGCCTTAGTCCTAACCAGATCCACTCCATTCATATCTCTAATTGAAGTCTGAACACTGTTTCAGCTTTTTAAACCTTTGCTGTAGGGGGTAATGCTGACATTCCCAGCTGCCAAGCTCTAGCTCTGAATCTCAGGTGTAACACAGATACCCAAAATTCCAGGGACTGATAGTCTGGTTAATTCTTAGACCAATATATTGAGGCACAATTTACATGCTAAAAATTCACCAATTTTAAGTATATAGTTTGTTGAGTTTTAATAAATATGTACAGGTGTGCACACTATCACAATCCATCACCCAAAGAGTTGCCTTTCTCCCCTTCACAGTCCATCCTCATTCTCATCCCTAGCTCCAGGCAACCTCTGATCTGCTTTCCGTATAATTCCATCATTTTCTAGAAATTCTGTAAAAATGGAATCATAAAATACGTGGCCTTTTGTGTTCTTGCCACATGGCAAGGAACTGTGGCCTCCTGCTGACAACCGTTTAAGTAGGCCAGCTTGGAAGCAGACTATCTGGTCCCTGTCAAAACTTCGGATGACTGCAGCCTTAACCAGCATCTCTGCAAACTCATGAGAGGCCCTGAGAGCCAAATGTACCCATCTAAGCCACTATCAAACTCCTGACACACAGAAACTATGAGGTAAAAAACATCAATTGGTTTAAACCATCAAGTATTGGAGTAACTTACTATGAACATTAGATCTCTAATACACTTGCATTCTTGTAATAAATCCCAATTGGTCATGATGTATTATCCTTTTCACATATCCCTGGCTTCAATTTGATATTATTTTATATAGAATTGTTGTGTTTAAATTCATGAGAGATATTGGCTGTAATTTTACTTTCTTGTAGTGTTCTTTTAAAGTTTTAGAATCAAGATTATACTGGCTCGGAGATCTAAGATGGCGGCATAGAGAGGAGTGGAAGCTAAGTAGTCCCCCTGGAACAACTAAAAAAAAACCAGAAACAACTAGTAAACAATCTGGAATAACTGCAGGAGGACAGACGTGAACGTCCAATCATCATACACCAGCCTGAACTGGTAGGAATGCCCGAGATCACAGCACAAAATCTGTAAGTAAGAACTGTGGATCCAAATCAGGAGACCCCTCCCCCATAGCCCTAGTTACAAAGCCTCGTGGTGCCAGAGAGAAGCTTTCTCCCAGCAAGGGAATATAGCTCAGCTGAGCTCCAACTGGGGTTTTAATTAGCGAGTGTGAACTGCTCACTACAAGATGCAAATCCCCAACAAGTAGACAGAGGCTTTGGGTGACGACTAACCTTGGAAAGCCGGAGGGTCTCCTTGGACTAGCTCTGTTCCTTTTTCAACTCAGTGGAGAAAGCCTCGGCCATTTTGAGTTCCCAGTTCTGTGACCCAGACAAGGGTGTGGCACAGGCAGAGAGAGACCATTGAAATGCTTATGACCTCCCCCTAAGGCATCCATCTTCTCTAAAGAGGAAAGGGGTGGGGCCCAGCTTTACTGCCTGCCTTTCATTCAGAACTTACACCAGTCAAGAATTATAGGCTACTCTTTGCATCAGGCAGTGTCCCTGCATGGCCCGGCGGCCTGGGGCTTAGCTTGAGGGACGACGTGCACAGCCTTCCCTCAGCAGAGGTCCTAGAAGATCACAGCTGAGAAGTGGGGCCTGCTTGGAAAACCCAGGGAGCATGTCAATGCCAGTGGTATGTTGGTCAGTGACAGAAAATCTGGGGCAAAACTGAAATGAAGGCTTAGACTCTTGCGGCGGCCTTGAATCTCCAGGAACCTGGGGGATTTGAATATTAAAGCTGCCCTTCCTCTCTGGCCACCCATACACACACCCCGCATTCAGGGCGGATGGCTCCAGCAACACACCCAAACTGAGTTCTCCAACTGAACTCCACAAGAATCATTTCCCCACACACCACAAAGACAGAGTTGGGGAGAACTGACTGGAGGCGTATAGGTGACTCGCAGATGCCATTTGCTGGTTAGTTAGAGAAAGTGTACGCCAACAAACTGTGTTTCTGAAAAATTAGATCAGTATCTTTTTTTTACAACTTGAAAGAACCTTATCAAGCAAAGCAAATGCCAAGAGGCCAAAAACAACAGAAAATCTTAATGCATATTATAAAACCAGATGATATGGAGAATCCAACTCCAAACTCCCAAATCAAAATATCAGAAGAAACATAGTACTTAGCAAAATTAATCAAAGAACTACAATTGAGGAATGAAAACATGGCAAAGGATTTAAAGGTCATCAAGAAGACCATGGCCCAGGATATAAGCGACATAAAGACCCTAGAAGAGCATAAAGAAGACACTGCAAGAGTAAATAAAAAAATGGAAGATCTCATGGAAATAAAAGAAACTGTTGGCCAATTTAAAAAGACTCTGGATATTCACAATACAAGATTAGAGGAAGTTGAACAACGTCTCAGTGTCCTAGAAATCCACAGAACAGAAAATGAAAAAACAAAAGAAAGAATGGAGAAAAAATTTGAAAAAATCAAAATGGATCTCAGGGATATAATAGATAAAATAAAACGTGCAAACTTAAGACTCATTGGTGTCCCAGAAGGGGAAGAGAAGGGTAAAGGTCTAGAAAGTGTATTCAAAGAAATTGTTGGGGAAAACTTCCCCAACCTTCTACACAATATAAATACACAAAGCATAAATGCCCAGCAAACTCCAAATAGAATAAATCCAAATAAACCCACTCCGAGACATATTCTGATCAGACTCTCAAATACTGAAGAGAAGGAGCAAGTTCTGAAAGTAGCAAGAGAAAAGCAATTCACCACCTACAAAGGAAACAACATAAGACTAAGTTGTGACTACTCAGTGGACACCATGGAGGTGAGAAGGCAGTGGCATGACATATTTAAAATTCTGAGAGAGAAAAACTTCCAACCAAGAATACTTTATCCAGCAAAACTCTCCTTCAAATTTGAGGGAGAGCTTAAATTTTTCACAGACAAACAAATGCTGAGAGACTTTGCCAATAAAAGACCTGCCCTACTTCAGATTCTAAAAGGAGCCCTACAAGCAGAGAAACAAAGAAAAGGAGAAAGAGATAGAGAGAATTTTAACAGACATATATAATACCTTACATCCCAAAGCACCAGGACACTCATTTTTCTCTAGTGACTATGGATCTTTCTCCAGAAGGGATCATAAGCTGGGACATAAAACAAGCCTCAAGAAATTAAAAAAAAAAAAAAAAATTGAATATACTCAAAGGACATTCCCCAACCACAATGGAATACAAATAGAAGTCAATAATTTTTGAACTGTAACTCCACTATTTACTTCCTACATGATATAAATTATATGAACTCTAATGACAAATCAGTGGTTTTGAACTCAGTGTAAAATATGTAATTTTAGACAACTATATAAAGGTGGGGGAATGGAGGAGTATAGGAACATAGTTTATGTGTCCTATTGAAGTGAAGGTGGTATCAAAATAAAACAAGATTGATATGGATTTAAGAGGTTAATTTTAAGCCCCACAGCAAACACAAAGAAATTATCAGAGAATATAACCATAGAGATGAAATGTAGAGTTTGGGTTAAGAGAAATGGGGGAAGGGGCAATGGGGAGTTAAGAAATGAGTGTAGGGTTGCTGTTTGAGGTGAAGGGAAATTTCTAGTAATGGATGGCGGGAAAGAGCATTACAACATTCTAAATGTGATTAATCCCACTAATGGAAGGCTAGGGAGGGGGTGGAATGGGAAGATTTAGGCTGTATATATGTTTCCACAACTGAAAAAAAAAAAAAAAGTCTAAATAGACGACGACTGAATGCCAAGGATGAACTTGGATGGGATTGGAGGATAGAGGACAGGTGGCTCAAAGGGACACAGCTGAGACATAAGGTAAAGGAAATATAGAATGTAAGCTTTGTATCATTGTTGAATCTCTTGGACTTCATAGCTGCGCTTAATGGGATTGCATAAAAGAATGTTCTTGTTCATGGGAAGTATATACATGAATTATAGTGTGTGTTCAAGGATGTGTGCAGCTAGCTCTCATATGTTCAGAAGACAGAGCAATAGATGATGGATGATAGATAGGGAGGGAGGGAGGGAAAGAAATAGCGATGTGACAGCATGTTAAAGTTGGTGGATTGAGCTATCGGGGGAGGGGGTCAGGGTATGATGGAATTCTTTGTATGGGGTTAGTATTGTTTTGCAACTGTTCCTATAACTTTGAACTTATTTCAAAATAAAAAAAAAAAGAAAAAAAAAGGATTATACTGGCTCATAAAATAAGTTGGGAAGTACTCTCACTTTTTTATGACCTCAGAGAGTTTTGTTAAAATTAGTAATATTTCTGCATTATAGGTCCAGAAGAATTTACCAACAGAAACATTTGAACCTAAGGTTTTCTCTGGAGAAATTGAAAATTGAATTTCTTTAATAGTTATGGGACTTTCTATTTCTTCTTATTTAAGTTTTGCTAACTTTTGTTTGTGCAAGAATACATCCATTTTATCCTCATTGTCAAATTTATTGCCATAAAGTCATTCATAATACACTCTTATCTTAGTGTCTGTAAGATCTTTAGAATTCTTGAAATTCATAATTTGTGCCCTGTCCCTTTTTTCATCAGATTTTCTATAGGTTCATTAATTAAATTTTTTTTTCAAAGCATCATCTTAGGCTTTCTTAAGTTTCTCTAGCAAATGTTTGCTTCCCATTTTTCTAATTTCTGATCTTATCTTTATTCATGCCTTCCTTCTACATTATTTGGGTTGATTTCCTGTTCTTCTACTACTTGTATAAGTTGGAGGCTTACATCATTTGTTACCAACCTTTTTTTCCCTAATACATACATTTAACGTTTCTTTCTAAGGACTGCTTCAGCTGCTCCCCACAATTTTTATATGTAGTGTTTTTGTTGTTGTTGTTGTTTTTTGCCGTTATTCAGCTTAAAATGTTTTCTAATATATACTGTAATATTTTTTTGGTATTCAAAATTTGGTTTACAAACCCGATAGTGCCACTATCACTTGGGAGCTTACTGGAAATTCAGACTCTACACTTTGTCAAGATCCCAGTTGATATCTATGCTAACTAAAGTTTGAGAATCACTGCTCCATATTATTTCAATCCTGTGAAATGTGTTGAGAATTGCTGTATGATTCACCATACAGCCTATTTTGATGTATGTTCCATGTACTCTTGAAAAAAATGTACCATGTGCAGTTGTTGAGTGTACAGTTTTATATGTGTCAATCAGGTCAAATTGGTTAAAAATACATTTCAAATCTTTTATATCCTTATAAAAGGAGTTTTATGTAAGGATGTAGTTTTTGTTTTTGTTTGCTATTGTGCAATCAGTTCCTGAAAGAGGTTTGTTAACATTTCCAACTGAAATTGTGGATGTGTACAGTTCTCTTTTTTAGGGTTGTTAAATTTTGCTTGATGTATTTTGAAACTATATTATTACGTGCATACATACTTAGGGTTGCTTTATTTCTTCCTGTTTAATTGATCTTTTTATCATTATGAAATTTCCATTTTATCTTTAGTAATACTTCTTTCTTTCAAGTCCTATTTGTGTAGTATATATATAATATTTGAATGAGTACTTGCATAGTGTATCTTTTTTTCCTTCTCTTTCAGTCTATTTTAACTTTAGGTTTAAAAGTATTTTTATGTAAATAAATTATAATTGGTATTTTTAAAAAATCCTGTCTTTTAATATTTATCTTTTAATTGGAGCATTTCAGTCATTTATATTTAATGTATATACTTGATATAATTGAGTTTAATTCTGCCATCATTTTATTTATCTTCTATTTGTCCCTTCTATTTCTTTTCTCATTCCTTGTCGCATTTTTGGTTAACAAAGTATTTTTTATTATTCCCTTTTCCTTCTCTATTAGCTTTTGAGTAATATAATCTTTTATTATTCATATACTGGTTACCAAATAAGTTACAATTATCTTCCTTGAATTATTAAAATATACCTCAAATTAATACTTCTACAACTTCCTCAACAATGCAAGAATTTACAACAGTTTAATTCCTTTTACCCCTTTCTCATTTTTTGTGTTATTGTCATAGTTCATTGATATTTTAATTACCACATGACATTATTATTATTGTTTTTTACACAGTAAAAAATTCATTCTATTTCCACATATTTATCCTTTCCAGTGACTCATTTGGAGTCATTTTCATCCAGTCTAAAGGCTTCACTTGAGTATTTTTTGTAGTGTAGATCTTCAGACGACAAGTTTTCTCTGTTTTTGTTTGTCTGAAAAGCCTTTACCTTAATTTTGGAGGATGAAATTCCAAGCTGGCACATTTCTTTAAGATTTCAACATTTTTATGATGTCATTTCGAACTCCTGTTTTCCACAGTTCCTGCAGAAAGGCAACTGAGTCTTATTGTTTTCTTCTCCAGTTAATGTGCATTTTTGTTTGCTTATGTTTTTCTCTTTGCCTTTGATATTCAGCTGTTTAACTAACTTGGGTTAAAGGAACTCAGGTTTTTTTTTTTTTTACTGTAGTTTCATATGTTTCATCAGATTTGGAAATCTGAGGACCAATATATCTTCAACTATTATTCCATCCCTTTCTCCTCTCCATTGCTTCTGGGCTTCCAATTTCATGTATGTTTGATCTTCATATGGTGCCTTATACTTCCCTTATATTCTTTTCTGTATTTCCCAACACTTTTCCCCCTCTGGGCTTCTACCTGTATTTTCACTTCCAGTCGTTAATCCTCTCTTTTGCTGTGATCTAATCTGCCATTAAAAGCATTTATTGAATTCTTCACTTGCTACAATTTTTTAAGTTTTAGAATTTCCATTTCACTCTTTTTTAATAGTTGCCAGTACTCTTGAATATTTTATTGCTCCTCCCCCATTTTTTTTGTAAATGTTAATCAATTATTTAAAATGCCTGTCTGATACTCCAATATCTAATTCATTTCTGGTTCTTTTTGTATTGTCTGTATCATGGCCTAGATACAGAACTTGCCTCCCACAACACTGGCATTGTCTAAATTTTATCCACAATCAAAAAGCATTATTTAATATTTTTGTTGCAACAAAGGTGAGTTTTAGCAGAGGCTTTTAGCATACATCAAACTGAAAATGTAATGAAATGGTTTAAAAAATCTATTAATTTGGCAAATTAATTGAAAGGGGTTTTAATATGAAATCATTTGTGTATTCTTGGATAAACCCAAATTGGTCATGATGTTTTATTTTCAATACACATCTGATTCAGTTTGCTAATATTTAGTATAGGATTTTTGAGTATAGATTTATTGGCGATACATGTCTGTAACTTTCTTTTCCTGTTTTATCCTTGTTTAGTTTAGGTATCAACATTCTATTAGACTCATAAAATAAATTGAGTATCCTATTAACTTTTTCTCTTTTCCTTAAAAATTTATATGAAAGAAGGTTATCTCTTTTTTTGAAGGGTTTAGTACACCTCATTCATAAAATGAATGCATTTTGCGGGTGGGGTGTGTTGGGGGATATTTGGCTAGTAATTAAATTTCTTAAGTTGCTATTGGCCTGTTTAGGTGTTCTATTTCTTCTGGAGTCAATCTTGGTAATACAGTTTGCTAGATTGTTAATTCTGTTTAAACTTTATTAGCATAAGTTGTTCATCGTATTCAGCTGTAAGTTTAAAAAATCTCTACTAAAAGTAATAACCTATTGTTTTCATTTTTTTAGTTGTTGATAAACAGTCTGCATCAGTCTCACTGCTGTTGTGTTAGTTATCTATCTTTTCTCCCTGGTCAACTCTTTTAGATTTTTCTTTTTATTTGGCATTCTGCCATTTTATCATCATGTGTCTAAGTGTAAATTTATTTTCACTTATCTTTTTTTGCTCATCAAGATATTTAACATGAAGTTTCATGGTCTTCAATCTGGAAGATTCACAAATATCATTCTTTTGAATATTGCTTCCTTCACGTTTTGTATATTCTTTCTTCTGGAACATCTGTTAAGCATGTTGGAAACTCTCATTGTGTGTGCTATAATTTTTTACCTCATTAATATTTTCACTGTTTCCTTCTTTTAGGGCTTTATTTCTTGTATATTCTTTAGATTGGTTTTCTAGTTTAGTAGTTCTCTCTTTGGTAGTATATAATTTACTCTTTAGGCAGTCTATTGTTTTGTGTTTTTACTTCAGAAATAGTGGGGCTTTTTTGTTTGTTTTGTTTGATTTTTTCACATGACTTCATTTTTTAATAGCATCTTGCTACTGAATTGTTTATATACCTTACTTCATCAATTTAACCATTTTGAACAAACTTGTTTTATAATTTTAATTTTATTTTTAATTGCCTCATGCTCTTCATAGGCTAACCGCACTTTTTGTTGTGTTAACCAAGTTCCCTCATGGTGAACCTCAGAAGTTGTTAATTTTTTACTGAGAATACATCTTTAGCAAGGATTCTTTTTCTTTCTGTGATTGTCTTATTTATTCTTGCTTATAGAAATGTCCTTGCTTATAGAACAGTTTTGAAGTAGACTTTGCTTGGAACCCAAGTAGTTTTCATAGTTTGGGATCCATTTTTGTATTGATTTTTCACCTTGGGTACTCAAATTCTCACAGGAGACTTCCTTTTTCCTACTCATGGTCCTGGGCAGCCACAAGTTAATTACCTAGTGGGAGTTTCTTCTAGTCTCCCTTGCACTGAATGGCAGATATTTCAGAATTACTATGTTTGCAGGGATTTCATATCCAGCTCCCATGTATTTAAAACAATGTTTTCACCACTGAACAGGTATTAAACCCCAGCTCTTAACCCATCGGCCCATATCTAGTTCAATATCCCATCAGTTTACTAGTTTACATTGCTGAATTAAACTTCTTACTTTATTATCCGCAGCTAAATATTTCCATTTCTTTCATTTTTCTTTCTTTTAACATTATTTATATTAATTTATTTATAATTATTTTTACATTTTTATGCACCATTTGTGTTCAGTGGTCTATGCTAGCTAAATTCATCCTATTGTCCTAACTGTCTTTATTCATTGGTGTTATCTGTGGTCCTCTCCCTTAAATTAAAAAAATCAAAAAATTAAAAAAGCACCAAATTACTATTATTATTTATTGGTGAATTTGCTTGTTCTGTTCTTGATTAATTTTGCTGATGGTTTCAAAGAACCCGTATTTTATTTTATTCATTTCTTCATTGTTCTTACTTGTTTTTAGTCCATATTTCATTAAATGATTCTTTATTATTTTCTTCTTTGTTTTTTTGGATTCATCTGTCATCTTTTTTGTCTTTTTTAATTCAAGCATTTGAATAATTAATTTTCAACCTTTCTTTTCAGTGATGAGTTTAAAAGTATGTATTTTTCTTTAAGTACCATTTAACTACATCACACATTTTGAAATTTAGTACTTTCCTTGTCCTTAAATTTTTCAGGCTTTGTTATATTCGTTGTGATTTCCTCTGAACTATTTAAACATTTATATGTTTGCTTTCTGAGTTTCCAAATGAAACAAGTACTTGAATTTTTTTTGCTGGTTGATTTATGTTAATGAATTGTGTTCAGAGACTGTGGTAGAATGATATTCTTTGGAATCTATGGAGACATTCTTTGTGGCCTAGAATCCGGTCAAATTTTTCAATGAGTCATGAATTTGTAAAGAATAAATACTTCATTTTTTTGACTGTGGGGTCCTTTGTGTATCTACTTTTGTAGTTTGAAGTTAATTAGCATCCCTTGTCTCTTCATTAAGGCAAGAAACTTGGCAGATTTTAACTTTCTCTGGAACTCCCCGCTCCCATCTTAATCCTATCTTTCTGTTATTATTGTTTTGAATTTTATTCCCAGATTCTTTTTACACAGACACAATTCTAAAAATTGTGTTTTCAGTACCATCAGCACTTACTTTGTTATTAACATATTTTACCAATTTCCTTGCTCATACTTGCTTCTTGCATCCCAATTCTTACTTTCGGTTTTATTTTCCTTCTATTGAAGTTTATCCTATAATAGTTCTTTCAGTTAGGTTTTATTCTTGGAAAACTTAGTGTTTTTATATGTGAGCAAGCATTTCTCTCATCACCCTCACTAATGAATGATAATCCACTTGCAAAAGGAATTCTAGGTTGACAGTTCTTTACCCTCAGCACTTTGGAAATATTACTCCATCATTTTATGTATATGTTACTGCAGCTGAGAAGTCTGCTATTGAACCTATTACTTCTTTTGAAGATTATTGGTATTTTCTCTTTGCTTTTTATTTTTTCTACAAAATGTTCACCCAAAAAGTTCACTTTGAATGTTACCTTCACCAACATTTTCTCTATTTTCTCCTTCTAGATGCCTATTTAATATACAGGAATAGGTATATTATATATGTGTGTGTAGACATACATATATATGTGTATATATGATCTATTTTTATTCATCTAGGAATATATTATGAACACATTTCCATGTCATTAAATATTTTTATATAACACTTTTGAATGGCTGTCTAGCATAGAGATGTCATAATTGCGCTGTTATCACTGCTCATTTAGTCAGTCTCATTATTGAACATTTAGATTGCTTCCAACATCTTACTATTATAAATAAAACTGAGCTGAGGTTTCAGGTACATTGATGTCTTTGCATGTGCCTGACTTTTCCTGAAAATACATATCAAGAAGGGGAATTGCTGGAAAATTAGATATAAAATTGTTTTATGCAGGTGAACTAAAAGACTAGAGCTAGATACCACAGAAATATCTATTACTCATCATAAACTTCTAAGCACACTCTCTGGAGCTAGCATACAGACATCTAATCACATGGAAATAGTTATATAGGATTGCATGCTATAGCCAAATTATCTTTTTTAAAACAACTTTGTTGAAATAAAACTTATATACCATAAAATCACCCTTTTAAACTGTAAAAGTTAATATTCTTAGTATATTCAGGGGGTTGTGCAACCAACAACCACAATCTTAATTTAGAACATTTTCATCCCCACTTAAAAAAAAAAAACAGTTAGCAGTTGAACATCATTCCCCCTGCTTTCCAACCCCAGCCCAAGGCAACTACCAATGTATTTTCTGACATTAAAGATTTGCCTATTCTGGGTTATTTCAGATAAATGGAGAAATACAGTGCGTGGTCTTTTGTGACTGACTTCTTTCACTTACATAATGTTTTCAAGGTTCGTGTATATCGTAGCATGTATCAATACTTATCCTCTTTATTGCCAAATAATATTCCATTGTATGGATATGCCACATTTTACTGATTCATTCATCAGTTGATAGACATTTGGGTTGTTTCCACTTTTGACTATTATGAATAATGCTATGAACATTCTTGTACAAGTTTTTGCTTGGACATATGTTTTCATTTTTCTTAGGTATATACCTTGGAGTGGGATTGCTGGGTTATATGGTAATTCTATCCTTAATATTTTTAGGGAACTACCAAACTGCTTTCCAAAGTGGCTACACCATTTCATATTTCACCAGCTGTGGTGGTCTGAAGCTGTATGTACTCAGAAAAGCATGTTATTAAATTTAATCCATTCCTGTGGGTGTGAATCCATCGTAAGTAGAATCCTTTGATGATGTTATTTCAGTTAGCTGTGACCCACCTCATTCAGGATGGGTCCTAATCCTGTTACTGAAGTCCTTTATAAACAGAAGCAAGACAAGGAGTGAAAGCCCTGGAAGCAAGAAGGCTGAAATCAACCCAGAAAATAAGGGAGAGACCAGCAGATGCCAACATGTACCTTGCCATGTGGCAGAGGAGCCAAGGATCACCAGCAGCTGGTCTTTGGGAAGAAAGCATTACCCTGATGATGCTTTTATTTGGACATTTTTTCAGCCTCACAAATGTAAGCTAAAAAATTCCATTGTTTAAGCCAAAGCTATTTCATGGTAGCCTAGGAAACTAAAACAGCAGCAGTGTATGAGGGCTCTATTTGTCTACAACCCGGTCAGCACCTATTATTGTCTGCCCTTTTTTATTATGGTCATTTACTATGGTTGTGAAATGGTATCGCATATATTTCTTCTTGAGTCAGTTTCAGTAATTTGTGTCTTTCTAGGAACTTGTCCATTTCCTCTAAGTTATCTGATTTTTTGGCATAATCATTTTTATTTCTATGAGGTCAGTAGTAAAGCCCCTATTCATTACTAATTTTAGAAATTGAGTCTCCTCTCTTTTTTTCTTGATTGGTTTAGCTAAAAGTTTGTCAATTTTGTTGATTTTTTCAAAGGAAAAATTTTCGGTTTTGTTGCTTTATTCTATTGTTTTTCTATTCTCCATCTCATTTATTTCAACTCTAGTCTTATTACTTCCTTCTTTCTGTTTGTTTTGGCTTTAATTTTCTCTTCTTTTCTAGTTTCTTAAGGTGGAAGAATATATTACTTATTTGAGATCTTTATTTTTTAAAAATATAGCTGTTTACAGCTGTAAATTTCTTTCTAAATACTGCTTGAGTGGCACTCCTTACATTTTGTATGTAGTGTTTATTTTTATGCATCTCAAAGTTTTTTCTAAATTCCCTGTGTTTTCTTCTTTGAAGAGTATATTGTTTATTTAGGAGTGTATTGTTTAATTTCCACATATTTTCAAATTTCCTTCTGTTTTTATTTCTAATTTAATTCCATTATAATCAGATAAATCCTTTGATTTCAATGCTTTTCAACTTATTGAGGCTTTTTTTTTTATGGCCTAACATATGGTCTATCCTGGAGAATGTTCCTTGTGTGATGGAGAAGAATTTAGATTCTGCTGATGTTGGGTGGTATGGTCTACAGATGTCTGTTAAAACTAGTTACTTTATGGTGCCTTTTAATCTTTGATTTCTTTGTTGATTTTCTGAATAATTGTTCTCTGCATTATTTAAAGAGAGGTATTGAAGTCTTCAACTATTATTGTTGAATTATGTGATTCCTCTTTCAATTCCATCAGTTTTTGATTTGTGTATTTGGGGACTTGGTTTTTATATGTGTACATGTTTATAATTGTTATATCTTCTGTGGATTGGCCATTTTATCATTATGAAATGTCCTTTTTTATCAGTAGTAATATCTTTTTGTTTTAAAGTCTGTTTTGTCTGATATTAGATCTGATATTAGAATAGTCTATTCAGCTCTTTTAGGTTATTGTTTCAATGGTATATCTTTTTCCATCTTTTTATGTTAAATATTTTTTGAATATAAAATGTCTTTGAATATAAGATGTGTCTCCTGTACACAACATATAGTTGTATCTTGTTTTTTTAAAAAATCTATTTTGACTATCTCTGCCTTTTGATTAGTTGTTTACTCCATTCACATTTAATGTAGTTACTTAATAAGGTATGGTTTACATTTGCCATTTTGCTATTTGTTTTTCATGTGTCTTATGTCTTTTTTCTTCCTCATTCCAAGCAACTTTATAAGTGGACTTTTGGAATGCAACTGGCTCTGAATTTCACAACTACCCACACAACACACAGACACCAAAGAGGAGTAATTTCTTTGTGTCTTCTTACTTTTACTTTTTATTTAATGAAATATAGAAACCCATCCACTGTAATAAATCTTTTTTCTTTGTTACTGCATGGTTCATTTTGTAACTCCAATATTTGATTGCCACAGTGCTTGGCCCAATGTAGGCAATTATTGAATGAATGAATGAATGAAAGAATGACTACCACATAAGTACAATTGAAGAGACTGGAAATTTTAGACTGGAGAACATTTAGATAAAACTTAATAGTTTCTTCAGATATTTGAAGGTCAATTTTTTGGAAGCTCCAACAGGTTTATGAGGCACAACCAGGACCACTGCACAAAGGCTCATTTCAGTCCAACAACGTGTGGCCCACTGGAAAGAGAATCACAAAATAGTACAACTGGGCTCTGGTGCTTTGAGGTGAGGTGTGATAGCCAGAGGATTTCTGAAGAGGATGCACTCTGCAAAGTGAGACCTAGACTTTGTCTAGAAGCTGAGTTTGCACAATTAATTCAGTTTTTACTTAAATTGTATATATTTTTGGAGGCACTGAGGGAAGCTAATGATGTTTATTGGGTGTGTCTGGTGGGGAGTGGGGGGGGATATGGAGACACCTCTTGGCTCCATCACTTTGTGGGTTAATATTTAATGCTCTATGTACCTGTCCCCACAAAGCCTTTCCTTTTTCTTAAGGCAATATGGATGACTTTGCCTATTAGGTAAAAGGTCAGGAATTTCCAGGAAAGAAAGACAAAGATTAATATTTTGAAATCTTTCCCCTGTATCTTCTTTGTAAGTGATCTTCCCCCACATAAAAGCAACCCTGATAAAATAACTTCTAATTTTTATGAGAATTTTTCTGAAGTAGAACAGAGACCCTCTTTCTTTGTTAGGTGATTGTGTTTGGACAATGTGGTCCTGGAGTGTATGAGTTTGGAAGGGGCTGGCTGCCTAATAGCCAATGTCTCAGAAAACCAGGCCTTTGCTAAGAAACCTCTGGTGTGCCTTGGCCCAAAATGTCTGAATTAGCTATTGATATGGGAAGCAGGATGATATTTTCCTACTCTTGTCAATGCCCTAAAGACCTAGGGAAGGCCTGCAACCCACCAGTTCTGATTTAGGAAGACAGGCAGGGCACCAAGAGGCTGTCACATGCTGGAAGCAGAGCAAGCAAGCAATGGGCCAGCGGTGGGCCTGGAAGAATGTCCAGGGTGGGTCAGGAGGAAACTCCAGATAAGAGGGCAGATCGTGAGTACTCAGAAGCACAGGACTGGAGCTGGGCAGGAAGGGAGGCCTGAAGCTTAAGTAGGAGCACATGGACTCTGTCTTGGTGTGAGGCTTTATCAAAGAGCCTCTTCAACCCTGGGGAATTCTAAACCTCCAGAAGAGGAAACACAGCCCCGGGGTCCTGGGATCCTCTTTCAAAAGCCATTTCCCCTAGGCTGTAGACAAGGTCCTGGACTCTAGTCCCTCTTCTATTCCTAGAAGCATCCTGTTGTCCTCCATGGCCTGCCCTGCTATCCCAGCTCATGGAGCATAAGCCAAGGAAATGTATGTGTTATGTGCTTTGTGTCCACATTTCCACACCCTGGCTGGGGACATAGGGTCTGACAGGCAGGAGGGTGCTTGTGGGATTATGACCAGAGTATGTGTAATCAGTGCTGTCCCAGAAATCTGGCACCCACTGTGGCCAAAGCTTTGGGCAATAGGATCCCAGCTTCTAAGGTCCTCCCAATCCCAGCAGCTGCTTTTTCTGCTTTAGGCCCTTAACCAAGCCAGGTGACAACGGGGATCTGTGGTGATGCCACGGGCAGAGAGGACCCTCTTGAACGAGCACCTGGGTACCACCGCACTTCAGATTCAGGCTCTCAATGAGAATATTTTTCAAAAGCAATGTTGGTAGCATGAGGCCATTTTTGTCTTTTAGATTAGATTAGCAAAGCATTTTAAAAATGGTAATATTCACTTTGGTGAAGGGTGGGCTACTGTGGGTTGCAATATATGTTAATGAAACTTTCATGAAAAGGAGATTGCCAGTTTATATAAAGAACTTCAAAAAATTAGATTTCAGGACAGCTCTGATTTCACCTATTTTGTCTCATGATGCACTTTGGCCCAATAATTCTCTTTACAGCCATCTCCCTTCAAGAAATCATCAGATATGAATGTCAGTATTAGTGCATACAGCCACTGTTAAAAAAAAAAAAAAAAAAAAAAAAGCTGAAAAAGAGCCCAGACTTCAATTAGTGATATGAATGAAGTAGGTCTGGTTAAGACCAGGGCAAGCCAGGCCAAAGGGTAAAGGTTGAAACTGATAGTATTTCAAAATTTCAACTTCCATATGAAACCAAGGGAAGAGATATCTATTTTGTACAGGATCTAAATTTTCTAAATGGTACAACTCTACAGTCGATTTGTTCAAACACCACAATTGCATGGAACTTTGAATAGGAAGTGAGATACGGTAGGTTAGTATAGGCTGGAGTGAAATAGTGACACATCCCAGAGTAATTTGGGCAGATAATAAAAAATATATTTACAGCCTCCCCCTCCCCAGCCCCGAGGATCTGGGGGAAGGTGCAGATGTGTTGGACATCCTCACCTGGACTGGTGTTGATGTTGTCACAAGCATTGGGACTGGCGGTTTGATGTGCTGAGCCCTCGATCATGGGACTTGCCCTTATGAAGCTCGTCACTGCAAAGGAGAGTCTAAACTTGCATACAATTGTGCCTAAGAGTCTCCCCCTGAGTACCTCTTTGTTGTTCAGATGTGGCCCTCTCTCTCTCTAACTGAGCCATCTCGACAGGTGAACTCGCTGCCCTCCCCCCTACGTGGGACCTGACTCCCAGGGGTGTAAATCTCCCTGGCAATGCAGAATATGACTCCCGGGGATGAACGTGGACCCGGCATCATGGGACTAAGAGTATCTTCTTGACCAAAAGAGGAATGCAAAATGAGACAAAATAGTTTCAGTGGCTGAGAGATTTCAAATGGAGTCGAGAGGTCACTCTGGTGGACATTCTTATGCACTACATAGATAACACCTCTTAGGTTTTAATGTATTGGAATAGCTAGAAGTAAATACCTGAAACTACCAAACTCCAACCCAGCAGTCTGGACTCCTGAAGACAATTATATAATAATGTAGATTACAAGGGGTGACAGTGTGATTGTGAAGACCTTGTGGATCACACCCCCTTTATCTAGTGTATGGATGAGTAGAAAATTGGGGATAAAAACTAAAGGACAAATGGGGTGGGATGGGGGGATGATTTGGGTGTTCTTTTTTCATTTTTATTTTTTATTCTTGTTCTGGTTCTTTCTGATGTAAGGAAAATGTTCAGAGATAGATTGTGGTGATGAATGCATAACTATGTTATCATACTGTGGACAGTGGATTGTATACCATGGATGATTGTATGCTGTGTGAATGTATTTCAATAAAACTGAATTTAATAAAAAAAAAAGTTATTAAATGAAAACAAAAAAAAAGAAAGAAATCATCAGATACATGGACAAAGATTTATTATGTTTATCCCAATATTGTTAATGTCAAAAGATGGGAATGTACTTCAATGTCTAGTACCAAGGCAATGATTAAATTAATCACATTAAACCCACAGGGTAGAATATTATACCTCTATGGAAAACGTCATATTTTAGGAAAATACATAGACAGTTAGCAAGAAAGAAAATACAAATCCTTTTAAATACATGAAAGATGCTCAACCTCACTCAAAATAAGTGAAAGGCAAATAAAAGAAGCAGGAGACACATTATTCATCTAGTAAAAGACTAAAAAGTTTGGTAACTTTTGTTAGCGAAGGAGAAGAAAAACTGGAACTCTCTTACACTGTATTAGTTCTCTATTTCAATGTAGCAATAAATTTAGTGGTTGTTTTAGTTTCTCGGTTGCTAAAACAAATACCACACAATGAGTTGGCTTAACAACAGGGATTTATTAGCTCAAGGTTTCAGAGGCTAGAAGGCTTGCTCCCTCCGAGTGTTGGTATCTTCTGGCTGGTCAGCAGCCTTTGGGGTTCCTTGGCTTTTCCATTATATGGCACTGCACATGGCAGTGTCTTCTTCTCTTTTGGGTTCCACTGACTTCCGGCTTCTGGCTGCTCCTGTGGCTTCTCTCTCTGTGGCCGTCGCTATGAGGCCTCTACTAGTAGATTTAAGACTCATCCTGATTCACGTGTTTCCTACCATAACTGAAGTAACCTCATCAAAAGGTTCTGTGTACAGTGGGTTCACACCCACAGGAATGAGTTAACAACACATTTTTGGGGTACATAACTCCAAGCCAACACAGTGGTTTAAAGTAACAGTAAATATTTATTATCGCTCATAGTTTCTGTAGGTCAGTAATTTTGGAGCAACTTAGTGGCTAGGCCTAGCTAAGCTGGGAGTATCTCATGAGGCTGCAGTCAGCTGGAAGCTTGACTGGATCTGGAGATTCTGCTTCCAAAGTAGCTCAGTCACACACACTGGTCAACAAGTGTACGCTAGTTGTCGGAGGGAGGCCCTGTTCCTCCCCACGTGGGCCTCTTTACAGGGCTGCTGAAGAGTTCTCATGACATGGTGGCCAGCCTTCTCTGGAGAGATCCTAGAGTGCAAGGTGGAGGCCACAGGGCCTTTTATGATCTAGCCTCAGAAGTCAAAAGCTATCATCTCCATCATACTCTGATTCAATGTGGCAGTGAAGAGCAGGCATGAATTACAGACACGAATACCAGAAAGCGAGGATTTCTGGGGCCATCTTGGAGGCTCAATATATTGTAAGTGGTAAGATGCATTCCACAGACTTCTTGGAAGACAATTAGCAAGTATCTATCAAAATTTAAACTGTGCAAACTCTTTGACCCAGGACTTCTACTTTTAGGAATTTATGCCACAGATATATATGCATTTGTATAATGATATATGTACAAGGCAAGTTTTTACAGCATTGTTATAATGGCAAAAGCTAGAAACCACCTAATTGTTGACCCATTGGGCATTTTTGAATAACTGGGGAAATGTCCATAATATAAAAATAAATGAAAACAAAACACAATAGTAAATGATGTTTATGGGACAATCTCATTTGTTTTAAAAATAATATACATAGAAAGAAGACCAAAAAAGACCAAATACAGTATGGTATAGCTATTAAATATAATATACTAGGCAGCTGCTAAAAAGAATGAGGTAGTTCATCCAGCTTATGTACTGCTGCAGAACTATATCCTAAATATACTAAATGAAAAAAGTGTGGTGAAAAAACTCATATAATATACTACTAACATGTGTGCATCTGTAAATATGTGTGTGTAAATTTACAGAATATCTCTGGAAGGACATATAAGGAGCTAACAATAGTGACCCTTCTGGAGAACAGAGGTGAAGGGAAGATTACTATTCATCTTGTGCTCTCTTATACTTTTCAAATTTTGTACTAAGTAGGCATACAACCTATTCAGAAATTAATTAATTAAAAAATAAAAATAGATTTTAAAAAGAAAAAATAGAAATACATTTTTGAATAACTGGGGAAATGTCCATAATATAAAAATAAATGAAAACAAAACACCATAGTAAATGATGTTTATGGGACAATCTCATTTGTTTTAAAAATAATATACATAGAAAGAAGACCAAAAAGAACACATTAAAATGGCTCTGAATGATAGATAAATTAAATTTTTTCCTTAATATTTTTGCTTATTTTCCAAATTTTCTATAATGCTTTTATGTTTTATTTCTGTTATCAAAACAAAATTCAGGCAGCGAACCTCTGGTTCATGAGATTAAGAGTAACTTATTTTCTTCTTCACTCTTTGTGGTATTTTTCCATAAAGGTTTTGCATTGCTTTTTAAAAAGGAAAAAAATATCCAGCACTCTGCTTGGGGCTTCTGAGCAGTGCCTGCCGAGAGAAGCCACCATCCATGCATACATACTGGCCAGGCTGCACCAGGCCTCCCCTTTACCACCTGCAGGCCCTGGGGGGCAGAGGAGAGGAGCTTTCTCTTTCCTAGTGCGGGTTACCTCTGGTTCCCAACCAGTGACCTCAGTTCGTTCAATAAGCCACATTTGCTATTGCACATGGACACTTGGAGGGAGGAGGAGAAGCATAATAGGAAGAGGTAGAAAGAGCCAGGAAGACAGAGACCAAGGGGACAAGCCAAGCACAGAGCAGGTTCCAGGCTGCAAACGTTTGGGGAACAGAGTTCTCTGTGCTGCTTGGAGAGTATCCTAACTCCTGCTCCTTTGCTCTCCAAGGGTGCTTGAGTTTTCCTATGTATCTCACATGCTGGAAGTCCTTTGCTTTCTCCATCTCCCCAGCAGTGCTAGCCTGTCACTCCAGATAGATCAAGAATGCCCACAGCTGTGCGATCCCTGGCATAGGACCCTGAGTCCTTGGAATAGCTGTTTTCCTAACAAAAGGCAGCCATATAAATGTAGTTTGTTAAATTCAACAGTGTAAAAATGAAGAGCAGAGGAAGGACAATTCCTGGGAACTGAGCTGAGACGGCTGCCATGTACAGCTGTTTAGGTTGTATACTGCCATATCTAGGAGTCTTTTATGCACAAAAGTTTGTAATTTTGATGAAATCCCATTTATCTATTTTTTCTTTTATTGATTTTTTCAAAGAATCAACTTGGTTTTGTTGATTCTTTCTATTGCTTTTTGTTTTCTATTTCATTTATTTTTAATGCAATTTTATTGAAATATATTCACATACCATACAATCATCCAAAGTGTACAACAATTGCTCACAGTATCATCACATAGTTATGCATTTATCACCACAATCAATTTTTGAAAATTTTCATTACTCCAAAAAATAAAAATAAAAATAAGAATAAAATAAAAGTAAAAAAAACACCCAAAACATCCCAAACCACTCCCCACCCCACCCCCCCATTATTCATTTACTTTTTGTCCTCATTTTTCTACTCATTTGTCCATATACAGGGTAAAGGGAGTATGAGCAATAAGGTTTTCACAATCATACATTCACACCATATAAGCTATATAATTATATGATCATCTTCAAGAATCAGTGATATTGGATTGCAGTTCAACAGTTTCAGACTTTCCTTCTAGCTATTCTAAAAAAGGAAAAACTAAAAAGGGATATCTATGTAATGCATAAGAGTTACATCCAGAGTGACCTCTCAACTCCATTTGAAATCTCTCAACCACTGAAACTTTATTTTGTTTCATTTCTCTTCCCCCTTTTGGTCAAGAAGACTTTCTTGATTCCATGATGCCAGGGTCAGGCTTATCCCCAGGAATCATGTCCCACGTTGCCAGGGAGATTTACACCCCTGGAAGTCATGTCCCATGTAGGGGGAAGGGCAGTGAGTTTACCCGCAGAGTTGGCTTAGAGAGAGAGGCCACATCTGAGCAATGAAAGAGGTTCTCTGGGGGAGACTCTTAGGCACAATTATAAGTAGGCTTAGCCTCTCCTTTGCAGTAACATGCTTCATAAGTGCAAGCCCCAAGATTGAGGGCTTGGCCTACTAAACTTAGTCCCTAATACTTGCCAGAATATCAGGAATACCCCAGCTGGGGATGTTTGATATTTCCACATTTCCCCCCAGTCCCTCAAGGGGACATTGCAAATACTTTTTATTCTCTGCCCAAATTACTATGGGATGTATCGGGGCTTCATGCTAACCCGTACAAACCAATCTCTCTTTCCCTATTCGAGGTTCCATGTAATTATGGTGTTTCAGTAAACTGACCATACAAGTTAAATTATATAGTGTGTTACAGAAAATATAGTTTTTGCACCAAATAAACATCTCTTCCTTTGATCCCACACAGAAGCCAAAATTTTAAAACACTGTTAATATCATCCTCTACACTTTAGTCTGATTTACCTCAGTCTCAAAAAAAATCCATTTCATTCATATCTCCAATAAAGGCTGATCTCCTTTTCAGCCTCTTTAACAATTGCTGTGTGGGGCAATGCCGACACTCACAGCTGCTGAACTCTGGCTCTGAGGGTCAGGTGCCACACAGACACCTGACACTCCAGGGACCGACCATGTCACACACAAACAGCTGAGCATCTCCAAATTTAGAAATACCTGTTACAACTCATGAATAGATGTGACTGCTGTAAGAACTTACAATCTAGGAACATTTACAATAAGCCTTCCCCTGATAACCCATGCTCCCAGATTCAATTCTCAGAGTTTGCACATTATTGTTAGTCCTTATTAGTGAGGTGTTATAATGTTTGTCTTCTCGTTTCTGGCTTATTTCATTCATCATACTGTCCTCAAGGTCCATTCACCTAATTACATACTTCACAACTTTATTTCTTCTTGCTGCAACTCAATATTCCATTGTACGTATACACCACAATTCACCATTCAGTTTATCAGTCTATGTACGCTTAGACCACCTCCATCCATTGCAAATCGTGAATACTGCCACCACAATAACCAGCATGCAAATGTCCACTCGTATCCTCCAGTATACTACTAATAACAGGGTTGCAGGACATATGGCAACCCCATGCCTAGCTTCCTGTGGAACCACCACACTGTTCTCCAGATGGGCTGCATCATTCTACTTCCTCACCAGCAGTGAATAGGTACATCCCTCTCTCCACATTTTCTCCAGCATTTGTATCCTTCTGTTTATTTTTTAAACAGTTTTATTCACGTCGTACAATCCATCTGAAAGAAACAATCAATGATTCCCAGTATAATCACATAATTATACATTTACCACCACAATCTATATGAGGACTTTTCCATTTCTTCCACAATGAAAGAGGAAGAGGAGAGAAAAAAATGATGAATAAAAAAGGATAGAAGAAAAAAGTAAAATAAAACACAGTGAAAAGGTCATACAACAACAACACTACCAAGAATTCCATACCACTCCCTTATATCCACCTCTTATAGACATTTAGTTTTGGTATATTGCCTTTGTTACAATTAACGGAAGCATATTACAACGCTACTGTTAACTATAGATTCTAGTTTGCACTGATTGTATTTTTTCCCCACTGCCATCCAGTTTTCAACACCTTGCAACGTTGACATTCATTTGTTTTCCCTCATATTAAAACATTCTTATATTAGTACACTTAATCACTATCATTGACCATTCTAGGTTTCACTAAATTATACAATACCAGTCTTTACCCTCTATCTTTCTTTCTGGTATTATACATGCCCCTAGCCTTCCTCTTTCACCCATACTCACACTCATCTTTGTTCAGAGTATTTACAATATTGTGCTACCATCACACAGTATTGTGCTATCTATTTCTGGATCGATACATCAATCCTGTTGAACATTCTGTACTCCTTCAGTATCAGATGCCTGATCTCTACCCTCTTTCTATATCCAGATAACCTGTGTTCTCAGCATAACTTACAAGGTCCATTCATTAATGTTAGTTCATATAAGTGGGACCATACAGTATTTGTCCTTTCATTTCTGGCTAATTTCACTGATTGTAATGTCTGCTGTTTATCATTTTGTCTTTTGGATTTTAGATGTTATATCTTATTTTATTTCTATTTTTCTCTCTTTCTCTCAGTCTTCATTTCTACAGTCTTCTCTAAACCTCTCTCTCCTGTCTTTTCCTATCTGCCTTTAGCATTTCTTGTAGAGCAGGTATCTTGTTCACAGACTCTCTCAGTGTCTGTGTGTCTGAGAATATTTTAAACTCTCCCTCATTTTTGAAGGACAGTTTTACCAGATACAGAATTCTTGATTGGCAGTTTTTCTCTTTCAGTATCTTAAATATATCACGCCACTGCCTTCTCGCCTCCATGGTTTCTACTGAGAAAGTCGCATATAGTCTTATCAAGCTCTCTTTGTATGTGATGGATCGCTTTTCTCATGCTGCTTTCAGAATTCTCTCTTTGTCTTTGACATTTGATAATCTGATTATTAAATGTCTGGGAGTAGGTCTATTCAGATCTATTCTGTTTGGGGTATGCTGTGCTTCTTGGATCTGTAATTTTATGTCTTTCAAAAGAAATGGGAAATTTTCAGTGATTATTTCCTCCATTATTGTTTCTTCCCCTTTCCCCTTCTCTTCTCCTTTTGGGATACCCATGACACATGTATTCATTCACTTCATGTTGTCATTAAATTCCCTGTGACACTGCTCATATTTTCCATTATTTTTTTCTCTATCTGTTCTTTTGTGTGTAAGATTTCAGATTTCCTGTCCTCCAGTTCATGAATCCTTTATTCTGTCTCTTCAAATCTGCTGTTGTATGTCTCCATTGTGTTTTCTTACCTCTTCTATTGTTCCTTTCATTCCCACAAGTTCTGCCACTTGTTTTTTTTTCAAGCTTATGAATTCTTCTTTATGGTCACCCAGTGTCTTCTTTGTATTCTTCATCTCTTTTGCCACATTTTCCTTTGACTTGTTGATTTGATTTAAAAGATTTGCTTGAACATCTTTAATTAGTTGTTTCAACTCCTGTATCTCATTTGAAGTGTAAGTTTGTTCCTTTAATTGGTCTATATCTTCATTTTTTCCTAGTGTGACTCATATTTTTTTGTTGTCTAGGCATCTGGGTTCCTTGATTACCCCAATCAGATTTTCTCAGATCAAATGGGCAAGGTCTCAGGAGGAGGACATAATCAGTATCAAGTTTCCCTGAGGATGAGACCCAGAAGGTTGTCAGACTTACCTGTAAGGCCTCTAGACTCTGTGCTTTTCCTATCCTGTCCAGCAGGTGGTGCTTTTCAGCCCACAGCTCCCTGCTGGTATAAAGAGCTTCTGTCCCGGCCAGGGCTGAGGGTGGCAGAAGCCAAGCTTGAGTTGTTTCTGTTTTTTTTCTCTCTCCCCCAGGCCCTGGGGTCTCAATTCTCTGAGGGAGGGCAGCCACTTGGAAGGGCAGCCACTTAGAAGGGCAGTCACTTGAACTGGGCTCTGTCCCCCTTTTCTTAGGGATGATACAACCTTTAGAGAATTATCTCCTACATTTGATTTCCTCCTTTGTCTCTCTGACTCTCTTAACTCCACCCTTGCCTGGATCAGTGCTGACAATTGAAAATGCCCAAGTTTTTCTGTAGTGAGCAACTTAGAGTGTGGGGAGGGAATAAGGAAATCCCCTTTTCAGAGCCAATCCCCAGCCCCCCCAGTTTCACCAGTTGACCAGAGGGGGGACCCAGTTCTCTATGCCCCTTTTCTTGGGACACAGCTATTTTCCAATATTCTGAGTTCAGCCGTCTCCAAGAGCCTCTGTTTTTATTTATATATTTTTTTCTTTCAGCCCCACCTCCTCTCTGCTGGGAGAGACCTCAGGGTTCCTTTCCTGCTTTCTCTAGATTTATTTGTGCTTGTAGCTTGTAGTCAGTAGTCCAAATTTGTTAATTAAAACCACAATTGGAGCTTGGTTGAGTTACTTTCCATCACTCCTAGTAGCCTGCTTCTTTTTTCCACAGGGAAGTGTTTCACTTCAGCCTGCTGTGCTATTGGGGAGGGATGCCTGCTCTGCAGTTTGGGGAGATTTACCTACAGTTCTGTGCTGTGATCTCAGCCATTACCCCCATCCTAGGCTGGTGTACAATGTGTGTCCAGTCACAGATGTCCTGCAACAGTTGTTCCAGACTATTTACTAGTTCCTGGCTATTTATTAGTTGCTCTGGAGGACTAACTAAATTCCACACCTCTCTATGCCACCATCTTGCCCTACCTCTCTATTTCATTTAATTTTGCTCTAATCTTTGTTATTTCCTTTCTTCTGCTCACTTTGAATTTGATTTGCTCTTCTTTTTTCTAGTTCTTCACGTTTTGAGGTTAAGTCTCTGATTTGAAGTCTTTCTTCTTCTTTTTTTAAATGTAAGCATACAGAGTTACAAATTTCCCTCTCAGCACTGCCTTCATTGCATCACATAACTTTTGGTATGTTGTATTTTCATTTTCATTCACCTCAAGATATTTTTTAATTTTACTCTTTAACCCATTGATTATTGAAGAGTATGTTGTTTAATTTCTACATATTTGTGAATTTTCCATTTCTTTCCCTGTCATTGATTTCTAGCTTCATTCCACTGTGAATATACATTGTATGATTTCAATATTTTTGAATTTATTGAGATTTGTTTTGTGACCCAACTTATGATCTATCCAGGAGAATAATCCATATGCACTTGAGAAGAATATGTATTCTGTTTTTGTTGGGTGCAGTGTTGTACATATGTCTGTTAGGTCCAGCTGGTTTAGTGTATCATTCAAGACCCATACTTCCTTATTGATCTATTGATTAGATGTTCTATCCATTATTGAGAGAGTGGTGTATTAAAGTCTCCTATTTTTCATGTAAAACCATCAATTTCATTCTTCAAATATGTCAGCATTTGCTTTATATGTTTTGGGGCTCTGCTCTTAGGTACAGATACAGTCATAATTGTTATATCTTCCTGTTGAATTGTCCCCTTTACAGTGTATAATGACCATCCTTGTCCCTCATACCTGTTTTTGACTTAAAGTCTATTTTTTCCAATATTAGTGTGGCTACCCAAGCTCTCTTTTGGTTACTGCTTGTGTGATATGTATTTTTCCATCTTTTTACCCTCAACCTACCTGTATCTTTGAATTTAAGGTGACTCCCTTGCAGCCAGCATATAGTGGGGTCATGCTTTTTTATTCATTTTGCCAACCTTTGCCTATTGACTGGAGAGTTTAATCCATTTACATTTAAAGCCACTACTGGTAATACAGGGCTTCCTTCTGACATTTTGCTATTTAGCCTTTATAAGTCTCATACCTTTTTTGTTCCTCACTTCCATTAATGTCTACTTTTATATTTTTTTCCTTTTTAGTGTTGTACCATATTGAGTGCCTTCTAATTTCTATCTGGATATATATATTTTTAAATTCAGTTTTATTGAGATATATTCACATACCATACAATCATCCATGGTGTACAATCAACTGTTCATAGTACCATCATATAGCTGTTCATTCATCACCCTGATCTATTTTTTAACATTTTCCTTACACCAGAAAGAATCAGAATAAGAATTAAAATAAAAATAAAAATAAAAAAGAACAAAGAAATCACTCCCCCATCCCACCGTATTTTTTATTTAGGTTTTGTCCCCATTTTTCTACTCATTTGTCCATACACTGGATAAAGGAAGTGCAATCCACAGGGTTTTCACAATCACACTGTCACCCCTTGTAAGCTACATTGTTATACAATCATCTTCAAGAGTCAAGGGTACTTTTTGGAGTTTGGTAGTTTCAGGTATTTACTTCTAGCTATTCCAATATACTAAAACCTAAGAAGTGTTATCTATATAGTGCATAAGAATGTCCACGAGAGTGACCTCTTGACTCTGTTTGAAATCTCTCAGCCACTGAAGCTTTATTTTGTTTCATTTCATATCCCCCTTTTGGTCAAGAAGATGTTCTCAATCCCACAATGCTGGGTCCAAATTCATCCCCAGGAATCATGTATCTGGATATATTTTTCACCTGTTTTCCTTGTGGTTACCATGGGTTAAAATTTAACATCCTAAATATATAACAATCTTATTTCATTGATAAAAACTTCACTTCAATAACAAGCACATATACATTTCCTACACCTCTCTGTCCCCCCACCTTTTTTTGTACTTGTTACCACTTATATCCTTGTACATTATAAGTCCAGAAACATAGATTTATTATTACTTTTTATGCACTTGCATTTTAGCACCTATAGGAAGTAAGAAGTGGAGTTACATACCAAACAATCCACTACAATAATGCTGGGCATTTGTAATTACCCAAATGGTTACCTTTATCTCAGGTCTTTATTTCTTTATGCTGCTTTGAACCACTGTCTAATGTCCTTTCCTTTCAGTCTGCAGAACTTCCTTTAGCTTCGTTTGTAGGACAGGTCTAGTGGTGATGAACTCTCTCAGCTTTGTTTATCTGAGAATGTCTTAATCAATCCCTCATTTGTGAATTTTGCTTGATATAAAATTCTTTGCTGGAAGTTGTTTTCTTTCATCACATTAAGTATTTCAACCCACTCCTTTCTTGCCCTTTCTGATGAGAAATCAGCACTCAATCTAATTGGGACTCCCTTCTACGTAACACATTGCTTTTCTCTTGAAGCTTTCTGAACTCTCTCCTTGTCCTTTGCATTTGGTAGTGTGATCAATATATTATGGGGTGTATTTGTCTTCATGTTTATCCTGGTTGGGGTTCTCTGAGCTTCTTAGATGTGCCTCTTCACATCTTTTGCCGAGTTTGGGAAGTTCTCTGTCATTGTTTCTTTAAACATTCCTTTTTCCCCTTTATCTCTTTCTTCTCCTTCTGGGACTCCCATTGGCACACTTGATGGTGTCCTAGAGGTGTCTTAGTCTTATTTCACTTTTAATACTCCTTTTTTCTTTCTGTTCCTCACCCTGACTCATTTCAAGTGTCTTACTGTCAAGGTCATTGGTTCTTTCTTCTGCCAGCTCCACTCTGCTCTTGAAACCCTCCTGGACATTTTTCATTTCAGTTATTATGTTCTTCAACTCTATTAGTTCTATTTGGCTCCTTTTTAAATTTTTCTATCTCTTTACTTAGACTCTCGTATTGATCATTCATTAGTTTCTGATATCCTTTAGTTCTTTCTCTGTACTTCCCTTCATCTCCTTAAGCACTTTTAAACTCATTTAAAAAAAAAATGCTTTGTTCAGTATGTCCACATTCTTGTCTTCTTCATTGGTATCTTCTGTATTTTTATCCTCTTCCTTTGGATGGGCCATTATTTCCTGTTTCTTTGTCTTGTACTCTTTTGTTGCACTTTGTACATGTTAATATTTAAAATGTTAACCCTGGGATTGAGTCCTGGGATGTCTGTTTCTTGGTTTTGTAACCAGTTGTTGATAAGACAGATTTTTTGAGCTTTAGCCCTCCTATCAGGAAGGTCCGCCCAAGGCAAATGCTGTGTGCAGGGTTTTCCGTCTTTCTGGGCTTCTCTTATCCTGGGCTTTTGCTTGTTAGTTGTTTTGGAGTTCCCCTGCTTATAGGAGTTTTGGTTTCTCCCCTATTTTCCAGTTGACAGACCTCCCTCTCAGGTGTTTGAAGCTGGCAGGCCTTTGTTCCAGACTGTCCACCTGTATAGTTTTTAACACTTCTTTTGTTGTCTCATGCTTCTTTTGCCTGGGGAGAAAATTCTGGGAAGAGAGTCACCCTGGCAAGGACTTTCCCAAGGTAGTCTTTCCCAGCCAAAACAGGGCCACGAACCCAAAAGGAGGCACAGATGGCTCCAAAGTGCCCTGTGGAAGAGATCAGGAAGGGCACCCAGAGCTTCTCCAATGGCTTCCCAAGCTGAGTTCCCTAGCCTGCCCAGCAAATGTAGCCCTAGCTAACTGTCCCCTGCAGCCCTGAGGAAGCCCTGCATCTTTAAATTTCCACTGCCTCAGCCCCATTGGGGGCAGCTTGAAACAATAGCTTCTCTCAGGGTGGGGCCCCCAGTGATCTAAATTTGCTACTCCAGAACTGTGATCAGTGATCAGCTGTGCCACCCCTGTTCTTGGGGAAGAGGATTTTTATATCCCTTTCTGTCACCAGCAAGACAGCCATGGACTGGACCCCAAGGCAGCCTGTCAGGAAAGTGGGGGGTGGGCACCAGTAGCTGCCGCAGAGAGAGCAATTTACTGTTCTTTACTGTAGTGTATCAGCCTCTTCCTCCCTCTCTTGCCTGGATGCTGTACAGTGTTCTTCTGGCCTCCAGACTTTCAAACTAATTGTTTCAGAGAGCTACTGCTGTTTAATAGTTGCTCTGGTGGCAGGACTGAGTCCTGAAACTTCCTACTCCGCCATCTTCCCTAAAAGTCTCCCTTAAAAGCATAGCAGAGAAATCTTAGGAAGCCAGATCTCAGTTTCTTTTCTTTTCTTTTCTTTTTTAAGTGTTAAGAAACACATCTAGCCTAAGGCCTGGTTAGGAGGCCTAAATTAAAGACGTTTAAAGCAGAGTCTGGCACATTATAGACCCCCTGTGAATGTTACTGTCTTTCCTTGCCCTGGACTTTCAAAAAGAGGGAGGGCATACAAACAAACCAAACCAACTGAAGACCCTAAAAACCTCCAGTGTCTCAGTTAAGTCTACACTGGACAGGGGGCAATGCTGCAAATAAGAGGGACGATGCAGTTTCACCTAAGAGAACTAAGACGATGCAGGAGGTGGGCTAGGCATTTTATGTATATTGACTTCACCACAAGAATGGGGAAGGTGGTATTACCCCTACTTTGCAAATGAGGAAATGATACCCTAAAAGACCAAGTATCTTGCCCTAAGTCATGCTGCTGGGATTCACTCCACAGTGTGGGCAAGCCTCCTATTTTATAGTTTTTTAAATTGATATATAATTCACTTATCATAAAATTCACATTTTGACGTGTACAATTGAGTGGTTTAAGTGTATTCAGAAAATGGTGCAACTGTCACTACTATCTAATTCAGAACATCTCTATCACCTTGAAAAGAACCTGTGTACTCATTAGCAGTCACTCCTCATTCTCCCCTCCCACAGCCCCTGGCAACCACTAATCTACTTTCTGTCTCTATAGATAGGCATAGTCTGGATATTCTGTGTAAACGGACTTATACAATATATGCCTTTTGTGTCTGCTTTCTTTCATTTAACAAAGTATTTTCAAGGTTCATTCATGTAGTAGCAAGAACTGTACTCAATCCTTTTTATGGCTCAATAATTCCATTTTCTACTACTATGAAGAGTTAAAAATAAACAAATAGGATACTTGGATGGAACACGAGATGGTAGAATAGTGCCTTTTTACACACATTATATTTATTATTAAGCAAAATTAATATACAGCTAGCATTGGCACTACAGAGGAGAGAAATGTTAAATTTTCCAGAAAGAAACCATTATAAAAGGAGATTAATTATATAAAATCTATATTGCTAGTTTATACAATATACAAACTAATGCATTTTGGTGTGCAGGAATAATTGATGACAGTTAAAAAATCTTTTGAAGATCTTTCAGTGGTCCTCCACTCTAGTTTTCCTGTAAGGTTGTATATTTCTCATATTTAAATTCTCCTACTATAAGGACAGGAGTTATTTGGCCATTCACAGATATTCCATTTCTCTTTGCAGGCGCATGGTAGGATAGCATTTCCCTGTCCCTTTTTGAAGTTAGGCATAGCCATGTAACTTGCCAAAGAACGTGAGTGGCAGGGATAGACGTCCGTTCCAGGCAGATTTGTGTCAGTGTGATTTGCCGTTCTCCCTGCAGCTGGGAGATTGTGACCCGTTCGTTGGTGCCTCCTCCACCTGGGTCTGAGCAGCTACAATGGATGCAGCCAACCAGCAACAAACATGCAGATACGCAAGAAATGACCTTGTTATATTAAGTCATAGATTTGGAGATGTTTGTTGCCTTATCATAACCTGATGAATCCTACCTGATGCAGGGAATAATATTGGTTGGCAAAGGATGACAGTAGTTTTTTAATAAGATGATTTGATTGTGGTATGTAGGATAGATGAGTAGAGGCACAGCCTGGAGGGAGGAACATCTGTTAAGTGACAAGGACCTGAACTGGGCTGACTATAGAGGGAACGGCGGAGAATTAAAAAAAAAAAAAAGAGAAAGAAAGCACTGCCAAAGACTTGCCCTTAAATATAGTGCTCTGCTCTGAGCCTCTACCAGCCTTGGAGACAAGGGTGATGCACAGCTACACTCAGCACTCACAGAGAACTTCCCAGGGAATGCGGACATGGCCTCCCCTCTGGATAGTCTTTAAATCTAAGACTAATTATGTTTAATAAATTGGTACAGTTTGCTCATTGGTTTGTTGGATATCGCCTAATTTGAAAGGATATCTTCCTATCTCTTTAACATTATAATTATTAGTGAACAATACAGTGTTCAATTTATTCTGAAAGTAATCATGATGTAGTGTCAGGCATTGTTTTTTGCAATCAATGGAGACTTTTTTTTTTCTTTATAAACAGAAATACTAATTTCAGGAGTCACAATAGAAAGATAAGGTCCAGTGGAGCCATTATTGGTATAGGCAGCTGATTTCAGGTCACTGGCTAGTCCTGTTTGCTGAATCACAATGGAGAGAGGTCCCAGGGCCATTTGTGTAGATAAAGGTAGTGTTGTAAAATACACAGCTAACCTGGGGGAGTTAGCTGTGAGCCAGGTGCTTCCTGGATATCAGGTGAAGTACAAAATGCATCCTACTGTGTTGACCTTTAGATGATTAGTTAGGCTAAGCCTTCATAAAAAACTGACATCCGATAATCTTTAAATTTAGGATGTGTACACTTATAATTCCCCCAAATCACTAACGGACAGGTATGGGAAGGTAGGAGTCTTTTTGATGTGATATTTATTATTTTAACAATTACAAACAGAACTGGATTATTCAAGTCAAGTCAACGAGTATTTCCTGAGAACTTCCTATGTTTTCACTTATTAGCAAAATCCTTCATGGCAATGAATGGGACTACTCTGGGGAGTGGTGGGTGGTGAGTGGGAAATGATATAATTTGAGTGAGGTTCCCAACTGGCTCCCTGTATACTAAAGTTAGAGAAATGCTGATTTAGAATTCATATAACTTCATTTGCATTTTTAACTTTTTGTTGATACATGGTTGTTTAATTCCTCCAACTTTGTTCTTTTGCAAGTATGTCTTGGCTTTTCTTGGCTTTTTGGAATTGCAGATAAATTTTAGAATCAGCTTAATTTCCATGAAAAGAACTCTGCTAGCATTTTAATCAGGATGACATGCAATTGGAGATAACTGGTATCTTTGAAATATTGAATCTTCCACTCATGTAAATGATATGTTCCTCTAATTACTTATATTTTTATGGTTTTCATATAGAGGTCTCACACATCTTTCATTCATGTTATTATTAGATACTTGAAGGTGTTTTTAAGGCATGGATAAAATCTCTTTGTTATTAGTATGCTTGTTCTTCAAATCAAGAACACTCTTCAATGTAAAAACAACTTAGTCATAAAAAAACAAACCCACCAAAAAACCACATGTACATTACTACCATTCACGGAATCTCCAGGTTCCATTCAGGTCTCACCACTGTTCCAGTTAATTCCTTTACAAGAGAAGGACAGAGTTCAAAATGGGGCATTGCATGTAATTGCCACATCTTTTTAGAATCCTTCAATCTGGAATGATTTCTTAGTTTTTACTTAACTTTCAGAATCTGGACACTTGTGAAGAATGTGCCTCAGTTTGGGATTTCTGATGTCTCCTTGGCAGGCATACCACTGAAGGGATACTGTGTTCTTTCCTGTATATCATATCAGGGGACACATCACGTCCATTAGTTCTGTTACTCCTTGGGGTAACTTTGGTGCCGTTGTAAGGTGTTGTCTTCCAGGCTTCTTCATTATAAGCTATCTTTTCCTATTTGTAATGCATAATTATTTCATGGGGACATATTTTGGGACTATGTAGCTATCTTGTTACCTTTCAAACTTCACCAACTATTTTTTGCTCCCATTGATAATTTTCTTCTGAGAAGATTATTACCATAATGGTTGCAAAGAATGATATTCTAATGTCATACTTCTACATTAGTTGGTTGGCATTCTATCATAAGAAAGAGCTTTTTCCTCCCTCATTTATTTATTCATTCATGTTAATATGAACTCAAAGATTCCTATTTTATTTCTATCATTAGTTACTTTGTTGCTCATATTACCCCTGATTTGGTCACTGGGAGACCCTTCAAACAGCTCTTTTGTCTTTTTTTCCCCCATTGTCTGTTTAGCTATGTCCTGTTACAGTTATTTCACACCATAGTCTCTGCCTTCAACAACAGAGAATAACAAACAATATGAACAAGGGTAGTTGTAATTAAAAATGAATATCCCTAAAAATATTTTATAAATTATGGATCTAATCTTTTTTAATGTTTTTTTTAAATTCAAATGGTAACATATCACATATGCTATTCTATACCCTGATTTTTTTTCTCTCAACAACGTATCTTTTTGGGTATCTCATATCAATCCATAAGAGAGTCTTCATTCTTATTTATGATTATATGGTATTTCATATCAAGATTCCATTATTTACTTAACCATTTTCCTACTGGTAGATACTTAAGTCATTCCCAAACTTTTTTGGTGTTATACACAATTCTGCAATTAATACTCTTGCAAGTTCATCATTTTGCACATGTGTGAGTGTATCTATAGGATACCTTCCTGGAGGTGAAATGCTAGACCGAAAGATATGTGCATCTATTATTTTGATAGAGTCAGCCAAATTACTCTCTGTAGAGGTTGCACCAATTGACACGCCATTCATCATTGTGTGGGAAGGCCTATTTTTCACTTTCACCAATATTGTGTGCCATTAAACTTTTTAATAATCACCAGACTGATGAATGAAAAATGGTATCTCAGTGAATTTTAAGTTACATTATTCCTATTATTAGGATGTCATTATATGTTTAAAGCCATATGTGTTTTCTTTTCCATGACATAATTAGTTTTAGGAATTCTTCCTATGTTAGGACAATTAGCTTGGTTTCATTTTTTATGTCAGGAGAAATTCACATAACATAAAATTTAAACATTTTAACTGAGCAAGGCAGTGGCATTTTGTACATTTGCATTCTAATTTCAAAATATTTTCATCACCCCAAAAGGAAACCCCATACCCTTTAAGCAGTTATTCCCTTTTTTCCCCATTCCCCAGCTCTATGGAGTCACATATTCTGGATATTTCATATAAATGGAATGATACAGAATGAGATCTTTTCTGTCTGGCTTCTTTCACTTAGTATAATGCTTTCAAGGTTAATCCAAGTTGTAGCATGAATCAGTACTGCATTCTTTTTTATAACTAAATAATAGTCCATTGTTTGTATATACCACAATTTGCTTATTCATTCAGCAGTTGACGAACATTTGTGTTTTTTCCCACCTTTTGGCTATTGTGTATAGTGCTGTTATGAACAAGTATGTACAAGTATTTGTTTAAGAACATGTTTTCAGTTCTTTTGAGCATATACACAGGAATAGGATTGTTGGATCCTATGGTAATTCTATGTTTAACTTTTTTTAGGAATTGCCAAATGGTTTTCTACAGTGGCTGCACCATTTCCATTCCCACCAGCAGTGTTAAAGAGTTCCAATTTTTCTACATTCTCACCAAACTTATTTTCTGTGTTTTTTAATTGTTTATAGCCATTCTAGTGAATGTGGAGTGGTATCACATTGTTATTTGGATTTGTGTTTCTCCAATGATGAACAATGCTGAGAATCTTTCCATGTGCTTGTTGACCCATTTGTATATGTTCTTTGAAGGAATGTTTATGTGAGTCCTTTGCTCATTTTTAATTGGGTTGTTGATTTTTTTGTGGCTGAGTTGTAAGAGTTCTTCATATGTTCTGGATACCAGACTTTTATTAGATATGTGATTTGTAAATATTTCTCCCATTCTGTAGATTGTCTTTTCACTTTCCTGAGAAAAATCTTTGATGCACAAGTTTTTAATTTTGATGAAGTCCATTTTATCCACATTTTGTTGTTGCTTGTACTTTTGGTTGCATATCTAAGAATCCATTGCCAAATGGTCATGAATATTTACCCCTATGTTTTCTTCTAAATGTTTTATGGTTTTAGCTCATAATTAGGTTGCTGATCCATTTTGAGGTAATATTTGTATATAGTGTGAGGTAGGGGTCAAACTTCATTCTTTGGCACATGAATATCCAGTTGTATCACCATTATCTTTGAAGACAATATTCTTTCCACATTGATGGACCTTGCCCCCTTATCAAAATTCAGTTGGCCATAACTCGGCGGGTGAACTCACTGCCCTCCCCCCTACATGGGATCTGACTCCCAGGCATGTAAATCTCCCTGGCAATGTGGGATATAACTCCCAAGGATGAATCTGGACCCAACATCGTGGATTGAGAACATCTTTTTCACCAAAAGGAGGATGCGAAATGAGACAAAAGAAAGTTTCAGTGGCTGAGAGTTTCCAAATGGAGTTGAGAGGTCACTCTGATGGGCATTCTTATGCACTATATAGATATCCCTTTTTAGGTTTTAATGCATTAGAATAGCTATAGAAGTAAATACCTGAAACTATCAAACTCCAATCCAGTAGCCTTGACTCTTGAAGACGACTGTATAGCAATGTAGCTTACAAGAAGTGACAGTGTGATTGTGAAAGCCTTGTGGATCACACTCCCTTTATCCAGTGTATGGATGGATGAGCAGGAAAATGGGGACAAAAAACTTAATGAAAAATAGAGTGGAGTGGGGGATGAATTGGGCGTTCCTTTTTACTTTTATTTTTTATTTTTGTTTTCACTTTTTCTGGTACAAGGAAAATGTTCAAAAAATAGATTGGGGTGATGAATGCACAACTCTTTGATGGTACTGTGAACAACTGATTGTACACTTTGGATGTATGGTATGTGAATATATCTCAATAAAATTGAATTAAAAAAATTCAGTTGGTCATAGATGTTTGGGTTTATTTCTGGCTCTCAATTCCATTCCATTGGTCTATATGTCTAACTTATGCCAGTAACCATATTATTTCGGTTACTGTAGCTGTCATAAATTTTGAAATTGGGAAGTGTGAGTTTCCCAATTTTGTTCTTTTTCAATATTGTTTTGGCTATTCAGAGCCCCTTGCAATTCCATATGAATTTGAGGATCAGCTTTTCCGTGGGGTTTCCTACCATTTTTAAGTTGCCTTTTTCTTGATTTAGCATTTGTTTGGTTGCTGTAAACCTTTGTTTCCCAGAGTTCTGACAAAATTAATCATGACAGTTTTTGCTTGTTTTTTAAAATTCTGTGGATGGATAGGCCTTTGGAGCTACCTACTTAGTCATTTTTGCTGACAATACTACTTGAGGTTTTTTGATGCTACTTATGGTAGGCTGATAAAAGATCCTCCAAAGATGTCAGGTCCTAACCCATGAAACCTGCACACTTCACCTTATTCGGGAAAAGGGTCTCTGCAGATGTAATTCAGTTAAAGATCTTGAGGGGAGAAGACTGTCCAGGATTGTCTGGATGGGCTCCAGATGCCCTTACAGGTGACCTTATAAGAAAGTGTCCCTCCTCTTATATATTCTGGAAGATGTTGTATAGAATTGATATTATTTTTCCTAGAATGGTTGTTATTATTCACCAGTAATGCCACCTGGGCCTAGAGTTTTCTTTATGGGAAGGTTTTAAACTACAAATTGAATTTCTTTAATAGATACAGAACTGTTCACATTATCTATTTCTTTCTGAGTGAGCAGAGGTAGTTCTTGGTCTCCAGGAATTTATCTGTGTTAAGTTTCTTTGCATAAAGTGTTCATAATACCCTGTTGTCTGTAGGATCGGCGATGATGCCCCATCCTGCATTCCTGTTCTTGGCAATTTGCATCTTCTCTTATTTTTTTTCTTATTCAGTCCAGTGAGAGATCTATCAATTATATTGACTTTTTCTACTAACTTTTGGTTTCATCACTTTTTGTCTATTGTTTTTCAGTTTTCAATCTTATTGATTTCTATTATTTTGCTAGCAACAATTACCTCAATTTCTATTTTTATAATGGCATTATTTCACCTTCATTTATGAAGGACATTTTTTCTTCAGTAGAGAATTTTATGTTGACAGTTAATTTCCTCCAGTGCTTTAAAGATGTCATTATACTGATTTCATGCTTTCATAGCTTATGTTAGAAGTGAACCATCAGCCTAATTGTCATATGTGTTTTATTTTTCCTTTTGTTTTGTTTTGATAATGTATTCTCCCTCCTCCACCCATCTGGCTGCTTTTAAGCTTTGTTTGTTTGTTCCTTTTGTTTTCAGCACTGTTAATGCAATGTGCTCAAGGTGATTTTCTTTGTACTTAGCCTGCCTTGGTGCTCATAACACTTGCTGATTTTGTGATTTGATTCATGTTTTCAGTTTTACAGAAATTTTAGCCATTATCTCTTCTAATATTGCTTCTGCTCCATTCTCTCTTTTTACTTTCTGGAATTCCAATTACCCATCTAGTAAAATATTTTGCTGTATTCTATACGTCTTTGATAGTCTTCTTTTTATTCAGTCCTTTTTTTTTATCTCTCCTTGCTTCAGTACGGATCTATTTTGCTAACCTAGCTTCTAATTCACTAATCCTTTATTCAGATATATATTATATGCTTTTAAATTCATTTATTCAGATCTTAATTTTAATTGCCTTATTTTTCATTTCTAGAATGTCATTTTCTGTTGGATTTTATTTTTCTGCAGAAGTTCTCTACCTTGACACCTATTTTCTTGAATACATTTATAAGTTTTTAAAAGTATATGTCTAACGACACCGATAACCTGTGGGTCTGTGTTTATTCCCTGTTATTATTTTTTCTTAATTCTGATTCTTGCATATCTGGAAATCTTTTGTTGAATGCTAGACATGGTGGATATAATATTGCAGAGTCTCTGGATAACATCTTCCTGGGATGATTTACTTTTCTTCTGGTAGTCAGATTCGGGATATATGACTTTAATCTATTTGGGATTGAGTTAATTTCAAGATGAGCTTTAGAATTTGTGAGGGATTGTCTAATCCTGATATGCTCTTACTTGTAGGGTACAGTCTTTCAGAGGTGGTTACTGGAGATGTGGGAACTTTCTTGAGGGGCCTTGAAATCCAACTTTTGTTTTCCAGCCTTGTGGGAGAGTCAAAAGCTCTGCTTGGACTTTCATCCAGTGTTTTCTGCTTAGTATCTTTTGATTTACATATCAACCAATGCCTCAAGGGGAAAACCCATGACCAATTGTCAGTTCCCTTATCTTGGCAGCTCTCCACTGTCTTCAAACAGATTTTAACAATGTTTGATCTAGCTTTCCTAGATGTTATTTGCAAAGGGTTGGTCTGATAAAAGATTATCTCTTATAAATGGAAGAAGTCTTATCCTGGCTTTTAAAAAATTATTTCCATTTCTTTATTGAAATTCTTAATCTTGTCTTTTCTTGATAAAAATTATTTTAAAAATTGTCTAATTATGCAATCTCTATGCAATTTTAAAAATTGTCTAATTATGCAATCTCTATTCTGTTATTTCTGCTGGGTCTCCTTCATGTTGCTTTGCCTCATGATATTGTGCATCAGACCTTACATTTGAATATTAATTTTTAGAAATTACGTGAGTACTCAGAAGCAATTTAATTGCTCCAGAGAAGATTTTACTTCGCTTCTGACAAGTTTCTGGAGCCACCAGTAATTTAGGATGACCTTAATCCAATTATTGTGCATGAGATTATTTGAAATTTTACTTCTATTTCTACACGGGAATCATCTTCTGATTCACCTTTACTTCTAGGTTGTAGTCCTTTAGGGAACCAACCCAAAGCATGGCAAATTTATCAGATTCCCCTCCTTGGTAGTCCCTGGGCATCCCTTTTTTGCATCCCCGCCCCCAGGTCTGCAGGCTATCAAAGGGCTTCTAGCCTCTCAGACACTCTTCTTCTGGAATTGGCAAATGTCTTGAGGCAAAAGTGGTCCCAAGTTCCACCTTACCTCTGTATTTCTGTCTTCTCATGCATTTTGGTCCAGCAATTCTTCATTACCTTTTGGGTTGTTCAGTGGTTCCAAGCAGGATTTTACTTTTCTTTTTTTTTTTTTAATTCAGTTTTTGTAGATACTCTCAACAGAAGATTTGTCTTTTTACATAGTCCCAATGACCTCATCTACCATTTTCTTCAGTGTTTTATAATTTTTAAAAATTTTATTTTCTCCCTTAATTTTTCCTAATTTCTCTACATTTCTTTCTGCCTTTTTTTTTTTTTTTTTTTTTTTTTTCCTTTTTGCTCATTTTATCTCAGTCTGTTATGTTAAAAGGCTTTCTCAATGTCTGGTGATTCTTGTTTTTTTGTAAAATATAAATACCTAAAAACAAGGGACTAAATGGTGACTGGAAGTGTGTGTTTCTGTATGTGTGTGTGGGGAGAGACAGAAAGAACGAGGGGAGGAGGGGAAGGGGAAGAGGATGGGTGGAGGGGAAGAGAGGGGGAGGAGGAGGGAGACAGAAACTGTTAGTAGGCTTCACAGATTAAGGGTAACATGACCATTTCCTTGGGGGTTATCAAAGTGCCAAACTATATAGTTCTTTTCTCTTGAATAGAGGTGAATTCCTATGTTTTGGACAAATATGCATTTAACAATATTTATTGTGCACTCCTTTAGGTGATAGAGAGAAAGTAGTGGATAAAACATACAAAAATCCCTATCCTCAAAGATCTTTCCATATTGATACATGTAGATATGTGTCATTTTTTTTAACAGTGGCAGAAATATTTTACAGTATACGGGGCATCTCTTGTTTTCTCTTAGATCTGAGTCTTGCCTTTTCATTTTAAAATAGTTCCTGCCAAAGACCTACCTTTAATTTAGATTAAGTCCAATTTATTATTTTTTCTTTTACAATTCATGCTTTTTTTATGTCTTATCTAAGAAAACCTTTGCCTACCCCAAAACCATGAAGATTTTCTCATGTTGTCTTTTAGAAGTTTAATAGTCTAGCCTTTATATCTACCCCTTGATCAAGATTTGGCAGGGATTGGGCCAGAAATGGGCAGCCTTAGGAAATTTGTTCTAACTGGTAAATGAGGTGGTGAATTTTGTGGGATATAGGCCTGGAGCTGCTAGTGGCCATTTTTGCTACCTGAGAATGAAGACAAAGCAAAAGAAAGCACAGAGGAGAGATGGAAAGATGTAGGTTCCTGACAACATTGTTTGAACACCTGGATCCCACTGGACCTGAAGTCATATAACCTTGGACCCTTCAGTTACATGAGCCAATAAACCCCAAGTTTGGCTTCAGGAAGTTTGAGTTTATTTCTTTCACCTATAATTGAGTGACTCCTGACTAATGAGCGAAGTAAGGATGTAGCATAACTTATTTAACCAGTCCTCCATGGATGGACATTTAAGTTGTCCTAAGCTTTTGCTATGATGAGCAATGCAGCCTCAGGTCTGGTGGGGAGGAAGGGAATGGAGGAGGATGTTAGATCAATAAAAGGACCCATTTTTTGAGGAGGATGCAGTGGACTTCAAAAGAAGTTCCAGGGGTTACCTGGAACCTGCATAGTTGACCCAAGGAGAGGGGATTGTTTCACTGGACTTTGCTCTGTTGACTTCTGCTCCAGGGGCAAAGGAAGAGAGTAGCCAGGAGATAAGGCTGACTCAGGTGCCTCAGCACCAGAGCCTGGTGAACGGAGGGGGCAGAGGGGCACAGCTGCTGCTGTGCAGGATCACAGTTTTGGTTTCAGCCCTCCCCTCCAATCTTCTCTTGCTACTTATACACAGTAACACTAAATCCTAAAACACATGCAGCTTAAAGCTTTGAATACAAATAATCATTTGAATAAATTTAACGTTTGCAAAGCAAAATCTACAACAAAGAATATTATTATTATTGCTATTATTATTGTTAAGGCTAAGGAAGTTCATTTGAAAAGTGAAAGACTATATTGGAGATAGAAAAGTACATGAACTTTGGAGTCAGAAAGATATCAATGATTCTATTAAATTAGAACCTTAAGTAACTTCTTATGTTCAGCTTCTTTATCTATACAATGGGAGAACAAACAAACACTTCATATAATTGATGTAAGGACTAAATGAAATAATTTTTGGCAGTACGAGACATGAAACATACCCGTGAGTGATAACAGACAAAGGCTCAGAAAAGTTGAGCCATGGCCAAGTTCTCATAACTAGGGAGAGCTCAGAAAAGCTTGAATTCATGACTTCCAACCCTTATTCTTTCCACTATACTAAACAGCATGGAAGCTGAAAGGGCACATGGGGAAGGCCCCAACCAGCTTTTCAGTCATCGAAGGGAGCCTGGAGATGATATTCCCTGACTCTTTCCCCGTCAGTGTTGGACAATTTTCTTTTCTCATTCTCTGAATACTGTCAACTTGAAATGTGACCCTCTCAGGTGTTGACCTAGCACCACTGCAAGATATTCTACGGCAGTGAAGACCTCAGAAGAGTTGTCCAGCTCCCCCGAGCTCCCCGTGGAGGCTCTGGAGAAGCAGCCAGTGCCAACTGGGACAGGAAGCCTGACGCTTGGAGGAGCGGGGTCCAGGACACATGGTGGCTGCTGTTTGTATTTACTAAATCTGAGCGGTACAAACACTTCACAGAACGTACCCATCTTGTGTTGCAATCTTCCCCAGGGGAGGACACACTCACATTCTGCTCTGGGGACTCCAGGGCCAAGAGCATAAACAGGGGTAGGGGATGGAACCAATGTCCTCTGGGAGGAAAGTGGCTGAGGAACAGGATGGGGGCAGACAGAGCCTTTTATAACCCCTCCTTGTCTTAAGTAGCTCAATCGTGTCCCTCAGGACTGGGGTTATGGTGTGGCGGTGCTTAGCCAACTTGATGGGAGGAACATTTTCGTCCAATCTGGACTCGCCCCCGGGGAGCCACTCCTCAGCTCTCTGCAGCCTGCACTGGGATGGGCTGTTCTCCGTCATGCATTCACCCGAACTCCGGTCTCTGACAGATGTCAGTGGAAACATGTCTTCTTAAATCCCCAGGGCATCCCTGAGAGCTAGATTGTTTTATTATCCCTATCTGAGAGATGAGGGAGGGCTTGTGATTCTGTGACTCTGTCTCCTGCCAAAGATCCCACACTCGTAGCATGGAAAAGTCGGCATTCAAGCCCAGGTCTGAGAACTTCAAAGGTTGTTTTCTTTCCACCAGACTTCCCTGCACTGAACACAGTAATTATTTGTTACCTACAGACAACATCAATCATAGAACGAAAGAAAAAGCTTGGGATCGCAGCACAGTGGAAAAGCCTTATTTTCCACAATTCTATTTGTATCTCTGTTTTCTGCTGCTTTTACCCATGTCCCTCCCTCCCTCTGGTTTGTTCTACAAACCTTCCTTTTATCTAAGAACCACTGCCAAGCCAGTTTCCTGTGTTTTGTCTTATTATCCAGGGAAAAAAGTAGTGTCTTGGCCTGATCTGTGACTTGGGGCCATAATTACTTCTGGACTGTTAGGGTCCAAAGGGTGGCTAAATATCTCCAAGAAATACTACAACTTTCTGGTTTCTTTAATCTCCTCCATGGAAGTTAAATAGAAGAGAATTAACATTATTTGAACAATATTAAGTATCTTATGAGGCCTATTCTGATATATATATATATGAATATCATATATCCTATAAGTGGAATATTCTGATATATGTATAGGTATATATGTGTATGTGTATATATGTATTTATATGTATATGTTTGTGTAAAGATATATAGCAATTTAATTATCACCACAATTGTGTCATGCAGGCATTAGTACTCCCACTATATAGATAAGCAAACGGAGGCTCTGAGATGAAATGATCTGCCCAAGGTGAAATACCTAAGATGTGACACCCAAGAGCTGAGATTTGAATGCCACCTGTCTGCCTATCTCCTACATCACACTTCTTGTTTTTAAATTTTCTTTTTAAGTCAACTTATTTTGGTATAATTAACAAATGCATCAATTTTAAGTGTACAGTCTGATGTGTTTTGACAAGTGTATTTATCCCTATAACCACCACAATAATAAAAATACAGAATATTCCATTAATCCAAAAATCCCTTTTGCCTTTTGCTGTCAACCCAAAGACAACCTCCAGTCCAGGCAACCACAGACCTGGTTTCTGTCACTATAGATTGTTTTTGGCTTTTCTGGAATTTCATGTAATTGGAATCACACAGTATGCATACCTTTGGATCTGGCCTCTTTCACTCAGCATGATGTTTTCAAGATTTATTCATGTTGTCTCTTTTTGTTGCTGAGTCATATTCCATTGTGTTGATATATAACAATTTGCTTATTCAGTCACCATGCCTCCTATCAACATTTGTGTGCTTTCCAGTTTGGGGCTATTGTGAAAAACGCTTCTGTGAACATTTGTGGACACGTCTTTGTTTGGATGTACTTTTTTATTTCTCTTGAGTAAATCCTTATGAAGAGAATTTCTGTGTTGCATGCAAAGTACACATGTAACTTTTTAAGAAACTTCCAAACTGTTTTCCAACATTCCCACCAGCACTATGAGAGTTTCAGTTACATAGTGAAACTGTGAAGTTTCAGTTTCAGATCCTTGCAAAACTTAATATTGTCAGTGTTTTAAATTTTAGCCATCCTAATTCATGTGTAATGGTATCTCATTATGATTTTAATTTGCATTTTCCTGATGATTAGTCATGTTGAGCATAATATCCATGAGTTAGCCACACATATACCTTCTTTTGTGAAGTGGTTGTTCAAAACTTCTGCCCATTTTAAAAAACTGAGTCATTTGTCTCTTTCTGAATGAATTGTAGGAGTTCTTCGTATGTTCAGGATATAAATCCTTTGTCAAATGTGTGTGCGAATATATTCTTATATATAAATGTATGTGTTTGTGCGAATATATTCTTATATATAAATGTATGTGTTTGTATATATTTTTTCTCTCAATCTTCAGCTTGCCTTTTCATTTCTAAAAATGGTGTCTGCAAAGAGCAGAGGTTTTTAGTTTTGATTAAGCCCAATGTCTTTTGCTCTTTTGTAATTAGTGCCCTTTAGTTTGATTTCTTTGATCACACAAAGTTTGCAAAGATTTCCTCATATGTTTACATATGTGCTAGTCTTTTTGTTATATTTATGTTGTTTTCGAGTTAATTTTACCTCAGGATTGAGGTCATAATTTCCAATGGATATATAGTTGTTTCAGCACCTCTTGGTGAAAAAACTATTTTTTTCCTCATTGAATTACCTTGGCAACTTTGTAAAAAATTAATTGGCTATCTATATGAGTCTATTTATGGACTGTCTGTTCTGTTCCTTTGATTAATAGTTCTGTCCTTATATTACCATACTGTCTAGATTACTGTAGCGTTCAGTAAATCTTGAAATTCAGGTAGTAGAAGTCTTCCTACTTAAAATTCTTTTCAAATTTTTTTGGCTATTCTATGCCCTTTGTAAATTTTAGAATAAGTTTATCAATATCTAAAAATAGTCAACTGGGATTTTGTTAGGGACTGCATTAAAGCTGTATATCAATATGGGAAGAATTGGTATCTTAACAAGATTGAGTTTTCCAATCCATGAACATGATCTCCCTCTCCATTTATTTAGATTGTCTTTTAATTTCTCTCATGTTTCAGAGTTTCCATTGTACAGGTCTTGCACAATTTTATTAGATTGATCCCTAAATAGTTCATGTTTTTGAATGTTCTTGTAAATGGTATTTTAAAATTTCATTTTCCGATTGCTTATTGGTAATATATAGAAATGCAATTGATTTTAGTGTGTTAATCTTGTTTCTTGCAACCATGCTAGACTGCTTTGTTGGTTCTAGTAGCAAGACTCGTTAGGATTTTCTATATACACAATCATATCATCTGCAATTAGACACAGTTTTATATCTGTCTTTCCAAACTTATTCCTTTTTATGTTTCACCTTCTTACATTGGCTAAGACTTCCAGTATAATGTTTCCTTGTTCCGAATTTTATGGGGAAAATATTCAGACTTTCACCCTTAAGTATGTTAGCTGTAGGTTTTTGTAGATACCATTAATCAGGTTGAAGAGAGTTCAACCTAGTTTGCTGAGAGTTTTTATCATTAATGGATGTTAAATTTTCAAATGCTTTTCCTACATCTAGTGAAATGCACCATATTCTGTAAATATGGCAAATTACATTGATCACTTTATAAATGTAACTCCAAGTTTGTATTCCAGGAATAAACTCCACTTGACCATGACTTGTTATCCTTGAAAAGTATTCCTGGATATAATTTGCTAATTGTTTTAATGGATTTTGCATCTGTATTCATAAAGAATAGTGGCATGTAGGTTTCTTTTCAAGTTTAATTATGAGGAATGCTGGCCTCGTCTTGTATTTTCTGAAAGTTTTGTGTAGGATTTGTATTACTTCTAGAAATGTTTGCATATTGAATGTAGAGTTCAATAGGGAAGTCATCTGAGCCTAGAGATCTCTGTGTAGGAAGGTCTATAAACACAAATTTGGTTATTTAATAGGATATGGTTGTACTTAGATTTTCTATTTCTTCTTGAGTCAGTTTTGGTAAGCGGTATTCTTTTAGGGAATTTGTCATTTCATCTAGGTTGTTAAATTTGTTGTGATTATACTGTTCATCACATTTCCTTCTTATGCTTTTAATACCTGAAGTATCTGTAGTAGTCTCTTCTCTTTCATTTCTACTGTTGGCAGTTTGTGTCTACTCTTTTCTCCTTGAGAAGTCTAGCTAGCTAGTTTTAACAATTTCGTTGATTACTTCAGAGAATCATATTTTGCTTTCATTGATTTCTTTATTGTTTGTGTTTTTTGTTTTACTGCTTTTACTCTTATTTTTATATTTATTTCCTTCTAAATATACTGAGTTTAATTTGTTCCTCTTTTTATCATAAGGTGGAAGCTTAGATCATTTATCTCATTCTCTACCTGTTGATTCAGAGTCATGAAGAGTCCCCCAACATTGAGGGTGCCATTTCACTTTCCCATTCATCAAAACCATGTCCCTCCTCTCTGGGGAAAGCATCCCTTCCGTGGGCACTAGGACCTCTAAACCTTCTGTGCCAGTTTGAATGTATTGTGTTCCCCAAATGCCATTATCTTTGTGGTCTTGTGTGGGGCAGACCCTTGGGTGCTGGCTGGATTTGCTTGGAGTGTGCCCCACCCAGCTGTCGGTGATAATTTTGATGAGATGTTCCCATGGAGGTGTGGCCCCACCCATTCGGGGTGGGTCTTGATCGGTGGAGCTATATAAATGAGCTGACTCAAAGAGGAAAGAGAGTGCAGCTGGGAGTGATGTTTTGAAGAGAAGCAAGCTTGCTAGAAAGGCACGTCCTGGGAGAAAGCCATTTTGAGGCCGGAGCTTTGGAGCAGATGCCAGCTGCCTTCCTAGCTAACAGAGGTTTTCCGGAGGCCATTGGCCATCCTCCGGTGAGGGTACCCGATTGCTGATGTGTTACCTTGGATGCTTTGTGGCCTTAAGACTGTAGTGAAATAAACCCCCGTTTTATAAAAGCCTATCCATCTCTGGTGTTTTGCATTCTGCAGCATTAGCAAACTAGGACAGATTTTGGTACCAGAGAAGTGGGGTGCTTTTGCTGCTGAGTCTGCAAATACCAAACATGTTGGAACGGCTTTTTAAATGGATAAGGAGGAGTTTCTGGAAGAGTTGTGAGGAGCTTGATAGAAAAGGCCAAAACTGCTTTAAAGAGACTGTTTGTGGAAATATGGACTTTAAAGATACTTCTGATGAGGACTTGAGCAGAAATGATGAATGTGTTGTTGCAAACTGGAAGAAAGGGGATCCTTGTTTTAAAGTGGCACAGAATTTGGCAAAATTGAGTCCTGGTGTCAGATGGAAGGAAGAATCTGGAAGCAACAACCTGGAATATTTAGCTGAGGAGATCTCCAGACTACATGTGGAGGATATACCCTGGCTTCTCCTTGCAGCTTATAGTAAAATGCGAGCAGAGAGAGATAAACTTAGAACTGAACTCTTGGGTTCAAAGAAACCAGAAGCTGATGGCTTGGAAAATTATGAGCTTCCAGGGGGTGGAATTCCAGAAGCTACAGCCCAACGTGAGGATGTAACCAAACATGGAACCCAGCCACCATTTCAGTACAAGCCAAGATTGGAAAAGGAGTTATCCAGAAAGGATTTGTGGAAGGTCCTATTGTCTAATGGCTTTGACCCCTGTGTGCTTCATGCAAAGCCAACAGAATTTTTGTGAAATGTTTATAGACAGAGCCATTGCCGGTCTGGACTGGAGGAGACAGACAAGGTAAAAATTAAAGGAAAAATCTCTTCAAAGACAGAGCCATGGAGGTTGAGGTCTGGAGTCAGGAGGTCTCGGGCTGGGAGAGCGGAGCAGCCCACACGCAGGGAAAGGGTGAGTTTGCCCTGGAGGTCGAGGGCGGGCCTTCCACCTCGTTGCTCAGGAAATGTCCTGCCACCCCAAGCCCCAAAGAGGGTGGAGCACATTCCCAGGGAATTGGGGAGAGCCTGGCTGCCACCACGCTGTTCTGAAGGGGTTGAGCGTGTGCCCCGGAGATGGAAGGGAATCCGGGAGCTGCCCCGATGTTTGAGGAGGGTGGGGCCGAGAAGGTGGTCTCCCCAATGTGTGGATATATATTGGAGCACTCACCTAAGTGTTTGGAGAGGAAAGGGCTGCTGAAAAGGCCCTTAGGAAGGGTTAGGCTCCCGCTCTCTCAAGCCCCAAGGATGCAACATTGTTCTGTAAATGACTCTCAGACTTTGAAATCTAATGGAGTTTGTCCTGCAGGTTTTAGGAACTGTTTTGCTCCTGTTAACCCTGTTTTCCTTACTGTTTCTCCTTATGGCAATGGAAATGTTTATCCTATGAATGTCTCTCCTTTGTATATTGGAAGCATATAACTTGTTCTAGGTTCACAGATCCACAGCTAGAGGGGAATTATGCCTTAGAACTGACCATGCCTAAATTGATTTTGATGGGATTTTGTACTTAACTTTTGTTACTGAAATGATTTAAGTTTTTGTGATATTGTGATGAAATGAATGTATTTTGTATTTGGAAAGATAATGTCATTTTGGGTTCCAGGGGGTGGAATGTGCCAGTTTGAATGTATTGTGTTCCCCAAATGCCATTATCTTTGTGGTCTTGTGTGGGGCAGACCCTTGGGTGCTGGTTGGATTTGCTTGGAGTGTGCCCCACCCAGCTGTCAGTGATAATTTTGATGAGATGTTCCCATGGAGGTGTGGCCCCACCCATTCGGGGTGGGTCTTGATCGGTGGAGCTATACAAATGAGCTGACTCAAAGAGGAAAGAGAGTGCAGCTGGGAGTGATGTTTTGAAGAGAAGCAAGCTTGCTAGAAAGGCACGTCCTGGGAGAAAGCCATTTTGAGGCCGGAGCTTTGGAGCAGATGCCAGCTGCCTTCCTAGCTAACAGAGGTTTTCCAGAGGCCATTGGCCATCCTCCGGTGAGGGTACCCGATTGCTGAGGTGTTACCTTGGACGTTTTGTGGCCTTAAGACTGTAGTGAAATAAACCCCCGTTTTATAAAAGCCTATCCATCTCTGGTGTTTTGCATTCTGCAGCATTAGCAAACTAGGACACCTTCCAATGCCAAGGTCAAGGAAACAGCAGCAAATTTCTTCAGAGATTTTGCCCTATAACCATTGTTTTGTTTTGTTTTTCATATTTGCACTTTTTGCATTGAAGATAAGCCAAAACACTAAAAAACTACAATCAACCAACTAACCAACAAAAACCAAAAAACTTCCTGGCCTTTGGCATAATCAACGGAAAATCTGCCTTTTTTTTGTGAAGTAGCGCATTTGACATTTATGTATTAAGGGTTCCTTTTCAATTACATTGGTGAATCCAACATGTTCTTGTCTGTTTATTATTTGTATTTTGCCTGCTTGATCTTTCACAGCCACTTTATGTTAAATCCTTATTATTGTTCATCCTTTTATTTTGGGAACATCTTGTTTTCTCTATTATAATTAGACTCTTTTGATAGTAGTACTGTACCTTCTTCTTTGCATCATGGACAAATATGAACATAGTGCTCGATATGTACTAGGTGCTTAGTAAATAACTATTAAAATAACAAATGGTATTTTAGTGTGCTTTCAAGCACCAGATGTATGTGAGTGGGGTGGGGGATACAGTGCACATAAGAGGGACTGAGTGTAGCAAATTTTTATTTACGCATAAAAATTCAGCTCAGATATCACCTCTTCCTGGGTATACTCCTATTATTCCACTTATGTCATAACATAAAACTTTGAAAATTAGTTTATAGGTCTGTTTCTATTACTGTAGTCTTAGTTTCTTGAAAACAGGAACCCTGTCTTACTCCTCAGTGTCTGACACAAAGCCTGACATATAGAAACCACCCAATAAATGTTTGTTGGCTGGAGAACAAAAAGGTTGAGAACAAAAGGCCTTTCCTTGCTTCTGGAGTCTGGTGAAACAATCAGAACATATGTAACAATCTGTGTATTCTTTTGTGCTACATTTCAGAGAATAAACATTCAGGCCCATTATATTTTCAAAATACATTTTAAATGGAAAAATGTTCAGTATGTGTTGTAAGTTACCATTCTCACTCAGAGTAGAGTCCAGAATCAACCAATGACTAGAACCCAACAGCAAGTGGAAGCCACCACTACCACTCTCCCATGCTTTTATTTGTCTTAAAATAAAATAACTGGTTTTAACCAAACTAATCTCACCAGTCTTTGTCCTAGGGATGGGGACTGTTCAATGAAGAAAGGAGGGTCTCCATCTCCACTATTTCAGAAATATCGATTTCAGAGCAAACTACATAATAGGAGACGTTCCTAACCCTCCAGCCAGATAATTTCGACCCACTCCCTAGGGCCATGATTACAGTGCCCTTGCCAAGGCTCTCCACAGGTTTTCATAATCTCTTACATGCATTGTTCTCTCTGGCATTTCCTGATTGCTTTCCCACCTATTACCTTTTCTAATCATCATAACAGCGGTAATATGTTCCACAGGGCACCGGATAAAGGAAAGAGATCCAGCTCCAGTGCCTGGTTACTCCTCTGCCACGTACAGGTGTGTGGCTGTGGGCAAATATCTCCATCTCACCAAGCCTTGGCTTTCTTGTTTGTAAGATGGGGATAATACTTACCTTGCAGGCTTCTTGTGATGGTTAGAGCTAATATGTATAATCTATGTAGCACAGTGTTTGGCTTTAGAAAGGTGTTTGATAAATGGTAGTTATCATTGTTACTGTTTTCAAGTTCTGTTAATGTTTTAATTATCTGGGGTGCCTGTAACAATTCAGGGTGAGATTAGGCCAGGTGCAGAAGTGCAGTAAAACACTGCTGATGGGCTTCATGTACCCTGCCAGCTCACTGTCTCCCAACACAACATTTTCTAAAAGCAAGGACAGAGGAACTTAAAAACACAAAAACACAACAAAATGGAACAAGGATAACCTAACCTGTAACTCCTGGATATTGCTAGAGTGCAACTAAATCCATCCCTCTTATACTGGTTGCTTTGGAGAATTTGGTGTTAGTTAATCTGTTTCTACAAATATAATTTAACAAAAATTGAATTGGTATCTACTGTATGCTATGTTCGGCGGGGGGAGATTAATGAATAACTAAATCAGCAACTGAAGAAATCATTGATCTCTAACAAAAGGCTGTACAAAGAGCAAAGAAGAAGGGGTCACTGACTCTGTCCAGGAGAATTAGGAAAGATTCCACAGAAGTCTTGAAGGACAGGTTGGGTTTTCCTCAGATGGTGCCAACACTGAATTTAATGGTGTGATGAGACTTTGGGGGAAAGGGTAAGTTACAGGGAATAGCTTGCCATGATAGTCAGTGTTTGCTCTTGATTTAGACAGACCTAAGTGTTAGGTGTGGAGTGGAGTCTATGGAGATGAGAAAGTAGGACCACTTCTATTAAGTTCAAAGATGATTCTCAATGTAGGAGGGATAAAGCCATCTAGGATTTGTTCTTATTTTTGGTCAGTATAAATCCCTGCTTCCCAAAAGGAGTGGGTGGGGGTGGGATTCCATGCTTTCTAAAGAAGGATGTAGTCCAAGTTTGTGTTTATCAGCACTGCAGCTAGAAGAAATTTCTCCTCAGACTTCAATGTATGGCCTTCTCTCTAGCTGCCAGTGTATGTCTTTTGTGCATATCTTCATTCATATTTTAATATTTATTTATCTTACTTGGCTGAGCTGCACTGAAGAGTTACATCTTGGAATGAGTAGCTATCCAAGGAAAAACATTCTGCTAGAAATGATAGAGTTAAGGTAGTGATAGAGGTGGACAGTGATGGAGGAGGAGGGAGGAGAAAGGATGTGGTCTTTTATGGACTGTAGCTGATAAAGAATTAATGAATGCATCTGATCCAAAAGTCAGAGCTAGAGGAGAGGTTACAACTCCTCAGTACAGCTCAGCCAAGTGAGATGATTGCTTGCCCAGCCCAGAACTAGGGGCAGTGCACATCCACCCCTGCTCCAAATCAAGATCTTAGAGAATAATACCCCAATACCCAAATGGAAAGGGAGAGAAACCAAGGAGCATGGACTTGACCTCTTGGCAAAGGTTGGGCTTTGTACAAGGATAATTCAACAGAAAAAAAGAGAATGTCCTGTAAAAATTACTCCAGCACAAAAGAAAGAGAAAATTATTTTCTAGGTAGAGGGGGAAATCATAAGTCTAAAAACTATTTACTACAAGAGTCAGAAAAAAGTTTTGGAAGACTTTTGCTTGTTATCTTCAATAAGATACAAGAAGTCATGGTCTCTAAAAAACAACAAGTGAGCCTTAAAGAGAAAATGGGATGAGATGAAAAGGGAGCTTGCAAGTCAACTCCAAAACCAAGACCAATATTAACATCTACTTTAGGCATGATTTTATAAAAATTGAATTATTCCTGAAAAAAAAGTAGAATAAAACAAAGATGAAAATGTAAGTTTTAATAAGAGAAAATTATTCTTTAGTGGAAGAAAGATCCAGTGTTTGGAGATCAACATGGTTCGTTATGCTCCAAGTGAAATTAATATATATTCCTGAGTGTGTGTGTGTGTATATATATATATATATATATTTTAATTTTAAGGATAATAAACAATTCTACAAGCATCCATGTAGAAGAAATGATTACCTACAAAAGAACAGAAACAAACTTCTCTTTGGCAGAGAAAATGGAGTGGTCTGCACAGCTTTGGGGAAAAATGTGAACCAAGATTGGTTAGAGAAACCAAGTGAGGAATGAATCTAAATTAATGCAAGAATGCTAAATTGAAGTACAATAGGAAAAGTGGTAAGCACTGAAAACAAGTGAACATGTGAACATAAAATCTTATCTGTATTAGAGTCCTGTCAGGAAACAGAAACCATCCCAGGTATTTCAAACTGAAGAAATGTAAGACAGACTATTTACTTAGGCTATAGTCTTCCTGAAGATCCGATTTGGGCATTGCTTCTGAAACTGCAATGTGCATTCAAAATACCTGGGATCTTGTTAAAATGCAGATTCAGACTCAAATTCAATAGGGTTGGAATTGGTACTTGAGAGTAAGGCCAGTGCAGCTGATCCATGAACCACTTTTCTTTCTTTCTTTCTTTTTTCTTCTTCTTTTTTTTTAACTTCGAATATGTCTTAATAGGACCAACCCAAAATTGGCTTTAGCCTAAACTAAATCAAACTTTTCTTAGGGCCTACATGATTTAGTCATTAAAGAGTGCTGGAAATAATATCCTCTGCTTCATTCCCCTCGTAAGTTGTTTCCTGTCTTTTTTTTTTTTTAAACAGTTTTATTCACATACCATACAATCCATCCGTATTAGTCAGGGTTCTCTAGGGAAACAGAACCAACTGGAGATATCTGTAAATATGAGATTTTATAAAAGTGTCTCATGCAACTGTGGGGATGTACAAGTTCAAAATCCATAGAGCAGGCTGCAAGCTGGCAACTCCAATGAAGGTTTTCAATGAATTCCCTAGGAGAGTCTAGCTGACTGAAGCAGAGATGAAAATTTTCTCTTCTGACTGCTGAAGTCATCACTTCTCCTTTTAAAGCCTTCAATTGATTGGATTAAACATCTCTCATTGTGGAAGACACTCCCCTTAGTTGATTGTAGATGTAATCCGCCATAGATGCAATCAACTTACTAATGATTTAAGTCCATGAAATATCTTCACAGAAGCAGTCAGGCCAGTGATTGCTTAACCAGACAACTAGGCACCATTACCTGGCCAAGTTGACACATGAACCTAACCATCACACCATCCTAAATGTACAATCAGTGGTTGCTGGTATAATCACATAGTAATGCATTCACCACCACAATCTATATAAGAACAATGAACCCATTTTTGAATAGCAAAGAAATAGGGGAAGTTGAGGCTATCCAGAGATTAGCAATGACAGGAAACCACAACTTTCCTAGGGTTAAAGGAACACAATTGTTTAAGATTTGTTAGAGCAAGTCCCTCTCTATTTGTTTGTCATAAAGGGCATTTTGGCTATTCTAGGCTCTTTGCATGCATTTTTCATCATAATAAATATATCCCCCAAACAAAAAATTGCTAGGACTTGATTGGAATTGCATTCAATCTACAGATCAACTTGAGAAGAAAGAACATCATGATAATATTAAGAAGTCTTGCAATCAATTAGTATGATTATATATATATATATATAAATATATATATCCATTTTGAAATCATCAATTTCTCTTGAATATGTCTTATAGATTTGTGAATATCTTGGACACTTTCTGTAAGATTTATTCCTAGTAATTTTTTTTCCCTACAGTGGTTGAAACATGTTTATTGACATATTTATCCTACTGTTGTGTGCCAGATAGATATCAGGACTACCTACTCTATCATCTATCTATCTATCATCTATTTATCTATCTATCTATCTATCTATCTATCATCTTATGGATCATTTTTAATGCAATTTTATTGAGATACATTCACATACCATACAATCATCCAAAGTGTACAATTGCTCACAGTATCATCATAATAGTTGTACATTCATCACCACAATCAATTCTTTGAAAATTTTCATTACTCCAAGAAATAAAAATGAAAATAAGAATAAAAATAAAAGTACAAAAGAACAGCCAAAACTTCTCCTACTTCTTTTACCCCTCTATTATTCATTTACTTTTTGTCCTCCTTTTTTCTACTCATCTGTCCATATACTAGATAAAGAAAGTGTGAGCCACAAGATTTTCATAACCGTACAGTTACACCATACATATAAGCTATATAGTTATACAATTGTCTTCAAGAATCAAGGATACTGGGTTGCAGTTCAACAGTTTCAGGTATTTCCTTCTAGCTATTCTAATACACTGATAACTAAAAAGGGATATCTATAAAATGCATAAGAATAACCTCCAAAATGACCTCTCGACTCCATTTGAAATCTCGCAGCCACTGAAAGAGTTTATTTCCTTTCTCTTGCCCCTTTTGATCAAGAAGGCTTTCTCAATCCCACGATGCTGGGTCCAGGCTTATTCCTGATTATTTTTTAATGCTATTCAAAGTGGTATTTGTGTTTATGTGTTTTGTTGTTAATATGTAGAAATATAATTGAGGTTTGTATATATTGTCTTTGTAGTCAGCAACATTACTAACTTGTTTATTAATTCTAATTATTTGTAGATATATTTTGGATCACATCATCTGTTAGTAATACCAGATCTGTTTCTTTATTTCTTTTGTTTGCCATGATGCACAGTCTTGGATATCTAGAATAATGCTGAGTAGAGGTGATAACAGTTGGAAGCCTCACCTTATTTCCAATCCCAAAGAAAGAGTGTTCAAGAGTTCAATGGTAAAAACAATGTTTCTCTGTAGAATTTCTGCATGTATATATTATATAAGATTAATGAATTTCCTTGGTTCACAGCTAAGCTTTGTGAACAACCAGCTGGATGACCCTGGGCAATTACTTTACCTGTCTGTGAGTCAGTTTTTCCTGCATATGGATTGAATTGTGTCCCCCAAGAAGACATATTCAAGTCTTCACCTCCAGTCCTGCGAATGTAAACATGGTTGTAAACAGGCCTTGGAAGAGGTTACTACTCAATACAAGGCCAAACCAGATTAGGGTGGGCCCTAATCCGACCTGACTGGCGTCTTTATAAGGGGAGGAAATTTGGAGACAGCAGAGGGACCGAGACAGAGACAGCCATGCAGGAGCGGCAGAGATGCGTTATGCTGTCACAAGCCAACGAATGCCAGGAATGCCAGTCACCCACCCGATGCCAGGCGAGGGGCATGGAACAGACCCTCCCTGTACGAGGGAGCATGGCCCTGCTGATACCTTGATTTCAGACTTCCAGCCTCCAGAACTGTGAGACGGTACATTTCTACTGTTGACACCAACTAATGGGTGGTACTTAGTTACAGCAGCCCTGGCAAAAGAAGACATTCCTCATCAGAAAAATGGGGTGTCTTCTGTAGGTGACTGTAGGGTGTGTGAATATATCTCAATTAACTGTATTTTTGAAAAAGCAAATTAACAATGGGGGAGGAGGGGAATGGGATGTTTTTGATGTTCTTTTTTGTTTTAATTTTTATCTTATTTTGTGGAGTAATGAAAATGCTCAAAGTTTGATTGTGGTGATGAAAGCATAACCATATGACAATACTGTGAAAAACTGATTGTACACTTCAATGATTGTATGCTATGTGATTATATCTCAATAAAACTGCATACAAAAAAAAAAGAAAAGAAAAGAAAAGAAAAGAAAAACGGGGTGTCTTGCTCTAAATTCCTGGAATGACAGACACTGGGACAGGGACTAAGCGCTAATGTTTTATATGGAAAGTGTGATCCCCAGGCAGTAAGAAAGTATGGGGCAGGGAAGTATTGGAAGCAATGCAAGGTAATGCCTTCTACACTGGCTGCTGTCTCATGACTAGCTATAATGACACTCAACAGTCTAGGGTGACTTCAGATAAGCTGAATGGCATCCTGGGTTTCAGAAGAGTCAACGGGAAAGAGGAAGGAGAGGGATCTTATCCTCTTGAGTCCTGTCTTTTAGTGGTTAACATTGGCCCCACCATAAGTTACCCTTCCCTTACTTCTGGGTTGCATTATCAGGCTCTTCAGCAGCTGCAGGCAGAGGCAGACAGATCTCGCATCCCATGGAGTAGCCTTTCTTTTGAGTCTGGAGGTTGAAAGAGGAGGCACAGACCCTAGTGGCTAGTCAGCCTGAGGCAGCAGAACTATAGGAGCCTGCCACGGTCCTTTGGCTAAGGTGGTGAGTGAAGCAGAGAAGACAGTGAAAGTCCAAGAGACACATAAGGCTGAGAGACTATGAGGAGGTGCATGAGATAGGTCAGTTTATGGGACTATCAATAGTACCTAAATCACAGGGTTGTATGAATTAAATATGTTACTAAAGGTGAGAGGCTTAGAAAAGTGCCTGGTATAGAGTGAGCTCTCAAATATTGTTAGCTAATATACAATCCAATTTATCATCTTTTTCTCTATAGACACTGATTTTTTTTTAATTAAATTCAATTTTATTGAAATATATTCACATACCATACAATCATCCATGGTGTGCAATCACCTGTTCACAGTACCATCTTATAGTTGTGCATTCATCGCCCCAATCTATTTTTGAACATTTTCCTTACATCAGAAAGAATCAGAGTAAGAATAAAAAATAAAAGTAAAAAAGAACACCCAAATCATCCCCCCTATCCCACCCTATTTTTCATTTAGTTTTTGTCCCCATTTTTCTACTGATCCATCCATACACTGGTTAAAGGGAGTGTGATCCACAAGGTTTTCACGATCACACTAGACATTGATCTTTGTGAAATGCTTAGAAAAGCTTTCCCCACCCAGCTATTATAAAAATAGCATACATCTGGATTTTATTTTGGTATAAGAAGTGAGGTCAGGAGCAAGCTTTATGTTTTCCTAAATGACTTGACAGCAGTCCAAACACCATGTAATAAATATTTCATATTTCTCCCTTTGCTTTAAAACTTGATTTACAATATGTTAAATTCACATATTTATTTGAGTTAATTTATTAGATTATTCTTCTGTTCCACTGATTTATCTGCAAAATCTATATCAATATTGTATTAAGGGCTGTAGCTTTATAATAGCGTATTTTAAGGCATGTTCCCAATTCTTACTCTTTTTTATTTTATAAAGATTTTTCTGGTTATTTTCACACTTGTAATTTCAGATGAAGTTATGAATCATTTTGTCAAATTCTTTCTTCTAAGAAAAGCCTTTTGGGTTTTTGATTGTCAATATGTTGTATTTGTGGTTTAAGTTAATAAAAACTTAACAACAGTGAAACTTACTTTTAAAAAGCAATCATTATATCCCCATTTATGCAAGATTTTAATGTTTCTTATTAGAATTTTATATTTTCCTGTAGGTCCCAAACAATTCTTGTTAAATTCTTCCTAGGCAATTTAAGGTTTTATACAGTTTTGCAAGGGAAAATTTTCTTCTATCATAAATTGTATTTGATTACTGTTTGTATACTAGAAATCCGTGGGCTTTATTTATATTTTTAACAGCTTTATTGAGCTATATTTTACTTCATCATAAAATTCACCCATTTAAAGTGTGCAATTCAATGATTTGTAGTCACTTTACCAAGTGGGGCAACCATCACCATAAATCAGTTTTAGAATATTTTCATCCTCCCCAAATAAGATCCTTCATGCCCATTTACAGTCACCAGGTCACCACTTATCTACTCTCTGTCTCTATAAATTTGACTTTTCTGGACAATTCATAAAATGGAATCTTGTGTTTGGTTTTCTTTGACTTAGCATATTGATGTCTTTTGAGCTTCATCTATGACATATCATGTGCCAGTAGTTTGTTCCTTTTTATAGCTGAATAATATTCCATTGAATGGCTATGCCACATTTTATCTATCATTATCAGTGATGGATATTTAGGTTGTTTCCAGTTTGGGACTATTATGATTAATGCTACTATAAACATTCTCCTTAAGTGTTTGTGTGGACATATGTTTTCATTTCTCTTGGGTAGATATTTAGGAGTGAAACAGTTGGATTGTAAGGTAATTTTAGTTTAACTTTTTGAGAAACTGCCAAATTGTTTCCAATGTGGCTATACCTTTTTACATTCTCACCAGAAATGCATAAGGGTTCTCTATTGACTTTAAAATAATTATTTTGTTTGTGACTACATTATGGAATACTCTTTTATTTCCTAATAGTTTTTCTGTTAATGCCTATATTCATAGGTACTCTCATTTGCAAGTCACAGCATTCCAACTCAAACTAGCTTAAGGAAAAAAGAAAATGCATCAGTTTATGCAATTTAGAAGGACAAAGTGCTGATCATAAGCACATAGAATTCAGGGAGTTTAAAGATAATCAGAAGATCTCTCTCTCAACTATACTTCTTAATATATTTATCAGTCTCGAACATTTTGGCAGATGATAATATATGCTGAATGGTGATACAGTTTTTATCCTAATTTTTATCTAATAGATTATGTTGATCAATCTCTTGCTATTATAATATTCTTCAGTCTCTGAAATAAACCCTAATTAGCCATATTGTATTATTATTTGATATATTGCTGAATTTTATTTGCAAATACTTTGTTTAGAATTTTTATTTCTACATACATAGGTGATCTTAGTTTTTGTTTCCTTTAATAACCAAACCTCAACTGATTTTATTAAAATAATGCATTTCTGTACAATGAGTTGGATACTAAATAATATCAAAATAATTTATCCTAAAAGCTTAAATAAAGCTCAGGCCTAAACCCATTTGGATTTAGTGCCATTTTTAATGGCAGATTTCTAGTCAGTTTTCCACAGCTTTTATAATTGGTGTATTCAACATTTCTACTTGTTCTTGGATTAATATTGGTTATTTTTATTTTGTTGGTAAAATATCTATTTCCTGTAGATTTTCAAATTTGTTGCTATGGAGTCACATGAAATATTGTCTTTTAATTCTTTTAATCTGTACTATATCTTTGATTAGGACTTGATTAAATTAATTTACAGTCTAACCTAAATATAAGAGTTCCTGTTTTCTTATATCTTCTTCCACACTTGTTGTCAGACTACAAAACATTTTGCCAAACCGATATGCAAAAATTACATCACATGAACTACCATTTCTTTGACTATAAATAAAGATTAATGTATGTTTACAAGTTTATTGGACATTCTGGTTCCTTGCTACTGTCACATGTATGTTCATAACTTTGCCTGACTTAAAAATTTATTTTGACTTCCCATGTTGGCCAAGATGGATTAAGTCCACTATATTCCCCACAAATTGCAATTAAAAACTCTAGATGGAATAAAAGGCAAACCAACCACTTGAAAATCATGAAAAATAAACACTAGCTGTCAAGTTGGGGAGGAAAGTCGGATCTTGAAGAATGATCAGTATGGGGATGAGTTTTCTGGTCTGGTTTTGTTTCCTCTTTTCTGTCCCAGCTTTGACCCAAGGGGGTGCTCAGTTGCAGAATAGGCCAACAGGTGTGGACAGGGTAACTCATAGAAATCCTTCTCCTTCTGGTCAAGAGACTGAAGAATGGGACCTCCTTGAGTCAGGGAATGTGGAGAGAATCCCAGGACTGACTCTCTCTCTCTCTCTCTCTCTCTCTTTCCTGGTCCATCCTTGAGGGCAGTCCCATTTGTGGTGCTGCTCTGTGAGTGGTGCTGGCAATGACACAGACACTTAACACCTTAAGACGAAACTCATTTCTTTGGCCAGAGGAACTAGGTTAAGAAATCCTGTGTTCCTAGTGGGGAGTGGGGAGAACAATCCCTCTCTTTTATCTCATGCTTCTGTGATAGCATAGAAGATAATGCTTGGAAGAGAAATCTGTCTTTCTGGTCAAGGGAACTGGGAAAAAGTAACTCCTGGGAGCTGGAAAGTGTGGAGGAAATCCTGGAGAGGAGAGAGCTGGAGAAGAGAATCCTTAACTATGTGTATAGACTAACACAAATCCTAGGCTCATCCCTCACTTGGCATGCATGGAACAGACCCAAAGAAGCATAGTTCAGGAAAGCTGACCTAGAATGTAAACCACTGCCCAAGTTCCAGAGTAATCCTGAGTGATTCATGCATGAGGCAAACCTACCACGGCATAGCAAAGGCCTTAAAAGTTGAGCTGAAATATATATCTGAATGGGGTTAAGAGGGAACTATTAGGTTTTGTATATGTAATGCAATAAAAATTAAAAAACAAAATCCATGGAAGAGCACTACATAAACAGTGAACCCTAAGTTAAACTATGGACTATAGTTAATAGTACAATTATAAAAATGTGCTTTCATCAATTGTAACAAATGTTCTGCACCAACGCAAGGTATTAATTATAGGATGGTATATGGGAATCTTGTATTTTATGCATGATTATTCTGTTAACCCACAATGTCTCTAATAAAGAAAAAAAAAGGAATGAAGTACTGATACATAATACAACATGGATGAACCTTGACAACATCATGCAAGTGTAAGAAGCCATCACAAGGGACCACATATTATATGATTCCATTTACATGAAATATCCAGAATAGATGAATCTATAGAGATAGAAAGTAGATTGGTGGTTGCTTAGGGCTGTGGGTTTATGAGGAAATATGGAGTGACTATTAATAGGCATGGGGTTTCTTTTTGTGGTGATGAAAATGTTCTAAAGAGATTGAAGTGTTCTCACAAACCTATAAATATACTAAGAACCAATGAATTGTATACTTTAAATGGGTGAATTGTGTGATATGTGAGTTAAGTCTCAATAAAGCTGTTACTTAATTTTTTAAAAAACGTTGACTGGTATTGGAACCACAACTGACAGAAGGCAAAACTGAACTTGCAGTCTGAATCAAACTAGGGTTACTGCCAAAATCAGTTTTCTCCAGGGGATTTTAGCAGAACCCCAAGTTTCACAACACAATTTTCAAAATACCCAGTATCCATTCCAAATTACTCAACATATAAAACCAGGAAAATATGACCAATTCTCAAGAGAAAAGACAAACAACTTCTGCTCATCATCAGATGATCAAGATGTTGGAATTATCAATGGATTTAAGCAACTATTATAACTATGATCCATTAAGTAAAGGTAAACACTCTAGAAGTGAATAGAAAGATAGAGGTTTTCAGACAGAGAAATAGAAACAATAAAAAAGGACCAAGTGAAAATTTAGAACTGAAAAATGCAGTATATGAAATAACAAATTTCACTGGGTGGGCTGAATAATAGAATGGAGAAAGCAGAAGAAATAATCAGTGAACTTGAAGACAGATCAATAGAAATTATCCCATTTGAAAAATAAAGAGAAAAAAAAATGCTGACAAAAATGAACAGAGGTTCAAGGACCTGTGGGATACCAAAGGTCTCATATTTGTGTCACTGGAGAAAGAGAGGGGAAAGATATGGAAAGAGAAAATTTCTGAAAAAAATAATGATTAAAAGCTTCCTAAATTTGGTGAAAGACATAAATTTACATATTTAAGAAAATCCCTGAACCCTGGAACCCTGGACAGGAGAAACTAAAAAAATAACCTATGGCCATATCCAACATAGTCAAATTTTAAAAAACCAAAGAAAAAAATTTTGAAAGCAGTCAGAGAAAAATGACATATTGCATATAGGGGGCAATGATTTCTATGACTGTGGATTTCTTATGAGAAATGTTGTACGGCAGAGAGCAGTGGAACAAAATCTTTAAAGAAAGAGAACTATCAACCAGAATTCTATATCTAGCAAAAATATTAATCGGGAATGAAGGTGAAATAAGACACTCTCAGATGAATAAAAACTAAGAGAATTCATCACCAGCACACATGATCTTAAAGAAATGTTAAAGGAAATACTTGAGGTTAAAGAAAGTGATACCAAAGGGATCCTTAGATGATTTTTCCCCCTTATGTTCTTTCAAGGATGTATGACTATTCAAAGCAAAGATTAGAAAATTGTCTGGGTAGCGTTATATATGTATCAAATGTAATTCATATGACAACTATAACATGAAGTGGGGAGAGTAAAAGAACTAACTATATTTTAATTTAACAAGGTTGTAGGTTTGACTTATACATTTTACTTGATGTGGTAAGATATTTATTCTAAGGAGCTGCAAAAGGCTAGGAATGTATATTGTAATCCCAGAGCAAACACTAAAAAACAAAAACATTCAAATAATCCTAAAGAAGGCAGGACAAGGGGAACAGAGTAACAAAAAATGGGGGAGCCAAGGAGAGAAAAAGATAGTAAAATAGGAAACCTAAATACAATTAAAATGTTGTGACCATTTACATTCAATGTAAATGGTCACAACATTTCAACTATTGTCTGGTTGTACAAAAAATGAGACCCAACGATGTGCTATCTACAAGAAACTCACTTTAAATATAATGACATAAGTAGATCTAAATAAAAGGATGGAAAAATATATACTATTAAAACACTAATCAAAAGAAAGCTGCAATGGCTATATCAATATCAACATAAACTTGAGAATAATGAAAATTACCAGGGATAAAAAGAGAGACATTATATAATGACAAAAGGGTCACTTCACTAAGAAGACAAAACAATCCTAAATATGAATGTACCTAATAACAGAGCTTCAAAATAAATTAGGCCAAAATGGATACACTTATTCATGGGGACTTCAACATCGCTCTGCAGGTAATGAAGAGAACAAGGATATAGAAACCAGGAAGGATACAGAGACATGAGGAACACTATTAACCAATTTAATGACCTCATTTATGCTTATAGAACACTCCGCCCAACAACAGCAGAACACATTCTTTTCAGTACAATGAACATCTACTAAATGAGACCATACTTTGGGTCATAAGATAAACCTTACCAAAATGGAATTAAATTAGAAATTATTATAGAAACATATCTGAAAAGTCCCCAAATATTTGGGAATTAAAAATACATTTCCAAATAACCCAAGGGCCAAAGAGAAGGTGTCAAAAGAAATTAGAAAGTATTCTGAAGTGTACATGAAAATGATAACACTTCATGAATATGAAAGTGAAAACACTTCATATCAAAATTTGGGGATGCAACTAAAGCAGTGCTTAGGGAAAAATGTAAACCATGAAGTGCATATATTAGTAAAGAAAATGGTCTCAAATCAGTAATCTATGGTTCCACTTTAAGAAACTAGAAAAAGAAAAGCAAATTAAACCTAATAAAGGCAGAAGAAAGGAAACAAAAAATTGGAGCAGAAATGAATAAAATTTAAAACAGAAACACAGTAAAGAAAATCAATGAAATTAAAAGTTGTTCTTTCCAAAGATCAATAAAATTGATACCCTCTAGCCAATCCGACCAAGAGAAATAGAAGACATAAATTACCAATTTTGGGAACGAAAAAAGAAATATCACCACAGACCCCACAAACATTAAAAGGATAATAAAGGAATTTTACCAACAACTCTATGTCCATAAATTCAACAACTAGATGAAATGGATCAATTCTGTGAAAAATAAAATCAAAACTCATCAAGCAGAAATAAATTACCTGAATAGTGAACATAGACACAAAAAATTCTCAACAAAATATTGGCAAATTAAATCCGAGATATATAAAAAAGAATAATGTTCCATGACCAAGTTGGATTTACACAGGTTTGGTGAGGCTAGAAATAGCAGGAACTTCCTTAACCTGATAAATGACATCTACAAAATACCTATAACTAACATCTTATTTCATGGTGAAGGGCTGAAAGTTTTTCCCTTAAGATTGGAAGCTAGGCATGGATGTCTGCTTTCACACTCCTATTCAAAATTGTACTGTTTTCTTAACCAGGATAATATGCTGTATTAGGTTTAATTTGCTTTTCTTTTCCTAGTATCTTAAGGTGGAACCTTAGATTACTGATTCAGACCATTTTCTGATTTGCTAAGAATTATTTTTTATCATGAGTGGTTGCTATATTTTTTCAAATGCTCTTTCAGAAATCTTGAGATGATCATTGTTTCCGCCCTTTTTTTCTGTTAAAAGTGCACTGAATTTTTTTTTCAAATTTTAAACCAATTTTGATTGTTTGGAATAAATCTCATGTAGTCGTTACATAATATCCCTTTCATTCAATTTGTTAATCTTCTGTTTTGGAGTTTTGCATCTGTGTTCATGAGGTAGGTGGTTTAGTCATTTTCCTTTCCTGTAATGCCTCTGTTATAAAACCAAGAATATGCTGGATTCAGTAACTGCAGTACAATACATTCCTCTTTTTCTCTACTTAGGAAGATTTTGGGTAAGACTGGTATTATTTCATCCTTAATTCACTGGTGAAGCACTCTGCCTAGGAATTCTTTGTGGAAACTTTTAATTACTGATTAATTTTCTTTAATAGATGCAAGACTATTCAGATTTTCTATCTCTTCTCGAGTTTATTCTGGTAAATTTGCTTTAAAAAATGTGTGTTTCCTCCAAACATTCAAATTTATTGATATAAAGTTGTTCATAATATTATCTTTTCTTTTTTCTCATCTTTTAAAATCAAATTTATTGAGGTATGGTTTGCATACAATATGACGCATCAATTTTACTTGTACATTTTATTGAGTTTTGAAAAATTATACAACCATATAACAATCACTACAATCAAGGCATAGAACATGCGCATCACCCCAGTGGGGAGAATGCCATGATTTATGGGATTTGCTGATCTCCATGGTATAAATACTCCTACCACAGCTGACAACATGATGTCACTGAATAGGGGCTGGAAAGAAAAGTACACACCATTTTATGATATTTCCACCATACAGATGGAACATAGTCTCAAGAACACAGATAAAATGTAAAATATGAGGAAGTGATGACAGTTGAGTATTAATACCATTGTTTTAATATAATTTATTTACTTGTGGTTTTATATAATGCAATTTTTAATAATGGCTGTGTTTTAAGAGCAGATACACAAAATACCTGAAAATTTAACATTGTCTCACAAGCTGGTTTGAATCAGCTTTAGCACACCACTCATATACTTCATCACAATCAATCACTTTCCCAACTCCCAGCAACAGGGCACCACTGATTACTTTCTGTTACTATAGTTCTAAATGGTCTTTTCTAGTGGTTGATAAAAACGGAATCACAGAATATATACTCTTTGCTCAGGAAACAATTTTTGTGATTCATCCACATTGTTGTGGATGTCAGTAGTTCATTTTTTTTCAATGCTGAGTAGCATTCCATCACATGAATACACTACAATAGTATCTGTTATATGGATATGTTATATGAAAATATTACAGTTCCACCTGTTGCTGTAACTTTAGGTTGTTTCCAGTTTTAGGCTACACTGTACACTCTTGTACAAATCTTTTGTGGACATATGTTTTCATTTCTCTTGGGTAACTACTCAGAGTAGAATATAATAGGTGCATGCGTAACTTTAAAAAAAAAAACAAAAAAAACCCTGACAAACTTTTCGAAAGTCCTTGTGCCATTTTGCATTACCATCAGCAATGTATGAGAATTCCAGTTGTCCTAAATCCTCATTTATACTTGATGTTGGATACAGTGTTCTATATATATCTTTTAAATCAAAATTTACATTTGTATTGGTATTGTTGAGTTCTGATATATCCTAGCTTTTTTTTTGTCTGCTAGTTTTATCAACTATTGATAGAAGAGTTTTATGTCTCTTATGTTGATTGTTAATTTTTCTACTTCTAATTTTAGCTTTACAATTTTTTCTTCATATATTTTGAAGCTATGTTATTGGGTGCATAAAGATTTAAAATTATTATATCTTTGATTGATGTCCTTATCATTACGCAACAACCCATTTTATCCCTAGTAGTGTTTATGGCCTTAAATTCTACTTTTTCAGTTAGTGTAGCTATTTGTATAGTTTGTGCTTGTGCTGTCTTTCAGTCTCCTTTCTCTGTTTCTCTCTCTCCCTCTCTTCAGTATTTTCATGATCTATCTTTTACTTTTAATCTTTCTGTGTCCTCATACTTCAAGTGTGTATCTCATAAGCATGACAAGGTTGGTTTTTATTTTGTTATCTTAGTCTTTTATTTGAATTTTTCGGTCCATTTATATTTAATAAAATTATTGATAGAGTTAGGTTTATATCTTCTATATTACTATTTGCTTTCTGTTTGATCACCCATTTTATGTTACTTTCCATTCTCCTTTCTTTCCCCCTTTAAAATTAACATCGCATATTCCATTCAATTAACTTATTCTTTTACTATTCTTTTAAAAGTTAGTATAGATGTTACAGTGTGTATCCTTGGCTAAGAACAGCCTAATAAAATTGTTGTTTTTACCACTTGCCCTATAATGCTAGGACTTTAGAAACTTTTAATTTCATTCTCCCCTTTCACCTTTTGTATTATAGTTGTCATGATTTAAAATTTATGTATATTTTAATTTCACAAGACATTACCATTGTTTAAAGAGTCCAAATTCATTTGTATTTACCTACATATTGCCCTTTTCAGTGCTCTGATTTTGAGAAGTCTGGTATTAGTGTAATTGAATTTCCTTGGTAAGAAATCAACATTTCTTTCTGATTATTTTATAGATTGCTTTGTCTTAGATGTTCTGTTTCACATCTCTGTCTCAGTGTGGATTGGTTTTTATTTTATCCTGCTCAGACTTGTATTTTCTGAATCTAAGGATTTGTGCCTTTCATTATTATTTTAATATTCTCAGCCATAATCCCTTCTAATATTGCCTTTATCCCACTTTTCTTTATTTTTTTCCTTTTTCTGTATCTTGAATATATATATTCCACCTATTGAGTGTTTTTTAAACCTCTTTATCACATTTCCATCTCTTTATCTCTTTGCATTGTGTTTTGGTCAAATTCCTTGGCTCTACCTCCCCACTCACTATTCTCTCATCACTTTTATCTAAACCTAATTTTAGCCAATTTGTTGTTCTATACTTTAATGACTATTTTGTATTTCTAGAAATTCTTTCTAATATTATATCCAGAATTTTAGAGTTATTTGTAAAGGTAGTTTTTGCATTAGCTTAACCAGCTCTTTTTCTGGAGAAGCTATTTGCATATATCTTTTGGGTGGCAGATTACATTACTATTTATTAATGTGTGTTAATATATATTTATATTGCATTATATATGTTTGAATTATATATAGATATCAATCAAAATATTTATATTTAAGTCTCCTGATGTGTACAGTTTTTTAGTACTCCCTTATTTAACAGCTTTTAAATAAATTTTATCCTTAGGTATGAGTCATCTCTTCTGTGTACACAGTGCTTGAATCACATCATTTCCCCCTAAATACTTTATAAACCTGCCTCCATTCTCCCTTTGGCATCCTATATTGTGAGAAATAGAAGTCCCTTTTGCTGTTGTTAACCCACTCCTTTGGCCTAGATATTTTCTGAAAATCTTTCTTTATCCTTAGAGTTAAATATTATCCCTAGTTTATGTGTTGGACATAATGATTATCTATTAATATTCTTGGAACAGTGTGAGATTTTTTTTTTAATCTTTACATTTGAGCCTTATTTTATTTTAAAAATTTCAAGTATGTCTTTGAAAATTTCTTCTGCTTATTTGTACAATATTCTTGATCAGGTATATCTAGCTTTTTGGTAGTTCCCATCAGATTACCTACATAGATGATAATGTCATCTGCAAATAAAAAGTTTCACTTCTTCCTTTCCAATCTGGAAACCTGTTATTTCTTTCCTTGGCTTATCACACTGGTTAGAACCTCTAGTACAATGGTAAGTAGAAGTGGTGAGAGTGACATCCTTGCCCTCTTCCTTACCCGGGAGGAAAGCATTCAATCCTTCACTATTAAACATGAAGTTCATTTTACGGTTTTCACAGATGCCCTTTACAGGATGAGGAATTTTACTTCTGTTCATCATTTGCTAAGAGTTTTGTGGTTTTAAAAAATCGGGAATAAATGTTGGATTTTGTCAAATTTCATCGCATCTATTGAGATGATTATATGGATCTTCTTTTTAATTTGTTAATATAAGGAATTACATTGATTTTCAAATGTTGAACAAACCTTGCATTCCTGGTGTAAACCCCACTTCCTCATGGTGTATTATCCTTTTATGTTTTGTTAGATTCAATTTGCTAAGACTTTGTTTAGAATTCTTTATATGTATGAAAGATATTAGCTTGTCATTTGCTTGTAATGTCATTGTCTGGTTTTGGTATCAAGGTAATACTGACCTCATAAAATGAGCTGAGGGGATAGACACACTTTTTCAGTTTTCTGTAAGAACTTGTATGTAGAATAGATATTCTTTCTTATGAATTCTTGGTAGAATCAATCATCCAAAGTGCACAATCAATTGCCCACGGTACCATCACACAGCAGTGCATTCATCACCACAATTAATTTTTTTTCAATTTTTAGAACATTTTCATTACTCAGAAAAGAAATAAAAACAAAAAAGAAAACTCAAATCTTCCCATATCCCTAACCAACCCCACCTTCATTATTGACTCATAGTATTGGTATAGTACATTTGTTACTACTGATGAAAGAATGTTAAAATACTACTAACTGTAGTATATAGTTTGCAATAGGTACATATTTTTCCCTACATACCCCTCTATTATTGACTTCTAGTTATAGTGTCATACATTTGTTCTAGTTTATGAAAGAGATTTCTAATATTTGTACAGTTAATCACGGACATTGTCTACCACAAGATTCACTATTTTATACATTCTCATCTTTTAACCTTCAACTTTCCTTCTGGTGTCATACATGACCCTAAGCTTCCCCGTTCCACCACCATTCAGCACTGTTAGTTATTCTCACAATAACATGCTACCATCATCTCTGTCCATTTCCAAACACTTTAGTTCAACCTAGTTAAACATTCTGCCCATAATAAACAACCGCTCCCATTTCTTTAGCCTCATTCCATATCCTAGTAAACTATATTTCATATCTATGAGTTTACATATTATAATTAGTTCATATCAGTGAGACCATACTGTATTTGTCCTTTTGTGTCTGACTTATTTCAGTCAATATAGTGCCCTCAAGGTTTCTTCAACCCGTTTTTTTTTTTAAGACAGTTTTGTTCACACACCATACATTCCGTCCTAAGTAAAAAATTGATGGTTCACTGTATAATCACATATTTACGCATTCACCACCATCACCGCTATCTATATAAGGACATCTCCATTTCTTCCACAAAGGAGGAGGAAGAGTCAAAGGTAGAGAGACAAAAGAAAAAGAAAAAAAGAAAGAAAAAAAATGACAGCTAAAAAGCAACAAAAGGAAAGACAGAATTAAACTAAAGCACAATAAAAGAGTCAGACAACATCACCAATGCCAAGAGTCCCATACCCCTCCCTTCCTTATGTCCCCCTCTTATAGGCATTTAGCTTTGGTATATTAGCTTTGTTATATTAAAGGAAGCATAGTACGATGTTTCTGTTAACTATAGTCTCTAGTTTGCATTGATTGTATTTTTTTTCCCCAATACCATCCCATTTTTAACACCTGGCAAGGTTGACATTCATTTGTTCTCCCTCATGTAAAAACATATTTTACATTTTATCACATTTGTTGAGTACTCGAGGTTTCACTGAGTTATACAGTCCCAGTCTTAACCCTTCCTCTTTCCTTCTGGTGTCCCACATGCCCCTAACCTTCCTCTTTCAACCATACTCACAGTCATCTATGTTCAGAGTACTTACATTGTTGTGCTACTATCACCCAAAATTGTGTTCTTAGGTTAATCCATTTTTTAAAAATTTTTCTCTAAGAACCAGCTTTTGCTTTCATTGATTTTTCTATTGTTTCTCTGTTTCTTGTTCATTGATTTCCATTCTGATCTTCATTACTTCCTTTTTCCTATTTACTTTGGGTTTAATTTGCTCTTCTTTTTCTGGTTTCTTAAGTTGGATGCTGAAATCATTGATTAAAGACCCTTTTTCTTTTCTAACATAGGTGCTTACTGCTATCAATTTCCAACTATGTACTGCTTTAGCAGCGTCTTGCAAATTTTGATAGGTTGTGTGTTTATTTTCCTTCACTTCCAAACACTTTTTAAATTCACTTTTGATTTCTTCTTTGACCCACAGGTTATTTAGAAGTATGTTATGAAGTTTCAAACATTTGGGGACTTTCCAGGGATCTTTCTGTCATTGGTTTCTAATTTTTCTACATTGCCATCAGAGAACATCCTTTTATGAATTGAATGCTTTTAAATTTATTGAGACTAGTTTTATGGCTCAGAATATGGTTCATCTTGGTAAATGCACACTTAAAAAGAATGTGTATTCTATTGTTGTTGCTGGAGGGTCCTATAAATGCCAGACCAGATAAGCTCAGAGTAGTGTTCAAATCATCTATATTATTACTGATTTTTTGTCTAATTGTTCTATCAATTATTAGGAGTGGGGTATTAAAATCTATATTTATCATTGTGGAGTCTTCTATTTCCATTTGTAGTTCTATATGAATTTTGCAGTTTTTGCTTCAAGTATTTTGAAACTCTGTTTAAAAATGTAGAATTGTTAAGTCCTCTTGAAGAATGGATCCCCTTTCATTATGAAATGACCTTCTTTATTCCTGGAAGTATTCATTGCTCTGAAATCTACTCTGTCTAATATTAATACACAGGCTCCATCTGTTTTTGGATTAGTGTTTGCATGGTGTTTATTTTTCCATCATTTTACTTTTTTTTTTTTCTTTTTTAATGCAATTTTATTGAGATACATTCACACACCATATAATCCATCCAAATATATAATCAGTGGCTCACAGTATCATCACAGGGTTGTATATTCATCACCACAATCAATTTTAGAACGTTTTCATTACTCCAAAAAATAAATAAAAATAAAAAAGAAAACTCAAAACATCCCATACTCCTATTCCCCCTATTATTTTCTTAGCAGTTCTATTCATGCACCGTACAATCCATCCTAAGTGTACAATCAGTGGCTTTTGGTATATTCACATAGTTAAGCATTCACCACTACAGTTAGTATAAGAACATTCTCATTTCCTCCAAAGGAAAAATTCCCATACCCTTATATCCCCCCTATTATTGCCATTTAGCTTTGGTATAGTGCCTTTGTTACAATTAATATAAGAATATTACAGTGTTACTGTTAACTATAGATCTTAGTTTACATTAATTGTATTTTTCCCATATACTACCCTATTATTAACAACTTGTAATAGTGACGTACATTTGTTCTAGTTCATGTAAAAACTTTCTTGTATTTATAAAATTAACCACCATCACTGTCCCCTCTAGGTTTTGCTAAATTATACAGTCCCAGTTTTTATCCTCTAGCTTTCCTTCTGGTGCCATACACGACTCGAGCCTTCCTCTTTCAACCATATTCACACTCAGCTTTGTTAACTACACTTAACAGAATTGTGCCACCATCATACAGTATTGTGCTATCCATTTCCAGACCTTTACAATCAACCTTATTAAACATTTTGTACTCCTTAAGCATCTACTGCCCAATCTCTTCTCTCTTTCTATCTCCTGATAACCTATGCTTTCTACTTTAACTCTCAAGTTTTGCTCTTTACAGTTAGTTCATATTAGTGAGATCATGCAATGTTTGTCCTTTGACTTCTGGCTTATTTTGCTCAACATAATGTCCTCGAGGTTCATTCACATCATTGCATGCCTTACGACTTCAACAGATTAGTTTTTGACTGATAGTATTAACTCTTTTAAGGATGACTTTTGTTCTTTGGAGGCCCTGACTGCTTTCCCCTTCTCAATTACTTGAACAGCTCTCAGCAAACCATCCTGCAGAGCCTGGTTCTTTAACATATTAGTGATCATGAAAGTGACATCCCTGATGTACATCTGTCTCACTTTAGCAGAATAGTGTTCTGCTTTGTTACCATGTGCAATAAAAAAAGTACGAAGTGCTATGATATCTCCTTCTTGCAGCCCAAACTCCTCCAGGACAGACTCCCAGACAACTCTAATGCACTTGTTCTTGACTTTTTGTCTAAGGACAGAAGCTAAGGTGGGAAGACCTCTCACAAGATCTGGCAACTTTTCAAGCACATGAGTGTGCAAGCAAATGAGTACTTCAACGATGTAGCTGTATAAAATATTCAGTTCCATTGAAGTGAACCTATAAAATGTGGAGAGCTTCTTTAGCAACAGAACTCTTACTGTATAAAGATAAAATGAATTCTATTAGGTTAACTCAGAGTACAAACCCACTAGAAGTAGCTTCTGTGTTTTAGAAAATACTTTAGAAATAGGCGCTGTGCTAACTGAGAAGCTTAGTTGTCAGACCTCCCATACTATAAGTTCCTCAATGTCAGGGGAGATATATTATCCATCTCTGCGTTAGTAAGACTGGCAAACAAGAGGTTCTGTGATGAGAGAGCTACCATAGTGCCTAGCATTTAAACAGGTGCTCAAATGAATCTTGTTTGAATGAATGAACCTAAGAAGATGTAATTTCTTCACACTCCATCACTGGGAAATTAAATTCTGGAATGCCTGCTGGAAACTCACAAAGTCACAAAATTCCACTGATTTCTCATCGGATACTCACTTAAGTGCTAGAACTGCTATCCATATCTCATCTTGGGCTGCCTGGCTTGCCAAAGTCTTGCTGTGTTGTTCAAATTTCTGTGTTAGGTTATCCTTGGTGGAGTCCAGTTCTTTGAACTGTGCTTCTAAAGCTTGGAGTTTGTGATCTACTCTTCACAGGAGAATGGCCATTGGCATCCAGAAAACCTCTGTTAGCTGGGAAGGCACATGACTGGCATCTGCTTGCTCCCAGGTTGCGTTTCAAAATGGCGTTCTCCAGAATCCATCATTTTACTTTTAACTTATTTGTGTCTTTATATTTGAAATGCATTTCTTATTGACAGCATATAATTGGCTTTTTTATTTTTTTATCCAATCTGACAATTTCTGACTTCTAATTAGGGCATTCAACATTTTTTATGATTCCATGTTATCTCTTGTGTTGGCTTAATAGCTACAATTTTTTGTTTTTATTATAGAATTTGCTTTAAGGCTTTAGAGTACACATCTTTAACTTATCACATTCTACCCTCCAGTGGTATTATACCCCTTCACATATAGTATAAGAGCCTTTCAATAGTTGTTTCCATTTCTTTCCTCCCAAACTTTGAGTTGTTGTCATACATTTTATTTTTGCATATGTTATAAACCCCACATTAAATAGTTATTGCTTTCATTTAAAGAGACAATTACCTTTAAAGACACTTAAATAGTAAGAGGGAAATCTTAAATATTCACTAATGTGGTTACCATTCCCAGTGCTCTCCTTTCCTTTATGTAAATCCATATTTCCATTCTGCCTTAAGGACTTCTTTTAATATTTCTTATAGTGTGGGACTGCTGGTGATGAATGCTTTCAGCTTTTGAATAACTGAAAGAATCTATTTCAACTTTGTTTTTTTTTTTAATCTTCATTTTATTGAGATATATTCACATACCACGCAGTCATACAAAACAAATCGTACTTTCGATTGTTTACAGTACCATTACATAGTGGTACATTCATCACCCAAATCAATCCCTGACACCTTCATTAGCACACACACAAAAATAACAAGAATAATAATTAGAGTGAAAAAGAGCAATTGAAGTAAAAAAGAACACTGGGTACCTTTGTCTGCTTGTTTCCTTCCCCTATTTTTCTACTCATCCATCCATAAACTAGACAAAGTGGAGTGTGGTCCTTATGGCTTTCCCAATCCCATTGTCACCCCTCATAAGCTACATTTTTATACAACTGTCTTCGAGATTCATGGGTTCTGGGTTGTAGTTTGATAGTTTCAGGTATCCACCACCAGCTACCCCAATTCTTTAGAACCTAAAAAGGGTTGTCTAAAGTGTGCATAAGAGTGCCCACCAGAGTGACCTCTCGGCTCCTTTTGGAATCTCTCTGCCACTGAAGCTTATTTCATTTCCTTTCACATCCCCCTTTTGGTCAAGAAGATGTTCTCCGTCCCACGATGCCAGGTCTACATTCCTCCCTGGGAGTCATATTCCACGTTGCCAGGGAGATTCACTCCCCTGGGTGTCTGATCCCACGTAGGGGGGAGAGCAGTGATTTCACCTTTCAAGTTGGCTTAGCTAGAGAGACAGGGCCACATCTGAGCAACAAAGAGGCATTCGGGAGGAGGCTCTTAGGCACAACCATAGGGAGGCCTAGCCTCTCCTTTGCAGCAACCGTCTTCCCAAGGGTAAAACCTGTGGTAGAGGGCTCAACCCATCAAACCACCAGTCCCCTATGTCTGTGGTCATGTTAGCAACCATAGAGGTGGGGTAGGCGAATACCCCTGCATTCTCACAGGCTCCTCAAGGGGGCACTACATCTTTTTTTTTTCCTTGTTTTTCTTTCTTTTTTTTTTTTTTAACTTTCCCTTCTTTTTTAAATCAACTGTATGAAAAAAAAGTTAAAAAGAAAACAAACATACAATAAAAGAACATTTCAAAGAGACCATAACAAGGGAGTAAGAAAAAGACAACTAACCTAAGATAACTGCTTAAGTTCTAACATGTTCCTACTTTACCCCAAGAAAGTTACCTAATATAGCAACATTTCTGTGAACTTGCTCCTACTATATCCATCAGAAATTGACAGACCATAGTCATTCCTGGGCATCCCCAGAACGTTAAATAGCTTATCTGTTCTTCTTGGATTATTGTTCCCCTTTCCTTAATTGCTCTCTATTGCTAGTTCCCCTACATTCTACATTATAAACCATTTGTTTTACATTTTTCAAAGTTCACATTAGTGGTAGCATATAATATTTCTCTTTTTGTGCCTGGCTTATTTCGCTCAGCATTATGTCTTCAAGGTTCATCCATGTTGTCATATGTTTCACCAGATCGTTCCTTCTTACTGCCGCGTAGTATTCCATCGTGTGTATATACCACATTTTATTTATCCACTCATCTGTTGAAGGACATTTGGGTTGTTTCCATCTCTTGGCAATTGTGAATAATGCTGCTATGAACATTGGCGTGCAGATATCTGTTCGTGTCACTGCTTTCCGATCTTCCGGGTATATACCGAGAAGTGCAATCGCTGGATCGAATGGTAACTCTATATCTAGTTTTCTAAGGAACTGCCAGACTGACTTCCAGAGTGGCTGAACCATTATACAGTCCCACCAACAATGAATAAGAGTTCCAATTTCTCCACATCCCCTCCAGCATTTGTAGTTTCCTGTTTGTTTAATGGCAGCCATTCTAACCGGTGTTAGATGGTATCTCATTGTGGTCTTAATTTGCATCTCTCTAAAAGCTAGTGAAGCTGAACATTTTTTCATGTGTTTCTTGGCCATTTGTATTTCCTCTTCAGAGAACTGTCTTTTCATATCTTTTGCCCATTTTATAATTGGGCCGACTGTACTATTGTCATTGAGTTGTAGGATTTCTTTATATATGCAAGATATCAGTCTTTTGTCAGATACATGGTTTCCAAAAATTTTTTCCCATTGAGTTGGCTGCCTCTTTACCTTTTTGAGAAATTCCTTTGAGGTGCAGAAACTTCTAAGCTTGAGGAGTTCCCATTTATCTATTTTCTCTTTTGTTGCTTGTGCTTTGGGTGTAAAGTCTAGGAAGTGGCCTCCTAATACAAGGTCTTAAAGATGTTTTCCTACATTATCTTCTAGGAGTTTTATGGTACTTTCTTTTATATTGAGATCTTTGGTCCATTTTGAGTTAATTTTTGTGTAGGGGGTGAGGTAGGGGTCCTCTTTCATTCTTTTGGATATGGATATCCAACTCTCCCAGCCCCAATTGTTGAAAAGACCATTATGACTCAGTTCAGTGACTTTGGGGGCCTTATCAAAGATCAGTCGGCCATAGATCTGAGGGTCTATCTCCGAATTCTCAATTCGATTCCATTGATCTATATGTCTATCTTTGTGCCAGTACCATGCTGTTTTGGCAACTGTGGCTTTATAATAAGCTTCAAAGTCAGGGAGTGTAAGTCCTCCCACTTCGTTTTTCTTTTTTAGAGTGTCTTTAGCAATTCGAGGCATCTTCCCTTTCCAAATAAATTTGATAACTAGCTTTTCCAAGTCTGCAAAGTAGGTTGTTGGAATTTTGATTGGGATTGCATTGAATCTGTAGATGAGTTTGGGTAGAATTGACATCTTAATGACATTTAGTCTTCCTATCCATGAACATGGAATATTTTTCCATCTTTTAAGGTCCCCTTCTATTTCTTTTAGTAGAGTTATGTAGTTTTCTTTGTATAGGTCTTTTACATCTTTGGTTAAGTTTATTCCTAGGTACTTGATTTTTTTAGTTGCTATTGAAAATGGTATCTTTTTCTTGAGTGTCTCTTCAGTTTGTTCATTTCTAGCATATAGAAACATTACTGACTTATGTGCATTATTCTCGTATCCCGCTACTTTGCTAAATTTATTAGCTCTAGTAGCTGTATCGTCGATTTCTCAGGGTTTTCTAGATATAAGATCATATCATCTGCAAACAATGACAGTTTTACTTCTTCTTTTCCAATTTGGATGCCTTTTATTTCTTTGTCTTGGCAGATGGCCCTGGCTAGCACTTCCAGCACAATGTTGAATAACAGTGGTGACAGCGGGCATCCTTATCTTGTTCCTGATCTTAGAGGGAAGGCTTTCAGTCTCTCACCATTGAGTACTATGCTGGCTGTGGGTTTTTCATATATGCTCTTTATCATGTTGAGGAAGTTTCCTTCAATTCCTACCTTTTGAAGTGTTTTTATCAAAAAGGGATGTTGGATTTTGTCAAATGCTTTTTCAGCATCTATTGAGATGATCAATTGATTTTTCCCTTTTGACTTGTTAATGTGTTGTAATACATTGATTGATTTTCTTATGTTGAACCATCCTTGCATGCCTGGAATAAACCCCACTTGGTCATGGTGTATGATTTTTTTAATGTGTCTTTGGATTCGATTTGCAAGTATTTTGTTGAGGATTTTTGCATCTATATTCATTAGGGAGATTGGCCGGTAGTTTTCCTTTTTTGTAGCGTCTTTGCCTGGTTTTGGTATTAGATTGATGTTAGCTTCATAAAATGAGTTAGGTAGTGTTCCATTTTCTTCAATGTTTTGAAAGAGTTTGAGTAAGATTGGTGTCAGTTCTTTCTGGAAAGTTTGGTAGAATTCCCCTGTGAAGCCATCTGGCCCTGGGCATTTATTTGTGGGAAGATTTTTGATGACTGATTGGATCTCTTTGCTTGTGATGGGTTGGTTGAGGTCTTCTATTTCCTCTCTGGTCAGTCTAGGTTGTTCATATGTTTCCAGGAAATTGTCCATTTCCTCTACATTATCCAGTTTGTTGCCATACAGTTGTTCATATTATCCTCTTATAATTTTTTTAATTTCTTCAGGATCTGCAGTTATGTCACCTTTTTCATTCATTATTTTGTTTATATGGGTCTTCTCTCTTTTTGATTTTGTCAGTCTAGCTAGGGGCTTGTCAATCTTGTTGATCTTCTCAAAGAACCAACTTTTGGTGATATTTATCCTCTCTATTGTTTTTTTGTTCTCTATGTCATTTATTTCTGCTTTAATCCTTGTTATTTCTTTTCTTGTACTTGGTTTAGGATTGGTTTGCTGTTCATTTTCTAGCTTCTTCAGTTGATCCATTAGTTCTTTGATTTTGGCTCTTTCTTCCTTTTTAGTATATGCGTTTAGTGCTATAAATTTCCCCCTTAGCACTGCTTTTGCTGCATCCCATAGGTTTTGGTATGTTGTGTTCTCATTTTCATTCGTCTCTATATATTTAGCAATTTCTCTTGCTATTTCTTCTTTAACCCACTGATTGTTTAGGAGTGTGTTGTTTAACCTCCAGGTATTTGTGAATTTTCTAAGTCTCTGATGGTTATTGACTTCTAATTGTATTCCATTGTGGTCAGAGAATGTGCTTTGAATAATTTCAATCTTTTTAAATTTGTTGAGGCTTGTTTTATGTCCCAGCATATGATCTATTCTGGAGAAAGTTCCATGAGCACTAGAAAAGTATGTGTATCCTGGTGATTTGGGATGTAATGTCCTGTATATGTCTGTTAAATCTAATTCATTTATCAGATTGTTTAGGTTTTCAATTTCCTTATTGGTCTTCTGTCTGGTTGATCTATCTATAGGAGAGAGTGATGTGTTGAAGTCTCCCACAATTATTGTGGAAACATCAATTGCTTCCTTTAGTTTTGCCAGTGTTTCTCTCATGTATTTTGTGGCACCTTGATTGGGTGCATAGACATTTACGATTGTTATTTCTTCTTGCTGAATTGCCCCTTTTATTAGTATCTAGTGGCCTTCTTTGTTTCTCAAAACATCCCTGCATTTGAAGTCTATTTTATCTGAGATTAATATTGCTACCCCTGCTTTCTTTTGGCTGTAGCTTGCATGAAATATTTTTTTCCATCCTTTCACTTTCAGTTTCTTTGTGTCCCTGTGTCTAAGATGAGTTTCTTGTATGCAACATATTGATGGTTCATTTTTTTTGATCCATTCTGCGAATCTATATCTTTTAATTGGGGAGTTTAATCCATTTACATTCAACGTTATAACCGTGAAGGCATTTCTTGAATCAGCCATCTTATCCTTTGGTTTATGTTTGTCGTATTTTTCCCCTCTGTCTATTAATATCCTTTATTGTACCCATACCGAATCTCTTTAGTACTGAACCTGTCTCCAAGTCTCTCTGTCCTGTCTTTGTTTCTCTGTCTGTAGGGCTCCCTTTAGTATCTCCAGTAGGGCAGGTCTCTTGTTAGCAAATTCTCTCAGCATTTGTTTGTCTGTGAAAAATTTAAGCTCTCCCTCAAATTAGAAGGAGAGCTTTGCTGGATAAAGTATTCTTGGCTGGAAATTTTTCTCACTCAGAATTTTAAATATATCGTGCCACTGCCTTCTTGCCTCCATGGTGGCTGCTGAGTAGTCACTACTTAGTCTTATGCTGTTTCCTTTGTATGTGGTGAATTGCTTTTCTCTTGCTGCTTTCAGAACTTGCTCCTTCTCTTCTGTGTTTGACAGTGTGATCAGTATATGTCTCGGAGTGGGTTTATTTGGATTTATTTTATTTGGGGTTCGCTGAGCATTTATGATTTGTGTATTTATGTTGTTTAGAAGATTTGGGAAGTTTTCCCCAACAATTTCTTTGAATACTCTTCCTAGACCTTTACCCTTTTCTTCCCCTTCTGGGACACCAATGAGTCTTATATTTGTATGCTTCATATTATCTATCATATCCCTGAGGTCCATTTCGATTTTTTCAATATTTTTCCCCATTCTTTCTTTTATGCTTTCATTTTCCCTTCTGTCATCTTCGAGGTCACTGATTCGTTGTTCAACTTCCTCTAGTCTTGTACTATGAGCGTCCAGAATCTTTTTAATTTGGTCAACAGTTTCTTTAATTTCCATAAGATCATCCATTTTTTTATTTAGTCTTGCAATGTCTTCTTTATGCTCTTCTAGGGTCTTCTTGATTTCCTTTGTCTCCCGTACTATGGTCTCATTGTTCATCTTTAGTTCTTTGAGTAGCTGCTCTAGATGCTGTGTCTCTTCTGATCTTTTGATTTGGGTGCTTGGGCTTGGGTTATCCATATCATCTGTTTTTTTCATATGCTTTATAATTTTCTGTTGTTTTTGGCCTCATGGCATTTGCTGAACTTGATAGGGTTCTTTTAGGATTTGTAGACCAATTGAAGTCCTTATCTCTAATTTATCAGATCTACAGCTTCGTGGAGTACACTTTCTCTAACTAACCAGCAGGTGGCGTCCACGGGCCACCTGTTCTCCACAAGCCATTTGTCCCCTGCTTAGCCTTTTTGGTGAGTGGGGGAGTGAGTCTTGTGCGGTCCAATTGGTGTACCAAGCTTGCGTGTGTAGTTGGTGTTGCCTGCCCTGTATATGGGGCGTGTTTCTGGGCAGTCACGGAGGGGTGGGGGGTGGCTCTAACAATCAAATCTCCCTGGTGATCCTAGAGTTTTAAAGCTGCTGCAATAGTCTAATCCTTCAGTTCAGTCCTGCCACAGTTTGTCTCTGCCACTGACCCACAAGTCCTTGGTATTGGCGTATGGCTCCTGAGACTTGCAAGTGGGCCCCTCTTCCAGGCCGTGCACCCCGGGTCCTCTGTTGAGGGATGACTGTGCTATCTCACAGGTGAGTGCCGTCCCCCCAGGGCAGTTCTGGGCTGCTGGGCTGTGTAGGGAGGCTCCCAGTCTGCTGAAATGATGGCTGAATGGGGCTTTGTTAATTCACACTGCTCTACCTTCCCAACTCTGGGACAATCAGCTGAGGTTGCAGGGAAGGCTAATGTCCACGCCCAGTTTTGTGGTGTGTGCCTGTTATTTGAAGCACTTCCGTCACACTGGGTTGTCTGGGGCAGTTCTGGGCTATGGGGCTGGCGATGGGCAGGAGTGTTTCCTGTCCACCAGGATGATGGCTGTGAGCGGACACCCCCCTTTTCTTGGGAAGTTGTGGTGTTTAGTGAATTTTCTCAGCCACTGGATTATTACGTTTTGTCTCAGAGCTCTCCTAGTTCTGCTCTTGACTTGACCTGCCCAAATTGCAAGTCTTTGAAGCTTTCTGTATTGGGCTTCTTAGAGTAATTGTTTTAGAAAAAGAAAAAAGGATTAAAAAAAAAAAAAAAAGGGCCCTCCTCAGAGATCTAATGGGTTATTGAAATGCTAAGAGACAAAGCAACCAGGGCCATTAAGGAAAGGTCTACAGGGCAGAGAGATCAGCTTTTCTTCAGGATTTGCATATGCGCCTCAGGGCCTGAGCTCGGGCCTGAGCTATGCCCTTCCCCTTTCTATGTTCACCAGAACTCCAAAAATCCTCCGCTTTTATTTTGGAGTTTTTCTTGTTGTTTTTTTTCTATGTCTGTCTCCTCTCTGCTGGGCTGGCTGCTCTCAGATTCTCTGGTGTCTGGTCTCCGTCTATCTATGGTTGGAGTTTGGATCAGCAGAATGAGTTTCCGATAAGGGCTGCCACTGCAGTTCTCCCTTCTCCTTCCCGGAGCTGACAGCCCCTCCTCCCACGGGACTGAGCCTGGCAGGGAGGGGCGCGGGTCCCCTGGCTGCAAAAACTTACAGATTTCGCTGATCTCAGCAGTTCCACGTTTTCATGAGTGTTGTATGAAGTATGCCCAAAGTCAGATTGCTCTGTGGTGTCCAGTCCACGCAGTTCCTGGCTTTCTACCTACTTTCCTGGAGGAGTAACTAAAACATACAGCTCACCAGTCTGCCATCTTGCCCCACCCTCCTCACTTTTGTTTTTGATAGTTTTCTATGTATAGAACTCTAGGTTGACAGGCTTTTTTCTTTCATCATTTTAAAGATGTTGTCTATTGTCTTCTCACTTGTATTGTTTCCAGTGAGTTATCTTTGTTCCCCCATATATAACATGCTTTTACAAAATCTGAATGCTTTTAAGTGTTTTTTCTTTAATCACTAGTTTTGAACAATTTGATTGTCATGGACCTTGTGTAGCTTTCTTCATGTTTCTAATGTTTGGGATTTGTTGAAATTCTTAGATCTGTGCAATTATAGTTTTTATCAAATTTGAAAAAATTTGGCCATTGTTTCTTCAAATATTTTTTTGTGCTCCCTCTCTTTCCTCCCCTTTAGGGATCCAATTACAAGTACATTAGGCCACTTGAAGTCTTTACATAGCTTATTGATGTTATGTTTATTTTTTTTAATTATCTTTTCTTTCTGTGTTTTTTGGGAGGGATACTTTTCTATTGTTACCTCTCTGGGTTCACTAATCTTTCCTTCTGCAAAATCCAATTTGCCTTTAATCCAATCCAGTGCACTTTTCATCTCATATATTGTAGTTTTCTTCTCTAGAAGTTTTATTTGGGTCTTTTTTACATCTTCCATATCTTGACTTAACTTTTGTAACATGCGGAATGCAGTTATAATAGCTATTTAATAACCATTGATAATTTCATTATCTATGTCAATTACGGTTTGGTTCAATTGATTGATTTTCTTTCTCATTATGAGTTATATTTTCCTCCTTTGGATCCGGGAGATTTTGATTGGATGTCAGATGTGAAATTTTCCTTATTGGGTACTGGTTAGTTTTGTGTTCCTTATAAAATGTTCTTGCCCTTTGTTCTGGGACCCAGTTAAATTACTTGGGAACAGTTTGGTTTTGCTTGTAAGATTTATTAGGCAAAGCTGAAATAGTGCTCGTAGAAGTCTAATTATTTCCCACTATTGACTTTACCTCACACCCCGGGAATCCTAAGGTTTTCCAGTCTGGCTGATGGAAGCAGGCACTACTAGCTATGTGTGAGCACCAGGCACTATTACCTCTAAATCTTTTGGGTGGTTCTTTCCACCACCTTGGGAAGTTTCCTCATACACATGAGCTTATCACATTCAGCTGAATACTCAAGAGGACCTTTGCATATTCCTGGAGCTCTTTTTCTGAGCTACTCTCTCTTCTCTGATATTCTGTCCCACAAGTGCTAGTGACATTGATCTCCCCAGACTCTCAGCTGGGTCTCCTCAATGCAAGGATAGTTATTCCCTCTTGGTGAACTGACCCCTTGATTATTATTAATTTTCCTTCTTTATCCTGGTAACAGTCTTTGTTCTAAATCTGGATATCACTGATGATGTGACATCTACACTCTACTCAATGCCACCCTTGAACTATGAAGGTTTCCATGCTGGCTGGTGAGAACATGAACCATTCCTGGTTCTGTGTGAGCTTTGGGAATTGTTCCCTCTGCTCCTTTTGGTTGGTTCTTTCTCCAGCCTTGCATAGCTTCCTCACACACATGCTCTGATCTGTGCTTAGTTGGACTGAAGATCTCTGGAGTGCTCTCTTTTTGTATTTCTATCCTCCCTGTGCTCTTTCCTGTGAACTTCAGTCACCTAAGCCTCCACAGACTCCCGGCTCTCCTTCCTCCACTCAAGGAGATGCTAATCTCTGCCTGGATTCTCTCTCCCTGTGCTGTGGCTTAGAAACGCCCTCCAGCAGTAAGCTGGGCCAATTGTAGGGCTTATTTTTTACATTTCCTCCCCCTCAGGGTCACTGTCCAGCACTGCCCAATGTCTGCAAACCATTACTTCATATATTTTTGTATTTTTAAAAGTTGTTTTGGATGCAAGGGTAAACCCAATTATGTTACTCCATCCTGGCCACAGTGGATGTACCTATTTTACAGATTTAGATTGTTAATCTAAGATTCTTAGTTTTTAAATTGTATTTTATGTGGCACATACTGCCTTTCACTCATGCTGGATTATTTTTGTCAAGTGTTTAATATTTTTATTGTTTATTGTGAGCTCATCATCAGTGGGTTTTTTCCTGTTGAAATTCTGTGCAGCCTGTGTTGAAGGTGTGTTACTCCAGGAAGAGTTTTTGTTTCCTTCTATTAGATTATGTTACTATCTCAGCTGCACAGTATCCCCACAGATAAAAACCCATTGAAGAGCTTACAAAATATATGAAACAATTTTTTTTTTCTGATATTGGACATCTTGGGTGCCCCAGATCACATGGAGAGTATGCATTTAAAGTCCAAATCTATGTATGGTACAGGCCCACATTTTTTAATTGCCAAGAAAGACATTTCTATCTCCAATTCAGAGCCTAAGAAAAGATTGACAAATTTTCTTATCATCTTCATGTGCTGAGGGACTGCTGTTTTCCTAAAAGATGCCAAACTATACGTAGACATCTCAGTTCCAACTCCCAGTCTTACTTGGGGACTCTTCTGTTCTCATGTGGGTGTTGAAAACCCAAATCCCTAGATTACTGAGACCAACTTCTCCTCCCTTCCTCCAGGGCATTCACAGAGTCTGCTCCCATACTTATTGTTCTGATTTTCAGTTTCCACTTCATTTCTAGGACCTGGAAATTTCTCTTTATTTCTTATGATGCTAGCAATTAATTTAAAAGCTATTGATTTAAAACTGTATATATATATACTTTCAGATCACTCTAAATATATATTCCTCCAGATAAATGCATGTTTTCTTTCTGATAACTAGTTAGTGGAAATTTATGGAGGCTTCTAGCCTTCTATAATTCAAAGTTAAACAAATAAGTACCTAAATACAGATAAGATACTGTTGTATTAATAAAGACAATGTCAATAATAAAAGGAAATGGCAGCTGGATAACAGGACCAGGGAATGAAAAAGGCAAGGAAGGTGGGATCCAGATAGATGAGGATAGGTGTAGTAAGACAAATTATCACCATTTATTGAGGGCTGACTATGTGCAGGGCATGTTACATGTGTTATCTACTGATCCTTCCTCTGAGGTGGGCAACTGAAGATGGGAAGTGAAGCAGGGACGTTAAACGACTCAATCAGAGTTCCACACACCCTTAATGTTAGAGAGATGATTTTATTTGGAAATCCTTGATCTTTTCATTAAATCAGACTGCCTCCCTCAGACATGTAGAACATGCTGGATTCTTGTAAGAAAGAAGAGTGAGAGGAAGATTATTGCAGCCTCTTTGAATGAACATCTTGTTTCTGATCTTATTGTTATTTTGTAGGAAGAGTGTGCTATTAGGCTAAAGCCAGAGTAGGATTTTTAGTGGTGATGATTCAGATCACATGTGCTACCATGTGTGTCTGATCTTGTCAGTGGGAATTAGATGGATGCCAGGCCTGGACACTCTAAAGCAGGGTTTAGTAATCTTTTTCTGCAAAGGGCCAGGTAGTAAATATTAATAACTACTTCACTGCTGTTGTAGCTCAAAAGCAACCATAAATAATATGTAAATGAATAGGTGTGGCTGCATTCCAATTAAATTTTATTTACAAAAACAGGCAGTGGGGCAGATTTGGCCCATGAGCTGTAGTTTGCTGTACCCTGCTCTTGAGTCTATTCTATGATGAAATGCCATAATCACATAAATGTTTCCATAAACGATGGCTTCTATTGGACATATGGAACTCTTGGAGGCTGTCTGGGTCAGAGACTCTAGATACAGATTTCTTGGGAAGTCTAGAGAAAATGAGATGGAACTCTCTGGCATACATCTTATCACAGTCTGCCTGCAAAGAGAAGCTAAACAATATTGGTCTTGGCCAGGGAGCTATTTATAAGATAGTTATGCTGTTCTATTGAATTTTTTTTTTTTTTTTTTGAGAAGAAAATAAATTTATTCACAATCTTGCAAGAATGGGCACACAACCAAACTCTGGTGTTTGGCATGCAGAACAATGGAACACGGCACTCTTTATCCCCTAAGCCTAACACGCAAGTCCCTCCTCTGTTTCTCCATTGGCTGGATACTCCAGAGGTTACAGACTATCTGAGAGTCCTAACTAACCCGTGCAAATTTGAAACATTTGAAACAAGTCTACAAGTCTGACTACAGCTGTTATGCCCACATAAGGCACTGATACCACTCTTATGCTTACGTGGCCTCTTTGCTCTGCTCCTTAACTTCAGAGCCAGTTGGTAACAAACTATGACACTATTTTAGGAGCCTCCAACCCTGAGTCTCCATCTTGCAAGGACAGTGCCAGGTAAACAGGAGGACCGGCCATCAACTACGATTTGGCTTCTTAAACCTCTGCCATCTCCCTGAGCTGCCCCCACCGTGTGTGAAAGCTAAATTTAATCTCATTCTCACAGGGGCTGGAAAGGTCATGGAAGGGGAAATAAACAGAAACGGAGTCCAGGAAGCACTGTCGTGGTCTGTGACTTAGTCTATTGACTTTTTGAATCACCCTTGTCTTCCCAGAGCCTGGTGGGGCTGGTAGAATGACTGATGTTGAGGTTGGGCTTTTAGGTTATTATATGTCAGATGGAGAAGTCTGGGAGTCTTAAGGAAAGTTACTTTTTAATAGTTGGGTTTAGTTTTCATTTTAATAATTAGTTTAGAAATTTTACAGAAAGATAAGATGGCTGGGTGAAATAGTGATTTTTTCCGTTATGGGATCTCTCCGTGGTATGTCCCTTCATCAAGGATGTAATAGGCTGGACTGAATTTAAATTGGACTCACTGACCTGACTTGACTCTTCAAGAACCTGAGACTCATAGAATAGATGGGATGGGAATAATACTGTCTCAAGCATCAAAGTTAAAAGGATTGTTTTTTAACTTCCCAGAGTTTCTAATTGCTTTTCTGTTTTCTTACTGATAAAGGATAATATGCCTTCATTTATAATAAAATTTTCTATTTGATTTTTTGAATATGTAATTGTTTTTGTTTGCTAAAGCTGCCAGAATGAAATATACCAGAAATGGGTTGGCTTTTTCAATGGGGTTTTATTAGGTTACAAATTTATAGTTCTAAGGCCATGAAAATGTCCAAACTAAGGCATCAAGAGGAAGATACCTTCTCTGAGGAAAGGCTGCTGGCATCTGGGCTTCCTCTGTCATATGGGAAGGCACATGGCGACGTTTGCTGGTCCTTCTCTCCTGGTTTTGGTCTCAATGGCTGTCTCCAAAATGTCTCTGGGCATTTCTCTGTTTCTGTGGGTCCTTCTTGCTTCTCCTGGTGTGTTTTCTTTCTAAGTTCTCTCTCTCCACGAGCTCTCTTAAAGGATTCCAGCAAAGGATTAAGACCACCCTTGAACTGGGTGGGTCACATCTCCATGGAAACAACCTAATCAAAAGGTCCCACCCAACAATAGGTCTGCCCCCACAGGGATGGATTAAAAGAACATGGCCTTTTATGGGGTACATAATAGATTCAAACCAGCACAGTAATACATTCCCAAAGGTCAAATATCAGAAATTCTAAAATGATCTCCCTCCTACCTCAGTTTTATATTTGCTCAGTTCCCACAATAGGTGACCACTGTTATTGGTTTCTTAATAATCCTTTCATTGAATTTTTATGCATTTGCAAGCCAGTGCACACAATTATTCTCTTTCTTCTCCACTTTTTACAGTAGGGTTAACATACTATAAAATTTTTTCTTTGTGTTGTTTTTCCACTTAACAATATATCTTGGTGATCTTTTCCTGTTAATCCATAAAGAGATTTTTCATGCGTTTTTACAGCTGCACAGTTTTCCATGGTATAAATAACCATAATTTATTTAGTCCTTATTCTATTGACAGACATTCTGATTTTTTGCTATTGGAAACAACACTGCAATGAATCAGCCTGTGTGTAGGTCATTTTGAATGTGCCCAAGTATAGGATAAATCCCTAAAAGTGAATTTGTGAATCAAAAGTTTTTTAATTTGAAATTTGATAATTATTGTCACTTTGTCCTCCATAGGGGTTGTATCAATTAAAACTCCTGATAGCAATGAATGAAAGACATGTTTCCTCACAGCAGCAGCATCATATCATTCCAAAATCTTTTGGAATTTCACCAATCTAATGGATGAGAAATAATATCTAAGTATAGTTTTTTAATTTCCATTCCTCTTATTCTAAATGAGCATTTTCTCATATTTTTATGAGCTGTTTATATATTTTCTCATCTGTGAACACTTCATATCCCCTTGTACAGTTTTTTATTGGGATTTTGCTCTTCTCCTTGTCTCTGTCCAGGCTTTGATATTTTAGGGAGATTATCCTTCTGCTCACTTATGAATTGCAAATATTTTCCTGATTTGTCATTTACCTTTCATTATTTTGATTATCTTGATAAGCTAAATTTAACTTTGGTTAAGGTGGTTCTTTTTGCCTTGAAGATTTTTTTTTCTTTTTAATGTAGTCAAATTTAACAATCTTTATTTGTGGCTTTTAGATTTTATATTTTAATTAGAAAGGTCTTCCCCATTCCAAGGTCATAAAGAAAATTCTCCCATATTTTTCCTATTACTTTATGATTCCTTTATTTTACATTTCAAGCTTTGCTCCACTGGGAATTTATATTAGTATACAATGTGATATATGGATTCAATTACATGTTTTTTCAAGACGGCTCTCTAGCTGTCCCAACACCACTACTTGAACAGTCCATCTTTCCCCCACTGATTTGAAATGACGCTTTTATCATATACCAAAGGGTTATTTTTTATTCTGTTCCACTGGTCTAGTCTGTGAATTCATGCACCAAGGTCATAGGGTTTTAAAGCTTTAAACAAAAATTTAAAATCTGGTAAATTTAGTTCTTTCCGCATTTCTCTTTTAGAGTTTCCTGGATATTTTGTTTTTCATATAAAGTTTAGAACCACTTTGCCGAGTTCTCAAAAAAGTACTGGTATTTTTATTGAGTTGATTTATGAATGAACGCAAAAATAATTATTTTTTTTTTCCTACTTTTGAGTTTTCCTACTCATGAATGTGATTTGTCTTTCCCCTCAGGCAAATATTCATTTGTATCCTTCAGGAGAGGTTGAAAGTTTTCTTAGCTAGGCCTTGCAAATTTCTTTATTATCATTATTATTATTGCTTCTACTACTATTATTTCTATGAAATAAATCTCATATAAATCTGTGAGGCATCTACAGAGGATGGGGAAAAACATTTGTTCTGAGTCTAGTTGATATATTTAAGGAATATTTTCACTTGTATATTTAAGGGGGGAGAAGGAATCTGATGGGAAGAGTAATGAAATTGTAGGAAAGCCCTGATGGATCATTTCAATTTATTTTAGCAAACAGTGCTTTTTCCTGTGTCAGGCACTGTCTACATAATTTACGATTATTAATTCATTTAGTCGCACAACAATTCTGTAAGATAGGTATATTCCCATTACCATCTCCTTTTTACAAATGAGAAAACTGAGGCCCAGGTAGACTCGAGGTTGCACAGCTGGTAAGTGGTGAGTATGGGATTCAGATGCAGCAGACTGATTTCAGGAGCCATGCTGCACTGTGCCCTTTGGAGAAACAGCTGGGACAGGGGCTGGATCCAGTGCTATGGCCCCAGATATTAAAGCACCAATGTGTAGAATATGAGTTACTTGCAGAAATAATCTGAGATTATTATTCACTGCTTGAGAAGGGTGTCATGGTATTATTGACACCGTGGAGAATGGAACTGGTCTGGACTATGGTGACACAAGAGCTGAGTCACCTTTATTCAAAGGGACAGCCTGATGAGAAGGGGTGGAGATGGACACTGGGTCACCTGAGTGGGAATCCATGAGCCCGAGGGAGGTGAGCACGCCTGTGGGATTCTGTGGCAGGCCACGTGGCCAAGGGGAGACATTAAATGATGCCATCCTGATCCACCCAACAGAAGGGGCACAGATGCCACATAAAGCCAAGAAGGGGACTCCTTCCCCAAACCTCAGATTCAGCTAACTGCAGAGTGGCTGGCAAGCAGCTTTGCACATGATTTCATCTCCAGAAACCCTGGCAAGTGACCTGAAGAAATTCAATCCGATTATTTTTCTAACCAATAAGGAGAGATTGACTGATTTAATAGGAGTGGGAAGAAGATATAAAGAAAGTGACTACATCATCTCATTTAATTAGAGATGGGAGTAGTCAGATATGTACCCTAGAATTTAGGGTGAGAGATTTCAAATAGCTTAAAAAAATATGGGCACGATTCTATAGCTCGAAACTTTGGAAGGGAAAAGAATAAATATAGGAGGGATAAAAAGAAAAAAGGGAGATAATTGACATTAATTATGGGCCTACTGTGTCCAGGTACTTTACTTATATGTCATGGTATGAGAAAAGATGATCTGAAAAATGACACGTAGTAGAAAGTCTAGAAATAGACCCTTGTATTTATGGAAATTTAATATACAATGAACATAGCACATCAAAGAATAGTGATGGGAACATTGGGACTCTATTAAAAAAAAGTTAGAGCCCAAATTGCATTCCAAAATAAGTTCCAGATGGAATAAAGAGTTAAAAATAAAAATGTAATATTAGGAAAAAATTGAATATTTTATCATTGTGGGTGGAGAAAACTTTTCTAAGCAGGGCACAAAACCCAGAAGCCATATGTAAGCAAAAAGCAGATGAATTTGATTATATCAGAAATTTAAAACTTTCAAAAGACAAAAATACATCAGATTAAAGAAACAGCCTAGCTGAAAATATTTGGCACATTTATAGTAACATTCAGTGTTCCTAAAAGTCAATAATTAAGAGAGAAACAATCCAATAGAAAAAACAGGCAAGCAAATGAGCAAGCGGCCAATAATCAATGGAAAGATGTTGGATGTTCCAGTAAACCAGGATCTATAGATTAAATAAACAATGAACTATTATTTTTTAAATGTTTGCCAGCATTTAAAAACTTATTATTGGCAAAGATGTTGGATAACAGGTACTCTCAAACACTGGTAGGGTGAATTAAAATACTGTAGCATTTTTGGAGTGAAATGTGCTTTCCCTCCTATTTAACACTCCAAGAGCCCCATCCAAACAAAAGAACTCAGCATTTAGGAACCTGGCCTTTGGAGCAAGGCTGTCTGGGGTCTAACTCCTTGTTCTTTTTCTTATTCTCTGCTTGCCTTGGGCAAGTCATTTCACCTCTCTTTGTCTCAGATTAAAAACCTGGAAACTGGGGGATAATAATAACACCCACCTCAGATGGTGGTTGTAAAGAATAAATAAGTTAGTAATTATACTTATAAGGGGAAATACTTAGATTTGCACCTGTAACACAGTGAGCACCCAATGATGATAACTTTTTCTGTTGTATGAAGACAACAGAGCTGGGATGTTCATTGCAGTATCATTTGTAGAGGTAAAAATGAAAAAAAGGGAAACCAAAATGTTCATCAATGGAGAAAGGTTAAATAAATCCTACTGGGGACTAGGCAGGCATTAAAAGAATGAGAGAAATTGGTCACGCATTAACTGACCCTTTCTTTTTTTTGACTCTCTACTATGTGCCAGGCACTGTTCTAGGCGCTAGGGATACAGTGGTGGATGGGATGAAATCTTTTACTGAAAAAGATAATGCTACAAGAAATATTATGAAGAAGGCAGTTGCACAACAATGTGCTTAGAATGAATCTATCAATGATAAAAAAACTAACAACAAAACAAAAAAAATTTATGGATATGCATAATGCATAAAAAAGATTTGGAAGGATACTCAACAAGCTCCTGTCTCTCATTTCATAATTTGACACCTCTGAACTTGGGATGTGTTTTACAATTGACGGCATCTCATATTGGATAAAATATGACATCAGCAAGGGTTATCTTGGGGATAGGGACTAAGAATGATGACAGATTTTTTGTATTTATTCTATGTACCTTTTTATTGTTTGAAATCTTACTAAGAGAATACATATGTGCATGTTTATATATGTATGTATATATGTATATGTGCATGTGTGTGTGTGTTGTATGTGTGTATGACTTACTTGTGTAAGAAAGCAACAACAAACCCTTCAAGGTTTGTGAAGGAGGGTGCTCCAGAGCAGGTGAGAACAGGTGTGGCTCCATCCTAAGGCCCAGGTAGAAAACTTTGCTTTACAAATCTTGCCTGAACCCTATATGTTCCCATCTTGGCATGTGGGCCTTCCTTGTGTTTCCATCTTGGTCACTGTTCTTTGGGCAAAAAGTAACAGAAACCCACTCATATTAGCTTAATCACAAATGCACACATGAAGGGGTATTTATTATAAGAATAAAAGGGTATTGCAGAACCTAAGGTCTGAGCTGGGATGCCCTCAGGAGCCAGGGCTGGGGTCTTTCAAGCTCTGTCTGGCCCCACTTGGGCTCTTGCTCTGCTTCTGTTCAGCTGACTGGTTCATTCCTCTCCCTCTGTCTCTGCAGAGGGAGTTTCAGGCATCTCTATCCACAGGACAGAAGATGGCTAAGGCACTGCGGCCAAATGGCATCTCTTTAGTTCAAGTGACCATCCGGGATGACTAGCATCTTGGATCTCAATTCCAAATTTCTGGGAGAGAAAATTCCACTGGTCTACTTTGGGTCAAGTGTCCATTTATGATCAATCAGCTATGGCCAGGGGTGGCGAAGGGGTGCACGTGTACATGCATGGCCTTTTGTGGCCAAAGGCATGCAGATTCTCAGGAAAGTAGACTATGAGCTGGACAGATGATTTTGTCTCCATAGCTCAGAAATGTCATTTTCATGCCATCTTGTTCACCTCATTCCTTTCAGGCGTCTAGGCTTTTGGTTCCCTGCTTACCTGGGAGAATCTACTAGTTTGCCTTCAGGGGTATTAACTAGGCAGGATCTCACTAACAAAACTTAAGTGACTGGATACTCACTGATTAATTTACTGGTTATCTCTTAGACTTTGGAGATAAAATGGAAATGTGTCTTTTTGCTAACACTGGGGATGAATTGAAAGAGAGAGAGAGAAAAAAAAACCTCCATATCTCTAAATGCTCCATCCCTTCCATGTGCTGACTAATTGGGCTCAAAACTTTGGATAAAACAGTTTTTCTTAAGTGCTTACAACTCCCATGTACCATTGCCACCTAGTGGGAAGGTAAATCAGAACACAGAGTGGGCAGCATTTTTAGTATGACTGGCTCCAGAGATGTCTGTGGTAGACCCAGAGACCTCTGGTTAGACAACTCCAGGCTCAGGCTTCGTTTTTAGTGTAGTGACAAAAATCCATGAGCTGCCCTTTGGGGGAAAATCTGACGATCACAGTTTCTGATTTTAAACTGAAAATCCAACTTTCACCGCCATCCTAGATTAGATGTAGCCTTTACTAAAAGCTGAGGGAATTGTAATGCAGAATCTAAGCGAACTCACCTGGTTTCTAGAGTCATTCTAATGATACAAGGGAAATAATTGAGGAAAATGAAAACACCATTGGATTCAAGTCTTCTTTCATGGGGGAAGGACAGAGAAAGCTGCTGGGGAGGGGAAGGTGAAAGGAAGAGGGAGCTAGGCAAATTTCTTCTAAAGCAATTTTCTTGACTATGAGAGAAAGAGGAAAGAGTATAAAGAGCAGCTGAAGAAGGTGAACTCCTCAATGAGATTCTTTTAATGAATGCACATCTGCTGTGAATCTGGAAGTTGTGTGTACAACGCAAGGGCTGGGCAGCTGCAGGGAAAGAACAGGTCAGCGCCAATTCTTGTCTCTACCATTGATTTGAGTAAGGGTGGGGAACCCAGTTGGTGCTCTGCAGAGCATCCTCGGGCCAAAGAGGCTCCCTGCATTTTTCTGAGACTTTGGATCCTTTGCAGTTTGCCCCACAACTCCCACACTTCTGCTTCTTAATGTCCCAAAGCTCTCCCTGCTGTAACGTTCCCATAGGAATGTGGCTGACTGCCAAGCGACCTCATGAACATTCCATTCATCTCCTTGGCTGGGAGGCAGCAAGGAAGCCAAATTGGCTGGTTGCTTAACTGTTTGGGCTCCAAATTCACCCTGAAAGAAATGGCCAAACTTGTTGGATTTTTCCAAAAATCATGAAGAAAAACTGAAGGTAAAACAAAAGAGAAATATTTATTTATTCATAGGATCCCATCTGTGAAACAGCTATTTTAAAAGGCAGTCTGATGAAAACCACAGTCTCTGGTTCTCCTTGTTATGAAATCATCTTCCATCAGAAAAGTATTTTGAAGTAAGGAGGCTTTGTGAGGTGCGACAAGAAAACAATGTGACTAATTTTTTTTTTTTTTTAAGCAAACACAACAGAACAGAGTCATCCAAATGAAGGCTGTTGCCTTCCAAGTAATCTCAGGGGGACATTACCCGGCAATTCTGAAGTGCTTGAACATGTGTAAAATTCCTTTTAGGGAATTACTGGCTTGACTCTTGCTCTTATTGTTTTGCTTTCTGTTTATCATTCACTCTTCATGTATCAGGCACCTCTTATGTGCCAAGCATTCTGTTGGGTCCTGTGGATAAAGTGACGAGGAAGATGCAGTCAGCGTAGGAGGATGGGGGGCAGCGGAAAAAGTTAGCCCGACCTGGGTTTGAATCCCAGTTTAGCCTTGTGTGAGTTGTGTAACCTCAAGGAATGTTCCTAAACTCTTTGAGTCACAGTGTCCTCATTTCTGAATGGAGGTGGTAAAATCTGCTTCATAGGATTGCTTTGAGGAGAAAATAAGATGAAATACATAGAAGCCCTAACACAGGCTGTTACAGAACAATTGCTCAGTAAATGATAGCTCTTATGATTATAATTATTTGAATTATATGGCTGGTTCAACCATCTTCTTTTCAGACTGGACTGTGCATGCACTTTTTGAAAAACTGTGCTATTATTGTGTGCATGCGTAATACACACAGGGGTACAAAATTCAAAAGAAGCAAAATGGGGAAAATTAAATCTTCTTCCCTCCCTTGTTCCTCTGCTACTAGTTCTCCTCCAGGAGACAACCAATATGACCAGGATCTTGTGCATTTCAAGAGTTCAACTATATTTCTTGGAGATTGGTCCATAGCAACATTTGCAGAGCTATCCCATTCTGTTTCAATGGTTATATGGTGTTCCATTGACCGGATCTATCATGACTAACTTAGCCATCCCCATATTGATGATGAACATTTAAATTGTTTCCAATCTTTGGCTATTATAGCAATGCACCAAAGACCATCCTTGTGCTTAGTGTTGTCCACATCCAGTGAAAGAAGAAGAAGAAACCAAAGACATACAACAATCTCTAAAGGCAGCTCCCGACAATATCAATGGAATAAGGCAATAGCTTGGGAGCAGATAGTGTTTATCTGATTGGATACATTCTGGTTTGTTTTCTCAAAAACTATCTCACTGTTCTATTACTAGATACCCCAAATGCTACCTATTTGAAAAATGCAAAGTCTCTGTAATAATATTATTTTTTAAATGGTGGCATCTTAGTCCAGACATGACTGTTTTGAAACTACTCCAACACATAAAATAAACCGACAAATTTTTCTTTGTTGGCACCAAAGACCCAAGGATGCTGAGATTCCAGACAGTCTCTCCAGAAGCAGCTGTTAAGAAGATTTGTGCTCTAATTTGCTGCCACAGCTTGAGAGAGGGAAATATATTAAAATGTGCCACACGTTCCTTGGTGGCCATCTTTGCCGATGCCCAGGCCTGTGCAGGCTGTGTGTGGAACGGGATCAGAGAGAACTTATATGAGAGGTTCTGGCACGATCCACACACAAACAAGACCCAGGGGTTAGCCTTCCTGGATGAATAAGTATTTCCGAATCATGAGAAAGACACACGTGGAAATGAGGCAGGGGAATGGAAGCCTTTCTAAGAAGTCTCCACTGTCAGAGGCTCCCGTCCTCAATGAGCTCCATGCAAATGAAAACCGGTCCCAACTGCAACTTGAGCCAAAGAAAATTTGGTTGGGGTTGAAAAAATGTCAGATAAATAGTTTCTCCTTGCTTCTCAGCAGGCCCCAGCTATCACTGCTATCCAGATCTGGCCTCTCAGCACTTCTGGCAGATTTTGCTTGGACCAGCTGCTGTGATGAAATCGCAATAATTCCAGGTTTCCCTCAAATCTGAACTGAGCCAAAGGCAATCTGGGCTTCTAGCATCCGGCTGACTTCATTGCCCTCTCTCCAGTCCCTCCTCAACTTCCAAGCTTCTGATTTTTTTTTTTTTTTTTTAACTGGGGTGGAGGTGATGGAAGAAACCCTTTCAGTGCAGCCCAGAAGTTTGGAAAATGATTATTTCAGGTCAATCCAAGAAATTTCTACTGAGTGCCTAGTGTGTCTACTTAGGTGGCCTGTGTGGTGTGACCAGTTATAACTGTCCTGCTGACTAACACGTCTTGTGTATACAGCGGTATGCCAGGCTTCAAGCCAGGTTCCCTATCCAGATTTATCTCATTTAATCTGACAACAGCCCTATGTGGTAGGAACTGTTACTCCTACTTTACAAAGGAGAAAACAGTCTCAGAAAGGTTGAGTCTTCTAACTTAGGACTCACAGCTAGGAAACAGTGGTTTCTGGATTCGAACTCAGATCCAGTTTGGATTTCAGGCCCTTGCTGGTTCTTGCTAAGCCACAAAACTGGTAATAAGCAAAGGATGCTCTATTTAGAGTCCAGGGAAAAGGGGCTGGGATGAGGAAAAGTAAGGCAAACAAAGGGGAGGAAACTGAGGCACAAGTGGAAGATGGTAGAGAGAATTGGGCAGAATATGTGGAAAAAAACAACAGGAGGCAGGCTCATGCTCACCCAAACCAAACTTCCAGGGATTTCGTGGGTCCTGGGAGGCTCTCCAGCCTTCTGTCTGCACTATCCCTGAGTCTTTAACCAAAATATATATCTAGTGCCTCAGGCATGCTGAAGGGAGCTCAGAGGGAAGTTAGTGACCAAATTTCCTCAGAAATCACTTCTTTTTGTGGAAGAACTTCCAGCATATAGTTCAGAGATTGAGGTATTCTGAAAAGTTGTCCACGGCCCTTTTTCCCCAAGGCAGAGGGGAAAGCTTCTTGGGTCCATTCAACACAGAAGTACTTAGGTACTCTAAGGAGTTCACAATTTCAGATACTATGTCCGAGGGTCAAAAGGGAACCTGCAGTAAGACTCATTTGGGTTTAAGGAGGGATTTTTTTTTAATATCTTTTAACCCCTTTAAAACAGGCTTCTGGGCCAAATGGGAAGCTCACTGCCTACCACCAAGATTCTGGGCTCCTAGGAGGATGGGAGCAGATCTGTTTTTAGGGGATAAAGCATTCTCAACCCAAAGATGGAGATGGACTTTGAGCACAGTACACCATAACAACATCAAGCAGCATGTGGGGACAAGGAAGAGGATCATGGGTTCATAGTGGAGCCAAGGAGAACCTGGGCCATATGGTGTATCCAGAAGTACATGCTTCTGAGCAAGTTGGTCAACAAACATCTTTCATTTTCATCTGTGGTATCTTAGGCCATGTTCCTCTGATTATCCTCAAGCAGTTCAAAAAACTTTGAGGTACCAGCATACTAGTGGTAACAAAGACCTGACATTCAATGTGGAGAAAATGCTGGATTCCAGAAATGACTCCCTAGCAATAGTGTAAATTCAGTACCAAAAAAAATAGAGAAGCATCCCATACCCCCTTCCCTGACTGTGGCTTCTTCCTGGCAGTAGGCTCCAGCTGAGGGAGAGGAGACATTTTATTTTTAATTTTTTTTTTGGGGGGGGGGTACTTAATATGAATATAGGATGTTCTTTGCCCATGATTGGTTTAGAGGACGGCATGAGGCTCCATTCTGGTCAAGGAGACACAAGGGGAGTTTACTAAAGGCTTCCAGGAAAGGCTTATTTGCTTAGAAGAAGGAAAGAAGGAGGAGGAAGAGGAGGAGGAGGAAGAAAGAAGGAAACATGGGGCATTGTTGAGGTTGCCTGTGATGCCTGGAGCTGAGGCAGCCGTCCTGAGTCTATGAGGGGAACTACACTGCCCCTTGAAGATAGCTGAGCTGAAGTCTGGAAAAAACCTAGCCCTTAAAGGCATCATTGTCTCTGAATTACCCAGCTCCAGAATTCTTATTATATAAGATGTATTTTCTTTATGCTTTAGGACAGTTACGTCAGGACTGAAACACCCCTTCAAGGGGTTGTCCATGTTGGTTCGTGCTGCTTTCCTCTTCTGGGAAACAAGATGACCATCTGTCAGGAAGATTGTGGAAGGATTCCCTCCATGTGGGAAATGCAGTCGATCCTTTCAAATTCTGGAATTCTCTGTTCCCGTGCTACGGAGGCCCAGAAACAAACTGAAGCCCATCTAACTCCTGTGCTGTTCTGAAAAGCCACTGGAGGAAGCACTGTAGGGAGTGGGAAAAGAATAGTGGGAAAAGGAGAGGCAGGTGGGGAAAGAATGCAGGACTAGGAGACAGAGATCCTGAGTCTGATCCTGGCTCTTCCAGCTCCAGTCCTGCAAATCTGGCCAAATCACACTGACTCTAATAGCCTCGGTTTTCTTACCTGCAAAATGGGGATACAAGTAGCCCTTACCTCAGAATAAGGATTAAATGAGAAAAATGCCAAAGTGCTTTACGAGTGCAAACTCCTGTTTTTCTTTAAAAAAAAAACACAAAAAAACCCCATGTACCTAAACAAAGAGCAAAGAAGTAGGCTTTTATTTGCCTTGTCACCATCACCTAGTGCTGGAAACAGAGGGCTGAAATATTTAGACTTTAAGTTGGGAAACAAACAATTTGGGGAAGATTCCACCCCCTTCCCTCCCCCCAGCTTTCCTTTCCCAAATAACACAACTCTTCCTAAGTGGTTCTAAAAAGCAGTGCAGCCCAGAGCAGAGGGGAAAGGCCATGGGGTCCCTTGGACAGTGACCTGCTGTCTCCTGCCATGAACTATTAATAGTCCCATGAACCCAGAGCTTGGCGTGAAGCCCCAGCCCCTCCCACCCCAGGGACATCAGGGGCTTCAGGATGCTGCCTGATATGGTCTGCAGAATGCTGGTGATCCCTAGAACTCCCCCAGTTAGGGAATTCTTTTCCCTGCTGGGCTGGGCCTGGTGGGGCTTCTACTGCCGAGACGCCATCGTGAACTGCTAGTCAGGTTCACATTCAGTGAGTATTAACTGAGTTTCTTCTGGGTTCTCCGGCTGCCTTGATGCACACTCTCACTGCACCCTCACAGCAATGAGCAATGCCATTTTACAGAGAGGGAACCCAGCTCACAGAGGGGTACTGTCCTGTTCAAGGTCAGACAGAAAGGGAATGTGGGATTAGAAACCTATCTGCCTGTCCTCAAGGTCAGTGCTTTAACACTTGTGTTATGTTCTGAAATGTGGGGGCCCAATAAGGCCACTTAAATTCCTTTTGCCATGCTGGAAAGATTAAGAAGGAGTCGGTGGGGTAATGTGAGCAAGAAAGCAAGACAAACCAGCCCGGCACCTGGACTCTGTGGGTCAGAGGGAGCTGTGCCACCTCCCCTTGGCATGGCCCTGGTGGCCAATGTGCTGCAGTGGGCGCAGAGGGAAGGCTGGGCCCCTCCATATCTCTCCTGGTGTAGCCACCCTGCCCTTATCACTTGCACGCTTAGAGGGCCACCATGGCTCCTGGTGCAGGAAAAACATGGGTCTCTTAGCTTGACATTCCAGGCCCTTCCCTACCCAGCTTTTGTCCTTCTGTCAAAACATCCCTCCTCTGTGCCATCTGTCCCTACACAGACCTATTCATAGTTCCCTGAATAGCCATTTTGAGGCAAGGACCGTGTCTTATGCCTTTTCTTATCCCCGGTAGTACAGCATGGGGTCTGGAGCAGCAGTGATGCTCAGTAACTGCAAGAGAAGCTGCCCTTGTCAACCAGGCCCAGGCAAGTAAAATGGGAGACATGGGGTATGGGGGAGGCCTGGCTGCAGCAGAGGGGTTCCCAGGCAGAGGAAGGCTCTGCCTCCCCTTCCCTCGACCACACAGCTCAGTTCTGGAGATCCTGGGGGCTCAGGGTGCTTGGCATCCTCTCCTTTAAGATGCAGCTGGGGCCTGGGGCTTTGGCGCCTCTGGACATTGGGTCCAGGCTGCTCCCAGCAGGAGTCCTTCTCCAATGGGTTACTGCAAGAGAAGCTGCCCTTGTCACAGACCCAGGCAGAGAGTGTCAGCCTTCCCGGGCCTGGAGGAGTGATGACATAACCATCTACTGAGTGCTGACAAGGTACCAGGAATTGTGCTGGGAGCTGATATCCCAGAGGGGAGCAAGTCTGCCTAAGATGTCAATGGGGCAGCTCCTTTGCTTGACTTACTCTGGGAACCAGGATCTTTAAGCCTTTAGTTAGGGTCTACCCAAGTTGGTTCACCTCATCAACAAAACCTGGAGAGTCTTGGTAAGAGAAGGATTTCCTGGGAATGACTGATCCCATGCTCTGAAAAGAATCTTACCCAGTTTCCATTGTATTCTTGTACACCATGTGGGGCAAGGGGGATGATCTGCTAGTTACAAGGGGATAGAGTGATCTCTGCTTTGGCTCAGGCAGGATTTTTCTCCTTCCAGGAGATCTAGCCTTGGATTCACTGTTGGAGTTTCACTGGGATGCCCTTTCATGGATCTGCAGGGAATTCTCAGCATCCACAGTATCTCAGAGCTTGCTTTGAGTACAGTCTTGGTGAATTAGTTATCACGGAGGTAGCTTCTGTCTCAACAGTCTGCCCCACTGGGCACCCCAAATCCCCACACGACTTCCCTCTCCACGACCCTAGCACTGAGAGGTTTGGGGCTTGGGAGTCAATGTTCTCAATCCCAATTGCATATATTCTCCTGTCCCTGGGATCAAAAAGATTCGCTCTTCTTCTGCCTTTGATGGAAAGAGTCTTTTCTCCACTGTGGCTTCTCTACTGAGCAGCACAAGCACACTTCCTGAGCAGAACTGAGCAGTGGCAAATAGCGCATGGCATCACTCCCTGCTTGATCACACCACGCCCTTTGGCTTATACTTTTCCATGTTCTGTGTCTTTTCTCAGTCCTCAAGGAAACTCTGTGAAGTGGGAATTGTCATCATTTTGTCTCATTTGAAGATGAGAGAAGGAGGCTCAAGGAGAAGTTGCAACAAACGGCAGAGCTAGAATTGAATGAAAGCTGCTGGCTCTGCATCTGGGGCTCTTTCCTCAGTACCCAGTTCACTTCCCTCATTCAATGGGGAGCAGGCGTTTTACCTAGAGGAGAGCACAGGTTCAAGGTTTGACCCTACGTGACCATCCCAACTGCCAGGGCCCCTGGAAGCCACTGGATGCCCCTTGAAGACGTGTGGTTTCGCTGAGATGTGATGAACCAGCTGCCACAGGGACCTGGGTTTTGGCTGACGTGTTCCATGGAGCACAGAGCCGTGTTGTGCCCCAGGTCTGAGTCATCTCTGGACATTCACATCAGGTCATTCTATAGTCTCATGTTACTCGTCTTAAAACATTTCTGAGGTTCTTCTTCTTCTTCTTTTAGTTTCTTTTTAAACAAACTTAGTATTTTGAAATAATTTCACACTTACCGGACAGCTATAAAAATAATATAAAAGCCATAAAGAGAACTCCAATATACTCCCCACCCAGATACCCAGATGCATCAACTTCTAACATTTTGCCCCATTTGTCATATCATTCTGTCTATCCATCCATTGTCTGTGTGTCTGTCTATCTATCTAATCTATCTCTATCATCTATCTCTATTTTCCAAAATAGACAAATTTGAGAGCAGGTTGCATACATCAAGTTCCTTGAACACTTAATACTTCCATGTACTTTTTCTATGAACAAGGATAGTCACTTATATAACCACCTTAAGTATAGTGCTCAAGTTCAGAAAATTTAACATTGATAGCAAGTTTACAGTCTAAATTCCAATTTTTTCACATATCTCAATAGTGATCTTTTGGGCATTTTCTCTTCCATTATTAGATTCAGTCCAGGATCATGTACTGCATTTAGTTGTTATTGTCTCTTTTGTCTCCCTTTCTTTTAAATTGTAGAAACACACATGCAACATGAACTTTTCCATCTCAATCACTCCAAAATTTCTGAAGTTCTTGCAGACCTGGCCCATCCTCCTATAGCAATGCTGGTTTTGTAGGCAACTTATTTCCTGGGACATGCTAAGTCACTTGCCTTTTCGCTTTTATTTTCACCCCTTTATATTAAGTGTGTGCCATTTCCTTCCATGTCCTGTGTCTCTAAGAAAAGAAGTGAACTCATTTTTAATGGGTGCCTATGGTATATCAGGCATTGTGATTCCTGTTCTCATTGTATTTAATCCTTAAAACAAGCCTGTGGGGGTTTATTTCCATTTTTACATATTTACATATTTCCATTTTACAGTTCAGGATATTAAGGCTCAGAAGAATTTAGTCACAAAGTCAGAATTTGAACTTGGGTCTTTTAGCCATGCCTTTTCAATATATCCCACTGCCTCCTAAGGAAACTAGTTCCAAGTTAGAGCTGCTTTTGTGGCAGATACTTAAACTCAAATTGAAACTTGAACTCTGCCATGTCTCTAGATTGGGTCAGTTGAGCTTCTCTACACTTCTCTCTTCTGTTCAAGGAGCCCTCGACTCTGAGAGCTAAAGAGACTTTGAATGTAACCCAGTTCCCCTTCCCTGGGGCTTGAACCTGCTTTCCTTCAAGCACGGCATCCTTGAAGGTAAGCCAGACAGATATACTGTTTTCTCCTCTTTTGGATGAGGAAGTATTTTCAGGGAGGATGTGCTAGATATTCTGTTTGCCCCTCCAGGCCCACTTTCAAGCTTTCTCCACCTTTTCTGTGCCCTAAGAGGCTGCACTTACAACAGCAACTGTGGCACTATTTGGCCTCTGGCTTCCCACCGGGAGGCACCAGTAGGAGATTGGGGCGCTTGAGGATAAAGAGGGGGTGCTTAATCCCTCCTTGCTGGCCTCAGGTTGGCAACAAATGATTCTTCCACCTAAAGCCACAGCTCTTCTCCAGTGGCTCGTTCTTATGGTTATAGATCTTGTTGGGTTCCAGTAACAGCCCTCTCCGCCTGTCCCTGGGGTGGTGACAGTTGCTGCTAGTCCCCAGTGCTTTACTACCCCTTGTTGCTGCCCTGACCCCAACTTTGAAAATAGCCCTTACAGCAAATTCTCTCCAACACTCTTGCTTGTTAACTCTTTCCCACCCCTCTTGAGTGGCTCATCCGTTTCCTGAAGAACTTGACTCAGACAGGGTATGACTGCCCAAGGTCACTCAGCAACTTAGGGGCAGAGCTGGTTCTTGAACAGGGACCTTGGACTCCTTGTCTGATGATGATGCTACCTGGGGCCAGCCTTGCTCCCCCAGCTCCCCATTGCTCTGAACCTTATTTTTAGAGCAGTTTTAGCTTTATAGAAAAAATTGAACAGAAATTACAGAATTCTCATATACCCTCCCACCCAGAGTTTCCCCTACTGTTGTCTTGCATCAGCGCAATACATCTGTTACAATGATGAACCGATATTGATAACTTTTTAGTAATTAAAGTCCATAGTTTACATTAGGGTTCACTCTTTGTGTATGTAGTTCTGTGGGTTTTGACAAATGTATAATGCCATGTATTCACCAATTCAGTATCATCAGAGTAGTTTCACTGCCCTAAAAATGCCCTCTGCTCTACCTCCCTCCAACCCCTCTGAAACTGCAGCCCACACACTTGTCTTTATCTGTTATCATTCTGCCTCAGATTCTATTCAAGACTAAGCATCTTTACAACTTGTCTCGCACACATATAACCTGTCTCTCTCACACAGATTCATGGGACACTGCCATCCTGGGTCGGTTTTAAGGACCAATTGACCAATTACTCATGGTCCTTCTCAGGCCAACATGATGGAAGGCACAGACATCCCTGGGTTTAGGCTTTTCATTTTCTGCCCCGAGTGGCCCCACCTCCTCCAGCCTATCATTGCTGACCCAGCTGTGGTTCAGTGCTTCAGCCTAGGGGTCGGAGCACAGCCCTTGGGACCCTCTCTGGCTTGGGGTTCAGCTTTAAACTCCAGAGACTTCCCTGAAGCACTGAATCTGCCATGCTCCTGGAGGCCGGATCCCACACTAGCTGGGCAGGTGGCCCAGAACCCCTCTCTGCCTGATATTGAATAGTGACTGCCATGTCTGCCTATAGGATTGTCTATTCCCATATCCACCCCATCCCAAACTTGGCTGAGCTTCAGGAGCCTTATGGCACCCTTCTCCCTCTTCCACCACCCTCTTTGACAGGCTACTGATCCCAGCCTCCCACCATCACCAGCTGGGTGGCAGCAGTTGAGTTCTGGGAACTCTGTTCCTTCAAGGAGAACCACAACCAATGGCCAGATTTTGGGGCACAAACACTGACACCCTCCATCCCCAACCCTGGGAGAAGAGGAGCCAAGGGCTGGGCATGATGTCAGAACATCAGCCAGGCAGGGTGGTTTCATGATGGGGCAACAATTCCTTTGGGAAACAAGAGTGGCAGGTAAGGAAACTGAGGCAGAAACTCAGGCACGCTGGGGGTATAGCAAGAGGCACCACTCGGGTCCACAGCCTCTCGCCTCAGCCACCGGGCTTGAGCAAAAATAACTCCTGGGCTCCACGATACTGGGGCACTGAGGGTGTGACTGTGGTGCAGGGACTGAGGGAGCCTGAGCTTGCAGACAGAGGCTTCCCCACCTAAGATGCACAGAGTCAAGGGGTGTGTGTGCTCACGTCGGGGCGGGGCAGTGGAGGGGCCTGCAGGGTTGTCGGGCCTGCCTTCCAGGTTTTCTGCCCATTTCCCTTTCCTGTCTATGCAGTAACGCCCTTCCATCTCTCTCCCGCCTGGTACATAATAACCTATTGTACACGTATCTCGTCAACTGTATGTCATCCTGGAGGCCCTTACTGCCTTGGGTCTTCGGTCCCTTGGGTCCTAATGTCTTGGGTCACAACAATCCTGACCCAGCCCAGTGTATACAGCATGAGTGTGACACATTTCGGTCACCTTTGGGGACAGCCCTGGGGAATGGCAGGGCATTTGGGTTTAAATCCTGACTCTGCACCGTCTGGTATTCCTGGGTTGGAAAGCTGGCTGACAGGGCTGCCTGGCGAATGAGTGGGAATGTCCTGTGCTAAAGGAGTGACCCTACTTGTGGGCCACGTGTGGGCCAGGCCCGCTCAGGCCCGGGACCTGACCCTCCCCAGAGGGCCTCCCGGAGGAGGGTGGGGGTGTCTTGCCCCGAGGTAGTGGGGTTAGGATCCAATTGGGTCTGGTATGTGTCATAAACAATCCTAAGGTCCCCTTTTGCCAAATGGCCAGAGGCAACGCAGTGTAGTGCAAACAACACAAGCTTGGGAGTCAGATAGCCCTGAATTATTGCTTCCATCACTTGTAACCTATGCAACCTCGGGCAACTCATTTCTAATTTCTTGGAGCCTGTTTTCCCATCTCTAAAAATGAAGCTAATTACACCTATTTCCCAGGGTGGTTGTGAAGATTAGTGGAAATGCTTATATACAAAGCAGGCATTTTACAAGGTCAGCTATTTTAAAACCATCCCACAAAAATGGGGGGCAAGGGAATCTGGCCCCAGCTTTGCTACCAATCAGCTACGTGACCTCGGATAGCTGTGCCCACCTGTGACACGGTGGTGGGACTGCATTCAATTATTTCTAAGTGCTCTGAGCAAGTGGACCCCAGGGTCTTCCCGTCCCTCCTCTTCTCAGGCTGTCGCAGGTCAGGTTCCTGGGAAGCAGGCTCTGCGGTGGGGTCTGTGAGCAGGTTTACTTGGGAGTGACCACGGAAGCTGCGACCACGAGGGCCACGGCTGCTGCAGTGGGCAGAGAGGGCCGCCCAGCGGGAAGGGGCTGCAGGGGGCCTCAGCTGCTCCTGGGACACAGCTCCCAGGGGATGCGGGGAGAGCCCTTCAGAGATGCACAGGGACAGGCCTGTGTGCTCTGCGTTGACCAGGCGCTGGGTTCCCAGGGAAGGGAAGGGTGTAGACTTGGACTGGCAGCATCCTCTGGCAGAGGGCTTTGCTCAGAGTGGGAGGCTGCTCCGAGGGTCCCGACCTGGGATCCCCAGCCCTCCCGGCTGCTGGGGCAATGAGGGCTTCGTCCCAAGGGGGCTCCGGGCCGGCAGTGCAGCGTCCCAGCACAGGCCCTTCTCGCCTCTACACTTTTTGTGAGGAGAGGTTTGCTGGCTTCTCAGCCTCGGTGCTGGCCTGGCTTTCCCCCACTCCAAGAGAGTCTGTCTGTGAATCCTCTGCCAGAAATTCTGGAGGCTAAAGCTGAGGAATTTGAAGCATTTATGACTTAGCCGGCTTGTTCCCAAACTGCAGGCTTCTCTGAAGAGCCTTCTGGATTTCACTGTGGTTGCTCCTCTGCTCTCAGGACCTCACCAAAGGCCCCCCTGGTCTCTCTTTTCAGGGTCACCCTCTGGCTGCAGGGGCCTGTGAGCCTCCGTGAGGTTGGCTGGGTGATGCTTGTGTGTTTGCAAACCTTGCTTGCCTGCCTGCTCATAGGTAAGAAACAGGGAAGCTGGAGTCAGGCGGTTCTAACCCCTTTCTGTAGGGTTGTTTTGGCCTTGCCACCTAACTTCTCTGGGTTGTTTCCTTACCCCTATAGTGGGCTTACTGCCACCTTCAGAGCCTAGACGAGTGGCTTTTCTAGAGGATGGCCGTCATTTCATCAGACCAGAGCAACATGCCTCTTCCAATAGATGTTTCCTTTTTCTCTCTAAATATGTGGTTTCAATGGTAGCTACTACCTCCTTATATATACTACCTCCTCTCCTCTATCCCCAATCATGGCTAATTGGCCCAGGGGTAGGCATCTGATTCAAACAGGGCTAATTATTAGCATTCAGGCACTTACTTGGAGCCTCATATTTGTATCTCAAGCAATGAAATCTGTATAGCATGACCACGGCAAATAACTAACCTTGCCATTTTCCTGCCTCCCTCTCATCCCATTGCAGACATCACTAGTCAGTGTGAGGCCTTGGAAGAAAGAGTGTTGGATCGATTAGCAGTGCCTTCCACAGATATGTGAGGAGTATAGTAAGCAGGCTACCCTGGCTTGCAGGAATAACAATAGCAATAAGAACTCGGATCTGCCAAGGAGCTTTTGGGTTCACAGAATATCCACAGCCACAATATTGTTGCTATAAAATGGTCCTCCTTGGTCTGGAATGGTGATGACCATCGTCAGAGCAGAGCTTCAGGAGGGAAACCTAGAGAAGGTGACGTGAGAAGGAGATACCTCCTGAGCCAGGCAAGCAGAACCAAACCCAGTGCTCAACAGTGGGACAAAGCCCCCTCACATTCTCACTACAGACAAAGAATGAGGATCAGAGAGGTTAAGTGACTGGCCCAATACCACACAGCTAGTCAATCCAGGGCTCACACTCAGGTCTTTTGCCTCCGAATAGAAACTTTCAGGGATTCTAGAAAGTGTGCTTGTGTCCTCTTGTGTTCAGTTACCAACAGTGACAAGCTCCAATGAGTAACTTGACTCCCTGACACACTGGAAAAATCTAAGAGAAGATGGTTGCTGTGTGTGGCTTGTTTTTCTTTTTTTCCCCTGGAAATCCATTTTGAAATATGATCTCATAGAGTTATTGAATATATGCTTTGATGCAGCATCTTTAAGTTTTCCAACATTTATTTAGAGGCCAGTGTGAATAAACCTGAGACATTAATGGAGGAAGCAGAGACTTCCAATGAAGTCTATTTATTATGGGCACAGGCCATTCCGATGACACTGTGTGCTTGGGCAGGGCTGCACGGCTGGGACAGCCCTCATCCTTGCTTACTTCTGTTCCCCACTGCTGGTCCACTGATGATCCCCAGCTGCAGACTCAGGAGCCTGTCCCCTGGCCATGGGAGGGCATGGGCAGATAACAGCTTGGCAGCCCCGAAAAGTAGGAACATGTTGGAAGTAAAGTAAAGCAGTTATTTTAGGTAAAAAAAAAAAAAAAAAAAAAAAAAAAAGACCCAGAGTCTGGTGGAGTAGCTGGACACTGCTTGGTGGCAGCACCCTCTTTCCTGGCTCTGTTATCCAGCTTGCAGGCTTAAGCTCCTGCCTCCATTCCTGTCCTGCACTGTAACTCCCCAATGGGACTCAAAAGGTCCTCACCCAATTCTGGCCAGTCCCCTTTCTGAAGCTGTCACCCTTCTAGAATAATGTCACCTTCCTCCTGATCTCAGGCCTTGCTTTCTGTTCTGCCTGTGGCTCAGTCTCCCTGCTAGAGTCCTCCTCTCCTTCCCTCCCTCCCTGTATCCCTTCCTGAACTGGGTCCAGCCTGTGTTTTCCTCACCTACGAGACTTTAGATGTCCTGGCTGTTTTCTCTGGGCCCAGCAGTGGTCAGCTAGGTCAACTGCTTCAGCCACCGCTGCCCAGATCCAGGTGTGTGCCCTGCCCTCCAGCCCAGGTGCCTATGCTCAGCCTGCCTCTTGCTTTCTGCCTAGGAGGAGGACAGACCCCTAAAATCCTCACTCCAGGGGAATGGCAGCCAGGCCACTTCCTCTTCGGGCATTCATACCAGCATCCTCTTTCCAGAACACCCCAACTCGTAAAGGGTTTGGCAGGAAAGGGCACAGAATGTACCCAGGAAGGAATATCGTTGGAGTTTTGTTAAATTTCCTTCACTCAATTTCAGCGTGTCCCGCAGTCAGTAAAGGAGAGACCTATCACTTCCCCTCTGCCAGGTAAATAAACAAACAAACAAATAGTCAAAAGGAAACACAGTAGTTATGCTAAAAGGAATGCTGATCCATAGTTGAGTCAAACTGCATTGAAACTGCTCCCAATGCCCATCTCCAACCTGCATGGCCTGGGATAGCCAGGATTAAACAAACATGGAGGTAGCAGGGAAAAGTGAAGAGAATGAAGACTTCAGAGTTAGAATAAGGTTTGAGTCCCAGCTCTGCCACGTACCCACTGACCTCTCTGAACCTTTGTTTCCTCTTCTGTAAATTAAGGTAACAATAGCAACTATCTCACAGGTTGCTCTGACATCTGTAAGACCAACACAGTGCCTAGCACATGGTCATAGTCCAACAAGAGTTCGTCTAAAGCCTTCCCTTTACCACTGGAGATCATCACAGAATCATGGCCTCTTGGATAATGGGCTTGGATCTTATCTTTCCCAGGAGGGATCATCCATTTCTTCCAACACACTTTAGTTTGGGCAGGGCACGGGTTACACATGGCACAACCAAAGGGGTATGATCCTAGAGCCAAGGGGGTTTGCAAGTTCCTAGTCAGGACAGAATAGAATCATGGGAGGAGATGGAGCTAAGTTCGTGTGAGCTCTGAATTGGGGTTAAGAGAAAAGTCAGAGGGCTTGGAAGTCCCTTGAGTGTAGGCATATGGGACAGAGAGCATGTCTCTTTTGTTCTCTGTGATATATTCCCAGGCCTAACCCAGTGCGTGGAACAGACATTTAAAAATACACTGAATGAATGAAGGACAACACTATCATTTCAGAGCCTGGCTGTTTCAGGATATCCATTTGAAAACAAGGCAAAGGGGAATAGCTGCTGGCAGGAAACAAAAGTTCTCCAGCAAACAGATAGGTCTGTCTCAGTGCAAAGGGTCAGAGGTTGGTCAGACAAGCTGGAACCAGGTTCTAGAGGCTTGAGCAGACAAAGCGTTCTGGATTCTAGTCTATATAGATACTGGAGGCCACTGAAGGTTCTGAGGAAGAAGTACTGAGTGCAAGTGGTTCGAACATGAGCTTTGGAGCCAGGCTGCCTGGGCTCCAAGACCAACTCTGTCACTTATGAGTCATATGATCTATATGCAAGTCACTAAATTGCTCTGTGCCTTTATTTTTTCATCTGTAAAATGGGGATGATAATGCTACCTACCTCAAAGCATTGTTGAGAGGATTAAATGGGATTAATTGTATAAAGTACATATTGTTTAAGTGCTTGATAAGCACCACTATTAGCATTATTTCAGAGGGATATAAGATGATCTGAGTTATGCTTCCAGAAGGTTCAGCTGGGAACCTGAAGGAATAGCCCAAAGGAAAACTGGGTAAGAGACCATTGCAATATCTAGGTGGGAGAGGATGGAGCCTTAATTAGAGCCACGGTGGGGGCCAGGAGAGGATGGTGTCAATGCTTTGCAAAGGAACAACCAATGCAACTGACTGGATGTGTTGGAGAGGGAGCAACAAAATTCAGGACTACCTTGAGGGCCTGAGAGTGAGGGTGTCTGGGAAGAGATGGCACTTCTGAAAGGGACAAAGGATGCCTGCAAAAGAAGCAGGTATGGAGAAGAATAAAAATTCAGTTTAGGGTGTGCCAAGTGGACTTGGGGTAGCCCATTCAAGAGATGTTGGGAAGCTAGAAGTGCTCATTTGGACTGAGTGAGATGTTGGGGCTGGTGGGAGAGTGGGAAGTAGAGGAAGCCAGGGAGAGATGTAGGGGAAGAAGTTTGGAAGACAAGCCCTGGGAGCATTCACATTTGGAGGCTGGGGGAAGAAAAATCCCCACCTAAGAGCAAAGAGAGCAGCATCCAGAGAGGCGGAGGAGGAGCAGAAGGATGCATTGTCTCTGAAACATTGGCAGCTGAGTTCCTGGAAGAAGGAGGAAGTTGGCAGCAAGGCCAGATGCTTCCAAGAGCGAGGGAAGTGGGGCCAGGACTGGCCCATTGGATCCAGTGCTTACCACTCAGAGAGAAATATCTGCTCAGAAAAACTAGAGCCAGATTTTATGGGTTCAGAAAAGAAAGGGGAAAGGGAGGAAATGGAATCAGCATGGATCTCCATCTTTCAGCAACTTGTCTCAAGGAAAAAGTAAAATGGTTGAAGATGGCACTGCAGTGAGAATAGGCTCAAGTGCAAGGTTTTTTGTTTTCAGCCCAGAAATCTGCATGAGTTTAGAGTGAAAGGGGAGGAGGGGGGAGCTTGAGTTTGCAGGAGGACAAGGGAGCCGGTCCTGGAGGATGCAGGTAGAGGAAGGGGCAGCCTTGGAATGAGGAGGGACCTTTCTTCCCTGAGGCAGGAAGAAGTGAAGAGAGGCAGTGAGCAGGGCCTGAGATGTTGAAATGCTGAGGAAAGAACATGAAGCAAACAGCTCTGATTTTCCTGATGAAGGAAGAGGTGAGGAAACGTGAGGGTGAAGGCACGAAAATGGTGTTTGGGGAGATAAAGGCAATTGTGAGAGATGACAGGGGACTCAGAAGGCAGGGAGTACCCAGTGGCAATTGGATGATGACAAAATAGCAGGTAGTGCATGTCCATTCTGTGATTTTCTCCAGCAATTCCATGCTGGGGAACAAAAGTAAAGAAGCCTAAGATTTCTTTACTGCCCTTGGCACATTTGGGTGAAAGAAGGGTGGGTTTAGAGAAGCAAGGAAGCTTTGAGTATAAGACAAAAGTCAAACAGCTCTCAGTGGAGCCCATGGTGGACTTTGGGTCCTTGTTGGCTATTTGGAACATATGAGTAAAGACAGCGATTTCTCAGCAACCATTAACAAGGGAGACTTTAGAAAAATGACCCTAAATCTGTATTTGGCTTGAGGGTATGTTGTATGGTTTCATACAGTAGCAAATCTGCATGGATCATGAAGTTGCAGATCTTGGATGTATGATTACATGGCAGCTGGGCATGGAGTATTTTCTGACAAAATACAATGAGCCCTCAAAGGAATCTGGTGCTATCTCATCATGCCACTGAATTATTTCAGATGAGATGGATTTGTGACACTCCCCCACCCCCAGGACGGAAGCGCCATTTGGGAAGGGACCCTGTACTTTCTGATCCCATTTTGTGCGTAGAATGCTGCTGAATCCAAAACAGTATTCCTACAAACATTCCCTGACTTCCTGAATTCTCACCATGGGCAGTTTGGGACCCAGCCCAGGTTGTTGGCTGAAATTCTTCTTGTCCATTGAATCCCACTTTATTTATGCCTGGGTAGGCCCCCTGCTGCCATATGTGGGTCTACTTCACAGGGGGATTGGAATCATCATGAAAAGAACGAGAGAAAGCTCTGGATCTCATTGACAAATCACAATGAAGGGAGGGAGGTCAGAAAGTCATTTAATCTGTAAATGAAGATGTGTGGATGGGTAAATTTTAACAAAGCAAAGCAATCTGGCTGTAGATGGTGAGCTTGGTCTCTCACATCCAATGGCAGCACTGGTCATTGGTCTAGACAGCATGCGATCACAATGCAGGAGAACAGGACATTATGGGAATTATCTGGGAGAACCATTAATGCAGCAAGTCCAGACTCAAACGTGCAAGCAATAGCCCAGTGCCCTGCGTCACCCAAGAGCTTGGAAGGGAGAGGAGGCGAGGAGTCCGTGCTGGTAACTTGGCATGGGGTACACTCCCTGGTCACCATCTTATTGTCCATTAGTTTAGGCCAAATGTCTGCAGTTCAGTGAGAGTTTATATTCTCCACTATCACTGTAAATAAGGAAAGATGTGGTAACCTCTGAAGCCTGAGTGAGAAAAGGCTTCCAGGAGCAGCTTTTCAGAAACAACAACAAATGTTTGCCAAGGGCAGGCTCTGTATTCCTAGGGGGGTGGGGTGGGGGAATGAGGCCAACGTCAGGGTTTCCAGGAAGATATATAACAGCCGGAGAATCACACAGGCCCAACCCTAGCTCCCACACAGAGCAAACATGTAACAGATCAAATATTTATCTATTGTCCTGTCCACTGCAATAAAACATGGCACTCCTTAAAGCGGTCGCCTTAATGACGTTTGAGTGTCTTGGAATGCCACCTCGGGCTAACAAATTGGATCTGAAGATGTGAAAACATGAAAATCGATAAAAATAAATGAAAAGTTCATTTCATTGATAAAGCATCATTTATCTTAATCATTGGGGTCTCTCCTGAATGCCCTGTTAAATGCCACCATCAGAGCCGGTGCCCGTGTGTGCAGAAGGCCCAGTGGAGTTGAGGCAGGAAAATGGAATACAGATTGCTCAGGCCATGGGAGCCTGTTAAGGAGAGAAACATCATTCCAGAGCAGGAATCCACTGGACTGGTTTCCAACCAAGGAGTTTCCAAGTGGGGGTTTCCAAGGATGTTTCTGGAATTTTACAACTCCCAATGAAAAAATGATGTGTCTTCCCATGAAAGGTATTTCACAAGACATTAACTCTGATGCATAAGTGGCCCCTCTTCCCCTCTCGATAGGCTTTCCTATCAATGTGGCAGGCATCGTAACAATTATAATTCATGTTCAACTAATATGAATGTGGAGAATGACATTATTATCCTAACCCAGGAAGTCTACCTTGTCTTGTCTGCAGGCTGGATGACAGCACCTCCCCTCTCCCACTGAATCCACACGGAGATGAAACAGCAGGAGTCCTGGGTGGTGAGAGGTTCTGGAAGCTCTGGTCTCCAAAGCTCGGCTTTATGGCCTGTCATATTTTCTCAGGGCTGCCATAACAAACTAGGTGGCTTCAAACAACAGAGATGCATTGCCTTGCAGCTCCAGAGGCTGAAAGTGTGAAATGAAGGTGTTGGCAGGGCCATGCTCCCTAGGGAACCTGTACGGAAGGCTTCCTCGCCTCTCCTAACTTCTGGTGTTTGCTGGCAACCCTTGGCATTCCTTGATTTGTAGATGCATCCCTCTGCCTCCTCCATCTTCACATGACCTTCTCCCCGTGTCCATCTGCCAACTCCTCTCCTCTTACAAGGGCACTAGTCATATTGGATTAAGGCCTCATCTAAACTAATCACGTCTTCAAAGACCCTGTTTCCAAATAAGGTCACCTTCATGGGATGGGGGTTAGGAATTGAACATGTCTTTTTGGGGAGACTCAATTCAACCCGTAATTAGGCCTGATAGGCCTCCTTTCCTTTATTTCACAGATGCATTTCTATCCAGTCTGTCTGGTTTCCTTAGTTCTTCTCAGAGGAGAAAAATGTGGAAACGATGGGGATGTCTAAGAGCTCCTGCTCCCCAGCAGGCTTGGGGAGCTGGAGCCTTAGGAGTTGAAAAGCAGACCCAAGGCTTCCAGAGCATGCTGGAGACCAGATGGGAGGTGGGCAGGCACTCGAGCTCCCCACCTGGTCTCCTCTATCTCCAGCCTTGTCCTTGGAATGAAGATGGGAAGGGAGCCTCCCCTTCATTTTGCTGACATTGCTTTGCCCAAAGTTTTCCCATACAGTAGCCAGAAGGCTTTTTAAAATGTAAATTGCTTCCCACAACTCTTAGCATAAAATCCTAATCCTCTATCTGGGACCCCCTCTCCTCCCTCACTCTTTGTCCTCAAGCCCTCCTGGCTTTCTTTCAGTTCCTTGTGAAACCAAGTCTCTTCCTCACTCGTGCTTTTCTCTTGTCGGTAAGCTCTTCCCCCGAGTTTCTTGATGATTCAAGTGTTACATTGAAAACAGCACTTTGACAGAAACCTCTCTCGACTTCAAAATCTAAATTAGAACTCCGATAGTTTTTCCGTACTTCTCCTCCATTGGAGTCATCTCTATTTACAAGTAACACTGATTTGTGATTATTTTCCACGTGTCTCCCGTATTGGACCGTAAGCGCCATGAAGTGATGCTTACTCGGCACTGAACATACTGTGACCTAACACATCGTTGGCACTTAACACACACTTGTTGAATATATGGCTAAATGGCTAAATTAATGGATGAGTTCCACCAAGTACACAACCTGCAAATTTCTCCAGAGGCAAATAGATCTCACAGCCAAACAAGCTTGTGATGTGCTGCTGCATTCTCTGCCTCCCCTTAGAGATTCATAATAGGCATTAATGTAGGATGGTCCAATTAGAAAACAAAAACAAAGCCTCAGAAAGCTACTTGAATTTTCTTTAGACTCATGTTTTCCAAACTTATATGAATGTGACTTTTTTTCACTTAGCACCTATTAAGCTCCTGCAGAATGCACTTTAAGAGATGCTCCACTAGCAGCTTCCCTGGAAAGCCTGACATTCTCAAGATTGACACGAATGGTTTGGGGACTGCCCATCCTGCATTGAGCACCCTCAAGGTTGCTGTTTCTGCTGCCAGGGACACGTGAACACATGTGCATGTATTCACATGAGCAAGCCCCACTGTAGCAAAGCAGCGGGGTGAGCAAAGTTGGGGGCTAACCTGGGCTTATATTTTTAATGTAAAATTCAGGTTTGAAAACAGTAGAAACCAGGAGTTTGCCAATATAACCTTTGCAGTTGCAACTGTGAGCAACTCAGAAGGTCCATCTTTTCTTTTGCTGAGACCTGAATCTGCAAGCATTAGAAAGCTGGTGTGTAGAGGGAAGGTCCCTTAGTGGTGAGTGAGCCTACTTCCTAACTCAGCATCTGCATCTCAATGCTCCTAACAAAGAACCCTTCTCCCAGATTTTGGAAATGTCCACTCTGTGCTTGCACAAGTGAAATAGCAGCCTTCATAGCAGAATATTATAGGGTATTTAGTAACCCTTAATATTTTCTTAGTACATTATAAATTAGTAGCTCTAGTAACATGTAAAAATGAAAGCTTAATCAAACCGCACAATTCACCATAATAATCAAAGGGAAGACATGTTTTTATAAAATTCAGTTCAGGGCACATGGGAATCTCCAGTAACATGCTCCCCCGCCCCCATTATGTCTCAGCCTCTACTTTTGAATTTACTATCAAGGCAGTGTCACCTCCTTCTGATAGAGCTTTCATTCTTCATTTCCTAGTTCCAAGAGACAGGGTATGTGCATCTGGATTTACAAAATGCTCAGATTCGCATTTTAAAACTTGAAAGGATATTTTTTTAATACCGAGTGTAAAACAATCTCCAAGATATGATGTTAAGTGAAAAAAGCAATGTGCACAAAAGTATGCATGTTATTTATATTAAAAAAACCAAGATTTTCTATGTATGCTCATGCTATATATGTCTGGAGTATACATAGAAATTGATCAAAATAGTTGCCTCTGGGGACGAGTATTTGTTGCTGGGGAGAGAGGAAGGAGGGAGACTTAGATTTTTCTCCCATTCATTCTTTCTGAATTTTGTACCATGTATGTATTATTTATTAAAAGACCATGAATTTAAATTTAAAAAAGAAAAGAAAAAGAAAAGTACCCAGTGAGCCTAGAGACTTGATCCTTGTCTTGGTTTCTGTTTTTAAGGAGATGAGGGTTGGGTTTGGTTTATTCTTTTGATGCCTTTTGTCCCCTTCAAAAACATAAGGCATTTATTAACTTGCAGATTCTGGGATCTAAAGGAAAACCTCTAAATAAGATGACAGGGTTTTAATAAAACTAGGCCCAGAACTTGGGATTCAGTTTTCAGGCACAGACCTCAGGCCCTAAACAAAATTTTCTAATCAATTAGACCCTTTATTAAAAATCTTTTTGAGTGTTCTAATGTGCTTTCATACTGTGTATATGTAAAATATAAAAAGAGGGCTCTTAATAAGGGCACTTGCACATTTGTAATTTTAATGTCAGGAATAACAAGGAGACACAATTCTTAGAGCAAAGCACGTTTAAATGAAGGCATTCCTCTTATTTCATACCATTTTAGGATTGCTCAAGGAGACAAAGCGATTATTTATCTTGATGAGCTACCAGGAATTTAAAAGAGAGCAAACAGAAATATTACCCTATTTAGCGCTTCCTAGTGTGAGATGTAATATATAAAAAAGGTTTGTTTTCTTTTTCATAAACAGACACAAGAGTATGTTTCCTTTATATCGTCAATGCTTATCATGGGAACAATTCTCAGAGAAAAATCTCCAAGGAAATATGTAGAATATCCAAGTTTTTATGGCTTCTGAGATCCTGTAGATAGGGATAGTACTAAGAAATGATGATAAGGCTGAAAGGAATATTTTGGACATTATAGGAGGCTGAACCAGTAGATATGGATCAAAAGGAATTTCTCAAATGCAAACTAAGAATGGGCTTTGTACAATGGGCCTAAAGTAGTGACAAGGCAGGCAGGGACTTCTGGAGTCTAACATTTATGAAAATACTATAATGAAGCTGGACTCTCAGCACAAGTTATTAATTATCCCAAGGCCTTGGTCAACTTAGGGGTGTAAGTTTTAAGTACCACAAGCCACAGCTCTCTGTCTCTGAGGGTGTTCTGCCATGTGTAAGTGTGCAAATATTTTCCGCCTACTTCTTGCCCCCTTCCAGCTCCTTTCCTCTTCCCACAGGGGCCTGGGGCAACCAGAGCATTATATTTCAAAGGTGGGTTCATGTAGAGGGGACACAAGTCACCACAAGCCCTCGAGTAACCCACACAAAGAAACTGCTTGGCTTTGGTCTAAATGACTTACATTTTTCCTCACTGGAATTAGCCAATAATTGCATGTGGGCAGACTTAGCCAGAAATGGTCTAAATGATCAATTAGAAGGCAAAAAGGAGTTCCTTTCTTTAAAGTTCAAGGGTCCTTGTTGAAGAGCCTATTTCCCAAGTGAAGCTCATGTGGCCCGCACCCAGTTCTCAGTGGTGCCTGAATATATTGTGCATTTGCTTAATGATAATGAATTGAGTACTTATTTTGCAGGAAAATATAGGGCATTTCCATTACATGCAATCAAGCAAAAAGGCTGCAAAATGTGCCACTCCATTAATTCTAAACAGAATCCTTCCCAAATGTCACCCTGAAACCAGAATATGGGGTTATTATAAATCTGAAGGAATTAAGAGTAATTTTCATTTGTACAAAAGATTGGAGGGACATGACTCCTGCCACACACACACTATTAATTGGGCTAAATTCGATTTGCCAATTTCAGCGTGAATCACTAAGCTCTGACCTAGCCGGCCCTGGTAGTGAGACCAGTGGGCTTGTGTCTTCTTTGAAGACTCAGACACACACACAGAGACACACATGCACATACATACACACACATGCACACACACACAGACACACACACAGACACAGACACATAAGCTTAGAACATGGCCAGTTATTAACAAATACGTTGTTAAAAGGAAAAACAAATCCCAGCTTCTGGAAGTCACTTAACCTCACTGAGCCTCAGTTTTTTCATCTTTAAAAGGGGATTATAACACCTACTTCAGTGGAGTCACGAAGCAGAAATGAGCTCGAGCACATCAGAGCACTTAGTGCTGTGCCTGGCACAGTTTACAGCCATGAATGGGAACTATTACCTTTATTTTCATCTTCTGGAATCTCTCTTTTGCCTAAGCTGGTTCCCACACGATACGGAGGGAAATCTGGATCCAGCATCAGGAGATGGGACCATCTTCCCAGGCCATTGCAAAGTCCCTAGGGCCTGGGAAGTCTGGACCAGTCCACTGAGTTATTGATCCTTTCCTTCCTAATTTTGATTCCCCGTATCCCTGGGTTGTAGCTGGACTTGTGGGAGAGCACAGAGCAGGAGACAGGAATAAGCAGGTTAAAGTGGTTCAGTGGACGCTCCAGTCTGCCCACAACGAGAACTTCCGGGCAGTGGGGATCCCAGGGTGGTCCATTATTCCACGTTCCGGTACTTGGTGAAGAGGTTGTACAGCACTCGCAGTGTGGATTTCAGGTCACAGTTGACGATGTCTGAATAGAAATCAAAAGACACAAATTGCTCCACATCATCATCTCCGTCCATCCTTCCATCCACCACCCACCCCTGGGTGCCCCGCATGGTCCTGGGGTGGGAGTCCCCTATACCCGAAGGACATCATTCCATCCTGCTGAGAGAGAAGAGCATCATTCCTGAGGCAAAGAGGGTTAGATGAGTGTTGAAGAACGGCCAGAACGTGCAGCAAGAATTCAGAGTAGAGGCACTGAATAAAGGAAAGTGATCCAGCTCTGGAGTCAGGCAGGCCTGGTTCATTTCCTGCTCTGCCGTGTGTGGATGTCAGCAAAACATCTTCATCTCACCGAGCCTTGCTTTTCTCATTTGCACAAGGGGGATGATAGTATGACGTAAGAGGAGATAATAAATGCTCTGGGATTCAAAGGTGGGAGAGAGCATGCTGAGCCATTGGGAAAGGAGCGATTGGGGGAGATGTCAGCACTCTAGCAATATTCTGGTCAGCAGGAAAAGGGTTCCTACAAGACCCAAGACAGAAGCAAGTGGCTCCAGCAGGCTGGGCTATGGCTCCAAGTTCTTATGCTTGGGACTTTTGCAACTGGGGCAGCGACAGTCAGTTGGGCTGTGAACAGTGAAAGGCCCACAAACTGAGGACCGAGAGCTGGGGTACTTCCTCAGGGCTCCCCCCAACGCTGACTCCTCCTGCTTGCTCCCTCCTAGGCCTCATTCCTGAGGCAGACCAACCCTGCTCTGTTCCAGCTCTGCTCCAAGCTCTCTTGCTGATAGACCAGGGGTTCCCAGGGATGACCTGAGAGGCCCAGATATTGCAACTTCTCCTTTTGCCCCCATGTTGGTTCACCCACATACCTGAGCCTCCACCTTCTCCTACTTTCCTTGCTCCTTCAGGTTTGGGGCCCACCTGGGATCCTGGCCAGTGGCTGAGCCATGCCTCCCTGCCGTTCATGCCAGGTCAGGAGTTTCTCCTTGAACTACCCTCTGTCAGGTGTAGTCCCATGCCCTCTGGCTGATTCCTGTCCTCTCCTGACTGCTCAGTGTTGAGTGTTGCTTAGATTCTGCCTGAGTCAAAGATTGGTAAGCTACTCCAGGAAAAGCAGAGAAGGGCAAAAAGGAGCTCACCAAGGGAGCTCACCAAAAGGAAGGTAAGGTGGCACTGGGGCCGCTGCAACAGACTCCTAATTGGGCTCCTCAAAGCCTCTTGCCCTCTCCTATACAGTCTACCCATCATAGCCAGACAATTAGCACTCTAGGGACAGCTGTGCAGTATGTGCACTGTGTAACTCCGGGGCACACCATTGACATTTCCAGGGCACCAGTCCCATAGACCACAACATAATTGCTGTCCCCTTGGAGTTGTGTAGCTCACAAATTGTATGACCATATATGGGATCTGTGCCAGATATGAAAATAAGGATGTTACCTACTGCTCAAAATATTTGACTTACCCATTTCACTTAAAATAAGGTCCAAACTCCTAAATCATGGCTTTACAAGGTGTAACCTGACCCAGCTCATCTCTCCTGCCTCATTTTGTGCCATGCTTCCCATCACTCGCTATGCACCACAGTCACCCTGGCTTTCTTCCACTGCTTCCCAACTGCCTTTCCAGCTCAAAGCATTGTCTCCTCTTGGAATCTTCTGATACTCCACCCTGGGTGAGGGTGCCCTTTTACATTTTCACAGCCCCCAGGCTCTTTCTTCATAGCACTCTAGTTGACATTACCTGGCCTGTAAGTTCCTTGAGCACAGAGAGCCTGTCTTGTTTTGCTCTGGTACCAGCCCAGCCCCTGCTGTATAGGCCCTCAAATATATTAATAGATAAATGAATGAATGATTGCCTAGTGTCCTGGGAGCTATGGAAGAGAATTCCAGAGAGAGGGGTGGTTAGAAGGGTCACAAGTCCCCAGTAGGGTGAGGAGGTTCAAGGCTGAAAAGAGGTCCTGTGGGACGTGGCCCCAGCTGGTGATAAAATGCTAAAAACCAAATGGGCAGAGAAGAAGTGGAGACAACAGGCATGGGTTGCAAAGGAGGAATTTGGGGACCCAAATGTAGATGGAAGTAGGATGATTTGTTTTCCCTTTTCAAAGATAGGTGAGTTCTGAGATTGCTAGAAAAAGAAGACGTCCAATATGGGAGAATGTTTCAAACTGACCATTTTAGTTAATTTTAATGCCCATGAAGGTTTGAAGCTCATCTCCTCTGTAGTTATGTGACCCTGGTAAAGCCATTTAACTTCTCTGAATCAGTTTTCTCATTGGAAAAACTGGGCACTATCTTTATGAAAAACACCTAGGACATACAAAGAGCCCCCCCGAGAGGCAGTTTCCTCCTTGTTTTCCCACTCTGCCCAAGAGCAGGGTTGTGATGTATGGCTGTGCAGTCTGTGCACTGCACAACTCCAGGGGGGTGCCATTCAGAGAGATTAAGTAAGCCCTGCTCCCTAGGAAATCTAAATTGTTTCTCCCTACAGCCCATCACCACTGGTTGTGCCATGAAGAGGGGACACTTCAGTCAGAGAAGCTGCTTATCTGTTCTTATCAAGAAAACCAAGGACCACCCAGGAAGAAAGACACAGGCAGGCCAGCAGACAGGCGGGAGAATGGGCTATCACAGCCAGGGAATGAACTGCAACTCCATGCTATATAAACAGAGTCTCTTTAAATCCGTGGCCTCATAAATTATGCAATTAGCAACTCAGTACTGCTCTGATCATCTCTGGTGCTAGCCCAGGGCCCCTCTCTGGGAGCGGACAGTCAGGGCTGTGGAGCTCCTGGTTAGAGGCAATCAGAGCAGAAGTTGTCTGCTGGCTGAGGCCAAGGAAGAGACAAATCAGACACAAAACAACAGGCTCTGGCCAGGGGGAAAGGACTCAATGTTTGCTCCCTTCACCTAGTGGCATTAGGGACTGTTCCCATTTAAATGAGTGAATGGTTCTCTAAATGATGCAGAAGTCAGAGGAAGGAGGGGAAAGCTCTTTGCAGCAGGAAATCATCAGTCATTACACAGAGGGATACGTCCCAGGATGGCATGCCCTCATGGACCCTTTTGTGACACCTCAATCTCCCTCAGCTCAGTCTGAGGCATTTGCTGAGGCCCTCCCTCTGAGCTTTCTGCCCTGGGTCCCAGAGTCTCTTGACCAAGATGGGGGGAGACCCTGATGGCTCAGTGCCACCAGCTGGTGAGGGCTGGGATAAGTCCCACTGCTGTGGACCTGCTCCTGGGGTACGTCTGGCCCCAAGGTGCTTCAGCCTCCACACCCCACACCCCACTCCCCCAGGAAATATCTCATCCTCAGTCTCTGCCTTGCTTCCCCAGCTACCCCCTTTTCCCTGCTGGGACAGGCTCCATGCTTTAGAGACAGGTCTCTGTGATGGTGGCCCGCCACCCTCTCTGGTTCTTTTGCTAATTTCCTTACATACAAAAAAATCTAAAATATGAGAATCATATAGAAAAGTTCATGTAACATATATACTTAACAGTTTTAAATATTTCTAAAGAGACTCCCCATGCAACCACCAACCAGGTCAAAAACAGAACACTGCCAGACCCTGGATGCCAGCCCCACTACACTCCAGATCACAACCCTCTCTCAACCCCCTAAAATAACCACTACCCTGACTGTGATGGTAAGTACTCCCTTGATTATCTTTATAGTTCTCTTATCGACATATGCACCCTTAAACAGCAGATTTTAGTTTCGCCTGTTCACGTACTTTATATAAACGGAATCATACTAGGTGTATTTGTTTGTGATTCACTTTTTTTTACAATTAAAAATGATGTTTATAGGATTCACCCATGCCGTTGCATTCCTCTGTTCATTTTTATCAGTTTTATTGAGATACAGTTTATTGTTTTATTGAGGTATAACTATAATTATTCAACAATATTTCCGTAGTTTTTCAAGAATAAAATGCTTCTCAATTTGTTGTCTTCCACTGGTAGCTTTTCAGTGCCCTGAAATGGCTGTGTTTGATAATTTTGTCCAGTTTTATATTTGTATTTTTTAATTTATTTTTTATTAGAGAAGATGTAGTTTTACAGAGAAATTATGCAGAAACTACAGAGTTCCCATCCCCCCACCCACCCACAGTTTCCTCTATTACTAACACTTTGCATTAGTGTGGTAGTTTTGTTACAATTGATGAAACAGTGTTATTATAATTATACTATTTACCCTAGTCCATAGTTTACATTAGGGTTCCCTCTTTGTGCTGTACAGCCCTATGATTTTTTAAAAAAATTTATTCTGGTAACATGTATACATCCTAAAATTTCCTCTTTTAGCCACATTCAAATATATAATTCAGTGGTGTTAATTACATTCACAAAGTTGTGCTACCATCACCACCATCCATTATGAAAACTTCCATCACCCCAAACAGAAATTCTACCAATTAAGTATTCACTCCCCATTCTTTACCTCTGTCCCAGGTCACCTGTATTCTATATACTTGTAGAGAGACATATATGCTATATATTTTGCTGAGAATCATCACTGACCTCTTCATGCTGTAATAACTAGAAATCCCTCCGCTGATTTCTCTGTTCCTTCTTTTTCATTGTCATTCTTGTGTAATAAACTATTGTATGAATATGCTACTATTTATTTACCCATTCTACTGGGATTTTATATTCCTATTTAGACAATAATGGATATACTTGTTTTTGTCTCTTAGTCTATGAATACGATAGCCATGAGTGGAACTGCTCGGTTATAGGGTATATTAGTTTCTTATTAGGCTAGAGCAAATAACCATAAACTTGGAGGCTAAAAACAACACCAAATTTATAATCTTAAAGTTCTGGAGGTCAAAAATCTGAAGTGGGTCTTGCTGGGTAAAAATCAAGGTGTTGGCAGGGGTGCATTGACTTCTGGAGGCTCCAGGGGAAACTCTGTTTCCTTGCTTTTTCCAACGTTAGAGGCTGCTCGTATTCCTTGGCTCATGGCCTCTTCCACCTTCAAAGCCAGTACCGAGTGGCTGATTTTCCTGGGCTGTATCACTCTGCCACTCTGACTCTCCTGCCTCCCTCTTGCAATTCTAAGGACCCTCATAATCACATTAGGTCTAGCTGGATAATGCAGGACAATCCCCCCAAAACAAGATCCCTAACTTAATCACATCTGTAAAGTCCCTTTGCCAAAGACAGTAACAGATTCACAGGTTCTGGGTTTAGGATGCGGACATATTGGGGAGAGGGGAGGCACATTTTTCTGTCTACTGCATAGGGCATTATCAATTTTCAACTACATTAGATAAGGACAGACTCTTTTCTAAAATGGTTGCACACTTACACTAGCAGTTGCTCCACATCCTGCTAACATTTGGTATTACTGGAGCTTAAAATTTTTGCCACTGTCTGGTTCTGTATACTATCTCCTAGGGGAATGGGGGAATTGAATGATTTCCCATATTACCAGCCACTGATCAAGTCCTTTCCCAAACGAAGTGATCACCTGGAACTAAGCTGCTATCACATGCCTGGTTTTTCAGGATGGCCTGCAGTTAGTTGTCAGGCCCTACTCTCAGATTCCTAACATTTTAGATATTTCATCAGCCTGCTGTCTTTCCTAAAGGCTTCCTTCCAAATCCCTATCTGCCTGTGAAGCTGGTATCTTAACCAAATTTGATGATGAGTCAGCTTGAATGGTGATAACACGGTAGGAATGTGTATTTTAAGACATGGCATGATGTTCTAAATAAAAAGCCACCAGCTTCATGCCAATATATCAACTGCTCCATTGTTCAGGATCTTGAGGCTAACACTTGGCTTACACTACTTGGGGTACTAGAAGGTTATGAGGCCTGGGCAGTAAGAGTCCACTAACATGCAAACCCATAGCTTTCCAGGGGATTTCAAGGTGCAGCAGATTAAAGTGTGAAACAGTACAGCAGAGAATGCATTTTCCTGACCTTAAAACATTTACCATAAAAATGCTTCCACCATGGCTAATTTCATTTTGAAATACACTCAAAGAATTGCCCACATTGGCACCTTTCGTAAACATTGCAGAATTTACTAATGAATTTCCCTCCAGGTAGAAGCATAAAAACCAGAGAGAATGCTGGGATACACATCTTTAAAGTACAATTTCAACTCTCCTTTGTGCACTGGAAATTTTCAGCTCGGGCATGATGCCCAGTGTAACAACAAATAAAACAGATGAGTTTTTCCATTCACATGGGTCATGAAGTTTCATATTAAGCAGTTCAATATCTGCATAAGAAATGCCACCTACATATTAAAATTTCCTGATAGATTTGTTGATATTGGGGAAATTGTCTATCCTGCAGGAAAGAAATGCCTGAAAGCTAAAGTATCAGAAGTACTTCTAATGTGTAACCAGGAAGTTTCATAGTAAACGGTTCAAGAAAACGGAAGCAGAAATGTTGGCTAGACTCTCTCACTCTCTCTCCCCTGCCCAGAAGGTCAGAATGCTCATTTTCTGGCCAGAGTTTCTTTCTGATGGCACTGGGATGGTTAGAGTGGCTGCAGCCAGGGACAGCGCCCCCAGGGGATGCCATCCTTGCTGGAGCTCTCCCCTCTCCCAGAGGTGACCAGGGGCTTAGAACAAGGTGGCAATGAATGAGAATGAAAGATTGGTATTTTTTGGCTACAGCTGATAGTTACTGAGTTCTGGAATGAGTCATGAGACTGGACCTAACACATTTCTTCACAATCCATCACTCATGATGGCTGGTGTCCCACCTCACTCCTCTTATTTTCCTGTTTTCAACTCCACCTTCCTAAATAAAGGCATTCCCATAAGAAACTGTCCTCTCTACACCCTTTCCTGTTGTTCCAGCCTCTTGGCATTATCAGTTGTCCTCATTAAGTGGGAGACTTCCAATTATTTAACCACAGTCCTCATCTTTTCCCTGTACTCCGATTCTACTTGGTCAATGCCTCAATGTCAATCTTGATGTTTCCAAAACTGACAACTTCATATGCTCTCCAAAGCTTGTTTTCCCTCTTGAGTTTCCCAACATTGCTGCTGATGCCCCACATCTAACCATCTGTTCTTCACACAGCCTTCCAAATGATCTTTCTGGGACAGAGCTCTGATCACATCACTTACCTGCTCAAGAACTTTTCATGACTCCCATTGCTTACAGAATAAAGTCGAAACTCTCCACTTGGGCATCTCTAGGACCTCACACCAGCTTGCTTCATCCTCATCTCCCATTAATGGAGTCGTACTCTTAATGTTCCAGCCAAAGAGTAACTGCTTACATTTATTTTTAAGTGCCAGGTGCTGTGCATGACACATGATTCCAGTTAATTCTATAAGGTGCAAATCACTAGACCTTCCCTTTTATAGGCATAAAAAGTAGGCTCAAAGAGGGTAAGTGATTTGCCCAAAGTCACAGAGCTGGTGGCAGGGGAGGGGGGGACTGGAATCCAGGGCTTTCATGGGCTTATCCCTGTGCTCTACTGTCTCATAAGCTGAGCCCCTCCCCATTCCCCAGGCGGGACTTTTGCTCACACTGCCATCCTGCCTGGAATACCCACTCTTGTATCCGAATCTCCATACAACAAAGCCCTACTCAATCCTTATGGTTTAGTCCAACTGTCACCATCTCCATCAAACCTCCCATCACCACACGGAGGGCAGTGATCTCACCTCATTAGTGCTCAGAGCCTCTCGGTTGTACCCTTTTCATGGCAGTTACCATGCCTGACGATCTACTATGGTGACTGGGGTGCATCTTTTCTTTTCCCTAGTAGGCTGCAAGTGCCTTGAAGTTGGGGAACATCTCATCCCTCTTGACATATCATAATCTATAGGGTCTCAGGCCCCTCAGATGGTCAGTGAATGACTCCTCTAAATGGAGGTTTGGGAGGAAAGCTCAGAGCAGAAGCAGCAATGGGGCGAGAAGGCACACAATTCCTACTTTTCCACTTTCCTTTAAACAACGAAGAAAGTGCAAGCAAAAGGGCCCATTAATAGCATTCTCAATGTTCCAATTTGACATAAACAGATAATTATCTGCAACACAGGGTTGACTCACCAGCACTGGTAAAATGGAACATTGCAGTAAGTGGCAGAAAATAAATGTCCGTACGAAGAAGACGACCAAGAGAAGTGTGCCGTCTACACGCACCAATACGTACACCGCGAGTGAGAGCTCCTGGGGGTTGCTGGACTATTTTGTTCCTTTTGCATTTTTTTTAGTCTTATATTTGCAACCCGAACCCCACAGATCAAGCCTTGCCCTTGGGCTGGTGGAGCCAGTGAAGCTCCCCATCTGTCAGGACAGGAAAGGCAATTACAGTCAGCACAGAGCTGCCTGCATCACCGCCCCGACAGGCTTGGAGACAGCTCTCTGGCAGGTCAGCCCCCTGTGCAGGGACAGAAGAACCTGGAAATCTGGGCACAGGCAGTTCCTGTGGCAGAACCACTGCTCTGTGCCTCAGGATCTGCACGGGCCCTGGGCACACTGCTATGATGTTTGGGACCTCAGATTCTTTTTCTTCCCACAGCTGTGTTGAATAGCTTGCAAAGAGTTTCCAGGACCAAGAAGCTGCTCCTGGTCCCATCTTCCCTTGCAAATGGCAAAGAAAGTTTCAGAAAAGAAACTCTTCCCAGTGCTGCAAAATATGTGTCTTTTCTGGTGCCCTGAACACTCACATTCAGGGAGGAGATCTCACCCACTTGTCACAAACCCAGAGAAAACCAAAGTACCTTCTGGCCGTGGTTTTGGTTTTTCCAATCCTCCATCTTGCATGAGCTCAAAGGCAAAGGAGACATTCAAGACCTGGAAAGAGAAGTGCAGTGGATTTGTTGCTGTGCACCTATTCCTAGACCTGTGGGCCCTGGGATCTGCTCCTGGGAAGGGAAGGAACCCAGGGTTGCAGTAAGAGAGGCAGATGCTCAGCTAAGAGGAGGCCCTAACTTGAAGGAGAAATGTGGCTACTGAAATGGGCAGGCCATGTGGAGCTGAACTTCCCGATCCCAGCCTGCTGCGGATGAAGCACTTCTGAAGTTCAAAATCCTCTTTCCGATCTACCGTATTTATGTCAACTGTCGGGATACTAAATGCGGGGATGTCAATGCCCACACTTGGAAGGAATGGACTGCAAGGCATTTTGAAGAGGCAGAGAAGGGTCTCCGATTTGGACCAAATGTCCTTTGTCTAGTGAACAGGCCGTGGGAGTCTGTGAGAGGCCATCAGAACCTGGCTGGGAGTGGGCCTCTGTCCTGAACTGCCTGGAGGTCACTTTCCCTGTCACCTCCAGAGAGGGATGAGATGTGGCACAGCAGGAGTGTATGGCCAGGGCTGCAGGCAAGGGAACGGCTGTTCAGGATGCTGTGTGGTCTGGAGGCTCCTTCCCAGCAAGGCTGCTAGCAGAACGGGCCCCACCTCCAGCCATGGAAGATGCTGGGCAAGAGGGGGGCTGCCACCTCTGGGCAGCCCCATTAAACTGTGGGCAGATGAGTCAAGGGATGGGGACTTGGGGCCTCCCTTGACATCCTTTCCCCTTACCTTCTGTTCAAAGCTGTCTGGGGTCAGGAAGAAGCTGTGCAGGGGCACAAAGTAGCCCTCTAGGAGCCCCATGAGTAGCACCAGGTACACCCCATCTGCAAACTAGAGGGAGAGAGGCAGGTGAAGGCACTGGGCCCTGAGCCTCCCAGTCCAGCTCCATCTAGAGGGCAATTTTCCTGTCACTCCCAGAGGCTCCCTCCCCAGGCAGGCTGCCAGCAAGGGGTGAGGAGCAATGGCCCGAGGCAGGACAGTTTGCTCTGCAGCAGGCCTGCCCCATAGAAGAGCCAAAGCCCATGGTCCTGACCTCAGCTAGGTCCAGCCTTTATTGAGCTTCGACTGTATACCTAGCCCTGACCTGGACACTGCACTACAGATGAGTCAGGTGTGCTCTTGGCTTCAAGGAACTCAGTCTAGCGGGGACACTGATGTGGAGGCAACACAGCGACTGCTCTCATGGAGGGGGGCACACTGACCTGAGCGAGACTGACAGAGGTCACCCCACTCTTACAGAAGGGGTCAGGGAAGGCTTCCAGAGGAGGAGTTGCCTGAATGGATACCTGAGGGATGAGCAAGAGTTAGCTAGTGGGGTGCAGAGGGAGAGTTGGATGGAAAGATAATGTCCAAGGTGAATGGCATCGGTCTAGAGCAGTGACTTTTGCTTTTGAACAGACAGAAAGAACTCTCGAGTCATACCAGCCTGGGTATTCTCCTTTCTCACATCTTACTTTATTATTGCTTGAGTGTAGTGTCACTGTTATGAATGTGGGCTCTGGAATCAGGCCTCCTGGGTTCAAATCCCAGCTTTACTACTTACTGCTAGGGGATTTGGCAAATTATCTAACTTCTCTGTGCCTCTCTTTTCTCATCTGTAACATGGAGTGGCTCAGTGGTTGGGAGGTATGATAACATGATACCTATTCCTTAAGGCTATCATGAGGACTAGACCAATTACTGTGTGTAAACTGCCTAGAACACTCCTTGGCAGCACTTAGTAAATATCAATGATTGCTATGACTATCTGGGAAACCAACAAAGCAATCAGGACACAACTTACTGGTTGTTGTTGGCAAGGCAGAACTGTGTTCTGAGGCCATGGCAAGAGACTTAGGAGCCCAGCTCCTTCCCTGCAGGACAGTAGAGTCCAGACAGGTTGGGGAACCTGGTCCAATAGGCTGACCAGGGACTCCTGGCCAAGTGCAGGCTGCAGGTCTGCTCAAGGGAAGGTGAGATGACTGTGTGCAAGGCTATCAGGTGGGCTTTGTGGAGGTAGTGGGGGCCTGTGGGATGAATGAAATTTGAAAGACGTAGATGTTCCAAGTGTGGAAGTCAGTGTGAGCAAAGGCGGAGAGGCTGGGTAGGTAACTGATACTCTAGAAATTTCGTCTCAAAGGAGGCTGGTTCATCAAATGTTTATTTATGGGTACATAAAAAACTACAATTGCTAGTGTTCACAAGAGGCCAAATTTCTTGGAATCATCTAAGGAAGCTTAAAAAAAAAATAGACTGAAATGCCTGGAGTGTGGGCTGGGCCCAGAGTCTGTGCTTGGAGAGCTTCGCTGAGTGACTGGCTGGTGGGCCTGTGGCTCAGCCTTCGCTGTGGGCATAATGCCCTGGGCATGGGTCTGATCTAAGAGGGGCTTGGGGCAGCTTCCTCCCTGCCTTCCAGCCACCAGGCCTTCAACTCAGGTGGGTACAGCATGATTCATCTCAGCTTCCCCTGTGTGCACAATGGGAAAGCAGACCCCAGCATCTGGCTGTCAATGGAATAGGTTGGGAATAAAAGAACCCAAATAGTCAACTCAGGGGAGGGCCTTGTGTTAGGGTAAGGGTTACTCAGAGCTCTGAGTGCCACTACCATATACTACCACCTGCCCTCCCCTACCAACTTCCGGTTCTAGTAGCAAGCAGACCCCAAAAGTACTCAACAGTGACCCCCTGCCCATAGAAATTGAGGTAAAGTTCCAGAGCTCATTGCTGCCCACTCAGGGAAACATCACTTCTCTAGAATGTTCCCTGTTTCCCAAAAGAGTACATGAAGCTCATTCCACAGAATCCATACACACATGGTTAAGAGCTCAGTGATAGACTTAGGAATTGCCTTAAAAAATAATGATAGGCATTCACATGCTTGGAAAAAAAAAAGCACTTCTAGAAATTCACTAAGAATGGATGCTGATGAACAGGATAAATTACATAGTCTCAAAGTATCACCCCAAAGAATACTTATGAATTGTAAAGGAATAAAAGGACTTTTCAGTGGGGAAATCTGGTGGATGCCATCCAGAACCAAGTGATCATAGTGAGCCTCACCAGGAACAGAACTAATGGACAAAAGCACCTCCTAAGTGATGAAGGATGGAGCATTCCTCACTGCTGAAGACGCATACCCTGAATCTAATTATGAGGGAAACTTGAGGGATGTTCTACAAACCAATTGGCCTGTACTCTTCAAAAATGCAAATATCATGCAAAGAAAGGCTGAGGAATTGTTCTACAAGGAAGAGACTCAAGAGACATGATAACAAATTGCAGTGTGTGAGAACTCTGGGACAACTGGCAAAATCTCAATATAGAGTGTTTCTTTGAATCAAATGAAACAGCCACTTCTATTGATCAAAAGCAGTCAAATATCAGCAATTTCATGTGGTTCAACCTAAATATTAATGTACAGTTTCAATGTCAAATTACTTGAGCTGGATGATTGTATTGTGGCTAAGAGAATGTACTTGTTCTTAAGAGATGTATACTGAAGTATTTGGGGATGGAGAGAAATTAAAACAGAAATCAAACGTGGCCAAATACTAACAACTGGTGTATACAGGTGAAGAGTATATGGGTGTTCATGGTTACGTTCTTACAACTTTTCAAAATAAAAAGTTAGAAAAAAACTCACAGAGAAATTCCATCCAGTTCATGGGATTAGAAGCAAGGACACCACCCCCACTTCCAGGGGTCAGTGTGGAAAGCCCTCCCTGTGATGTAGGGTGGGGCCCTTCATACAGTGGCTAAGCTGGGCTCTGCCTCCTCTCCAACCCCTGGGCTCAGAGCTGTCACCCACCTGGGTTTCCAGTTCTGTGACCTCCAGGTTCAGTTTATTCAGGTGCTTGTTCACGAAAGTGATGAGTGTCTGAAAGAAAAGCACAAACTGGGCACTGAGATGGAGATTTCTGCCAGTGCCTGCGCTGGAGGCTGCCCCTGTGGACACAGATCAGTGTGAAAACACAGGACAAGGCCCAGCAAAGGGCATGGGGCATGGAGTGACTATACAGAGTTGAGTGAGGATGAACAGCCCATGAGTTCAGCAGGGATGGGGCGAGCCGGCCCAGGCTTTGTAGTTCGATACAACTTGTGGCTTAAATGAACAGTTTCAGGACTGTGAAAGGAGCAACATCTCACAGGGAAGTCCAGAGAGGCAGAATGACAGGGGCAGTATCTGAGCCCAGGGTTGGGGTGGGCCTCAGGGAAATCAGGAAGGAGGCAAACAAGAAATTACCCCAGTGGGTCCCTCCTTCCAGGCCCTTCTTAGGTGCCAGCAATTTGCCCAACGAGACAGAGGGAGATCTGTGGGAGGAGGCAGGGAAGGCTGGGTGTTCATGACAGATGGGACGGTAGAGTACTGGCAGCCTCCAAAACCTTGAGAGATTCTGTCACCCCGAAAGGAGAAGAAAGGGGCCAGATAGGGTAGCCAGTGAGAAAAAGGAGGCAACATGGACATTGAGGGAGAAAAGCCCTGTGTCTGCAGAGGTTTGTGGTTAGGCCAGTTTGGGAAGAAAGCTTGCAGTTGCAGGGATGGCTTTTCGTCATGTTTTGGCTATTTCTCATTTCCCTGATTTCCTCCCAGGCACCTCTTTCCCACCTTTTTCACCACATTGAGTTTGTCTGGTGCATGGTCGAACAAGGTGTCGAAGGCATCGCGTTCTGAAAAAGAGGAAAACAACATGAAGCAGGAAGAGCTGATTCCTGGCGGGAAGGCTATTCCAGGTCTTGGCTCCATGAGTCTTTAAAGGCTACACCGTCAGCTCCAGATGGGAATTCACTGGGAAGTGAGACGTGCTTGGAATTCTGGAATCTGGGTTTGGGGCTGAGATTTGGTGGTTGATTCTACCCTAGGGGCCTGTATTTGTGTGTGTGTGTGTGTGTGTGTGTGTGTGTGTGTGTGTGTGTGTGTGTGTGTGTGTGTGTGTGTGTGTGTGTGTCCTTCCATGAAACCGCAGCATGTCAACCCTCTATGAGGGTTGGGGGTTGGAACAGGCTCTATCAGGTAGTTTGACCTGGGATTGGTCATTTCTCTTCACTATTTCTATTTCATTACATCATGATTTAGTCATGGTTCGAAAGTGTTTCTGAAGCTCTTTGGAGGCTAGAATGCTATCCAAATACCATATGATTTCATCCCTCAATTTTCAAAAACAAAGCACGCAAGGCAAACATCAAAGCAACTGGGGATCAGAGCATCAGGGTAGAATATGAGTTCCTCCTCATGGATGATTTGGGTAGCTTTTCCTCTTTGAGCCTCAGTTTCTATTCTACAAAGTGTCATTTTAAAAATGAACCTACCCAGGGATGTCATGAGGCTGAGCACAGAAATGTATGTGAATGTGCTCTGTAAACTCTGAAGTGCTTTACTGACATAAATTGTTATTTGCATGATTGAAATATTTTAAAATATTAGCCATAGTAAATATCTGGATTGCAGAAAACACCAAAGGCATCCCCTGCAGGGATTTTCCTTCTTACAGTCCCATGCTCTCTGAACTGAGAGGTGAAATAGTGGAGGGGATCTGAGGGCAGAAATGAGACATGAGTCTCCAAGATGAATCAAGGGCTGGAAGGGTCCATGACCCAGGCCTGCCTTTTCCTACTCTGGCCCCAGTGGGTAACTCTGAGACAGCCAGAAAGGTGACCGTGATCTGACAGACTATAAGCCAACACAGAGAACTCTGGGAAATGGGAGAGGTAGGAGCTGTGATGCAGGTGGAGGGAGAAGACAGCCCGCAGAAGGGCAGGACAGAGTGGGGAGAAGGGACAGTCCTCAAGTGTAAACATATGCCTCTTGCTTTATTCCCACAAAGTGCTGAGAGTAAAACTTAGAGCAAATACCCAGGGCCCTTCCAGAAGTCCACACAAAGGCAACACTCTCCTTACTTCCAAGAGGAATGCACGATGCAGTTAGTTTTCCTCTTCCCACCAATAAGCTGTCCCTCCCTGCCCAACCAGCCCTGACACCAGGTTGGTGCAGACACATGTCCAGGCAGCAATCTGAGTGCCTGTTCTAACCAGTGGCCTCTAAACAGCGGCTGCAGAATTAGCCAGCACCCCATTGCAGCCATTCGCACTGGAGCACCATTTCATGCAACTCACCATGCCTTCCAGAAAGAGCCCTGCAGGAAAAGGAGAAAGAAAATATTGTGACTTTTCTCTCCCTTACTATAGCCCAGTCCTCTAAGAGGAACTTCCGTCACTGCTGGCAGCCCACCTCACCCTGTCTGCCAAGCACCAGCCTGCTCCCAGCCTTCCCTTGGTTGAAGAACTCAAAAGGGCTCATTTCTTTGGCATTTTACTGTGCATAAGTCTCCAACTATTGAACCTTTCCTACAAGATCAACCTGTGCTGCACAGAGCTACTGGTGTCACTGCAAAACTTTGGTGTAATGATGCTTCAAGGACTATTTTCTTCCCTTAATTAAAATCATATAATTGCTTGCAGTTGAGAAATAATATTGGACTCTGGGGCTCAAGATGCCCAACCAAGTTTTAGAAGTAGACCTCAAATAATCCCCCAGTGTAGAATTTCACCTCCCAAGCTGCTGTGGGCATCTGCTTGGGGTGGTCTGCTTTGTTTCTTTCCCATTCATCCTGTGATGCCCATCAAGCTGCACCTGCCCTTGACCCAAGGTAGAATTCTTCAAAGAGGGCAGGAATGGGAATCACACTAACAGCAGAGAAGCAGCAAAATTAAGAGCATAAACATTAGATTCAGACCACTAGGTTTAAGTCCCACTGAGCCATCTGCTAGCAGTGTGACTTTGGGCAAATTACATAACTTCTCTGGGATGCAGGTCTCTTTTCTCTAAAATGAGAATAATAATAGTAAACACTTCAATGGGATGTGGTGAGCATGAGATGATTAAATATATAGAATGATTTTAGCCTAGTATAAGGTAAATGCTCAATACATTTTTTTCTCAATACATTTTTGGTTCTTATTATGATTCTTATTATATTGGTTTATCCCAACTGTACACCTACCACCCATGAAACGATCACTTGGGTATAGTGTATTGGAAAGAACAGCAAACTTGGGGTTAACCGTTGGATACATCAAGGACATAGTCTCTTCCATCTCTTTCGGGCTGTAGGGTTTTAGGGAGTGCAATCATTGCCTTGTGTTTATTATGAACATTAGTAAGATACAAAAGCACATCATAAACTGCACCGTGTTGTTATTATTAGGAGGTTGTATCCATGTTTATGTCTTTGTGGCAGAGATGGCAGAAAGAGAACAGAAACCGTAACAGGCAGCTGAGAGCTTGCTCTGGGATCTGCAACTTCAGATTCCCTGATTCAGGAGTTTCCCGAAGGCCACACTCCTCTCAAGAATGTCTTCCTCTTTTCCAGGAGAAACGGAGGGCACAGCCAAGCCTAGGAAGGGGTGCAGGTGGAGCAGGCCAAGGAGGAATTCTCCTTTCCCAGCAGGCCTGACTCAGGGCAGCGTCCTCCTAACCCTCACAGAACCAAGGTCACAAATTGGTGTGGGCTGTAGATCAGCTGACCCTTTGGCTGCCAAGATCCTGGACCATGTGGCACCTGCCTGATGGGGTCTCCAGAGGTCACAAACTGGGGACCTTGGGAAAGGCCACTTCATATCTCTGCCCACACCCAAGGCCATTTTTAAGGCACAGGGCACAATGTGGTCCAGACAGGCAGCATTATAGGGAGTGGGAGGGAGTTTCCTAGAAATTAGATGAGGTTTGGAACATGTGTGGTCAGCTATGTTGGGAAAAGCCAAGAAAGCCAGCAAAATGGGCAGGTGAAAAGAAGGAAGAGCTGTTACCACTCTGAAGCTTCCTCACCTCTCTGCAGGTTAGGAAAACACTCCCAGTTCAGAGACTAAGAAACTGAGGTCAGGGAGGTTAAGGGACTCACCTGGTGAATAAGTGGCAGAACCTGGATTTGAACCTAGTTGGGCTGCCTTAGAGTTCCCTGCTCTTTCCACTAGGCTGCTTTTGTTCAAGGGGAGGATAGAGAAAAGTTGGGGTAAGAGTGATGCTGAAAACTAACTTTACCCGGCTTTGCATATAGCCCAGGCTCAGGCCAGCCCAATGACCTCAAACCCCCAAAAAACCAACCTGCTCTTTCTGCCTAAGAACAAAACTCCCACTCCCTATGGCAAATCTCTTGCATGTTCAGATACTGCAATTTTTTAAAGTAAATGAAAAAGAAGAAGAAGAAAAAAACCCTCAAGGGTAGAGAGGGGCTTTCTGGGTCATGGCACATGACCAAATAAATCAGATTCAGAAAAGGAAGAAAAACTTCCTTTTGAAGGTTAACAATTTAAATTCAACCCCATGTTTATGGCATGACGATTTCATGCTGGTTGGCTTTTTTGGGTACACTTTTTCCCAGAGTGCCACAAAATTAGAATTTTTCAATCACTGCTAATTCCCTCTCCCCACTTCCCCACCCAAGTTTGCACCTTAAGCATTGAGAGGCATGTTTTGAATGCATGGAAAAGGCTAAACTATAATCATTGGCTGAAGTCTAATCCCTCCTGCAATCCCAATAAATGAAAACTAAATATCAGCAAATGGATGAATTTCAGAGAAACATCTGTGTTCCATTACAGAATCGCTGGCAACAACGGTGTTGACATACTCTGTGTTACCAGTTATTTCCTCTTGGATTTGCCGAGACTGGAGGATTCCTTCTCGTTTCTGAAATGGGGGTAAGGAAAGGGATGGGGAGGAAAAGAGAAAAATATGCTTTAGAAAAATACTAAAAAAAACAAATTAACATTCCTGACATTGAGAAGGTTAACTGGTGCTTAAGAGACTAACTCAGAGAAGAGATAATGCTAGAAATGTTCCTGTGACTGGACTGTACCATTTGTCCGTAAGTGCAATTAGTGTTTAGTCCAAACAAGTAGGCTGTTTCTTGGATGGTGAACTTTTCTTTCTTTATTGAAAGACATTCTGCTGGAAGAAGCAAACTGTTTGCCTCCTAGAGTAATCCACAGTAAACCAAATGGAAATGAAGGCCAGGGTGTGTCTGCCCTCCAGCTGGGGCCACAGAGAGAAGTTGGAAGAAACACATTTAATTGGGGGGCTGGGGTGGCAGAACTGAGGCCAATTTGGAAAATACAGGCAGACGCAGAGCTTTTTTTTTTTTTTTTTAACTGATAACTACGTGAGCTTTTAAGTAAGTGGTACAGACTTCCAGTAACTAGCTTCTCTTTTAAGAAAAGGTTAAGCATTTCCATCTGGAGGCCCATCCTTCTGTCTTTCCATTCATCTCTCCATCCATCCATCCATCCATCCATTGTCCATTCATCCACCTCCCCTCTAATCATCTTCTTTCCCCTTTATTTAATTCATCAGTGCTATGCTGGTTTGTATATATTATGTCCCCCAGAAAAAGCCACATTCTTTAATGCAATCTTGTGGGGCAGATTGATTAATCTTTTGGATTAGGGTGTGACCTCTTTATTGAATGTTTCCATGGACATTAGGCCCCGCCTATTCAGCATGGGTCTTGATTAGTTTACTGGAGTCCTTTAAAAAGAACTGACACTGACGCTGACATCTGGAGACTTTAGGAGATGAAAACGTCCCAGGATGGGCTAAGCCAAGGCCTTGGCTGATGCTTTGAGATGCTAGCCCAGAGTTTGCTCCGGAGAAGCTAAGAGAGAGAAGCCTAGAGACATTTTGGAGAAAGCCGTTTTTGAAATGCAACCTAGGAGCAAAGGACTAGCAGACACCAGCCACATGCTGTCCCAGCTGACAGAGGTGTTCTGGATGCCATCGGCCTTTCTTCAATGAAGGTATCCTCTTGTTGATGCCTTAGTTTGGACACAGTTATGGCTGTAGAACTGTAAATTTGTAGCCAAATAAACCTCCTTTATATAAGCCAATCCATTTGTGGTATTTTGCATAACAGCAGCAGTAGTAAACCAAAACAAGTGCCTTCTATGTGCAAGACCCTGTGCTGAAATTAGAACCAATACATAGTTTCTGGCCTTGAGGAACTTAGACTAAAGCAGGGGAGATGAAGCAGGCACATACCTGTTGTCCCAGCTTAATTATTAATAGGACCTCCTTTCATTAAAAAATGTTATGATAATAAATTATGTGGTCATCCTGTGCAGAAAGGAAGTGCTGAATCAAGGAAGAAAGGAGCAAGCACTTTCACCTGCGATGTCAGGGAAACCTTCCAAGAGGAAGAAGTCCTTGAGTTGGAACTTAAAGGACAGATAGGTTTTGGCTGGACACACAGGAGAGGCCATTTCTGGAAGGATGAATGGCCCCAGCAAAAATGTAGTCAGGGCAACATAAATGTGTTCAGGAGGCTGTTTGGTGGAAGCAGAGTATCTGGAGGAATGATCAGGCTGGGAGGGTAGCCGGCATTAGTCAGTGAGGAGCTCTTGGGACCACATTGGAGAGTTTGAATCACATAGTATGGGTGTGGGGAACCAATGAAGGGAGAGTGTAGGGTTCAGAAAGATTTGCTGATAGGGGTCAGGAGGAAGATTCATGTGGCCCAAATAGCCACTTACCAGACACTTGTAGGAAGGAGTGTCTGGGGTAAGCAGTTGACAGAGTGAATTCACCTTCCACAAAGGCTGAGGTAAGTGTCAACAAGGAGCCTCTGAGAGTTGGTGGCTTAGTTGCAACCTCTTTCTTTAGACCCTTGACCAAACTTCCCTTCACATTCCCAATATCCACAGAAACTAGTGTCCTTGCAAAATACTTTTGCAGAAGGAAAGGTAGAGCCAGAAAAAGACCAAGAGTCTATCTGGACTAGTTTAAGAAGAGTTGACTACCAAAAGGAAAAAAAAAGGATTAAAAAATAAATAAATAAAGAGATTATTTAAAGGGGATCAGGTGAGGATAAACCAGAAGTTTTTCCACAGTCTCAGTCTCAACATATCTATAGATTTCACACATGGCTAATGAAATCTGTCTCCTTGTCTTATGAGTCTACTCACAGACATAAAGCCTCAATCTTCAACTTCATGCATAATTAAATGCTTTTATATACAACAGAGAAGAAATCTGGGTTAAATAGTCCCTCATGCAGCATCCTGATCCACTGGGATCCATTGTTTGTTCCCTAAAACATTTTCTCAGTCGGTGACTCATGACCAATTCTCTGAGTCTTGCTTCTGCGCCTGTTTAACTTGACAAAGCATAACAACCCATAAAACCTAACATGCATTGATGTCATTTTATGTAACATGTCTTCTTTTCTCACTCATGCTAACAAAACTGCCTACAGGAGAAATTAAAGCAACAACAGCCTTCTGATGGCCTATAATTGAGCTCAAAAGAAGGCATGAGAATGTGCGCTTGTAATGACCACTGTTTCAAAATAGGAGTCCTTTCCTGTCTTGCTCAAATCTTCAATCATATTTTATTTTAAAAAATTATAATGAAATGGATTCATACATTACCGATTGGTAAAATGACACAAAAGACATGGCCTGCATTCACTAGGAAGATGCTCGGGCAATGAAGTGCTGGGTTAGCCACATATCCATAGTGCCCATAAAATGCTTAGCAGCATACCTGATAGAGTTGAAGTGCTCAATAAATGACGACAATTAGTACCTTTCAGTCAGCTGCACTTAGTGTCTGCACCACACGCACTGGCATGGACTATGAGCTTCTGATAGCCCTCTCTGCTTCTAAAATGTAGTCATGTCTCCTGGCAGGGAGGGCCAAAGTATAATAATCTTATTATACCCCTCCTTGATTCTCAGCAGAGTTATGCACCCAGAAGGTATGGAAGAAATAGTTTTGATTGGGTACTATTACAAATTGATTGAGGAAAAATCAGTCATGGCCACCACCGTCTAATCCTCCCCTCCTATTAACATCTGATGCCTGAAAACTCAGCTCAAAGTCCTTTGGTCCTGGAAACAGGCCTGGCCTGGTCAGGCGAGATTTACCATCCCTCAAGGCATTTCTTCACTAAGGGATGGCAGAGCTACCATGCTGTTCTCTATTGCAGAACCTGGGTAACCCTGGATATCCAGGGAGCTGCTTATGTGGGGAGTTCTCTCTTGCTGCATGCTTGTTTGGAAAAGAACAGAAGCAAACAAACAAACTGATGCCCTTTTGCTAAATGGGCATAAAGTTGGAAAATGAAATTGAATTTGAGTATCTAATGGGGTTAGGAGCAGAGTGAGATGGTTTCGGAGAGAGACCACACACCCTCATGGTGGAAATTACACAGCCATATGTGAATGGAAATTCCATCCCACAATCTGGAAAAGATGACTTGCTATCCAGCTGTGCTTTTCTGGGTGGGTGAAATGCAGCAGTGCCCTCAACACAGACACAGAGGGTTGGGGCCTCTAAAACACACACACACGTACTCACACACTCCCTCACATACCCAAATATCTGTTTCCTCCAATACCCAGACATCATTTATTTAAAAAAAAGGATGATGATTTTTCAATGGTTTGCAGGGCATCCTGTACACTCTTGAATACAACTGCATAAACACACAAGGACACATCTTTCTTCCTGACCCCATTATAGAGACCTCACAAACATACACACCACACAATATTCTCAAATATACATTACACAGACATCCTCCTGACAAAAACATGCACACCACAGTCATGTGCCCCATACAGGATATCCTATACACAGGCACAGTCTTTGCCACATATCAGGGATAAACCCACATGCATCAGGTAATTCCTTCACACGCCTCCCAATGTTCACCACACCCAAGGACAGTCAGCGTTCATTCATCATCTGTCCTTCTAACATTCTATCCCATGTGCCTCCGCTTTCACAGGAACTCGGCATCCACAACTCTCTCAAGGGGCCGATATTTGTAGTGGTATCCTTCTTACCTGGACCACAACCACTTGGATGGAAACATGGTCTGGAAGTCGGATTGGTGCCCGGAAATACTGGGACAGAGCAACGAGGAGATGCAAGATGGCTACCAGGCTCTTGGCATGAACAGCTACAATAAAAGATTTTAAAAATTAGAGAAGCTTCTTCTAAGTCCTAGGCAATACAAGCAAATATTCAAACTGTAGTAGCCCCACACCCAATGCCCCTTTAATCCATCCCCAAGTTCCAAGGGACATCATGGATGTCCTCTTGGATCCCTGAGATCTGGGCCAGATCCCATGAGGCTCCTCCTTGGATCATACTGTTGGATTTATGATGTGGTACCTCTTCACCCTAATCTATGGTTTCCATCAGGGCACTGATGATTGCTGAATTCTGAGCTCAGATCAGCCCTCTCTCATCCCATGTCCTTATTTACTCCCTTCTACTAACCATGAACATATGTTCTCTGCAACCCCTCTCCCTTCCCAGCTGATTATGAACTCTTTGGATTACCACCATAATCCTTACCCCAAGTCACTGCACAAAGCAGGCCTTTAATAAATGGATACGGAGGCAGGAACATGGGGCCCTTCTTTGTCATGGCTTTAAGATCCCTGAAGGTGCATGAGGCATCTGAAGGGCTTTGTTGCTTTCTTGGGCACCATGTATGGTCAGTGTAGATGATGTGTCTTGGGGAATAGCTGGGAGGGGCTGTTCATGACCCAGTTGGCTTTCATAGTGGCTGATCTATGTGCTGGACATGAAGACAGTCATGCAAGGAAAGGCTGGGCCCCAGTGGGCTGTGGTTCTCTCAGTAGATGGGAGGAGAAAAACATGATGATGTAATGGGAGCACACAGGCAGTGTGGTCAGCAGACTGGAACTTGAGTTCTGACTTCACAACCGTGCCATTTACTGGCTATACATCCTTAAGTAAGGTACACAAGGCCTCTGAGCCTCAATTTGCTCATCTTCACGAATGGGGATAACAGTACCTATACAGAAGTATAGGTTAGAATAATTTCCAGAGATAATAAAAGCAAAGTCCCTGGCACATAGCAGGTGCCCAGGAATGGTTGCTATTTTTATTATAACTTATTTGAAAGAACCTGGCACCTGGCTCAATCAAACACGTCAGCTTTCTTCCCTTCTTTTCTCATAAAAGGGAAGATCCACCAGATACTTTACCTGCCTTCACAGTCCTACTAGCTCTCCTGGCTTCTCATCACAGGGGACATTTATGGAAAGATCAAAAAATGCCCGTCATGTATACTTTGCCTGCACCAGGTTCCTGATTAGGGACTCATTCTGTCAGCTCTGAGATCGATGAGTTTGCTCTGGCAGAAGCTTTGCAAAATCACCAAGAAAAGGGGGTGATTCAGACATTCCTTGGGAGCTCATTAGAGTTTCCTGTTATCACTGCAGCTTCAAAGAAGCTTTTCTTCTGGCTAAAAATAGCAGTTCAAACCACTGCCAAATCATAGAGGAACTGTTCCTAGCTCCTAGCCTTCCAGAAGAAGGTATTTTTCAGCTGTGGGTTTTCAGGCAGTGTCAACCAAGTTTTACCCATAGTTACAGTCTCAAAAAAGTCTCCTGGCATGGGACTGACCCACTGACATGGTGTGGTCGCTGTCAGACAAAGGCAAAATTTGGGTTTGTTCTTCTGATCAGAACTTACACACCACCACTAGTCCAGTCACTGAGGGGTTAAGAACATTTGCTACTCCTCCTCCTTTTAATGACAAAACAAAATGTTGGAAAAGTTGTGGTCAAACAGCCTGTTCTTCCACCTGGTGACACTGTACATCACCTTGACTGTCTTGGTCAGCAACATAGAGCCATATTAGGAGCACCCTACAGAAGGCCACTCTTTCGTGGTGTGCTCCAGCCTCCAGGGAATTTTTTCCAAAAAGATAATTCCACAGAGACACACACATACACTACAGGCAAAGATGTTAATTATTGTGCAATCTGAAATCATTTAAAGAAACCTGGAAAAAATTATGTCTAATAATATGGTTTCGTCCTGTGGTTTTCAAACATTTTGTATTAAGCAGAGAAAACCAAACCCTTTCTTCAACTAAAGCCTTAGGTAAAACTGATGAAAAAAGTACAATTGCTCTGTTTAAAGTGATAATGAGGGTCCCAGAGTCCTAACTGTAGCCCACCCACAGCTTTTTATCCCCTTCCCCCAACTAAGACGTCTGAGAATCTCCTTGCAAATCCCTAGGTTGGGCCAAGCATGGTTTAATAACCACTGTTTCAATAAATTATGGTATATCCACACAGTGGAATAGCTTGCATTGAAAATCACTGTTAAAATGATGTAACTATAAATGTTAATGTTTTAAAGTTAAGGCACAACTGGATAGAAACTATGTAAATATATATATAGGCACACACTTGTACCTGGAGGTGTGTACTTGTGGTCAAGATTTGGAAAGGAATATTTTTTTTTTAATGACAAAAATTATGCTAGAGTGGAAAGATAGTTTCAATTTTTCTCCTGTTTCAAAATTTTCTTTAGGATAAAGACATATCCTCTTCTCAATTAAAAAAAAATTCTAAGCAACCATTGCATATTGGGCACCCTCATCTTTGCTGCCTCTTAACACCTCCTGGGATTTTTTTCCCCCTGATGCTCGGCAGAATCTGAGGCCATCATGCGTCTGCACTCGAGTCAGGATGGAAATGGGGAGAAAAAGAGCAAGGGCCAAGACCTCACTGTATAAAGTAGAGAGCAGCAAAAGTGTTACTTTAGGGCTAAAAAGTTATAAAAGAAGCTGCCGAGTTAGAAACAGTTTTCCAAACAAGTCCTGCAGAGGAAATATAAATTGTTGTAATTTTTCTGGAGGTAATTTGACAATATATATTATGACCTTAAAAATGCACAAACCCTCTGGCCCTAAAATACCATTTCTATGTATTTATCCTAAAGAAATAATTATGACTATGGGACCTAATCAGGTAATTATATTAGTGAACAAATTGAAATCACTCTAACTCATCAATTGTTAAATAAGTTATGATATATCCATATATGTCATATTACATAATATTTGAAGTGACATATAGAAAAATATTTAATGTAAAGCTATATATCTTCCAAACAACATATATAGGTTGATCTCATCTTTGAAATAAATGATTATATATATCTACAATACATATAAATACCTGTAAAATATTTACATATTTATATTTTAATACACCTTATATTTAGAATATAAATATATTTTCACACACACATGCATGTGACTTGAACACGGCACACTGGTCACCGTGTCTCTGTGGGTGGGCAGCTTCTGGGCAGTACGGGTTCACGGTCAGTGCACAGACTCTGAAGCTGAACTCTTGGGGTCTGATTCCCGGCTCCACTACTGCCCACCTGTGTGACCTCAGACAATACTCCTTTAGTGAATATTATTGTGTAAGTCACTCTTCTAGGTTCTGGGGATATAACAGTGAAGAGACAAGAACCCTTTCTCTCCGGAAGCTTATATTCATAGTTGTTTAACCACTCTATGCCTCAATTTTCTTATCTCTAAAATGGGGATAATATAATTCTTACCTTGATGCTGAGTGAGGATTACAAAACTTAAAATATATAATATATAATGTGTTTGGCACAGGGAAAGCACCAAAAATGTGTGAGGTATTCATATTTAGCTTTCTTTTGTTTATCTGTATTTTCTAAATTTTCAATAATGAAAATTACTATTGTCAATAAAAAGAAGAAAAGAAAAGAAATGAGAAGAAAAAAAAGGAAGGAAAGGAAAGGAAAGGAAAACAAAAGAAAAGAACTCCCTAAAGCCCTGATCAAGGACCCTTTCACTTTTATCCTGAGCAGAAAGATGACTCAACACTCCCAGATACAGCTAGGGAAGATAAGCCAGGGAGGAGGAGATGGAGTTTTTTCCCTGAGGAGTTGTGCTTGACACATTCCTTATGGAACAACACTGCCACTTGGAAACAGGTCCAGGGCTTCTTGAGGCCTGAAGGCACTGCAGGGAGCTAGCTACCAAGATAAATATTCCTGACCTAGAAATCCATCTCATTTCTGGGAATTTATCTGAGGAGAATAATTTGAGAGAAGCAAAAAGACATACAACCTAAGACGTCCGACTTGGCACTAACTGGTAAAAGCAATAGGTTGGAAAAAACCCCAAACAATCAACATCAACCTAGGTTTAACTGTGGGATATCGCCCCCATGAAATAGAAGCAGCTATCAAAAATTATAATTTCAAAGACCACATGAGAACAGACAAAACATATATGATGTAACATTAAGAGAAAATAACAAAACACAATAGTGTATTTGGCTCACCAAACGAAAATATGCATTTTTGTGGACAGTAATGGCAAAACATGAAAATAACTACATTAGAGTGGTATTTTGAGTGATTATTTAACTCATGTCCATTTCTCTGTAAGAAAGTAAAGTACAAATTAATAAACAAATTACTCAAAGCCACTGAAGACAATGTTCCTAAGGTGGCTTTAAAAAAATCTGTTCTTCTCTTTCAGCCTTTCCCATATTGTGTTCCATGGTTAAGTTAAAAGGTGTTGGATACATGTGGGGAAAGGAGTAGGAAATAAGATCAAACAAAACTAAGTGGGGCTCTTCGTTAGACAGCTTCTCTAATGCTTATAAGACTACTGCTTATGTCCAAAAGGTGGATACAGTGTGCTGCGTTTCCCAAACTAGTCATCAAGCCCTCTTTTTCCTTCCCCACCGAACACTGTTAGTTTGCCCAAGAACACAGGGAAACAGAGCACACCCAGCACAGCATCTAGGGCTGCCTCTGGCAGGTGCCTGCCTGTGCCCAGCAGAGAATGCCCTGTTCCTGTGTGCCGGTGAGGCAGCTCATCATGCCCTGCAGGCAAAGGTGCAATTACACTGAAGGAGGCACTTGGCGTCTGGGTACCAGTGTCAGATGTTACAAACCTGCTGAACAGACTGTCAGCAACTGGGTCTCTTGATTAATAAGTGGAGATTCCTTTTCGTTTCCCAGACATGTTTTCGGTTTTTTGTTTGTTTGTTTTTTGGGGGGTGGGGAGAGGCAGGGGGAAGGGAATCTTTTAAAATTTTCTTATTGTTTCTAATATGGACTTGTTAAATCCAAATTAAACACTCTTGAGGCAGCAGACAAATTAACGGTTTGTACTTTTTGAGATCCTTGAGCTATAGTAGCTATGAAAACCTGAATTTTAAAATCCTGTCCCAGGGCCTAAAGTCTCATCCATATCTTTGCTCCTTCTGGAAAATGAAGTGGGGAGAGGAAGGTGTGAGCTCTGGGGCAGACAGAGGCAAGTCTATTCTCCACTGCCTCTTAGTTGCATTGCTATGGGGACATCTGCTTCCCAGAACCTCTACAAGCTGCAGCCACCAGCTCACTCAAAAGGTTGTTCTGAGACACAGAAGAGGCTCAATGGTTATTAGTTTTCTTTCCCTCCCAATCTTGTATGAAGTTTCTGCAGAAACCCTTTGAGAGAAAAGAGACCCTGGATTCTGATATTTATTTTCCCAAGGGTGTGACAAGTTCTCTTTCGAAGGAAGGGCATACTGAGCTAAAAGATAAGTGGGTTTGCACCAGCCCAGGGCCTGCCAGCCTACTGGATGGCTTCTTGGGGGAAACAACACAGTAGAACAGAGGGGTATTCTGACAGTCCCAATTTCTCCTGTAAAACTCACAGTCCACGTTCCACTTGATGCTCCTGGGAGGAAGTTTCAGGGTTTCATTGATCTTCTCCAGAACAGTCTGCAGTTTTTGCTTCTGAGCAATCTCTGACTGGGTGACTTCAGCAACATTCAGTTTCTCACACTCAAGTTTCTCTGGAGTAACAAGGGGGGAAAGAACAGCTGTTATCTCCAGCCGGACAACTCTCACTCATATACTCACTCACCAAACATACACAGAGCACCAACAGCGTGAGGGTCTTGCTCTTCCCTGCTCCTCTGATGGGGGTGATGGCAGCACCAGTAATTGTGGGAGCCTTGTGAGCAGGTTTGGTGTCCCCAAATTATAAGATCCCAGGATCATAGAAGTGGGGCATTTAACCTAGCATTGTCTGTCATATTTGAATTATCTTCTATCATTCTGGTTTTTTTCCTCCTTCTTTTCAGATCTGCCTTCTTCAAGGAGGTCCCTGTGGCTCCACCAGGAAGCCTTCCCTGCTTCCCCTAGGCAGAACTAGTCATGTCCTTGTCTAAGGCATTTTGACTATTCCTTTAGTACATTATGTGTCATGCCAAATCATATTTATCTGTTTTAAGTAATTCTCCCTTTAAAACTGCCTGGAAAGTAACTTATTTAATATGTCATATTTCATCAGTTCTAAGGTACATTTTTTTTTTTTTCACATTGTAAACATCCCTGAGATCAGGTTGTGTCTTAAAATTGATGGCATTTTACAATTGCTGTCAGCCAGGTGGTGAACGTGACATAGTTACCACTGCCTGCGTGCATGTGAACTTGGTCACAGCTCTTTGTAGAGTGTTCCCTTCCAGGTCTCAATAAGCCTACAAGAACACTTTCAAGAGATATAAAATAAAAATTCCAAGCAATAAAAAAAATTGAGTAATAGCTTAATTGAAGTGGTTTTTTTTTTTTTTCTCTTTCTTAGTGGTACTTAAAGGTGTGTTTTAAAATCAATAGCACTTGGGTATAGTGACATAATCCCTTACTACTTAAAACAAAGGCAAAATACAGTCCAGTCATTTTATTAGCCTAAGGTTGTATTGTAATCTATTAAAAAGAACTCAGTAATTTATGACTCCCTATTGGGAAATACGTTTTGTGCTATTGGAGTCACCTAATCCGCTCTTCATAACTCATCCAGGATTGAGAGAACTGACACTCGAAAACATGTTTAAAGTATCTTTCCTCCTCATTTTTAAGGGCTGCTCTACAAACTAAACTTTGCTATTTTCCCTTTTACTTATTTATTTTTAAGAAGTTCTAGCTTATCCTTATGCTTCTTAGATAATTCTCTGAAAATGAGGTTGCCCACTGGGGAATTTCTGCATATTATACGGATTTATGAATTCTTTTCAGCAACATGGTAGGCTTATCTCAAGCTATTCTTCTCTGTGATGGCTTGGAATTTTATCCTTTTCTTCAGTTGCTTGAAGTCATTCTTTATTTCTCAAGTTTAGGAATTTAACAAACACATCTAAATGTCTTCCTCTTGAATGATAAACCTTGACAAGGCCCTGAGTAACTTTTCCATTTTTAGGCTGAATTCTAATTTCAGATTTTCTCCTAGTGAAGGAATGGCAAGTTGGGTGCATCTTACACTGCAACTACAAGCACTGGGTAGAGGCTGCCCAAAGTGCAAGGTTAAGAAAACATCTGAAGCCTTATCCTGGCTCAAAGAAAGAGGCTGCTGGGAGAGATTCAAGATGCCTGCCTTGGGAGTGGGCTGGGTTGGTGGGAGGGGAGGAGTGGTCGTATTGAAGCCATTCATTTACTAGTCCTGTTGTAGTATATCTCTGTCTAAGAATTTTCATATTTATAACCACCTGCTGGCAGTGGACTTCTTGGAGTGTATAGCTTAGGTCTCTGAGTCTGTTTTCTAGATCAATGTTTTCTTGTACTGCTGTCCCTTTCATTTTCCAACCTTCCAAAATTGGATTTTATACATCATCTACTAGAGCATTCATGGTTTTTGTTTCCACCAATATATTTAACTAGTTTATGATACTACAATTGTACTGCATTATTTTCTTTTTTTAATTCAATTTTATTGACATAAATTCACATACCATGCAAAGTGTACATTCAGTTGTTCACAGTACCATTATATAGTTGTGCTTTCATCACCAAAATTAATTTTTGAACATTTTCATTACCACACACACAAAAATAATAAGAATAAAAATTAAAGTGAAAAAAACAATTAAAGTAAAAAAGAACACTGGGTGCCCCCTTTTTTTTTTGCCCCCATTTTTCTACTCGTCCATCCATACACTGGACAAAGGGGAGTGTGGTCCATATGGCTTTCCCAATCACATTGTCACCCCTCATAAGCTACATTTTTATACAATCGTCTTCAAGATTCAAGGGTTCTGGATTGTAGTTTGATAGTTTCAGGTATTTACTGCTAGCTATTCCAATTCATTAGAACCTAAAAAGGGTTGTCTATATTGCGTATAAGAGTGATCTCTCAGCTTCTTTTGGAATGCCTCTGCTACTGAAGCTTATTTCATTTCCTTTCGCATCCCCTTTTTGGTCAAGAAGATGCTCTCCATCCCATGATGTCGGGTCTCGATTCCTCCCCAGGAGTCATATTCCATGTTGCCAGGGAGATGTACTCCCCTGGGTGTCAGATCCCACGTAGGGAGGAGGGCAGCGATTTCATCTGCCAAGTTGGCTTAGCTAGAGAGAGAGGAGCCACATCTGAGCAACAAAGAGACATTCAGGAGGAGGCTCTTAGGCACTTTTATAGGCAGGCCTAGCCTCTCCTTTGCAGCAACAGTCTTCCCAAGGGCAAGTCCCGTGGTAGAGGGCTCAGCCCATCAAACATCAGTCCCCTATGTCTGTGAGCACATCAGCAACCATCGAGGTGGGGAAGCCCAACACCCCTGCATTCTCCACCAGCTCCTCAAGGGGGCTCTGCATATTTTTTTTTCATTGTTTTTTTTTTTATCAACTCTTTTTTTTTTTTAATTAACTATTAACTATATAAAAAAAAATTTTAAAAACATACAATAAAAAAAATCTCAAACAAACCATAAGAAGGGAGTAAGAAAAAGACAACTAACCTAAAATAACTTTACTTCCAACATGTTCCTACTCTACCCCAAGAAAATAACCTAATATAGCAACATTTCTGTGAACTTGTTCCTACCACACCCACCAGAAATCAACAAACCATAGTCATTCCTGGGCATTCTCAGAACGTTAAATTTACCCACTATAGCTTATCTGTTCTTATTGGGTTATCTTTCCCACTCCATTAATTGCTCTCTATCACTAGTTCCCCTACATTCTACATTACAAACCATTTATTTTACCTTTTTCAATGCTCACATTAGTGGTAGCATATATTTCTCTTTTTGTGCCTGGCTTATTTCACTCAGCATCATGTCTTCAAGGTTCATCCACGTTGTCTTATGTTTCATGACATTGTTCCCTGCCGTGTAGCATTCCATCGTGTGTGTGTATACCACATTTTATTTATCCACTCATTTGTTGAAGTATATTTGGGTTGTTTCCATCTCTTGGCAGCTGTGAATAATGCTATGAACATTGGTGTGCAGATATCTGTTTGTGTCACTGCTTTCAGATCTTCTGAGAAGTGCAATTGCTGGATCAAAGGGTAACTCTATATCTAGTTTTTTAAGGAACTGCCAGACTGACTTCCAGAGTGGCTGAACCATTATACAGTCCCACCAACAATGAATAAGAGCTCCAATTTCTCCACATCCCCTCCAGCATTTGTAGTTTCCTGTTTGTTTAATGGCAGCCATTCTAATTGGTGTGAGATGGTATCTCATTGTGGTCTTAATCTGCATCTCTCTAATAGCTAGTGAAGCTGAACATTTTTTCATGTGTTTCTTTGCCATTTGTATTTCTTCTTCAGAGAACTGTCTTTTCACATCTTTTGCCCATTTTATAATTGGGCTGTCTGTACTACTGTCATTGAGTTGCAGGATTTCTTTATATATGAAAGATATCAGTCTTTTGTCAGATACATGGTTTCCAAAAATTTTTTCCCATTGAGTTGGCTGCCTCTTCACCTTTTTTGACAAATTCCTTTGAGGTGCAGAAATTTCTAAGCTTGAGGAGTTCCCATTTATCTATTTTTTTCTTCTGTTGCTTGTGTTTTGGGTGTAAGGTCTAGGAAGTGGGCTTCTAATACAAGGTCTTGAAGATGTCTCCCTACATTATCTTCTAGGAGTTTTATGGTACTGTCTTTTATACTGAGGTCTTTGATCCACTTTGAGTTAATTTTGTGTAGGGTGTGAGGCAGGGGTCCTCTTTCATTCTTTTGCATATGGATATCCAGCTCTTCCAGCTCCATTTGTTGAAAAGACTGTTATGTCCCAGTTCAGTGGCTTTGGGGGCCTTATCAAAGATCAGTCAGCCATAGATCTGGGGGTCCATCTCCAAATTCTCAATTCTATTCCATTGATCAATATGTCTATCTTTGTGCCAGTACCATGCTGTTTTGACTACTGTGGCTTTGTAATAAGCTTCAAAGTCAGGGAGTGTAAGTCCTCCCACTTTGTTCTTCTTTTTTAGAGTGTTTTTAGCAATTCGAGGCATCTTCCCTTTACAAATAAATTTGATAACTAGCTTTTCCAAGTCTGCAAAGTAGGTGTTGGAATTTTGATTGGGATTGCATTGAATCTGTAGATGAGTTTGGGAAGAATTGACATCTTAATGACATTTAGTCTTCCTATTCATGAACATGGAATATTTTTCCATCTTTTAAGGTCCTTTTCTATTTCTTTTAGTAGAGTTATGTTGTTTTCTTTGTATAGGTCTTTTACGTCTTTGGTTAAGTTTATTCCTAGGTACTTGAAATTTTTAGTTGCTATTGAAAATGCTATCTTTTTCTTGAGTGTCTCTTCAATTTGTTCATTTCTAGCATATAGAAACATTACTGACTTAATGTGCATTAATCTTGTATGCTGCTACTTTGCTAAATTTGTTTATTACTCTAGTAGCTGTATCATCGATTTCTCAGGGTTTTCCATATATAAGATCATATCATCTACAAATAATGACAGTTTTACTTCTTCCTTTCCAATTTGGATGCCTTTTATTTCTTTGTCTTGCCGGATTGCCCTGGCTAGCACTTCCAGCACAATGTTGAATAACAGTGGTGAAAGTGGACATCCTTGTCTCATTCCTGATCTTAGAGGGAAGGCTTTCAGTCTCTCACCATGAGTATTATGCTGGCTGCGGGTTTTTCATATACGCCCTTTGTCATATTGAGGAAGTTTCCTTCAATTCCTACCTTTTGAAGTGTTTTATAAAAAACGGATGTTGGATTTTGTCGAATGCTTTTTCAGCATCTATTGAGATGATCATTTGATTTTTCTCTTTTGATATGTTACATGTTGTAATATATTGATTTTCTTATGTTGAACCATCCTTGCATGCCTGGAATGAACCCCACTTGGTTATGGTGTCTGATTTTTTTAATGTGTTTTTGGATTCGATTTGCAAGTATTTTGTTGAGAATTTTTGCATCTATATTCATTAGGGAGATTGGCCTGTAGTTTTCCTTTTTTGTAGCATCTTTGCCTGGTTTTGGTATTAGATTGATGTTAGCTTCATAAAACGTGTTAGGTAGTATTCCATTTTCTTTGATGTTTTGAAAGAGTTTAAGTAAGACTGGTGTCAGTTCTTTTTGGAAAGTTTGGTAGAATTCCCCTGTGAAGCCATCTGGCCCTGGACTTTTATTTGTGGGAAGTTTTTTGATGACTGATTGGATCTCTTTGCTTGTGATTGGTTGCCTGAGGTCTTCTATTTCTTCTCTGGTCAGTCTAGGTCGTTCATATGTTTCCAGGAAATTGTCCATTTCCTCTACATTATCCAGTTTCTTGCCATACAGTTGTTCATAGCATCCTGTTATAATTTTTAAAATTTCTATGGGATCCACAGTAATGTCAGCTTTCTCATTCATTATTTTGTTTATATGGGTCTTCTCTCTTTTTGATTTTGTCAGTCTAGCTAGGGGCTTGTCAATCTTGTTGATCTTCTCAAAGATCCAACTTTTGGTGTTATTCTCTCTATTGTTTTTTGTTCTCTCTGTCATTTATTTCTGCTTTAATCCTTGTTATTTCTTTTCTTCTATTTGGTTTAGGATTGGTTTGCTGTTCATTTTCTAGATTCTTCAGTTGCTCCATTAGTTCTTTGATTTTAGCTTTTTCTTCCTTTTTGATGTATGCATTTAGTGCTATAAATTTCCCCCTCAGTACTAATTTTGCTGCATCCCATAGGTTTTGATACGTTGTGTTCTCATTTTCATTCGTCTCTATATATTTAGCAATTTTTCATGCTATTTCTTCTTTAATTCACTGATTGTTTAGGAGTGTGTTGTTTAACCCCCAGGTATTTGTGAATTTTCTAAGTCTCTGATGGTTACTGACTTTTAATTGTATTCCATTGTGGTCAGAGAATGTGCTTTGAATAATTTCAATTTTTTTAAATTTATTGAGGCTTGTTTTATGTCCCAGCATATGATCTCTTCTGGAGAAAGTTCCGTGAGCACTAGAGAAGAATGTGTATCCTGGTAACTTGGGATGTAATGCTCTATATATGTCTGTTAAATCAAATTCATTTATCACATTGTTTAGGTTTTGAATTTCCTTACTGGTCTTGTGTCTGGTTGATCTATCTATAGGAGAGAATGATGTGTTGAAATCTCCCACAATTATTGTGGAAACATCAATTGCTTCCTTTAGTTTTGCCAGTGTTTGTCTCAAGTATTTTGTGGCGCCATGATTGGGTGCATAAACATTTATGATTGTTATTTCTTCTTGTTGAATTGCCCCTTTTATTAGTATGTAGTGGCCTTCTTTGTCTCACATAACATCCTGGCATTCAGAGTCTATTTTATCTGAGATTAATATTGCTACTCCTGCTTTCTTTTGGCTGTAGCTTGCATGAAATATTTTTTTCCATCCTTTCACTTTCAATTTCTTTGTGTCCCTGTGTCTAAGATGAGTCTCTCGTATGCAACATATTGATGGTTCATGATTTTTGATCCATTCTGCCAATCTGTATCTTTTATTTGGGGAGTTTAATCCATTTACATTCAACATTATTACTGTGAAGGCATTTCTTGAATCGGCCATTCTATCCTTTGGTTTATGTTTGTCCGATATGTTTTTTTCCTCGCTCTCTTAATGTCCTTTAACATACCCATACTGAGTCTCTTTAGTACTGAACCTTTCTCCATCTCTCTCTCCTTTCTTTGTTTCTCTGTCGGTAGGGCTCCCTTTAGTATCTCAAGTAGGGCAGGTCTCTCGTTAGCAAATTCTCTCAGTATGTGTTTGTGAAAAATTTAAGCTCTCCCTCAAATTTGAAAGAGAGTTTTGCTGGACAAAGAATTCTTGGCTGGCAATTTTTCTCTCTCAGAATTTTAAATATGTCATGCCACTGCCTTCTCGCCTCCACGGTGGCCACTGAGTAGTCACTACTTAGTCTCATGCTGTTTCCTTTGTAAGTGGTGAATTGCTTTTCTCTTGCTGCTTTCAGAACTTGCTGTTTCTCTTCAGTATCTGACAGTCTGATCAGACTATGCCTTGGAGTGGGTTTATTTGGATTTATTCTATTTGGGTTTGGCTGGGCATTTATGATTTGTGTATTTATGTTGTTCAGAAGGTTTGGGAAGTTTTCCCCAACAATTTCTTTGAATACTCTTCCTAGACCTTTACCCTTATCCCCTTCTGGAACACCAATGACTCTTATATTTGGACGTTTTATTTTATTTATAATATCCCTGAGGTCCATTTCAATTTTTTTTTTATTTTTTCCCCCATTCTTTCTTTTGTTCTTTCATTTTCTGTTCTGTCATCCTTGAGGTCACTGATTCACTGTTCAGTTTCCTTAGTTTTGTACTATGAGTATCCAGAATCTTTTTAATTTGGTCAACAGTTTCTTCTATTTCCATAAGATCATCTATTTTTTTATTTACTCTTGCAATTTCTTCTTTATGCTCTTCTAGGGTCTTCTTCACATCCTTTATATCCTGTGCCATGCTCTCATTGTTTGTCTTTAGTTCTTTGGTTAATGCTCCAAGTACTGGGTCTCCTCTGATTTTTCAATTTGGGTGTTTGGATTTGGGTTACCTGTATCGTCTGTTTTTTTCATATGCTTTAAAATTTTCTGTTGTTTTTGGCCTCTTGGCATTTGCTTAACTTGCTAGGGTTCTTTTAGGATGTGTAGACTGATTCAAACACTTCTCTCTAATTTGTCAGATCTACAGCTTGGTGGAGTACACTTTCTCTAACTAACCAGCAGGTGGCATCTGCAAGCCACCTATTCCCCTCAAGCCAGTTCTCTTCAAATTTGTCTTTGTGGTAGGTGGGGGCCTGAGTCTTGTGGGGGTCCAATTGGTGCTCCAAGTTTGCATGTGCAGTTGGTGCTGCCTGCCTTGAATGTGGGGCATGTGTCTGAGCTGTTAGGGAGGGAGGGCAACTTTAATAATCAAATCTCCCAGGTGTTCCTGGAGATTTAAAGCTGTTGCAATAGACTAATCCTTCAGTTCAGTCTCACCACAGTTTGTCTCTGCTGCTGACCTAGAAGTCCTTGGTATTGGCATATGGTACCTGGGACTTGCGAGTGGGTCCCTCTTCCAAGCCGTGCCCTCCTAGGGCCTCTGCTGAGGGAAGACTGTGCTATGTCATAGGTAAGTGCTGTCCCCCAAGGGAAGTTCTGGGCTACAGGGCCATGTAGGGGCATTCCCTGCCTGCTGAAACGATGGCTGAATTGGGCTTGTTAATTTTCCCATTTTCACACAGCTCCACTTTCCCAGCTCTGGGACAGTTAGCTGTGAATGCACAAAAGGCTACTGCCCACACCAGATGTTGTGGTGTGTGTGCGTGTTGCTGGAAACACGTCCCGTCACACTGGGTTGTTTGAGGCAGCTCTGGGCTGTGGTGCTGGAGCTGGGCAGAAGCATTCCCAGCCCTCCGGGAAGATGGTTATAAGGGGACACCCCCCTTTTCTTGGGAATTTATGGTGTTTAGTGAATTCTCTCAGCCACTAGACTTACTGCTTTGTCTCTCAGAGCTGTCTTAGCTCTGCTCTTGTCTTGGCCCAAATTGCAAGTCTTTGAGCCTTTCTGTAATGGGCTTCTTAGCATAATTGTTTTAGAAAAAGAGAAAAAGATTTAAAAAAAAAAAAGAAAAAGAAGGGCCCTCTTTGCAGATCTAATGGGCTATTGAAATGCTATGAGACAAGGAGTTTAGGGCCATTAAGGAACAATCAACAAAGCAGAGAAACGGGCTCTTCAGACAGGTTCCTCACCCTCTGGATTTGCATATGCGCCTGATTCTGTCAGAACCCCGCTCTTCTCCATTTTATGTTCATGGGAACTCCAAAAAGTCTGTTTTTATTTTTTGGGTATTTTTTTGCTGTTTTTGCCAGGCTGACTGCTCCCAGATTCTCTGGTGTGTGGTCTCAGTTTATCTATGTTTGAAGTTTTTGATCAGGAGTCGGAGTTTTCAATCTGAGCCACAACTGCAGTTCTCCCTCTTGGTTCCCAGCACCAATGGCCCCTGTTCCCACGGGACTGAGCCTGGCAGGTAGGGGCATGGGTCCCCTGGCTGTGAGAACTTACAAATTTTGCTGATCTCAGCAGTTCCATGTTTTCATGAGTGTTGTATGAAGTATGCCCAAAGTCAAATTGCTCTGCGGTGTCTGGTCCACGCAGTTCCTGGCTTTCTACCTACTGCCCTGGAGGAGTAACTAAAACATACACTTCACCACTCCACCATCTTGTCCCGTCTCCTCGTACTGCATTATTTTCTAAATAATAATTTTTAAAAACTTGTATTTTTGGTATCTGAACTTGATTATTTAGGAGAAGGGTTTTTATGGCTCTGCTTTATTTCTTTTGCACTACTAATTTTTTTAAAAATGTGATTCTGCTTTATTTTTATCCACTTTATTCATTATGCTTTGGGTTTATCTTTATGTTTTTCATTTTTGTTGCTGGAGATTTTATTTTAGGCATTGATATTGGCATTAAATGAAATTGAGTAGAGACTATATATCAAAGTAATCCTTATTGACAGTTTTAGGTTTATCTCTTCATTCTCTCTCAATGTGTGTATGTATACACACACACGTATGTATATACATATACATATATATAATATACATATACAAACACAGATAAAGAATTCCCTTTTTATGATAAGTAATTTTTTAAATGACAGCATCAGTGTAAAAATACATGCTTTAAAGTCTTCAAAAGTATGATGGTTACAATCAGTTGTCCTACATCAAAGTAGTCATTGGAAATTAGTCTTATGTAATTAGCATGACCATACCCCTGATCTGCCTTGGGCAGTTCTGGGTTATGTCCATGGTCCTGGCATTAATTGTTAGCAGTGCACCCTTTCACTCTCAAAGCCCTGCTTAACTATGGTTATTCTATGTAATCAATTGCAGAATAGTTATAGTGAAAAAAATCTCATAAATTTGATGTACAGTCTGGTACAGGAAATACCACCTGTTACTAAAATTTGGAAAATGTGGTTGTCATAGTACATAATTTTCAATTATTTAAATAATTTTCTTCTACCGGGAATCAAAGTAAATTCTGTTAATGAATTGAGAGTACCAAGAACAACCAGGTGCTAAAACATCTTTAGATGATTATGAAAACACTCGAGAATGAAAACTTTTAATCTTTTCAAAAAGGGTCAAAGTTATTCAAAGGAAAATATTAATACACCTAGAATTCTAGAATGGATCATACTAGGTTTCAAAACTGTAGAAATAAATAATTGTGAGTTTATCAACCTATTCTGGAAGATAAATGTTCCAGATAATTTCTAGATGAGATAATACCTTCAAAGTCCTTCCTTTAACATTATAAAACAACAGAGAAAATTAAACAAATGGCTTAGCTTTTAGGATAAAGGTTACTAGAATCAGTTTCATTAGTTAAGATTTGTATCTTCCCCAGTATACAATGATATACTGACTCATGGTGCTACCTCTTCTTTAAAACAGTAAAAGCTGCCATTTTAAAGAGTTATCAAAGTTACATTTAAAACAGAGAACAAAAGATTTTCTAGGCAATTGTCAAAGAAAGGGAGGGGATACTCTGAATGATAAATTCAGATTGGCACATGAGATCAGCTTTCCGTATTTGTGAAACAATACTTATATCATCTCTACTCAATGTTACAGAAAATGAAAACAGAAAAAATATAATTGTAGAACAGTGCTTTAAAAGAACTTTTTCAGAGAATCATATTACTTAATATTTTTCCCATTCACTTCAGTATATTTCTGAATCATTCATGCCATAGTATGTGTTTATATTTTAAAGTAACAAGTCTACTACTTGTACACATTGAATCCCAAGGCATCAATACATTTGCATACTTTGAAATTAGTCTTTGGATTACTGTTCTTCTTCTGATTTCTGTGACCACTTCCGAGGAATCAAGGAAGGTTCTACTGTCAATAAACATGCAGTAGCAACAGCAGCCATCTCTAAATCCCTGAGATGTGATTTGAAACAGTACTGTGGATTCCTTCTGGCTTGGTGATTTATATAAGGTTGCCAACCTAATGCAGGAACCAGTGAGGCCCGATTTCTATCAAATTCTGTTGTCATCTGATTGGTTAAAATTACAGCTAATCTGTGTGCGCTGGTTTGAATGTATTATGTCCCCCAGAAAAAGCCATGTTCTTTGATGCAATCTTGTGGGGCAGACATATTAGTGGGGATTAAGTTGGAATGTTTGGATTAGGTTGTTTGTGTGGAAATGCACCCCACCCAACTGTAGGTGATAACTGATGAGATATTTCCATGGAGGCGTGGCCCCACCCATTCAGGGTGGGCCTTGATCAGTTCTGCTGTGAGTGACATTTTGAAGAGGAGCTACAACCAAGAGGGACACTTTGAAGAAAGCACAGGAGCTGTAGATGAGAGACATTTTGAAGACGGCCATTGAAAGCAGACTCTTGCTCCGGAGAAGCTAAGAGAGGACAAACACTCCAAGAGCAACTAAGAGTGACATTTTTGAGGAACTGCAGCCTAGAGAGGAACATCCTGGGAGAAAGCCATTTTGAAACCAGAACTTTGGAGCAGACACCAGCCACGTGCCTTCCCAGCTAACAGAGGTTTTCTGGACACCATTGGCCATCCTCCAGTGAAGGTACCCAATTGTTGATGTGTTACCTTGGGCACTTTATGGCCTTAAGACTGTAACTGTGTAACCAAATAAACCCCCTTTATAAAAGCCAATCCGTCTCTGGTGTTTTGCATTCTGGCAGCATTAGCAAACTAGAACACTTGGTTATTTGCAAGACTGATCATTTGCTGGGCCAGGCCATCTAGTAACTGAATATGAAGTGATAGGTCATCTAGGTCATGACAAAAAGGAAAAACAATACAATACATCCACTATCACTAATTGAACCTCTCAGTGTTCTGAAAGGAAGTCTGGAAGGAGATAAACTGTGCCAAAAGTTGTGTGTAATCACGACAATGAAAATAATAAATATGGGAAAGAATATTTTCAAGAGTGGAGTCCTCCAAAGCTTTTTTGTTGCTTCTCTCCCATGAGTGTTCCTGCTGTAAGATGAAGGTGCTGGATGCAGGCAGTAGCAAGATCTACCACTCTATCAACCATAAAACTTCCCTCTGTATCAACAAAACCTGCTTCACCTGCCACTCCTCCACAACATTCTGGTATCTGTACATTACTGCCAGTTGCACACTTGGCTGAGCTCAGAGGATTTCACCTCCAGGAGTTCCTCAGCAGTCTGGAAACCCACAGAGATTTGTTTCACCAGCACCACTGAGGACAGCAGGAAACTCCCTAAAAACTTCTGCATTTCAAAGCAGAACACATAACCACAGTCCCATACAGCCAAACTCTGCCCTTTTCTCTTTTTTTAAAATTAAAATGGGATTACAATGTATACATTTTGCTGCTATTGGCATTTTTTTTAATTAGAGAAATTATAGGTTTACAGAAAAATCATGCAGAAAGTACAGTGTTTGCATATAACATTACACAGTTTTCCCTATTATTAACATTTCCCATTAGTATGCTAGCTGTGTTACAATTGATGAAAAAATAATATTATAATTATACTATTAACTATAGTCCATAGTGTAAATTAGGGCTCACTGGTTGTGTTGTACAACTCTATGTTTTATTCAATTTTTATTTTAATAACATATAAATAACCCCTTTAATCACATTAAAATATAGAACATCTACAATGTTATGCTACCATCAACTCCATCCATTATCAAAACTTTTCCTCTACCCCAAACAGAAACACTGTGCCAATTAAACATTAAATCTCCCTTACATACCTCCACCCTGGCCCCTGGTAACTTATATTCTAGTTTTTGACTCCATGAATTTGCTTATTCTATTTATTTCATTTCAGTGAGATCATGCAATATTTGTCCTTTTGGGTCTGGCAAATATGTTTTCTTCCAGGAATTCTATGGTTTGGTACTTATATTTAGATCATTGATCCATTTTGAGTTAATTTTTGTATATGGTGTGAGGTACGGTCCACCCTCATTCTTTTGCATGTGGATATCAGTTTTCCCAGCACCGTTTATTGAAGAAACTATTCTTTTCCCATTGAGTAGACTTGGCACCCTTTTCAAAATTCAATTGGCTATAGATGTGAGGATTTATTTCTGAACTCTCAATTTAATTCCATGGTCTATGCATTTGTCCTTGTGTCACTACCACACTGTTTCAAATACTGTAGCTCTGTAGTAAGTTTTGAAATCAGGAAGTGTGAGTCCTCCAACTTTGTTCTTTTTTAAGGTGGTTTTTGGCTACTCAGGGCCCCTTACCCTTCCATATAAATTTTATAATTGGCTTTTCTGTTTCTGCAAGGAGGCTGTTGGAAATTTGATTGGAGTGTATTGAATCTGTAAGTCACTTTGGGTAGAAATGGTATCTTAACAATATTCACTCTTCCAATCCGTGAACATGGAATGTCCTTCCATTTATTTAGGTCTTCTCTGATTTATTTCAAGAATACTTTGTAGTTTTCTGTACACAAGTCCTTTACATCCTTAGTTGAATTTATTCCTAGATATTTGATTATTTTAGTTGCTACTGTGAATGGAATTTTTTCTTGATTTCCTCTTCAGATAGTTCATTACCAGAGTATAGAAACACCACTAAATTCTGCACATTGATATTGTACCTGTCACTTTGCTGAATTCATTTATTAGCTCTAATAGCTTTGTTGTGTACTTTTCAGTATTTTATATGTAGGATCATGTCATCTGCAAATATGGAGCCTTTTATTTCTTTTTCTTGAATAATTGCTCTGCTTAGCACTTCCAGTACAATGTTGAATAACAGTGGTAACAATGGGCATCCTTTGTTAAGATTATTGTTCATAATCTTAGAGCGAAAGTTTTCAGTCTTTCACCATTGAGTATGATGTTAGCTGTGGGTTTTTCATATACACCCTGTATCCTTTTGAGTAAGTTTCCATCTACTCCTAGTTTTCTAAGTGTTTTTATCAAGTAGGGAAGTAGGGTTGCTAGATTTTCCCAAAGCCTATTCTGAATCAACTGAGATGATTGGGTGTTTTTTGTTTTTTCTTGCCACTATTTATGTGGTATACTGTATTAATTGATTTCCCTATATTCAAACTAGGATAAATCTGACTTGATCATGGTGTATAATTCTTTTAACATGCTATTGGATTTGGGTTGATAGAGTTTTGTTGAGGATTTTTGCATCTATATTCATAAAGGGTATTAGTTTGTAATTTTCTTTTCTTGTGGTATCTTTATCTGATTTTGGTATTATGGTGATGTTGGCCTCATGAGTTAGGAAATGTTCCCTCCTCTTCTATTTTTTGAAAACGTCTGAACAGGACTGAGTTAATTTTTCTTGGGAAGTTCGGTAAAATTCACCAGTGAAGCCAACAGGTCATAAGCTTTTCTTATTTGGGATGCTTTTGATTAGTGATTCAATCTTTTTACTTCTTATTGGTCTGTTCACATTTTCTATTTTTTCTTGAGATAGTGTAGATGGTTTTTGTGTTTGTAGGAATTCGTCCATTTCATTAAGTTAATTAATTTCTTGGTGTATATTTGTTCATAGTTATCTTCTTATACTCCTTTTTATTTTTGTGGGGTTGGAAATGACCCCCTTTCATTTCTAATTTTAGTCATTTCTGTCCTCTTTCTTTTTATCTTTGTCAGTCTAGCTAAAGGTTTGTTGATTTTATTGATCTTTTCAAAGAACCAATTATTTATTTTTTGAGATTGTTCACATTTCATATAATTATCCAAAGATCCAAAGTGTACAATCAATTGCCTATGGTACCATCATACAGCTATGCATCCATCACCACAATTAATTTTTTTTTGAAATTTTAGAACATTTTCATTACTCCAGAAAAGAAATAAAGACAAAAAAAAAAAAAAAAAAGAAAACTTAAATCCTCCCATACTCCTAACCACTCCCCTTCCATTATTGACTCATAGTATTGGTATAGCACATTTGTTACTGTTGATGAAAGAATGCTAAAATACTGCTAACTGTAGTATATAGTTTGCAATAGGTATACTTTTCTCCCTATATGCCCCTCTATTATTAACTTCTAGTTATAGTGTCATACGTTTGTTCTAGTTCATAAAAGAGATTTCTAATATTTGTACAGTTAATCATGGACATTGCCCACCACAGGATTCACTGTTTTATACATTCCCATCTTTTAACCTCTAACTTTCCTTCTGATGACATACGTGACTCTGAGTTTCCCCTTTCCACCACATTCACACACCATTCAGCACTGTTAGTTGTTCTCACAAAGTGCTACTGTCACCTCTGTCCATTTTCAAACACTTAAGTTCAACCTAGTTGCTCATAATAAGCAACACTCCCCATTCTTTAGCCTTGTTCTATATCCTGGTAACTTATATTTCATGTCTATGACTTTACATATTATAATTAGTTCATATCAGTGAGACCCTGCAATATTTGTCCTTATGTGTCTGACTTATTTCACTCAATGTAGTATCTTCAAGGTTTCTTCACCAACCCATTTTTTTAAGACAGTTTTGTTCACACCCCATACATCGGATCCCGAGTAAACAATCAATGGTTCCCTGTATAGTCACGTATTTATGTATTCACCACCATCACCACTATCTATATAAGGACATCTCCATTTCTTCCACAAAGAAGGAGGAAGAGTCAAAGAAGGTAGAGAGAAAAAGAAAAGGAAAAAAGAAAGAGAAAAAAAAAAAACATGACAGCTAGGAAGCAACAAAAGGAAAGATAGCATTAAACTAAAGTAGAATAAAGAGTCAGACAACATCACCAATGCCAAGAGTCCCATACCCTTCCCTTATGTCCCCCTCTTATATGCATTTAGCTTTGGTATATTGCCTTTGTTACATTAAAGGAAACATAACATAATGTTTCTGTTAATTATACTCTCTAGCTTGCATTGATGGTATTTTTCCCCCAACACACCCTATTTTTAACACCTTGCAAGGTGGACATTCATTTGTTCTCCCTCATGTAAAAACATATTTGTACATTTTATCACAATTGTTGAGCACCCTAGGTTTCACTGAGTTATACAGTCCCAGTCTTGATCTGTCTTCTTTCCTTCTGTTGTCCCACATGCTCCCAACCTTCCTCTTTCAACCATACTCACAGTCATCTTTGTTCAGTGTACTTGCATTGCTGTGCTACCATCACCCAAGATTGTTTTCCAAACCTCTCACTTCTATCTTTTCCTATCTGTCTATAGTGCTCCCTTTAGTATTTCCTGTAGAGCAGGTATCTTGTTCACAAACTCTGTCATTGTCTTTTTGTCAGAGAATATTTTAAACTCTCCCTCATATTTGAAGGACAGTTTTGCCAGATATAGGATTCTTTGTCAGTGGTTTTTCTCTTTCAGTATCTTAAATATATCACCCCACTTCCTTCTTGCCTCCATGGTTTCTATTGAGAAATCCACACATAGTCTTATCAAGCTTCCTTTGTATGTGATAGATCGCTTTTCTCTTGCTGCTTTCAGGATTTTCTCTTTGTCTTTGATGTTTGATAATCTGATTATTAAGTGTCTTGACATAGGCCTATTGAGATCTATTCTGTTTGGGGTACAGTGCACTTCTTGGATCCATAATTTTATGTCTTTCTTAAGACATGGGAAATTTTCATTGATTATTTCCTCTATTATTGCTTCTGCTCCCTTTCCCTTCTCTTTTCCTTCTGGGACACCCATGACACATACATTCATGCATTTCATGTTGTCATTCAATTCCCTGAGCTGTTGCTCATATTTTTCCATTCTTTTCCCTATCTGTTCTTTTGTGTGTAGGATTTCAGGTGTCTTGTTCTACAGTTCCTGAGTGTTTTATTCTGCCTCTTGAGATCTGCTGTTGTATGACTCCATTGTGTCTTTCATCTCTTGTGTTGTGCCTTTCATTTCCATAGATTCTGCCAGTTGTTTTTTCGAACTTTAGATTTCTACCTTACATTTGCCCAGTGTTTTCATTGTACACTTCATCTCTTTTGCCACATCTGTCCTAAACTTTTTGAATTGACTTAGCATTAGTTGTTTTAATTCCTGTATCTCAGTTGAAGTGTAAGTTTGCTTCTTTGACTGGGCCATAACTTCATTTTTCTCAGTGTAGGTTGTAGTTTTCTGTTGTCTGGGCATCTGGTTTCCTTGGCCCCAATCAGTTATTCCCAGACCAGAATGGGCTCAGATCTCAGAAGGGGGCAATATTCAGTATCAGGTTTCCCTGAGTGTGTGTCTTAGAAGATTGACACATCTTGTGAGGCCCCAAGCCACTGTCTTTTCTTAACCTGCCCAGCAGGTGGTGCCTGTCAGCCTGTAGCTCCTAACTGGTGTAAGGAGGTGTGGCCTCCTTAGTCCCTAGTTTCTGTTTTGGCTGTTTTCCCCCAGGCTCTGGGTTCTGGTTTTGAATGGGAGGCCAGTAGTAGGGTTGGGCACCACCTCCTTCCTCTTAGGGAAGATACACCCCCTAGGGAGTTTTCATTTGCATTTAAATAGGCTCTTTGTCTCTCTGATTCTGCTATCTCCACCCTTTTCTGGGTCAGAGAGCTGCAAACTGAAAATGGCTATGGCTTTCTCCACTGAGCCGCCAGGTTGAGAGAAAAAGGGATAGAAAGTCCCCCTTCAGGACCGGTCCATGGTCCCCCCAGCTTCACCTGCTGGCCAGAGATAGCACCTGGTCCTCTGGGCTCCCTCTCCCTGCACAAAGAAGTCCACCGGCTCTTTAAGGTCAGTCATCACTAAAAGCCTCTGTCTGCTTGTTGGGGATTTGTAGCTTGTATTGAGAAGTTCATGTTTGTTAATCAAAACCCCAGATGGAGCTGGACTGAGGTATATTTGCTTGTTTAGAGAATGCTGTTCTCTATCACAGCGAGGTTTTGCAGGTCAGGCTGTCGTGGGGGAGGCACTCTCGGCGTGGGTCTGCAGTCTTTACTTACAGATCTTATGCTATGATCTCAGGCATTCTTCCCAATCCAGGTTGTTGTATGATGTGTGGACAGTCACATTTGTCCCCCAGCAGTTATTCCAGATTATTTACCAGTTGTTCCTGGTTGTTTATTAGTTGTCCCAGGGACTAACTAACTTCCACTCCTCTCTATGCCCCCATCTTCTTTCTCCTTTCCAAGGAACCAACTTTTGGTTTCATGAGTCTCTCTATTGGTTTTTTTTTTTTTTTTTTTAAATCATCATTTTATTGAGATATATTCACATACCACGCAGTCATACAAAACAAATTGTACTTTCGATTGTTTACAGTACCATTACATAGTTGTACATTCATCACCTAAATCAATCCCTGACACCTTCATTAGCACACACACAAAAATAACAAGAATAATAATTAGAGTGAAAAAGAGCAATTGAAGTAAAAAAGAACACTGGGTACCTTTGTCTGTTTGTTTCCTTCCCCTACTTTTCTACACATCCATCCATAAACTAGACAAAGTGGTGTTTGGTCCTTATGGCTTTCCCAATCCCATTGTCACCCCTCATAAGCTACATTTTTATACAACTGTCTTCGAGATTCATGGGTTCTGGGTTGTAGTTTGATAGTTTCAGGTATCCACCACCAGCTACCCCAATTCTTTAGAACCTAAAAAGGGTTGTCTAAAGTGTGCATAAGAGTGCCCACCAGAGTGACCTCTCGGCTCCTTTTGGAATCTCTCTGCCACTGAAGCTTATTTCATTTCCTTTCACATCCCCCTTTTGGTCAAGAAGATGTTCTCCGTCCCACGGTGCCAGGTCTACATTCCTCCCTGGGAGTCATATTCCACGTTGCCAGGGAGATTCACTTCCCTGGGTGTCTGATCCCACGTAGCGGGGAGGGCAGTGATTTCACCTTTCAAGTTGGCTTAGCCAGAGAGAGAGGGCCACATCTGAGCAACAAAGAGGCATTCAGGAGGAGACTCTTAGGCACAAATACAGGGAGGCCTAGCCTCTCCTTTGCAGCAACCGTCTTCCCAAGGGTAAAACTTATGGTAGAGGGCTCAACCCATCAAACCACCAGTCCCCTATGCCCTATGTCTGTGGTCATGTTAGCAACCATGGAGGTGGGGTAGGCGAATACCCCTGCATTCTCCACAGGCTCCTCAAGGGGGCACTACATCTTTTTTTTTTTTTTTTCCCCTTGTTTGTCTTTTTTCTTTTTTTTTTTTTTTTTTTTTTTTTTAACTTTCCCTTCTTTTTTTAAATCACCTGTATGAAAAAAAAAAGTTAAAAAGAAAACAAACATACAATAAAAGAGCATTTCAAAGAGACCATAGCAAGGGAGTAAGAAAAAGACAACTAACCTAAGATAACTGCTTAACTTCCAACATGTTCCTACTTTACCCCAAGAAAGTTACATAATATAGCAACATTTCAGTGAACTTGTTCCTACTACAACCATCAGAAATTAACAGACCATAGTCATTTCTGGGCATCCCCAGAACGTTAAATAGCTTATCTGTTCTTCCTGGATTATTGTTCCCCCTTCCTTAATTGCTCTCTACTGCTAGTTCCCCTACATTCTACATTATAAACCATTTGTTTTACATTTTTCAAAGTTCACATTAGTGGTAGCATATAATATTTCTCTTTTTGTGCCTGGCTTATTTCGCTCAGCATTATGTCTTCAAGGTTCATCCATGTTGTCATATGTTTCACCAGATCGTTCCTTCTTACTGCCGCGTAGTATTCCATCGTGTGTATATACCACATTTTATTTATCCACTCATCTGTTGAAGGACATTTGGGTTGTTTCCATCTCTTGGCAATTGTGAATAATGCTGCTATGAACATTGGCGTGCAGATATCTGTTCGTGTCACTGCTTTCCGATCTTCCGGGTATATACCGAGGAGTGCAATCGCTGGATCGAATGGTAGCTCTATATCTAGTTTTCTAAGGAACTGCCAGACTGACTTCCAGAGTGGCTGAACCATTATACAGTCCCACCAACAATGAATAAGAGTTCCAATTTCTCCACATCCCCTCCAGCATTTGTAGTTTCCTGTTTGTTTAATGGCAGCCATTCTAACCGGTGTTAGATGGTATCTCATTGTGGTCTTAATTTGCATCTCTCTAATAGCTAGTGAAGCTGAACATTTTTTCATGTGTTTCTTGGTCATTTGTATTTCCTCTTCAAAGAACTGTCTTTTCATATCTTTTGCCCATTTATAATTGGGCTGTCTGTACTATTGTCATTGAGTTGTAGGATTTCTTTGTATATGCAAGATATCAGTCTTTTGTCAGATACATGGTTTCCAAAAATTTTTTCCCATTGAGTTGGCTGCCTCTTTACCTTTTTGAGAAATTCCTTTGAGGTGCAGAAACTTCTAAGCTTGAGGAGTTCCCATTTATCTATTTTCTCTTTTGTTGCTTGTGCTTTGGGTGTAAAGTCTAGGAAGTGGCCTCCTAATACAAGGTCTTGAAGATGTTTTCCTACATTATCTTCTAGGAGTTTTATGGTACTTTCTTTTATATTGAGATCTTTGGTCCATTTTGAGTTAATTTTTGTGTAGGGGGTGAGGTAGGGGTCCTCTTTCATTCTTTTGGATATGGATATCCAACTCTCCCAGCCCCATTTGTTGAAAAGACCATTATGGCTCAGTTCGGTGACTTTGGGGGCCTTATCAAAGATCAGTCGGCCATAGATCTGAGGGTCTATCTCTGAATTCTCAATTCGATTCCATTGATCTATATGTCTATCTTTGTGCCAGTACCATGCTGTCTTGGCAACTGTGGCTTTATAATAAGCTTCAAAGTCAGGGAGTGTAAGTCCTCCCACTTCGTTTTTCTTTTTTAGAGTGTCTTTAGCAATTCGAGGCATCTTCCCTTTCCAAATAAATTTGATAACTAGTTTTTCCAAGTCTGCAAAGTAGGTTGTTGGAATTTTGATTGGGATTGCATTGAATCTGTAGATGAGTTTGGGTAGAATTGACATCTTAATGACATTTAGCCTTCCTATCCATGAACATGGAATATTTTTCCATCTTTTAAGGTCCCCTTCTATTTCTTTTAGTAGAGTTATGTAGTTTTCTTTGTATAGGTCTTTTACATCTTTGGTTAAGTTGATTCCTAGGTACTTGATTTTTTTAGTTGCTATTGAAAATGGTATCTTTTTCTTGAGTGTCTCTTCAGTTTGTTCATTTCTAGCATATAGAAACATTACTGACTTATGTGCATTAATCTTGTATCCCGCTACTTTGCTAAATTTGTTTATTAGCTCTAGTAGGTGTATCGTTGATTTCTCAGGGTTTTCTAGATATAAGATCATATCATCTGCAAACAATGACAGTTTTACTTCTTCTTTTCCAATTTGGATGCCTTTTATTTCTTTGTCTTGCCGGATTGCCCTGGCTAGCACTTCCAGCACAATGTTGAATAACAGTGGTGACAGCGGGCATCCTTGTCTTGTTCCTGATCTTAGAGGGAAGGCTTTCAGTCTCTCACCATTGAGTACTATGCTGGCTGTGGGTTTTTCATATATGCTCTTTATCATGTTGAGGAAGTTTCCTTCAATTCCTACCTTTTGAAGTGTTTTTATCAAAAAGGGATGTTGGATTTTGTCAAATGCTTTTTCAGCATCTATTGAGATGATCAATTGATTTTTCCCTTTCGAGTTTTTAATGTGTTGTAATACATTGATTGTTTTTCTTATGTTGAACCATCCTTGCATGCCTGGAATGAACCCCACTTGGTCATGGTGTATGATTTTTTTAATGTGTCTTTGGATTCGATTTGCAAGTATTTTGTTGAGGATTTTTGCATCTATATTCATTAGGGAGATTGGCCGGTAGTTTTCCTTTTTTGTAGCATCTTTGCCTGGTTTTGGTATTAGATTGATGTTAGCTTCATAAAATGAGTTAGGTAGTGTTCCATTTTTTTCAATGTTTTGAAAGAGTTTGAGTAAGATTGGTGTCAGTTCTTTCTGGAAAGTTTGGTAGAATTCCCCTGTGAAGCCATCTGGCCCTGGGCATTTATTTGTGGGAAGATTTTTGATGACTGATTGGATCTCTTTGCTTGTGATGGGTTGGTTGAGGTCTTCTATTTCTTCTCTGGTCAGTCTAGGTTGTTCATATGTTTCCAGGAAATTGTCCATTTCTTCTACATTATCCAGTTTGTTGCCATACAGTTGTTCATAATATCCTCTTATAATTTTTTTAATTTCTTCAGGATCTGCAGTTATGTCACCTTTTTCATTCATTATTTTGTTTATATGGGTCTTCTCTCTTTTTGATTTTGTCAGTCTAGCTAGGGGCTTGTCAATCTTGTTGATCTTCTCAAAAAACCAACTTTTGGTGATATTTATCCTTTCTATTGTTTTTTTGTTCTCTATGTCATTTATTTCTGCTTTAATCCTTGTTATTTCTTTTCTTCTACTTGGTTTAGGATTGGTTTGCTGTTCATTTTCTAGCTTCTTCAGTTGATCCATTAGTTCTTTGATTTTGGCTCTTTCTTCCTTTTTAATATATGCGTTTAGTGCTATAAATTTCCCCCTTAGCACTGCTTTTGCTGCATCCCATAGGTTTTGGTATGTTGTGTTCTCATTTTCATTCGTCTCTATATATTTAGCAATTTCTCTTGCTATTTCTTCTTTAACCCACTGATTGTTTAGGAGTGTGTTGTTTAACCTCCAGGTATTTGTGAATTTTCTAAGTCTCTGATGGTTATTGACTTCTAATTGTATTCCATTGTGGTCAGAGAATGTGCTTTGAATAATTTCAATCTTTTTAAATTTATTGAGGCTTGTTTTATGTCCCAGCATATGATCTATTCTGGAGAAAGTTCCGTGAGCACTAGAAAAGTATGTGTATCCTGGTGATTTGGGATGTAATGTCCTGTAGATGTCTGTTAAATCTAATTCATTTATCAGATTGTTTAGGTTTTCAATTTCCTTATTGGTCTTCTGTCTGGTTGATCTATCTATAGGAGAGAGTGATGTGTTGAAGTCTCCCACAATTATTGTGGAAACATCAATTGCTTCCTTTAGTTTTGCCAATGTTTCTCTCATGTATTTTGTGGCACCTTGATTGGGTGCATAGACATTTACGATTGTTATTTCTTCTTGCTGAATTGCCCCTTTTATTAGTATGTAGTGGCCTTCTTTGTCTCTCAAAACATCCCTGCATTTGAAGTCTATTTTATCTGAGATTAATATTGCTACACCTGCTTTCTTTTGGCTGTAGCTTGCATGAAATATTTTTTTCCATCCTTTCACTTTCAATTTCTTTGTGTCCCTGTGTCTAAGATGAGTCTCTTGTATGCAACATATTGATGGTTCATTTTTTTTGATCCATTCTGCGAATCTATATCTTTTAATTGGGGAGTTTAATCCATTTACATTCAACGTTAAAACCGTGAAGGCATTTCTTGAATCGGCCATCTTATCCTTTGGGTTATGTTTGCCATATTTTTCCCTCTCTCTATTAATATCCTTTATTGTACCCATACCGAATCTCTTTAGTACTGAACCTTTCTCCAAGTCTCTCTGTCCTGTCTTTGTTTCTCTGTCTGTAGGGCTCCCTTTAGTATCTCCAGTAGGGCAGGTCTCTTGTTAGCAAATTCTCTCAGCATTTCTTTGTCTGTGAAAAATTTAAGCTCTCCCTCAAATTTGAAGGAGAGCTTTGCTGGATAAAGTATTCTTGGCTGGAAATTCCTCTCTCTCAGAATTTTAAATATATCGTGCCATTGCCTTCTCGCCTCCATGGTGGCTGCTGAGTAGTCACTACTTAGTCTTATGCTGTTTCCTTTGTATGTGGTGAATTGCTTTTCTCTTGCTGCTTTCAGAACTTGCTCCTTCTCTTCTATGTTTGACAGTGTGATCAGTATATGTCTCGGAGTGGGTTTTTTTGGATTTATTCTATTTGGAGTTCGCTGAGCATTTATGATTTGTGTATTTATGTTGTTTAGAAGATTTGGGAAGTTTTCCCCAACAATTTCTTTGAATACTCTTCCTAGACCTTTACCCTTTTCTTCCCCTTCTGGGACACCAATGAGTCTTATATTCGGACGCTTCATATTATCTATCATATCCCTGAGGTCCATTTCGAGTTTTTCAATTTTTTTCCCCATTCTTTCTTTTATGCTTTCATTTTCCATTCTGTCATCTTCCAGGTCACTGATTCGTTGTTCAACTTCCTCTAGTCTTGTACTATGAGTGTCCAGAATCTTTTTAATTTGGTCAACAGTTTCTTTAATTTCCATAAGATCATCCATTTTTTTATTTAGTCTTGCAATGTCTTCTTTATGCTCTTCTAGGGTCTTCTTGATTTCCTTCATATCCCGTACTAGGGTCTCATTGTTCATCTTTAGTTCTTTGAGTAGCTGCTCTAGGTGTGTCTCTTCTGGTCTTTTGATTTGGGTGCTTGGGCTTGGGTTATCCATATCGTCTGGTTTTTTCATATGCTTTATAATTTTCTGTTGTTTTTGGCCTCGTGGCATTTGCTGTCCTTGATAGGGTTCTTTTAGGGTTTGTAGACCAGTTGAAGTCCTTATCTCTAGTTTATCAGATCTACAGCTTCGTGGAGTACACTTTCTCTAACTAACCAGCAGGTGGCGTCCACGAGCCACCTGTTCTCCACAAGCCAGATCTCCCCTGCTTAGCCTTTTTGGTGAGTGGGGGAGTGAGTCTTGTGGGGCCCAATTGGTGTCCCAAGCTTGCGTGTGTAGTTGGTGTTGCCTGCCCTGTATGTGGGGCGTGTTTCTGGGCAGTCGGGGAGGGGGGGTGGCCCTAACAATCAAATCTCCCTGATGATCCTAGAGTTTTAAAGCTACTGCAATAGTCTAATCCTTCAGTTCAGTCCTGCCACAGTTTGTCTCTGCCACTGACCCACAAGTCTTTGGTATTGGCGTATGGCTCCTGAGACTTGCAAGTGGGCCCCTCTTCCAGGCTGTGCACCCCGGGTCCTCTGTTGAGGGATGACTGTGCTATGTCACAGGTGAGTGCCGTCCCCCCAGGGCAGTTCTGGGCTGCTGGGCTGTGTTGGGAGGCTCCCAGTCTGCTCAAATGATGGCTGAATGGGGCTCTGTTAATTCACACTGCTCCCCCTTCCCAGCTCTGGGACATTCAGCTGAGGTTGCAGGGAAGGCTAATGTCCACGCCCAGTTTTGTGGTGTGTGCCTGTTATTTGAAGCACTTCCGTCACACTGGGTTATCTGGGGCAGCTCTGGGCTATGGGGCTGGCGATGGGCAGGAGTGTTTCCTGTCCACCAGGATGGTGGCTGTGAGCGGACACCCCCCTTTTCTTGGGAAGTTGTGTTGTTTAGTGAATTTTCTCAGCCACTGGATTATTGCCTTTTGTCTCAGAGCTCTCTTATTTCTGCTCTTGACTTGACGTGCCCAAATTTCAATTCTTTGAAGCTTTCTGTATTGAGCTTCTTAGAGTAATTGTTTTAGAAAAAGCAAAAAGGATTTAAAAAAAAAAAAAAAAAACAAAAAAAAAAAACGGCCCTCCTCAGAGATCTAATGGGTTATTGAAATGCTAATAGACAAAGCAACCAGGGCCATTAAGGAAAGGTGCCCTGGGCAGAGAGATCAGCCTTGCTTCGGGATTTGCATATGCGCCTCAAGGCCTGATCTCCGCCCTTCCCCTTTCTGTGTTCACCAGAACTCCAAAAATCCTCTGCTTTTACTTTGGAGCTTCTCGTGTTGTTTTCCTTCTATGCCCGTCTCCTCTCTGCTGGGCTGGCTGCTCTCAGAGTCTCTGGTGTCTGTCCTCAGTCTATCTATGGTTGGAGTTTGAATCAGTAGAATGAGTTTCCGATGAGAGCAGCCACTGCAATTCTCCCTTCTCCTTCCTGGAGCTGACAGCCCCTCCTCCCCCGGGACTGAGCCTGGCAGGGAGGGGCGCGGGTCCCCTGGCCGCAAAAACTTACAGATTTCGCTGATCTCAGCAGTTCCACGTTTTCATGAGTGTTGTATGAAGTATGCCCAAAGACAGATTGCTCTGTGGTGTCCAGTCCACGCAGTTCCTGGCTTTTTACCTACTTTCCTGGAGGAGTAACTAAAACATACAGCTCACCAGTCTGCCATCTTGCCCCGCCTCCCTCTCTATTGGTTTTTAAAAAATCTCTGTTTCATTTATCTCTTTAGTTTTAGGCCCTGGGCCCTCACCCCTTCCCTTGCCTTTAGGAATTTGGTGATAGAATCACTGCCCCCACCCTAGGAATCCTGCAGGTTTAAAATTTTAAACTTTCCTGCTCCTAGTTCCTGTTCTCAAACCAGCCAGTGGAAATCTGCCCACTACCCCTTTTCCCAAAAGCAGCCACTGAAAGACTGCAAACTTAAACCTGCCAGCCCTCCCATCCCTGGAGAAAGAAATTCCCGCCAACCATCCTTTATAAGCCCTCCTGTTCCCTTGGCTCGGGGCTGTCACCACCTTTCGCATGGCCAGACAATAAAACTCCTTTTGATTGAGTTTTCATCTCTACTCTTCTTGATTTAAAAACCTAACAATCTCCACTCTAATTTTTGTTATTTCCTTTCTTCTGCTCACTTTAGGTTTAGTTTACTCTTCTTTTTTTTTAGATCCTCTAGTTTTGAGCTTAGTTTTCTGGTTAGAGATTTTTCTCCTTTTTTTAATGTAAGTATTTAGAGTTATAAATTTCACTTGGAGCACTGCCTTTGCTGCATTCCATAAATTTTGATATGCTGTGTTTCCCTTTTCATTCATCTCAAGATATTTCCTAATTTTTCCTGTGATTTCTTCTTTGATACATTGTATAAAAGTGTGTTGTGTTATTTCCACATATTTGTAAATTTCCCAGTTCTCACTCTTGGCTTCATTCCATTGTGGTTAGAGAAGATACACAGTGTGATTTCAATACTTTTAAATTTATTGAGGCTTGTTTTGTGACCTAACATATGGTCTATGCTGGAGAATGACCCATATGCCTTAGAAAAGAATGCATATTCTTCTGCTGTTGGGTGAAGTGTTCTATACATATCTGTTAGGTCTAATTGGTTTATATTAAATCTTCTATTTCCTTATTGATCTGTCTAGATGCTTTATCCATTATTTAAAGTGGTGTACTGAATTCTCCTACTGTTAATGTAATACCATCTACCTCTCTCTCTCTCTTCAAATCTATCTGTATTTGCTTCATATATTTTGGGGCTCTGTTGTTAGGTGCATATATATTTATAACTGTTATATCTTATCATTGAATTGACCCTTTTAACAGTATATGGTGACCTTAATTGTCCCTTTTAACAGGAAGGCAAGCTTTGTTTTGGTTACTATTTGCAGGGTATACTTTTTCCATCCTTTCACTTCTAACCTACTTGTGTCTCTGAATTTAAGGTGAGTTTCTTTTAAACTCATGTTTAGTTGAGTCATGTTTTTTATTCATTCTGCCAATCTCTGGCTTTCAACTGGAGAGTTTAATCCATTTACATTTAAGTTAACTACTGATATTGCAGGATTTTCTTCTGCCATCTAGATATTTGGTCTTTGTAAGTCTTCCACATGTTTTCTGGCCCTCAATTCTTCCATTCATGCCTACTTTCATATTTATTTGATTTTTTTGTAATGTACCATTTTCAGTCCCTTCTCATTTCCTTTTGGATATATTTTTCAGGTATTTTCTTTATGGTTACCATGGGGCTTACATTTAACATCCTAAATCTCTCTCCTGGCCTTAAAAATTCCTGACATTTATAGGAATCCGCATATCTCCTCCACTCCCAATGAAATATATTTCCCCCCTCCAAAGTGCTCCATTGTTTGTTTTAAAGCTGGTAATCCTTTGCCCCACGCCTCTTTGACTTAATTATTTTTTACACTGCTTTAGCTAGTCACAATCTACTTCTGCCTGCAGGCAAGTCTTTGGAGGGCCAGCTAGAGAGGAGTGTCCTGTTTCAGTATTTCAGGCTGCCACCCTATAGCTTGGCACCAATATACAGGCACTGCAGTATATGAATAGTGGTTACTCTGCTCTCTCTGGAAGAGTAACAGGGACCCACAATGGGAGTGCAGGCTTGTTCCACACTGTGCTGGGGAGGGGGAAGGGGAGGAGCCATCAAGGGCACCTGAGCCTCTCCTATCATATTTTTAAAGCTGCATTTTCTTGATCGGCACTTTCCAGATAATGCAACCATTTTCTGGAATTTTGAAAATGATGGCTTTGTCAATTTTTGCTGGTTGTTCAAAGATACTGTGAGAGAATGGAACCCTGAAGTGTCTTATGCCACCATCTTTGTCAACCAAGTGTCCTGATTTGAGACTGGCTTTTTTCACTCAATAGATCACAAGTATCTTTCCAGGACAATGCAAATGGATGTAACTCATTCCTTTTTAAATTTGCTTAATATACTATAGGACTTAAACTTATTCAACCATTTTCCTGCAAATGTACAGTCAGGTTATATACCACTTTTTTCCTATTTGTGATAAAGTTGCACTAAACATCTTTGTGTGCATGTGCATATTTGTATGTATATGCGTATATTGCTAACTGATTATGGCTGGTAAAAAGAAAGGTGATTGTCTTACAAATTTTCTTCTTGAATAAAGTCGTCTTACCAAATCCCCTTATTAGTTCTTTTATTATTTATTTGAGTCTTTAGTATTCTCTGGGTATGCAAATAGAATACTGTTATCTCTATGTTATATGCTTATATCCCTTACTTCAATTTTGTAGCTTTTTAAATTATAGATTTATTTGAGAATTCTTCTCCTATTCCTACCCCCTTCACTATTTTTAAGGTATTCAAACTGCAAAATTTAAGAGTCCCACTAAAAAATTCCCTATATTTAAAAGAGTAGTTTTGCTCAATGTTTCCAAGGATTTAAAGATAATTTCTTTTTCAAGACTTTTAGTTGATCTCTTTTGTTCTTTATTAGGCTAATCTCAGCTAGCTCTGTCATTTTCTATTGCTGAAATTTTATTCTTCCATGAAATTGTTTCTTTCATGTTTCCGAAGTTCTGAAATTGTTCATCATTAGTTTAACTTGCTATAAAGTGTTAGGAATGATTTTGAAATAGACAGGACGTTATTTAGAAAGTTTTCTCAGGTGGATGAATTATTTTATGAACCTTTTGGTTCATTTTGAAGTTAGTTTTGGAAATATGCTTTTGCAGAGCTTATTTTTAGAAAACAATGAAACAGTATTCAAAGAGTTCTAAAATATAAAGTCAGGGCAGAATAAATCAATTACTCTGAATGGTGGAAGAACTTGGATGTTCTAACTAACACAGTTGTCATAATATCATACCATATGAATGTAACCACTATTAAAAAAATCTGAATACAGAAAATACTCTTTCCAGTATGAGTGATTCTTGAGTTACTTTAAAAAATATTTTTAAGTTTTCCATATATATGGGGAGGATTAATTTTTTTCAATTGCATCATGGTCAGAGAATTTGCTTATGATAATTTGTTGTGATTTAATTTAATTTATGGACATAGTTAAATTTTGTAAGTGCTCCATGAGCAGTTGAAAAGAATGAAACAACTCCAGTTTTGGGGTGCAATACCCTCCATACATCCATTAGTTAAAGCTGGTTAATGGTATATCCAAATATTCTTTATCTACATATTTCTTTCCTGAATATATCATTAGGAGAAGTCTGTTAAAAACCCACCACTGTGATGGTGTATTTATCAATTTCTTTTTGTAACTCTGATTTTCCATCAGTTTTCTTTCCATCTTCTGTGTCCTAATGTATTAAGTAAATAGCATATAGCAAGATTTTTGTTTTGTAATCTGGCCTGACAATCTTTCAATTTTTACATAGTAAATTTACACTGATTAGGTTTACCAGTATACTTGGATTTATTACTACCAACTTATTTTGCATTTTCTATCTATCTTTGCTTTTCTGATTCTTTCTTCCCCTTGCATCATTGTCTTCTTTTGGATTAAGGTTTTTATTCCTTTTCATTCCATTTTCCTCTGCTTACTAGTAAGGAAGTTATACACTCTATTTCTATTATTTTATTTACTACTCTAGAAAATTTAACATGCATATTTAACTTAATAAGTTTTAAATTAATCAATATCTTACCCACACCCTGGACAATATAAGAACCCTAGGACTGTTTGACTCTGATAATACATTTCCTGACTTAAGTGCTACATTTTTGGGGGGGATTCTGTTTCTATATTTTAACTAGCAAATTAGGCATTATCACAATTGTTTTATATTCATTTCATTATTGCTTTGATCTACCCACAATGGCTATCTTTGCTCATCATTCTTTCTTGTATATCAGGATTTTCTTTTGGGTTCATTTTCCTTCTTTTTTAGAGTACATCCTTTAGGAATTCCCTTAGTGAGAGTGTGTTGGTAGTAAACCCTCTTGGCTAATGTTTGTGGTAAATTCAGGGAGGTCTTAATTGAATCACTGGAGTCCTATAAAAGTGTTCACAGACAGAAGGAGGTAATGAAGCCAAAAGAGACACTTTGAAAAATATACAGGAGCTGAGAGTAGAGCTGGAACACAACCTGGGATCAGCAGATGCCAGTCATGTGTCTTCCCAGCTAACAGAGGTTTTCCAGATGCCAATAACCTTTCTCCATTGAAGGTACCCTATTGCTGATGCCTTACCTTGGACACTTAATGGCCTTAAGACTGTAGGTTTGTAACCAAATAAACCCCCTTTATAAAAGCCAATCCATTTCTGGTGTTTTGCAAAATGGCAGCATTAGGAAACCGGAATAGGTATATACTCATAAGTTGATAATTTTTTTCCTTAGTGCTTCGGAAATATCATTTCAATTTCTTCTGACTTTTATTGTTGTGGATGAACACAGTTTTCAGTCTAATTGTCACTCCTTTATAGATAACCTATCTCTTCTCTCTACTTTTCTTTGTTCAGTGTCCTTAGGTTTCACTATGATGTGTCTACATGTAGATTTCTTTTTATTCATCCTATTTCGGGTTCACTGAGCTGCCTGAATCTGAGGCTTCATGACTTTCATTAATTCTAGAAAATTCTTATTATATCTTTGAATATTGCCTAAACTCCATTCTCTTTCCTTTTGTATTCTAGAATTCCAATTAGCCATATGTTATATCTTATTAAAATAATCTCTTGTCCTTCAAGTTTCTTCTTATTTTCCATCCTACTGTCTCTCTAAACTGTACTCTGGGGTAATTTTTTCTGTGATATCTTCTAGTTCTCTAATTCCTTCTTCAGCTACGTCTAATCCATTCAGGTTTCTCATTTCATTATAATAATTTTTTTCATTTCTAGAAGTTTTATTTGGTCCTTTTTTTTCACATCTACCCATCCAGCTTTGATAGTTTCTGGTTCCCTTGTCATCCTTCCAAGAGTCTTTAAAATATTTTATTTTGAAATATTGAAAATACTTATTTTACATTCTATAACTTATCAGTTTCTAATATTTATGGTTTTTGGGGGATTGATTCTGTAGTCTCTTGATTCTATTAATTCTGGCTCACTGTGGCTTGCTTCTCATGTGTTTAGGAATTTCTCATTTTGAGTTCATTTTCCTTGGAACTCTGGAGATTCTTTGTGGCCATGGGTTTAAAGTTCATTCCTCTAGATAAGACATATGTTTGCTTCTGCTTTGGGGTATTATCAAAGTGGGAACACTTTTTAATAAATTTTCAGCTTGGTACTTTTTTTTTTACTTAATAAAGTTTTATTTTTCAAAATGTATAGTTGGTTGGACCTGTTCATGCATCTCACTAGCAGCTGGCGCATCTCCACCCTTGGTATTTCTGAAGTAAATTATTTGAGCTCTGTGTTTTGAAACCAGCTTGATAAGTCCTTTACTAAGCAGCTCCTGAAGGGCTGCCCTGGCCAGGGAACCTTGCATCTTCAGTCTCTCAAAGAAAACAGTGGGAGTTTTAAGCTTGTAGTTAGGAACTTCCTTAAAGAGCTTGTCATAAGTGGCTTTGTCAAATAAGACTAAGTTATTGAGCTTGTCCCAAACTTTGCCTTTGGATCACTTCTTCTTTTTGGCTTTGTCCCCAGATTTGTTCACTGGGTCTTTGTCCTTCTTGGCCGACTTTCCAGCATCTTTCTTCTTCTTGTCATCCTTGGGTGGCATCACAAAGCTCAGAGAGCAGTTGCTGCCACTACAGCCTTGATAAGATGTCATACAAAAAGCTTGGCTTGGGACTTTTAAAGCCATATAAGAAATGTGAATTCTAGCCCTAAATCTCTGTGAGTACAGGCTTTTGATAAGGAATTATTAAGGGAAAATGTTTTCTTTCTTCAGTTCCACTCACATCAAGACTGAGAATTTATCTAAATTATCTCTATAGCCTCTCCCTGCGGGATACGATTTTCTAGTTTGTCCAAGATTTCCAAGTGTTGCTCTTCTGTGTTGCTTTATTCAGGGGTCTGATCCAACACCCTTTCCAGCTCAGACTCCATCCAGTCTCCTGACTCTCTGTGCATGACCCAGGCTATAGGACATTAGGAATGAAAACTTAACCCTCTGGATTTATACTTCCTTGTTGTTTTAGGCATCAGAGGTATTTCCTTCCTTTTCATACCAGTTTAGACATGCAATACAAAAATATGTTTTAAAGGTTTATCTGGAATTTTTAGGTGTGCTGCACCAAGAGTATTTTTTTGGATGTCTAGTCAGCCCAAACAGAAACACTACATCCATTATGCATCAAGTTCCCATTCCCCCTCTGTCCCAACCTTGGTAACCTGTACTTTAGTTTCAATCTTTGTGAGTTTGCAAATTCTAACTATTTCATATAACTGGAATCATACAATATCTGTCCCTTTGTGTCTGACTTATTTCAGTCAATATGATGTCTTCAAGGGCTAAATGCGGTTGCATGTATCAAAACTTAATTCCTCTTTAAGACTGAGTAATATTTCATCGCATGTATATACCACATTTTGTTTATGCATTCACCTGCTGATGCACATTTGGGTTGCTTCCACCTTTTGGCTATTGTGGAATAACACTGCTATAAACATTGTCATACAAGTATCTGTCCAAGTTCATGCTTTCAATTCCTTTGGATATATACCTAGAAGTTGGGTTGCTAGGTCTTGTGGTAGTTCTATGTTTAACTTTCTGAAGAAATGATGAACTGTTTTCCACAGTATTTACTGCACCCTTTTACATTTCTACCAATAACACGAGGGTTTCCATTTTGCCACATCCTTGTCAACACTTGTTATTTTCCATTATTTTAATAATAGCCATTCTAGTGAGTGTCAGGTGGTATCTCACTTTGGTTTTGATTTACATTTTCCTAATGGCTAATGATGTTGTGCATCTTTTCATGTGCTTATTGGCCAGTTGTATATTTTATTGGAGAAATGTCTAATCAAATCTTTGCCCATTTTTAAATTGAGATTTTTGTCTTTTTGTTGTTGAGTTATAGGATTTCTTTATATATTCTGGATATTAAACTCTTATCAGATACATAGTTTCCAAACACTTTCTTCCATTTTTTTTGGTTGTCTTTTTAATTTCTTGATAATGCCCTTTAATGCACAAAAGTTTTTAATATATAGATGAAGCCCAACTTATCTATTTTTTCTTTTGTTGCTTATGCTTTTGGTGTAACGTCCAAGAATCTTAAGAATCTTAAGTCTTCCAATCCATAAGCATGGGATATCTTTTCATTTATTTAGGTCTTCTTTAATTTCTTTTAGTATGCTTTGTAGTTTTCTGTATACACGTCCTTTACATCCTTGGTTAAATTTATTCCTAGATATTTTATTTATTTAGTTGTTATTGCAAATGGAATTGTTTTCTTGATTTCCTTTTCAGATTGTTCCTCGCTAGTGTATAGAAACACGACTGCTTTTGCACATTGATCTTGTACCCTGCCACTCTGCTGAATTTATTTATTAGCTATAGTAGCTTTCTTATAGATTCTTTCGGATTTTCAATATATAGGGTCATGTCATCTGCAAATAGGGATAGTTTTACTTCTTTTCCAATTTGGATGTCTTTTATGTATCTTTCTTATCTAATTTCTCTGATTAGTATTTCTAGTACAATGTTGAATAGCAATGGTGATAGCGGGCATGCTTGTCTTGTTCCTGATCTTAGGGGGAAAGCTTTCAGTCTTTCACCACTGAGTATGATATTAGCTGTGGGAATTTTATACATGCTCTTCATCATGTTGAGCAAGTTCTCTTCTATTCCTAGTTTTCTGAGTGTTTTTATCAATAAAAGGTGCTGGATTTTGTCAAATACATTTTCTGCATCAAATGAGATGATCATGTGGTTTTTTTTCTTTTGTTCTATTAATGTATTGTATTAAATTGATTGATTTTCTTATGTTGAATCACTCTTGCATTCTGGGTACATCCCACTTGATCATGGTGCATAATCCTTTTGATATGCTGTTGTATTTGTTTGGAAGTATTTTGTTGAGGACTTTTGCATTGACATTCATAAGGGATATTAGTCTGTAATATTCTTTTCTGGTGATAACTCTGTGGCTTTGATACTATGGCAATGATGGCCTCATAGAATGAATGAGGAAGGCTTCTCTCCTCTTCAATTTTTTGGACACTGTTAGGTTATGTTTAATATTCTTTATCAGAGTTAGGTAGTTTCCTTTTCTTCTTATTTTTTTACTGGGGATGGCTGTTGAATTGTATCAAATGTTATCTGACATCTACTGATGGATTAATTTGGATTTGCTTTCAAAATTACATATGCATTCAACTACTTTTTATAAGACTGATAATATACAATACAGACAAAATTCAAGCTGTTAAAATTAAGTCTACCCCCATTCCAGTCTTAAGAACCCTAGTTCCATTCCATAGAGACAGTTCATTGTGAATATTACTAAAGATATTCTATACATACACAAGCACTATATACGTCCCTTAACACAGACACACACACACAGACACAGTGGCATACTATATGTATGGTTCTGCACTGTGGGTTTGTTTCTTTTTTTTTTTCAGATTGTAAAAACAGATAATATTAACAGTTCAAAAACATGCCAACAGACTAATCCAATTATAATTCTGTATTACTACAGATTGACACATATTCCCAGAGGCACTCAAAATATATTTACCTGAGTTTTCATCATGAGCTGCTTGGGTACCTATTTCGTACCTGCATAGCTTTTTTTTTTTTTTTTTTTTTTTTTTTAATTCAGTTTTATTGAAATATATTCACAAACCATACAGTCATCCATGGTATACAATCAACTGTTCACAGTATGATCATATAGTTATGCGTTCATCACCACAATCTATTTCTGAACATTTTCCTTACATCAGAAAGAATCAGAATAAGAATAAAAAATAAAAGTGAAAAGAGAATACCCAAACCATCCCCCCATCCCACCCTATTTGTCATTTAGTTTTTACTCCCATTTTTCTACTGATTTTTTTTCAATTTTTTAACTTTGTTTATCAAAAAATTAAAAACAAACAGGCAAACAACAACCAAAAAAACCCCACAACATTTCAAACAAAGCAATGGATTAAGGAAAACAAATAACCTAAAATAACTACTTTGCTTCCAATATGTTCCTACCATACCCCAAGAAAATTAATAAACCATGTCCAGAGGAGTAAGAAAAACAAATAATCTAAAATAACTGCATTGCTTCCAACATGTTCCTACCATACCCCAAGAAAATTAACAACCCCTAAGAAAACAAAGGAATAAGAGAAAAAAAAAACCTAAAATAACTCTATTGCTTCCAACATGATCTTACTATATCCAAGAAAGTTTACAAACCATAATCATTCCTGAGCATTCCCATAACCTTGAGATTACCCTCCATAGTTTATCTGTTCTTATTAGATTATCATTCCCCCTCCACTAATTGGTATCTCTAGGTCCCCTACATTCTACAGTATAAAACATTGTACATTTTTCACAAAATTCACATTAGTGGTAACATACAATATCTCTCTTTTTGTGCCTGGCTTATTTTGCTCAGCATTATGTCTTTTTTTTTTTTTTTTTTTTTTTTTTAATCTTCATTTTATTGAGATATATTCATATACCACGCAGTCATACAAGACAAATCGTACTTTCGATTGTTCACAGTACCATTACATAGTTGTACATTCATCACCCAAATCAATCCCTGACACCTTCATTAGCACACACACAAGAATAACAAGAATAATAATTAGAGTGAAAAAGAGCAATTGAAGTAAAAAAGAACACTGGGTACCTTTGTCTGTTTGTTTCCTTCCCCTATTTTTCTACTCATCCATCCATAAACTAGACGAAGTGGAGTGTGGTCCTTATGGCTTTCCCAATTCCCTTGTCACCCCTCATAAGCTACATTTTTATACAACTGTCTTCGAGATTCATGGGTTCTGGGTTGTAGTTTGATATTTTCAGGTATCCACCACCAGCTACCCAATTCTTTAGAACCTAAAAAGGGTTGTCTAAAGTGTGCGTAAGAGTGCCCACCAGAGTGACCTCTCGGCTCCTTTTGGAATCTCTCTGCCACTGAAGCTTATTTCATTTCCTTTCACATCCCCCTTTTGGTCAAGAAGATGTTCTCCGTCCCACGATGCCAGGTCTACATTCCTCCCCGGGAGTCATATTCCACGTTGCCAGGGAGATTCACTCCCCTGGGTGTCTGATCCCACGTAGGGGGGAGGGCAGTGATTTCACCTTTCAAGTTGGCTTAGCTAGAGAGACAGAGCCACATCTGAGCAACAAAGAGGCATTCGGGAGGAGGCTCTTAGGCACAACCATAGGGAGGCCTAGCCTCTCCTTTGCAGCAACCGTCTTCCCAAGGGTAAAACCTGTGGTAGAGGGCCCAACCCATCAAACCACCAGTCCCCTATGTCTGTGGTCATGTTAGCAATCATGGAGGTGGGGTAGGCGAATACCCCTGCATTCTCCACAGGCTCCTCAAAGGGGCACTACATCTTTTTTTTTTCCTTGATTTTCTTTTCTTTTTTTTTTTTTTTAACTTTCCCTTCTTTTTTAAATCAACTGTATGAAAAAAAAGTAAAAAAGAAAACAAACATACAATAAAAGAACATTTCAAAGAGACCATAACAAGGGAGTAAGAAAAAGACAACTAACCTAAGATAACTGCTTAACTTCCAACATGTTCCTACTTTACCCCAAGAAAGTTACCTAATATAGCAACATTTCTGTGAACTTGCTCCTACTATATCCATCAGAAATTAACAGACCATAGTCATTCCTGGGCATCCCCAGAACGTTAAATAGCTTATCTGTTCTTCTTGGATTATTGTTCCCCCTTCCTTAATTGCTCTCTATTGCTAGTTCCCCTACATTCTACATTATAAGCCATTTGTTTTACATTTTTCAAAGTTCACATTAGTGGTAGCATATAATATTTCTCTTTTTGTGCCTGGCTTATTTCACTTAGCATTATGTCCTCAAGGTTCATCCATGTTGTCATATGTTTCACGAGATCGTTCCTTCTTACTGCCGCGTAGTATTCCATCGTGTGTATATACCACATTTTATTTATCCACTCATCTGTTGAAGGACATTTGGGTTGTTTCCATCTTTTGGCAATTGTGAATAATGCTGCTATGAACATTGGCGTGCAGATATCTGTTCGTGTCACTGCTTTCCGATCTTCCGGGTATATACCGAGAAGTGCAATCGCTGGATAGAATGGTAACTCTATATCTAGTTTTCTAAGGAACTGCCAGACTGACTTCCAGAGTGGCTGAACCATTATACAGTCCCACCAACAATGAATAAGAGTTCCAATTTCTCCACATCCCCTCCAGCATTTGTAGTTTCCTGTTTGTTTAATGGCAGCCATTCTAACCGGTGTTAGATGGTATCTCATTGTGGTCTTAATTTGCATCTCTCTAATAGCTAGTGAAGCTGAACATTTTTTCATGTGTTTCTTGGCCATTTGTATTTCCTCTTCAGATAACTGTCTTTTCATATCTTTTGCCCATTTTATAATTGGGCCGACTGTACTATTGTCATTGAGTTGTAGGATTTCTTTATATATGCAAGATATCAGTCTTTTGTCAGATACATGGTTTCCAAAATTTTTTTCCCATTGAGTTGGCTGCCTCTTTACCTTTTTGAGGAATTCCTTTGAGGTGCAGAAACTTCTAAGCTTGAGGAGTTCCCATTTATCTATTTTCTCTTTTGTTGCTTGTGCTTTGGGTGTAAAGTCTAGGAAGTGGCCGCCTAATACAAGGTCTTGAAGATGTTTCCCTACATTATCTTCTAGGAGTTTTATGGTACTTTCTTTTATATTAGATCTTTGGTCCATTTTGAGTTAATTTTTGTGTAGGGGGTGAGGTAGGGGTCCTCTTTCATTCTTTTGGATATGGATATCCAACTCTTCCAGCCCCATTTGTTGAAAAGACCATTATGACTCAGTTCAGTGACTTTGGGGGCCTTATCAAAGATCAGTCGGCCATAGATCTGAGGGTCTGTCTCCGAATTCTCAATTCGATTCCATTGATCTATATGTCTATCTTTGTGCCAGTACCATGCTGTCTTGGCAACTGTGGCTTTATAATAAGCTTCAAAGTCAGGGAGTGTAAGTCCTCCCACTTCGTTTTTCTTTTTTAGAGTGTCTTTAGCAATTCGAGGCATCTTCCCTTTCCAAATAAATTTGATAACTAGCTTTTCCAAGTCTGCAAAGTAGGTTGTTGGAATTTTGATTGGGATTGCATTGAACCTGTAGATGAGTTTGGGTAGAATTGACATCTTAATGACATTTAGTCTTCCTATCCATGAACATGGAATATTTTTCCATCTTTTAAGGTCCCCTTCTGTTTCTTTTAGTAGAGTTATGTAGTTTTCTTTGTATAGGTCTTTTACATCTTTGGTTAAGTTGATTCCTAGGTACTTGATTTTTTTAGTTGCTATTGAAAATGGTATCTTTTTCTTGAGTGTCTCTTCAGTTCGTTCATTTCTAGCATATAGAAACATTACTGACTTATGTGCATTAACCTTGTATCCCGCTACTTTGCTAAATTTGTTTATTAGCTCTAGTAGCTGTATCGTTGATTTCTCAGGGTTTTCCAGATATAAGATCATATCATCTGCAAACAATGACAGTTTTACTTCTTCTTTTCCAATTTGGATGCCTTTTATTTCTTTGTCTTGCCGGATTGCCCTGGCTAGCACTTCCAGCACAATGTTGAATAACAGTGGTGATAGCGGGCTTCCTTGTCTTGTTCCTGATCTTAGAGGGAAGGCTTTCAGTCTCTCACCATTGAGTACTATGCTGGCTGTGGGTTTTTCATATATGCTCTTTATCATGTTGAGGAAGTTTCCTTCAATTCCTACCTTTTGAAGTGTTTTTATCAAAAAGGGATGTTGGATTTTGTCAAATGCTTTTTCAGCATCTATTGAGATGATCAATTGATTTTTCCCTTTTGACTTGTTAATGTGTTGTAATACATTGATTGATTTTCTTATGTTGAACCATCCTTGCATGCCTGGAATGAACCCCACTTGGTCATGGTGTATGATTTTTTTAATGTGTCGTTGGATTCAATTTGCAAGTATTTTGTTGAGGATTTTTGCATCTATATTCATTAGGCAGATTGGCCGGTAGTTTTCCTTTTTTGTAACATCTTTGCCTGGTTTTGGTATTAGATTGATGTTAGCTTCATAAAATGAGTTAGGTAGTGTTCCATTTTCTTCAATGTTTTGAAAGAGTTTGAGTAAGATTGGTGTCAGTTCTTTCTGGAAAGTTTGGTAGAATTCCACTGTGAAGCCATCTGGCCCTGGGCATTTATTTGTAGGAAGATTTTTGATGACTGATTGGATCTCTTTGCTTGTGATGGGTTGGTTGAGGTCTTCTATTTCTTCTCTGGTCAGTCTAGGTTGTTCATATGTTTCCAGGAAATTGTCCATTTCCTCTACATTATCCAGTTTGTTGCCATACAGTTGTTCATAGTATCCTCTTATAATTTTTTTAATTTCTTCAGGATCTGCAGTTATGTCACCTTTTTCATTCATTATTTTGTTTATATGGGTCTTCTCTCTTTTTGATTTTGTCAGTCTAGCTAGGGGCTTGTCAATCTTGTTGATCTTCTCAAAGATCCAACTTTTGGTGATATTTATCCTCTCTATTGTTTTTTTGTTCTCTATGTCATTTATTTCTGCTTTAATCCTTGTTATTTCTTTTCTTCTACTTGGTTTAGGATTGGTTTGCTGTTCATTTTCTAGCTTCTTCAATTGATCCATTAGTTCTTTGATTTTGGCTCTTTCTTCCTTTTCAATATATGCGTTTAGTGCTATAAATTTCCCCCTTAGCACTGCTTTTGCTGCATCCCATAGGTTTTGGTATGTTGTGTTCTCATTTTCATTCGTCTCTATATATTTAGCAATTTCTCTTGCTACTTCTTCTTTAACCCACTGATTGTTTAGGAGTGTGTTGTTTAACCTCCAGGTATTTGTGAATTTTCTAAGTCTCTGATGGTTATTGACTTCTAATTGTATTCCATTGTGGTCAGAGAATGTGCTTTGAATAATTTCAATCTTTTTAAATTTATTGAGGCTTGTTTTATGTCCCAGCATATGATCTATTCTGGAGAAAGTTCCATGAGCACTAGAAAAGTATGTGTATCCTGGTGATTTGGGATGTAATGTCCTGTATATGTCTGTTAAATCTAATTCATTTATCAGATTGTTTAGGTTTTCAATTTCCTTATTGGTCTTCTGTCTGGTTGATCTATCTATAGGAGAGAGTGATGTGTTGAAGTCTCCCACAATTATTGTGGAAACATCAATTGCTTCCTTTAGTTTTGCCAGTGTTTCTCTCATGTATTTTGTGGCACCTTGGTTGGGTGCATAGACATTTACGATTGTTATTTCCTCTTGCTGAATTGCCCCTTTTATTAGTATGTAGTGGCCTTCTTTGTCTCTCAAAACATCCCTGCATTTGAAGTCTATTTTATCTGAGATTAATATTGCTACACCTGCTTTCTTTTGGCTGTAGCGTGCATGAAATATTTTTTTTCCATCCTTTCACTTTCAGTTTCTTTGTGTCCCTGTGTCTAAGATGAGTCTCTTGTATGCAACATATTGATGGTTCATTTTTTTTGATCCATTCTGCGAATCTATATCTTTTAATTGGGGAGTTTAATCCATTTACATTCAATGTTATAACCGTGAAGGCATTTCTTGAATCAGCCATCTTATCCTTTGGTTTATGTTTGTCATATTTTTCCCCTCTGTCTATTAATATCCTTTATTGTACCCATACCAAATCTCTTTAGTACTGAACCTTTCTCCAAGTCTCTCTGTCCTTTCTTTGTTTCTCTGTCTGTAGGGCTCCCTTGAGTATCTCCAGTAGGGCAGGTCTCTTGTTAGCAAATTCTCTCAGCATTTGTTTGTCTGTGAAAAATTTAAGCTCTCCCTCAAATTTGAAGGAGAGCTTTGCTGGATAAAGTATTCTTGGCTGGAAATTTTTCTCACTCAGAATTTTAAATATATCGTGCCACTGCCTTCTCGCCTCCATGGTGGCTGCTGAGTAGTCACTACTTAGTCTTATGCTGTTTCCTTTGTATGTGGTGAATTGCTTTTCTCTTGCTGCTTTCAGAACTTGTTCCTTCTCTTCTGTGTTTCATAGTGTGATCAGTATATGTCTCGGAGTGGGTTTATTTGGATTTATTCTATTTGGAGTTCGCTGAGCGTTTATGATTTGTGTATTTATGTTGTTTAGAAGATTTGGGAAGTTTTCCCCAACAATTTCTTTGAATACTCTTCCTAGACCTTTACCCTTTTCTTCCCCTTCTGGGACACCAATGAGTCTTATATTCGGACGTTTCATATTATCTATCATATCCCTGAAGTCCATTTCGATTTTTTCAATTTTTTTCCCCATTCTTTCTTTTATGCTTTCATTTTCCATTCTGTCATCTTCCAGGTCACTGATTCGTTGTTCAACTTCCTCTAGTCTTGTACTATGAGTGTCCAGAATCTTTTTAATTTGGTCAACAGTTTCTTTAATTTCCATAAGATCATCCATTTTTTTATTTAGTCTTGCAATGTCTTCTTTATGCTCTTCTAGGGTCTTCTTGATTTCCTTTATCTCCCGTACTATGGTCTCATTGTTCATCTTTAGTTCTTTGAGTAGCTGCTCTAGGTGCTGTGTCTCTTCTGGTCTTTTGATTTGGGAGCTTGGGCTTGGGTTATCCATATCGTCTGGTTTTTTCATATGCTTTATAATTTTCTGTTGTTTTTGGCCTCGTGGCATTTGCTGAACTTGATAGGGTTCTTTTAGGATTTGTAGACCAGTTGAAGTCCTTATCTCTAATTTATCAGATCTACAGCTTCGTGGAGTACACTTTCTCTAACTAACCAGCAGGTGGCGTCCACGAGCCACCTGTTCTCCACAAACCAGTTCTCCCCTGCTTAGCCTTTTTGGTGAGTGGGGGAGTCAGACTTGTGGGGTCCAATTGGTGTACCAAGCTTGCGTGTGTAGTTGGTGTTGCCTGCCCTGTATATGGGGCGTGTTTCTGGGCTGTCAGGGAGGGGGGGGTGGCTCTAACAATCAAATCTCCCTGGTGATCCTAGAATTTTAAAGCTGCTGCAATAGTCTAATCCTTCAGTTCAGTCCCGGCACAGTTTGTCTCTGCCACTGACCCACAAGTCCTTGGTATTGGCATATGGCTCCTGAGACTTGCAAGTGGGCCCCTCTTCCAGGCCGTGCACCCCGGGTCCTCTGTTGAGGGATGACTGTGCTATGTCACAGGTGAGTGCCGTCCCCCCAGGGCAGTTCTGGGCTCCTGGGCTGTGTAGGGAGGCTCCCAGTCTGCTGAAATGATGGCTCAATCGGGCTTTGTTAATTCACACTGCTCCACCTTCCCAACTCTGGGACAATCAGCTGAGGTTGCAGGGAAGGCTAATGTCCACGCCCAGTTTTGTGGTGTGTGCCTGTTATTTGAAGCACTTCCGTCACACTGGGTTGTCTGGGGCAGTTCTGGGCTATGGGGCTGGTGATGGGCCGGAGTGTTTCCTGTCCACCAGGATGATGGCTGTGAGCGGACACCCCCCTTTTCTTGAGAAGTTGTGGTGTTTAGTGAATTTTCTCAGCCACTGGATTATTGCGTTTTGTCTCAGAGCTCTCTTAGTTCTGCTCTTGACTTGACCTGCCCAAATAGCAAGTCTTTGAAGCTTCCTGTATTGGGCTTCTTAGAGTAATTGTTTTAGAAAAAGAAAAAAGGATTAAAAACAAACAAAAAAAAAAAAAAAAAAAAAAAGAAAACAAACAAACAAAAAAAACGGGCCCTCCTCAGAGATCTAATGGGTTATTGAAATGCTAAGAGACAAAGCAACCAGGGCCATTAAGGAAAGGTCCACAGGGCAGAGAGATCAGCTTTTCTTCAGGATTTGCATATGTGCCTCAGGGCCCTTCCCCTTTCTATGTTCACCAGAACTCCAAAAATCCTCCGCTTTTATTTTGGAGTTTTTCGTGTTGTTTTTTTTCTATGCCTGTCTCCTCTCTGCTGGGCTGGCTGCTCTCAGATTCTCTGGTGTCTGGTCTCAGTCTATCTATGGTTGGAGTTTGAATCAGTAGAATGAGTTTCTGATAAGGGCTGCCACTGCAGTTCTCCCTTCTCCTTCCCGGAGCTGACAGCCCCTCCTCCCCCGGGACTGAGCCTGGCAGGGAGGGGCGCGGGTCCCCTGGCCGCAAAAACTTACAGATTTCGCTGATCTCAGCAGTTCCACGTTTTCATGAGTGTTGTATGAAGTATGCCCAAAGTCAGATTGCTCTGTGGTGTCCAGTCCATGCAGTTCTTGGCTTTCTACCTACTTTCCTGGAGGAGTAACTAAAACATACAGCTCACCAGTCTGCCATCTTGCCCCGCCTCCTGTTTCTTTTTTAACTTAAGATATTTTAGAGAGACTCGCTACTACTTTTAAATGAAAGAATAATGATAAAAAAGCTGTTATCCAGATTTTGAATTTTTCAGAGACTAGAACATGCCTCTTCCAGTTTCAGAATAGCAGTTTGTATTACTGGCAACAATCCTAAAATCAATGACCAACATAGCAGGAAAACCATAGAGCAGCACTGTCCATGGAACTTTCTGCTGTGATGGAAATGTTCATTTCTGCACTGTCCAATATGGTAGCCATTAGCCACACATGGCTATTGAGTACTGGAAATGTAGCTAGTGTGAATGAGGAAGTTTTAATTTTAATTACTTTTAACAGCTACATGTGGCCAGTGGCTATCGTATTGGACAGTTCAGCATAGAGGTTTCATAGGCCATCTACCTGGTTTTACAGAAGAGTGGTCTAAGCTGCAGAGAAGTGATTTAGTGGCTGAACCAAGATTGGAACTAAGAGGTCTTGTCTTTCTCTTCATTTCTCTTTCAATTTTAGTATACCTACTACTTTAGCCCAGATACTTTTTGGTATGGAGATGTGACCCATAAAACTAATTATGATCAAACTCCTCAAGATGCTTCTCCTCCTGCGGTTCATGGGGTCATCTCCATTCATCTTCCACCATTTGGAGTCAGCCAGGTTTACTGGTATTGATTCCCCGTATCACTAGATCATCTTAGAGCTTTCCCCCAACCATACTGTTACTCCTCTAGTTGGACACTGTCATTATCTTGTAAGGAAATGCTTTACTAGAGCTTCCTCCACCGTCTCCAAGCACTTTTCCAACTGCTTCCCAGTTATCATCCTAAAGCCCTATTCTGAACATGTTGCTTTGCTCACAAGCCTCAGCAGTCACAATTTTCCACAAGATACAGTCTCAAACTCTTAGTTTAAGGCTTCTATTGTGGGCCTTACGTTCTTTCTTTCTTTTTTTAAAACTTTTTATTTTTGAATAGTTTTACATTTATAGAAAGGTTGCAAAGATAGTACAGATAGCTCCCTTATACATATAACCTTTACCCACTTTTCCCTATTAATATCTTAGGTTACTCTGGTACATTTATCACAATTAATGATCCAACGTTGATCCATTACCATTAACTAAACTTCACACTTTACTACACTACTTTTTCCCTCGTGTCCTTTTTCTGATCTAGGAAACTGTCCAAGATATCATTTTACATTTAGTCATTATGTCTCTTTTGCTTCCTCTATGAGTTTCTCAGACTGACTTTATTCTTCATGACCTTGAGAGTTTTGAGGAGTACTGGTTAGGTTTTGTAGAATGTCCCTCAATTAGAATTTGTCTGAAGTTTTTCTCATGGTTAGACTGGGGTTATGGGTTTTGGGGAGGAAGACCACAGAAATGAAATGCCTTTTCCATTACATCATATCAAAGGTACATTCTATCAACATGTCTTATCACTGAGGACGTTAACCTTGATCACCTGGCAGAAGTTGTGTCTTCCAGGTTTCTCTACCGTCAAGTTACTCACCACCCCACCTCCCCTTTCCATACCCTACTCTTTAGAAGCAACCCACTAACTGTAGCCCACTCAAGGGGTGGGAAGTTAACCTCCACACCTACATAAGTTATTTGAAATTCTTCTGTAAGGAAGAATTGTCCCAAGTCCCCCATTTATTTATAACAGTATGGACTGGAGGATATTTATTTTATACTATGGCTTATAACCCAATGCTATCATTATTCATTTTTTTTTCTCAAATAGTTCCAGCTTTGGCATTGGGAGTCTCTCAGGTCAGCTTCTGGACACTTTTGAGATAATGCTTCAACTTGTTTTTGTTTGTTTGTTTGTTTTGTCTTGTCTTTAGCATGTCCTTACTTTTTGGCATTACAAGATGCTTCAGACATATATTCAGTCTTAGAATCTGTCATTTCTCCAAGAAGCCCTGGCTCCTTTTATTGGAGAATGGTATTAGAAACCAAGATCTAGGTGCTGCATCTTCTTCTCTTTAAGCCACACATCCCACTCACCCAATCCTGATTACCACTACCCCACCCTCCCCTTGTCTCTACAATGCTTTCCCTTCACTGGCACCAAAGTCAGCAGCGGCTTCCTAGAGACTCTTTTGTGGTGCACTTCCTGCCCACTAGAATGTTCTTTTCCTTCCTCATCTGACTGAAATTCTGCTCCTTCCTTAAGGGCCCATTCAAATGCCCCCTCATTCCCATTCCCTTATCTGACACCCACAAGCCTTTGTTCTACCAGGCTGTGAGTTACCTGAAGGCAGGGACTATGTTATATTTACTTTTATATCTCCAACCTCAGTAGTTAGCACACAGCAAACTAAATGGTTGTTGCTTAATGAATAATAATTGACTAGAGTAAGGTCAGTGTAACATGCACACTTTGGGGTCTATCAGGAAAACACACGAACAAACACACAAACCAAAAAAAACCTCCCGTAGAACTTTATGCCCAAAAGACCCTTCTTGGTCTTGTACCTGAAGAAGAGAGCTTGTCGTATGCTGTTGTAAAAACCAGAGGAAGAAGCCTGTAGCCTCATGACTCTCATTCCTCAAAATAAGCCTTTTCTGTTCCCAATATTTGCACATGTTCAAAGATAAGGATCAGCTGAATAAAACATGCCACTAGGAAACTCACATAGCCATCTTGAGTCAAGAAACTGCAATAAGAAACAGGCATTGGCTCATGTTCAAATGAAATGACTAATTATTCTGCGTAGGCATTTCCCTGGAATCGCTTACCTCTGACTCGCTCACTCTCTCAAATCTACTGCCAAGGTGTTGGGGATGCAAATATAACAAGGTAACCATGGACACAACTGTGTAACTGAAATGCTCAAAATGGAACCCAATTTTGGACAATTCTGTGACTTTCTTGTTGGTGCCACAGAGCACCCTGAGTACACCCTGGGAGAAAGGAGGGATGTTGCTTCTATCACCCCCCTAAGAAGTAGCTAATCTTGGGAGAGGAAATGAGGTGAATCTTCGGAGTGGGGTAGTTAGGAACTTCCTTCTCATTCTACAGGCTGGGAAGCTTTTGCTCTGAAGTATGGAAAGGGCTGGATCAGTTCCCACGAGAGGATGGAGGCGGGTGTCAACAAGAGGTCAGAGTGGCCAGCATGTGATTTTCTCTGGCAGTAGCACCAACAATACAGAGAAACAGCAAGTGTCAGGAGGAGCAGCTCCTAAAGCAAAGGTCATTGTACTCTCTGGTCTCCAGAGGACACTGTTGATGAGCTCCCTAGAGCTCCTTGGCCTACCTGTGCTTACCTGCAGCTGCAGACAGCTCCCAGCACATTGATGGCTCCCATCTCAGGCCCCAGAGGCCCTCTCCTTCTCTGCAGGAAGCCTTATCTGACACCATCTGTAGGCTTTTAACTCCTACAAGGGCAACCCTCAACCACAGCGGGATGGGAGCCATAGGATAAATGCCACAAGGCTTCTCAGAGAAGCCCCAGCAGGACTGATCCCAGGTTATACAGAGAACTGCTGTTCTTATCAACACACCGTTAATTGGTATTTCTCCCTTCTCTCAGGTTCCCCACCTGATCACGTGTACTTTCTGAGGTCTCCTCCCAGATAAACTTCCTCCACCCAAGTCATTGTCTCAGCATCTGATTTCAGGAAAACCTAAACTAAGATCTGTGCCAGGGCAAGTGGAAATGGCAGAAGCATGGAGGCAGCAGTGCAGCAATTGGGTTAAACAGTACGAAAAGAAGGACTAGGAGACAAGAGCCTGTCCTAGGTGAACCCCCCAGAAATGCCTCAGGGCTCCAAGCAGGGCTATTTTCCTGCAAGCAGACTGGAGGCTGCTACTACTAGAAGCAAGTGGCCACACAAAGATGAACCAGGCCTGATGCTGCCCCTTGCAGCGCTCAAGATCGACCACACCCAGCCAGTCCTTTTCAGCCACATCCACCTGTCATCTCAGGGAGGTTCAACGTGTTGCCGCTTTCACCATAACAATGAAACACACCCACAACCTCTGAAAAGAGACCCCTGCCTCAGCACTTTGCTCATTTCCAGGTTCTGAGTACCGGCTCCAGGATGTCAGCAACGTGCCATCCTGGATTCCAGATCCGGATCCTGATGTCTGAGCCACGAATGCACCTGTACTACTGGGGCCCTGGCCCTTGACTGTTTCCACCCCTTTCTAACTGCTGGAGTTTCATGGTGAGTTTATTAATCCCAAATTCAGCCTCATCTTTCTCATGCCTGATAACTTCTTATTAAGGAGGCTCAAGGCCCAGCACAAATGTAAGCTGAATTTCTGACTGGACAGTGGCCATGCCTGACTGAACTCAATACTACCATGTGATAGCATGTCCCTAGGTATAGGTGTTTGAATCATTTATTTCTGTATAGCAAGTTAAAAATTCACAAATATGCCCAGATCTTGGTTTCTAAATACCCATTTTCCAATGAAAGAAACCAGGGCTCCTTGGAGAAGCAGTTGGTTCTAGGGCTGGAGTAAGGGAAATATATTATGAGCTTAGAGCATCTTGTGGTACTAGAAAGTAAAGAAATGATAAGAAAGAAAAAAGGGGGAGCATCATGTAAAAATTGTCCAGGAGTCAACCTGAAAGACCTCTTTATGTCTAAAGCTGGAATGAGAGAGAGGGAAAAAAAAGAGTAATGATAGTACTAGATTATGACACTATAACCCAAAGTATAAAATAAATATCCTCGAGTCTATACTGATATAAATTAAATGGGGGAGAAGGAACAGTTCTTCTTTACAGAAGAATTCCAATTAATAAATGTAGGAGAAATAAGAAAACAGAAAATCACCATATAATACCATTGTTATAATGGCTGCAGATAAGCTCCACTAAGAGATATTAAAATTAGTGGGAGAAAGTTTAAGGAGAAACAGGATATTTGCATAGTCTCCAAGTATCTCCCCCAAAATAAATGATTTACAAAGGGAAAAACACTAACTTTACAGTAAAGAAATCTGGCAGATGCCAACTTAACTAAGTGTTCAAAGTGGACATCACCAGTCCTAAGACATACTGACATCAGGGACTTCCTGATACTATGTCTCCTTCCCAGTAACGTATAACCTACATCTAATCATGAAAACACATCAGACAAACCCAAATTGAGGGGCATTCTGTGACATAACTGACCAGTGCGCTTCAAAAGTGTAAAGATCATGAAAGCTAACGGCAGACTGAGAAACTGTCACAGATTGGAGGAGACCAAGGAGACATGACAACTAAATGCAATGTGGGGGCTGGACTGGATTCTGGAACAGAAAAGGAGGACTGTGTGTGTGTGGAGGATACTGGGAGTAGTGGGTTACATAATGCCCCCCTCCCAAATTCATGTCCACCTGGAACCTCAGAATGTGACCTTATTTGGAAATAAGGTTTTTGTAGATATTAGTCAAGCTGTGGTCGTACGGGATTAAGATGGGCCCTAAATCCAATGACTGGCATCCTTATCAGTAGAGGGGAGACCACACATACATTCAGGAGGCCCCGTGAAGACAGGGAGAGATTGGGGTTATGCTGCCTTAAACCAAGGAACACCTGGGACCACAAGAAGCTGGACGAGGCAAGAAAGGATTCTTCCCTAGAGCCTTCAGAAGGAGTGTGGCCCTGCTGACACCTTGATTTCATACTTCGGCCTCCAGAACTGTGAGAGAATAAATTTCTGTTGTGTTAAGTCACCAAGTTTGTGGTAATTTGTTACAGCAGCCCTAGGAAATGAACACGCTGGTGAAATCCAAATAAATCCTGTGATTTAGTTCAGCATTGTACTAAAGTTAATTTCTTAGTTTGATATTGTACTATGGTTGGCTGAGATGTTAACATTAGGGGAAGCTGGATGAAGGATATATGGGAACTCTTTGTACTAACTTTGCAACTCCACTGCAAAAGTCTTAAAATTAGTTCCGAATGAAAAAGTTAAAAGCCACTCACACATGGCCTGTGGGTTCATTAAGTGTTAAGACAATTGGTGAAGCATAAAGAAGCATCCACTGGAAAATCTTCAGAGTGTTACCAGGCAGGAAAGAGCATAACACAATAAAAAGGATTTTGAAGCCAGAAAAGTCAAGGAAAAATGATGAGGTCTGAGCCAAGGTAGTGGCTGTGGGGCTGGAGAATAAGAGTGAAAGCTCACAGTTACATAGAACTCAGGGTACCAGGCACTTTTCCAAGTGCCTCACATTTGCTAACTAACGTAGAAATGGGATGGTGCTGACACGTGCCTATAGGGGATTCAGTTGACCCAGCTTGTGACCAACAGAATATGAGGAATGAGGGAGAAGGAGGATTCCAGGATGACTCCTAGGTTTCTAACATGAGCAACTGGCTACGTGGCAGTAATACCTTTCATTCATCAAAGTGGAAAACAGAATGGATTTGGTGGGAGGAGGAAGAGGATAAGCTCAGTTTGGAGCAGATTGGTTACAAGGTGCCTGTGGGACACCAGGTGGGGATGATTGGAAGGCAGTTGAAAAGAGAACCTGAAAGCCCCAAAGAGAAAGTTGTTCCAGAGACACAGATCTGAGAGTGATTAACATACAGGTGATGGAAGAAACTGCAGGAGTAGATGAAAATCATCCAGGAAGAGGGTATGAAGCAAAGGAGAAGAGAGTCAAGGCTGTAATACTGAGAACCTCACTGTTAAGGGAAGCTGAACATCTGAGAAGTAGGCATCAGAGTAGGAGAGGATCCAGGAGAGCATGCGGTCACAGAAACCACAAGGCCAGGGAAGGGGATGAGATGTACAGGAGTGTCAAATGCCATAGCATAAGAGGAAGCCCAAATGGAGAAAGCTGATAGAAAGATGGAGGTGGCAGCCAGTTTGTACTGCAGAAGGGAATGACTACTGGTGGAAGCGAAATATAGTGAGAGCCTAACACTCCTTTAAGAAATTGGCTGGGAAGGAAAGAAGATGGCCAAATAGCTAGAGTGGAGCTCAAGGTCTCAGGGATCATGCAAAATTCTACCTCCAGACTGACCCCTCCCCAGAGCATGTGGCACAAATTTTTAACTGCAAACTGGTTCTCCATCTGAGTATTCTGTCCTTAAGTTTTGAATGTATGTGTCCAGCCTTAGACCCACACAGTGTCTAAACTTAGGTTTACAAAAGAGGCATCACCTCTGCAGTGAATCACCTCTTTAGCACTAAGATTGAGATCTGAAATAATCTGATCTACCTGTCGGTGATGCTGACTTGGTGCTCCACAGATGCGACACTGACGTCCGTCCTAATGGACAGTCTCATAACCATTCCCAGAGGCGAGATTATTGCATGGTCACGTTTCACCCTTATGTTGAAAGTCCCACATAGAACAGTTTGAGATGGTTTCAGATCCTGACCAGAAATCACCAGCTAATACGCTCAACAAGTCCCATGGCTTCTCCGTGTCCACATGTGCCACACAAGCTTTCATTTCCTCTCCAAGTTCAGTTGCGTTCGTAAGCCTTTGAATATTAGCATTCATCAATATTGATGTTTGAGTGCCAAATCAGTTAGCTTCCTAGATATTACTAGATTTTATATTAGTCATTCATTTCATTCAATATATATTGATTAAGTGCTTGGCAACACGCTAGTGCTAGGGAAACCTGGATGAATAAGACATGGTTCCTGCTCTTGAGAATCCCACAGATATCTATTTAAACAGCTGCAAACAACGAGAAAAATTCATAATAAAGACATGTACTTATATACATATATTACATATGCTAATGCATATATACACACACACACATGCATACAGACAGGTCCACGACATGGAGTAACACACACACAGTTCCTTAGATAACAGAGGTACACAAACATACCCACGCACCCACACACATGCAAATATGCCTACAGAGGACATAAATGTACAATTTTCCAGAGATGGTGAAGCATGTCTCCCAGATATACAGTGGGGCCTTGATTGCTGGGGGAGACACATCCACTCTTTGAGACTCTCTTGTACAATTCATTCATGTAAAACAGATTCCAAAAGGATCTCTAAAGCCTCCAGTAATCTATTATCCCACATTCTACAGATTCCTATTTCATTTCCAGGTGAACTGCTATGAACTGAGAATTAGGAGTAAGTGATCCATGCACCTGCAGATAAAAGACAACTACAGCAATATTCAACTCTCCTACCAAAAAGCTTCTGTAGTACTTGTCCGTCGTATAAATCTTCAGCCAGGTCTTTCACAATGATTCTTTCTCCAACCAACACATCATTAATCCAGTCAATTAATACCTACAAAGACAGAGAGGAGGAATAAGACAAGAGTCATGGGGTATTTTCATATAGACTGGTTTTCTTATACCGGACAATTAAAATCTAAATGACCTTCAGATTTATTTTAAAAGCTGCAGAACTAGCTACCTGACCCAGTGTGTGGACAGGTAGCTGTGAGTGTGAGCTCCAATGGCCTGTTAGTTTTCAGGTGTAAACCCTTTCATGCTAGTGGCTCCACTATCCCTGCTATCTTCTGGCCCCCTACCATTCCCTACCCTAATTCCAAGCAACATTCACATAGCATTTGGTTGTGTGGCTTTGTACAAGGCAAGGGTATGGGCTTTAGAGTTATACAAACCAGGGCGGAAACCCAGCTTTACCTACTGACTGGTTATATGACCCAAGACAAGCTGTTTATCTGCTCTGAGCCTCTGATTCCCCATCTCTAAAATTGAGGATGAAAGGACCTTCTTCATTAGGTCATGGGAAAGAATTACTGTGGCAGGGCTGAACACTAAACAAAAGGCTGATCTTATTAATAAATAAGGCACCCTCCCATGATGACATTTGAACCTCACTGTCATTCACACTAGCATGGAAGGGTTTACACCTGAAAACTAACAGGCCACTGGAGCTCACACTCACCCCCAAGCTCAGGAGAGGAAATGAAGTACAGAAGTGAACAGATTTACTCAGTTACAAAGCAAACTGTGGGCAGAGATGGGAATCGAACCCAGGCCCATCTCTCTCTAAAGTACATATCCTCCTCGTTGCCCCAAACTGCCTTTCAGTGGGGCCACTGCAATGTCCTCTCATCTCTGTCTTCGCAGTTGCTATTCTCTGACAGCCTACTGTGTGCCACTGAACTGAGGCATTACATGTAATTAATCTAATTAATCCACACATATAACTAATCCCCATATCACCCCTGAGAGGTAGATATTATCTCCATTTTTCAGGGAAGGAAACCAAAACCTGCACAGGTTAAATACATTCCTTTCTTCTTAATTTTTCCTCTCTTTTTGTTTATTAAGGTATTATTAACACAATAAAATCAAGCAATTTTAAGTACAGAATTTGATGAGTTTTGGTAATTGTACACAGTTGTGTAACCACCACAAGCAAGATCTGGAAGTTCCCTCACCCTAAAAAGCTTCCTCGGGCCCCTTTGTCCTCTATCTGCTCCCCCGACCATAGGCTCCAGACAACAACCACAGTTTTGCCTTCTCTACAGTTTCCTATAAACAGAATCATAGGGTACACAGTCTTTTGTGTTTGACTTCTTTCACTTAGCCTAAGTACGTTGCTTTTATAATAGGCAGAAACAGGGCTGGGTTCCCAGGGCTGGGCGGGCTGCCCTAGAGCATGGGGCCTTCACACCACACTGTTCTGCTGCCCCCAGGCAAGGACGTTGGTCATGAATGAGCTCCCACCTGAGTCAGGCACTGCCCTTTACCCAATGCAACAGGACCCAGGCTCTGTCCCAGAGAGGCTTGCAGGGGAGCAGCCCAGGAAACTAAAGGATCACAACCTAATAAAGGATTCAAATCCTGGGGAAGGGAGGAAGGAAGGGGCAATGAGGGAAGGCTTCCTGGAACAGTCATAATCGAGGAGAGTCTTCAAAGAAACTCAGAGTGGACAAGGATGTCAAGGGGTCAAAGAGGCCTCTGTCTGGAACCCAGAGCCTCTTCCTGGAAGTGAGGAGGTGGGCCCTGACATCACCGGTGCCTTTGGACAGCACACAGGTGTCTAGGTACGTGCCTCCAATCTCCCAGTCCCCCACCAGGGCAGGTCTGGGTCTGGGAGAACAATGTTCAAGTCCACATCACGTGGAGCCCACTCTGACAGCATCTTCTACTTCCTTGGAAGTCTCCTAAGCAAGTAGTGACAGAGCCCACCCCAGCTGGTGAGGTGAGTGCTCTCCAGCAAGAACACACACAGGGCTAGACCCTCTCCCAACACCTGAGCCCACATGGGCCCAGCACCCCCCAAGAGGAGCCATGGCAGGCAAGGCCTCAACCCGCAGCTCTTCTGCCTTGTCCCTGCAGAGCGAGGCGACAGCTCAGGGTCTCACTGGGCTGGGGCAGCCATCCAAGGGTGCAGCTTGGCCTGTATCAGGGAAGAGTCCCATAGAGACATTCATAACCCAGCTGACTATGGGCTCAGGCTCATGCCTTGGGGATAGGGTGCTGCTGGGCCCCCAGCCCAGGATTGCTCCTTTCTGACTAGTTCCTTTCTCCTCTCTCTCCCTCTCCCTCCCATCCATCCATTCATCCATCCATCCATCCATCTATCCATCCATCCATCCATCCATCCATCCATCCATCCATCCATCTGTCCATCCATCCATCCATCCATCCATGTATCTGCGCCCCCCAGCCCCCCAATCAGCATTTGTTAAATACCTGCTATATGTCAGACCCTGTGCTGGAACATGGAGACAGAATAATGAAAAAAAGACAGTTTCTAACCCCAAGAAAGTCTCCATTTAGTGAAGGAGACAGAGAAGTACATGGGTAGATACAACATCATGTGGTAATATAAAGACAGAGTTAAATACAGAAGGGCTGAACTATAGCACCAGAACTCAGGGAGGGCCACCTGGAAGAAGTGACCCCTGCTTTGACTTTCAGATGAATAGGAGGGAGTATGTTCTAGGTTTGCATAAGCAAAGGCATGGAGGGGGACTCACGGCGAGCATGGTGTGTATGGGGAACTACCATGAGCAGGTCTGGTGCCCCTGCATGGCCAGGCAGGGGACGATTTGAGGTTGAAGTGCGAGCTAGAGCACAGAGGCCCCAAATGCCACACCCAGGAGTATGGGCTTCAACCTGCAGTTGATGGGAAACTCCAGACAGGTTTTGAGCAGGAAAGTGACACATTCAGATTTGCATTTTGGGTGAATCACTCTGGCAACCAGAGATTTTTTTCCTTGTTTTAAGTGCAGCTTGGAGAAGTTGAAAAGGAAGAACACAGGAGCAGGACTCTGAAGGGTGAGAGAATGAACATTTTTCAAGGGGTGAGCACGTGCTAGCCACTGTGCCAGACAACATTTCACTTCAACCATCTGTTGCAGTTTGAATTCTATCTCCTCCATTCAGCTATGGCCACAACAAACCACAAGCCTTTGTGGAGACTCAGTTTCTTCATCTGTAAAATGGGGATGATACTAATTCCTACTTCACAGGGTACTTCTGAGGATCCTTGAGGAAAGCAGTGATAGGACTTTGAGAATTATGAAGTCCTGGAAAATGGGAGCTTATTTATACTCACTTTTCGGGCACTTATCAGTATCACTCACTGGGTATTTGTCATGGACCACTCTCGTACAACAGTTAAATTTTAAATGTCCATCTACTAGACCGTGAACTGCTGGAGGGCAGGGACTACGGTGGCTCTCATGGAGCCTGCACATCTTGCTGTCTGTCCGGGAGGCACCCGAAGCCCCTCCTAACATCTTCTTACCTTCATCAGTTCTTGAAGTTTGGGGTCACTGCGTGAGTTTGGATCTACCATCGTCCGAACTTCATTTTCCTCTTTAAAAAGAAAAAGGGATTCAGTGGGACGGTTACACTGGAGGGCATTAAGTTAACCCAAGAGGCAGGAGACACTCGTACCCAGCATGGTGTCCTCAGGGTCCAGCTCGAAGGGGATTGGGCTGAGGGGCAGGTTGATGGCGTTCATGCCTTCCTCCTGAAGCTCCGACACTGAAAAGAGAAGGGAGAGCCGAGTCACATTTCAGTCCACTGATGACAGGAGGGTTGGTGCTCTGTAATGAACGTGTTTGATATTGATAGTGAGAAATAAAACCACCAAGGCTGGATTCCAGTTGTTACACTGCCTGCAAAAAATTCCCAGCCTCCGGTTTGATGTGCTGAGCCCTCAAGCACGGGACTTGCCCTTATGAAGCTCATTACCACAAAGGAGAGTCTAAAGTTGTATGTAATGGTGCCTAAGAGTCTCCCCCTGAGTACCTCTTTGTTGCTCAGATGTGGCCCTCTCTCTCTCTAACTGAGCCATCTCGACAGGTGAACTCGCTGCCCTCCCCCCTACATGGGACCCGACTCCCATGGGTGTAAATCTCCCTGGCAATGCAGAGTATGACTCCCGGGGATGAATGTGGACCTGGCATCGTGGGACTGAGAGTATCTTCTTGACCAAAAGGGGGATGCAAAATGAGACGAAATAGTTTCAGTGGCTGAGAGATTCCAAATGGAGTCGAGAGGTCACTCTGGTGGACATTCTTATGCACTATATAGATAACACCTCTTAGGCTTTAATGTATTGGAATAGCTAGAAGTAAATACCTGAAACTACCAAACTTCAACCCAGCAGTCTGGACTCCTGAAGACAATTATATAATAATGTAGATTACAAGGGGTGACAGTGTGATTGTGAAGACCTTGTGGATCACACCCCCTTTATCTAGTGTATGGATGAGTGGAGGAATGGGGATTAAAAACTAAAGGACAAATGGGGTGGGATGGGGGGATGATTTGGGTGTTCTTTATTCACTTTTATTTTTTATTCTTGTTCTGGTTCTTTCTGATGTAAGGAAAATGTTCAGAGATAGATTGTGGTGATGAACGCATAACTATGTTATCATACTGTGGACAGTGGATTGTATATCATGGATGATTGTATGGTGTGTGAGTGTATTTCAATAAAACTGAATTTAATAAAAAAAAAAAAATTCCCAGCCTCTCCTTGCTCAAAGGACCTAATTGTCCCCTTACTTTCACCTCTTCCAACTGTCACCTCAAATGCTTTCTTCAGAGAAATGGGGAGGTCCACACAGTGCAGAAATCTGCCTCCTCTCAGAAATAAGCTTGGAACACACAGAAGTGAGGTGGGCACTGACGTCTTTCTTAAGCCTCTGATGTTTGTCCCCTGCTGCCCCTCGTCCACTGCTTGCTGGCTGGAGCTGGTGGGAGCCCAATGACCGGCTGTTGACTGAATGGAAGGGGTCACCAATGTAAGGCCATTTCTATCCTTGGTTCTACCCTCCTTTGACTTCTTGCTTTATTTGGCTTCCCTGAGATATTTTTTCTGATCATCCTACCTCCCTCCTTCACCCAACCCCAGCCTCTGCTCCAGGTTGTCTCGGTCTGGCCTCTTCTCTGGGCCCTGGTCCTGTCCCCTCAGCCCTGATGAGTTGTGGGATGGGGGCTGGCTGCCTCACCTCCCTAGAAGCTTGCTGGCTTAGCTGAAGATCAAGAGCTGGACCAATGACCAGGAAGTTCTTTCACAGTTTTCAAATCCTAGAAATCTACAATTCCACCTTCCTCAGGAAAAATAAAAAGATCCATGACCACTAAAGAGTTTCAGCCTGCTCTTCTCTATTCACTCAACCCCCACATGGTGCCTCAGCTAAAAAAAAATAAGAAAATAAAAAATTCTTGTGATGGAAACTTGGTGAGTGCTGACCTTGGACTACCCCTCCTAAAAGCAGTGACTTAAATCACTGTACCTCTATTCAGTTCCAGTTTGGATAATTACTTTTTTGCCAATTAAGCAGAGAAAGGCCATTTTCTCTGAAGGCTTTGCTAACCAAAAGGTTCTTAATGAGCTAATACGGCAGCTGCAATCAACCTTAATAAAAGCAATGTCCCATCTTTCCATTTTATTTTTTTATTGACTCTGGCTTCACCAACTGCCAACATATACTTGCAAGAAACACAAGGCAGCCACTTACAAAGGTTCTTTCACATTAGGAAACTCAGAGATACTTGTGGCTGGACGGGGAATGAGATTGCCTAACAAAGAGAGTGAAAGGCACGCTACCCTAAAAGACACAACTTGCATTATGAAGCTGGTATTTGGTCCCTTCCCAGTGGGCCCCTGACATTCATATGGGCTATCCAATTCACAGACACACATTTTACCATATAATTCCCCTCATAAAATATACCTGAAAAATAGGTAACATCTTTCAAGCCTGAATGATTCTATAAATAGAGGATTGTGTTTGTTTTCTGGCTAACGACAATTGCTTCCTTTGACTTCTATAATTCCTTCTCATGTCCCTCCTAGAAATAGCAGTTTGTGTTCTTTTCCAGGCTGTTTTTCACAAAGAGGCAGTTTTTATTGCTTAACAGGCACTACTGTGCACACGGTGGGCAGTGGAGATAAAGTCAAGCTTAAATGTGGATGCAAGGCTGGGCTTTGTGGCCAGTGAAGAAAACTCCTGCAAAGAACTTCTCTCCTCTCTCTACATTCTCCCCTTACATCTGCACTGTCCAATATGGCAGCCACTAGCCACATGTGGTCATTCAAATTTGAATGAATTAAAAATAAATAAAATAAAAAATTCAGTTCCTCAGTTGCACCAGCCACCTTTTAAGTGCTCAGTGGCCCACAAGTGGCTAGTGCAGTTGGAGAACATTTCCGTCAACCAAGAAAGTTCTATTAGACAGCACTGCCCTAGCTGATCCCATATACCCAAATGCTGATCATGCCCAGATGTAAATCTCCAGCCCAGGCTTTTCCCTGAGCTCCCGGCTTATGAATCTAATTAGTTACCCCATGTCATCTCAAATTTACGCCTTCAAAACAGAACTCTTGATTTTCAACACACTCACTCCCACTATACGAAAACCAAAACAAGACCTGTTTCTCCCTGCTCTTATCCTCTTCAGTAGATGGCCCTGCCAGTGACATAATGGTTCAAGCTCCAACCTGAGGCAACACCCTTAATTTCTCCTTTTCCCTCACCTGTGACATCCAACACATTGGCAAGTTTGGTGGGCTCCACCTACAAAACAGGACCCTATTCCAACCCTTCTCACCATCTCCACTGACATCACCCTGTTCCAAGCCACTGTGATCTTTCATCTGGACCGCAGAACCTCCTTCTAACTGATCTATTGCTCTTTCTTGCTCTTTCCCCGCCTCCAATCTTCTTCCTACACCACGGCAAGAATGACCTTTTAAAAACGAAAATCGTATCATACCATTCTCCAGCTTTAAAACCTTCATACACAGAATAAAACCCCAACTCTTTACTATGATCAGGCCCCTGCCTCCTGCTCATGTTTTATTTTCTTTATAGCACTCATCACGATCTGATTTTTATGTCTGTTACCTATCTTCCCCTACCAGAATGTAAAGTATTCGAGTGCTGGAACTTTGTCTCTTGTTCACTATTAGACTCCTAAAGAGACTGGCTGGTGCAGTGGTTAGGAGCTAGGCGGGCTAGATTCAAACTACGGTTCTACCACTTGATTGCTAAGTGACCCTGAGCAAGTTCATTAACCTCTTATGCCTCAGTTCCTCAGCAGCAAAACGGGAGTGATAAAATATTACCTACCTTATAGGGTGGTTGAGGAGATTAAAGAGTTAACATATGTAAGGTACCTAGAAGAGTGCCTAGCACCTGGTAAGAGTTATGTAGACACTATTATCTATATGATTACTTAAAAAAATGCCTCATGCATAGTACTCAGGAAATATTCACTGAATAAATGAAAAATCAAAACTGTTAAGACCACCCTTCAACTGCACAGGCTGTGAGTTGAGGCAGAATTTGCCAAAGCAGTATACGGTATTCAAAGAAAGATTCCACTTTGTCTTCGGGGAAAAAGAAATACATTTACATTTTGGCCAGATCTGGTGCATGCGCACATGTGTGTGCACGAACGTGTGCAGATTTCCGGGCAGCACTTCCAGGTTACGTTTGCAATCGCAGAAAAGCTGCATCTTTCCCAAGACTCTTATATGGCCAGAGCCAATTTGTGAATATAAAGATATTTATATATCACTAAAGTGTGACTAGAAATGCAGTATTTGCAGCCAGGTCTCCTGAAGGTGGGTTTGAATGTTTTTTGCTTTTTTTTTCTTTTTTAATTTATTTACACATGGATCATTATTAAAAATGTTTTCAGATGAAAAATCCTCAGTCAGAAACACTCCCTTCTACCCATCCCCTTTAATTCACTCACAGAGACATAACAAACCTGAGAAGAAAGGCTGAGATATGTTTGCAATTGGAAATGTTTTTTTCAGGAAATGATGTGGTGCAGGAACATCATTCCCATTCCATTAACTGCTGATTCCGGGCCAGCTGTTTGTAAAAGTGAACATGCAAACCGCCTGGCTCAGGGCAGGACCCCACCCCTGGGCCACATTAGTGGTCACTTTCCCAAAACAGCCCGCCTGCTTCGGAGGTCTCACGTCTATCAAACCTGAGCAAAGAACAGAAGAAGGCCCTCATCAGTCCCTAGGCTCTGAAAGATAAAGAGCTGCAATTGAATGTTCCCGGTATGGAACATGAATATGATATTTATGCCTTGAACCTCCTCGAACAATCTAAAACTAGGTCTGAGTGTGCAGCCCCCGGTGTCCTGCAGTGCCATTACTCATAACTTAATAAACAGATTAAATGCCCAGCTGAAGGTCGGGCTTGGGAGAGCAGGGTCATTGCCTCAGCTCCTGAAGCACTCACCATGATGAGAAAGGGGACTTTTGAGTTTCTGGGAAATGCATTCTGCCTCTGGGTCCAGCTGTGCGGCAGAAAACACATGGATGAGCTTTAGCATATGAAAGAGCTGCATTTGAATCCTAGTTCTATTTTTATCAGCTGTTGGTCCTTATATAAGTGACTTAACTTCCCTACAATTTGGTATCAAAAAATTCTCTATAAAACAAGGGTATGGCTGACACTGCAGGTTTCTTCCCAATATTTATTTTACCCTTTTTCCCTGCTGAAAGAAACCTAACTTTGTTCCAGTTTCCACCCATCCTTTATGTGTCTCAAGGTGAGATCCTTACTGGGCTAAGCTAATCAAGATGCTCTCACTCCCTTTGCAGGGATTGGCTCAAACATTGTCACGCAATAAAATTCTGGTCAATGAGCTGCGAGAGGAATTTTCTAGGAGCTTTTAGGGATGCTTTTCCTCCAATTTAAAGAGAAACCCAAAGAATAAAAGGTATCTTTCTCCTTCTAATCATTGTATCAGGATGCAATGCCTGGAATTGCTGCAGCCATTTTGTAGCCAAGAGGTAAATTAGCCCAAGGAAGAAGCTGACATGCTGAGGTTGGCAGAGAAGAAAGATAGAAAGATGGAGGTCCTTGTTGATATCATTGAGCCAATGTCTCTGGAGATATCCTAGCTCCGTGTGCTTGTTATAAGAGATACAATAAATTCCTTTATTGTTTAAGCCACTTGAGTGGAATTTTTCTGGGGTTTGTATCCCCAACCTCCTAATTATAAAGTTGATGAAAGAATAGAGCATGTCTGCAATAAATGGTAATTTTTCTTTCCTTATTTCCTTGAGAAACAGAATGGCTGCAGGCATTTCTTATACCCTAGAATATGTCCAGGGGCTCAAAGAACACCAGGGGGTAACAAATATATATAGAAAAGAATGGACAGAAGTTTCCAAAAGTAAAAAAAAAAAGGGGGGGGCAATTTATGCAAGGCCAGTAATTTCATTCATTCAACCAACAAACATTGCTGGGTACCTTCTTTGAGACAGGCCCTGTGCCAGGCAGGGGGGATACAGGTTCAGGGATTTTTTTTTTCGCTTTTTAAACCGTTTATTGTGATAGCATATATACAACTCAAAATTTTCCATTTTTAACCACTTTCAAGTGCACATTTCAGTGGTATTATTTACATTCACAATGTTGTGTTACCATCGCCACCATCCATTACCGAAACTTTTTCATCACCCTAAACAGAAACTCTGAACTCATTAAGCAATAGCTCCCCCCACTCCATCAGTCCCTGGTAACCTGTAATCAAGGAATCCAGCTTCTTTACACTTTTCTGCTCTGCTATCTTTGGCATATCATATTCTCCTTACACTAACTCCTTTCATGATTCCAGGATAGCTGCCACAGGTTTAGACACCACATGAAGACACAACATCCCATAAAATAAGGTCTGTTTCTTTCTTGTATGACTCTTTTTAAGAGCTAAAAATATTTTTTCAGATGCTCCTTTCACACATCATTGGCCATAACAAGGTCACCCCTCAATTAATCAGTGTTGATGGAAATAGTACCACCATGATTGGCTTAGCCCAATCAGGATCTATTCTTGGGAGGGTGTGGAACAAAATCTGGCTTTTCCAGTATAGAATGATATTGGGTTTGGTGAGGGGACAACAAACACTGCTACCTACACTGGAGAGCTCAGGTTTTTCTATTTCCAAATCTTACAGCCATGTCTCAGGAGCAGACAGTTTGTGCACTCTTCCCTGCAGGGGCTTTGAAGCTACCACCTTCCACTCTATCCCCTGGGATTCCTGATTCTTTTTAACCTCTCATGCAAGTGCATAGTGGTTCTTCTCATTATAAGGTCCTTATCTTTACAAGGGAGATTATAGGAAAACAAGTGGTGCTAAAAAATTAACTATGAGAGGACCAGGGGATGCACGGCCTGGAAGAGGGACTCACTCGCAACTCTCAGGAGCCATATGCCACTACCAAGGACTTGTGGGTCAGTGGCAGAGACAACCTGTGGCAGGACTGAAATGAAGGATTAGACTATTGCAGCAGCTTTAAAACTCCAGGATCAACAGGGAGATTTGATTGTTAGAGCCACTCCCCCTCCCTGACCGCCCAGAAACATGCCCCATATACAGGGCAGGCAACACCAACTACACATGCACTCTTGGTACACCAATTGGACCCCACAAGACTCACTCCCCCACTCACCACAAAGGCAAAGCAGGGGAGAACTGGCTTGTGGAGAACAGGTGGCTCGTGGACGCCACCTGCTGGTTAGTTAGAGAAAGTGTACTCCACGAAGCTGTAGATCTGATAAATTAGAGATAAGGACTTCAATTGGTCTACAAATCCTAAAAGAACCCTATAAAGTTAAGCAAATGCCAAGAGGCCAAAAACAACAGAAAATTATAAAGCATATGAAAAAACCAGACGATATGGATAACCCAAGCCCAAGCACCCAAATCAAAAGGTCAGAAGAGACACAGTCCCTAGAGCAGCTACTCAAAGAACTAAAGATGAACAATGAGACCATAGTGGGGATACAAAGGATATTAAGAAGACCCTAGAACAGCATAAAGAAGACATTGCAAGACTGAATAAAAAAATAGATGACCTTATGGAAATTAAAGAAACTGTTGACCAAATTAAAAAGATTCTGGACACTCATAGTACAAGACTAGAGGAAGTTGAACAACGAATCAGTGACCTGGAAGATGACAGAATGGAAAATGAAAGCATAAAAGAAAGAATGGGGAAAAAAATTCAAAAAATTGAAACGGACCTCAGGGATATGATAGATAATATAAAATGTCCGAATGTAAGACTCATTGGTGTTCCAGAAGGGGAAGAAAAGGGTAAAGGTCTAGGAAGAGAATTCAAAGAAACTGTTGGGGAAAACTTCCCAAATCTTCTACACAACATAAATACACAAATCATAAATGCCCAGCGAACTCCAAATAGAATAAATCCAAATAAACCCACTCCGAGACATATTCTGATCACACTGTCAAACATGGAAGAGAAGGAGCAAGTTCTGAAAGCAGCAAGAGAAAAGCAGTTCACCACATACAAACGAAACAGCATAAGACTAAGTAGTGCCTACTCAGCAGCCACCATGGAGGCAAGAAGGCAGTGGAACGATATATTTAAAATTCTGAGTGAGAAAAATTTCCAACCAAGAATACTTTATCCAGCAAAGCTCTCGTTCAAATTTGAGGGAGAGCTTCAATTTTTCACAGACAAACAAATGCTGAGAGAATTTGCTAACAAGAGACCAGCCCTAATGGAGATACTAAAGGGAGCCCTACAGACAGAGAAACAAAGAAAGGACAGAGAGACTTGGAGAAAGGTTCAGTACTAAAGATATTTGGCATGGGTACAATAAAGGATATTAATAGAGAGAGGGGAAAAATATAAATGACAAACATAAACCAAAGGATAAGATGGCCGATTCAAGAAATGCCTTCACGGTTATAATGTTGAACGTAAATGGATTAAACTCCCCAATTAAAAGATATAGATTCGCAGAATGGATCAAAAAAAAAAAAAATGAACCATCAATATGTTGCATACAAGAGACTCATCTTAGACACAGGGACACAAAGAAATTGAAAGTGAAAGGATGCAAAAAAATATTTCATGCAAGCTACAGCCAAAAGAAAGCAGGTGTAGCAATATTAATCTCAGATAAAATAGACTTTAAATGCAGGGATGTTTTGAGAGACAAAGAAGGCCACTACATACTAATAAAAGGGGCAATTCAACAAGAAGAAATAACAATCATAAATGTCTATGCACCCAATCAAGGTGCCACAAAATACATGACAGAAACACTGGCAAAACTAAAGGAAGCAATTGATGTTTCCACAATAATTGTGGGAGACTTCAACACATCACTCTCTCCTATAGATAGATCAACCAGACAGAAGACCAATAAGGAAACTGAAAACCTAAACAATCTGATAAATGAATTGGATTTAACAGACATATACAGGACATTACATCCCAAATCACCAGGATACACATACTGTTCTAGTGCTCACGGAACTTTCTCCAGAATAGATCATACGCTGGGACATAAAACAAGCCTCAATAAATTTAAAAAGATTGAAATTATTCAAAGCACATTCTCTGACCACAATGGAATACAATTAGAAGTCAGTAACCATCAGAGACTTAGAAAATTCACAAATACCTGGAGGTTAAACAACACACTCCTGAACAATCAGTGGCTTAAAGAAGAAATAGCAAGAGAAATTGCTAAATATATAGAAACGAATGAAAATGAGAACACAACATACCAAAACCTATGGGATGCAGCAAAAGCAGTGCTAAGGGGGAAATTTATAGCACTAAACGCATATATTAAAAAGGAAGAAAGAGCCAAAATCAAAGAACTAATGGATCAACTGAAGAAGCTAGAAAATGAACAGCAAACCAATCCTAAACCAAGTAGAAGAAAAGAAATAACAAGGATTAAAGCAGAAATAAATGACATAGAGAACAAAAAAACAATAGAGAGGATAAATATCACCAAAAGTTGGTTCTTTGAGAAGATCAACAAGATTGACAAGCCCCTAGCTAGACTGACAAAATCAAAAAGAGAGAAGACCCATATAAACAAAATAATGAATCAAAAAGGTGACATAACTGCAGATCCTGAAGAAATTTAAAAAATTATAAGAGGATACTATGAACAACTGTATGGCAACAAACTGGATAATGTAGAAGAAATGGACAATTTCCTGGAAACATATGAACAACCTAGACTGACCAGAGAGGAAATAGAAGACCTCAACCAACCCATCACAAGCAAAGAGATCCAATCAGTCATCAAAAATCTTCCCACAAATAAATGCCCAGGGCCAGATGGCTTCACAGGGGAATTCTACCAAACTTTCCAGAAAGAACTGACACCAATCTTACTCAAACTCTTTCAAAACATTGAAAAAAATGGAACACTACCTAACTCATTTTATGAAGCTAACATCAATCTAATACCAAAACCAGGCAAAGATGTTACAGAAAAGGAAAACTACCGGCCAATCTCCCTAATGAATATAGATGCAAAAATCCTCAACAAAATACTTGCAAATTGAATCCAAAGACACATTAAAAAAATCATACACCATGACCAAGTGGGGTTCATTCCAGGCATGCAAGGATGGTTCAACATAAGAAAATCAATCAATGTATTCCAACACATTAAAAATTCGAAAGGGAAAAATCAAATGATCATCTCAATAGATGCTGAAAAAGCATTTCACAAAATCCAACATCCGTTTTTGATAAAAACACTTCAAAAGGTAGGAATTGAAGGAAACTTCCTCAATATGATAAAGAGCATATATGAAAAACCCACAGCCAGCATAGTACTCAATGGTGAGAGACTGAAAGCCTTCCCTCTAAGATCAGGAACAAGACAAGGATGCCCGCTGTCACCAGTGTTATTCAACATTGTGCTGGAAGTGCTAGCCAGGGCAATCCGGCAAGACAAAGAAATAAAAGGCATCCAAATTGGAAAAGAAGAAGTAAAACTGTCATTGTTTGCAGATGATATGATCTTATATCTGGAAAACCCTGAGAAATCGACGATACAGCTACTAGAGCTAATAAACAAATTTAGCAAAGTAGCGGGATACAAGATTAAGGCACATAAGTCAATAATGTTTCTATATGCTAGAAATGAACAAACTGAAGAGACACTCAAGAAAAAGATACCATTTTCAATAGCAACTAAAAAAATCAAGTACCTAGGAATCAACTTAACCAAAGATGTAAAAGACCTATACAAAGAAAACTACATAACTCTACTAAAAGAAACAGAAGGGGACCTAAAAAGATGGAAAAATATTCCATGTTCATGGATAGGAAGGCTAAATGTCATTAAGATGTCAATTCTACCCAAACTCATCTACAGATTCAATGCAATCCCAATCAAAATTCCAACAACCTACATGGCAGACTTGGAAAAGCTAGTTATCAAATTTATTTGGAAAGGGAAGATGCCTAGAATTGCTAAAGACACTCTAAAAAAGAAAAACGAAGTGGGAGGACTTATACTCCCTGACTTTGAAGCTTATTATAAAGCCACAGTTGCCAAAACAGCATGGTACTGGCACAAAGATAGACATATAGATCAATGGAATCGAATTGAGAATTCAGAGATAGACCTCCAGATCTATGGCTGACTGATCTTTGATAAGGCCCCGAAAGTCACTGAACTGAGTCATAATGGTCTTTTCAACAAATGGGGCTGGGAGAGCTGGATATCCATATCCAAAAGAATGAAAGAGGACCCCTACCTCACCCCCTACACAAAAATTAACTCAAAATGGACGAAAGATCTCAATATAAAAGAAAGTACCATAAAACTCCTAGAAGATAATGTAGGAAAACATCTTCAAGACCTTGTATTAGGCGGCCACTTCCTAGACTTTACACCCAAAGCACAAGCAACAAAAGAGAAAATAGATAAATGGGAACTCCTCAAGCTTAGAAGTTTCTGCACCTCAAAGGAATTTCTCAAAAAGGTAAAGAGGCAGCCAACTCAATGGGAAAAAATTTTTGGAAACCATGTATCTGACAAAAGACTGATATCTTGCATATATAAAGAAATCCTACAACTCAATGACAATAGTACAGACAGCCCAATTATAAAATGGGCAAAAGATATGAAAAGAAAGTTCTCTGAAGAGGAAATACAAATGGCCAAGAAACACATGAAAAAACGTTCAGCTTCACTAGCTATTAGAGAGATGCAAATTAAGACCACAATGAGATACCATCTCACACCGATTAGAATGGCTGCCATTAAGCAAACAGGAAACTACAAATGCTGGAGGGGATGTGGAGAAATTGGAACTCTTATTCATTGTTGGTGGGACTGTATAATGGTTCAGCCACTCTGGAAGTCAGTCTGGCAGTTCCTTAGAAAACTAGATATAGAGTTACCATTCGATCCAGCGATTGCACTTCTCAGTATATACCCGGAAGATCGGAAAGCAGTGACACGAACAGGTATCTGCACGCCAATGTTCATAGCAGCATTATTCACAATTGCCAAGAGATGGAAACAACCCAAATGTCCTTCAACAGATGAGTGGATAAATAAAATGTGGTATATACACACCATGGAATACTACACGGCAGTAAGAAGGAACGACCTCGTGAAACATATGACAACATGGATGAACCTTAAAGACATAATGCTGAGTGAAATAAGCCAGGCACAAAAATAGAAATATTATATGCTACCACTAATGTGAACTTTGAAAAATGTAAAACAAATGGTTTATAATGTAGAATGTAGGGGAACTAGCAATAGAAAGCAATTAAGGAAGGGGGAACAATAATCCAAGAAGAACAGATAAGCTATTTAACGTTCTCGGGATGCCCAGGAATGACTATGGTCTGTTAATTTCTGACGGATATAGTAGGAACAAGTTCACAGAAATGTTGCTATATTAGGTAACTTTCTTGGGGTAAAGTAGGAACATGTTGGAAGTAAAGCAGTTATCTTAGGTTAGTTGTCTTTTTCTTACTCCCTTGTTATGGTCTCTTTGAAATGTTATTTTATTGTATTTTTTTTTTTTTCCCTACAGTTGATTTTAAAAAGGGGAAAAAGTTAAAAAAAAAAAAAAAAAACAAGGAAAAAAAATATGTAGAGCCCCCTTGAGGAGCCTGTGGAGAATGCAGGGGTATTGGCCTACCCCACCTCGATGTTTGCTAACATGACCACAGACATAGGGGACTGGTGGTTTGATGGGTTGAGCCCTCTACCATAGGTTTTACCCTTGGGAAGACGGTTGCTGCAAAGGAGAGGCTAGGCCTCCCTATTATTGTGCCTAAGAGCCTCCTCCCGAATGCCTCTCTGTTGCTCAGATGTGGCCCTCTCTCTCTAGCTAAGCCAACTTGAAAGGCGAAATCACTGCCCTCCCCTCTACATGAGATCAGACATCCACGGAGTCAATCTCCCCGGCAACGTGGAATATGACTCCCGGGGAGGAATGTAGATCTGGCTTCGTGGGATGGAGAACATCTTCTTGACCAAAAGGGGGATGTGAAAGGAAATGAAATAAGCTTCAGTGGCAGAGAGATTCCAAAAGGAGCCGAGAGGTCATTCTGGTGGGCACTCTTACACACAATATAGACAACCCTTTTTAGGTTCTAAAGAATTGGGGTAGCTGGTGGTGGATCCCTGAAACTATCAAACTACAACCCAGAACCCATGAATCTTGAAGACAATTGTATAAAAATGTAGCTTATGAGGGGTGACAATGGGATTGGGAAAGCCATAAGGACCACACTCCACTTTGTCTAGTTTATGGATGGATGAGTAGAAAAATAGGGGAAGGAAACAAACAAACAAACAGACAAAGGTACCCAGTGTTCTTTTTTATTTCAATTGCTCTTTTTCACTTTAATTATTATTCTTGTTATTTTTGGGTGTGTGCTAATGAAGGTGTCAGGGATTGATTTAGGTGATGAATGTACAACTATGTAATGGTACTGTGAACAATTGAACGTACGATTTGTTTTGTATGATTGCGTGGTATGTGAATATATCTCAATAAAATGAAGATTAAAAAGAAAATTAACTATGGAGAAGTTACAAAGCTTTGAAAAACTTTCAAATGTTTATCATTACGGTCCCTAAGGGACAATTTCTAAGTCCCTTCTGAGATGGTATCTCAGTACCCTGCCGGATTATTGTTCTCAGCTTTACTTTCATTCCTGAAGATTTCCCAGGCTGTCTTCATAGTTTCTTGTCTTTTGGGTGCAGAGTAACTTCAAAACTTTTATTCATGAAGGACTTTCTTAGCCAATGCTTGCAGAAACCAGCTCTTTCAGGTGGGAAAAAGCCTAGGGAGGTGACTGAGGGATAGTGATATGTCCCCTGGAGCAGCCTCTTTGGGCCCTTCCTCCTGGTCCACCTTGGGCTTCTCCTGATTCTGTCCTGCTGCAAAGATGGAGGCTGCTTTATTCAGGCTGCCATTTAGGGAGCTTCTGGTGGAAATGGTCAGTGATGAAGTGTTCTCTAGAGTCAACACTTTTTCTTTGTTTGCCAGCAAAACTACAGCTCTGAAAACTTGTGCCATTTCTTGGCACTCCATTCCTAAGAAAAAGCTTCATCTCAGCATTCTTAAAATAGAAAGACTAAGTTCTGATAGACTTTGCTTCCCAAACACACAGATAACAAGGATCCCATGACAGCATGAAGAGGCAGCATGGTGGCTCTGCAGATGATTCATTCTCTCCCTTCTCTAGAAATAAATACTACAGGCAGAATGGTTCAGAAAGAGAGAAGCATAAAGCATGTGGCCAACAGTGACCAGGATTGGGGTCAGGGGTTTGAAGATTCAAGAACCCTCCAGACAAGTGTCCAGAGAAAAGGATAGAAATCATGTGTGAATATCTTTTGGTCAAAAATTTAATAAGGGAAAGGGCGGGGCAAGATGGCGGATTGGTGAGCTGTATGTTTTAGTTACTCCTCCAGGAAAGTAGGTAGAAAGCCAGGAACTGCGTGGAGTGGACACCGCAGAGCAATTTGACTTTGGGCATACTTCATACAACACTCATGAACACGTGGAACTGCTGAGATCAGTGAAATCTGTAAGTTTTTGTGGCCAGGGGACCTGCACCCCTCCCTGCCAGGCTCAGTCCCGAGAAGGAGAAGGGAGAACTGCAGTGGCAGCTCTTATCGGAAACTCATTCTACTGATCCAAACTCTAACCATAGATAGACTGAGACCAGACACCAGAGAATCTGAGAGCAGCCAGCCCAGCAGAGAGGAGACAGGCATAGAAAAAAACAGCACGAAAAACTCCAAAATAAAAGCGGAGGATTTTTGGAGTTCTGGTGAACATAGAAAGGGGAAGGGCAGAGCTCAGGCCCTGAGGCTTATATGCAAATCCCGAAGAAAAGCTGATCTCTCTGCCCTGTGGACCTTTCCTTAATGGCCCTAATTGATTTGTCTCTTAGCATTTCAATGACCCATTAGATCTGTGAGGAGGGCCCTTTTTTTTTTTCTTTTTTTTTAATCTTTTTTTCTTTTTCTTTAATCTTTTTTTTCTTTTTCTAAAACAATTACTCTAAGAAGCCCAATACAGAAAGCTTCAAAGCCTTGCAATTTGGTCAGGTCAAGACAAGAGCAGAACTAAGAGAGCGCTGAGACAAAAGGCAATAATCCAGTGGCTGAGAAAATTCACTAAACACCACAACTTCCCAACAAAAGGGGGGCGTCCACTCACAGCCATCATCCTGGTGGACAGGAAACACTCCTGCCCATCGCCAGCCCCATAGCCCAGAGCTGCCCCAGACAACCCAGTATGATGGAAGTGCTTCACATAACATGCACACACCACAAAACTGGGCGTGGACATTAGCCTTCCCTGCACCCTCAGCTGGTTGTCCCAGAGTTGGGAAGGTGGAGCAGTGTGAATTAACAAAGCCCCATTCAGCCATCATTTCAGCAGACTGGGAGCCTCCCTACCCAGCCCAGCAGCCCAGAACCACCCTGGGGGCACGGCACTCACCTGTGACATAGCACAGTCATCCCTCAACAGAGGACCAGGGGGTGCACGGCCTGGAAGAGGGACCCACTCGCAAGTCTCAGGAGCCATACGCCAATACCAAGGACTTGTGGGTCAGTGGCAGAGACAAACTGTGGCAGGACTGAACTGAAGGATTAGACTATTGCAGCAGCTTTAAAACTCCAGGAACACCAGGGAGATTTGATTGTTAGAGCCACCCCCCCTCCCTGACCTCCCAGAAACACGCCCCATATACAGGGCGGGCAACACCAACTACACACGCAAGCTTGGTACACCAATTGGACCCCACAAGACTCACTCCCCCACTCACCACAAAGGCAAAGCAGGGGAGAACTGGCTTGTGGAGAACAGGTGGCTCGTGGACGCCACCTGCTGGTTAGTTAGAGAAAGTGTACTCCACGAAGCTGTAGATCTGATAAATTAGAGATAAGGACTTCAATTGGTCTACAAATCCTAAAAGAACCCTATAAAGTTAAGCAAATGCCAAGAGGCCAAAAACAACAGAAAATTATAAAGCATATGAAAAAACTAGACGATATGGATAACCCAAACCCAAAGCACCCAAATCAAAAGATCAGAAGAGACACAGCACCTAGAGCAACTACTCAAAGAACTAAAGATGAACAATGAGACCATAGTATGGGATACAAAGGATATCAAGAAGACCCTAGAAGAGCATAAAGAAGACATTGCAAGACTAAATAAAAAAATAGATGATCTTATGGAAATTAAAGAAAATGTTGACCAAATTAAAAATTTAATAAGGGCTTGATACCAAGTTGTTGAGGCAAAATCCAGTGAGTTCATGGTTCTAAGCAGTTCTTAAACTTCTAGTCTTAGAAGCTGAAGTTGCAGGGTTCAATAATCCAGAAGGTTAGATGATAAAGACAAAGGAACTAGTGGCTGTAGCCAGGAGTGGTGTTGCCCCAGAGGTTATTAGCTGATTCGTGTTCTTGCCTGAAGTATACTATCTGCTGGGCATGGCAGGTTCTGAGTCTGCAGATAGGCACAGGGAAGTATGGTGTCTCCTAGGAAGCAGGCTGGAATAGGTGGTACAAGATGTAGGCTTCAGTTCTTTTCTGCTCCACACCAGCTGTGTGACCTTGGGCAAGTCACTTAATCTCTCTGAGCCTCAGTTTCTTCATTTGAAAAACTCTGGTGAACATGCTTGTCTTCATCACATGAAGATTCAGAGTCAGAGATCGTATTGTGAATGAATGTGTCTATTGGCATCCAGGACTCATGGGTGGATAGGGGAGAAGAAACATAGTTTGAAATGTTCGGAGCCAGAAACTAGTCTGTGGAAATTCTTCCAATCATCAAATATTAAAATTATAAGTAAAGGGTTCCCTTCTTACAACACTTGGTCATACCAGAAGTTCTCTCTTATCAGGCATATTTTATAATGCAGCAAATGCAATTATAAATGCATGTAATGAAGACTTAAAGAATGAACTTTAGAAACCATTGCTGCCTATAAAATCACCAGGCACCTCCTCTGAGGCAAGCCCTCTGCCAGGCACAGGGGATAAAGGTTTGGGGATTTGACATTGGTTCACCTCAGTCAGCTCACAGGTGGCGAAAGAAGCAGAAACACAGACACAATGTGCAGCACTTGGCACCCAGGGATGAGAGACCTATCACGAGAGGACTGTGGGAATTCAGTCAAGAAGATGCTAACTTTGGATGGGGAAGACTGGGAAGGATTCCCAAACAAGGGAACATTTGAGCTGGAGCTTGAAAAATGTAAATTTTCATACAACAAAGGTGCCCCACAAAAGGTGCATCTTGTGTGAAAACAACAAGGTGTGGAAAAACAGGGCAGGTGCTGGGACAGCGGTGATTATAGCTGAGTACTGGGAATGGGGGTGTGTGTGCAGGGAGGTGGTACGCAGGGGGAATGGGGGGAAGGAACAGAGTGGTGGATAAGTAGGCGGGGTCCACTGTCAAGGGCCTTGAATTTTTCTATTCCTCAGCCCTTGCTGAACCATGCTCCCTGTAACTGTAATTGTGGAAAACATACATAGAATATCCAGATGCTCTTTCTCCTTCAGTGCAAGTGGGCCCCAGTGAAATGTTTAGGCTGCTCTAGATCTTTATCAGGACTCCTGTGATTAATTTCTGGTCCACTTGAGAGCTGTTAAAGCTCCCTTAATAGCTAAATGGCTCAAGGACCCCCACAAAAGTATTTTGGAGCTAAGACAATTATATTTATTGGTCAGCAGGTCACAACAAATATTCGCCACATGAAAAATTAACCTGAAAGAACCTCTACTAAAAACCTGCAGGTAACATCATACTTAACGGTGAGAAACTAGATGAATTCCCTAAGATTGGGAACAAGGCAAGAAGGTCTCCTCCCACCACTTCTATTTATATTTGTACTGGAAGTCCTAGCTGATGCAATAAGATAGGAAAAGGAAATACAAAGTACATACATCGGAATGGAAGAAATAAAACTGTCTTTGTTGCAGGTGACATTGTTAGAAAATCCCAAAGAATCAACAAAATAACATCCTGGAACTGATAAACAATTATAGCAAGGTCTCAGGACTCAAAGTTAATATGCAAAAGTCAATTGCTTTTCCATATACCAGCAGCAAACAAGTGGAATTTGAAATTAAAAACATAATACCATTTACAATGGAATGAAAAAAATATGAAATACTTAGGTATAAATCTAACTAAGTATGTATAGAATTGATATGCAGAAAATGACAAAACACTGATGAAAGAAATCAAAGAAGATCTAGATAAAATGAGAGATTGTCCATGTTCACAGATTGGAAGACTCAATATTGTTACGATGTCAATTCTTCCCAAATTCATATATACATTCAATGCAATCCAGAAAGACTGGCTATTGATGAACTGATTTTAAATTTGGAAAGACAAAGACCCAGAATAGCCAGTAAAATACTGAAGAACAAAGTCGAGGACTGACACTACCCAACTTCAGACTTACTAGAAAGCTACAATAATCAAGACAGTGTAGTTTTAACAAAACAATAGACATGCAGATCAGTGGAACAGAACAGAGAGCCCAGAAATAGACTCACACAAATACAGTCAACTGATCTCTGATGAAGGAGCCAGGCTGATTCACTGAAGAAAGCATAGTCTTTTCAACAACAGTGCTAAAACAATTGAAAGTCCACATGCAAAAAAAAAAAAAATTAATCTAGACATAGACTGTATACTGCCACAAAAATTAAGTCAAAATGAATCAGAGGCCTAAATGTAAAATACAATACTATAAAACATCTAGAAGAAAGCATATGAAAAAAATCTATGTGACCTTAGGTTTGGAGATAAGTTTTAGATATACCACTGAAGCATGACCCATGGAAGAAAAATTTGTAAGAAGTACTTTATTAAAATTAAAAACTTCTGCTCTGAAAAAGACACTTTAAGAAAATGAAAAAAAACAAGGCACAGACTGGGAGAAAATATTTGCAAAACACACCTAATAAAAGACAAGTATCCAAAATATGCACAGAGAACTCTTAAAACTCAGCAATAAGAAAACAAACAACCCAACTAAAAAATGGGCAAAAGATCTGAACAGATCTGTTACCAAAGAAGATATACAGATGGCAAATTGGCATATGAAAAGATGCTCAATATCACTTATCATTATGGAATTGCAAATTAAGACAACAATGAGAAACCATACACACCTATTAGAAGGGCTAAAATCCAAAAAACTGACAATAACAAATACTGGCAAGTATGTGGAACATCAGAAACTCATACATTTCTGGTGGAAATGCAAAATTGTACAGCCATTTTGGAAGACAGTGTGGCAGTTTCTTACAAAACTCTAGACTTGCCATACAATTCATCAATCATGCTTCTAGGTATTTACCGGTATCTAACCAAATTATTTGAAAACATATGCCAACACAAAAGCCTGCAAGTGAATGTTTATACCAGCTTTATTCATAATTGACCCAACTGGAAGCAATGAAGATGTCCTTTAATAGATGAGTGGATAAACAAACTGTGGTACATCCAGACAATGGAATACCATGGAACAATAAGAAAAAATGACCTATCAAACCATGAAAAGACATGGAGGAACCTTAAATGCATACTGCAAAGTCAAAGAAGCCAGTCTGAAAAGCGTACATACCTGGATGATTTCAACCATATGACATTCTGGGAAGATAAAACTATAGAGAGAGTAAAAAGGTCAGTGGTTGTCAGAGATTCAGGGATGGAGAGAGAGATGAACAGGTAGAGCACAGGGCATTTTTAGGGTGGTGAAGCTGTATTGTATGATACTGTAATGGTAGATACATGACATAATGTCAAAACCCATGGATCTTTAAACCACAAAGAGTAATGTATGCAAAATTTTAAAAAAATCATTTAGGATGTCAGGGGATCTAGGATGGAATCCAGACTGGGACAAAAGAATATAACAGTACTACAAATGAAACAAATCCCTGAAAGGGGTGGGGGGAAAAGGTGCTGACCTAAGTATTTCTGGACATGAATGGAGACTGTAAGACCAAAGGCAAAAGAAACTGCCCATGAATAGTGTACTCTGTTTGATAAAGTTGTTTCCCACGAGGGTATGGGTTAACAGTTCTGACACTGCTCTACAGGTTTACTGGAACTGAACAATTAAATACATGGATGGTGGAGGGTGGGAGTCAGGTTTTGCACTATTGGAGTGGGTACTTACAGATAAACAAGGAGAGGAAGGTAGAATGATCCATATGGCAATGGATTAGAGTTACAGAAATCAGTAAGGTACAAATAATTACAGATGGAAATATTTATAGATATGCATATATACTCAGGTTAGTGTACATATATATATTCCCTTGCTCTGTCAGCTGAGAGAGCCTAAAATAAATGACACCCCAGTAGCAATGAGCACAACTAGCACCCAGATCTTGGTTTCTAATACCATTCTCCAAAAAGGAACCAGGACCACTTGGGAAAATGGCTGACTCTAATTCTAGGGCAGGAAATAGACCAGATGAGCCTGGAGTATCTTGTAGTGCCAGAAAGAGGGTACGTCAAAGGGGCACAAGAGTCACCTCCCAAAGAGCTCTGTAATATTGGATTATAGCCCAAAGAATAAGATAAATATCCATGAGTACATACTAATATAAATGAATGAATAAATTAAAAATCGGGGGAGGAGAGAGAAATCGCTCATGTAGAATTCCAAAATAATTTATATAGATACACTGCCCTCAAGGAGGGGGCGGTATAGCCCCACTCCTTAAATGTGGTCTGCTCATGGTGACTTCCTTCCAAAGAATACAGTATGGAAAGGGGGAAAAAAGAAAAAAACAAGTAATTTCATAGTGGAGAAGCCTCCCCCAAACCCATAACCCAGTCTAATTATTAGAAAAACATCAACTTCCAATACAGCGGCATTCTACAAAATACCTGAAGAATACCCCTCAAAGCTGTCAAGGTCATTAAAAACAAGGAAAGTCTGAAAAATTGTAATAGCCAAGAGGAGACTAAGGAGACATAATGATTAAAAGTGGTATTGCAGAAGGGATGCTGCAACAGAAAAGTACATTAGGTAAAAACAAAGGAAATCAGAATAAACTATGGACTTGAGTTAAAAATAACGCATCAATATTGGTTCATTAATTGTAACAAATGTACCATACTAACGTAAGATGTTAATAATAGGAGAAACTGGGTGCAGTGCATATGGGAATTCTCTGTATTTTCTTGGAAATTTTTCATTGTCTAAAAATGTTCTAAAAAAATAAAGTCTATTTTTTTTTAATTAACCCAAATTTGTTCTTATTTCCAAACAAATCTAGTGTTCACTAGAGGAAAAATTCAATTTATTAGACATATTCTTTGTTCCATCACCAAGGAGACTGTGGTAATCTATACAATGTTAGCTGGGCACTACAGAAGCATTGCTACAGGAGGCAAAACGTAAAGACCATTTCAAAGCCCCCAGTGCAAGCTATACTCATTCATTCCCAATTGAGAACCCAAGTTTCCGGAAAGAAAGCACATGGGGTTTGGTTTGTTTATTTGTTTCTAGGGCTGAGTTGAGAAGATAGGGCTTCTAAGGTAATGTAGATTTGTCTGGCAGGAACATTTCTGGTTTCCCAAGATGGTGTCTGTCCCACCAGTACAACCATAACTGAAGGTACAGCAGTCTCGTCAGTGGTTTTCTCGGGAACTGCTCTGGAAATTGTATTTATCTGTGGTCCTTGAAGGGGTCTTTACACCATTAGTTACATCATTAGTTTTCTATTGCTGTAACAAATGACCACAAACTTGGTGGACTGAAACAACACATATCTGTTTCTTTGCCTTTTCCAGCTTCTAGAGGATGCTTGCATTCCGTGGTATGTGTCACCCTTCCCCTGTTTTCAAAGCCAGCAATGGTTGGTGGAGCTCTTTTCATTGCATCCTTCTGGCCTCATCTTCTACCTCCCTCTTCTACTTTTAAGGATCCTTGTGATTACATTGGGCCCATCCAGATAATCCAGAATAATCACCCTATTTTAAGGTCAGATGATCAGCAATTACAATTCCACTTGCAACCTTAATTCCCCGTTTTAATGTAAGGTAGCACATCTATACACAGGTCCATGTCCCACATGGATATTTTGGGATTATTCTGCCTACAGCTTTCTTGGTTTAAGGAGATAAGTTTTGTTCTAAATACTCACCCTTCCCTAAAACATGTGGGTTCACTTAGCTATGTGGCATTGCCAAAAGAAAATGCAAAACTCCAACCCCCTATTCCTCAAACAAAAGGAGTTTTATTACTTTCAACTTAAAGGAAACTTGTTTCAGCAGCCATAATATAAGGCATCAGGTAAACATGGGAGCCAGCTTGTGGCGTCTTCAGCAGATTGTCAGGGTCTCACACCACCCTCTCCTCCACTTGACACAGCTGTTTAGTCACCAGGGTCTGACATCCAGCCCTTGGAGTGCAGCCAAGAAAGGGAACTTAAGAAGCTGGTGTGTGCTGGGGAGCTGACAAGAGGATGTATAGTCCTAAGTCTTACAGTTTCAACTCGAGTCTTTGTTTTGGTCAGTTTTACAGTCTCTGCGGAGTTGGCAGGTTGCCCAGCAAAAATGGCCCCTGGGCACTTATTCATTGTTCAGTGAAGCACATGGTACAGCTGCCCTCCAATTGCTGGTAAGCACGGAGGGAGATGTAAAGCACTATTGGCTGGTCTTCAGACAGCCTATACAACTGAGATTGAAACATTCATTGGGGTCTCAAGCAGGCCATGGGAGTTAATTTTAAAATTACACAGGCACAGGGGGTCCAGGGGGATGGTACATCACTGTTCTTTTGCCACGACATGTCCGGCTTTCTCTTTATATTGAGAACTGAAAAAATTTCCTTGGTTTTCAAGGTCTTCTACTTTAGCAAAAGGTTGTGTGGATGTGCCATCCTGGGAGTTTATAATGGAAAACGCCATGCTGTTGTGCATCCGTGTGCATCTGTGTGTGTCCACACCCCCTAAACACTTGTAACGGCTTTGGGGAGAGCTATAGAGCTTAATCTGGTAAGCTGGCTAGTTAAATGTGAAATGTGGGTACAATGAGCAACCTAACCAAGCACAATCCGGGTGGAACTGGCACTACTTATTAATTTATAAACACACAGTGGGCATCTACATGAGCCAGGAGCTATGCATACAATTATGAACAAATACCTATCTTCCAGGGTCAGCTGGCTTCTAAAGGACAGCTACGTTTGGCAGCCTCACAGCCCAGCCCAGTGCCAGGCACCAGATTAGCACTTGGTGAGCCACGGAGGGTGCTTCAGTGGGAGAGAAAGATGCCTCTACAAACTCCTACGTGAGTGATAAGGGCCCCCATGCAATTAGCAACTTAGTGACGAAGGCAGAGCACTCTTCCAGGGTGGAGGGAGCGAAAGAGGAGTGTGTCGACAACATGGAGGCCACGCTGGAGCAGGCAGGTGGTACGCAGATCTGTGAAGCACCTGGTACAGCCTGTCCCCCACCTTTGCTTCTATCTTTTTGCTTCACGGGAGCCGTGTTTCCTTTTCTCAACTCATTCTCCGCTGCTCTTTGACCTTCCTGCCTATGTCCTTGTTATTAATCCTGAGCAACCAGTCATTTATTTTTGCAATGGATTAATGCTGCTTAAAATGCCACATTAACTACACGTCCACTTTAAGTCTTAAGTTGTGAACTCTGTGGAAAGAGAGGTCTGGGTGTGGGTGGTAAGCAAACCAGGCACTGATGTATTCTGATTGGACGAAATGCTTGTGGGCTCATTCTGGGTTTGTCTGAACGTCAGTCGGTGGTTTATCCTGAAAGAGCACAGCTTGTAGAAACTCTCATGAACAATGATGATGGTGGTGCAAGATTAAACACTTACGTCACACGTGCTTTGTGCCAAGCACTTAGACGTGGCACTTTTTTTTTTTTACGTATATCAACTCATTTAATCTTCACAACTTCACAACGAGCCAATGAATAGGTACTATTATGATTCCCATTTTACAGATGTGGAAAATGAGGCACAGAGAAGTTATGTAACTTGACCAGGAGACACAGCTGGAAAGTAGAATCCAGATTCGATTCCAGGCTGTCTGGCTCCAGAGTTCGCACTCTTAACAAGACACTGTATGTAACAGTTTTTATTTCTTTATACAATCAGATCCACTTCATTAGGGTAGGCAGACTAAATATTCTCCAAGCACAATGTGTAGCTATAATAAAGGTCTGAAAATACACACACCAGTTTTGTAAACCACATTTATGTGACCAGAACAGAAACATGGTCACTTCTGCATTCCCAGGTAGAACCGGGGCAAATTTAATGGAAAATAATCTTGCATTTGTGAAACCCTAGGGGTTGACCGGTCACTTTACAAAGGCTCAGCCTCTGTGAGGACAGATTGAAAAGGAGGTGATACTTGAGCAGTATTTTTGATTGTTTTAACTTACTTGATTTATTTCTGGCTATAAAAGAAAAACATGCTCGTTTAAGAGAACTTTGAAAATAAGAAAAAGCTGTGGAAGAAAATAATCCTACTGCTTAGAGATAAACTCTGTTAACAAGCTATAGTTTCCTACAAGTTTTTTAATATTTTACTCACACACACACACATTTTTAACATACTGGGTACACCAGTTCTATATCCCACTTGTTTCACCATACATTATCTTGTTATATTTATTCATGTCATAAAAAAATACCATGTAAATGGCTTCCTTAATCTCCATTGACGGTGGACACGATACGTGACTTACCCGTCCTGTAAAAGTTGGACATTAGCGAGGGTGAGTCATTGCCCAGCCTTGCAGTCTCCGTGGGCACTCAGGCAAAGGGCCAGCTGGCGTAGGATACGGAGCCTCCAGGGAACTCAAGACACAGCCCAATGTGAGGGTCAGAGCACAGGCGATCACTCTCTCTTTTTCATGGATGAGAAGACTAATGTTCAGAAAATTTAAGTGACTTCCCTGAAAACATACCTACAGGATGTTGGCACAGTTGGTTGTCTCTTTTCCCCAAGGTCTTGGTTTAGAGTCCCCTGAATTTGAGTAGTTCTTGTGGGGAAAAAAAAAATCCTAAGAAAGGAAGGTAGGGGAGGAAGAGGAGATGAAGGGTGCACTACTGAGCTGGTCACCTGAGGGCAACTGGGGCTCCATCCCAGTGGGGTCCCTCAGAGGAATCATGTAGGAGGGGCCTCCAAGAGACTGGGGCTTTCATCCTCTGACCTCTCCACACTTCCAGACTGTGCCAGGTGCAGGCTGAGGGGGGCTTCAGATCCTAGAATCCTGGGAAAGAAAGGTTGTGGTGCAAGATGAGGGTGGGACCCCACAGTATGCCCCAAACTGACTACCACAGCTGGGCTGAAACAAAGGTGGACTGGGAGATGCACTGTGGGGTGCAAAAGCATCTGCTATCCCCCCTGAAGTTTCAGGAGCAGGGGTCTTTCCTTCCTTCTCCCAGGAGAGAAATCACAGGAGACCAGGCAGGACTTGAGAGAGTAAGTAGGAACAAATTTGGAAGGGTAATGTGGTCTTTTCCTCAAAGGAAGAAGCAAAACAAGAATGGATGGGCTACAGAATCCTGCTCTTTGTCTTGGGACACTAGGCCAGTGCCATTCAAAAATAAACACTTCCTTAGTCCTCATTCTACGACATGCTCACGCTGGGGATTCAGAGTTGGTCAGGACCAGTTCTGTCCTTGGCCTTGCTCGGGCTCTAGTCTGAGAGGATCCAGGTAATGCAGGGGTGGGCAGGTTGCTTTCATTAGAGCACATACCATCATCCAGAGGAAAGTTCTGGGAAGCAGGGGAAGGGATTTAACCTGTGCTGAGCTCCTGCCATGGGCCAGGCCCTGTGCCGAAGGCTGTTGTTCATTATTTCATCCTTTACAACCCTTCTAGAGAACAGCTGCTGTCTTCCTGGGGACAGAGGTGAAGTTTTGGAACTAGTGCATCTTCATACCACCAAAGATGAAGTTATTGTTTATTGCAGCCTTTGCTACTCTCTGCTTCTGTGGTGCATTTTTAATTTTTGTCTGTAAGTTAAATTATGCTTGGAGGCTGGAAGGCGTAACTGGAATGAGGCTTCAACAAGGCATTGCCTTGCACAAAATCAAGACTGAATAATTATCCATTGAATTGAATCAAATGGAAGGTTGCGCAAAGGAAGCTTCATTGGAAGTGTTAGGCATGCAATCATGAAGGAATGGGGACTTGTAACTGTGTCCATTCCCTTCCTCTGCTCTTTACCAACAATTGAGCTCCTGCTGTATGCCAAGCACCATTTTAGGAAAGAATGGATCCTTGCCCTAAGAGCTCACAGTTATGCATACCCAGATTCTCAGTGGGCCCAGGGCTGGCACAGGCATGGCTCCCAGCGGATGAGAAAGACAAGAGCCAGCCAGGCAGGGCTTCATGGAAAGGTGCCAGAGCCCTTTGGTGGATACATTTTTGTTCCTCTCTCCATCTCACTTACAACAGTTTGGAATAATGTATTTGTGTGCATATGTAAAGAACCTGTATCTCCCACTACTCTGAGTGCTCCAAGAGGGCCGAGGCCCTGCCCAGCACTGTACTGCCAGCACTAACATGCAACAAGGGCTTAACACATATTTGCTGAATGAATGAAGAGTATGGCAATGCTGGCCCTTGAGCAGTCTTACCCTTTCAAGAGAATCCCACAGTCAAATAAACAGCTCTGCCTTATACATCAAAGCCAGAACATTAATTTCTGGTGCATCTGGGCTTTAAGAAGAGAAGCTGGGATGAGGACAGATGAACTGGAGGCAGCAATGGAGATCACAGAGAGGCAAATGTGGGCTGTTTTTGACAGCAGGGATTTGGGACATTTTGTTTGAAGCATTTTTGCTTCAAATTTAGACCTCCACATTAATGACTAAGTCTTGTCTAAAGCTAGAAAACCAAGGACCATCACACTGGAAATGGCCAAATCCTGCCGGTTGTGCATCACAAGAGCCATTTCAGCATCCCCCCTTTTTAAACCAACAAGCCATGCTGACAGCAAATCTGTACAGAGAACCTATTAAAAGAGATTGTAGTAAATTGGAGATGCTTTAACCGTTTGCTTGGCATTCTGCTGATAGCATGCCTAACACTTCCAATGACGCCTCCTTTTGCACAACCTTCCATTTGATTCAATTCAATGGATAATTATTCAGTCTTGACTTTGTGCAAGGCAATGCCTTGTTGAAGCCTCATTCCAGTTACGCTTTCCAGCCTCAGAGCATAATTTAACTTATAGACAAAAATAAAAAATACACCACAGAAGCAGAGAGTAGCAAAGGCTGCAATAAACAGTAAAGACTATTTAAAAGAAGATGACCATTTACCCAGGTGAGCAAGCATGGCACAGCTGGTACTGCACATCCATTCATTCACTCAAATATGCATTCAGCAGCAATGCTGAGCAACTCTCCTGGGCCAGGCACTGTGCTGCATATTGGGGCCAAAGGGCTGAGTAAGACACAGTCTCAGAATATAGCATAGTCTTCCCTGGGAGCCAAAGGAGTATCACTTAACCATCTGGGAGTGGAAATCAGCAAGGGCTTCCCAGGGCAGCGGATACAGCAGTTGATTCTTAAAGAAGAATCAACTCCTTTAAGGAGTTCACCAGGTGAAGAGGGAGCCCCACATACAAAAGGTCTGGAGGTGTGAGAACAAGGCACTTCTTGGGGGGGATTGGCTGGAGGGTGATGCATCTGTGGAATGTTGTTAGAGCGTTCAGCCTAGGAGTCAGAACAGAGGCAGTATGGGTTTAATCCTGAAAGCAATAGGGAGCCACTGAAGGATAAGAAATGCAGAGTTTTCTGAGTTTGCAGGATGGCTGGGGAAAAGGTTCCCTAAAGATCCACTAACAGAAGTCTTCATGGGACATATATTACAAGGGAGGCTGGGCTCTGGAGAAAGGTAGACCTTGGATTAATCCTAGTTCTACCTCTTATTTAACTTTTTTCTTCTCTAAAATGAGAATCATAATACTTAACCTCACAGGTATTTATAACAAAGTTTAGATAACATAGCCCACATAAAATGCCCAGCAGAGTAGTACCTGCCTGGGTAAGCATTTTGTAAATGCTAGTTTTCCCTTCTTCCACCTTTTACAAATACTGCATGTGCCTGGCAAAGTGTATAAAGCACTGGGGGAGACAAGGGGACCCCACAGAGATGATCTAATAGAACAAGATTGACTTTGGCAAGCGAACAGAGCTAAAAAGCAAAGTTGGAAGAGACATTAAGAAATTATTATCTATCCTCTTGTCTTGAGTTCCAAATGGATAAAAAGAGAGGATAGTGAAAGAGAGAGGCAGAGAAGACAAAAAGGTCCAGGCAACACTTGTTAACCCAGGAGGACATTTGGGAGCAAATGGCACTGTGAAAGTACCCAGGCAGGTCGCAGAAGGAATATTTTATGGATGTTATGGAGCCTGAATGTTGATGCTTGAAGAAAGCTGATGACCATGGGGGTTTCGATGGGCCATGGTGGAGCCCATAGTGGAGACTCTAGTTTGGATAAATTTCTAGAGGTGGGAAAAAATGGTACTCAATATCTCTTAAACCTGGATTATGGTTTCTAAATATTAATGCCATTTCCCACTAAAAGGCATCAGGCTTCCTTGGAGAAGTGGCTGATTCTAGGTCTTAGACAGAAAATATACAAGATAAGCCCAGAACATCCTATTATCGGAAAACAATAAGCTGTGAATTTCTACCAGGTGGGATCGTATCAAAGAGACTTCCACTGGCCAACAACAGAAAAATTTCAGCATCAATAAGGATAATAACTATAATGCTTTGAAACACATCAATTATGTTTAAATCCATGAACTAGAGATATAAAATGAAACACCTCACTCATCAACTTTGGAGGATGCTGGGGAACCTGGTAAATAAAGGAAAGAATCTAACTTATATCTTACCTTTCTAAATCAAACTGCACTTCTGGCTGACCAAATGCTTGATAAGCTTTTATCTCATTTATCTTTATAAAGTTTGTCTTTATAATAAATGAGGAGGGATTAATCAATTAGAATTCACCATTTGAAACCCCTAATAAATTAATGTATCTAGGCAATTAATGATTATCAGTGGCTCCTAACATCACAAAAAGAGAGAGACAACCAGAAATAACCCCTTCTACTTTCCACAAAAAAAAAGATATGCCACTATCAATCCTAGATCTATCTACCAATTTTTGGGAAATGCAAGCATCAGAGGAACATGTTCAGCGTCACCACAATGATACAATTAGCAAAATCTAGACTGTGGGAAAATCTACAGTTTTCTTAAAAATATATATTGTAAGGAATAAAAGAGACCTCAGAGAATAGCAATTGATTACAATGCAGGAACCTTATTTTGATCTTGATTCCAAAAACATTAAAAACAAACAAACAGGTTGCTAACATGACCACAGACATAGGGGACTGGTGGTTTGATGGGTTGAGCCCTCTACCATAAGTTTTACCCTTGGGAAGACGGTTGCTGCAAAGGAGAGGCTAGGCCTCCCTGTATTTGTGCCTAAGAGTCTCCTCCTGAATGCCTCTTTGTTGCTCAGATGTGGCCCTCTCTCTCTGGCTAAGCCAACTTGAAAGGTGAAATCACTGCCCTCCCCCCTACGTGGGATCAGACACCCAGGGAAGTGAATCTCCCTGGCAACGTGGAATATGACTCCCGGGGAGGAATGTAGACCCGGCATCGTGGGATGGAGAACATCTTCTTGACCAAAAGGGGGATGTGAAAGGAAATGAAATAAGCTTCAGTGGCAGAGAGATTCCAAAACAAGCCGAGAGATCACTCTGGTGGGCACTCTTACGCACACTTTAGACAACCTTTTTTAGGTTCTAAAGAATTGGGGTAGCTGGTGGTGGATACCTGAAACTATTAAACTACAACCCAGAACCCATGAATCTCGAAGACAGTTGTATAAAAATGTAGCTTATGAGGGGTGACAGTGGGATTGGGAATGCCATAAGGACCAAACTCCACTTTGTCTAGTTTATGGATGGATGTGTAGAAAAGTAGGGGAAGCAAACAAACAGACAAAGGTACCCAGTGTTCTTTTTTACTTCAATTGCTCTTTTTCACTCTAATTATTATTCTTGTTATTTTTGTGTGTGTGCTAATGAAGGTGTCAGGGATTGATTTAGGTGATGAATGTACAACTATGTAATGGTACTGTAAACAATCGAAAGTACAATTTGTTTTGTATGACTGCGTGGTATGTGAATATATCTCAAAATGATGATTAAAAAAAACAAACAAACAAACAAACAAAAACAAAAACAACAATTAAAATTATGAGACTGAATAAATAAAGATATGAAGGAATTGTTAATTTTTCTATGTGAAATATAGTTATGCTTTTTAAAAGAACTCTTATCTTTAAGAGATATACACAGACATATTTAGAGATAAAATACATCTGGGATTCACTTCAAAAAATCTTCCCATTTTAGGCCAGGGGCAGATGGGAGGGAAATGAAAAACAAGATCAACCATGAGTCAGCCACTGTTGGAGCGAGGGGATGGGTTCATTGGGATCGGATTTCTCTATTCTTTCTATCCTTGTTTATGTTAGACGTTTTCCATAGTAAGAAGCTTTTGATTTTGTTTCCTTCAGTGGTGCTTAAGAACTGGATTCTGGGTGAGGAGAGCAGAAGTAAACCACAGACTGGTTTTGTAAACAAGGCAGCAGATCACGGCAAGCAACTTTTCAGGCTCAGAATCAGGACACTCTGAAAAAAAATTGCAACTAATATGGCAAGTACAGATTGATATCCTTAATATATGATGAGTTCATTAAATAAATCCATGCTAAAAATCCATTAAAGCCCTTAAGGAAAGTTAACAAAATACATTAAGCAGCAATTTATAAAAAGAAAAAACTACTAGTAAATACTGGGAAAAATATTCATCTCTATTGGTCCTCACACAAATATAAGTGAAACAACAATGAAATGCTACTTTTCTCCTATCAGCAGCACCCTAGGACCCTCTCCCCAACTCCCTCGCCTGAACGCCTGCCCTACTCCCCTCCCGACACCAAACACAAATACCCACAGCTTAGGAGCTTCCAAGGATTAGCTGTAAATTCTCTATCCATCTAAGTCTCCTGCTCTCCCCCGAGCTTCTATTCTCTTGTTGGGAACTCCAGCACAAACATCTTTCCAGAGGGTACAAATGAGTGAATTTGGGGTTCACATATTCATCATGTAGGAGAGGACTGCTGATCTGTGATGAAAGCACTATAGACCCAGACCCCAAGGAGAAGCCACATCTCCCATACACATCTTCTGGGGAGCCAAGAAGACTCGCCTCTTGGGCACCCATGTGGGTGAAAGCTGCTCATGGAGACCCTTGACTCTTTTATTCCTCGGGATCTTTTCAGAACCTGGATCAAGGAGCCAAAACTGATGTAGCCTCTAACTTGTTAAAATCCTTGGGGAGGCATTTCCGCCTAGCCATAAAACTAAAAATGAATTTTCTAACCATTTTAAACCTGTGGGTGGGAGCTGAGTGGAAAATCTGCCAAGAACTTACATGCATGTCAATCAAACCCATTTCAGTTCCTGTTTGAATCTATTTATTGCCAACTATTTGGGAAATTTGGAAGGGCCCATTAGGCATTATTGATTATGAGCTCTTAAAGTAAGATATCTGTCCTTTTCATAATACTGTCATTAAGGAGAATTACAACACCCTTTCTACTCTAGTTATGGAGTAAAGCTGGCTATTAGGTCTTAGGAAAAGCATTTAGCAGGCTATTAGCTCCCAGAAGCCAAAAGCTTCTTTCTACAGTTTCAGAAGCCATGCTTGTATTTACCAATATGTAGAAGCAGGGGACAAGTAGTAAAATTAGGAAGAGATTTTCTTTCACAAGTCCTTCACCCCTTTATTTCTTTGTTTATCCTCACCTCCTCCCCTACTCCTAAACACCTTATACACACACACACACACACACACACACCTCTGAAACAGAACTAGGCTAATGCAGGTAAAGTTATTATAAAGTCTTCAGAGGCAAGAAGAAGGGCAACACCCACCATCTCAGAAACCCAAACACCAGAGGTAAGCCAGGAGCCTACCAGGGTACCCCCCAATAGAGAATCACACTCCGCTGTAGCACGTTCAGCTTTTTCCAGACTCTGACCTACCTTTAGGGCAAAGAGCCCCGCAGCCCATGGTCTGGAATTTCAACCACATTCATGATATCTTCTGCCCAGAGCTGTCCTCTCCCTGCAGTGTCTATGAAGCTACATGATCTTTTCAACCAGTTTCCCGAGGAGAACACTGCCTGCTCGCTACAACTCTCAGCTCAGTGCATCAGTTCAGAACAAGTGGCTGCCTATATAATTTAATATGATGCCACATGAGACTCATAGACTTGCTGCAAAGCAAACAGGATTCTGCCTCTTGCCTCCTGGCAACTTGAAATATGGAGTGCCTGCTTGCTTATGCTCAGTCTGGGTAGATACCTCAAGGCACCAGTTGGAACAGGGCACAGGTGGTCTCTGGGCTGGGCACTTTCAGGGGGTCAGCTGCTGGGGGCTGCTGAGAAACAAGTCTCATGGGGGGATGTGAAAGTCCTGAGTCCACCCACAGAATCAAGGTCTTAATGCATCTACTGAGAGAGAGGCAAGCTGAGGTCACAGCTGTGCAACCCCAGGCAGTTCTGGGCACAAGCTGGCCACACTGTGCCCTGAAGGACTTCTCTCAATTGCCATGGGGGAGAAATCTGCCCTAACAGAAGAGAGAACCTAAACCCTGGGTTGGATAATGAAGGCATGAGGGTGTCTGCATACAAATTTCTATGCACAAGCTTATAGTCTCAGGCACGTGATAGGGAAAAAAGAAAAAGTGCTTGCATTTGATTATTTGTCACTGTGGTCCTTTGGGTTTGTTGGTTGGTTGGTTTAATGCAAAGCCCTGCTCAGGAGGGTGGAGGCAAGCCCTGGTACTATGTGCTTGTTTCCACTTGCAGATGAAGCAGGGAGATGACCCAGCACTGCTCCGCGCTAACTGGATTACTCAGACACTGGGACTAGTTCATCTGTGCTCTGGTGCAGCATCCTTGCTGAGAATCAGGACTGGTTCCCAAGTCGCTGGATCTTGGGGTACTCAGTAGGAATGCCCACCACTGTGGTCAGTCCTCCAAAGTCACTGGGCCCCAGCGTGAGTCCAAGGGAAAAATCTCTGGACTAGAAGGAGGCAGCCCTGGCCAGAATCTAGCTGGGGTTTCTCACTTCCTGCTCCACCTGACCCCAAAGACCAAGGCCTGGCTTTTTCTGGGGGAGTGTTCAGGGATACCTAACAGGGCTCAGGGCCCCTCGAGCAGCCAGACACCTGGAAACAGCTGCAGGAGCCAAGCAGGGTACCAGGTGCCTTTTCCTTGGCAAAGTGCTTTATGCACCACGAATAAAGGGAGGGGCGTTTAGGGTCGACAAACTGACAGCTGTCTTTTCTGTCTCTCTAGCAGGCTGGGCAGACTCCAGGTGATGGAGGAGTTTTATGGTGGAAGGTAACAGGAGACTATATGGGATACTTCTCCCTTTTGGAAAAGGGTAAAACTCTAAGCCCCACAGATCAACTAAGGGCCTTAGAGGGAGAAATCCTGGGAAGTGATTTCTGTGCTCTCCATGATCATGTGAGAATAGGGATCTTTTCATAACTATCATCTAAGAAGCACAATCCTCTTCAAAGAGCCAATGCCTAAAAGGCACCAAGTATGCAAATTCACCTAACAGTATTTGATAAATAATTATTATGTGACTGGCATTAGGTTGGCCCCTCACACACATTATCTCATTTAATCTCTGGGATACAGAATTTACAAAAATGAGCGTATGCCATACCTGCTGTCTAACACATTAGAGTATGTAAAAGAGAAATCTAGAAATAGCACTGCAGGACTGGACTAAAAGGTTTTGGTTCGCAGAAAAGGAAATGTAATTACAGCATGTAATGTCAATTACTGTCATTCATAATCATATTATGTCTCCCCAGAAATAATACAGATATAAACGTCTAGAGTTACCTGTGTGTTTGATGTAAATAGGATAAAATTATCTAGGTTCTGAAAAACTCCAGATATCGAAAGGAAAAAAAGTATTTCTACCTAGCTTCGTGTGGCATTAAATTTCATTAGGGAGGGACACGGATATGGTGGCCACAAGAAAGCCCGTGCCTCCTCTGAGAGTGGGTTGTAAGGATTTTCAATGGTGCAAGAAAATTGGGGCCCTAAAATGGTCATGTGTTTTTAGCATCTAGAAATCAGATGTATCTGCTTGTTTTGACAAAGAAAGCACCCGAAGGAGAAGCGCTCCACCAGCCCCGGCCACTGCTTGGGCTCCAAATGGTAATAAGGGCCAGACCCTTTCATGGGGCAGCTTTGAGGTCCAGTGGAGGGAAGGAACCACAGGAAAGCACCAGGACAAAGAGGACGTGGCACAGGGGACAAGCCACAGCAAGGATTCAACTGGTCCATCCACGAGCATCACTTACGGAGTGTGTGCACTGCTAGACACTTAAGCAAATCCTGGGGTCACCACAGAGAACAAGGGCAGCAAGGTCCTTGCATTCTTGGGGTTATAGTGCTTGGGGAAGATAGATGTTAATTTTTAAAATTATACAAATTCATAAATACAAGCCAAGCTCCTCTGAGTCTCAGTTTCTGCATTTCTGAAGTAGGTATTACAGAATATCTATTCTATGGGGTGTGGCAAAGATAAAATGTCAATATACACAAAGCTCTTGGCTTATAAAAACTTAATACAAATTCCACTGCTACTGCTTCTACTATTACTATACTATAACTACAACTATTCTTCCTACCAGTAATTGACCTTACCCCTTACTAGCTGTGTGTCGCTCAGTGTGGCTCAGTTTTCTCGTGTTTCAGTTTTCCCTTCTGTAAAATGGGATAAAAATAATGCCTAACAAAAAAAAGATGAAACAAGTTGATAAGTGGCAAGTGCTTGAAACAGTGCCTGGCACATAGGAAGAGTATGATAAATTCAAGTTGCTAGCTGTGATTCCTATTTTGGAAGAATCCTGGGGAGTATATAAAAGATTCTTAAGACATCATGCCAGGTCATAATATGCTTTCAATCTGGCACAGGGTTTCTCAACAGAGGCACTTTGGACAGTAGGAGCAGATAATTCTTTGCTGTGGGGAGCTGTCCTGTGCCTTGTAAGACATTTAGCAGCACACTTGGCCTCTACTCACAAGATGCCAGGAGACCCTCTCCCCTAGTCGTGACAACCAGAAATGTTTCCAGACATTGGCACATGTCCCCTGGGTGACAAAATTGGCCCCATAGAGAACCCTGATCTAGCTGGAAAGTGTAATGTATAGAGAAGGGAGGACGATGCAGAGCTAGACTCTGTGGACATGAGTAAAGGAACAAGAGTAGAGCAGAGAGAGGAGCTCGTTGACAGAAAGCCAGGGAAGGTTCTCGGAGGAACAGGCCTCAAATGATGCTGCTTCATGATCATTTTAAACTTATGCTCCCCTTTGACAAACATAAAAATCTCAGGCCCTCCTTTACTGATATTTGACATTTCAAAACAAATGAAATATCATGACTAAAATGATAAATACATGATTAAAACCTAATAGGTGACTAAAGCAACTATAATATATTGAATATAATTTTCCACTACATACAGCTCCCTATTTGTGTGAAAATTCTGATAACGCTACATGTCACTCCACACTGGTTTAGATAAGATGGGGAGAGAGAGGGAGAGGGGAGCAGGGAAAGGGAACCTTCAAGGTCACCTCTGGAACTTTGGAGCAATGTTCACTGGCATTGGAGACGAGGCCAAATTGTAATCAAGTGGCAGTAACTGAGTCTGCTTTCAAGACAGACAATGTCTGGCTCACCCTGGTTCCCAGTTGATGTATCCTATCCCCTCCCCATGACTGCAACCACCTGATGCTCATCTGCAACTAGGTCTTGCCTCAGTTTCCAGGATCCAACTTGACCTGAGGCTGTCTCAGACTCAACATCATCATCATCATCTGACCCCAAATAGTGCCTTGTTCTGATAACAGGCATCCCTTCAAAGCACCCCCGTTCTTACCATTGAGCTTTTGCCTCGGTCCCTGTTGATGACTCCTTGTCCGAGTAATCTGCTTGGCAAACCCATCTCAGGGTCCTGCCCAAGCACCCCTGCTCAGTGTCTGGGGCTAAAACACCAGACTATCCTGAGGCTGCCTGCCTATCTTTCTGGACATCCGAGCCTTGTCCCACCCAGGGTTCCTGCTGCTGTGCTCAGTCTACTCCACCTTTAGACCCTCCTTTACCGCTGTCAATTTTCCTGGATGGTGATCAGAGATTGCTGTATGCCCATGCCGGCCGGAATGCATCTTTCCTGCTGGCCATTGTTGTGCAATCCCATCCTGGAGGAAGAGCCTAAACCAAGTCCCATCCCTCCCAGCCTGTCCCCTCTGTAGTAGGAACCTGGCCATACTCCAATATGCCCAAGAGCAAATCCCACTCTCTGTGTTTTGTTAATCCTTAATGTGTGGTAGGGGAATTAGACTGCAGGGCCACAATAGGCTTCAATTATAACGTAGAGACATTAGAAACTGGGCACCTCCCCTAGGTGAGATGCCCTGTCAGGTGAGGGACAGAGAGGAAAACGAATGCTTACTGAAGGCTTATTTTCACCAGACAATTATTTAGTTTTAACTAACCCCAAGAAGTAAACATCATCATTATCATCGTACATTTGAGGGAACTGGGTCCAAAAGCTAGTAAGGCATCAAGGAGGGATCTGAACGTGGGCCCAACTGACTTCAAAGCTGTGTTCATTCCCTGACACTGAGCGTGGTCTCTTTGATGGGTAACTGAAGCCCTATGGGGTTTTTATCTTTTCTTTTTTCTTTTTTCTTTTATAAATTTTGATAATATACTTGGCATCTCCTTTTAGAGCTAGTGACTGAGCTCAGGGCACACACGCTATCTCCATTTTTTGCTATCAAAATTCAAGTCACACAGAAGATGAAACATAGAATACCATAAACTCGCTCAAATGAACACAAATAACTATTATAATTTTTCTAACTTTATGGGAGCCACTGATCAAATGAATAAGGCACCAGGGGCACTTTGATTTCCCGAAGGAAGTCAATGCACCCAAAGGGGCTGGGAAACCTTCTGATGTACGTGGGGGCTCGGGAATGTGCTCCAACCCCGCTCGCCCCTCTTGAGGACACCATGTATGCCAGAGACTGCCCAGAGCCATTCCTCACTGGCTGCATGTTTACAGGAAGGATTCCTGGTAAGATATTTGCAGATTTCACATTTGTACAATGAATTTCCTAGACTCCCCCCCCCACACGCACATTTTTTTAAAGCAGATGAGCTTTTGAGGTTTCAAAAATGTTACAAAAAGTATACGAGAGATTGTGCTGTTTTCTCCTTACACCAGGGGGTAGACTGATCTTTACCTAGATGGACCTTAAGTGATTTTATGGTCAAGTATATAAAATGCAATGTGTGAGAGTTTGGGTAACACTTAGAAGGAACTTTGTCATTTGCTAGACAGTTGCATTTAGGACAGAGAAAAAAGAGGCAGAAAACAGAGCCAATGCCCAGCAACCCTGTGCCAGAAGCAGCTACGCTTCCTGCAACCAGAGTTTGCCTCATCCCTGAGACTTAATCTATAGAGCTTATAGGAGTCATAGCCAGGCTCTTATTTCTCTCTCTCTCTCTTTTTTTTTTTTTTTTGGTGGAAAACTTTTTCTACATCTAGAATATTTTAAACCAGCCATTATGAAACAATGAGCCAGAAATCACATGCTACACTTTTTTTTTAAAGGACTGTCTTGGTGTGGAATTCCCGTCACCATCTCGTGGCTGTGCGCTCCCTGGCCTGTGAGTCCTTGCTGAGCTGAGGGACTGTGGTGTGCTGGCTCCTCAGGGGGTTTGTTCTCTGTTTCCTCCAAGCAGAAAAACAGAATGGGCATCACGGGAGGCAGAGCTGATCCAGGGCACGGGGGCCGCTGAGGCTTCCAGTCTAGGTGCTGGGGCTACTCTCAGAGCCCCGTAATCTCATCTCAAGGGCATGCCTCAGTTTCTCCAACTGTGGATCATCAAGGTAAATAAACATTTATGCAGGTGAATGTTTTCATACTTAGGGGTTCAGATGTGGACAGAGGTACATTCTGAGGTTGGGCAGGTCATAAAGCAATAAGGGGGTCACAGTTTTCAGGGGATTCAGTGGAGTTAAACCAACGTTGTGTATGTGTGCCACATGGATTAGCTCTTTCTGTGTGGGTTTGGGTTAACATTAGTTTGTACATGATGAAAGCGCAGGGTCAGGCAAAGGTTATTATATTTAGCAAAGGGACTTTAGAAAAACAGTGTTGTGTTTTCAGAGTTTAGGCTAAGGACAGTGTTTGGAGGGTTAATATTGAAGAAAGGAGATGTTTATTAGAATGCTGGTCTTGACCCTTACTCGTTGGTTTTAACAAGTTAATTAACCTCTATAAGCCCCAGTTTCTTCACACATGATATACTTTTAACATAGGAAACAAATGAACTGCAAAATTTAGACTCTTACCTGATCATTATAATTGGACAAAACTAGCTTTCGCATACTCATAATCATCAAGACCACAGTTTCCTGTTGTACTTTTGTCACTTGACATTTTAAAATACATCTTTCCACATACTGAAAAAGTGAACATATATGATATTCTAATGACAATATTCATTTATCCTGTCCTATTATAATATATTTAAATCATCACACAACTGTTGACCATTTGGGCTGTTTCAATGTAGGTAAAACTAAGTGTGTGCTTGTGTGAACGTGTGTGTGTATAGGCTTTTTTAAAATGTCATTTCCTTGGGATATATTCCTCAAACTGGAATTGTTGGGTTGGAATACAGGATTGATTTTGTGATTCTTTTTACATATCATCATGCTGTTCTCTAGGAAGAAAAGAAATAATTAATAATGCCTACTTTAATGGATGTGTGCATCTGTTTCCACAAAGCCCTGCCCATGTTAGATTTCAGAGCTTTTATTTATTTTTGATAATGTAATAGATATGATGTTAAAACATGGCTGTTTTAACTTGCTTTTATTGAATTATCTTCCTAGTATTTTTTTACTGTGAATGTTTCGCTTGACTGAATTGTCTGTTCATATCCTTTGACCATCTGTCCAATGAAGACTTGATTGTACTCTTTCATATTTATATAAAATTCCCTCAAAGAGTCTGGATATTAAATTTTTAGCAGTTACGTTTATTGCAACTATTCCCCCCAATCTTTTTCCATGTTGTTAATTTTCTTCATACAAAAAAAAAGATGTTTCTTTTTTAAATGTAATTGAACCCATCAAACTTGTCACCAATAATTTCTTCAATTGCTTCAATAGTCAGAAAATTGTCTTTCCTTAACAATTGGGATAAGTATACCATTAAAAAAATTAGCTCTTTAACCCATCTGGCATTTGTTGTGGCATAGGGATACAGTGACCATATTTTCTGAATCAAAAATTGGAACATGTGATCTGACAGTGCCTGTGTTCTTACGGGTAAAATGGGACAGAATATTTGAAATTGAGACTGCCCTGGAAAATTGAGTACATATGGCCCCCGTATGTATGGAACCAGTTGCTATTTTAAAGCTACAGTCCCAGGGCCTGCTTTCCTCTGTTCCTGTAAACTCTGAGCTACAGAGATTTTCAGCCTGGCACTCACCCTTGCTTATCCTGAGCCAAAATGTTCTAGGGCAGGGAGGATCCCAGTCTGTAGGGTCATTCCCAATGGATGGTGGGATAAGGAATTAGTTATGTTGCAAAAATCCAAGTGTTTGCCCCTCCAGAATTACTTTCCACCTTCTCCATCCTGCTCTCTGCTCAGGAATAGCAATGTCAATGGGCTTGCTTGCCTTCAGCTTAAGTTTGATCAATGGGGAGTACCCTAAAAAAATCTGAGAGAGGATAGGAGGTTGGGGTATTTATTTCCTGGCTCCTTTATGGTAGATCACCATGACCAAAGGTCATAGGCTCTGTCTGTTGGATGGCCCTCTCTGCATATCTCTACTCCATTCCAGCTACCTCTGGAAATGAGTAACCACTCCCATCTTTGCCCATTTAGGCCTAGGGATGCTAACAGCTCTGCGTGGTTACTAGCCCCAGGATACTGCACCATCTCTTGTGTTTTCCCTACACTTGCCCACTGCTTTGTAGATAGATCCTTTGTTGAACTATACTCAAATTATACAATTCTGAGTGTGCCATCATTTTGAGCAGGGACCCAGTATCCAGCCTGCCTCAGTGAATAAATATATATGTGATCACAGAGTTAGTTTTCTCCAGACCCCATCTCTAAGTTGGCTCTATGCATACAGTGGTTAAGAGTCTAGCTTCCTCCTAGCAGAGCCTTCCCCTAGAATACAGCCAACTTGACAACTTTGTCAGCCCCTTCTTTGGAGGAAAGGATCTCTCAACTCCCCCCACTGACTGCAGGACTATTGCTCTCTAGATAGACCACAAGATACTGCAATCCAGCTGCGTATACTGAAATCCTGACTTTCCAATCCTGGTTCTACTTTGCCCAGCTGCTTTCTTTCTCCCAGTCCAGCTGCTAAGGTCTCAATATGCCTTAGGATTTGTCTACATGGTAACAGTCACTGACTTCTTTCTCCAGTGGGAACCAGGACTCCAGAACACCAGAGACTGTGCAGTGCCTTTAAGATACACTAGGCTGAATGCCATAAAACATAAAAATCAGTTAAGTCATCACAGGCACTGGGTGATAATCATCTGAGCTGCCTATTCCTGGACCCCACACTCATCTTTAGTAGCTACCTATTTCTTCTGAAACTTGGCTTATGGCACTCTTTGGAACACCTGGCAGTGCCTCCTCTTTCTATTGACCTGGCTATTACCTACAGCAGTGAATGATGCCCTATTGCATGCTCCCATTAGCAACCCAGATTCCTCTTCTGCCAAATCCATATGCCTTGCATGCAACAGTGACATGCTCCACTCTATGGGAAAACCATGAACTAAGAAAAGCCAGGAGAACCTTCCCCAAGGAAGCAGGCATTCCAAACCCACCTCCTTGACGCCACTACACAGAGCCTGAAGAGAGGGCCTCAAGATTCAGCGCAACAAGCATTCATTGAGACAGGCTCAGTACCATAAAGCCCCGGTGGAAAGGACATGAGGGAAACAGGAATGAGATAATGAGACAGTAAAATTGGGGCACAGGCACACAGCAAGTGGGATCTACATGGGTGAGAGGATTTGGAGAGGAAGCAGGGTTCAACCTAGAATTTGAAGGTGGGAGAGAGGAAGCAAGGACTCAGGAACAGGGATCAGCAGTGGTAACTATATTAAATCATTGTTGACTGATGGCACAGGTGAGGGAAACCAAAAATTATGCCGCTGTATCTCCATCAGAGCACCAACGTGGTTCCATCTGACATCCCACTAGGCTGTATCTCTAAATCCTGGGGGATCTAGAAAGGATTTCAACAAGAAGCAGGTGTCAATAAATGTTTGCAAAATACAGGAGTGAATGAATATACTTAATCCTGTTATTGTGAAAATCTAAGTGCTCAGCTTTCTACCTCAGAGGGAGAAAGACCTTTTCTCTGCAGAGGCAGAGGGTCACCCAAGAGAGGAAGCAGGCAGTGTGCAGATGCAGCATCTGCAGTGGACATTTTGGTGTTTGTCTGCGGTTATGCAAGAGTATCTCTGAAGTAGATCCCTGCAAGTGGAATTGCTAATGGCAGGTTATAAAGTGACCAAACTCAATGTGGTCCTCCATGGAAGCAGGAAGATAAGGCTGGATGGTGGAGAAAGAAGTGGAAAGAAAGTCTGTCCAGAAGAAGCCTAAAGAAGACAGTGAGCAGAGAGAGAGGCAACCAGACTTGGGAAGCAAGTTGCATCCATCGCCAGTGTGCTGGTTTGAATGTATTATGTCCCCCAAAATGGCATTATCTTTGATGTAATCTTGTATGGGCAGACATATCAATATTGATTAGACTGTAATTCTTAGGGTGTTTCTGTGGAGATGCACCCCATCCAACTGTGGGTGATGACTCTGATTGGATAATTTCCATGGAGGTGTTACCCCACCCATTCAGAGTGGGTCTAAATTAAATCACTGGAGCCATATAAATGAGCTGACAAACAGAAGGAACTCAGTGCAGCTGAGAGTGACATTTTGAAGAGGAGCTACAGCCAAGTGAAAAATGCACAGGAGCTGAGAGAGGAACTGCAGTTTACAGAGACATTTTGGAGATGGCCTTTGAAAGCAGACTTTTGCTCTGGAGAAGCTAAGAGAGGACAAATGCCCCAAGAGCAACTGAGAGTGACATTTTGGAGAGAAGCTAAAGCCTAGAGAGGAATGTCCTGGGGGAAAGTCATTTTGAAACCAGAAACTGGAGCAGACACCCGGCCACATGTCTTCCCAGCTAACAGAGGTTTTCTGGACACCATTGGCCATCGTCCAGTGAAGGTACCTGATTGTTGATGCCTTACCTTGGATACTTTATGGCCTTAAGACTGTAACTGTGGGCAAGATGGCAGACTGGTGAGCTGTATGTTTTAGTTACTCCTCCAGGAAAGTAGGTAAAAAGCCAGGAACTGCGTGGACTGGACACCACAGAGCAATCTGTCTTTGGGCATACTTCATACAACACTCATGAAAACGTGGAACTGCTGAGATCAGCGAAATCTGTAAGTTTTTGCGGCCAGGGGACCCGCGCCCCTCCCTGCCAGGCTCAGTCCCGGGGGAGGAGGGGCTGTCAGCTCCAGGAAGGAGAAGGGAGAATTGCAGTGGCTGCTCTCATCGGAAACTCATTCTACTGATTCAAACTCCAACCATAGATAGACTGAGGCCAGACACCAGAGACTCTGAGAGCAGCCAGCCCAGCAGAGAGGAGACGGGCATAGAAGGAAAACAACACGAGAAGCTCCAAAGTAAAAGCAGAGGATTTTTGGAGTTCTGGTGAACACAGAAAGGGGAAGGGCGGAGATCAGGCCTTGAGGCGCATATGCAAATCCCGAAGCAAGGCTGATCTCTCTGCCCAGGGCACCTTTCCTTAATGGCCCTGGTTGCTTTGTCTATTAGCATTTCAATAACCCATTAGATCTCTGAGGAGGGCCGTTTTTTTTTTTTTGTTTTTTTTTTTTTAAATCCTTTTTGCTTTTTCTAAAACAATTACTCTAAGAAGCTCAATACAGAAAGCTTCAAAGAATTGAAATTTGGGCACGTCAAGTCAAGAGCAGAACTAAGAGAGCTCTGAGACAAAAGGCAATAATCCAGTGGCTGAGAAAATTCACTAAACAACACAACTTCCCAAGAAAAGGGGGGCGTCCGCTCACAGCCACCATCCTGGTGGACAGGAAACACTCCTGCCCATCGCCAGCCCCATAGCCCAGAGCTGCCCCAGACAACCCAGTGTGACGGAAGTGCTTCAAATAACAGGCACACACCACAAAACTGGGCGTGGACATTAGCCTTCCCTGCAACCTCAGCTGAATGTCCCAGAGCTGGGAAGGGGGAGCAGTGTGAATTAACAGAGCCCCATTCAGCCATCATTTGAGCAGACTGGGAGCCTCCCAACACAGCCCAGCAGCCCAGAACTGCCCTGGGGGGACGGCACTCACCTGTGACATAGCACAGTCATCCCTCAACAGAGGACCCGGGGTGCACAGCCTGGAAGAGGGGCCCACTTGCAAGTCTCAGGAGCCATACGCCAATACCAAAGACTTGTGGGTCAGTGGCAGAGACAAACTGTGGCAGGACTGAACTGAAGGATTAGACTATTGCAGTAGCTTTAAAACTCTAGGATCATCAGGGAGATTTGATTGTTAGGGCCACCCCCCCTCCCCGACTGCCCAGAAACACGCCCCACATACAGGGCAGGCAACACCAACTACACACGCAAGCTTGGGACACCAATTGGGCCCCACAAGACTCACTCCCCCACTCACCAAAAAGGCTAAGCGGGGGAGATCTGGCTTGTGGAGAACAGGTGGCTCGTGGACGCCACCTGCTGGTTAGTTAGAGAAAGTGTACTCCACGAAGCTGTAGATCTGATAAATTAGAGATAAGGACTTCAACTGGTCTACAAACCCTAAAAGAACCCTATCAAGGACAGCAAATGCCACGAGGCCAAAAACAACAGAAAATTATAAAGCATATGAAAAAACCAGACGATATGGATAACCCAAGCCCAAGCACCCAAATCAAAAGACCAGAAGAGACACACCTAGAGCAGCTACTCAAAGAACTAAAGATGAACAATGAGACCCTAGTACGGGATATGAAGGAAATCAAGAAGACCCTAGAAGAGCATAAAGAAGACATTGCAAGACTAAATAAAAAAATGGATGATCTTATGGAAATTAAAGAAACTGTTGACCAAATTAAAAAGATTCTGGACACTCATAGTACAAGACTAGAGGAAGTTGAACAACGAATCAGTGACCTGGAAGATGACAGAATGGAAAATGAAAGCATAAAAGAAAGAATGGGGAAAAAAATTGAAAAACTCGAAATGGACCTCAGGGATATGATAGATAATATGAAACGTCCGAATATAAGACTCATTGGTGTCCCAGAAGGGGAAGAAAAGGGTAAAGGTCTAGGAAGAGTATTCAAAGAAATTGTTGGGGAAAACTTCCCAAATCTTCTAAACAACATAAATACACAAATCATAAATGCTCAGCGAACTCCAAATAGAATAAATCCAAAAAAACCCACTCCGAGACATATACTGATCACACTGTCAAACATAGAAGAGAAGGAGCAAGTTCTGAAAGCAGCAAGAGAAAAGCAATTCACCACATACAAAGGAAACAGCATAAGACTAAGTAGTGACTACTCAGCAGCCACCATGGAGGCGAGAAGGCAATGGCACGATATATTTAAAATTCTGAGAGAGAGGAATTTCCAGCCAAGAATACTTTATCCAGCAAAGCTCTCCTTCAAATTTGAGGGAGAGCTTAAATTTTTCACAGACAAAGAAATGCTGAGAGAATTTGCTAACAAGAGACCTGCCCTACTGGAGATACTAAAGGGAGCCCTACAGACAGAGAAACAAAGACAGGACAGAGAGACTTGGAGAAAGGTTCAGTACTAAAGAGATTCGGTATGGGTACAATAAAGGATATTAATAGAGAGAGGGAAAAATATGGCAAACATAATCCAAAGGATAAGATGGCCGATTCAAGAAATGCCTTCACGGTTTTAACGTTGAATGTAAATGGATTAAACTCCCCAATTAAAAGATATAGATTCGCAGAATGGATCAAAAAAAATGAACCATCAATATGTTGCATACAAGAGACTCATCTTAGACACAGGGACACAAAGAAATTGAAAGTGAAAGGATGGAAAAAAATATTTCATGCAAGCTACAGCCAAAAGAAAGCAGGTGTAGCAATATTAATCTCAGATAAAATAGACTTCAAATGCAGGGATGTTTTGAGAGACAAAGAAGGCCACTACATACTAATAAAAGGGGCAATTCAGCAAGAAGAAATAACAATCGTAAATGTCTATGCACCCAATCAAGGTGCCACAAAATACATGAGAGAAACATTGGCAAAACTAAAGGAAGCAATTGATGTTTCCACAATAATTGTGGGAGACTTCAACACATCACTCTCCCCTATAGATAGATCAACCAGACAGAAGACCAATAAGGAAATTGAAAACCTAAACAATCTGATAAATGAATTAGATTTAACAGACATCTACAGGACATTACATCCCAAATCACCAGGATACACATACTTTTCTAGTGCTCACGGAACTTTCTCCAGAATAGATCATATGCTGGGACATAAAACAAGCCTCAATAAATTTAAAAAGATTGAAATTATTCAAAGCACATTCTCTGACCACAATGGAATACAATTAGAAGTCAATAACCATCAGAGACTTAGAAAATTCACAAATACCTGGAGGTTAAACAACACACTCCTAAACAATCAGTGGGTTAAAGAAGAAATAGCAAGAGAAATTGCTAAATATATAGAGACGAATGAAAATGAGAACACAACATACCAAAACCTATGGGATGCAGCAAAAGCAGTGCTAAGGGGGAAATTTATAGCACTAAACGCATATATTAAAAAGGAAGAAAGAGCCAAAATCAAAGAACTAATGGATCAACTGAAGAAGCTAGAAAACGAACAGCAAACCAATCCTAAACCAAGTAGAAGAAAAGAAATAACAAGGATTAAAGCAGAAATAAATGACATAGAGAACAAAAAAACAATAGAAAGGATAAATATCACCAAAAGTTGGTTCTTTGAGAAGATCAACAAGATTGACAAGCCCCTAGCTAGACTGACAAAATCAAAAAGAGAGAAGACCCATATAAACAAAATAATGAATGAAAAAGGTGACATAACTGCAGATCCTGAAGAAATTAAAAAAATTATAAGAGGATATTATGAACAACTGTATGGCAACAAACTGGATAATGTAGAAGAAATGGACAATTTCCTGGAAACATATGAACAACCTAGACTGACCAGAGAAGAAATAGAAGACCTCAACCAACCCATCACAAGCAAAGAGATCCAATCAGTCATCAAAAATCTTCCCACAAATAAATGCCCAGGGCCAGATGGCTTCACAGGGGAATTCTACCAAACTTTCCAGAAAGAACTGACACCAATCTTACTCAAACTCTTTCAAAACATTGAAAAAAATGGAACACTACCTAACTCATTTTATGAAGCTAACATCAATCTAATACCAAAACCAGGCAAAGATGCTACAAAAAAGGAAAACTACCGGCCAATCTCCCTAATGAATATAGATGCAAAAATCCTCAACAAAATACTTGCAAATCGAATCCAAAGACACATTAAAAAAATCATACACCATGACCAAGTGGGGTTCATTCCAGGCATGCAAGGATGGTTCAACATCAGAAAAACAATCAATGTATTACAACACATTAACAAGTCAAAAGGGAAAAATCAATTGATCATCTCAATAGATGCTGAAAAAGCATTTGACAAAATCCAACATCCCTTTTTGATAAAAACACTTCAAAAGGTAGGAATTGAAGGAAACTTCCTCAACATGATAAAGAGCTTATATGAAAAACCCACAGCCAGCATAGTACTCAATGGTGAGAGACTGAAAGCCTTCCCTCTAAGATCAGGAACAAGACAAGGATGCCCGCTGTCACCACTGTTATTCAACATTGTGCTGGAAGTGCTAGCCAGGGCAATCCGGCAAGACAAAGAAATAAAAGGCATCCAAATTGGAAAAGAAGAAGTAAAACTGTCATTGTTTGCAGATGATATGATCTTATATCTAGAAAACCCTGAGAAATCAACGATACACCTACTAGAGCTAATAAACAAATTTAGCAAAGTAGCGGGATACAAGATTAATGCACATAAGTCAGTAATGTTTCTATATGCTAGAAATGAACAAACTGAAGAGACACTCAAGAAAAAGATACCATTTTCAATAGCAACTAAAAAAATCAAGTACCTAGGAATCAACTTAACCAAAGATGTAAAAGACCTATACAAAGAAAACTACATAACTCTACTAAAAGAAATAGAAGGGGACCTTAAAAGATGGAAAAATATTCCATGTTCATGGATAGGAAGGCTAAATGTCATTAAGATGTCAATTCTACCCGAACTCATCTACAGATTCAATGCAATCCCAATCAAAATTCCAACAACCTACTTTGCAGACTTGGAAAAGCTAGTTATCAAATTTATTTGGAAAGGGAAGATGCCTCGAATTGCTAAAGACACTCTAAAAAAGAAAAACGAAGTGGGAGGACTTACACTCCCTGACTTTGAAGCTTATTATAAAGCCACAGTTGCCAAGACAGCATGGTACTGGCACAAAGATAGACATATAGATCAATGGAATCGAATTGAGAATTCAGAGATAGACCCTCAGATCTATGGCCGACTGATCTTTGATAAGGCCCCCCAAAGTCACCGAACTGAGCCATAATGGTCTTTTCAACAAATGGGGCTGGGAGAGTTGGATATCCATATCCAAAGAATGAAAGAGGACCCCTACCTCACCCCCTACACAAAAATTAACTCAAAATGGACCAAAGATCTCAATATAAAAGAAAGTACCATAAAACTCCTAGAAGATAATGTAGGAAAACATCTTCAAGACCTTGTATTAGGCGGCCACTTCCTAGACTTTACACCCAAAGCACAAGCAACAAAAGAGAAAATAGATAAATGGGAACTCCTCAAGCTTAGAAGTTTCTGCACCTCAAAGGAATTTCTCAAAAAGGTAAAGAGGCAGCCAACTCAATGGGAAAAAAATTTTTGGAAACCATGTATCTGACAAAAGACTGATATCTTGCATATACAAAGAAATCCTACAACTCAACGACAATAGTACAGACAGCCCAATTATAAAATGGGCAAAAGATATGAAAAGACAGTTCTCTGAAGAGGAAATACAAATGACCAAGAAACACATGAAAAAATGTTCAGCTTCACTAGCTATTAGAGAGATGCAAATTAAGACCACAATGAGATACCATCTAACACCGGTTAGAATGGCTGCCATTAAACAAACAGGAAACTACAAATGCTGGAGGGGATGTGGAGAAATTGGAACTCTTATTCATTGTTGGTGGGACTGTATAATGGTTCAGCCACTCTGGAAGTCAGTCTGGCAGTTCCTTAGAAAACTAGATATAGAGCTACCATTCGATCCAGCGATTGCATTCCTCGGTATATACCCGGAAGATCGGAAAGCAGTGACACGAACAGATATCTGCACGCCAATGTTCATAGCAGCATTATTCACAATTGCCAAGAGATGGAAACAACCCAAATGTCCTTCAACAGATGAGTGGATAAATAAAATGTGGTATATACACACGATGGAATACTACGCGGCAGTAAGAAGGAACGATCTGGTGAAACATATGACAACATGGATGAACCTTGAAGACATAATGCTGAGCGAAATAAGCCAGGCACAAAAAGAGAAATATTATATGCTACCACTAATGTGAACTTTGAAAAATGTAAAACAAATGGTTTATAATGTAGAATGTAGGGGAACTAGCAGTAGAGAGCAATTAAGGAAGGGGGAACAATAATCCAAGAAGAACAGATAAGCTATTTAACGTTCTGGGGATGCCCAGAAATGACTATGGTCTGTTAATTTCTGATGGTTGTAGTAAGAACAAGTTCACTGAAATGTTGCTATATTATGTAACTTTCTTGGGGTAAAGTAGGAACATGTTGGAAGTTAAGCAGTTATCTTAGGTTAGTTGTCTTTTTCTTACTCCCTTGCTATGGTCTCTTTGAAATGCTCTTTTATTGTATGTTTGTTTTCTTTTTAACTTTTTTTTTCATACAGGTGATTTGAAAAAAGAAGGGAAAGTTAAAAAAAAAAAAAAAAAAAAAAAAAAAAAAAAAAGACTGTAACTGTGTAACCAAATAAACCCCTTTTCTATAAAAGCCAATCCATTTCTGGTGTTTTGCATTCTGGCAGCATTAGCAAACTAGAACAGCCAGTAAAGAACAGACTGCGGAAAAAGGCAATGAATATAAGAAAATTGGAAAAATACTTCCTCTGACCTCAGAACTTTTTTTTAAAGGCAACCCCTCTTTGAACTCACCTAGTAAGAGTTTGAAATGCAATTCAGACTTATTTCATCATGAAGGAAGCTGTGTGGGAAAGAATCATCCATTTAATTAGTTAAGTCCTGCTGCCACAGCTTACCCCTTGTGGTAATAACCCCTATAAAGTGTAAATCTATGAAAATGCTCTCTGATAAAAAAAATTGAACCCCTCTGATAACACAGTATTCCTACTGGAGAGGCACCCTATGAATTTGCTGAATTTGGGAAAACTTCTTTCATTTACATGTTATCCTTCATTAATGCAGAAGTCATGTCGGAGAGAAACTCTGTGCTTCTAAGGAATATTGAAATGCCTTTAGCTAGATGACAAATCTCATTGAGCACAAGAAAAGTCATACTGGAGAGAAATCAGTGAATGTAACAAAACTTCACTGAGCACTAGAAAATTTACATGGGAGAGAAACCCTTGAATGTACTGAAAGTAATGAAGTTTTCTCTCGACTCTCATGTCTTACTCTACATTTGAAAGGTAATACAGGCGGAAAATCCTATAAATGTAAGAAATGTGGGGAAAATCTTGAGCCAAAAGTAAATCCTCATTCATCAAAAAACTCATACTGGAGAGAACCCTTGTGACTGTGGGTAAACTTCCATTCAGATGTCAAACCTCGGTCAACAGGGAATTTATAGTAGGGAAAACCCCTTTATCTGTAAGGTATATGGGAAGGTCTTCAGCCACAAATCAAACCTCACTGAGCAAGAGAGGAAGCAGTTTGTGATGGATGCTTTTAAGAAGTCAAATCAACAAGCATTATGAAACACCTGAATGCAGTTTTCCAAGTTGCCTTATGGCTTTTGGAAACGCTTAATTTAATTTAGGGACTGTGGCAGCCTCCTGCCTTCTACCTTCATGAAGGCTCTTTTCCCCTCAGGTCTTCGGATTCAAAGAGTGGCCTGGGGAGTAACTCTTCAGGGCTGCTCCAGGCAGTGCTACAGAGAGCTCAACAGGGTTACCTCTGTACACAGGAGCAGTGTGGGCTTTCTCTTGGGCCTGAGGCTTCTGCTCTACACAGTGGCTGTCCCCTCTTCCCTCTTGAAAGCAACCTTCAAGCTCCTAGGGTTACATTTATTGCCCTTGAAAATGCAATGCTTTCCCCTGCATTTCCAATACTTCTTTTGGGCTCTATGTGCCTTTCTTCAGGCACTGATCACCCACCATCCTAGGTTGATCACCCACCATCCTAGGTTAGAGTTTCATTTTCTTCCTATTAATAGTACTAATAGAATACAGTAACTCATATTTGCTAAATGGTTTTCAGAGAATCTTATTTAATTCTATAGCAGCTCTGCTAAGTAGGCATTATGATCTCCATTTTACACTGAGGCTTCAAAAAGTTAAGAAGCTTGTCCAGGTTCCACAGCCGCAGCACCAAGCACTACCCAAAAGTCCAGGATGCCTTAACTTCTATCACAGATTCTGCCTTCTTATTTCTTCTCTCTCACTTTAAAGAGAATGATCAGGCAGAGCTGGATGGCTCCCTGTTTCTGTGCTACGGAGTTAGTTCATGCATCATGTGTGGGTTGGCCCAGGCTATAGAGGGTGAGGCCCCTTCCGGCTCTGAGCCTCTCTGATTCTATAATCTCACAAACCTTCAACCTGCCAGCAATTTTTCACAAAGTAAGCTCCCCCACCCCCAATTCCCTCCAATTTACCACATGGCATTTTTTGACACTCAATGACTACTTTACATTTTTTGAAGTTAGGCAGTGAACTGGATAGCAATACCATATCTCAGATTTCCTACAGTGTTCTGGAAAATTGTGTTACATCGGGCAAATGAAAGAGCTTACAGCAGCAGGGGAAAAAATCATAAAAATGCAGCCGTTTTTGTTTCATACTGCCTTCCTCAGCAAATTTGGTCAGTGACCTCTCTCTGAGTCACGCAAAGGCTTTAAAACTTGCTCTGATTTATATCTGCAGGAAACGGAGTTTACGTCTTGCATTTTTCTTTTAATATTTGTTTTTCATTCCCTAACCATAGCCTATTCCCTTCCATATTTCTTGATAATACCTCATGACTAAAATATACATACATTATAGCTTTTTGGCTTCATGATGTGGATTAACCAAAACCACTCATTTCAACAAGAGCCTGGAGGCTTTAAGCCAATTACCCCCAAAAGTATTCTGTCAGATTTAGCTGGGCGGTCCTCTCCTTGTGAATTAAGTCATGGGAAAAGGCTCAGGATCACCAATGATCTCACTTGGAGAGAGATCAGCAAGGAAAAGCATTTTTTAAAGAATTTTCTATCAGAGAGTTTAGAGGCAAGGGGATATTTTCATTATTTTTGGCCTATGAAGCATAGCAGATGGTCTAATCTTTCACATCTCTATATTCTGAACTCCATTCTGGAAGAAAAATAAAGAACCACAATTTAGTAGAGGGCAGGAAGACAACATTTATAACTTCAGTTCTACCTCCACCCAGCCTTAATGGGCTCATGTAGGTTATGGTCATCGCTTTTCAGTTGCAAGCAACAGATTTGGTACCCCAAAGTAGCTAATTAAAGGAGATTTAAAAAAAAAATAGATACTGTTGTAGGCAGAATCCCAAAAAGGCCCTTTGAGATTTCCCACCCTACTCCAGGGACTGTAAATATGATGAGATGTCATGCCCTGATTATGTTAGGTTACATGGTAAAAGAAATTTTCCAGATGTAAATAAGGTTACATCTTTAAAAGTAGAGAATTTTCTCCTGCTGGGGACAGAAAAGGAAGCCAAAGAGACTCAGAGAGTGAGGGATTCAATGTAAGAGAGATTCTTGGTTGCTGAGATTGGGGCAGGGGGTGGGACATGGGGTAAAGACCCTAGAGTGGTCTCTATGTGTAAAGAGCAGTCCCTGGCCAAAGCTAGCAAGAACAGAGAGTCCTCAGTCCGACGACCGCAAGGAACTGAAGTCTGCTGCTAATCTGAAGGAGCTCAGAAGCATGCTCTTCCTCAGAGCCCATGTAAGAGCACAGCCTGGCCAACACCCTAACTTTAGCCCTGTGAGACCCTAAGCAGACAACCCAGCAGAGCCTGCCTGGATTTCTAACCTACAGAAATGTGAGATAATACAGGGGCGTTTACTAAACCACTAAATTTGTGCTAATTCATTATGCAGTGGTAAAAAACTAACACAGATACCAAGACAAGTTCATGGGCACAGGCACCCAAACATAGTCAGGCCCCACTGGGAAGGTGAGACACCACCAGGCAGCAAAAGCTTCTCTCCATCTCTCAGGAGACAGCTGGACTCTCTCCCCTCAGCTTTTCTTTTCATCTTGACCAATTTCTTTTGCTTACATGTGACAAAACATGGCTGCCAACCCAAAGCTTAACTGACCTCAAGGCCCAGCACCCATCACCAACCAAAAATGTCACTGCATCCTTAATTCAAATTCCCGGGAGAGAAGCTGGTCATTGGCGATTTGTTTGCTTGAAAAATATTGAGCATATGCAATGTGATAAGAATGGCTTTAGGTGCTAGGGATACAGCAATGAATAAGAGAAAGTCCTGCTTGCAGGGAGTTTACTTTCTAGTGGGGGAGAGAGACAATGAAAAAGCAAACAAATAAATATGCTATGCCAGCAGTGATAAGTTATAAAGGAAAACAGAGTAGGACATTGGGACACAGGGAAACAGGAAGTGTTTTTTCAAATAGGTGGTCACAGGCCACTGGGGGCTGGAGGAGGTTATTTGAATAAAGATTTGAATGAAGTGAGGGAGCCAAATACATGGGGAAGGAACACCCAGGAAGAGGAAGCAGCAAGCGGCAAGGCCATGGGATGGAAATATGCGTGGCATGTACAGCTAACAGCAAGGAGGCCAACGGAGCTGGAGCTTTCGTAAAATCAAGGGGAGAATCACAGGAAATGAAGCGGAAGAAGTGGCATGGGGTCAAAACAAGTAGGGCCTAATGGGCCATAGCATAGGCTCTGGAAAATCACTAAGGAGTTGAATGTAAGGTAGTGACAAGGATTGGCTAGTCTGAGGTCAGAGATCCAAACGAGATCTGAAACATGGCTTCCCAGGCCTCTGTCTTCGGCTGGGCCTCTGGGTTGTGTCATTTCTAAAAAAAGGGGAATTATGCATGAGTCAGGTTATACATCTACTTTATGCCCCCATTATAGCTAATACCAACTTTGGTTAAGTCAATAAGGTCTCAACCACCTTCTAAAGTGGAAGCTTGAGAACTGAATAAAAAGGGGTGAGGTCCTTTCAACGAAATATACAAAGAAACGGGAAGTGAGACTCAGGCAAAAGAGAAAATTAAAGCACTAGAAACCATCAATGAGGAGGCCCGGACCTGGGATACCAAAGACTGTTTAAAAAAATGGTCTTAAATATGCTCACAGAGCTAAACGAAAACATGAACAAAGAATTAAGGGAAATCAGGAAAATGATACCTGAATACAAAGAAAATATTTATATGGAGATAGAAATTATGAAAAGGAATCAAACAGAGCTGAAGACCACAGCATGGCCTTGATGCTCCTTTATCTTGACCTCCACATATCACCATCCCTATATCCATCCTCCAGGTCTGCTCTCTAAATCCAATTCATGTGAACAATTTCTTCATTGAACATCTACTGTGTATAAGGTAATGTGGATGGAGAGATGGAAAAGCCATGGTCTCCACTTGCAGAGCTCATACTTACGTTGGGGAGACCCCCAGATGATCGGTTCATATAATGTGAGAGGTTTAGGAGGTTGGGGAGGTAGGGAAGGAAGGCTTCTCAGAGGGAGGAACCCAAGAGTTCAGTTTTGCTGAGCAGGAATTTGCCTAGCAAATGAAGGAAGAGGATATCCTTTCTGTACCTCATCTCTTCCTTCCCAAGATCCCATACCTTGCGTATTCCCCTAGCATAGTGTTTCACAAGCCATCTGAAGCAAAGAACCAGTTTCTTTTTTTTTTAATTTCCAAATCATTGCAGGCTGATACTTTGTAAAATATTTTTTATAATTATTAGAGAAAAAATACAAAATACAAATTCAATGATCATGTGCTTACATGTTGCATCAATGTCAAATTGCTACAGGGAAGTTTCTCTTTCATTTTCATAGAATCCTTGGTAGAAACTTTGGAAATCAGCTTTAAGTCATTTCTTGCTTTCATCTCCAATATCAAATTAGTCACCAATTCCTTTAATAGTTTTTCTCTTTTGAAACAGCTGGCATTTGCATCCTTTCTTTCCTGAACTTTTTCAGATTAGGTTCTGGTTCCTGCAACAGCCTCTTGAAGATTCTCCCTTCCCCGAACATTCCAATGAAAATTATCTTACTATATAAGGAAACTAAACTAATCTTCTGAAACAGTTTTCATCATATTCTCCCTTGCTCAAAAACATTCAATGGCTCCCTGGGGTCTCTGGCATCAATTCAATTCCCTACCTGGATTTCCCAGAAGGTCTTTAACTACATTACTTGCTTCAAACAATGTGACATTTCTCTTCCAGGCAGCCAAAGGCTCTCCCAGGCCACTTTTCCCACCTCTTCCAGCCCACAAGGATCACTCCACCTCCAGAATTCCTGCTACTTAACACCACTTCAATGAGAGATTGTTACTGAACGGACTCTGTTGTGCGTAGTTTTAACCTAGTGTTAGAGCAGGGACCACTTCAGCTAATTCTCTCCCTCTACTCTGATGCTAGTGCCATGGAAGAGGTTAATAACTAATTTTTGGTAAACTGGCAGATTTGTCAGCTTGACAGGCTGGTTTAGGAAAATATTAACCTATTACTCAGTTTAATCATCCTATGGAATTAAATCTAGCAAATAATATCTTCCTACTATGTGCTGAGCACTACACATAAATTATCCCTAATCCTCAGAAGGGGAAGATATCTGTTTTGCAAATGAAAACACTGAGCTACAGCAAGGAGAAGTCAATCGCCCAAGGTGATGAAAGAGAAATGGGATTCAAAATACAATGTCTAACTTCAAATACTGCACTGTTTCCACAGTACAACCCAGCTTTTAAAATGGTAGCTCTTCTCCAGGTTTTGGGACCCACTCATACATTGTCATGGATAGCCCATGAGAATTTGAACACCCAAGATGGCAGCTCAAACCCTCCCCTAATTCCTTGGGCTAACTTATCCAAAGTCCACGAATGGACACTTATCACCATTAAAGCGGTTAGGTACTATCAGGCATCCTGGGATGCTTCACTTCTCATCTGCGTTGAATGAGGAAGATGTCTTCAGAAATGGCCTTTGCTATGGTCAGTCCTCTTCATTTCCTCCCATGTCAAAGGGTCAGAATCCAGGCTAGAGGGAGAGGAGAAGTGGGAAGAGGATGGAACTTAGATAGCAACAATTTTTAAGAAGCAGAAAGAGAAGGGAGAGTCACTGAGGACAAGCAGTCAAGAGAGAAAAACCTGAGAAATGCTCATCACAGCTGAGGATGAGGAGAGCTTCACAGCATAGACAGTTCATGAGAGGTCAAGTCAGATGAAGAATAAAAGCCATTTGGAAATTGGGAGGTCGCAGGTAAACTCTGCCAGAGTAATTTCAATGGGAGCAGAAGCCAGGCTGCGGTTTGATGCTTGAGTGGGAGGTAAGAAAGTGGCACCATAGGTGAGTGTTCAAGACATTTGGTGGATAAGGGAAAAAAAGGGAGCTGATTGAGGAAAAGGGTTGAGGGGTGGTAATGAGTGCTGGGTTAATGTTAGAAGCCAGGGGTTTGGGCTCAACTCATTTAGCCAGATTAAGAGATTATCTCCAGCAGCACTCAGCAGACCTGGAGCAGGTGCAGGAGAATTGCCTTCTGAGTTGATTCAGGCTGGGGACTTCTGAGTGCGAGCAGTGAAAGAACAAAAGGAGTTGGGGCACAGGAGGAGGGAAAACGAGGATGCTGGTGAGTATGGCTGAAATAATTGACAAGCAACCAGGCAGGGCTGGGAAGGGACTGAGGGTCTGGGAGAATAGAGGGTCAGGAGCTAGAGGTTGAAGAGCACGTTTCCATGGGAATTAATGAGTAGTAGAGGTTGTGAGATGGACAGAACTGAAGAAGGGGCAGAAAAAGTTAGTGGAAACCAAGGGGCTTCTTAAATCTAGGATATGACTTTGGTTGAAGATATATTCCTCCATGGGTTAAAAGTCACTTGTCACTTATTTCAGTCATCCTCACCAGCATCCTCAGTTGTGGTCAAAGAGGGGAAGTTCAGAGAGAAAGTGTTCAGGCATGGATCTGTTTTCAGGCATGGGCCACAGGAGAAAATTCACGTGGTGGAACAGATATGATAGCTACCGAAGCAGAGAAGGTCAAGGAACTATGAGGCTGGTGGACAGGTCGGTGTGCAGGCTATTGGATTTGCCAGGGGGGAAGGCAGGAGTTTTTGATAGAGACCAACCAAGGCTTTAAATCAAGTGCCAAAGTCCTCAGTGAGGGTGAAGCAATCCCCAGGATAGTACCAGATGGGAGTGGGCTCACCAGGCACCTGGCTTCAAAGAATGAGGAGTTCCAAAGGGGACTTGGAGAATGGTGAACTGGAAGTGGGCATGGAAAACCAGGAAAGCTTGGGAAGAAAGCAGTGTCCTGGACACAGGGCCAGGTTTCTGGGAAAGTGACGGAGGGAGAGTATGAGAAATGGGTTAAGGAAGTCAGACGTTGGGAAGTTTGTTGGCACCAGAGCCAGGATTCCAGAGAGTCTGGTGGAAGAGATTAGTATGGGGGTTGACAGGAGAAAGGGGAGGGGTTGCATTGGATGGGAACAAGAAGACAGAAAATAGGAGTAACCAGAGGAGTATACCCCATCTTGTCGTGGGCCCCACATAGAAAGATAGCGACCCAGTAGCCCATCGGGAGAAATGGCATCCATTTTCCAGAGGCCTGAGCAGCCCATTGTTCATAGGGTTGATCATTTTGCCCGCAATGCCTCCTGCAGAATTGCAGGCGGAAGTTGGTCACCTGATTGCATTTCTAGCCCCAGGCAAAGGTGGCAAGTGCCACAGAGAAAAAACAAGAGGCAAAAGTCAACGTGGCCTTGGCAATGGTAGACAGAACTGAGGAATAAAGAGAACAGAAAGTGAGTGGAAACAAAGGGGACCTCATAAAATCTAGTATATTACTTTGGTGGAAGAACTATTCCTCTGTGGGTTTAAAAAGGCGTTTCTGCCTTCATAATCCTGAAAAGCTTCTGCCTGTCTCGACAAGCTCCTTTCTACCCTGGGCCTGCTCTGGGTAGTCAACTCTTTATTATAAAGCTCAGAAATCCATTCTCAGGAACAATGAGGGCCAAGTTCTAATTAATATGACACAGCCTGCAGCTGAGATAGCGATCACATCAATGGGAATGCAGAATTTATCCATGTTCCTCGGGCTGCAAAATGGCACTCACTTCCCTCCTTCAGGGTAAGTAGGGCTGCAAAATTGCTCCATGTCAGTATGTTAGGTTTGCACCACTGCCTTTCAAAACAGGATGGAAAAACTGCTTAAGTGGTATGACATTTTAACTGGAGGGCACTTGGAAAATCAGAATTTGAGGGTAGGCTGCACACGAGTCTTGAGGCCATCCTTGGATTTATTAAAATGTAGAACAGAGCACTAACGGGGCACCTACCTACACCATCGAAGTAAGGCCAGCTATTTCTCTGCCTGCTTCACATTTCTCTCTATTTTTATCTGCAGGATCAGGCATGTTGGAGAGAAAAGGAGAGGCCTGGTAACAACAGCTTCCCCATCATTCTTGGTTACTTACATCTGTGGTCAATTTTCCACACTTTATTCCATAAAAGGTAAACGAGGCACGGTACTTGCAACAGGATAATCTAAACAATATGAACCATGTTTTACTGTTAAAGACCATCTGGCTGATCACACTCTGGCCCAGACTTTTAACTCCTTGAAGTAAGAAAGATCGCTAAAGCCAAGGGGCTTGGGCCCTCTGCTGGTCTTTTACTCCAGAACCTCTTCCTCCCTCTTCCAGTCAATTAAAACAATGACCTCTAAGGTCTCTGCCCACCCTTATATTCTCTCTGATTCTAAGCTGGTTGCCTGGTGAAACTGCGAGCTTTGTGAATGAGCAACTTGCAAAATGCTTCTAACAAACGCCTCTTCTCTACTTTCTCTTTAAAAGGAAACATTAAAAGCTTTAAAAAAAAAAAAAAAAGTGTCCTACACACAACCCAAACCAAAATACTCTCAAGTGCTGGGTTGTTTCCTCCATTTCTGAATCTCCCACTTAAAGCCAAGGGATCATTTGCATAATTTTTATTTTAAAAAGAAACCGACATCAGTGAAGAAACAGCGAAGCCCATGCTTTGCTTTTATTTGGGCTTACACATTTTCTGGCCATCTGTTACCCGAGAAAGTTGCAAACTCAAATAAGACATGGGAACATTGTAAATCAGATGGTGTTTTTCATCCTTTGGGTGTGGAGCTAATGATAAAGAGATTCCAGGGAAGTTTCAGATGGGGAAGGTCATCACAAAAATGCAACTCGGCCTCCCTGGTAAGGTGCAGCTTTTCCACCTGCAGAAGGAATTCAGCCTTTGACCTAGAGGTTCAAGTATATTTTGTTCTCCAAGTCAGTCGTTAAGAACTCTAGCTGTCCCCAGCTCCCTCTATGGGTAATAAAAACCATCAAAGCAATTCAATTTAATATACCTTTTAATTTTTTAAACCATGCCCTGCAATATTACATCAAGGAAGCATCTTCTGGTGTCAGGGCTACAACAGAGCCCTCCTTTCTAGCCGCGCTCTTTTTTATGTGTAACCACAGGGCAGACCTAAGCAGCCAGTTTCTGGGAATACTTTTTCAGAGGTGATGCTTGAAAACAAGCTCAAATATAATGGATATTCCTGGCTTTGACAATGCTAAGACTGACTATGCTAAAACAACTACTAACACTCTGGAAAATCTCTATGAGAAAGAAAAAGAAGACATAAGAGCCCAGTTGGCTAATACACACATGATAAAATGTGGCTGTTAGTTGGTCAAACTACTTTAAATTCCACAGGCCCAGATGAAGCAGTTTTGTTTTCGCTTTTGTTTTTACTTGCCAAACAAGCCGCAATATCCTTCCACCTTCACTCACCCACCTTGCAATGTACCCTTTCTGGATGTACAAAGATGATATTGAGTTAAAGGGGCTAATGGTCACTAGCAGAGCCCCTGGGAGACAAAGCATCAGATCCCATGATCGTAATCTCTTTCAAGGCAAGTTTGAACCAGGACTGGATTCTACTACATTCCCCAGCATTCATCTTCAATTAGGTAAAATGAAATTCACAGCTATTTATACTCTCTTCATCTCCCAACACATTTATTTCAAAAAATGACAGCTGGAAAACATTCCAGACCTAAACATGTATATTATATTGAAGAATTAGTAACCAGGCTAAATAACTATTTAATTAATAGACCTTTAATTGGAATTCACTTCTAATATAAACTTACACATCTGTAAGCAGCATTTTTAGAGAGACAGGCAAGAAAGAAAATGAAAAAAAAAAAATTAGAAAAACACTAAAATCATCATTTAACCATTGCTCAGTTGTAGTAGTGATTTCACAACCCAAGCAAAGTAGAAGAACTTCATGTTAATTGAAAAAATATTTTATTAGGGTTCTTTACTTGGGTATCAATCACATTACAGCTCCTCTGCAGAGCCCTTTACTTTTGGAGAAAGGTGTGCAATCTCATGATTTTGATCAAGTGGACAGGCAGCTCCAGTGTAAATTAGTATCCTTACCTCTATTAGACTACAAGTCTGTAGCCAGAACAGGATAAGTTGGGAATTTCCAACCAATGTTGGGGTGGGATGAGTGCTTAGGTTTGCAACCCACAGCAGAAGGTGAAAAAAATGCCAAGGGGCAAGTGAGGCACTCTGGATCACTAATGGCCTCAGAGAATAACAGAGGCCCATCAAGAGTGAGGTGGACCGCAGGGTGGCATTAGCCGCAGGGGCATCTGGACACAGGCATGCCAGGGTCCAGCCAGGCAGAGGGTCAGCATCTGGAAGGTCTATTGGTGGATGATAAAGCCCAGGCCACGGGGCAGGTGGGCCTGCCAGTGCACATGAGAGCATGTGAGGCTCCGGATTTCAAGCAACTGGAATGTTGGGATGAGTGAATGAAGCCACCTGGGAACCAGTGAAGGACAGGAAGTGAGGGGCAGACACATCAGAACCAGGGGCTTTGGATTCTGGAGACCCTCATCTGACTCTAAGCTGCTCAGTTCCTCATTATAAACAGGATGGGTCTCAAAGCCACCAGTGGACCTGAGCTTGAGGCAGGGCTGAGGGCAGTGGGTACTCAGTGGCTCAGACCCTGTGACTGCAGGGATGTGGGCAGTTGTGATGGTACAAATATTTAACAATGGTTAATACCCAGCATTGTCCAGTCAGACACCAGAGCAGGGTTTAGAAGCCCTGCTGTGGCTGGATTGTGGGGGGCCCGGGAGGGCTCTGAGGAGGGGCAAGGTTGCCTGCCTAGGGTGGGGGGCACAGCAGGCAACTGAGAGGATCAGTGATCTGCCAACCAGAACCAGACAAAATGAACTGCCCACGAGTCAGCCCAGGCAGAGGGGACACGCAGGTTATTCTTGCCTCCCACTTGGCAGTTTTTCCACATCTGTGTGAAAGAGCTATTGCTTAAGAAAGGAAAATAGGGCTGAGGGCGGAGCCGCGGAGAGCTTGTTTTTGTCTCATTTCTCAATAAAAGTTTGCTTTGCTGATAAAAGTTTGCTCTCTCAATGTTAGGACTCGGGTCTCTTTGTTTTTGCTCAGTGGTTGAGGGAAAAGGCTGCAAACTTCCTCAACCTATCAGGCAGGTTTGGATTTCTTTTAGGAGGTGAGGTCAGGAGGGAGCTTTTGGAGAACACTTTAGGGTAAATGATCTGACGGCTGGCCCAAGTGATCTGTTTATAACCATGCAAAATCCTTCTTTCTTGTTTTTTTTCTTTAAAGAAAGATATTACAGAAGTAAGAGTGAAATGCAAAGTTATTAGGGAATGCATTAAATGCCATGATTAAGGTAAGTAATAAGGCTTAGGCAAGATCCACGTCAGCCCCCCTACAGTGTGTTCCATCCTTATCAGAGTCAGGAATGAAATGAGACTGTGCGTGAGATTTTCTGCTCCACGTGGCGTGAGCAACCAAGACAGTTCAGGAGGGGCAAGGTGAGGAAAGGTACAGAGCTCTTAACCCGAAGAGGAGACCTTTACCCTCATTAGGAATTAGGGCAGTGGGTGTGTCATTGCTGAACAACTGAAGTTCTAACACAGTTTCGCAGCTAAAAGAGGTTTCAGTTTCATGAATACAATACGCACAAGGGTGAGAAACAGTTTAGCAGGAGACTGCATATCAGATTTAATGGCAATAAAGTTATTGGGACTTAGTGGATTCGGATAAAATTCCACTCGTCAAATCATGCTTGAATTGCAAGCACAGGTTAGCTATGGATACAACAGCTCAACAAAAAGGAACAAAAGCATTCTGTGAGAATCAATTGGCTATGTGGGATTTACAAGAAAGAGTACTGAATATTTCATGATTATTTGTGAGTTGTGAGCTGCACATCCTTTATATCAGTAAAATTTCCAATAAATGTATATATTCATTCATATCCATACTTCTTTCCCCAAGAGCTGGTTGTTAAACATTTACCAGTATGCCACTGAATGAGGGGACCTACAAACTCGTACCTCAGGGAAGGTTTATTCTCCCCATTTCCACTGTCAAAGGTTAAAGGGTTTACACTTCCTTTAAAACCCTGAACCTGATCAGATTCTGGATTAATACATGTGACACTCTCCCTTCCAACCCCAGTCCACAGGATTTACCCCTCTCCCAAATTCCTGAAGCTCCTTCTGTTTTTATTCACTTGACACTTAGCAAATGTTGCCTTGTGTCACCTTTTCAATGTCCAATATTTTAAATTTATGTCCCATCCTCTTTGGGGACAAAGGTCAGTCTCTGAAGCTTTCACTGTGCCTTTTAAAGGCACTTGCATGGAATAGGTGCTCAAAAAAATGTATTCCTTCAGTCAATCAGTCACCAAGCACTCACTGCGTCTGAACTCGTGCACCACACACCATGCCAGGCACAGGTACTCTGAGATGAATGATCAACTCACTCCTGTGCCCTCAAGGGCCTCATAGACCTTGAAATGATGGTGGTGATGGTGATGATGACGGCAGCCAGGGTTTACTGAGCACAAGCTATGAGCCAGATGCTATGCCAGGAACTCTGCATATAATATCTAGATAACCAGTATGTGTGAACACTTAGCTGAGTGTCCAAAGAAGGTCCTTGGGGACGGTGACAGCAAGGACCAGGCCTTGGTCACCTGGCTTCTCAGGACCCAGCTCTGTCTGGCTTGGTAATGTTGAATGAGTGCATGCAAGCATGAATGAATAGCCTAATATTAGTGACTTTCTAGCCTCTGTTTCTTCTCCCTTCCCTTCTTTTCTTACTTTCCTTCTGTCCTTTCATACAAGAGACTTTATAAGGAAATGGAAACCACAGTGGCTTGAACATGATAAATAAAAGCCAAGATTGCTTCCTAAGCCCGTCTGGACCTGGCAATGCCTAATGTACCCGGCTGGAGACTCCACCTTTGCACAACTTCCTGCTCACTTTCTGCCACTGCTCTGCAAATTTTCCAATCTCTTCCCCACAGGAAGCGCTTGGCACTCTTTAAAAGGGCTGCTCACTCTCTAAGGCAGGCAGGGGAGGCAAGAGGGGAAGGGAGAAAAAGGGTAGGGCAGTAGATCACATATATATCAGATTTAATGACAAATTGTTGACTGACTTCATTATCTCACACTATTTAAGTAGTTACCTGTTTCAGCTTGGTTAGATACTTTATTAGCAAAGGGTTATAAATAATATTCTGTACAAATGAAAAATCTCATAATTACCATATTCCCTTTCTCATTTAGTATTTTCTTTCTACTGTATCAATGTATTACCTTAAGTAAAACAAAAAAGTTTATACTATTAGTCCAATTTTTACTTAATTTTATTTCCTATTTTTTCCTTTTTAATTAGTATTTCCTTTCTCCTGTTGTGTTTTAGCTTATTAATTTGTTTCTTTTCTAAATTCTAAATTCTTTAAAAGACACTTCAAAGCCTTTTATTAAGTCTAAATAAATCATAAATTTTTATTCCCACATCCCATGGTTCCCTTTCTCCCTGCCCTGCCTCACCCTCCCCAAGAATACCCACTTCTTTTCAATTAATCAGCCACTCTAGGTCCAAGCCACCACCTATCCACTGGACTGCTGAAGGAGCCTCCTGATTTATCTACCTGCTCCTTCACTCACCCAACTCCATCGGCCACCTGGTGACCAGGTGATCTTATGGCAAAGCCACACAGTGGTCAGGGCACAGGCTCAGGAGGCTCAAGACATCGTGGCTAAATCCTGGCCCTTTCACGAACATATTATGTGACCCTAGGCACGTCTCTTAACATCTCGAGGTCTTGGTTTTCCCAACTGGAAAATGGGCATGTTAAAAGTACCCACATCATATGGATGCTCTGAGTATGAAATGATATATGCATATTGCTTGGAGCAGTCTAGGCACATATATTGGCTTAGAAAAATCTCTTTAACTGTATAACAGATTGGTCACCTCACTACTTAAAACCCAAAGACCCTACTCTGGACCATAAGGGCCCCGTGTATGGACCGGCCTCACCCTAGGCCACTCCCCACCTTGCTCACCATGCTTCAGTCACACACTGGCCTTCGCTCAGTTTCTCAAACCCACTAAGCTCCTTCACACCCCAGGACCTTTTCACATGCTATCTCCTCTCTCTGGACTCCTCCTCCCCCACCTCCCCTTTCCTCAACTAATGACCCATCTTTCAGCTCTTAGCTTAAATGTCACTTCCTAATCTTAAAGGTCCTGCTCAACCATTCAGGCTAACTTTGCTGGCCCATGCTTTCTCTTTCCTTTACAGCACTTAGTAGTATTTGTAATGATACATTTATTTGTTGGTTTCCTTGCTTAATGCCAGTCACCCCTACTAGAATGTGAATGCCATGACACCAGGGGCAATGTCCGTTTTGTTCAACCCCTGCACCTCCCACACCCAGTACGTGGGAGGTACTCAGTAATTATCTGTTGAATGAATGGGGATGAATGGCTGAATTAATAAACGCGAAGCTGAGTATAGACCCTTACGGAAACTCTTACCTTTCTCTAAATAAGTTATGCCAGCTTACTATCAATAATAAAACCTGCCCACGTGGTATATGACTCCCGGGGAGGAATGCAGACCTGGCATCGTGGGACGGAGAACATCTTCTTGACCAAAAGGGGGATGTGAAAGGAAATGAAATAAGCTTCAGTGGCAGAGAGATTCCAAAAGGAGCCGAGAGGTCACTCTGGTGGGCACTCTTACGCACACTTTAGACAACCCTTTTTAGGTTCTAAAGAATTGGGGTAGCTGGTGGTGGATACCTGAAACTATCAAACTACAACCCAGAACCCATGAATCTCGAAGACAGTTGTATAAAAATGTAGCTTATGAGGGGTGACAATGGGATTGGGAAAGCCATAAGGACCACACTCCACTTTGTCTAGTTTATGGATGGATGAGTAGAAAAATAGGGGAAGGAAACAAACAGACAAAGGTACCCAGTGTTCTTTTTTACTTCAATTGCTCTTTTTCACTTTAATTATTATTCTTGTTATTTTTGTGTGTGTGCTAATGAAGGTGCCAGGGATTGATTTGGGTGATGAATGTACCACTATGTAATGGTACTGTAAACAATCGAAAGTACGATTTGTTTTGTATGACTGCGTGGTATGTGAATATATCTCAATAAAATGAAGATTAAAAAAAAATAATTATAATAATAAAACCTGCCCTTGATCACAGATTTTACTGACTTGGCCTGGTGATAAAATGAGAATCATTAATTTATCAACCCACTTATTCAATAAGCATTTTTTTTTTAAGGTCTGCCACACACTTAGCACTATATCCTGGATTCCATTAAAAAAAGAAATAGGAGAGTGAAAGTGTCCCTCCACCCCCATGCCTACAGGAATTTTAGAGATATGAGACATATATAGTAACATAGGAGATAATTAGATATTACGACAAGGCTGTGAATGATTAGTTGCCAAAATAAGGGACACATTCAAGGAAAACACTAAGATTTCAAAGCAGAGAGAAATCACTCAGGAATAATCACAAAGACAGGAGCTTTGGGTGGGTCCTCAGAGAGAGTGAGAGGTAAAGAGGCAAGGGCATTCCAAGCAAGAGAAACCTGGTGTCAGGAAGAGGCAAGAAGGGCAGTGAGTACTTGAGGGGAAGGATGAGAAGACTGCCATGGTGAGGATCACGCTGGGGAGGACAGTGGGGAAAACGGGGACGGGGCAGCTTTGAAGAATCCAACAGAGAGGGCATATGACATTTCTTTCTGATGGCCAACACGGTGTTTATCTTGTCATCCAGCACTTTGCCTAGTGTCTTACAGGTGGTTAACAGTGTTTGTTGACTTAATTATATTGAATAAAAAATAAAAACGCAAATAAAGTTATATCAGAGGAACTACTGGAGAAAGTTCTTTCCCCTTCATACACTTCTACAAGAAGCCTCTAATGGAATCTTAGGAGAAATGTCTCCAATTTTTCAAAGGCCAGCTACATAAACAGTTTCAAACTATAGGCAAAATTGTATGTTATATAATATTAGGAGGTAAATAAGATCTTGATCTAAAACACCTAATGAGGGTAACATCCCCTACCCCCAAAAGAGAGAGAATTATAGGTCTATCATATTCAGGAACATAGCTCAATAAATCAAAAACAATATCCTTCAGGCAGAAAAGGGAAATGCATCAAAAGACAAACAAGTATGAACCATCCTATGAAGACAAACCTAGCACCACATGGGGAAGTTGTTAACATAGTTCAACACTCTGACACAGCAAAAATATTTTAAATCTAAGAATTATCTTGGTAGATGTGAAAAGGCCATCAATTTTACTCAACATTAATTCTTTATAAGAATTCTTTAAAATAGGAAGAGATTTATATATTAAGTAAAAAAAATTAAATCTGAGCTTCAACATGATCCTTAATGCAGAAACTTCAAAGCAGTACTGTCCATTGAGAACTTATGACAATGATGGAAATACTTATTTCAGCGCTGTCTAGTACAATAGCACCTAGTCACGTGTGGTAATGGAGCACTTTAACTGGCTAATATGACTGAGGAACAAATTTTGTTTTATTTAAATTTAAATTTAAATAGCCACAATTGGCTAGTAGCTACCATGTAGGACAGTACAGTCCCAAAGCCTCTACAAACTCAGGCAGTGGACTAAAGGACCCCTATCAGCACCCCTCCTGAAGGCAGTGGCAGAAAATACTGCAGGACGAGATGACAAAGAAATAGGAAATAAATTTAGGAAAGGCAGAAAAAGAAATACCACTTTTTTGCAAATGTTACAATAGTGAAATAGAAAATTCAAGAATATCAACCAAATGCATACCAATGATATGCAGCTAGAAAAGCAAGTAAAAACAATGGTGCTATCCCCATTATGGAAATATGTCAAATATTTGAGAATTGCTATAACTCTATAAATTAGATATTGAGTGAAATAAAAATTATAAAGTCATAGTGGGAAAAATAAAACAAGACCTAAATAAGTGAAGTCACATCCATTGCTCCTGATTTAGAAAACTTAATATCAGTAACATTATTCTAGAAAACAAAAAATAGGTTAACATAATAGCAATTAAATTCCTGCTAGAATACTCTACAGAATGTGATAAACCACTGGCAAAATAAATAAAGAAAAATAAATAAGCAAGAATACCAGAGAAGATTAGAGGAGGATGTAATAATCAAATTTTAAGACATATTATAAAGTGTCCTTCATCAAAACTGAATTTTGCTGGATCAAAGCCAGGACAAAGAATCTAATAAAACAACAATTCCAGAGATGGATTTAAGACTTATAAGTCCTTAGGATATAACAAAAAAGAACCTAAGAATCACAGCAATGGATGAAAGAATCACCATTTAATAAATGCTCAAGGAACAACCTGGTATCAAAATGAAAACTAGATTATAGCCATACCTCACCAAATATGGTAATTCTTCCCAAGTTGGTCAATGAACTAATTAAACACAGAGCTTAAAAAAAAAAAAAAAAAAAAGTGTGTCGGGGAAACTAGCATTGACCCGAGCTCTAGCAAAGAAATAAATTCATGACTTAAAAACTGTTATGAGCCTTGAGGTAGAAGGATTCAAATATTTTAAAGCATATTTAAAGTCTGCTTAATAAAAAATAAGAAATCAAATCAAAAGGGACAAAAGCAAGTTTTAAAGTATGATAAATGTTTAATGTATAAACGTTTAGTATCCAAAATAGTAATAAAAGCATATATTGTAATATAAACTTATATTGTCAGCAATAATGAGACTCCATTTGGGAAGTGGCTAAAGAGTAAAGGGGAAAAAGAGGCAAGGAAAATTAACAAGTGGCGACCCTGTGCTAGGTACTTTATTTAGGCAATGTGCCCACTGGGAAACGTATCCAATAAACCAGTACATGGGAAGATGCTGAGTCCCACTAGTAATTAAAGAAATACAAACCAAAACCAACAGTATACCAATGTAAAAAGCAATAAGACGTACAATAATGAAATAGTATTGTCAGAACCGTTGGAGAACAAGCATATTCAGCCATTGCTGGGGGCACTGTAAATTGCTCCAGTGTTTGTGTTTCAGTAGGCTGTCTGACAATATAGAACAAGAGCTATAAAACCATCAGTATCTTTTGATTCTTAACTTCTCTTTGGGGACTATATCCCAAGGAAACACTCAAAAGGAAAAGAGAGACAGAAAGAAAAGTAAGCAATGGGAACAAAGTTTCCAACAATATTATTAATAATAACCCAAACTGAATCAGTTTAAATGTCCAACCACAGAGGAATGATTTGACTGAATCAAGTCAGAATAGCAATTCAATGTGATTCTGTGAAGTTGTTAAAAACTGTAAATGGTCATGTGAATCAATCTTTGAATAGAAATGTAAATATGGAACAATTTTCAGTTAAAAAGATAAGAACTCTAGTGGAAGAGCACTGCAAAACATTTCAAATTATACTTAAGAAGATGATAGACTGTGAGTCAAAACTGTTGCTGGGCTGGAATTCCCTCCAAATGCGGAGAGAAGGAAGGTTAAAGCAGTGACAACTGGCTTAGACCGCCACCAATTAAGGCTTTGAGTTCTACCAACACATCTTGAACTACTCAATCAACAATGCTCTGGGCATGACCTGTTCCAGATTAACAATATTTCTAGAGTTTAGATATTTTAATTCCAATAGAATATAATCAGAAATAGATTTGATCAGCCTCAATATTTTTTGAATGCATCCTTTTTGGTTTTTCCTTTTCTTAAGTGGATTAAGGAATGGAGTGGTCAAACTATCTGCACAATTCCAGTTCAAGAATTTAGGCCACTGTTACCCACCGAAACACATAAATGACTAAAACCACTACAACTAGAGCACTGCCAATAAGAGCTTGGAGTTTAACTGCCCTTATCCATGACTGAAATAAGCAGCCTGTCCGTGGAGCATGGCCTGGCAGTTACAAAGTCACCTGGTAGATCATTCCAAGACCATATGAAGTCCATTTCAGCAACGTGTTCTGCACTTACGACAAAGGTGGGAGTTTTTAAAAGGCAGATTAAAAAGGAAAATCTGACGCTTAGATTCTTCTGGTATTTTGACTCCCAGAGAAAGAATCTTATGAATGTAGTTGGGGGGGGATCACTGTTCTGCACTCTCTTCCCTAGGAAAGTTCACCCATTCTTAATGACCACCACCATCACCACCCAACCTAAAGTCTAGTTCCCATGTCTTTACCTGCATCTCCTAAGCAGATACAATGTAAACACTTCTATTTAGCACTGAGATAGTTGTCATCCCTCAGCCCCCATGCTTGGTTGCCCTCATTTGACCACTCTTTATTGCTGGGTCAGATTCTCAGTCATTCCTCTTGCCAGCCCACCTCCTTGCCTGTGCCATTTGTAATTCCAAGTGCCTGAGTCTGTTGAGATATAATAAGCAGTAAATTTATGGTAGTCCCATCTCTCAGCACTGGTAGAGATAGGAAAAAAAAAAAAAAAAGAAACAGGCTGATGTGAACAGAAGGCTGACAGATGCCTGACTGATTATTGAAGGAAACAGAAGCAAATGAAATGCACAAATGGCAGCTAACTCCTTCCAATCCTTGCTGGAATGTGGGTGGTACCAAGAACGGGCTCTGGAGTCTTCCTCCTGGACTGCAATGCTCGTTATGCCATTCACTGGCTTGGGACTATAGACAAATTGTTTCACTTCGCTCAGACTCAGTTTCTTAATCTATACACTGGGAACAATGATGGTACACAGAACCACCTGCCTCACAGACTTGATGAGAATATTAAGTGATTTAAAATCTATACAACAACCTGGCACATAGTAAGCACGCAATAAATAGTAGCTATTATTTTCATCCTCATCATCCACTAAAAACATGTTCTGGGCTCCAGATATGAGCCCACAGATTAATCCTTTCTTCAAGGGGCTTATGGAGATTTACTCATCATTAGGTGGAAACATCCCATGGACCTTTAGGTATAGTTATTTCCCACGTATCTGTGTCAATCTCTCATGATGTATTACCTTCATTATCCCTCTACTCTAGGTCTTTTCTCTATATTTAATAATTCAAATATGGTGTTTACACTTCCAAATAGAAGAAAGGGCTTACAACTAAGTTTCCTGCTTGATGCGCTTGGGACATATGATTCATGGATTTCCCATTCAAATTAAACACATAGAAATTGACTTGGTGTTTTCAAAAATCCTCAAATCCATACAACTCTTCTGGAATCAGTGTCTCCAAAAGGAATGACTGATGGGTACAATCAATGCTTATTAGTAATTTTTAATGGGCCCACATAAGCAGGCGAGTCTCCCAGAAATAACCCTTTCACTTCCAGGGATAAAGTCCTCATTTCTACCAAGGTCCCATAAATGTTCGGTTTCTTTCATTTTCTTTACTAGTGGGAACTCAAACACTTCAAGGAATGCATTTTGCAAACTAGCTACATATATATTTGGAACATCTACTGGACAATAAAGTTAATGCCATCAATTTAACATTTGCTCAGTTCCCTGTAATGATGGGAGACATTCTGGAAAGCAGAATATATGAAGAGCAGAAGTGTTTCCCAATCGATCACCTAGCTCTCTTGGAATGAACCCAGTGGTCCAGTGTGTCTCTCATTTGCTATTAGGTGGTGTCTTCACTAGCCTAATGGAGAGATGAGGCAGAGAACGCTGCCCTTGGTGAGTGGAATCCCGGCTTCTCCCTTTCCCAAGTAACCATGTATTAGCACATGACCTTGAAAAAGATCCTTGGCCAGTCAGTTTTCCTGGCCTGTTCAGAAAAATTGGTGGTCTCTGTGGATATTGGGTGAATTCATGGCAACAGCCCTTTCCCTCACTCCAAAGAATACATGGTCTGTGTTGAACAAGTTAGGCTAATAGGATTTTAAGAATGAAAACTCAAATCTTTGGCCCTTATTCTTTATACTCCTTGGTCACCAATACTGTCCAATTATTGACAGTTAAGAACTGCAAAGACCCTATGAAATTCTACTAGAAGTGCTGCTTACATTGTTCACAGGGCCTGTTACTCCTCCATCTAAGAAAGGAAACCTTGGGTGGTCTTGTTTTACACCATGCAGTCCCATAACTCGGCCTCAGCTAATTGAATCAAATGGCCAATCTGAGCGGAGCCCATCAGGTTCTCTCCCTTGGGAATCTGGCTTGGAAAATACCAACCATTTTTTGTGGTTGGCAATGGGAGTCACTGCTGAAAGGTCTGGAGATGGATGGGTGCTGGAGAAACCGCAATGCCAAAGCAAAGTTATGAGACCAGAAGTGACGGGCAAGCAGAAGCAAAGGAGAGAAAAGATCTGGATGGGAGGTGAGACAACCACCAAGTAGCAACGGACAGAAAAGAGCCATGGAAAAGAGCAGTCACTTGAACAGCAGCACACCAGACTGAAAATCCAGACTTCTGCCGTCAGCCTATCCCACTGCCTCGCATTCCAAACACCTTTCGAGTTCCTTCCTCTCTAAGGTCCAGTTCTAACTTGGTCCCTGTTCTCCCTGTGGCCTGTTCGTCTTTCTCAGGAGTTCTTGTCAGTGTACATTCTTACAATAAAGCCCATTATTTGAGATAATTTGAATGAGACTCCATGCCTTGCCACCAAACATCCTCTCTGTAACCAAGATCGACTAGTCACAATCCTTCTTTTCTAGATGAGGCCGTGGGGGACACTGAAGTAAAGTGAATTCCCAGCAAAGTCAGGCCCACAGCAGGCATCTGGACTCCCAGAACAGTGCTCCTTCTATCTTACCTGCCCCTGCTTGGTGCTGTCTTCGGGCAATGCTGCTGTTTGGATTTCACTTGCCTCCGACATTTCTGACTCCCCCGCTCCTTTCAGGGGTTTGTAGCAGCAACCCTGGACAGGGTTTTTTCTGCCAAGGTGCAGTTCTCTACACTTTTAAAATAAATAACAGAAACCAAAGGACATGCGAGGGCTTCAGCTATTTCTTCCCCTGGTTTTTAACACTCTCACGCCTCCTGCCCCTTTGCCTACTCCGGCTGTGCTAGATTCATTGTTACTGGAGCCCCTTGCAGGGAAGACTGAAAGGGACTAAGAATTTAGCTCTGCAGTCATTTCCTTGAGTCTCTGAAAAGCCCTCCCTCTCTCTTAATTAGCAGCCTCAGCTTCCTCCTTGTCATGCTTTTCTCCTATACCCTTGCAAAAACCATTTTCCCCCAGTCAGTAGAACCTCCTTTTCCCTCCTAGCCAGGAGGACTTATTAGGCTCTCCGCTCAAATTCAACCCAACAATTTCTTCCCTAACGCATACTCCCACCTTTCCCCCTAGATCATCAAGGGTCCATCATTTCCCATCTTCTCCTCATCTTTTACTCTTATTTAGACTTTCTGGCTCTCTGCCCTTTAGGACCCCTTCTTTATTCTGCCTCAAATAGTGTCTGCTAATACAGTCTTCTCAGACTCTTTTTCTTCTCATTTTGGGCTGGAATCCAATCCCAAATTGCCTTCCCTTAGTTATATTTTATCTTTTTTTATGAAGCTCTCAGTAACTGCTCAACCCTGTGTCACGTGGCAGCCTCTGTCTTCAAGTCTTACCTTCCAAACAAAATGGGTATAATCATCAACCACAGATCACCTCAAAGGCACTCCGTGGTCACAGCCTGGTTACTTCACTAACTCAACCACTTCCTAACTTGGGCATGTCATTCAGTCTCTCCATGTTTCAATTTCCTCATTTGTGAAATGGGATTAGTTAGTATTTACCTCCTAGGCCATTGTGAGGATTAAGTAAATTACTCCATGTAAAGTGTTTGTTAGATTGCTTGGCACAAAGCATTGTTCAATAACTATTAGTTATTGCAGCAACAGTAATTATTACTATGTGCAAGGCACTATTCTGGGCACTTTCCTAGGGTCTGGCATTTAGTCCTGAACCTCTGGCTCAGAGAAGTTAAGTGATCTGCCAGGGTTACTAAGCCAGTGGGTGGGCTGGATAAAGATTAAATTCAGGTCCAATGTGACCCAGTTATCTCATGGAGAAGTAAGCACTCTGCATGCCAGCTCCAGGTCAAGTCAGAGCTGGGTTCTTATGTCCCAACCGTGAACTGGGGGGTGGGGGAGGCTGTGGCAGGGATGGCTGAGAACTCAGGCTCTGCTCCAGGCCCGCAGCCCACCAGCTAAAGAATCCCAACTGTCTTTGTCCTCCTCCCACACCCATCCTGCCCCAGGGAGGCAACCAGATGGCTCCAACGAAGAGAACACAAGCTGAAAGCGATGAATTGGTCCCAGAGGTCATCATAGCCCCCAAGAAGATGGAGGAGCAAGATCCAGAGGGGAGACCACGGAGGGCATGGCCTGACAGGCACCCTCGCTGAACCCCAATGGAGGGAACAAAACCCATGTCACCTAGCCAGGGATAGGAGCTTCTGCCATGGAGAGCAACAGCCCAAGAAGGCAGCTCGAGCTCCAATTCCCCACTCGTTCTCTGGACTCAGACTGGGCCCCTCGGTCCATACAGATTTCTTGGGAAAACTTCTGAGGATGGGGCAGGAATTCAGTTTGCAATTCCCCTCAGGCCTGGCCCAAGGGGTGTGCCAGCAGGAAGCTTCCACTGACTTGCAGTTGGGGTTTCTAATTTTTTCTTTCAAATAAATGATTTCTCCTCCCCACCCCTGCTAAGCTGGCTCTGGGTGGCCTGTGGTCACTTTCCATCAGAACCTGGCAGTGGTGGGATCCCTAATCCAGGGTAAAGGGTGCCTCAGAGGGGTGCTACCAGCTGAGCACCTCACCCCTCCCAGAGCAGCCCACCTAGAAGAGAACCTGCCGTTCTCCAGCCATGCGAGAACGCTCAGGTCAAGCCACATCCAAGAAGGAAGGCTTGGCACCTGGGGGCCCCTGGGCAAAAAAGACCCAGAAACAGGATTTTGACATTTGGAAAAGTATTTTTTCCCCCTCTGTTGGGAAACACAAACTACTTGGACCCTTTGCTGTGAGAAAAAAGCTTAAAAAAAATCCTCTCTCAAAGTGAAAAATTCCATTCTCCTAGTAATTGTTGTTTTTATCAGGGAAGTAATACATATTATTATTGAAAATAAATGAGAAAATTCAGGCAGAAAAGTCAAACCCATCCCAAATCCTACCTTCCAGATTTAACCACCGTTAGTACATAGGTCTACCCTTCCAGATTTTTAAAAATGCAAATGTAAACACATATGTTTGACTACATATATAAACATATATACACACTCTTTGAAAAAATTTCAATTAATATACTGTGAAACACTTAATAATTCAACTTGTATGGTCAGTTTATTCAAATACCACAATTACATGGAACTTTGAATAGGAAGTGAGATCTGGTAGGTTTGTATGAAATCCTGATACATTCCAAAGTAATTTGGGCAGAGAATAAAAATGTATTTGCAGGGCCCCCCTGAGAAACTGGGGAAAATGGCAGAAATATTAAACTTCCTCACCTGGGGAATTACTGATATTCTCACAAGCACTGGGGACTACCAATTTAACAGGTCAATCCCTCGATATTGGGGCTTGTCCTTATGAAGCTTGTTACTACAAAGGAGAGGCTAGGCCTACTTAAAATTGTGCCTAAGAGTCTCCCCCAGAGAACCTCTTTTGTTGCTCAGATTTGGCCTCTCTCTCTAAGTCCACTTGGCAGGTGATCTCACTGCCCACCCCACTACATGGGACATGACTCCCAGGGGTGTAAATCTCCTTGGCAACATGGGATGTGACTCCCAGGGAGGAGCCTGGACCCGGCATCATGGGATTGAGAAAGCCTTTTTGACCAAAAGGGGAGAGTGAAATGAAACAAAATAAAGTTTCAGTGGCTGAGAGATTTCAAATGGAATTGAGAGGCCATTCTGGAGGTAACTCTTATGTATTACACAGATATCCCTTTTTAGTTTTTAGTGTATTGACATAGCTAGAAGGAAATACCTGGAACTGTCAAACTGCAACCCAGTAGCCTGTAATCCTGAAGACGACTATACAACTATATAGCTTACACAGCTTGACTGTGTGATTGTGAAAACCTTGTGGCTCCCATTCCCTTTACCCAGTGTATGACAGATGAGTAGAAAAATGGAGACAAAAATTAAAGGAAAAATAGGGTGGGTGGGATGTTTTAGGTGTTCTTTTTTACTTCTATTTTTGTTCTTATTTTTATTTTTTTGGAGTAATGAAAATGTTCAAAAATTGATTGTGGTGATGAATGTACAACCATATGACGGTACTGTGAACAACTGATTGTACACTATGGATGATCGTATGGTATGTGAATATATCTCAATAAAACTGGGTTAAAAAATTTGTCAACAACAAAAAATAAATACTCTGAAAATCATTCCATGTCAATAATATGGGACTGCATTGTATTTTTAATGATATGATAGTATTTTATTATGTGATATACCATAATTTATTTGATCAGCTTTTTCCTTTAGGAATAGAGTTCATTTCAAGTTTTCCCCAAGTGTGAACAATGTTCTTATGTACCCAGGGCTTTGCACCCATGTCCAATTATTTCCTAACAACAAACTCTGAAAAAAGAAACTGCTGGATCAAAATCTTTTTTATAATATGCATAAATCTCCCTCATCAGCCTATTTCATTGCTCTACATATTTTCTTAAAGCGAGAGACCTTTGCACTGTGCTTATAATCTGAACCAGCCCTCAGTTTTCTCAAGCACAATTCTCCATTATGAGTAGTTCCAAAATAACACTCCTTAACTCCCTTGTCTATGAGCTCACAAATGACTCAGTGGCATTTAAAAGATAACACGGTTTTATTTTGACTTCAACAATCCACTAAACAGAGACCCACAGGACAGATGTACCAGGATTCTTGCCACACAAAATAAATTTGTGCAAAATTATACTTAACTACCCACCTTCTCATCATCTCTCATCCTCTGTCCCCATCTCTCTGTCTTTCCCTCTTTCCTTCCTTCCTGCCATCTTCCCTCTCTCTCTTCCTCTCCCCTTTCCCTTTCTTTTCCACTCTCTCCCTCCTCTTCCTCCTCTTTTTTCCTTCCTCCTTCCTATCTCCCTCTCCTTCCTGAAGCAGTAAGGACCCTTCCTCAAAGCAGAACGTGCTGGAGTTGGGTGCAGGTCCCAGATGCTTGTGGGTCTTTATAAGCTGTCTGTGAAGTTTTCACTTTTTGGTATTCATTATTTAAGTTCTGGGGAAATGGATTAGCTTTGAAGTCTCCTGACTCATCCTCCTCTTTAACGTCTCATTTCCTGTAAATGATCCATTAGTTTTTGGCAGGGTTCATGTCCCCCGGCGTTTCCATCAGAAGGGGGCTGTTTTATAACTCTGGACATTTTTAGCACTACCCTTTGCAGTGGAATTAGAAGCAAGATGGGGATTTGTAGATTCTGCTTTTTAAAAAGTTGCTGCAACCAGTTCTACTGCTCCTTCAAATTAATAATGTGTAACACATGCTCCATCTGCCTGCTACAGGGTGACAAAGCCATTTATGTTCATAATGGCCAAGATCATTCTACAGATAAAAATTTTTCTAAAGCTAGTCACACAGGCTAGTCAATCAGTTTCTCCAAGGGGGAAAATTTCCCTTCAGTCAGTCTCTTTTAGACCTCTTTGCCAAAGCAGCCAGTTCACATTGGCATTACAGTGTGGAAAAGGGAAACAAATGGAGACTATAAACAGTTTGCTTAAGTTTTCAAATTTTCTACCCCTAATAAGACATGCATACATTAGCGTCAATAACTCAGAGAAGGTGCTGTGCCTTTTCACAGTCCAGAGAGCTATGGAGGATGACTAGGGATTTCAGAGACCAACAGATCAATTACAAGTCTTCCTCTTTAAGGGAAAAAAACACAACTGGTCTGAAAAATTACTATTATCAGTGAAAGTTAAATCTTTTTTTTCTGGCTGGTGGGAGCAGAAAGATATCCCTTTGATATCGGAGCCAATAAAAATTTGAATTATTGATTGCTCATGTTAATGTTGAATTTTACTACCATCAAATTTCAAAATGAAATTATTCTAAACATCTATACCTTAAATTAAGATCTGTGATAAGATATAGTGCAGTCCAGAAAATGTCTTAGGTTCTGATGATGTAAGGCTGACTCCCCTTGAGAGTAAATATTTGCCATTGCTTCTCATTGGCTAAAGCTCTTGTCTTCCCTCCAAATAAATCTAGCGTTGATGACATCAGTGCTGCTTGGTATCAAAGCACATCTGGGGGTGGGGATGGGGAGAGCAAGGCAATGCCACTTGATAGTCAAAGTGGCTGGTATGTTTTAAATGCAGGTTTGTCAAAATAAGGTTTCTCCTATGATTTACAGAAATGAGAGCCTGTGAGAAAGCTCAGATATGGCACACACAGCTTTATTCTCTTCCCACTGCCATGTTGGCATCCTAGTTTTCTGTTTCTCATTCCTTCTTTGCTCCCCATAAGCCCTACGTTGCCTTTCGGGAGTATTCACAGATTCCCAGCACCCAAACATCCATCTGTGTAAGTGAAGTAAGTATGCAGGGGGCTGCTTCCTCTTGATTGTGTAGAGCCAGCAGCAGACTTGGCAGAAGTCAACTCTCCCCAAGTCTTAAGTCCTCAGTACTGCTGTCACCAGCCCCAGCCCCTCACTTCTTCAGTCACTGGGGACAGAAAGCAAGGGTTAGCTAAGCTACCCTGCCTGTGCCCAGCCATTTCCTGCCAGCAGACACCATGCGTCCAGCCTTTACTTCCTGAAAAGAACACTGCCCTTCAATCTGTGGTATTAGTTCCTTTGGCACAGTGGGAAGATGTCCTTCCACAAGCCTTTGTGTACTAAAGCTTCGCCAACAACTTGCTAATTAAATGTGAGTTAACATCTAGCAAGAGCTGGCGACAATCTCCAAAATCCTCTCCCACAACTGAGGATGGGTTTACAGTCCAAAGGACCTAAGAATCTAAATCCATACTCAAAATTACTTTTCAAAATTCCTTTCACTTCTTATGAAAACAAGATCAAATATTTGTAAGGACTTGTTTGAATATATGTCCACTTTCTAAACACAAAGGGACTAAAAAAATTTTTTTCAGCAGCCACAAGACAAGAACGATTTTCATTCCCCTGCCAAATCACAGCATTATAAACATATACAGAACTTGAGGTACATTCTACAAATATAAAGAACATGATGCAATAAAAACATTTGCAAATGATCCCTGATAAATTCTCTCATTTAATCCTGCAATTCCTTAATGTTCACATTTTAATGGTAGTTTTAAATTCCTCCAGTGGTATTAAAATATCAAAGAATGTGAAGCATTATTTAATTCTATCTTGAGGCCAAAGAGAAGGAGTTTCAGTCTTGTAAAAATAAAAATTGAACATTAAAACCACTCAAACTCCTTGGAGTTTGTGTGCAACAGAGCAAGCTAAGTATGCTGAGTCTTTGACTAGGGAAGTGAGCTCCTGTAAAACATTAACTCCTCACTGGCATCCCCAGCTTTTTTCTTTTTTCTTTTTAAATTTTAAAACTTGAGTATACTTATCTCTTATTTACTGGAGTCACAAACACTGCCAAAGGGAAAACAAACCACTTCTTTTAGGCTGAAGTTGCTGACAAAGGTTTGAGAAAGAAAAATAATTAATAGCTCTTCCTGGCACAGGGTGAGTCCCTGAGCTCGGCTAAGTGCCCTGCCAGAGGATGCACCAGGCTTGGTCACCGGGTGGCCCCAGACCCCGGGGGCCCAGCCTGGGCAGAACTTACACCTGGTTCTGAGGACCCAGCACTTCTAAGATGTGCTGGGCACAGGGACCCAGGCTGCTGTGGGGGCACAAAAGCCCAAGAGGTTTTCAACATCCTACATAAGTCTCGATTTTGTGCAGCTCTTGCTGTGCTCTCTGGTTACAAATTTTCTCCTGTTTACACAGGCTGTCCATGGACAATTAATGTCATTCAGCTAGGGCGCCAGTGTTCTCCAAGTTTGGTTCTGGGCTGTAGCGTTTAGAATTCTCACCCTCAGAAACGCTGGCAAGAGAGCCTCAGAGCAGGAAGCTGCCAGTGCCAGCCTCCTGCAGGGTGCCTGCTCCTGACCCTAACCCTGCTGGAGGCTGCCCGCCCGGCACCTCACCTGACTGACCACACGTACTTGGGGAGTCAAGACGGAGGAGAGGTGCAAGCGGGTTCAAACCGTTAGAAGGAGGAGGTCACCTCTCAAAATGCGTGAGCTTAAAGTTTCTTAACTTTGTTTTTAAAATAAATGATAAAAGTTCCTTGAATATGACCAGTATTGAATTCTAGCAGCTCTCCATCCTATCTGGGGTGTCTAGGCAGCTCATGGCTGCAGAACTGTAAGATATTATCATTCTTATCATTATTATTATTCAGGATTGATTAACATTTCTGTCTCATGTAACAATCCCTTTCCTTCCCCTGGGACACAGTCATGTATTATAATTGGAAACTATTTCATACCTTTTGGAGTGTGTTTGCATGACTGAAAAGAGTTTGAGCCTCGAAGCCAGACAGAAGTCGAAGTCCAGCCTTGACAAATCACTTAACATTGCAGAGCCTCAGTTTTCTCATCTATGAAATGGAGACAATATCTTTGTAGCAGAATGGGCAGTGACTATGCTGGTCTTATTCTCCTTGTATGCCCAAAGCCAAATGCCTGGCACGTGTAAAATCTCCATCCCAAATCCTGGCACTCAGTAGGCAGCCAATACACAAGAGCTATTGTTTTTAATGTTACCATTCATAATAACAGTAACAGGAACAAAATAATGGATGTTATTGACCCTAGAGAGGAATTTCTAGTTCAAGCCTCATAATTTCTTATTAACTCAGCTCTTTTTTCCCTTCTTTCACAGAATTTTTTAAAAGCTCTGAGATTTTGGCTCCAACTTCTCAGTGATAATTGTGGCTATAGATTATCCATTCAGAGTTCCTGACCCAAGGGGAACTACTAATGCTGAAGTGGAAGGGGAAATTAGGAAGTGAAGCTCTGCTCATGGATATAACGAGATCATTTCCTCCTGCAAATATTATTTCCTTTATCCCATTCTCTGTAGGCAGAGACCTCTGGGGGAAAGAGACAGCCATGGGCCCACATACGTTTGCAGTACAGGCTGGTACATCCTGTCCTTGCTACAGCTACAGAGCCTGGCACATTGGCATCAAAACAGACCTCTCTTTTGACACACTTTCTTTGTGCTATGGATTCTGCAGGGCCTAAGGCTTGTGGCTGCAGCCACTCCTGACCTTCCCCTCCTGCTGGGCTGGTGAACCACTTCCCAGGGCCCCCTGGTGGCCCTTTCCATATTTACATCACATTCTCACACCCCTTTGGGGCAGAAAGTTCCTTTAAAAGATCCACCCAAGGGTTAATCACTGGCATCCATCACCCACTGGCGTTCCCCACTTTCTTAGGATAAAGGCAACCTGCTGTATTAATGCTGATACCGAACAGACCCTTCACCAGAGATATTCATTAGCATCTCCTGTGCACCTACTGTGTGCCAGACCCCATGTTGGGCAAGACAAATACAGAAAGGATTATCACTCAGTCCATGCCCCCAAAAAGCTCCCAGACTAGAGGAAGAGGCAGGCATGTGAACTAAGAAGGACAACACAAAGAGACGAGCCAGATGTGGAAACCCTGGGGACAGGGCCAGACTCCTTAGGGAGAGGGCAAAAGGCATCAGGGAGGTTACACTGGATTGGAGAGGATGAATAGAAATTAGCCAGGCAGAGAAAGGAGGGCAGGCATTCCAGGCAGAAGAAGCCATATGCTCAAAGACCCAGAGCTGTTGGGGACTGCCGAGAACCTGGGGGTATCCACAGCAGGGGGTGGGGAGAGTGAGGCTGGTGAAGTGGGTGGGGGCTGAAGAAGGACCCTGTAGGCCACACTAAGGAACGTGGGCTTGTCTTCTCCATCGGTGATTTTTCAAACCGTGCTTTAGGCTTCCCACAGATTTCCTGGATGCTGGGGCTAAGAGAAAACCATAGCAGCCATCCCTAATCCACTGATATCAAATTTCTGAGTTCAATCCAGTCTAACCATGAGTGAAACATAGGACAAAACCCAGTAGCACAGCATCCTGCAAAATGCCCAACTAGTACTCCTCAAAACTGTCAAGGTCATCAAAAAAATTGTCACAACCAAGAGGAGCCTAAGGAGACATGACAGTTAAATGAAATATGATGTCCTGGATGGGATCCTGGAACAGAAAACGGACAGTAGTTAAAAACTAATGAGCTATGAATAAGGTATGAATTTAATTTAGTTATAACGTATCAATTTAGTTCCAGTTAATTAAAGTTAACAAATGTACAAATGTAAGGTATTGATAACAGAGGAAATTGGGTGTGGGATATATGAGGATTCTTTGTATTATCTTCTCAATTTTCTTATAAATAAAAAACTGTATTTAAAAAAGTCTATTCAATGAAAATGTTCTAAAATTGATCATGGGGATGTATGAACAACTATGTTACGATGCTGTGAGCCAGTGATTGTATACTTCAGATGGTTTGTATGGTGTGTCAATATATCTCAATAAAATTGCATTAAAAAAAAAAAGGCCACGTGAAGACACAGAGGGGATAAGGCCATGGAGGGCAGAGGCAGAGACCCTGGCCAACTCCAGAGGAACCAACCCTAACTTCTGAGCCCCAGAACCTTGAGAGAATAACTTTTTGTTGTTTGTGAAAACTTAATTTTAAAAAAGTGTATTAAAAAAAAAATATTCTATGTTCCTCCAAACAGCCAAATTAAATTATAACCACTGATGATGTTTACAATAATTATATGTTACAATTTACAACTTTGGGCATTAATTGATACTCTAACAACAACAGCCAATAATTACTGACTATCTAACCTGGGCACTCTGCTAAGTACTTTGCCTACATTATCAATTTAACCTTCACAATCACCTCATGAAGTAGGTAGTCTCAGTATCTCCATTTTACAGAGGCAAAAAAGGGAGTCACAAAGAGGGTAGACAACTCGCCTTAGACTATACAAATAAGTGGCAGAGCTTGGATTCAAACCCGGGTCAGTCTGATGCCAGGGCCCAGATGCTTAATGAAAATCCATCTGTCTCCCAACATTCAGTTTTATGTACTGAGGTTCCATGTCCTATTTCACTGAAAAAGAAAGTTCTAATGATTTTATTTATTTTCTTTTTAAAGTTGAAACCACAGCCATAGATGGGGCAGGTGGGAGGAGGGGGATCCTCAGCAGTTTTCCAGTAGAAAGCTGGATCAGACTAGATCAGAGCTGGGGTTTGGAGCCAGCCTTCTGACAGCGACCCATGAGGATGGACTGGTGCAGGCACTGAGGCTCTGCTACTGAGATTTTTGAGCAACGTCTCCAAAAGAAGGAGGAGAAGCAACCAGAGAGAATGAACTTCCCTAAAAGGATAAAGCAAAAGCCCTTGCATAATAAATAACCCTTCAGACCCAGCCCAGCTCCAACCAATCAAACCACAGACACTGCTGAGCCCCTCATGTGTGTCCAGCACGGCCGTGCCTCCAGGAGCTCACCATCTGCCTCCACAGACAGGCCTCCAACAGTTCGTAAAAGAAAAAGATCTGCAGCCAAATAGATGGAGCAGGCTGGCCCTGGGTCCTTGCTGGGGAAGGGGTCAGGGCTCAAGCGTTGCCAGGTCTCAGAGAAAGTGTGCTTCCCGTGGGGCTGGGGTCGGCAGGAATGCTTCTCAGGGAAGGGCCGGTGAGCTGGACCTTGAAGACTGGGTAAGGACAGATGGAGGGACCTCAAGCAGCGCCCAGGCCAGCTCAAGGCACATTCCACCCTTCTCTTGCGGTCTCTGTGCCCGTAACGGCCCATCTGGAGGGCTCCGGGGCTGGGACTGGATTGCAGTTTCTTATCACGAGCTCTTGTAGCCTCTCGGATCAATTAAAAGCAGGACTCTTATTTCACAGAAGTACTTGAGAGCCTACTATGCACCACCTACAGGCACATAAGGAACTTGGTACCCCTACTATTTACTGAAAGTATCAACAAGTCTCCCAGCATCCCAAAGATGCTATCTTACCTAGTCTTATATGTAGCAGGCACCAATCAAAAGACAGTGAACAAAGAGATTTAAAAATTCATGGGTAATTGGTGTGTTACCAAACCAGAGTTAAGAATGTTTGGTGCAAAAAAACCCTTGTATTAGTTCCCTATTGCTGCTGTAACAAAATGTAACCTTTGCCCACCACAGCCCCATCTCCCACCAACCTCCCCTCAATCTCCAGGCTTCAGTCACATGGGCCTCCTTTCAGTTCCTTGAACTTCCCTGGCTGCACTTGTTGACCCCCCCTTCCTGGAACATCCATCCCCAAGATCTTCATACAGCTGGCCCCACCCCAACATTCAGACCTCAGCTCCATATCTCATCCTCTGGGAGACTCTAGCCCTCTCAGCTGAAGTGACCACCCCTTCCTCCCCCATTAAGCCACCACGATCTGAGATTTATTTGTTTGCTTTTTCTAATCTATAGTCCCTATTAAAACATAAGGTCTGAGAGACCAATGACCTAGTCTATCCTATTACCTGCATATTTCCAACTTATTAAAATAGGGTTTAGCACTTAATGGGGACTCAATAATATTGGTTAAATGAACAAATCTGAATTATCTAAATGAGGACACCAAAGTTCAGAAATGTTAAGTGATATGGTCAAGTATACAGAGCTAGTCAGCTGGGATTCCAAAAAGAGAACATCATCTAAACCCCAGCTTCTCAAGGAGCCATCCTGAGATCCCCCTGAGCGCCCCACTGTCTGGCTGGGAGGTGCCGGGATGGGGCCACTGGGTCCAGCTCTCGAGGGTCCCCACACAGGGGAGTGCAGTGAAACAGAGGCACAGGCCTGCTGACAAGTTGCCAGGTCCCAGTCCATCGGCAAGGATAACCTAGTATGGTCTGAGTGCTGGACCGAGAGGGCTATGAGAAAAGGAGAGGACAGGGTCACTGCAAACCAAGAATTCATAATAAAATTGGAGAAACCAATCCAAAATACACAACAATCAGAAAGCACTAGGAGGCATATGAGCCAGGGTTCATTGCCATGACAGGAAAGGCTGCAGGGCCCCAGAGCACAATGGGGGCCACAGAAGCTGGGTTTAGCTATCAGGGCATGGGGAGGGGTAGAGGAATTTACAAGCAAAGACATAGATCCTAGAACTGGCAGGACTTGTGAGGGAGACAAGTAGTAGAAGGTGCACATTAGGAAACAAAAGGAAATAAAGCCAGGTTAAGAGCCAGACCCTGAAGGTCTTAACAGCTGGACTGAGAAACTTGTATCTTATCCTTTAAAATAATGGGGAGTCATGGCAGGTTCTTGAGCAGGAGAAAAGCCTGTGTTTTAGGAAGATTTATTTTAGCAGTGGAAGGAAGCATGGATTGGATGGCAGAAAGACCTGCTCCCAACCAGGCACAGTTTCGATTGCAAAACACTTCGCTATTCAAAGCTCCATTTCCTTGGGTTAAGCCTTGCTCTCTCACTAAGGGCCTTTGAGAGGGCTGTGGAATGCATACCCTAAAGATGATGTAAGGAGAACCTAACATTTCCAGGCCATGAGAGTGGCAAACCGTTTTCCTCTGTAGGGATGATCATTTCGGCAGATGGGAACACCTGGGAAGGTGTACAAGACAAAGGGGAGAAAAAAAATGGGGAAATGTGAAATATAACTGGATCCTAAGCAATCCCCTCTTCTCCCAATGCTCAAAGTGAATATTTACAGCTTCTTGATTTCAGAAAACAACTTGAAAAGCTGTTTTTGAATTTTTGATTCACAAGACAGGTTTGAAATGAAACATTTAAAAATATCTCTTCATGGTTTATCTCCTCTACACTTCAAATCCAAAGAATAACAATCACTATTTCTACGGTCTTTACCTGGTCTCAGTTCTACCTAGGGAGACTGCAGTAGAAAACTATACGTATACATTATTTTTCCTGAAGACATCCAAAGTAGAATTGAGGCTTTCAGAATTTTTTTTCTTAAAGAGAGTTTCGGCCTTCCAAGGAAAGGGTCTGTTCATATTCTACTAATCAGATAGACACAAAACATTTTAAAGATCAGAATTTTCAGTCCACTGTGCTGAATTTGTGGGGAACTTAAATAGAGGCCATCAGGTGTTTCTGAGGTTGATAGCAACAACAGCCTTGGCATCCCATTTTTTTAATGTGTGACTGAGGCTGCTGCATTGTGGATTCCAGAGATTCCAAATAGGGGGCATCAGCAATGAGTTGGCAACAGCCAGGAGAGTATTACAATAATGGCACCAGTGTCAGAAGTCACTGTCCCTTCTCATCATATTACCTCCTGCCCAGCCACAGATATGAGACATAACAGAGAAAGAGTGGAAGATGGAGCCAGGCCAGCTGCCTGCTCAGCCCAGCCCCCTGCAGGCCCCTGAGTCGCTGGACAGGCTAAACGAGGAGAAGGAAAAGCATGGAGTTGGATGGGAAACTGAAGTTTTGATCTCCGACTGGCCTAGGCCTTCATACCTATATATGAGTCATAAATAGCTAAAGGAGACTGTTCTTATAGCAGGAAGGGACTAGACAGTTGTGTAAGCTGCCCGAGAAGTCACAGGGCATGTTTTAAGGCAGTACCTGGGGGAAAAAACTCAAGCTTTGTTTTAATTGAATCCCTATGGTTTCACCCTATTCAATGAATTTGTTAGAAAATAAAAATTAAAACAACAATAGAATATCATTTGGGGGCTAGTAAATTAGCAAGGATGAAAAAAATAATGCTCAATTTTGATGAGGGTGAAGTAAAAGAAGTATCTTGATATACCTCTGGTAGGACTATAAATTGGTACAAATTTTCTTGGCAGGGCCTCTCAAACTTCAGTGTGCATGGAAATCACATGGGGATCTTGTTCAAATGCAGGCTTTGATTCAGTAGATCTAAGGTGAGGCCACAGTCTGCAGTTCTCACTCTCTCCCAGGTGATACGGATTGGCCCAAGGCTCACACTTTGAGCAGCAAGGTTCTAGAGAATATTTAGCCACGTATTTCAAGAGCCCTTAAAATCTTCAGATCTTTTGACCCAGTAATTCCATGTTAATGAATATCTTCCAGGGACTAATAAGGAATACCTAAAACAATGATACACAATGATGTTTATCACAGTGTTATTTCTATAGTAAAAACTGGATACAATCTAAGTATTTAACATCAAATAAATTTCAAAAAAAATCATAGTAAATCCATTTGATGAAAAAACAACATACTCATTAAATATCAAGTTCCTATGGAATGTCTGATGCTGTAGAAAAATGCTGGTGAAATGTGAAGTGAAAAAAATCAAAATACAAAATTGGGGTATACAGTATGACTTCAATTTTGTAAAAGCAAAAGCCAAAAAATATATATGTATAAATTGCATTGAAAAAAAACAAGGGTACCATAACTGAATACACAGTATGATTTTAATTGTATTATTAAAATATAATAGATATAAATGAGAGAAGAAAACATATCCAAATATTATAATGTTTGTCTTTATTCTTAATATTTTTTCTAAATTTTCCTATAAGCATATGTTACTTTTGTAATCAGGGAAAGTATAATTGTGATGAGATTTGAATTCAACAAAGCAATTTCAATGTCCACTAAAATGTATACTGTACATTTTTAGGCAACCTGGAGAAAAGCACACCCTTCTTGATCATCCCACCTGCTACTCAAGTCAAGAATCTTATTCTTGATCCTTCCCCCAAGCCTGTCCCATCCCCACTTTATTGGGTCCCATTCTCCCTCTATCCCTTCCCTCTTGCCAAGAAGGGAAAAGCCAACTTTCTTCAAATGAAAAACCCGTTAGATGGGCAAGGCAGCCATACTTATGGTCCCTATTTTACAAATGAGGAAACTGAAGCTCAGAGGGTTTAAGTGGCTTGCCTGTAGATGCACAGCTGGTAAGTGACATAGCCCAAATCCATTCCTTTGTAAACAGAAAAACTAGACAAACGTAAATGATTTTTATTACTGCTCCATATGGACCGCGTGAGAACCATGTTAATTATATTGCAGAGCCCTGTCCCCCAGCCGGCCACAGCCTTCCTCAGCCGCTTCAGACGACGGCTCATTAATCTCCAGGGAAGAGGGAGACGGCTGGGGTCAGGTGCCAGGACCCAAGTGCTCTGGGCTCTGCCACGTGTCCAAAGCCCCCAAGCCACGGCCCCCGAGGACTCAAGCTCCACACCTGGAAGTGCTAGGGCCACCCACACGGCCCCAAACAGGGCCAAATTCAGCACTTTCTTTCCATTCTCAGCAGCTTGTCCAGTCCCTCCCCGACCTAATTATTGGCACAAGGTCCTGGCCAGCTGCCATTCCCATGCCCATGAAGGGATGGCTCAACTGCAGAAGACAGGAGGCAAAAGCAACTCATCATGTCAGCAGCTTCAAGTCCGGCTTCTGTGTAGAGACTTGGATTGAGCCCTCCTCCTGGACCTGCCTACTTAACCCACCGGCACTCTAGATTCCCTTTAAGATTGGGCATCCCCAAGGAGCTGGGCCCTGCTGCACCAGCATCCCTGCTCCAAATGGGCTGATCTCCCCAAATCATGGGCCCTTCACCCCCCCAGCACTGGCACCCTGCAATATCCTGCTGCAACCCACTACCTCAAGACTTGATGGTCATGCAGGCTGGAATACTCTCCAGTGCTTGCTGAACACAAGAATAAACAGACTACACACAGAACATACTACAGAGGTCCTGAAGTGCCTCCTATGCAAGCATCTCCCAATTATTAAAAAAGAGCTGTATTAAAAGGTAAGCCAGCTGGGAAGCTGCCTGGAATGCAAGTTTATGAGAAATGCTAAAACATCCCTAGAATATATGGGAAATATGGGACCAGTCAACTCAGGTTTCCACACACTGATTCTTCCATAACTGGGTCAAGTGTAAATTGGTCCCACTTTTGTCAAAGAAGATAATGCATGGGTGTGGGGGTAGGGGGCCTTGCAGGGAAGGGGGGCAGACATGCTTTGCTCTGAAAGCTATCTCAGGTGAACATCTTTGCCAAATGTGTATGTTGAAAAGTGTAACTAGAGGCCACGCCACCAACCCCAAACCAGCCAGGTGAAAGGAATCTGAAGTCAGCAGGTCCAGGTCAGCTGAAATTTTAAAATCAAATTAAGCCAAGACATTAGTGCTGCCAGTGGGAACACGTCATGTATTTGATTAGCTAAACTCTAACTCCTTTGCTATGTTTTCCAAGAAGTTGCCCAGTTCAGAAAAGTCACATGAAATAAATACATGTAATCCTTGATTTTGAGTACTTTAGAAACAGGTGTACTAGTTTTATTAATAAAAACACCAGTTTCTCTACAGAAGTGTTGGACATACATTTCAAGTATATTGATCTGGTGCTTCCTGTCTGGCTCTGCCCTGTTGGATCCCCTCACTCCCGGCTAACTGCTCAGAGCACTGGCTGGGCACAGGGAAGGCAACAGGGGACAGTGGGACCCTCACAGCTTCCAGAGGGAGTCTGCAAAGCAGGGACTCCAAGTTCCTGTCGGCAAACTCCTATCATCGTCATGTGAAAGCCTCTGAGAACCCACTCCCTTGAGGATGTGTAGTGTCCCACTGCCCCCGGGGGACCTGTTCCCATCCTGGTGACCTCAAAACAAAGGTCTCAAGCTTCTCAGGACAAAATAGGGAAACCATCAGGACCCCATGTCCCTGCCACTAGTTATGATGAATACAAACTGCAGGGTGGGGGGTGCGGGGTGTAGGTAAAGTTGAAGGTAGAGTGGAGTAGGGTTTCACAATGAAACCTTGGAAAAGAGAGAGAGAAGAAAGCAGAAAAAGAGGACAGGACCTTAGCGCTTGCCTACACCAGCCTCTGTGGGGTGGGAGGCAGTGGAGACATGCCGGAGGGGCTGACACGTGCTTTAGCCCAAAGATTTAGTGGGCATTGCTAACCATGTCTTCGAGAGAGAATAAGGAATACCTTCTCAGTTGTCAGAGCACGTTGCAGAAAAGTTACCATAAGTGACAGAAAAATAAATTCATGTTTCTGGGATCGAGTTGAGGTCCAGAATGAAGGCTCAACCACTCTGTATCATAATACCAGAAAGATATCAAACTTTGGGGTGAAAGACCAGACCCAGGAGGAAAATAAACTCCTCCTTTAGCATATATGCATATTATCAGCAGCAAAGCAGAATGAAATGTTGACATCTCTTGGAGACTGTGAAGAAGCGAAATAGCTGATCACATATTTATTGAGAGCTTACTATAAGCAGGCATTGTTCTATGTACCTTATATATGTTAACTCACATAACGAGAAGAGTAAAATTAGTATCCTCTTTGTAGAGAGAGAAAAAAACGGAAGCACAATGAGGTTAAGTAATTTTTAATTCCCCCAAAGTTACGTGATAGTAAACAATAGCAACCCTGCAGAATTTCTTGGAATCAAGGGAAAAGTGGAAATTGATTGGTTAGTACCCATCAAAACTAGTTAACGCTTACTAAGGCCTTACTGTTTGTGCTAAATATCCGTTTGCCCCCAGATCTATTCCCTACCATGGCTTCCGGTTGGGTTTGGCCAATGAATGAGGTCAGGGTGTTTATGGCTCTCTCCCTGCTGCACCATGAGTTGGCAAGGACTGGTCAGTTCTGCTGATGGCCACAGCACCTGTCGAGGGGCCCTCTCTAAAGCGACAGCTTTCTCCCCAGCTGCTGATCAATGCACCCTCCCCATGCTCCTTAATAAGGGTGGTAACCGCTCCCTGCTGTTGTCAGCCCTGGGATGCTTCATCATCCCCACTCTGTTCCTTCAACCCCATCCATCCCTTTGTAAATGGCCCCCTTCATTACTCTTCTCAGTTGGCCCACTGGGCGTGTCAACTGTTCCCTGCCAGGACCTTGACTGATAAATGATGCTCTGAGTGCTTTCCATGTATTAACTCATTTAATCCCTATATCAGTCGTATGAGTGAGTGAAGTTATCCTCATTCTACAGCTAGGGGACTGAACTTGAGAACGGCCATGGGTTGACTAACTGTCCCAGGTCACACAGCTAATTAGGTGGCCAAGGCTTGATTCGACACCTACAGTCGCACTCCTGAGCATATACTCTTAACTACTATGCAATATTGCCTTTCTAGCCTAAGAAAAATGTCTTAACTTTCTGGGCTGTCTTGATTGTTCTATTTTAGCGAAAAGAAAAAACATTTTTAAGTGCCATTAAAGACTCACCTGCGAGCATGGTTCCCAACTCTGTGGCCCCCTAAAGGTTGTTAGTCCACCAGTGGGCACAAAAGGGAGTTGGTGGTATATAGCTGAGTTTCAAACACCAACCCTAATAAAGAAAGGGACTACCATTCTCATTTCACAAGTGATGCTACACGTCAGTACAATGATCCCCCAGCTTCTGAAGGTTCATGACCAGCGTGAACGAACATCAATGCCACAGAAGCTAGGCTGGCTCCAGCATTTTCCAAACTCCGCTGTGGGCTGCAGAGCACTATGTTGCAAGAGGCTAGTAAGTGCTCCTTGAAAAACAACATCCCACCAACAAAATGTTCACTCTCATTGTAACCCTGCTTTGGAAATTCAGAAAGTGCACTAAGCGTTAATAACAGGAACAGAAGCCCCCTTAACTAGCTTTTCCCAAACTTATTTGAACACAGTATATTTTTTTGGTGGACACTTATTAACAGCTTTCCTAAATATATATTTGACAAAAACTTTTATTCTGGATTCCCTTAATAGGCACATAGTTTTAGCCAATTATAATTATTTGCCTCTAAGGTCATTATCACTTCCATTCAGGGTTTTTTGAGTTGCTAAAAATGTCTACCAGCCCAGGGAAGAGATCCCAGGATTACTAAGGTGTCCCTCTGGCATACAGTTTGGTGAGGATACACTTAGAGGCACCCTGAGAAATCATTGTCTTTTTTCAGAAATTTCACCTAGTGTCATTCAAGACCAGTAAATCTCTCAACAAATCTCATTAAAGAAAATATAAACCAACACTTATTGTCAGACTCCAACCCAAATTGTCCTCCTAGCTCCCCAGGCCTCATCTGTCCATGCTACTAGTTTACCAGACAGCACACAGGAATACGGTTAAATATTTGTGTCTAGGCATCCAGAATTTCCTACAATAGTCCAGATTTCAAATATACTTCCAACTTTTCCCATAATTAACAAAATATACCAGAAATTCTAATCAATGAGTATTTTAAAAATTGATTAGTTCAAGCTGGTGCGCAATGCTTATAAAATAGATCCAAATCTCAGAAAAAGGGGGGGTGGGGGTGGGGGAAGAATGTGGCTGGGGAAACAGGGAAATAATTGAAAGTACTCAAGAAAAGTCCCATATACTTGTCACATTGTTGATGCCTAGTATTTGATATGAATTCATGTTATATAAAAGTATCCCCCAATTCTGGCAGCAGAGTGAAGGGGAAGGACCTAGACTCGGGGTAACATACGTCAATATGTAGACCTTCTGCATGGAGGCACTTGGCTTCCAATCTGAAGTAGTTTAATATCTATTCAAAGTAATAAAATTTTACTCTAGTGCCCAACTGAGCATAAAGCAAAAGAGGAAATACAAATGGCTACATGCATAGAAAATGTTCAACTTCACTAGTAACAGAAGAAATTCATAAAAAGCAATTAAGATGGTCCACATTAAATAAATCATAATAATAAATGTCAAAAAGGATGTAATTAAACATCTTTATTGCCCCATCCCTTTTAGAAACTAATTTGGTAATATTTATCAAGAAACTTAAAAGGCTTCAGACCATTTGACCCAGTAATTCCATTCTACAACATCTACCTATAAAGATAATATTCAATATGGAAAAATCTTCATGCAAAAACTGTTTATCATAGTATTTTTATAATAGCAAAAAACTGAAAACAAACCTAAACTCCACCACAGAGGGAATCTATGGTACATCTTCTATGTAGATACTATGCAGTCATTCAAAATGATACTTAAGCATTGTTTACAGGAACATTGTAATGGGAAATGTAGAAGAAAAAAGGAAAAGAATATACAGATTAAAAATGAAGAAAAAATGCATAGACAAAATAATGGAAACAAATATGCTAAAATGTAAACCGTATTTGTCTAGGTTAATGCAGCTCAGAGGTTATACACAGACCAACGCTAGTCCATGCACTGTTACCATCCATGACAGGATAAGTAGACCATTTTAGAGAAAGCATTTGGAAGCTTAGAGCAATTTGATCTGCCGAGACATTCAAGTGCATACTTTGTGGAATCACCTCGTTGAACAGGGTATAGATCAGCTTGAGTGCTGTCAAACTAGGGTAGAGAATTACAGGTTCCATGAGCTGCATAGTAGTCACACCCAGTAGGGCATTCCACACAAAGGACCGGAAATAAAAAAGAACTAGCCTTTCACGTAGACCACTGGTCTAGATGGTGGTACTGTAGGTAAGTATTTTTATCCTCTTTTTCCTGTATTTTCCAAGTTTTTTATAATGCTATGTTGCTATTATACGGAAACCTAACATTTTTTTTGAAATGCAAGCAAAAAGAGGAAAATAAATGTCACTGGATTGTTATAGTCCTGGAAAACTTTTCTGTAGAAATGTACCAATATACATTGAGGCAGGAAACATAGCGGTTAGGAAAATAGATTCTGGAGCAAACAAACTGGCTTAAATCCTGACTCCACCATTTACTGAGGGACTGTGGGCTACGTGCTCAACCTTTCTGTGCCTCAGTTTATTCACTCATAAAACGGGGATAATAATAGAACCTATTTCATACATACTCATAGGGTTTGGCAGGATTAAATGAGTCAGTATACAAAAAGCCCTCCAGTATAAAACAGTGCCTGGAACACAAACACAATAAGTTTTATATTGGCATTTGCTATTATTATTACAAATCGGGGGAGGGGATGATATCCACCATCAGACCACATTTACATTTTTTATTTGCAAAATGGGTCAAGGGGAGTGGTAGAAGTAGTAGTACTAATAGCAAGTAATAACTTCATGTGTGTGCCAGGTACCACAACCCTAGAGACTGGTACCAATGTCTTTTTATTCCCATTTTGTAGATGGAGAAACCAAGGTTCAGAGAAACATTGAAATGACTTGGGCAGGGTCACCAAACTATTAGGTCTGTTTCCCTCCAAGGCCCTGGACTATAGGCATGGGAGGGGGAGGGTCCATAAAGTCTAAACTGCGAGCCCCTTAAGAACTGAACCACCCTGTGTCTCATTCCCAGGGGGAGCCAGTGTTGCCAGCCTGTGCAACAGACCAAGCCACAAAGAAAACGCAGGACTTGTCTCCAGCCAGGGTCCTCCCCTAGTCCTCCCCACCAGGCCAGCCACCAGCCAGCTGGCCGTTCTCTGCAGCCTGGGCTGAGTGTTGCGCTCAGGGAGTGAGCTAAGCCCCAAGGCGGGCAGCGTTGGAATGTAACGGGAGGATGCAGAGGCTCATGAGTCACTGGCTCCCCGCCTCCTCAAGGCCCTGAGTGTAATTTATCATCTTCATCACCAGGTTTTCTGCTCCTAGTTGGCCAGGGGTTGGTGGAGAAGTCATCCCTAAAAGGAAATCAGTCTGTTAACAAGTCCCCTTTCTCCCTGCCAATGCAACTGAAGGCAAGAGAAGGAAGCACACTGGCAGAGGCCAGCTGTTTCCTGGTGTGGAAGAATCGCAGGGAGCACAGAGGCCTGTCCTAAGCAAGAGAACACTTAGCAAGACGCTGGCTTCAGGCATCCCTTGGAGATACGCTTCCAGGCTTGCCTTCTCCAGCGAAAAATCTGGGACCACTGACTTAGTGTGTCCTTTCCAGAAGAATGTGAAATCTCCCAATCTTTATCCTAAAGGTGGAAGGAAGAAAACAAAAGCACTTTCCCCAGAGACTGAAGGCAGGGGGCCTGGGAGCGGAGAAAGAGTTAAGAATACACAGGATTTTATTTGGAAATCCAGAACATCCTGTCTGTACCAACTGCTGAGGATAGGAGTCTGAGAATTTGATGCTTAAAAATGTGTGGTCAAAAAGAAGCTTTTCCTAAAAATTAGACACTGGGATAACTTTTAGTTTCCATTCTCTCTTTTAAAGACTGAATTCTTATCAAGAAATAAGAGTTTTAAAATCTGACTAGGCATTTTTTTTCCTTCTCTAGCATTTCCTTTCTGGAAAGCAATTTGGTAAGATGTAGCAAAATTCAAACCTAGCAAATTTTTGACTCAGGCATTCCTCTTCTAAGAAGTTATTGTACAGATAAATTTGCACAGAATGTTTTTATTTGTTTGGAAGCATGTCTAAAGCAGCACTGTTTGGAACAGCAAAACCCTAGAAAAAGCTTACATGTTCATCGAAGGGGAAATGGTTAAATTCAGCTATGACATTCCATGCAAGTATAGGGCAGTTTTAAAAAAAAAAAAATGAGGTAAATTCCATAATGGGATAGATATTGAAGACATATAGATAAGTGGAAAAGAGCAAACTGATGGACACTCTTTACAACAGCATTCCAGTCGTATAAAAACAAAACAAATTACACATGCTTGCAAACAGAATACCTCTGACAAGCTACACTGTTATCCTGGGGAGTGGGGATGTGAGGGTAGAAGGGAACCCTTACTTTTCAGTTTATATTCATGGATTCTTTGAATATTTTACCATAAACATGAACATTTTTCAGCTAGTTTGATAAAAATAGAAATGATAATGTCAACTGGCTATGCATGCTGTGAACAAGAAGTACGTTCCCTGAGGGCAAAGGCACAGCTCTTTCCCAGAGCCTGACACTTTACAAGTACCCATTCCTTTCATCTTCAGGACAACCCTGGGAGCTGGGTATTAGTAATACCTCATTTTGCAGCTCCGGAGGCAGGGGGGCTCAGAGAGAATGATTAACCCACCCCATGTAACCCCATCAGTGTGCAGTGAATCAGGCTGGGAACCTGGCAGTCTGGTTCCAGAGACCGGAAACCTCCCTCCCAGGCTAACTCTCAAAGAAGGTTTGTTGAACAAATGGATAAATGAGAAAAACCGTCAACACCCTCAGAGACTAGAGAAACAGTAAATGATTAAATGGTTACTATTGTTACTATTTATTCCTCTTCGTTAATCATTATTATTGATGTATAAAATATAAATGCTACTAAGGAAAGACTGGTGTTATATGTGGGAAAAGCGTTGTAGTCTGAAGAAACTGATTCAAATCCCCACTTTACCACTTAGTAGCAGAGAGAGGTCTTAGGTCGTTTCACCTCTCTGAGCTCAGTTTCTGCATCTGTAAAATGGGGGATGACAGAGTAACTCTGGCATCACATGTGAAAGCCTCTAGGCGCTTGACATATGTTGGATATGTGTAAAAATAAAAGGAAAAGATGCTGAGGATGGAATAAGCCATGCCTGGAGCATTACCAGCAGACTCTATCTTTCTCAACCTGCTGACTTTTAAAAATGAACTGAAAAACTTATATTTACACATATTCCAATGATCTGATGGGGAAAGCAGGGTTTTTAATTGTTCTGATTCTGTCTCCAAACCATTGATTTAGGACATTTAACACTATCTCCAAATGCCAAGCTTAATTTGCCTTGGGTCGGAAGCCAGGCTGCCCAGCTTTGACTGTTGATTTTAGGGGGCGTCCCAGGAGGGCCTGGGGTCCATCGTCCTCCTGGCCCACCGCCAGCCTGCAAGCCGGCTTCACCTGGGACTCAGGAGAACTGGCCGTGTGAGGAGGCAGAGCATTTGATGGATTTTCACTGTTTAATTAAGTGCAGCCAGGGCCTGGGGCCCATGCTGTGCCTTTAGGCATGGAATTTGTCATGGGTTGCACAACTAACTCGGTCTGAACCCATTTGGCCAGGGCAGAGCCCAAACTCCCTCCCCCAGGAAGCCCTTCCTTCTGTCCTTTGAAGTCTCCAGGGTTCATCTTTAGGAGCCCATTTCTCCCCACACTAAGCGCTGCCTCCAGGAATATCTCCAGGAATCTGAATTCAAAATCTGACCAATGATTCCCAAACAGAGTCAGTGAAAATCTGCTTTACAGAACATTCCAGGCTGCTAAGCCATTCTTCAGTAAACATGTTCCCTCCCCATCACTTCACTTAGCATCCGGGGGGCTAGAGAAAGCCTATTTCCCTCGTGATTCATGAACGTCGTTTTTCTTTTATTATTATTATGGAAAATTTCAAACATACCCAAAAGTTGAGAGAAAAGTACAACAAACCTCCACATACCCCCATTATCCTGCCACAATGAGCAACTTGTTTCTACTTGTTCTTCTCTATATCCCACAACCTATGCTGGATTATTTGAAGCAAATCCTAGAAATCTGATCTTGCATCCACAAACAGTTCAGTAGGTATCTTTAGAAGATAAGGGCCCTTTTTTGTTGTTGTTTCTAACATAACCACACCACCCTGCACATACCCTACAAGTTAACTGTGATTCCTTAATTTCCCATTTTCCTGTCTCATAAATGACTTGTAAAAACTGATTTGTTTGAAGCAGGATACAAACAGGGTTAAGGCTGGGTTTTGAATTGCACCTTCATTAGCTCTGGCTCTCTCATCTCTCTGCTTCCCCTCATGCCATCTAGCCTGGTGGTTGAGTGTGTGGGCGTTTAAAGCCAAATGACACCTCTCACCAACTGTATAGTCTTGGGCAAGTAATAAGCTCCCTGCTTCAACCTCCTCATCTGGAAAATGGGAATAATAATAATTGCTTATCTCATGGGGTTACTGTGAGGATTAAATGGAATATAACATGTAAAATACTTAGAAGATGCCAGACACAGAGCAAACAATATTAGATTTTATTGTTATTCTTTTCTGAAAGACAACAACTTCCACAGAGCTCCCAGGCGCAGCTTCCAGGCAACCCAATACAGTCACGGGAGGGAGAAAACATGGGGAAAAAAACCTGTGCACCTTTCCATTTTTCTTAAACCTTTGTGCCACTGTTCACAGCAAGGAAATCTCTAGAATCTAATTGTCTGGGTTCAAATCCCATGTCTTCCCCTTGCTGGCCATGGCAGAAATGATGCCTGCTTCCTCTCCCCCTAGGCAGACAACTACACTATGTTCCTCAGCCTCCCCCGTACCTAGGTATGGCCACATGAGTTTAAGCCAGTGAAAAGCAGGTAGTGATCTATACCATGTCCAGGCCTGGCCCAACAAAACCTCCCCCTACAGTCCTTGCTCTCTCTCTTAACTACAGACAGGTGAAAACTTGAACAACCTGGAGGAAGGCAGAGCCATACGATGAAAGGGGCCTGGATCCCCAGATGACCACACGCAAGGCATCCAATCCAGGACATCCCCACTGCGATCTTCTGTGAGCAAGGTGTCTTTACGTGAAGCTCCTGAAAATCTGAGGTTTATAGTACAGTAGCCTTGACCTTGGTCAAGTTACCTGGCCTCTCTGTACCTCAGTTTCATCATAAGTAAAGGGGCAAAGATGTCAACGGTACCTATGCTTTGGGGCTGTTAAAAGATCAAATAATTTAATGTATGTGAAGCTTCTACCACAGTGCCTGGCCCGTAGCACCATTACCCAAGTACTTGTCCCTGGTGTCCTCGCGTCACTACAGTCATTGATGTTAGTATTATTGTTTGAAAATTCAAGAATTTTCACTCACATTTCACTTACATGTGCAAATGTAAAGCTTTGCTATTTTCCTGATATGATTTTGTCACAATTTGGGGTCGACCTTGTATTCCACCCAAACAATTTCCAATAAAATAATGGCAGCCAGTGTACAACAGGATTTGGCAAATGACAATTTGTGTAACAGGACATATTTCAAGAATACAGTCATTCTGCAAAATGAAATGCATCTAAAACAAGATGCGACATGTGTCTGGTGCTCCCAGTCAACGTTAAAAAATGCGAGGTGCAGACTTCCTTTGGGCGCACCGTTCTGGGTTAACAGCCAGGCCTCTCATAATGCTCAAGACCGAGGAGATGTGCACTCGATTCTATGGAATTTCAAAAGCAAGTGCCCTGGCAGTTCCTCGAAAGATTACACACAGAGCTTCCATGTGACTCAGCAGTTCCACTCCCAGGTGTACACCCAAGAGAAATGAAAACCACGGTCTACACCGAAATCTGCACACGAATGTTTATAACAGCATTATTCAAAATCACCAACAAGCAGAAGCAACTCAAATGCACATCAATGGACGAATGGATATACAAAATGTGGTATTATCCATGCATTGGATTCAGCATTAAAAAGGAATGAAGCATTAACACATGCTGCAACATGGTTGAACTCTGAAAACATTATGCTAAGTAAAAGAAGCCAGTCATATGAAATGTCCAGAACAGGGAAATCCAGAGAGACAGAAAGAAGACTGTGGTTGCTTAGGGCTGTGGGAGTACACTGAGGGGGAAATGGGAAGTGATTGCTAATGGGTATGGGGTTTCTTTTTGGGGTGATGAAAATGTTCTAAAATCGATTGTGATGATGACTGCACAACTCTGTGAATATACTAAAAACCAATGAACTGTATAGTTTAAATGGGTGAGTTGTACAGTGTATGAATTATATCCCAGTAAAATTGTTATATTTAAAAACAAAAACCAAAAAACCAAATACACACTCCTCTATCCAGGTGAGACCACCTCTGCCTTGGACTTGTGCTTCCATCAGAAACCCAAGCATGTTCCCGCCTCATCAGAAGCCTTTGAGAGCTCCGGACCCCGTGTTAAAATCCAGGTTTGTCTCTGGATGCAAGTGACAGTGTCATGATACACACATGCCGAGTCTGGAGCACAGGGGAGAGGTCATGACTGGAAGTGTAGTTTGGAGAGCCACCAGCACATCCAAGTAGGAGATCAAATTGTCATCCACACTCCCATGAAAACCGATAAGCCACTGACACCACCCTGCACAGACACAACTGTCCAACACCAGAGATACAGCAGAGATTTTTTTTTTTTCACACAAGAGCAATAAGCTAGACAGCGAATTGCACTTCCCAGAACTAATAATACTGAAAGGTCTAGGTAGCCGGGGGCCCAAATTACTTAAATTGATGTCATATCATTTGAAAAGCTGACATTCAGGCCTTACAAACTGAATGGCAATTGCTATCTATCCAATTCATGGCCCTGGACTCCTGTTTCCCACCTGCTCCAACGCCAGTTTAAGCAATTCTGAACTTTGATCTCTGTGGCAGAATGTCTCAGATTTATTGAAGTGTCAGGTCCCAACTGTGCTAACCATCCACCCCTGGCAGGGCCATTACAAGGTGTGAAATCTGGGTGCCCATCACTCCAGCTGAGTTCAGCACGGCGACAATCAGAAGGAACAAATCAATCTGCCTCTCCATAGTCATCATGAGAGCCTTGTAATTTACCATAATGACAGCCAAGGAGGAAATGCAAGCGAAGGGATCGTTCTGTTCTGCACACTTGGGTATGTGCTGGAGGGTGTGCTAAGCCCACCAAGAGAGGCATTGCAACTCTCAGCCTAGAGGCAGCTGCTACTCCTTGCAAGGGGCTATTTCCAGACTTGCTTTTACCCTGAGAGTTGCTTTAAAATGGAATTGTGTTACCCTCCCCCTGTGTTTTGCAAACAGCATAAAAACTGTCAGTTCCTGCTGCCCCTGCTTCTCCCAGCTGTCGTTATTAACTACCTGCCATCTGCAGGTCTGCCCAACAGGGCCTAGAGTTGTGGATAGATCGCTCAGCCTTATGGTAAATAGGAAAACCCCTCCTCCTGAGGGAAACTTATTTCTAAGCCTGGAGTGCAGAGAGAGAGGGGGTGAGCAAGATAAGAACCAGGGCTCCTTTATGAATATCTTACAGCCTCCCTCACCCACCTTCATTCTTTGGGGCCAGCGGGTTCCGATGCCACATTGAGACTGCAGCCTGACTCTGCACCTCGCCCACTCGGCTGTGTCCTCACCCACCTGAGAAGTCCTGCCAGTTCCTGCCCCCTGAATCAGAGCCCCTCCCAAGACCTGGATGAGCCTCCCTGATTCTGAACCCAGGCACCCAGCAGATGCCAAGAATTCCTTGGAGCCTGCCTCAACCGATCTGGGGTGCCCTGCCCTCTAAACTTGGTGAGGATTTGGATTGCAGAGCCCTTTGCCAGGCTCCTCTCATCCTTCCTCCCCACGGGGGTTCCCAGCACACCCCACCGCCAACGCTACGTTGGCCAAAACAAAAACTGCTTAAGAAATAAATGTTTTTAATTGAAAAGTCAATGTAGTACTGCAGTTGGCAGATTAATAATTCCACCCATGAATGTATTGTGAAAGGGACAAGTGCACAGCCTGCTCCACTGAGCCCCTCGGTGTAACTGGGAGCCCAGAGACCTGGGTTCATGCCAGGAGGGGAGCAGGAACAGGCAGGCAGCCTTGCCCTCGTGGTCCAGCATCGACACCCCAGAGACCTGCCTGCATTTCATGAACAGCATCACCCCTGGCTCCTTAGCATCCGGCAGTGTTTTCTACAATACAAAAGAGGGCAGTGGGTCTGGATTTTAAAAGAGATAAGGTAGCAAGTGAAGGGAATCGAGTATGATTCAGAGATGAAATCAATGCCCTTGACACATGGCTCCAGGGAGAGTGTCTGCCTCCACCACCGACTCCCCAGAAATGCTCCCTGGGGTGCTGGGTGTGATAATTACATACTTCAGCTGGCTCAGATCCATTCTTCAGAGATGAAATGAGACACCTGACTACTGATTACTAACGTCCTTTGAGTAAACTAAGGCCCTGAGGCATCAGCTCCACCCACCTGTCACAATCCAACTGAAATGCAAAAGGTACCCAATACCTGTCCCTTCTCTCGTCAGCTGGGGGTGGGGGTGGGAGTGGGGGGCTTTTTCCTCTGCCTCCCACAGGTTCCTCAACAACTATTTCTACTGAAGCACTTCGCCCACGGTCTTGCTATTACCTCTCATTTGTCTGTGCTTACCAGGCTGTTGCGGAAAGTCCCCTAGTTCAGACGATGGGAAGGTGGGGAGGAAGTGCTCAAGAGAAGGAACCCCCCCGACAAAACTGCAGCTGGGTCTCACATCAGAGGGGGATGGAGGGTGGTGGCTGTCACCCCAGGGAGCTTCAGGGCTGATGATTTCCAAAGAGGCCACACCTGGGCTCTGTCCGAGGGTGAGCAGGCACTAGGGGTGATACATGGGGCCATGTAGATGGAAGAATGGTTACAGGAGAATGTTCTGAAAGAAAGACCTGCCAATACTAGGGTCTCACTTTGAACACACCACCAGGCCAGGCGGGAAATCTGCTCTCCTCTGCTAGCAGAGCAGAGCAAGCAAACAAAGAATCTGGAGAAATGGTTAAACAATGGCACATTGACTCAAAGGAATATTATGTACCATGAAAAAGGTTGTTTAATAAAATTTGTAGTAACATGAAAAATGTTTACTGTATAATATTAAATGAAAAAAATCAGGAATCAGCATTTTATCGGTATAATATACATGGTATGCTCACAATTATAAAAAGAAAAAAATTATAATAGAGAAAAAAAATAAAAAAAATAAATATACCAAAATGATCACAGTGATCGTCCTAGGATGCTGGAACGTTGGATGACTTTTTTTATCTTTCTATTTTTCCATAAATTCCATAGTATGGGTTAATTTTATCATGGAGAGGAAAAACTTTTACTTTAAAAAAATGAAAAATGATTGGCTCATTCTTTTCCCCAAGAGAGTGTACAAGAATATTTCTGTGTAAACTGAGAACATTCACTACTACCCCATCCACGGCCTAACATTTCCCTAAAGCTGGTTCGAAGTGAAGACAATGACACTAGTCACAAAGTGGGTTTACCAAGGCCTTGGCAGTTTGGCCTGTTCCAAGCAAACAGAACAGCTTAGCACATCCTTAGAGAACTAGATCTCGGGTGAGTGCTACAGTGACACACACACTGGACAAGTATTTGTCCCAGGTCTGAGAATAAAAAATAAGCAGCTGCAATCAGCAAAGCTCGGGGAAGGTGTGGCATTGACCCTGTCTCTTTTCTTGGTTAAGTATATTTTTGACAAGGGGGGGATGGGTAGTTACGGGACCCTCTTGTTGAGAGGTAACGACTGCTGCCCTGGTCTGGTCTGGTTTTCAGATTTCCTTAGCTTGGCACCCGAAGTGAGTAAATGCAGCAGGAAGGGATGGGCTGAGCAGGAGAAATGGGACAGAATTGGAGAAATTAAGGAATTCTAAATCTCTCTTGTAGAGTTTTCATCTGTACACTTCTCCTATCTCCCCCAAATCTTGCAGAAGAGCTATTTCACCTAAGTACTTCTTCATTTAAGCACTCTGCCGTGAATATGTGCAAAGCAGTTTACCCAAAGCAAGATTTTCAAATGAAAACAACAAAGAAAAAAGAAAACAGGCCTCCACTGTCTGTCTGGTCACCACCCTTGAACAGCAGTGTTTTGCAGGCTCACTGCCTCGCTGCACAGCTGGCCGCCCACATATTCTAGGACCTGAACCTCTGGTCTTGGGGGCCTTCATGTGTCTGCCAAATAACAGGACTGACTAATGATGTCTCCCGCAGAGGGTAAAGAGATGTCCTGTGGGTGGGGGGCGATTTCATAAGCCACATACACACATGCACATGCATATGCACACAAAAACAGCCAGAAACTGAGGCCTGGATGAAGTCCAGGGAACAGGGAGTCACCTGAGATTAGAGCAGCTTTTGGAGTAACCTGGGGACTCCCGCAGTGGGAATAAGATGCCCATTGATGATTCCAGAAGGTGGTTAAGAAACATTTACGGAGCATCTGTGAAGGACCTGGCACCATGACAGGCACCTGGGAATACAAATACAAGCAGAACAAACACAACACCTATGCTCCAGGAGCTACCAGAGAAAAAACGAAGTGAACAAGGCCCAGGGCCTACACCAGTCCCAGCCTCTCGTCCAGGGAGCTCTGGGTCCCAGGCAAAGCCCTCATTTGAATTTCCTGCTGATTCAGGCTGCAGAACATATCAAAAACTTGACCGAATGTTCACATTTCAAAAAAAATTTTTTTTAAATTATTTTATTATTGATATTGTTGTAGGACTTTCCCCAAGTGTTTTCTTTTATCCACAAAAGGGAGTGAAGATTTTAGATGCTTACAAATGTTTATATGACAGTTTCATCTCTTCTCCTGTACTAATGGCTAAAACCTAATTATGAACCATGTTTATTAGCCAAATGGAGATATTCTGTGAGACAAGGAGACCGAAGCCTAATATGGAGGTGTCCTTGGGCTGGAGCCCACTTATCCTGGTATCCATCTCCTCCTCCCAACACAAAGGTGCCTTCAATAGTGGAGAAGAGAAAGATGTCTGTGTGATGATGTAATTCCCAGACTACCCTATACAGACAATAAAACTGAATTTGAGAAAAGCCTGGTGAAATCAGATCTCGGAAATCAAAGAAGAGCAGAGCTTCAAGGGCCCAAAGAGGTTATTTAGCCTAATTCCCTGATTTCATAAATGGGCAAATAACATCAGAAAGGAGAAGAGACTTGTCTAAAATTATACAACCAGTTAGTGGTGGAGTATTTTCACCAAGGTAAAGAGGGGAAATTCATTTCATAGAAATTCCAATGGCAGGATGCTAAATATTATACCCAGCAGGAGGGCTATGAGGAGAAGGACTCACTTCATAGCTTGTGACATGCACACCCATGGAGGGCTGTGACCCAAGGTGGCCTGTGCTAGCAGAGATACGGACAGGGTGCTGCGGGATCACAGAGAAGGCAGCATTTCACTCTACCTGGGGGAGCTATGGAAGGTTCATGCAGAAGGGGATATTTGACTTGGGTCTTAATGAATGAGTAGCAGATTGTTATGCAGAGATGGGAAGAAGGTCATTTCAGACATGAAAAAGCATGTACAAAGGTAAAAGCATGTGAAAGAAAAGGATGAATTAGGGGAATGAGGAGTGGTTTGGTGTGATTGAAGTGGAGGCTTCTTGGAAGGGAAGTAGAGGAGAAAGAATCAAAAAGGTAGACTAAGGAATAGCTGTGACGGTCTCGAATGCCATGCTAAGAAGTCTATTCTGGGGCAGTGGAGGAGTTATCGTGTTTTTAAAAACAACCTATAGGCAAAAAGATGAAGGATGGATTGAATGAAAAAGGACTAGAGAGAGGAAAACCAGTTGTGTAGCTACTACAATATTTCAGGTGGAAAATAAAGAGGGTATATTTTTGAAAATAAATAATCAAAAACAAGAAAAAAGAGCACCTATGAGGCCTGACTTAAAACCGTGATATTTAGAAGGTAGAATCAGCAGAACCGTATGACAGATGATTAAATGTGAGGGATGAAACAGAGCAAGGGTTGGCAAACTATGGCCAGTGGGCCAAATCCAGCCTGCCATCTATTTTTGTACAGCCCATGGACTAAGAATGTGTTTTTTTATATTTTTTAATGGCTGAAAAAAAAAAAGCAAAAGGAGAACATTTCATGAAACATGAAAAATATTATGAAATTCAAATTTTAGTGTCCATAAATAAAGTTTGATTGGAACACAGCCACACTCATTTTTTTACATATTGTCTATGGCTGCTTGTGATCCACAAGGGCAGAGTTGAGTAGTTGTGATAGGGACTGTAAGGCCCACAAAACCTAAAATATTTACTATCAAGCCGTCGGAAACAGAAGACGACTGCAACACTTCCACTTTACGCTGGGACACTGAAGCATAGAAGCAGATTTGGGCAAGTGGGACAAATAATAATTCCACTGAGTGCTTGTTGAGTTTGAAGATCCTGTGGCTAATCCAGGAGACACTGGAAAAGATATTTCTGGACTAAAGGTGACGGGTCTGGATTTAAGATATGGATTTGGGAATTGTCGATGGGCAGGTAGTAGTTGAATCCACGGGAGTAAGTGAGATAACCCAAGGGAAAGAAAAACAGAGTAATGCAGGTGGAATCAGAATCCCCAGGAAACACTACTGGGGGATAAACAGAATAAGAAAAGCCTGAAAAGAGGTCCGAAAAAGAGTGGTCAGGATTGCAAACAAGAGAGTGGATTTTGGTGACCTCAGCCAGGGAAATTTCTGCTGAACAGTGGGAACCACCATCTCTCTCACCTGCAGCCTCCTAACTCATCTCCCGGCTTCCACCTCTGCCCCCTTCAGTCAATTAACACAGCGGCCAGTGTGATCCTTTTAAAACAGAAGTGAGATCATGTTATTTCTCTGCACAAAACCCTCCCAAATCTCCCCATCACACACTGAGTAAAAGTCTTCCAACAGCTTGCAGGGCCCTACATGATCTCCTCCACCCTCACCCTACTTACCCCTGGGCCCTCGGCACCTCTCACAATTGTGCTCACACATTAACCTCCCGGCTAGGCTAGTCATCCAAACACCAGAGCCACTCTTGCCCCAGGATCTTAGAATTTGCCTGCATTGTTCCTCTCTCCAGTATACATATGGCACTGTTCCCTACCTCCTTTGGTCTTTACTCAAGTATGCCCTTCTCAGTGAGGCCTTCTCTAGCCATCTTATTTTAAACTGTCAACCATCTCCTACCCTACAAAATTCCATTTCTTCTTTTCCTGCTTTATTTCACTCTACAGCACTTACCATTCTCACAAAAAATAAATATATTTTACTAATTCACCTGATTTATTATCCATCTCCCGTACTAGAATGTGAGTTCCATGAGTGCAGGGATTTTTTTTTTTTTTTTTTTTTAATTTTATCCTGCTATATCCCCAGCACCTAGAACAGTGCTGGGCACATGGTAGACACCCACTGAAGAATTGGTAAAAGAATGGGGAGAGTAGATGGAGACTAGGATATAAGAAAGAGGAAGCCAGTACGGATAACTCTTTCAAGACCTCTAGCCTCTAAAGGAAGAAGATAGGGATGGCTTAAGAGGGAACCAGTATCAAGGGATTTTCTCTGAATAGGAAAGACTCAAGCATATTTATGGAATGTTGGGGAAAAGAGCAGCAAGGAAAAGGCTAGGGCTGGTGAAAAAAGGGATATCTGATGGTGTCGAGTCTGGGAGAAAGCAGTAAGGAATGGGGAGAAAGGATATCCTTGGAAGGGATGAGGACAGGAAGGGAGCATGAGAGGAGAGGTGTAGAGATGGGTAGGATTAGCTGGAGTGAGGGGAAGTTGAAGGAACTCCTGTCTCATACTCAATTTTTTATCCCAAGGTCTGGGGAAGGACTTGAGTTCTGAGGGTTTGGACCAGGCACTTTGGAAAATGAAAATGCAAGGTGATTAGGAGAAAAGAAAAGAATTGACAACCCCAATAATGAGGGCTCAGTTTTCTCTAGAAATCATAAATCTGCTACAAAATCAATGAGCAGAGCTTGGGATTCTGGAGAGCCAAAGTGGTAAGTACTAGTATTAGCATAAAAATAATAAGTTAATGTCCTCATTGGCCACCTCAGGCACTGGATGAAATGCAGATCTCTGGGGGATAACAGCTTAAATAAATGGGTAAGGGAGGGGAATGACCATTGCTGCTGACCTAATTTGGGGCAGCTGCAGCAGATCCAATTCGAGATGGTGTTTCTGGAAAGAGCAAGTCTTGAAGACATCTGGAGGAAGAAGGATGAAAAGCGTGCCTTTGGAAGGTAGAATCTGAAAGGCTAGGTTCTTAGACACAAAAGTGCCATAAAGAGAGTAAATGGGGACTGGAAACCCAAAAGAAAAGATCCATTGGAAAAAAATTAAGTTACTTAGCTATAACTCATGAATATGGACCCAGATATTTTAAAATGCTGAAATTTGACATCTTGGGAACCAGGAGAATCTGACTTGCAAAACCCTCTTAACCCCTAAAAGTACCAAAAATAGGGCCGTATACAGTCATGGGCTACTAAGCTAGTTACAGAACCTATAGAACCTTCTGCAGTCTACAGTGAAAAGACGACACCAATCACAATAGCTACTATTAACTTGCACCATGCTATACGTATTATATACCTTATTTCATTTAAACCTCACAACCCACATATAAAGAAGAAATTTTTATTCCCATTTTTCAGATAGAGAAACAGAGGCATAGAAAGGTTAAGTCACTTATCTTAAGTCATAACAATAAATAAGGGGCTAAACCAGAAGTCAAAACCAAATGTGTCTGGTCCCAAAGACCATGCTTTTAACCCTTATTATCTCTTGCCTTTCTAAAAGTATTTTTTCTTATCAAAACATAGGAGTGATGACTAGTTTTAGCGTATTCTTATAAGTGAGACTTACGGTCATTCTACGGTCTGTGTGGCAGGTTTTCTTAGGAAGACATATTTTATATGAAAGTGTCCACTACATATTCTAACTTACATGCATTATGTCTTATCTGTCTTTGTGGGACACAGCAAGCACCAAATCAATCAATGAGAGTCCCTCGGCCAGGAAAATTCTATCCAAAGCCCTGAGATAACTTGTGGATACAACCAATGTCAGGGTTCTTCAGGAATCATGAACAATGGGAGGTTTTAGAACACTGGGGGGGAAGCGGAAGAAGGTAGTTTCTGCAAAGCACAGACATGTGAGTTTATGCAGGATCCAGAGTAAGACTCCAGGTTTATTGTTCCTGAAGTGGCAGTCAGTGGGCTCTTGATAGGGAAAGAATAATCACGGAGATCCAGCATGCACTCATGAGAACAGATCATTTCAGACCAACCCCACTGCCTTCTTTGATGGGGCTCACAGAACCATCACCATGCAGCAGCAAACAGCTGGAGCTTGGTGAGGGCAAGGTCCCTATAGAAGAGGCATTGCTCATCCATTCTCCAGCTTGCATCCTCTGGATCAGCTGAATAACAGAATCAGGATTTAAACAATTAAATATAACAGGGATTTAAAAAAAAAAAAAAAAGACTTTGCACTTACTTGGTTCCAAAAACCAAATGAATAAATCCAAGATAGGGATGGTTCTAGCTTAGTAATAACAAATATAAAAATGTCTTTGAGTAAGCTGATAGCAAGTTCAATGAAAGATAACACTGTCTTGTAGCTGGCAGAATAAAGAAAATCAACCTGAGCTGCATTAATAGAATACAGAGTCTATATTAGAACAAAAGAGATGACAGCCCTGTTCTTATCAGGATTGGTTGGATTAGACTTCTACTGTACTATTGTAGACTTCTGGGCAGCTCTCATTGAGAGGGTCGGCTAGGTATTCTCCACTTCCCCTCCCCTCATGATGAACCATTCTCGGCTCTGCTGTGCCCCTAAGGGAGATGGTCCCTCCATGTGGCATCACCCAGACTCCCTTGCCCAGGTGGCTTCCCACTGAGTTCAACCAATGGGAATCACCAGCAGGAGATGCAAGAGCAAGGAGGAAGAGAGCATGCCCAGTAGTTCTCCCACCACTCTCTCCCTGCTCTGTCTCTGTATTTCTGACAGTGCCTGTATCCCTCTGCAACTACAGTTCCTGTTGGGCAGGAACTCTCTTCAGAGCTCCAGCTCTCAGCTCGTTCTGGTTTTCTCCCCTTGTCTCTTCAGCCCTAGGGGTAGTAATGGGCTTGCCCTTTCTGCTCACCACTAAGTGCCTCAGCATCCTTTCTTGGCTCTTTTAGCCCTGCCCACACCTCTGGAAATAGTCCCCTTACAAAATTACTTTCAAAATTCCAGCTCAGTGGATCTTCTCTTGCCTGCAAAGGCCCTAACTGAAAATGAAGAGCATTTAGAAGTAAACAGGATGCCAGAGGGTCTCAAAATCATGTCTTATGAGGAAGGGCTCCAGGAACTGAGGACATTTGGGCTTGGTGAAGGGAAGACTCCAGAGAACAAGCCAGCCAACTTGAAACAGTTAAAGGCCAGACTCCTCCTCTTGGCTTCAAGAACAGAATAGTAGTAGCTACAGAGAGACCATCTTTGAACTCAATATAAAGTAAACTTTCTAAAGAGTTGGCAAAGGTGGGGTAAGCTCTCCTGGTAGGTCATGAGCTTTGGTATTTCTGAGTTGCCCAGTCTCAGGCTGGATGACCTCATGTCAGGAATGCTGTAGGAAAGAGTTAGAGGATGTTTTAGAAGGGGCATTTCCAAGCTAGGATTTCATTATTTGCCCACCACCCGTATACTACTCAGATGTGATTTACCAAAATAACCAAATTAGGGGGAAACATTTCTGGGGCTATGTTCTGGTGCTTCCCACTTCAATTTTGAGGGTAGACGTCTTGCTCTTTATGTCAAGTTGGGTAAGCCTCAACACTGAAGTTCTTTTTTATGCCTTAAGATAACTAGAGAGCATGAAACTTATTTTATATTTCAGCACTTATTTTATATTTCAAGAAGGTGGTCCATTCCAAATTCCAGTTCTCAAACCACTGAGCAGTCTAGCAAAAATTTTTTTAACCAAGCAACTTCTATCTACACACCTATCATTAGTTCTTTTTGAGAACTGTCACCTCATTTTTCAAATAAAAAACCAAAACTGCTCATGGGACAAGTATTTCACATGCAAACTGTCCTAGAAAAAAAATATGATCTCAATTCACCCTAGTGGGAAAAAATGGTTTTTGCAAGAACACCTAAAAGGTGTTCACAGAAGGGTCACCGACCATGGTACCAAGTCTGGGTCGAACCCGGGTTTTCTTCTCAGGTGTGGGCTGATTATTTATTGCACTGCGGTACAGCTAAGGCAGACAGTTCTTCACTCATTCATTCAACAAACATTTCATGTTGATCTCCATTAACAGAGCCGTGTTAGGCCCTCGGGACCGACAACCCTGGGGACCGACAAAAGATCCAAAGGTCAATGCCGCATCTGGACTTCAGCATGTCTAGGAGCGACCTAATCTCAAGCGCCAATGAAGGCAAAGAGTGAGAGTAACGGCGCCCAGAAAAGTTTCAGCAACAACTTGGGAAATGCCAGCCTTCGCGAGCGGAGAGGGCGGGGACCTGGGCCTACAGGAAAACACCGCCTCCGGGCTGGGTCCGGGCCTGAGCTCCGGGTCCGCGCGCCTCCTCCAATATCCGCGCCTCCTCTGCCCTCAGGCCTCGCGGCGCCCGGTCCCAGCCCAGCAGCGGCGACTGCCCGATCCCCAGCCCGGGCTGCTCGACCTGAGCGCCGCCAGAACCAGGGAAGCAGCGCCCCGGCGACCGCGGGCAGGGCGGCCGCGGCGCTCACCCACGAGGGGCCGCAGAGCAGGACGCGCATCGCTCCCGCGCGACGTTCCCCGGGAAGCGCGCGCCCGCGCCACCGCGCTCCCCCACCCCGCCGGGCATTCGCGGCGCGCTCCCGGCCGGGCCCTCGGGCCTCGCTCCCTGCCAGCCTGCCGACCCGGCCTGCACTCACCCTCCTTGGCTTTCTTCCTCCGGGCCAGAGTCCCTCCGAGTTTTCCCAAGAAGGAGTCATCTTTCTTCCTGGACGGGGGCGACTTGGGAGTGGGGGACTTGGGGACAGAGGGCGACTTCTGCGGGGAGGTGGCCATGGCGGCGGAGCCGGCAGCCGCGGGCCGGTCGGGACGCGGAGCAGGCGCTGGGCGGACGCGGCGGGCGGCGGCGGCGGGACTGAGTCTGCGGCTTTCCAAACGGAAGCGGAATTATTCCAAGCATTTGAGGCAGCTCGCACTCGCCTTTCCCTTCCCTCTCTCCCTCCCTCGCGCCTCCCTCCGCCCTGGAAGGAGCTGTGCGTTCCGGGGCCCTGCGTCTCAGCCTGGCCCGCGTACGTTTGCTGCCCAGAACAAGGAGGATGCCCCGAATCTCCCCCTTACTGGACAGGCGGCCTTATCTGTTTATGTATATATGTAACCCTCCAGGCTGGGAGCGCTCGAGCCAGGAAGCCTGGCAGAAATCAGGGGTTCAGTGATTACTGAACGAACCAACCTGCTACTCCATCTCCCAGTGTCTCCACCCCAGCTGCTTGAAACTAAGGGGAGAAGCTTCCTCTTCCCCTGGATTTCTGCATGTACAGTTCTTGTGCCCACTAAAGAGAGGGAGCTAGATCCAGAAAGAAATAAAGTGATCCAAAATGTATAAGCTTCAGGCCCCACCGAATGGCACATCCAACTACTACTGCACTAATCCAGTTACTATAATTTGGTTTCCATTTCTTGTCAACTTCCTCTTCCCCAATCCCATCCAAGATTGAGAAGTATTAAGTTCACGAGGACAGGGCTGAGACCTTATTCTTGCAAATCACCTGTTTCTAGCAGCACAGTGGCTTGTCCAAAGGATGATCCCAAATGTTGGTGGAAACATGAATGGGGAGGGCACAACCATGAGCTCCTCTGAGACCCCCAAACCTATCCTGCCAAAAGCAACCGAGTGACAGGCTTATTTGGGCTAGCAGTCAGGGGAGTTCCAGAAACCATGGTGCTTCAAGGACTCATACTGGAAATTTTTAAAAAGCACAATTATAAATTATAAATTAATATAAATTATCACTTGTGCTCTTCTGTCTGGCTCTCTCTCTCTCATTCACTCACCCACACTCAGCACTTTGGCAACTTTGTTTCCTCCATTTGGCCCCTGCCTTTCAAGCTACAGCTGATTGAACCTGGGTGAACACCTGACCCAGAGGGAGTTACTGCTTGGCTGGAGAGCAGCCAATCCAATCATCTCAATCAGTAGTTTGAACTGAACTAGAGAAACCGTTGTCAGAAGTTGAGCACTTTGCTGCTGGGTTGTGCAGTCAAGACGGAGGGTGTCTATTTTTAGCCACGTGGATGCTGATGAGTAGGGAAAATCAGAGACAAAGAATGGAGCAAAGGAGTCTGCTCAAGGAGCCATGTGGCCTGAGTAATGGAAAACTTTGGAGAGTAGCTGCCTGAACCTTGAATCTCTTCCCAGCCCCACCACTTGCAGTTCCTCCAAGGACCAGCTGTGCTTCCTTCCCAGGAGATGTTCCTAAAGCCTTTTAATAAACCATTGGCCTTTCCTTGAACTAATTGGCAAACTGACAAGCAACAATTCCTGACTAGAACAAAAATTCAGCACACAGGATGGTCAATAGTTTCTCAGCAGAGTGGGTGTTCATTTTATATTTGCTTGAGAGTGATAATTTTACTTTTTTGAAAATCATACTTTATATGGTTCCTCTTACCTAACAGAAAGTAGAGATGTCATGATATCTGCTAGAATTTTTCACTCAGGAGCAAATCAGGACAACCCCTGCCCACCCCAGTCACCACTCTGATAAATTTTAAAGTGATGATGAGAAGCCAAAATAAAATTGTTTTGATTTTGACTGCATCAGTAATCATTCTTATTCAGCATACTGGATACATATGGATGTCTCCAAAATCTGCATCTCCAGCCCCAGGGAACACCTATTAGGGAATCATGAACCCACATAGCTGAAAAGCTATATAATCTTGGATAAATTTACTCCCTTTTCTGATTCTCCATTTCCTCATATACAAAGTGTCAGTGGTTGAACCAGAATAGTGGTTCTCAAACCTGATTATGTATCACGAACCTCCAGGGAGTTTGTTACAGTCATTTGCCCATTCTTCAGAAATTCTAATTCAGTTGATCTGAAGAGGGACGAAGGGACAGGTATTTTAAACAGGGGGTTCTGGTGTAGCTGGTCCACACACTGATGTTTGGGAACCTAAGGCCACTTCCAGCTCTAACATTCTATGGTTCTCTATTCTTTACCAATTGCTGATCTGTATGCAATGCTAAGCTCTAAATATAGCACCATCAAAATTACTGATGGAGAGTCCTCAAACTGCCTGTATATGCTTTTGCATATGCAACCCTCTTCAGTAACTTTTTTGCACACTAAAGTGTGAAAAACACTGAGCAAGACTGAACAGTGGAACAAAAGGAAAGTCTCAATTGTCAAATGCTGGCTCCCAGAAAATATCAGCAATATAAGCTATGAATAAGGCAAAAATGAGTTTATCGTGCACTATGGTAAGGGAAAACACTATCTTGACAGAGTCTTCGTAGTATCTCGGAGTAAGGGAAGGCAAAGTAGGGATATTTATAAGGTTTTGGGGTCTGGTTTAAGGAGGTCTTTCAAGGGGGTGGTGCTTGATAAAGATTAGCAAAGGGTCATGATATAATAGTTTAGGATTGGTAGACATAATGAGGCAAGGCTTTCAAAGAGCTTTGGAGAGTAAACAGTCTTTTGAAAAGTCTATTGAAAAGGCTAACCCTTTTGTGTTCATTTCAATGGGATTTGGGGGAAAGTTAAAGTTATTTGCAATTTTTATTTTCCTGAACAAGAGTTTTTTTTGAACTAGTAAGCCATGTGGAAGAAGACAGTGGAACAGTAACACGCAAACCTTTCTGCCTGTAAGGTAATTATCAATCTCTTTTGAAAGGCCAATGAGGGTGAATTATAAATCAGTGCTACTGAAAGGTAGAGTGTAGTATGCAAACCAGTATCCATCCACAAACTGTTATCTGCAATGAATAAATATAAAAATAGAAAGCATTTGAAACTTTTATAGCAATTTAGCAATACAATTTTATATCTTTTTAATAATAATCAGGGGCTTATATTTTGAATGTCTTCAAATTTTTTTCTAGTGGTTCATTTTTTTAAATTGTATTTTACAGTTGGTCTGTGATGAATTGTTCTTTCAACATAGGTTGTTTGAGAAGCCCTGTTCTAAATTGCTTCTGTTTGCTTCCAGGGTTTATATATTCCCTATAGATATTACACATTTTATAATCCTTATGGATGTTAGTAGACCTGTTTTTTGTTTAGAAGTTTAAATGAGATACTATATGTGAAAGCACCTTTGCTCAAGGTCCGGCACTAAAGTAGACTGAATGTAAATCTTGCTTCATCAGAAATATATATGCTGTTCCTTTATAAGAACCAAAGAAAAACTTGCACCCCTCCAATCTAAATTGGTATTTACAATTATGGCCCCACTGAACAATTGCCCCTTTTGGACCAAGTACTCTTTTGGTACTTGGTCATTGGTTTCAACATATTTAAGGGTTAGATTATAAGGACAGCTCATAAAATAAATGTGTGTTGTTGTGAGACTGCTGAATTTCTAGGCCAGCTAACATAGAGGGCCAAGATCTTGGAGAAGGAACCCCAGAAGGGTGAGCCCATCACTTGGGATCACTTTTCCTCTAGGGCATCTGCCAGTTTCAGAAGAGGCAGCTGAGAAGTTGAGCAGGGCAGTTGCCAATCTCACAAGGATAAGTGGAGAGGAGTTCAGAGCTACCAAACTGGGGATGGTGGTGTTGGGGGGGGGGGGGGTGTTGGGCAGTAAACTTTTGGGACTCCAAAAGTCTCCGCTCTAGGAGACAAAGAGAAAATAAAGATATTTTCATTTTAAAAAAAAAACAACAACAAATGCAACTGAGAAAAATTGTTAATAATTGTTAATAGTAGACCTGGACAAAAGGAAATACTAAAAGGTATGTCCAAAGAAAAATGATCCCAGAAGCAAGCTTGGTGACAGAGGAAGGAATAAAGAATAATGTCAAGGGTAAATACGCAAGTAGATCCAAAAGAACATTAACTATGTAAAATAACAATAATGATATCTTCTAGGGTTTTAAAAATATATATCAAACTAAAACACACAAAAGCAAAAGCATTCAAATTGGGGTGCTGCTAAGTAGAGTTAAATGTTCTAAGGTCTGGGCATTGACTGGGATGAAGTAAAAGGAATGACAATTTGTACTGGACTTTGATTAGTCAAGGAATCATGCTGTAATCTCTAGGGTAACCATTAAAAGAATAGTAAAGAGTAACTATAATGACAAAGAAATGGAGAGAAAATGGGAGTCTATGTACTCCAGACAGATTTCATAAATTATATACATAACTCTGTATCTGTCATATTTAAGGCAACTCTTCTTCTGTTTTAATTTTTCTTTATTACTATTTTTTTGAGCAATAACTCCCTCTCCCTCCTCCCACCCCCCACCCCCATCCTGGTAAACACTAATCTACTTCCCATCTCTATGAATTTTAAAACAGATCATTTTTTAATACTAGGGTATTATTATGATTCAAATAATTCTCTTTTTCTTTCTTCCTTTCTCCCCCCCTCCTTCCCACCTTTCCTTTTTTTTTTTCTTTAATACTTTTTGTTATATAGGTTAAAACCCAGGATAGCAGTAAATGAAACATCCTATATCAAATTAAGCCAAAACTCAAACTGAAAGAGGTTTTCACTGAGGAAAGGTGACTTTCCCAAGTGTGAATACCATATAAGGGACAAAGTGGGAGACCCCAGCAGATCACAAGGAGAGTTTTACAAAGGCACTGGATCACGGTCAATAATCGGGGGTTCTTTAAACACGTCAAAGCAGGAGGGGAAGAGAGAAGCCAGCTAAAGCCTCTTGGGAACCACTTTGATCACTGAAAGTAAGGTGTGCTCTCAGGATAAGAGAAATGTGTGAGAGGTGAAATGACCTCTGGAGTGAGGGTCTTCAGTGAGAAGCCTCGTGTGCAAGCCCACCTAGAGAACTCGGAGATATCCGCCTAATGGTAGCCTTAGAAGGCCAGGCTACCAGTGAGCATATCCTCCAGGAGTCTCTTGCCTGGGCATGGTGGCCCAGACGGCAGGGGTGGGGCATTGAGGGCTTCTCTTGGGCAGGAAATGCACCTAAGTGAGAGGAAGTTGGAAGACCGTGGCCTTGGTCTGTGATATGGTGGACTGAGGATGGGGATGTTTTTGAGGCTCACACAGGGTGGCACCACTCAAATGGCCTCTGAGCCAGCAATGGGGGAATTTGTCCCAAGTTCTTTGTGAGAGATGAGTAGCTGACCTGCCCTTCACGAGTCTAATAATGAACTTGAAACACTTTAATAGGGTTTTCCTCACCTTAGCATGATATCTGAGTATCAACTACAGAGGTGAAGCTCCCAGATCAGAAGCCCTAGGTGAATCATCCAGCAGAGGAATGAACACAAGGGAACAGCAGCAGGGACAAAGCTTTTGAGGACAGCAAGGAGCAGATATTACCACGGCAGACCCAACTCGGCAAGGGAGAAAACCTGGACTCCCAGTAATTCTATTGGGTGTATGGTCCATGTCAGAGCCCTCTGAGATTATACCCAAGGTCTTGATTTTCCTCTCCCCTCCCCCTTCCTGGGTCAGCATGATCTGGGGAGCAAGGTCTTCTTTGTTACAGTTGTAATCCACCTTCCTCCCACATTCCACCTCCAGGCTCGCTCGTATGGCCTGGAGGAGCAAGAGTCTCTGCTTCCATCTTTGCTGGGGATGTTAATAAAGCTATTCATACTCCCTAAGTTTCCTTTCAGGGAAGGAGATCAGAAAGATATCTAGCAATGAGATGGAAGCAAACCACCAGGGTCAGGTGGTCTCCTCTGAAAACACTAAAGGAACTGTTGGCCAAAAAGGTATGCAAGAAGCTGGATATTTGGTCAACAGAGGCCAGTTCAGAGAGAAGGTTCCAAAAGGGGTCCACACACAGACTGGTAAGATGAAATCAGAGAGGTGACAATGTTCCAAGAAACATGTTTCCTAGTCTCATCTACTGTTTACCTTTCTTTTTGTAGGAACTATCCATACTTATCCATTCTGTTAAAATTTGAAGTATCTGGCTCTTTTTCTGCTGTTGGAATTCAACACCTTGAGATTCACCATGGCCATTCCAATTATAGTTATATTCTCACCATTCCCATTTTAAAATCGGAGACTATGTACAGCAGACCTAACTTGCAATAGATCCGGGAAGGAGAGAGGGAAGAAGGAAGGCATGCAGGGAGGGGGGAGGGAAGAAAAGGAGTATTAGCTCCATCTCATAAATGAAGACATTCAGGCACAATTGAGTTGCCCATTGTCACCCAGTGAGCAGTGGCAGAGCTGGAATTAGAGCCTCGAATGAGTGACTCTTAGCCTGAGTTACTGTGTTTAGAATGATGATACTCGCTGATTCCTTCTTTAGTTATTGATTTGTTTTCAAACAACACCCTTAAGGTTTTGTTTATACTGTCTATACTACCATATATATAACATGCAGTTTTCCAGTATCTGTTGATCTGCCCTCCCTGCCGCCCTCACCCCTACCCCACGCACCCTCCCTCACCTCTGTATGGTCTGTCTAAGGACCTGCAAAAGCCATCTCACTCTCAGCTGGTCTCCAAAACACTCCCTCAGTTTCCTTCCTCTCCCATTTCCTCGGCCCAGGGTTCTTCGTTCCCTGCCCTTGGGACTGGGGATTTGATTATGTAGTTTATGCTTCTGATTTGGAGCAAAAAAAAAAAATCCCCTGGGGGTCCATGACAGTGCATCAGGGGTACTTGATCACCCAGGATAAACAAGAGGCATCTTCCTAAACTATCTTTTTTATTGAAAGATTTTTGTGAGGGGTAGGAGAGAGGAGGTAACTGTCTTAAACAATTATTTTCACATTAAAGTATATATAGATATAGCATAGAAGGAAACTTCAAAGTGGCAGCTAGGGTTAACATCCCCAGATTTCCCCTGAGCAGGGATGGGTGGCAATGGGAACAGATCTAGGAAAGGAAAGGAAAGAAAGACAAGGAAGAGGAAAGCACAAGGCGTGAGTCTGGATGGAGCTACAAAGCGAGGCCTTGCAGCCTGGCGGTCAGGGCTCAGGCTCTAGAGAGTGACGTCCAGATCCAATGCCAGTTTCACTACTTTGCAGCTGGCTTTCCTTAGGTAAGTTACTCAACCTTTTAGTGTCTCAGTTTTGTCATCTAAAAATAAGGATCATGCTTATCTCAATGGCTTTGCTATAAGGACTAAATGGGATGATGCACTTACAACTTACCACTGCACCTGGCCCACAAAAACAGCGCAGCGTCTGCTGAGCTAGCTGATCAGGGGCACACAGCCTCCTCAGGGAAGCTGAGATGACAGTGGTTTTGCTCTTTTTAATTTCTAGAAATGATCTGGGAGAGGGAGCGAGCATGCCCTGAAGCCTTAGGAACTGTGAGTGGCAGCTAAGGAGTGAAGAAAGGTTCTGTGCACAGGAGGAGGGCATGGGTGAGCCCCAAAATGGGCCCAAGGAAAACCTGAAAAGCACCATTGAGGGTGGCTGGCTGTTCCTTGGAGCCCTTTTCTCAGCGTGTTCATACTGGTGAAACAGCTCTCACCTGCAGTTATGTACGTTCTTCCTCGATACTAAACAGAAAAATTAATCTACAAATATTTCATCAGTAAACAAAACAATGGGGGAAATCCAGTGTGACATGATGGGAACTTCTGGGACCCACCACTTGAAGCAGAGGTGGCAATTCAGCTGAATTATACTCTCACACATCACAAATTTGTATATGCTGGGGTTAAATAAAAAGAACTCGGTTCTGAAAGAGTGAGAGTTGAAGGAAGAGGCCAGTTTCTTTGCAGAAGGGAGCGTGACTGTTGAGTGAATGAAATACAAAACCAGGTTTCCCCAGGTGAGAGGGTGAGTGGAACTGGTTGGGCTGGGATTGGGGTAAGCCCCACCTTCCCTGTCCCCAGCCCTGAAAATAGCTTTCTTTATTGAAAGAGTACACCTGAGGTGAGCTTTCCTGACTTCTCCTCCCATTCGAATCCAATTTTCAGCCCAGGTAAATCCTTCCAGGTGCCCCGGTGGGACTAAAGTGTCTCGTGTTAATTCACAGACTTCAATACGAAACCCCAACTTGGCTCAGGTCTGTTTACTGGAAAGAAAGAAATGAAATGGATGCCACCCTCAAAGATGCAGGCCAAGCCCAAATGAAAATGTACTGATTCCTTAGACACACAACCATTTATTTTGGGTTCATTTCAGCATTTGCAGCAGTGTACATTTAACACATTTCAATCCCCATGAATGGTTCCCAGTTGTTGGAACAAATTAATCTTTTACATGCTATGTAACAGCGAGGCCAGAAGATAAACAGTAGGTGAAATAGTACTCTTCCCCCGTATGTGAACCTGCTTATTACAATAAACTCCTATATTTGAGCTCACCCCATCCAATGACTGCAGCTTCTTCCGCTCCTGTGGTGGCCCCAGCGCCCCCCCCCCCCCACCTCTGCCCTGCCGAGGTAGCTCTCTGACCAGCCACCTGGGTGGGGCATGCTGCCATTTTCAGTTCGAAAGGAAAAGCCTATAAATCTGCTTCCCGGGAAGAGAGACATTGCTGAATTGTCATTTGCCTCCAGAATGCAGAAAACATCAATTTCACTGGAGATCATCAGAGCTGGAAACACCTGCCACTTCCTTTCTCAGTTGCAATTAACATGCTGCATCTCGGCATTGATTGATTCCAAGCAGCCTAACACTGTCAAAGTCAAGGTTTACATGGAACAGCATAATCTGATATTATTTTTCACAGTTTTAGAAACAAGAACTCATTTTTATTGTCAAAGAAGCACCACAATAGTTTGGGATATGTCTTTATGCTCAAGATCAACTTGAATAGAATAGGATGATGCTTATAATCGAAGTAGTTCTTTTTATTTCTTTGGGTGTAGATTAGAGGACTGATGCTCTTTCTGTACCTAGCACAGGGCAGCAGAACCACATGGGCATTCAGAGAATGCTTGTTAAACACATTGATCTACATAGATCTATGAATAAGTGGTTTGGATGAACAAGCATAAGAACTGTTCTCTTGATCCAACTTACGTAGAATTCTGAACTGATAACTATTATATGCCACTTGCTGTGTGAGACTGTGACATATGACCTAAGCCTGGAGCTCTATGTCCTATTCAAGAGTCCTAAGTTGTTCAGCTGTGATCTCATTCACAAGTGCTCTTCTATGAGACAGTGAAGGCTCTGTTTTCATCAAATACTACTTATATTAACAAAGAAATGATATTCAAAATGTACAGTATTTTACATTTTGAAGGTCTTAGAACAGTCTCTGTTGCAGATCAAGAATGGAATAATTTTAAATAATTCAACAGCCACAATACTTGTTTCCCTTTGGAAATGATAGTTGAAATGGTTTTTCTGAACTGGTAAATCAGCAAGCCAGTAAGTGGAAGTCTGTTAAGTGTGAGGCTTAGGTTTATATCCTGACCAGATAAGACTGAGACTCAAACCACAGAACATAGTCTGTGGAACAGAATGTGAACAAATTGCTTATTTATTAACAGAATACTAGGAGCCAAGAACCACCTTCTTTCTTGGTCCTCTAGGGAGAATCTTCCTTCTACCTGGCAACAGAACAAATCAAAATAAGTGGCAATTAATTCTTTTGCACAATAACAACCCAGACACTACACATTTGAGCATCATCTGTTAAATGTAGGTAAGCATCAAATGGTATGCTTTTATATAACTGACAGAAAATACTTAGCTTGACTATTTCTGAATATTCAAGAATGAAAACTGAAATTACATCTCTTTCTTAAAATGGGTTGACATGCCTGTGAATCCATAACCGTATCTCAAAATGCCTGATGGTTGAAAATATTATGTTGAGTCTCTCCATAAATTTTGAGTACTGTAAAACTCACTGCTCCAAACATCTGGGTTATTTTCATATTAAATAGCTTATATACCAATATCTGAGTGCTAATAGGTCTTCTCCAAATTATAACACAGAAAAACCAGAATTATGAGGAAATCATATTAGCAACTTCCACCAAATATACAAATAAATAAAATAGATAAATAGCCAGAAATGGCCTGTACATATTCCTTAATAATAGGATTCAGGCACTAGATGAACTGATTCAAGGAAGGAAGGAAGGAAGAGAGGGAGGGGGAAGGAAGGAGAAAAAAAAAGAATGAAGGAAGAAGAAGAATAAAGAACCACAGCCTTCAGACTTGTTATACCATGGAAAGGCTGGGCTTAAATATCACCCAAACTGTCGGCAGACTAAGGGAAAGCCCAGTTACACTTCTAATTTCTGGCCTGTCAGCCAATCAGAATAATACATATAGAAAGCATCTCAGACAGAAGTATTTCGTGAGTAAACATATTGATAAAAGTTAGGTCTTGAGTCTGAGCCAACCATTGCAAAGCACCTCTTGTCTAATTACACATTTTAACACTTGCAGAAATGGGAGAGGCCAAATATACAATGAGCAGTTCTTTAGTCTCTCTCTTAATGATAGCAAACTGAATCTTCAAAGAATCCCCTTCCTGGGGAAAACAATCAAGTATTTTCTGACAACAGGTCACCATTTTAAATCTTCTCATCTTCGGTTTTCGTATGAACTGTCAAAACTCCCCAGAACGTGACCCAGCGTGAGACTTGGTAAATGGAGTCGCGGCACTCAGTTCCACTTTGAAGTCGGAAGTGATTTTGTCCCTGTCCCATCCAGTTCCTGGGTAGTTCCAGGAGACGGTGGCAGGACCTTCACCTCTGTCTGGGCCTAAGGAGACCACTGCTGAGAAGCAGACCTTGCCTCATAGCCCTAGTGTGTTCATTTTTAGTAGCAGCATCAACTTCGCCAATATTTTATCAACAAATAGGAAGAATTTCCCTCTCTGCCATCACCAACAGTGACAGAAAAGCACTTCAAAGTTATTCATTTTCTAAAAATGCTTTTCCTTATGTTCCAGGGGCTGTAAGGAGAGTGCTCCAGGAACAAAAAGCTTTTCTAAGCCAACAGTATTTGGTAAAAAAACAACAAACCTGCTGGTCACAAGTTAAAGTTTTGTTTTGTTTTCTCTTTTTCTTTGTTTCTTTTTTTAAAAATAAAATTAAGGCTCAAATGTTCTATTAAACATTCATTGCTTATGTATATTATATTAAGGCTTATAAATACACCTGGTAAATTAAATTCACCGGGATTGAATTAACACCTGCTATCTGGGTTATTTGCTTTGTGTAATCAGTAATCTCGAGGTTTTTCCTCTTTCTCTGGAAACACAATTTAAATATTAACCTAATCTTTAAACTGCTGCTGCTTCTTTCTGACATTTGGAAACCAGTCATCCATGCAAAAAAAAAAAAAAAAAAAAATAGGGCAAATATGGATATATTAATGAAAGAAAAAGCAGCATCTCAAAAATCTCAAGACATATAACTCAGTGAATTGGGAGGAAAAATTATAAAAGTAGCAGGAAAGTCAAGCCTCCTGTGTCACTTGCCCGGGAGAACAATGCTGGTTGTCTGCCAAGGACACTTCCAATCTGAGATACCTGCTGAGCTGGTTGCCAATTTCAAAAGAGTCTTTGTATTTTCTTCATTATAACCTCTGAAGGATCTTGGACAGCTGTAGTAGATCGGAGAGAATTTTAATTTCTTTAAAAACATTGCATTAGGGTCTAATTTAAGTTCTAATATGATAAATCCTGCAAAGGTAACTAGGAGAGTGTCAGGGAGAGGGCCCAGGGCCGGCTCACGTCCTGCTCAGTGGACAGCCCCTGGAAAGCATGACGCTTTCAAACTGCTGGTCTTCAGCCTTTTCTTTAACACGTTGTTCCTCTAAGGAATCTACAAGTTTGTCCCTTTGCTCAATCACTTGCATCATCTCAGTGAATATTTCTTGCTCCTCATTTAGATCATTCTCATCTTTCTGGCTCTCTAAAGAAAAACAGAAAAACATTGGTCCTTAGGTAAGATTTGGCCTGGGAGAGTGCCACAATAAGCTCAGTTTTCATCTTAAGAATATATATATATATATTTATGTATGTATATATAAAGCAACAGGGGAAAACCCTTATGTGAGAAAAAGAAGCTAGTACCAGCCAAGCTCTACCAAGTCTCCCAACCCCCCCCCAAAAAAAACTCAGCAAATTAATGAAAAGGCTGTTTTCCATAAACATATATGAGCCACAGCAAAGAATTCTGTGAGAGAAGTTTCTTAGTAAACAATCCTCACCAGTGGTTACTATTTCAATGTTGAGACTCATGTTGTCATTTGGAGTTCATGAAAACATGTAGCCCTCTGAGTACAGGCCACGTGGAAGCAAAGTGAGGCTGCGACTGTCCAACAGGACAGTTTCCAGAGGGTGACCAAGTTTTTCTCTTTTGCCTTTTTGAGTACATGACCTTCTTCCTAGTTGGCCTGAAGCTTCCGATTGCCCGGGGAGGATAGGATTGTTATAAAAGGAAGGAAAAGAGTAAGGAAAAGGGAGTAACGGATTTCTGACACCCAAAATGGGCTTTCAAAGCCATAGTTAAGTCTCGTAAACCAGCTTATAGCCTTGAGAGAGTCCCTCCATGTAAGAAACCAAGGGCTAGGCGGTGACCCAGATCACAGAGTAGAGAAGGTGCCACTGCTTCTCACCCGGCTTAGTCCTGAGGCTGGAGCCAGGAAGAAGGAGAGACATTAGACAAAAGAAGTCAAAGAAGCACCGTGGCCTCCTGCCTCCTGTTTTGTGGGAGGAAGAAAGGAGAGGCAGGGGAGATAGAGGTCAGTCTCTCCATTCTGGGGCTTGGAAGCCCCCCAAAGGGCGGCAGATGTCTTACATCATTTGACAGGAACACTGGGGGCTGAAGGAATCTTGCCCTGCCCCTCCTTCAAACGCTGGGAAGAGGCCACCCTAAAGGGTGCCCCTATATATAAATACGGTGGCTGCAGTTCGTGGTTGGGTAGAGAGGAAAGACCCGAGCCTGGCCCCCCGCATCCCTATCCGCTCTGCGTGGTGTGGACGGAGCTGGAAGCACCCACTGGCCCCACGGTGGCTGGTCAGTGGGCTGCCAGGAGGCTCCCCCTGTGAAGAGCCAAGGAACACCACAGTAGAGACTATGTGGTGGACTGGCTAGCCAAGCTGAATGGAGCATGTGCTGAGGCGAGGCCAGGGGAGCAGGGAATGCCACCAGGCCCAGGTGAGCCAAGGGAGTGGCCAGCCACACACCGTAGCTGTAAATGGAGACAGCGGCAGCCGGATGGGCAGTAGGCAGCTACGCGAGGACTCGCTGAGTCAGAGCACCCCACGCAGATTTCTACCAGCACAGGGGCACACAAACCCACCTCTCCCCATCCCCAGAAGTCACCTTAAGGAGAAAAGCAGAAGGAAGAGGTGACCATCTGCAAGACTGAACATTTTTATCCCAAAGAGACTGAGCATTTCCTAGAGGGACTATTTAAATTATTGCATCAGACGAAGTTTACCAGAGAAGGATGAATAAGGTTCTTTTATTTTCCTTGCTTACTAGTGGGAGTACCCTTATGTGGAAGATGAGCATATGTGCAGACAAAATGAAGAAGCTACATTTTCTTTGTACAGCTTAGAGTAGTGAGAAAATTCATGAACTTTATGCCTCAGTAAGAATTTTTTTTAAAGACTCAAAGGCAGCTAATGAATTCTTTGGAGGTACTTATTTCACCGACCTATAAGACAGCAAATAAATAAAAATTTTTATCAGATATATAAATCAGGTATTAGATATACAGTCTGGTTTGCTAATTTAGGTATATTTCAGCTTTGGAGCTCCTTATTTGGTGAACAACACAGATAAATTAAAAAAGCTCCTTTCTCTGTTTGGTTTTGTCATAGATGGATCCATCTGAATCTCCTTCCAACAAATAAAAGATGATGTATATCACTTTTATCTGTTTTATACATTGCAGCACTATAAAGATTTTGTTCAAAATAGAATTATGTTGTTTTAAAAATCACTACTGCATAGGAAAGTACAGGAGACTTCAAGTTAGTGGTTTGCTCCTAAACCTTAGCTCTGCCACTTAATTTGAGCACATTATTTAAGCTCTCTGAGACTCTCTTTTCTAATCTATAAAATGGGGATAAAGTTACCTAAACAAAAATAAAGTTGGTGATGATGATGACGACAATGAGGCTGGTGACAATGACAATAACAACTAATATTTACTAAGTGTTTATGATATGCTAGGCAACCCCATCAGGTCAGTGCAACTCAGGTCCAGGAAGTAGAAAAAAATATTTAATTTTTTCTTTTAGACCTAGGTCTTAATGTAGGAATACTATGCGTGGATGTGACCCCCAAAAACACACAGGCACAAGGCAGAATGAATATGCCTAGTTTGCATGAGCCAGTGAATGCGTAAATCAGTATATCATGTCAATCGAGTTTATTTAAACTCTCCCCTGTACATGTTGGGATAATGTTCTCATGTGTGATGCCTTGGTCCAGCCCAGGCTGGGAGAGCATGTTACCTTGACTGTCTCTTGTGAGTCTTGCCTTCCTCCATGCTCCCAGGGCACCACACTATAATTCTGGGTCTGGCTGTCAGTCTCCCCAGTGAGCCCACAAACTCCCAGAGAGCATAAGTTGCTCTTCACCCTAAGCTGGGAACACACTAGGTTCCCAATAAATGTTTGTTAGGTAAGTTTGGATACGTTTGTCAGATGAATAGATGAATGAGTGAATGAATGAATAAATGACTTTGTTCCAGCCAGATGTTGGTACAGGTGATGAAGCGAAAGGATGTTCTCACAGCCCAAGTGAATGAAGCTAACTGAGGACTTGCTGTGCCGGGGGGTGTGGGCAGAAGGAAGGCTTTGTGCTTCCCTTGGTTTCCCAGGCTGTTTGAGCAAGGCAGGAAGAGCACTCTGGGATTGGCAGTGTGTCTTGCTTGACTTTCTGGAGAAAAACTTCTTTAACAAGGACCCAACACATATCACCATACTCACCCTCCTTGAGCATTTTCTCTCTTAATTTCTGCTCCAGTCTGCTTTGATGATCTTCTAATTCTAGTTCCTGGGCCCTTTTGAGAAAAATGTTAAAACTTTATGAATACTAGATATTTGTTTAGAAACACTGAATAATAAGCCCACTGATGGTAGCTACTACATTCTTTTTCCCTTGTAAAAACTAGGGTCTTGGAATATTCCTGGTCTTGTTGCTGCTGCTGCTGGGATCACCAGGGGTACCTAGAAGGATGGCTAAAATATGCTGAACTCTACAGATGATGGGGGTAGCTGAAGGCTGTGATGTGGTCTCAGCAGGCTTTAGAAGGCCAGTCAGGCCACCCTTTAGGAATGGGCTGGAGGTAGAGAGAATAGGGAAGGAACAATAAGAATGATCCAGGGGAAGAAGCAATGATGACCTGAAACTCTTCTCTCTTTTTAGGGATAACACAACCTCAAGTATCACCTCTGACAACTCCCCAATCCCTGACTGTGTTGACAAGAGAACAAAAAGGAAACAGGAGTGGAAGATTTTGTACAGGTGGAGTACAGGTAGTAGGAAACATTCAGACCTTCAAACCACAGGCTGTTCTGACACTTGTGGAAGGAGAGGGGCAAGGAAGGAAAATTGGGCAGCAGGAGCCTCAGACAGATAGTGGACAATGATCTGGTTGTAGATGTGGAACAAAGAGACAATGGCTCTTTGTAGTAGTCACGCCTGAGAGCTGGGAACTCAATGTCTCCACTAACAGGAACAGAACAGCAGAGCCAAAAAGTGAAGATGGTCCTCAGTGAAGGTCCGCTTGGAACTTCTTAAATTTGCAGTGCTCAGTTATATCCCATTTATATCACCGAGTGAGTGTAAGCTCCCCATTGCTAGCCCACACAGTAATATAGAGGAATGCAGCTCTAGAATTCTTTGGAGAAATAGGACCACATATAGATGTGGGAATTGTCAGAGGTGATAGTTGAAGTCATGTGACCCTTAAAAGGGAAACTATAGAGAATGAAGAGGTTTGAAGACAAAACTTGGGAATGCTCCCATGTAGAAATCAAACAAAAGTGATGGAGCCAGGGAAGAAGCAACAAAAAGTTTAGAAGGAAATAAAAACCAAGAAATGCTGTATCAGAGAAATCAAGAGAAGAAAGTTTTGAAAGTGAAGGGAGAGATCAAGAGTGTTGACTATTAGAGACATTGAAGAGGACGAGGGCAGAGAACAGGTCCCTGGGTTTGACATCGTGGAAGCCTTTCTACAGCTTCCCCCACAGTCTGCACGTGTATCTGCTATGAGTGTTGGGGTCACTTTGCCGTACCCTCTTGTTGTCATTATTTGTACTATTTCTGCCTTGTTCAATATTCTGCCTTTTGTTATTGATGGTGAACTTCTCTTTGCCCATTGTGGCAGCCAGGGGAGGGGTACCACTCCAATCTTCCCTCAAGAAAGAACTTTCTGCAAGGAGTGTGGTTAGCTGACAGCCACTGTAGCTCTCCTCAGCTGCTCCCAGCCCATGATGGAACCAGTGGAGGTACTAGAGTTGGCCCATTCCTGCCCAACAGGGACTCCTTTGATGGGCAATCCCTGCTGTGATGCTCCCCATTGGCCTGGCAGAGATGTTCTCGGATGCACTGCGGTCTGAGGCTCCTCCTGCTCAATTCTCCTTCCATGAGCCCCTCCTTTCACAAGTATCAGAGCTGCACTGTGGTCTGAAGTTTCCCTCTTACCTCTGCTCCCTTCCTCCTTCATAGGCATTTCCTTAATAAATCCCCTGCACGTCTAATTCTGTCTTGGCATCTGCTTCCCAAAAGACCCAAACTGACACATCCATCTAAAACATTTCTCCTTGTTCATCCAGGTCTTTCTCCAAACTTAAACCTATCTTCTAACAGAACTCCCTCCTGCCTTTGTTGAGTTCCCCTGCCTGAGATCTCCTATTTGGCCTCTTTTGGGGGAGAGTGTTGTCCCCAACAGTGTGCTAACTGGGGACAGCTACAGTCACTGAACAGCAGAGTGGCAGCCACCCCGTCCCCCAGGCCCACAGGGAGACCCTATGACCGACTGACTGCTCCACGTACAAACCTCCATGGAGCTCCCACCATGCTGTGCTATTACTATCGTGCTATGTATTTGTCTCCCCCAAACCACGAATTCCTAGAGGATGGGGACTGTGGCCTTATTCATTTTTATTTCCAAGTTCTTCAGCACAGTGCCTGGTATATAGAAGGTACTTGATAAATTTTGTGGAGTGAGCTTTATAATTCAGACCTGGTTCAAATACAGGGAGTGTGGTTGTGTAAAAAGAGCTTTGTAGTCAGATAGACGTGGACAAGTACAATGCATAGTATTTGGTTCATTTATAATAAATGTTCGTTTCCCTCCAGATGAGTGGCATGTAATTTGACCTTCAGCTTTTTCAGAGCATGGTAAGAGCCATCTTTACTTTCTGATCTCCTAACAGGGCTGCAATTCCTGCTTCAGAGAGGACACCCCAGGCTGATCTCAGGCCTTCAATCCCTTAAAGCCACAGGAAGTGATCTTCCCAAGTACTTCGCATGCTTCACATTCAAAGGCCAGGCCGTGCTTTCCCCCATTGCAGGGGTGTGACTGCTCTTTTAATATGGGCCTGGGGGGCGGGTATAAATTGAAAATACCTTATCCAAATGCCCTACAGCTCCAGACCCATTACCTGAAGTCTGTTGTAGCCATAGGACTCCACAGAGAGAACAGACAACTGAGAGATTCTCTACACTAATGCCAGCATGATATGCAAGCTGTAAAATATCAATTTGCCTCAATCACCACTCTGTATGCATAAGGAGAAAAAATCCTGGGACTTCAATCTGGGAGGGTGAGCCACCCCTTTGCTTTTAGGACTCTGTTATCTGTGTTGCCTTACTTACATGATCTGTAGCTCTGACTCATATCGTATTAATTTATTCTTCTCCAGAACCAGCTTAAACCATTCCTGCAAGAGCTGTGCTTCGTCCTGTGTGCCTGAATCTGCTTAAGAAATCAATGGCAAATGGGTTAGATTGGCGTTTCTCTCCCCATGATCAAATTGCTTCGGAACCACTTTAGCGGGGCCATGTTTGTAGCGAGAAGGGCTCGGCAGGAAGCAGCTCCCCGATGCCCTGTTGATGCCTTGAGGTTGTGGGCGTGACAAATAAAACTCACCTGTGCCTGCTCTCGGTGCAGGGTGGGGGTGGGGGTCCTCTTGGACATCTAGAGCATGAAAACTGAGCTCCAAGGCACATCAGCCCTTGAGGATGTCCTGCCACAAATGGCCCTTCTCCTGCCTGCTTCTCTGTCCTTCGTAAAACTTCCATATGTTTCTGCTCTGCATCCCACCCCAAAGAAAACCCCAACTGCTGATTACTCTCTCCTTTTCTGCCTTTTCCTCCCCCAAATCAAGTGCCAACTGAGTGCCCAGGTGGTGAGTGGATCCCTTTGAGAGGCAAGGAAGCTCACACTGTATTTGTCATGGAGTACTGGTGATTGGCATTTTTGATTTTTGCACAAAGAAGAGCCAATATACTAATACCTTTGTGTCCCACGGGGAGAAAGTTAGATCCATATATCCTTATAATTTAGATTATGAGCCTTTTTAAACAGAAGAACCATGAAAAAATTGGCACTGCTTTTTAGATGGTGTTAGATGTTAAATGTTTAGATACTAAAATGTTAAAACCTGGGCATATTTGAGAAATAGCAACATGGTGGTAGCTTTCTAACATTGCACCCCAGGATGAAAACAAAGGCCATATTACAAAGATCATGGACATTCTAGAAGGACTGATATTGGCAGGCCCATAGGCAGAGGGGAAAACAAGGCAGACTGAAGATTTGTGTGACCTTGGGCATGTTGCTTAACCTCTCTGAGCCTCTGCTTCTTCATCTATTAAACTTGAATACTAAGACTCACAGGTAATTTAATAATAATGAGCTAACATTTATTATGTGATATGTGCTCTATATGCAGCATCTCATTTAATTGTCACAACAAATTCACCAGCAGATATTTTAATTATCACCACTTTATAGCTGAAGAAATGGAGTTTTAAAAGATTAAAGTCCTTTGTTGCTCAGATGTGGCCCTCTCTCTCTAGCTAAGCCAACTTGAAAGGTGAAATCACTGCCCTCCCCCCGACGCGGGATCAGACACCCAGGGGAGTGAATCTCCCTGGCAACATGGAATATGACTCCAGGGGAGGAATCTAGACCCGGCATCGTGGGATGGAGAACATCTTGACCAAAAGGGGGATGTGAAAGGAAATGAAATAAGCTTCAGTGGCAGAGAGATTCCAAAAGGAGCCAAGAGATCACTTTGGTGGGCACTCTTACGCACAATATAGACAACCCTTTTTAGGTTCTAATGAATTGGAATAGCTAGCAGTAAATACCTGAAACTATCAAACTACAACCCAGAACCCATGAATCTTGAAGATGATTGTATAAAAAGGTAGCTTATGAGGGGTGACAATGTGATTGGGAAAGCCATGTGGACCACACTCCCCTTTGTCCAGAGTACAGATGAATGAGTAGAAAAAAGGCCCCCAGTGTTCTTTTTTTACTTTATTTGTTCTTTTTCACTTCAATTTTTATTCTTATTATTTGTGTGTGTGTGGTAATGAAAATGTTCAAAAATTAATTTTGGTGATGAATGCACAACTCTATAATGGTACAGTGAACAATTGTACACTTTGTAAGATTGCATGGTATGTGAATATATCTCAATAAAATTGAATTTAAAAAAAAGATTAAGGTCACTTGCCGAAGCTCACAGTAAGTAGCAGGACCTGAACTCAAGTGTAACATATCCTAAGGCCATGTTCTTCACTGCTATATATACTGCTTCTGCATTCCTTGTCATTGGCATATAGGATAAATAATGCCCCTAGCACACTGCCTTGCACTTAGCAAGTAATCCATAAAAATTACTTCCTTTTATTCCCTGTCTCCTTGAGCATCTTTTTACTGAGAAAGCAACTGAGGCCCAGAGAGATTTATGTGCAGTGCCTCGAACTATAGTTAACGAATGGACAAACTTGTACAAGAATGCAGATCTTGACTTGCAGTCAATTCATTCAATAACATATTGATTGAACACATGTCAGACGCTGCTGTAGGTACTGGGGGTGCAGTGATGTATAATGTTCCATATCATGAGAAATTTGGAGAGTGTAAGGCACGGTACATAACGAAAAGGATATTGATAGATGCTCTTTTTCAATCAGATGGACCCAAAGAGCTAGAGTGAAATAGAACACTGGAAAACTGTCACAACAAAGCTACAAAAAACACTATGGGAATATAGAGGAGAGAGAGGTTTCCTGGCTGGGGCACAAGGTTGGGCTTCCTGAGGGAGGTGGTGTTTGAACTGGGCTGTTGAAGAACGGATAACACTTCTGAGAGGAAATAGTGAGGATGGAAGAGGACATTTCCAAGAAGCGAGAACAATGTGAACAAACAGAAGGAGGTGGGAAAGGAGATGGCAGGGACAGATATTGGGAAGGGCCAAGGTATCATGGAAGGTGGGCAATAAGGCCTGGGAGCGAACGACAGTCCCATATGCTAAGGCCATTGGACTTTATTTTGTAGAGTGCAAAGGGACACTGAAGGGAGAACGATATGTGGAATTTTACAAGGGAAGGATTAAAGGGGAGAGAGAAGAGGGAGGGAGACAGGTAAGATTTTATTCTTTTTTAAGTTTGTTGAATGAATAAATGAACAAACTTATAAACATTGAGTCCCAACATCATCTAAGTGTTGTGTGTGGTGAGGGACAGGACTGAATAAGCTCCTTCAGGGAGATGGGAGCATGCAGTCCAGTGGGGAAAACCAACACTACATAGCCAAATGGAACACAGCATGTCCCATGCAATGGAAAGACAGGAGGGCAGTGATTAATCTTGTGTGGAGGAAGTAGGGAAGGCCTCAGGGAGGATACAGCAGGCAAGCTTGGTCTGAGTGGATGAGTAAGAGTCTGCCAGGGAGAGAAGGAGGTGAGGAACAAAGCATTCCAGGACACTGGTTGCTGAAGCAAAGAACAAGTGTGTAAACCATAGGTCATATATAACAGAGAAGTTAAGAACACAGACTTTAATCTCAGACTTGGGATCAAACTACTCTGTGGCCTTGAGCAATGAAAATAGCCTCCCTGTCACTCAGTCCCTCATCTGTTGTGAAGATGTAGTGGGATTACGCACACAAAGCCCTTAATCCAGTCCTGGCACATAGTATAAGCACAATAAATGGTAACGATCATTATTCAAATCATACAATTCATGTTGTGGAAAAGCCCTTAGAGGTCATCTGGCTCAGCCACTGAGCCAGTACAGGAATCCCCTCTACTCCAGCTTCTACTATGTCTCCATGTGATGGGGAAACTTCCTGCACCCGGAGAGCCCATTATATTGCTATGTACTCCAACAATTGAAAGCTTCTTTGTACTGGCCTTCGATGGATTTGTCACTAGCCACTGATCCCAGATTTCTTCTGGAGAGAAATGGAAAGCATGTAACTATATATTACACCTGAAAGGACTGCACATTTTTGAAGACAGATCTCATGGTCCAAGGAAGTATTCTTTTTCAGGCTCAGCACCTCCAGGTCATTTATCATTTTGTCATAGGAGGACTGCCAACCTCTGCTTGCCCTCCAATTTCCCAGGATTATTTTAAGGACAATACAGAATCAAACAAAGAATCAACAGCCTAGAGTGGAAGAGCCCTCTTGCATCTTTACCCTGTGCTCTGGGATTACAGAAGCCTTTTTAGCAGCCACAACCTAATTGGGGCTCCCACTAACTTGGAAATGAACTCTGACTGGTCTTTCTACAACAACAATGTTTAAGTCTGATGCCTTCATGCTCTACTTGTGCAACTGATTTTTTCTAACCTAATTCAAGACTTAAATGTATCTTGTTAAATATCATCTTATTTATTTTGTCCCTGTATTCCATGATGGCAAGTCTTTCTAAAATTTTAACCAGCTGACATACTTCTCCTAGCTTTGGGCCTCCTGCAGAATTGATATATGGGAATTCTATACCTTTATGTGATGTTGAAAAACAAAATGTCATATGGGACTGAACCAACAATGGAACCATACTGCCCATCATTCGGGATCTTTTTGAGTCTTTGGGTGAGGCTGTTCAACAGACTTTAAATACGACAAACTTGTACTATCTAACCAATATTTCTGTATCTTGTCCACATTGCAGTGATAGGAAACTGTGATAAAATAATGTGCTGAAATCAAGCTTCACGATGTCTTGTGCTGTCCATTGGCACTAGGCACCTTACAACTCCACCAGAAAAGGAAATGATATTGTTTTCACAGCTTCTTGGTAAACACTAGTGGTTCCTAGTAATGTCAAAATTTCTTTCTAAATGCTCACAATTTCTTTAATAATCCTTTCTAGAATTTTGACAAGGATCAGAATTCATGTTTCTTTCCCATATGAAAGTGGAAAATGTGCTCATCTGTAGCTTTTTTGGATGTGTTCTCAAAACCTGAGTCATATCCTCAACTTATTTAAATACTAGGGGCTTAAGTTGGTTCACTCAGCAAATTCCGATTCCTTTTGCTGCATTATACCACACATTGTAGTCAGATTTTTAGCCTGGATTACATGTCTCTTTTTCAATCTTTCTTACATCTCCTTCTAAAATCCAGTTTATTAGTTACCTGTCTATCCACACTGATTTCTACTGATGCTGTACTCAACAAATACAGGTTGAAATGAATTACTCAACACAATTTTCCTTTTCAATGGAATAATTTTAAATTTTATAGGCTATAGTTGATTTTTTAGAGTCTCCCTTTCCTCAGAAATCAAAATCACTTTCTGGGTGAAATAAGCTTCAGTGGCAGAGAGATTCCAAAAGGAGCCAAGAAGTCACTCTGGTGGGCATTCTTACACACAATAGAGACAACCCTTTTTAGGTTCTAATGAATTGGAATAGCTAGCAGTAAATACCTGAAACTATCAAACTACAACCCAGAACCCTTGAATCTTGAAGACAATTGTATAAAAATGTAGCTTATGAGGAGTGACAATGTGATTGGGAAAGCCATATGGACCACACTCCCCTTTGTCCAGTGTATGGATGGATGAGTAGGAAAATGGGGGCAAAAAAAAAAGGCACCCAGTGTTCTTTTTTATTTTAATTGTTCTTTTTCACTTTAATTTTTATTCTTATTATTTTTGTGTGTGTGGTAATGAAAATGTTCAAAAATTAATTTTGGTGATGAATGCACAACTATATAATAGTACTGTAAACAATTGAATGTATGCGTTGTATGACTGTATGGTATGTGAATATATCTCAAGAAAAGGAATTTAAAAAATCTCTTTCTGGGAGTCTTTGGATTTCTATGAAATCTTCCTTCCCAAAGTACTGGATACAGATGGACTGTGCCCTGCCCAGCCTTGCTATGCTCCAGACTCCAACAGTGCAGAGAGACTTTATTCCACAGTTTCCATCAATTCACTGATACCCATCAGATTGTTTCCTTGTGGGTCCTAATGAAGTCTCATGTGGCATTGCCCCTCATTGTAGATGCAGTGTAGTGAAACGGAAGAGACCATGGGCTTTGAGATCAAACAGACCCTTCTCTACTGCTTGCTAACATGTGACCTCCTTTCTTAGCCTTAGTCTCCTTTAAAAAGTGGGCATGATGATAGTACCCATATCATAAGTTCATTGTGGTCATTAAATGAGACACATGTAAAATGCTTAGCATAGTACTTGGCACATAGTAATCACTCAATAAGCTGTAAGATTGTTGTTATTACACTGGAGTTTCTTCCAGTGTCTAGTTATATAGTTCCATATGAATTATTTCCTGTTCATCTTTAAAACTCAGCCAGAGTATAACCCCTGATTTGGTCATACATTGCTAAACTTTATCTTGTAACTGGAGGATAACAAAAACTATTAAATAATTATTCTCTTTTGGCCCCAAGTAAGTAGAAAGTTTAAATGGCTGTCTGGATTGGCAGCACTTGCTTAGGAAGACTTGAGTACTCGTTGCCCACACAGATTGTTTGCTTAACCACGTGTCCATCTGGTCCCGTGGCTGTTGAACTGAAAGCCCCTTCTTGGGTAGGACTTTGGCATGTCTGGGAAGCAGAATGCAGCTAGAATGGTGCAGCTGGAAGGCTAATAGCCTCTTATGTAATAGAATGGCCCTGCTACCCAACCTCTACTTTTCTTTGCTTAACTGGCAAGCTCCTGTCCACTGTCAACTGGTTCTTCACGTGTTCCTCTGTCCTCATATGCTTTTTTCCTAGACAAAATAGGATTCCACTTGCCAAGATGAAATAAAGTAATCAAAACTCAAGACACAAAAAAACTTTTCATTAATGAAGTTATTTCAATTGACCCGCTTTTACCCAGGTGATCTCTCAAAAATGTAAAACAAATTATGTCACTCCCCCACTAAAATTCTTCCATAATTCCCCACAACCAAGTTCAAACCACCTAGCCTGGCATGATTTAGCCACTGCTTACCCATAGAGTGAACAGCATTAAATGATCAGTAATATTTTTTTTAATGAATAACACTAAGGTCAAATAATGACACTAAAGTCATGGTCTTTTAAACATTTTCTTTTGCAGGTAACACTAAATATTTCTCTGATTGTGTGTGTGGTTTTCCCAAGTTGGGTTTAGTTTTGCTGCCTAGTACACAACTGATATGATTTTGCACCTCCTTAGAATCTAGGAGAGGCCCTAATGTGGTGTTTGCTGCAATTTTGTCAATGCCCTCGACATCCTCACTTGATAATCTGGGACATTAAAGGAGCACTAGATCACTGCAGCCAAAACACCCAATAGCACTGTGCAGGGCCTCTCCCCCAGTGTGGCTGGGTGTCCAGCTCCTGCCTTTTGTTCCCCAGCCTCTGGTCAGCTCTCAGCCCTGGTGCGCACCCACAGCTTGTTTCATCTAAGTCTGTAACCAGGACTTCAGTACTCCGAGTTCTGGGTACATCCACTTCCCACAGGCTCCTTATATATGAAGATGATAATCCAGAAAGCCACTCTGTGGATCTGGCCTGATTCAGTCTTGACAAAACAGGATGCTGGTAGCTAGTCTGAAGCTGATAAAAATTCTACACCTTCCTTTGTATCCTGTTTTTGTTTTGTTTTGTTCTGAACCACTGATCTATCATACGCAAAAAAATTTATTTCATTTTTCTTGCTTTTGACCTTTATTAAAATATTACTATAAGTAGTGCTCTGCAACTTGCTTGTTTTGAATTCAGTATTATGTTCTTAAAATGCATCCATGTTGTTCATTCATTTTCACAGCTGTTTATATAATATTTAGTGGTATGACTGTACCACAGTTTATTTAGCCATTTTCCTTTTGATGGGTATCTGGGATGCTCTTAGTATTTTTGCTACTATGAATGATGCTGCTATGAACATTCTTGCATATGTCTCCTGCTCCAGGTGGGCAAGAGTTTCTCCAGAATATATATACTTGGAATGCAATTCTTGTATTGTAGGCTATGCAAATGTTCAGTTTACAACATAAAACCAACTTGCTTTGCAAAGTGTGGCAATTTACACTCCCACAAACATCAAATAGAGTACTCCTTGTTCCTCATCCTTGTCCAATACCTGGTGTTGTCAGACTTTGTAAATTTTGATAATGTAATAGTTTAAAAGTTTCTCACTATAGCTCCCCCCCTCCCATTTTTCTACTCATCTATCCATAAACTAGACAAAGGGGAATGTAGTCCATATGGCTTTCCCAATCACATTGTCACCCTTCATAAGCTACATTTTTATACAGTTGTCTTCAAGATTCATGGGTTCTGGGTTGTAGTTTGATAGTTTCAGGTATTCACTGCTAGCTATTCCAATTGATTAGAACCTAAAAAGGGTTGTCTATATTGTGTGTAAGAGTGCCCACCAGAGTGACCTCTTGGCTCCTTTTGGAATCTCTCTGCCACTGAAGCTTATTTCATTCCCTTTCACATCCCCCTTTTGATCAAGAAGATGTTCTCCATCCCACGATGCCGGGTCTAGATTCCTCCCCTGGAGTCATATTCCATGTTGCCAGGGAGATTCACTCCCCTGGGTGTCAGATCCCACGTAGGGAGGAGGGCAGTGATTTCACCTTTCAAGTTGGCTTAGGTAGAGAGAGAGGGCCACATCTGAGCAACAAAGAGGCATTTGGGAGGAGGCTCTTAGGCACAATTATAGGGAGGCCTAGCCTCTCCTTTGCAGCAACAGTCTTCACAAGGGCAAGTCCTGTGGTAGAGGGCTCAGCCTCTCACTATAGTTTTAATTTGTATTTTCCTAATTACTAATGAGGTTGAGTGTCTTTTTCATGTTTATTGGCCTTCAGTATGAAAAGTATATTTATATCATTTGCCTCTTCATATTGGGTTGTTTGTCTATTTCTTATTTGTAAGAATTCTTTAACTACTCTTGAATACTAATTCTTTTTTGGTTATATTTTTTGCAAATATGTGTTCCCAATCAGTGGCTTATCTTTCATTTCCTTTGTGTTGTCCTTGTTTGCTAAAGCTGCCATTATGCAAAATACCAGAAATGGATTGGCTTTTAGAAAGGGGATTTATCAGGTTACAAATTTACAGTTCTAAGGTCATAAAAGTGTCCAAACTAAGGCATCAACAAGAGGCTACTTTCACTGAAAAAAGCCAATGGCATCCGGAACATGTCTGTCAGCTGGGAAGGCATGTGACTGTCATCTGCTGGTCCTTTGCTCCTGGGTTCTGGTTTCAAAATGGCTTTCTCCAAAATGTCTCTGGGCTTCTGTCTCTCTTAGCTTCTCTCAGCTCTCTGCTTGGTTCTCCTGGGGCGTTTCTCTCTAAGCATCTGGGGTTCTCTCTTAGCTTGTCCAGGGCAAACTCTGGACTTTATCTCTTAGCTTAGCATCTCCAAATGTCTTCCTGTCTGCATCACCAAGCATCTGTGTCTGTGTCAGCTCTTAGCTTTTCCCAGGGGTAAACTCTGGATTACATATCTTAGCTTCTCCCCAAAATGTCTCTCTCAGCTTCTCTGAGCTTCTTCTGTCTGTGATCTTTCTTAAAGCACCCCAGTAAACTCATCAAGACCCACCCTGAATGGGTTGGTTCACTCCTCCATGGAAATAATATAATCAAAGGTCTCACCCACAGTTGGGTGGGTCACATCTCCATGGAAACATACAATCAAAAGGTGCCACCAGACAAGATTGGATTAAAAGATCAGGGCTCTTCTGGGGTCCATAATAGCTTCGAACTGGCACAGTGTCTATTGATGAGCATATAAGTGAAATCTTCTTTGTTGTTTCATATTCTAACTGCATAATGCTGAGATATAGGAATGCAATTGTATTTTTTTTTCCATTTTGCTTTTAAATTCAGCCACTGTGATGTAGGTTCTTCTTATTTTTAATAATGTAAATGTATGTTCTTTTGGGTTTTCTATGTAGTCAATACTAACATCTGGATACAATAAAAATTTTGTTTCTTCTTTTCCAAACCTTATACCTTGTTCCCCCCGACTTACTGAACTAGCTAGGATCTCCTGTACAATGTTGAAAAGAAGAGGTAATGATAGGCACCCCTATCTTATTAATGATTTTAAAAGGAGAGCTTCTAATATTTTACTATTCAACAGTGATGTTTGCGAAGGATTTTGGAAGCTATTATTCAAGTTAAGAAAGTTCTCTTTCTTTCTTGCTAAAAGTTTTTGTTACCTAAATGGGTATTGAATTTTGTCAAATAATTTTTTCTTCTTCTATTGAGAGAACCATATGGTTTTCTTCTTTAATTTGTTAATATGTTTGTTCAGTCTTCTTAGATTTTAAAATTAATTTGATTAAATATTTAATACATTCTCTTATTACCTTTTGAATCTTTGCTACATCTATGGTAATATCTACCCTTTTCATTCCTAATACATTTATTTCCATATTCTATCAATTTTTAAAATCAATTTCAGAGGTTTATTAGTCTTTTATTAGTCTTTTCAAAGAACCAACACTTGGCTTGCTTGATCCCTCTATTTTATATTTCTTCTCTATTTCATTTGTTTCTGATCATATTTTTATTATCTTCTTTCTCAGGGATCATTCTCTTGGCTTTTTCCCTAAGTGAAGTTGGAAACTTAACTCATTAATTTTTTATCTTCCATTTTTTCTAATAAACATATTTAAGGCAACAGCTCTAAGTACTACTTAGCACATGATGTTAAATTTGATTATTTACTTTAGTGGTGTTGCCTATTCTTTTTTTATATTAGAGAAGTTGTAGGTTTACAGAAAAATCATGCAAGAAATACAGAGTTCCCATCTACCTCCCTTACCCCACCCCCACAGTTTTCCCTATTATTAACACTTTGCATTGGTGTGGTGCCTTTGTTACAATTGATGAAATAATATTATAATTATAGTATTAACCATGGTCCATGGTATACACTAGGGTTCACTGTTTTATACAGTCATATGGTTTTTCTTGTTGTTGTTGTTGTTTTTTGTTTGTTTGTTTTTATATATTCATTTTATTGAGATATATTCACATACCACACAGTCATACAAAACAAATCGTACATTCGATTGTTCACAGTACCATTACATAGTTGTACATTCATCACCAAAATCAATCCCCGACACCCTCATTACCACACACACAAAAATAACCAGAATAATAATTAAAGTGAAAAAGAGCAACTAAAGTAAAAAAGAACGCTGGGTGCCCTTGTCTGTTTGTTTGTTTGTTTGTTTCCTTCCCCCACCTTTCCACTCATCCATCCACAAACTAGATAAAGGGGAGTGTGATCCCCATGGCCCCCCCAATCCCACTGGCCCCCCTCATAAGCTGCATTTTTATACAATTGTCTTCAAGATTCATGGGTTCTGGGTTGTAGTTTGATGGTTTCAGGTACCTACCACCAGCTACCCCAATTCATTAGAACCTAAAAAGGGTTGTCTATATTGTGCATAATTTTATCTGGTAACATATACATAACCTAAAACTTTCCCTTTTAAGCACATTCAATTATATAGATCAGTAGTGTTAATTATATTCATAGTGTTGTGCTACCATCACAACCATCAATTACCAAAATTTTTACCAATTAAGCATTAACTCCCCATTCCCCACTCCCACCCTGGCCTCTTTTAATCTGTATTCTCATTTATGACCATATGCATTTGCTGATTTTCATTGCTTCATATCAGTGAGATCATATAATATTTGTCCTTTTATATTTGGCTTATTTCACTCAACATATCTCCAGAATTCATCCATAGTTGCATGTATCACAACTTCATTCCTTTTTGCTGCTGAATAATATTCCATTGTATATATATATACCACATTTTGTTTATGCGTCCATCTGCACTTGGGTTGCTTCCATCTGTTGGCAATATAAAGAATGCCACTAGAACATTTGTGTGCAAATACCAGTTTTGAGTTCCTGCTTTCAATATTTTGGGTATAAACATAGAAGTGGGAGAGCTAGGTCATATGGTAATTCTAAACTTAACTTTCTGAGGAACCACCAAACTGTTTTCCACAGCAGCTGCACAATTTTACATTCCTACCAACAATGAACAAGTACTCCTATTTCTTGACATCTTTACCAACACTTGTTATTTTCCATTTTTAAAAAAAAATTTTAGTCATTTTAGTGGGTGTGAAACAGTATGTCATTGTGATTTTGATTTTGCATTTCGCTAATGGCTAATGATGTTGAACAACTTTTCATGTACTTTATTGGCCATTTGTATACCAAGTCTATTCGAGTCTTTTCCCCATTTTAAAATTGAGTTGTTTTGTCTTTTTCTTGTTGAGTTGTAAGATTTCCTTATAAATTCTGAATATTAAACCCTTATCAGATATCTGGCTTCCAAATATTTTCTCCCATTCTGTAGATTTTCTTTCTACTTTCATACTCAAGTCCTTTGATGCACAAAGGTTTCTAATTTTGATGAAGTCCCATTTAATCTTTTTCCTTTGTTGCTGATATATTTGGTTTAAGTCTAACTACAGGGTCCTAAAGATGCTTCCCTATGTTTTCTTCTAGGAGTTCAGTAATTTTGGTTCTTATATTTAGGTCTTTGATCCATTTTGAGTTAACTTTTGTATATGGTGTGAGGCGGGGGTCCATCTTCATTCTTTTGCAGAACTGTTTGTTGAAGAGATTATTCTTTCCCCCACTGAGTGCCTTGCATCCTTGTAAAAAAAATCGGTTGGCCATAAATTGGCCAATAGATTATTTCTGAACTCTCAATTTGATTCCATTGATCTACATATCTGTCCTTGTGCCAGTACCATGCTGTTTTGATTACTGGAGACCTGTAATGAGCTGTATAGTGGGGAAGCATGATTCCTCCAACTTCATTCTTCCTTCTTAAAGTGGTCTGGGCTATTTTGGGGCCTCTCAAACTTCTATATAAATTTGATGATTGACCTTTCCATCTCTGAAATAAGACTGTTGGAATTTTTATTCATATTGTGTTGAATCTGTAAATCGTTTTGGGTAGAACTGACTCCTTAACAATATTTAGTCTTCCAATTCATAAACATGGAATGTCCTTCCATTTATTTAGGTCTTCTTTGATTTGTTTTAGCCATGTTTTGTAGTTTTCTGTGTACAAGTCCTGTACATCCTTGATTAAATTTATTCCTAGATATTTGATTCTTTTAGTTGCTATTGTAAATGGATTTTTTTTCTTGATTTCCTTCTCAGCTTGCTCATTACCAGTGTATGGAAACTCTACTGATTTTTGCGTGTTGATCTTGTACCCCACTACTTTGCTGAATTCGTTTGATAGCTCTTGTAGCTTTGTTGTAGATTTTTCAGGACTTTGTATATATAGAGTCATGTCATCTGCAAATAGTGAAAGTTTTACTTCTTCCTTTCTAGTTTGTATGCCTTTTATTTCTTTTTCTTGTCTAATTGATCTAGCAAGAACTTCCAGTACAAAGTACAGGAACAGTGGTGACAGTGAGCACCCTTGTCTTGTTCCTGATTTTAGAGGGAAAACTTTCAGTCTTTCACCATTGAGGATGAGGTTAGCTGTGGTTTTTCATATTCACTCTTTATCATGTTGAGGAAGTTTCCTTCCATTCCTAGTTTTCTAAGTATTTTTATCAAGAATGAATGTTGGATTTTGTCAACTGCCTTTTCTGCATCAATTGAGATGATCATATGGATTTTTTCCTTTATTCAATTAATGTGGTGTATTATACCTGGGATAAATCCCACTTGGTCATGTTGTATAATTGTTTCAATGTGCTGTTGGATTCTGTCTGCTAGTATTTTGTTGAGGATTTTTGTATCTATTTTCATAAGGGATATCAGTCTGTAATTTTCTTGTCTTGTATTTTTATCTTAGTATAAGGTAATGTTGCCCTCATAAGAATAATCTTTGAGTTGGGAAGTGTTCCCTCTTCTTCAATTATCTGGAAAAGTTTGAGTAGGATTGGAGTTAATTCTTCCTGAATGTAAAATTCACCAGTGAATCCATTTGGTCCTGGGCTTTTCTTTGGAGGATTTTGGTTGCTGATTCAATCTCTTTACTTATTATTGCTCTTTGAGATCTTCTATATCTTCTTGAGTCAGTGTAGGTTGTTTGTGTGTTTCTAGGAATTTGTCCATTTCATCTAGGTTATCTAAAATGTTGATGTACAGTTATTGATAGTATCATTGTATAATCTTTTTATTTCTGTGGGGTGAGTAGTAATGCCTCCCCTTTCATTTCTGATTTTAGTTATTTACATACTCTCTCTCTTTTTTTCCTTGTCACCCTAGCTAAATGTTTGTTGATTTTATTGATCTTTTCAAAGAACCATCTTTTGACTTTGTTGAGTCTATTTTTTGTGGGGTTTTTTTCCCTCTATTTCTTTTATCTCTGCTGTAATCTTTGTTATTTCCTTCCTTCTGCTCACTTGGGGTGTAGTTTTCCTTTCCTTTTCTAGATTCTTCAGTTGTGAGGTTAGGTCTCTGATTTGGAATCTTTCTTCTTTTTTAATGTAAGCATTTAGAGCTATAAATTTCCCTCTGAGCACTGTCTCTGCTGCATCTCATGTTTTGGTATGTTGTGTTTTTGTTTTCATTCACCTCAAGATATTTCATAATTTCTCTTGTTATTTTTTGTTTAACCCATTGGTGTTTAAAAGTGTACTCTTTAATTTCCATGTTTGTGATTTTTCCAGTTCTCCCCATTATTGATTTCCATTGTGATCAGAGAAGATACATTGTATGATTTCAATATTTATAAATATTTGAGACTTGTTTTGTGACCTAATAAATGGTCTATCCTGAAGAATGACTCATGTGCACTAGAGAAGAATGTGTATTCTGCTGCTGCTGAGTGAAGTGTTCTACATATGTCTGTTAGGTGTATTTGGTTTATAGTAACATTTAAGTCTTCTATTTCATTATTGATCTTCTGTCTAGATGTTTCATCCATTAATGAAAGTACTGAATTGAAGTCTCTACTATTAATGTAGAACTGTGTATTTCTCCCTTCAAATATATCAACGTTTACTTCATATATTTTGGAAGATTTGTCATTAGGTGCATATATATTTATAATTGTTATGTCTTCTTGTTAAATTGAACCCTGTATCAGTATATAATGACCTTCTTTGTCCCTTGTAACAGTTTTTTCCTTAAAGTCTATTTTATCTGGTATTAGTTTATCTACCTCAGCTCTTCTTTGGTTACTATTTGCATGGTATATATTTTTCCATCCTTTCACTTTCAACCTACTTTGTCTTTGAATTTAAGGTGAGTCTCTTGTAAACAGCAAGGAGTTGGGTCATGATTTTTTATCCATTATGCAAATATTTGCCTTTTGCCTGGAGAATTTAATCCATTGACATTTAAAGTAACTATTAATAATCCAGGACTTTATTCTGCCATTTTGCTCATCTGGTCTTTCTAAGTTTTATGCCTTTTTTGTCCATCAATTCTTCCATTAATGCCTACTTTAATATTTATTTGATTTTTTGCATTGTACTGTTTTTGAGTCCCTTCTCATTTCTTTCTGTATATATTTTTCATATATTTTCTTTGTGGTTACCATGGGGCTTAAATTTAACATCCTAAATCTACAACAATCATTTTGATTTGATACCAACTTAACTTCCATAGAATACACATACATTGTTCCTATACCCCTCTGTTCTCCCACCTTTGTGTTGTACTTGTTACAAATTATATCTTTATATATTGTATGTCCAAAATGATAGATTTATCATTACTTCTTACGAATTTGCATTTTAGAACCTGTAAGAAGTAAAAAGTATAGTTACAGACCAAAAAATACAATACAATAGTACTGGCATTTATAATTACCCATATGGTTACCTTTGCTAAAAGTCTTTATTTCTTTATGCCACTTTGATCCACTTTCAGTCTGAAGACCTACCTTTGGCATTGCTTATAGGGCAGGTCCAGTGGTAATGAACTCCTTCAGCTTTTTTCTTTCTGGGGATGTCTGACTCTCACCCTCATATCTGAAAGACAATCTCAATGGATATATTCTTTGTTGGCAATTACTTTCTTTCATCACTGTGAATATTTTATCCAACTGCCTCTTTGCCTCTATGGTTTCTGATGAGAAATTGGAACTTAATCTCCTTAGGACTCCCTGTACATAACGTGTTGCTTTTCTTTTGTAGCTTTCAGTACTCTCTTCTTGTCCTTGGCATGTGACAGTTTGACTACTATGTGTCTTGGACATGGTTTATCCTGTTTGGAGTTTGTTAGGCCTCTTGATTGTGCATATTTATGTCTTTCATAAATTTGGGACACCTTCTATGATTATTTCTTTGAATATTCCTTCTGCCCCTTTCCCTCATTCTTCTCCTTCTGGAACTCCCATAAGGCATGAATTGGAACACTTCATGGTACACAGATCTCTTAGATTCTGTTCACTTTTTCCATTATTTTTTTCTTTCTGCTCCTCAGCCTGAATCATTTCAATTGTCTTGTCTTTGATTTCATGGATTCTTTTTTTCTGCCAGTTCATTTCAGTTACTGTAGTCTTCAATTACATATTTCTGTTTGGTTCTTTTTTAAAATTTCTGTCTCTCTATTGAGATTCTTATATTGTTCATTCATCATTTTACTGATATCCTTTAGTTCTTTCTCTGTGTTTTCTTTTATCTCCTTGACCATACTGAAGATAATTTTTTTCCAAGTCTTTGTATGGTATATCCAAAGTCTAGTATTCTTCATTGTGGTTTCTGAATTTTTATCTTATTCTTCTTCTGTTTCTTTGTTTGTCTTGAAATATTTTTTGCATGCTGTGCATTTTAATACTTTCAAGTGTTAACTCTGAAATTTAGTCCCTGGGCTGTCTATTCCTTAAGTTTGTATCTAGCTAGTGATATTACAGAGATTTCCTTGAGTGCTTGGGGCTAACAAAAACAAACAACTAAAGCAAAAAATGTCATTCACAATTTGGCTCTGCATTGGCTGGTGCTCTCTTTCAGAGTTTAGCCCTTTTATCAAGAAGACGAGGCCAAGGTGAATGTGAAGTGCAGGGTTCTCTCCATTTTTTTCTAAGGCTATGTCTGGCTCTGGGCTTGTGCTTGCTTGTGGCCTTAGGAAATCCCCTGCTTACAGGACTTTGAATGTCCCCTCTACTCCTTATGAAATAGACTTTCTCCTCCTCCCAGGTGCTCTATTTTATGACTTAAAGCAGGTACTCCACTGTCCCAGTCTGCTTCAATTTAATTGTTTCTTACACTGCTGTAGCTGTCCTCCAGCTGATTCTGCCTAGAAGGCAAGATCTGGAAGGGTGAGCCAAAGATGAGTTCTCTAATTCACTCTTTCAGGTTGCCACCCAATAGTTTGGCACTGACATACAGGCACAGCAGAATACATATAGGGGTTGCTCTGCTCCTCTGGAAGACAGGCAGGGACCCACAATGGGAGTGCAAACTGGCGCCACACTGCACGGGGAGGGCATGGAGGAGGGGCCAGGAAGGGCACCCTGAGCTTCTCCTACCATTTTTAAAGCTGTGTTTTCTTGATTTGGCACTCTCTTGGTTACTGCAATCCTTTAACTGTTTTCTGGAGTTCTGAGGAAGACAGCTCTTCCACTTCTTGCTAGTTCAAAGATTCTGTGGGAGAATGGCACCCTGGAGTGTCTTTCGCTGCCAGCTTGGTCAACTGGAAGGACACTATTAATTTTTATAGCATCTCCTACTTGCTCATTTTTGGATGCCATCTCCTCTTTTTTTTTTATATGTTGCACATATAGACTTAGTATATGCTACATTTAATAATTAAAATATTTGAAGTTCTTGGCCATTTAAATTTGTTGTTCTGCTGACTATTATTCTTAATGAGAATCATCATGATAAGTGTTTTCAAACCTGAGGATTACAAAATTAATTTTAAAGGCCATAACAAGCCTTAACAATGAGATAAAACAGAAAATATTAGTTTTTCATCTATAGCAAAAATAAGTGTTATTTCATGCAACATTTTATTCAGTGATATCTTTATATGTACTAACTTGCTGTAAAAAATGTATTTCTTACTGTTGTCATGGTGAAAATTCTTTTTTGAGAAAAGGAATGCTCTAGGGCATATAATTTTGAGGCCTCAATGACTGTTAAATGGAGAGGACCAAAGACTTCTTCAGGAAGACAATCTTGGTTTCACCTGCACTGGGTCCATCTCTGCTATGAAGTCACTGACTTTCTATAGGGTAGCCACTCAGATTGGAAACAGAGGTAAATAAATATTAAATGGGCTTATTGATATGTGTTGGGTGAGACAGTCCGCCATGGACGCCAAGCATCCCTGCACGTTCTTGTTGAGTGTGCCAAACCGCAAGGCCTAACTGTCCTCTGCCCCTGAGTTATTCCTGTAACTAGCCAGGTAGACAATTCCGAGAAGCAGGCTAGGATACCACAGCATAACTGCTATACAGAAAAGAGGTACTGGAATCTTTACAGTTTACTTATAAAAGCTGCTAAGCTCTTTGCCTTTGGTTCCTCAGCTGTGGGACAACTCACTGGGTGCACAGCAGCCATCTGGGCATACAATGTCGCACCATAGGTCTTGGGGGTAGACAGTTGGTGGTACAGCCCTGAGGCTCCTGCTGCCTACTGCGCTGTGAGTGACCGACTACCTTGCTCTGATGCACTGAATTTTGTTGTTTGTTTTCAGTAGAGTTGTGGGAAACCAACCCAAGCTCATTGCTTGCTAGGTCTTGTTACTCCTTGCCATTCTCTATGAAGTTGGAGTTCCTTCCCAACAATATTACATTATAGCATTTGATAAAATATTATTATCCGTGGATCCAGTTTTATGGTCACTGTATTCAGACAAGTCATATTCCTCTAGGATCACAGACAGGTCTCAACCCTTCCCCTTCTCTGCTAATGGTGGAAAGCACAGTGACCAGCCACATCTAATAGGCAACAAGAGTATAACCTCTTGTTATACTCCCGGCCTTTCAGTACATTTAGAGAATGAATAATTATGGAATATCTCCTAAAGGATATCCATTTCCTAAGTCTTTCACCAAATTATGGCAGACTATCAAAAAGGCATGCCTCAGAATCACTGTCGTGCTCTCATTATTAAACCACTTTTACTGAATTGTTCTTTAGGCTAACAATTGAGATCCTTATATGAACCAGATACATGAATTCATTATAGAAACCAACTTAATTCTCTTTTAGGGAGTGGAGTAATACATGAATGTGAATGAGTCAAAACAAAACAAAAGAATACAATCTGAGAAATAATTCCACCACCTAGCTGAATTTTATAATGACAGAGATATAAAAGAAGAGAGAACACTGATCATGCAGCAGGCTCTTTTTAGGTGCTCTACTGACAATATGTCATTTAGTCTTTTCATACCATCCCTATGAGGTTGGTATGATTAGTATCATTTTATAGTCGAGAAAACTTTGGCAGAGCAGTAACTGTTGTACAGTGACAGCATCAGGATTCAAACTCAGAAGTATCTGACTCTAGTATCTGTGCTCTTTCCAGAACACCTCACTGTTACATTATCCAGGAAATTATTACTCCCTCTCTTCCTCCGTAACAGTCAAGCTAAAAAAGCCACAAAGTATAAGCCCAAGTACTTCCCTCTTCCTGGCTAGGTTTTCTTTGGAATTTCTCTTATCATAATGTGCGCTTCTGGTGCCACCTGCTGGCAGCCTCACACTCCCTGATTTTTCTTTGTAAACCCCTCAGTCTTCGTGAAGCAGCAGCCACCTGGCTCCAAAAAAGGCAAGAAACTCAATATGGACAACAAGCTGGAAATCTTCCCCAAAGTTGGTAGATCTGTAAGGGAGGACTAATTCCCACACACTTCCCCTGGGGACAAATCCTTCCTCCTTCCGAGCTGCTCCCAGTTTTCATCAGATTTCACCTCTCTACATATACAGGAAGAAAGCACAGTCATTTGATCAAGGCCAGATTCTGTTAGCCGCACAATCTAAATTTAAATTGGTGGTCTCTTGCCAAAGTGGGGCAGCCCATGGCCCCAGCATGTAACACCGATGACAACCAACAACCACTGGGTAACAGTCCGGTGACCAAGAAGAGTCTAAGTAGCTGCAAAGTTAGTTTTGGCCTCCTTGCAGGAGGTGAGGCCCAGGGCAAGTCAGGCTGCCTCTTCTGGTCCTTTACTGTGGGCAGCAAGGACCACTAGGCATTTCCATTCCCTTTGTCAGAAGCATCCATCCATGTTACACACACACACACACACACACACACACACTCACACACACACACCCTGCAGAACATAATGATTTGTGATCGGTGGTAGATGGTTGGATTTTTGTTTTTCTTTGTTTCCCTTTCCTTAACAAAGTGGGGAAAAGCCCTTTCTGGGGGTGGGAGAGCTTATTTCTGACTGTTGGTAAAAAAGAAAGCAGGAATTGTTTCATGACAATTAGGAGCTCATCAAAGCCTCATTTCGCTCATCAGCCATCGTTGCCTTCCATCCTGCACCCCTGCATGTTCCTCTAATTCAATGCCCGCCTAATGAATAACTCCCAGGAACAAAAGACCCTTTCAGGCTGGCTCATATAATTATTAGAGGAGACTTGCATAACTGTTGCAGACTACTCATGTTTTCAGGCCTGTCTCTAAATTTGGTTATTCACAACCTTTATAGCTCAATATTATTGCCTAACTGTGATCATTTTCTAATTATCCTAATAATACCTATTAAATAATTCCCATTAAATCACTTGAACCGGAGCAGCACAGGCCAGCTCAAATACAACTTAACCTAATAAGCATTGGTCATTCATTAAGCAATAGGGCAATCTCTTAAAGGGGCTGAATGGCATATTAAACCACAAAGGAATATTATTATTGCACAAATGTTATTACGAGTTAGAGTGTATTAATTTTGATGCCTGGCTTGCAAATCTTCCATTTGGTTCCCTTTGGGGCCACTCTCCATGACTTGACTCTTTCACTCTCCAGCCCCTTGTTTATCTGCATCTGTCACCCACACAAGGACAATCAAGGAGAAAAAGGCCCATAAACTTAGCAGGGGAATTAAATTACCAAGGATATAAAGGGAATGAATAGAATCCATCTTCTGGTTGGATTGGCCCACCATTGAAAAAACCACAAGCTGGCTGTGTTTCTTTAGCTGATAACTCAAAATAGCCTTTCTTCACATTTGGAGGTGAGGGAGAAGATTTAAAAATTTGGTCTCCATAATTTAAATTTCAAGCAGTAAAGATTAGTGAGCTACTTCTTAAAAGTATGGTGTGTGTATGTGTGTATGCTTAACAGTGTTTTGTAAAATAATCTTAGGTAGCATTTACCGAGTGCCTACAATGTAAGGGACACTCTGGTTGACACTTTGCCCACCGATATCCCTAATTCTCAAAACAGCCTGGTAATGTGGGTATTATTATCTCTATTTTACAGAAAAGGAATCTGGGGCCAGAGAGGTTGGGTGATTTTCCCAGGACCACACAGCATAAATGCAGCCTAATGCAATTTGAACACAGGACTCCTTGAGGTCTACAACTCTACTTTTCCCACTTTGACACACACCATGTTATTAACAGCAAACTGAAACCTGCCCTAGCTGTGCTGATCAATCTGTCTCATTTCCAAGGTTCTCAAAGAAATCAGAGGATTCCAAAAGGTAGATTGGGAATATTACCAAATACCAAATAAGTCCCAGCAGCAGCTTGAGAGACAATTAGCGATTTTCACTGCAAGCAGCAAGGAACAATCATCATTTTTGTAATGAAGCCTATTTCTGATGAGTGGATTTGGGGTGCCATTTCGAAGAAATCTACAGTGTATTTTAGTTTAGAAAAAAAAAAAGAAGAAATATTTATGGGTCATCGACTGCATGCCAGGTACAGCAAGGGCTGTCACGGAAATTACTTAGCCAGTCCTCACCACAGATCTAACAGATACGATTATTACTCTCACTTTCCAAGTAAGGAAACTGAGGCGCAGAGGGATACAACCTGACTGACCCGTTTCCCTGACATCCAGAGACAAATTAACTATGGAGCTAATGAGGCTGAAACCTTAGGGCTTCGCTCGTGTGGCCCCATGCAAGGCTCTGCACGCAGCCCTCACAGTTTTGCAGGCATGACTTTTTATGAACTTCAGCCTGCACAGAGTCTGGATCTGCCCCTGCCAGTATCATCACTCTCAAATAAATGAACTTGTAAATGAATTTAAATCTTAACCTGGTTATCTAACAAGTCACATGTTGCTTACATCATTGCACATAAAGATGCGCGTTTTCAGTATTTGGTCTTCTACAATTTATTTCCAAAACACAGAAGGCTGAAGACATCACATCACAAAGCTAGAGAGTCAATGTGCCCAGCCACCTCTGAGGCCTACCACCCACCAGCCACACTGCTGCTGGAGGGTTTCCAAAAACAGGTCGACGTCACAAGTCACTCCTCAGCACAAAATCCTTCGCTGGCTCCTCTTCTCTAAGGCATGTCACGTTTTTTCACATTTGGCATTTATAGGAGCTGTTCCCATTGCCTGAGACCGTCTCCTCCCCATTCACTGGATGGCTCTTGGTCCTTCTCTGGGTCTCATCTTATGCGTTACCCCCACCCCGCCAGCCGAGCCTGACCCTCCGCCCACACCCAGCAACCTCTGGACCCTGCTCCCAATTGCACCCCAATGCTTGTTCCTAACACAGCACTTACTGCTCTGTAATGTGGTTTATTTACATGTCTGTATCCCTCATTGGACTATAAGCTTCTTGAAGGCAGAAACTGTGTTGTACTCATCACGTATACAGCAGTATCATATTGTCCAACACATAGTAGGTCTTCAAGAAATGAATTCTGTTTGAGTCTAAGAATCTGAATCTGTCACTGAAACAGTTACCATTATTGCTTTACCTTGTGCCAGTCAAGATACTAATTTAAGCATTATGTACACATATTTCTTCTTCTTTAATCCTCTTGTCAGCTCTATCAGCACTATTATCCTCTTTTTAAATGAGAATACTTATAACTTGACTAACCCACGGTCATACAGCTAGAAAAGGGAGAAACCAGGACTTTACCTCTATATCTGGGCTTTGAATCACTATCAACATTGCTTGCACACCCAATTACCTCTACTGAATTTATCTCAACCCCTGAATTGCAAAGAACCTTCACACTAGCAGAAGAGAGGCTGGGCAGATCAGAAACTCAGTGACGAGGCCCACAGGCCAACCAACATCCATGGAAATATCAAATTGGACCACCAGTTTGATTTTTAAAGTCTGAAGCAGTTGTGAATTTAGCACCACCTGTTCCTGATGACAGTGCCCCAGCCAGTGTCAAGGTCTCACTGTTTTGCCCAGATGGTTAGAGCAGCGACACTCTTATACCCCCGGTTCAGACCCAAGCCCACGTTCCAGATCCGCTCAGATACCTTACCTGCTTCTCCTCTCAGTGCTTTCTCCAGCTTCACGCCCTGGATCTCGTAAGCCCTCTGCCACTCCTCCACCTCCTCCAGCTGCCTCTGGATGGCCTGCAAAGCCAGCGTCACATGTCAGGGCCACGCCGGGGGCCGAGTCGGCCTCACCGAAAGGGAAAGGCCCTCTCCTCTGTGGTTTTGCCTCTTTGATTAACTGGGCAATCACCTCTGAATTTCCCCCAAAGCCAGATCTTGACACTTCCCTTCTTTAGTACAAAAATATAAAACAAGGAATCTGTGGGCATGTTCATTCTGTCCGCAAGTAGACATTAAAAGAGTCCCCTTGACAAGACCCATGACACAGAAGTGCTCTAGGGTGGAGGCTCTTAGGCTGGGTGAGTGCTCCTCATGGTTTTTATCCCTAATGGCTCCTAGATTCCTTGAAGGCCACAGCCCTTGATGATGGTCATGGCATAATGACAGAGCAGTAGCCACTACTCAGATGGGGCAAGGGCTCCAGGGGCAAACCCAGAGCATGTTCCCACCAGCCAATGGCTCCCAAGAAGATGGTCTGGGCAGGACATCTGGGGCCACCTCCTGGGGCTTGGTGTTCCTTTCTGGAATTGTCCTGCTCCCATGCACAGCTGCAGACTCTACCTATTCTTTCATTGCCCAACTGAGCTGGTGCCCAGGGCTCTTTTACTGTGGAAGGGTTCTGTGGCTTAGTTATTAGAAGCTAATAAGGGACAGCCTCACACCAGCATTACACTCACCAAAGGCATCTATTAAGGTTTGGGGCCATGACTGGTTTGCATTTATATGTTTATTTTCCATACTAACTGTTTCTCTCTTATGTATGTTAGGAAAGAAAATTGGGGGAAAAGGCTTTCCTATGTAAATTTTGCGCAGCTCCATCAATTTCTTTCTGCTTTCCAACACCATGCTGCCTAGAGGCATGTAAGTCTTTTGGCAGAAGAGATTTCACACCTGGCAGAACAGGTATATTAGAGGGACTACCAGCTGTTTGGGCAGGCAAAATGCATGCATGCTTCCTCCTTTACCTTTCTCCATCTCTGTCTCACCCCTCTCCTTAACTCCACATCTTTCTAAGTCTCCCTGGATTCAGGGGTATGAGAGCAGAAGCACCTCCAACCTGGGGAAGAGACCCACGTAGGAGCTGGGTGTGGGCAGCCCCGATTCTTCCTATCCTAGCTAAGGGCTTTTAAGCTCTAAACAGGAAATCTGAAATAGACAGGAATTCTGTCTAAAATTACTTCTAATTTCATGGCCTCTTCCTTTCTGTCTCTCTTATAAAGAAAATTGTATCTTTATAAATCTGTCTCTTGCTGTCATGGTGCAGAATTGCTAAAGAAGGGAAAATTTTAACTATTTTATTACTGATTACTGTGAAGTTACGGCTACATGATCATTCTTTAGAAAACAGGTATGAAAATCAAAGATTAACAGGTCGCTACCAGTGTTAGCAGATGGGAACTCAAGGCCATTGTTATTCTTCTCTTATCACCTCCTTTCATCTGGGCTGAAAAATATGGAGGGGAAATTGCTGAGTTTGCCAATTCATGTCATGAAGACTTGTTCTCAGAAGGAAAAGCTGAAATGTTTCAAGGAGATCTGTTTTAGGAAATTGAGAGTGGACAGAGGTGAGTTCATGGGAATTTCCCCTTCCACTAGGTGAAAGGGGCAGCTGCTGAGTCAGTTACTATGCAGGGGAAAGGAGGCTGGATTAACTGATGTCCTTCTTGTCAAGACTAATTTACAGGATTACCTGGCCAGATAAAGGGACTAACTGGAGAGAGTGATGTAAGAGTACACACTGGATTAATATGAGCAGTCATTCTAAGTCCTTAGGTCTCAAAACCCAACTGTTCTTCAAGACTAGGTCTGAGGTCCTCAGGGAGTTGGAAAACATCCTCAACTCTCCTCTTCATTTTGCCTGTCCATGACAGAGGTGGGCAGATCAACTTAGGCTGAACTTTTGGGAGTAAATAATCATATAGGAAATCTATATTAGAATCCTGGATACTTGTGATTTCAATTAATCATGAAGACAGTTCCGATACTTGTCAGATATGCAAAGGCACTGTCAGAAAGTTGGTGGAAGGTTTGTGTCCTCATGGAGGACAAAACCAAGGTCATTGCTCTGCAGCACTCAGTCTCAGGATGATTCCCAAGGCCACTGTGTTAGCTTTTCATTCCAGCCTCTCTTTGCAGGACACGTCTGCAGGTGCAGTGGCTCTCCAGGCCCAGAGCCCCACCACAGGGTGAGCGGAGGCCATCAGACAAGACAGACTGAACTTTTCCCAGCCTGCCTCCCCCAATAGTACACAAACTTCCAAAGTGCTTTCAGAGTTAGATTCCCAGGGTCCCAGACCCCAGGCCTGGTCTCAAGTTTGTTTTCTGACCTGAGCTTTGTGAAGTCTTTTCAATTCTTCTTGCTTAATCAGTTGCTTTGTTGCTTTTTCCAGCTTCCTTCTTCTTTTAAGTATCTTCCTCTCCTATGAAAACCAACAGAAGAGAAAAAAAAGAAAAAATGTGTCTGATAAAAATGGAGTTGAAATTTACAAAATACTTCCATGGCTTCCTGCTTTTTTCCAGCCAGTGATTCCTAGTCACTGCTTAGCTTCTAGAGCAGTGCTGTCCAATAGAACTTTCTGCAATGATGGAAATGTTCAGTTTTGTCCAAAATATGGAATATCTGTTCTGTTTAAAACACAGTAGCCACTAGCCACGTAGGCCTACTGGGCACTTGAAATGCAGCTAATGTGAATAAGAAACTGAACTTTAAATTTCATTTAATTTTAATTGATCTAAATAGCTGCACGTGGCTAGTAAGTATTGTATTGGGATGCTGGTATATGTGTGTTTGTGTGTGCAGGGGTGTATGTAGATGTGTACATTGGAGTGGCTTTATAGAGCATTGACTTGGTTCAGTTGAGGGAAGGAATAATACCTGAATTATATTCTACATGGGTGCTACCATGAGGCCCAGGGACAGTACACACACACACACACACACACACACACACACACACACACAGTACTCTACCTGGAAACTAGTTAACTTAAACAGTCCATAAGGTTTGGTCTACATTGCTTAATTAAACCTGGAAACAGAGGAATGAATCTAAATAATTCAAATGAAAGTGTTTCCTGGCTTGAGGTAGGCATATGAACGCTTCCCTTCCCTACTGCATTTTACCTGTATACATTCAGTGTTAATGTTTTGTGTGTACCTGGCTAGTTAAAAAAAAAAAAATCCAAAATTGATGCACATGAACTAGATATCTGGATCCTTATGTGTCACTTCCAGGCTTTGGGCACCAGAGAAAGGAGAAGTAGTGGTGTGTCCAGTTCAACATACTGGAAAGTTGAGGAGCCACGACTGATAGGAAAAGCAGCAGGGAGTCATGGTTTGAGCACCACGGCTTGGCTGAGCTGTGTGAGTTTTGGCATGTCATGCGACTCTCTGAACTTCAGTGTCCTCTTTGGAGCAATGAGGATAATTTAATGCCTACCTTGTAGGGATGAAATAAGGATTAAATGAGACAATGCAGGTCCAGCCCTTTGCAGAATTCTTGCAAAAGACTTGGAATAAATACTCAATAAATATTAGCATTGTTACTAATATTTTTAAAACAATTATTTTGTTTTAAAAATGTTACTAACATTTTCAAAACAAAATCTATTCTTTTCCCTCCATATATGTATGTGTGTTGTAGGTAGGGTTGTATATAATATACATGCTCACATCCCTTATATATAAAATGAACATTCAAATCAGCTAGCTTTACTATGAGTTTGCCTTCTCTGAGCACCCACAACAGCTCCCTACAAATTAGGATGAGGATCAGAGGATCAGAGCATGCTAGAGATTTCTTTTTAATATCAACAGAAGCAAATATGGAATTAAAATTTTGTTATAGCTAGTTTGGTGCCTGGGCATACAGTAACAGTGGCTATTGAATTCAGAGAATCAAATATTTATCTATTAAAGTCTACACATGGGGAATAGAGACCCAGCAGGCCTGACCCCAGATACTGCCAGAGGAATCTAGGTTCACAACAGAGGTCAGAGATTGTGCACAAGAGGCACCAGGCGTTTCCAGGGCCCTGTGGATCCCTGTCACTCTGTCACACATGCCATGGATATGGTAGAGAAAGCATCACGCTCCTTAGGAGAACACTCAGCTTTGAGGCTTTAGAGCCTCTGCAGATCATCAGTGAAGACATTAATCTCAATGGGAAACTTTTTTTCTAGAATTCTCCTTGAATCTAGAATCCTAAGGATTTCCCTCATCCTTGGAGGGAAATTTTGGCTGTCAGAAACCATGCTTATTCCATATCATATCATCTCTGTCTCTAGGGATGACTTCCAAATTGGCTGTCAACCTCCCTGAATGGAGGTTCTCAGTCTTTTGGGTAGGGGAACTCTGCCATTAGGCAACCGGGGCCTTTCTGAAAGGATCTAGGAAGGGGAAATCAGTGGTAGTTGTTGTCCAGAGATTGTCTAACTTCATATAGAGTTAGACAATCTATATGAAGAGTCAGTCATTTATTTAACAAATATCTATTGAACTTACAGTATACTAGCCTACATAATAAATCCCAGCATTTATCAAGCATAATATGTCACATACTGAACTAATTATTTCACATGTATAATCTCATATGTCCCTCAAATTACACTCATTTTATGGATAAGGAAGTCAAAACTCAGAGAGGTGAAATAACTTGCCCAAGATGACACAGCTAGTAAGTGGTCAAATCAGGATTTAAACCCAGGTAGACTCACTCCAGGATGCACATTTTCATCCAGTCTATACTGCCTTTCCTTATACCAAACGCAGTGCCGGCCACCAAAGACCCCTGCTCTACAATGGGAATTGGGAAGAAATACAGAAAAGGAATGTCAGCTTTCCCCCAGATGAAGACCATTTAAAACAATTTCAAGGGGAGTATGCCTTGACAGCATTATGCGGCCTTGGCAATTCCCAGCAGCAGAGCTGTCAAACCCCAGCTACTTTAGCAAGAGTCAGCAACAGAACCCACAGCAGGAAAGAATGTTGTTGACTGCCTTTTGCTAAAAGATAGGGACAAAGAAAAGAAAGATGATTTATTTAACAAACCCTCATACATTTTCCTTACTGATGTGTCAAGCACAGTTCTTATTTCCCCAATTATGATGACGATGACATGGGAAGGAAGAGGCAAAGGACTAAGGAAGAAAAAGATAAAATAAGGGAGAAATCTGCAGACCCAAGGACAACCTGCCACATCTCTCCAGGTCTCGGGCTCAGAGACTCAGGCATCAGTTTGGGAGGTGAGCACTGGTGGGAGGCCTAAGCAAAGGAAGAGGGAAAGAGGATGTATCTTGCCTCCAGTTTGCCGGTGAAAGGCTCATTTGGGCTGACGTGGGCTCTGTGCCAGGTAGCTGGGGACACCCCTGCATGGGGCAGAAGAGACAAAACAGAAGAGAAAGAACTCTCCTCATTCCTTCAGTGTGCGTCCTTGGGAAGTCATAAAAAAGCCATCCTTTTGCCAGCTTCCCTTCCTGCAAGAGCGGGTCACCTCAGAAGCTAGGTGCTGTGGGCTTTCCTCTCCACCTGGCATGCTGAAGTGATGACCGACTGTTCTGGGCCAGCAGGAGGACAAGGAGCTATTTGCAAGGCTGGCCCTGGATATCACAGTTTTGCTATTTCGAAGTGTTTGGGCCACTTTCATTTTCCATAAGTGTTCGAATGGCTAATGCTGGGGCCCCTGTCTCATCTGAGTACAGAATTAATTCAGGATCATCCACTAGGGAATGAGAAGGGCAGTAAGGAAGCCTCAGAAATAAACACAACACACAGAATTCATTTGTGTTGAGTCCTGAGCTAATTAGGGATGCCCACACTTGGAAATTAGAAATCCATACATATTCTTTCTTGAACACAGGCACCGCTTTTAAATTCTCTCCCCAGGTACCCTTCTTTTCCCCTTTCTGTCCCTCTCTGTCTCTCTGCCTCTGTCTCTCTGTCTCTGTCTCTCTTGTCTCTTTCTCACACACACACACACACACACACACACATACACACACATGCACCCAGGGTCACTTGTGTCCCAGGCCCCTCCTACTTGCTCCAGGCTGAGCCACAAGGAGCAGGGACCCATGAGGGATTTGAGATGACGCCAAAGCTCGTAACGTCAGATATGGAAAAGTTGAGTCTGAGTAAATAAATGTGGTTCTCTCCCCTCCTCTCCAGACCCTCGCTGATTCAACAAATAAACACGGCTTCCCAGTAAAACCACTTCTCTGTCCACCTAGAATATTTTAGTTCTGGTCATTCAGCTCCTTAGTCCCCTGAAAAGACTTTGGCCCCGATGGATAAGGAAAATAACAGTGGGATTTGGTCATGGGATGTGTGTCTCCATGTGTGACACACAGACACATTTACAGACATATAACAATGTTACAATGTTTGTGTGTGTATTTTATAAACTCTGCCAGTATGAGAGTTGCTGAAAGTGTTCTCCAGAAATATCAACGTTCACTAAGCAAAGAGAACTGCTATCCCTTCAGCCAGCCCACGGCGAGTCCCTTCCACAGCAGGGATCTTCAGAGTATTCGTGTCTAGATGCAACTGCATGGTTCATTTCATATTTCTGATTAGAATAAACATAACATTTTCCATGCAATCTGCCTCTAGTGCTTCTTAAATGAAGCTGTGCCTCCCCTGGGGAAATATGCATCTGCTTGTTGTATTTTTTCAATGGTTTGCTTGTTGGACCACAAATTAAACCCACTTTAAGAGCTGCAGTCACCAAATGGTTTCAAGTAAGTTGTCTCTTTTTTTCCTCCCCAGTTTGAATCTCTGAGAAAGGCAAGCGTCTGTAAGTTCAGAAAAAAAAAAAAAAAAAAAAAAAAAAAAGATAATTCTTGGGGCTTTCCAGGTAAAAAAGAACTGCTGCTGTCAGATGCAATGAAACATGATCCTCTTAATGAAACCACTGCAGCTGGAGCCCACATTGGGTCTGAAATCTGGATGGTAAAAAGCCCCCTAAAGCCAAGGATCTCTTCGGTTTGCCAAGTGTTGTTACCTTTGACCGCAAGGAAGGCTGGGGATCAAATTCTTCATCTGCAGAGGAGGAGGTAGTGGAAGAAGCCGAGGAGGCAGCCTCCGTCACCTGTGCTCTGACAGGGATGTGCTTGGGGCCTGAAATGGGAACAGAAGAACTCACTGAACTGCTTTCTTTTCTCTTTCTTTCATGAAGCAAAGTTGCCTCTCCCTCCTCCCTTCTAAACCCCATCCTCTTCCTCCATGCCCACCCTTCACTGCACCTGCTGTGTGCAAGAAGAGGCAGTACCTAAGGGCAACTGGAAATTTGGCTCTCCGCGTTAATTACATTTCTGGGTCCCTGCCAAGAGCTTTGCAGCTCTCTTTTCATATTAAAAAAAAAAAACAAGGTATTATGCAGAAATCAATTCCTTAAACACCATTTATATGCTGTGCTGCTAAGAATGCATTCAGAGATGAAATCTATTATTAAAATCCATGTTTGAAGTTAACTGAGTTACCTAAATGCTTGTGTAAGGTTCGCTCTGCAGAGTAATTGAATGCAAAAAAGTCGGAGCCAGCCCTTAAACAAATCGCCCTTCTGCGGCTCACAGCATCTGGCACCCATTTTTACTACATGACATCTGCTCAGTGTAAAAGAGCTGGCGTCAGAATGTCTGGTCATAGAAAAAAAAAATCCCAAATGTAATCAGAAGCAAAAGGACTCTAAGCCTAAGGTTTTATCACACAGTCTCATGCAACATAAATATTTCATTAATTATGGCTAAACAAATGCCACTTTTATTTTCCCAACTTGCAGATATTATCACATCATCGAAGTGATGATTCAAATGCCAGGAAAGGCAGTTTAAGATAGGGATGGCCCAACAATACAGGGCCCACAGAAGAGAGAAGTCAAGGGGAAACGCAAACCTACAAACAAGAGAGGTGGACGGGCAGAGGCAGCAAAGCGCGTGTTTTAACCGGAATCTCTTTGTAGTCTGGCTGGAGGCCATGGGCGATAAGGTCTTCTAGGGACCGCAGGAGGCTTTTATTCCTCTCAGCAAGAACATCTGCCTCTACACATCAACCTGATGCAGAGTTAATGATTAATATGTGGATGAATCCACTCTGATCACTGAACATCAGAACCAGCTAGGGCTCCATGATAGGAAATTTGCTGATCTTTACTCTGCCGTGGCACTTTATATCTGAAAAGAAATATGTGTTTGGGGAGAGGGCGGGGCGGGGCAAGGGGCAGTGAGCATGCTGGAAGGAAAATTCCAAGTGGAGTAACATTCTCTCCAGCCTGCCTTTTCCTCTCCGTAATTTTCAACTACTCGTCTAAGTGGGAAAAACTAAGTTTTAAAGAATAAGGGAAATATTAGCTTTCAGGAGCACGTTTACAAATGTATTCAAAGCAAAATAATGCAAAACGTCGATGTAATAGCACAGCCTCTCTAGGGAGGGAGTTAACTGTTTTCCACTTTAATTTGCCAGATGGGAAAGCTCAGGTAAAGATAGAATCAGAGAGCAGCAAAACAAAGGGAGGAGACATTGTTAGCAGTGAGCTGAGATTGTGACCTAAATTACCACTGAGTAATTGAGTCACTGAGTATGCACTTTTAGTTGTGTGAGCTTGGGGAACTAAGCTTACCTCCCTAAGTTTCCGGGGATGATGATTTCTAACTTACAGGATTGTTGCAAAGAGTAAAGAAGTAAAGATAATCAGTGTGATGTGCCAAGCACAGCGCCTGATACATGGGAGAAGCTTAATAAAATGTTCTCATCATTGTCATAGTCATCATCATCAATCCAAATTAAAAATACTGCAGTTTTTCCCTCAGAAGGCAGAGGTATTAGCCAAACTGAATAATTAACTTTCATTTTATAAAAGTATGATAACCTCAAGCTAACAGGTTTTCTAACTATCTAACCAATAAATCTAATACATCCATTGAATTTCATTTTGAAATTGAAGAGAAAATGCTCCTATAAACATAATGTGTTTCTTAAACTTCTGGCAAGAAAGAAGTTGTAACAGTTGCCTCTAAGTCTTCTCCCTTTACTGTCTCCATCATGAAACCATCTATTCTGGGAGCTGTGGTTCACTTTTCATTTGCAAAGTTTTAAAAACTTTACAGCATTGTTCCATTCTGCTCATATTGGAGTGACTGACACTAGAATTGATCTTCTACCACAAAGAACTAGAAATCTGGACAAAACATATGAAGCATCTGTTTCCAGGCATTGGACAACAGGCAGAGCAGAACTGTGATAAAGGAGAAAACAGATGCCAAGGAGATAAGTCTTTCCTTCATCCCAGCTTTCTGCCTGGAGGCACTTTCCAAACCACAGAGCAGAGAGAAAGACTCCAACAGAGCACAGCAGAGTCACTGAGTCGAAAAGACAGAGTTGAGGGTTTGGGGAGGCTGGGGCAGCTGGAATCTGTGGGGCAGAGTACTGGAGAGGAGGCAGCTATGTAGAAAAAGAATTCTAGGAATTAGCATAGGAGTTCCCTTGAGTCTATTACTCAATAGTAAACTATACATACATCGAGTGAAACTCTATGAGGTTAGGCAAGTAAATGTAGAGAGTCGTAGACTAAATAATCTCTAACACGTTTACAGGACTGGGATATGCTCGAGTTCCACCCAGCCAGGGTAGAACAAACACTGAGGACATTAGTAGCGACCACATAAGAATTACATTTTAGTAGAAGGGATAAATTATCCCCAGAGTAAAGTCTGTTTTAGATTCACCTGAACAAAAGCTTTAAAACAAGCCTTGAAAGGAACAAACTGATTGTCATTTTACTTTATTGCCTGCCTGCCAGTCTTTAATTCCTATCTAATATTCTTTAAATGAAGAAACAAAATACTGACACTCTACAATGTAATATTCACAGTCTATCATCCAGTAAACAGTTACTCAGATATGCAATAATAAGCAGGACAATGAGCCTGGTAATGAAGAGAAAAATCAGTCAGTAAAAACAGATCCAGAAATGACAGAGATGGTAGAATTAGCAGTCTAAGATTTTTTAAATAACTATTACAAATATGCTCGAGAATTTAAAAAGAAAAACGTGAACATAATGAGGACAGAAGGGGAAGACTAGAAGAAGAACCTAATGAAACCTAAAAGATCAGCTTAACAGCAGATTGAATAATGCAGAGGAAAAAATAAAATTAAAGAATAGCAATAGAAACTACCCCAAATGAATCACAGAGTAAAAAGACTGAAAAAATGAATAAAGCCTCAGTGACCAATGGCAAAACATCAAGCGGTCTAAAATACATGTGATTAGAACACCAGAAGGAGATCTGGGGATATAGGGACAGAAAAAATAGTTGAAACAATAATTTCTGAAAATCACCCCAATTTAATGAAAACTATAAACCTGCAGATCCAACAAGCCCAACAAACCACATGTAGGATAAACACAAAGAAAATCATAACCATGCTCATGATAATCATATAACTGAAAACCAGAGATATAAAGAGAATCTTTAAGGCAGCTGAAGACAAATGATACATTACATACGCAGGAACAAAGATAAGAATGTCCACAGATGTCTCATCAGAACCTATATAAGCCACAAATATAAATGCTGAAAGAAAAAAAAACTGTCAATTTAAAATTCTATGTCCCAGTGACACCGTCCCTTCAAAAGGAAGGAAAGATAAAGGCTTTTTCAGCAAAACAAAACCTGGAATAATTTGTCACCAGGAAAAATGCATACAAAAAATAAAGTTCTGTATACCATTTCATACCCACTAGAATGGTGACTATTTAAAAAACCCAGAAAATTGCAAGTGTTGGAGAGGATGTGGAGAAATAGGAATACTCATTCATTGTTGGTAGGAATGTAAAATGTGCAGCTGCTGTGGAAAACAGTTTGGTAGCTTCCTAAAAAATTAAGGATAGAATCACTATATGATCCAGCACTCCTACTTCTAGGTATACTCCCAAAGTACTGAAAGCAGGGACTTGAAAAGATATTTTTATACTGACAATCATAGCGGCATCATTCATAATTGGCAAAAGATGGAAGCAACCCAAATGTCCATCAATTGATGAGTGTATAAACAAAATCTAGTATATACACACAATGAAATATTATTCAGCCATAAAAAGGAATGAATTTCTGATACATGTGACAACATGGATGAACCTTGAAGACATCATGTTGAATGATATAAGCCAGACCTAAAAGGACAAATACTGTATGATCTCACTGATATGAAATAATTAGATTAAGCAAACTCATAGCGTCAGACTCTAGACTATAGGTTACCAGGGGACAAAGTAGGGATAGGGTATTGGGAATGAATACCTAAATTGCAAAGTTTCTATTTGGGATGATAGAAAAGTTTTGGTAATGGATGGTGGTGATGGTAGCACACAGTGTGACTATAACTAACAGCACTGAATTATATATTTGAACATGATTAAAAGGAGAAATTTTATGTTACTAGAATAAAAGTTTTTAAAAAAATTCATGGGATGATAAAACACAAACAGTGAACTCTAAGGTAAAACAAAGACAATAGTTAGTAATTATATAAATGTGTTATAAAAATGCGTTATCATCAATTGTTACAAATGTACCACACTAAGGCAAGGTGTTATTAATAGGGTGGTATAGGGGAATGCTGTATTTTATGCATTGTTTTTCTGTAAACCCACAACTTCTCTAATAAAAAAAGTAAAACATAAAATGGAAGTTCTGTAGCAAAAGGAATATCATACCAGATGGAATAAAAAACTTCAGAAATGGTAAATAAAAAATAATTTTTGCTTGATTTTTAGCTTCTTTAAAAGATAATTGTTGGAAACCAAGAAGATGGTGGCATAGAGAGGAGTGGAAGTTAGTTAGTCCTCCTGGAACAATTAATAAACAACCAGGAACAACTAGTAAATAATCTGGAATAACTGCTGGGGGACAACCGTGACTGTCCACACATCGTACACCAACCTGGATTGGGAGGAATACCTGAGATCACAGCATAAATTCTGTAAGTAAAAACTGCAGACCTGAGCCAGGAGCCCCTACCCCCATGGCAGCCTGAATGCAAAACCTCACTGTGACAGAGAGCAGCACTCTCTGAACAAGCAAATATACCTCAGTCCAGCTCCAACTGGGTTTTTAATTAAACGTGGACTGGTCAATACAAGCTACAAATCCCCAACAAGCAGACAGAGGCTTTTAGTGATGACTGACCTTAAAGAGCTGGAGGACTTCTCTGTCACAGGAGGGGGAGCCCAGAGGACCAGGTGCTATCTCTGGCTGGGGGGTGAAGTTGGGGGGGTTGTGGACTGGCCCTGAAGGGGGCTTTCTGTCCCTTTTTCTCTCTCAACCTAGGCAGCTCAGTGGAGAAAAGGCAGCCATTTTCAGTTCACAGCTGTCTGACCAAGACAAGGGTGGAGATAGCAGAATCAGAGAGACAAAGAACCTATTTAAATGCTGGTGATCACTCCCTAGGTGGTGTATCTTCCCTAAGAGGAAGGAGGTGGTACCCAGCCCTACCACAGGCCTCCAAGTCAGAACCAGACCCCAGAGCCTGGGGGAAAACAGCCAAAACAGAAACTAAGCAGGCCACACCTCCTTACACCAGTCAGGAGCAACAGGCTGACAGATTAGGAAAAGCTGCTGAGCAGATTAGGAAAAGCACAGCGGCTAGAGGCCTCACAGGGTGTGTCAATCTTCTAAGACCCACCCTCAAGGAAACATGATACTGAATATTGCCCACTTCTGGTCTGGGAAAACCTGATTGGGGTAACCAAGGAAACCAGATGCCTAGACAACAGAAAACTACAACCTACACTAAGAAAAATGAAGTTATGGCCCCGTCAAAGGAACAAACTCACATTCAACTGAGATACAGGAATTGAAACAACTAATGCTAAACCAATTTAAAAAGTTTAGGGAAGATATAGCAAAAGAGATGAAGTGTATAATGGAAACACTGGGCAAACATAAGGTAGAAATCAAAAGTTCAAAAAAATAACTGGCAGAATCTATGGAAATGAAAGGCACAACAAAAGAGATGAAAGACACAATGGAGACATACAACAGCAGATCTCAAGAGGCAGAAGAAAACTCAGGAACTGGAGAACAAGACACCTGAAATCCTACACACAAAAGAACAGATAGGGAAAAGAATGAAAAAAATGTGAGCACTGTCTCAGGGAATTGAATGACAATGTGAAATGCATGAATGTATGTGTCACGGGTGTTCCAGTAGGAGAAGAGAAGGGAAAAGTGGCAGAAGCAATAATAGAGGAAATAATCAATGAAAATTTCCCATCTCTTATGAAAGACATAAAATTACAGATCCAGGAAGTGCAGCATACCCCAAACAGAATAGTTCTGAATAGGCCTATGCCAAGACACCTAATAATCAGATTATCAAACATCAAAGACAAAGAGAGAATCCTGAAAGCAGCAAGAGAAAAGTGATCTATCACATACAAAGGAAACTTGATAAGACTATGCACAGATTTCTCAGTAGAAACTATGAAGGCAAGAAGCAAGTGGTGTGATATATTTAAGATACTGAAAGAGAAGAACTGCCAACCAAGAATCCTATATCTGGCAAAACTGTCCTTCAAATACGAGGGAGAGTTTAAAATACTCTTTGACAAACAGACAATGACATAGTTTGTGAACAAGATACCTGCTCTACAGGAAATACTAAAGGGAGCACTACAGGCAGATAGGAAAAAACAGGAGTGAGAGGTTTGGAACACAATTTTGGGTGATGGTAGCATAGCAATGTAAGTACACCAAACAAAGATGACTGTGAGTATGGTTGAAAGAAGAAGGTTAGGAGCATGTGGGACACCAGAAGGAAAGAGGAAAGATAAAGACTGGGACCATATAACTCAGTGAAACCTAGAGTGCTCAACAATTGTGATGAAATGTACAAATATGTTTTTACATGAGGGAGAACAAATGAATGTCAACCTTGCAAGGTGTTAAAAATAGGGTGGTATCGGGGGAAATATATAATCAATGCAAACTAGAGACTATAACTAACAGAAACATTGTATTATGCTTCCTTTAATGTAACAAAGGCAATATACCAAAACTAAATGCATATAAGAAGGGGACATAAGGGAGGCATATGGGACTCTTGGTATTGGTGATGTTATCTGAGTCTTTACTCTAGTTTAATGCTATCTTTCCTTTGTTGCTTCCTAGCTGTCATGTTTTTTTTTCTCTTTCTCTTTTCTTTTTATTTTGTCTCTCTACCTTCTTTGACTCTTCCTCCTTCTTTGTGGAAGAAATGAAGATGTCCTTATATAGACAGGGGTGAGAGCGGTGAATACATAAATACATGACTATACAGGAAACCATCAATTGCTTACTTAGGATGGAATGTATGAGGTGTGGACAAAACTGTGTTAAAAAAATGGGCTGATGAAGTAACCTTGAGGGCACTATATTGAGTGAAATAAGTCAGATACATAAGGACAAATATTGTAGGGTCTCACTGATATGAACCAATTGTAATATGTAAACTCATACACATGAAATATAAGTTACCAGAATATACAACGAGGCTAAAGAATGGGGAGTGGTTGCTTATTATGAGGAGAATGTTCAACTAGGGTGAACTTAAGTGTTTGGAAATGGACAGAGGCGACAGTAGCATGTTGTGAGAATAACTAACAGTGCTGAATGGTGTGTGAATGTGGTGGAAAGGGGAAGCTCAGAGCCGTGTATGTCACCAGAAGGAAAGTTGGAGATTAAAAGATGGGAATGTATACAACAGTGAGTCCTGTGGTGGCCAATGTCCATGATTAACTGTACAAATATTAGAAATCTCTTTCATGAATTAGAACGAATATATGACACTATAACTAGAAGTTAATAATAGAGGGACATATAGGGAAAAATATACCTATTGCAAACTATATACTACAGTTAGTAGTATGTTAACATTCTTTCATCAACAGTAACAAATGTACTACACCAATACTATAAGTCAATAATGGAAGGGGGGGTGGTTAGGGGTATGGGAGGATTTGAGTTTCCTCTTTTTTTGTGTCTTTATTTCTTTTCTCAAGTAATGAAAATGTTCCAAAACTTTAAAAAAATTAATTGTGGTAATGGATGCACAGCTGTGTGATGGTACCATGGGCAGTTGATTGTACACTTTGGATCTTTGGATAATTGCATGGTATGTGAACAATCTCAATAAAAAAAGATAATTGTTTGAGGTAAAAGTACACATATCGTAGGTTTTAACATGTATTGAAATAATGTGTATGACAAAAATAGCACAAAGGATGGGAGGAAGGAAATCAGAGTATATTGTTGTAAGAGTATTACTATACCTGCCATGCCATAGCATACAATCTCTACTGTATGTATCATAAACTCTAAAGAAAACACTAAAAAAAAAGAACAAAAAAAAGTATAGCTAATAAGCCAATATTCAGATTAAAATGAAATAAAATATTCAATCCACAAAAAGGAAGGGAAAGAAGAAAAATTCAGTTGGCACAAATAGGAAAAAATATCGCAAGATGGTAGACTGAAACCATTCATTACATATATATGGTATAAATGCTCCAGGTAAAATTCAGACATTGTCAGATTTGATTTTAAAAGCAAGACCCTAATAAACACTGTCTACAGGAAATCTTCTTTAATTGGAAAGCTGAAAAAACAGTGGGAAGTTAAAATAAGAAGAAAATTTACATCATATAAACACTAATCAGAAAAAAAACTGGACTGCTTATATCAGACAAGGACTAGGAATATTAACAGATATAAAGAGAGATATTCCATAATAAAAAGGGATAAATCTATCACGAAGACAAACTAATTTTATTTATTTATTTTTTTTTAAATCATCATTTTATTGAGATATATTCACATACCACGCAGTCATACAAAACAAATTGTACTTTCGATTGTTTACAGTACCATTACATAGTTGTACATTCATCACCTAAATCAATCCCTGACACCTTCATTAGCACACACACAAAAATAACAAGAATAATAATTAGAGTGAAAAAGAGCAATTGAAGTAAAAAAGAACACTGGGTACCTTTGTCTGTTTGTTTCCTTCCCCTACTTTTCTACACATCCATCCATAAACTAGACAAAGTGGTGTTTGGTCCTTATGGCTTTCCCAATCCCATTGTCACCCCTCATAAGCTACATTTTTATACAACTGTCTTCGAGATTCATGGGTTCTGGGTTGTAGTTTGATAGTTTCAGGTATCCACCACCAGCTACCCCAATTCTTTAGAACCTAAAAAGGGTTGTCTAAAGTGTGCATAAGAGTGCCCACCAGAGTGACCTCTCGGCTCCTTTTGGAATCTCTCTGCCACTGAAGCTTATTTCATTTCCTTTCACATCCCCCTTTTGGTCAAGAAGATGTTCTCCGTCCCACGGTGCCAGGTCTACATTCCTCCCTGGGAGTCATATTCCACGTTGCCAGGGAGATTCACTTCCCTGGGTGGAAGACAAACTAATTTTAAACTGGTATGTACTTAATTACAGAGCCTAAAAATACATGAAGAACAAATGGATAGAACTAAAAGGAGGAATAGACAACCCAATAATTATTGCTCTGTAATTGTTACAATAACTAAAAAATTTATTTTACTCTACATTTTAACAAATTTGATTTTAACTACCCCATTTACAGTCACTGAATACAAGCATGAGCTTAAAATTAAAGAATGGCAGTGACAAAGTAATTAAAATTTCCAGAGTATTGAAAACCTTAGCATTCAATTGGTTCAATTTTTCTCTATTGTAGTTTGATGGGATGATGCAATTCCCCTGTATTATAAATGTTCTATTAAGTCACCTTGTTTATGGGTGTTGAAAATGTGGTTGGCTTTTTCTTTTTTATTGTTTTTCATAGAGAGTTTTATGCAGTGTATTATTTGGGTTGATACATATGGATTATCCAAATGCAGTCTTTTTATGGTAGAAAAGTTCAGACCAGACTATATCATTTTATCCTGGTTTGGCATATTTTTCACTATACCCTACAGCCTCAAGATGTTCTTCAGAAACTGTTAAAACACTGTATCATTATAAAGTTATCTTCCTCTACAAAAAAAATTATAGGATACAGCTAAAGCAGTGCTTAGGAGGAAACATAGCTTTAAATGTTTATATGTAATAACAGAATAAAAGTAAAAAATCATTTACATTTATCTGTAAGAAGCAGGAAAAGGGGAGAAAATTAAATTTCAAAAAAGAGAAGGAAGGAAATAAGAAATATAGGGGCAAAACCAGTGAAATAGAAAAAAGAAAATCAATACAGAAAACCAACAAACTCAAAAGTTGATTTTTTGAAAAAATAATATTGATAAATCACTAACTAGACTGATAAAAAATCAAAGAAAGCAGACACAAATTACCACTATTAGAATGAAAGAGGGGACATTAATTCCAATTGTATAACATTAAATAAATAAAAGGGAATTATTATGAACAACTCTATGTCAATAAATTAAGCAACTTGGATAAAATGGGAAAAAAATTCCTTGAACAGCACAAATACAAAAAATTAAAGAAGATGAAATAGAAAAATTGAAATAGTTCTATGGGTATTAAAGAAACTGGAATTGTAATTAAAATTCTCCAACAAAGGAAAATCCAGGCCTAGATGGCATCATTGGTGAATGCTATCAGACATTTAAGGAAGAAATAACATCAATTCTACAAAAATGCTTTCAGAAAAAGGAGCAGAATGGAACCCTTCCCAACTCAATTCATAAAACCAGCTTTACCCTCATAACTAAACCAGAAAAAGATATTACAAGAAAACAACAGACCAACATCCTTCATAAACACAGTCACAAAAATCCTTAATAAAATATTTTTTAAATCCTGCAATATATAATAGATCCAATATAACATGACCAAGTAGGAATTATCCTAGACAGACAAGGTTGGTTTAAGATCTAAATAACAATCAATATATTGCAAAGAATAGAAAACAGGGGCTTGAACAGATATTTGCACACTGATGGAAGGTTTCTCTTAGGAGAGTCTATCATTTTTTATGCTTAATGTCTGACATTCAATAAAATATTACCATACATGCCAGGAACAGGAACAAATGATTGAAAGTCACGAGAAAAATTAGACAATAGAAGCAGACTCACAGGTGATCCAGATATTAGAATTATCAGTCAGCAAATTTATAATTAGCCTTTCAATAAAATACATGAAAAGATAGATATTAGAATCCGTAAAAAGAAGGAAATGGAAAAGCAGAAATGAAAAATTCAATATGTGAAATTAAACGGTAAATAGATGGGTATAGTAGCAGATTAGACATAGCAAAGAGTATATTAGTAACTGGAAGATAGGTCAAGAGCAGATATACAGATTTCAACCAAAAAGAGATAATGGTATGGAAAATGCAGAGAAAAGTTTAAGAGACATATGAGAAACAGAGAAAAGGACCAACATCCTTATAATTGGAGACCCATAAAAAAGAGAGGAGAGTGAGAATGGAGCAGAAGCAATGTTTAAGAGATACTGGCCAATAAGTTTCAAAACAGATGAAAGATACCAAGTTACAGATTCAAGAATTTCTGTGAACTTCAAGCAGGATAAATACAAATAAACCACATAATGAAATGGCTTAATAAGCTAACAAACATAATGAGAGAAATCTTAAAGTCAGCTAAAAAATATAGCGCATTATTTTCAAAGGACTTACAATAAAACTGTCAATTGACTTTTAAACAAAAACAATGAAAGCCTCAAACAATGGTACGAGAAATTTAAAATGATGAAAAAAATAATAATGGATAAGTTGCAAGATTCTTCTATATCCTAAAGAAATATCCTTCAAAAACAAAGTAGAAGTGTTCAGACAACAAAGGCTGAGAGAATTCTTTAGCAGACTCACACTAAAAAAAATTTCAGAGAAAGTTCTTGATGCAGGAGAAAACTAATGCAAAATGGAAGCACAGTAATTCAAAAAAAGAATTAAAAGCTCCCCCAATAGAAAACATGTAAGTAAATCCAAATGAATATGGACTATTTAAAACCATAATAATAATAATAATACAGGAGTTTAAAATATGTGTAGAATTAAAATATATGACAACAATATCACAAAAGTAGGAAGATGGTATAGAGTTTAAAGTTTTCTAAAGCCTTTAGATTATTCAGGAGGAGATAAGAGTGTTAATTTAAAATAGACTCATTTTAGTTATGGATTAATATTGTACTTTCTTGGGTAACCACTAAAATAATAATGGCCAAACTATACATAATTACATGTAGTATATACTATGTTTAGCACAACTAATCAGTTAATAAAGAGGAAAATGGAATAGATACTACTTGATTAATCCAAAATAATGCAAGAAAGGAGAAAAAGGAACAAAGATGAGAGGAGACAAATGAAAAACAAATAGTAAGTTGGTAGATTTATATTAAAATATTCAGTAATTACATTAACTGCAAATAGACTAAATACTCAAAATGAAAGAAAAAGACTATCAAATAGATTCTTTATAAAAACAAACCATATGCTGCTTATAAGAAAGATATTTTAAATATAAGAATATAGTAAGGTAAGTAAAAAGAAGGAAAAAGTGTTGTCATGTGAAAAACATACCAGAAGAAAGCTAGTATAGTATATACACTACACATCAGACAAAAGCATTAAGGCAAGAAATATTATTGAAAATAAGGTGTATTTTATGATGATAATAGGGTTAATTCAAAAGGAATCCTAAATTTGTACAGACCTCATAGCAGAGTTTCAAAACATATAAAGCACAAACATTGAATTAAAAAGAAAAATATTGTAATCCACAATCATAATTAATTATTTCAAACATGGCTCTCTCATCATGAGATAAAACAATCAGACAGAAAAGGATATAGATGATTTGAACAAACACTATTAATAAAATTGACCTAATTGATAAGTATATGTAGAACATATACAAACCCAATAACTAGAAAGTAACTTTTTAAGTGCACATGATACACATACTAAAACAGGTGACATACCTAGCTTTAAAGCAAGTATCAGCAAATCTCAAAGGACTGAAATCAGACATAGTATATTCTCTAACAACAGTGGAATTAAGTTAGAAATCAATAAAAATTATAACTAGAAAATCTCAAACTAATGAGAAATTAATACTTTTCTAAGCAACCACTACATCAATGAAGAAATATAAATAAATTTAAACTGAGTAATAATAAAAATATGACAAAACAAAATGTGCAATATTATAGATCAATGAGTAGAGAAAAATTTGATTATTAAGATCCATCATAAAAGCTAGAAAAAGAACCACAAATTGAACCTAAAGAAAGTAGAAAGAAAATAATCAAAGGCAGATTATGAAAGTCAATAAAGTTAAAGAGAAGAGAAGAAATGAAATAGAAAATCTACAAAGTTAAAATTTGTATCTTTAAAAGACAAAATTGTTACCCCCCCTACCAAGAAATCATGAAAAAAGGATTGAAAACACTGATTACCAATATCAGGGGTGGGAAATCCTACATACAATAAAAGAAGATAATACCATTACATTACAATTTTAGATAAAACAGACAAATTCATTGAAAAACAGGACTTAGCACAACTAACACAAGGAGAAATAGAAAATATTAATTATTCCATATGTTCTGGTTTGCTAATGCTGCTGTTATGCCAAAATACCAGAAGTGGATTGGCTTTTATAAAGGGGGTTTTTCTGGTTACAGATTTACAGTCTGAAGGCCATGAAAATGTCCAAATCAAGGCATCAACACAAGTATACCTTTACTGGAGAAGGAAGGCCAATGGCATCTGGAAAACCTCTGTTAGCTGGGAAGGTGCGTGGCTGGCATCTGCTGATCTTGGGTTGTTCCAGCTCCTCTTTCAGCTCCTGTACATTCTTCAAAATGTGGTTCTTGGGTGTCTGTCCTCTCTTAACTCCTCCAGAGTAAACTCTGGGCTAGCATCTCCAAAGTTTCAGCAAAAGTCTGCTTTCAATGGCCATTTCCAAAATGTCTCTTTCAGTTGCTCTCCAAAATGTCACTCTCAGCTGCTCTGAGGTTCTTCTGTTTGTGAGCTCTTTTATAGGACTCCAGTGATAAAATCAAGACCCACCCTGACTGGTCTGGGGAAACCTGATTTGGATAACCAAGAAAACCATGCCTAGACAACAGAAAATTACAACCTACACTAAGAAAAACAAAGTTATGGCCCAGTCAAAGGAACAAACATACACTTCAACTGAGATACAGGAATTTAAACAACTAATGCTAAATCAATTCAAAAAGTTTAGAGAAGATATTGCAAAAGAGATAGAGGCTGTAAAGGAATCACTGGGCATATATATGGCAGAAATCAAAAGTTCAAAAAAACAACTAGCAGAATCTATGGAAATGAAAGGCACAACACAAGAGATGAAAGACACAATGGAAACATACAACAGCAGATCTCAAGAGGCAGAAGAAAACACTCAGGAACTGGAGAACAAAACACCTGAAAGACCCACCCTGAATGGGCAGGGTCCGTATCTCCATGGAAATTATCCAATCAAATGTTTCACTCACAGTTGATTGAGTCACATCTCCATGGAAATACTTAAAAGATTTCAACCTAATCAACACTAATACCTCTACCCCCACAAAATTTCATTAAAGCACATGGCATTTGGGGGCACATGATACATCCAAACTGCCAGACCATATCTATTAAACAACTGAGTCTATAATTTAAAACCACCCCACAAGGGAAATGCTAGCTTAGATGACTTTATTAGTGGCCAAATGTTTATAAAAGATACAATACCAATGTAAAAAAACAAAACAAGATAACTTTCAGAGAACAGAAAGAGATGGAACACTTCCCAACTTGCATTATGAGGCGAGCACAAGCTTGATATGAAAATCTAACAAGGATATTTCAAAGAAAGGAAAACTTAAGGCCAATATATCTCATGAACATAAGTGCAAAAATCCCAAAATAGTTAGTAAACACAATCCAGTGATATATTAAATGATAATATTTTATGACCAAGTTGAGTTTATTCCAGGAACATGATAGTGATTTAATATTTAAAAATCAATAAAAAAATCAATCATTATAATTCAGCAAATCCCTGATTAAAGGGAAAAATCATATGATTCGAATGGATACAGAAGCATTTGATTAAATATTTCTTTATTCATAACAAAAACAAACAGCAAACTAGGAATAGAAAAGAACATCTTTACCCTAACAAAGGGTACTCTCTTATCTTGCTAGGGCTGCTGTAGCAAAGTACTACAAATCAGATGGCTTAAAATAACAGAACTTTTGTCTCACAGTTCTGGAAGCTGGAAGTCCAGTTCAAGTTGTTGCTTTCTCTGAAGTCTGTAGGGCTCGGGTGGTGGCTTGTCAGCAATCCATGGTGTTCTTTAGCTTGTAAGTCAATCTCTGCCTTTATCACTTACTGTCGTCATGCTTTATCTGTGTCCAAATTTCCTCTCCTTATAAGAACACCAGTCATATAGGATTAGAAACCACCCGTATCCAGTTTGGTCTCATCTTAACTAATAACATCTTCAAAGATGCTATTTCTAAATAGGATCACATTTACAAGACCAGGGGTTAGGATTTGAACTTATCTTTTTTAGGAATAAAACTCAATCCATAAAAGTCCACCTTCTGTCCACCCCCCGCCACCAAATCCATGTCCTTCCTATGTTCAAAATACATTCACCCTATCCAAACATCCCCTAAAGTCGTAAGCCATGAGCATCAATTCCAAGTCCGAAATCTCCTCCTCTAATTCATCTAAGTTAGGTTAGGTATGAATGAGACTCTTGATATGATCCATTATGGGGCAAAATTCTTCTCCACCTATGGATGTGTGAAACTATAAAACAATTTATCTGCTTCCAAAATGCAACAATGGGGCAGGTACAGGATAGACATTCCCATTCCAAAAGGGAGAAATTGGAAGAAAAAAAGACATCACAGGTCCCAAGCAAGTCTGAAACCCAAAAGGCCTGAGAGCAATCGTCTATGGCTCAATGCTCTGTCCTCTGGGCCACTGAAGCAGTGGCCCCATCCTCTCTGAACACTGGGACAGTGGCTGTACCACCGCTGAACCAGGGAGGTGGCCCTGTCCTCTTGTTCCAAGGGGCCCCTGTGGCCCAGACCTCTGCATCCGTGGCTTCACCAGTGGAATCATTCTTCCTTCATTTCTCCCTTCCCTGTCTCTTTCAGTCCAAGGTGCCAGTGCTTCTGCCATCACACAATTTCCAAAAGCCTTGTTGGCCTTTCATGTAATTCACAGGGTACAAACCTTCAGACAGGTGGGTCTTCTGCAAATTTCCCTGGACAACCACATCTCTATTCCTGGCTTCTTCTGAGACGGGTGACTGTATCTATGAGTTACGTGCCTGATCATTTTAGCAAATGGCTGTGGGTTGTCCAGTCACATCTTTGGCCCTGTTTTCAGAACGCATTATACTATCAGGGTAGGCCAAGAATTTTCTAAATCATTAAGTGCTCGTTCCCTTTTGCTTAACAGTTCATTCTTCAATTTATATCTTTCCTCTTGCATTTTACTATAAGTAGTAAGGAGAAACCAGGCTGCATCTTCTACACTTTGCTTGGAAATATCTTTAGCTAAATACTCAACTTTATCACTTATCAGTTTTGTCTTAAACCCAACATCAGAACACAATTCTTCCAGGTTCTCTCTAATTTTATAATAAGGATCGCCTTTCCTTCAGTTTCCAATAACACATTCATCATTTCTTTCTAAAGCCTCACTAGAAACACACTTATTGTCTACAGTTACCCCTTCCACATTGTGACTCTGCCCATTGTGATTTCGATACATCATGGGTTGGCATAAGAAATTAAAAGGGAATTTTTGGGGAAGCCACAGATGACATGCAAAAGTCAGTGGACAACATAGAAAAACATTAGAAACTCAGAAATGCATAAATTATATGTATTGTATAAGAGCAACATATTTTATCTTTTAATACCAATAAGGTACTGTAAACACCCCATAAAAGAAAAAATTCAGACTTCTCTGGTATGAAGGGAAGGCCAAAATATTTTATGTGGATTTTCCAGCTCGCAGGGGCACCACGTCTCTAACCTCTGCAATGTGGAAGGGATAACAGTATATGTCTATCAACATCTCTTCAGGATAACAGGCTTTTTCTTTAAGTGCCTCAGGTTTATTCCAGCTTTTACCCATTTACCAATTCTAAAGCCACTTCCACATTTTCAGGTATTTGCTATAGCAATACCTCACTTCCCAGTAGCAAAAACTCATAGTTTGCTAAGGTCGCGTTACAAAGTATCATAAACTAGATGGTTTAAAATAACAAAAATTTATTGTCTCACAATTCTGGAGGCTAGAAGTCCAAATTTAGGTGTTGGCAGGGCCAACTCCCTCTGGTTTCTTTGCCTTGTGGCATAACTGAATTTCTTCCTCCAGCACATGGCTGTCTTCCGTCTGTGTCCAAATTTCCTCTCCTTAAAAGGACATGAGTTATATTGGATTAGGGAACACCCTAATCCAGTCTGACCTCATCTTAACTAATGACTTCTTCACAGATCCTATTTCCAAATAGGATTACACTAATGAGACTAGGAGTCAAGTTCTTGAATATATCTTTTTGGGACTCAAGTCAATCCATAGCAGGCATTTTCAAAAAACCTGCAGCAAATATTATACTAAATGGTTAAATACAATCCCTCTCATATTGGGAAAGTGATACTGATGCCCACAATTACCATTTTTACTCTGCAATAGGTAGGAGGTCCCAGGCAAGAAATAAGCAAGAAAACCAGAAAGGAAAAAGTCAAACTTGTCTTTTTTCTCAGACAACATGATTATCTATGTAGAAAACCCTACACAAACCTACAAAAAAGCTAATGATTGAGTTTAGCAAGGTCAGTATAAAAATTAATTGTATATCTATACATTTAGCAATGAACAATTTAAAATTGAAATTTAAAATGCAATGCTATTTATAATAGCATCAAAAACATGAAACAGGAATACATTTAACAAAATATGTGTAATACCTAGATACTGAAGAAAAACTGTTCTGAGAGACATTAAAGAAATCTAAATAAATTGAGAAATATACCATGTTCATTGAAAGAGACAGTATTATCAAGGTGTCAATTATTCTCAAATTGATCAAAGCAATCCTAATCAAAATTGCATCAAGCTTTCATTTTTGGTAGAAATTGGCAAGCTAACTCTAAAATAATTATAAAAACACAACAGACTGAGAATACCCAAAATAATCTTCAAGAGGAAGAACAAAGTTGTGGGATTTCCACTACCTGTTTTCAAGACTTACTCAAAAGTTACAATAATCAAGACAGTGTGGTTTCACGTGAGAATAAACATATAGATCAATGGAACAGATTAGAAAGTACAAATATAGACTCACACATAAATGGTCAGCTGATTATCTATAAAGGTGCCAAAGTAATTCAGTGGGGGGAAGAATATCTTTATAGTAAATGCTGGAATGATTGGATATCCATACACACAAAACAAAACAAAAACTTTACTTCTATTCACCATAAAAAATAACTAGAATTGGATTATAATTGAGAGGTTAAAACAATAAAACTTCTGTGAAAAAACATAGGAGTCTAGAGACTTTGGATTTAGGAAAGATTTCTTAAATAAAAATCAAATTATAAAATAAAAAATCAATAAATTAGATTTTATCAAAATTGAAACATGCTATTTGGAAGATACAGTGAAGAAAATGAAAATACAATTCATAAAGTCAGAGAAAATATTTGAAAACACTTTTCTTATAACTTTTAAAACTCACTAGTAAGAAGAGAAAATAAACCAATTTAAAAATGGACAAAAGATTTAAACAGATGCTTCAGCAAAGAAAATACACAAATGGAAAATTAGCAAATGAAATAATGCTCAACATCATTAGTCATTAGGGAAATGCAAATTAAAATCTCAGCAAGATACCAGTATATATACACTAGAATAGCTAAAACTAAAAAGTCTGATAATACTAAGGGTTGGCATGGTTCTGCAACTAGAACATGGCTGTTGGGGAGGCTGCCTTGGACAATAGGTTAACAATTACTTATGAAGTTAAACATGCACTTACCATATGATCCAGCAACCTCATGGCTAGATATTTAACCAAAGATATATGGAAACATATATCTGCACAAAGACCTGTATGTTAATGTTCACAGCAGCTTTATTAATGAGAGCCAAAACCTTAACTCAACTTTTTGTCTACAACTAGTGAATGAAAAAACAAAATGTGGTACATCCATACAATGGAATACTGCTAATCAATAAAAAGGAATGAATTACTGATATATGCAACAATGTGTATGATCTCAAAAGCATTATATTAAGTGAAAGACGCCAAACACACATGATAGCATATTGTATGATCCTATTTATATGACATTCTAGAAAATGCAACACTATTGGGACAGAAAACAAATCAGTGGTTTCCAAGGACTGGGGTTGTGGGAAGGGGATTGATTCCAAAGATGCATGAGAGAATTCTGGTAAAATGGAAATATCTAGATCTTGATTCTGGAGGCAGTTCCATAATTATACACATTTTTCAAAACACATGGATTTTCTTATATTTTAAAAGGATAAATTTAATTGCATACAAATTATACCTCAATAAAAAATTAGAATTTGGCAGGGCAACACGATTCAATTGCTTTGTTACTCAAATGTCAGTCAACAGTGAAATTGAGAAATCACAGTATATTCCCATAATGGAATATATACCACAAAGAGAATGAATGATACAGATCCAAAGAACAATATGAATGAATCTCATAAGCATAATGTTGGATGAAATAAAACAGAAACAAAATATTCCATTCATTTAAAGGATATTTTTAGAAATCAGTGTTATCTGGGTGGCAAGTAGTAGGCAGGTAGGGAGTAGAGACTGGAAAGAAACCCAAGGGGTATGTGGGGTTCTGGTAATGTTCTGTTTCTTCCTGTAGGTTCTATTTCATGGATGTGTTCAGTCTGTGAAAAGTCATCAAGCTGTTCTCTTATGATATGAGCATTTTTCACTTGTATACTATACTTCATAAAATTTTTAATAATTGCTTTGTACTGGGAATAACAAATTAGAAACTGCAGAGGAGAAAAAAAAAAACAGTCATTCACAAAGCAAGGAAAACTATACAAACTATTCAATAATAAACCTCCAGAAATGCAGGATATCTATATGAAGACTATCCACAAAACTTAAAGAATTTTCTAAAACCTGATAAATAGAGGACTACAGATGGGAAGACTCAATATTCTAAAGCTATCAAATGTCTCTAAATTAATCAGTGAAATACTATGTCATTTATAAACACATCAAAAAACATCAAATACTTAGGAATACATTTAATGAAAATTGTGCGAGACTTCTACTATAAAACATTGAAATAAATTAAATATGACCTAAATAAATGCAAGGATGTATAACACTGTCATGTTCATGGATTGGAAGACTCAATATTACAAAAATGTTAATACCCCCCCCCACATTTAGCTATTAATTGAATGCAATCCCAATGAAATACTCAGCAAATACTTCTGTGGAAACTGATAAATTGAATCTGCAACTCATATGGAAATACAATAGGTCAAGAATAGCCAAGATAGCATGACTTCATCAACATGGAGACATTAAGACATCCCCTGGAAAAATCTCCCATCAGAATCAACTAATAAAAGGATAAATCCCACTTGCTTAGAACTCTGAAGGACAATAGAGAATGGAGAAGGACTCTGCAAATGCTGAGTTGAAGAAAAAGAAAAATGATCTTCAAGAACCAGCAGGACTTGCCATCCAAGATCCACCAGTCCATACCCCTTCCTGTCACTTGGTTCTACATAGCCTGCATGTTGTGCAGAGGCAGCACAGCCGAGGTCCCTCCAGCCATGGAGACAAACTGTAGAGACACTCAGAGCATAGACTTAGAGCCCCATGCATATACAGGCACAGGGACCCAGGTGTGCAGAGACCTAGGGCAGAACATAAGCTGCTGAGTTGTGCTACATGCTGCATACAAGAGGGTCCCCAAGGGGAAAAGAGAGAGAGAGGGACTGCAGCAGAACTGTTGGCAAGTGGTGCATGCACTCAACCCAGATTCTATTGGCTAGGCGACCTAAATGCAAAACGGACTTTTCTGGATGGACCCACCCATTTGGCTCTCTGGGAGGGTTGGTGTGTGGGGGGGGCAGGGAGGAGAGATACCCTAATGGGGAAGAAACAAGGGTCAGAAAATCCTCACAGAAAAAAAAGGGATGGGGGTGGGGGACTGAACTGCTATAAGATAGGATGGGTCCTAGAACTGAAAGTGTAAGGAAAAGGGGACACTGAGTGAGGGAGATAATTTAAACAAATCATAGAAGCTGGGAGAAAATTTTGCACAAAAACAAACAATAGGTCAAGATTCCTGGAGAAGGAACAGAGGAAAGGAAGTTTTCTCCTGGAGGTGAAACAACTGCACAAAAAGCAATCTTAAAAATTGTACTGCATATCCAGGGCAAGAATAAGATGAAGAAGAGCTGAGAACATCTGAACAGTTAAACATGGACTTCTCTAAAGGTCCAGAATAAGTTAGACTGAGCATCAAAGAAGAACCTTAACACAAAACCAATTAGCAATAATACCATAGGAAAGAGGGAGAAACTGTCTCTCAGAGAAAACTCATCAAAATAATGAGATGCCCAGAATCAGCAAAAAATTACAGCCCATTCCAAGAAACAGGAATATATGGTTCAGTCAAGGAAACAAATTAAAACTTCAGAGGAGACACAGAATTTGGAACAACTAATCAAAGAAGTTCAAAAAAATCCCCTAAATCAATTCAAAGAGATGAAGGAAAATATGGATATAGAGCTAAAAGATATTAAGAAGACAATGTATGAGCATAGAGAATTTGAAAGTATAAAAATAAATACAGGGAGAAACTAAGATGGTGGCTAGGTGAGACAGGGTGAAAAAACACCTCCATGAAAAACACTAGATAAAAACCAGAAAGTGACCCAGAATACTGGTTACAGTGATGCACCAGCTGGCCAAGGTCTCCTAGTTCCAGAGGGGCCATATACTTGGTGAAACTGGGAGTCTGCATTCTGAAACAAGTGAGTAAGCTGACTGGAAGACCCACAGCCGCATGGCGGTCTGGGGAAGCCAGGGCTTGGCGTTTGGAGACTGACAGGCTCTTTAAAAAAAAAAAAAGGGAAAAACCCAGGAGCAGCTGCAGTTGCGATAGTGGGAACCACGCAGTAAAACACAGCAAGAGGGGGCTGGGTCGGCCTCTCAGTGTCTGGCCCGGAAGATAGCCTGCTGCAGATACCCTCAGGGCCAGGGGAATGGAGGGGAGAGCCGGAAGCAGAAAGAAACCCCGCGGCTAGCAGCTGGCTCCCCGGAGGGCTGGATAAACTCTTGCCCAGGGCCGTGCCCACAGCCCAGAGCCCCGCCAGTTGTCCCGGAGCTGGGAAGGAGGAACTGTGTGAGGAGGAGGGGGTTGAGACGCCCCATTTGGCCATTTTTGCTTCAGGCTGAGAGCTCCGCTGCATGGCCCAGTGGCCCGGGGCTTCCCTTGAGGGATGCTGCGCACTGGTGATGTAGCATGGCATTCCCTTGGCAGAGGCCCTGGAGGATCGCAGCTGGGAGGGGGGACCCACTCAGAGAACCCAGGGACACTATGCCAAGTCCGGTGGTTTGTGGGACAGCGAGAGAGAGGGTCTGGGGCTGAAGTGAAATGAAGGCTTAGACTCTTGTGGCGGCCTTGAATCTCTGGGAACCTGGGGGATTTGAATATTAAAGCTGTCCTTCCTCCCTGGCCACCCGGACACATGCCCCACATTCAGGGTGGACAGCTCCAGCAACACACCCAAACTGAGTTCTCCAGCTGAACCCCACAAGAATCATTTCCCCACACACTGCGGGGACAAGGTGGAGAACTGACTTGAGGGGTATAGGTGACTCGCAGACACCATCTGCTGGTTAGTTAGAGAAAGTGTATGCCACCAAACTGTGTTTCTGAAAAATTAGATTGGTATTTTTTTTTTTACAACTTGAAAGAACCCTATCAAGCAAAACAAATGCCAAGGGGCCAAAAACAACAGAAAATCTTAATGATTTGATAAAACCAGAAGATATGGAGAATCCAGCTCCAAACACACAAATCAAGATATCAGAAGAGACTCAGTACTTGGCAGAATTAATCAAAGAACTACAATCGAGGAATGAAAACATGGCAAAGGATTTAAAGGACATCAAGAAGACCATGGCCCAGGATATAAGTGACATAAAGAAGACCCTAGAAGAGCATAAAGAAGACATTGCAAGAGTAAATAAAAAAATAGAAGGTCTTATGGAAATAAAAGAAACTGTTGGCCAAATTAAAAAGACTCTGGATATTCACAATACAAGACTAGAGGAAGTTGAACGTCTCAATGTCCTAGAAGTCCACAGAACAGAAAATGAAAGAACAAAAGAAAGAATGGAGAAAAAAATTGAAAAAATCGAAATGGATCTCAGGGATACGATAGACAAAATAAAACATCCAAACTTAAGACTCATTGGTGTCCCAGAAGGGGAATAGAAGGGTAAAGGTCTAGAAAGATTATTCAAAGAAATTGTTGGGGAAAAATTCCCCAACCTTATACACAATATAAATACACAAAGCATAAATGCCCAGCGAACTCCAGATAGAATAAATCCAAATAAACCCACTCCGAGACATATTTTGATCAGACTCTCAAATACTGAAGAGAAGGAGCAAGTTCTGAAAGCAGCAAGAGAAAAGCAATTCACTACATACAAAGGAAACAACATAAGACTAAGTTGTGACTACTCAGCAGCCACCATGGAGGCAAGAAGGCAGTGCCATGAAATATTTAAAATTCTGAGAGAGAAAAATTTCCAACCAAGAATACTTTATCCAGCAAAACTCTCCTTCAAATTTGAGGGAGAGCTTAAATTTTTCACAGACAAACAAATGCTGAGAGACTTTGTCAATAAAAGACCTGCCCTACTTCAGATACTAAAGGGAGCCCTAGCAACAGAGAAACAAAGAAAGGAGAAAGAGATGCAGAGAATTTTAACAGACATATATAGTACCTTACATCCCAAATCACCAGGACACTCATTTTTCTCTAGTGATCACAGATCTTTCTCCAGAAGGGACCATAAGCTGGGACATAAAACAAGCCTCAAGAAATTAAAAAAAAAAAAATTGAATATACTCAAAGCACATTCTCCAAACACAATGGAATACAAATAGAAGTCAATAATTTTTGAACTGTAACTCCACTATTTACTTCCTACATGATATAAAATACACAAACTCTAAGGCCAAATCAGTGGTTTTGAACTCAATGTAAAATATGTAATTTTAGACAACTATATAAAGGTGGGGGAATGAAGGAGTATAGGAACATAGTTTATGTGTCCTACTGAAGTGAAGGTGGTATCAAAGAAAAACAAGATTGTTACGGATTTAGGAGGTTAATTTTAAGCCCCACAGTAAACACAAAGAAATTATCAGAGAATATAACCATAGAGATGAAAAGTAGAGTATGGGTTAAGAGAAATGGGGGAAGGGGCAATGGGGAGTTAAGAAATGAGTGTAGGGTTGCTGTTTGAGGTGAAGGGAAATTTCCAGTAACGGATGGTGGGAAAGAGCATTACAACATTCTAAATGTGATTAATCCCACTAATGGAATGCTAGGGAGGGGGTGGAATGGGAAGATTTAGGCTGTATATATGTTTCCACAACTGAAAAAAAAAATAGACAGTCTAAATAGATGACAATTGAATGCCAAGGATGAACTTGGATGGGATTGGAGGATGGAGGACAGGTGGCTCAAAGGGACACAGTTGAGACATAAGGAAAAGGAAATACAGAATGTAAGCTTTGTATCTTTGTTGAATCTCTTGTACTTCTTAGCTGTGCTTAATGGGATTGCATAAAAGAATGTTCTTGTTCATGGGAAGTGTATTCGTGAATTACAGTGTATGTTCAAGGATGTGTGCAGCTATCTCTCATATGTTCAGAAGACAAAGCAATAGATGATGGATGATAGATAGGGAGGGAGGGAGGGAAAGAAATAGCAATGTGACAGCATGTTAAAGTTGGTGGATTGAGCTATCGGGGGAGGGGGGTCAGGGTATGATGGAATTCTGTGTATGGGGTTAGTATTGTTTTTGCAACTGTTCCTATAACTTTGAATTTATTTCAAAATAAAAAAAATCAATTAATAAAAAAATAAATACAACAGAAATTATGGGATGCAACGCACAATAATAGATATTGAAAATACACCAGATGCACATAACAGTAGATTTGAACAGGCAGAAGAGAGAATCAGTGAACTAGAAGACAGGACAATTGAAATCAAACAGACAGAAGAACAGATAGAGAAAAGAATAGAAAAACTTGAGCAGTGTCTCAGGGATTTGAGCCAGCATGTAGTGCACAAACATGTGTCATGGGTGTCCCAGAAAGAGAAGACAAGGGAAAGGGGACAAAATATTTGAGGAATAATGGCTGAAAATTTATCAACTTTTATGAAAGACATAAATATACATGTCCAAGAACAGCAATGTACTCCAAACAGAATAAATACTAATAGACCCACTCCAAGACACATCCTCATTAGAATGTCAAATGCCAAAGATAAAGAGAGAATTCTGAAAGCAGCAAGAGAAAACTGATTTGTCACAAACAAGGGATCCTCAATAAGACAAAGTACCAATTTCTCATCAGAAACCATGTTGGTGAGAAGCAGAGGTATTAGATATTTAAGTTTCTGAAAGAGAAAAACTGTCAAACAAAAATTCTTTATCTGGAAAAACTGTCCAAAAATGAGGGAGAGTTTAAACTATTCATAGACAATGTGAAGGAGTTCAACAACAAAAGACCTACCATACAAGAATTTCTTTAAAGAGAGTTCTTCAAGTTGATAGGAAAAGACAGCAGAGAATGGGTTGGAGTAGTGTGAAGAAATTAAGATCTTCAATAAGGGTAACTAAAAGGGTAAATGCAAAAACCCAAAAGTACTGTACCCTTAATATACAACACTACCATTAAAATTCCTATAAGAGTCAGAATACAACAGAACAAGAAAAAGGCATATTTACTGATAATGGACATGAAATTTAAAGAGGTAAAGTGGTACAAAAACAATATAAAGGGGAAAACAGGGATATGGGAGCAGAGAACATGTATGCTATTGAAGCAAAGCTGGTATTCTTTCAAATTAGTAGGTTACTGATGTAGGTTGTATAATATAAGTACCAGGTAACCACAAATAAAGTATTTTGAAAATATACAGAAACAGAAATAAGAAAGGGGTCAGTCAGATACTTCACAAAAGATCAATTATACAGGAAAGGAGGTTGCAGTAAAGGAAAAGAGAGACAAAAAATATGACATATAAAAACCAAAGGACAAAATGGCTGAAGTAAGTACTGCCTTTACAGTAATAACACTGAATGTTAATGGATTGAACTCCCCAATCAAAAGACACAGATTGACAGAATAGATAAAAAAGCATGATCCAACTATTTGTTGTTTACAAGAGACTCACCTTAGACACAAAGACACAACTAGTTCAAGAGTTAAAGGATAGAAAAAGATATTCCATGCAAATAGTAACCAAAAAAGAGCTGGGGTAACTACACTAATATTGGATGAAATAGAATTTAAGCCAAAAGCTGTTATAAGAGGCAAAGAAGGACACTATATGAATAAAAGGGTCAATCAGCGAAGAAGAAATAACAATCATAAATATTTATGCACCTAGACATGATACCCCCAAATACATTAGGCCAGCACTGACAAAATTGAAGGGAAAAATAGACATCTCTCCAGTAATAGTTGGAGACTCCAATACACCATTCTCATAAAGAGAACATCTAGACAGAAGGTCAGTAAGGAAACAGAGAACTTGAATACTATGATAAATGAACTAGACTTAACAGACATATACAGAAAACTGTACCCCAAAACGGCAGGATATACATTCTTCACAAGTGCACATGGATCATTCTCCAGGTTAGAACAATATTGGGTAACAGAACAAGTCTCAATAAATTTGAAAAGATTGAAATTATACAAAGCATCTTCTCTGACCATAATGAAATGAAGCTTGAAATCAATAACAGGTAAAGAACTGGAAAATTCACAAATATATGGACATTAAATAATACTCTCTTAAACAATCAGTGGGTCAAAGAAGAAACTGTAAGGGAAATAAGTAAATACATTGAGACAAATGACAATGAGAACATAACATATAAAAACTTATGCAATGAGTGAAGGCAGTGCTGAGAGGAAAATTTATAGTCCTAAACACATTAAAAAAGAAGAAAGAGCTAAAATCAAAGACCTAACTGCACACTTAGAGGAACCAAAAAAAAGAACAGCAAACTAAACCCAACATAAGCAGAAGGAAAGAAATAACAAAGAATAGAACAGAAATAAATGAAATTGAAATAAAAAAACAAGAAAGAGCTTTAACAAAACCAAAAGTTGGGTCTTTGAGAGGATCAATAAAATTAACAAACCGGTAGCTAGACTGACAAGAAAAAAAAGAGAAGATGCAAGTAAATGAAATCAGAAATGACCTCACAGGAATAAAAAGGATCATAAGAGGATACTATGAGCAACTATATGCTAACAAATTAGACAACCTAGATGACATGGACAAATTCCTAGAAACACATAAACAACCTTCACTGACTCTAGAAGAAACAGGAGATCACAACAAACCGATTACAAGTAAAGAGATCGAATCAGTCATCAAAAACCTCCCAACAAAGAAAAGCCCAGGACCAGATGGCTTCACAGGTGAATTCTACCAATCATTCCAAGAAGAGTTAACACCAATCCTGCTCAAACTCTTCCAAAAAGAAGGGAGTACTACATTCTATGAGGCCAGTATTACCCTAATACCAAAGCCATATAAAGATACTACAAGAAAAGAAAATTACAGACCAATTCCTCTTATGAATATAGATGCAAAAATCCTCAACAAAATAATTGCAAATCAAATCCAATAGCACATTGAAAGAATAATATACCATGATCAAGTGGATTTTATCCCAGTACGTAAGGATGGTTCAACGTAAGAAAATCAATTAATGTAATATACCACACTAACAAAATGAATGGAAAAAAACAAAAACATATGATCAGCTCAATTAATGCAGAAAAGTCATTTCACAAAACCTAGGATCTTTTCTTGATAAAAACACTTCAAAAAAATAGGAATAGATATAAACTCTCTTAACATGATAAAGGGCATATATGAAAAATCTACAGATAACCTCATACTCAATGGTAAGAGACTGCAGGCTTTCTCTATGTCTGGAACAAGACAAGGATGCCCACTGTTTTTCAACATTGTGCTGGAAGTTCTGGCCAGAGCAGATAGGCAAGAAAAAGAAATAAAAAGCATCCAAATTGGAAAGGAAGAAGTAAAAACTTTATTTGCTGATGACATGATCCTATATATACAAAGCCTGAAAAATATACAACAAATCTACTAGAGCTAATAAATGAGTTCAGCAAAGTAGCTGGGTACAAGATCAACATGCAAAAATTGGTAGTGTTTATATCTGCTAGTAATGAGCAATCTGAGAAGGAAATCAAGGAAAAATTCCATTTACAATAGCAACTAAAAGAATCAAATATCTAGGAATAAATTTAACCAAGGATGTAAAGGACTTGTACACAGAAAACTACAAAATATCGCTAAAAGAAATCAAAGACCTAAATAAATGGAAGGATATTCTGTATTCATGGATGTGCCAGTTTGAAACTGTAATGTACCCCAGGAAAGACTATGTTCTTTGATGCAATCTTGTGGGGGCAGACCTATTAAGGGTGGGATCTTTTGATTAGGTTGTTTCCACAGAGACGTGACCCACCCAACTGTGGGTGAGATCTTTGATAAGATTATTTCCATGGAGATGTGACCCTGCTTATTCAGGCTCACACAGACCCAGATGCTTGGAGACACCGGGAGATGCAGACAGAAGAATGTTTGGAGATGCTAAGCTAAGACATGAAGCCCAGAGTTTGCCCTGGAGAAGCTAAGAGAAGACTCCCAGATTCTTAGAGAAAAATGCCCCAGGGGAACCAAGCAGAGAGCTGAGAGAAGCTAAGACAGACAGAAGCCCAAAGACATTTTGGAGAAAGCCATTTTGAAATGCATCCCAGAAGCAAAGGACAAGCAGATGGCAGACATGTGCTTTCCCAGCTGACAGAGGTGTTCCGGAAGCCACTGGCCTTTTTTCAGTGAAGGTATCTTCTTGTTGACTCCTTAGTTTGGGCACTTTCATGGCCTTAGAATTGTAAATTTGTAACCTAATAAATCCCCTTTATAAAAGCCAATCCATTTCTGGTATTTCGCATAATGGCAGCTTTAGCAAACCACAACAATGGATTGGAGACTAAATATTGTTAAGATGTCAATTCTACCCAAAATGATTTATGGATTCAATGCAATTCCAATCAAAATTACAGCAGCAATGCAGTGGAGGGAAAGGATGGCTTTTAAAATAAATCCTGCTAAATCAGTTAGAGAACAACATGGAAAAAAATTAAACCTTCACCCTGCCTCACAAAATACAAAGAATTCTATCCTAGGTTGATGTAGGCTTAATTGGAAACTTCTATAGTAAAGCTTCTGTAACAATGCTGCCCAACAGAAATATAATATGAACCATGAATGTAATTTAAAATTTTTAGTAGCCACCTTAAAAAAGTAAAAAGAAACAAGTAAAATTAAATTTAAGAATATATTTAGTTTAACCCAAAGTTTCAAAAATACTATCATTTTAACATGTAATAAATATAAAAATTATTAGTGAGGTTTTTACATTATTCATACTAAGCCTTCAGAATCTGGTGCATATTTTAGATTTAAGCACAACTTAATTCAGATGCTAAATTTTTATTGATTAAAGTGAAATGAAATCCTATCAAAAGAAAAAAAGAGTGCTTAGTGGGAAAATATTGTTTTTAAATTTAAATTCATAAAAATTTAGTTCCTCATTCACACTAGCCATATCTGAAGTACACAATAGTGACTATTGTATTGGATTTCACAGTATATAAGGTAATATAGAAAAATATTATTATGACCTCAGAGCAGGCAAAGATTTAGTAAACAGAATACAAAAGCCAACCACCGTAAGAGAAAATACTAAGTTTGCCTTCATTAAAGTAAGTACTTCTGTTCATCAAATAATACCTTAAGAGAGTGAAAAAGTGAGCCAAAGACTAGAAGAAGAAATTTACAATACATATATCTGACAGAGGACTTATATCCAGAATACACAGAGATTACAAATCAATAAGGAAAACGCAGACAACACAAGAAAGTATGGGCAAAAGTCTCTAAATAGAGACTCACACAAGAGAATATCCAAACAAGCATGTGAAAAATTGGGCAGCATCATTATCGGGTTAATGCATATCCAAACCACAAGGAGATACCACCACTTACCCATAAATATGGCAGCATTAAAAAAAACAAATACGTGTATTACCAAGTGTTGGATCTCTCATCACCTGCTAGAGGATGTCTACTTTGGCACAACCACTTCTGGAAGAGCATTTGACAGTACCTACTAAAAGTGACCATGTGTGCCTACCTGTGACCAGCAATTCCACTCCCAGGAATATTCCCAACAGAAATGAGTACATACATAGACCATGGACAGTTACAAGAATGCTCAGAGCAGCATTATTCACAATAAAAAACCTGAAAACAACCTAAATGCCCAGTAATAGAATGCAAAAATAAATTGTATGTTCATATAATGGCATAAAATATAGCAATGGAAAAGAACAAGCCACTGCTGCCCATAACAGTCTGGATAAATCTCCCATACATAATGTTTACGGAGAGAAGCCAGCATAAATGAGTATATATTTGTGGTAGTTTTAGTTTTCTATTGTTGAATGAAGATTACCACAAATTCAGCAGCTTAAGACAACATCCATTTTTATCTCACAGTAGCATAGGTCAGAAGTCCAGGCGCGGCTCAACGGGGTTCTCTACTCAGGATCTCAAAAGGCTACAGTCAAGGTGCTGGTGGGCAGGGGTTCCCATCTGTAGCTCAGGTCCTCCTCCAAGCTCTTCCAGGTTGTTGACAGAATGCATTCCCTTCCCTGTGATTTCTTGCTAGCTGTCAGCTGGAGGTTACTCTTAGCTCCTAGAGGAGCTAGTATTTACTACTTGGTGCTTGAGCTGGAATAGTAGGAACTGCTTTGAGCCTACTAATCCGAGCCTCCCGTTCACATTCTCTCTGACAATATGGCAGCTGACTTCCTCCAGTCCAGCTAAGCTCACCTCCTTCATGCCTGGAGCCCCAGACTTCAGGAAGGGCCGAGTTCCTGGTAAAGGCTCACATGAGTAGGTTAGGCCTACCCAGGATTATCTCACTTTGATTAACTCAAAGTAAACCAACTTGGCAGGTGTGGAAACTTTCATACTTGGCTGCTTTGACGGAGGGCAGTTTGGCAATATCTATCAAAATTCCTAATTCACATGCCCTTTGCTCCAGTAATTCCACTTCTAGGAATTCATCCTATAGATAATTCACACACATGCCAAATGGCCAAAGTTCTCAGTTATCCATTGTAGCACTGTTTGCAAGAGCAAAAGATTGGAAACAACCCACACTGCCCATCATAAGGTACTGTCTAAGTAAATTATGGTAGCTCTACACAACGGAATATGGTGCAGCTATAAAACAAATGAGAAAGCTCTTTATGTGTTTATATAGAATGATTTCCAAGATAAAACAAAAACTACCAAAAACAAAGTGTATATGCTCCCATTTGTGTAAGCAGGGGAGAAAGAATAAAATATGTAATTTTCTTTTATGTGCATCAATTCTTGAATAATATGTAAGAAACTAACAACATTAGTTATCGTCAAGGATAGGACCTGCATGGCTCAGGAACAAGGAAAGGAGAGGGAATATTTCATGTTGTGCCTTTCAGACCTTTTGGTTTCGAGCCATATGAATGTACTATCTATTTAAAAATGCATTACACATTAAATTTTATGACACGATATGAAGAGTGCAGCTATGCCCCAGCCTATCCATGCTTATCCTGATCTTGGCTGAAAATAGTTTGTTTGTTAATACATATATAGCTTTTTGATTAAGATACCAAAGAAGATCAATATTTCTTTACTTGAAAACTAAAGTTCCAAAATAAAAGTTAAATAAGAAAATAAAGAGTTAATAAATTTAAAAAAATTGCTCAATAATATGGATAGTAGAGTCCCAGTTCATTTAGAGGAAACATCAAAAATAGAAAGAAATTATGTTTAATGATCTCTGAGAAAACCCACTAAAACTTTGGCAAGAAGGAGAGGGTAACAGGATAAATTTTACTTTTTAATTAATACTTTCAAATTGTTTGATTATTCTGTTTCTTTGATGTATTAATTTTATTACATAAATATTCTAATCAGATTTAAATAATAAAATTTAAATGTAAAAGTATACATGTAAGTATTCAACTAGTAATAAAAAATTCAAGCTTAAAAGAGGCACCATTGACCAATTGTGATATTTTTAAAAACATGATACTCAATGCTGGTGACGATGTCATGAAAAGGCATTCTAATACATTAGGGTAGAAATATAAATTGGTGCCTTTTCCTTTTTGTAAATGAAATTGTTATTGAAATAATTGTAGATTCACATGCAGTTGTAAGAAATAATAGAGAGAGATCCTGTGTACCCTCTATCTGTACCTCTCCCTTTTAAAAAGCAATTTGTCAATGTGAATTAAGAATCTTAAACATATTCACATCTTTGATCCAGTAATCCCATCTCTTAGAATCTATCCTAAAGAAATAATTCAAAGGAAAGAAAAATGTTTATGTGTAAAAATACTCATTCAATACTATATATATTTAAAATAAATATATTAATATATAACTGATATATATCTATCTACAACTTAACAAGAAAATAGTTTATTAGATGATAACACATCCACTAGATAGATTATTCTGCAACCATTAAAATCACATTTTTGTAGACTATGTGGGAATTGGCATAATACATTTGATATAATGTTGATTAAAAAGATACAAAATTTTATAGAAAACTCAGTAAATAATATTCACATGGTGAGTGGAAAGGTGTCAGAATTTGATCTTTATCTCTTTTCAAAACTTTCTATAACGTAATTTTAAATTTTAAACGTTACTTTTTCAGATTCAAGTTTCCCTACATTTGTGAGGATTTAATTTGAGAGGCAAAGTGAGTTGAAAGATGCCTGCTTGTCAGTCCAGTGGCGACAGTGAGCTGCTCTCGTGGACTGCAGACTTGGATTAGGAGAGCCACTCACCTGATCGTGCTGCTGCTGGAGGATGGACTGCCTGGTCCCGGGACGCACCACTGAGAGGCTGCAACAACTTCTCCAGCGGCTGGGCATTGTCCCCAGGCAGCACCGTCCCCTTGGGGCTGCTGCAGCCATCCCTGAGGTCCTTTCCTTGTCTGGATTCTTGGACAAAACTCTCAAAAGGTTTGTCTTTGAGTCTGAAGGAGGAAAAGAGTGAGAGTCTTCTCTTTGGAACCCTAGAAGCATCTGGCGAGGTCTCTTGCAAACTCACTTTCTCCAGGAGTGTGGGGACGTCTTCGAACTTGCTGCTGCAGGGGGATCTGAGCGCAGGAAAGATCCTGGACAGCCGGTTGGGCAAACTAGGGGTGCAGCGAGCAGGGTCAGGGGGACTAGGGTCTGAGGCCTGGGCAGCCCTGGTGGCAGGGAAACCCGGGGAGAAGACTGAGGGCCTGCTCGCCATGTCCCTTCCTGAGGACTGCTGACCCCAGTCTTTACTGAAACCGGTCTTCTGCAGGCTGCATGGGTGAGCCCAGGCACGCGGCTGGTTGGCGGGCAAGGTCTTTGATTCTGGCTTGGCCCAGACCTTCTTCCCACCTTCAGGGTTGGGGCGGAGGGGCTCCAGAGACCTCCAGATGGCTCTTGCTATGAGCCGCAGAGGGGACTTGGGAGGAGCCACACTTTGCTCCCCTGGAGCCCGTTGAGCCGGGCACCCCGTCTTCTCCTGAGCCCCCTGGGCTGGCAGTGTCTCTCTAGCTGCCTGAGGAAGCCTCAGGGGGCGGACTGGTTTCAGCACACAGCCACCAACACCACTGTCAGCACTCTTCCGGGAAAGTCGTTCCCCAGCTTCGAGGTGCAAGTTGGAGTCACTCCAATCCAGCAACCTGTTCTTCTGCTCGTGAGTGAGGACTAACTTCTGTAAGCCTGGCTTCTTCCCCTCTGGCAGCTCGGAGCCTCCATCTCCTCTCCTGGGTCCAACATTCCTTTCTCCCGAGTGCCCTCCAACCCTGGGAGATAGCTCTTGGTCTGGCAAGCACTGGTCCTTCCCTCCAATGGAGTGGGGGCCTCTGTGGGTGCTTCTGGTATCCCCCAAAGGGGCCTCTGCCTCCTTACACCCAGGAGATGCCATCTCTCCTGGACTAGGTGGTTCGGGGTGGGGAAGGCCATCTTCACCAGGCCTCACTGGGCAGTACTCTGCTCGCTCCAGGACCTGGTGATGAGGCAGGTAGAGGGGAATTTCCTCGAAGGCTCCTTGGGTTCTGGCTCGCCTCAGGAAGATTGGGGTGGAGGGACTGAAATGATCCCTTGAAACCTGTGAGGCGTGGTTGTAAGCTCTCACCTGGAGGAGAGGAAGAAAAATTACAGTATGGAACAATTCCCAGCATGTATTTTTATGGGGAAGGCAAATCTCGGCATTCCCCCTTCCCTTCTCCTCTCCTCTTTCCAAGTCTGTCTTCAGATTTCAGACTCCCAGAGTCAAAAAGAATTCTGCCTAGGATGATTTCAAAGGGCCACTCTGTTCTAAGTGGCTGCCTTGGGATCTGCTAGGATCTCCCTGGAATCCTGGCATTATCACTGATGGAAGGCCTTTCCAAGTCCTGGACTAGGTGGGTAAAAAGCCAGACAGGAAAGCAAAGACATGGACCTTGCCTTTGACCAGCTCCTGGGCTCGTGAGGGTTGGTCTGGCCCAGCCTCTGTGGGTGTCCAGGCACATACAGGGGAAGAGAAGATCCCCTTGGCTTGCTCAGCCATGTCCACACTGAAGGGCACATTCCACCCACTTGGTTGTGTGTTCCTCCAACAACCAGCAAACAAAGCTTTCTTCTTGAGACCATTAAGGTAAGGAAATAAGAAAAGTTATGCATCCGAGCTGGGATTGTGGTGGCAGGATAGCCTTTATAATCTTCCAATGACCCTTCTAAACCTGACACATCTCACACCATTGAGAAACCAGCCATTCCCCAGCATGAGGGAACCTGGCTCTCAGCAAGGGAAAAACATCATAACCAGACTCTAGAAGGACTGGCTGTGCCCTGTCAAGACTGGGAGGACATGAGCTTCACAAGAACACATACCTTTTCTGTCTTGTGCACTCATATCCCAGAGCCCAAACCAGGGTCTGGCAGGTAATGGTGGCTTGATAAATACATATTGAAAGAATGAGCTCAGCCCACCATATCTCAGAGATGCCATTTTCTATTTTAGGGGATGTTGCTTCTAAGATTCCACAGACACTGCCAAAAGTGCCTTCTTGTATGTGCTTGCCATCTTCTAGCAGCAAACTCCTCAGCGCTGTATGCAAGTTCCTCAAAGGCAGAGGATATGTCCTAGCATCTCTGCATCCCATGGTCCAACCCAGCACCTGGCTCAGAGTTCAGACCCTGTAAACTGCTGAGTGAGGGAGAGAGTTATAATGTGGCCTCGGGAGCACTTGAGAGGGAGCAGGATGACCTTTCTCAAAAGGCACAAGTGAAGGAGGCCTGGGGTGGACACTTGACAGGGCAACTCTCTGGCCTTGGCTTTACCCTTAGGATGACCTAAAAATGCTTAGGATCCAGAGTTAAGCATGAGACATGGGAGAAGTCGGGGCAGCTCAGCTTTGCAACATCCGTGCAGGGCCTCAGTGACACTTACCTGAGGATGGGAGGAACAATCTGCAGCATTCCCCAGAACACTGGCTGATGATGAAGAAGATGGTGGGGAAGATGAGGAAGACAATGAGGAGATAGAAAGAGGAGAAGGTTCCTTTGCAGGCAACATAGTTCTTTTGTTGTTCACTGGCATCAAATCTACCAAGGAAAGAACACACTCTCCGTTACAGAGCTGTTATTACCTTATTTTATCAACTCTACAAACAGAGCCAAAGAGAGGAAGATGGCACTGACAATCAGCAGAGACTATTAGGAGGCCCCAGTGCCTATGGCTTGGGATCTGGAGGAACGGGTGTGAGAGTGGCAGGATCCTGTGGGGAAAGGAGGTCCCAGGATAAAAAGGCCAAGAACCATTGTGTTTCAGACACATGGGAGGATGCTCCTGAGAGACGGAACCAGGGAGTCTCCAGAGCGTTTCTTGGAAACGGACCTCTAAATCTACCTGTAAAGTTTCCATTAAAGCCATGGTGGTTTGGGGGCCAGGAATGCCAAAGCAGTGGAGTGCTGTGCTAAATCACCTAGTCAATAAGCCATCCAGGGTCTCTTCCCACAAGATGCTGAACCATCAGCTGTGGGCACGGACAGGATGGACATTCATGGCTAATGAAGTGGTCTTTTCCTTATCAGACGTGTACTCAGAGGGTCTCAAGATGATTAGTTTGAGATTTTAAGAGAACACAAGGGAGGGAGGTTGTAACAAGTATCAAATCATTTGAAGCACCAGAGAGCAGGGTCCATGCCAAACTCCTGTTGGTCAGGAAACAGGTGCAGTGTAAGTGCTCAGAGCAACACGAGAAAGCAGTGTGGCGGGGGCCCGGAGGACAAGTCTAATTCCAAACTGTGGGGAGCTGAAATCAATTAGTGTCATTATAGCAGAATTCTGACAGTTGTAGCCTATAAGAATCAAGCTCCTCCCCTCCCCTCCCCCCTCCCTCCCTCCCTTCCTCTCTCTCTCTCTCTCACACACGCGCGCACACACACACACACACACACACACACACACACACAATTTCTAGTGTGGTAGCCTTAAATCTAAAATCTCAAGCATTTTTTCCCATATTGGACCATTTCAGATAATCTGTCCTCAAATGGATCCAGAAAAATGCCAAGCACTACTTGAAATCTGCCCACTCAGGATCTGACCCCATCCAGCAATCCTATGAACCACTCCAGCACATAAAGGATCCCTGGATCTGCTTCTGGCCACTCAGCTGATCCATTCAGATTTCCTTCCAAGGTCTCCAGGCTTCAGATTTTAGTTTGCTGCTTAGCGCAACACAATCCCCTGGTCTCAGTTTCCCCAAAGCCTTGATGAGAGGCTCTTCCTCAGGGACTCACACAGGCAAGCCAAAGCCGAGCCTTACCCCAAGAAGAGTTCCAGCAAGACTCATTTATACAGGAAAACCGCACAGCTGGATTTTCAATATTCTGTCCTGTTTTCCACATGCACAAATGCAAACACGTCAGACAAACTGTTCTAGTCTCGGGGTCTTAAAAGATGACTTCCACACTCATATGGCCAGCAAGCTCCCTAAGAGTAGCCCTCCCAGAATGCTTCTGGGGGACAAAAGGCAGCTCTGAGAGTGGGCAGGAAGGAGCTGCTAGGGGGAAAGGTCATGGATGCCAGGAGCTGACGTGGGGGAGGTGACGGGCCTGCCTCCCCCATCACCCACACACCCGTCTCAGCCCACAATTAGACGGTTTGAGCCTAAAAAGGCAAAGCCATGAGTCAGCTGTGCCTTGCTTCCTGGCCTCAGCTGGCCAAATTCCTGCCAAACTCCTCCTCCTCCTCTTCCTCACCCCTCATTCTCCTCTCTGTCACCTCCTGCATCAAACCGTAACTGGCCTCAAAGTCCCCAGCTCAACAGATGGTTTCTCTGTTCCCCTGAGTCACTCTCAGGGAACCTGTTGACAGAGCCTGGGACACCTTCAGAAGTCTGACAGAAAACCCTTGGGGAAGCTGCCCTCTGCTTTCTCTAGCCCCCCACCCCCACCCCAGCTAGCGGGAGTCTCTCTCCCTCCACACTCTGTCCTCATACGGTGACTTCGAGTTAGAACTTGGTCGGGGAGAGAAAACACCTACCCAGGCCAAGTCCCTTGCAGCTGAGCTGCTGTTCAAGCCACTGCTTGGGAGGTGGGCACAGCCGGGGAGGGGCAGGTGAGGCCAGAGCTGAGCTGAGGGATGGTAGGAAACGTCACCTGTCTGGGGCAGGTTATGTCTTTGGGTTCCCTCAGAGGATGGTAAAGGGAACCTTGGAGCCCCACCTCCTTCACACTCACCCCAGCTGCCTGACCTGGAGCAAGTTACCTAACCCCTCAGTTTGCTCATCTGAAAAATGGGAAGTCTAGTGCTGAGGGGTGGTTAAGAAATAAAATGGGATGAAAAAGAGGTGCCTACCAGGGCAGGGCACAAAGTAAATACTAAATGCTCACTATGTATGAATTCCACCCCCTTCCTTTCCTCCCATGCACACAACTGGTGTCCAGTAAAGACTTGCTGATCCCCTGATCCATTCCAGAATGGGGGGCACACCCACCCCGGTCTTAGGCCCAGGAACTCCTCACTCATCACTGAGGTCCTGCTCTGCCTGTCCTTTCCTTTGCTGGAAAACTTTGCATGACCCCACCAGGCTGCCCGGCCTCTGCAGGGATTTCAGTCCTGGATACTGCCTGCCACGAGGGCTCTCTAGTAGTACAAAGGCGGTTGAAGAGCAGATAGAAACCTTGGCTGACAGCTTCCACTCCCACTCTGGGTCAGGTGCTTTTGCTACCTCCTCTTTGGGCTCTCTGGGCCCTTTGGAAGCAATGGGGACCTTTCCCCTCGATCCTAGAAGCTATTCTGGTCAGCACAGCTGGCTGATCCAGCTGGTGCCTTGACCCAGATGGTGCCCTGTGTGCCGCTCCCTAATTACAGGGCCAGTTCTGCCCATTGGGATTTGTCTCCTCTTGGGCAACATGAAGATGATCAAAAGGACAGCTCTGGTTTCCCTCATCTCGGGATTTTCAGGAGTCTCAGGATTCCAGGGCAGGGCTTCCTGGAAAGTGGGGTTTATACAAAGCTAAAACTCCCTCTCAAAGTCTTGGTGCGCCCTCTAGTGGCTACATCTTGCACAGCCCTGACCTGTGTGTTTCTCCATTTGTTGTGAACTCACTCCAGCCTGCTAATGTCTTTGTTCATTTGTTCATTCGTTCATTTGTTCATTCATTCATTCATTTAATCGGCAAACATGGACTGGGTGCCTCCTCTGGGCCAGGCCCATAGAAATGATTCTACCTCAGGACCTTTCCCTCAAACCAGCTTTTACATACACTTAAAAGCCAGCACCCAACACTCCCAGATAACTAAAGACACAGCTGAGGTCCCCAGGCCCATCCCAGGAACCATGCTGGCTGTTCAGCCACCCTTGCTCCTTGTGCATCTCTAGCACCCCTGACCCTGCTGTGAGGACTTCCCATCACTCTCCCTGCTTTTGCCCCAAATAGCCTAGTTATTGCAAAATTCTGGGAACTTCTTGAGGGCAAGGATTGAGCCCCCCCTAAACTTGTGGCACTCAGGAAAGTATGCTGGAAGTTCTGAGAGGAAATCTGCACACAACTGGACCTGCCCAGAGAAGCAGGAGGCCAGTGGCTTAAGGGATGGGGGTGGAGGTGGGGCAGTGAATGAGAGAATGAGACAATGGGAGGAAAAAGCTTAGCCAGGCCCTCAACAAACATTAACTCCCTCCTTCTCCTCACTCTCCACTGTCTGAGAGCTTTAAAGCCATTCAAGTCATTTTAGATTGGGGATGGGGTGGGGTGGGGACAAAGAATGAGAGGTGCTGCCTGCCTGGGGGGGCTGCCGGGAGAGAATCTCTGGCCCTTGGCCGGGAGTCAGCATTGCCTTGGAAGGAACGAAGATAAGGGTTCTGTTCCAAATGCAAAACATTTCTTTGCAGAAACCCCTGTATAACCCAAGGCCTTCCCAGGTCCGCCTCTCCCAGGATGCAAGGCAAGGTGGGAAGGCTGCTAGAAGTGTGGCTGCAGGGGGAGTGGAGGGCAGCATGGACTTAGAAGGAATGTCCCACCCTCTTCCAGGATGGGCCCAGGGAGGGCATCCCTTGTAACTGCGCACCCCCTAGTGGACACCTGCCGCTCTGGCACCTGCCGCAGGCCTGGTTCTCACTCAGCCCCCCTGCTCTTCCCCAGGATGCTGTGACCCAGGCCTGCTCAGAAAAATAAAAGAGTGGGAGAGGTAGGTTTTAGCCTTCCTCATTGCTTTTCCCACAATTGCATTGGGTCATTAAGCTGATATCCCCTGACAACTGCAGTATACAGTACCAGGACATATAGAGTCCCTGGGCCTCAGTTTCCCCATTCATGCTTAGAAGAGCTTGGAGCAGATGATTGCTGAGGCCGCCTGTAGGTGAAATAGTGGAATCCTAAGGCTCTGTGATTCTGGATTGGGGGGCTGAGGGGACAGCGGGGAATCCCCTGGAACATGCTTCCTCTAACCAAAAGTGGAAATAAGGTTGACCTTATATTTCTTTTCTCGCCCCTCCCTCACATCCAAGAGACACCGTCAGAGAAGACACTATGTAAGGAACGCACACAGTGGCCCCTGGCAATTAATCAGGGCTCCTGCCCACCCTCCAAGGGCTCATGACTCACTTGACTGGAATTTTCTCCTCCAGTTCTGGTATTTGCTTGCCCTTGGAGCCTGGAAACTGTTGGCCCGCTGCAGAGCTGCCGCCAAAGAAAGAAACAGGCAGGGAAGGTGGGGGGTGGGGGGTGGAAACAGAGAGAGACTGTCCATTAAATGTATAAAGTAAATAGAAAATTTTCTCCTACAGCCCATCTACCAAAATTTAGTAGACTAATAGTTATTTGAGACCAAGTCCCCTCCTCCTCTCAGATCCCACCTCTCTATCACCACATCACACACCTCCAAATTTTTCATTCCTCAAATATTATTTGAAAACCTGATTTGGGACCGGCACTATCTTCTTTCAGAAAACGCCTCAAGTTATGAAATTTCATTCTAATTCAGTGGTCATTAAAAAGTGTACACACACACACATATATATATACACAAACATATACATATATATATAGTTTCTTTTTTTTTCTTTCTTTTTTTAGCAGAACTGTTCTTCAAAAGTGAGATCTCACATCAATGTCCTGTATACATAATAGATAAAAACTGGAGTTGCTTTGATTGAAGCCAGGAAGCTGCAGCAAGCTCTACTTTCTGCCTCTCTTCCCCACACAGAGCCCCCAAACCCTTTGGAAATCACTTCCAAGTGAACCTCCGGACCAGCCATCCTCTTGGCCCAGTTCCAATGGAAACCCATTTACAGGACACCGTGTACTAGGAAGACCCTTCTTCCCAGCTGGGCTTTGAGAATTGGCTGAAAAAAAATGAATATTCAGAAGAAAATGGGTCTTGGCCATTTAGGTTGTGAGAGTGGACAGTGGGCTCCATGTGTACCCCGTTGTCTTGCAGGGCCCTCAGATTCCAGCCTCGGGCTCCAGGCCCCTGTGGTTCCATCACAGCCCGAGAGAAAGAATGGAGGGAAGGGACACTCTGCTCCCAAATGCTCACACAGGGAGGGGCCAGGAGGCATGGAAGGAGAGAAAGCCCCTGGGAGGGATCTGTGTACGCAAGACTGGTGGAAGGGCAAGGTTTGAATACAGGACTCTCTATATCCAAGGCGGAGCTGGCCCACCCTCTCTCTCTAAAGAAAACAGTCCCAGAAATTCCACTTCCTGCCGGTTCTCAGAGTTGGGCATCAGCTCTTATCAGCCAGGCTGGGAATGTTCAGGTGTCATTCACCACCTGGATGATCCTCTCCTCCGCTTGATGGTCCCAGGACAAGATCCTGCAGCCTCCTGGAGCCTTGCCTGCTCTCCTTCACTTACTGCCTTTGGAGACACTTTCGTGCAGCTCTGTCTGCCAGGTCCTCGATCCCACAAGTTGCTCTCAGAATCAACTCTGTGGGGCTGAGGAGGAGCCTGGTGGATGGGTGCAGAGCAGTCTCCTCATCTCCTTATTACAAAAGCCTTCTTGGCAGAACATTCTCCCCACTGTAGGTCCACTTCTACCCTCCAGGGTGCAGCTCAGGGTCTCCCGGGTTGCACGTTTGCATGAGAAGCAAGTGGCCTCAACTCAGCTACATTCTGCTGACCGAAGTTACCCTCCTTATCACCCTATGGGGAAATGCCTCAAGAAGAATAAAAGGTTGATGAAGAATAAAATGTTCTTATTGCTTCCCCTCAGCTTTTAACTATGTGGAACGGAACGTCCTAGAAATGGCTAAATTTCACAGAGATTTTCCATCACTGGTGTTTTCACGGCACACGTGCACACACTTAACCTCAGTAGGAACAATAGGGGAGGGAGAAATGATTTGAGCCAATAATTTTAAGTAGTATAAAGAGGGCTTGTTCCCTTCTTTGTAGCTTCTATTTTAGCACTGTGGCAGCACTTTTGGAGATCTTGGTACATGGCCTTCTGCAAAAAGCAATAGGAGGGCAAATATTTTGGTGTATGGTGCTGATACTGTTTTACTGTTACAAACTAGTAAGAGGCTCCATAGACCAGTGGACTATTTTGTTATCAAGTTATTGCTAGGAAAAAATGTATAAATATCATTTTTTCTAAACCAGAATAATTTTTGAGCAGATTGCCATTCAAACTCTAACTGGTTTATGTTCAAGAACCCAATCCATTACGTAATTCATTTAGTTACTTAGGGGCACATTTTGCCACTAATTCTTCCAGGCAGGTTCTCTAGGAAACTGCCTTTCTGAGATTTTCAAAGTGTCGGATGTGGCTCATCCACATTGAAGTGCCTGGGGTGTTTATACAAAATGCAAATACTTGGCCCTGCCCCAGACCTTCTGAACCTGAACCTCTAAAGGTGAGAGTTCCGAGAATCAGCCTTTTAAACATTAAACCATAACTGATAAAAACTAAATCAACAGGGAATTGTTTGAAAGTGATACAATCTATCCCCTCAGCTATCTACTCTATATTTTATCCTGTGATTAAACTGGACTGTCAGAAATTAAAATGCTTTAGCCACACTGCCTTGTTCTCTCAACCCAACCCACCCCCTACCCCCAGGAGAAACCTGCCAGCAACGGAGATTCTGGGAAACGGCCGGGAAGATGATAACTGCTTTTTCTGAGGAGCCGTTATTTAAGACATGATCTAATACCCTTCTCGAAACCATCTATTTGAAATGAGCCAGAAACTGTCTATAGAGTTAGGCATTAGAAAAAGCTTTGCCCTCTCTGAGAAACTAATGTATTTGTTCCTCGGGAACAATGACAATAATAATTGTCTGTGTTTCCATTTTCACTGTGACTGCCAGAGAACTCAGAATCCAATATGTAATTTAACTAAAGCAACCACTTAGGACACTGGTCCGCCTCTCTGAGTTCTATACCTCCCGAAGTAGTTTTGTTAACCTGATATGGAGGCTTTAGTTTTCATATACGTAGTATACAGTTTTGTCTTGTGTCTTTCCTGTAAGCTGCCTAAAAACCCTTGTCAATTGGGGAGAGAGATAAAGGAGAAATGGAGGGAGGAGGAGAAAGGCAGGAAGTCTGTATATACAGAATGGGAGACTGGAAGCCGGGGTAGGCAAAGGGATGTTCTAAGTTCAAGTGATCACCAGAGGCTGGGCCACGGCTGGGCCGCAGTGCAGCGCTCTGTCAATTTAGGGTCTAACCCCCGTCCCAAACATTTCTGGACAGCCCCCAAAATAATACTTAACAAATGCATTTTCACTAAAAATTATTCTCATTTAAAAAGGCTCACATGGGAGGGTGAGACAGAGTTCTCAGGATTTAGAAACATCTACGTGAGTTTTCCAGCCCCAGGCCTGGTTTCCTTCAAAACCTTCATTGCTAGTGAGGACATTCAAGGACAAGGCGTAAATTCTCCTCTTGGCCACCAGAGGGCGGTGCAGGATAAGGTGCGCTCCCGCTCTCGCACTGGGCGGCTAAGGCCACCGGCTCAGTCTCTTGGACCTGAGGGTGACAAGTCTGTTAGCCTATTTCTTCCCACTCCAGATATCAGGTGATTTGGTCACAAGTTGCTGTTGACTGACTCAAAACACACGATCCAAGGCCACCTTTCTCAAAACAAGCTGTGCTGCTAAAGACGACTACTTCTAAGTAGCCAGACATTAGGGTGTGAAGTTGCTCAGCTCTGGGACCTGTCACTTACGAGTTATGAGACAGCGAGGAAAGCACTCCGTCCATCAGCTCAACTGCAATACGGGCTTAAGATGACTCACCTCAGGATCATCCTGGGATTCCAAGGGGACATGCATGTGAAAAGCCCCGACCAATTACAGGTACTCAGTGAAAGTGCATTTATTATTATGTATGTGAAATTTTAGTGCATCTACAAGCCCCAAGCACCTGGTAAGTGCCCCCTGGTGCTGCCCCAGAGAGGCAAGTGCCCAGTGGCCCCAGCAGACCTCTCCTTTGCTGCCCAGGGCTGCAGGTTTTCCCAGAGCAATGGAACCCTCTTCCCATCCCTCAGGGGCAATGGAATGCTGGACTGAGGAGGCAAAGGGGTCCTGGGGGCCCCTCTGTCTGCCTGTGACATAAACAGCCAGCCCGGCACCTCTGCCATCTTCCCACTCGGGATTCCAAAGTGTCTCAGGGAGCGGGGATGCCAGGCCCACCCCAGAGGTCCCAGCCCCACAGCCTCTGCTCCTGAGGGCTAGACCTAAAGTCACCTGGTCCTTCAGAGGAAAAGCTTTGCTGGTAAGGTCTCCACTGCCCCTCCCTGTGCCCCAGAATCAAGTAAGCCTGGCTTTAGCCCAGGCAGGCTCTGTGCTCACCATGCATAGCTGTGGACTCCTCTGGGGCCTGTGGAGAGAACGCCTCCTTCAGGGAGCTGTGCCGGGTGAGGGGCCTTGCTAAGGGTGGGGGTTCTGGCCACCAGGGTCCCTCCTCCCAGGGCTCTGCAGTGGAGGCCTCACCGCCACAGTCAGACTCTGTTTCGGAGCTGGAAGGAGAAAGGAGACAGCAGGTAAGGGGGTACCTGGAATGCCCCACCCCCACCCTGCAAGCGTGTGTGCACACACACACACACACACACACACTATGCCCCATCCCACCACCACCTGCAGCAGACCTGGGGATCCCTGGACAAAGCGGTAGCATTATTTACCTCTGTGCCCAGTGCCCTGAGGCAAACTTGGATCAGGTCAGGAGATCAAAGCCCAGCAAATGTGTGATGAACTATTCGCGTGAAGACCGGTCGCTCTCACTTCCGCCCACCCTGCAGCCTGACCCCTGAGCTCTTTGGGGTTAAATAAGCTCATCCTCAGGGACGTGGTCCTAACATTTCAGATTTTTAAATACTGCTTTCCTCTTTTCCCATAATGGATGGGGGAACATAAAGGACTATGTGTAGAAGAGGTAGTAGTTAACCTGGGCCTAAATAATTGGCAGAAATTCAGGTGGCAAAGAAGTGACAGCAGGTGTCCTAGGCTGGGGGACAGTGCTAGGGGTAGGAAAGAACAGCACCTGTCTGGCAGTGAGATGTATAAATACAAATATAAATCCAGCATCCTTCTTTCCACCAGGTTACTGCCTTTTGTCCATTGTGTGCGTATGTGGACTCTATCCACAAAAGTGCCCAGGCGGGGGCGGTTGGGGCACCAACTTCTGTTCATAGATTTGTCTCAGAGGTGGGCATGTGACATGGTAGTGCCTCCTGGAGGTCTACCTTGAGATTTTGATGTAAGCATCCCCCCGTGTGAGGACAGCCTCTCTGTAGGTTGTTGCCAGCCCAGCGTGCAGAGAGGCAGCTACGGAGAGCAACCAACCATGCCTGCAGTGAGAATCACCCTTGGACTTCCTGGTCAGATGAACCAATGCATGTCCCTTTTTTTCACTTAAGCTAGTTTGAGTTGGATTTCTGCCTCTTATAGCAGAAAGAGTCTATAATTACCTAATTGAAATCTAGAAGCCTCCTGAAGGCTGTGTGATTTTGAACAGGTGCCTTCCCCTCTCTGGGCTCTGGTTTTACATCTTTGTGACTGCTCAGGGCTCTCCAAGGCAGTGGTTCTCATGAGTTTGTGTGCATCAGAATCACCTGTGGGGCTTGTTAAGATGCATGTTCCCAGGCCCCTTTCCAGCACCAGAATGACCAAGACTTCATTAACCATCATCTATTACTACAGTCTCCATTTTCTCCCCTCACAGTCTCCCCACACCCACTCTAATTAGGCTTCTACTCTACCATTCCACTGAGACCACCTTTGCCAAGTTTAACAATAATTCTCTGGTTGGAAAATCCAAAGGCCACTTCACTGTTCTTATCTGACTCAACTCTTAAGAAGCCTCTGATGGTGAACCACACCCTCCTTCTTCTCTAAGTTTCTGCAGCCTTCCCCTCGGAGTTTCTCTCCTTCCCAGTAGGTTTTGTAGTCTTTCTGTTTGTCCACTGAATGGTGAAATGTACTGGAGCTCTCTCCTGGGCCCCAGCTCTTCCTTATTTATTATAAGATGCTTTTACTCCATAAGAAACTTATCAATCTCTTGGTTTTAATAGTCTCTCCACCCTACTGGCTCTCAAATCACCATCTCCAGCCCTGCATCCCAGAAACTTCAGGCTTACATAGTCAACTGCTTACCCGATATCTACACAAAGACATCTAATAGGCATCTCAAAGCCGGCAGGTCCCAAACAGAGCTCTCGATTTTCTCCACAAACCTGCATCTTCCCTGAAATCTTCCCCCAACCCTTCCCCAACTCGAGACAACCCTAGAAATGCTTGTACCATTCATTCAGTCCCTCGAGTCAAAATCTGGGAGTTGCCCTTGAATTTTCTCTTTCCCTCACCCCTCACATTCAATCCATCAGCAAATCCATCTCCACTGCTCTCGCCCTGGTCCAAGGACCTCATCTCCCATCTGAGTCACGGGCTCCTGACTGGTCTCCCTGTCTTCACCTCATCCATTACTGTCCCATCCATACTCCATACCAGGCTACAATGGTGTTTGAAAATCATAAATGTGATTCACTCCTTGACTTAAAAGTTATCTGAAGGCTCTCAATTATACTTAGGATCAAATTTAAACTCCTTAGCCTATCTATCTAAGCCTTACTCTCTGGTGTACCCTTTCTCCTCCCGCCCCCCCCCCCCCCCACACACCCACACTGTGTGCCAGCCACACTGGCCTTCTCACTATTACTTCAGGGACATCAGGCACACTCCTGCCGGGGTCTGTGCACTAGCTGTGCTCTGCTGGGATAACCCCGACCCCTTTCAATCATTCTCAGCTTAAATGGCACATCCTCAGGGAGGCTGTGGTGGGTTGTTTGTAAAAATGGGGCAATCACTCCCTTCCTCGTATCCGCATTCCTTTGCAACATTACTTTGTGGCTCCTTCCATGAAGGAGTAGAGTCCACTTCTCCATCCCATGAATCCGGACTCGACTGTGCCTTGCTTTGGCCAATAGGAAGGCAATGGAAATAACACTGTGCCAGTTCTGAGCCCTGGAGGCCGGGCATGATTACACTTTTCCTCCTGGGGTCACATGAACAAGCCTGGGCTGCCTGTTGATGACGACAGACACGTGGCCCAACAGCCCCCAGCTCCCAGCTGACAGCCAGCCAGACTTGGGAAGTTGACCCAAACAGACAAGGGAGCCCAGAGGAGACCAGAAGAACTGCCCAGCCGAGTCAAGCTTAAACTGCTGACCTGCAGAATCAAGAGGGCAATGACGGGTGGTTGTTTTAATTCACTAATTTTGGGGGTTGTTTGTTACTCAGCATTATGGTGGGAATAGGTAACTGATACACACCCAGTCTAAGCTGACCAGTCATTCTATTGCATGCCCCATTTTGCCTTTCTACCTGGCACATGTGTGATAGTTTTCTTTTTAGCTATTTACTTGTTCACAGTCCCTGTGAGAGAGCAAGGACTTTGTCTTGTCTTCGTGACTGCTATATCCTCAGAGCCTGGTAAATAATAAGCAATTGATATCTATTGTTGATTGACTTCCAGAATGAATTCAGTATGTCTGGGGGGAGACCTGGAGACGGCATTTCTACTTACCACTCCAAGAGATTCTGGTGCAGGTGGCGAGGATCAGAAATACTGATCTAAGGGAGCAGAGTTCATTGCTTATGTCCCCTCCCCATCCTAGCCTCCCTATCACCAGGCATCACTCTCTTACAGTGTGAGGGCCCCACAGAACCCCCTCCCTGTGACAGGTGACACCCACTATGCACCCCTCATTGAAATCTGCATGACACGGGCTTTTGGGGAGAAGGCAACAGAGCCAGAGCCTTTCCCTTTTCTTCTGGTGCTTATTATATGTCAGGCATTGCTGTATGCACTTCACATATATTAGTTCTCTGATCCTTACAGCTCTCTAGGACACTGGTATTGCTATTGTCCCATATTGTACAGAGAGGTCACGGCAAGTAAGTGGAGAGAAGGACAGATCCTGCATCGTGCTCCCCACTCCCAGCAGTCTGAGCCTACCTGCTGTCATCGCTGGTGACCAGAACACGCACGGCCAGCACGTCCTGCCCAAGTGCGTCCCCCCCGGGGCTGATCCTCACTGAGGTCCACTCGGAGGACAGGGGAGAGGTGGCTTCACTTTCCACATCACCGGGCTCTGGCTCAGGGACACTCTTCGGCTTCTTGGGGGAGGTTGGCTCATCTGCTGAGAGGAGAAGAGGATCTAGAGAGATGGTGGGAATGAACGGCCCCAGCAGGGCACCTGCTCCTCCAGAGGTCTGGGCAGGATGCTGGGGTTGAGGGCAGGCCTGGGGTCTACTTGGACCCTCCAAAGCTGAAACCCACCAGATGTCCCAGCACTGACAGCACACACTTGTGGGCAGGGCATGAACACACACATCATCTTATTTAATCCCAGGGAGGGTTGTGAAATGGTCAGAGGGTCCACCCCAGGCCCCACAGGCCTCTGTACTATGTCATCAAAATTGCAGTGACCAATGTGTTGCTAAATCCAGGGGTAAATTCTCAGTTCTCATTTTACAGTGACACTCGGGCAGCAGTTGACCCAGCTGATCACTCCCTGCTGACGTCCTCCTAGAAACAGTTCCTCTCTTCGGCTTTTAGGACAGTATAGCCTCCTGGGTTCTCTTTCTCTCTGGCTGTCTCCTTTGCCTCTTTTGCTTGGTTCTACCTTTTCTCCCTGATCTTGTAACACTGGAGAGCTCCAGGGCTCAGTCTTTGAATCTCTCCTCTGTCTATACTCATGCCTTTGATGATCTCATCCAGTCTCATTGCTTTAAATATCCCCTGGATGCTGATGACTCCAGCCCAGACATTTCCCCTGAACCTAGACTTGGCATCTCTACTTGGATGTCTCGTAGACACAGCAACATGTGCAAACTGAACTCTTCATTTTGCCTGTCCCCAAACCTGCTTCATCCACCCTACTTAAGTGAATGAACCTCAGCCTTCCAGTTGCTCAAGTCAAAGACCTTCGTGTCAACCTTGATTTCTCTCTTACTTTCATATTCCACTCCAAACCATCAGCAATTCCTGTTGGCTCCATCTTCAAAGCACATCAGGAATCCAGTCCCCCCTCCCCTTCTCGGCTACCACCCTGCTCCCAGTCACCGTCATCTCTTGCCTGGATTACAGAGATAGGCTTCTACCTGGTCTCCTGGCTTTCCCTCTTACCACACCCTCTCTCAGAGGATTCCCATTGCCTCTTAGGGGTTCCTCCAATGCTCTGGGCATGCTCCCATCTCAGGGCCCTTGCACAAGCTCTTGACTCTATCTAGGACAGGTTTTCCCCAGATACTTAAATGCAGGGCTTGCGTGCTCACTGCCTCCATGTCACCTTTTCAGTGAGGCCTACCTTGATCCTCTCATTTAAATCTGCCTCTCACAGTCTCAGAGCTGCCGTTTTCTGTTTCATGTTTATTCATAGCACGTATTGCCTTCTAATAAGCTATGAAATTTTCGTATTTATTTTGTTTATTATCTATTTCCTATGAGTAGAGGGTAAGCGGTGATTTTTGTGTTTTACTGGTTGCTGGAACTGTGACCAGTAAAGAGTAGATCCTTAGTAAATATCTGTTGAATGAATGAACAAATGAGTGAGCAAAACCAGCAGCCTGAGTCCCAGCTACATCTTGGCCTTGAACTAGCTGGGTGATCCCTTCTTTCTGTGGCCACAGTGGAGCAGGTGAACTTCCTCCTTTCTAAGGCAGAGACCTCACCTGAGCTTGTCTCCCTCTCAACTTGGCACCCCCCATAAGGATCATTATCTCCTTTGACCCTCTGTCCTTGATTTCTTTGTCTACTGGATCTTTCCCATCAGTGTTGAAACATGCTGAAGCCTCTATTCTTTTTAATCCCATCCCCACCCTGGCCCCAGCCAACTCTCTCTTCATCCTTCCCAGCCAATCTTCTTGGAAGAGTTTACTACATTCACTTTTTTCACTTCTTCACCTCTTAATCACTCAGTGCTCAATCCCCTATTATCCTGCCTAAGTCTCCACTGCTTTCCCAAACTCCTCAGTCCCCAGTGGCCTCCTTGCTGTGAAATGCCATTCACAGGGCTTTAGGACCCTCTTGCAGCAGTTGGTCATGTGACCCCTGACTGCTCCTTGGGACACCTTCTCTCCTCACCCTCGGGCTATTCCTCTCAGCCGCCAGTCCTCCAGCCACCCTTAAAGCCCTCCATGGCTCCACCTGAGCCCTAGCATCTGCTCAGCCCACACAGTCTCTCCGGGCAACGTCACCTACTCCTCGACTATACTTATCATCTGTAAAGATAACTCACGAGATAACCTCCAGCCCAGATTTCTCTCTGATGCTTTAGATCCACATATCTAACTGCTTTGAGAATACTTCTGGATGTCCCCCAGGTACCCTGAAGGTAATATCCTCAGTCAGAACTCAGCCCCCTCCAAATGCATTTTCCCAGCATTTCTCATCTCAGTCAAGCTCCTATCAAGTCAGAAACCCTAGGGTCACCTCTGACTCATCTGTCTCTCTCCCTCCCCTCCCAAAGGGAGAGCTCCAATCCTTGCAGGACCTGGGCTCAGCAGTGGCAGATCCAATTATTTCAAGAAATTTTTATTTATTTTTATTTTTGCGTGTGTGAAATGCCTCAAGTTTTAAAATATTGCACAGTTCAAACAAAACATGCCTATGGCAGATTCGGCCAGTTGGGCTGCCAGTTTGCAACGCCTGATGTCTGTGCCTACTTGTGTATACATGTGTGTTTGCTTCTACATCGGTGTGACTGCGAAAGGGAGGCATTTGAGGAGCAGGAGTTATAACTGGAGGCTTGGCTATGTATAATAACAATAATAATAATAATAACAAAAGTACTTAACTTTTATTGTGTACACAATATGTACTGAGAATCATATAAGTGTTTTACATGTATTAAGTCTATTAAACATCACACAACCTTCAGAGGAAAGTATTATTATTATCCCCATTTTGCTGCAGAGAAAACTGAAGCACAGGGAGGTTAAGACACTGGACACACCATCATATATTTCACCAGAGGATGGGGACCAGTCTGTGTGTCTGTGAGCACAACAGGGCCATAAGTGGATGCTATGTGTGACCTTTATTCTGGGACAGTTGACTGGACTATGTCCCCAGTTCTTCACTTCCTCCCTGTAGCAGAGCTGCACCTTGTCCTGTGGTGTTGCATTCCTTCCCTCTAGAGGAGGTGGGGATACTTCCCTGCCCAATTGACCTGAGTGTTGACCATGAGACTTGCTTTGACCAGTGGAAAGTTGTGAGCAGAGGCTTTAAGTGCCCTTGCTGATTTGACTTGTCCACTCACATTCCTGCCATTTTTCCCCCAGAAGAGCTTGTCCCAAATGGCCACTGCCCCTTCAGCCTGGGTCCCCAACTGAGGGCACGTGGAGCAGACCTGGAGCCAACCTACAGCCAGAGACCAGCCCAGCCCACCCTAGGACTTACAGCCTGGAGCACACCCAGCCAAACAGCAGACCCATGAGCAAGAAAAATAAATGCTTATAAGCCTCTGAGGTTCAAGAGGTTTGTTACCTAGAATTATTGTAGCAGAGAGCAGATGCAATACTTGGGTTGTATCTGGGTACAGGCATGTGTGCCTGAGAACTGTGTGCCCAAATAATCATTTAGTCAACAGGTGCTACCCGTGCCTCTCCTCTGAACCAGGCCTGTGCTGGAGATTTGGAGATGAATCAGCCACAGTCTCTGCCTTCTAGCTTCTCTTTCTGTTCTGCAGGGGAGATAAGGCATGTTCACAAGGACATCTAATAAAGAAGTAGAGAAAGTAAAGAAGGGAGATCAGGGAGATCTGACCTCTATGCAGTATACACTTTGGGTTGAAGGTGCTATTTTAACTGGGCAATGGAGGACAAGTAGGATTTGAACATAGAGTAGAGAGTGGTAGCACCCAAGGGGAAGAAACTCTGTGAACAAAAGCTCCAAGGTGGGAAAGCATGGCCTGTATGGGAAACAGAAAATAAGTCCGTGTGCTGGATGGAAGGAGGTATATATAGAAGAAACCAGTGGTGCACAGCTGAATTGACATCAAACCAAGAAGAGCCTTGCATGGCAAGTTAAAGGGTGGATTTCACCCCAAGAGCAACCACTGAAGAGCTTTAAGCTCTGCAGACTGGCTTGTCAGACATGCCTCATAGAAAGATCACTCTGATTGCAGAGTGGAAGGTGGACTGGAGGACCCGCAAAGAGGAGAGAGGGAGACCAGTGAGAAGTTAGGATAACCTGGAGGAAACCTAAAAAATGAGCATGCATGGTGGGAGTACAGAAGAGGGGTGGAGGCAGCACGGCCAGGACGAGGTGGCTGCAGGAAGTGGAGCTGAACCAGGCTGTGGCAGTCAGATCCATGGCCCCCCATCCCTCGGGGACCAGCCCAAACCTGCAAGGAACACCCCAGCGTCCTGCTTTTCTCTTTCTTCCTCCTAGAGAATGATGACTTTGCCACAGGACTGGAGGAAGGCATGAGGTAAGGGCTCAGCCTGGCTCCCTGGGCTCCTGGGATGGGGGAGGCATGGATTGACCAATTGATCGTCCCTTGGTACAGCAGGACCAGGGCCAGCGTCTCTCCTAGTGGAGGCTGGACGTCAGTGGAGGGACTGGGGGATGCCAAGAGGCAGCACTGTTGTGGGTAAGAAGCTGGTGCTTCCTCTGAGCCCATCGAGCCCCCCCACCTCACCTAGTGAGGCCAAAGGAGGAGATGCACCCCCTTCTCACTGAGGGCCTGCCATGGGCTCCAGCTGGGTGTCTGGGGTGCAGCACCACCCCCAGGAGGAAATTTCTCCATTCAAGCCTCTACTTCCAGATGCCTCTCTCCATTCCCTTGAAGGCTCCTGTCCCCTTTGCTCATACTAGTAACGGTAGTGCTAGTTCTAGTACTAGTAATGGAAGTAACACTAAAGACAATAACAAAAGCAGCACCAACTCACCATTGAGTGGCTACGTGCCTGTTTACAGTTGATGTTCCTCATCTCTAACATCCTGACAACACTGAAAGGAAGCCACTAGCATCTTCATTTCATGAGTGGAAGAAAGTGGAGTCCAGAGGGGGTGACACAGGCAGGGCCGCCCAGTGAGTGCACAGTGCTGGGAGCCACCGCCACTGCAGCGGGGACACAGAGCAGCTGGGGGAGGGCCCCGGAGCCGTGCACCCACACTGCCCGGCACCCACAGCCCCTTTGTTCTCAACTTCTGAAGGTGCAGCATGAGCGGCCACCCCTCGCCATCCACCCAGGCTCGGCCGCTCTTTGTCCTAGACGTTCCCTGAATTCATCTGCATCCATAGGGAGGATCCAGGACTGCAGTGGAGGCAGGGGCTGCTGGGGGAGGAGAGCCCACCACCACCTGGGCAGCTGCCATCGGCCTCCTGTCAGGAAGGTCTGCTCAGAGCTGAGCGCTTCATTCTCCTCTCAGCACCAGGGCTAGACACCTGCTCCCTGGGGGAAGACAAGGCTCCAGAAATTCTAAGTGCCGAGGTCCAGCCCACATACATGCAGGGGGAAGGCAGGGCCAGGCGGTGTCAGGAGACGTCCGGCCTCACACCAGCCCCCACAGCCAAGTCCCAGGCCCTTTTCTGGCAAGGCCCCTGCCGCAGGGTCAGGGTGAGGCCTCTGCACTAGTTCTGCTGGTGGTAACTGCTCCTGCTTTCTGCCCAAGTACGGAGACCTTCCACTCAACTCACGGGAGGCGACGGGGCAACACAACCTCCTGTGTATTGTTGCTAACGCCATTGTAAGATAAGGAAGCAGAGGCTCAGAGAAGTTATATTACTTGTCTGATTTTGGCCCTGGGCTTGGAAAATTCCCCCTGTGGTCTTGCCCATTATTGTTTCAGGAATAAAAATTTTGAAAAGATGGCAGAGAAACTAAGTGCATCAGAATCTAGTCAGGAAAACAGAGTCCAAGCCAGAGAGTTCAACAGAGGCAATTTAACACAGGAAACTATTTACAATGGGATTGGGAGAGCTGAAAGCCAGATGGGATTGTGAGACAATCCAAAGACAAGCAACAGCAGGAAGCCACTGGCTAGAGGGAAAGAGGGATGAACCACTGGTACCAGAGGCCGGTGGGAGCGGGTTCCATGGAGGGGCTGCCCCGTGGGAGTCAGGACCACAGGCTGTGCAGTGGGAGGTGGCACCATGGAGAAGGCATCCTGGACGTCTGGGTGCAGAGATGGGAGGAGTACCCTGGCCTTTTCCTTTGTCCCGCCCTCCAGTATCCCACCAGAGCTCCCCAATGGTCAAACCCAACAAGGAAGCCAGTTGCAAGAGAGCCTGGGAAATGCCGTCAGGGTTTATACCTCTCTAAAACAGAGCAGAGCAGGGGAAGGGCGGGAATGTATCTGAGAGCAAACAGGCAAATGTCCCAGATGCTGAGCATAAAGCAGTGCCCTCCCCCTCCCATAAGATGGACGGTGATGAGGGAGGGGACAGTAACTAATCCCCAGAGGGGTGGAGAAGCACCCTAGGAAGGGCCTACAGCAGGCAGTCCCTCTACGCACTGTTGGAGGATGTGAAAATTGCCCTGGGAGGGAGATTTGTCAATGCCCATACCAAGGTTCTTTGCAGTGTGTGGCCTATTAAAAGACAGCACAGGTATCCAAAGACAAAGCCACTGTCTTCCCAGGGGGCTTCTAAGAGTAACTCTGCAAGATGTTCTTTGGGGACTCTAGTTTCCAGGGACCTTTGGGGGACAAATAAATTGATGGCTAGCCTGGATCTCTGTGTCCCCTCCACCATGAGGCCTGGCTGCCTGCCCTGCTGCACTTCTCCAGGCTGAGCAAGCAGATCTGTGTGCAGATGAGTGTACATGCAGTATACACACAGGGCAGACAGGTTTTGCTGCAGCAGCCTTGGGTCAGAAAACAACTAAATTAAACCAAATGGAAACCAGAAGGAGGGAACGCACCCTGCGCCTCTCCAACAGGTGTGGGAATGGGTCAGTTCGGTCCCCTTCCCCATGGCCCTCTGCAGAGCTGACTGGTTCCTTCCACAGAACCTTATCCCGGATGCAGGATGAGACACCAGCCAGGAGGTGTCAGCCACAGGTGGGGACATAAGCGCTCAGAGCAGGGCTCCCTCTGAACACCTCGGGCTCTTCCACTGGGGTGGGGGTGGAGGGCAGGGATTGATTTCTTCCCTACAGCTCTGAGGGCCCCAAAGCAGCAAGAGACCTGGATTTCTCTTCTTTTGCTAACAACAGCAGGTTTGGGGTGTTAGTCCTTGGACTCTAACTTTTTCCTTCCCCCTTCTTCCTGCCACGAATAGGTAGAATGCCCAGCCAGCTCCAAGCCTCCTGCTTTGGGCATGGTCAGATCTACATCCAAGTTTCTCTGAATGAAAAGGCAGGGGCCGGGGGTTGGGGAGGAGCCCTGTGAGTTGCTGGGAAGGAGGCCCAACAGGCACCCAGTGAAGCAGGAAGGGAAGGAGCCTCGGGGTTCATTGTCTTTCCCTCCCGGGCAGGTCCCACAGCAAAGTGCTGAGCATACAATCACAGGTTGCCTCGCGGGCAGAGGGGAGCAGTTGAGGCTCCCCTAGGTCCATGTGAGTGTGCCCATGGCCGGGGGACATGCCCTGGCCTTGCTGGGCCGGGTGTGGGTTGGGAGTGGGGGGAGAAGGGGGCAGAGTCAGCTTCTTTGTCCGGGGTTCAGGCAATCCCTGCTTCCCTGGTCCCCCGTGGACAGGCAGGTAGCCTCTCTCTTGGTCTCAGTTACAGGCATTTGCAGGTCTGACTAGACTCAGGAGGTCAAAAGCAAGTTGAGTCATCCATGCCCCATGGTGTGGGGCCCCCAGTGGCGGCCTCAGCCCCACCCTCCAGCCCAGGGCTGTAGTATTCCCCACCCCACGCTTCATTTAGCTCACACCTGACACCTGGATTCCTGTGTATAGATGCTGGGGTCACAGGCAGGGGACAGTGCAGGGGTGAGGGGACGAGTGCGCCCCAGCTGCCTGGGCCTGGAAACCCAAGGGTCCAAGGGGAATCAGCAGGAACTGCTCTGGGCTGCCCACCACGGGCCTGCTCCCTGAGAGAGGCATCTGGAACACCTCCCCACTCCCCACGCTACGCAGTCTCAGCTCTGCCAGGAGACACTGTGTGAAGATTACACCCCTTGGAAGGCCAAATGAAAGCAAAATCAAAACTCCCTTCTCACATCAAGCAAAGGGCCCTGCAAAGATCATGGGACACAGGATGTCATACTTCTCTTCCACACCTCCCTCCTGAACCCTGAATGGATGCCTGCAAGACTGTCCCCAGCCTGAGATGGCTGCATGATCCCCAGTTTCAGGTCCAGACCAGAAGCCAGGGCCTCCCATTCACTTGTTCATTCTACAAATATTAGATTGGAGCTTATGGTCTAACAAGGGAGAAAACATAAATAAACAATAAACAAACATAATCAATAAGTGAATTATGTAATATGGTTGAAGGTGGCAAATGCTGTGGCACGATGCCTCATAGGGTAAGGGCGCTCAGAAGTGCTGGGGGCGCAGGTTGCAGTATTAAGTAGGATGGTCGGGGTGGATCTCAGTGAGAGGGAGACATCTGAACAAAGGCTTGAACAGAAGGAAGGGTCAGCCACATGGATACTGGGGGAAAGGCTTTCTTGGCAGAGGGAACAGAGTGCAAAGTCTTTAAGGCAGAGTGTCTTGGTGCTCAAGGAGGCCAGTGTGGCTAGGAAAGAATGGGTGAGGGGACAGGGGTAGGAGAAGGGGTCACCGTAACAGGCTAGACCATATAGACTTTGAGTCCCTTGTAAGCCTTTGGCTTTAATTCTGAGGGAGCTGGGGAACTGTTGGAGAGTTTTGAACAGAAGAGTGATGTGATTTACATTTTAAAAGGCTCATTCCATTGCTGTGTTGAAAATAGGTTGAAGGGAGCAAAAGAGAAGCAGGGAAACCTGATAGGAGGCCCTTGCAATAACCCAGAAGAAGGTGATGGAGGCTGAGACCAGTGTGGTAGTGAAAATGGAGAGAAGGGGCAGATTCTGGATGGACATGGAATTCCCTGATGGATTGGATATGGGGCCAAGAGAAAGAAGAGTCAAGAATGACTCCAAGGCTTTGGGGCTGAGCAACAAGAAGTTTCTGGTAACGGGGCAGGCCAAGGGTAGAGCCTGTTCCAGGGAGAAGATCAGGAGTTAAAACTGGACACTGAAGTTTGAGGTGCCCATTTCCAAGCAGTGCCCATTTCCAAGTCAAGTGGGCAGCTGGAAACAGACCTAGAGCCTCCGCTCCCTCTTTGCTGAGACTCAAACACTCACTAAAGCAAAACAGAAGTCCTGCTGACAGGTGGCTAGAGGGAAGGGGGCTCCAGAGCTGAGGCCTGGGGCTCTGATGAGAGGTGGTCAGTTGCTGCTGGCAAGAGGGCTGGGGAATCAGAAAACCAGAGGGACAGAGATGGTCCCACCTGGCAACCTGAATATGTCCCACCAGGCATGCCGAGCCCCAGCTGATCTAGAAAGTCTCTACCAGGGCACTCCCTGCTGCACAAATTCAGGAAAGTACTATCTAGAGCATGGCAAAAGAGATATTCTACCATGTGCTGCCATTTGTGCCAGCTGTGGTTCGGGGCACGTAAACAGATTCTACCTTCACAAAACCCTATGCCAGAGGCATTGTGAGCCCGTTCACAGGCGGGACTTGCCCAAGGCCACTCAGTCAGTACAAAGTGCTGGAAGCCAAAGCCGGGTCTCTGCACCCAGGTCCGGGGCCCTCACCACACACCAAGGTTCCCCTTAAAGCCAGGACTTGACTCCCTGGAAGGATCCCATGGGTACCTCTGCTCTTTTATAGGGGAAGATACTGCTCTGGGATTGCCTCTTTAATCAGTGAACTTCTGTAATGTCAGGATCCACCTCAAGGTTGCCATGAGGAAGTAATGAGGTTCCACAAGTAAACTGCTTGGTCGAGTGCCTACCCAGAGAAAATGCTAGATAAATAACAGCTGGCTCCAGGGCTTTCTAAAGCAGTAACTTCTTTTACTTATTTAAAGAATTTTCTTAAAAGCTTTAGAAGGGAATGAGTTCACACAAATAAAGACTAGCCCACCCACTGTGGTTGACCCGCTTACTCTACTTAATATTCAAGTTGCACAGAGATGTATTTCTTCTACTCGATTATTTCCTCAGGATAAATTCCCTGGAGCAGGATTACTGGGCCAAGAGGTCAGAACTGTTTTATGGAGTTCAATAATTGTTGCCATACTGCTTTCCAAAACACGTGGTTATGTTTTACTCAATACTAATGATTAGTTTAAATGTTTCTTATAATCTAGTTCTTTTTCTTCTTTTTTTATTCAGTAGATACAGCAAAATTAATTCACATTTCTTTGAAGCCAAGTAAGAACATTTTTGCAAGTGCCTTTTTTTTAGTGCTTACTTTTAAAATTTGATAAATTTGCCCACTTATCAGTGGGTCTCTAAGCAACAAATATTAATTAGTCACCTACATTGTGCCAAGTGCCCGGGAATACCTTATCTGAGAGAACTTTTAAATATCATAGCAAGAACTTCTTTGCTATATTTAATGCAGATTCTCCCTCATTCTGACTGCTTATTTACTTTCATTTAAATTATTACACATTTGTTTTAAAACTGCATATAGTCAGATGGTGTCAGGTTTTCCCAATGTAAATTTTTCTGTTACAAGCTTTAATGCTTAGCAAGTTATCACCCCATGATCTAACAATTAATTCTATTATTTTATGTTTTTTTATTTTAAGAATTTAATCCAGTGTTTCTAGACTAAAGATATTAGACCAAACACCATTTATGTAAAATGTAATATGGAAAAAGGAAAAAAAAACAAAAACACTCCAAATAGGAGGGGAGAACTGCCATGAACAAAGTTAATTAAGCTTCTTTACTAGATGACTCCTCAGAGACTTTAACATGTTAATGGATCTTGAGAATCTCCAAGGTTTGGGAAGCACTGGCAAGATTAGTAGAAAACATTTCTCAAACTTTGTGACTATGGAACTCTTCATGCAGAGAGAACCCTTGGGGCAAGTGCTCCACTGCCACACTTTGGAAAATGTTGCTTTAATCCAACGTCATATCAAAACATCTAAACCAGAGCTCCATGGAAGCAGGGATATTTGTCTATTTTCTTCCCTTCTGTATCCCCAGTACATAGCAGACACTCAGTAAGTATTAGTTGAATAAATGTATGAGTGTATGCACAAATGAACAAATAAAATAATCAAGTCTAGTCCAGCAACACTGAAATAGATGCTATGGAAGACGCAGGGAGGGGCAGGGACTTTGTCTGGCTCACTGCTGTATCCTAGAACCTAGAAAAATGCTGAGGACATGGTAGGTACTCTTCAAATACTTGGTGAATAAATAAAGGAATGAGTTACTTGCCCAACTCAGGCCCCGAATTCCAGTCCCTAATACCCTTCTTTGCTGGGAAGGGAAAGAGGATCTTGCCTGGTAAGAGTATAGGACCTCAGCCATGGCCTGAAGCAGCTCTGAAGGCAGATCCAGGTGTTAGTAGCTGGGATCAGAGCCCAAGGCCCCAGAAAAAGCCCTTTGAAGGTGCAAGTGCCCTCATGAGGTTCACAGGTGACTTTTCAAAGCGGTGTCAGAAATGCCTGGCAATGGCAGGCAGCCCACCCTAGGGAGGGCAGGACCAGTCTAGAAAAGGGAAGACTTCTTTGGCATTGCACAGGGTAGCCAAGTGAAGCTCCAAATCCTTCCCTTGAACACAGTGTGGAGTTGGGCTACAGGCTGCTCTGCTGCTGAACTCAGAGTGCTCCCGTGGGCAGGGCCTCGCAGCATAAGACAGTGAATAACCTGAGCCTTTGGTGCAGGGAGGAGAAATCTCTTAGGATCTAAAATGGCTCTCCATCCGAAGTACACACATGCCACGCCCACAGATATCCTGAAACAAATGTCCAGTCCCACCTCCTTACCTTTCACGCATCATTCAGATTGCTCTCTGGCATAAAATTGTCAAGAGCAACTTTTGCTATATAGGAAGCTAAATTAGTGTAAGGCTTATAGGTAAAGCTCTCCTATAGGCCCCATGGCTGGGATGTACAGGGTCAAATGGGTGCAAGTAGCTGTCAACAGTCTGTTCCTAATAGCTGAGGGGACACTGACCCTCACCCAGCTATGCCCCGCATCCAGAACAGAAAAGTACAATAAGATTTCAAGAAAGAGATCCCCGGACCATTGGTGGCATTTTCAAATATTACCCCTGGGTAATATTTCCTTTCAAAGTGCTCCAGCATAGCCCCAGAGAGCCCTAGGTCACCACAAGTCCAAGTCCCGCCAGCAGTTTAGGGAAGACTGACCCTAAACCAATCCCTGTGTTTGAGGTTTTAGAAGCTTCCACGGCAAAGAAGAGAGGAAACAATGAGCTTTATAAAGAATCATGTTTATTTCCATTTACAGCATCAAATACCATAAATAAAGCTAAACATTGTTTGCTGTGTGCAAAATACAGGGTATTGTGTGGCACTGTAAATGATCACCGGGGGTCACAAACATGTCTTGCTATGAGATGGGGAGGCTAGCTAAAGAGGAGGCTGAGCAGGGAGGAGGGCACGCTTTGGTTGACATTCTATAAAGGGAGGGAGGCTCTGCAACAAAAGATAAGACAAGAGCAACGACTTCTTACTGGCGTGGCTCTGCACCAGTGCAGCAAAGGATGCAGCATGCAGGGCTGTGAACACAGGCTGAGAGGTCAGGGTGGCCTGCGCCACATGCAGGACAGAAAACAACTGCAGCTGGGACAGGTGAGGTCTGGCCTATGATGCTCTCCCTACTTGGTGTGTTGCTTCTCTTGAAAAGCACTTTGATTGTTCTGCTACTCCAGGTAAAGGAATCAGCAGGAAAATGTTTTGAGCAGAGCTACAGGGGCATTTAAATTGGCCAGTCCAGGTTTGGAGCTGAACTGACTCATTTCTCAGACATCCCTTACCTGTGACAAGGTTTGCCATCGTTGAAGCTTCCACATCATCTGGGGCTTTATGAGCCAAGGGAGATGAGAGGAGCTACAGCAAAACCCTTGCATCGATTGCATAGGCTAGGGCAAAGAAAGGATTTGCTAGAATAATTGGAATTATGTGTTCAGTCTAAAGAGCAGGGATCAAGTTTGTGATGAAGCCTGGCAGTATGCTTTTTTTTTAATCCCCTCAAAAAGAGTCATCTATGGTTTGATCAATGACATTAATAATCTTTGTATTAGAACCAACTTAAGAAGACACTGTCATGAATGAGCTTTGTCAGAGGCCTCTAGACAAAAGCATACATTTCAAAGGTGACGGAGGCCCCTCTATGGAACTGTCTCCAATCAGGCAGAGTTAACCTTCCCAAGAAGGTAAGTAGCTTTGTAGACAAAACTGCAAAAGCATGCACACAGGCCAGCTGAGGTATGGAGGAGAGGTGGGGCATGCATGTGGGCACTTGGAGGTGCCCGCTGGGAGGGAGATGGAATCAGAAACAGCTTTCCAGCTGAACCCCACCCCGTATTGTTAACGACTATGCCACTGAACGAGTCCATTAGCGTGCATGACACTCACAGCGCAACCGGTGCCATAGGAGGGAGGGGCGCGGTGCAGAAAGCAAGTTAGGGGTTAGTACCACTCCTGGAAATTGGCAAGAAAACCAGTCACCTCAGAGCAGAAGTGTGTCAGCCAAGAAGTGGGTGTAGCACTGGAAGGCTGAAACGGACTGACGGCCGCAGTGTAAGGGTTGGAAAGAGAGAGAAAGGCAGAAAAGAGAACTTAGTTTGGTAGAAAAAAGAAAAATGACTGACAACATGGAAGGCACGGGTGTTGAAAATAAGGCAACCATTTAAAAAAAGGGAAACTTCTCCCAACAAGTTACTGTTTACTTAAGGGAGATGAACCTTTCTGGTAGTGACCAGCTGCTTATTTATAATAGAGTGGATGAATGTAGTTTGCATAGGACAACAATCCATATACTCTATTCAGAGATCAAATGGCCTCAGAGCACCCTGACTCCCAATATTCTCTCTGCCTCAATTTTACCCAAGTGTCTCATGTTCACTCTTGAATATGCTTTAGAGGCTTGGAGGGGCTCACCTCCCCGCCACCACCCAGGACCACCCATGTGTTTTGGTGCTGCCCACCAGGAAGGTTCAAGGTCTCAGAGTAAACAAACATCTCAGGCTTCCGACAGGCACACCCCATTTCACTAGAGTAACTGAAACCAGTCTCCTCCTGGCCATAAGTGACATTATTAGATACACTAACTCTGGCTTCACGGAGCATTACACAAAGCATCTCAGCCCACCCTGAGCTGACGATCATAACAGTAACCATGACAAGCTGTGCATGAGTTAACATCATGATCTCAAGAATTTACTTTCTATAATGAAACATAAAATGAGTCAAGGGTTCCTCCCACTATGCAGAACATCAAAATTCCAGTAAAAATTGGGCAAAGATGCAATGCATGTCATCAGCGTGCAAACAGTTTCAACAAGGCCAGAGGCACCGGTTCCCATGACTTGGGTCATGCCCCGAGGATTGCAATAAAGTGTTGGTAGAAACTCCCCCTCCCCGCCTATAAAACTCATCACCTCAAAGCTCCCCAGACCTCTGGCTCCTGACCCACACCAGGCTCCATTCTTACTTCATCTAGAGGAAAGCTCTAGTGATGGCAGCTGCAAAGAACTATCTTAGGTCCAGAAACTCTGGATGCACTTAGCACAGTAGAAGGCCTTTGTCTATCAGCCTCTCAATTATTCAACCAGACCTTGCCATAGCGCATGTCCAGGCAGAGTGGGGTGGGGAGAGCCCAGGACTCTTCCAGACACCCAGGGGAAGAAGGCAGGTAGACCCAATGCCCATTTTTTTGCCCTTAATAGGGCATATTTCCTTTGAATCAGTCAATAAGCAGCTTCAACTCCCAACCTTCCCTGACAGTCAAGACACAGTGAAACTTCCCCCTGGAGGTCAGATACATTTCTTTCCTAAGATGGTGTGAAAATGGTTTCTGACTGTTTTGACTAAATAGTCATGGCAGCTGAGCGGCTGAGCAGCCAGGATGTCTGCAGGCGAGGCTCACTGAGCAGGCCATGCTTCCCAGCAACACCCTGAACTATTGACAAACATCCTCAGTCACAAAGGGTGTGTGTGAGAAGGCAGACTCTTCTGCTTAGTCGGATGGTATGGGCCCTGTGTGGCCGTGGCTCAGCCTGCAGCCAGGGCTGGGGGTCCTAAAAAGGGAGCCCCCGGGGTTAAAATGCTACCAGCTGAAACAGCCCCTCTTCAGCACTGCATTGCCTGACAGGGCTCCCAGTGGTCAAGTGCCCATGAGCTCTCACTGCAATGCTCATTAGTGGAAGGGGAAGTGTATATCTGTAGCAATCTGGTTCAAACCCTGTGGTTCTATATCATTTGGCTGGGATTTGGAATGGGGAGGAAAAAAACCTTGAAGCTAGTATTTTATATCAAACCAAGGGAGTAAAACAGTCCTTCTTCTGAGAGGACAGATTACAGCCAACTACATGCTCCCATGAGCTTTTGTAAGTTTACTTCCATTCTGCCTTTCTACTCTGTTCTTCTAAAAGAAGTACGCTTTCACGTTGCAAAAATTGCCCCTGCTGACAAGTGGCATCCGGCTACATAAATTTAAAGGCACTGGTCAGGAGATGGCATTTTCACTTTTGTTTATATAATATCCCAAATTGCTAACTATGCAGGCAGTGGCTATTACAACTCACTGCAATGCTGAAGGGGTCTGTACTACCAGCCATAAACTTCAAACCTGTGTGTAGAAAAATTGACACTCACAGGAAAAATGCTTTCCCGTGGCTTATTCAAAGTTAAAAATTGAAATGTAAACCCAGAAATATGGCTCGTTTTAAGCATTTAAAAAAAGTACAAAGCTATAAAAACATCCTTCATGTCGTCCCTGGTCCTAGCATGGTGAGCAGACGTTCACCCTGACAAGGCCAGGCAGAGGTGGCTAACGTGAAACTCTTTGGCTTTGAGTTAATTGGTTAAAGAAGGCGTAGGCGAGCACGCCAGTCTCAACTCTGGAAATGTGAAGGCACTTGTGGGCAGGCCAGGGGCTTCAGCGGAGCTTCACCGGGAAGCACCTGAGCATCCAGCTGCGGATGCTGTCAAGGGAAGCGTCGGACTCCCGGTACATGGAGGCCAGGACCTCAGAGAAGGCCCAGAGCAGCGGCAGCCCGAGGCTCAGGAGCTCGTACGTGTAGCAGTAGTTGTACGCATTGTCCCTGATATGGACGCGGGCGTTGTGCAGGAGCCCCTGCATCCAGTGACGCAGCCTCCGGGGAACGTCACGCAGGTCCCTCGGCACCCTGAGAGGCCAGCTTAGCACCTTCCTAAAGAAGGAAGTGGTGATACCTGGGGGGCTGCCTTCGGGCGTACCAATGGCTGCAGCTGCGCAAGAGCTTTCGGCGGGAGGGTCTCGCGGAGGGGCTTCCTGCTCTTTCCACCGCTCGTTTTCCTGAGAAAGAGATCAAAACAAGGGCATTTAGCCCATGAGTCTCACAGATGACCCCCTCCATCAAAGCAGGCCTAAACAGAGCCAATAAAAATCGAACATGCCAGACCCTGCATTCAGCGACCAGCCCCCAAAATGAACTCAGCCCCCCATTTGCTGCTGAAAGGAGGTTCCGAAAATGGGCCCAATTTTCTGGAGGGCAAATTGATCATAGGGTTCATGAGCCTTCAAAATACGCCCGCCACTTGACCTAGCAACCCCACTTTTAATGATGTCTCCTAAATAAATAATTGAAATATGGATAAAGCTATGAGTATAAATATGGTCATTGCAAAAAATATTTATTAGGTAAGGATATTAAACATAAAAGCCCACCAATATGGAACTAGTTAAATAAATTATCAACCATCTATAGAATAAAATCTTCTACAAGTTTTAGAAATTATGATCTGAAGGAATTTTTAAAACAATTAATAAAGGATATAAACATGTCGGAGGATTCCAACTAAGTTGAAATATATTCACACAGGAAAGACTGGAAGGAAATGTTACAAAATGTTAATTATGGTTTTCTCAGGGTAGAGCAATTATGGGTGATTTAACTTTCCTCCTTTATATAGTTTCCTTTATCCCTCCCACTCCACCCTGCCTTTTACATTGAGCCTATATTATTCGTAAAATCAAAGGAAAAGTTTTAAGTTGTGGGCTCTGGTTGGTGGTGGAGTAATCAGTCAAGTAGCGGAGAAGGGTATTTGCTAAGAGGTGGTGGGGGCAGGGGCACTTTCACAAGCTGCCCATCAATTCTGTGGGCTGGTCACTTTGCTGACAGTCAAAAGTCTAGAGAAAGAACTCGGAAACCATGGAAGGTCTGCCCCAAAGCAGACATCCCTGCAAGCAGTGCCCTGTGCTCAGGTGGACCCCAGCCCCACAGGTGCCATGTGGCTTTCACGTGGCTGAGCACCTAGTGGGAAAGCCCTTCTTGGCTTCTCACCCGAAGCCAGCACAGCCACGTACCTGGGTGCTGGCATCTGGAAAGGGACAAACCCCAGGCCGGCTGAACAGACCGAGGCAAAGGAAGCATGTGCACAAGGAAGTAGAGGCTCTCTCTTTATCTGTGAGTCTCAATTCTTTCAGGGCCAGAAAATTGGCCTAACTTTGAGGAACCCTGAAAACCTTCCCCTTTCAAGGAGTCTTCCCTGTTTCACCAGCACTTTTGAGATAACGCATACCTCTCTTTGTTGCTTCAATTCTGCCCTTCTCTTCCGTTGCTTGATATTGCTTTTGCAGTGAACGAAATGAGACTTGCAATAAAATCTGCCTGTAAAAAGAGAAACACACACACACACATACACACAGAGGTTTTTCTCCTGTAATCTAGAGCCACAGGAGACACAAGCCAAGTGCCTGCCACTGTCTAGTTCCAAAAATACCAATGATGGAAATAAGCCCAGGATGGTCTCAAACTTGGGAAACAGCTTTTGTCACCTGCCTTAAAGAAGTGGCACTGAGATGAGGCAGCCTCAGAGGCAGGCTCCAGTGACTGGGACTCCTGGGGGTGGGGCTGAAATCCTCGGGTCATCCCCAAACCCAGTGGAGGCCAAGCGTCTTCATGAGACCAGCTCATTGTCCCACGAATGGCAGCTCTGCACATCAACCCCATTCCTAGCTCCTCTCCCTTTCTGGGATCCCCGGGGTGGGGAAGACTGGGAAAGGGTGGGAGCAAAGATGGGGCAGAAAAGGCCCAGACAAGACACATCCTGGGTAACTGGCTCTGGTAAGTGGTCCTAGCCAGAACCACTGGGCACCTCCAGAAAGCTTTCCTTGCTCCCTGTTAGAATATCACACAGTGATGGTGACAATGACAATCATGTAGGAATAGCACTATTCCTCACAACAACCTAATGACCAAGTACTATCACTACCCTCACTTTACAGCTGAGGAAACTGAGGCACCAAGAGGTTAAGCAGCTTGCTTGAGGTTATATGGCGAGTTAAGGCATACAGTCTGGATTTGAACCCAGGCAGTTTAGTTTGAGGGTTCGGGATTCTAACCACTATGCTATACACCACCTCTCGTTACCTATGAAAGTGCAACTATCAGGCGCTGAAAATTAGAAAATAATCACTCATTCCAATAAGCTTTATCCATAATCTTGGTAGGGTACTACCAAAGATGATACTATTATGGTTACTTTTATAATTTTATATTTTATGGTTATTTTTGTAATATTTTAATAATTTTTATATTTATATAAAAAGTATATTTACATATACTTTACAAATAATGGTGATGATTATGATGATGATAGATCATTTATTAAACCCTTATTACAAGCCACCATGTGCTTAGTGTGCTACACAGGTTATCAGGTTTGATTTTCTCGGCCACACAGGGGCAATGGAAGGTGGTGAACCTAAATAAGAAAATGTATGTAAAGCCCCCAGCACACAGCAGGTGCGTACAGGTGCCTGGTCTACCATAGATGCTGACAGCTTCTCCTTCCCCTCCTGCACAGGACTCCTGCCCACCACAGGAGGCCCCTCACTCTAGCAGTAACTCCCAGTTTCCCTTAACTTTTTTTCTGACATCATCATACCCTCTGGGAAATGGTGGGAGCCCCAGAGCCTCCAGAGAGACAGGAACCCAGACCCAGGCCACACCCAAGGCTGAGGCCAGCGCTCTCCCTGTCCCTGGAGTTACCTTCATCACAGTCGAAGGCATAGGTGGCCAGACGCAGGGTGGTGGTGCAGATGGTGCAGCGGAAACACTCGCGGTGGAAGAAGTGGCCCTCGGCGCTCAGCCGCTCCATCACATACACGCGCTTCTTACAGAAGTGACAGGTGTCGCTGCCCCCCAGATTCAGGGGGATCACCCTTCGCATGGATTCCTGAGGGGGGGACAGAAGAGCAGTGTGTTAGGGCTGACATCCTCTTCTTCAAATTCTTGGCCTAGGCTTTTAGATATTCCGAATTGAATCACGGGGGTCTAGTGGGCCTCCTGTTTGCTGCCCATGTCATTACGGGCAGTGTGGCAGAGAGGGAGGGTGGGACGATGTGCAGCCAACACAGACCCCACCCCTGCAAGGGCTGCAGTTAATTTTAGTCCCAGACAGGCAGGCCGACAACAAGGCAAGCTGGGGCCAGCTCTCCCTCCAGGCTGGCTGCTCTGGTTTGGGGTTGGGAGTGATGCGCCTGGGTTAATTGAATGGAGCATCACTCACAAACATGCCTGCACAGTGACATTCTCTCTGGCAATCTGTCCCAACGGCTAAGTGGTGCCTGGGTCCAGAGTAAAGTCACTGAAACAGATGGAGAATGTTTTACATGTTCTCATCCTCCCTGCAGTAACTTAGGCCAGGAACAAAACTGTTCAAGAGAGCTGCGGCAGAGAAAGAGGTTGTGTCCTATAGCCCACCTGGCTTGTCAGTCTGGCAGTCAAATTTCTAAGTGGGGAGGGCAAGGGTCAGGGCAGGGTGATTATAGGGGATTGTGCCAAAAGGAACTAAAAGAATTGTCAACTCAAGTCACTCCATATAGCAGTGAGTGGCCTAGGGTGGAGAAGAGAACTCAAAGAAAAGGCATGCTTGCTTACTCCATTATTTAGTTCTCAATCCTGAAGGTAAAGAATGTCCAATTACACAATGGCCTCACCTGGGCCTTTGGACTGAGCACTTCTCCAGAGCCCCAAGCAGCCGGGGAGATGCTCTGTTTTGTGACTTGACCCACATGGCTCTAACCCTAAGGGACCTGAATGAGCTTTGTCTTTTAGGAAACTCAGCCTCCCTCTAACCTCTGCTCTTACCCAGCCCATTCTCAGCTCCCTCCTGTCCCATGAAAAGGGGAGCCCTTGAGGGCTGAGGCATCTTCTCTGCATCCCCAAGCATTCTCCCTGAGAGGCCGCAGCCAGTGTCTTTGGGGAAGGCTGAGGGGCGCACGTCCTTACCAGGTCTGGAGAGGCGGCCTGGGTCTTAGGTCTGTGATCATTCATGTACAGATTGACCAGGACTTCAGCTGCAGCCCCTATTCCGCTGGACACTTTCCCTACTGTCAGCTACCCAAGAGCAGAGGCAGAGGAGACAGAGACAAAGGGGAGGGCAGTTAGCACCGAGAAGCAGAATACAAACAGGCTGGCTGTGGGAGAGGGCTCCACAACCACATGCAAGCAGCACCCAGAGTCCCAGGAGAGTAAAACCTGCCAGGAGTGGCCATGGGCATTCTTGAGAGGGAGAAAAGGAAAGACACGGGACTCTATGGCCCTGGGTGAACGAAAAGACTCAAAAAAACTCCATCCACTGGGGGTGCAAGGCTTTTGGGGGTTACTCAAGCCTCTCATTTTACAGGTGGGACAAAAGAATCCCTGACAGAAGAAGGGGTCTCACCAAGGTCACTTAGCAAATAAATGCAAGGTTCAGGACTATCAGGTCTCCTGACCCCCAGCCTTCACCCTGCCTCTCTCATCAGGGACTTGGATGACTTATACTGCTTGCAAGGCCAATATCACCCACTGTGCTACCATAGTCCCCCAAAATCTGAGGCAGAGAAGCCAAGCAAAGAAGTGGAAGAAATAAGGAACCAAGAGCTCAGACACTAAGTCACATTCACAGTGGCCCTCCCCCAGAGGCCCTCCTCCTTAGAAGGTGGTGCTTCTGAGTGAGCAGGGTGGCTGAGCTCAAGACTGGGAGGGAGGGTTCGAACCCAGGGCCACCACGTGCTGCTCTGCAGCCTTGCACAAAGCACTTTGTTTTTGATCTCGGCTTTTTCCTTTAGTAAAATGGGGATAACAGCATCAGCCTCATGGATCTGGGGTAAGGACTGAGTGAGATAACCCGTGTGAAAGTGCCTGGCACTTGGCAGGAGTTGGGGCAGATTAATTTGGCTCCTCCTCCCCTTTCTCTTCTGAATTTGGCATGCCCCCACCTGCCCTACACTCCCAGTCCCTAAGGAGTGATGTTGGTGTCTAACCTGAGCCCCTCCAGTCCAGGGCCACAGACCCTTTTGCAAACAAGAGCTGTGACTGGCATGGGATCAAATGGCCTGCCCACCCTGGGCGGGGGAGAAGAGCAGGATGGGAATCTCTGGAGGCTCCAGGGGCAGCCAGGGCTGGTGCTGGGTGAAGACAGCTCAGAGGGAGAGAAGCAGCAGCTCCAAATGGCTGGGGGATAACTGTCTGATGGGCTGTGGGTGCCAGCAGCCTGTGGTCGAGGGCAAGGCAAGGCCCACGTACAAATGTCTAGATCCCCACCAATCTGTCAAGCAGCCGGTAAAGGGATAGAAGATGATAGCCCAAATGCTCCCCATTTTTCCAGCAACTCTGAAAGCCCACTCCAGGAATGCTACAGTCTCCTTTTAGGGGAGACAAACATGCATAGTGTGAGATTACATAAATACGGTTCCTGATCCCAAGAGGGGAAGAGGTTCCAGACACTTCCCAGCCTCCAAATCCTGCTGGGAGATGAGGTTAGAAAGAGAAGCAGTTTAAGGAGAAGGGCCTCTGGGCAAAAGTTGACAGTGATCATGATAACAAATAATAGTAACTTGTATGTGGACAAAATAACACCCTTGATCTAGACCCAAGACTGCTCTTGGGAGACAATGTCTCATCTGGTAACAGAGAGTCTCAAATATAAAGCAGAAAGTTCATGGAACAGCAAAGCAAATGGCAGCAGGCTTGCCACAGCTCCCCATCTGCTGGTGGAGGTGCTCATCCTCAGGCCAACTTGTCAGATTCTGGCAAGCCCAGGAACTAAAAAGGATGAACAGGAAAAGGGATGCCAAGCAGGTGGGTGAGAATTATAAGACCCAGGGACCTTCACCCCATTTCTCATTAAGGAAGCCCAACACTAAAAGCAACTTTGGAAACGGCACTCCAGACCACGTGTGTGGCTCGTGGGGACTGTAGAGCTTGTGGGTGCAGGCCTGCTGGGTGAGTCTGCATCTCAGACAAGCGGGACCTCAAAACACTTTACAAAGCCTGCTACTTCCCAGTAGCAGCAGCCCCCCTGCTCCTCCCTGAACCCAAGCTGGCCTAGCCTGGGAGAAACTGGGATTCTGCTTCCAAGCATCTTCAGGAGGCTACAAATGCTAAGAAACTTGGCTCCCGCTTTCAAGAAAGGTTCAGGTGCATTGGCTCAGGACAATAAACCATTGTTTGCCTGATGTTCCACCCCTCACTGAGGCCCCCAGCATTGGCCCCCTCAGACGTGGGCTGGAGAAATCAAAGTATTTTCTGGTTTGTTTCAAAATAAAGAGGGGAGGGAAAAGAGAGGAGGTCAGCTTCACCCTCGGACCTGCCAGCAGGCCGATCCCTGCCCACCCTGGCCCGGTGTGGGAACTTCCCCTGTAGTGCTCTCCCAGAAAGGCACGGTGGTGCCATGCGTGATACCCACGCGCTATTATTGCCTCCCTTGAGTTAACAGAGATTGAGACTATTCATTCTGGGGCTTTAAGTGCAAGTCCCTAATGAGGTCCTATTAACCACGTAGCTAATAAGCACTTTGTGCCACTGAGCTTCCGAGCAATCCTGAAATAGGGAGCAATTACTGAAGCAAGCAGAGGGCTGTGAGGCTGTTGGGGCTGCAGCAGGAGTCGGAGGGGTCATCAAAACATGTCTGTACAGTAGTGGGCCTGCCCTAGTTGTTCTACTAGTACAGGGCATTGTTCAGGCCACCCCGCCAGGGGATCCAGGATGAAGACCACATTGATCCTCCCTTTCAGTATGGGCTGCAAAGCCTCCTTTTCCCCAACTGCAACTACATTCCCACTCCGAGACAGTGATTTTTTTTAAGAAAAATGAAATGAATGCACCATTAAGAAAATCAGCCTTGGGTCTCCCACATGCCCTTCCCAACTTGATGGAAAGCATCCCAAAATCACCGCTGGAGCTTCCTCAAAAGGTCTCAAGGAAAGCAGGTGATGGAGAACATGTCTCAAGGGATGAAAGGGGCCCTTGAAGCCCACCCCAAAGACCAGTGTCAAGGACAAAGTTGTCCTGGGGATCAGGGATATCTGTTTCCTGACAGTGGAACCACCTCACTGGCTCCTTAAGAATAAGGATACGACTAGCTAGCTGACTTCTGCTAGTGGGACTTGAGCTATGTATGGTGAAGACCAGGTTTCCTTTTTAAATTTCTAATCCGTTGTGACCCGATGTTTCCAGATACAATAAAGATGAATTCCTAGAGCTGATCACACACTTGGATACGTGGCAATGTCAATTGCTCTGAGTCTCTAAATGCTTACTCTCACTTTCTGTACTCACTGCATCATAGACCAGTACCTGGCCATGGACCCCACTTTGAGGAGCATGGCTATGGCCAACTCAGGGGTTTACCAGGCTCCCAGAATCCTGAGAAAGTGAGAGATGTTCAACTCGTGGAGAAACTTCCAAAGGCAGAGGTCCAGAGAACACATACTTGTGTTGCCCTCAGAGCAAGAGCCTTCATGCAATGGAATGACTAGCCACATACGTTCCTCGGGAGGGCTGCTCAAGAGGAAACTTACAACTTGGCTGGGAACAGTTTGTCTAAAAGTGAAGTTGGGCAAAATGATGATTCGGCCAAAAATGATCATGTCCTCACCATTAGATTTTTAAGAATTTGTCATTTTGAATCCAATAGAAGTGCTTTTGCAAACTTTAGGTACCTTTCAGTATTCTTGAAATTTTGAAGAATTTGGGCATTTCCCCCTGCTCTTTTTCCCTCTTGAATTCTAATTATTTTTCAGCCAATTAATTAGAACAAGCTGAAATGACTGGGTATTTTGGGCAGGCCATCATCTCACGTTACATTAGATTAACCTCACATACACCATTTCCCTTCTGTGAGCCTCAGCTTCTTCATCTGTCAAATGGAGAGACCACTTCCAACCTCGCAGGGTTGCAGAAAGGAGAAATAAAAACATCACACGGAGCTTGGCACACAGGAGGTACTAGGCAGATAGTTAATGAGTCCAAATCATTGCCATTTGTGTATCTTCACATTCCCATATTCTGGATCTTCCTTTCTCCTCTTAAATGATCCACTTGCCTTGACCTGTGACCCTCATTCTGCTTGGCTTCCCTGCCTGGCACCAGTAGGAATGATGTGGCCCACCCAGGGTGAGCACACTGCCTCCTTTCCCTTGAGCCATCCCAGATTCAAACATGGTGGCACAACAATCACAGGCGGCAACGCCAGAGGCTGCAGAAGATGGGCGGACCTCCACGAAGAACATTCCTGAGGCACCCTGTCACTCCCAGCTCAAATGCTTCCATGGCCCATGCCTGGATGTTGTAGCATTCCCCACACTGCACTAGATGGCCCATCTCCCCTCCAGTTTGTGCTCTCTGATGCCAGCGACCTGTCTTACTCATCTCTGCATTTCTAGCACAGGGCAGGAGCTCTGAATGGAGGAAGTAGCAGGCTCTTTGGATGTTTGTGTCCAACAATGACAACTTTTTCCTCCTTGGGCCTAGGACTTGGCCAAGAGTACCAGGTGTCCAGGCTGTCCTCCTCCACAGAATTGGGTCACCTGTGGCCATCTGACCTGCTATAAGTGACAGACAACACCACTCAGGGTCAAACAGGGGTGAGAGTAGAGCTTCCAGGGTCTCAGTGCTGAGGACAGGCAGGAAGAGCAGGTGTAAGGGAGGTCTTGGCAGGTGAAATCAGAGGTCTCCTGGATCCACGTGGGCAAAGACTTTCCTCACCAGAGTCTTCGGGTGGGGCTGTTGGACCTGAGACTTCAGCTATGGGACCAGGGCAAGGGAAGGAGAAGGCAAGTAACTGAAACCACCTTGTTTGAAGGATTCCAGAAACCATACTCTTAGAGCTGAGGTGCAGACCTTTGGGGCTGTGACCTCCCAGTGGGATCCCATGCCTGCCCCACCTGGTGCCCTGGTGTGAGGCACTGTGCTGTTGATCATGCTCATTTAAACCCCACAGCCCCTCTGAGAGGTGGGTCTCGTAAGCCCTCTTCGCCACCGGCAGCTGAGGTTCAGGGAGGCTCTGACTCACCTGAGGTCAAACTGTTCTCAAGTGACAGGGATGGAAATGGAAAACTGAATATGACTTCTTTTCCTTCAGAAAGAGAGGAATCAACATCTATTTTAGGTAAGGGAGCTTTCTTCTGGAATTCTCCTCCACTGGAGCAGGAGAACATTTACTGGATACTTCAGGCATTTTACATACATTAGGTCATTGCATTATTCCAGCCACTCTCCAGATAGCTGTTGTCATATGCATTTTATAGATTAGGAAACTAAGCCTCTGAAAGGTCCACTAACTTGCTCCAGGTTACCCACTGAGTAACTGGTGCTCTGAACTCAAGTTTGACTCCAAGCCCATGTCTTTTTCCCTACAACAGTCTGTCTCCCTGAGACAAAACAGCACTCCGTAAATTAAATTTAATCTCTTAGGTATGGATGCACACAGAAGTTCCCCAAAGGACCTATCTAACTCTGTCCCTGGGACAGAAACAAGGATAATGAAGTTGGAGGCAGCCTAGAGATCTATCCCATAGGCTTCATGTACCAGATGAAACAAAGGCAGATTTCCCAGCCAAGACTCACCCAGTGTTTCCCTCTAATATGCAAATCTCTTGAGCAAATCCTGCAAATCCAGTTTTAAAGCAAACACCCCCAAGGGTAGAGAAAGCTCCTTTTGCAATGCACATTGCTCTTCTGACCCAGGAGGACTAATCGCAGTTTCAGTCACCCTATTGCTGAGGCAGTCACCCTATTGCTCAGCTGTGCAAACACCCAGCCTCCATCTTGTTCTTGCAGGAGCTCACCACCCTCAGCAAATGGCTAGCAGCATGCTACAGGCCAAATCAGCAGTGGTCTCTCTTTGTGAAGAAGGGCATTAATTCATGGTTGATGGGGGATGACACCACTACAGGAGGGCTTGTGTGATGGGATGGACGAGTCAAATGGTCTTGGGACATAAGGCTGAACATGGATCCAAGGTCTTGAAGGACTGACAATGGGAAGGGTTTGGACCCTAAATGTGAGGACGTCAAGACTCCTTGTGACTTTCAGGCCAAAAAGCCAAAAGGACCACTTTGAATTTCAAGGCAGAATTGCAGTCTGACCCTCCCCACTCAGAGGGCGGTCAAATGTTGTCTGAAGACAGAGCCAGGCTGCATCTCATGGAGGTGGTAACTAAAGTTTGTATCCCTGAGAGTAACAAGTGTCCTTCATTACAAGTTTGGCCAGGTCTGTTCCCTTGAAGAGGATCAGGATCCTCAGAATTGGGCTGCAGAGCTTCAGAGAAGGAACAAAGACATGTAGCTGGCCAGGAGGTTGACAAAGACTGAGAATCAGTTTCCAAGTACATATTTCTTCCTTTGGCTCCCCTGCATTAGACAACCATGGGTCACTGGGAATAAGCACTAAAGCCCCACACTCTTCCCAGGGGAAAGGCAGCTCGCTATGCTCCACCAGAACGGAATGAAGGTATTTATCATCAACTTATCACCAACTTTAACAGACAGCCAGTTCTCTCCTCAGAGGAGGCCTTTACTCTGCTAGATTCTGTATGTGCAAAGACCAGAGCTGAATCAATAGAGAAGCCCCATGGTGGTGATTGTGGTGTTGACAGTGGCAGTGATGGTGGTGATGATGACGGTGGTGTTGGCGATGATGATGGTGGTAGTCATCCTGGGGATTTACTCTGGGGATTTACATCAATGAATAAGGACAAATCTCTACTCTGGAGGGGCTTGCACTCTAGTTGGAGGAGATACACAATCAACAATAAATACAATAAATAAGTAAATTATATAATATGCTATAAGATCATACTTCCTATGGAAAAATTAGAGCAGGTTGCAGGAATCTGGAGTGCTGGGGCAGGGTGGTCACTTTAAAAGGAGTGGGAAGGATGAGCCTTGGTGAGAAAGTGAGAATTGAGTAGCAGCAGAGCCAGGGATCAGCTGCTATGATCTGCGTTCTTTCCTCTGTACCACAAAGGCCACACATGAGTGGAGGCCACTGTAGGAGGGACGAGCCGGGAGGCTTGTGTCCATGCAAAGTGTCACACCCAGGGGCAGGGATTGTAGACCTCAGGTCCTCTGGCCCCACCTTGACAACTCTGTTTCTGGTTTCTCCTTGGTTGTGGTAGAACAATTGCTCCTTGTTTATTTTTGTCCTATCCCCAAGCCAGTCTTGACCATATTTCAACAGCCTCCTACTTACTAATTAAAGGTTGATGTGTCTTCCACGGTACGGCTGGGAATGATCGGGGAGTTCTGAGACACTGGTGCTGGTGGTGGTGCTGGTGGTGGTGTTCATATTAAGGGACAAGTAGAAAGCATGAAAAATGCCCCCAGAACCCCGTGGGGCCTCTTGGTGTTTTAATATTGCTCATGGGTACATTTCATTACCTACTTAGCCAAAGTGAAGTACCTCACCTCCTTTCCCTGTTCAAGCCAGCCTGTGCAGCCACCTGAGTTCTCCTTCTAAAACACAGAGTGGAGCCTTCATTGGATCATGACATCCCAGAGGACAACATGAAGTTCCTTAGCATGCAAAGTGAGCTCGCTTTAACTCCCACTCTCCACACCCCCAGAAATACTTTTATCTCCCAGTTCAAGTCACACCAGACATTCTGTCTTTCCACTTTACGAAAGTCATGCTTGCTTTCTTTTGTATATGCTGGCCCTCTCCAAAACATCCTACCCCTATACTTCTCTCTAGCAAAATCCTCCGGTATTACTTTCAACACTTGGATCCCACATCATCTCCTCTGTGAATCCTTTCCAGGCTTTTCTCCTCTGTGTTCCTACAATCTTGCCTTTTATACCTCTTAAAGAACCAATGCATAGTATCGCTCTAAGTCCACAATGTGAAACTTTCATTTTGTTAGGTCAAAAGTAGTTAAACCTAGCCAACTTTTGCATGGTAAAGATATTATTTATTACCATGCTAATGTGCTGTTTCCCATCTACACTGTGAGTAAAGAAACTGTACCTCCTTCCTCTTTGCTTTCTCAGCATCTGGCACAGTGACTGGTGTACAGCAGGTACCCAATTAATGCTTGCTGAATGAATGAGCATTGTTTGGCAAATTTTCATATTTTATCTGTTCTGCTATGTTGCTTGCTCTAATATAAAAACAAAACAGAATCCAAGACTGCTGTAAAATATCTAACAAAATCTCATCCTTGCCAAGCCAAGCTCCAGATGTTTGCCTGTGCAGGTCGAGCAGAGCATGAGAACATCTCAGAACATGCAGGGGGCTGGGACGGTTGCAACTACCTTTCTGGCAGGAGAAGCAGCGTCAACAGTTGATGGAGAGGAAGTAGCAGCTGGATCAGGAGATGGAAGGCAAGAGGGAGAAGACGAAGGATGAGTATGAGACAGGCCTTTAGAGAGTAGTTTATTCTGCACAGAACAGAAATAGAAGAAATTATTACTATTATCCCAGGAGAAATGCTCAGTGATGCACGCTTCGAGGATGCAGCTACATGCCTATGTATGCCTATGTAATCAAGGAGGAGAAAAGACCTCCAGGCTCGTGTCTTAGGACAAAACTGAAGCCTCTAGTGTCATGCAGGACTACATGGCTCCAGCTTACACTGTATTCTGCTACAACTATTCCAGTTCCCTTGTCACACCAAAATAGCTCAAGCAGATCCATTCTGTTCCTGCCTACATTTGTCCCAGAAATGAGTGTTAATTATGTAGGTCACGCTCCGCAGCTTGGTATGAAGTAGCAGCTGCGAGTTAGGAAAGGAGACTCTCAGGCTACTTTGGGCAGATGGCCACAGTAGGGGTCTCTGTGGCTGTAGACAACTGTGCAGCCATGTGAACACAAAAAGGGAACTAAATGTAAAGCATCCTTCCCATGTCAACAACTCTGCCGAGTAGCAGAGGACACAGTTCTGGAGGAGATTGACTGAAAGCAGCAGAAGAAATATGTTCTAGAGACAAGGTTTGCTGTAAGCAAGGGAGCCCCTTACACACACTTACACACACACATGCAGGATCTCATCATAAACTCGTTAATCTCCTTGTTGCAGCAAGTTTCTAAATAAGCAACTGGCTTGGAAGGGGCTGTACTTCCTATTCTAAGGCAAGTTGCTCTTCCTGACTTGATGTTGTCTTTTGGGGAAGCAGAGCCCATGTTACAGCAGATGGTTGCCCACATCATTCAATGTCTCCCTGGGTGATTTCTCCAGACATTGTGCTCCAAAAAAGCCATGAGCAACTGGTTTGTTTTCACCTTATGGGAATTGTGATTCTTGCAAACTGACCAGCTTTACCTCTTTGCATTGACCCTTAGGAAGCTCAGTGCCCAGCTAGAAACTGTTTAGGAGCTAAGGTTCGGCAACCTTTTCTTTGACCTGAGCTTCCATTTCTGCCTTGGTTTTCCCTTTGTCTTGATATATCTACTTATTTTGAATCCTCTCATTGGGTCTTTTTGAGATGCCAGCTCAAATTCTTTAGTGCCTTGAAGAGTGAATAGCTCTGCACGTTATAAAAGAAAGAGGAAGGGATGGCGTGGGGGGTAAATCAAGCTCCTGAGACTGATTCACAATCACCTCACTGAATGTCCAAGTTATGGATTCCTGGGAGCTCTGGAAGCCCCGTGTTTACCTGTGGGAAATCCTCGTGTCCAAACATGGAGGCAAGGTGAGCTGCCTTCTCCTTAATGTTCTTTTTGTGAAATTCCCTGTTGGCCAAGTTCTGAGCCCTCTTCTGTTTTGGTCAAGGTGAGAAAGGAGGAAAAAGAAGAGACAGTGACAGAAACTGTGGTGGTTACTTCCAAGACAGAGGCAAGGGAGACAGTCAGGTGGGCTTGTCTCACCACACACAGCAAGAAAGGAGACAGGGAGCAAGCAGTAAGACAAGGAACCCACTGTGGGCAGGAGGAAGGAGAGGGAGGTCAGGAAGTCATCCCAGAAACAGAGAGAGGGTAAAGACAGAGTCTCTCACCTGGAGAATCTGCTCCTCCACTTGTTGCAGTCGCTGCAGCACCCCAGAAAGTGCCAGTGCTCCCTGGCAGGTAGGAGATGGGGCAGTGGGGCTTTCTAACCCACCCAACTGCAGGTCAGAATGGGCTCTGGCTCTCCAGGGCCTGCTTGGGCACTCGCCGCCAGCAGACATTTGCTTTAGCTCTCTGAGTATGTGCCCAGTCACAACCTCTAAGGGGAACTGGGAAAGAGGGAAAATCAAGCTTCCTTCTCTACTGCAGCCCTTTCATGGTCCCCATCGTGAGGAACCCCCAAGACAAAGGGCACAACAGGTGCTAGGTTGAGCAAGAGTCAAAACCAGTCTTGGGCACTGACTTTCCACAACCTGTGTCAGAGTCACCTGTCATCCCCACCCTAGATCCACTGAATTAAGACCTATACAACACTGGTCCTCAATCCTGGATGCACAATGAAATCATCTAGGACACTTAAAAAAAAATCATACCTAAGCCTGGGCCCAGCCTCTAGAGTTCTGATTTCATTGATCTGGGATGGGCACCAGACATATTTAAAAAAAAAAACAAAAACACTCCCCAGCTGATTCTTCTGCACATAGACTCAAAAGGCACTTCATTGTATCCACATCAATCTCACTCAACCTCAACTACCCAGAAGCAACACAAAATTTCTAATGCTGACCAGATGCCTTTGAATACTGTGGTCAATACTAGTGAGTCTGTTCAAATTTCAACCCCCAAGATGCTAGCTGGAAAAAAGCACAGCTGCTGGCTGCTGGCTGCCCCTTTGCCCACCTAGGCAGGTCCTCATCTACTCTGGCATTGGTGGTGGTGGTGGTGGTTGGAAGGGGATGAGCGACAGCCTTCATTATATCCCAGCTTTATCATTGGGGTGCAGTCAGTAGGTTACCTGAGCCCATTCCACCACCATCACCATTATTTCATCAGAGTTTGGAAATCAGCCTATTTGAGTGATCTGCAAATAAAGCTAAATGTCCTATGTGGTGCAGTCTGTTTTTCCATAAGCAAATACAACATCAACAGCATGCTGGTTAGTCAGTCAATACCCGTGACTGGCTGAGGGATGGATCAATGGCATATATTTCAAGATACTGCATACTTGGTTATTTTTACTCTTAAGGGTGATGACCTCAAGTTGTGTCTGCTTAACCAGAGAATTTATTATCAGCCCTATTTGGGGTGTGGACAGAGCCAGCAAGTCCCACCCCTCGGGGACACAGTCCCCTCCGGCTTCCCGAAAATAGCACCACTGGAAGAAGCCCTACCTGCCTTTTCAGAGGAGGTGATGGGTGGGGTGTGGGGTTCTCCAGCCTGGGGCAGCAAGACTTAACAGGAGGCTCAGGGGAAGAGCACAGAACAGGCTTACCTATCCCCGAGACACGGCGTTCCTGGGAGGAGAAAGGCGAGTCCAAAAAAGCAGCCGCAGGAAACATGAAGGAAAAGGTGAATCAGATTGAGGGACACTTGGAGGGAGGAGAGGAAGAGAAGCAGGGAAATAAGAGTTTGCAAGTACAGAGAGGGCCCTGGGCTGAGCTCCTGCAAGCTGGGCCCAGCTGGGAAACTTGAGACCCTGGCTCTCTGTCCACATGAACAGCAAGTCCTAGAGTGCCCCACCCTTGGACAACATGTGAATCCCGGGGAGGCTTTGTTTTTGGCTCAAGCACAGGGCACTAGGCAGGAACTGCCAGAGCCCATACCAGGCGTAGCCAGCCAGGAAGTCCTCCTGGAAATAGGTAGCTTCCTGCCCACAGAGAACAAGGATCCCACAGTCGTTCTCATGAGACAGAAACTTCAACAAGACTTGAGAAATGAAAGGGGCCAAGCCTCCAAAGAGGGTAACTGAGAAAAATGTCAAAGGGTTACAGGGATCAGGAAAATGGCCCCATTATATTAAAATCACTTGGCTTCCTGGGGAAGATCAGTTAGTCCAAGAGGGGACACGGTCCACACCAGGGTCAGGAGGACATCTGGGATTGCCACTAGACCTAATCAGCCAAGAGTCGGTCCTCTTCCGGAGAGGACCCATGTGACTGGGTGTTCTCCAAAAACAATTCAAACCCCTTTTCATAAGCTTTTGTAAAGTGACTACAGCATTCCAAGGGAAATTCAGGGGAGCAAACAGAACCATGTGACACAGATCCCTGAGCCAAAGTCAGGCAGAAGTCGGCTCAGTCTGCAGCCTGACCCACTAAAGGAGCATCCAGCCTCCGTTAGTCTCAGACTTCTCCTGGTCAGACACGACAGCCCTGCCAGACTGACCCAGGGATAAAGGGAGAGGGGAGGGCCAGGGAACACTTGGAAGTTTGGTCCAAATTCCCGTAGGCCCACATTTTCCTCTGACACAGATTTCCCTGATTTGGATGGGTCTTCACATCACGGGCTTAGATGGCGCTTTCCCAGACTGCCAGCATCTTGTAAGTTCCCTCAAGCTGAACCATCTCGAAGTTGGCTGTAAACCACATCATGGTTGCAGACCAAAACCAAATTAGGGGATGGATTTCTCCTCCAGTCTAGAAAAGCCATCAGCAAATTATGGCCCACGGGCCAAATCTGGCCTCCTGCCCATTGCTTTGAAAATAAAGTTTTATTGGGACACAGCCACACTCATTTTTAATGTATTTTCTATGGCTGCTTTCATGCTATGAGAGCAGAATTGAGTAGTTGCAACAGAGATCACATGGCCAACAAAGCCTAAAATATTTGCTATCTGGCCCATTACAGAAAAGGTCTGCCCACTCCTGATCTGGAAGAAGCCCATGGCCCACTAGACCCAGGCCTGGCTGGCAGAGCTGAAACCCATTACTGCCTGAACATTTCTGCTGGCTTCTCATCCAGTCTGGTAACCAGGAAGGCATCTGACACGACTCACCTGCTTCAGGAGTGAAGGGTTGCGAGCGTTCTCCTCAAACTTGGCCAGCAGCTGGTTTGCCATGGACTTGACTTTGTTCTGATTCCCACCTTCTTTAATGCTGCCACACTCTAGATCACAGCCCACACTCTTACTGGAAAAGTTTGAAGGCTGCAAGAGTCAAAAGAGTGCATTGGTTGTTGGATCCTGGAACCCAGACATCATGGAGGGAGTCTGGGAACTCAGGACACAGCACCAGTTTCCTGAAGAAGGACTTCCTCCATGATCTGAGGTAGGGAGGTGGGAGCAGCAGGTGCTGCCCCAAAAGAAACAACACTCACAAAAGGGACGTGCCGTCCCAAAAGATGGGCACCCCCAGGCTTGCAAGCCAGTAAGGGATAAATCCCAACTCTTCCATATCCCAGCCCTGTGGCCTTGGCAATTTGCATAACTTCTCTGAAGTTTCCTTATCTGTAAAATGAAAGTGGTAGCCCTTCTCACAAGGTTATTGAAAAATTAAAAATAATATAGCGACGGGCCAAATAGTTTTCAAAATATGTAACGTGGCTGCTGTAAGGAAAAGAGTGAAGGGGATGAAGGGAGCAAAGTGGGGTTGGAGGGGGGATGTCAATAGGTGAGGTATAGGCCCTGGGTTCCTTCTCCTCTCACCTCTGCATCCCACCCCCAACTTCAACCAACACTGCTCTGTTTTAAAAACTTTTAAAACTTTTTATCTTTTAAAAACTTATCTTGAAAAAAATTTGGATTGACAGAAAAGTTGCAAAGATATACAGCTCCTGTATACCCTTCACCTAGCTGCCCCTAAGGCTAATATCCGGAATAATCATCAAAATGGAGAAATTACCATCGCCACAATACCATTAACTAAACTACAGGCTTTATTTGGATTGCTCTGTTTTGTTTTTTCTGTCCCCCCCCCCTCCCCCCACTAATGTCCTTTTTCTGTTCCAGGATCCACTCTAGGATTCTGCATTACATTTAGTCATCATGGCTCTTTAATCTCCCCCAATCTGGACAGCTTTTCAATCTTTTCTTGTTTTTCATGACCTTGACACTTTTGAAGGGTCCTGGTCAGCTATTTTGTCTAAAGTCCCTCAGTTGGGTTTCGTTTGATATTTTCTCATGATTAGACCGGGACTGTGGATTTTGGAGATGGATACCATAGATGGGCCCTTCTCATCACATCCTATCGAGGGTACATGAAGCCAACGTGACTTATGACTGATGCTGAGGACTTTGACATTTGATCATGCTGTTTTATAAAAAGGAGTTCCATGTAAGGTTTCTTTAGCTCATTTGTTAAAAATAAAAATTTGAAAATTACTGGTCCTCTTACCATAGGATCTGCTCTCACAGGCCTCAGAAGGATCAGTGGTATTGTCGTGTCAAGGCAGGCAGTATGCTTTCCCAAGGAGACACAGAAATGTCTCACAGGAAAAGGTACTCTCAAGACAACAAAGCAGCACTCAGAAGAAATTCACAGGAGGAGGCAGGCCAGGTCACTTGGTTTTTCAAGAGGTCCCCAGAAGCAGCAGCCCCATGGGAAACCTTGTATGTAGAGCCACTCTAAAGTGATTGACAAACACAACCCAAAGAGAGTCACCCTACTTCAAAATGTGAAATGTAACTTTGCATACCAATACAGGCTTGAGTGAGCAGAGAGTGAGTTGACTGGGGCGGCCACTCTTTGTACAACTTCAAAATCAGCCAGAAAAGCAGGTCATCGGGCCGGGGCTTTCCAGACTATCATGTGCACATGAAACACCTGGGGACCTGGTTCAAAAGCAGATTCTGATCCAGTAAGGCTGGGGTGGGCTCGGAGGGGCTGAGTTCTACCAAGCTCCCAGGAGATGCTGCTGCTGCTGCTTCTTGGACCACACTTTGAGTACCAAGAATGTAGGAAGAATTACTGTTTTGTTATAGCTGACTTTAAGCAAAACAGCAACCTCAGAAAACACTAAAAAGCCATCTCAGAAGGGCCAGATTCAAACCAGATTTCTTCCCACGCTCTGACTTCTATGTTGTCACCAACACAAACACCACAAACAACCCCTCATTTAAGCCGCAGTAAGACAAGACGAGAATAAACCAAAGACCAAAAGCAGGAGAAGACTTTCGGCTGAGATGAAGTGTACCTAAAGGAAGTTTCTCCAGAAGACGCAGAGGCAGATCACAGGCACGTAAGGCGGACAGCCACCACCCTGTCTCTGGGAAATGGCACGTTCCTCCAACCCTGTTAGTCAGCCTCTGCTAACAGGAATCCTCTCATCACCTCCCTATTGCAGGCTTCCTCCTCACACCACGGCCAGAGCCAAGAGAGGAGGAAGCAACGACTCTTGAAGGAGCACCCGAAGAAGAAAAGGTTCGCACAAGGGTGATGTGAACTCATTGACTGAAACGAGTTTCTTCAAATTTTAAGTGGTGGACTGAACTCCAGGCTTCATTTATCAGTGCTTCCCTTTGGCCACCCCAGAAAATGGGGTGAACAATAGCTAGCTGCTCAAGGTCGCTATTGGGAGATGGAGAGTCTTGATCCCTATCAAGGCCCCCACATCAAGCAAGTCACAGACATGAGCAAAAATGTCATAAAAACATACAGCAATAAAACCCCTTTTCCCAAAGAAGATAGAAAAGGTCTTCTCTAAGTCCTATAAATCATGTCAGAATTTTGACATAAGCCAGTAGCCTAGCTAATGCTGGCATCCTACACATCACTGACAATATTTATGTTTGTCTTTGTGGAATCAGAATGTCTTTTTTGAAGGAAGTATACATCCCAGGCCTCTTTACAGGGCTACCTGGAGAAGCAGGTACTGATTCTCTCTTTTTCTGCTGATCTTGTTTTTCAGTAGCAGGAGAGACTAGTCCTCTGCTTTGACAAAGTAGCCTGTAATTTTCTCTTTTCACCAGAAGGTGGCGATTGTGGGCACTGGGACCTTTGATTTCAAGACTAAAAGCACAGAAAGCATAAAAGGGTACAGACAGACAATGACTTGGAGAAAAGTGGGACCTCTGATGCCTCTTAACCATTACTACTACTAGCGATTACAGATTGATTAACATTGTGCTAGATAGTATGTTCAGCATGCTACACATGTTATCTCATTTAATCTTTAATCTTTAAAAGTCCTGAGAAATTTATATCATATACATTTCTAAATATGAAATACCCAGAGTTTATGATACTTAAGGTTCCATAGTTAGTAAACGGTGAAGCGAGGATCAGAGCCCAGGACTGTCTTTCCATCAAGCCAAGCCATGCTGGGTACAAAGTCTCTGCCCCAGCGGCTCAGAAGAAAGGAAAGAAAGGAGGGCCAGCCGCCGCCTCGGGCAGGTGGGTCCATGACCACTGGTTGGCAGGAAACAGGCCTTTGTTTAAATTGACACAGTGTACACAAACCTCATCCAGATTATTGAAGCCTTTCCGCCTCCGTTTGTTCATGTCATTCTCTTCAGTTTGGCCATCCACCTGCAACAGACAAGAAAGCATCGTGAGCTCAGGGCTGACAATGGCTTCAGGTCCACTAGGATCCCTGAGGCCATAAGGCTGGCTCTGAGCTAGCACTGGGGATCAGTCCCTGCGTCCAACAGCTGCCAGCCTGTTTGGCAGATGTGGAAATAAATTCCACTGCATTGTGACAAATGCTATCAGTTAGGTCTAGGCAAAGTAGAGGGAGCCTTATTCCACCTAGGGAACCAGGGGTTCAGAATGAGTGGGAATCACACCCTAAAAGATCATAATGAAACATCCCAAAGCAAAGAGAATCCCCAAAACAAAGAGGCAGGGCACAGATTGTTTCTACTCTCAACGGGACCCTGGGCTCAGAGGGTTTCAATGACTTCCTCAAGGTCACCCCCAGGCTTGAGAATGCAACGAGCATGCTACCTTACGGAGAACACCACACTGCTCTCCTCCAAGAAGATGGCACTGGTTCACTCTGCAGGGATGCTCAGGACTCAAATTGGCTGTACAAGCATTTGATGGCCAATTAAGTCAGCAGTTTAGTCACCCCACAAAAACAAGTAAATGACATTTCATTAGCTTCCAATGACTAGGGTGCCTGTACATCCCAGTTTGCTCAGGACAGTTCTGATTTATAGTTTCCTCCCCCAACAGTGTAATTATTAACAGCATCCCCTTTCACTCTCAAAAGTGCCCTGGTTTGACTTGGCAGGTAAACTCACTGCCCTCCCCCCTACATGGATGGGATCTGTAGGGGTGTAAATCTCCCTGGCAACGCAGGAGATGATTCCCGAGGATGAATCTGGACCCAAAATCATGGGGTCGAGAACATCTACTTGACCAAAACGGGGACACAAAATGAAATAAAATAAAGTTTCAGTGGCTGAGAGATTCCAAATGGAGTCACAAGGTCACTCTGGTGGGCATTCTTATGCACTATATAGACATCTCTTTTTAGGTTTTAATGCATTGGAATAGCTAGAATTAAATACCTGAAACTATGAAACTGCAACCCAGTAGCCTTGACTCTTGAAGACGATTGTATAACAATGTAGCTTTAAGGGGTGACAGTGTGATTGTGAAAGCCTTGTGTATCACACTCCCTTTATCCAGTGTATGGATGGATTAGTAGGAAAATGGGGACAAAAACTAAATGAAAAATAGGGTTGGTGGGTGATTTGGGTGTTCTTTTTTACTTTTATTTTTTATTCTTATTTTTACTTTTTCTGGTATAAAGTAAGTGTTCAAAAAAAAATAGATTGGGGTGATGAATGCACAACTAAATGATGGTGCTGTGAACAGCTGATTGTACACCATGGATGGTTGCATGATATGTGAATATATCACAATAAAACTGAATTTAAAAAATGAGAAAAAAAAAGTGCCCTGATTTGGACAATACATTACATGGTTACCCTACTGATAACCCTTTACAGCCTGCTCTGTGCTGCCTGAATCTGAACTATTTAAGCCTGGAAAACCCAGCTCTACCCAAGCCCATTGTATGACCCCCGCAAGGACCACCAAAGAACACGTCTGTTGTCAGGCTTGTCTCCCCAAGGGAATGAGTAGAACTGTGCAGGTTGAGCTGATGCCCAGGGCTGGGGTGGGGATGGGGGGCTGAGTTTAGTACTTCCTCTGCTCTCTGTTGGGTAAGCCTATCATTGACATTGGGCTAGAGTCTACCCAGCTTCTCCCCATATGCTTCTGGGGTTAGACCTCTCTCTCTGCCACCAGCTGGTGTCTACTGCAAATGACTAGCTCCCTCAAGACCCATGCCCCACTGACTGTGTATCCCTTCTGTTGAGAGCCTCCTATACTTTCTTAGGGATCCTCTATAGCAGGCCCAGATTAAATCTCCAGCTTTGTACCACTTTTGATGCAGTAGTGGGGCCACCCCTCTTACTTCAAGCCCAGGTGTACAGCCCAACAAGCCCTGCACATTCTAATCCTAGCCAATCAAGGGATTCTTTTACCTCTTGGTTGTTCTGAAGCTGTAATAACTATAGCAGCCCTCCTGGCACACAGTCCACTACGTACCCACCTGTGTCCAATGGAAAGGATCTGCTTACTGTACTCTTACACTCCTTCTTATCTCCCCATGGTTATCATCATCTCTCTTTTTTTTTAACACAGAATCAACCACAGTTTAATCATTGATATTAGTTCAAAAAATTGACCCTTCCCTTGCTCAGGCAGCACAAAACATCAGATCAAAGGGCCCTGCCTTCCTGTCAACATTTTCCTCTTCTCCTAAATCATTATGCTGTGAATGGAAATGATTTCAGCCCAAATGCTTGGGCAAACACCAAGAGAAACAGATGACCTTATTTGCAACAGCACTGGGTCTCAGAGACACAGGCTGTCTGAGCCCCAGCTCCACAGCCTGTGAATGCCGCCCTGCCCGGAGTCGGGAGCCTGTGAAAGTACAGCGTGTCCTACCCAACAGGAACACTCAAGGCATAATCTTAAGGTTTTTGTTGTTTTTCTGTTTCCATCTTAAATGAGGACTTGGCTTTCCCCCTCAAAGAGCAAAACTTTTGCACTCAACAGCCTAGGGTTTCACTGTTCAAACAATGAGAGCGAGTAAAGAGGGTATAGAGTCAAACCCAGCCAGGATAGACACAGGCTCACAAAAGGCCTTCTGGGGAGAGGGTACCCAGCCAGCAGCTCCTAAGAAGACCCCAAAATACCTCAAGGGGAATAAAGTAAGTGGATGGGGGCAACCTCAGCTCCTCTGATTCATTCTGACCCATGGGACAATAAAATGGAATCTATGTGGAAAGCTTAGCCACATACATACCCAAACGCTTTCCGCTTTTCCTCATGGATTTATTATTGAAGTATTGATTCTCAACTAAGGGCTAGGTTAAAACAAAAAGAAAATCCAAACCTAGAGATTTATCTAATCTTTTTGTGTGTATTATTATACTTGGGAACCAAACTGCCTCGGTAATCCCATCTCCTTAGACTCTATTTTGCTTTTCAAATAATTGAGGTATAAGGAAGAAGAAAACATCGTGCTCAGAGAGAGCATGAGAATGAACAAAACTCTCTCTTCCTATCATTTTTCTAGCCCTTCCACCCTAAGAACACTTTCTTACCACATTTCCCCCATGATTTGAAAGATTCTCTATACCAAAGGGCATTTATTAAACTAATTGGGTTCCCTACTGAAAAAAAAAACAAAGACAGCTATCTGCCATTTGATCATTTGATCTACACAAGATAACCATGTTCCCACACTGCCTGAATGCATGTGATTTTAGCCAAAGCAAAGAAACTTTATATTTAGTTAGCTGGTGTAGCTTAATCCTGGAGAAATTTTGATCTGAGTCATAGGAAGAGAAACTTGACTACTGCAGGTGAAGGCCTGGTTGAATGGGGGGGGGGGGCAGCTATGATGAGAGTGGGGCCCAGTGATACTGGCAAGAAAGCTCTTCTTCGCTGGCAGAGCAGCACGGAGCCATGAGTTTGAGTTCTGACACTACTTCCATCCTAGATGTGTGACCTTAGGAGAATCACCTCACTTCTCTGACATCAGTTTTCTCACCAAGAAGGAACATTATACTGTCTACCTCATAAATTATTGTGAGGATAAATGAAATTACATATGTAAGACACTCCTTAAACTATCAAGTGCTATACAAGTGTTAGATGCTATTAGTAGGGTTAGTGTCAGTAACAGAATTAGAAAATCTGAATTCTAGTTCTGACTTTGACATCTACCAGCGATATGACTTATGGCAACTTACTCTTCTTAAGTCCAGGTTTCCCCATCTATAAAATCATGATGAGAATAAGTTCCCTGCCTTCCTCAAAAGGTAACGTGAGGAGTAAATGATAAGTATATATACATGAAAGTGCTCTGTATGCTGTCAAGTGCTATATTGGTCATGGCTGCAGTACAGAGCCAAGTGTTCAATCCAAATGGGTTTTAGAAATCTGGACTTTTCATTTAGCCTGTATTCCTAAAGAAGGGACCTATCATTTACTGACCCACTTCTAGATGTCAGACATGGCGCTTAGCCCTGCAGCATGCACTTGCCCCATCATTGGTCAAGATGACGCTGTGAGGTAAGCTATTACCCTCATTTTGCAAAGAGAAGCAAAAGAGTTTTCTAAGAGGTTCAAACATTTGCATACCCTCATAGCAGACCTAAATACATTTTTGTCTGCCTAGATTCGAATTTCATTCCCAATCTGTAAATCAGTTCCGAATCACAGGCTATGGTCTTACAGAGGAAAGGAGAGAGAACAACCTCAGCCTGCTCTCGGCTCTGCTTGCTAAGTATCCAAGATGAAGCCAGAAGCATCCCAACTCAGTGCTCTCCACTCTCTTAAGTCTTCTTCAAACCGCTAAATTGAAAACTGTTAGAAACCTTGTGGGTAGCTTTGGCTGCTGGGTGGGTGGCTCTGTGAGAGAAGTAGGGGTATAGGGGAGTAGGAAGAACTTAGTAAGTTCCCCTACAATGTAAGGTACCCAGGGCAGGGTCCTCACTTGTTTTGTTCACTGCTCTGTCTCCAGCACCAAGAAGAGGACTCAGCGAAGAACAGGTGCTCAATAGACATTTGCTGAGTGAATGGATGGCTGGAGGAAACACTTCCTTAAACAATGCCTCTTGGCTCTCTGTAAAGTACTTGTGCAGGAGGGTTGAGAAGAGGAGCACAGGGGAGGGGGTCCTGGGCTGCTCAGACCAAACACTGACATGTCAGGCTTTGTGGACTTTACGGGGGACCAGTGCTGGAGGAAGAGGAGGACCTGGGCCAGAATCAACCAGCTGGGCAGGATAAGTCCTGGGGCCACTGACTTCCCTTTAGGTTTGGGCCTTCCAGGAATAGGTGACAACTTTTATGTTGTCGTCCAAGGACTGGGCTCAGAATAGGGCAAACAAAGATCAGGTACTCTGTGTATGAATGTAATGTAACATATGTAAGGACTGTAGTGACCATAAATACAGGCATCACCCATGTTGGTAGGTCTAAGAGAATACAGTAAGGTATTGTGAGTGTGTGAGTGTGTGTGTACATGTGTGTGTGTATTCACATGCATATGAGGACATATGTGTGGAAGGTCAAGCAAATACTTATTATGCTCAGGTGTCACTTATGTACATGGTGATAAGACTCCTGGAGTTCCCAGGAATTGGCCCAGGCGAAAAGTAGACCAAGGACTTTTTAAGGGGAAAAAATATATATAATCCCCAAGCTCTCCTTTTTCCAGGCGTGGAATGCCTATAAACCTACATGTATGGATACTATGCACATGTGTTCTAGTAGACAATCACGTAAGCCTGACCTAGCCTATATCTTGATTCTAGAGAGGGGCGTGAGCCTGGGCATCCAGGGTTGCTCCCACTGCATTTCTAAGCAAAGGCAGCAGGAAGTGGAGTGAGGCCCCAGCAGTCCTCAGAGGGCTTGGCTGGCCTTGCTGACAAGTGACTTTCGACCATCTCCACCTTCTAAGCCAGCGTTGGCCGGACTCGGTCATTCTGTAAACAGAGGAGTGGTGAGTGAAAGGTTTGAGCAATCCCTCCAGCTTCCTCTGCACTTTCCCATTGTGAGCTAAGTGGTGGGAGAAACAGGGTGAATGAAGAAAGGAAGCAAATTTTTGGCGCAGGTTGCTTCCGGAAAGACCTGCACTGGCTTGCTTGGGGAAAAACAGCCCAAAGCAGAGGTCCTTGAGCTTCAGAAGAAAAAGGGGCTGGACTGGGGTGCCACAAGCTGACAACTGGTCTCCAGAACACAGCCTTCACTCCGTGGGAAAATGGTAGAAAATGCAGCCCTCACACGGAGCCTCTAAACTAGGGCAGCTAGAGAGGCAGTGGGGGAGAACAGAGGTGGGTATAGCTCACATTTTAGCTGCTCCACTGAAAAACCTAACAGACCTGCGCATCTTCCTTTCCCACCTCTAGCCTTGCTAGCCCATTCCTTCTTATAGACAGGGTGTGGCAGAAGCATCAAGTATCCTGCTCCTGGGGTTAGCAAAACAACTGCTGCAGCATTCCAGGGAGAGCAGAGCTCAGTGGAAAAAGTGGCCACTGCTCACGCAGGCGAGGGAAAGAAAAGAGCCTGTGAGATCCAGCCCCACCCTGGGGCAGAGGGGCTGCCAGGACAAGGCAGGGGTTAAGAGACTGTTAGTTACCTAGCGAGACTCAAAAACTTGCAGAGACCAGCAGCCCCTGTGGCTTTAGGGGAGGAATTCCCTGCAGTTCTGGAGAGAGAAGGCAAGCTCTGTGCAGGGTACCTACAGCAGCCCTCCTGCGCCTTCCCTGCTCCAGCCAGAGGTCTTGGCTCTGGCTCCATTCTCCTTGACCCCTCTATCCTCTGCTTCTGCTGACTACCCCACTCCCCTCTCCTTTGGTGCCTTTAAGGTATATGTTTGGGTTCTTCCTCTTTGTCTCCCATCGCTCATCCTTGAAGCCTTCTGGTTCTTCCTCATCCCCCGACTCAGATTTGGAACTTATCTCCCTCCCAAGGCTCCAGAGGACTTTACTCACAGCTTCCACTTTCATTCCCTCCTCATCCTCTGAAGTCTGCCTTCTGTCCCCGACTCCTCTGAACACCTCCAAATCCCATAGCCTTCTCTCAGTCCTCAACCTGTTTGGCTCTGTTGCCTGATGTTGTCAGTAAGACTGTCCTCTAGAAACTCTCTTCTGACTGTTCTTTTCCATCTTCCCTGGCTACTCTGCTTCCGCTAGCCCCTTAAGTTCTCTTGTTTCCCAAGATTCTGACCTTTGGTTCTTAGTCTTGGGCCTATGGTCAAGCCTCATATAATTTCTGCATGTCTTATCATTAAGATCCTTGATAAATACCTAATGAACGAGCTAATTAGTGGTGAAGGAAGCATGATACAGGTATTGGGCATGGTGACATCTGTCAGACACCTTGCAAACTAGTCCTATTAAGTCATTTGGACTTAACTACTTAATAAATTGAGCTGTTGCATTTCTCTTTTGATCTAGGGGCACTGTGAAAAAATTACCAAGATACTGAGGGTTCCATAGTCGAGAAAGTTTGGGAAACTCTTTATTAAGCTCTGAGCTCCTCAAAGGCAAGGACCATATATTCTTCACCTCTGTATATCTGCCCCCTCATCTACAACCAACAAAAATTGTAACCCTCCTCTCTCTAACTAAGCCACCTTGGCAGGTGATCTCGCTGCCCTCCCCCCTATGTGGGACCTGACTCCCAGGGGTGTAAATCTCCCTGAGAATGCAGGATATGACTCCTGGGGATGAATCTAGACCTGGCATCATGGGATTGAGAACATCTTCTTGACTAAAAGGGGGATGCAAAATAAAACGATATAAAGCTTCAGTGGGTGAGAGATTTCAAATGGAGTCGAGAGATCACTCTGGTGGACATTCTTACGCACTACATAGATAACACTTTTTAGGTTTTAATATATTGGAATAGCTATAAGTAAATACCAAACTCCAACCCAGTAGCCTTGACTCTTGAAGACGACTGTATAACAATGTAGATTACAAGGGGTGACAGTGTGATTGTGAAAACCCTGTGGATCACACTCCCTTTATCCAGTGTAGGATGGATGAGTAGCAAAATGGGGACAAAACCTAAATGAAAAATAGAGTAGGATGGGGGGGGGGTGATTTGGGTGTTCTTTTTTTATTTTTATTTTTTATTCTGATTCTGATTCTTTCTGGTGTAAGGAAAATGTTCAAAAATAGATTGGTTTAGGTTCTAAAGAATTGGGGTAGCTGGTGGTAGATACCTGAAACTATCAAACTACAACCCAGAACCCATGAATCTCGAAGACAGCTGTATAAAAATGTAGCTTATGAGGGGTGACAATGGGATTGGGAAAGCCATAAGGACCACACTCCACTTTGTCTAGTTTATGGATGGATGAGTAGAAAAATAGGGGAAGGAAACAAACAGACAAAGGTACCCAGTGTTCTTTTTTACTTCAATTGCTCTTTTTCACTCTAATTATTATTCTTGTTATTTTTGTGTGTGTGCTAATGAAGGTGTCGGGGATTGATTTAGGTGATGAATGTACAACTATGTAATGGTACTGTAAACAATCGAAAGTACGATTTGTTTTGTATGACTGCGTGGTATGTGAATATATCTCAATAAAATGAAGATAAAAAAAAAAAAAGTGATATGAGGATTAAATGAAAGGACTTATGTGAAAGTACCCAGCCAGAGCTTCACATGACTGTCTTCTTCCTTTGGTCCTCACCCAAAATGTCGCCTCCTCAGAGGGGGCTTCCTTGACTATCCTAGACAAAAAGCAGCATGTAATCCCACATTATTTAATTCTTTACCCCAGTTTAGTTAAAAAAAAAAAATAGATTGGGGTGATGAATGCACAACTATAAGATGGCACTGTGAACAGCTGATTGTACACCATGGATGATTGTATGTTATGTGAATATATCTCAATAAAACTGAAAATAAAAAAAATTGCAGTCCTAAAGTTGGCATATAGTATGGTATAATAAATATTTGTTAAATGAAGGAATAAATGAATGAATCTAAAAATTAACAGAACATGTAAACATAGCATCACCACTATACACTTCCGCTGCTAAACCTACAGCCATGGTGTTACTCATCTAAACTGCTAGGCAAAGTGAGAATTCATCTTATCCTCAGTCCTTAAGAGGCAGAACTAATCTGATTTATTCTTTAATATACTCACCAGCATGTCCTTTTAGCGCTCTACAATGCTCTTCCTATAACAACCTCTAAGTCACTGAAACTAGTTACATGGTGCCAGGGAATTCTAAAAACTTTCAGTTACTAACTTGAGTTTTACTACCATCTACCTTGAGCATCTGATCTGTGAAATTCTGCAGCATACACAGGTCAAGAGCATGAAATTCTCCCTCTTCCTTGCCCCACCCATGTGCAATGAGAAATAAAACAGAAACCAGGCCATGTCTTACTCGTGGAGTCCTCTTCCTTGGAAGCGTGAGGTTGAGATAGTTATTAGGAATGGATGATTTGGTGAAGCTGAGTTCAGTTTTTCCATGGTTTTTGCCCCAAGAATCTTTAAGGAAATAAAAGTACAAGTGAGATTTGGGTCCTAACACTGTTACCCCAGGGCCAAGGGGATATCACTATGCTGTACCCCCAAATCATATAGATCTATACAATGTACATCTATATTCTACATTACAGATGTGTAATTCCTGTACCCCAAGTTGTAGATGTAAACACCCCAGGTAGGGAGCTGATGCAGCTCCATCAATGACCTCCCCACATGGCACCTCCCACACAGACACACTTACACATGCAGTGAGTGGTGAGTGGGATGGAGAACTACCCCTGTTCAGCCTCAAAGTCAGAAGAAGGTATTGTTCAGCATCAGAACAGATTACACTAGTGTTAAGGGCAGCCAGGCTCTGGCACAAGGGCAGGGGTGGCGTAAGGGTCAAGCCAAGCCTGTGTGAAGGTCCTTACCCACAGCCCTCAGCGGAGTGCCCCGGAAGAGCTCGTAGAACTTAGAGAGGTACATGACCATGTTGAGCTTGTCGGGCTCTCGGGTGGACGCCATCCCCTTGCCAGTGGTCACTGGGGGGATCCCGAACTCACGCTCGGCCACATCAAATGCCAGCTGGTTGTTCTCTACAGCATCATCCTCATTCAAAGAGTCAAAGTTGCTAGAGAATCAAACAAAGTGGAGAAGTTCAAGGAGAGGAGGAAGAGGTGTGAAGAGCTGAGCAAATTTAGCCATAAGGAGCCTGGCTGGGTGACGCTCTGCCAGACCCTGGCAGGGATTGGGGAGGGCAAAGGAGAGCCACTCCAAACCCTAATACCAGGCCCTCTACTCAAGGGCAGCTCAGCCAGGAGAAGACTAACCCCATACTTCTCACTCAGAGAGAGATCAATCATGCTGGACCATGAGGACACCATTGCTGCCCAGGTCAAAACAATCAGAAAATCATTTAAACCTCTTTGGAAAATTCATGAGCATTTTTTTTTAATTACAAAAGTAATATGGCTTCTCATAAAAATAAAAATCAAACTATATAAACATATAAAGTAAAAGGTAAGCTGATTTCCCAAATGTAACCCTTTGGTAGGTTTCCTTTAAGCCTGTTTTGATTAATTTCCACATGTGGGTGAGGTTATACTGCTGTTGATTTAAAAACAACTTTGAAAGATGTACTGTGCTTTGGACATCACAAAGTATTTCAACAAACATTACCCCATCACCTAATGACCCTGCCATTATTCCCAATTTATAGATGAAGAAACTAAAACTCAGAAAAGGTAAGTGGCTGGTCCAACAGTACATAGCTAATGGATTGGTCTCAAATCTAATACTTCCACTGTAAAACTCTCAAACAGGTTCCAGGAATTACATCTTGCCCATAATTCCTCTCTTGAGGATATAGCTCCAAGGTGTGTGTGAATATTCAAATTTAACTAAGAAAGGGGGTGGGGTGGGGGGTACAATCACTGAGCCTAAGCCACTTCTGCTACTCACACATCAGGGACTCAGACCAAACATCTTGCTGGCAGAGCAATCAGTGCAAAGGGAAAAGAACAAATTTAAGAGAAAACACAAATCAAAAACATTCAAAAAAAAATATTGAACCAAACACTGAAGACTGTGAAACTAAAAGAACAGCCCTGGTAGCCCCGCAGGAGCTCCTCAGCTGTGAGGGGCTCGGTAAGTCCAGCCTGGACCCCAGACTCACATGAGCTCAGGCCGGAAGCGGTGGATGATGGCACACAGGGCCAGGCCGCTACGCCAGGATGTAGTCAGGTCGGTGATGGTGACGTGCCGGTAGCCCTCAGTCTGCTGCTGGCACCAGGTTAAGAGCTTGCTGGGCCGGACGTCTGACTCTGTGGTAAGAGGAGTAGATGGTGGGGAAGCACTCTGCGGGGAACCTCAGGAAGCTTGCTCTGGGGAGCCCCTCTGATGGCCACCAAGGCTGGGGACCAGGAGAAGTGACCATCCAGCATGGCCATGCAACCCCTGCCAACCAGGGCTGCTCCCTGAGTGCCCTGTCCTGAACATGGCAGGAGGGCAGGCAGCTGGGATGGGAAGCACACTCTCCTCCAGCAGAGTCCCTAAGATCCACTCCGGCCAGGCCCCAGACTAGAGCCTAGGAACATAGATAAAAGTTGTGGACTCTGCCAACAACATGCTCATCCACTGGGGAGGACAGACACAGACACAGGTAAGTGACACGGACCCAGTGCAATATGTGCTGCGGAGGAGGAGAAAGCGGGCACTGGAGGCAAATGGGCAGCGGGTTTGCACTGAGTCTGCCAGAGGAGGGGAACTCCCCAAAGAAAGTGTCCCACAGGAGGTGCATTTGAGCTGGTTCCTGAAGAGTGTCTAGGAATTCATTAGACAGAAGAAGGCATTCCAGGAAAACAGAAAAGTCTGTGCAATGGCAAAGAATCTAGAAAAACCTGCCATGTTTGTATAATAGTAAAAGTTTATTACGGTGGTAGCAGTGGGACGTGTGGTATGTGGAAGGAAGGGAGAAGGAAGGTGAGGGTGTCTAACTCAGGAGAGGAGGGAAGGCTGGGTGGGCAACCTTTAAGCAGAGAGACCTTTAAGCAGGAGGGTGACCTGAGCAAAGCCAGATGTGGGGGGAGTTACTCGTTTAATCCTTCCTTCATCCACCATGGAGCAATGGCCTTATGCCCAGTCCTATGTCAGGCTCAGGGAGAGCAGGAAAAGGGTGAAACATGTGGAGCTCATTATCTAGATAGGGAGACAGGACCCCACACTGGAAACAACAGGAAAATAAAAGCAAGTCCCAATGAAATAATTCTGCAGTTATATTTACTGTACTAAGCACTGCACATTTTTAACTCCTTTAATCCTTGCAACAGCCCCACAGGTAGGTGCTTATGCACATTTTACAGGTGAGGAACCTGAAGTACAAAGAGGAGATGTGGTCACAGAAGGTCACATAAGTAACAGGGGCAGAGCTGGGCTGACTTCAGAGCCTGTATCACCAGAGCCTCCCAGGAGGCCTCCCCCCTGACGAAGCCCCTCCCAGCGACCTGGCCAGGACCCCAAGGGGGCTCTTACCCTGCCTGGAGAGGCCAACGGATCTTCTGATGGAGCCCACTCTCTCAAGAGGGTAGTGGTGCAGCTCCGTGGTGATATACAAATGCTTCACCTGCAACCAAGGGAGACCTCGCACAGCGGCGCCCCAGCTTCCCCCAAACCATAGTCCCAAGGCCTCGATATGCTACCTACTCTCTACTCAATGCCTGCTACCCTTTCACTCTAACACTGGCTGGGATGATTTTCAGCAAGGCAACCTGAGATATAGAACAATGGATCTCAATTATCCACCCAAATATGGGGCAACTGAGGTAAGAATATACATAATTGGCTCCTTTAAAACAATTCACACCATTCTCTGTTCTAATGCCTGAAGAGGTTGGGGATTGGGTGGCTCTGGGTCAAAGGGAGAAAAACTGCACTCTGAGACTGGGTAGTAAGGAGAGAAGACAACTGGCCAAGCAGATTACTTGAGAGAGCTACATGCTCAGCAGTGCACATGCACAGTGGCAGATAAACATATGCAATCATATGTGTTCTATTTTTCTACTGTGGGTTCAAAAGGATGCTGACTATAATTTATTCCTGTGACTCTCTGAGGAGAGGAAAAGCTTCCACATTTGAGCTAAAGGCATAGTGGCCTCAGACCCAGAAATGTATCAAGATTTAATGTGATCCTCTCTCCCCATCCACTCAGGGCCAAGCGACCCAGACGGGGCACCAGGGAGGGGCTTACCTGATTGGGCCGGACACCGTGTGAGTTGAGGTTAGGGTACCGTGTCCCCGGGTCCAATGTGTATTGTTCAAAGTTCTTGCTGATGTTCTCTGGGGTTGTTTGAGGTAACAGCCGGTAAAGACTTTCTCTGGCGGGAGGCATAGCCAAGAGGTCAGGGATGGCTCTAGCCACCTCAGGCCTTTGTCCCCACCCTCGGCCCCTCTCCCATTCCCATGTAGTCAAGGGATTTCTGGACGTGTTTGCAAGGTCTGGCAATCTGCAAAGTGGGGAAAGGGTCAAAGGGATCCAGAGGAGGTGGGAGTCCAGCGGCAGTGATGCTGGCCTCCCTCCCTGAACAGAGGCCAGGGACCCAGGGCTGGCAGCACGGTGACCTGTGGTTTTTGCTGTAACCACCACTCAGCCACGCTGCCTTCTGTGGCCTGCCCCCCCAGTGACCACAGGCCTCCACACCCAAGAATGCCAGAGGTCCATCTCCACCCACCAGCCTCTGACTTCTCCCAAGCTCCCCAGTCACCACCGCCACGTGGCCAGCAGTGGGAGTCTGGAGGAGAGCCCTGCACCTCAGCAACAGAAGAGGCCTCAGAGGTCACACACCCCAACTCCCAACCAGGGCAGGACACTCAACCCTGCACTGGAAGACTTCCTTACATCAATCTCTTAAATAAACCTCTTCCTGCTCTTGGATGACTGAGCAATGTCAGGGATCTCCAACTTTAGGGCTAGACCAGATGAAGATTTCTCTTTGGTGTCCTGGGCCTTAAGTCCTGGGCACCAGAGAAAGTCACTGGAGAAGGCAGATCATGATGGAAAAAGTTTCCTTTGGGACCATATAGGCAGGCAGACCAGAGAGGGGCAGAGGCTCTAGGTAGATCTAGGAGACACCTGACAGGTGATCTGGATGTCTCTCCTAACTGAACTTTTGACCTGGCCCTGGTCCCCAGCTAGGAGCCCTGATGTCAATATTCACCTTTCAGCCAGCAGCTCCAGGGGAAGAGTTCCCTGGTCCCAGCTCTTCACCATCCAGGCGGTATCAAAGGCTGCCAGGAAACCACGGGCACAGCCTGTGCCCATGGGCCAAAATGGCTGCAAAGGACAATATTCAAAATACCAGTGAATTCTAATGACTCCCAGTCCACTGTCCCATACCCTCCAGCACTTGCTGCTTGCCAGCCCCGTGTAAGGCACTGGGGGTGGAGAGGAGCCAAGGCAGGGCCCCCACTGCTCACAGGATTCACCACAAACACAAACAGCAGCAACACAAAGCCATGTAAGCATGCCATGATACCGGTACAGCAAAACTGTTTTAGGGCTCAGAAGAAGGGGAGGCAAATTCCCACCTTGGGGGAGGGAGATGAAAATCAGAGAATGTTTCATGAAAGAGTTACCATTTAAGTTGATTGGAAGGAATAGGGAGTATTCTGACAGGAATCTGGATGCATTTGGAAACAGCAAGGGCAGAAGTGGGTGGCTGGAAAAGTACAGAGCCTGATGGTAGAAAAGCTGGCCTGGTCTGGATGTAGCATAATGTACAGGACAGGTGTTTGAACTGAGAAACAAAGCTGGAAGGGAGGCTGGGGCAGTAGCAGGGTGGTATGGAGTGTTTAAGGAGCTTGGGGTATATTCTGTGCCTAATAGCAAGCAAGGATTAAATCAACCAAGCTAAATTCTAATTAAACTGTTCCAAGGGAGCCCAAAGCATGGTTTGGCATTTAACTCTTAATTTGGGATAAACACATAAACAATTTTTGATTAGTACTTACATTAGAGATAAGAATTTATCCCTTCTGAAAGCATTCATTTTAATCTACCTTCCATTTCCAGGTTTTCTGGGGAGGATTTTGAGCATGGAAGCCATGGATGGAGACGAGAGCTTTGGGGCCCACACGCCTTTCTTGGACCCCATATACTCTCCATGTCAAAAGGCCACAAAGAGCCACCCACACAAAGAAGGGAGGTTCTACACACTCCCCATGTGGTCCAGACCAGGGCCGCCTCAATTCATTCTGTACTTCAACAAAGAGGCCATCTCAGAAGAGCCCAAACATGGAAGACAAAGCTCTCACGCCTTTCAAACAGGCGAAACTGTCTCCCCTCAGTTTAGTGAATCCTGCCAACTGGCTGAGCACCTCTGAGCCTGTCCTTCCCCCAGATGCATGACAGCAGATGCTGCCAGCCAGCACAGAAATGCAAAGATCTGTCTTGTGGCAGGAATGAGGGGGCTTCAAAGGCAACCAGTACCTCAAGCAAGCTGTCACCCACGAGGGCCACGAGAAGATGGTGTGAATGCCGCTCGCGCACCAGGGCAGCATTCTCGGAGGCGTACATGGAGGTGAAGTCAAACATGGCCACATCAGGCTGCCCATAATGGTTCATGGCAAAGTCTAAAGATGGCAGCTGGTAATTAGTGGCAAAGTCTGCAGCTTCTCGGGCATAGGAGAGCAGGTTTTCCTGGTGCACGTTCTCCGCACATAGCAGCATCTCTGTGTCAGTGTAATCCTGGGGAAGAAAAAGGATACGCTGCATCAAAGACATACCGCTTACCTCTCTAAAGGGTGAGTATTCAAACTCACTTCTTTGGAAGAGCAATTTGGGATGGGTTTATGCAGTGAGGCTAATCAAAACAAAAATAGAAAAATCAGAACGAAGGGAATATAGAGGAAATCTGCCAGCCACGAAGGCTAACGGTTATGATTAAGCGTTACGTTTGGCTTCAAGCTTCCTGGCATCCAAGGCAAAAGGGAAATGTGATATGTTACAGGGCACTCTTTATCAGAAAGAAGGAAGCACAGAAATTCCTGAGGGGAGGTAATTTTTCCTGGCACGAAATTCTCAAAGAACTGTCTCACATGGGAATTTATACAGAGAACATTACATGTTGTAATAATAGGGTACACGATAAAGGCCTTGCAGCCAACATAGGAGCATATTTCAAATGGATGGTTCTTGCAATAACTTTGAATAAAATTATCAGATAAAAGAACATGTCAGTAGGTGTGATTTTATTACGGGTTGAGTTAAGCTAATATAGTCCAGGTAAGCTGGGCTTAGTGGTCTGACAAGACCAGAAGAAAAAAAAGCAGGGCATAACCCTCAACTTCCTTCCCCAAATCAGCTACAAGTGGGTAGATGGCAGAACAACAGAACCATGCGGAGAGGACAGAAATAAGGACAAGAGAGAAGAAAGCAGAGCTAGAGACAGGGAGCTGGGTTCTAAGTAAAACAGACCCATCCAGGGAAGTAATTTTAAATGAAGATAAGAGTGGGGCAGAGTGATGAATCTGGGCCCCATTTCCCCAGGTCTAGAGTACCAAAGAGAGACTAGATCCTAGACAGAGAAATGGGGAGGTGATGAGTGGAGGGTGGGGAATCCAACAGGAAGAAGACTCACCCCAAGTGTTAAAGTAGACAGGGGCTGTAGAAGGAAAGAGAAGAACAGGACATGCCTGCTCAATATTTCCAGTGAGGGTGGACTCAGGAGCGGGAGACCAGCTAGGGCATGCATCCACCTCAGACCCTGGAAACTAAGCTCCCTCCCACCGAGGTGGAGGTGCTGGAATCCTAGCCTGGATGTGTGCTGGCCAGCAGAGGGGCACAGCTGGAAGCTTAGAGGCACACATCTTGAGGAGTACTTTCTCTTCAGCAGCCATGGAAAGAAGCCCAGAGGTCGGCAGAAATAGATAAGGAAAGCCTTCTGTCCAGAAGTCAGGCACTCATACCACAAACATTCACTCAGCCTCTTCTGGGTGCCTCTAGGAAGACCCTGAAGCAGATACGATAAGGAAAATGGAGGAATTGCCATTCCTCAGGAGAGCAAGATTGCAACTTTAAGTGGCTGGGGTAGTTGGGCCAGGTCCCTGGGCTCATGCAAATGCCACAGAGTTTGGATAGTCACCGGAGGCTCAGGCCACAGCTCCTCAATCAAACAGGTGTCCAGTTCTTCTATGGCTAGCCTATGGCTCCATGGCCTCCGATTTTTAGATGAGAGTTCCTGTCTTGTACTAGAGGCCCCTGAGCACCAGCACAAGAGGTGCTCACCGTCCCCTGAAGAAGAAAAGGGCTTGGTGCGGACAACCATAGGCCCGGGATCAGCTCCCAGCTCCGCCACAGTCACGACAGGATCAGAGCAAGTCATTCTCACACATCTGTGCCCCAGAAGAGAGCATGAGACAAGAGTGTGGTGAGGCCTTGATAACTGCCAAGTGTGCAGAGAAGAGACACATAGCAGGCCTAACCTGCTACCCTTAAAAGACCTGCTTGTACGGTTGGCCTTTGGCTGGTGCGAGGCCTTTTTGGGAGTGATAAGAGTGGTTCACTGTGCCTAATCTGTTTGTGCCAAAATGGTTTAGGTGTTCACCTGCTTTCCTTCTGGAAGTTTGGAATTTTGGTACATGCTAGGCAGAGGCTGCTATGTGACTAGCTCACAATTAAAAACCCTGCACTCTGAGTCTCTAATGCGCTTCCCTGGTTGGCAACCTTTCACACCTGTTGTCACAATTAGTTGCTAGGGGGAATTAAGTGCATCCTGTGAGAACACCCTTGGAAGGTTGCACCTGGTTTCCCCCACACTTCACCCCATGCACCTTTCCTTTGCTGTAATAAATCTTAGCTATGAGTATGGCCATCTGCTGAGTCCTGTCAGCCATCCTAGTGAATGTGGGGTGGTCCTAAGGACCTCCTGACACACCAAAGACCAAGTCACTATTAGCAACTTGTTGCCTGGATAAATCCTTTCAGGTGATCTAAAGGGAACCCCAGGCTCCAAGAGGCCCGAGTGTGCAGCAAGTGAAACTTGAAGGGATTTCTGTGAAAACTGAGGTCAAACTTTGTCTGACAAAAGCTCCTCCCAACCCCACCTCTGCAAAGGTGTTCCTGCGCCTGCACCAGTGGACCTCAGAATGATCCTCCACCATCTGACACAGCCTCTCTAGACTGAGGAGACTGTTCACCATCCAAATTTGGAGAAGGATGCCTGTGGAGCAGAGAGAAAAAGGGGATACTGCCTCCTTCAGCTGACCAGGTAAGCAGCAGGGCACCAGATGTTGTAGACAATCACCCAGACATCTACCAGCTATGCTCCAGTCAGCCCCAACCCTGTACCTCAGGCTCTCAGCAAAGACCTGAGCTGAGATGGTGGCAGCCCAGGGGAGGGCTGAGTTACTAATGTCACTCTGCCAATTGCCAGCACAAGCTGGCAAGAGGATTGACTCATTCTTCTCTGACAAGCAGCAGTGAATGGTCACCGTGCTGCCTGGGCTATAGGCTGACACCCGGAGAACAGCTGACCTCAGGCTGCACGATCTTTATCTTGAGGTGCGGTGGTGGCAGGAACCAAAGCTCTGGAAGGGGTGAAAACCCAAGCAAAGAAACTTCCATCCCAGGGAACACCACTCCATGTGCTTCTTCCTTCCAACCCTGCTCTCTGTTGTAAGTAAGTGGATGCATAAGCAGGAAACAGAGACATTGGAGCCCAGGAAGCCAGAGGACAAACAAACAGGTGTTCAGAGAAGGCTGAGAATTTCCAGAGTGAACCTGCAAACCCACTATGTGCCGGGCACTGTGCTAAGTGTTCTGTACACATTTTTTTCACTTACTCCTCCCAACAACCCCTTCAGACAGAAACTATTCTGTTTTGCAAATGAGGAGACTGTGGTTCAGAAAGATTAAGTGGCTTACCCTTGGTCCTGAGTTAGTATGTGGAAGAGCCAAGATTTAACTTGAGTCCTCCTGACTGCAAAAATAGGAGTTGTCCCCCATATTCTGACAAGGAATCACAGTATGAAATTCAAAAGTGGAAGTGTCTCTGTGTCTCATTAGGACAAGGAGCCCCCATCTGCCTCCAAATGACATGTGACCTCCCCAAAAAGGAGGTGGGGCTGAATGAGACTTGGGGAAGGGGAAGACTCAGCTAATCTCTCAGGGGTAAAGACTCACTCTAACTCCTGGGTAGGAGTCTCACACCACCACAGCTCTCAGCAGAAACATCTCTGCATGTGTCATGCAGGTTCCTAGCCAACCACTAGCATGAGGCCAAGGAAAAGGAAGTGAGTGGCCCTGTCCCCCTCCTCCCCTTGCTCAGGATTTAGCAGGATGACAACTGTTCCTATCTGCTGATGCTGCCCGCTCAAGACACAAAGGGAAAGACATTTAGGAAATCGCAGCAAAGAGATACATACATTAATGATGACCCCTTTGTCAAGCAGGCTCTGCTTCTTGGCTGTCATGACAAAATAGTGGGTGCAGTCCTTGTAGTAAACAATGTTCTCAAGATCAATCCCTGAAAAGAGAAGTGTTTATAGAAAATATTACTTCGGAGCTCGACTTTGTGTTAGGAACTATGATCTGCCTCATTACAGTTCTCATTATCTGTCTGCCAAATATTCAGATTAGACAAATTTTTAGACATGAAAGGCTGGAAGAGATAAACCAGAGTGCTAGAATTTACCCAAGTCATCAAAACTGGCTTTTACAGTCCCACAAAGACATTATTTCCTTTAAAACTCACAAAAGTCCTTCGGGGCTGTGAATCAGCATTTCCAAGTTAGCGCTGAGTAAGTGCTGCAGAAAGCAAAGCGCTGTCCACGGGAATGGCAGCCAAGCAATCCAAGTCTGTCTGACTCCGAGAGTCAGTATGAAGAGAGCTGTGTGAATTCTCTGAAGACTGTTAAGATGATTCCACCATTTCTCTTGTGTGTGGGGACCCAGGTGCAATGGTAGGAAGAGTTCAGGTTAGAGGGCTGGGTTATAGCCTCTTGCCCTTCCCCCCAATCACAAAACACTTTATAGACTAGGTTTCTGCATTTAAAACAATGCTGTGAGATAACAGAGTAGCTCAAGGGATCTCAAAGTGTGGTGCCCCAACCAGCAGCATCGGCATCACGTGGGACCTAACAGAAAGAAAAATTACTGGGGCCCCATCCCAGACCTATTGAATCTGGGGTTGGAACCATCAGCCCAACCAGACTTCCCAGGGCTCAAGTTTGAGCACCACGGCTTAGCTTATTTAAAGGGAGAGAAAGAAACAGAAACATTGCGACTTTATCAGCAGTCAATACAAAGGAGTGCTGGGTAACCATGGGGACCTCTTTATTACTGTTAAATAGGAAACAGCCATCAACGCATACAGACCCCAAGAGAATCAGAGGAAATTCATCACTGTCACTGCATATGGGATGCTTTTGTGAAACAATGGCTGATTGTGACAACCATGGCAGAGTTTAAAGGAAGTTCATTGAAACAACTGGAAAAACACACTCAATGTCCTGTTGTAATTTATTTATTTGGTGATTTAGTTAGATGTTCGTTTTCTTGTTTGTGGGGAGGGGTGTGTGGAGAATTCTTAAATCATTCAAAAGGACATCATGTGGCAGAAGAAAACACTAAAACATTTTATAAAATATGCAACTACGGTGTAACTCAGAGGATCATGCAATGGGTACAGCTCTTTGGAGAGAAAAGTAGCAGTGGCCAGCGAGAGCCATAGAGTCTGGCCCAACAATCGCATTCCTATTAAAACATCTTAAAGCATTAATTCCAACGGAAGTACTTTTAACTATTAACAGTAAATAGTTGAAAGGTCTAAAACTGAGGTCAGCAAACTTTTTCTGTAAAGGGCTGGGTAGGAAATATTTTTGGCTTTATGAGCCACATGGTCTCCGTCACAACCACTCAACTCTGCCCTTGTAGGTGGAGGGGAAGGTAGAAGCAGCCACGGACATCAAACAAAGGGAGCGGCTGCGTGCCACTAAAACTTTATTTATGGACATTGAAATTTGAATGGGACATGATTTTCATGGGTCATGAAATCTTCTTCTTCTTTTGATCCTTCTTCAGCCATTTAAAAATATAAAAATCATACTTAGCTTGAAGGCAATAAAAAAAACCTGCAGCTGGACATAGTTTGCCAACCTCTGGAGGAAATGCCTAAGCAGTAACAGTACACCTTCTTAATGAGATATTCTACAGCCCCCCAAACTGATCACCAGGAGGACTATGTTGCAACACGGACAATATTTTATATGTGATGCTGAATGAGAAAAGCAGAATAACAAACAGTATGACACTCTGATTAGAGCTAAAGCCATGTAAAAAGTAAGTATACTGGGGGAAAAGTACTTAAAAGGAGAACATGAAAATGAGCACTATTTCTGTGCAGCCAGTCAGATAATGGATGATTTATTTTTAGGATAAAGAGTTGATTTAACATTGTTGTTACATTGCCTTTTCAAGGAGAAACATATTTTTAAATTTTTAAAATCAAGTTTAAAAAGAAAAGAAAAATAGCCTGGAATTTACTTAATTAGGAGCAGGCATTTCATCTCTCTCTTTCCCCTCAGTCTGATACATTTTTCTCCACCATCCTTATTACCACCTGATGTATTAATTTTTTATTTATTTATTGACTCCTTCCCTCCATAGGATGTAAGCTCTAGGAAAGAGGGATTTTGTTGGTTTTGTTCATTGTTCTATCTCAGGCCCTAAAACAGTAACTGGCACCTAGTAGGCAGTCAATAAATATTTGTTGAGTGAATGGATGAATAACTTCCTTCCTCTTGGCCTATGGCTGGGTGACAACTGGTCCCAATGAGCATTACACTCCTCATGTTGTGGCTTAAAAATGAGTCCTTGCCTGATGAGCACGGAGTCAATCGGTAGACGCCAGGACTTTGAGAAGAGAAAAAGTTTATTTAGCCAAGGCTAGCCTCGCAAAGACAGGAGGGCAGTCCTCCAATCTGTCTTCCTGAACTGGAGAAACTTTCAGTGTTTCTATAGCATTTAAACAGACAGGCAGGCTTAGGATAACAAGCAAGGCAGTTTGAGATGACAAGGTCAGAGTCTACTGAGTATGCATAGAGGTTTTACTTAGGCTACTGCACATGTCAGGTGTGCTAACCTGGCTTTGTTCAACAAGATAGTTTAGGAATTTGGGGTGTCTAGTTCTGGGCTGACCCATAGGGGGCTATGTGTAAGGGCACCAAACTACAGAGTTGCAAAATAAGGGATACAAGTGGGGCCAGTCATGAGTTTTTTGTTATTGTCCAGTTACAGAGTGAGTTTCAAAACATAGCATTATCAAAACAAGGCATTTGGGCTACAATTCAGTGAGTATGATTTTTACTATTATAATTAGGCAACGTTTTGCCCTAGGTTAACCTTTTTAACTGCGCATGTCTTTGCGGTTAAAGCCAATTAAGACTGGTCTGGCTGGAGCTGTTAAGAACTTATCTATGGGGTATGCAGGTGGGGATTTCAAACATCGGAGAAAAGACAAATGGAAACTTTTGCAATCTAGCCAGGGAGGCAGCTGCTTTGGAAAGTGGGTCAGCAGGGATGGTATGAAAAATTGATCAGGGTCCACTACACTTGGACATCCCTGGACATCCATCACGGGGAAGGGCAGCTGGTACAATGTACAAAAGCACCTAGGCTTCTTCAGGTACCCCCCACAGGCTACTAGCTCTCTCCTCCAAAGAACACCTCCTCTGGAAGCTCATGTTGACCTCGGGCATAGCACCAACCCACCCGTATCAGGGTGGTTTATGTGGGTATCCTTCATTGGACAGAAAGCCAATATGAGAGGGGACATGCCAACCTTGACTTTTTATCCCAGGATGAATCCCCATATTGGGCAATCAGTAAATGTGTACAGAGTATATAAAATTACCTATTTTTATATACATTCAGAACTTTCAAGCAAGAATCTCTCTTGTCCTTGAAAAGATCCTGCCCGTTTATTATCCCAAGGAGAAAACTCTGCTTTCATTTTATCACAGTGAGCCTTCCTGGTCCAAAGGACACCAGAAAGCCAACATGTTCCCCTGCACCCTTTAGGAACCACAGGCAAAGCCCTGGCTTGGAAGGAGGTGAAGATCCCACCTGTTTCTTCTTTAAGGTCCTGAAAAAATTTCTGATTGAAGATGAAAGCCACACCGCTAATCTCCTCCACCTTGGCCTCAGCTGTGCTGTTTCTGTTTATGAAGTTGGCTGTGATTGCAATAGCCAACTTCCCACGGAATTCTTTTCTTCTGAACCCTGCATGAGAAGAAAGGGAAAAGTGGGTCTGTCTTCTGGATTTGGTGTGAAAACTGAAAAAGATTACTGAGAATGTTGTTCTCAGATGCCTCACAGACTAGTGAAATCAGAATTCTGGATCTCTAGAGAACTGGAGCAAGCAGAGGTGTGGAGGTTTGTACCCAAGGAAAAAAATATGGTCTCTAAAGGCCTTTCTAAAGTCAATGGCACTTGGTCCTTTTCTAAAATCCATAGGACCGACACCCTGGTTAGACATCAACAAACAAAAAGCTGAAGCTATCACAGAGTTCCTTTTAAGGTTTTGTTAGGCATTGATGCTAGATATATTCACGAAGGACCCACATGCACTTTGAACTTATATGATTAAAATTATTTTGCTTTTGCATTTTCATACCCCACCCCCTCTTTTAAAAGTGAGATTACTAGATTAAATTGCTGCAGACAGGGATTTTAACTAATTTTCTTTTTATCTCCAATACTCAGTGGCAAGCAATTAGTACACATTCAAGAAATATATAACGAACAAATGTAATTCTAACTTGCAATTAATTTAGTACTCTAATTCCTAAGAATTTTTACAGTTTTCAGTGGTTTATGTTAACATTGCTTTTTAACGGTGGTCACACAGACTCACAAGCAAGTAGTGACATTTCAATGGAGCCTGTTCTCCTCCTAATCCCTTATCTTTCTTTTTTTTTCACATATTAATATTTATTAAAAATTTTGGCTAATATATAAAATTTGCTTCTTTCACTTAGTAATCTTTGACTTTTTTTGTCAGTACCTCAATCATTTTAACTACTATAGTATATTACATTTTATAGATATATTGGTTAGATATTTCTTTATTGATCAACATTTGGCTGTTTCCAAACTGTTTTTTAAAAAAAAGTCTTCAACAAATACTCTTGGTCCTTTTTTTAGTTCAGGATTAATTTCTAGAAATGCAAGCTCTGGGTTCCAAGGATATGGAAATTTTGAATTTTAATTAATTGATATTGCTAATTTACACTCTTAAAATGGTTGTGCCAATTTATAATGCAGAAAATGCTGAAAATGTTATTTTCTTGGGTATCATAATTTAAATCTTTGCTAACAAGATGGGTAATTTTTTAAAGTTGTGAAGCTTATTTTCTAACAAACTAACTTTGGTTTCTAGCAATATGCATTCTCAATTCATTAGCTCTTTGAGTTTAATTTTAGCCACTATGCTTGTTATTAGACTGAGCTCTTTCTGTAAAGAGCAGCCTATTTTTTCTGTTATGTAACAACTCTTTGAATCTCACTGATGGTGAGAAATAGAATTTTTAAAGGTCTCAGACCTTTTCTCTTCTTTTAACCCTCAAAAAGTTCGTCTCCTCCTACCTCTACCTTGGCTACTGAATATACTGGATCTCTCAATTCACTGATTTCCTATCTGAGTGAACAGAATTTTTTTCAGAAGGATGATATATAACAGAATATTTACAGTCCAATTTAAAATATGAGTTGTAATTCTTCTGTTTGTAATCCCTTCCTGCCCTTTGGACTAATCTGTCTAGCTCCCTATCTCTATGGGTTCTGGTTTCAACTCATGGTATCAAGGACTCTCCAACTTTGGGCTATCTTGATAGATATGCTACCCTAGGCAGGTACTGGGGACCTAATCCTGACCCTTGAGGGATAGGCATTAAAGCAGTTGTAATAAGAAATAGTTCACAAATGGTATGTGATACAGTTTAGTTAAGATTAATGGAGAGTAAAACCACCATGCTTAGAAACAATTATCCATAGACTTAAAATTAACTAAATTCTTTTTTTTCTAATGTGAAAAAACTTCTATTGAAGAGGCTGTGTTCATTCTTTGGAAATACTTGAATTCATTCCTGAGCAAGGGCCAGGGCAGGTCTCCGTTCTTGCCAATGCCCATGTACTGGGACACAGCGACAATGCAGTTTAGCGCTGAGCCCATACTTTTCTTTTTAGCACCTGACCATCCCTATATTAATAAATCTTCTCTCTGCCCTAGATACTGCTGTTTACTTTGCTTAACTCCAGGCATTCATCATACAAGCACAGACTGGCTGATATAACATTTTTCTTCAGCCACCTTTGGGAATTCCCCTTACATTCATTCATCACAAATGTAAACCTCATGCTGATCCCCAAACTTCTTTGTCAAAAATCCCTTTGACTGAAAACTTTGGGTTTCTATTCAATAGCTTCTCCTTTAAGTTGTTCTTCACCAGACCTTTTTCAAAATGGTCAGCAATAGCCATAATTCTCTAGTCCAGCAGTTTTCAACCAGGGATTATTTTGCCTCCCAAGGGACATTTGGCAATGTCTGGAGACAGCTTTGGTTGTTACAAATGGGACAGAGGGTTCTACTGGTTGAATGAGTAGAAGCCAGAGATGCTGCAAAACATTTTACAATGCCAACACAACAAAGAACCATCTGGCTCCAAATGTCAGTAGTGCCAAGACTGAGAAACCCTGGTCTAGTCTAACCCATTTGGTCCTAAACTGTTCAAACAGCTCTACTCCTTCTCACCCTTCATGTTCATAAAATAAAGATTATACTCAAGCTGAGTATGGATCCTGGACTTTCAAATATTCAAACTTACAGTCCCACCAAACCACCAAAATAGCCCATAAATGCTAACAGTACAAAATCCAGGTTGGCAGCTTAAAAATTCTTTGTTAGTACTGATTATTGATGGGGGTAAGCGATGGAACTGAAGAGAGGAAAGGGATGGGGAAACAGCACCGGTTGCATGGTAGATGGGAAGGGTCCCAGCTAGACTGAGCACACTTCCTGAATTTCCCGAGAGGCCCTATTTCAGGGAGAGTGTTCTGACCTCAGAAGATGTGCCCTCACAGTCAAACTTCTGAAACTTGCAGCCCCTGAGCAGGACAACCTCAAAAAGCAGGACTTGGGACCACTTTGTCCACAACTCACAGTCTCAAACTGCTACAGGCACCTAATTATGTCAAGTCTGGGGTGGGAAACCCAGGTATCTTCTGGTAAAGGGGTTTCTATCTCAGCCGGACTAGATCCTACCCCAAGAAAGCATTTTCTATCTCCAGCTTTAGAACCCTGAGAAGCATCTGTTGACCAGCAGTGAGTGTGCTTAAAAGTTATGAAAAGAAGCAAGAGTTCTCCTTCTGGAGTATTATACTTGAAAGTAAACAAGCACTGTTAATAGTATAAAAAATGATCATCTTAGTTAGATAAAATAAGTATGAAAGTGCTTAGTACCATGGCTTTGTACATGAGCACGTGTTCAATAAACATACAGTTGATTTTTTTTCTTTTAATTTCCATGACATGTTATAAAGTAGTTTTACATATTAGTTCCTTCTCAGTCTTCATAACAATCCTCTGAATGGGTTCTATTAGCCATGTTTTACAAATGGGAAAACTGAGATTCAGAGAGAATTAAATGAGTGTTGTCTAAACTCTCCAACTCACTAGAACTTCGGGGTACACTCTATCTCAGGTGTGACAGGACTGTCTGCCCTTCTGTCAAGAACCCCATTCAGCTTTGGCACTTGTCATCTTCACCCCCTTTTCCATGACCTTCCCTGACCAACCTCCCTCCTAACCCTCATACCCCCACCCCCAAGAAGAAGTGTCTTCACCTTCCAGGGTGTTCCGGCGGCCGTCAGCGCCAATGATGACATCAAACTCAAACTCTGACAGAGAGTGGTCTGCAGGGAGATATTCTGCCCGCCAGCCAATTTCTACCAGGACGGAAAGATGAGATGAGTTGGCAGAGGGAAGATTTGGGTTGGTCATAAAAAAAATGGATAATACAACTAGGTACATGCACTCCAGGCAGAGCCACCAGAGGAAAAGCCTAGGGAAGTCCATGTTCTTACTCTAATCTGGAGTCCTTGTGCCTTTGGTATCAGTTCAATCTAGACCAAGGTAAACCAGCAACTCTGACTCCATGCCTGACCTGACTGATTTCTATAAAGGCTGGGAGTCTATCCTCAGTGATTCAAGTCAGTCTCACTTGCTTATTTTTTTCCATCGCCTTCTCTTCATACCTACCTCGCATATTTCTCAATGCTTTCCCATTGCTAAACAGAGCCAAAAGGATGTGAAGGTTGTAATGAAAATAGTTTGAATTTTTGCTTCATTAGGCTCAGAATGTTCTGCTGTGCGGCACATTGTCTTTTACGAAAACCTTTTCTGTTGAAACCTTGCTGGATACCCATAATCAGGATTTAATATCCACTAGAAGTCTGGGAAAGGTTAAAAGCCTGCAAGTCTCTGAATGGTAAATAATGAGTGCTGCTCTACACAAAAGCCAGCTAAAGGCTCCCCTGACTTCTCAAATTTTCTAGGCAGAGGACAGGAGAAATCAATAGTAACCTGTGGAGGAAGTTACAAGGTTCATAACACTAAGCTGGCCAAGAAGCAAAACCCTGCCCAGGCACCAGAAGATTTTGATGATGAGTAAGATGCAGGGGCCTTCAAACAAACTCTCTGCCCATGTTGTCTGTTTAAGATTATAATTTAAATAAACACACTAAAAGGAAAGAGAAAATTCCTAAATAAGATATTCTTACAATGATATATAAATTATACTTCAATAAAGCTTAAATATATGATATACCAAATAGCATCTTAAGCATTTATTTCATATTTGCTCTAAAAGCTTCACTATCTTTACTCAATTCTAAAATATCATATGCAAATACACAAGAGTGCTTTCATCTATGTGTACACATATATATACACACAGAGCTTGAAAAGCATATGTATGTGTTTATCAAGCAATCAAATCTTCTTTTATCCATCTTACTGGTCAGACTTCATTTACAAAATACTGCCTCCTAACAGGGTAACCAAATTGCAGGTTTAATGGCTTAATAATAAACCCCTTGGTAGCTGAAGAGCAAATCTGAAGCGATGGCAATGGTCAAAAAAGGTAAACGATTGTACAGTGGAATTATGCCAAAAAGCTCCCAATATGAGTAACTCTTACAGAAACATTTTCTGAGAGCTGCAAATGTGTTACATGTTATAGGATCTGATTTCTAGACAGAAAAGGAAAATATACTATACTTTTATTTTCTTGATCTTCAGGAGGCTCTAAAACCTTCACAAACTCCACATTCACATGAATTTCAACTCCCAACAACAGGGCCACCTTGAATAGGATGAGCTGCAGCTGACGAATACCTGTGAGGAAGAAAGGAGAGGAGACATGAACTGTCGTTAGCAATGGCTGAGTGCCTCCTATATGCAGAATACTCTATAGTCACTTCTCAAAGATCTCTGGGCATAGCAATATACCAAGAGAGATCGTTATTGAGCACTAATTACACACCAGACACTCTCAAGCATTCACACATGTTTTCTCTTTAACTCGTATAGTGGCCCTTTGAGATAATTGTTATTCTCATGTTATAGAAGAAGGGCCTTTTTCTTGCCTCCTTCCTGAGCTGGGCTCTGGGTTTGACAAGATCAAGATAGCAAGAGGAGGAGATAAAGAGAAAGTAGAGGAATATGTAGTCAGTTATCAAATGGATCGTTTTGGGGGGGGGGGGGTGACTTGGCCATCCAGTGGTAAAGGGTGATGGGTATGTGAAATTCTCCCCACAAAGCTGAGCTCATGGTTTTCCATCTTCAACCTACTCTCCTGAATTTCCCCAGTGAGGAACACCTTGTTTCCTTATTTTTGTCCCCCTCATTTAGCACAAGTGGGTATGTCTCCAAATAATTTTCTGCAGAGTGAGAAGTTTTAAACTTTTTGTCGGTGCCTCTGTATTTAGTTGGCTTAGTTCATTTAACTCTTATTAAGCATCTACACTGTACTCCATACCATGTCAGGCACAGGAGACTGGAACGCATCCTCATGGAGGAAACACAGGTAGGCAGAATGGGGCAGAGCATGGTGGTTAGGGGGTCGGGGAGAAAGAACAGCACCCGAGCTATGGTCCTAGAAGCCTACTGAGGAGTGACGAAGAATATTGAATTCCACAGAGAGATTAAGGACCATGAAGACTTCAAGAGGCCAGGAGACTTGCAAGTAGGAAGCTACTAAAGACCTTGCTGAAAATCACTTCAGCAGGTGGAGGGGAGAGATCAGACTGCCATAGAAGGGGGTGTGAATGGGAAGTCTAGATGCACTCTAGACCTCCTCTTTCTAGAAGAAATTATTTGAAGTCAAGAAAAGTAATGGGACAGTAACAGAGAGCGGGAGGGGCCGTGGGGGGTGAGGAGCAGGAAGACTAAATGAAGGGGCCAGTGAAAAGGAGGGCTGGAACCCAGAGGGATTAGCATTGGAAAGGAGGTGGCCACCTTTTCCTCTGATACCAGGGTGAGAGGAAAGAATGGCTCCTTGGGTGGAGGCTGTTGGAGAAGGAGGGGAGAGAGGGATGGAAAGACGATTTGCCACCTGATGGTTTCTCTTCCTTAAAGCATAGGCTGGAGATCATCTGCTAGGAAGGAGAAGGCTAAGGGTGAAGGTTTGAAACAACCACCATGGAACTGGAGGAGGCCACTGATGCAAGGACAAGTAGAGACCTGCAGAGCAAAGCCAGGGACAAAGATAGAGCTGGAATTGAAGACTATGGCCTGAAAGAAAGCCAGTCAGCTGGGGGTTAAAGTAGCCAGTCCACTCCCTGGTCTCTGAAACCATCCTTCCAGGGAAGGCCTGGCTTCTCTTCCTAGTTTCAAAGTTCCTAGTCTATCTGGTTCCCACACGCAGTAGGTGCTCAAGAAATTCTCTCTGCCTCCCTTCCCACAGGCACTGAGCTGCCCCTGATAATGCCCCTGACTGTTTCAATTCCACGTACAGTCCTGCCAGCACATCAGGACACTGGGATATTTTCAAGGACTAGGTCTTCAATGGGGCCCTGTCAATGGGGGGCAGAGAAGGGCCCCTGGTGGGGAAGCCAGCCCAACAGCCCCAGGCCCCTCACAAGGCCTCCTGGTGGCCAGCTCTGCCACCTTGGGAGGACTTTATGAGAAAGCAGTGTGCATTGTCATCATTCTAAATTGGTAACTGACATATATCCTTTTGTGGGTGGTACAGAACATACCAAAAGCTGACTCTGCAGCTTTCTAAGCAAATCCAAATTTCTTTCCATTGGACTCCTGGAATTTTCTCACCCCAAAGTGGGAATAAACTCTGGTTTATTACTGCTGCTGGTAAGTTCTTCCGTGTCTGACTAAATTGTACCCTATTGTGGGTGATAATTCTCTCCAGTCATTCCCGCCTCAACTCCCTCCTCATTCCCATCAATTCTTGCAAGAATATGGCTCTCAGAGTTCTCCTCCCACCCTCTCCTCCCATGCACTTCCACAGAAAAACACTGATAGAAAGAATGCAGACCTGAACTCTTAAGTTTGGAGACCACGACTTCTTGTTCACTGTATATCATTGGATGTGAAGAATTTACTGAGCATCTACTATGTGCTAGGCATAATGCTAAGCACTTTACCAACTCGAGCTCATTTAATCCTCTCAGCAATCCTGGGAGGTACACATTAACCATGTTTTATGGGAGATAAAGCTAAGACTTGAAGAAATCAAGGAATTTGACCCCCAAGTCACCCAGGAAGTGGAAGACACAGATTCTGAACCCATATCTGTTCAGACCTTTGAACTCTTATCACAGTTTTAATCATCCTGAATTTCATGGGTCACTTCTTTTATATAAAATGGCTAAAGACCTTCTCCCTGCAAAGCTGACAGGAGGGATGCTGTCACTCCCAAAGCTCATCTGCACAGTTCTCACCCCAAGAGGCTCAGACGGGAGGAATGTCAGAGCAGAGGGCCTTGGGATTCACCCTGCCTGACCAAAGCACTCAGGGATGGCCCGGAACCTGAAATCCTTATTCTTTAATTCCCCTCCTTTTGTAGCTGAAGCCCCATCATGATGCTCTCTCACTTAAAGCCTAAGGAAACTCTGGTACAGACTATGCCAGCGAACACTAATCTGATTGTGTCATTCCTCTGTTCAAAATCCTGCCATGGTTTCCCAGTATCTGCAAAACAACATCCACACTCCCTTGCACAAGAGGTCCTCAGCCACCTGGCCCACTGATTACTTTCATGTGACTCCCTCCTCTGAACTCCTCTAGCAAGTCTAACTCCGTCAAAGCACGTTTATTACTGACAAAATCTCAGTGAATTCCCTGAGAGTACAGATGTGTTACTTACCTCTGCCTCTGTTTTCAATATTTCATTCTTTCAACAGATATCTACTGAGCACCTACTATGTGCCAGATACTTTTTATGCTCTGGATATATGCTGGTGAGCCAAATACATCATAGCTGTGACCTCAAGGTGCTTACAGCCTAGTGGGGCAGAGCACGGGGCCTGGCACAAAGCAAGACCTTCATTAAGGTCTGCTAGTTGGACGTGTGGAGCCCTCAGGGACTTGTAAGATGAACCACCATGGGGGTTCCTCGATGTGGAGATGCGCCCCACCCAGCATCAGCCCTTCCCCACACATGATGCTCCCACTGGCTCCACTCACTGATATGGTCGATGGAGCCAGCACAGAACTTCCCGTAGAACTTCTTGGCTCCCAGGCCCCGCAGGTCATGGATGGTGAAAGGCCAGAGGTGCAGCACGTTGTTCCGGGAGAAGGTGTCTCTCTTCTCTACCACAACCACTTTAGCCCCCAGGTAGGCAAGTTCAATGGCAGTGCGCAAGCCACATGGTCCTCCTCCGATGATGAGACACTGCGGAGGCAAGAGAGGAGATACTCAGTGACCCCTAGCAGCGTGGATGGGGATCTCCAGTCAACAGCACAGCTGAGGTGCAAACCCCCACACATCCAAATCAGTCATCGGTGCAAGCTGAGCACCTGCTGGGGTCTCCCATTCACCCAGGACATCACCTGTGGGCCTACTATGCACCTACTAAAAGGACTTGAGGAGGAGGCACAGTCCAGAGTTAGACTATCTAGGTTTAAATCCCAGCTCTGGCATTTGGCCTCCTAATTTCCTTACCTGTGAAGAGGGTCTACTGCTATTTCCTTGTAGGGTTATAGTAAATAAGATTTCCTTTTAAAAAGCATATGGTACATCTTTGTGACCTTGGGTTAGGCAATGGTTTCTTAGATATGGCACCAAAAGCACAAGCAACAAAAGAAAAAATAGAAATACTGTACTTCATCAAAATTAAACACTTTGGTGCTTCAGAGCACACAAAGGACACTTCAAGGGACATTAAGAGTGAAAAGACAAACCATACAGGGAAGAAAATAGCTATAAATTATATATCTGGTATGGTACTAGTGTCCAAAATACATAAAGAATTTTTACAATTCAATAATAAAAACATAAATAATCCAGTTAAAATATGGGCAAAGGATTTGAATAGACATTTCTCCAAAGAAGATATACAAATGAGCTATAAGCACACAAAAAGAGGCTAAACAATGAATTATTAGCCATCAGGAAAATTAAAATTAAAACCACAATGAGGTACCATTTCACATTCACTACGATGGCTAGAATCAAAAAGAGAGACAATAACAAGGATTGGTGAAGATGTGGAGAACTTGGAACCCTCATATATTGCTGGTAGGAATGTAAAATGGTCCAGTTGCTTTGTAACAGTTTGGCAGTTCCTCAAAAAGTTAAAAATAGAGTTATCATATGATAACCACTCTTGGGCACATACCCAAGAGAAACGAAAGCATATGTCCACACAAAAACCTGTACCTGAATTTTCATAGCAGCATTTTCATAATAGCCAAAAGTGGAAATATCAATTGCCCATCCATTGATGAATGGATAAACAAAATGTGGTATATCCATACAATGGAGTATTATTCAGTTATAAAAAAAGAATGAAGCATTGATACATGGATGAACTTTGAAAACACAATGCTGAGTGAAAGAAACCAGACACAAAAGGCCACATATTGTATGATTCCATTTATATGAAATGTCCAGACTAGGGCAGGGTGGAAGAGGGTACAGAGTTTCTGTTGGGGGTGATAAAAATGTTCTGGAATTAGATAGTGTTAGTGATTGTACAACTTTGTGAATATACTAAAAACACTGAAATGTATTCTTTAAAAGGGTGAATGTTATGGTATGTGAACTTAAAAATTATATGAAAAATGAAAAGCCTACAGTACAGAGCTTGGCACACTCTAGTGCAGATGCTATTATTCTGATTGCTGAGACCAGGACCTGTCCTCTAGGAACTCTTAGTCTAGGATAATTCCAGACTTGTGACATAAGTAACTACAACCCTGTGTGGTTAGTTCTATTTGAAGCCTAGAGGAGGAAAAGCTAATCCTGCCTAGTAGGCTGGAAAAAACTTCCACAGAGGAGGGTCTTTAAAAAATTATCATTATTATTATTGTTCTCATTATTATTATTATTATTATTATTATTATAGCTTGCATTTGTTGAATACTTAGTATGATGCCAGACTCTGTTTTAAGTGCTTTATGTGCTTTTTTAATCCTTTTCAACAAATCTATGAGGAAGGAGCTATTATTATCCCCATTTCAGAGATGGAGAAATTGAGGGACAAAGAGGCTAAATAATTGGCCCTTGGTTTCACTGACTGAAAGAGGCAGAGCCACTATTCAAACCAGGCAGTGCCACTCCAGAGACCACCATGCTGTCCTGCTTCTGCTTTGCCAGGAATAGAAAGAAGTAAGAACATTTCAGCAGTCAGGACAGCCCATTCAAATAAAAAGAGAAAGAAGTTCAAGGTGATGGACAGAAGGATACTTTGGGGAAAGAGGAGGAGGACAGACAAGAGATGAGAATTTGCCTGAGCCAGACGCAGAAGGTCTTAAACGCCCAGCAATGGAGCCTGGCCCTGGTCCTGCAGGCATCAGGGCCGCGGCAGGTGCAGGGGACACAACAGGACTCTGCACTGACTGCTCCCGTGCTGGCCCTCAACAGGCACTGCAAAGATGAACAAGACCAGGGTCCTACCCCAAGGAAGCCACAGCCTATAACGGAAGGAGGGAAGACATGATGACCTAGCTAATGAGACTGGGCAAAGGCCTTTTAGTCAAATCAAATTTTATGAGGAACACCAATAGTGTATAAAAACAGAAGAAAATGGCGGTATTCTGAATGAGAGAGGCAGGGCCCTCCTTCCTCGGTGCCCCTCACGACTCCCACACAGTCCCTGAAGCATCTCCCTGAGGCAAGAGTTCACCTGAAGGTCTAAATAACTGAGGATACTCCAGAAGGGCAATATGGGAAGAAAAAGAATCTGCACCCATACCTCACTCTTTGACATTGCAGAGGCATTTGGAAACTTTCCCTCTGCTTGGAGTCAAACCTTATCTTAAAAAAACACATTCCCCTTCCCCTAGCAAACATTCCATTATCCAGTTATCACTCTTCTGGGGCCTCTGGGGTCCCAAAGGGAAAGTGCAAACAAGCATATCGGAAGCTCCCACACCACGACCCATGTGGCTCACTGGTTGGAACCTTCCAGATAGTTTATGGAAACTCAATTAGGGGAAATGAAGTCATCTTTGAGATAGAACTCACTGCAGAGATGCCGGGGAGTGGGTGTGCAAACCCACTTGCTTCCTTTCAGCTTGGAGCCGGACTGGGGAGGAACAGCTTTCCCCAACCCCAGCCCCACTCATTATCTCACATCCCAAACAGCTCCTACAGCTCTGACATAGCCAGACAGTGATGGTCATTTCAAAGCAAGACTCAAAACCCTGGCATTTGTGAGGTTTGCTTTGGGGTTAAGTCTAGACTCACTGCATTTCTTTGCAGTTAGTGCATCTTTTCCTGTTTGCCGAGTTCTGTCACTCTAGGGCCAGGGATGGAGCAGGGGTGGGAGGAAATGGGATGGAAAAGGGTAGGAAGGAAGGCAGGCAGGAAGGGAAGAAGGGACACCCTACATCCAGCCACCAGGCCTGACCCACCATTGCTCCAAGAACAGGGTAGGAGATCCTTTCCCACCAGTCAGGGGGCTGCTGTGCAGTTTTCTTGCAAACGGTAGCCAGTGTCCTGTTTCTGACCCTACAGGCTAAGCCTGAAATCCCAGCAGCAAAAACTCAGTTTTCCCACCATCCTGGGCCCCAGCACTTAAGTCTAAGGGCCTGAAGTTTCAGAGACAACAGTCATACCATAATCTAAAGTCAAAGAAAATACCAACGGTTCTAATTACACAAAGGGAGAAAATTTGGTGCAGATGTTATCAAGGCCAGAGAGAGGGCCTGTTGGCAGGGGCCAGGCCAGTTCCCCTCTAAACACGCTTGTTATGATTAACATGGGAACTTGGCGTTCTGACAAGAGGCCAAATACCATAGATGCTACTTGCCTGGGCAGAGGAGCAGGAGCAAGAAGGACTTCCCCAGCGTGCACACAGCTGATGCTCTGGGCATCGGAGAGCCCAAACAGACCACAAATGCCAAGGGTTGTGACAACCCAAAGAAGCCCTCTACCTTCCCAGGCCCATCCGGCCTATCACTGCTGAGCCCGTACTTTCAAGGAAGGAAAACTTTTAATTCAAACTCAGCTCTGAGGCTTTCCTTGAGACCCCAAATTAGATTGTAAGCATCTCCTCCCCTTGCTCCCGCAGGCTCTGTCTTTAGTGCTATCCCAGAACGTTAATCTCTGCACACGACAACTACCGACATCCGACTTGCAGCTAGATTGAGTGCTCTTTAGAAGCTGCCCCATGTCCTCTGCATTTCTGTATGCTCAGAGCCCGGCTCAAGCCTGGCACACAGGAGGCCTCAATAAACAGCCAATGGATGGATGAGCTTTCCACACCCTCCCCACCCATCCAGTTCTGGCTCTCCATTCCTGACCGGGATGTTGGGTTCACGTCAGCCAGGGTTCATGTCTGCAGATTCCCATCCAGACTGGGGGAGCTGGGGTTCTGCCAAGGCCACCAGCATCATGGACATCAGCATATCTGTGTGCTCAGGCGACATAAATTTATTACTCAGTAGGGAGCAGGGCAGATCCAACAGCAGCAGGAAATCCATTGTATAGATAAGCTCAGCCGTGTTTAGGCCTCCACGTTGGTGGAGAGGAGAGACAAACACCACATGGAAACATCAGCTCTTTATTTATCAAGGAGTTGGACGAAGGATGACGACCAACTCCCCACAGAGAGGACGCAAGGTCCCAGCTCCCACGGGACTCCTGCTTCACCCAGGAGAGCCTCACAAGCATTATCCACTTCTGGATGACACAGTGCATCTTCCAAACACCCCCTCTCCAGCCCACAAGTGAGTGGGTGTGCTGAGACTGCACCAAGAGTGCTAAAGGGATTCAATCCCCAGAGGAAGATGCTGAGAGGACTAGAAGCTGAGCCAGGGGCTAGCCATCTGCAGGCTTGATTTCCACCTCTGAATTCTCCTCCGCCTTCCCTGGGAGCTCTGGGTGCAGTTACCACAGGGAGGTGGGAAAGCCAGTACTTGGGAGGTGGCCAGCAGAAGGGGGTCTGCCATTGACTAGCCTGCTCCATGCCTCATCTGAAAACGGTGATTATGCTATCTAAAATGTATCATGCCAGGCACTGTCCTAATCACTTTATTATGTATTTCCTTCTCACTACTACCCTATGAAGTATGGGTTATCATCATCCCCACTTTATTCGTGAGGAAACCAGGCAGAGAAAGGTTAAGCAACTTACTTGAGGTACCCTTATTATCCCCATTTTTTTAGCTGAAGAAATTAAGGCAAAAGAGGGTAAGAAATTTCTCCAATGCCACATAATGAGTCAGTGGTCGAGTATGGATTCGAACCCAGCAGTGTGGGTCCAAGGTGTGTTGTCAGCTACCACATCATACTGCTTGTCTGACAGGACTAATTTCAGGGTGCTGTGGTCAAAAATCAGGAGATCATGTATGGGGAAATGCTCAGTCCACTATCTGATAAAAATAGGGCAATTTCACTCCTCTCAGCAAGCATACAGCAACCATCTGAATGGAGCCAGGATTCAGGCAGAGTTCACAGGGCTTCTGCACAGAATGACTAACTCCATGTCCAGGCTGGGTTTCATATGCTCCGCTGGGGTGAAAGTTTAGAGGCCGGACAGAGCTTGAGCCTGTGCAAGTCCTGAGAAGCCACGCTGGCAGGTGCCGTGGCAAGACAGAGTTCGGGCATGGACAGTGCGAGCCTCTCCAGTGCCTCTGAGAGCTGCCTGCCCTGGCTGCAAGCCGAGTGGCTGGAGGCCATGCATGGTGCCATCTCCCTGGTAGCAGAAGCCTGCCTGGCATGCTGACCCTGGGGCAGAGCTCCGGTTCCAGGGATGTGCCACTGTACTTCCCAGTGTGGCTCCACAGCCCCACTGGCTCACAGGATCGAGCCACTGATCTAAACCCAGGCAGGAAGCCCCTGACTGTTGCAGTTACCATGAGTGAAAACAGCTCACAGCAGAACTGCAGGACTGAGAGTTTTCAAATCTAAGGTACTTCCACATGCTGGGGGGCGGGAGGTGGATTGAGGGGGGGCCTGGTCTCACAGCCTCACCCCTGCAGGGCAGTGCTGAGTGGGGCTCACAAGCAGTGTCACCCTCAGGGTTCCAGCCATGGAGAATTCTCTGAGAGGGCACTGGCCAGGCAGAGTTCCTTCACAAGGTCTCCCTGGGCCACTCTGGGCAGGGAACTAAATCGCATCTGCCTGGGCAGCCCCAGCCCTGGTCCGTCTCTCTCCTGTTCTCAATCACACCAGTTATTCCTGAGTAACAATTACACACTACTCGTTAACTTCAGAAAGTTACAGGAAGGAAATGGAAAAAGATATCCTGTTCTCCCTCAAACACACACACACACACACACACAAACGAATTCCTCTGAGAAACATTCCATTCCTTTCTGTCCTTCAGTGACATCATAAGGTAGTGCTCTCCCTTTCTGATGAGCCACTGTAACCAGTGACTACAAGGTCTAGCTTTTCGGGGGCAGTTTCCTTGGCAAATATTCTGCCCCTTGGCTTTCTAAGTCTGCTAGCTTCGGATCCTTGGTTTGGAAGTTATGAGTCCAATCCTTGTGGCTCTGCTTTCTGCCTCTCAGTGCTGTTCACACCTCGTGGCACTGTCCCACCTAAAGCATGAGTTCCCTGAAGTCAGGGTGTAAACCGTCCCAGCCTGGTGCCCGGGCCAGCAGGAGAACCCAACAGGTAGCAGCTGGCAGACCCTGGCACCTGTCACCCATCAGCTCTCAAAGCATAATCAATAGCACCAACCCAGCCCCACCTTCGTTGATGCCAGTGCATCCCAATAGGGAATAGCAATAGTGAGAGTAGTATCAATAATGACAACAATAAAAACTGGAGCTACTGTTTATTGTCTGCTTATAATGTGTCAAGAACTGTGCCAAGTACTTTATCATAAATGCACCTTGTCTCATTCTTACACTAACCCTGCAATAGGCATATTCACCACCATTTGGCAGACGAGAAAACTGAAGCCCAGGAGGGTTAAATGACTTGATCGTGGTACAGAACCATACTCTAAACCACAATCCTATACCAATTCTTCCAGGCTTCAATGGTCTTTATTTTTCCAAATGGCCCTATGAATTCCTGTCCCTTGGGCCCTGGAGATGGATCTTGACGTAGATGCACTGTTACAAGCAAAGAGCAAGTCAAGGGATAGAGGCTGGGGCCAGCTGGCTGTTTTTCCTCCCTTAGCAAAAGCAGAAGTCACAGGCCCTTCCAAGATCCCAAAAAGTGGTGATGGAGGAATCTCAAAGACATTCAGAAGGAAGAGGGGAGAGAGAGAGCCTTCTGAGATGGGCTGAGTCCAGATATACTCAAAGCTAAAAAGTCTAGGGCCAGTTAAAATCCTTATGTGGGGAAAAAAGCAGAGCTAAGTTACATAAACAATCTAGTATCTAAAAATAGAACAGTTCATTTTTAATCATTTTCTCTTCTTTTTAGTCACTTGGTAACTCTTTAAATACTTATAAATTCAGCCAAGGAGAGGTCCCTGCATCACAATAATAATAGCTAACACTGTGCCTGGCCTGTTCTGAGCCCTTTACTCACAACTCCTAGCCGTCAACCCAATTTTGCAACTGCCGCCATTAAGTGGTTAAGCCAAGATTCAAACGCAGGTGTCTGGCTCCAGGGAAGATACTTTAACCACTGGGCCATAGAGACAACCACAGACAGCCAGGGAGAGGGAGGTGGCAGACAAGGACCCCACGCAGCCTACCACTGCACCATTTCTCTCAATGAATTATAAATATTTTTCAAGTCTGTGACCTCTTCAAAGGCGGAGGCATCTCTGGCTCACTTTGCATCCAAAACAACTAGCCTGGAACAGGGTAGATGCGCAAGGATAATTAGAAGAGAGGGAGTGGCTGTAACAACAGCAGGTACTGGCAGGTTCCAGTAGGGAAAGAAACTAAAGCAATGGCAAGCTGCCCCTTCCCTGCCGGGACTCGGTGACTTCTGGAAGGGGCCAACGTCACGGGAAGTTTAATCCAATGTGAAAGGCAGAATACAGGCTGGGCATCCACCGGCCTACACTTTCCCAGCCCAAACAACCCCAACCAGGGAGCGACAAGCAGCTGTCAATCTGCTTCATGACAAGCATTTCCAGCCAACAGGTGCCATGACCCAGGATCATTTGAGGTCAGGAGAGGCAACTATTGAGTACCTTACATATGCCAGACCTGCCCCAGACAATTTAAATACATGAACCCATTTAATCCTTACAGGAATCATTATGAAAATGCAACTGCTTTTCACATTTACAATTGAGAAACTGAGACCCAGAAGTGAAATGACAATGTAACCAATGTTTATTGAACTCTAACTCTGTGGTAAGCACTGTTCTAAGTGCTTCCCATGTATTAACTCATTCAAGCTTCATAACTATCCAAGATTAGGAAACCAAGGCACAAAAATGGCTAAGTAACATGCCCAAGGTCACATCACATAGTAAGTGGAGGAATTGGGATTCAAACTCAGGTAGTCTAGCTACAAAGCACAAACTCACATCCTCCGCATTACACTTGCCTAGGATCACACAGCTAATAAAGGGCAGAGCTAAGAGTCACTAACAGGTCCTTGTGAGTTCAACATCTGGCTCTTTCTACCACATTGTACCCTCTGCCACCTTTCCCCAAAATGTTAACAACCAATACCCCTCCCTGGCTCCTTTTCTCTCCTCTCTCTTCCCTTGGGGATACTATGAATCCTCCACTGGCACCACCTTCCCATGATCACTCACGGCCATAGGGAAAACTGACCCTATCAGTGGTCACCAGCCTTGTTTGTCCCGGGTTGGCCTCTACAGAAAAGGCACTATAACTATGGGTTCTGATAACGAATTTACATGAGAAAAGGCCAGGCCTTCTTTGACGCTCATTGACTCCTAGTGTCCTGAGGTCATAGAAGGAAAGATATTTACCTGAGCCCAGCAGCTGAAGGCCTAGGGAACAGAAGGCCATCCCTACCATTCTATGGCCCTGCTGTCATGTCCATGGCCAACCACGTTTCCAAGAGCATGGGAGCATTTCCCAAGAAGGCGAATATGTAGGTAAGAATATGCTACAAGAAAAATCTACTGGTATTCAGATGCTGGCCTTCTTCATCTTATCCTTTTATAGGGTCTCTGGCCCTAGCGGAACAAACAGAGCTTAGAGGTTTAAGAATGACTTAATTCAGGCATGCAGACAGGCAAAGATTCACCAGCCCTTGACTGAACACCACAAGAGAAACAGTACATTCAGTGGTGAAGTAAAGAATCCAGGTTTAGAAACAGAAAGACCATTGACCAGCTATATGACTAAAGGATAGCAGCTTATTACACCCAGTTAGTTAACTTCCATTTCCTCAACTATAAAAGTGGAGTCATGGAAGTTCCTACCAACTAGGGTTGTTATGGGGATGGAGCCGATAAACTACACAACGGTGCATGAAAGAGCTTCGTACAACACGTGGTGAGCATTCAATAAATGGTAGCAGTGATCCACAGCTCCTCACCCCCACCTGCCTTCCTCCTGAGGAGGAATCCTTTAAGTGAAATCAAGACATTTTAACTTCTAAGAACTCAGGGTCCTATCCATTCTAACAACATGGAAGCTGTGATCCCAGCAATTCAAAGGTTGGGAGCAGTTTGCCCTGTGGGGCAGACTTGATGTCTTTATCAGGGCATCTTCAGAATGGTCAATGAGCCCCAACTGCAGCCTGAGTGCTCAGGGTCAGAGGGCCCCTGCTGTGCATTCAGGAGGCTGCTGCACTCATTGCCCCTGTTCCAGAGAGCCACCCTGTCCACCCTGAGCTTGCAGGTGTGTGGACTGTTCAAGCTGGAAGGGACCTTAGATCAGGCCTCAGCAAACTTTTTTCTGTAAAGGGCCAGGCAGTAAATATTTTAGACGCTTTGCCAAGCCCTGCCTGAGATCATCGTGTCCAATGCTTCCCTCCCACTGACCCCTGGCTCTTAAGGCATCCAAGAAGGTATTTATAGGAGCCCAGAGCCCTTTTCAATATCTCAAAAGGTCTAATGGATTTCACTTGCTGTTCCTGCTGCCTGGAGAATCTTTTCCTCCAGGCCTTTGAGTGGAGGCTCCTTCTCACCGTTCAGGTCTCAGCTCAAGCATCACATTCCTCAGAGATGCTTCTGGACCCCACCCCATTACTCTACCACATTGCCCTGTTTGTTTCCTATACAGTGCTTATCACTACACTAATTCTCTTTTTAAACGTAACTGGTTTACCATTTGTCTTTCCCTTTAGGATATAAACTCCACTATATCAGGGGCCTTCACTTTCTTCTTCAGGGCTATCTCTCCAGAGGCCAGAATATTCCTTGACCCATAGTAGGTGTCCATAACATTTGCTGTAGGAAATGAAATCAAATCACACCTTTACCTTGGGACTCATGCAGAGACTAACTGAAATATAATAACCAGTATTTACTAAGTGCCTATTATATGTTGGGTACGGTCTTTGGGCTTTGCATATATTATAAAATGAGGCAGAAACTAATTTATGAGTTAGGAACTAGTTTATCTCCATGTTTCAGGAGAGGACATTGAAGTTAAGGTCTCACAACTTGAAGTCACTTACGTGGTAAGAGAGAGAGCTAAATTTTGTCCAACTCTGGAGCCTAAGCTCGTAACTGCCACCCTTGCTTAATTTTGCCTGGGATTATGTCAATTTAGTGTGAGCACAGATTATCCATGGCTTATTAGAAGTACTGAGGGCAGTGATATGCCTTTGGACTTGAGAAAAGTGGAGAGGATATTATTACCTAATATATGCAAGTCTGTTTGTTAATCAAGTTGTTTCAAAACAGGTTTTTTTTGGGGGGGGGGAAGGAAAGGAATCAAAGATGCAAAAAGTGGGGATTTTCTCACCCTTTACCAATGAAATAACTAGTCTCAGGGAGAAGAAACAACTTCAGATGTCATAAAACCAGTTAGAGGTGACAGAAAATCCTGAAGTTTTCCAAGGGAAAAGCCATTTGGTCAATTGCACCTCGAATCACCTCCTGGGGCTGGGGATACACAGCCAGTGTCCAACCCACAGAAAACAGCTGCATAAAAACATCCCAAATCCTGCTGCAGATCACAAGCTGCAGAAGACAAATCACAGTGTGTTTATACATAGACACTTTCCCCAAAAAGGAGCTTTAAGGCCTTGCAGATACAGCAGAAAAGTGAGTCCCTTTGGGCATCTCACACATGCCTCTCTGGCCAGAGAATCCGGCCAGAGAACCCAAACTTACCAGTGGAATGTAATTTTGATTTGACTTGTAATGCCACAAAAGAAGGGAGCAAAACTACACAGAAGCTCTTGATAACTTCCAAGTGGGTCATCTTACACTCTAAAGTGGCTTGTAATTAGAATGTTTTCAAAACAGATCACAGTGTCTAGACATTGGGAGACTCCAGTCCTACTGGGTCCTGCAGCCCGCCCATGATTACCACATGACAGCTGCCCACAACTTGCCAAAGAGCATGTTATGTTTTCTTTATCAGAGTATCGTTAAGGGCCCATTTCTGGAAAGCTTCTCCTCACAGCCTGCTGGGAGTTGCTTGGGAATTCTTTCTGCCACCAAGAGGAAGACTTGCCTGGGCATCTGGGGCACCTGCTGGCTGGAGGCGGGGCTGGGCTGGTGGAATGCGAGCTGTGGCTTTGGCATCGCCCCTCGGGTTGGCTGAGGAAGTCACATAAGGAAGGCGGGACTTCCGGTGTGGGTTCATTACCTCATCGCTGCAACCCTGGAGGGGACATCAGGGCCCAGTTCTCCAGGAAGAACAAATCAACTGCTCCCCCAGATCAAATTTGGGGTGGTGATGCAGGGGTTAAAGTAGGCGAGGACAGGTTTAAGCTCTGCTGAACTAGTAATGGGAAAATAAAACAATACGGCACTTAACGAGAGCCAGGTTTCTCACTATATGAGAAAGAAGTTACCAATAAGAAAAGGGGGAAGGCTAGAATGATCCCTGTGATGCTGAATTGCAGTGACAGGTATCAACATGGACTTTTTTTTTTTTTTTTTACTGTATATATAGATAGGAAGATACAGAACTACATACATATGTGTGTATACGCGTAAGTATATGTATATTTATATATACATTCATACACACATAAATATATTTACTAGCTCTAACCATAGCATCACTAAGCACACTCAGCAGCTAGATTTTTATTTCTAGATTTCACACTCCAGTAAAAGGAACTAGGAAAATGCAAGATGAACTGTAACATCTTGTGATGCCAGAAAGTAAGGGAAGTGGTTAAAAAAAAGGGGGACATAGCAATACAATAGGGCATAGGACTCAACCTGAAGGCCCCTAATGGCAAAACTTGGAACAACTTGAGCAACAAAATAAATAAAAATAGTATTGAATTATTACTCATAGAATAAAATAAATAACCATGAGTCAATATAGATATAAATTAAGGGAGGAATAAAAAAGGAAGGGGGGAGGAAGGAAGGAAGGATAGATGGAAGGAAGGAAGGGGGGAGGGAGAGACAACTCTTCATTACAAAAGAATGCAAATTAGTAAATTAAGAAGGAATGAGGGAAATAGGAAATTACCATTAGACCTCCACAGTGATAATGCTGAAGGCAAGAACTGCTGACGGATGCTAAAATTAGTGGGAGAAGGTTTAAGGAGAAACAAGATATTTGCAGAGTCTCTAGGTGTCTCCCCAAAATGTTCAGTAATTGCAAAAGGAAAAATAGTGACTTTACAGTGGAGAAACCGAGCAGACACCATGTTAACCGAGTGGTCAAGGCTGACATCACCAGCAGAAACTATCGACATCATATACCCCCGATAGGATGCGATGAGAAGGGCACATCACCCCTGTGGTAGCCTTCCCTTTAATTATTAACCTCTATTTAATAATCAGACAAGCCCAAACTGAGGGGCTTTATACCAAATAGCTGGCCACCACTCTTCAAAAATGTCAGAGTCATTTGAGGATCTGTCACGGATTAAAGGAGATTAAGGAGACATGACTAAATGCAACAAATTATTCTGGATTGCATCCTGGAACAGAAAAAGGACACTACTTGAAAAATGGGTGAAATTCAAATAAATTCTATGATTTAGTTAATATTATTGTACCAAGATTAATTTTTTAGTTTTGAAATTGTTCTATGATTATGTAAGATTTTAACATTAGGGAAGCTTGGTGAAGAATACACAAGAATTCTCTGCACTACTTTTAAAAAAACTCTTCTGGATTTTTTGCAGAAAAGCAATAAGAGATTGGATAAATAAATTACGACATCATCATATCATGGCATATTTATATAACACAAAAGGATGACCATGGTTTATTGTTAAGTAGGGGTAGGGCTGGAAGGTTGTGTAACATGTATGGTATGAGCTCATTTTTGTTAAAAACAACCAAAAACCCCACTGGGCCCATATATGTGCATATATGCATGCATCTGAGAGAGAGAGAGAGAGAGAGAGAGAGAGAGAGAGAGAAAGAGAGAGAGAGTGTGTGTGTGTGTGTGGTATGTTTATATTTTCAGAGTAGAAAAGTTGGAAGGAAAAATGCAGAATAATTAACAGTAGTTAACTAACTAATAAGGGAAATTTCCTATTTCCCTCATTCCTTCCACATTAATTTGAATCTTCTGTAGCAAAGAGTTGTCCTTCCTTCCTTCCTTCCTTGGGACTTTTATTCAACATACATCTGCATTATTAGGATGTTTAACAATAAGTATGTATTGCATTTGCAATTAAAAAATAAAGAAATTTAGACTAAAAGAGGAGAAATGTACTTTTACAAAGTCCCAACTAGGGACCTGGGCATATATACACACTCTTAGTTGCATCCTATGTCTATAACATGCTATATATTATATACTTCTCTCCAGACTTCCCCAGGCAGAATTTGGTTTGTGCCACACTTTTAGGATACCACTGATAGAAAACTTTCACACTCAACTATAAATATTTGGTTCTCTCACCTGACTGCATGTTTTTCCAGGGCCAGTACTAAATGCTACTGCCTGGAAAATAACATCTGTGAAGTGAATGGATCAGAGATAGATGGGTGAACAGAGAGGGGGTGGATGTTACTTCATGATTTGCCATCACAAATCTGTCAGGTGCTTCCTAGAAGTGGGTAGAAGTGGAGACATTCACTTCTTGCACTGCATTCCTAAGCCTGGGCCAGTAATAAGAACAAGAGGGAAACATGCTATTTCTTTCAAGAAAGCAATTTAATGTAATTCTGTAAATACCTTATAAGAGGAAGAATTTAGGATCTGAGACAGAGACAGCTAATGCTTGTGAAATATCCATTTGTCCTGCTACATGTCCTAACCTTCTCTGTAGTTAGGTTGAAGCTGTGTGCCTTAGAATTGGCCGGCAGACTACATGTGGAAATCATGTGGGTGACTGCTAGGCTGAGGCACAAGACAGCCTCTTCCATCCTTTCTTCTGCTGTGGCAATCTTGCAGGCCACATACTTCGGGAGCTGTGATTACGAGCTAGAATCATAGCTAGGGTTACCTCATCCACATCAGATTTTACATGAGTGAGAAGCAAATCTTTATAAGATTTAGCCACTGGATGTTGGGAGTTATCTTGCCACAGCAAAGCCTAGCCTTGCCTAAGTTATACATTTTTTAATAGGAACTGTAGCATGTCTGATTTATGGGTATTGTAGCAGCAGAGGTCATCCAGAAATTTTGCTCTCTGTTCAAGCATAATGGAAAATGGGGGGAATGAAAGCATTATTTGGCATAAATTCACCAAATATCCCCCAAGAAAATCAGTAGCAGAAGCTTAGCAGAGAGTGAAGAATTCAGCTCAGATATTTAGATGTCAAGTCACCAAGGAGGTGACACCTTCACCTGCATTTAAACTTCATATTCTTTCAAGATGCAGGCCTCACAAACTAGGGTTTTTCTCGTCTTAAAAGCTTAGGGATGAGAACTTATAGCCCTTTAGACCCAAAGATTTCTTGTAGAAAATCACTGAAACCAGGTATGCTTATTCTGCTTTAGTCTCTTCTCCTTTCGCCACAAATGTGGGCCCACATCATGCTCATGAAAATGGGAGGGCAAAGCTTAGTATGGGCTCTGAAAAGGAGAGGGAATTGGGTATGCACACTCTTGGTATGTAGAGGAGCTGTCTGGGACTTCCAGAGCCTGGAGACACTGGGTGAGATGATTTTGTGCGTGTCTGTGTGTTTGGGCAAGGACACATATATGCATCCTGAGGAATGGAATCGACATTTGGAAACCCTACCCCAGTTACCTGTAGTACATGATCATACCCACAAGCCAAGAAAAGGATATCTATCATTCATCCTTTTTTTCTTTCATTCATTCTATAAGCGCTCAATGAACAATTTTTTTACCAGGCATCATGTCTGGTGCCAAGGAAATAGAGATGGACATGTCACATTTCCTGCCCACAAGGTATTCTCACATGTTATCAAAGAAACACACTGAAGGTTCTTGGGCTTATGGAGCTCAAGATCTCCACTGTCTGGAGCTCACCAACCTTATAGGCTGAGGAGTCAGGAAAGAGCTGGGGCAGGGACCTGGAAGAAAGCCACTCTCAGACTGAGCGAAGAGGTCCCACTAGGTGGGAATGGAAGGGATGTGTTGAATGAGAGGCACTTAACCTATAAAGGTAAGAGAGTACACATTTGGAGGAGAGGGGAGAAGGAGGAGGTGAAACTGACTCAGATTCTCACAGTGGGAGGATGGTGACTCTATTCACTAAGATTGAAAGTCAGAAAGAAGAATTAATTTAGAGGGTAGGGAAAGGAAGAATGAGATTATTGATTTAGTTTTCAATTTGTTGAGTGTCAGGTACTCATAGAAAATCCACATGGGATTTGGAAATTTCAGTAGTTGAGAGAGAGAGCAGAGTAAGAGATACATATTATTTACAAAAATAGCAACTTCTATTTAATGGAGGCTCACTATGTATTATGTATGCTATACGTCCAATCTCATTTAATCTTAACTAGAAACCTATAAAATATTTTTATGCCCATTTTTTCAGATGAGGAAATGGAGGTTCTGTGCCCATGGTCACAGGTATCTGATTTCGGCCATTATGCTCTTTCTACTATGTGCCAGGCTCTCCAATTTTGGAGTCAAACCTGGTAAGAGAAAATTAAATCACCCAAAGTGAGGGTGGAGCAATCCTGTCCATTAGAACCTGATTTCTCAACCTCAGAATTCTTGACAATCTGGGATGGATAATTATTTGTTGTGGGGGGCCTTTCTTCACCAATAATTCACCCATCCCATGTGATGGGGCAGGGAGGTGGAGGGTAAAGAAAGGAACCAGTAAGGAGAGGTGAAGAGAAAACCAAAAGGAGCCCAGGGGAAGGGGTCCTGGGAAGCCCACCCATGCAGACTGAGATGCAGACAGTGGGGAGCCACTGAGGATTTTCAAGGATGCAGCTGTCAGACCACAGAGAAAGAGAGAGCTGAGGAGTAGGACAGATACAGACAACTCCTCCACTCTTGCAAAACACCCAGGGTCACCTCTACCAGCAGCTGCTGATGCAGGGTTGATTCCTGCCTGAGTAACCGCTGAAACAATGAAACAAAGCCTTCAAAACCACAGCTTCTGAATCAATTGCAAATCAGCATCAGAAAAATCAAGGCTCTTGCCTGGGATCATACACCATCAACATACTTTTGGGGTAATTCATAAGGAAGGGCTGGGGGCTTGCCACTGTCTGGACTTCATTTGTTCACTCATTGGGCACAGGTACCCCTGAGAGATGGAAGCAATACTGTGTACAGATGGAGACACAGGAACACATGGTGGGAAAGTGCTACACTTTTTATTTAAAGTGTTTCACTATTTATTTAAAGAAAAAAAAATAATTGAAGCATATAACTGAAAACAAAAACAATCTTAAAGAATCCCTGTCCCCACACCACACTCAAATATAAAATCATTTAACTATTCAGTGTTTTATATAGGAAAACGTAAAACCTTTACAATTAAAATAAAATCAGCTGCATGGGATTAAAGGGAAGAAAGAAGATATAGGAAAGGCAAATGAGTTGAGGAAGAGGAGAGAGGAAGACAAACAAAAAGGAAGATGCGTGAGAGGCAGATACCCACAGGGGACAAGAAGCAGGGGGGATGGCCAGCAGCAGATGGAAAGAGCAAGGCTGAGTCCTCTCTCCAGGCCCCAGCAGGAAGAAAGGAAAGTGCCCATCCACCTTGTGGCCCTCTGGAGCCTGGGGTCTACATAAATTGTCACTGCTCTCTCAAATGCCAGTTCACTGCAGAGAAGCATTATTCAACAGTCCGAGGCTCTGCTTTGATGAGGACTAGCACAGTGGTGGCCCTGGGACCCTGTCACATCAACCTGAGAACCACATGTAAGAGGGTGGCCTGAATGCACAGCCTGCTGGCCAAGAGCTCTTGGGGCCTGAGCCTCCCAGGCCTGGCTCCAGGAAGAGGCGACTGCCCACCCCTCTGAGTCAGTGGCCCCAGAGGGAACCTCCCCACCAGCTTGTGTTCCAGGCACCCTTGAGTCTCCCAACGCTCTCAGCATCAGTGGGGCTCCTGCCCTCTGCACTCCCACCGAGCCTGCAGGAGGCACACTCCCTTGGACCATCTCCCCTAACAGCAGCTATCATCCTTATTTTGCAGATGGGTAAACTGAGGCCTGGAGACTGAAAGCCAACCTCTGTTCTTCCACTACACAACAGGCAGAACAAAGAGTCTATGTATCTTCTTTTTAATAAGAAACCCTTAAAGGTGGTTACATAAAATTCACACATACACAATGCATGTGAAAACAGCTTTGTAAATTATAAAGGATTTTACAAATGGTAGTTGTTATCATTAAATTTATTCTCAATATAGGGAACACATTGTCCTCTAGTCCTGCGTATGAACCTACTTTCAAAGGGGCTAAGGCCCACTTACAGAGTTCTTTCTATGCTATTATACAACTAAGCCAAAAAAATAACAGTGCTCTCAAAAGCTATGCCTAACCTCTGCTTCATCCCTGCGTGGGCACAGTCTTGTTTGTTTTTCAAAACCCACTTCTTAAGCAATGAAGAGCTCTCAGCTGCTTCCCACAAATTCCCGGCAAAAGTGCAGGCCCCAGCTACTCTCATAAAGGCAGACCCCGCTCTGCAGCTGGATGGATGATTTCCATCTCCCTGCCCAAGGGGATAGGGGGGAGAGAAACCCCCACCATTCAGAGCAACTGGGCCAACCTTTTGGTGCTGTGACTCCTTTGCTGAGCACCTACTATGTGTCTGGGGGGCATACAGTATACGGTGAGGAAAGTGTGAAATTTCGAAGTCTTTGGCAGTATTTTGCAAACATTGTAGAAGGCTGCTTCTGTTGTCTTGTGAAGTACTTAGAAGTATGCCAGGGTGTGGGTGTGGGGGTCACCTAGGTTTCCTGTAGGCTTCCACTGGTCCTGGAGTATGTGGGCTTGGACAGCATTCCTGCCTCCCCTGGGAGAGCTGAGCACTGCAGTGAAAAGAACAGCAAGAACTAGAAAACTGGGCTCCTCCACCTCAGCCCACATGGCCTCCTCCAGCCTCAGCTTGCTCACCCGTGAAATGGTAACACTAACACTTGAACACATCGGAGAGTTGCCAGGAGGCCCAGACTCCAGCTCCAGCCAATCCAGCAGGAGATGGCTAGGAGACGGCCGGATTCTGCCACTGGACTGGAAGGAAGCACGAACTGCTTGGACGAATAGGAAAGAATGCATAGCAAGGAAGGTCTTCTTCTGTGGGAAAGCACTCTTGGAATGGGTAAAATGTGGAATAAATATAATAAGAAAACCAGCTGACTGGTGTCTTCACTATTCCTTCAAGCACTAAATGATAGTAATGGCTTTTATTCTAGCAGCTACATTTACTGAGTGCCCACGGCTTTATCTACAGCATCTAGAACAGTACAATCACGACCTTCAATGAATACATTCTTGAATGAAAGTTAATCATTATTCTAAGCATTTTACAAGCACCTCATTTAAACAGGAGGAAGCCTGCAAGAGGGGGGTAGAGAGTCTTTTTTATATCAGCCTTTTATTACTCTCTAGACCCCATGAAGCCTTGCTTCCTCCCTCTCTCCCTCTAAAAACTCCTAAGGTAGAAGGCCCAGCTAACCGGAGATTCTGAGCACACAGAGGCTGAGCCAGTGGTTCCTTCAAACCATCTGTACAATGGGGACTGACCTCATCAACCCCGAGGCTTGATGGTGAACATGGGCTTCACACACCATGGGGCTCAGGGTGGGTTAGTTTCCACTGTTGGTATTAACCACCAAATTAAATTCCACTTCAGCTGCCCTCCCCCGGCTGACTGACAGGACAGATTCCTGAAGTCATTCCCCCGACCTCATTCTTGTGTCAGTAAAAATACAGAAAGGCTCAGTGGTGGGCTTGGCTTAATACAATATCTGGGAACCATTTATGAACCTCTCGGAAGAGCCCAGACAATTTCAGCATCAAACCCAAATGTCAGACGGCGCTCCCTGGGACGGCCACAGAGCAGGGATCCAGGAGCCACTCGTGAGCTAGGTGTCCTGCAGAGAGCAAGTCGGGCCCTCTCCCCACTTCACCTCTACTGGGCTAGAATGTCACAGAAGCTGCTGATCACCAACCCCGCATGCCCAGTGGGCTGGTACACTCGATGGTTAGCATGCAGCCTCCATGGCCTGACTTCCCTCCCCTGAGACACGGCCTTGCCTATGTAACCCCTGGGGAACGTGAACAAGCAGTAGCTGGCAGGGGAAAGGATTCAGAGAGACAGTTCCATTATTTAGATCCCTTTTACCCTTAGAGATAATAATAATAATGAATAATCGTACTCTGTGCTGGGCATTGTTCTAAGAGCATTACTAATATGAATTTATTCAGTCCTCACTATCATTCTATGTTAGGTAAAAATACCCATTTATAATTGAGGAAATTGAGGCACAGAGAGGCTGTGTAACATGACTAAGGTCACACAGCCATAAGTGACAGGCACAGAGCCATGCTCTTAGCCACAGCCCCTACCCACACCACCATCTCACTTCTTGGCCTGAAGTGAGAACCTGGAGGCAGATGGACATGTGGACATGATAGTGTCCACTGTAGCTTATGGAAACAATGGTTATTGTTAATACTCCCACACTAGTTTCAGACCTTATAAAATCAGTGCAGCCTAGAAAGCAGAATTACGTATCTATGAGCAGAGTTGTTGAATTGTCTCAATTTCAGAACCAGGATGAAATAGTAGCCTCATCTGGACCATATTTGCTTCAACAATTCTTGGAAGTGTTCTTAAAATTAATGGACTGATTTAGAAAATCAAACATCAATCCTGTCTCAAGAGGACCATCCAACTCTCTACAACTCTCTTGGTACCTGCCAGCCAGCAACCTTTGTCTCTCTATTGCATATAAACCATGTAACAAGGACCCTTTGCAGAAGTGGAGCCCTTGTGTACCTGTGTCTCTTGTGTCCTGGGGCAAGAAGGTTCCCCACTTGGACAGTCCCCAGATGTCATCCTAGAAGCGATATTTAAGACCCAAGATGCATCATGAAGCTGTCTTGTCTCAGTTCAGTCTCAGAAAGAGATGCTCACTCACACTCAATTCTCTTGCAGGCCTGTGAGGGGAGCATAGACGGTTAAATTCTGGGTGCTGAGATGGAGCGAACACACTGTGTCTGGGCAGGGAGGAGGGCACATAGAGTATGGATGGATGACATCCCTGCTGCATCCCAGAGGTTGCCCATTAGACCAAGACCCCAACAATCATTTGAACAAACAGTGCAGAAGTCAGGTGGGCACACCAGACAGTTTCGTCTACTCCAAAACTGAGCTGACATAAGACGTTTTTCCCAGGCCCAGTTAATCAAAAACCAAAACCCCAACACATGTCATCCTGTACCCAGTCACCACAAAGCCTTTTTTTGATTTAGAGCTTAATTAAGAAAAACAGAAAGAATCAAGATATGGTTTCATGATGGCATTGAGCCATTTTCCCCTGTACTCCTAACTTCCCGTATAAAGAAAGCATTCCGTCATTTAGCACCTTCTCACCGAGACAACAATAGGCTACATTTCTCCAAGAACAGTCTTGAATCAACAGACGGAGAAGCAACAAGAGTAGCTGTTGGTCTGCAGAGCTAAGGAAGACAATGATTAATGGGTTTCCCAGGTCTCCTATCAGCTGGTTCAGATGCCAAGTTTAGGGACTGTTCTTAAAATATGTTACACCAAAGACCCTCTCACAAGCACTCCAGGGAGTAGGAGATCAGCCTTTGCATTCCCAATGCATGAGTTCAGACTGGAGGTGAGCCAGGGAACGCCAAGGTGGACAGAGGAAGGGTCAGGAGAGGTCTAAGAGCCTCCGATTCTCACTGCTGCTCCAAGAAAGGAAGACTGACATTCCCACGGCGACATGAAGACACCAGCTCCGACTCAAACAATGGGCTGTTTGGCTTGGCCTTTAATTAAAGGAAAGATGGAATCACAACCCCATAAAAGAGAAAACTCCTAAGGTAGAAGGCCCAGCTAACCAGAGATTCTGAGCACACAGAGGCTGAGACAATGGTTCCTTCAAACCATCTGCACGATGGAGATTGACCTCACCAACCCCTGAGGCTTGATGGGGAGAGCCTTTCTGTATTTTTACTGACACAAGAATGAATCTGCATACACAAAACAAAATAAATTAGATGCTGAAGGTCATATAAAGCTGCAAATGCTATCCATAGCAAGACCATCTACTAAATCCCCTCATTTTACACAAAAGGAAACACAACAGAGTAGGAAGGAAGAGAGAGACAAATTTACTTTTTTGAGGACTTCCTATGTGCTGGGAATGATTCTTTATGTGTATGCTAAAGCCAGTAAGTTATGTGCTACATTGCTGTTTTTTGTGCAGGTGAGTAGACTGGGGCTCGAGCTAATGAAGTAATTGGCTGAGGGTCACAACACTACTAGGTGGAGGAGCAGAGACTGGACACCAGGTCCATCCAGGCTCTTCCAGGACGCGCCACTGCCTCACACAGTGAGGCCCACACAGCTCCTGACTCCTGGTTCCTCGCTCTATTACAGTAGACTGGGGCCCTTAACCATTCTGATGCCATGAAACTGTGGCAACCTGGGGAAGCCTACGGACACCTCCTTAGAACAATGTCTTTAAATGCACACAACAAAAATTTTAGCACTTTAGCAAATCTGACAATATGTTAAATAACAAAATCTAGCTGCAGGTCTAATTATTTTCCAAATGGTAATAAGTGAGATCCTTAGATTGAGATATCTGTAACACCTGCAAGGTAAATGAACAGCTCTATGGGTTCTATTAGTGACAAAATCACAGGTACTCCTAATGTAGGTTTATTACCTATATTTGTAATTGAAGGCAATGTTAAATTTCATTTAGAGGTTAGTGGAAATAAAGAATTTTTTTTTCCCATCCAAGTTCATAGACCCTTGATGGTTAAAAATCTCTGTACTAGGCTAGCACTGTGATGAATTCCCAGCATGGGTGCCAATGCTTTCCTTAAACATGAAGAACAGAATAATAAGTTACCATTTATCAAATGCTGACAATGTTGCAGGTCCCATGCTAAGCTAACTCATATCCTATTTTATAACTCTTTGAAACTGGTAATACTATTACCTTTATTTTACAGATCAGAATATTTGGGTTTCAAACTTGTGTCTACTCGACTACTACCTACCACATGTTCAAGTTTCCAGGATATTGTAATTAAAAAGACTGCAAGGCAAACTGTTAAAAATTATTTTGAAACTACCTAATTGGCTGTGAGAATTTTGAATCTGCAGACACAAAACAAAATAAATTAGATGCTGAAGGTAACACAAAGTTGCAAATGCTATCCCTAGCTCAAAATTTCAAACTACCAAATCCATCAAAATAGCCTCATGGTTCCAGGAAGTTAACTGAGAATCTCTATTAAGCAAACACTCAAATGTGAAATGCTAAAATGGTAAATTTGTAAATACAAAATAATGCTGTTTGTCCATTTAAAATATTTCAGGCAGGATTTCCTTTGAAAATAAAGGTAAGAATAAAGTCTGAGCCCTCTCTGTATCCTACCACCCAACATTAAGTATTCAAGAAAAGGTGCGGGTGGAGAGAGGATGGATTTCATATATTTCTGAGAGTCATTGTCAGCAAAGAAGTCCTCAAACAAAGGTCAATCAACTGAGTGTTAAAGTCTGAGACCCCTGGTTGGAGGATTCTTACATTCTGCCACTCACCCCATAAAATTCTAGGTAAGTCCCTTACCCTCATTAAGCCTCAGTTTCCTCATCTAAATGGGAAGGACAATCCCAGCCCTTATTACCTCAGAAAGTTATTACAAAAGTCAGATGAGATACTGGATGCAAAACTGCTCTGTTAGCTGAAAAGATTTATACGATTGTGATGTGCTGTTAAACTTGAATGGCTGGTAAGTCATTCTGAATGATTTGAAGCCCCAGAATAAGTCTGAAAGGAAAAATACAAGAGGTGTCTATGGAACAAGAGGGGATCATAAATCAATGCCTCTCACACCTGTTGCTAAAGGCAAATGTGCTTTACAGAAAACCTTCCTGCCAAGAAAATACGATAAAACTGGAAGAGTTTGGACCTGCTAATAACTCAGGTTTATAGTTCCCTGTAAAGGAGCTCATACAGCCTCCCCTCTCCTAAGGACTATGGATCACAGTTTATACCTGGGCATCTCTCTAAGGAGAAGAGTTTGCAGAAGGTGACCTGCTATCTCAATGCCTGGAAGAGGCCAAGCAGAAGAGGACACAAAGGTGGCCATGGGCTTTGGCAATTCAGAGGCTGGTAGTGACCTTGAGGAGAGCACTTTTGGTGGTGCAATGGGAATGAAGCCCTATTACAGGGGTTGGGGAATTAGCAGGAGGTGACAAGGTGAGAGCGAGGAGTACAGATATGATATTTTCCAGGAATTTGGTTGAGAAGGGGAGAGGAAACAGAGATGATGATGTCTGATTTTTTTGTGAAAAGTAGGATGGCCACTTAAAGGGAAACGGCTGGAAGGGTAAAGAGGGAGTTAAAGGATGGGAACTGGGACAGAAAGCAAACTGGCTAGATTTTCTTTAAAGGCTGTCCAAGCAGCACTAAATGCTCAGTATTAAGTTATCATAACCTGATAATGAAACCTACCAGTAGGGCTCTGCTACTTCATCCAACCAGGCCAGGCAGCCCTGAGGGGAGGACACAGAGTAAAGGACTCCCATCTCCTAAGGTGGCTCAGCCTGTGAGCAAGTGCAGTGGAAAGCTGTCAAATATGACTGCCAAGACAGAACACGGGCTCCAGAATGGGCAAGAAAATAAAGCCAAAGGGTGGGGGCTGACAGATGGGTACAAAAGGGAGGAGTTGGTTGAGGACAAAAATCTGGGTTTGTAGCAGGTTCTGTGAGAGCAACATAGTGGGAGAAGCAGCAGCTCAGAGTTGTGATTAGAGAGGGGCATTTCACACTAAGAATCCAAGTGGGGCAGTTCTGGGTGGTGGCAAATTCCTAGGCGTGGCCCTGAGAATGGGTGCCCAGGTGAAGGTGGGAGGTGAAAGCTACTGAGTCCGCAGGTCAAGGATCTCTGAGGACAGGGTGTTCAGTGGGCTGGACTTTGAAAGTGCTGAACCCTGAATGCCGATCAGAGGCAGGATGGAGAAGAGGGTGACGGCAAGGAGAGGAGTGTAGATAGACTGTAGTGTGTGAGGAGGGAGTTGTGGAAAACCAGCCCGGTGAGGCAGGGGACAGGCTGATGAGACAGGGTAGTGTTGAAGCTTTAATCGATAGGTACTGGGGAACCACTGAATTTGAGCTAAGAGTGACAATCAGGGCTGGGCTTTGGAAGGGTGACTCTGCAGGGGTCATTAGCTGGGCTGCAGGGGAAAAAGGCTAAAAGAGTTTGGAGACTGGCACCTGTGAAAACTTGGGTAACAGAGCAGTGCTTAAACCAAAGTAGAGATGGCTGGAATGGAGAGAAGGGGGTTGATATGAATAAAATTGTAAAGAAAGCTGAAACAGGACTTGACAATAGATAGGATGTGGGTGGCAGAAAGGAGGTAGGAACCTAAGATGATTGTATGGTTTTGAGCCTTTGGGACTTGAAGAAACACAGGAAGAGAAGGGGTTTTGAAAAGAAGATGGTGTCAGCAGAGCATCCTAAAGAAGGTACCTAAATGGGGTCCTGGGGCTCAAGAAGGAGGTACGGGCCAGAGATACAAATGTGGCAAGCCGTCTTCATGGAGGTGACAGCTGAGTGCAGCTGAGATTTCCCCTGAACAAGCAGATCCACCAGAAGCAAAAGAAAGTTACGAGACACAAATGCTTAGAGGACACCAAGTGTGTATTATGGAAAAGAAGAGCATGAAAATGACTTTTAAAAATGGGTCAAAAAAAGTTGTGTCACAAAAGCCAATAGGATAGTTTCAAGAAGAAGGACATGGTTAATTTACCAGGCACTTTAAATGTTTTATGTGCATTTCTTATATAATCTTCACCCCAAACCTATCAGATAACTATTATGAAACAGAGGCTCAAAGAGACAAGGTCACATGGTAAGCAGCGGAGCTGGTATTCAAAGAGAGTTCTTAGAGTAAAACCTAAACCCTTCACAATGGCCTACATGAAAGGCCCTTCAAGCATCTGGTTGCTGTTACCCCATCCCTCCTCCCCAAGCTCACCTCGGACCACCCTCTCCTTTGCTCACAGCACCCTGGACCCCTCTTAGCTGCCTTGCTGCTTTCTCCCAGCTGGCAGAGAGCTTTCCTGCCTCAGGGCCTTTACACCACCAACCTCTCAGAAGAGTCAGCTTTTTGCATGGCTGGCTATTTCTCACCTATAGATTTCAGCTTAAATGTCACCTCCCAGAAAGACCTTCCCTAACACCCCATCTAGAATTGACTCCCCTCCCTCAGATGCCTCTATCATAATCCCCTGTTTATTTCCTTCTTGGAAAACCATTATAAAATTATCTTTGTTTCGGTGTTTATGTTCTTTCCCCACTAGATGGAAAACTCCATGAGGGTAGGGGCCTTGTCTGCTGTCTCCATCCTTACCTCTACTTCCTAGCACAGAGAATTGGCACTCAGCAGTGAATGAAGGAATGAATACACTCCTTCTTGTACAGTGTTAGGTGCTATGGACATTCAAAAGGATTTCCTTCTTCCAAGAAGACTTCAAATCTGAACAGCCAAGCCTGCCCCAACCTTGGGCAGCAAGGCTGGTTTCAGCCTGTCCCCTAGTCTACTGGTATATGGTGAAAGAACAAGCTTTTCCAAGACATGATGAGCACAGGATACAATAAATTCTTTAGGCCTGAGATACTTATCATAAATGGGAGAGAACCTAGTCTACTCTTTACTTTTTCATCCCCAAGATTCCACAATTCCTTCCATAAGGAAGTCAGATCATGTCACTCCATGCTCAGAAGCCTCCTATGGCTTTGCATCTCATTCAGCATAAAACCCAAAGTCCTTCCAATGGATTCAAGGCCCGACATGGTCCAGGAACTACACTCCCTCTCTGGACCAGTCTCTTACTTCCCCTGCTCCTTCTGCTCCAGCCACATCGGTCCACTTGCTTTTTTGAGAACATACTGAGCACACTCGCTTGTCAGCATCTCTGCACCAGCTGTTCTTCTTTTGCTAGAATTCACCATCTCAGAGAAGCTTTCCCAGAACATCCTACATAAAATCCGCCTCTGCTCATAGCACCCGTTTCTCTCGTCTTTCCTTTTTATTTTCTCCCTAGTACTTACCACTGCCTACCACACACACTCAGACCACAAGCAACTGTTTATTGTCTGTCTTTCACTAAGTAGAATGTACAACCCAAGAGGGCAGGGATTTTTACTTGTTTTCTTTACCGCTGTATCCCAAGTGCCCAGCATGTATAGACATTTAAAAAAATCTGCTGAATGAATTAATAAATGTGAAAAGTTTAAATCAGGGACAGCAATTTTACAAATAAGAGTAAGTGGAAGGGATCACTTTCTTAAAGCTAGAAAGAAGCAATAAACAGCTGGCTATTAAACATCAGTATACAAGATAGCTCTTTGGTTGTCGGTGTAAATGAAATTCCCCCTGGACTTATCCCACAGATTTGGTCACGAGGGAATTTGCATGGATATATTCTTGAGATTTAGACAGCTTTCCCCTTGATAAAGGATCCAAGAAACAAAGCTTCCCACTGCAGAATTCCCATGAACAAACTTTTGGCGATTGCTTGCCACCCTCTATTCATATCTCTTAAGACCTATGATGCACTGCAGGAGGTGTGGAGTACACCAGGTTGCGGGCAATATGTTACACACAGCTGAAGGCTCTGAACAGTATGAATGCTGGAATATTCTGGATTTGTATTCCCAAGAAGCTGCATAGATGTTTAAGGTGAATACAATTTTTATGTAACATCAGTTTATATAGAATATGTAAATAATGTATATACTATTTTATTTATAACTTATTCCCTTTAAATACATACTTTTATAACTATATATGTTATATACTTCGATATTTTAATTGCTATATATGCTAATTCATGTCGTGTAGGGAGCTGGCAGCTCATATCTGATCATCTGATAATTACTGAGGTCTGCGTGGCCTCCCATTCCGTCTCTTCAAAAACTCAGTTGCTGAAAGGCCAAGTAAAAAAAGTCCCAATTGCTTGAAATTTGAGGCATTTGGTTTTCTGATACATGGATGATGTTAAAATGAAGAGAAAGATTAGAAATCCAGGGTCTTCTCAGTCTTACCTGGCAGCCAGACTCATGGGGAGGAGGATTTCAGTTGGTGAAAACTTTGCTCCAAAACATAGTACAAACCCAAAAAGAAAAAAAAAAAAAAAAGGCAGCCATATTTGCCTTGAACAGCTGGGGATGGTGGGGGAAGAGGGGAGGGCAAAGGACTCCACCTTCACCAAGTCCCAGGGCTACACTGCAGCTAACAGGCCAAACCCACCCAGGCCAAATACCTCATGACAGAACGGAAATGTCTGGCTTCCTAAAGCAGTCCCCTGAGGAGGGGAGGGGCTCACTACAGGGTCATCCTGGTGCACAGGAGGAAGTACCTGCTCCCCACAGAGCAGGAGGCCCTGGGAAGTGGTCCTAGAGACAATGGCAAACTCAATGAACTTGTATTGAATGCTCATTATAGGCCGTGCACTATCCTAAGGATTTACAATTATTAACTCATTAATCCTCACAGCAACCCTACTATATGTGGGCCATATTTTCAGGTGGGGAAGCTGAGGAAACAAGGAAGAAAGTAGCTGCTCATGCCTGTATAGCAAATAAATGGCAGAGTAGGATTCAAACCCAAGCCAGCTGGCCCCGGAGCCCAGTCTTCCCTACTCTGTACCTAATGGGGCCTGTCATGAGAGTGTCCCAGAAAGCAAAAACTAACACCCCAGCCAACACAGACATTCCCTAAATTTAGGAGTAGCGAGAGGAGGTGCCAAGGGCCAGGCAGCCTCAGAAAGTGGCAGAGAGACGATCTGGAGAACCGAGTGATGTTGAAGTTATCCAGCAAGAGCGCCATCAGATGACTGTGTGCCTGCCTCATGTAAAGTACCTTATGCCATATATGATGGGCAACAGTAGTATCCCTGCGAAACTGCTTCCAATTACATGGATTCAGGTCAGGACTAGGCGGGGGGCCCAGCAGACCAGGCAAAGAGTAACGGGCCAAAAGGCAATCAGATGCAGGTTCTGCTCCATGGAAGGGTTTTCTCTGTTGACATCTCTGCAGGCATTTGGGAAACCTGCTGAGGGACTCCAGGCCTTCCCTGTGGGCCCCCAGTGCTTCCAAAACTTGTTCACAGGGAGGCTGAGGTGCAGCCCAGTCTGGTCAGGCTGGGTGATAGGTTCCCTGTAGCTAAGGGCTTGGTTGGGCCATTCAGGCCATGATTCCAGGGGCATCGGAGACTCTTCCTTTAAAAAGAGAGAGCTACTTTCACTGGGAACCAGGTGGCCCAGGAAGGATGCCAGTTAAAACCAACTGCACTCCAGCTTCCTCCATGAGACTCTGCAACAACCACTCTCTGAAAGCCTGGCTGTAAAGCCCTCCTGGAAGAGGCCTGTTTACCTGGATCCATTCTAGAGATGGGTCAGAGTCTGCAAACATACAGCAATCCAACCTTTATGGTGTCTTCCTCCATGGAGCAGAAGGAAAGGGTAGGACAGGCCTCCCCAAGGGAAAAGGCCGGGTGCCAGGGACCTCTTGGGGTGAGACTTCCTGGTTACTTCCTTCCCAGTCCATGCGGCGGGCCAAGCCCATGCTGAGTGTTTGAGGATGGCCTCAAATGGTGCCAAAAGGGCCCAAAGATCAGGAGACCTTGATGTTTCCAGGGTCCTCTAACCCACTGAGGAATTTTCACTGGAACCACTGCTGCAGCTCTGCTAGAGGCAGTGACTTCTCGGGAGGGCTCTCAGTTTTTCTAGAGAGCTGGTTTATTGAGGATAGGTCAGGTGTTCTGCTGAACTGAAGGGACCCCATAAAGGGGAATGGGGGAGGAAAGAGGTGCTCCACAAAGTACCTCAGATCTGAAATACAAATTATTTAAATAATACAAATGATACATGAGCTAAAATTTACTAAAGGGAAGGAAAAGTAGTAAGACATGTTTCTGTGATTGAAAATAAAAAATTTAGGAGTCAATGAGTGTTCTTTGTCTTAACTAATAAAGCTAGTTCTGCTGCTGTGTTGCTAACCAGAGTGTCCTGTCTGGCCAAGACCACAGGGCATGCCAGGACAGTTAGTGTCCTATGTAACAGCAAACTTCACCTTTGTCCTTAGAAGCAAAAACTGGCAAGACATTCAATATCCCAGCTTGCCTTGCAGCTAAGGTACTCATTTGACACTGCGCCAGCCAGTAAGTTACATTTGACTATTACTAGGGTTTTATTCATGCATTCATTCCACAATTATATTTTTAATATTGTGGTAGATATGGAGCTACAGCACCCAGATCCCCCTTCAAGGAAGGATTTGAGACCCAACTGCAGGAAGTGTTATCAGCAGATAGCCTCCATCTGTCAGCTCTTCAGGTCAGCCTCAGAGGCTGAAAGCCTCTTTGGTCACATCTTTGCTGGGCACAGCTTGCATCCAGGAGCTGAACGAGGCAGGGAGCATAAAGGCTTAGCCATTTTGTCTTGGCACAGGATACTCTGACCAACAATCTCACTCCTGAGCTCCACACCAACCTGGCTAAGACTTTGTCGGCTCTTGATCACAGTTTGACTTTTTCCTCTTGACCAGTCCTTTCACAGGTATTGATCGCTAAAGAATATCTTGCACTCCAAACTGACTCTCAGCATCTGTTTTTGAAGAAATCAGTCTGCAACAAATACCTACTATGTGTCAGGCATTAGTCTACGTGCTAGAGAATTAGAAAGGAAAGACACACTCCTGCCCCTGTGGAGCTTATATCTTAACAGCGTTTTTAGGAACACTCTAGTATATGATATGGATATGTATGTATCTAATGCAGCCCCTTCTACCCTTCTACCTTCTTGAGGCTATGATGGCTGGAGCTGCAGCAGCCATCTTGTAACTATAAGGTGACAAGTATGATGGAAAGGCCTAGAAATACACTGTCCAATACAGATGCCACTAGTCACATGTGACTACTGAACACCTGAAACATGACTAGTCTGAATTGAGATGAGCTCTGAGTGTAAAAGACACATAGGATTTGGGGGACCTAATATGAAAAAAAATAATAAGGTAAATAATCTCAATAATCATTTCTTCATACGACTACATTTCTTTAACTAATGGTGAAATGACAATATTTTGGATATATTTAGGGCAAATAAAATACATTATTAAAATTAATTTCACCATTTCTTTGTACTTTTTTATTGACTATTAAAAATTTTTTAATTATATATAATGTGGCTCACTTATATTTCTACTGGACAGCACTTGGGCTAGAAAATCTCAAAGACTTCAGCAACTGAGCTCCAGGCCCCATCTATATCCAGACATCTCATTAAAAACAAGTCTCTATCTGTTTATGTCTCTGTATAAGGGCTTTCACTTACTTGCAGCTGTATGCAATACCTGTGGATTCAGTGTGGGGAAAACAACCTAGGGATTGGGCCCAAAGAATTGTCTAGGACCAGTTCTGTGGCAGGAGGCTGAACTCAACCTTGTACCCTACCCTGTCAAGTAAGATATATTAGACAGATACATTCACACCACGTGGAAAAATTCCCTGGCCAGGGAATATACTAATTTCCAAGACAATTTTTAGAGTGAGAAGAAAAAAAAAAAAGAATAAAAGAAAAGTAGAAAAGAGGGAAGCCAGGATAAACCTTCCAGTCTGGGAAGTAGAGAGTTAAACTGCTTCATGGTTTCCTTTTGCCCTGCCCAGCAGCATACACTTATTTGGATAATTCTGGCTAGAGATTCCCTAAGGCCTTGTGCAACCCTGGGTGGGCCAGGAACTGCAAGAGGGTTTTCTTTTTTCTCCAAGAAAAAGGATGCCCAGCCCGTCAGCCTCAAGGGCCAGCTGGGCAATTCCCCTGTCTCCCTTGAAGAGCTCCAAGAGTGGCCGAATGCTAGTCGGGTCCCAGACAAGGCTGTAGTCCTGATCCCTGCACCACAGAGAGAGGAAGCACAGGGAGAATGCACAGATGCAAATCTGGACAGACATTTAAATAAGGAAATGAAGGGATTGGCTGGTACTGGCTTCTGCAAACCCACTCTAAAGGCTTGAAAAATACCAGGGCTCACACCCTGTGGAGCTCCAGAAAGAAGCCCCTTGTGCTACAGAGTGCCTTCATCAGTTGCTGAGCATCATCCTCATGCCAAGCCTTGTGCTGGGTGCTCAGGACCCAGGGATGAAGCAGACTTGGGCCCAACCCTTAGGGCGCTCATAGCTGAGTGGGAAAGAGACAAACAAAGCAATCGATGCGGGACACTGATCAGCAAGATAGCAGTAAGACCAGGGTGTCTGGTAGCCCACAGGGATACCAAACCCAGATTAAGGATGGAATAAGAAAAGGGGGGAGTGGGGAGGAGGTCAGGGAAGGCTCCCAGGAGGAGGTGATGCTTACTTGATGTGAGTCATAAAGAGAATAAGTTAGCCAGTCAGAAAGGGACCCCTGTTCAGCACAAATGACCCAGATTTTCAAAGAGCCCTAAAACCTCTCATTACTGGATGAAATTTTGAAGAGGAAAGTACATATTTGTATCTGTTCTTCTTTTAAAGAAAATTCACCTTCACTGATAAAGCTAACTTCCTAATGAAACCATGTATATGAAACTATTTTGTGAAACTATCCAAATGGCAACTGATAACAGTAATAAATTTATTGTTGTTATATGTGGCAATCCCCACCATGTTCCCGCTAAACTGCTCTTCACTCAATTCAAGCCATCCAGCACAGACTCCAAGACCAGAGGGTGTCCACCCCAATACCCACTCAGCAAGGCCAAGGAAATCCAAGTAGGCCACATCCTACCGGGGCATATCCTTTAAATAGGACTCTTTTTGGCACTCTCACACGCTGCTGGTGGGAGTGTCAACTGGAAGAACCTCCAGGGATGAGAGTGTGACAATGCCTATAATATTTTAAATGCAATGGGCATACCCTTTGACTCAGAAACTCTCACACAGATATGCTTTCATGAGTATAAAAAGATGTATAAGGAAGTGTAGTGCAGCACTGTTTTAAACAGCAATAGATTGGTACCAATATAGTCAGTTAAATAAATTCTACTATAGCCATAAAATGGGAAACTATAAAAAAACAGGAAAACATAAAGGGGTTAGATCTATACCTAATGATATCAAACAGTCTCCAAAATATATTTTTGAGTGAAAAGAGCAAGGAACAAAAAAAATGTGTATAGATTTTTTTCTCCTAACAAAATCGGTGGGATGTACATAAACACACACACGTACTTAAATGTGGGAACATTCAGGAAGGGAACAGAAAATAGTACAGTAGTTGTCTCTAGGGAGGGGAAGTATAGGTCTGAAAAAAACAGACTTCCTTGCACAATATATCTTTTGTACTATTGGATTTTTTTTTATCATGAGCATGCATTTTTTAATAAAAGAAAATTAGTTTTTCTTAAAAAGACAAAAAAATGTTGTCTTTGTTTATAAGTATATTTATAAAAATGAACCACAGTGGATTAACCACTTCCTACGAAGATGGCCAAAAAGAAAGTTTTGGTTTTTTTTTCATCTCAGTTTAATATTGCTGGGAACTGAATTTCCTGAACCTCATGTATTCTACCCAATGTGCACACACATGCACAACTCCACATACTTTATCTGGGCTTGTGATCCAAGTGTAGTAACTAACATAACCCAACTGGTAACCCAGGCTTGAAAACATGTCTGTTTTGACAATGCCAGCAATCCATTGGCAGAGAAGTAGACAAATTCAAAGTTCATCTATGCTTTTTGTTCATCTAGTACAGAATTTCACACCCCAGAAGCCAGCCTCTACTTTATCAGTTATGACTGCAACTGCCCGTATTAGGCAAAGTGGTACTTGACATGCCTCAGCACAGCAGAGCTGGCTTTGAGGGCCGGTGGTGGATGATTTCAGAGGTCCGGAATGTAAGATAGACTTATCCAGACCAAGAGATAGCAGCCTTCCGCTCCCAGTTTCACCCCTTCCACCCCTTTCCACCCTCTTAACCTACCTCTCTGCTTCCCCTGTGCCCCCTGTGCTACGCTTATGAAGCTCAGGAACCACATGAGAGGGGAACCCATGGCTGTGCTACCCATGGCTCTCCCATTGGGGAGCCACTGCAGGCACAAAGATGGGCAACGGTCATGTTTAGGAGCAAAAGATACGGGGTGACCCTGCTAGACACTCATAAAATACAGACATTTCTCTCTAACAAGGTGACACGTGAGTCTTCATTATATAGGCTGGCCTCATTTCTGCTGATGACAACAGTCCATGAGTCATTTCCTGCAAACGTGTTTTTATAGCATTGATGTAGAAATGCGTTCTGGTCTGTAATGGTTAGCCATGATGGAGTAACAATGGAGGGCAGTAGAGAGAACCCTGGATTGGGAAATAGAGGACTTGTTGTCAACAGTCCTCCATGTCTTCCACTGGACTTGGAGGAAGCCACACAGTGTTTAGCACAAGGCAGAGGGTTGATAAATGCTTGTGAAATGCTGAAGCCTGGATCCTCTCCATATGGTACTGAGACGTGTCCACATCAGTATAAAGGTTGGGGTTCTGGCTAAATTTTGTTTATTCACACTCTACCTGTGGCTAACCTGGAGCTTAGCTGTTTGCCTGGTACCTGACAGCCTCTAATGTGTATATGACTTAGCATTAACAATCAGCCCCATGCACCCTCATGCCCAGCATTTCTCATTTGGCTAATGCTCAGGGTAAACAACTACACCACAGCATACCTAAACAAGGTGTGTGAGCAAACCAGAATCTGTTCTCATCTGAAGACAGGGAGGACCCATGCTCTGTGTCCTGTTTGACTAGCAAAACCTCTTGACTAGCACTAGCCTCTTAGAGGATTCATGCATGAATCCAATATGGAGAGGACCTATACCATAATAGGAATACAAATAAATGGTCACCGCAGAGGAGACCTGTTCTTTATCTGCCCTGCGCCTCATGTCCCTGGGGACCTGGCCCTCCCTCATGCAAATCACATCATGCTTGAAAGGGCAAAGGGCTGCCAATCATAGTAGCCATACCCTTGGCCTTGGACACAATAATTGTTCCAGAAGTGGATCAGTCAGAATCCTTCCCTGAAATTTTGTTTTTTCAATATTGAGCCGGAAGAGAAAGATTCTAGCCTTTTGCATCATGGTGCTATAAAGATATGAACTAGAGGGGATCAACGTAGAGAAAATCTGTTTGTAGTAAGGAAGCATGGGTCCAACTCTGAATAAAACATCTAAAAGCTGGCTGGGAGGAGGGAGAATGGGAAAGACTGAGTGTCTGGACCTTCCTGTTTATGTAAGTTAAAAGATTTCCCTGTTTTGTTTAAGCTACTTTGAGTTGGGTTTCTGAAACATGCAGCTACAGTAAACTAACACAGTCACAATCCATACATGCAATGCATTTTCATGTGCATCTTCTGCTCCTTAGAATCTGTCGTTTTTATGAGATGGGTTTCTACACATTTGAAATGTTTTCGTGCCTCCTCATAAGAAAGGCATAAAATTTCCTGGGCAAGAACCACTCTTACTCAGCATCACTAGAGACATTTTCTTTCTCTTTGTACTTCAGGGACAAATGGTGACCTGCCAACCACAGGGTGTAGGAAATCTTCTATTTCGAGCAGTCAAAGCTTGTAAAATGGGGGCTAGCCAGACAGGCTAGGCAACCAGCTGGTGAGTTTTGAAAGACATCTGCATGGCAGTCAGCCCTCCATTCCATCTCTCACTGCTGGACAACTTCCTGAAGGTCTATCTTCAGATCGTCAAGACAGTCTCTCAACAGCCAGAATTGTTAAGCATATTGGGCAATGACATTTCATAATCGATCAGGAGACGCAAAAGCCCACTGTGAGAGAACATAACATAGCCTGGCTGCCTGACTTCTGCAGGACCCTAAAATCAAACTTTTTAAAAAAAGCTACCCTATACCATTACTGAGAAAGAGGATATCCTTTGAAAGCTAAAGTCCTCCCCCTCCTCTAACTCTGAAGAGCTGTCCAGTAAACTACAAATCATGAAGCTACAAGTTAGGAAGGGAGGTCTCAGGCAGAGTGCCTTCCAGGACACTGGTCCCACACCTGCTCCCCTCTTTTTCTCTAACACTCCCACCTCCTCCAAGGCTGAAGCTTGGCAGGTGATATGCAGGCACCACCTGGATGACTGATAGGCTCTGATTTGAAGTGGTGGATCGGTTTCAGCCTAATGGAACACTCCTCCTGTGCCCTTATAGTCAGTGCACAAAGGCTGGCAGGACCACAGCAGCTGTCTCCCCAGGGCAATGGAAAGCAGCTGTATCCCACGGTGGACTCAACAGCTCCTCATCACCAAAAACAAAAACACAACAGTCCCTATTGCCATGGAGAATTCAATCCTCTTGTCCTGGGATTGGCATTGGCTGGAATTCCAAAGGCTCCACTGAGCTACCTCCTGTGAGGTCTAAATACAGCACACTCGCTTTTAACCTAAACACACAGCCCAGGCCAGAGCCCAGGGCTGACAGCCCCCAAGGACTGGTGGGGAAGTCTTGACTTCCAGCTGCCCATTTGGTGGTGGGCATTTCAGAGATATCAGAGATGGGATATGCTGGTCAGCCCTATGTTGACTGATGTGTCTAGGGCAAAACAACCTGGGGAAGTAACTAGCTTGTAGAAGGTTAACTACAATTGTGATCCTGAGCAAAGAAATGCATCCTGGGTGTGGGGAGGAGGAGAGAGAAAGAGGGAGGCAAAGGCAGTAAGGACCAAAGACTTATTAGACAATTAATTAAAAAGTAGGGAATCTTTCTAAAACATGTGCTCCCAGGAGAACACAACTCTTTAATTATGCCTCTCCGTGGAACTTAAGGCACAAGCTCTGGCATAAAACAAGGTTGCCTTCTAGTTATGGGACCTTGAGCAAGCAGATGAACCTCTCAGTTTCCACATCTCTAAAATGGCCCAAAGGACTACTGCAGGTATTCAATGAGATCATGTACACAAAGTGTCTGGTGCATACAAGTTGCTAAAGAAATAACGGCCACCAGCTGCAGTAGTGGGAGTAATCATAGTAGTATTAGTAGGATAATGTCAGGCATTTTCTTCACTCCCTCAACCTTGCCTTTGGTTTCTCTGCCTCGGAGAAGGCACAAGAACACTTGTTGAGGCCATGATGACAAGATGGAAACTTCCAGCCAGGAGAAGCTGTTATTGCATTTGACAAAGGAGACCTTCAACAAAACAAAGCAATACAATTCTCACACCCAAATCTATTAAGAACTATAGATGGCAAAATAGCAAGAGCTTCCAAACTTCTCAACAAGTCAACCCACATGCCCCACAGGGTAAGAAATGTCCATATTGGCAGGGGAGGGAGGAGTCCCCTTACCTTGGTGTTCACACACGACTTCCCTCGCTTATACTCTTTGTGGGATCCACGCTTGTCCAATTTGTACCACAGGGCTTTGGCCTTCCAGGTGGTCACCTTGGATTTGAGCTTGGAATAGAAGTTTCTGTGGTCCGAAGGATCTAGGTCCAAGTGTCGTGTGAGGATGTTGAAGGCGTGGAGGGTGCCTTTGCATGTGGGAGCCTGGACGAAGTTCTCAAAAACCTGCCCAGCCTGGGTCTGCTTCTCATCCTCATTCTCCCCCATGTTTCAGAAGCTGTGTGGAGCAGTGGCGTGGAGAGGACTGAGGAAAACACCATGAAGTTCCTGGAGAAATGTCACACCTAGGAAAGTAGGTGGAGGCACAGGTGAGCTTTGTAGGCATTGAGAGAGTACTCAGGAAATGAGTGTTCAGAAGTAAAAATAAATTATCTGCATATACTAAAAATATAAACCGTCAATAGAAAATGTATAGTTGTACCTTCTAACCTGGCAATGCTCTTAAACTGTCACTCCCTTTCTCCCCAAAACCCCACTCCTCTCACCAGGTGAAGAGCATCACAGACAGCTCAAGGCTATACGCTGGCTGATGTCAACATTACCTGGCTGATCTTGATATGAGGGGTATGAGCCAGATGATGGGAAATGGTAACTAACAAAAGGAAAAACAGAAGAGTGCACTAAATTTAGCACCACTGAAAACGAACCATTTTGGTGCTGCAAACTGGTTGACTAATATTAATTAGTGCACAGACACAAACATCCAGAGCACATTCCTTTCTAGGTTTCATGGCATCCCACCTATCTTTAGTTGAAAGTCTTTCTTCCTTAGTTACCAGAGGACAAGTCTTTCCCCTATACAGATGATGAACAGCACCTTCTAAAAACTTCTCTCCGTTCCTAGTATCCGTTAAAAGTGCACCATCTACCTCAGTCAGACATACAGAAAGACAGAGGGACACAGGGGCCTTCTCCTCCCACTGTGCGAAAGGAGTCTGGGCTTTGTAAGCTCAAACTGTGAGCTATTTGGAACAAGTGTTCAGAATGATGGGAGGGAAAACAGGGGAGGGTGTTCATTCACATCACAAAAATAGCTTGCCAGGGGTTTGGCCATGGTCCTTTCTCTCTGTACCACTGTAACCTCAGGCATTTCTTAGGAAAGACATTTAAGTTCCAAAGGAACAAAAATAAATTTGAACTGATTTTCCAAAGCAAGAGCTATTTTTCCTGAATCCAAAGCTAGTGCCACAAGACAAGTGGAGAGGAACTGGGACTGGCCCAGCTCTCAGGAGGATTTGAGGGAGTCTGTAAACAGGATGGCACAGCAAATCGAACTTCCCCAGTCAGAGGCCTGGCACGAGGAGGTCCACAAACGTACAAGCACAAGCCCCTCAGGCTGGGCTGATGGGAACATTTGTAGTGGATACCTTTGGCTTGTGGGTGGACTTTATAACAATGAAAAGCATACAATGGTGTTTATCTTCTTCTTCCTTAACTCCGTATTCATTCAGCAACAATTACTGATGCCCTACCAAGAGCCAGGCACCACACTAGGTGCCGGGGATGCGGAGATGGCCGACATGCACCAGGCCCAGCCTCGTGAGGAAGACAGGCAAATGAAGAGATGGTTACAAGACTAAAGGCAAATGCTTGTAGAATATGTACAAAGCGTGTGGGGACCTAGAGCAGGAAGTATCCAACAGAACCTAGAAGAGTCCAGACAGGCTGCAGTAGGGAAATATCAAAAAAGCTACTTTTAGGAACAAGATAGATTTCACTAGAAAAGTGGAGGACAGACATTCCAGGAACAGAAAACACCTACAAAGGCAAAAGTCCAGAAATGTTGGCATATCTGAGGAATGAGAACACATTCAAATGGGTTAGGGGTTCAGGATTCATCACAAGGTGTGATGGGATGTCCAGGGCCGATCTTAAAGTCTGCCCGTGCCTTGCCAAGGAAGGGGGCCTGCCTCCTCCAGGGGGTGGTGAAAACAGAAGCTGAGTGGCAGGGTGAGACTTGGGCTCTTGGAAGATGAGACGGCAAGAGTGGACTGGAGATGGTGAGACTGCAGGCAAGGAGGTGGGAAGGGGCAGCCCAGGCAGCAATGGAGAAGGATGAAGAAACTGGTGGGACAAGGGGAGAACTTCGGTTTCTGTTTGGGAAAAGAAAAGCACACCCAAAGGAGTATGGATGCCTGGCTGGATACCACCCAAAAGAGCAGCCTGTTGGGGGCAGACAAGCTCTCCAGACACTAGGCACCCAGATAACGAAGGGTGAAGGGATAAGAACAACATGTGTAGGAGCCTTACCCTCCTCCCCTCCTTCCCTGAGAGCTTCTACCGTGACTGGCAGTATGCTCGGCTGAAGGGAGAATAGCACACATTCCTTGCTCCAAACCTAGCCAAATTTCACTTTTCAGCTAGACCTCAGTCCCCCATGAGGCCTTACTCTGGTCTACACAATTCAACAGCTTCAACAGATTTGGAAAGCTGGTTCTGCACTTTGCCTGGCACAGATAAGACATGGACTTGTGCTCTGAGATGCTCTCTCAGCAACTTGAATGTCCACAGCGTTCCCTCTGGCATCGCTCACATAAACACTACCTCTATGACTAGCCACCCAGAGAGCACAAACAGGAAGCAAGACTCATTTGCTTTGCAGAGCATATTAACCTTCTCAGCCTTCTCTACCTTTGGAACCACTTCTGTGCCCAGCATTGAACAAAGCATGCAGTAGCTGATCAATAAATACAAGTCTGATTGAATTCAAGTGGTATCCTGCAGTCCTTTCCGAGGATAGGCAGGTGGTGCAGAAAAAACCACAAGGTTTTGGACTATTCAAAACTGAGTCCAAAGCTCAGTGTGGCCTCTCACTACCCATATGGTCTCATGCAGCGACTTAAGCGCTGAGTCTCAATTTCTTCTTTTATAAAAAATGGACAGTAACCTCCACTTGCAGGGTTGCTGTGACAGGTGAGATGCAAGTACAGGGGCAGACTGCATCCACTACAGAGGGTGGATTTGTGTCAGGGGAAAGCACCGGTTTGAAAAAACACTTTTATAAATCAATTCTCTGAGTTGCCAACTCCTCCTTGTCTAAAACGGAGAACTACTTGGAGGTATCAAGCCAAACTTGACTCCCAGGGAATGATTTACAAACTGGAAGAACCTGTCTCCTCCCAACCTAGGTTGTCTCCACTCCTCCTCCAAAAGAAAAATGAACAACTTAATCTCAGGGCCCCAGTGCAGAAAGAGCCAAAGGTGATGCTGAGGGAGGGGGTGGGCGTGGAAGCTCAGGGATCTAGCTCTAATCTAGAGTGAGATAAGGGGGGGTAGGGGGTGGGGGGAGATGGCTTGAAAGGAGATGATAAGCACAGCCTTGGACATGTATCCCAGCAACCTGTACCAGGCTCAGCCCTGCCCTCCTTGGATCTAAACTTTCTAGTTTCCAGTCTTTTAAAATCAGCTTTCCAATTTAAATCAAACACCTTAAGAATTACTCCAACACCCATAGACGGTAGGTTTCCTTGCCGAAGAACAGGAGAATTTTTAGTCAGGCCAACCTGGCTGTGAATCTGGTCTCAAGTACTTGCTTGCTATGTGACCCTAGGCAAATTACCTAATCTATCTCTGGGCCTCAGTTTTCTCATCTGTAAAATGGAGATATTCATACTTCACAGAGTTGCAAAGAATGAGAACATTTTGTGATGCATTTAGTACCTGGCAGTGACATAACATCCAGCACTCATTACTATGATTCAAATGGCCCAAATGTCATCAAACCAAAAGGAAGGGGAAAAGAAATATAATTCTTAGACAAGAATTCCAGGTCAAGGAATTATACATACTTTAAAACTAGAGAAGGTAGGAGGAATGGGAGTTAATGCTTAATGGATACAGAGTTTCTGCTTGTGGTGACAGAAAAGTTTTGGTAATGGATGATAGTGATGGTAGCACAACCCTGTGATTGTAATTAATACCCTGGATTGTATACTTGAAAGTGGTTAAAATGGGAAATTTGTGTTGCATGCATATTACCACAATTATAAAAAGTGAAAGAGAGAAAAAAAAAAAAAACAAACTGGAGGGCAAGGGCTTTCAATTCAGAAGATCTGGGTTTCAAACCCATTTCTTAGCTGTGTAGCCTTGAAACAAGTCACTTAACTTCAAAGTTCCAATTTCTCCATATGTAAAATGAGAAAATGAAACAGGGTCGTTTTGTAATGAACTGAAAACATGTATGTAAAGTGCCAACCTGGAACTTAGAATGACTCACTGAATCTGACTTCAAGCTTTTTCTTCTCCAGAGAATTGGGGTTTAATACTTTTTGTGGATATTCTTTCCCTAAAGAAGACAGTCAAGTATTTTTTAAATCAGAGGAACCTGGATGACTAACTTTTGCTAAAGTCTTCCTTGTCAACCACCACCCAGCTGTTGCCCTTTTGGAGTTCGATACGAAATATAAACAAAACCAACCGCCCAGAAATATGAAAGGTTTCTGCATTTTCTGGAAAGAAACAAGACAGGATGCTTCAGTTTCCAAGAATAGCCTTGAAGCAATTTGGTTTTTGCCAACTGGAGTCCCTTAATTTGTGGTTCTTCTGCCTTTCCTGCCTGTGTGACTTCATGAGTCACAAAACAATTCTCTTTCCCTGCTCTGCCTCCTACAAATTAAAATCCAGGGCCTCAGATTGCAGGCAGCAGCTCTGGTAATGAATGGGCTTGGCCCAGGACATCTGGGAGGCAAGCTCAATGTTTGTCCAGATTCCCTGACCACCTCTCTAGAAATCAGAGGAGACTCCAGTCCCAAGATTTTCCCGTGTGCTCACATTTAAGACTCCCATATCTCCCTGAACCTCATCCCCTGCCAAATGGAATCAAACAGTGTGATCAGGCCTTTTTGATAAATGACAGTTCTATAAAAACTTAAGGAGGGGTGGGGAGGGATACTGGATAGAATCTTTGATCAAAACACCACTTTGGCCCCAGAAGAAAAGCTCAACTTTCAATCCCCACCCTCAGGGTTCACAGATAAGGTATGTTCAAGGTTAAATACAATCTAAAAACAAAAACCTCCCGCCATTCACTCTTAGTCTCCCAAGTCTACCTCACCAAGGAGAACTAAAAACTCCCAGTTTTGCACACGTAAGATCCTCAGTCATGGCTACCTGAATTCAATATCTGAGACGAGGACTTGCAGTGGGAAATTGCCTCTCCCACATGCTGTATCTCTGCAAAACCTACCATGGGCAGGAGCACCTGGGTCTCATGTGGGACATGCAGGCCCCATCTCCTCACTGGGACCAGGCAGACCTGGATTTCCCACCTACCAGGACACTTGGGCAGCCAACTTGAACCAAAAGGAACAACTCCCAGGTTTGGGAAGGGACTGAAAGGCCCACCTTGTCCTCCTTGTAATCCCTTCCAGCCAGGTGTCTCCAGCCAGCTTGATCATCACCTCCACCAATGGAGACCTCCCTGCCTCCAGGAGCAACCTATTACATCCTTCCTCCTCTGACTGTAAGAGAACCTCAGTGAGAGGAAATGCTGTCTTAGTCATTCCCCAGGGAGATAAATGCTGTCTCTCCAAAGGTTTGTCCACTGTTCCTAGTTCTACCCCTTGAGATTGCCCACAGGAAGTCAAAAGCCCTTTTCCCATGCAGGGCTGGATCTACATATGCAGAGTCCTTTTACATGCATCATCTGGAACCTACTAGGAAAGGCCAACGAAAAAGTATCCCCAGGGACTTGCTGTGGAAGTCCAAAACCAGTACCAGCCTGCAAGCAGGGGCATGGACATCCGCTCTGGCTACTGTTGCTCTAGAGAAGACTCCCAAGGGGCACTCAGGCCCTGGCCTTCTTCCCCACCCCTCACCCCACCCCCACTCAGAGCCCAAGTTACTTTGGCTCTGGGCTCTTCCTGCCCCAGCCCTCCCGTGACTATTTTTCAATGGTGAGGTTGATTCTTACCCGTCAGACTTTGAAGTGGCTTCACACATTCCACTTTCTCATCTCCAACCATTCCCTCTAGGAACATTCACAATGCCAGACCCCAGGACCATGGGTGAGGTGAGTTCCATCTCAGCCTTCCAGGGTTTCTGCCTGGTCTCAGGAGAGAGCTGTGGACTGACCAATCACAGCAGTAGAAGGAGAGAAGGGAGGTCAATGTCACCAGTTGGCCACTATGGGCCAGGCTCTTTCATCTGCACTATCCTAAGTAATCTTTTAACAAATCTGTAAGGTGAGTGTGATTTTCTTTCTCTCTTTTTGTTTCTGCTCTCAAAGGTCCAGAAATTGTCCATTTCTCTTTCCTGTAAATGAAGTGTAAGTTTGCCACATGTGGTTGCTTATTTTATTTATATATATAAATATACATATATATATATTTTTATATATGTTTATATACTTTTTTTCTAAGAATTTTTCCATAAGTATTTCTAGCTAGTGTTCCATATCTCTGCCTGTACTGGTAAGCCTCTCTACAAGGATCTTCTGGGAGAAGCAAAGCTTTTGCGGTGGAAAGAACTCTGGCCTGGGCACGAGGAGACCTGGTCTCAAGCCATGGCCTGCCCTTCCCGCCACCCTCATCAGGACACTGACCACCAGCATGTTCAGCTAATCACTGTGTGTCCAACACAGTCCCAGATCCTTTACATATAATATCTCATTACTCGTCCTTGTTTGACAGAAGAGAAGACAGAGATTTACAAGGCTAAGTATAACCTCTTCAGTACCACCCAGATAGTGAGTGGAGACACTGTGAAATGAGCCCAGGTCTATCGTACTTCGAAATCCATGTTCTTAGCCACTAATAAATATGAGCCATGTATTGTAAATAATACGGATTTCCTTTTCTGAAGCTGCTATGTAAACGAAATGGAGTAAATTCTGTACTCTGAAGTCTTTTCAGGGTCAAAGAATCTACAAGTGTCAACAATGGGACATGGTTTCATAAGTTATGGTGCAACCAAAGTATCAGGCAGTTGTTTAAAATAATATTTATAAAGACATTTAATCTGTGGGAAAATGCGTATGACACAATGCAGAGTGGAAAGAGCAGGATATGAATTTGGGTATGCATAGTGATTTCAACTACATAAAATGAGATGTACAGGAGACAGGACATAAGCTGTAAGTTAACAGTGGCTATGTGTGTGATGGCATTTCAGATGATTTTTATTTTTAGCTTCATACTTTTCTGTATTTCCCAAATTTTCAACTGAGATGACCATGTCTACTTTCACAAGCCCCTTCTATATACGTATGTATTTGAAGTTCAGGAATCCTCTCTCCCTGACTATAGACTTTTGGTCTCTGCAATTGGGGGTGTGGTTTGTATATCTTATTTTCCACAGGCCTAAAAGTGCTCAGCTCTTGGTGCGGCTCAGCAGGGCCCTGTATGGCTCCATAACACTGGCAGTGCTATTTTTCTCTTGTATGAAGTCCTGAAATTGTGCTAACTTAATGAAATTCCTTCAGTTCTAACAGGTCAAGGACAAGTCCCCCAAAGCTGCAATCTTCCTGGCAGCTCGATTTTTGAACCACAGGGTCCTCAAGTCCAGTTTGGCAGGCCCCCTTCCACAGGATACTTCTGACCCAAATCTTAGATGGACCTTTAGGACCCCCCACCAGTGAGCCCTCCAAGAAGAATACCTACAAATCTGGGTAAAGGTAAAGAGTGGACAAAACAATATACATCTCGACACACACATAGAGCCCATCTTACCAACAAAAACCTGGTAAACTACTCTGCACATGTCCCGAATCATCTCGATCACACACTGAGTGCACAGGAAAACTGTGAATGCCAAAGCCCATTTTCCAGGAGGCAAGCCTGTCTCAAACCTAAGTGGGAGCTGCCAAAGGCTAGAGGACAGCTTGTTTTGTGGCCTAAATAACAATGAAGTTAGTTTTCTAAAATATTTTTTGAATTTAAATGCAATAAGCAAAATAATCATTAGGCTAATGAAAGAATCTTGCTGTTTTTTTATTTGGCTCAATGAAATAATTTTAACCATTTTGTAAATGTTTCTCTCATTCCTCCTTCCAAATCTCATTTGACCTGAGGAAGCCTATGGAAGTCCAGACCCCCAAGTTCCAAATTTTTATCTCTATTCTGCCTTCCCCAGAACCCCATGGCTGACACCCCCTCCCGCCTGTACCCCAGCCTCTTGTCACTTGTGAAATCCCCTCCAACACCCCAGGGAAACTACATTACTGGCTCCCTGGCCTCAGCTGCCAGGGCTACAGCTCATTGCCCCATGAGAACACTCCTACTCCGTGTTCTGACGGTCTCTGTATGGTGCTACCACCAGACCACTGTTTCTTAAAAGCTGGGAGAATGCTTCCCTGCAGTGTGAGTCTCTCTTAAAGCTTCCTGAGGACTGTACAGATCAGTTCAGCAATGTTGGACATGCCATCAGACTCAAATGAGCGAAAACAACAGCTGTGTGACTGGATGAGACTTCTGTCCCTCTAAGTCAGGGCTTGGCATATTTTTCATATACTAAAATCAATTTAAGGGACACTAACTGAATACTTTTGATGTTTGGAGAATCCTATTGTAATACGGAGAAGCTATCTCATTTAAAAAACCACAAGCCTGGTATATCATACACCATATTTATTTTTCTTAAGCAGTGTACTTGAGTGCAAGCAAAATCTTTACCTCATCCTCCTCCAAGACACTCCACACCACTCTACCCCTGACTCCTTCCCAAAATGGACTGGATCTCTCCCACAGTGTTCCCATAGTATACTATACTTAATGCAATTGCAATAAGACTGATTCTGGTTTGAAATTAATTTTTTACTTCCCTACTCTCAGTTCATAGCACTATGGTATATGCCAAATGAGTGAATGAATGATCAATCTTTGGGAACATAATAATAGTTGACATTTACAGCATCTATGAAATGTCAAGCAATGTAATAAAAACTTTGTATGTATTAAAGTCATTAACCATCATAACCAACCACAAGGAATTATTAGATATTATTACTATCCCCATTTTTCGAAGAATCAGAAAAGTTAGCAACTAGCCCAAGGTCACTTGACCAGAAGTGGTGAACCAGAGATTTGAAGCCCACATCCTTAACCACCAAACCCATACTGCACCCCCACCCCCCACCTCGGCCAAATGGATGGAGCCCAAGGTATGCAAGTGTGGCCTTGCACGGTGAGTCAGGAACATGGTTCCTGGTTCTAGACCCTTTAACTCATGATACTTCCTTACCTTTCTTTCCTCAAACTCCAGAATGCTGAAATCTCAGTGCGATATGAAATAAGGATAGTAGTAACATGCCAATAAAACCTCAGCTGAGAAGTGACTTTCAAGCCGTGGTGGGTATGGCAGACACAAGCTGGCTGACCACCAGACTCAGAGCTCCTTCTTCCTGGCCCTCAGGCAAGCTCCTTCCTAATCTTCCTTGAGTTCTGTGAGCCCCTGTGACCAAGTTCTAGGCAGTGGACTGTGAAAGGAAGTGATGTATGCCACTTCTAGAACTGACTCATGAAAACCTCCTGTGTGTGATCCTCCATGCTCGTTCCACTTCTCCCAGAGCACATCGGCCTTGGAAACCACAGACTGAAGATGGCAGAGCCACAAGAAGGAGGAGTCAGATCCTCTGGAACCCATCTTGGAGGAGAGCCCTCTACTGACCAGGGGCACGTTTTGGACTTTACCTAATTGAGAAATAAACTTGTAGTATGTGAAGTCACTGAAATTCAGAATTTTTCTGTTAGCCAGGAAACATCACCTTAGCTAATCCAATAGGTAAACTAGAGTGTGGTGGATATGCCAAATTTGGCCTGAGTCAGAACGCAATCTCTCCCAATAAGGTTGACCACATAGGACTTAATATCCCTTTCAGTGCCACCACAGTGGTAGGCCAACATCCGTCCCCAATCATCCAGCCCTGTTGTTTTATATCTTACCATCTATTACTACCTCTATATCCTGGAAAAGCCTGTTCCCCAAAAACATGCCTGCCCACCCCTCTACCGAGCCATCCCCTGTCCCCTACATACATACCCAATGTTGAAAAAATACATCCCTGCCCTGTTTGTGAATGGTATAAAATAGGAGAGCAAAACTGAGAAGCTAGTGCAATCCCTTGCTTTCAATAATATCTCAGAGCTCTCAGTTCCTGAGTCCCTGGGAGCTGATATGGTGTGGTGGAAAGAGCAGGGACTTCTGAGTCACCAAGGACTCCCTTGAGCAAGTCATAAACATTACAGAAGTTTCTGTGAAAATTAAATGCAGGTGCCTCTCACAGCACTGGGCTTAATAAGTGCTAGTTCCTGGCCACACTGCCCTGGGGATAAACACCACCTCGAGCTCAAGGTATCCCAAGAGGATCCAAGGAATAAATCCTTCACATGGAGGAAGAGGGTGGCTCAATTGCACATCAACTTACCTTCTTTTCTGGATGGTTGGGCTAAAAGCATATTTGCCAGCACACCCTTAAAGGCTCTCCCCACCTGAACCTTTGCATCTGAATGGCACTGCATTGCTTGACTTCCTGAAATTAGGCCTCAGGGACCTGATTCCTAGTAATGAGTCTGAAGGACTGAGAGGAATGTGGGGAAGAGAGACAGATGCCATGGCAATGGGATTCTGAAAAGGATTTCTTGCTGATGCCTGTTCATCGTTGGCTCCCTGCCTGGGGGTCCAAGCTGACCATAGCACCATCCCTGCCCTGAGGGGTTTCCAGCCCACACAAGTCTGAAGGATTCTGTCTTTCAAGAACTGAGTCAAGTGAGCAGTTCTCAAGCCAAAAAAAAAAAAAAAAATCATTCCCTGACAAAAGTTTTTTTCTGATTTGTGAATTTATCAACATGAAGAAATTCCCAAAAACGTGTACAAATTCAACCCTGCTGACCTAGGTTCCCAATAGAATAGCGCAGCATCACACACAATATCCTTGTCCTCACTGCCCACTCACCCTTCAGTCCACCACAGTCTGGTTTCTACCACTTCCCCTGCCACCCTCACACACCCCCCCACCCCATACCAATTATACCCCTGAAAACGCTCTCTCACCAGGGTCACCAACAACTTCTGTTGCTAAATCCAGTCATTGCTGATGGGGCCTTCTCCTGCTCTTCACTCCTCCCCATTTGCAGTCTTTTGTAGACTCCTCTCTCTCTATTTGCTCCTTAAATTTTCCTATGTTTCAAGGTTCTGATCATCACTCTCCTCTCACTCTCAAGAAACTCAACACTCCCACGGCTCAGCAAATAGCTGCATCCTGATGACTCACCAAACTAACCCTCCATTGCAGACTTCCCGCTGCATCCCAGGCCTATATGTCAACTGCCTATTAGAAATTTCCCCCTGACTCTCAACACGCTGTCCACTTCCCTCTCATCCTTCTGGTGTCACTTCCTCAGCCCCAGCCTAAGTGAACAACACCATCTGCACCCTGACCCTCCAGCCAAAGCCTTGCAGTTGACCTTCTCTGTCCCCTTCCCTCATCTCACACAGCTGCCCGGTCACCAGGCCCTGCCTCCTCAGCAGCCCTGCCATCCTTCCTCACTGCCTGCTGTCCTTCCTCAGCTGGCTGCCTCCATACAGCTCTCCACCTACCTTCACCTGGACCTCAGAACCTCCTCATAACCACCTTTCCTACCTCCAGATTCACCTCCCTCCAATCCATCAACCTATTCCTCGAACTACTGCCAGAGAGGCTTTATATCAAAAATGCACACTTCATCAGGTCCCGTTCCCGTTTAAAATCCTTCAGCAGCTCCCTCACAATCTTCAGGTGAAGTCCAAACACCTCAGTAGAACAAAACAAAAAGACCTTCACCATCTAGCCCCTTGCCGGACTCCCCAGCTTCCCCATCATCGCATCCCCTGACCCCTCGTACTCTGGACTCACTGAGCCACCTGTGTTCCCTGAAAAACCAAACTCTTTCATGCCCCCATTTCTATGCCTTGGGTTATGCTGGTCCCTCTGTCTGGAATGCCCTTCCAGACTGTTCCTTGGCAAAAGCCCATTCATTTTTAGAGCTGGCTGAAACGTCAAAGGCAGCAGAATGGAGTGGATATGAGTTTGGACTCTGGAGTCAGACAGACCGGAGGCAAACCCTGACCCACTACTTACTAGATGTGTAAGCTTGGATGAGTTACCTAACTTCTTTGAACCTCAGTTTCCTCATCCATAAACTAGGGGTAATAATAGTTCTGACCTCATCAGATTATTTGAGGATTCAATGCAATGATGCCTGGCCAGCCCATTTTCTTAGCTGCATGGACTTCTTTGAAGCTTTTGCCCACATTTTCCCACACTGTACTCGATGGAGGTTTGTATTTCAGCTTCCTATGTTCTATCAGTTGATCTGTTTGTGGGTCTACCTGCCTCACCAAACTGTGAGCTCTCTGATACTAGAGGCTACATGTCCCAGGGCCTGACTACTTTGCCTCTGGCACTTGGGAGATGCTCAGTAACAACTTCTTGTGGAGAAAATAAAATCAAGACCATTGCACAAAATTCAGGACATGTGGGAGCGTGAATTGCGATTGCCCTTTGCCTCTAACTTTGTTCAGGGCCTCGTCAGCTCTGACCTGAATTACCATATAAGCCTCCTAACCAGTCTCTGCTTCTCTCTTCCCCCTTCCCATCTCGCAGGCACCACCTACCTCCTGTTCACAAAGCCCTCAGTGCCCCCTACACCCCACTGTACACGTCCAAATGCCCCCACTGGACTCCTCAGGCTTCCCCCTCCCATCTGCAGAGAGCCTCCTCCTTGCTAGACTCAATTCCCAAAGGTATTAGAGCTCACCCTGTGGCTGCCTCAGACGGGCCGGCCTCTCCAGTGCTCCACTTCCGGTCTCTGTCTCACTTCTCCACCCCTGTTCAGACCTTATTCATCCTCCGAAGCACAACTGGGTTCCACATTACTGATTGAAGACCTACTATGCGCATCCCCCATAGAAACCTCACAGGCTAGTCAAGGAATCAAACTCATACTAACAGTTATTGTTAAGAGCTGCAGTCCAGATAGGTCCCAAGATCTGTGGAAACAGATGCAGAAATGGAGTGACTGACAGCCTCGAAGTATTATCAGAGTTGGATCTTAAGGAATGCGCTGGAGTTTTCAAGTGCAAAAGCTTCTCTAGCTCTTACCAACCTTTCTTTCTTGTGCGTTCTTCTTATACCTGCAGTCTGTGCAAGGGGTCACCAAAACTGGCTCTACAGCAGATGCACCAGTACCTGTCAAAAAATACAGCTTCTGGGATCCATTCCCAAATACAATCCCTGCAGCCTGTGGCCCAAGGGGAAAAATGTTTTTAACTCTCCAACATTTTGTGTTGATCAACCAGGTTTGGGAACCACTCATTTACACTACATACAATTCCATTCATTCCATTTACTGAAAACCTACTTTCTGCTCAGGGCCTTGCTATAGGCAAAACTGTGAACACAAGGTGAACAAGATACTATCTCCCCATCTCCTAAAAAATTGTTAGGGGAGACAACCAGTTATAATACAGGATATAATACAGGCATCCATGCCATTTGGCACTTTGTTAGCCTTGAACCTATGAAATCTCTTGTGCCTTAATCTTCTCTGGACAACTAATTTTAAAACTTCTTAAGGAAGTTTTTGTTTGTTTGTTTGTTCCTTTTCGATTTCCCAGAGTGCCCACCTTCGTTCTGGGTACACAATTGGCACTCAATATTTAGCATTCAACTCTTTGTACTATGTCCCTTTACAACTAATTCATCCATTAATGAGTTGTCTACCCATTTTTATCTTTGTAATTTCAGTACCAGTGTGATGCCTGCTCCCAGAAGGTAGTCAGTATGTGTTTGTTGAATGAATAAATGTTTACCAGTAAAAATCTATTTCAGGAGGGATGGAACTACTTACATTGTACCACCTTCAGAGTTCAAGTTAAAGACTCATAACATTTTTAATTGCATTACAGCTCTTTAATTTCAAGATTAATGTCCTCGCATACAACTACACAGGCTTTGTTGTTTATGTTGTTATTAATATTATTAATAATGTAATAATATTTCCCTGGATCTGGTAATCTGTTGGCCTTTGTGTAGATGTGCCCAGGGCAGGGGAGGGGTAGATGTCTGCCTATTCCTTCCATTAAGCCATCCACCCAGCCAGCCACCCAGCTGTCCACACCCTTCACCCCATCTATGAGTAAAGGCCTGTAAACTGCATTCGGCCTTTATGAGCAGGTGTGTGCACCTGCATGGACAGGTGAGCCCTGCCTGAGTCAGTGAAGCTAGTTGGCTGTTCAAAGCCTACTGACATGTCAACACACTTGGGAGGCCAGGATCTGTGATTGAAATGTAAAATCCCCTATGCTTCAGAGAAGCAGCCTAACCAAAGCAAGGACACCCATCAAGAGGTTCTTGGGAGACACGTCCAGGCACAGGACACTCAGCCCAGTGGGGTGAGCTGGGCAAGCAGAGATGGCCAGGAGAATGGACTCTACCCCAACTTTCTCCAGGGCCTGCCTTCCCAATGATTTGTTGTTGTTGTCATTGTTGTTTGTTTTGTCTTAAGTCCTGGGAGATATCTTCATCTGGTAACTGCTTTGTGCCAAGAACCTAAGAGGTATTTTCTGACCTGTTACTGGATCCAGGACAGCACACAGGCAACTCAGTCTGAGACCTGGTCACCTCCTTTTTGCTGCTGATGGAAAATGGAAGGATTTATTTGTGGGTTACTCATTCATTCATATATTCATTCATCAGACACTGACTACTATGTGTCAGGCAATGTGCTAAATGAACACAGCTTAACAGTCCTCAGGGAGAGTGAGCAGACCAGAAACCTATGGGGTCAAAGAGCTCTGAGAAAGCATTTCTTCACTTCATTAGGATGCAGCCCAGAAGGGTCTCCCTGTCCATGTAAAATATACAGCTACCAGGAGGTATTACAGATGTCTGAGCAGAAGTGAGAGATAAAGACCCTTTTGGGCCCACTCCCTTACTGTTCAGAGGAACTCAAGTCTCTTGGAAACTCTTTTCCCAAAGATCTAAAAAAAACAAGTAAAGTTCCAGACAGCAAATACAGAAAGGCCTCTCTGATAAAATAGGGTAGAACTGGTCACTAAAATGCACTCAAGTGCTGAGCTAACTTCTGAGGAGATTACTGGCTTGACAAGTTGTATTCACCTTTAAGGTCTGGGCATACGACTTTGGGGATTTAAAGTTCTGTAACATTTGTCTAGTTGGTAAGGGAGATGAGGCCGCACCTAAGAACAACACAGGTACGTACATGGAGTAGGAGGACAGCAGAGGCCTGAGCGGAAGGATGCCTGACTCTCCAAGTAGCACCTAGAGGCCAAGCTCCTACGAGCTCAGAAATGCTGTGACAAGCGTTTCAGGACCCAGTGAGTGCCTTTGCTATTCAGTGGGTCAACTGGGCCCCTCACTGGTCCCAACCCCCAACACACAGCAGCCTGGGGAGAGGACCTCAGGAGGTCTGATGGAGCCGGTGAATCTTCCCTGGTGGTTAGGGAGACAGCCTTCCACAGTCCCAGCGTAATAAATTTACACTGGCTAATGAAGATGCTAGATGCTTCTCTTGGTACTTGGGTTTATGCTCCGAAAAACATGCTATAGGGACCCAGGCCCGGGCCCTCTCCCCTCCATAGTGAAAGTGAGTTATTACACATAACCACCTACCTGACTGGGACAAAGGTTAAAAGTCATCAAACCTCCCCAAGGGAAGAAATAATATATGGTAAATAAAGCACTGAAACTCCCCTCCCCTAATCACTGTTGATAACAAATCTCCACACCCCAGTGTCACAAGACCCTGCTGAAACTCTGTTCTCACACTCTATGGAATATCCTTGTCTTAACCCTTATAAACCACCCCTGGCACCTCTCGCTCTTTGCAGGGTGCTAACTTCCATCTTTTCTCAGCCGGCCGCCACCAAGAAGAGCCATCTCTCCTGTTCGTAAGTCCCACTAAACTCATATTTAACTCTGTGCCTGGCATGTTCTTTAGTCTTGGGGCTGAGCTGGGTTGGAAAACATGCTCACTTAAGTAAGTAGCAAATGGCCCAAAATGGATGTAGTTAAACCCAGGGGCTACAGAAGATGGACTGTGATGAAGGACCAATCAGCCCTTGACTCCAAAATCACCCTCTGGTTTATGTTCCTTCACTCCTCTGCCCTGGGGACAGATCAGGCTCAAGGCTCAGCTTCCAAAATTGATTTCCTGGGGGCAGAACTCAGCAAGGTGTTCATTAAAGGGGGCAACAGTTCCTGGAGGGCTTTCTCTGGTCACCATTATTCTTTCCACCCTGAAGACCTGATATTTAAGAATTTCTGACTACAAAGCCCCAAGGAATTCACCCTCCTGGCAAATAATCTACTTCTTTAATACATTTTGCCTTGCAAAATATATCATCCTGAAAAACAGCTTTATATTTTTGTTGGTTTTGTTTTTGAGTAGCCTTCTCATCCCACACTCCCAGCTCCCGCAGAATTATGCGGCCCTGCCTGGAATGCAAAACAGCCCCTGGAGAGATAGTCTGCACACAAACTCTTACGGGTGTTTGCTATCGGCTTATTTGGTGAGAAGAATTTGAGACATCTGAACTATGAACTATCAGCATGGCCCATCCTACCCATTTTGTTTGCTCCATCAAAAATCACCTCCACTGGTGTGTGAGAAAGAAAACATAGAAAATGACACAAATACTCTAAAAATGAGCCCCACACACATTTCCACGGAGGATACTTCAGATGCTTGGAGCATTCATATCTGAAGAATCAGAATCATTGATGATTCTTTCAACTAATTGATTGCATAAGTAACAAGAGTCTTACAAGGCCCTTCACAGCCTAATTCCAAACCGCTCCAGCTTATCTTTGGACTGAGAATATCTCCACTCCCTCCACCTTCATCTTAAAAAGAAAGCATGCACATAACTCCTTCTTATTTCCAAATACTTAAGCCCTGTCATACCATCACACCTTTTACCTAGAAAACCCTCTACCTCCTTCTCTGCTTTGCAGACTCCTATTCATCCTTCAACACCCAAGTCCTTTGGGCAGTCGTTCCTAGAGCACTGCTCCCTTCTTGGTGCTCCAGAGCACTTGGTGCATCCCTCTAGATAATGCTTAGAGCAGTGGCTGTGACTGTACTTGTCTGTCTCGCCACCAGCTCCTGGGAGTGAAGGGACTAGATCTCACTCACCTTTGCATCCCCAAAACCAAGGCCATGGCCTGGCAGTCAGAAGTCCCGTAATAAATGCTGATGCTTCAATCAATGCCCGGGCCCATTTAGTCCCAGCCCTCCCTTCCCGAGGCCATGGGAAATGCAGAACGAGGAAGGGCCTTGGAGTCAGGCAGCTTGCTTTGAGCCCTAACCCTTGTGGGAGGTGGGCAAGTTAATTAACCTGTCTCTGCCTCGATTCTCTCCTCAAGACAACAAACAGCCATGACCACATCTCACAGGGCAGCATACAAGGAAATGTATGTAAACCCAGTGCCTTCCCCACAGAAAGATCTCAAGATACATTTCCTTCCCTTTCCTCAACAGGAAATGTTGAGTTCAGTACCCACTGGAGTCCTACAGGAAAAAGCCAGCGTCTTCCCCTCTGGTTTATATGCCATCAACATAGTGACAGTGTGGCCAGCCTCTAACCCAAAGAGCCCTTCCTGAGACCAAAGGGCAGCAGAGGCTGTGCTCATTCCATGTCCTTAGCTGGAGGATCTCAGAACAAGGCCTGCTTAGCCAACAAGCCCATGAGGTTTTTATCTTAATGACAAACCCACAAGAGGCCACTGCCTACAGAAGCTGGGTCATCACATTCTTTATTTCCTGTCATAAATTAATCTTTCACCCTAAGACACACCATAAAGCAGAATAACGCTGACTCAACAGTGTTAAGTCACTACATACAAGTCAAACAGCCTACACACAAGAAGCCTCAGCAGCTCCATGATGATTTATTAGGCCTCGATAAACAGCGAGGTGGAAGCAGTGGGGTCCTGCTAACACCTCAGACATTCAAGCTCAGGGTCAAAGACAGAAGTGGAAGAGGCGTAGTGGCTGAATTCACTTGGGAAGGCAACATGGCGCTGAGGAAAGAATGACTTGATTGGATGTCAGGAGGCTTGGCTGCCATCTCAATTCTACCACTAGCTTGCTTTATGAATTTGGTTAAGCCATGTTTCTGGGCCTCAGTTTATTCAGCCCAAAATTGGGAGCACTGGATTAGATGATCTGCAAGTTCTTTCCAGCTTTAACACTCTAAGATTGTAAATCCTAGAGGCAAAGTCACCTTCCTGAACCCCTCACCCTTTTCTCATTAGTTGTCTGCCTGAGGTATCTCTTAGCACTGAGCAGATGTCAACCAATGTTACAACTTTTACTGCTCCAGAGCCCCAAAGTGCCCAGTCACCACTAACCACAAAGCTTGGCCAGGGAAGAAAAGGTTAAACTTGGGACCCTATTCTCAAGAACATACTTCCTACCCTCTGGTCAAACAACTATACAGAGTCCAGGTACCTTGGGGCATCAAGAGTTTGGATATCCCAACAATTCTTAATTACGTGGGTTGATTTCTTTTCACTCTAGGGTTTTTCTCACTCCCCTTCAATACTATCCTGCATGCCCCTATCTAGACCAACCTAGTTACATAAAGCCCGGTGTTTTTTTTTCCATGCTGCCTGGCAGGGCACTGAGGCAGCATCAGGCAGTTCTTATCTGTGTTCTGGCGTATCTCAGGGTGGAGCTAGGAGTGGCGGCAAAGGTACAAAGGTCAGGAGAAAAGTGCTTACAGGCCAGGGAAGGGGGAGGCAGCCTGGAAGGGAAGACGTTACTCATCTCCTGGATGGAATGAGCACCGAGAACCACAGCAGTCTAGGAGGCTCCCTTAAAATGTTGCCCAGCCCTCCACACCTCACTTATTTCCTTAATAAGAAATCCAAAGGCTGATGAAGTTGTGTGACTGATCCAAGGTCACACAGCTAATCTGTGAAATGGCCAAGAACAGAACCCACTTTTCTACTAACCGTCACCCCCCACTCTGTTGACTAAGATTCTAATTAGGTTACTCCAATGAGGCCTGTTGGGTCCCCTGCAGACTCTTAGGAAACATGACCCAAGGGCCACTTCGGGAGAAAGTGCCCCAGCAGATATTTTGCTAACTGCCTCTTCTCCCTGCTGTGTCTCTTCCCAACCTGACATTGTTTCCTTGTTCATTGTCCGGGCCTTGGCCACAAAATCATAAGGAGTTCAGAGGTCACTGACAGGGTAAAAGTAGGCCTCCCTACCCCTACAGAACCCTAAATGTCTAAGACAACCCACAACTATCCCTCCTTCCTTCCTGGGTTTAGACAAGGTTGACGGGTGGATTGATGGGTGGTGAAGAGTGGTAGGAGGAGAGCAAATTAACCAAGGGGAAGTCTGATCTGTTTAGGTCAAGGGTATTATGTACGAGCAATTAAACGGGTAATTTAAAAGTTTATGACGGCAAACAAAAGGATCTGTCTCTGCCAGGGACCTTTCAAAGATCAACGTTTGACACATCACCCCAGTATCAAGGGGAGGAAGCTCTGAGTAAAAGATTCAGGGAATTAATTATTTAGTGTGCATGACCCAGTTCCCATAAGTGAGGCTGGGTGAAAAGAGAACTCACCAGTTCCTTATCATAGCAAGAAATTCAAATACTTCACAGGGTACTGTTCCCTTCACTGCCAAAGAAGAGCTGTTTATGGTTAAGAGCAGGGGAAAAAAAAAAAAAAAAGCCAAAATTCACTCATTCAACAAATATTTATTGAGTTACTCTTATGTCCTAGGCACTGCAGGGAATTTACATGTGGTTGAAGCTTTGAGATCATGGAATTTATAAATAGGAGGCCTGAGCTGTGTCCCAGCTCAACCCTTAAATAGCTACTTTACCTTGGGCAGGTTAGAGCTTGTCAAGCCACATTTCTTATCTGTAAAATGGGGGTAAATCCACCTGCCTTATTATGAAGATCAAATGATCTTTGTAAAATGTAAAATGCAATGTAAATGTGAGGTATAAACACTAATGAAATAACATGACACACTTTCCCTGCCCTAGAGAAGTTTATACTCTGGTAATGTTTTGGAAAATAATTCAAGGTACCCATTTGGCAAACAACACATTCTCTGTAATTTAGGCAAATCGTATGTTTCAACCTGCCAATGGAGATGGAGCCAGAGGTCAATCCCCGAATCCCAGACTGTGTGCCCAAGAAACTGCAGGGAGGGATGGAGTGAAATCGTGAAATCGAAAGAGTGAGAGGTGTGGGCCCACCTGGCCCTGTGTCAAGCCTTGACTGAATGAATAACTCAGGAGGGACCAAGATTCTAAGTGGGGAAAGATGTGTGGCCAATCAGAAACAAAACAAAACAAAAAAGTCATTTGAGCACAACAGGAATGTGCCAGCCAGAAATACATACACTTCCCTCCCCACACGCATTTCAGACAATGATGGAATTCACTGTTGACTGCCCGGCCCAGCTTTGTGGACGTACTCTGCATTCTGTTTCTCCAGTAAAGGGGAGGAATTCTCAGATCATAGCAGACTGGCTGGCTCATCAGGACCTCCTTGCCCGGGTCCCTCACCTGACACTAAGAATTATTACTACTGGGCGGCTTACCCCTCGGTCCATTCAACCCCTGCTCTTCATGCTGCTTGGACTGTCAACATGGACTCCTCTGACTCCAGCTCATCTCCCCGTGTGTCCTCAGTGCCCACCAGGCCAGCCTCAAGGTGTCCAGACACACTGGTCTGCTGCCCCTCCTCTGCTGCCCCTCTGGCAGGGCCTCTGCTCCCTCCCCAGCCTCTTAGATTGGGCCCTGATGCTCTCCCCTCTCCCACCCTCCTCCTTCGAGGTCCTGTCCAAGTCTCACATCCGCTGGGAAGCTCCTGGATTTAGGGCTGGTTGTATTCATCTCCCTATGCCCTCCAGCTCAGGGCATTCCATAAATTTTCACCCTCCTGCAACGGCAAATTTATCAACCCAAATTGTTCTCTGAATTCTGTATACAGGAGGGAGGCAAAGAAAGAGGGAGAAGGAGTGGAAATAATATTAGACTGGCATCAAGGGCCTGCATTCTAATTCTGAGTTTGACACCAGTGAGTTATGTAACCTTGAGAAAGCATCTTCTGGCCAGGCCTCAAATTCCCTATCTAGTAATGAGAGGTTTACTCTAAATAATCTCTTGGGTCCCCTCTAATTATAAAGTTGGGCATTACAGAAGACATGAGTCTTGGTCCTTATTAGCCTACAACCTGGGGCAAAGTTATCCGACTGCTCAGACCTTAGTCTTGATGTTTCTAAGATAAGAGAGGATAACACAGTTACCTCCCCCAGGGTGCCAGGCTCCCATGAGAAACTGCTTGTGACACAACATGAATAGGAAAGCCCTGGACAAACCTTGGGGCTAGACTCCTTCAGCCAACAAACAGCTATTGACCCCTGGTGACATGACCGGTGCAGCGCTGGCTGGGAGGGGGCTGCCGGCTCAGACAGGAAGGTGAGAGAACGGCTCCTTGGCCTTAAGGCTCCTACAGCTGGTGGGTGAGACAGACAAGTGAACAAACCTTAACTGCAGCCCATGGTGCATTTGAGGTATTGACAAAGTGCTATGGGAATGCACAGTAGGGGCCGCCAACTTTGCCTGGGGAAGTAAGGGAAGCTTCTCAGAGAAAACAGTGTGTTCCAGCCTGGCAAGCTGTTCCAGGAATTGTGGGAACTGGAGCCAGCAGAGAGGAGAGGCCAAAAACAAGGCTGGCAAATGAGGTGGAGCTGAGACTGGAGGTGGCCTTGAATGCCAACAGCAGAGTGACAGGTCAAACATGCATCTGAGAAAGGTCTCTCTGCAGCAATGTAGAGGACAGAGGAGAGGGGATGGAGAGCAGAGCTGAGGAGAACAGTGGGAAGGCTGGTACAATAGTGCACAAGGGCAGCTATGGGGGTGTGTTACTGGTTTTTGCCAACACCAAACCTTTTAGACCTAAGCCTCTGATGACCTGCTAAATCTACAGAATGACTTAAACAGGTTTGTTCTCCTCAATATGGACCCCAAGCAAATAAAGATGCTACAATCACATTTTGAAACTTCAGACAAATGCTGTGTGATGCTCTGAATTCCCTCCCTCCAGTAATCACCTGGCCAGATTCTTGTCTTGGTACAAATCATCAGAGGTGGGACTGAGGTCAGGACAGCTGAGCTGCTGGCCTTGCTTAGGGGTAGAAGAGAGAGAGGATTTTTCACCTTTCAAAATAATACTCAGTCTCAATCCCTCCCTTGCTCTCTCTCCTCTTACAGCATGGAAAAGCTGTACCACCTCAGAAGTCACAGACAAAGCCCAGAGGACTGAGGAGGGAAACCAACGCTTTCACCAGTGATAGTTTCTGCAAATGGGGTCACATCCCCTTGGGTTTGAAGAAAGAGTGCCCCTATACTTTTCTAAGGCTGAAACTAGCCCCTCAAGAACTACTCAGCGGAATAAAAGAGATCCACCTCTGTGAGTTACTCACGTGCTTCATAGGCATTGCGAAGGCTGAAATCACCTCCTTGCAGGACGGAGTCAGGCACAGGTTGCCATGTTCCTTTAAAAACAAAAGCCCAATAATGAATGCGTTACATTATCATATCTTACAGCCTCACATCTTTTTCCCTCCAAGAGGCTGCACATGCTGTGTAGTTTGCCCATTAGTGACACTTTACCCAGCAAGAAGAAATGGACAGAGAATTTCTCTCTATGCCCAACAAGTTTTACATGTGAAAAAAGGAACAGAGGGCTGCTAAACAAATTCTAATCGTCTGCCATTGTCTGGGCCCCCTAAGGGCTTATCACATCTCCACAAAAAGACTTTGCTAAGAGAGTAAGATGGAAAAAAACACTTTATTAGCTGCTTCAGTAAAAAGAGAAAATGCCATAATCAAGAAATAATGAAAGCAAACCAAGTTGACATAAAATGTGACAATTTTTTAATGAGCCACCAAGGTGAAATTTGTCATATTTTCCAAGGTAGAAAGGTCCAAAATGCTAAATAAACTAGGAAATTATAAAAGTGGCCATGGCCAAGTTTCCTGGACAAATTATTAAGTTAGCTTCCAGTGACTACCCAAATTACTTGGCTACATCCTACTGCTTTTGTAGAAAATGCCTCTACACCTGTTTGGAAAATGGATCCCAGTGTTACACAACATTTGTGACCACTCCCTTTCTTAAAGGTCCAAATTTTTAAGAGGTAGCCTCAAGAGGACAAAACTAACAAAGATATGACAACTAAAATCCAGAAGAGGCACTCCCCATGTCTGCAGGGAGGAACACACACATTGCTCGCCAGAACAGAAGGCCACCTGTCTACATAGACACACTGGCATATTCTCTTTAGTACACAGAAAGCTAGCTGAGAGTACCCAGGAGATGGGACTATATATTCAACAATTCTCAGAGTATTGATAGGTGACAACCTACTATGCACTGAGGGCTGACAATGGAATCAGCACTGTTATAGACTTGACCTACTGTATCTCAGTGACTCCTCACACAAGAGGAAACAGAAGCTTGGGGAGCAGAAGGCACTTGCCCACATGTCACTGCATGGGGGGATTCAACCCCAGGCCTGGCTGACCCAGCACTCAGGGTCTTTCCCACCAAACTGAAGTGACAGGTGCCCTGGACGCCAACACCTAGTGCAGCTGTGATGGGCCTGCCCACTTGGTGAGTTACCTGGTGAGCTCCTGAGGGCAGCCACCTGGGCAGAAGCTGAAGTCATCCCCATCATCATCATTAGGGAGTCCATGCCCCACTGGGCCTGGGCCAGCTGACAAACAGGCTGGCCCACCTCGGCCACACTCTGTGAGCCTGAGCCGTGGCTGCCTCAAGTCCAAATTCAGAGCCTAGCCACCCCCTGCTTCTCAAGGGAAGGCATCTGGGTGCAGTAGGTGGGGGAGCTGGACACCCTGGTGCAGAATTCCACAGGTTTTAAGAAACCAGGGGCCTCCTCTCACACTCCCTGGGTCTCAGGAACAGAGATCCCTATGCACCCTGGGATATAACTGAGACCAGCAGTAGGGAAACAGGGGGCTCTTTAAGGTTCAGCTTGGGGTGTCATCATAGTGAGATGGAGATGGGAGTTACCAGACCATTCCACAAGGGTTGACCATCAGTCAGATACCTACAGAAGCCTGGACACACTGTGACCCAGCCCCTCAAAAGACCAAGTCATACCTTCTGACTGGCAAACAGCCAAGCATGCTTAGAGCTCTCTGTAACAGATCAAGAAGGTTCTAGGCTCCAGCACCTCCTCTCCCTGAAAACAGTCTCAGTTTCCTCCCCTGTAACATGAGGAGCTTGGCCTAACCAGTGATGTCCTCACCAAGGATCCCTTTGAGTTACCCCCTTCCATGGACTCTAACTTTGGAAGACACCTATAGAACTAGTCAGTTGTTAAAAGGAAGGAGAGGGGTGAACCTGTGCACACACTACTTCAGCTAACCCTCCCAGCAACCCCGTGAGGCAGGCAGTACAGTCCCCACGTTACACAGGAGGAAACTGAGGCAGTGAGGCACGGCATAGCCACATACCTTGCCCAGAGTCTCGATCAGCACCCATCACAGCAGCCTTGGGACTCATGGATGAGCCGGCCTGAGTCCACACCCATGCTTACTCCCTACCTAATGACATAATATCCCCCCTTTTTGTCAATCAGAATGAAGAAGCACAAGGTCTTTGGTCCCCTGTGGCCTGACGTGGGTGGCAGAGGAAAGGTTTCCTGTGAGTGTTTAGAGGCCTCGTGTAGTCTGAGGGAAGTGAGAGGCCCGAGGGTCCCAGGAAAGAGGAACTTAGAGGTTCCTTCCTCTTTGATGCTCTCCAAGCCCAGCTCCACAGAGGTAGTGACCCCCACAGAGGGATCCCAAGCACTTGGAACAGGGCCTGGCACCCAGCAGACATTTGATATTTGTTGAATAAATAAATGAATAAATTCAGAACTTAGATGCACTAAACACTTTTCAAAAATGATTTGGTATATGATTGCATGGAACTTTGAATAGGAAGTGGGGCACGGTGGGTTGGTATAGGTTAGAGTGAAATAGTGACACATCCCACGGTAATTTGGGCAGAGAATAAAAAATATATTTACAGCCCCCCCCCGCCCCCAACTGCCCCGAGGATCTGGGGGAAGGTGTGGATGTGTTGGACTTCCTCACCTGGACTGGTGTTGATGCTGTAACAAACACTGGGACTGGTGGTTTGATGTGCAGAGCCCTCAAATCACCCTTTGATCATGGGACTTGCCCTTGTGAAGCTCGTTACTCCAAAGGAGAGGCTAAACTTGCATATAATTGTGCCTAAGAGTCTTCCCCTGAGTGCCTCTTTGTTGCTCAGATGTGGACCTCTCTCTCTCTAACTGAGCCACCTCGGCGGGTGAACTCACTGTCGTCCCCGCTACGTGGGACCTGACTCTCAGGGGTATAAATCTCCCTGGCAACGCAGGATATGACTCCTGGGGATGAATCTGGACCCAGGGTCATGGGATTGAGGGTATCTTCTTGACCAAAAGGGGGATGCAAAATGAGACAAAGTAGTTTTGGTGGCTGGGAGATTTCAGATGGAGTCGAGAGGTCACTCTGTGGACACTCTTATGCACTATACAGAGAACACCTCTTAGGTTTTAATGTATTGGAATGGCTAGAAGTAAATACCTGAAACTACCAAACTCCAACCCAGTAGTCTGGACTCCTGAAGACGATCATATAATAATGTAGATTATAAGGGGTGACAGTGTGATTGTGAGAACCTTGTGGATCACATTCCCTTTATCTAGTGTATGGATGGATGGGTGGAGAAATGGGGATAAAAACTAAATGACAAATGGGGTGGGATGGGGGGCATGGTTTGGGTGTTCTTTTTTTTACTTTTATTTTTTGTTCTTATTCTGATTCTTTCTGATGTAGGGAAAGTGTTCAGAAATAGATTGTGATGATGAATGCATAACTATATGATTGTACTGTGAACAGTTGATTGTATACCATGGATGACTTTATGGTTATGTGAATATATTTCAATAAAACTGAATTTAAAGAAAAAATGATTTGGTGTGAGCTGGAGTGAGATATACCCTCACCAGCTCAGAACCACAAACCCAGCAACATGTACCAAGTGGAGGTATCCATGTGCCAGGCCCAGGACAGTGGACAAAGGCTTGGGAAGCTGAGCCAGGTCAGCTCTTCACCCTAAGCATCACAGGAGCACCCGATAAACCAAGAAAAGTGTCTAAATCAAAGGCTACACAGTGAGATGGCTAAGAGCTCAGGTCCTAAAATCAGGCAAACCTAGGTTCCAAATGGCCCTGTCTCTTACTAGTTGGGTGGCCCTGGGCAAGTAACATAATCTCTGCAAACCTCAGTCTCTTATCTGACAATGGGGATAATTCTCCCCATTGTCATAATGTTAGTACCTAGTTCATAGGGCTGTTCTGAAGATAAATGAGCTCATGCTGTCCTTAGCCCAGTGTGTAGATCAGAGTAAGTACTTGGATTTACCTGCACTAGAAGGGTGGTTAAGAGCACAGTCCCTGAAGCCCTCTGCTTGGGTTCTATCCTAGCTCTCCTACTAACTAGTTATATGATTTGAAGCAACCTGCTTAACCTCTCTGTGCCTCAGTTTGTGATATAAAAAATGGGGATAATAATTGTATCTGCTCTCATAGGACTGATTGTGCAAATTAAATGAGTTGTGCAGGTAGAGCTCAGAACTGTATCAGCACAAAGTAAGCACTCAATAAGGGTGAGTTAGTGTCAGTCTCAATTATTAAAATTACTAGTATTCTTCTTCCCTTTCTTCTTTTAATAGATTCTACCTTTGTGTCTCATTCTCCAATTAAAAAATTTGAGCATGGGACTCAAAATACGTATCTTTCCTCTTTGCTCACACTCACTGGTACACAGAGTATGCACATGCTCCAAGCTGGACCAAGTTCCAGTCTGAAAAATCCTAGGGAAGAACTGGTCCTCTCAGGCAGGTGGAGGGCTGGGTGGGGTCAGCCGGGAGCTGGCTGCAGCCTTGGCCCACAGAGCAGGGAATGCCGGTCCAGGGATGCTGGAGGTTATCTGCTTCCCTCCTGGGGCTGGATCCTTCAGCACATGTGCAGCAAGGCATCTCTACAAAGTGAAGTGAGAGGAGACCCCTGCAAGACCCCGGACCGATGCTCTTCCTGGTAGAGGAAGATGCTGAAATTAAAAACGTGAACAGTGCAGAGAAACCAGCTTCAGACCTGGACTCCTCTGCCATGTGCATTAGGAAAGGGGAAGAAAAGAAATGACAAAACTGGAGCCAATTATCCTTGACTTCAAAGTGGTGTAGGAAAAACACTAGGCAGCTACGTAAAACAATTCTTTATGAGGAGGAAATAGGGGAGAGTTGGGAGAGGAAAGCTAAGATAAAGGAGATGATCTTGTTTGAGCACATAATGGCCAAGCACTGTGGCTCAGACTTTCACCTGCATAATCTAACCTAACCTTCAACACAACCATCGGAGCTGGATGATCATCCATTCCATTTGTCTGTTGAGGAATCTGAGGCTCAGAGAGTTTCAGTAACTAATTCACCAAGGTCACACTGCTAGTTCAAGGTTATACCACCCGTGCAAGGTCATGTCACTAGTGCCCGATGCCCGGTCTGCCTGAGGTGCTCCTCAGCACACTCAGAACTCTAAGTCTGAGGCCTCCTGCCACTGACACCTGTGCTGAGGCCTGCAAAGGGTGAAGGTGATGATCTTCTGTGCCCTCCATCAACAATTCAGTCCTCAATTTTGTCCTGCACACCCCTACACCCAGAGACAGCCTCAAATAGGAGGGGGCCACCATAAGGGCTCAGATGGGAGAGGCAGCATCTTTGGACCCCCTGAGTGCATTCCTGGGCAAGTTTCTTTCTCTGGACTTTAGTTTCCTCATGTGTAAAAATAGGGCTCAGTTTTTTTTTTTTTCTTTTTAATCTCAGAGTTCCGGTAAGGTTTTAATAAGATGACATTTCCCAGTAGCATTTAGCCAGGGTGTATCTGTGTAGGATTTTGTTTTTTGGGTTCCCCACCCCCAAAATATCACATTCGGTCACCTCTTCCAAGAAATTCTGACTTAATAGTTAAGAATACAATACTTGACACTATGCTAAACAATATTATCTTCATTGTGTCTCATTTTCTTGCCATCTCCTGGGACAGCAAAAAATGGTCTAGGCCCATAGCTCCAGGATTCCAAAATTACCCTCTAATTCCCACAAGGAAAAGAAGCTCCACCTTCAGATGCATTTCTAAAGAGTTTTAGAGAAACTGGGGAGGGGGAGTGGGGGTGAGGATGGTGAAATTCCTGGCCTGATAATAAAATCTAAGATACAAAACACTTCCCAGCCTCCCAGCCTCCCATCCCTCCTGCAGCAATAGCCATGGGGCGGACCCATAAATGAATACACACCACCGCCTTCTTCCACGGTCCCGACACCAAGGTCTGCACAAGCCTGACCTACATAACCAGTGGGTAGGGAAGAGCCAGACACAACACCAGCAGGTACAAAATGAGACTCTGGAAAATTAAACTGGAAACCATTATCTCTTACGAGATGAAAATCTTGCTGTCCACAATGATGTCAAGAAGAGCAGCCCTTGGGAGGGCACAGGCTGTTCCTGGGGTGTGGGATGTTCTGGGATGGAACACACACTTCACATTGCCCCCCACCACCGCACGGCCAAACCACAGCTCTTCTCTTTGTTTTCCAGCAGCCAGGGTCTGGCAGTGGCAGCTCTAGTCACAGGGGATTATCCAGGCAGGTGTTTCCCTTACTTTTCCTTTTCTTTGTACAGCTTCATTCTCTGCTATTTAAAAAATAAAAGGGAACCGGCAGACTTTCCCTTAGGGCATGACTTGGTTGCAGTCCTCCCTGTCTAGAGAGATGTGGCACCACATGGCACAGCTCTGCCTGGGGTGGGGGCAGTATGCAGACCACTGGCAGGGATCCGTGTGCAAGTTGGACAAACCAGAAATCTGAAAGGGGAGGGAATGCTCAAGGGGGCCTATTTCCTGCCCCCACCCCCACCCCAACTTGGCTCCCCTTGAACCAGACAGGGAAGATCATTCAATAAGCTGTGACTGAGAGCCCTGGCTGGGACTGTGAAGAATGCAAAAAGGCACAGGAAACAGGGGCCCAGACTTGGGCAGTACGGTAGTAGAAGGAGGAGCGCTGCCTCAGAATCAGTCAGTACCTAGGCTTGAAATCCAGAATTGCTGCTTGAAAGTTGTGAGATTTGGGCAAGGCATTTTGACTCCAAGGTCCATGTCCTCTCTTTGAGGGATGATGTCTATCTTAAAAAGCTAGGGTGAGAATTAAATAAGATAATACGTGTCCAAGAATAATAAGAGCTGCCACATGTGAGCCATTTCCCATGAGCCAAGAACTGGGCACTAAGTGCTCTGCATGGTTTATTCCGTCCAATCCTTACAACTTCCCTATGAGGTGGGTACCACATCCTCAATTTCAGATGATGAAACCAAGACTCAGAGCAATCAAAGCACCTACCCAAAGTTGCACAGCTAATAAGAAACAGTGCTAGAACATAAACCCAGGCCAGTCCAACTCTGAAGTCCTAGCCTCTGCTCTCCAGTCTGGTACATGCTGGGTGCTCAATACACACTATCTGCCTTTTCTCTAAGATGCAGAGACTGGCCTTAGAGAGGGAAGGGCAGAAAAAACTCCCAGGAAATGCAGAAATGCTGAGGGCTGCTGGCTCTCCATCTAAGAGGCATATGGAGAAAGAAGAGGAGTTCGAGGTGAGAGCATTTAGAAAGTCTTTCTGAAATAGGCAAGGCTGAATCTAGGCCTCAGAGAATGAGGATGGAGAAAAGCAAAAGAGAAGGAAAAGCCTGCAACAGGAAGAACCAAAGCAAAGACCTGGGAGCATAGATGACTTAGGTAGGTGGGCAGAGAACAGAACAGGAGACTGGCCAGGCTGGAGAAAAGGAGAAGGGGAGATTGGCCTAGAGAGGGAAGGGCAGTCTGAACCATTTCCTGGGGGAAAGGGGGTGCAATTTTTCACCCACACCCCAGGGATGCTTCTGCAGCAGCTCCTCCAATCACACAATAATCAGTGGAGGCTTTTCACGAAGATGGTGCAGAAAGTGAAGAAGGAAGCCCCTGCCCCTCCCAAAACCGAAGCCGAAGCAAAGGCCCTGAAAGCCAAGAAGGCGGTACTGAAAGGCGTCCAAAGTCACAAGAAAAAGAAGATATACATACGCTGCGTCTCAGAAGACAGCCCAAATATCCTCGGAAGAGCACCTCCAGGAGAAACAAGCTGGACCACTATGCCATCATCAAGTTCCCCCTGACCACTGAGTCAGCCATGAAGAAGACTGAAGACAACAGCACACTTGTGTTCATTGTGGATGTCAAGGCCATCAAGCACCAGATCAGACAGGCTGTGAAGAAGCTCTATGACATTGACATGGCAAAGGTCAACACCCTGATCAGGCCTGATGGAGAGAAGAAGGCATATGTACGACTGGCTCCTGAATATGATGCTTTGGATGTTGCCAACAAAATTGGGATCATCTAAACTGAGTCCAGCTGGCAAATTCTAAATATAAGTTTTTTGACCATTAAAAAAAAAAAATCAGTGGAGGTATCAAGAACCATGAATTTAAAGCCCAATGACCTCTTCCCTTTCCACAGCAAGCTCAAAACCCAACTCTGAACATGAGGTTTTACACCAACTCCCAGCTAGCACAGTGCGCTGCTGTGCCAACCTGTAAGGTCCAAATTCTAGCCCAAGCCAGGAGATGCCAGGAATCTGAAATGCTGTCATATGCACTCAAGGATCACCTGCCCACCCCCATCAAAGACGGAGAACTGCATACAACACAGGGTAATAATCAGGAACATGAGCTCCCCATGGCAGGGACCTTGTCTACTGGACTTCATATTCCTCACAACTGCTGGGACACTGTAGGTACTTCCTCAATAAACATTCACTGAGCTGAACTAAACACGAGATTCTCCTGCTTAAGGATGAACAACTCTGGAGTTTGAGAAGTCCGACTGAAGTCTGTCCCTGAGCCTGGGGCTTAGTCCCTCTTTAGCTGGATGGAACATTTGCCTGTTTTCTCCTAGGAAAGAAGTGCTCCTTCACCCCAAAGCCTCTGCTTCAATAACTTCTAGACCCTCAGCCCCCAGTCCTGCTCCTCCTCCTGGGAGAAGCCATGGGTCCCTTTCTGCCTCCTCCACTCCTTTACAGGGCACATCTGGGCTCAGGTTCTGTTATACAAACTGTTGCAAATGCATAAAGCTGCAGTGCCCTCCCCAAAGTCTTCACTCCCCACAAAGCCCAAAATCTAAGTCCCAGCCCAGGCCTCACAACCCACAGAGAAGGGAAAAAGGGAGTGAAGATTACTTAAGCAACTCTGAAAGTCCGCTCAGGTCAAACTCATCACCACGAGCTTAGTCTGGAAGGTACAGGACCTGGAGGAGGGAGGAAGATAAAAGCAGAACTGTAGAAAGATGTCGGTCACAGGCCTCCTCCCAAGCCCTCTTCAGAAAAAGCACTAAAGGGGAAATAATGAGGGGGATTGGGGGAACAGTCAATCTGAGCCTCTAGACCAAAGCTTTCTGGGATGGGCAGGAGGGGGCCTGTTTCAGAGAACTGGGAATCAACTTGGTTTGGCAGACTTTCAACACCTTCTAATTCAAGGCACACGTATCCAGGGATTTAAAAAAACAAAACAAACAAAACATTGATCGATACCTATTCCCTGTTCTTAAGCACTCACAACCTAGTGAAATGGAGAGCTATGCCTACATCTACAGGGTACAACAAAACAAAATGTGGTAAAGGAGTGATCATGCAGAGAGGTTGGGACATTTTTTACAGACCTCAGAGGTCAGGAAGGCTTTGCAGCATAATAATAACTCTTTCTGAGTGCTTGCTATGTGCCAGGCACTGTTCTAAGTGTTTGCAAGTCTCATTTCATTTAATTCTCATAATGAGCCTATGAAATGGGTTCAGAGACAACAAAATTGAGGCACAAAGCAACTAACTCCTATCTTGGCTTTGCATGACCGGTACTTAGATGGTGGAGCTGGGATTTGAACCCTGTCAGCTCTGCTCCTCCAGCACACCCAGGCCCAGGGAAAGACAAGCGGCTGCCTCACTGGGCTGAGTCAACCAAGAAAGGTCCCAGACAAACTCCCTTCTGTGACTGAAAGGTTCTGATAAGGCCTGTAGGGCTGCATCACTGAAGGAAGGTGCTGACTCACCCCCAGCCTCTCCCACCCATAGAATGCTCCTGACTCCTGGTGCAGGCTACCTGTCTGACACCAGAGCCCTGATCTGTTCTAGAAGCCCGCCATACCTCTGTACTCCCCAAGGCTTTTTGTAGACACCTAATCCCACTGGAGGATGATTTAAGAAACCATATGTCAATGTCTACATTTACACATCATTCATGGAATAATTGTTCTTATAATAAAAGGTAGTTCAATGTTGGGGGTGGGTGGAAGAGCTCAAATCCCAGCTCTGCCATTTGCTGGCTGTGTGTTCTTGGGAATGTATAATTGTCAGCTTCCTTGTCTGTAAGGGGTGGTTAACAATCCTTATTTCAGGCAGTTTTTGCAAAGGTTAAAGGGGATAATGTGCCTAATACAGCACCTGGTATAAAATAGTTGAGTATGAACACTTTATGAACATAAAGGATTTCCATAGGAAAATAATTTTCTTCATGATAATATTTGGTGGAAATAGTAGTACTTTTAACTGCTATTCATCTAATATTCATTTGCCACTAAGCTAAATGCATTACATGTATTACCTCATTTCATCCTCAAAAGCATTATTTTCTTTGTTTGACTTAGCTCTAGGACAACAAGAAAGGATATGCCCAACACATTAATTTTACTCACATACACACATACATGTAGAGAGAGAGACATCAGATGTTCAAGCAAGCTAATATTTATTAGGCAGTTACTATATACCAGGTACTTTCTATTTTATATTCCTTAACCCATTCATCTTCTTAAAACCAAGCCTATAATGTTGGCACTATTTTATTCCCATTTTACAGATGAGGAGCCTGAGGCACAGAGAGGTTAAGTAACTAGCCCAAGGTCACTTAGCCAGGATTCAAAATCCAGAGCCTACCTACTTAATCACTATGCTATACTAAAATCATGAAAGATAGTCTCAGAGGAGATGTTTAAGTGACACTCCAAGACCCAAATACTAAGAACTTCAGTACATTGCTTGTCAACTCTCCCCTCAATTTGGCTCTACCATTATTCCCCTTCTGCTAGCAAAGGTCATGGGATCCTCACCTCATCTTACTGCTTTCACTCTCCACTGTGCCCCACCCTACCTAGGCAAGAAGTCAACTTGGTAGACTACTTTAGACCCTGGTCAGCTGCTCCTGGGATCTCAGCCTCTCATCCTGCCTCAGTTTCCCTTATGTCCCATCCTCTACAAGACTACTGTGGAGTTCTTCGTTCTTCCTATACATGGCACTCTTCTGCTCAAGAACACTCAAAGGCTCCCTGCTGCCCAGAACTGAAGACCCTAATAGGTCAGAGAGGATCCACTGGGGACTCAAGATCCCTGCAGGCCCCGGCCTTGCTTCCTTCCCTATGGCCCAAGACAATTTGCTTGCTGGCTTGCAAATCCCAGCAACAGGGTGAGTCAGTGAAGCCTCCCCTAACTACCCTATTATTTAAAATTACAGCCCTTCTCCCAAATTCCCCCTTCCACCCCCACCCAGTATACCTTAACTCCTTCCCCTGCTTCAGTTTCCTCCACACCAACTCTCACCATCTCCCATACATTTAACTTACTGGTTTATTGTCTCTATTCCCCTATTAGAAGGTATGTTCCATGTGGTAGAGGATTTTATTCTCGGTTGTTTTTTCCTTGCTGAACCCAAGCACCAAGTGTCTGGCACAGAGCAAGAGCTCATAAATACCTCCTGAATGAATGAATGTGTAGACATTTAAAATGTCAGAGACGAAAAACAAAATGTCCAGGCAGAGCAATGGTGGGAGAATGGCTAGCATGCCTCTGGGCTCCCCCCTTCTCCCAAGGACATTTCTGGAGGACAGGCAAAAGCTGGAGGTGCCTAGAGGAACTGCATGGAGGCCAAACCCTTTCTTACCTCCCTCCCTGGGATTTACAACAAGATTTCCTTGTGAGGTCCTGGGCTTCCATCCTCCTATCCCTGTCCTGAACTTACACACAGACATTCTCTCTCTCTCTCTTTCTCTCTCTCTCTCTTCCTCCCTCCCTCTCTTTCCCCCTCTCATACTGAAGGCCCTTTGCATCTGTCCTAAACCCACCCAGCAGCCTCAGCCTCATTTCCTTCTGCTCACCTTCAAACCAGGCCAAAACTAACCCCTCCCATCCTCGATGCCCTCTAGAGATGCTCTCTTCTTTCTCACAGTTATCCATCTGCACACCACCAAACCTTGAAGATCCAGCTCAAATGCCTCCTCCATCTCCAGGAAGCTTTCCAGGCCCTCTGCAGCCCACAGAAAACACTCCCCCCACCCCCTGCTGTCTCTGTCATACAGCAATGAGTCATGAACTACTTTGTGACTTGCCTTCTATGTTCGCGCTGAACTGTTAACAAAATCTCCTGTTACTTAATTTTTTACATACATATGTATTATTTTCCCAAGCACACTGTAAACACTTTGAGGGGAGATGCTGAGTCTTAACCATCTTGTCATCCCCATAGCACAGGGCCAAAGTACATAGTAGACACCCAATAAATGCTTCTTAATCGCCCAAGGTAAAAAAAGTCACACTTCCCATTCAGGTCACTTCCTCAGTTATGGGTATCTGGACTGGTCTCTCCCAAAGCCCTAAATTTTGTCTTCATGGCCCGCTCTGACCTCAGTTATCTACAAATCTCATCATGGGCTTGTGTTTTTAAAGGGTGCTCAATCCATTCTAATCTCTCTCCCCTGTGCTGGGCAGACAGTGTGTGACCAGAAAAGATACGGTTTGTGAGGAACCATAGGTCTGGAAAAGGAAAGTACATGATTCCTCCAGGCAACCCCAGAGATTCAGGGTCTCTCATTTCCTCAAATACTGGAGTTCACTGGGATGGGGCACCGTGGTGTAAGTTTGTGTGTTTTGTGTGTGTGTGTGCGTGCGCGCGCGTGCGTGTGTGTCTGTTTTTTTTTTGGGGGGGGGTCCACAGTGAAAGTTTTAGGTGAGCCACACCAGAAAACCAACACTTAAGGACTCAGGTGCACCATGCTGAGCACCAGCTTTAAGAAAACTGAATTAGAACAAATGGTAGTAAATCACAAGTGACTTCTAGGCTTTGGTGAGGTGAGAGTCAGGAAGGAGAGCAGAAGCCCTGTTCATCATGGATCTTCTATGTGCTGGCTCACACCAGACTCCCCGTGAGGGGGGGCTGGTTGTACCCCCACTGCAAGGTGAGTAGGCCTTGACTGGCTAAGTCACACCTGAGGAGGTGACGTCCCTGTGGACCAGGGGCAGAGGCTGGCAAACCAGGTGGGCCATGCATGGTTGGGGTGGCCAACTCAGGATTCCCAATCTATCATTTTTTATTTTGAACTGGTAAGACATTTACTGGGTTCAAAAATCAGAAAGCACAAAAGTACACAGAAAAAGTCTCCCTCCTCCTCCTGGACTCACCTGCCCAGTTTGCCCCCACCTGAAACAGGTAGCCACTGTGTTTTGTTCCTGACAAGGTTTACACATATACAAGCAAAGATACATTCTTTTCTTTACATAAATGGTAGCAGAACATATGCAGTGTTCTTCATTCAGCTTTTTTCAGTTAATAATTCTGCCATATTTTAGGGGAATGAGGCAGGGAGATAGAGTATCTATACATAACAAAAAAAGGTGTATGTCTGTGTGAAAAGCCCATGAAACACAAAGAGGGAAATATTCTGGAGAGCACATGGGTGAAGAGAGAACTGAAACCAGCAGGTCACATTGCTGATACAGACCCCAGGCCAGCCACAGAGAGGAGCTCTGAGGTGGGGGGTGGGAGTTGATGGGGTAGGGGGGAGGGGAGTGGACCGACCCTGATGGTACAGTAACCCCCACTAGCTACAAGCTCCACACCTGAGAAGCAGTGATGGGCCTCACTGCCAGAGGAACAGTCTACAGAAACCGGGACTAACCTAATTCCCATGACAATGGCAAAGTGGGTTAGTGGCCCGGAGGACTCAGGAACTATGGAGGAAAAACAATCATTTCCTCTGAAATTTGTAAGAGTCCAAGAAGGGGAAGTTGGGCAGGCTCAGATGAGTGCCTGAGACTCAAGAAAACAAACTTGAAGTGGCTGGGAGACTAGAAGGGCCCTAGATAGAGACTGAGGAGTTCAAATGACTATGTCTCTCTGAAATGCAATCCTAGCTTGGCAATTGAGGAGAAAGAGGGAGGAAAGGAGAGGAGGGGGGAGGAGGGAGAGGGAGGAGAGATGGAGGGGGAGGATGGCGAACATGGGGAAGGCAGGAAAGAAATGGGGGGAGAGAAGGGGCGAAGAGAGGAGGAAGGACATGGGGAGGAAGAAACAGGAGGAGGATGGGAAGAGGGGGCCCTTTAGAAAGCAGGTAGCACACCATAATGGTTGAGAGCTTAGACTCCAAGCCCAAGCTGTCTAGATCAAATTTCCCCTACCAGCTGTGAGATCTTGGGCAAGTTAATTAATCCCTCTGTGTCTTAATTCCCTAATCCGCAAATGAGGATAATACCTCATAGGCTTGTTATAAAAATTAAATGAGGTAATATTTATAAAGCTCTTCCCCTAGCACGTGGCCCATCATAGCTGCTATATAAGTGTGACAGAAGAGCCTTGTGTTTGCACAGGGAACCCTCTGACAGGTGGGAAGAACGGTGTGGAACCACAACAGATCCCGAGACAGTAATGCAGGGCCAGTTCCAGAGGATCTGATGGGAAGAGGAAGGGAGCTGAGGAAGGAGCAGAGGCTGCAAAACAGGAGACAGGAGGGTGTGGGAGTGGTGGTGTCATATTGAGCTAGGGGACCATGGGAAAATGGACCTCAGCTCCCACTCTGTTCTCATCAGGGCTCTTGCCAAAAAGAGTAATCTGTATACTGACAAATAAAGAACCAACACTGAGATGAGGAAGTGAGCTGAGATGGGGGAGAAGCTTGGTTTTTAACAACAACAATAGAAAGGATATTTAGATATTTTCAATGACTTCAGGTCCCTTGGCTCAAGAAAGTTCCAACCCAGAGCGCTGGGAAAACGCGCAGATGAGATGGTTGAGCTGTCCCACTGCAATCTCTGTGGGGCAGCCTGGGAACACCTGAAAATGGTCTTGGAGACCCCCGAGAACTGAGAAGTGATGTGAAGGTGAGCGCCTTTCTTTCTTTGATCGGCTACTTGATTGGTAGATGGAGAACTGCAATAAGTGTGGAATACCTAGCTTCAAAAGGCATCTTGTCATAGGTCAGGGAAGCAAAAGGGCAGAGATGCAGGCAAGGGGCTGTTTGAACAACCATTCCCAAAGCAAGCCAATTAAAGATCTGATGTCACCTAATGGGAGGTCTCTAGCAGTGTGACATAGGGCTGTCTCCCGACAAACACTTTATCAGCGATTCGGGTGATGCTATGGAACATACGCTGAAAGAGCTCAATAGAATGGAGTCAGGATGAATTTAAGTTGAAATTTAACAGGAATGATCCTTCTGAATAAGACAGGAACAAACTAGGAGGCTCTGCATTTAAATGCTAAACCCAACCACACAAGTTTAAGGGAGAAGCAGCTTAGCAACAGCAATGATAAAAAGACCTGCTCAACAGTCAAGTCAACATCAGTGAGTCAATGGTGTGATATGGCTATAAGAAACGCTGATTCAATCTTGGGCTGCATTAACAGTATAATGTCCTGAACTAGGGAGGTGATAGTGACTTTCTGCTGTGGTCTCACCACACTATGAATATGGTATATGGTTCTGGGCACTGCCCTCAATATATAAGGAGGATGTCGTTCTTAAAGCCAAACGGGAGCATGTTCAGAAAAGAAAAACAGGGAAGGTGAAAACACCTGAATCCACATCCTGGGTTGTTAATCTGGGAGAAGACTCAGGAGAGGAAAAAAAAAGGGCTGTCTTTGAATACCATAATTCACTGATTAGAAAATGCACATCTTTTTTCAATTATAAAATGTCTGAAAACAGAATGTAATTTATAATCTCCAACATCTAACAATCACTCTGGGCCAGGAGGCAGGATGTCATTGCCTGCACATGTGGAAATTTGGCTGTTACACCTCATGGCATATCCAGACAACTGCAGCCCTTAACACTTCAGGAACCAAACCATTTAAGCAGCACTTGAAGAAGGAATATAAATTCTGGTTGTTGACCAAAAACCTTCCATTGACACCTTCTGGTAAAATCAAGCAAACAGCATGATCAAAACTTACAGCATGGGTGTTGGCAGCTGGAAAATTTCCAGACATAATGGAGATTAAAAAATACATCATCACCTGTGATGACCAGACGATACTGTGCCAAAAAAAAAAAAGGATATTGATGACTCTGAGTCAAAGAATGATTCAAAAGAGTTGGATTCTGAAAGTGAAGATGTTTTAGAAATACCTTAACCAATTTATTTTCCTTTTTACGTACATGCAAGAGTGAGACGGGATAAAAACCTATGTCTAAGATCTGAAAGAGCTCAGTAAATATAAAATAAAAGTTTTAAGTGATAAGCCATGTTTCATCATTTAACTGGCAGCAGAAGGTACATATAATAATGGTACATCTTACAACTGATGGTATCATAGATTTGATTTAAAAAAAATCAAACGTTCTGCATGGAATCAAGGGCGAAGAACTGAAACCAAATGCCAGCAGCTATAGGAAGCCATGAGGGAGGTGACAGGAAGGGGTGTCCAAAGATGGGACAGAACACCTCCCGTCTGCAAACCCAGGCTGGATTGTCACGGGGAGAGATCAAGCCCCCACTAGTTGATTATAAGGCCATTCCAGCCCACAAGTTCCATGTTTGTATTGAGAAGACCTTCTCACCACGAAGGGACAGGCTTCCCCTCTTTCTTCTGTGCACAGGGCCTCTGGTGAACCAAGCTCTTAAAAAGTCACTTCTGAAGGGTAAAGGCCACACTGGGAACAGTGCTGAACAAAAGGCTGGAGGCCAAGAAGAACCCTCTCTGCCTGCAGCTGGGCTCTGGGCCAACTCAGGAGTGGGCGGTGGGGCAGAGGCCACCTGTGTGCATGCTCTGGGCCAGGCGCCACGACAGGTGTCTGACACACATTACTCCGTTTAATCCTCACAACCACCCTGTGAGATGAGTATCATCACTCCTGTTTTACAGAAGAGAAACCCAAGCCTCAGAGAAAATAAGAGGCTTGAAAAAGGTTTTACAGCAACTCTGAAAGCCTATGGTTTGTGACAAGTAGAGAGTACTCCAAAAGCCTTGGATGGCTAAATGCATGATCAACCGATAAACCAACTTAGTCTCGTTGGTAGCACTGGTGCTAGGAAGAATCAAAAAAGAAAGCAAGCCATTTCAGTGCTCCCCCACCCCCCATCAACAGCTCCCACTGAACTCATGCCATTTTCTGCTTGCAGGAGCAATTGTACTCCATCACATAAAGAAAAGGGGTATTTGAGACATATATAGCAGAGAACAGGTGCCAGAAGCTCTGCTCAAATGTCAAAGTTGTAGGCCCACCAGGTTGCTATGCTCCCACCTACCAGCTTATCACTGGGGAGCACGCAGAAGCTGAACTCAGCCTTTATCCGCTTCCCCACAGCCAGAATGTCCAGAAGATTGAGAGAAATGCCAAGAGTCAACCAACCCGCACCTCTTCCAGCTCACAGCATCATCAAGTCCAGGCCAGCCCAGCTCCACCAACCTGCCCCAAGCCCACCGACAACTGGGAAAGTAAACTCAACTTGTGCATCAGAAATCCAAGGCTGGACCCACCTGAAGGGGATTTCAGGTGATTGTTGGCCCACAAAAAGGGTAAATCAGCGTCACATCAAAGGGCATGGCCTCCCAAGCCCATGTGATGACCGCCAATGCTCATCAGCATCTGATGCCTGCAGAAACAATACTTTCAAAAGTCGTCCCTTTAGAGGAGAGGGCTGCCCAAGGTCTTTCTTGCCCCATCCCAGCTATGCTGCCTCGCCCACATGGCAGGCAGGTAGCTAGAACTCCTTATCCATAACTCCCCACCCCAGAGGGTCTCACCCCCTCAAACCGACCTTGAGGAAGGGGAATGATCAGCGTGGAAGACTTATCCTATAGCAAGGAAGACTGACCTTGGACTTCTCTGGAGCAAGGTGTTGAAAAGGGGAGCAGTTACTGTTTTTTACACAGCACAGATCAGGCACACTTGGCTGACACTGCAGAAAGTGTCAGACATCCCTATACCAAGACCCTCACTGAGGAGTTCCACAATGGCTGCCTTCCTTATAAAGCGAAAGAAAGGGCTGCCCATCTGACCCCATACACACAGAAGACCAGAGGGAAAAAAACAGGGACAGATAAGGCCTTACTTGGGGCCCAGGAAAACAGCCGTTGTCTAGTCACTGTGCACCCCCGGTGCTTGGAGGACAGTTCAGGTATCCTAACAGATCCTCAACCCAGCAACCCCCATAACCTCATCATGCACAAGCTGACCTGCCTGAAGTACAGCTCTGATCATCCTTCTCCAGTGGCTCCCCATTGCCTGCTCCATACCTCCCCACCCCACCCCACTTTACCTGCTGCACTCAAGACTCTCCACTCCTCAGAGCCAGCCTGATTTCAGCCTTGGCTTCCACAGCTTCTCTAGGTCACTATATTTCCACCATGTTGGCACCCCAAATGTGCCTTCACTTTTCCACATCTCTTTGTCCTATTACCTCTGCTCCATTTCTGCCTGTGGAAACCCTATCTTCTAAGGCCCATCTCAGCCACCAAAGAACTACCTCCTCCAAGAAGTCTCCCTGGTTCCCCCACATCATAAGACTCTCCACAGCATGTCCCTACCTTGGTATATGGGTATCAGTGTGCTTGTCTAATGCACCTCCCTCCATGCTTGAGCTGTGCACTCTACTCCTGTCATGTACCTCCAGTGCTCAGAGCACAAAAGCTGCACACTGAGCCGAGCCTTGGCCGTATGGCTCAAGGGCCTCCCGACAGCACCCTATTTACAATCCTTTCTGGATTCCCTCCTCCACCTATTCCCAGCTGACTCATCCCACACCCCATTCTCTCAAGGTTCAGCTCTCAGCTGACAGCTACGCAGAGATAAACTAATCTCTACTGACATGATGTTCTTCCTGGATAAATTCTATATTTTTAACAAAGGCCCTCTGGAGACAAGGACTGGAAACAAAGGTCCTTAAAGGAAATTTTAAGCCCCAAAGCTCTGGGGGAGGTATTTGTGATAAAGAAAGATCTTGCCAGTGCTACAAGTGTCCACATCCTAAATTCAAAGAATGCCAAAAGCTGGTAGAAAGAGTGGGGGTGGAGGGTTAGGCCCTGTCCTTCAAAATGGAAAACTATCACAAGAGTCAGAGCTGGACCGGTGGATGGAGAACAGTTGACTCTGACCCAACTGGGTGACCTTGAGCAAGGAACTGCACCTCTCTGGCCTATGCCCAGTATCAAGAAGCCTCTGTGCCTCAGTTTCCCCACAGGTCGAACAAGGTGACATGGTCAGAATTAGATAATTCCAGAAGGCTATTCCAACTCTCTGACATCCCAAGATTCTATGACTCACAATTTCTGCCTCTTTCTCCCAGGAGGTCAGTGTCATTTGAAACTACCCCAGTTCTCCCTCCTGACCTTAAGCCCTACCTGAGTCCAAAGGGAAAGGTGACACTAAAGGCCTCCCAGGCACTCAGCAGGTGGCATGTGAGGGTGGGCCTCTCCCACCGCAGGTGGAAAGGAAGGGGCAGAAGTGGGGGAAGGTGTTGGTTTCTATGGGCACAGAAATGCTACTCTCACTCACGCCATCTGTCTGAACTACCCAGAAAAAGAAAGTCAGCTGGTTGCCTTTGGTTCCCTGGCCTACCTTTTTAAGAGCTTGCAACTGCCAGCTAAATTTAAATGTTGCTCTAAAATCAGGACATATAAGGTCTCTCAGGCTGGATCTGAAAGGTTTCAAAGTGGATAGAGAGCAAGAGCAATGAAGAATTACACTTGGAGGCAATCTAAGCTGTATTGTGCAGCCATGCCAATTAAAGAGCTTTAAAAATAGCCTCTCTCTTCTCTAATGCTGAAGATAAAGATGAGGTTTCAGCAATAAACACCCATCTGCTAGGAGCTTCTGAAGAGATCCATCACAAACAGCCCAGAGAGCAGCCATAAACAGCCTTCTCCAGGCTGCCTGCGCATCCAGCTCACCGCCTGCTCCCAACTGAGGATGGAGGACATAGTTGGGGGAGGCAGAGCCCAGGGAGGAAGGCAGGAGGGGAGCAGAGGGACAGAGAAGGCAGTGGTATGGAGAGGCTTGGAAGAAAACGAAGATTTGGCTGCTTTTTCAGGGAAATAAAAGCTTAGAATCCACCCAAAGGATTTCCTGGAACCCATCCAGAGGGTTCAATCCATGCCAGTTGTCATTCATTCTGAAAACAGGTCACTCCTTAAAAATGGCATTTTTTCAGTGCCTACCTATGCAAAGTACTTCACAAATATTCTAAGTTCTTCCATGCACCAATCCCTTGAGGTAAGTGTCATCACCTCCTTTTTACAGACTAGAATACTGAGGCTCAGGTAGATTGACTTGCCCAAGGTCAGAAGACTGGTTAATGATAGAACTAGGATTCAAACCTAGGTCTGTCAGCATGGTTTTTCCACTATATCACCTGCATCCAGAGCATGCCCCTAAAGTTTCATCTCAGTGCCCAGGCTCTCTGCAACCAGAAATTTAACACAAGGGGGTTCCTAAGAGACAAAGGGGACAAAGTAGGGTAGAGGAGGAAACAGTTAGAACTGACCCAAATAAATATTGAGTCTGGGCAGCCCCATGGGCCCTGTCACCTCATATCCTGGTAGCTTCCCAGCAGGCCCAAAGAGGAGCAAAGCAGGGAAAAGGCACAAGGATATGCCTAAACTATCTCTGGAAGGATCCAGGAGACTGGGCACAGCACTGAGGGCTGGAGGACAGGGTAAGAAAAGAAACTTACTTTCCATTGAATTCCCTTTTGCTCAAAGTGAATATGTTACCATGCATATAGGTATGTATGTGTGAGTGAGTGTGTAGATTTTAAGAGAGCCCAAGATATCAGGTACAAGATAAAAAACATGCTCAAGATGGAGACGGAACCTGGACCAAGCAGGAGCTCCTGGGTCCCCTGGTTGCTGGCAACTCTGGAATCCAGAAGAAGTCTGAGACTTCTTCCAGAGCCGCCTCTTTCTTTCACAACAGTAACGTGCCACAACCCCAGGCAGATGGCTGGGAGTCTGACCATGAAGCTCTCCCAGCATGTACACAGAAAATCCCCAAAACCTCAACTGCAGGAACCCCACAGGACATTCCCTGAGGAAAAAGACTGACTGAATCCTCTTCTTGAGGGTCTGGAAAGATGCCTTTGTGACTCTATGCTTATTCCTCTATTCCATTTTCCCTTTCAGCTGGCTATCAGACTCCCCTCCTCCATGCAGGGAGCTCACACTCTTAACATCTCTGCATCAAGCTGTGCAAGTCAAGCCTTCCTGATGGGTGGTGCAACTAGCACCCTGACTTTACAGCAGCCACCTCAACACTCCATTCTGTTCCTCCTGGGATGCCCAACTGTCCACCAGAGGGGCCAGCAGCTCTGCCAAGCCCTAGATGGACCCTGAGCCCACTGCACTCCAGAGAACAGATCTACTTAAGTAGCCATGAGGTCCAAGTCGCTCTTTCCCAAATGACTTGTTTCCAGGTTCTTCTTCATCCTCTCCACACCTCCTATTCCTGGCCCCCCTAGCACACACTAAAGCCTGAGATCCTGCTTATCTTCACTAGATAAAGTCCGTTCTCTGATAAGTGGCCAAGGCCGGCCATTCAGGGTTCCAACAGCAGAGAAGTAGTTTCTATGTCTCAAAGCTTGAAGATCTCAAACATATTGATACTATAGTGACAAAGCCAGAACGGAGTGTTCTTAGACTCTCACACCACCTCTGTCAGGACCTCAGGTCTGCAGATGTCCCACAAATCTGCTGTTGCACCAGCTCAGGGACTAGGGCCTATCACCCAACTCCTTGCTACCTTCTTCTTGCTGTCAGCAGAAAAGGGATCTTCACTGAACATCTCCCACTACCCAAAAGGGGAGAAAAAAACTGAGCCACAAACCTATAGGAAATATAGTCCCAGTTTCTTGGACCTGCCCTTACCTCTGGGTTCCCCCAAAAGAAATCTGACCAAGCCTTGGAAGGAATGCAGGTGCTACAAGGTATCTGGACAGTCACCAGGAGAAGGGGATTTGAGGCAGGAGGAGGAGCCAGGGAAATTACCCTGACCCTCAGGGCAGAGAAACACTAGCCTAAATAAAGAACACAATAAATTAAAAGTCCATTCCTAAAAACACCAGAGTAAGCCACAGACACATTCCCATGCCAGAAACCACTGAGACAAGACAGTTGTTCCTGTGATGAACTGTAGTAATATTTAGATGCATAGACAGGTAGAGAGCAAACACATTTAAGAAACTATGCCATACCTGGTAACCGTAAGAGGCTCTTCATTTGGGACACAGGGATGGACACTTCTTCAATGACTAACAGAGAAAGAAAGCATCTGAAAATCAGACTCAGTGTTTACATAATCCAGCAATGAAGGCTTGTTTGTGACTGGAGGACCCACCTCCTCTATCAGTCCTGTCAGCTCTGAGTTTCTGAGACCCAATGATCAGTGCTTTAGAAAGGAGGAGCTTTATCAGCCCAGACCAGCCATGTTTTCTACCTTAGGAAGACTGCAGGGTAAAAACAGAAAATGGTGGATAGAGGGGTGAGGGTACTACAAAGTCAGGCGAGAGGGGAGTTCAGCTATTAGACATTTGCCCGAGGAGACAAAACAGGTCATTGGAGTCTGGACCTTTGCCCCTGCCTGTCTTAACACACTGTGTCGTTTTTGTCTTCCTCTACTATCAGTTCCTGTCTCCCCTAATTAAAAAAAATCAAATCAAAAATGAAATCCAACATTAGAAAGATTTCATTTTTGTATACCAAAATGAACTCCTCAGAAAGGAAAAGGAGGAGGTAGAATGGGAAAGAGGGTGGGGCTACAGGGGTTTTATATCTCACTCCTTCCAAGCTCCGCCTTTCTTTCTATATTTTTTAACCTTTAGGAGGTCTGGGATATGTTCTTTAAAATAATGATCCAACAAATATCAAAATCTCAACAGCTCTGTGGTCTTATCCATGTGTATAACTGCACCAAACACAAATAATTGTCTACCCACTTCAAATCGGTTGAAGGAAGTCCTTTTTATTGGGGTGGGGGTGGGAGGATAAATATTTAGATTTTCTATTACAAATGTAAAATATACAAATTTTGGAAAAATGCTAAAAGTTAAAAGATAAACACAGAGGGAAAAATACAACTCTGCCACCTAGAGAGAAATACTAAAAATTTTATATTTCTTCCTAGTGGAAAAGGCTGTCTATGTTTTAAAAACAAACAACAAAAACACCCTCCTTCTTTGGGGGACTGTTTGCTGGGGGTCTTTACTGGGTGAGTAAAAAAGGCATCTGTCAAAGGGCCCTACACCCTTAAGGAGATTTGACAACAGGAATCCAAGTATTAAGTGCATGATTAAGAAAAGCCAGCACATCTTTTCTTTCCCTCCTGAGCCTCTGGTCTCCTTCATTGTGTTGCCTACAAAAATGCCAGTAGTAATATAGCTCTCTAGAACAAATTCAGACAAGACACTTAAAAGTCATCAATGTCAATGTTAATTTTCTGTTCCAACCCACCCCAGTTGCAGATGCATAATGATTTGAGAAAGACTCCACAGCTCAGTCAATGGGAGGCAGTTAGAGAAGGTTCTGCGTCCTTGAAGGCATAGGGGAAGAAGTGCTGCGTGGAGAGAGAAGGCAGACTCCAGAAGGTGTACAGAGCAGTCCACAAGTCCAGACACCAAGTGCCTGGGTCATAACGTGGTAATTACTGTGGCTGAATACATCAGAATTCAAAGCCTGGGCAAAAGTGACCTCAGTCCCCGTCAGCCCCACGTGCGATCTGGGGAGGCCAGTTGCTGATCAGGGCACAAATGCAATTGTCTGGGATCCCCACCACAAACCAGAGTGGTGAGGGTGAGCACAGCAAATAGTTCCCCTATTATTTCAGGATGTTTACAAACTAACGCTTGCTGAGGAAACCGCCACATGGGAGCACGTCATCTCTTTTTAACCTCTTATCTAAACACATACACGAGTGGTCACACATACCCACGACAGAGTTCATTCATTCAAAACACATTTCCTGACTGGCTATGACACATTCAACAGATGGTAACTGAGCACAGCCATGTCCCAGACACGGGCACTGGGGACCTGGCAATGCACAAGAAGCAGACTCCAGGGTCAAAGGGCTTGCTCTCAAGGTGGGGTAGGATGGGGGGTGAGGAGAGATGGCCATTTAAAATGGAAGTTAATGGCCATTTAAAAAGGGGGGTTGCTGTTTCAGATTAAAATAGGTATAAAAGGACAAACAACCAAATGTAACAGGAAGACCTTGCTTGGATGCTGATTTGAACAAACTCACTATAAAGGTCATTTCTGAGACAATCAAGGAAATCTGAATATGAATAAATGATACCAAAGAATTACTTTGGGAAGGGATTGGGAGGAAAAGAGGCAGAGAGATGAAGCCAGTCTGGCATTGATGACTGTTGTTGAAGCTGGGTAATGAGTACATAGGGGATCATTATACTATTCTCTCTATTTTTATGCGTCTGAAAATGTTCATAATAATTTTTAATAGAGGACTGCAGTGTGTTGTGGAGGATACGCTAATAGAGATAGATACCAAAGGCTAAGGGAATACAGAACAAAGAGCAAGGAGGACTTGTAGGAACCAGAAAATAAAAACTCAAGTTTATGAGTGTTCTAAATATCATTTTACAGTGGGGTGAGAAGACATTCACAAATAAGTACAATATAAGGTGGAAAATATTAAGTAGCAGGGAGCTGCACACGCCAAGCCTTCCAAGTTCAGAGGACAGCACAGGGTTTCCCTAGTTACCATATCATTTAATTCACCACATACAGACCTCACCCATACAGACTGAGCCAGAATCCCACCTGGGTCACTCACTAACCGTGTGATGGGAAGCAAGTCTTGACCTTTCTGTAAATTGGGAATAACCCACCTACTTCTTTAAAGAGTTAATGTAGGGATCTAAAGAGATAAAGAATGAAAAGCCCCAGCATGATGAACAGTATTCCCTTCCCTACTCTTCAAACACAGACCCTTAGTCCTGGGAGGTTTCTAAGATTAGCCATACAGAGCCCCAAACTTCTTGTACCTACCCTACTCCCCACCACAGCCAAGGTTCTCTACCAACAAGCAGGACTTCCACCTTTCAGCAGCGGGGAGTGAAGAGGGCAGGTCCACAGCTGGGAGGCAAACCCAGGTAGGGGTGTGTGGACATGGTGGCAGGGAGACTCGAGACCTACCCTAACCATGCCCAGAGAGGGAATCGGGGATTATCTGGCTGCAACTCTGCTCCCTGCAGCTCCTGGGAATGGGCCTCCAATGGCTGGCCACAGACACAGCCAGCCTCAGTCCTTAAGCTGATTTCTATTAAAGTGTAACTGGTCGTTAAGAGGATAATCATGATTTCCCCTTGGAAAAGGAGGATGAGCAGGAAGCCAGAGACTTGGAACTGAAGAAAGAAGGAGGAAGGGATAAAAGTGAAGTCAATTTTTAGAACGGTGTGTTCAAACTGTGGCTCTCAATCACCCCACAATCATAACCAGTACACTCCAACACCAAAAACAAAACTAGAATCTGTCCTAAGGTAGAGGTTATTTCAGCTAACATAATCCTCCTAGACCATCCCAACATTCTGAAGTGAGGCCAAGTCAGTGGGGTGGGGGGTTGGGGAGCAGGCTTCCCCCAAAAAGAGCACCCACATGCAAGCAGTCAATCCTTTGCCATCACATCATGGCCAGCACCACCCACGGCCCCTGACTGGAGGGCAGGGTGGGCAGGGGATTGGCGGGTTGCTAACATGGACTAACCTGGGTTAGCTCCAAGTGCTTGGCCAAAGAAGTATCCACTGACATCCTTGTAGACAGAATCTATTAGAGGCTAGGAGCCTCCAGTCAGCACACATGGGGGCCATCCTCCCACAGTGCAGGACACCACTTTCCACAGTTACGGGGCAGCAGGAAAGCACTGGGCTTAGAGCTGACAGACCCCGGCTCCAATCCTGGCTCAGACACTTTCTAAGTGACCTTGGGCTCTTATTCTGATTCTCTTTTCCCATTTCTAAACCGTGGAGAGCAACACTGACATCTCAGAGTTTGGGGAGAATAACCATGAAATTGACTACCATAGTGCCACAGGGCAGGGCCTGGAGCCCAGTAGGTACTTAATAAATGTCTTCCCTTTGCCTAAAGAAGGCGTGCTCTTACTGGCAGAATCTCCAGGACTTCAGGCAGGCTGCCCTGCAGGCAGGAGGCAGACCTGTTGGGTTCTCTGCCCCTGGGGAGGGGACCTCACTGAGGGGGCACAGGTGCCAGGGAACCCAGGGAGGAAAACGTTCAGAGGGCCGGGCCAACTGGCCTTCTTCCTGCTGGATGTGTCCACAAAGGGCCCGATCAGTGACCATCCCTCACAGAAACTATGCAAGACTCTGGAGAGCAGGCCAGACTGACAGCCGAGGGCAGGTACACCACCTTCAGGCTCCTTAGGGCCCTACACGCTTCGAGGTAAAAGTTCTTTCCGCTTTAAGAACCCAGGTTTCAGAATAAACAATGTGGAAGGAGACACGCGTTGACTCTGGTTTCAACACGCCTCTTCCCCATCCAGCAAAGGCCGTTCCCAGCTCTGCCCACGAGGCTGGCCTTCGATACAGTGCACCCCACCTGCCAAAGCGGCGGCAGAGGCTGAGGGCAAGACCCCACCGCTCCCCAGTGTCTGCAGAGCAACAGCCGGGCGGGCTCCCAGGAAGCCCGGGCAGGGTGTCCCGGGGCCTGGGGCGAGCGCGGGCTGCAAAGGAAGCGCGCGGCACAGACAGGACAGCTCCGCGGCCCCTCCGGCCACTGCCCCGCCGGGACCCTGTCCCGAACCCTGCCCCGGCCCCGGCCCCAGACCGGGTCTCAGACCCGGTCCCAGCCTTCAGCCGGCGAGGCCACTAGGCTCTTGACCCAACTTAACTTCCTGTTATTATGGAGGGAGGAGAACAAAAAGCGCCCAGTGAAGGGACGTTGACAGGCGCGGAGCCCAAACCATGGGGAGCAATGTTTGGGGATGGTCTTATCCCCCGGTGGCGGGCGGAACCGCTGGCGCATCGCCCCCACTCTGTGCTGAGGTTTGGGAATTTTTTAGGCTCAGAATTACAGGTTTCGGGTGTTGAAGAGCCGAGTACAGGGTAGATCGGGATGGGGGTGGAAGGATTTTAATCGCTTTTTAATCGGTTCGGCTACTGGTCAGGGCAGTCCCGCGCTCCCGGGCAGTGCCACCTGCTCGCCGGGCGTCCCGCGAGGTGCCTTTAAGGCGGGAGATGGTCTTCACCCACGCCCGCCCTCATCCCCCGTCTCCCCCCGCCCCCCCAAGCCCCGGGCCGCCCCCGCCTTACCGAAAGCCGCGCCTGCCGCCCGGCTTCAGGTCAGCGCCTGCGTCCGCCTCAGGCAGCGGGCGCGACGGTCGGGACCCGCCGGCCGCCTGCAGAGCTGGAAGCGAGCGGGGCTGCCGCGCGCACGCTCAGCCCGGCGAGCGCCTGAAGATCTGCGCGGCGCTGCAGACGGGGCTGGGAACAGCCTCCATCTGCATCGCGGCCAATAACAAGGCATCCCGGGGGCGTCATTCCGCCCCCAGCCCTAGCCGTGTGGCCAATGGTAGCGCGGCGCGGAGCCTTCCCCCGCCCACGCCCCGCCCCGCCCCCGCGGGGCCGGCTGTCACCGCGGCTGCTGCCGGCGCACGTGGGCTGCAGCCGGGAGCGGCGCTCAGGGAGCAGTCAGGTGCTCCCACTCTGACTAGCGCAGGTCTGAGACCTGATGGGGGGCGAGGCTGGTGGCGCCGTGAAATGAAAACCCCGGTGCTGTGTCTTGGTGTCAAGGGAGAGGCAAGGGATGCGCCTTACGCTCCATGGCCCAGGCACTGGAAGGCAATCCTTGGGTTCCCTTTTGGACATGCAGAGCAGCATAGAGCTTCCAGTACTGACTATGTCGCCCTATGGATATGCCCCCTTGCCTCAGATTCAGCAGACCCCCTGCTAAGAGGCTCTTACCTGCACCAGGATTGGCCTTGCTTATCTTAAAGCTGATAGGAAGAGAGGCAGTGGTGTAGATCACCTTTATTACCTTGGCTAAATTGCCCAAGCATCCTCTCCTCTTGGCTTCAAATAGCATAATTTCTGCACTGGCCACCTTCCGAGTTGTCCATACTGCCCACAAGGCTAGATCCACACCATTCACAGAAAAATCCTGGTAAAGAATATGAAGCAACTTTACAAATGGTGAATACTGCAAATCACCTTGTATGGAATACTCTGGTAGCAATGATCATGAAACAAGGATTCCCATGGGCAGGAACCATGTCTCACCTCTGGAGCTGAGTGCCCATCACAGGCCCCAACGTAGGTATCAAAAAATGTTCTTTGATCTGAGCTCCAAGTGGTCCTGGAGAACTAGAGGGAGGGGAACAGACAGTCTGGCTTGGGCAGAGAGAGTTTCCATGCTTCCTCTCCAGGCAAGTGCAAACAGAGCAGTTTGCCCCACTCCCACTTCCACTCTGAACTTAAGTTTCCCCTACTCCTTCCTCTGTCATCCTACCCCTGGCCTTTTAGGTTTTCTTGGGGATTGTCCTACCTTGCAGCCCTCTTAGCACCATCGGAGTCCAACTTCCTACAGATGAACTTTCCAGCAAAAGTCATTCCTGCTTGGTTTGCAAGCCTCAGTCAGCACTGACTCCACTCTGGTGGAACTCTGCCTGGGATACTAGTTGGAGTGCTCTCTATGCACCTACTCTCATTTAATCATGACAATCACTCTCTAGGGTATGTATTTTTATTATCATCTCCTTTTACAGATGTGAAACTAAGGGAAAGCAACTTGTCCAGGCCACATGGTTCGTAAGTGTATCAGAGTCTGGATTGGGACCAAGACCTGTCTGATTCGAGAATCTGCATACGTAACCATTACAGCCCTTCCCATGCCTCTGGAATGCTGGGCAGCCCAGGTCCATCCCTGAAGGCACTACTCTGGGGACAGACCTGTCCTCAGTCCATCCAAACATTCTGTTGAGCTCAGGCCTGGGCACTGTCAGGGAGAGGATACCTAACTGGCCTGGCCCTAGCTAATTTGCACAGTATAGAAAACCCAAGATAGAGAGGAGCTTCAGGAAAGTGTTACCTATGTCTGAGCTTGACTTCATTGGACATAAGGTCTCCATTACTGGCCTGGACCTGAGGCACCCATTTTGGGGAGGGAGATGGAGAGAGAGCCATCCATTCATTCACCACACCCTACTGTGAGCTAAGTATGGTTTCTGTGCAGGGAGCTTATAGTGAGCAGATTAGTAATCAGGAGGACATGATGCTATGGGAGTTGTATTCTTTATTACTTTTATGTTTTATAATTCCCATCACATTATCTATAGCACAGCATTTTCCCTTCAAATTAAAACAAGTCTACCACTATTTCAGGAACACTGTGGGCCAACCAAGTTTAACAGAGATAGCACTGCTTAGTGTATAAGTTCTAGCAAATCAAAGAATGAAACTTATCAATGCTTTCCCAGGACCTCTATCTCCTCTTCACTACCCTGCCCCCAAACCTTTTAACTCAGGGGGCTCAGAAAAGAAAGACCCATGCTAACTAGGGCTGAGGGCTGAGGGGTGAGTTTTCCTTGAATGTAGGGCAGGCTCATTGCCGATCAGGGCTAACTACATGGAGAGAGATGAGTCTTGGGTCTTCTTGAAGCTGCGTTCAGTGTCTCTCACCATGACATACAAACCACCCTAGCTGGCGACCTCTCTGATCACTACCCAACATCAGTTGAAGGGAAGGGAGGAATGGGGACAGAAAGTCACAATCCCTCCTTCTTTGGACAAAGCACAAGCTTTTGGCACCAACTATGGGATATCCTGATGGACTGTGATTATATCTGGGAGTTTATACAACTAAGTTCTTCAAAGAAAACAAGATCATGCGATGTTGGATGGACATTAAAGTAAATATTATCTAAGCCCCTCCCTTAACAAATTAAGTAAAGAAGAAACACACACAGACACACACACAAACAGAGGCCCAGAGAAGGGAAGGCAGAGTGAGTTAGGGTCACAAAGTGAGTTAGTAGGTTCTGGGTCTCCAACACCCCTTTCTAGCTCTTAGCATGCCAGGTAAACGCAACCTGCTCATGTAACAGCTCAACATTCTATATTTAATAACAACCACTTCCCCAGCCCACCCTTCCAGGATGGTGAATGTGTGCTCGTGGTGGTTGTCTTGGAGAAGCAGATGGCCACATTAGCATCAGAGGGAGGAAGAGAGGAAGGCCCAGATTTGCCCCCCAAAATATCTTCATCTCAATAGCAGCAGATCTCAGCAGCAACATGCCTCCCTCCCTCTGAAAGAAATACAGCTGGTGGTCTTCGTCATCATCAGTTATCCACCTGTCTTTGTTTGCCAGGGCTGCTGTAACAAAGTACCAAATGCTGCTTGGCTAAAATGACAAAAATTTATTGTCTCACAGTCTGGAGGCTCGAGTCAGAAATCAAGGTGTCAGCAGGGCCAGGCTTCCTCTTAAAGGGGAGCATCTGCACCATGCCTGTCCCCTGGCTCCTGGTGGGTGCCCCAAAATCCCTGGCGTTCCTTGGCTTGTGGTGGTATAACTCAATCTCTGCCTCCACCACATGGCGCTCTGTGTGTGTGTGTGTGTGTATGTGTGTGCAAATTTCCTCTCCTTATAAAGACACTAGTCGTATTGAATAAGAGCCCACTCTGCTCCAGTTTGGCTTCATCTTAACTAATAATACTTTCAAAGGTCCTGTTTACAAATGAATTCACATTCACGGGATCAGGGGTTAGTACTTGAACATGTTTTTTGGGAATGCAATTCAATCCGTAATACCACCTGTTAGTGTTCCGTGATGGCTCTGGGGGTGTCAGGCCTGACTTCCTTTTATTTCCACAGTAGCAATTTGCTTGAAGAAAAGTCGGGATTGAACTAAGTGGATTCTCAATGCAGAGATTATCTGTAGAGAAGCCAGGGTGCCTGTCATAGCTTTTGAACAGCAGGAAACAGAGTTGTCACCTATGCCACCCCATCTAAGTAGAAAGGGCCCCTGCTATCGAATCCCTTCCACCCTTCCATGTGTTCCAGGAAGGGGGAAAATAGGGAGCGTGGTTCTCACCAGCACACTCCCCATGCTGCCATCCGAGGAACTTGAGGAAGCCTGGTATCTATACAGAGTCTAGCGACCTTGTTAAATGGTGAGAAAAGGCTGATTGGCCCCAGGCCACCTCGGGAGCTGTCTTTGGGGAAGGACCTTCTAAGCCAGGAAGTAGAAACATTCGTACTACCTCAAACAGACTCAGGAGTGTGTGCAAAGCAAGATCAGTGAGGCTTTGTTCCAGCCCATTGTCATCCTGAGAGGCCTCAGGACACAATATTTTTCATGGATAAGACATAACAAAGTTGTCAAAGTCACTAGGAACTCATAAGTAGATTTTCCCAGAGACAGTTTGGGGAAGAAATAGCACCTGCTATCTGAGACTGCTGAAGGCAGTAATGCCCTCAGAGGTACACTTTTGGGAACGTGTGCGTTTTGCCAGCAATGGTGGGAAAGTCAGTGCTGGAGAACTGAGAGTTGCGGCAATGAGCGGGAGATGAGCCTGGGGATGCACCAACCAGAGTAAACAGAGAGAGAGAGTGGATGGGGAGATGCAAAAGGAAGAGACACAAGGTCATGAAGCCCATCCCCAAATAAACTGGCTATAAATAAATACATTTATTTATATTTAAATTTATATTTATATTTATATTTATATTTGGCTTAAAGCCAACTGTGAAATCCAAGTGCGTAGGTCTGGTCCCTATAGACACAAGAGATCAAACCAGATCATAAATCCAGTGCACCCTCATGGCAGGTCACCCACACCTGGAGCCCAGGTAGATTTCCTTTCCATACAAACCTGAACACTGTTCCAGAACACATTGCTGTGATTGAATAGAGCGAGGGAAGCAGCTTTCAGCTTCTGCTCCCAAACCCTCCACAGAGCAGCTTTTCTTCTCACCTTCACATCCAGATGTCCTTCTCACCCACCAACCCTGATGATCTCTAGCAACTTCAGGTCCACCTGAGGCAGCAGCCTCCCTTAGCCCTCTTCACCAGCACCCACCATTGTGTAAACTCTAATCCCTGTAGTGAATTATTCCATATCACGTTAATGGTCCTGCTTCCCTAACTGATACAATAGGGGGGTAAGGGCTGCCACTTCCTGAGGGCCTTTGAATGGCAGGCACCATACTTTACCTCATTAATCTTCATAGTGTCCATATAGGAAGCTGGGATTATTAATCCCACTTTATGCTTGGGAACCAAAGATCAAGGTGGTTAAATAACATGTCCTAATAACTGCCAGAACCAGGATTCAAACCCTGGTCTGTCTAGCTCCTGAATCTGTGCTCTACCACTTAATTACTCTGAAATTTATCACAAGCACATATCTCATTAATTATAAAAGAACTGCAAATATTACATATAGTATACTTAATAGAAATAGGAAGTATCCTTACATATATTAATTTAAAATATTTAAGATGCCAAAGAGATGGCAAAATAAATAAATAAATAATATGACATTCCCCCAAAGATGCAAAAACACTAAAAAGAGTGGATGGATTGTAGGCCTACAGGATATCAGGCAAGTTGCTTGTTAGGCAAGTTGATTTAAGCTGTGTCTTAAGTGAAGCGGTTTGACACCTCTATGTACAGGTAGGTCTGAAAATAAATTTGACTTCTGGCAGAAAGGAGTGTCATCGTTGTTTCTCCACGCAGTTCACCACAAAGCACCCTCCCGCTGGCCAGCAAGCACTGACAGTCCAACTGGGAGAAAATCAAAGAAGCATTGAGTGAGCGCTGCTCTGGGTTTGTGCCCAAGAGTCACAGGATCCCAGAACAAAGCAGAAGGCACGGGCGCATAGCAGCCTTCTAAGAACGCCCAAGAGGCCAGCCCTCGAGGTTTTCTATTTTCCCTGAGGACCGAGGGGAGCATCTTCCAGCAAGGCTCTGGCTGCTCTGTGGATAGCATGGAACAGAGCAAACTTAGGCTGCACAGTTTACTCAGGACAGAGAAGGAGGCATGGGGTCTGGAAGAGGGTCAGGGGAGGCTCAGGAAGGAGACTCATGGAACATCAGCCCAATTGGGGCACCGTGCCCCATCCCTCCTGGGCTGCCCTGACTCCACCTCCAAGGGTCCTCCCTCTTCCTTTCCACCTAATTATGTCTGTCACTCCCTTTCACACTTGTTCTAGGTCACCTTCCTTATTGCCTTGGTCCATGTTCCTTCCACGTTCTGCAAACAGACTTGCCCGTGGCACTGTGAAGTTTCACAACCCCTTTGGTTGTCCCTTACATGCCTGTCACATGTCCTTCAGAGAAGTGTCCCATTTCTAAAATATTTTTCCTCCTTATATTAAAAAAAAATAAGCTTCATCCTTTTTAAAATCAATGTAATACCCAGAAAATCAGAAATCAAAAAGAAGAATACAAAAGCTATAGGTAATTTCATCTTCCAGAGATATGGACCAACACCTGCGTGAACAGGCATCTGTTCACATTATCAGTAAATGCACCTATAAAATCTTGAAACTGAAGAGGCAGTGTAAGGGAATGCTTAAGAGTTTGGGCTCTGTCGTTATATCAGTTTAGGTTGGAATCTCAAATCTAGCAGTGCGACCTTGTATAAATGAGTCCCTCTGAAACTCAGTTTTCTCTTGGGTAAAATTGGAGGATAGTGTCCACTTCATAAAGATGCCATGAGGGCTAAATGAGACGATCCACATAAAACCCACCAAGCATGGTATATATTATTACTATCTTTCATCTTCAGCCTCTCTCTTTTTTAGTTTTTTTCCTGACAATTATAACCATGGTTGAACTACTCTCTCGTCAAACAGACCAAATCAAATTGAAAAATGAACACAAACAAAACCAAACCAAAAGAACCTACAAAACAAAACATACATATAAAAAAATCATTTGGTACATTTCCACTGACCTAACTCTGTCTCTTACCATCAGACCTCTTAAAGAGTAATTCATACTTTCTCTTTCTGCATTCTCAAGTCTCACTCACTGTAAACCCAATAATTTGGCTCTTGCTAGGGTGACAGGGCCCTTTAGCTGTCAAATTCATGTTCCATTTTTGACCTTCATCCTCTTTAATTTCTTCACACTACGTGACACTGTTGACCCCCCATCCTTCTTGAAATCCCCCTTTCCTTTGTTTCCAAACTACCACTTGCCCCATCTCCCTGGCTACTCCACCTCACTTTCCTGTGCTGGTGGGTGGTCCTCTCCCCATTCTTCTCCCTCTACATCTCTCCTTAGATGACACATCCTTTCCCCCAGTGTCCTATCCTACAGACACTGGCAACTCCCAGCTCTTTCCTGAATTCTTATTCATATGTTCAACAGTGCATTGCTTGTTGAACAAGCAATTGTTGGACATTGCTTCCATCTCAAATCCAGTCTAACACTGAATTTTCCACCCTTTCCTCCAAACCTATTTAATGAGCTATATTACTAATCTCACTAATGGTAATACCATCGAACCAGTTTCACAAGCTAGAATCTTCAGAGTTACCCATGGCTCCTCCCTTTTTCTAAATCTTCTTTTCCAACTGGATAATATATCCTATCAATTATAGTTCAGAAACATCCCTTGACTCTCCTCTCTCCTATCCATCCCTACTGCCACTGTCTTAGTTCAGGTCCCCACCATCTCTTCTCTGGGCAACTACAATGATCTCTTCTTTTTATTCTTTTTATATATCCTTTTCCATAACTTTCAGAGTTATATTCTTAAAATATAAAATTGATCATGTCATTCTGCAAATTGATCCTGTCATTTTACCTCCTGGAAAATACAGTTAGACTCCTTACTCTATCTGACCCTGGCTACTTCCTCACCCTAATCTCCCAGAACATGTCAGAATCTGTCACAGCTCCTCCACTCCCCAGTATGGACTTCTAGGTGGAGCTGCCTCTGCTTCCTGGCTTCAGGGGTGGAACACACGACCTGGACTAAGCCAATCAGCAGTCTCCACTTCTCTGGTCCCCAGAATTGGTTCACGCCCAAGTAACAAGGCAGTATAGTGCAATTCTGGACTTCTATTTGAGTTACAAAGAAATCAGAACTCTTCTTTGCACTGGACAAGAACAAAGAGGACATAGAGACTGGAACTGAGAAGGCAGCCGTCACTGGGGAAGCAGGACCTCAGAGTGGAAAGAGGAAAACCTCACCCTGGTGACGTCTTTTGAGACCTTAATCAAACCAAACTCATAGCTATATATACTCTTCTTTTTTTTTTTTATGTAAGCCAATAAGATTTCCCCGCCCCCCCCACTCCACCCCACCCATCCAATTCCCTTTTTTTTTTTTTTGGCTTAAAATAGTTTGAGTCAGATCTTCTGTCATTTGTGGCCAAAGTTCCCTACTCACTACCCTTTAAACTCGTGGTTTCTGCATTTTGCTGAACATTAGAATCACCTGGGGAGATTTAAAAATTCCTAAAACCAATTAAGTCTTAATGCCTGGGTGCAGGAGCCAGGCATCAGTATTTTTTAAAGACCTCAGGTGATTCCAGTGCATAGTAATGTATGGGAAGCAAAACAAGGTGCTTCCGCTGTGCCTCCCCAGCCCCTGCCCATCAACTGACCACAGCTCTTTTCATACCGTATTACTGGCCGGTCTGCCTCCCTCTTTGGACACTCAGCATCTTAACGAAAGATCACATCCCTGTCTCCTCTGCCTTGCATGTGGTAGGTGCATAGTAAGTATTAAATAGTAAACCACTGAATGAATGAATGGGAAAAACCAGGCCATTCTCTAGTGTGTTCTTTCCTTCAAGGCACCTAGGACAATTCTGGGTACAAGGTATGAGAGAGTGCAGTGCAGGCCATGGAGCCAGAATGCCTTTGCCCAAGTGCTGGCTTGAAGAGACCCAGGACAAGTACTCAACTGCTAGGGCTTCCCTTTCCTCTCTTCTATAAAATATAAATAATAATAGGACTTACAGGGACGTTGTCAGGATCTAGTAAGTTAATACACGTAAAATTCTTACAACCTTGCTTGGTGCATCGTGAGCAATAAATTTCAGTCTCTATTTTCAGTCATTCATTCACAGATGAATATTCAAGTCACTTCTGGTTATTCATGGCAGTTATGTTTTATAAAGCCTCAGTGAACAAGGATAATGAATACCAAACCATTGCCACTAGGGGAAATGTAGGATTAGATTCCTACAAGCCTCTGGTCACAGCTTTTCACCTTATGATCAATACATAACTTTGTTTGATGTGTGTTTCAGTTTAAAAACACCTTATATCTTTTGCTTCCTCCTTGTATTTGCATAAATGATTCCCTAGGAAGTTCTTTGTTTCACCAGCATTTTAGAGATTCTCATTTAACTCCTCCTAGAAGCAGTACCATTGCCTTCAGAACATTTAAACAAAGCTTTTGAATGTAAATTTAGGCAAGTTTAATAATAACTGGAGCTCCTTTAATAAGATGTTGATTCATTAACATTGAACTCACAGCCAGCACATGCATTTTCTCCGTAAGGCACATCACAGCCTATTTGTGCTTAGACACTAGACAGCACTTCAGCACTATGCTTGGGGTCCATTTTAAGCAGCAAAATCGCCAACAAAAAGCACAAAAATGCAAAAAAGCACGGCACTAAAAATGCCGTGAAAAGGACTCATGATTACAGTTGAAACAAGAAAGCAGAGCATTTCCTTGTTTCACCTCAGCTGGGAACGTGTGCATGGAGCAATTCAAACCTTGGCAGCTCTTTGCATGTGCATCAATGACCACAAAAGCGCCACTAATATTGATTTGGGGTTTATGAATAAACGTTAGCAAGTGAGTAAATTTGCAAATCCAGAATCCGTGAAAGATAAGGATAGATCATCTATACTCCACAGGTTGGCTAAAAAGTAAATGGAAGGTGAGGTGGTGAGAAGGACAACTCCTTCTAGAATCTCAGATAACTGGAAGGGGACACAAAATGTGGGGGGAAAAAAAAAACACAAAAAGGGTGGTTTCTGGTGGTTTTATTTTTAGGCTGAAAGAAGAGCCAGGTGAGAGAGAGAAGCCGAAGTGTCAAGAGGGGCAGATTCAGCACTTGATAGAGCAAGATCCTGGAGGAGACGGGAAGAGAGCCTGGGGAACAGGTGGGCGTTGGAGCCCTGGACCAGAGGTGACGGGTCTTCTCCTCAGACAAGAGGACTGCAGAGTGGGTGGATGCAGAGATTTTCACGCCTGTATACAATTTGGGGGTTGTTTGGTTTGTGTGTAGTTTGTTAATATAAATGGTTTTTGTTCAGGTGGCTGGAAGTTTACTGGGTTGGGGTGGAGAAGCAATTACTGCTTGGTGGCAGGACAAAAGACTTGTAAAGTTCTCAGCTATTTTGCTGGCTGCCCTGCCCACAAGGCCAACAAGCACACAATCAGGTGCTTTCAGAGTCACCTGAATAGGGCCTGCTTTTTGGACCACGGCCAAGCAAAGACTTAGCGTTTTGTATTATTTATCGTAGAAAATTCGTTGTATTTTAAATGAGCCCTTTTTCTGCCGGAGGGGAGGAGAAAGCACTTCCTTCTGAAGAACTCATCTTTATGACAGGATTTGTTGTGGAACTTTACCTGTAGAGTCTTTGTCTTTATAAATCTAGGTGCATACATTTGTCAACAGAGTGGTAAGGGAGGCTCAGGGAGGCAGGGCCCTCTGCTGTTTCAAATGGAGTCAGTAAGCTTCCAGCTCAGCCCTAGTCTATGTCACTCCCCCATCCCTAACTTGCAGTTTTCTTATCTGTCAAAGGAGGAGGTTGGCCTGCCTGCCTGCCTGCTTCCTTCCTCCCTCCCTCCCTTCTATCAATATACATGTATTGAGCTCCTACCATTTGCAGGGCTTGCTGTAGGCACCGTGGGGGTGTGTAGTGATTAATCCATTGTTCCCACCGTCGGTTAACCGGCAGTTTTGCAGGAAACTATAACCAACAAGCACTCTTTTGTTGTTTAAGTTTTCATTGTCTCTCATTTTCACACGTTCCATGGTCCCTTAGCCAGCCTCCCTGCCTTCATTCAGTTTTCAACCTCCACTAGTACCAGAATGATCTGTCTAAAACCTGGGTCCAATCTGCAGGCTGCCCACCAGCCCTATAACAAGACAGGCACTTTCATGACTTGTTTTCCTAACTTATGCTGTGCCTTCCCTATCCTCATCCTCTATGTCTCACAAATTTTCATATTTTTCACTGCTTTGCCCTTGGCAGAATGACTTGCTCCCTCCTACTGCATGATCATGTTTAAACACACCTCAGTTTTAGCATGTTATCATGGCATGATAACATACCTATCCATCTCTCCTGCTAGCCTCTAAGCTCCTATTTGGGGGAGCTTTATAAGAGGCCTTAAGATCTAGCAGGGTAAATGTCTCCTCCTTGTTCCTCTTCAAAATTATTTTAGCCCTTCTTGGGCCTTCCTTCTTCCATATCAGTTTTAGGATCATCTTGTAAAGGTCTATGAAAATCCTTATTAATATTTTGATGAACACTTCATTACATTTATATAGTAATCTGAGAGAAATTCTCATCTCTATGGTGATGAGGCTTCCCATCTATGAACACAGCAATGGTCTTAATCTATTGAGGTTTTCATTTGTATGGGATGTAGTAAGGAACACGGAGGATCATTCCCAAAGGAATCCCCAGTGGCAGAATAAAGAGCATGTGAAGAGAGCTATCACTGAGACTTAGAGGATCCCAGCCAGCAGGAAGTGAAAGCTGGCTGTTCAAACTTATTGCCAAGGCGTGGCTAGCCAGGGACTGCATCCGCCAAATGCCTGAATGCTACCACTTTCTAATCCCACTCATGGCAGCTACAGCGAATCTGTCATAGTATTCTCTTCCTCTGAACCTGGGGCTGTCAGCTTCCTTCCCAACCTGGAGCTTTAGGCAACCCCCACAAATCAACCAGAGTTGGGGCACCAAGTGAAACCACAGTGTCATCCAGCCTGTGCCACTCTAGGCAGACAGGCATTTGCCAGGGCCCTGCCACAACCCAACATCGGTGGCTCTGAGCCAAGTTGCCAATCTTCATCAGGGCTCTGAGCCTGTGTGCTCCACAGGCCAAAGTGCAGCCACATCAGATGCATTCACCGCCTCCCAGTTCAAAGACTGCTTCTCTCTGGAGCAACAGTAGGTTTTAGGCAACCCATTTAACTGAATTGATTGGAGAAATATTTTGCTGTGGGATCTGGGTTTGGTTTTTCATTCTGGCCACCAGGTTACTCATATTTTTAAATATGCAGAAGCCCTTGAAATCTGGTCTCTGAATGCTTGGCAGCAGAAGCTGTTTATGTCTCCTTAACCCTCTTTGTGTAGGAGACAGTCATGGAAACATATAACTATGATCTATTGTGACACCGATTACCGCAGAGATTTGTGTAAGGATCTGTGCCTGTCTCCCTCTGGACCCTTTGCACCCAGTGCACTGTAAGCGCTTGCCACATCCCGATGTAGATTAGAGTCAGTTAATATTCATTGAGTATCTATCATGTGGTAGGCACTGAGCTCAGTGCTTAAAAGATATGATGCCATTTTGTCCTCTACACAGTGGTAGATATTAACATCTCCATTTTATAGATGAGGAAATGAAGGCTAATGGAGCTAAAGTGACTCACCTAATGAGGGTCACACAGCTGGTCGATGACAATTGTAATCCAAACCCTATCTTCCTATGATTATGGAACCCAACTCCAGTGCTGTGTACCCACTTCTGCCAGTTATGGAAGGGAGGAGAGGAGGAGAGAGGGAAGGAGAGAGAGAGAGAGGGGAGAAAGGAGCAGGGAGAGAAGGCAGAAAGAAGAGAGCAGGAGGAGGAAGTGAGAGAGAGGGGAGAGGGAGAGAGCAGGGAGCGGTGGAGGGAGGCTGGGAGTGTCGGAAACTCCAAGACCTTTTCTCTCTTTCCTGAAACTCCAGGCCAACCCTCCTCCTTCCTTTCCCAGGGTCCAAGTCCTGGAGTGAGTCTAGAGGCAGTCTTTCCTCGAGTGGTGGTGTTTGTCTCATGGAGGAAGGAGCAGAGGAGAAGGAGGGCAGATTTTACAGCTTGGGATCCTCTCTGAGAGGGGAGGTGTGGTTCTATGAGGCCTGGTGGGTGTGGGGGAGAATTCTGAGGCCAATTACCAAGGCAGTTCTGCCCTTTATGAGGGGACAGAAAAGCCACAGCATCCCAATGACCTCTATAGCCTGGGAGCCTGGCTCAGCTAAAGACCAAAGGGAGCACTGGAGAGAGAATTTAAAAGTACCTTTTGGCTGAACGTTTATTAAAAAAAAAAAAACTTTTCCAGAATACAGAAACCATTTCTGTAGTGGTGGAAATCTGGAATTTTTTCTTCCATTTTTTGGTGGTCAAAGGTACTATTACATGCATGCATTACAGTGGATCTAATTCCCTTTATTTTACTTAATTTGCAGGATGTTGCTCCAAGCTCATCCCCATGTCTCCATGGACGCTTGGGAAGGGGTGTATGTACAGAGGGGGCAGCTGTGGCATAGGGAGGCCATCGCAGGGAGGACTGCCCTCTGGGAGGACAGACACTCAGGTGAGCTACCCATTACCTAAGGTGCATTGCTGGGGCATCTCTCAGCCAGGAAGGAACCACTCTAGACTTTTCACGTCACTCTCACCTCCCTCTTTCCCACTCTCAGCTCACCCAGGCTCTTCCTCTTTCCAATGGCTGCTGAAGGAGGAGTTCTATGAAGCCATCTCTCCCCCAGCCTCTCCGGGGTATGGACTTAGTTAAAACTCAGACCAATTTGCCCCTCAGTAGGAAATAGGGCAGACAGGATGTTGGTGCCAAAGCAAGCCAAACGCCAAGTCAGTATGGGAGGCATCCGTGAACTTCCTGTGGTAACCCACTGGGCGCATTACAGCGCACGCAGGGACAGGAATAGCAGGGCTGAGCCTCGGGGTTGCTGGCTGGCTGTAGACGCCGCAGGGGCTCTGGGGCAGGCGCTGGCAGGAAGTCTCTGGCATTTGCCAGGGATGCTTGTCCGCAGGTGGGCATCTCCTTTCCAAGGGGTCTTTCTTTTCAAAACAGGACCCCAAGAAGTGGCTCTGGATTCAGGAACAGTACAGTTTGCAAGAAAAGGTAGGAGAAGCTGCAAGACCTTAGAATCCCAGTCAAATGGGGTTCAGGACACTCCCTGCCCCTTAGGAAATCGATGAGACCTGGGGCAGAAACTTAGTCATGCAGAGAGGGTGGGGGGAAAGTCTGGATCTGAGAATATAGGTGGGGGCTCAAGGACGGGGCTTCCTTGGGAACACTTGATCATGAAAACAGATCTTAAGTCTCCCTTTCCCACCCTCCAGAGGGGCTCCCACCATTGGATAAGGCCTGGGTTCTGGCTTGAGGGCCTGGGCAGAGCTAACCAGGACAGTTGAGGAGCTCCAGCCCCTACAGATGGGCCTGACTAGCGTGAGTGTAGACAGATACTCTCCTTCTCACTAGCTGGGTTACGAGGTGAGAATAGCAACTTTAACCTCTTAATAATGTGATTTTTCCCTCTGTAGCCCTTGGTATAGGCTGAGCACTTGGTTGGCATTGACTGTACGAACTCACTTTTGAAATTAGACAATCTCTTCCTCAGGCCCAGAGAAATGATGAAAGAGTAAACTGAGGCACAAAGGGGTCAAAGGTACAAGCAAATACCAACCAGGTGGGCCACCTCCTGGCCCGTGGCAGGTAGTGATCATTTTTCAGTTACTGTACTCTTTCCGCTGAGCCCAGACAGAGTTGACCATCCCCAGCAAGGCCGTACAGGCCTTCCTCTCCGGCTGCTCGGCATTTGCCATTCCCTGTGTAAAGTGAGGAGCCAGAGAGGATGGATGGAGGCAGTGCTGCAGGGAAGGAACTGTAGAAAATACAATGTCTGTGTCTGTTATCCTCCGTTACCCTTGTATGCTGTGGAACTCTGGCAGATTTTGTCTTCCAAAGGTGGTCACATCTCGCATCCTGCATTCCCTTTTGACATGTGACCTTGCCACTCCCCACCAAGAGCTGGCATCTATTTCCTTACCCCCTTGAACCTGGGAGGACCTGGTGACTGTTGTGATCAATAGAATAAGGAGGAAGTGAGGCCAAGCTGGTACCGGCACCGTCCTTAGCTGGCCTGGCAGCTTCCTCTTCCTGCCTCTGGGAAGCCAGGTGTCATGTTGTGAGAAGTCCACCCTGTGTGGAGAGGTCATGGGCAGATGCTGGGGTCAATAGCCCAGGCCGAGCTCCCAGCCAACAGCCACATCAAGTGCCAGCATGGGGAGAGCCATCCTGGACACCCAGTCTAATTGAAACCTCAGTCTGCAGCCCCAGCTGGCATCTGACTGTGACTGCACGAGAGACCCCAAGTGAGAACTGCCCAGCTGAGAAGAGCCAATTCACAGAACCATCAGTGATAATAATAAAATGATATATAATAAATTGCTTTCAGTCACTAACTTTGGGGGTGATTTGTTACTCAGAAATAGATAGCCAGAAGAGAAATAAACTACCCCGAAAACGCATGCCTTAAAACAACAACCATTTGTTATTTCTCATGAGTCCAGTTGCTCACATCACATGTCTTTGGTCAGCTGGCAGGCTGGCTGGGGGCTGGCTGGGGGCTGGCTGGGGGCTGGCTGGGCTGGGGTAGCCTCGGCTGGGACCACTTGGCTCTGCTCTACGGGGCCTTTCATTCCCCATTGGGCTAACCCAGGCTTGTTCTCAAGGCTGTTGCAGAGTTCAAGAGAGAATGGAAGACGCACAGTTTTTTAAGACCTCGCCTTGGAACCAGCCTGCTATCACTTCCTTTAAATACTGTTCAAAGCAAATCTCAAGACCCACCTAGATTCAAAGGATGGGAGGATAGACTCCATCTCTTGAAAGGAGAAACTACAATTGCAGAGGATGTGGGTATGGGGAAAGGTGGAGAACTGAGGCTGTTTTTCAATCAGTTTATCACAATATCTAAAGAGAGTATAAAGAAGTTTAGTGGCAGGGGAAGGGGGTGTAAGATATAATCCCCTCCTCTGTTTTGACTGACATCTCTAGTTAAATCTCCCTTGCTACTCAGTATGACTCATCATCAGTTTTGGTTTCCGGACTTCATATAGAAGAAAGTAAGGGAGGAAGGGGACTGTGAGTAGCTGTTGGGTGGCCACACTTGTGAAGTGCCCTATTCCTGTGGTTTTGAACAGTGTGCTGTGAAGCCTGGAGTCCTGTGGTGGTTTCTCGGTGGCTGCCACGAGGGAAGTGGGTGTTTATAAGCCCGAGGAACTCTGGGACCCAGCCTTAACCAGGGCAGCTCTGCACTCTCCTGTGATTTCCTTTGGAGAGATGTTATGCAGCTTTGAGAAAAAAGTGCAAAAAAATTCGAACTAGACCAATCTCTCAATCTCACAGAAAAGCAAACAGTCTTAGTAAAGTTGAGGGTCTACTCCAAGTTACTTAGCAAATGCGTGTCTTGGCTGGCATTAGAACCCCAGTTTGCTGAGCCGCATTCAGTCCAAGGCTAGTTCCCTTGGCTTACTCTTCTCTACCCTTACTGGGTATAAGATGGTGAGGAATGCTGTAGCCTAGTGATAGGAGAAAAACAAAGGCAATCAGAAGGAATATTCCTGACATGTTACTGCTTCGTTTGTCCACTTACCCAACAAGCAAAACCGTTCATATTCCTGGAGCCCTGACCCTCAGTGAACTCATCCCTCATACACGCACACACATACACACACACACACACACACTCACACACGGCCCCCACATGCTCCCTACAAGGCTGGATCCCCAGAACCACAGACAGTTCAGGGCATCCCATGGGCAAGTAGGCTGGGCTGGGCTGGCTGGTCAGCTCCTGGTAGAGCAAACGTACTTGGTGGAGCTGACTCTCCTAAAAGGAGTTGACCATCTGGAAGCAAAAGCTCATTTCCCCAGGGAAAGCCTGATCTTGCTTGGAGCCTGTGATCTCCTTGTTCTCTTCCCAGTGTGTTAATTCCATTTCTTTCCAAGTTGGTTTTTTCAGGACATGGGCTATTTATAGCTCCTCCTAAGCCCTTTACAGTCTGTTTCCTGTTCAAGGGCTCCATTAGTCACCAGAAAGGGTACTCGGGGATGGTGTTCAGACTCAGGGTGGGAACCAGAGGGGGTTGGAAGGTGGAAGGCAGGAGGCTGGGCAGGGAGGCCAAGTGGGACCATCTCCTGTCCCCCATCTTCCTTGGCATGAAGCCCTGAGTTCTCATGGCTTCTTGGAGTTTACTTAGCCCTTGGAGACACAGAACCTCTGCAGAGGCACCTCCATTTGGCTGCATATTTTTGCCATTACTTGATGACCTATTTGCATGCAGCTCCTTGCGGAGAATTTCCTCCCAAGCCATATAAGGTGATTTCATTGCACCACAAACTGAGGCTTCTATTTGCAGCCAGTGATAGAGGCTCCCTCCTGACTTCCTGATGCCTGCATTGCTGCCTGTAGATTGCCTAGGTTGCCCTGAGCTCCCTCCAAGATCAGTTCTCTCCTAGCATAGTTGATCCCAGGAATTCAGTAGCTTTGAGGGGAATGTTCCTGATCTGTGCTGAGCTTTTGTATCCACAGGCCCAGGGAGAAGTGACCACTGAGGCCGAGGGGCAGAAGAAAGGACTTCGGGCAAGGGATGAAGGGGGATCAATCAAGCTCTGTGCTCACATGGAAACACTTTCCCTGCCTTTTCACTTTCCTGTGCCTTGGTTCGTCCTGTTCCTTTGCCTGCAAAGGAAATGGATGGGATCTATTTCCTCAAGTCTTCAGCAGGCACCAACATCCCCTGGCTGCCTTGAGTGCCTTAACAACCTCTACAATTCCCTAGTGAAGGAGCTGAGTGCAGGGTTTCTGATCCTGAGCTCTGTGACCTGCCTTGGTGGGGACAAAGGAGGGGAAGGTGGAAGGAAGTCCAAGGTTCCATTTGCAAGTCATCAGGTAACCTACCTGATCCAACTTAGATCAGAGTCTAAGATCTTTCCAAACTATAGCTTCACCATTCCCATACTCCAAATAAGGAAACTTATGTGCAGGCCAGAGAGAAGGCCAGATCCACGCTGTCCTCAGGGAAAGTGGCCTTGTTAGTCTCAACCTCAGTGTTGCCTGACTCAGAGCAGCAGGAACCACCCAACACCAGCCAGTCACTAGCAACCTCTTTATGTCATGCTTTCTGCCAGGTGCTGCAGAGATAGAGAATACTTGGAGAACTGGGACAGTCTGGTCTTGGCAAGAAGGTGCCTGAGTTCAATGCAGTCCTCCTTTCTCACTCAGAGCGCCAGCATGCAAGCAGGAGGCGGAAGAAATAGGACATGAGACTCGTTTGCCAAGCACCAGCATAGGCCCAGGCATCCCAGAGCTACTCCTGAGCTATGGTGCATGCCTGCAATATGGCACAATTATTTATATTTCCGTTCAGTTTCCATCCTACGAAATTCATTACAGATTGTCTCCCCACAGAGCATACTGAATTACATCCTTGGGGTTGCAAAAGCCCAGAAGATACGATCAGGACAGCTGAGTTGGGCTTAGTCAAGGATGAATTTGCCAGCACTAGAGGCCTTGGGATTGACTCCCAGGGAATGGGTGAGCTAGGAGCAGAGCTGAGACACAAGGACCAAGCAGAGACTTTTCCTCTTCCGGGACCACAATGGTGGATTCTGCATCAGAGAGCAACTGAGGGTGAGACACTTACTCCAAGATCCTCTTTAAATGAGGTTCTCTTACTCTTCTATTTTTCAGATTAGGAAAATTCACATACATAAAAAAATGCATAGAGCATTATACATTAGAATACATAGTTATAAAGCAAATGCCCATGTAATCATCACTCAGATCAAGAACTGAAACATTGCCTACAGTCTAGAAGGGACACACTTGGGTGTTCTTATCTGATCATACCCTTTTCCTTCTCCCCTAGACTTTTAGAGTATCCACTTCTTTTTCTTGTAGTTTTACAATCTAAGTTTGCATGCCTAAGAAAATAGTTTAATTTTGCCCATTTTTGAGCTTCAGATGAATAGAATCACGTTACATGTTATTTTTAACATCTTGCTTCTGTTGCTCAGTTATGTCTATGAGATTCATCCATGTTGCTGTGTGTAGCTGCAGTGCATTCATTCTCATCATTGTTCAGTATTCAGCTGTTTGATAGCCCATATTCATTTACCTGTACTACTGTGGATGAACATTTGGGTTGTTTCCAGGTTTGGGCTATTACAAACAGTGCCACAATGAGCATTCTTGCTATGTATATTCTGGTGCAAATACGCACAAATTTCCCCAGGTTTCATATCTAAGAGTGGAATTGTAGGTCCATAGGGTATGTCTGCATTTTTACTAGATAATGACAAACAGTTTTCTAAGTGGTTGCACTATGTCTTGCTCTTTCTGTTGGACAGTTGCAGCAGCTGCAGTGAAGGAAGGAGAACTAGGACACAGAATTGCTGGTCCCAGCAATTCAGAAGGTCCTGAAGCAGAAGACCTTCTGTTGAGAAACCAGTCCCATGTGTGCCTTTGTTCCTTTCTCTGTCTCACTTACGGGGCCTGTCAGCTCTGCCTCATTGTCAAAGCCTCTGCTATTGCAGTGCCGCACAGCTGAGCCCATTACTCTCCCTACCTCAATCTGGGAATAGTCTGATCAAGGGCATGGTGGGCAATTGTCACCTGAAGGTTGGTTGAAGGGACACCAGATGTCAGACAGGAAGTCAGAGGAGACTTCCCAGAGCGGGGGATTGAGCAGGGCTGTTGGCAGGATGGCACTGTCATGTCTGGAGCCTGAGAAATGATAGTTCCTCATGGCAATCAGAGAAGAGGAGATATTAGGACTCTCATTTGGCCCAGAGACCATCTCATGGAATATCAATTATGAATTTTTATATTGTGACAAAAAGCCCAACTTGAATAGTCTTAAAGTAAAAGAAGAATTTATTGGCTTGTAACGAAGTCTAGTTCCTGCCTTCAGGAGCAACTTGATCCAGAAGCTCCAAACATCATCATCAGAATCAGGTTCTTGGAATATCTCATCCCTGCTTTATTCCACTGTGGCTTCCTCTTCAGTGTGGGCCCCTTCCACCCTCATACCACCAAATCCAGTGAAAAAGACCAAGTTTCTCTTTTCCAGAAGCCCCAGGAAATCTTTCAGTTTCATTGGCTCTAATTGGGTTATATCCGTGTTCCTGAACCAACCATTGTGGCTAGGGAAAGGAGTTGGAAGTGTGGGAGGAAAGATGGGATAAGCAGATTGCTCCGTGGAGCAGAAATAACACCAGGGCTCCCCCACGGAACCATTACATGGTAGAGAATTGGGAAAGGATGGTTTTCAAAAAACTTTCAGGATTCAGATACCAGGCTGGACAGGGAGACCTGAATATTGAGATTAAACAATAGGTATTCACAGCAAGAAGAGTTCTGGAGAATCAGCTGTTGCTTAGAAGAAGTAAGGTGAGTCTCCCTAGAAAGATAAGATTCTGATACAGGAATGGAAACTAGCAGTGTAGGCTGAGGGCAGGCCTTGGCAGGGGCAGCCAGGGGCAGCTCAGGGAGTGACCCCCCCATGCCCAAGACACAGTGGGTACCCCCAGAGTGCTCCTAGTGTCAGCTGAGTCACTCCTTTAAACTTGGGAATTGGCAGACACACAAAATCCTATAAAAGTATCCTTGTATCTTCAGATTCCTGAAATACATTAATTAATCCATTACTATTCTGGACATCTAGGAAGGGAAGCCCCAGAGAGAAAAGTGAAAAAATGAATGTTCTTACTCGATATGAAAATTTTTAATCTATTTTCTATAACAGAAATTGGGAACCAAGGTCTGATATAAGATTTGGCACCACTCCAAGATAGGTGAGGAAACTTAGATGCCAAATTTCTGGGCCATTTCTGTGGTATACGAGACCAAAGAGGTAGAATATTTGCATTCAGAACTGTCTCAGAAAATCCTTCAAGTACAAAAGCAGCACTGATTTGTTATGACATTTATTAGTTTGTTGAAAACAGAAAAAAGAAGCCTTACATCCCACTGGTGAAGTAACTTCTTTGATGTTTTTCAAAAATAGCACCTGCACATGAGATTTATATAGAAAGGTATAAAATGAAAAGGCTAAATCCTCTTCCTTGCTCTCCTCCCCCTACGACTCACAAGTGAGAGTTTCTTATGCATCTTTCCCAAAAAATATTTCTTCAGTCGCCAGACCCAGGGCAAAGAAGGGTTGAAGAATGGCTCTGTTAGCCGAGCCACCTGAATGCGGGGGAACCTGCAGCATCCCAGGCCCTCTGCTGTCCTCCCCAGCAGCCCACCCTAGCTCCAAGCAAGACCTCTCACTGGTCCACCTGCTCGGACCCCCTCCAATGCCCCCCACCACTCTCCAAGGCATTCCCCTGTGGCGAGGCTCCCAGCAGGGGAATATTTACTAAATGTGAGAACTGTCCTAAAGGAAAGGATTTTTCCACAGATTACGTCTGGCACTTGGGACATCTTCTTTATATTTTTTTCCAACAGTGATTCATCCAGGAGTCATTAGAGACAGCCTGATGGGAAAGATGCCATTATTCCTTCCAGAGCTTTGATCAGGGTTATGAAATCTTGTACTGATTTGTACTCGCTCAGAAGCCTCATTCCCTCTAGCCTCTTGTTCCCAAAACTTAGGGAAGACTATATACTGCCTGGAGTTTATATTATCTTGAAATCCTTTTCCTTAAGCATGCCTGTAATTGAAAAGTGTGACGTTCTCAAAAATTCTCATGTGTTCACCCATCATATATTTACTGAGAATTTACCATCTATTTCCCCAATATATGGTATATGAGAGGAGCTGTAGTCATTAGTTGAGGCAACTTTCGCACTGAGGGAGCCAGGGAATAAATACCCCAGCTTCACTCTCTTCTTTCTGCTGACCTCCTGCTGATGTCCCCATTGGCTGAACTCAACCCAGGAGCCAGAGGGCAAGGGAGGACATTTTGTGGTCCATACAGGTCAGCCTCCGGGGGCAAAGAGCAAGACAGAGAAGGTGGAGAGTGGATTTGGAGGGGCAAAGGGAAGGCATCCACCCCAGAGTAATATGATCAGATGAGCTGTTCAGCAAGATCCTCTTGGGCAGAATGGAGAATGAATTAGAGACAGAGAAAATGGAAAGAGGAAAAGAGAATGAGCATCTGAACTAAGCATCAGTCATGGAGATGGGGAGGGAGAGAAAGATTTAAGCAATATTAAGGAGGCAGAGTGGTCATGACCTGTTGACACGGACGAAGGACAAAGGATGAGCCTAGCACAGCCCGGGAGCCTGTGTAGATGGTGACACCGTTAACTACTAGAGGGAGCAAGTCTAAGAAAAGATGCTCCTACTGGAGAAAAATAAAATCACTCTTTTTCCAGCCAGCATGGGCAACCACGGTGGAAGGACAAGACAGATGGCCTCCTGTTTTCCTGCTTTGGACAGAATTGCAATGGTTTCTGGCTTCCCTCTCCTTCCATTTCTGTGCCCTTTACTGTTCCACTTAACAGCCCCGAAACACCCACTTTGGCATGGGTCTGACTTCCTCAAAGTACTCAGGCTGCAAAACGATTTCTCTGCCTCCACTTCTCTCCCTTTTCACTAGTCAAAAGCCAGCCTTAAAGGAAAGCAAATTGTGATAAAAAATGACTGACTGCTAGCTCTCCGTGGCTGAAACTGCATGTTTAGAAAGGATCTACTGGGATGAATCTCCAAGTAGTAGACTATGAGGGGAGACTTTTTTTTTCTTTCTTTTTTAACTCTGGGCCTTCGCAGGGGCATTCTTAAGTCCCAGCTCCACTCAGTCCCCCTCTTCCTCAAAAGAATACAGGTAAACAATGTAGTGCCTTCTCTAAAATGCTCTCAAATCTCTAAAATGCTGGCAACCCCTGATCTGGCATTATTTATTACTCAGGATTTTCAATGGTGGGTATGAATTTTAAGTTTGGTTTCTAAGAAATCTGCAGTATGCTTGGGTATAGGGATTAGGGTAGAACTAACCATGTTCAAATACACAAGGCAAGTTCAGTAAGCATTTTGAGCAGGGTCTCCGTGAATACCCTCTCCCTCCCCCAGTGTAATCCAATTGTTCTGCCCACTGAGAGCTGCCTCAAAGGGGAGAGAGCTTCCCAAAGGCCTCACTTAGCCAGGGGAAATGGAAGGCGGGGGAGAAGGAGGCAGCTGTGCTGCGGTTGCCCTGGTGATGACGGTTTTTGTGTACGAAGGAGGGGGCTTGGTGGTTTACTTGAGAGTGTCTGTATGAGCTGGCTGGTCTTTTTAACCACCATACATTCCTCGAAGCCATGTCATAATGTGGATCATCACAATTTTTCAGGGGAATCGCATTTGTTCTCCTTGAAAGGGTTGCATTCCTGTCTAAAGACGCAGCTGCAAATAAATCATAGCTGAGATCAACAATCTGTCATAAGCAGAAGGCACAAGTGCCCAAAGAGCCTCAACGAGTCCCAGGGCTAAAATTACCATCCAAGCCCTACCACGAAGCCAGCGCTTGACTCCATGTGAGGTCCCACGGACCAGGCTCGTTCATTCATTACTTCCTTCAGCCGTTCCATTTGAGGGCCCCAGGGGTCATTGTGGTTCACTCCTAGCATCTATCCCACTTGAGGTGATTAGTCTCCTAAGCCAACGATGGTAATTCCATCCTCTTGGCCCAATGCTGTCCAAGGAGCTATAAAGGGAATTCTGTTGGACTGGATTCTAAGAAAGGTTTCTTTGCTCCAAGAGGCACAGGAGGAGACAGTCCCTCTTTTTCCTCTACATGTACCTGGATGTGATTCTGGAAACTGCTGCAGTCATTTTATTGCGAGCTTAAAGGGCAAAGCCCTAAATACAGAGGGCACCGAGCAGATGGAAAGAACCTGGTCACAGGCAACCTTGTTGAACTGCTGTCTCAGCTAAGCTGGAGCTTGCCCTGCCTCCACGCTTTCTGTTGAGTGAGATAATACATTTCTAGAAGTTGAAGTAAAGCCTCCTAACTGACACAAGTGTGTTCCATGTGTGGAGTGACTGTCCTGCATGCTCAGCACTTCTCCTTACCACTGTTCTCTCTCACGCTAATTGAGTCTCCAGCCCCTTCCAATCTCTACTCCACGTCTCAGTTAGTGACTGGGATGGACTCTTTTCAAAGATGGCCACAGTAATTCCTCCTATCCGTGTACACTTTCAATGTGACTTTGCTACTTTTCCCATCAGGGGATAGAGTTTATTTCTCCATCCCTCAAAGCCAGGCTTGGACATGTGACTTGCCTTGGCCAGGGGGAAATTAGCAAATGAGACAAAAGCAGAGGCTTAAGAAGCACTTGCATTTTAGGACTTGCTCTTTTGACAGAAGTTGAAACCTTGAGCCCATGATGCAAATGGGCCTGAGCTAGCCTGCCAGAAAGGCCACATGTGATAGAACCAAGGAACCCCCTGACAGCCAGACATGTGAGTAAATCCATCTTAGATCTTCTAACCTTACTTGAGCTACTCTTCCAGAAAGGGAGGACGATGGAGAGTGGTGGCCTGGAAGCACCACCACCACCTCTTCACCCCCTTTGTTCCCAAAGGGTGAGGGAGAGAGGCACAAGGATGCTTCTTACTCTGTTGCTTCCAGACCACCACTCTCTGCGGCTCTTCCTTTTTGGAAGATGAGCCTTGCCTTGGCTCCATGACAACACTCTCCTGGCACTCAGGACACTGTCTACCTTCCCTGCTGATTTTGGTTCTGGCTTCACAGGTCTGCTTTGCTCCCCTTTGAAGTCCAGGTGGAAAATGTACCACTATGTGACCAACAGGGTATGGATACAAAGCAGAAAGAACTCTGTATTAGTACCCTATTGCTGCTGCAACAGATTACAAACTTACTGGCTTTAAAACAACACAAATTTATTAGATTACTGTTCTGGAGATCAGATGTCTGAAATGGGTTTTACTGGGCTAGAATTGAGGTGTCAACTGAGCTGCATTCCTTCTGCAGGTTCCAAGGGAGAACACAATTCCTTGCCTTTTGCAGCTTCTAGAGGCTGCCTGCATCCCTTGGCTAATCCATCTTCAAAGCCAGCAGCGTGGCATCTTCAGTTGTGTCTCTTTGACTCTCTCATCTCCCTCTTTCCCTTATAAGGATTCTTGTGATTGCATTGAGTCCACCCAGATAACCTAGGATAATCTCTCCATCTCAAGATTATTAACTTAATCACACCTGCAAAGTCCCATTTACCATGTAAGGAGACATTCACAGTTCCAGAGATGTGGCCATCTTTGAGGACCATCATTCTGCCTACCTAGCTGAAACTGCAATGACTCACCAATATTCATCTTCTCTTTTTCCTGGACACACTTGCCTTGCAGTTGGGTGTGGTCATATGTCTGAGTTCAGGCCATTGGGGTATGGGCGAGGTGATGACCATCACTTGCAGAAGAGGCCCCAATAAACCCACTTAAGATCTGGCCACAAAGTCCCTTCACAGAGGCTCCTCACTCCTCCCATCCAGGAGCTGAGTAAGGAGGACTCCAAGGACCCAGAAGAAAGTGGAGCCACAAGATAGAAGAACCCAGGGCCTCTAAGAGCAGTGGAGCAGACTCTTCCTGCTGATCCACACTGGATTTTGATGTGAATGAGAAATAAATCAAGTTATCAAAATTTGAGGGTTGTTTGTTACAGTGCTTAGTCTACAATGACAAATACAATATACAACCATGGAAGTGTCCCTTATAAGAATCCATGTAAATATATTTCATAATTTTATATTGTATTCAATTTTGTAAATAAACATAACGTTATTTTATTATGATAATAAAGTTGGTCTATGACATAGACTCTAGGTGAACATTGAGGTTACATGATATACACAAAAATTTCAAATCAAGGATGATGCTATTTAGCTGCAGTTGTCCTCTGCACCTAATTTCTTCCGTGTTTCGTATTGACTGGTTGCATGATATTTAGGAAGTCCCACTTAACACAGTAAGAAACCGGAAACAGTAACAACTATACTTTTAATGCACAGTAATCTCAAGTAATACTTCAATAGACAGAGATCACCAGAAAAACTATTCTGAGGTCAACAGAGAAACTAGTTAACTAGGCAACACAAGTTAATGCTTTAGAGAATTCCTAAAAGGATTTATTCATCCACTGTCTACTTTCAAAAAGATTGAAGACAATTTACACAAAAACCTACAGATAAAATAAAATGAAAAACCAGGCAAACAAGATAAGAGTCCAGTTGTCAAGCTATAGGAGTTAGGAATTTCATGGGCCTAGAAGTTGGGGAATGGTGTATGTGTGTGTGTGTGTGTGTATGTTTATTTTGGGGAAAGAGGGGAATGGGCAGAAGTATCCTGTGGTCTTGGAAACGAATGACCTGTTTTTCAAAATGGTCTTAAGCAAATGACTGAAGGACCCAGGCTTGGATGCCCATGTGCCTGTCTAGAGTAAGAGCAGAGGGTCCCTGCAACTGTCTATCAATAAACAGAACCCGGGACACCCAGAAGTGATGTAGATGAGAGTGGAAAGAGAGGCTGGGGAGAAGATGGGACCCCAGAGCAGCTCCTTTCAGGCAGTGGTTAGGATTAATGCCTGTGAAGCAATAGGGGAGATTGGATCTTGGGCCCCACAAGAGCACTGGGTAGAGGGTGAAGCCTGGGGGGTGAGTGGTGGGTGGGGTTGTTCCCTTGGCATGAGAAGAAGTAGAAGGTTCTGGAAGCCCTGCCAACAAGTAGGGTAAGACAAGGATGAGATGTGATGGGGCTGAGGAAGCCAGGACTTCAGGAGAAGACAGCTTCCCCAACTGGCCTGGGCAGCCCTCACCTGCCAAGTCTCTGTCCTGTCAGAAATGAACCCGTGGGGATGACAGAGCACTCACACTGTCCAAGCACCTAATCTGCATCAGACACTGGGCAGTGCCCTTGACAGCTACAGTATCTCATTTGGTTTGAACCACCACCCTGTGTGGCAGGTACTTTTCATCCCCATTTTAAAGATGAGAGAACGGAATCTCTGCAGATTTAGGAAGGTCACCCTGAGAGCACACGGTTATTTGTGGCAGAGCTGGGATTCCAGCCCTGCAGTGCCTGGGGTGGAAATCCACTAGCTCAGACACCTGCCCAGCGGGGCTCCAAGTCACACCCTTCAGGCTGTGTGCACGCCAGCCCTGGGTTGATCCCTTCCCTCTTGACTCTGCTCTGAGTGAAACAGACCAGGGGAGGGAGGCCTTGCGGCCCTCCAGACCACTATGAAAGCTGTAAATGCTACCAGGGAGCAAAGCTGTAGACGTTGGCTGGGAATGAGTGAAATTCCCAAGGAGCTGAGCGCCCAGGGCACACGGTGTGCACTGGTGGCATTCTCCGCAGACACCAGGGTGGCAGGGGACAATGTGCTCTCCTCTCCGTCAGCCCTTTGGTCCTCAGGTTTCACAGGCCCAATGACACAGACCTTCTGGAACAGCATGAAGGCTCTGAGAACACTCTGAACCTCTTATTGTTTACACAACAGTGATGCTGTGAGCGACTCAGGGTCAGTTGCTGTGCAACCGCCCACTAGACATGGGGAAACTGAGGCACCAGGAGGTTTGCACTGAAACTGGCATTCAGGAACTGTCAATTGCTGCTGAACTGGTGGACCAAGCAGGTCCACTAACTGTCTGATGTCCTGTGGACTCCAAAATAGCAACGGTAATAATAACAGTAGGAAACATCTTCCAAATAAAATTCTGATTTCATCTGGACTAGGTGAGCAGTGAGTGGATGGACAGGTGGTAAAAACAGCTCTTATTCATGCCCCAAATCCAGCTGCTCTCCTGCCAGAATGGACACCCCCCGCACATGCCCAGCCATGTATGGAGAATGGGGCCTCTCTCTTCCTGGCAAGTAGGTGGAGGTCTTCACAAACACACAAACAACTAGGCTTTTATGATTTTGATGATTTGTTTGTTTGTTTTGTGACCATATCTGATTGTAAGTCATCTTTCCCTTCCAAAGGACATTGACAGTTATCTGAATCCCAGTAGGGGTCCACTGACCAACCAGGGGTCCACTGACAAGGAAACCTACTTTATTCTTTTCTTTAATAAAGTTGTCGTCTAAACCCCTTTCTCCTCAAGTCCCTGCTATAAAATATGTCAAGCCATGATTATTTTCAGAATGAGACTAAAGTGCATAGACTTGCAATGAGAAATGACTTAGGCACATTTTATTAGGCCAGAAATGGATAGAAATGTGGACTTTTCTACATGACTCAATTTTGATACTTTTTTTAAAAAATCTTGAAAATTAATGATCATTCACACACGGTCAGATTTTCTTAGGCATTTAGTTTTTATAGTTGGATGTTTTATTTAGAAATTTCCACAAATTCCATAGAGAAGAGAAGTGAGGCTGCTAGAAGGAGAAAGAGGAAGAGAAGGGACAAACAAGGGACTGATAAACAGTGGTCCCAGAGCCCATTATAAGTATGAGCATATGAATGAATCAATGAATGAACAAATGAAGGAATGAACAATTCCATGTAAAGCTAGCTGTTGACCTAAGTGATCCTTACTCCTCCCTCCCCTTCTTGTCACCTGCAAAATAACATATCCAGAAACCTTATGTGTTTCACCCACCTGTTCAAGCCTCAGCCCACTCTGAGGGTCTGGGGACTACCTGGGGGCCTGAGCAATGGCTGGCTATGCCAGATACCCAAACGGCTGCACAGGCTTGATTGTGTAACTGTTCAGCCCGGGCACCTGCTGGTTTACCAAGCCCTTCCATGGCATTCTCTCCTGTGAGCCTCAGAGAACCTTCCAAGGAGGCAGAGGAGGGGATATTCCTGTTCTATGCTTGGGTTTCTGTCCCTGGGCCCCCAGTAACCCACAGGGCCCAGCCAGTGTGGGGGGATGTTGGAACTGAGAAATCAGGTTGGACAGCAGTGTGATGGGGCCAACCGTAAGCTTAGAGGCAGAGTTCCAGCTAGCATTTCCCAACCTTTATAAACTCAATCCCCCCGTCAGTACTTGTGCTTTGCTTTCTCTCCCCCACCAGACAAGAAAATTGCATTGAAATTAAACTTTAGTTTAAATTATGAGAATAATAAGTACCCCTTTTCAAGCGGCCCATTCCTGCATCTCACACTGTGGTAGCGCCCCCTAGGGGTGCAAGCCCCCCCCCCTCCCGTGTCCCTCCGCCTCCCCAGGTGAGAAGCAGTGCTCTTGGGAGGGGCCAGTCCTTCTCCTCTGTGGGGTAGGATGCACACTGCACTCTGTCTTCGGTTCCACCTCCCTCATCCTGGTCCCAAGAAGTGTAGGGGCTGGGGGAGCTGGGGTCAGTAGGGCCATTTGACCTCCAAGATCCCGGGACCCCAACTTTTGCCTGCTGTTCACTGGAAATTTCAGGCAAAGGAGCAGAGTGAGGCCTGGTTAAGAGTGTCAGCCCTCAGTTAAATCCAGTGACTCCAATTTCTAGCTTAAATGAGGAAGGGTTCTGACGTCGGGGAGGAGGCAATTTTCCTCAAAATCTGCATCATGCCAAACCTTACCAAGGCTCTCAAAAGTCTTAGCCCAACTTACTGAGGGACAGCGACCCACCAGAACCCTCCTGAGGACAGGGACTAAGATGGCGATGACACACGAGAGATGATCAAGAGAAATGGGACGTTTGTCTTGGAAGGTCTGTGGCCTCTGGTTTCAAGTCTCTGGAAGCCTCTTCTGGAGGAGAGGGATGGGCTTGTTCAGAGTGCCCCTAGAGGCGACGCAATGAAGGAAGGCCACGCAGAGGTAGACGGCAGCACGTGCTGAAGAACAGTCAACGGTTAAGACCCATCCAGGCAGAAAACAGCCGGCCTGTAAGGTCCCAGGCTCCCTGACAGAGCAGGTATCCAAGCCTCCACTCATTCATTCACTCCATTAACATATATGAGCTGAGTGAGGGTTCCTGCCCTCAGGGAGCTTACAGTCTACAAGGGGAGAAAAGCCACAAAAACTAAACCAGAACGTTAAAAATATACATAACCAATAGAGGTAGGTTTATACAAAAAAATTTAAATAAGGTTAGGGACAGGGCAAGCCTGGAAGTCGCCAGTGGATTGGGTGGCTGGGGAGGAACATTAAGCAAAGGCAGAATGTCGTCCGGCAAGGAAGGCGTTAAGGGAGCATCTGGTGGGGCGGGCAGGGGTGGGGTGACCTTTGAAATCTCTTCCATTGTGAGTCAGAAACTCAGATAATACCCCTTGCCCTTTCATTCACAGGGACTGTTGATCCCTGCCCAGAAGGTGAAAGTGGCTGAAAGTATCATGAACTAAGTCCCCCGGTGGGTGTGTGGTTATGGCCAGGGGTCCCAGTTGTGCTGGAGGTGATGGCTTCCCCTTCCTTCCACCTGCCGCCCCCTTGCTTTCTGCCTGCCGCACGGGCTTGATTGTGTAACTGCCTGGCCTGTGTTCAGCACCCATAGCAGCATGGAGCTTGTAAATCTTCTCTCACATCATGAAATGCCAGCAGTTTCACAGCCAGGGATTCGTGTTCTCATAAAGTCCCCACAGCAGCAGATTTGCATCTAAAAGTGGCCTCTGGACTGAGAGATTGATTTCAAAGCTGCTCTGCAGCCAAACACCAGGGCAGGCAGCCTCCAGCGCCCGCTGGGGAGGCACGGCTCCTCCACGGTCCCCAGGAAGGAAGGTCGTGGTGGCCAGGCCCAATTGCTGGCTCTCGCAGGTGGCTCCCCAAAGAGGACAGAGATGGCAGCCCCACATTGTGAGCCAAGGACCTGGAACACAAGTGTGTTTGAGACTGTTAGAAGGGAGAAACATATTTCTAAACAATATGTACAGCTGTGATCACTTGGGAAAATATCCATTTGTATTTGCCAATAGCTTTCAACCCTGACTCCCACTAAAATGACCTGTGAAGTTTTAAAACGATTTTATATCTATCTGTATATATATATATATATATATATATATATATATATATATATAGGCACTAAGACATAAATGGAAGGACATTAAACTGTAGCATGTTCATGGTACCAAAAGGCTAGAAATGACCTAGATGTTCATCAAAGGGGACCAGTTAAATAAACTGTGGCATGTCTACACATGGAACACTATGAAGTAATTGAAAACAAACACACACATTTTTATGTGCTGAAATATGGGCAAGATCTACAAGATGCATTAAGTGGAAAAAAAAAAAGTAGCAAGATGTACAGTATGGCTCCCATTTGTACAAATAGGGACACGAACACACACACACACACACACACACACACACACACGTACATACACAAAGACTGTCTCAGGAAGGAAGCCCAAGGAACAGGTAACAGCAATATGGAGATTCCGCAATAAAGAAATGAACTGGAGAATTAATGGGTCCAGGAAGGAGATTTAGTTTCACTGTTTACCCTTTTTGTTCTGTTTAAATACAACATGGGAATATATTATTGTACACACACACACTCACACACAGAAGGGTATAGTTCTCACCCTTGGATTCAGTATTTCCAAAAAGGGTCCCCTGTATCTATATAAAGTTCCACAGGCAGAGACTCACCACCTAAATCGTGGGAAACACAAAAGCAAACAAAAAACGAAAACAAGAAGGACATTGTGGTAGGCAGTCTTCTGCAATGGCTCCCAATGATCCCCACCTCCTGGTATTCACATACTTTTGTAATCCCTCCCCTTGACTCTGGGTTAGACCTATAGACTTGCTTCTTTGAATAGAGTATAGCAAAAAATAATGGGCTGTTGCTCCCAAGATTTGGTTACAAAAAGAATGTGGCTTCTGTTTTGAGCCCCCTCTTGTTCTTTTGCTCGTTGGCTCTCAGGGAAGCCAGCTACTGTGTTATGAGCTGGCCATGGAGAGACCCATGAGGCAAGGAATCAATGTGTCCAGTCAATGGCCAGTGAGGACTTGAAGCCTGCCGTCAGCCACGTGAGTGAGCTTGGAAACAGTTCTCTCCCAGTCAAGTGCTGAGATGACTGCAGCCCCAGCTGAAACCTTGATTGTTGCCTTGTGGGCGATTTTGAACAAAAAGCACCCAGCTAAACGCACCTGAATTCTTAATCCACAGAAACTGTGAGATAATAAGTGTTGGTTGTTTTAAGGTTTTACACTTTGGGGATAATGTGTTATACAGCAATAGATAACCAATACAGACACATGTAACAAAACATTAACAGTGGCTTATCTCTGGGTAGTGGAATTAAGAGTGATCTGTATTTTCTTCCTTTTGCTCATCTGTATTTTCAAATTGTTCTATGTTACTATGGACTATGTTCAAATTAAAAATAAATAAAAATTATTTTCAATAAAACTTATAGAGGGAAACATAGGAGAAAATCTTTATGACCTTACGGTAGGCAAAGCTTTCTTAGATAACTCACCAAAAAAGGATGATCTAAAAAGATAAATTAAACTTGACCAGAATCAAAAATTTTTGCTCTTCAAAAGATACTATTAAGAAGATAAAAAGAAAAGCCACAGACTGGGAAAAATATTTGCAAATTACATATCTGATAAAAGACTTGTTTCCAGAATACATGAAGAACTTTTACAACTCAATAATAAGAGGACAAACAACCCAATTGAAAAATGGGCAAAAGATTAGAATAAACATTTCTTCAGAGAAAATATCCAAATAGCTAATAAGCACATGAAAATATGCTCAACATCATTAGCCATTAGGGAAATGCAAATTAAACCACAAAGAGATACCACTACACACCTGTTAAAATGGATATAATAAAAAAGACAAACAAATGTTGAGAAGGATGTGAAGAAAGTGGAACGCTCATATATTGCTATGGAAATGGGAAATGTCAGATGGGAACGTAAAATGTCCCAGCCACTTTGGAACACAGTTTAGCAGTTTCTTAAAAAGTTAAACATAAACTTAACATATGGTCCAACAATTCTACTCCTAGCTATCTACCCAAAAGAAACGAAATTGAATGTTCGCACAAAGACTTATAAATGAATATTCATAGCAGTATTATTTTTAGTAGGCAAAAACTGGAAACAGTCCAAATTTCCATCATCAGGTGAATGGATAAATAAAATGTAGTATAGCCATACAAAGAATATCACTCAGTGATAAAAAGGAACAAAGTGCTGATACATGCTACAACATCATTGAACCTCAAAAACATTATGCTATGTGAAAGAAGGCAGACGCACAAGGCCACATATTGTATGATTCTACTTATATGAATGGGCCAGAAAAGGTAAGTGTAAACAGAGAAAATAAATCAGTGGGGCAGAGGGTAGGATTGGGGACTGACTGCAAACAAGCATGAGGGAACATTTTGGGTTGATGAAAATATTCAAAAACAGGGTTGTAGGGATGGTTGCACAACTCTATGAATTTACTAAAAATCATTGAATTGTACACCTACAATAAGTGAAGTTTATGATGTGTAAATTATACCTGAATAACGCTGTAAAGAAGCTGTATTCATAACCTTGAACCCTGTAGTTTCAGGCTAAACACATCATAAAAAATGCACACAAGGACTTTTGTCAATTATGTTCATAACTGTTTCTAATGAATTAATGAAAAATTGGAACAACCTGAATACCTAGTAATAGATTAATAAATGATTAGCAAGGTGGTGATCCACTTGATAAATATTGTACAGCCATTAAAAAAGAATTGTAATGACCTAGGGGAATTCTCATGGTAGAATACAAAATTGTTCTTATGGCTTTATTTCTCCAAGAGTAAAAAAGATCTTCATTTTTAAACATAGTTGAATTTGTGTTGGGAATATACGTGCCTCCCTCTATATATATATATACTATATATAGTATAACCAGATACATATATGAATATAGGTTTCTTTTCCTCCTGGGTGTTTATTCATAGCAAGCTCTGCTGATGGCCATACAAGTAATTTGTTTTCTTCTTTGTCCTTAATTACCTTTTCTGATTTTCTTTTCAAAAAGCATGTATTCATTTTAAAATTGGAAAAAATGCATATATATACTTTTAAGGAAAACAAAACAATGACCAGTCCCCTCCTCTCCTGGACAGAGAAGAGGATGCCATTTACCATGTGAGTGGCTCACCCTGACCGGGTGGAATGATTTAGAGGGCTATCAGCAGCTGCTAATGGAGAAATAAATGGCAGAGAGCACATCTGGAAAGAGTTGTCTGAGACCTATTCATCCCAGCCTGGACTGAGTCTGTCAGAGCCACAGGAACAGGGCGGGACCTGGAAGCAAGAGGAGGAAGGGGCTCCTGCCTGAAGACGCTTTCAGTACCGGCTTCCGTGTCACTGCAGGGTGGCCGGTGCTAAGGGAGCACTGACCCTGGGAACAAATACATGAGACATAATAGAAACTGCTGGAAACCCAGGCCTACAGGATGCAGTTGTGGCATCAAGGAGAAAGCCCAAGCTTTGGGAACAGGGAGACCTGGGTTGGAGTCCTGGCTTTGCTATTAAAGCTCTACCCTGTGGGCCCTGAGGTAAGCCAGGGACCCTCACAGAATCTGTTTCCCCATCTGTAAAGTGGAGACAATTAGATTGCCAACATCAGCATTTCCAAAATAGCATCAACACCACTGGTTAATAGGGTTCAAGGAAATAAGAGATATTGGGTGGAATAATTTGGAGGAAAAGGGCATGCTATAACCTTCGCTTTGAGATTTACAGTGTACATTAGGATATTAAAGACACTGAGCAATCTTGCAGCAAAAAACCTCAGGTTGCCTTGCTTACTGCAACGTTTTCCTAATGTGAACACAGAAGCCACTAACATCTGACATTGCTGGGGAGAGCCTGGCTTGCATCCAGGGTAGAAGGGAGGTGAATCGATGACTTTTGTGAACATAACTAAAATAATGGCAGACACATTGTAGATGCACCATAAATCTCCCTTCCTCCCCAATGGGCAAGAGTCCATAGTTGAGGCCATGACCTTGACTGGTACCCCTTTCATCAGTGGCCTCTGCTGTTTGGAGCAAGCATTGGCTGCAGGAAAAAGGAACAAGATACAACCACCAAAAGACTGAGCGGGGGATTCTAGCCCCATGCTGGAGATCCAGAGATAACACTGCCAGAGAGGTAAGCTGCTACTTTGTGAGGAGGGGAACCCTCTGTGAGCTCTTGGATGGAAAATTTAGGGCAGGAAATGAAGTCTCTGGGATCCCAGGAAAAGAACACAAGGGAAGAGGCAGATTGCTCGGAAGCAGGATGCTGACAGGGGCACTGGGAAGTCTTTGGGGCTGTTTTCCCCTGCAGCGCACAGCTCTGCCCAGCGTCCTCTGGGATCAGAACTTGGCACGCTGTGGATTCAGGTGCCACTGCCAAGGAAGAGCCATAATCTGGAGATCTGTGAGGACGGGGGCCTTGTCTGGCTTGCTCTCTGCCGTAACACCGATGACTAGAGCAGTCACCGTACACGGTAGATGCTTGACAGAATGTGTACAAAGAGTGAACTGGCTAATAATTCAGAAGACAGTGGATTCTTTTTGGTTTATTTTGAGATAATTTCTTTTTCCATGAAATAAAAGCGGCAATATCCACTTTATAAAATATAAAAAACACGCATAAGCAAAAAGAACATTAAAATGTGCCCGAATCTCACCTTTCACAGTTAAAACACTGCTAATATTTTTGAATAAAGCTATCCAATATTCATATATTTGTGTTTTTAAAATAACATCATAATGTAAACACAATTTTGCAATGTTATTTACATGCAGCGTTTTATGAAGATCTTTCTGAGTCATTATATGTTACTTTACTATCTCAATCATTATGGTTGCATAGTGGATAACATTTTGAAATACTAACCAGGGTTCCCCTCCTCCTCTAAATTTCCTCCTTTTCTAGGATGCTTCACCAAATCAGATGGCTGCTGGACTGAGCTGCTGCCCTTGCCTCAGGAAAGGGATGATGTAAGAGAGAAATACAGTCGACTTTCAAGCTTTGGGGTGGCAGAAAATCTATTCCTTCTCCGTGGCTGCAATATAATTAAAGAAGGGCACAAATTCTTTGCCACTGCTCTCATAAAGAGCTGGGGTCTATGTTCCCTCCTGTCGAATCTGGGTGGGTTCTGTGATTGCTTGACCAATAGAATAAGGTAAAAGTGTGCTTGGACCATTTCCAGGCCCAAGACTTAACAGACTGGCTTAACTTAACTATCTGCTCTTGGAGCCTAGTCCCAGAACCTCCACGTAAGACGTCCATCTGCCCTGAGGCCCCATGTTGTAAGAATCCTACGCTGCTTGGGAAGGCCCTGGAAGAGGAGACTTCATAGGAAGACAGAGCTCAGGGCCAAGGAGCACCCAGGCTCCAGACATCTGAGTGAAGAAGCCATCTTGCATCCTTCAGGCCAAGCCTTTCCCAAATTTCCAACCCACCATACTTTGGCCAAAATAGGGTTGTACCTTCAACAAACAAAAATATAGGCTGTCCAGGTAAATTTGAATTTCAGATAAACAATAATTTTTTAGCACAAATATGTCCCAATTATGGCATAGGACATAGTTACACTACATTACACATTGCTTATATGAAATTCAAATTTAACTGGGCATCTGCGTTTTATCTGGCAACCCTAGACCAAAATAGAATGTACGTTTTACATCCTTAAGTTTCGGGGTGGTTTGTCACGCAGCAATAGATAACCAGAACAGTGGAGAACAGAAAGGAATCTGCAGTGCATAATACACCAGATTCAGAGGTATACAATCACCAGACAGAGCCATTTTCCTTGTCCTTGAAAGCAAAATGAAACAAGTCTTCCTTTATGAGAGAAGAGCAGAGACAGAGGGGCTAGGACAAGCGCTGAGCTGCTGCTGGTTCCTGAAAAGGGGGTTCCTGTACCTTCTTCCCTCCACTCCCGCCTCCCAGCTGGGTGTTTTCATGTGGGAGCTCAGGAACATGACAGGGGCTGCACACAGATGGCAGGATTGCTCTTAGAAAGCAGAAGGAAACTGGGCCTCTGCTTTCAGTGTGGCAAGGGGCATTTGGGTGACGTTCCTGTACTCTAAGAGGGTGTGGAAACTGCTACAGAGCCAGGCACCGCAGATCACCTGGGGCCCAGATGGGGGCAGTGGGGTGGGCAAGTGACCCAGGAGCAGGTGGCAAAGAGGCCCTCTCAGCGTGGACATCCTCCTACGGCCTCACCCCCCAACGTCCGGCTCTGAACACCCTCCTCGATCCTAGGGGAGCGGTCAATGCAGAGCCCACACTGACTGAGGTTAATTTCCTTCATTCATTGAGGTGTGTCTTAAAAGAAAAACTCACTCAGGTAATGGAAAACATGAAATTTATGTTTCTAGCCCGACTGAGTTAATAGATTAAAAGTTGTACCCGCTATAGCCACAAGCCATTCTATACCCCACTTGAAAAACTCTGTTTCTGCATATTACTGACACCCCTAATCTCCCTTCTGTATGCCATGTTCAGGCTTTCATCAGATCAGTCAGTGGAGAGATCATTTCAAGCAAACACAAATAATTAGTATCAGTTGCAATCTCCACATAAGTACACAAAGAATAACAGCAATAGCTAACACTTAGAAGCATGTGCAGGCTTTTCTAGCAGGCTGATTAGAAGCATGGACCTTGGAGCATCTTAGACTGCTTGGGTTTGACTGCAGGCTCTGTCACCTAATGGCTGTGTGACCTTGACCAATCACTTGACCTCCCTGGGCCTCTTTATCTGTAAAATAGCAATAACAGTAATAGTACATAACCCATAGCATTGCTCTAAGTTTGAATAAGGCTGGCCCACAGCACATGCTTCTAAGTGTTAGCTATTCCTGTTATTCTTTGTGTACTTATGTGGAGATTGCAACTGGTACTAATTATTTTATAGAAATCAGCAGAAAATAGAAACATGAAAATGCTGATGCTAATGATAATTAAATTGTGACAAGATGGGAATCATGCATGCCAAAAGCAGGAAATCGTTGTTCTCAAATGAATACCCTTTGGATTTAAGTCTGCATCCTACAGTTTCAATTATTAAGTGAAAGAACAAGATTAAAGAAAGGCATACAAAATTTTAGAGACACATTGTAATAGACACTATCGGTGCCCCACTGTATCACCTTGGCAGATGCTATTTACCTACACCCCAGACGGACTTCCAACTGCTAGCACCAGAGACTCTGCCTCTGGGCCTTCTCAGGCCACTGGGGTCTGTGCTGCCTGCATGTGCAGGACAGACAGGAAGTGCTGGGAAACCCATGCCTTCAGGAGTGGCTGCATCCAGGGACTGACAGGAGTTGATGGAAAAAGACCCCAGCTGCCGCACTCCTGAGGCAAGGTACGTTCTATGGTACTTCCCAGAGTCCCCAGCAGAATTAAGCTCCTACTGCCCACGGTGGTAACTTACTTGACAGATCATCCTTTATCAGCTTTCTTTCCTTCCTTCCCTTTCCCATTTCTCTATTTTCCACCAGCATATCCTGCGATTTCTAGGAACACGCATTATGTAGCAAAGTACAGGGCAGCTTATGATTCAGTCACTTGCTATTCTGTTGATGGACACTTGATTTATTTTCAACTGTTGCTAGCACAAACAATGATGCAATGATCACATCTTTTTGCAAAATCTTTGCAGACATCCTTGATTTCCTCTTAAGCACAAGTTCCCTCAAGTGGGGTCACTATGTCAAAAGGATGTGCTTCCATATTGCCAAGTTGCTCACCAGAAAGGTGGTTCCAATTTATACTTCCACAGTGTCACTAACTCTAGTTTCAGAGAGGGTTTTCTCAACTTCTCCACTCACCTGAGTGGAGACAGTGACTTTGTCCCTGGCTGGAAGGGCAGGCAGGCTTCAAGCTGCAGGCAATCAACTAGTTCAGAGTGGACACAGGCAGGGGCATGGGTCTGGGTCTGGCCCCAGTGTTAAGAGGTCGGTGAGTGATGAGCAGGGGTCAAGGTCCAGGTCCAGGCTGACCCTGGGAGCAGGGCTCTAGCTATAAGAGAACCAAAACTTTTCTCAAGGAAACTGAGGGTGAGGCCTCCATGCACAGATGGTGTCTACAAAGGCTGTGTCCCAGTGAGTGAGTGTAGGGCTGGCTAGCTCATCAGGCACCCTTGTACAAATTAGGAAAAGATGTCCTTTCCTTGGGTTAATAAAGACAGGTCAGGTTAATATAACTAAATAGCTCTGCCCGATGGGCAGCAGCACAGCTCTGTGTGCATGCACACAAAAATGGGGCATCACATACTCTGAGTGCCACCCTCCCACATCTCCACCAGTCCCCAGATGAGAGCATCATGTCAGGTTCGGAGTCCTGGGGACCTGGGAATCAGGAGGCAAGACCACAAGGTTAGCTGGTGTGCAGGCAGGACAGGGTACACACGTGTGCCAGGGAGTTCCTGCACAGCCCTGGGTGCCATCGTGGATTTAGGTCAAAGGGGGGCTCTCCCCCACTCATACCTGGAGGCCCATAATCTCTCTGCCTGCCAATGTGCGCTCATATAAATCAGTGTGTATCTACGATGTGAATGACCCCCCCCCATTAGATGTAATGCCCTTGAGCAGTGCACAACCTCAATTCCTGAACATGGGTCCCAAGGCACCATCCATTCAAAGTCTATGAGCTGCACCATGAGTTGCAGATCACACCTGCTGGTGGGTCAGGGTTCCTCGAGGTGTCCTGGCCCTGCTCAGGATAAGCTCAGGGAGAGGGCAGAGGCTGCAATGACTCGAGCAGGGAGGGGCTGGGGAGGCAGAATCCAACCCAGGCCTCAGCCATTTCCTGGGGTAACTCACTGGGCTCAGACTGCCAATTAAAGGCCCTGGAGATGAAAGAGGAAGACTCTGGTAAGCAGACGGGCAGATGAAAGCCAAGCCCAAGTGGTGTTTTATGGTTCCCTAATGGGAGGATTCTGGGTGCTCCTTATTATGCTTAATCAAGAGCTTGTAATTACAGAAACCTGGGGAGACTCTCACAGAAGTGGTACCTGGCACTGGCTTTCCCTCTCCAGCTCACTTTGACACATCGCAATTTCTCATCTCCCCACCAGCAGGCATCTGGGGGGTGTGCTAGTTGCCCCCAAACTTTGGGCAGCAGGCTCAGAACTGCTCCTGGACCAGACGCGGAACACTTGTCCCCACCCCAGCCCAGGAGCCTTGAACTTCAGCTGCGTGAGTCAGAAGGCAGTCTGGAAGCGTGGGGACAGAGCAGCCCCCACCCCTCAGCCCTGTGGGAACGGAGGGGCTTCCTTAGCCGGGAGAAGGCAGACCTAGAAGCTAGGCCAGCCAGTGTGATCCCTGCCCCTTGCTACACCATCTGTGCTCACAGCCTGGTTTCCACCAGCCCACAGGAAGGAGAAGGAAATGTCCCCTTCCACACGCCATGAATTTTATTTATTTCCTTATTGTCTGTCTCCCCCTGTAAGAATGTAAACTCCCTGAGGAAACAGTTTGTATTCGTTTCCTATTGCTTCTATAACAGATTACCACAAATGTAGGGGCTTCAAACAACACAAATATATTATCTTATGGTTCTACAGGCCAGAAATCTCACTGGGCCAAAACCGAGGTGTCGACAGGGCCACGTTCCTGCTGGAGGCTCTAGGGGAGAATCAGTTTCCTTGCCCTTTCCAGCTTCTGAGGCTGCCTGCATTCCTTGGCTCATGGCCCTTTGCATCTTCAAAGCCAGCAGTTGCATCGTGCAGACCTCTGCTTCTATCAGCACAACTCCTTCTAGGACCCTTTGCCTCCCTCTCTGACTCTAAGGAAACTGCAATGACGTTGGACCCACCCAGATAATCCAGGATATCACCTCATCTTCAGGTCAGCTAATTAGCAACCTTGACTCTCCCTTGCCATGTAACAGAACAGACTCACAGGTTCCAGGGGTTAGGATGTGTACATGTTTAGGGGCCATCATCCTGCCTGCACAAGACTGATTGTCTCTTGGTCACTCAGTGCCTAGAACGGTGCCTGGCACATAGTAGGCACTCAATAAATACTCGTTAAATGAATAAGTGAATGAATATATGAATAACTTGGTAAGAATAATATTTAATGTCATGGCAAGCAGTTATAGTGCTTACTAAATGTCAGGCACCATTTGAAATGCTTTACATATATTAGCTCACTTAATCCCCAAATGTTCCATGAGGTACATTTTCTCATCTGCATTTTACAGATGAGGAAATTAAGGCACAGAGAGTGAGTAGCCTGCCCAAGGCTAAACCACTAGTGAATCTGAGCTCAAATGTATTGAGCACCTATTGTGTGTCAGGCCCTAACTGGGTCCATTACATTTCTGAGCTCATTTCCTCCATAGGAGAGGTCCCTGAGGTCGGTGGGTGGGCTATGAACCTAGGGCTTAATAGGAACCAAATAAGTCCCCCACTCAGCTGCGGGCCTCTGGGGGATTCCATGGCCCGGTCAGGACAATGGGTTGCATATTGTTCATTGAGTTTCTTTCCCGGTCAATCAGACCCAGTCCTGGTGCCCCCAGGGAGACCATAGGCATCCATGTTCCCTCCACGATGCAGGCATGTGTCCTGGACTCCTGACTCAGACCCTGCTCCCCAGTTCCGCCCCCCACTCCTCACAGCCCACAGCCTTCACCTGGAGCTGGGCCTGGCAGCTCTGCCTGGTAAAAATGTGTCTTCCAAAAGACAGAAACTGGCTTCAAACCCTCATCCAGAGCTGAAGCCTTGCTATCCACTTCCCTGATGACAACTGTGGGAATCCCTATAGCTGGACCGCATCCATATTTTGCACATCCTGGAGCTGCTCACTGTCTGGATTCTGGCCTCAGTCACCAGCCTCCCTGGTGAACTACCCCTTGAGAGTCCCTTCCCCGGCTGCCCTGACTTCCCAGGCCCCAGATCCTCCCTTCCCAGCCTGTTTGCTGAGGCCATGGGCATGCAGACCTGCAGGAAGGCCACAAACCTGGTGCTTGGCTTCCACACAGCTCTGCAGAGAGGCGGCCCTGCCCCCTCTCACTTGTACCTTAACCTTTGCAAGCAAAGCCAAGAAAAGTGAAACTTGCTCGTGCCTGCCAGCACAGCGGGGCATTGCATTTTCTATTCCTGCTAACACATTTTTCTAGGCCAATGTCAGCTCAGGGAAATCCAATCCTTCATGTCCCAGCTTCTTATTTGAAAACAGAAGTTGCTTTCTAAAATAGTGTTTACAAGCAAAGCTCAGAGAAGCCTCCACCAGAAATGGACACAGGACCCAGACATGACAAATGCTTCTTGGCTTGATGGCTGTAAACCCTGAGCCAGCTGCAGCCCAGCGCCAGAAAGAGGGACTGGATTGAAGGAGAATAATGTATGTGCACATGTGTATTAACAGGTGCCTGTATGTGTGTGCACCTGCATTTGCACAGGTGTGTATATGCCTGTATCTTCAAGCGTCTCTGGCTTTGTGTGCCCATGGATGCGTAACGGGGAGGGGGGGTTATGCATGTATGTTTGTGTTTGTGTATACAGGCGTGTGCACATGAGTGCAGGTGGGTGTGTGTTTCTGCCTGACAATTTTACCTCCCACCCTGCTACTCAGATGCCCACTGCTCTCTGTACCCATTCTCTCTCCTCCTCACTGCTACTCTCTAGTCTCAGCTCTCTCCCTATTCTTTTCCCCAACTGAAGGAGGTGCTGTGGCTCAGATCTTGAGAAATTGCAAAAGGCATTTCCCTCTACTCCAGTTCTTCCCTGGGCCCACCCCCCTCCCACTCCCAATTAAATGTGGACTCTTTTGCAGGCCCCTTGAGTCCAGTTTCTGGTTACCAGGCCAGAACCCTGCAATCTGAGCTCACAGTGTGTGAACAGCTCTCTGAAAACAGTACTGGCCAGGCCTCTGCTCTCCCTTCTCCCCAGCCCTTGCCCTGACTTCAGGTTCTCCCTCACAGTCTCTCCTCCTCCTGCTGCAGCTACAGCCTTTCCCAAACTCTGCCTGTTTCTTAACTCAAGCCCCCACCTGTCCAGTGACCACCTGCCTCCTCAGCCTGGCTGCCAAGATCTGGGTGATTTTCTCAGCAAACTGTCCTCTTGGTTTCTCCCCTCCATGCAGCCCTCAGCTTGGCCGCCCCTCACTGTGCACTGCTGCAAGCCCTGCCCCTTATCCACCTCCAAGCCTTTCTTTGCTCACACTGTTCCCTCTGCCACAACACCATTCCCTGCTGCCACTTCTCTCTCAGTGACTCTGCCAACGCAAACTCCATACTCCTCCACACCAAATCTATTCTCACCCCTCCAGGGTGCCTCCTCAGATAAACCTCCCACCCCACAAAATGCCATTCCCTGTTGGTCCTGTTGGTGACACTTGATGACACACTGCCCTGTCTATGGCCTAAGGATTGTTTTCAGGTTGCCTCATGGCATTTATCTCATCTTTCCACCTAGATTGCAGTCCCCTTCCAGGCAAGAATCAAGCCCTCTGCTCCCTTTAAAGAGCCACAGAGCTGGGAGTATGTCTGCACACAGCATAGGCCAGTGATCAGGGCCCGTGGGGTGAATGCCAGCAGGAAGATGAATCCAGGGTGGGGGGCAGGAGGGCTATACAATGACAAGCAGGCCGGGCACATTAGGTGATTCATTGGCCTCACTTCGTTTAATCTTCCCAATAACCCTGGGAGGTGGATAATATTATCCCCATTTCATGGATAAGAAAACAGAGGCCACAAAACTAGAAACTGGCAAAGTCAGGGTTTAATACTAGATCTGATTTGCAACAACCGTAGCAGTGGAAGGTAGTGTGCTAGAGAGGCAAGAACTTTCTGAAATTCTAAAGCGTACCCTATCCAGAAGAGATCAGAGTAAACATTAAATCAGTGCTGTCCAACAGGACTTTCTGCACAGATGGAAATGTTCATTTCTGCATCACCCAACAGAAGAGCCTTGAACAACCTGTGGCCCTTGAACACCTGAAACGTGGCTAGTGCAACTATGCACTGAAGGTTTAATTTTATTTCGTCTTAACTAATTTAAATTTATATAGTCACCTGTGGCTCGTGGCTGCTGTATGGGAGAGTATAGCTCTATATAAGCGCTTCCCAACCATGTTCACATCAAGCAAATGTAGGAACTGATAATAATAGCACGATGAGGGAGGCTGCTGGCTGCCAGAGGCCACTGGTTCAAGGGTCCTGCCCTCCTGGCCCTGCCCAGCCACAGCGTGGGTGCCAAGGTGAAAGTCTCAATAAGCTTGCAACCCAGTCAGAGCATACCAGATGGAAGGTTCTAACTCAGTGATCACAAAGTTCCCTGCCTGCTCCCCGCCTCTGAGCTCAGAACACCAAAATCATCATTATTATGATAAATCCTGCAAGGAAAATGCACAGGACCTTGTCAGTTTTTGCATGGTATCCTTCTCCCCACCCCTGTCCCCACTCATAAAGTGTCAGGCCCTGGGCAGGGGCTGGGGTGCAAGGGTGACTCTGCCAGGGGTCACTGACCACAGGGCAGGGAGGGCGAATGGATCCTTCCTGGCCTTCACCTTCAAGGATCGCATGGCCTGTAGCTGTTGGAGAGCAGCGTCCTGGTCATAGCAACCCAATCGCAGGCCAGTTCTGGGTCTTGTGGGAGGGGGCGCTGGCCACCTGAGGCCAGGCAAGCCAGGCTCCCACCAGGCCCCTCCTCTTGATGGCTCTTTGGCGCCACCTCCTGGGCACCTTGCAGAGTGCAGGTGGGTACAAATTTTCCTGGAGGAAGCAAGGACTATGGCCCCTTCTAAGACCCACAAAAGAGGGGAAGACAGGAGGACCGTTAGCAGCCCCCCAGGTCCAGCACGGCTGGGCAAGCAAGGGAAATGCCTGGCTCCTTGCCTAGGCCCAGCTGGGCAAGCGGCAGGGTCAGCTCCCTTTCCTGCAAGGAAAGGGCACTTTAGGGATAGAAGAGAAACTAGTGAGCTGGCAGGGCTGTGGAGGGGGCAGAGAGGCAGCTCAAGTGCATGTGAGCCTGCAATGGAACCCCCAGGACCAAGTTCAACCCTCAGACATTAATTGTGCCAGGCCCTGGATATGCAGGAGCACCCAGGCACAATCCCTTGGCTGTGGCGGATACTGGGTGACTGGGGGAAGCTGGGTGAAGGAAGCAATGTCTAGACTGGCCTCTGAAGCCTAGAAGGGTTAGCCATGTATAGACAGGAGAAAGAAAAAGATGTTCCAGGAACAGGGAGTAGATTGGGCAAGCCCTAGAGGGGAGAAGGAGGCTGGTCCACTGGAGAAGGGAAGTGATCCAGGTTGGCCAGAAAATAGAGAATGTGTGGAGGGAAGAGGGCTGGAGGTGAAGCAGCCGGAGACAGGGCTGAAGCGGAAGTGGAGGGAGGGCAAGGCCTTATTTTTCTGCCACTTCCACCTTGTCCAGCAGACCCCCAGGGTCAAACCCTGAATTTAGTGGTTTTATCCATGGCTACCCATAACAGAGTCAGAACAGCAAGTGAAGGCAGCAGATGGGCATGGAGTCTTCGGGCTGCACAGGATTGTAAGGGGTGGGGTGGGGAAAGCCCCAGGACGGGAGTCAGGAGATGCTGTCACTGACTTGCTGGGTGACCTTGGCGACAGTCTTCCCCTTCTGGACCTCAGTTTCCCCATCAGTAGACTGAGGAGTAAACTGGTGTTCTCCATCAACTCCTGCAAAACCAGCCTGGGTCCTAAAGGACAGTAAAAGAGTGAGAAGAGAAGACATATATGCTCTGGGAAATGCACCCCTACACAGGAATGTGCAGTCAGGGCTGTCCAGCCAGGCTCTAGTTAACCTGCAGCCGAGACGTGAGTTCTCTAAGTCCGAGAGCTGGGTGCGAGTGTGGTGCGGGGACCCCATGGAGAATGAGACTTCTGGCTGAGCCTCAGAGGCTTATGGCACCAGGGGTCTCTTGAATGCAGACCTCAGCTTCATGCATTTTACAGCACAAAACAAGGCCTTCTGCCAGGGCCCTCTAGAGGAGACCTGGAGTTCTGTCTAGCTCCAAAGGTCAGAAGAGCCCACCCCAAGTTTCTTCCCAAGAGATCCCTGGGCCCAGGAAAGGGGGTAGATGTCTCCAAACAAGGCCCAGGCATCCTTTTCTGGTTGTTGCATCTCCAGTTCTGGAGTCTTTGAGTAAACAAGTAAGGACCACCTTCTGGCAATCATGAGGAAGCAGGGATTGGGAGACAAGACTGCCAATTAGCCAATACAAATTGACTGATTTACGTCCCACCCATTGGTAAAGCGCTTTGAGGGAGGGAGGCAGGGCAAGGAAAGGCAGGGTTAGACCCCATTTAATGATTGTAAAATTTCCCTCCTGGAAGAAACCTCAGAGACCAGTAGTCCAGCCCCGCATATCATAGAAAAGGAAATTGAGACTCACATTAGGGTGGGTCTTGCCCAAACCACAGTAAATAGGTGAGTTAGTGGCAGAGGTAGATAATCAGTCCGGATCTCCTGAGGGGCGTGGCCTGAAGGCCCCATCTGGCTTCTAAACAGGGGCAGAGGGACGTCCGTCGCCCCTGGCCCCAGCCCTTAGCCCCATTGAAGCTGAGCAAAGCCACTGGGAGCAGCCACCAGATGCCTGGTGGCAGGAGGCCGGACTTCCAGTCTGATGGGGCCACTGAGTGGCCTGAGCAAGCCACTTCCCTTTCTCAGTCTTGGTTTTCTCCTCTGTACAATGCGGGGGTGAGTTTGAGGTCTCCAGCTCTGAGGTTCTGAATTCCAGAAAGGGCCTGTCAGTAGCTTTCTGGTGACCATGGGCTCCTCCCTCTGCCTGGAGTCTGATCCCCGCCTGGTCCTCTCAGTTCTGAATGGCTCCACTTCTTTTCCCAAGGCTGCTACCTGGACGCAGGTTCTCGGTCCTTTCGGCCTCCAGCTTCATCCCTCAGGCCTTCCTCAATCTGTCTCCTGCCCCAGACACTCCCCACCACCTTCCATGTTTCCTGGTGCCCATTTCTCACCTTGGCATGCAAGGTCTCAGACTCCCTCAGCAACCTCATCTCCAGCATTCCTCCTCCAACTTCCCATACCTTCATGATCTACTGCAGAGCTCAGAAAACCTTTTCTATAAAAGGCCTAATGGTAAATATTTTAGGCCTTGCAACCCCTCAGCTCTGCCACAAAAACAGCCATAGACAGCAAATAAGTGAATGGGTGTGGTTCTGTTCCAGTAGAACTTTTTTTATGGTCACTTGAAATTTGGATATCATATAATTCTCACGTGTCAAGAAAGAGTATTCTTCTTTTGATTTTTGGTCAAACATTTTTAAACGGAAATACCATTCTTATGCTCCAGCTGTATAGGAAGAGGCAGCAGGCTGGATTTTCTTGAGGGCCTCAGTTTGCCCACTCCCATTCTACTGGGACCTGTGTGAATATGCCCCACCCTCTGCCACCCCTCCAGCCATTCGCCACCCTGTACCCCCTCCCATTACTTCACTTTTCAAACCTCATGCAGCCACCTAGGCCCAGTTTAAACACTACTTTCTTCAGGGAGCCTTTTCTGACGCTGCCGGTCCAAGTCAGTCTCTCCCCACAAGAACTTTGAAAAGAAGTCATATAAGTAGTTGGCATCCGTGGCTCACATTATGTTTTTATTAGAAGGTGCTGCACAGGCTGTGAGCTCTGACAACGGCTGCTGGGACTGAGCCTGGTTCATTGCTTTAGCCCAGTGTCCAGTGCAGGATCTGCGCAGAGGAGAGGGAGGGACAGACCCAGGAAGCTCTGACGATTTTCTAGCTGTTTTAAATCCCTTATATCTCACTTCATCTTTACTGCAACACTGTACAGAGAACGGGCGGGCAGTGGGAGAGAAGCGGAGACCAACCCCCTCATTCAGGGCTCAGGGTAGGGTCTGGTGTGGGATCAAGGATAGGGTTAAGGGGAGGGGTTGACCCATTTCTTACTTGCCCTTGACCTGAGTTTCTTGACAGGGAGCTGCAACCCTCCTGCCCTCCCCATATGTACTTCCTGGTTCACCATCTCCCCAACTTTGCGTTAGCCATGTCAGGAGCAAATTACACAACAGAAATCTTTCCTATCTCAGACTCTGCCCTCCCATTCCAGATCCAGACACTGTCCCACCAGTGGCAACCACCCACCCCGCTCTGATAACCTTCACGGGCCTCACCACTGTGGTGGCTTTCCAAGAAGGGCTCCCGATCAGGCGGTGGGGCCTGCTGCTGGGCAGGGACCCAGGCTCTGATCTCAGTAGGCCTCGGGCCTTTCCCGACAGAATCAGAGTCCCCAGTTCCAGATGCAACCACCCGCGAGGCTGCCGAGCTCTGGGGCCAGCCGAGCTCCGCTCTGGAAATGCACCACAAGGTGGCGCTGCCCCACAGCCCTCACCCTCCACTGACCCCAGGTCACATCTGCATCCACAAACATATTCCAACTTTGCAAGAAGAGCTTTTCCTTGGACTGGTTGTTGAATTTCTTTCTCAGCCTGCAGCTGCCAAAGATTGTTCAGACACAGGAATTCCGCTATGGGAAGTGGTCCTCTCTGAGTGCACACTTAAAAATAAAAGTAAAGCAGGTTACAGACTCCGGGCCAGTTCTCCCCTGCAAAGGAATGCCTTGCCCAGAGGCCTCCAGGATGCCTAACGCACGCAAGAGGAATGCACACATGTCAAACAAACAGCACACAGGTCCCTGCAAGGGCAAACATAGACGGCCAAGGCTATTTCAGGGTAGGGTTTGTTTTCCTTTTTGTTTCAGCTGCATAATTTTTTATTCAAAACACAAACAAGCCAATAATAATAAAAAACAAACAAACAAACAAACAAAAAACCCAAAAAACCAACATCTTACATGGAAGCCAAATGCATATAATGTAACAATAAATATATATATGGCTGCTCTGGTTGCAGGGGTGGGGGAAGAAGGATCTCTTCACAGTAAAGGGCTTTCTGAAAGCAGAGTTTGAAAAGCATTGATCTAGTTCCAAGGACTTATTTCATAGAAGGGTAAATGGAGACTCAGAGAGGAGAAATGACTTGTTCAAGATCACACAGCTACTTTTAAATGTTTTCATTTTAAATCTCAGCCCCCAAAGGTAGATGTTTCCCCTAATAAATAGTTTTTATTTCCTCTGATTTATGTCCAGATTCTCTTTAAATGTTGGTGACCAGCCAGGGCACACTGATACTAATGCATGACCTTTCTACCTGGCTCTGTTCACTGAAAGCCCTTTCAGTATCCATCATCTGGTAAGAGCCCCATAATGCCCCAGAGTGGCAGGGCAAGCAGATACCCCACCTATCTAAGGAGAAAGCTGGGCACAGAAAGGGGACTTGATCTGCCTGGGGCACCCAGTGAGTGAGGGTCAATAAAAAGAATAAAAGAAAAGCACCCAGGACCCCGTGACAATTCTACACAACGGGCCAGGGTTGAGTTTATGTTAGGCTTTGGAGGGCTGTTCAGTATTGGCAATCAAGTCTCTGCTCCTTTAGAAAGGGACCCTGCCTTCTTCATTTTTGTATCTCCAGGGCCAGGCATAATAGTTGGCACATGGTAGGCTCTAAATATTCATTGGATGAATAAATGAACATGGCATATACACATAGATACATTTGCACATATTAATTCTGCACATGTTAATTTCACTTCCAGATCCCACATAGTCAGAACCCCTTGGCAAATGTCTTGAATGGAGAAAAGTTCCCGGCCACAGGGAATTTCTTTTAGTCTTTCTCTCCCGTTATCCTGAACAGTAACCCCCTGGGAAAAGGTGGACTTGAAACAGGGCTGGACAACTGCAGCATTTTCATTGTTCCAAATCATCCATTTAGCTAATATTTTTGACCCACCTACTGCACTGGAACTTCAGGGGTCTACAAAAGATAATTCAGATAGCATTTTTTTTTGGGGGGGGGGGTGCTTAAAAACAGGAATTTATTGACTCAGGGTTTTGAGGCTAGGAGAAGTCCAGAATCAAGGCATCATCAAGAGGATGCTTTCTCCCGGACGACTGTGGCATTCTGGGGCTTGCGGCTGGCAATCCTTGAAGACAGCATGTTTAATAATATAAGATTCCCAGACTTAAACTTAAATGAAAACCTTTGAAAGGACCTATGTGGTCTTGTACAGGTGGTGGTTTGTAGTCTAGAAGGGGATTTAGGGAAGCAATAATGAGCAATTCAATCTGGCAGCAATTTACTAAACCCTAATACACCCAAAAAAAAGTGCTAGGTAAGTGGGGCAACAGAGATAAGTAAGACGAATAAGTAGAGCTCACCAGATAAGACAAGCACATGAATAACATCAACACAAAGTGACCAACAATAAAAATAAAATAAAAATTGTAATCCTCCCTGTTCAGAATCATCCATGAATTGCTATGTTCCAGGTTTTTTCCCCATGGTTATATAATCAAATACATTCTGTTTATACATACAATGCATACAAAAATGGGGCTACGCTACACAAACTTTTCTATAATCTTTCCATATTAATTCATTGTTGGCAGCTTCATTCTTTCTAAAGACTTTCCATGGCATTCATCTTTCAATTATTTCCCAAATGCCTCTACATTACCAGGCACTATGCTAGAGGTTCTATAATAGGGAATAAAACACGGTCCCTGCTCTCAGGTAGCTTGAACCATTTGAATGTACAGTAATTTAGTAAATCATTGCACTACTGCTGGGCATTTCAATTGTAGCGCTTTTTCTCTGTTGGTAATGATAACAATAGATAACATTTACTGAACAACTACTATGGGCCAGGAATTATGAGAAACACTTTATGTGGATTATTTCATTTAATCTTGGTAAGATCGCACTGCTGTAAGTTCTGTCGGTATCCCTATTTATAGATGAGGAAACAGAGGGACAAGTTTAAATAATTTACACAAGGTCGTACAGGTATTAAATGGCAGAGCTGGGATTCAAGACTCCAGAGCCCAGACTCTTCCACCCCCAGGTTCAATGCTAAAAGGAAAGTACTTGTTCACATACCTTTTCACGTTTTTGTGAGCATTTCTGAAGAATAGATTGTTGGAATTGAAATTAGTGTATCGTAGGATACATGAATTTTTTTAAAAGGAACCATAAAAGTGGATTTCAAGAGAGAAAATGAAAGGATCTATTTTTTTTTATTTTTATTTTTTTAATCTTCATTTTATTGAGATATATTCACATACCACGCAGTCATACAAAACAAATCGTACTTTCGATTGTTCACAGTACCATTACATAGTTGTACATTCATCACCTAAATCAATCCCTGACACCTTCATTAGAACACACACAAAAATAACAAGAATAATAATTAGAGTGAAAAAGAGCAATTGAAGTAAAAAAGAACACTGGGTACCTTTGTCTGTTTGTTTCCTTCCCCTATTTTTCTACTCATCCATCCATAAACTAGACAAAGTGGAGTGTGGTCCTTGTGGCTTTCCCAATCCCATTGTCACCCCTCATAAGCTACATTTTTATACAACTCTCTTCGAGATTCATGGGTTCTGGGTTGTAGTTTGATAGTTTCAGGTATCCACCACCAGCTACCCCAATTCTTTAGAACCTAAAAAGGGTTGTCTAAAGTGTGCGTAAGAGTGCCCACCAGAGTGACCTCTCGGCTCCTTTTGGAATCTCTCTGCCACTGAAGCTTATTTCATTTCTGAAAGGATCTATTTTGCACTGTTGAAAAATCATTTTGGTGACTGGTTCAAACTGTATTGTCCACTACAGCAGCCCCTAGCCACATGTGGCTACTGAGCACTTGAAATGTGGCAAGTCTAAATTGAGATGTGCTGTAAGTATAAAACACACACCAAACTTCAAAGACTTAGTACGAAAAATGAGAATCTAGAATCTTATTAATAATTTTATATTGATTACAAATTACAAATTAAATGATGGATGTATTGTGTTAAATAATATATATTATTAAATAATACATTATTACTGAATAGTATATCATCATTTACTATAACTACTTAAAAATTAAAAATTGCATTTGTTGCTCACATTTGTAGCTTGCACTATATTTCTGTTGCACAGCGCTGGGTTCTAGAATGGATCCAAGGGGAGGAGAGCTGAGGCCCCTCTGGCAGCATTCAGGTGGAGAGATGGTGAGGACAGACAGTCTTGGAGTAGAGGCTTTGGGAGAGGGACAGAGCTGAGGGGGGTGCCCGGAAAGATAATGAATGTCAGACTCTGGTTCTCTGTTGCGTCCCTCCCATCCTCTTCTCCCCAGCCCCTTCCTTCAAGCAGAAACCACTTGTCCGCACAAGCAAGGTTTGGGCAATCTCCCAGTTTCCAAGCCCAGTCCTGCCCCCAAACCATACAAACCAAAGCCACTCCAGCCACCAGGAACTTGGCATCTGGTGGGCCCTACCTGGCTTTTTTTAACTGATTCTGAGATGTTTTCTCCTGGCCGTGTAACTGGGCTTCTGCCTTGGTGATTCTCTCCAAGTTGCTTCCTGAGCAGCCCACCTAGGGCCTGGCTCTCTGAGGACTGGACTCTGCTTTGCGGCCTTTCCCTAAGAGTTGGAGCTCAGGCTTGGAGACTGGGGCTGTGTGTGCCCACAGGCCCTTCTATGGCTGCTGTTCCCCCTGCCTGGACTTGCAGGTGAGGCACCGCTGCTCAGTTCCCAATCCAGCCTGGGAGGTCAGGGAGGGTGAAGGAAGGTCCTGGAAGGCTTCAAGGCCAAGGCTAGATTGTTACGCGGGCTGACCAAGCACATGCACACACATACACACAAAAACCCAACCCGAAAATAATGCTTTTTGAAAGCTTTGGAGTGATGAGTGTCTTCAGAAAGTGGAGTCTTTGGAAAGACTCAGAACTTCCTTGTACTTTCTAGTTTTTATTTTCAAATAGCTCAGTATTATTTTTATTTAAATTGCATTTGGGAACCACTGTAATCCCAGTCCTACCTCTCAAAGTTGATGTTTGGAAGGCATTAGAAGCACCCTTCCTGCCCACCTCACCCCTACCCCATCCCAGCTTGTGTTTGCTATTTAAATAGTTGGGAATGTTAATAGAAGTCTGCAAAGGTTCTCTCTGTACTAGCTAGGACTCTTAGTTACACATAACCTAAACCTACTTGAACTATTTTAAGTAAAAGGGGAGAATTTTTTAAAAGGAGGCAGGGGTGCTTCGTGGACCCCAAGGATGCAGGGAGGCAGTCAGACCCACAGACAGGCTTGGTCCAGGCCCAGGGGTGCCGACTCTGCGTCTGCTCCCTGCTTCTCTCAGTGCAAGGGTTCCCTCTTCTCTTTCTCTGACTGGCTTTCTCTGTGTCTGTGTCTGTGTGCACAGGGCAAAACGTGGAGCCCTCAGGCTCCTGAGTTCACAGGGTATAGTTCAGTCAGAAGCAGGGCCCTTGGTTCTAGTGCCAAATTCCAGAGCGAGAGAATGCACCTGGTCTGGTTTGGGCCATGGGCCCGGCCTTGCCCAATTGGCCATGGCATAGCGGCAGGTCAGACAGAACAAACCCGGCTGCCGGGGGTCTGCTCCTCTCAAGGGGCCGGCGTGCAGCTCTCAAAGAAGGGGAAGGCACCCTGCAACAGTTTCCATCCAACTCTCCAAGTCACCCTAGAGTCATGGATCAGCCCTCAAGGAAGTCAGTCAAATTTTGGCCTGAAGCCCCCAAAAGGATAAGCTTATATCTCCAGAGACTGGAGAGTAACTGCCCAGGAGCCCTCTTGCTTTTTTGATAACTTTATGAGCTATAATTCATATACCATACAATTCGCCCGTATAAAGTATATAGTTCAATGGTTTTTAGTACATTCACAGAGATGTGCAACCATCACTACAATCAATTTTAGAACATTTTCATCACCCAAAATGAAACCCTGTACCCATTAGCAATCACTCCCCAGTCCCTCAATTCCTCCAGCCCCACGCAACCTTTCATCTACTTCCAGTCTGTACGGATTTGCCCAGTTTGGACATTTCATATAAATTGAATCACACCATATGCAGTCCTTTGTGACTGGCTTATTTTACTTAAAATAACATATTCAAGGTTTGTTCATGTTGTAGCATGTGTCAGTATTTCATTTATTTCTATTGTCTAATAACTTTCCATTGTACGGACATAACAAGTTTTATTTGTCCATTCACCACTTGATGGACATTGGGTTGTCTCCAGTTTGGGGCTGCTAAGAATGTGGTGGATTGAATTATGTAACCCATCAAAGAAATGTCCTTAATCTTAATCCCCCCGTTCCTGTGGGTGTGAATTTATTCGTGAATGGGACCTTTTGAAGCATGTTATTATTAGTCAAGTTATGGCCAACTGAATCAGGGTGAGTGTTAACCTGTATTAATCCAAGGAGGCCTAAAAAAGAGAAAACCAGAGGAAGGAGCCAGAAGCCGCAAGTCAGTAGAAACCGGAGGAGCAAACACAAGGAGAGAGAGATGGCCATGGGGCAGAAGGCAGAGACACAAGCCAAGGAGCCCCAAGGATTGCAGCAAGCCAGGACTATAACACTACAGGCCATGGGGAGAAAGCATGGTCTGGCTGGCATCTTGATTGTGTACTTCCAACCTCTGAAACTGTGAGCTTATAATTGCTTGTTGTTTCAGACAACCCAGCAGCTGGCAAGCTAAAGAATGCTGGTATGAGCAATCATGTACACATTTTTGCATGGATGTACATTTCCATTTCTCTTGGGTATATACCTAGGAGTGGAATTGCTGGATCATACGATAACTCTGTTTAACCATTTGGAGAACTGCCATCCTGTTTCCAAAATAGCTGCACCATTTCACATTCCCACCAGCAGTGTATGAATGTTTCAATTTTTCCTCATCCTCATCAACATTGGTTATTATCTGTCATTTTGAGCACAGGAGGCCTCCTGAGAGTGCTCTGATCAGAGATTCTCTTCTGGCTTCTGTAGGGCTGGACACAGAAGAGAGACCGGGTGGCTCCTGAGAGGGGCTGCTCAGTGTTAACAAGACCCTGGCCCCATGGAGACAACAGTGGGGCCCAGAGTGGGTATGGACTGACCTCACCTATGAATATATGAACCCACTAACCCCCCGCCGTGGGCATCCTCACCTTCTGTGCTTGCAACAACCAGCGGGCTACAGGCTCAGACAGGCAGCTGTTGAAGCAGCCAGAGCCCAGGAAAGGCCTGGTTCTGGAAGGGCCAGGCTCCTGGGTAATGACAACAGTGGAAGAGATCTTAAATTTGTGTCTGTTTTGTGCCACATCCCCCTGGGGGGACACATCCATTACTTTATCAATCCTCCCAACAGGCCAAGGAATAGGAATTATGATCCCCTCTCAGAGTCACTCAGCATGATAGGGATTCTGACTCCTTCCTTATGCCCAGTGTTTCCGAGACTTTTTTGTGGTGGTGGTGATCTCTCCCCTCAGGAGGCTTTTTGGACATTTTTTCTTACTGCTCCCCTCATGAAATTTTTATTTATATTTTATTTTTTATCCCCTCAGGACATTTTAATACTACAGATATACTATGCATCCATTTATGTATTCTATGTGCATCTGTGCTTTCCACATAAAGAGTAAGATATTTTTGCCCCCAAGGACCAGTTCTTGCCCCCCACCCCCTCCCAGGACGCCAGCGCCCCCTTGAGGATGGCTGTGCTACGCCACAGCAGACTCTGCCCTCCGGGAGCTCACGGCCAGTGGGTGATAAAGCGAGTCATAAACCAACGGGCAAAGTGCCTTGCACCGCAACAAAGAGTAAAAATGGGAGCGGCATTTCTGCTTGAAGAAGAGCCGGAGGTGCCACTGGCCAGCAGGAAACACGGACAAACTCTCTCTGGAGAAAACTGAGAGCTGCTCAAGGCCAAGGGCATCCTCGTAATTCACCCCCCGCAGCCACTGAGTGAGGGCGGTCTCTCTTTCAAGTGACTCCCCAGGAAGCTGACTTAGCAGAAAGCACAAAGCCCAGGTGGCCGGGGAAGCACGACCCCAGGGGCAGCTCACGCTGGGGTCACGGGCTGCCGAGGGAGATGAGCCGCCTCTAGTCTGACGGCGGCAGGATCCTGAGGCCCCTCCCTGCGAAAACCAGGCTGGTGCTGCCCTGCGGGGCCCCTCACCCTCGGGTTCCACATGCGCGGTAAGCCCTGCAGCAGGGAAACTCTGGTTGGTTTTACAGCAATTGTCTCTTGCTGCTTCAGTCTCTCTTAAAATGAATTCTGTGTCCATCTGGCCACAGTTTTGTTTTCCTTCAGGACGCTGGCTGTGGCTGCTTTTCTCAGCCTCTCTCAGTGCATCGCCGATATATCTCCGCGGTGAGCAAAGCATCCATGACTCCTCCACCACGAAGCATTGCGCAAAAGCGAGACGGAATGCATAGATTTGGGGAGCAAGGTTTAAATTGTTTTTCTTGCTCTTTCTCTTTTCTTTCTTTGTTTCTAAAGATCTGGCTAATAGCAACCATTTATTCAGCGCACAATATCCCAAGCCCTGTGCCCTTCACATATAGTCTTGTTAATGTATTTGACAGCCCTGGGGAGGAGGTGCAGTTATCGTCCTCAACATTACAGATGTGCAACCTGAGGCTGAGAGTAACACCAGGTCATCAACTGGGGCGTGGGGAGTGGCAGAGATGGGATTTCAACCCAGGTCTGGCTCTGCAGTCAGCATCATTTTAAAAAGTAATTAATTTACTTTTAATTTTTTGAATAGGTAATTCATGAACATTTTACAAATTTTATCAGGTACAGAAGGGTAAATTGTAAATAGGCGATATTCCATGTTGATAGATACACAATAATATACTGCACTGTTATTATTATTATTTTATTAACAGTAAAAAATAATATACTGTTTTACATCTTCTTTCTTTTTCCTTAGCAATTTATATTGGAGATCATTCCATTCTTTGCTTTTTTCATGTCTCAGGTCAAAAGTCACCAATCAGAGAAGTCTCCCTGAAGCATCCACATAAAATATCCACCCTCCTTTATCCTTCTCAATCCTCTTTCTGCTTTATTTTCTTCATAGCATTGATCACAACCTGAAATATTCTGTATTTCTGTGTGTCTATATGTGGAGTGGGCAGTGGATTAGAGGTTCCTCTCTACACCACTGGAATGTAAACTCCATCAAAACAGGGGCTTTACTGTTCTGTTCCTCTCTATTCTCAGCACCTAGAACAGAGCCTGGCACATGGTAAGCGCCCAGTAAATAGCTGTTGAAGGAATGCATGAGAATAAATAGAGCCATCTCATCCTTTAGCCAATATTGTAGGTGAAAATAGTATGTTTAGCTTTCAGATTATGATTCTTAAAACACAATTTCTCTGCTCATCTCACGTCCAAGTTTTAAGAGACTTGTTCAGTCCTGTCCAGCTCCTTAACTCATCGGCTACTCACTCTATCAGCTCATAAAACCAGGCATCTCTCCGGCAGCTGTACTCACTTTACAGACTTGGGCCTCAACTGCTTGCCCTAATCTGCTTCAGGTAAGCATGTTTCTATTCAGCTCACTTTTCATTAGCTTCCTGTTGATGACCTCACCTTGCTTGGTAGGTTGAATTATGTACCCCAGAAAAGGACATGTTCTTAATCTTAATCCATTCCTGTGGGTGTGAACCCATTGTAAATAGGACCTTTTGAAGTTGTTATTTTTAGATAAGGTGTGGCCAACGGAATCAGGGTGGGTTTTAATCCGACTTCTGGAAGATTATGGGGAAGGCCACAGGGAGGAAGCCACCAGGGAGGATAGAAGCTGGAAGTCAACAGAACCTGGGAGAGAAAGGAGAAGACACTCCATGTGCCTTGCCATGTGACAAAAAAGTCAAGGACCCAAGGACTGCTGGCAGCCAGCCCCAGAATGCCACAGTCTTTTGGGAAAAAGCATCACCTTGCTGAAGCCTGGATTTTGGACTTCTCCTAGCCTCAAAACTGTTAGCCAATGAATTCCTATTGTTTAAGCCAACCCACTGTATGGTATTTGTCTCAGCAGCTGGGAATCTAAGACACTTTGCCTTGGGCATGAAACTCAGCACTGTTTTTTCAGCCCTATTCTTTGGCCAGTCAGCTGCTTTCTGTAAACATTGCACTTCAACCACCTGGTTTCTGACACCCACTGGTTCATTTTATGGATCAGATTTTTCACCAGTTCCTCCTCCTTTGATCTTACGATTTGAACCCAATCAAGAATGTTTAGGGGTAACTGCTGGCAGAAAGTAGAAGGTAAAGCTGAAAATCGCCTCAACTTTCTTTTTGATTTTATCTACAATTCCAGTGTCTTCCACTTGGACTAGGATGCTACCAGCAACGCCAGAGCTTCTCATCACAAAGTGGAGCTTGTTATCTCCTGGACAGTCGAGAATAGAGGTTCTAAAGGTTTGCTCCCTGGATCAATAGTATCAATATCACCTGGAGGCATGTTAGTTTCCCTCCAGGAAACTGTGTTTGACAACCCCCTCCACCCCAGGTGACTCAAACTTTTGACACATGCCAAAGTTTGAGAGCCACTGGCCTAGAAGTTGATCCATGCTGGTATGTGCTACCCAGTGGAGTATCTCCACGGTGTGAATTTCCAAATTCACAGGCAACTGACCAGGGTTATCGTCTTGCAGAGATATTAAGCAAATAGACCCACTCCAAGTGTCTGTGTCTCTAATCAAGAAGGAATAGAAAAAGCATGGAATTGATAAAGGAATAAAAAGAAGGATACACATTTTAGTAGCCCCTACCTGAATTGCTCCAATTCTAGGAAGTCTTTGGACAAGTCCCTTTATTTGAATCTTGTTCACATTTCATCAGAGGGCCTAATGGAAATCATATTACAGGAAGGGATTTGGAGACCTTAAGAGATAAGGAAAGAAGTCTAAAGGGCGAGACAGCCTCAGCAATAGAACCTGGGCATGGATGAGAGCCATCTTCCGAGTACAGAGCGTGTTTATTATGTGAACTTCTTCTGACCCAGCCGTCCTGGCAGTGTTGTGCGCTGGGGCAGATAAAAGTTTTGCCTGAGTAAACAAAAAGAGCCCTCTGCACCCAGACCCTTCATAACCCCTCCTGCTCTAAGCTAGGTTGCTGTGTACACTCCCCTCACCCGGCCCTCCCTGCCCAGCTGACACAAAGGGAGCTCTGTTTCTTTCTCACTTTGAAAGAAAGAACTGGAACTGCTCCAGCCAGGCCAAATAATGATGTTGACGATGATAATGCAATAATAGCTAACATGCATTGATCCTTACTCGGTGCTAAGCACTTTGCTAAGTGCTTTAAGGAACTATTTCTTGTGAGACTCACAACAGTCCCATAAGACAGTTGGAGTTACTCTCCTCCTGGAATAGATGAGGAAAATGGGGCTTAGAGGAGTGAAGAAACTTGTCCTAAGTCAGCTGGCTAGTGAGGGACGAGAAGCGGGGATGTGAACCAAAGCCCACTGATTCCAGAGGCCCTGATCTTTGCTATTAATTTGTAGTGCTTCCCAGCAGGGGATTGATTTTTTAAGGTAGGTTTTTTATTACTTTCTTTTAACATAAAAAAATTATTTAAAAGATGTGAAAACTAAAGTTTAGAGATATTAATTAGCTTGTCCAAGGTTATAAATCTAACAGGTAGCAAAACCATGGCTAGAACACTGTTTGTTTGATTGTTAATCCAACTCCTTTCCCCACACTACGATGTCCTTTCCTCTGCTTCTTTGTCTGCCATCCCTGACCATAGACAAAGCACCATTTCCTGAGAAGTGCCCCTTCCCACCTGTTGAGTGGTCCTTTGAGCAGCCACATTGAGTAGCAGTTAAAAGTCTAGATTCAGGAGTTAAATACACCTCTCTTTGAATCCTTTGCTCTGATTTTGGGCAAGTTACGTTATCTCTTTTATCCCACATTTTTGTTAATTTTGGCATAATTTACATACATTAAATTCATTCTTTTTAGTGCACGGTTCCATGAGGTTTGACAAATGTATAACAGTGTCATATAACCACCACAATCAAGAACAGTTCCAGCATCCCCCCAAAGTCCCTGTGCCCCTTGATAGCCAACCCATCCCTCCACCCCAGCCTCTGGCAACCAGAGATCTATTTTCAGTCCCTATAGTTTCACCTTTTCCAAAATGTCATATCAATGGAATCATGAAGTAAGTAGTCTTTTGATTCTGGCTTCTTTCACTTAGCATAATGCGTTCAAGATCCACCCATGGCCGCTGCAGGACATCCGGCTGCGCTAGGGCGGGGGTCTGCGCTCTCCCAAGCAGCCGTGCACTGGATTTTATTGTGCCACAGCAAGCCCCCGTTTCCATTGTTTGTGTTTTTTTCAAAATATGGCAAAGGTTCAGGTGAACAGTATAGTGGTGCTGGATAACCCTTCTCCTTTCTATAACACCTTCCAGTTTGAGATCACCTTCGAGGGCATCAAGGACCTGTCTGAAGGCTTGGAATGGGAAATTTTCTATGTGGGCTCTGCAGAAAGTGAAGAATACGACCAAGTTTTAGACTCTGTTTTGGTGGGTCCCGTTGTATTTCAGGCTGATGCATCTAATCCAGGACTCCAGATGGAGACCCAGCAGGTGTAACAGTTGTGCTAATTACATGCACCTATCAAGGTCAAGAATTTATTAGAGTTGGCTATTATGTAAATAATGAATATACTGAGACAGAATTATGGGAAAATTTGCCAGTAAAACCAGATTTTTCTAGCTTCAAAGGAATATTTTGGCACTAATCCCAGGGTCACAAGATTCCACATTAATTGGGAAGATAACACAGAAAAACTGGAAGATGCAGAGAGCAGTAATCTAAATTTATAGTCACTTCTTTCAACAGATGCTTTGTCTTCAGCATCAAAGAGATGGTCTACGTCAGAAAACTCACTAAACGTCATGTTAGAATCCCACATGGACTGCATGTTACCACCTACTATCCCTTTAGTACAAATTAAACTATAAAAACACAGAACTATTTCCCTGAAATTCTGTAAGTACATAGTCGACACAATGTGAAGAATTTGTTTCAAAAACATCTTGTAGAAAGTTTATAAGAAAACCAGTATTTGAGCAAATTGTGGAATATAAATACAACTATTTTTAAGTTAAAAAAAAAAAAAAGATCCATCCATGGCATTGTGTGTCTATGTAGTTCATTTGTTTTTTTGCTGACTGGAAGGACCTTACAGCAGAAACTAACAGGAGCTGTCTTACCCTGTCACGCTGTTCAGAGCAGCCAAGACCTGTTAAGTCTTAGCTCATTATCTCCAAGATGGTGGTAGTGATAATGGTGAATAAAAACCAGGACTGAATCTCAGATGCGACAAACACATCCCTTGAGAACTCCCCAGACTATTTGCTGAAAAGGCTAATGTACAGTGCCTCCCTCTTAACCTGAAGGGCTAAGAGCCCTAGTGACTTCGGAACTAACTGCACAAGCTAGAGAACCCTGGGATATTCAGACCTTGGTAGTTAGGATCAGAGAAGAACTCAGACCCTGGAATACCCACCTCCAAGTCCAGCCTTCTTTCCACTACTGTAGCTTCCAAACCACATCCATGGGAAGGCAAGCACTGCTAGCCCTGGCAATGTTGCTCTGAAGGTTGGTGAAGAGGCTGATAAGGTGGGAAAAGAGCTTTTTGGTGAGGCCTGGTGATGACAGAGTCATGACAGGATCTTTCCAGTTTGGGGCTGGAAGAATCAGCTTTACTGTGACCTCAAACCTACTGAATTGGCATCACCAAAGGTGGCACCCAAGTATCTCACCTTTCAGCAAGTTCATGTGTGATTTTATTATGGAGCCAGCATTGAAAACTGCTCCAGGGAATGAAACAACACAATGTTCTATCCTCAAGTGGTGGAGAGAATTAGTTAGAATTACATTTCTAGATATTCTTCCTTCATACTTCCCTAACCACCTCAATTCTTTGCTTTCCCTGTTTTGGCACTGACTGTATTAAAATTCTCTTGTTCCTTAGTCATCCTCTGCTTCAGATGCATATGCAAGAATATACAGAGCCCAAAGATTCACCTGCTAAGAAAAAAAAGCAAGACAGCCAGACTTGGGTCTTGTCCCTTCTGTGCTGTGTTGCAAGGGTGATGGCCAGGAATATGGCCGTCTGGGTCTCTTTTGTTCACCCGCCCATGGAAACTTGGCAAATTACGTATGCTTTGGATATCCAGGGGCTGTTACTCATGGAAACCCTGGATCCACATGAACACTCTTTCCAAGCCAGATGGAGTTTCCATTCAGAAAAAGTTTGGCACCAATTTCCTTGGAACAATCGCAGGCTATAGGCAGGACCTGGGAAGGCTCAACGAAATTGGTGGCTGGCACTGCGGGTGAGGGGTTAGCTAACAAAAGTGAGCGTGCTCCTGGCTGACTTCTCCCTGTTCTGCAGAACCTGGTGGCCATCTGTTTTGAACTCATGGGTCTCAAAGAGGGGTAATTTCCTCTAATAGTAAACATTCTTCCAAGAGGAATGCCTTATTAAAATATCGGCAGCCCCACCCCCCAGTTTGATGGTCAATATCAGAAAGTCACTAAACCTAGCTCAGACAGAAAGGAAAATAAATGAGAAGAATACAAAACATCTCAGAGTCCGAAGGCAGGTGGCACAGCTGGGTCTCAGAAAAACTTCTGAATGACTAGAACTGAGGACCAGAATGACATCTTGAAATGAAACTATTTTCTTTCCATCACATCCTGTCAGGTCCATGGACTCTCACCTCTCAGAGCGTCTCTCTCTCTCCCTCACTCTTGCTCTAGCTCTGGCTCTAGCTCTAGCTCTAGCTCCCCATGCTGGCCTTTGTCCTTTAGTGGCTGAATGTTGTCTCCAAGTTTAAATCCAAGAAAGAATCCCATGGGCCAAGCTCTAGTCAGGTATGTGTCCCTGGTCCAATTAAATGAGTGGGAGAGGGAGGTCATGGCTGTTGATACCCCTTGACTACAATGGATACCCTCTATGGGTGTTTTGGAAAGTGTTAACTTTATTATTTTTATCACCCTCCCTTCCTATCGTTGTTGCTTTCTCTTTATCTTTTCCTCCACCTTACTGTCTTGTCATCGTTTATTTACCTTTCTGTTTCTTCACTGCCCTGTAAATTCCTTGAGGACGGGGATCCTGTATTCAGCAGGCCACATTCACTCAGCAAATCCTTACTGAGCACCAACTCTCTGAAGGTCCTGGGCTGGACTCAGAGATGGTTGCAGGGATAAGCATCATGTGCAATCTCATGTGACTTGCATTCTAGCAGGGAAAGCAGATAAACAGCTGTGTAGATGCGTTAGCTCTGATCCTAAGTCTTGACATTTTTTTTCAAGTCTTATTCAATATAGTCTGTGGTGGAAGAGAGAGAATAAAAGAGAAGGAAATGTGTAACAAGCTGTGCCGGTTTGAATGTATCGTGTCCCCCAAATGCCATTATCTTTGTGGTCTTGTGGGACAGACGTTTTGGTGCTGGTTAGATTTGCTTGGAATGTGCCCCACCCAGCTGTGGGTGGTGACTTCGGTGGGATACTCCTATGGAGGTGTGACCCCACCCATTCAGGGTGGGCCTTGATCAGTGGAGCCATATAAATGTGCTGACTCAAAGAGACTGAATGGAGTGCAGCTGTGAGTGACGTTTTGAAGAAGAGCAAGCTTGCTAGAGAGGAATGTCCTGGGAGAAAGCCGTTTTGAGGCCGGAGCTTTGGAGCAGACGCCAGCTGCCTTCCTAGCTAGCAGAGGTTTTCCGGACGCCATTGGCCATCCTCCGGTGAAGGTACCCAATTGCTGAGGTGTTACCTTGGACGCTTTGTGGCCTTAAGACTGTAACTGTGTAGTGAAATAAACCCCCGTTTTATAAAAGCCTATCCATCTCTGGTGTTTTGCATTCTCCAGCATTAGCAAACTAAGACAGATTTTGGTACCGGAAGTGGGGTGCTTTTGCTGCTGTGTTTGCAAATACCAAACATGTTGGAACGGCTTTTCAAATGGATAAGGGGAAGACTCTGGAAGAATTGTGAGGATCTTGATAGAAAAGGCCAAAACTGCTTTAAAGAGACTGTTTGTGGAAATATGGACTCTAAAGATACTTCTGATGAGGACTTGAGCCGAAATGATGAATGTGTTGTTGCAAACTGGAAGAAAGGTGATCCTTGTTTTAAAGTGGCACAAAATTTGGCAAAATTGAGTCCTGGTCTCAGATGGAAGGAAGAATCTGGAAGCAACGACCTGGAATACTTAGCTGAGGAGATCTCCCGACTACGTGTGGAGGACATATCCTGGCTTCTCCTTGCAGCTTATAGTAAAATGCGAGCAGAGAGAGATAAACTTAGAACTGAACTCTTGGGTTCAAAGAAACCAGAAGTCGATGGCTTGGAAAATTACAGGCTTCCAGGGGGTGGAATCCCAGAAGCTACAGCCCAACGTGAGGATGTAACCAAACATGGAATCCAGCTGCCATTTCAGTACAAGCCAAGATTGGAGATGGAATTATCCAGAAAGGATTTGTGGAAACTCCTGTTGTCTGATGGCTTTGACCCCTGCATGCTTCATGCAAAGCCAACAGAATTTTTGCGAGATCTTTATAGACAGAGCCATTGCCGGTCTGGACTGGAGGAGACAGACAAGGAAAAAATTAAAGGAAAAATCTTTTCAAAAACAGAGCCATGGAGGTTGAGGTCTGGAGTCAGGAGGTCTCAGGCTGGGAGAGCGGAGCAGCCCACATGCATGGAAAGGGTGAGTTTGCCCTGGAGGTCGAAGGCGGGCCTTCCGCCTCATTGCTCAGGAAATGTCCTGCCACCCCAAGCCCGGTGGAGCACATTCCCAGGGAATTGGGGAGAGCCTGGCTGCCACCACGCTGTTCTGAAGGGGTTGAGCGTGTGCCCCGGAGATGGAAGGGAATCCGGGAGCTGCCCCGATGTTTGAGGAGGGTGGGGCCGAGAAGGTGGTCTCCCCAATGTGTGGATATATTGGAGCACTCACCTAAGTGTTTGGAGAGGAAAGGGCTGCCGAAAAGGCCCTTAGGAAGGGTTAGGCTTCCACTCTCTCAAGCCCCAAGGATGCAACGTCATTCTGTTAATGACTGTCTGACTTTGAAATCTAATGGAGCTTGTCCTGCAGGTTTTAGGAACTGTTTTGGTCCTGTTATGCTTTCTCTTTATGGCAATGGAAATGTTTATCCTATGAATGTCCCTCCTTTGTATATTGGAAGCATATAACTTGTTCTAAGTCCACAGATCCAAAGCTAAAGGAGAATTGTGCCTTAGGACCCACCACGCCTGTAATGGATTTTGATGGGATCTTGTACTTAACTTTTGTTACTGAAATGGTTTAAGTTTTTGTGATATTGTGATGAAATGAATGTATTTTGATTTGGAAAGATAATGTCATTTTGGGGTCCAGGGGGTGGAATGTGCCGGTTTGAATGTATCGTGTCCCCCAAATGCCATTATCTTTGTGGTCTTGTGGGACAGACGTTTTGGTGCTGGTTAGATTTGCTTGGAATGTGCCCCACCCAGCTGTGGGTGGTGACTTCGGTGGGATACTCCTATGGAGGTGTGACCCCACCCATTCAGGGTGGGCCTTGATCAGTGGAGCCATATAAATGTGCTGACTCAAAGAGACTGAATGGAGTGCAGCTGTGAGTGACGTTTTGAAGAAGAGCAAGCTTGCTAGAGAGGAATGTCCTGGGAGAAAGCCGTTTTGAGGCCGGAGCTTTGGAGCAGACGCCAGCTGCCTTCCTAGCTAGCAGAGGTTTTCCGGACGCCATTGGCCATCCTCCGGTGAAGGTACCCAATTGCTGAGGTGTTACCTTGGACGCTTTGTGGCCTTAAGACTGTAACTGTGTAGTGAAATAAACCCCCGTTTTATAAAAGCCTATCCATCTCTGGTGTTTTGCATTCTCCAGCATTAGCAAACTAGAACACAAGCCCTCCCCATGTCTAACTATTCTGAGAGGCTTTAAAAATTGCTGCAAAATAGTCACCTACCAAGACTGAGGGTCTGTATGTTCTGGATATCGGGGTTTCCTTCTTTGAGTACTGTTCCCTCTCGGGGTGGGGAGGAGGGGAGTTAACAAATGGGGTGACAGATAAGCCCCAGCTACTGCCCAGAGCCACTACTCTCCCCCAGCTCCCTCGACCCTTACCACCTACCCCACCCACAGCAAGAAGGCTCCTAACCATTCAGGCAGACAGAATGGCCTTCATGAACAGAAAATGCACCCCCTCCTACCTAAGTCTAGTAAGAGAGGCCAATGGGCCTTGGGGAGGTTGGCATTTCTGTCAAGAACAGATCTCAAAAACCTGGACTTGGCTGCAAGAATTTTTTCTTTCTTTTCCTTCCAATTTTATTCACAAAATATTTAAAATATACCATGAATACCACAAACAAACTCATACACCCACAATTGCGATGATTAAACAGATGTTCATATTTGTATACTTTTCCTTCTCATGCTCCTCCATGCTGGTACATTGTCTTTCTTAAAGAAATAGAATGTTATAAATAAAACTAAAGAAGTTCCCCATCTCTCCCCTCCCCACTTTATAGGCAGCTCTGCATATTTCTGTATTTTTTACTATATTTATAGCATTCATAAACAATATGTATTGTTGTTTTGTGTTTTTAAAATATGTATAGATGGTATTCTATATGTATCATTTTGGAAATTGCTTTTCCCCCTCCACATTGTTTTTGAGATTTATCCATGTCAATGGCCATAAATATTGTTCATATTTATAAAGTTCATATTTATTAAAGTATAACTACTGTACAGTAGTCTATTTTTTTTTTTTTATAAACCCCAGTTTATCTATTCTTCTGCTGAGGAACATTGAGAAGTGGTTTCCACATTTTTTCTATTATAAATATTGCTTCAATAAGCATCTTTATACGTATCTCCTTAGGCACATGCCTATGAGTTTCTCAAAGGTGGACAGCTACACACGGAATTGTTATGTGTAGCAGAATTATGACCGCTAACTTTCTAGGCAATTTTCAGCAATTTATGACATCTCTGCTGCTTTCTCAATCAAGAAATAGGAGCCTAGTTTATAAATCCTTAGGCTCCTCATAGAGAAAAGGCAAGATCATTTAAAAATGATAGTTCCAGAAAGTGCTTCCAATATCCTAAAAGAAAAAACAAATGTCCCTAGTGGATATAGGATTCAGACCAGTGATACAATGGAAACTGAAATTTTAGACTGTTCCTCCTTCTAAAGATGATTGATCTGGACAGCTCAGCACATCTCATCTGCTTTGTGTGCCCCTCGGCCCCCTCTCCTAAAATGGCTCTCCAGACTGCGACCCTTTCTCCCAGTCAGGCTGGGAACACATCAGGCTGGTGACAGGATGGCAATGAAGCTGAAGAGGGACGGCATTTATATTTGAAACCTGTAGATATTCTTGCTTCCTTTTCTTTCTTTCTTTCTTTCTTTCTTTCTTTCTTTCTTTCTTTCTTTCTTTCTTTCTTTTTCTTTCTTTCTCTTTTATTTCCTTCCTTCCTCCTTTCTTCCTTCCTTCCTTTTCTTTCTTTTCTCTTTCTTTTTCTTTCATTCTCTCCCTTCCTTCCTTCCTTCCTCCCTCCGTCTCTTCCTCCCTCCTTCCCTCCCTCCTCCCTCTCCCTCTCTCTCTTACTCTCTCTCTCTTTGTAGTTCTTCATAATAACAAAACTACTGATATCTTCCTACATTTAGGAAGAAAGAAAACTTAGACCCCATATGAGAAAACACAAAATCCTTCACCTGACACATGGGAAGCTCAACAATTTTTTTTTTTTTTTTAAGTTCAAGCTGAAAGTCAAGACCTCTGGTTCTCATGACAAAAGACCTAAGACAAAAGACAAGTCTTATCCAGAATGTTTCCTGTCTTTCAAGCCAGGACCATGGAAGACTGGAAGAGAATGTTTCATTCTGTAAACCTACACCACTACAACTCCTGGCCTGATGTCAAGATGTGCCCACAGGCAGCGTCCTCTAATTCTGCTTTAATTTCTTCCTAGTGTATGGACCAAGGCAGCAAGGTGGGCTGTTTGGAGACTCAGCTCCAGTTTCCTTCCATGGATGCAGCCACTCACAGGAAGCACACCCAATACCATACAAAAGCTATTAAACCCTGGCCAGTCAGGGGATGATGCAGGGAAGGGGCTTTTCTTGGAGCTTAGGAAGACCCAGCCCAAGGCCCAGAAGTTGAAGAGAAAGTGGCTGGAGCCACATCTTGGTGATAAATGGTAGTTTGGAAAGTTCTTCAATGAAAGGTAGTCATGAAGAATAAAAGAGCATTTGCTATAGAGTCAGCCACACCCAGAGTCTACTTCTAGATCCACCACTTCCCTTGCTGTCTAGCTCTAAACTGATCACTTAACTCCTCTGAGTCTCCATGTCCTCACGTATGAAATGGAGTGAGGACACCTATCTCATAAAGCTGTGTTAAGCACAGTGCCTGATACCAGAAGTCCCCAAATACACTTCCTCCCTGACTGCCACTCTGCTGTGGACTCAGGTTATGCAGGTTCCAAGTCATCACCCACAGCCTCGGGACAGAAATTGCACATCTCACAATCCCAAGACTGCTCTGACACCTGCCAGCCACCATTACACTGGAGGAGTGTGGAGGCACATAAGGGTGAAGTCTCTGGAGCCAGATTCCTGGGTTCAAATCCCAGCCTAATTTACTAGCTGTTGGTCTTGGGGAAGTTTCCTCATTTGTAAAATGGAAATAGAAGTAGCAGTACCAACCTCTGAGGGTTGTTTGAGAGTTAAATGAGTTCATAACTGTGCCTGGCAGATAGTGAGTGCTTATAGTACGTGCTGTTGGTATAATGATCAGCCCATCCATTTCAGGGACCAAGTGTGTATCATGGTTGAGGTCTGGTGGCAAAAAGGTGAGTAAGTCAGTCCCTGCACCCCAGGAGCTCCTGTCTCACTGGTGGACAGACAGACCATGGCAAGTCAGGACTGTGATGAAGAAGCATAGGGTGCTAGAGGAGCCTAGAGAAGAGATGGCCATGGGAGTAGGGCTGGGAGGTCAGGAGAGATTCTGGGTCTTGAAAGATGGGGAGGAGTTAGCCAGGCCAAGGGGAGGAGGGAGGACTGTCCAGACAGAAAGAATACTATGGAGAAAGGAGGTTTGAGAAAACACTTAATTGTTCAAAAAATGTGGAAGTGCCCCTGTTCTAGGCACTGGGAGCAGGGGGGGGGGGGTGAATCAAACAAAGTTCCTTTGACCAGGTTGGGAAGGTGGTAAAGGAAGAACTGGGATTTAAACCGGTAGTCTGACTGCTGATGTCTTTTCCTACCCAGTCTTCTCTGCCACCCCTTGAGGAGCTTGCTGACACTCTCGTGACCCCTCCAGGGAGCTACAAGTGGGTTTTCTGGGCTGGAGTACAGACGCAACCATGGCTGACAGATTAAGGCTGTAGAGATGGAGGCTGTGATGGGCCTTGAACGCCAGGCTGAGTTGGAATGTTATCCTGCAGGATTGCATGCTGGACGGACGATGGCTTGGGGAGGGCAAGATGGGAACCAGGAAGACCCCCTCGGTAGGCTGTTGAAAGAATCCAGGCCAGAGATGCCCGTGCCCTGGAATCCCGCGGGGGCGGTGGGATGCAGCGAAGGGGGTGGCTTCCTGCAGCGTTTGTGGCGAAGGCAGAAGAGGCAGACCTGCGGCGTGGGGGCGAGGTCGCGGGCGCCCGGGCCAGCCAATGGCGGCGGACTGGGCCGCGGCCCCTCCCGCTTGGCGGGGGCCGGGCAGGCGGAGCGCGGGGCTGCGGGCTCACTCGGGTACCAGCGCCGCTGCATCCCGGCCGCGCTCCCAGCACCCGCGGTCCGCGCCGCCCGCCAGGCCCTCTCTCGGCTCCCGCTCCGGCCCCGGCAGCTCAGAGGTCCCCGCGCGCAGCGCAGCTCAGTCCAGCAGGGTGGGTGAGGGGCGGCGGCGGGGGCCGGGGGCAGGGTGGTTCGGCTCAGTCTAGCCTGGGTGGGTGAGGGGCGGGGCGGTCCAGACACCGAGGGGAGGGGAGACTGACCTGTCTGAGCACCCCAGATGGGGGCTGGAGTCGGGCTGAATGTGAGGGGAGGGGACCCGGCTCGAACCCGGTACGGAGCGGGGAGAGCGGGGGCTGCTGGCGTAGGGAAGCTGGGCTCTGTTGCTCGGGTGACGGGGCCAGCATTGGGGGAGGGGAGCAGAGCTCAGCCCGGGCACGAGGATGGGGCTGTGGAAGGGGGGCTAGGGCTGCGTCGGGGAGGTCCGGGGTAGGTGCCTGGAGGGGGAGCCGGGGGCGAACAGGGGCTCCGAGTGGCCCGGGTGTGGGGCGGAGCGGCAGGGCTGGAGAGGGGCTGGTCCTATGCCTCTGACCGCCCCCGGGGACCCACAGGCAGCGGCGGCGGTGGGCGCAGAGCGAGATGCGGCGCTTCGGGGCTTCCCTGTTGTGTCTGCTGCTGGCCGCGGTGGTACCCACCGCTCCTGCGCCGGCTCCGACGACCTCGGCTCCCGGCAAGCCCGGCCCGGCTCTCAAGTACCCGCAGGACGAGGCCACCCTCAACGAGATGTTCCGGGAGGTGGAAGAGCTGATGGAGGACACGCAGTACAAACTGCGCAGCGCGGTGGAGGAGGTGGGTGCGCCCTGAGGGCACCGGGCTCCGGGAAGTGCAAGTTGAGGGGAGGGAACCTAGGGGGAGACAGTGGGTGGAGCGCAGGCCCCGGGGCTGGCCAGGGACTTCATGCCCTGCGAAGGGGCTGGGAAGGGCGGGCACTAGAGGAGTGACTGAATGCAGTGCTGGATGATCCCTTCTTCCACCTTGTTTGCCTTCCTGCCAGAAGGCCTGAATTTGAGTCAGTCGGTGGAGAGTTTTGGGCTGGATGCTCCCAAGGGCAGCGGGGGTCACCACCTCCCTACAGACTGCACACCACCACCCTGCAATTGTCTAAAGTGAGCATGCTGTTCGCCTCTCCCTGTTGCAAGTGGATGCTTGCAAGGCCCCTGGTGTTCCAGGGCTGTGGTTTCCAAAAGAGGCTTAGGAAGCTCCAGGCATCTCCAAGTTCTAGCTTGCTGCTGGGCTTTGGCAAGCTTCTCGACATACATAAGATGATATTAGGAAACAAAAGAGAAAAAAAAGCCCTGAGCTATGCTAGCAGTCTCCTGTCTGGACGGTCTTACATCCTCCAAATTGCACGTAAGGATAGAGCAAGGAAATTGAAATCCTAAATCCCAGCAGTGAAAAGGGTCTTAGGAGTAGTAGATGAGAAGAGGAGTGGGTAATGTAAGAGGCAAACCCATTCCCACCCCAAGAGTGCTTTGGAATCAGACCTGGGATTAAGGTCCCTTCTCTGCCACTCACTAGCAGTGTGGCATTGGGCATGCCCCTTGATGTCCTGTACTTGGTTTCCTGTGAGAATTAAATGCCATGATATAAGTGTAGGCACCTAGCATATACCAGGTGTGCAATATAGAGCAGCTATTAATATCAGATACCAGATACATTGTGTGTTAATTTCTTGGCTGCTAAAACAAATAGCATACAATGGGTTGGCTTAACAACAGGAATTTATTGGCTCAGTTTCAGAGGCTAGAAGGCGTGCTTCCTCACAGGGTTGGTATCTTCAGGCTGGCCGGTAATCTTTGTTTGGTGTTCCTTGGCTTTTGCATCACACTGCAGTGCACATAGAAGCATCTTTCTTTTATCATCCGGGTTCCATTGACTTCCAGCTTCTTGTTTCTCCCATGATTTCTTTCTTTTGGGTCCAATTACCTCTGCTTAAAAGGACTTCAGCCATATTGGATTAATATGGCTCCTTCAGTCCAGGCACACCTTAACTAATAACATCTTCAAAGGGCCAATTTACAAATGGGTTCATTCCCATAGGACCAGGGGGACGTGATTCAGTCCTCAAAAAAAAAGAAGTCCAGGCTAAAGTGCCTGGCTTCTTCCTTCCATCACCTCCCAGGTTCAAATGCTGGGGACGGCATTCTGTTCTGCCTTTTATGGTGGACACCCAGGCATCACCAGGGCTGCCTGGGAGGAGATGCCACTGGCCCAGCCCTCCCAACCCTGGTGTGGGGAGCTGTCCCTGGTGCCTGGGGCGGGTGGAAATGGTCAGTGTTGGGTTTGGCGCTGGCTGCAGCCTGTTTTTGTAGAGAATCCAGTCATCCCAGTGAAGGAGACCAGATGTCAAGGCTGGTAGGTCAGGCTTCTCCCTGTCCCTGCTGCCTCCAACTTGGAAGCCCAATCTGGCTGAGAATGCCTTGAGCTGAGCCTTAAATGCTGGCCTCTGTCTGCTGAGAGAGGTTACTTTCTCCCCGTACCCCCAACCCTGTGTAGTTTGGGGATATTCCCCTTCTCCCCTCCCCTACAGGAATCACCTCGATGGAGTTTGCATTGAAGTGGACACTAGATTGGGAGGCAGTGTCATGGGCAGCTGTACCCTCAACATCCACTGGAAGACCCAGTTTCCATGACCCATGGGCTTTCTGTTTCCTGTGGTAGCAAAAGAATCATTGCTTGGAACAAGCAAAGGGTGTGGGGTCAGGTAGGCCCTAAGTGTCTCTTAACACCACAGCTTCAAATTAAATTGAACTTGTGATCCCTCTGGTTCTGGGGCAGTCATCTGCTTTCCTTGCCTGGGTCCCAGAACTTTCCATCCAGCACACAGAGTCCCGATAAAAATATCTAGGTCACCTTAGTGTTTTTATTCAGTGTGAAAGGTCCATCACTGTTTAGAAAGTTGGCAGCGTGGTCCTCTGACATTGGCTCCTGACCAAGGGACGTGAGGAGGTAGCTGGGGTCTTAGTAGTATCTTCACTGAGCAGAGCTGTTTGGGGCGAGTGGGACCTTAGAGGTGGTGCCTTTTCTGTGGGAGTTATCCACATTGGGCTTCACCAGGACCCTGGCCTGCCTGCCTCCAGATGTGGCTCTGACTGAGCTGTGAAGGTCAGCAGGTTGAGGTTTGCTGCCCGAGGAGGTGCTGGCTGCCACATCTACCTCACTTAGCAGTCATTTCCCAGACAAGTGTCCTCACTAGTTGCAGGGAGAGAGTGAGAGAAGGTAAGCACCTGTGTGGCGGAAAACAGGCCATGGGGCCAACCTCCCTTCATCCAATCACTTTCTGCCACATACTAGCAGTGGAACCCAGGGTTTGAGGAAATGTCATCTCTTAGGGTTAAGGGGAAAATGAAATGAGAGGATGCAAGTAAAGCAAGTTACCTGACCATCCAAAGTATGGTTAAGTCAAATAGGTGTGATACCCCCCTCATCACTGGTTCAAGATAAATAATATTTATCGGTATATTAATAGTAATATGAATAAAAACAAAGCACCACCAGTGCCTGATACGTAGCAGATTTGCAACAGACCATGACTACAAATATTAATCTTTTTAAGAGACTGTCAGGAAGCCCATGAAATATAATAAACACAGGATATTTGCTATTTAGTTGTTGTTCAAGGGAAGATAAAGAACCCAAGAAGACCTGGACCAGATGCATTACTTATCTGCATAGTTGCATCATGAATCTGTTTTCAAGTAACTTCCTGGCATTTTAAATATTCCAGCTGACTCAGATTGTTGATTTCTCTTAAGGGGAAAGACAAAGTAATTCTATTTGCACGATCATTATTGGGAAAAACATACCTTCAACTGGCTTTAATTATTCTGTTACTGATCAATTTATTTCAAGGATAAAACCACTGTGTTTCTTTAACCTCACTGCCACATCTATAACTGACATAGTTTAGAATGTTCTTATTTGCCTCCCCTATTATTAGGAAGACCCTATTACCAAGCCAGGATATCTCCTTTTTTTCCTTTTTGCCCCTTTAACAGACCCACAGATTCATCCAAGCATAAATGCCGCTTTTAATGGTACCCACATTCCTCGTCTTTGAAACAACTCATATTGCTTCAGGCTTAAGTTTCTCTTGCTGGTGGCAGTAATAGTTGTGGTTGAAATTTCCACAGTGTAAAGAGTAATTTTAGTTCACAATGCCATTGAAGAACTGTTAGCTCAGTCTGTTGAAAGAACCGCTAGCTGGGTGGTGGTGGTGGGGGGAAGGATTTTATAAAAAGACTATCTGCATTGTGGCAATGAACGCATAACTACGTTATCATACTGTGGACAGTGGATTGTATATCATGGATGATTGTATGGTGTGTGAATGTATTTCAATAAAACTGAATTTAATAAAAAAAAAAAAAAAAGACTATCTGCTCAGCACAAGGCAAACTCTAGATTTGGTGACTTGTCAGTTATTTGAAAGCCAAACTGGTAGATTCATATTCCAATGGGAATTTTAAAAACATTAAAACATTCCCTTGCCTTCTGGACATATCCTCCCTGGCATCTTTAGTCTCTTACTCTTTTCCAGCTCTATCTTGTCTACAACAAAACATGCCAGGATCTCTTGCCTTTAAAAATCCACCCCCTCTTCTTTTTTTTAAATCCTTTATTTTTGCATGTCCTGTCTCCTATCTTCATTCCATTCCATTTTGTCTTCATTTTTTTTAAATAAACTCTTCAAATATATAATGCCTACTGCCTGCTCTTTCTACTTCTACCAACTCATTCCCTTCATAAACTCTGGCAAATTAGCTGCTGCTTCTAAAACTCACTTTCTTAAGGTACAATATTATGAAAACCACTAGGTATTACGTATATACTGCATGGCAGGCACTTGACCAAGCACTTGGATTTCATGATTCATAATTCTTGCATCCACTGAGCAAAGTAGAATCATAATCATGTACATTTACAATCCTCATTTTACAAATGAGAATGCTGAGGTTCAGAGAGTTGTGGTGTTTTGCTCAAGGTCACACGGCCGCCTTGTCGGACTCCAGAACGCGGGCACTTCCCGCTGTGCTGCCCTCTGAGGACACTGGGGGCTACTTCTTGCCTAATCGAGTGGCCATCTCTCAGGCTTGGTTCTCCTGTGTGGAACCTTTGCCCCCTAGAAGGCCCCCTCCCAAGATGTGGCTGTTTACTCCTAGACCTGATTCTAGCCGGTGCACCTGACTCCTCTCTTTTCCTGCACTAGCCTCTATCTTTTAATTTCCCAGCTAGTCTTCAGAGCTTACTCTAACTCCCCATTGCCTAGAGCAGAGGTTCAAAAACTGGGAAGAGAGAAGGAAGTTCCTCAGAATCATCTAGAAAGTTCATTGATATCTGGGGTCCCACCCCCCAGCAATTCCAATGTGGCAGATTGAAAAGGGATCCAAGAATCTATATTTTTCAAAAAATTTGGTCATAACTCTGTTGTGCCCTCCTGGTTGAGAATAAGGCCAACACCCTCTGCCAGACTTCAGAATTGCCTCTGTGATCTGCCCACAGAGCCCTCTCTGCTTCATCACCCACCTGTTCATCCTGTGGCCCAGCAAGGTATTTCTACTTTAGTCCTCACAGACTCCTGCAGCACATACCACTCTTTCCAAGATGCCACAGCTTTGCTTGTCCTGTCTGGAAGGTCTTCTAGACCCCTCTCTGTCCAGATCCCACCTGTCCTTCAAGACCTGCCCATTCGTACCTTCTCTTCCTCCTGGAATCCTTCTTTCTCTCCTCTTTGAACCCCTGTCTTGCTTCTAGAAACCATCAAACAAGGTAGCTTGTAATCATCATCAAACTGGTTTGTTTGGGGCTTTCTTATCTCTCCAGTAAAAAAATGGGCTCCTTCAGAAGGACAGAATCATGTGTTAGGAAATGCTTATAATTTGGAGTCAAACTGACCTGAGTTCTAAGGCACTCTTTGTCACTGATTAACAATATGATGACCTTAGGAAAGAGTCCTCATTTCCCTGTCTCATTTACTTCATCTGAAAAATGAGGGCAATAACACTTTCCTCAGAGGGTTACTGTAAATATTCAAGGAAGTGTGGAAGTGAGCCATGGCTCAGATATAGTAGATGCTCCATACATGGGCAAGGGGAGGCTATTATTATTATTATTGTTTTGAAGCCATCCATTAGCTTCGAACATCTCAGCATCATCTCATAGTCAAACAGCATTGGACAAGCAGCAGTCACTGGCCAAGTCCTTGTTTGATTATTTGACTCTGTGCCTGTAAACAGGAGCCCCTGGTGGCCAGAGTTCCTGAGGCTTTGTGTCTATCCGACTTTCTTCCCACTTCTGTTCAGTACTTTGGTGCTGCACTGAGACATGGGAATTCTTTTCCCATATCCACCCCATCTCAGCAAATCTGGTTGGGGGAGGCAGGAGAAAAGCAGGGGGTGGGGCATGTAGCACATAAGAAGATAGAGTACCGTGATTTTTTTAAAACAGGAAAAGACTTTTTTGAGGGTATGTTTTAAGAAATAACAATAAAACAGAGGGCTCCACACCAGTCAAGATAGTGAAGTGAGAAGCTTCAGGGCTCTGTCCTCCCACAGAAGCTTTGAGCAACCAGTAAGAACTGGCAGAAACATCTTTCTCAAAGCTCCAGAAAACAGTTCAAGGACTGCAGTAACAAGGCGAGGGCTGAATCGAGAAAAAGGCTACTTAAAAGCGATATGATATCTTGGAGCCCCAGCTGGCACCTCCCCCAGCCCTCACCATCTTGACACAGAGCCGGCTCTGGTGTGGATCCCATGTCCCAGTTTCAGAGGGAGGAGAGTAACTGTCGTGTACATACTGGGAGCTTGTATGTCTGGTCCAACCTGTCCTGTGGTGCCTGAGAGACTCGCTGTCCCAGAACTTGCTCTGCATGTACAAGGTGGCACACAGGGCTGTCCTACAGAAGGCTGGGAGAGAGCAGTGAAGTCAGGCTTTGTGAGGCAAGGGATTGCTGGCTGTAGGACATACAGTGCAGTGCCCAGGACCATGAGGAAACTGTTTCTGTGGTAAGAGGGGACATTCATATCTAGGGGAATTCTTAGGGCCACATGTACATGCCTGTATTAGTTAGGGTTCTCTGGGGAAACAGAATCAATAAGAGATATCTATAAATATAAGATTTTATAAAAGGTCTCGCGTACCTGCGGATATGCACGAGTCCAAATTCCGTAGGGCAGTCAGCAAACTGGCAACTGCAATGAAGATGTTCGATGAACTCCTCAGGGAGCGAACTGGCAACTTCGATGAACTCCTGATTAGTGGAAGAATAAGTGAAGGTCCTCTATCTGTCTTGCTTAAAAGTCTCCAACTGATTGGATTAAATCCAGCTGATTGCATTCTCTCATTGTGAAAGACACGCCCTTTGCCAATGTAATCAGTCATAGCTGCAGCCAATTGACCGATGATTCAATAAACCAGCCTTCTGGTTCATTAACCAGCCACAAATGTCCTTGCAGTAATGGCCAGGCCAGTGCTTGCTTGACCAGACACCTGGGCACCATCACCTGGCCAAGTTGACACATGAACCCAACCATAACAATGCCCAAGACAAGATACATGCGCAGAAAGGACCAGGAAGTCCCCTATACTTTGGCCTGGATCTATTCTCTAAATTCATTGTATGGATAAGCTCTGAAGGAGAGTACTTGCGCAGCTCAATCTGCAGAGACTGGAAAAGGCGCTTTCTTCTTCTTTTTCTCCTTCTCCTTCTCCTCCTACTCCTCCTCCTCCTCCTCCACCTCCTCCACCTTCTCCTCCTCCTCCTTTTTCTTCTTCATTAGCTCCTGGCATTCAAGAAAAGCTTTGTCATATCACTAGCTGCATACATAAGCTTAAAGAACAGATGTCTCAAAGTCTAAATTCCAGTGATAACACATTAAAATATCAAAACACCCAAGTTTCAACAAAAGATTAAAAAACATACAAAGAAACAGGAAGAGATGGCCCTGGCAAAGGAGGAGATTAAAGCATTAGAAACCATCAATGAAGAGGATCAGTCCTAGGACATTCTGGACAAAGATTTTTAAAAAATAGTCCTAAGTATGCTCAAAGAGTTAAAGGAAAACATCGACAAGGAACTAAAGGAAACCAGGGAAATGATAGGTGACAACAGAGAATATCAATAGAGAGATGGAAATTATGGAAAGGAACCAAATAGAGCTGAAAACCACAGTAACAGAAATTGAAAATTCTCTAGAGGGGTTCAACAGCAGATTGGAGCTGACAGAAGAAAGAATCAGTGAACTTGAAGATAAGACAAGTGAAGTCATCCAGTCTAAGGAGCAGAAAGAGGAAAGAATGAAGAAAAGTGAACAGAGCCCAAGGAAAGTGGGACACCGTCAAATCCCAAAAGGAAAAGAAGCAGAGAAAGAGGCAGTGAGACTATTCAAAGAAATAATGGCCCCAAACTTCCCCAACTTAAAAAAAGACATGTATGTACACATTCCAAGACACCCAAGGAACTCCAAACAGGATAAACCCAAATATGCCCACATTGTGCCATGTGATAAGAGATGCAGAGAGAATTCCGAAAGGTGCAAGAGAATCAAAGGAGCCTCAATAGGATTAAGTCCCAATTTGTCATCAGAAACCATGGAGGCATGAAGGTAGTGGGAAGACATTTAAAGTGCTGAAAGCAAAAAATTGCCGAGCGAGAATTCTATATCTGGAAAAAACTGTCTTTCAAAAATGAGGGAGGGATGAAAACATTCCCAGATAAACAAAAGCTGAGGGATTCATCCCGTAGACCACATAAGAAATGCTAATGTGACTTCTATGGATTGAAGGAAGAGGACACTAGACAATTGACTGAAGCTACGTGAAGAAATAAAGATCTCCAGTAAAGATAATGACATCAGTAAAAATAAATACCAGTAATATTGTATTTTTGGTTTATAACTCCACTTTTTTTTACTTCCTACAGGATCTAAAAGGTAAATGTGTAAAATGTAATGATAAATCAGTGGTTTTGGACTCCTAATGTATAAACATGTGATTTGTGACAAGAACTACGTGAAGGCGGGGGGATAGAGGGGTATAGGAATATAGTCTCTGCATGCTGTTGAAGTTAACTTGGTGTCAAAGCAAACAGGCTTGTTACAGATTTGGGATGTTAAATTTAAGTCCTGTGGTAACTGTGCTGGTTTGAAATTGTTATGTACCCCCAGAAAAGCCATGATCTTTTAATCCAATCTTGTGGGTGCAGACCTATTGTGGGTGGGACCTTCTGATTAGATTATTTACATGGAAATATGACCCCGCCCTTTCAAGGTGGGTTGTAATTGGTTTACTGGAGTCCTTAAGAGAACTGAGGGAGAGAAAGAGAGCTGAGAGCCCACACAGACGTAGACGTTTGGAGATGTTAAGCAGAGATGAAGCCCAGAGTTTGCCCTGAAGAAGCTAAGAGAACCCGCAGATGCTTAAGGAGAAAGCCACTGGAAGCTGAAAGCAATGCAACCCGGCAGCAAAGGACCTGCAGACACCAAGCCATGTGCCTTCCCAGCTGACAGAGGTGTTCTGGACACCACTGGCCTTTTTCTCAGAGAAAGTTTGTGCCTCTTGATGCCTTAATTTGGACATTTTCTGGCCTTAGAACTGTAAATTTGTGAATTAATAGCCCCCCATTGTAAAAGCCAATCCATTTCAGGAGCATTAGCAAACTGGAATAGTACCCATAAAAAAAATATCAGAAAATATGAAAAGTCATAGAGACAGAAAGTAGAGTATAGGTTACCAGGAGTGGAAACAGGGGCTATGGGGAATTAATGCAAAATGAGTGTAGAGTTTCTGTTTGGGGTGAAGGGAAAATTGTAGGTAATGGATGGTGGGAGGTACTGCAGCATGAATGTGACTAATCCCACTTAATGGTATGCCTGGGAGGGGGTAGATGGGAAGATTTATGTGGTATACATGTTTCCATAATTTAAAAAAAGAAAGAAAGAGAAACTAAGTAGATAATGACAATTAAATTCACTGCATGGTACTAGGTGGTAGCAAAGAATATAGGAAAAAAGGCTCAAAAGAACATTATTGGGACATAAGAAAAAATGGAATATAGAATGTAAGCTTTATATTAATGTTTAATTTCTTGAATTTGGTAACTGCACATAGGATAGTTACATAAGTGAATATGTACATGGAAATACTATGTGCTCAAGGAGTATGATGTACGCAACCTGCTCTCAATGTTCAGAAAATAGGTAGATGGATGGGTGGATGGGGAGAGAGAGAGAGACGGACAGAGGGAGGGAGAGACAGAGGGAAAGAGGGTAGAGATAGATGCTAGATGATAGATAAACACTGCAAAAGTGGCAAAATGCTAAAATTGGTGGAGCTTGGTGTCTAGGTGGAGCTATGTTGGAGTTCCCTGTATGGGTTTGTATTATTTTTACAAGTGTCCTGCAAATTTGAAAATATTTCAAAATAAAAAGTTAAAAAATCATAAAAGAGAGCCAAAGATAGGAAAGATAGAAGTGTTGGAAAATTGCCAACCACCAACCAGCACTTCTCTTTGTGGCTTCCATTTTTAATTCCTAGAGAGTATCTGACTGGCTCCCCCAGTCCATGGCGTGGCCTCCCTTGGGTCCAGGAAACTGTGACAAGGGTGGGTCATATTGTCTGCTGCCTGGTCATCAGGGCTGGGCACGGGGTGAGAAATCTGGAAGGTGAAGTTAGGTACAGCGGGCACATTGACTGACATATCCGGTGCAGATGTCATGGAGGCTCATGAGACCAGAGAACTTGTGGACAGCAGCCTCAGAAACTGGACTCTAGCACGCATGCAAGAAGAGCCAGGCAAGAAGAGCCAGGCGTGTGACCTTCTACAAGGGCCCCTCAGCCTCAGGGTAGAGTGGGGAGGGAGGGATATGAGTGACCCTAAGGCAGAGGGATGAGACTTTCTTAATTTAGTCTCCTTCAGCCAGATCCTGAAACAAGGATTTGGGAGCAAATAGTTGATTTGGAGTTGATACCAGAAAACACAAGAAGGAAGCAAGTAAGTGAGACAGGGAAGGGAAGCCCAGCAGTAAAGAGGGAAATGAAAAGCAGGTTACCCCTGTGGGCAAATAGGGCTCAATCCCACTGAGGCCTCGAGAAAGACTGTAGATTCTATGCACCTCATAGTTGTCTTGCTGAGGGGAGAGAAGATGGTGTTGACCCCCACAGCCTGTCCCTTGGTTGAGGATTGTTCTTAGGGTGTTAACCACCCAGCACACTTCTGGGGATACCCTCCAAGAGAAAAGAGGTGTTGGCAGTTAAGGGACTTGAATGCCAGTGGCCTCTGGCTTGGGCCAGGGGATATGGGTGGGTCACTGACAGCGTCCGTACAGGAGCCGAGTCTGTTCAAGGGTAACATGTTCAAATCCCAGCCCCGCCCTTCACTGGAAGTCTTGGAACATGTTCTACCCTCCCTGACCCTCAGTTCTCTTATTTGTTAAATGGGGACGCTAGCACCCACCTCCTAGGGAGGTTTAAGATTTAAGGATCATAATATATGTAAGACATTTAATACAATGTCTTATACAAAGTCGGTTCTCAATTAACAGTACCTAACCTTAGCACCATTATTAATAACTACAGAAGAGGAAATGAGAGGTGGTTCTTTTTTTCTGGTGGACTGAGATTTGTAACAAGAGAAACGGTTTTGCTCATTAAACTCATTGATTTAATAGATGAAGGCAGAAGAAGCTGCTGCCAAAGTGTCATCAGAATTGAACCTGGCAGACTTACCTCCCAACTACCACAATGAAACCACCATGGAGAAGAAGGTGGGAAACCGCACCATCCATGTGCACCGCAAGATTCACAAGGTAAGGGTGCCAGGGCTGGCACATCCTCCTTTCTGTAGAACCCAGGCCCATGAGACAATGAAGGTCTTGTTCATAATTTGATACACAAGCCTAATAATATAGATTACAAACCAGAACAAGTGAGGGAGCTGTTTAAGGGGGAGAGATACATATCAGGAACTTAAATTGCTTTTGTATTTAAGCAGTAAATTTAACTCGAGGCTTCCTTCCAGTCTGATTGCAAAGGAATATGCAGAGACTTTATCATTTGTAAAAAGGATGCAAACAAGTGTCCAAAGAGAGAGATACTCTCCTAGTGTTGAATTTGAAGAAGAATATATCTCAAGGGTTTTTATGAATGTTTCAGTGTTCCTTAGAAGGAAATGTTCACCGTGACATGTGATAAACCCTGTCTTTAGAACGGGAAACCTCTATTGCCACAAGATTAAACATTGATTTGTTTGCTGGTTGTCCATTCAACATTCTATATCACATTCTTTTCCAACCTACCACTTGTCTAAGTGTCTCTTGGTCTAATGTATTGCAGGCAGGTTCATTCCTGATCTGACTTGACAAAGAAAACTTTGCAAATCTAGAGGAACATAGCATCAGGCTGCCCCTGGTGTGGCGTGTCTCCCAGGTGATTTGGGCAGGACTTTGGGAGCAGATGTGTAAACCTGTGTTCTCTTAAACAGATTCTGCTGTGCAGATATTCAGGGTCCTTGTTAGAGGCTGTAGACTTGATGTTCTGTTGTGAATATCAGGGGCCTTGACCTCTAATCTCATCTCTATTCCTTTATGCAAAGCCATGAGGGCTCTCACAAAAGAGGCTTAACTTTTGTTTAAGTGTCCAGGTAATTACTCAGTTGAAACTATAGTGTTTCTGTGCCATAGAGCATAAAGGGGTCAATGTTTACAGACCATTGACTTGACTATAAGTGTGGCCCTTTTCCCACTGCATATGGAGGGGCTTGGAGGGATGAATCAGCTACAGCCCTCCGGGTAAATAAATAAATGAGTTCACCTGCTGAACAGAATTCCTGAGTTTTGCTCACCCAAAGACTGAAAAATGTTTCCCAAAGTGATTGTTTCATTTTCATCAAAACCAATGGTTATGTCATCCTTTTTGACAACAATGATTAGCCAACAGTTTTGTTGGTTTCTTTTTTTTTGGGGGGGGGGGATGTCTTTTTATTCACAAACCACATGATATTTATGTAGAAAATGTTGGTGGTTTCTTAAAGTTGCTCCTTGTAGATGTCAGAAGACCTGAGTTTGAGTTCTACCAGTTATAAGTGTGATTTCAAAAAAAAATATTTATATTTCCTGATGCTCAAGAACCACAGTTAAGAAATAGGGATGTTAACCATCTGCATTACAGTATTGTGAAGACTGAATGGCCTAAAGTATATGAAAGCACCTTGTAAACTATAAAGTGCTATGCAAAAGCAAATTATTATAACTGTTGTTCTAATAGTGAAGTTATGTTATCAGCACAATACAGTAGTTCTCAAATGGGTCCCATAAAGCATCAGTCCTATGCAGTAATTCATGAAGGGTTCAGCAGTGGTGAAGCATATTTATAAAACACTAAATATTCTTCTCCTGGAGATACAAAAATGCACATTGGTATTAATAAAGGCTCTGAGAAGTCTTCCAACCCTTACACAGAGGGTCATAGTATTTTTTTTTAATGTAAAAAGTTGGCATATGGAAGAAGATGTAATCTCTTTGCTGAGGAGAGGAATTATTTATATACAAATTTAAGAGCATGATGACAAAGATGTGGCCCTTACCTCTTCCAAACTTGAATTTGATCCACTGCTGCAAATTAGGCTAAGAGTTTCCACTTTGTTTCTGGATGCAGATTCCTGTGATATTAGAACTGGCAGAAAATTAAAGATGATTTAGAAATGAGGAAAGTATGAATCAGAGAAGAGAAATGACCTATTCCAGTTTACATACTAGGTGCTTATTGGTGCCTGTGCCAGGGCCCAGTACAGATCTCCTTACTCCTGGGCCAGCACCTTTTCTCCTCATTATCACCAACTCACATGTTAGACGTGGCTTTGATGGAGCCCGGGTTCCACGTCAGGATCCTAAGGCTCAGCTTCGATGCCTGCACCCGGTTACAGAACCAGAGGCAGATGACAGACAGAGGAGTATTAGGACAGGTCTCCCATTGTACTTCAACACATTCTTGATGAAATGAAACTGTTCCCCAGAATCAAGAGTGGAACAGCTGAAATTAAAACCTTGTTTCTCCTGAAAGATGTCTGACTGGACATCAGACCTGTGGTTGTGGAAAAGGAAGTTGACATTGAGTTCCAAGTGATGAACCCCAAGAATGATAAAAATAGCTGGCATTATTGAGCATGTGCTGGGCACTGGGCAGTGTGCTGAGTGCTTTGCATGGGCCACCTCATTTCTTCCTCCTAACAGCCCTAAGAGGTGGCTCTCTTATCACTGTACTAAGGGGAAGCTGTCCAGCTGACAGCTGCTGGAGGAATGCAGAAATGAAGGGGGCATGGGCATTCTACTTTGCCAGATGTCGTTGCTTCAGAAAATGGGGGAGGAGAGAACATAAAAACACTTGTGGGTGTTTCCCAGCAATTCTTCTATCTCACCTTTCCTATATCTTATCTACTATAGATAACCAACAACCAGACTGGACAAACAGTCTTCTCAGAGACAGTTATTACATCTATGAGAGGGGAAGAAGGCAAAAGGAACCATGTAAGTCATCTCCCCTGCCACACCCCCAGGCATATGCATTTTTGTTTAGTCTGACAAAGGTGACTCAGACGTCAGACCAGGGGCAGGAGGGGGCTGACCTTCAAGAACTGCTCCTGCCTCATTTCTACCAAGATTCCCCAGTTCCTATGTTTCTGACCAGACCCATGCAATCTGGTAACAGGCTATGCCTCCACACACCTTTGCGTCAGAGACAACAGAGAAATTTGGTTATTTGCTTAGCCCCATCTCAGCTTTTAAAAGAGAATAAGGAAATGCCAGGTATATTGATCAGGGATCCTGGTAACAAGACTTGGGGAGTCAGTCCATGAAATCCCTGAAAGCCTCTGGTATGGCCCACAACTTTTATATCTCAGCCGTGGTCAGGCAGGTTGGAAGCAAAGAAAGGTCAAGTGGAACCCAATGGCCTAAGGGGAAAGCATGTCCTCCCCTTAGAGGTCTTCACACCCTGGTCCCCAGTGATTGCTCCTGCTAGTCAGTTGCCTGTTGCTTATTCCAAAGTGGGGTGGTTTTATAGAATGTCAGAATCCTAACATTGGAAAGGGGCATCACTTCACAGAAGGCAAACTGTGGCACAGGTAGGGGGTGACCCAATCAGTTACTGCTCTCCTAGCTCCCAGGCCAGTGGAGACTCTACCAAACATTATCTTCCCAAAGAGATGGCCGGTTTCAGAGGCAGACACCTGTGGAATGGACAGGCAACGGTGATACTCACATGGTCAGCATTAAAAATATGCCTCCTTTGTGACTGTTGTGAGGACCAGCCTCTGTGTACCCAGGTCTCTTACATAGATTGTTTCTGCCCAGAGTACTTCCCTTGGAGGAGAAGAGTACATCCCTGGCCTTCCAAGGGGATTCAAGATTTTTCCTTACTGCTATTAGCCTTATTGCAGAAAAGAACCAGTTTACTGATAATAGTTAGGAGGCGGTGTTGTCTTGATTGGTAGTTGATGGTGTTTTGCTTGTTTGGGCAGAGTGCTCGGATGGGAGCTGATTAACATTTACTGCAGGTTTTGAGCCCAGTCTGCTCTGTGTGAAGGTGGTGACCACCATTCAGAGGGGTCTGGGGGATGGAGGGGACCAGCTGTGTGGTGAAATGGAGAAGGCACCTGGCAGTGGAGGATGGAAGCATGTGTTTGTCACCTGTAAGCTGGGTCACCTTGCGTCCCCCATCTTCAGGTGTGGTTATGATTTCCACAGTCTCCCAGCTCTGAAAGTTACAGAATCTCATAAATAAAAGATAGGAATTAATTAACTAAAGTCAGGAAGGAAGAGAGCTGGTTTTCAAAGGTGGAAAGAGAGAGAGGAAAGAAAACAACAAGTAGGCCAACATCCATAGGGGTAGAAATCAAGGTAGCCAGAGGAAAAGCTTTAGAGTATTCCAGATCTAGGCTCGATTTGGGGCCTGGTGAGTGGAAGAGTACCTGAGCAGAGCTGTGGAACGGAAAGGGCAGGGGACACAGAACTCACAGGGCTACAAATTAGAGAAAAAGCCTTTGCCCTTGAGTTTAAAAAAAAAAAGAATATATTATTGCACCATAATAGAACCTTGCCCCTGGGAGCTTCCCAGAACCCAGAGGCAGCAGCTCTGGCTCTGTGCACAGCTGCCTCTGCACCTGCAGGGCCCAGGTGCACACCCACATTCCCTCCTGCCTCCCTAAGTGAGGAGACTGTGTCAGGTTTTGTGTCCTGTGGTGGAGGGAGTCAAGGCTCTGAGAGTGATGGGCAGGTAAGGAACAAGAAAGATCTTGAAGGTGCTGTTTTAGTTTGCTAAAGCTGCTGAAATGCAGATACCATAAAATGGGTTGGCTTTTACAATGAGGATTTATTAGTTCCTGAGCTTACAGTTCTGAGGCCATGAAAATGTCCCAATCTAGGCATCATCAAGATGCTACCTCCTTCCTGAAGGCAGGCTGCCAGTGATCCGGGACTCCTCTGTCTCATGGCCAGGCACAGGCGGGTCTTTCCCTTCTCTTCTGGGTTTCATTGCTTCCAGCTTCTGGTTTCCGTGGCTTCCTCTCTCTTTCTGTGTCTTTTTCTCTCAGCTTCTTTGTCTTTCTCTCTGTCTTCTGTGTCATTTCTATGAATTCCATCCTCTTATAAAGGACTCCAGTAAGAGGATTAAGACCCACCTGGGGCATGCCTTAACTCAAATAACCTAATCAAAAGTTCCCACCCACAATAGGTCTATACCCACAGGAATGGATTAGCTTTGAGAACATGATCTTCTGGGTATAACATAGCATCAAACTACCACAGGTGCGAGAGCCTGCTTGGGTCAGGGAGCAGCCATCTGCCCTCGTGGGTTGTGTGCCAGCAAGTGTGTGCGAGCGTTCCCAAGAGCATGCATGGCCTTGTGTGTCCATGTGTGTCCACTTCAGGATTCAACCGAGAGGCCTGTGGAGGACATGGCCTGGCACCCTTGTGCAGGGCATAATCCCAAGCCTGTAGACGATGATTCTGAGAATGCTTGAGGTTGAAGGGGAGCGAGGGATCCAACAAACCCAGAAGGCAGGGACTCCTCAAGCCCTCCTTCATTCCTGCTCAGGCCCTCTGCACAGGAAATCACTGAGTGTCTCAGAATTAATCCCAGTTTATTAGCTGAAAGGGAGACCCAGGGCACCTGCTGCTTGACCGGCCACATGGGTTTAGAGAGTGGACTGGAGACTCTCCAAGCCTCTAAGCATCCTGTGAAAGGGATGGCTGTGGACAGAAATGGAGGCGTGTGTGCCTCACCACAGACACTCACTGTGGGGGTGGCTGCTCAAGAAGCAGGGAAGCAAGACTAGTTTTTTTATTTATTTGTTTTGTTTTAATATTTTTTTTATTAGAGAAGTTTAGGTTTACAGAAAAATCATGCAGAAAATACAGAGTTCCCATCTACTTGACGTATTATTAACATGTTGCATTAGTGTGGTGCCTTTTTTCCAATTAATATAAAGAGTATTATTAAAATTGTACTATTAATTATAGTCCATAGTTTACATTAGGGCTCACTGTTTGTGATATATGGGCCTATGTTTGTTTGTTTTTTTTAATTTTTATTCCAGTAACATATATACAATATAACATTTCCCATTTTAATCACATTCAAATATCCAATTCAGTGGTGTTAATTTCATTCACAATGCTGTGCTGCCATTATCACCATTCATTACCAAAACTTTTGCAACACCCCAAACAGAAACTCTGTACCTATTAAGCATTCACTCCCCTGCCCTGGCCCCTGGTAAGCTGTGTTCTAGTTTCTGGCTCTGTGACCCACTTTTAAATGCCTATAAAATTCTTCCTTCCAACTACTCTTCCCTCTTTGGTCTCTCCTTTGTCCCACCACAATTGAACCAGGGCCATCTCTACAAGAAACCTGGAGCTCCTTTTACAGGACAGGAAATGAGAAAGCCTAGATGGCCTTCAAAGGAATATGGAAGGCCAATCCTTGTCACCACTGTCCTCATTCCATAGTTTTGTAATTTAATGATTTTTATGGTTGGCTCTGAATTGTGTTACGTGCCACAGAAACTTCTCTTGCAGGAAAAAGGGGGATTTGCCATTCAAAACCACAAAATCATATGCTTTTCAAACCTTAAAATGCTGAAAACAGGCTAAATCATCAGAATTTAAAATCCCCAGATGAATTCAATTAAAAATAACCACCGAGCACCCCATATTTTCCTTTCTTCCAATCCTGGTATATGTATTAATATATATGGTAACCTGAGAAGGCTCACAGGAAGTTACGGACAGTAATATTATGAGTCTGTCTAGAAAATTTAGCATGATACGTGCACAGTATTGGTCTGTTTTACATTCAGATGCGAAAAGGGAAGAGGACACTGCGGCCTGTTATTTCACCTGAGCGCGTTGGCTGAGGGTGATGTGGTGTGACGTCTTTGTGGCCAGGCTTTGTACTGAGCCCTCAGCCTGCCCCACTTCACGGGCCAGTGGGTAGGCTGATTGATGAGTGCCTTTTGTGCAGGAAGAAAGTGGCGTATTGGCAGCTAGAGAGCGGACGGGCCATTATGCATGAGTGGAGAGCTTTTATTTACAGAACCGTGTCCCCACATATGAAGTGTCTGGCCCAATTAGCCAAGGAAACATTTTGAAGGGGCAAAATGCCTAATGAAAATACAGCTTACAACTCCCCGATACAAAGCTTAGCACATCCTGCATTTGCTGTTTTTCTGTTTGCACATTAGAATAAGATATGAAAGAGTGGGTCAGTGTGTGTTTCCCATTGAAACATATCTAGTTTGAATCTATAGGTTCAATTTCATATGTCCAACTTCAAAATACTGGTCAAGACTTCTGAGACCTTGGAGTGATGGACAAGTTTCGGTAATGGATGGTGGTGATGGCAATGCAACATTGTGAACTGTATACTTAGAAAGTGGTTAAAATGGAAAATGTTACATTGTATGTAACCACAATACAAATGTAAAATTACTTAAAAAAAAAAAAAGAACTTCTGAGACCATAGACAGACAAATTTCACTACAAAAAATGTCCAGATAGGAGAGATTTGAGTAACCCAGTGACTTCCTTGTCCTAGAAAATGGTCAGTGCTCTGGAAACATTTTGTCCAGAGACGAAAGACTTTTCTACAACAAATGTGAAACCAAATGCCTTCTTTGTTGCGAGAATACTTTGTTATTTGTGTTGAAGCCTGGGGAAAGTGGGGTGTTAAACTGTGTCGGAACTTTTTTTATTTGTTTCCCATCAAGCATTAAGCACCTTATGACCTCAAAGCCAGAGAGACCAAAGCGAGAATGTGGGAGGAGAAAGGAGGTTGAATGACTTCTTTTTCCATTATCACCACATTTTCCCTCGCCCCCAACTCAGTAATTCATCACAGAGTAAAGACGGGGTGGCAGCTTTGTGCTCTCACTGTGCCCTGATTTCTGATGCTGGAGTCTATCAATAGAATTTCCGAAAGTACCTCAATGACCAAACACTGGGGGGTTTATTCTAAGAAAAATCCATCAGGGAGTGTGCAGGCCCCCAGAGATACCAAAGTCCTGCGTCCTTGGGAGTCCTGCAGGGCCGAGGGCAGCTGGGAGGCCAAGAACCAAGAAATGCAGCCTTTCCCTTTCTGTTCATCTTGAGACAGAATGAAGAAGACTGAACAAAGTGAGAGGTAGACCTGGGTTCAAACCCTGCCCTGACCCTCACAAACTCTGTCCTGTAGGACTCAGTTTCCTCATCTGTTAAATGGGGCTGACAATTCCCATCTCTAAAGATTGAGTGAGACTCTACTAAGGCAACGTTCATAAAAGCTCTTTGTGTAAGGTTCATTATTATTGAAAAGTAATTAAAGCTGCTTCCTGATTGGCTTTCCCCCTGGTGCCTGGCAGCCTACAACAAAAAGAATGAAATTGGACAGGAAGCCAAGGATATATTTAAGGCCTCCATTGGCCTCGTTCCCCAAGGTCTTTGTAGCCTTGGGCAAATTTTGTTCTCCAGGGACCCACCTCACCCTGTGAGTAAGGACAGAAGTTTTGCCAGCAGCTCTGTGCTCTCAGCCACAAGGTTGACTCACCCCAGTCTTGTCCCTGTCCTTGCATGTCATGTGTGTCTGGGTCGGATGTAAATAGAAAAAGAAAAAAAGATATCTTCTTTTTGTTTTCATTTCTTTGATTGTTAGGAAGGTCAAGGGAAGTGACTGTTTGAGAATTGTAAGATGTAGCCAATATGGAATCCTCCTCAAATTTAGCTCATCCCTTCCTCCCTTTATCGAGGGAGAAAGGTCAGTTCTGTTCCCAAGACCAAATGCCATCACCCCCGTGTGCAGCAGATCAGGAAGGTGTGAAGTTCCAGCCGGAGCTGTCTGCGGGCTCAGTGTGGCTGCCAGGAGACAGGGGGGCTGAGTCACACAGGGAGGAGGCGATGGTGATGGGGCTACTGCGGCCACTCCTGAAATGCAAAAAGGACAGGCTCTCCCTCCCACCCTCCTCCTCCCACTTCCACAAACACTCCCAAAATTTCCAGATGCCATCTGGTAAGAAAAACCCTTCAGTGGGGTGCTTAAGGGGCCAGGGCTCAGGCAGATCCAGTTCAAATTGCAGCTCTGTGCTTATTAGATGTGTGGCTTAGGTTAAAATCCTTAACTGCTCTAAGCCTTAGTTTCTCCATATGTAAAATTAATAAAAGTACATCCCCTGTAGGATTATCTTGAGGATTAAATAAAATGATCCAGGTAGAGCACACCGTAAAGAGCCTAGAAAGTTAGAGGTAGCCAACAATAAATGTCAGCTGTTTGTTGTTATTATTTGATTACCAATCTATAGCTATTAGCTACCCAGTATTAATTATTCAATGCATTCATTCATTTGCACACTCATTGAGCACTTACTATGTGCCAGGCAGGCAAATGTAAAAGACAGTTCCTAACATGAGCTCCCAGGCTGGTGGTGGACCAAGAAATAAACAGATAAATTCAATATGGATTCATAGTTCCCAAGTCAGAGGTTGTGCAGGGCAGTGGGAGGTCATGCAGGAGCCAGATCAGGTAGCCAGGGAAGGCTTTTTGAATCTCAGTTCACCACAGGTCTCTTGTTTTCTGCCCCTTTTGTAAGCAGAGGTACTAACTGCCTTTTTGTTCCCAACTATCTTTTCAAGGATGTTTGTATGGCAAACAGCCTTGGAAGATGGAGATAGTGTCTCCTTCCATGACAGAGGGCAGGTTTGCTTGTAGTTCTCTAAGCTTGTGTTTCCTCAGCTGTGATGCAAACCCACTGCACACACAACACCCTGGGCCCCTCCACATTGCCCCAGTTGAATTTGAGGCTAAGGGGAACTGACAAAAAGAAGCACCTGCTGCTTCTGTGCTGTGAGTAGCATACCTTTGTGTCTGACCCAGTAGTCTCATGTCTCAGCTAGCATCCATAAACTGTGGAGGGCTAACTTGTTAGGGTAAAATCTCAGACCCTTCACACTTCTTAACAGGCTTCCTGAAAGAGGTGGCAGTTGAGCTGTATTTTGAATCATGTCTAGAATTCTCATTTTGGGAGGAAGGACATTCCTTGTTCAAAGTCAAGAAGGCATGCAGGAATAAGAACATGTCAAAAGAACACTAAATATTTTAGAATGCCAGAGCTGGAGGTGTGTTTGTGGGAGCAGGAGATGAAGCTGGGAGAGGAAGAGATTAGATCAGAAAAGTCTTCATGTGCCAAGCCAAGCAGAAAGGGATATATGTAGAGTTAGGAATCGATCCTGCATCTGCAGTGTTTTAACATGCCCTGTACTCTGTAATGTATGGAGACTCCACTCAGTCCCCAGAGGAAAGAGCCAAGAACACATGGTTAGGATGTCAGAGACATTGGTAGGGCCTGGCCTTTGCTTACTCCTGCTGTAGCTTGAGGCCTGGGCTACCTTTGGGCTGCAAATCCTGTGTCCTGCAAAAAGTCTGGCTTCAGGAAATATATACCTATTGCAAACTATATACTACAGTTTGTAGTATTTCAACATTCTTTCATAAACAGTAACAAATGTACTATACCAACACTACGAATCAACAATTGAGGGGGGTTGGTTAGGAATATGGGAGAATTCAAGTTTCCTTTTCTTTTTCTTTTTTTTTTTTTTTTTTCAATCTTTCACTTTATTTCTTGTCTGGAGTAATGAAAAGGTTCTAAAAATTGAACAAAAATTAAGTGTGGTGATGGATGCACAGCTGTATGAGGGTACCAGGGTCAACTGATTGTACACTTTGGATCTTTGGATAATTCTATGGTATCTGAACAATCCCAATAAAAAAAAAAAAAAAGTCTGGCTTCAGGGCTTGACATCTGGAAACTTTTACTTAGAAATGGAACACTCTGCTTTTGCTTGGTGTTAGTAACAGGCCAGATGAATGACAGTGTTTTGAACTTGAAATCTCTTTAGACTGATGGTCTTGGCTGCAGAACAAACCGATTTCTGTGGCTTCTGAATAGCCCGAGCATGTCAGGGGCTGACCAGCAGCTCCGTGCCCGGGCAGGGCCACGGCCATCAGGGCCCTGAGGATTCTTTCATTCCAGCCTGGGCAGTAGTTGCCGCGGGGCCTTTGCACTCTGATTGGGAGATATGTGGCCCCTGGGCCCTTCCTTGCCTTTTGACATTGTTGGGAAAAATTCACAATGCTTGCGAGTCCATTTTATTTCATTTAAAAAAAAATAACATCAGGGGACACAACACATTCCCTGTTTAGTCACTGTGACTTGGGTGTGATCAGATTTACCACCCCTCTCCAAATCCACCTATTTCTAATTGTCAGTATAAATCCTGGTTATAGCTCAGGCCAGCTGGGAGGTGTGCGGCTGTGGCTGAAGGCACAGCGATGATTACGTAGCATAATGGTAATGATAGAAGTGGGGCTGATTAAGATGAGAGGTGACATTCACGGAGCCCTCGCTGTGTGCCAGGTGCTGTGCTGGGGACATGACCAGCACCCCCTCTCACAATCCACACGGCAACCATCCCAGGCAAATACTTTTATTAACCCCATTCTACAGACGAAGCAACTGAGGCTCAGAGACATTATACAACAGAGCTAGTTCTAAAAGGTAAAAAAAAAAAAAAAAAAAAATGCCCTCAGGCCTTACTGATTCATAAATGCATGTTTTTAATTTAAAATTAAGGGTTTTGAAGACTGTATGCCCTCGGGGAGTCAAGGGCCCAATCTGAGTTGAAAGGCTGTGCAGAAATCCCTGGTCTCCGCTGCCCTTGGACAAGGCAGCACCTTCCCTAACACTGGTTCCAGGGGTTGTCTCTGAGATGTGGCAGCCAGAGTCTTTAGGGGATGTCTTTGAGGTGCTGCTAACCCCATAGATAAGAGATTCTTGCAGGACGCCCCTGGCTCCTACAATGTGCAGAAAATCCCTCCAGGCCTGGGTATACACGGGCTCATGCAGCATCTCAGAGATATCATCATCTCCAGGATCCAGAGATGTGATTTTCTTGACCCTTTGAATTTAAGCCTATACAGCCTCCTTTGAGCTATGCGCACACATAAAAGAATTCCCAGAGGCTTCAGGGGCCTCCCACTTCTCTGTTGGGGCACTCCAGATTCCTGTGTAGCTCAGGTGGGGGTCGCAGCCTCCAGGGAGAGGGTTTTGTGGTGGTGGTGGTTTTAGGTGGGCTTCCTGGGAGGTGGCCCAGATGACAGTGCCAGCAGAGGCCTCAGAGTCAGAGGCAGGGGGAGAGGAAGGGAACAGAATCAGGGCAGGTGGGAGCTGGGGGGCTGGGATGATGGGTTGAGCTGATCTCCCGAATCAGCTCAGGAAACCTCAACTCTTGTTGTAGCCCCAGAGAACTGTAGAAAATGATGGATGGGGACTGAGTCATCTAAGTGTTTGCCCAGATCTCATCATCTGTCTAGACCTACTGCCAGTTTGATTTGTCACCTCCATCTCCTGGATGAGAAAGAGTGAACAGGACTTTTGGGTACGTTTCAGGAGCACATAGTGCAGTGGAAAGAGCACTGGAGCCAGAACTGCCACAGGATGGAATCCCTTCTCCTTGCCGTCTTCTCTCCCCATCCTGAGCACTGGTTCCTGATCTGTGAAAGGACGATTCGGTGACCACTTGAAGGGTGTTTTAGAAGGATGAGGAAATGTATTTCAAGTATCCAGCAGTTAGTAGATGTTCAATAAATGTAAATTCTCCTTCCGACCTAATTTCCTAGACCTTTTGGGGGCAGGAAGCAGTAATTTACTATGAGTGTGATCAACCAGTATATTTTTATTTTGTTGTAAGGTTGCTGCCACTTTAAACTCTGTCATCGAGAAAGTTTCTGAAAGGAGGATGGTGGCTAAGACTATAGACCAACAAACAAAAACGCTGTTGTGTGTGAACACAGGTTTTGGGCCAAAGATAAAGTAAAGCGACATTCTCTGAGCTACAGAATTATGAGTGGCAGAATTCACAGGGTCCTCTGTGCTCTTCTAGACCAGGGATGAAATTGTGTGGCACATATACTGCCCTTTCCCCTTTCTGGGCCTGTGGCAGACACTGCTAATCAACTGCAGAGTTACTTCCTGACGAGCGCTGTTAAGGCCTCGGAATGTGAGGCAACACAACGCATTAAGTGGCCACTGACAATCATTTGGAAAAGGACTATTCTTAAAACCCATTTCCCATCCCTGCTCCAGGCTAAGCCTCTCCTTTTACAGATGAAATACAGAGATTGGGTGGAGGGAAGCTATGATTTTGCCCCATGACGTGCAACTGTCAGAGCTGGAGCCTCATTTCCAGTTCAGTTTTTAATACACTGTGGACCTGGAATTTTTTGTTTCATCGTTAGCTTTTTATGATATCTCAGAACCTTTTCTGTGATATCTCAGAAGATTAATGACTGGGAAGATGGATGCCCAAATGCTGAGATGATGGTAAAGATGATGGGGAAGGGTCTCTTCAGGCCCAGGGAGCAAATGGGGAGCTCACAAAGTGGCAGCTGGGAGAAGTTCCTAAGACTGTGAGCTCCAGAGGGCGACAGCTTCATCTGTGACGTTCACCTCTGTATCCCTAGGGCTTAGAATCATACCTGACATAGGAATTTGCTCAGTAAACATGGTGTGTGGAATGAATGAATTTAATGGATGACAGCAGCATGACAAAGGAGTGCTTTGGGGAATATAAACTAGAAAAGTTCTTGAGCTCAAAGAGCTGCAAGTATGGAAATGAGTTTTATTTGCTTGGCAAATAATCCTCAACTTGTTTTTCTTCCTTCTTTCATTCATCTACATTATTGTGTATCTCCTGCTTGTCAAACTGTATTCCAGGTGGTTTTACATGTTTTATTTTCTAATCCTTACAACACTGAAAAGTAGATATTATTTTACAAGTAAGACAGTGGGGTTTAGAGAAGCAAAATTCCCAAAGTCATAAGGCTATAAATGGTAGAACCAGAATATCAATCCAGATATAAATGTTGGTCAGTCAACAAAATTATGTATTTCTGATAGAAAAAAAAAATCATGAAAGTTGGCAGCCACAGTTCTGGGTGGTTTGGGAGAGGCAATCACCTGCCTTCCAGCCTACTATGACAGTTTGTGTCATTTATATCAAGTCATTGAATCCCTCCGCCTCACTCCCCAAATGCCCCAAATGAAAACCCCAGATCATAAGAGGACAACTTAGTGGCAGTAAACATAGCAGAGCCCCTTGGGAGCACCGGGAGGGGATGTCAGAGAAGGATATTAGGGAACTATGGAATCTCTCACTTTCTTTTGCTCTCACCATTGATTGGCTGTCAGCTTTTCTGCCCTTGAAGAGGAGACTTCTGAACTGGGGCATTTTAAGTGGTGGTGTGCACTCGTATCCGAAGAGGTTGGCCACTGTCACATTTTAATGGTGTGATGTGGAAAATACAGCCACAGGGAAAACAGCCTGCATTTTCCATGTTCTCACAATTAAGTGCCTCCCAGAAGAGGAAACAGGTAAAAGAGCAGAAAGCCCCACTGCCTCTTGAGCAGTAGTTAGGATGGCAAGACACCCTGGGCTTGAAGATGGAGGAGGGCCTGCTCCCGAGGCCAGTGGGTGACCACAGGCTCATGGTGGGCAAAGCCAGCAGGCTCTGTCCTTCTCAAGCCGTGGGAGCAGTAGGGCTTAGGCTCAATACCTTTATGCACAAATTTCCCCATCCCAGCAGGCTGTTACTTCCGATATTGCTTCCAAGATCCTGGGTGATGTCACCTGGTGATTTTCCAGGTGATGCCTACAGGGACCTCCTTGTCCAGAGAGAACACACATCCTGTAGCAAAAAGAGCAGTCATAGGTCAGTGACTTCAGGCAGAACTGCCCCACCCTTAAGTCCCCCAGCAGCTTTGCTGGGCCTTGGAGGGTGACAGAAAGGAAAGAACTGGCATTCATCAAGCACCTACTATGTGCCAGGCACTGTGTGCCCATTTCTCATATAAGCTGTTTTCTTTAATCTTTAACAAACCCACCAATAGCAGGGGATACTAGCCCCATTTTAAAGATAAGGAAATTGAAGCACAGAGAGGGTAAGCAACTTGCCAAGATCACACAGCTGGTGAGAGGCAAAGGTGGGATTTGGAAACAAGTATGTCTCTTTCCAAAGCCTGAACTCTAGACTTCTACTGCACAACACTACCCTGCAAAAGGGTTAAACGGGAAGGTCACTAATAGTTACTGAATGCCTGAAACATGCCGTGATACGTGGACACATTTATCACCCTTGCTCTTTTGTGGCAACATAATTAGTTAGTGTTATTCCCATTTTACAGAAGAGGAAAGTGAGGCCCAGAGGGTTAAATGGTGCACACTCAGGCTTGTACAGCAAGGAGAACTGAGGAAAGGTGCCAACTTGGGGAGCTCACTGTGGGGGGAGTGGACCCCTTTTATAGCCCTTGGCCTGGGTCTTGGGCTTGGAGGGCTGAGGCAGCCCTCACGAGGCTGAATCCCTCAGTGCTGGCACACGCAGGAATCCACATGCCCTGGCAGGCAGCACTGGGGCGCTGTGAGGCTCCAGGGTGTCTGTGGCAGGAACCTGGGTGCTCCCAGACCACTTCCTGTAGCCTGTCAGCACGCAGACTCCCCCCTTGACCTGGAAGCTCTCTGTGTTCCCTGCCATCCCACAACGGTGAAGCAAAATAAGCATGTCCTCTTGTGAGCAAAATGAAGTCAAAGCATATGTTTTTTCTGAGACTGAAACATGTTAAGGCATTTTCCAAGCTCATT